>NC_083797.1:11777123-14326418 GCF_015708825.2 Lethenteron reissneri | reverse complement strand
TCCTCAGCAGTGCCAAATCTGTAACTTCAACTAGGACGATGAGGTTCGAAAAGCCAAACGGAGTTCACAAAAAAAGTTGCAAACACCTCCGTAATACAGGATTTTTGTTGGGTTGGAGCGCATGAATATAAATGTGTCGTTTAACCCGCCACCACCCAATACACAGCCAATTTGTAAGATGTGTCGCGTTAACAAAACATGGCAATTCGTTACATGGCAATGCGTTACTAGGGGGGTAAAACCCACAGTATTTACAATTCGAATACGATGTGTCACCAGCAATTACAACCAGCGTCATCCAGCAGAAAACAAGATTTGTGGAGAAATCCTCCTGCTTCGGTCTTAAACGGAATGAGAAATGTGATAATATAGGTCGCGAAAAGCCTACGCGTTAAATAAACACCTCCCTGCGAGAGACCTGGCGCCTATGATCCCCGGGTTCCGTCCTCCATGAAGCTTCTGGGCCACAACCCTTACCCAAATTCGCACGCAAACAACCACCCATCCATCTTTATACTCCCAAACGAGGTCCCTGAGATCTTCGGATCGACTTCTTATCACTACTACTGAGGCCAAGGCTCATTTCCTGCAGGGCCTTTGCCAGTGCAGCTCCCAGGCTTTGGAGCGACGTTTTTGCCTCTGCTCCAAAGACGATCATAGTCGTTGGATATGTGTAAGTCCGTCGTGAACACTCACCTCTGTA
This sequence comes from Lethenteron reissneri, assembly GCF_015708825.2. Taxonomy (NCBI): domain Eukaryota; kingdom Metazoa; phylum Chordata; class Hyperoartia; order Petromyzontiformes; family Petromyzontidae; genus Lethenteron; species Lethenteron reissneri. The sequence goes on along the minus strand of NC_083797.1, from coordinate 14,325,715 downwards.
AACTGGCATTCACCCCCTCCACCCCCAGTTCAGACCGTTTACCCCGCTGCTGGTTCTGTTCATTTCCTGCTTTCCATACACGGTTGCGCTTTGGGGTCTACGGAAACGAAATGTGCCTTACAAATTTCAATTATTGGTATTATTATTAATGGCAACAGATGCGGAAATTTGATGATGATGATGGTGGTGGACGATGGTGATGCGCAAATGATAAATTATAAAATCGCCCATGCGTGACTGTGGTCACCAACTCGAACACATCACTGAACGTTATAACGGCTCAATGCCCGAGTCACATATACGAAGCAGGAGGCATCACCACAGCAACGCACCACTTAGCTACACCCGACGCAATCATCCTGCATCGTAAACCACCGCAATGTAACATCACACAGCGGTTTCTCTACATCGACATGGGTGCATACGAAGACGAATCTGTAGACTCACACTGAGACTCATAGACTCATATAGAGACGAAAAGACTCACATAGAGACCAATAGACTCACATAGAGACCCATAGACTCACATAGAGACCCATTGACTTGCACCAATTGTCATAGACTCAAACCGAGACCCATATATTCACATTGAGACCCATAGACTCACATTGACACCCATAGACTCACATAGAGACCCATAGATTAACATAAAGACCCATAGACCCATACAGAGACCCATATACTCACATAGAGACCCACAGACTCACACCGATACCCATGGACTCACACTGATACCCATAGAATCACATAGAGACCCATGAATTCATATAGAGACCCATAGACTCACACCTAGACCCATAGAATCACATAGAGACCCATGAATTCACATAGAGACCCATAAACTCACACCTAGACCCATAGAATCACATAGAGACCCATGAATTCACATAGAGACCCATAGACTCACACTTAGACCCAAAGAATCACATAGAGACCCATGAATTCACATAGAGACCCATAGACTCACACCTAGACCCATAGAATCACATAGAGACCCATGAATTCACATAGAGACCCATAGACTCACACCTAGACCCATAGAATCACATAGAGACCCATGAATTCACATAGAGACCCATAGACTCACACCTAGACCCATAGAATCACATAGAGACCCATGAATTCACATAGAGAACCATAGACTCACACCTAGACCCATAGAATCACATAGAGACCCATGAATTCACATAGAGACCCATAGACTCACACCTAGACCCATAGAATCACATAGAGACCCATGAATTCACATAGAAACCCACAGACTCATCGAGAGACCTATAAACTCACATAGAGACCCAATGATTCACATAAAGACCCATAGACTCACATAGAGACTCATATATTCACATAGAGACCCATAGACCCATACAGAGACCCACAGACTCACATAGATACCCATAGACTCACACCGATACCCATGGACTCAAACCAAGACCCATAGACTCACACCGAGACCCCTAGACTCACAAAAAGACCCAAAGAATCACATAGAGACCCATGAATTCACACAAGAGACCCACAGCCTCATAAAGACACCCATAGACTCGCATAGAGACCCATAGATTCACACCGAGAACCATACACTCACACAGAGACCCTTTGACTCACACATATTTTTTTTATAAAAGGAGCCATTATCACAGTGATGCACTCCGTTACTGCAACGGGATCATCTTAGCTCATAAACCATACCTATGTATCATCACAGCTGCTGCTCTACATCACCATCAACATCACCAGCCAAACGAAGCAAAAGGAGAGCCAACTCCGAACCCGGGCTGTGCCAGTTACTCATTCGACCTCACGTGTACAGCCACGGCCAAGAGAGGGCAGCACATTCACAGCAAGCGGTTAGGACCTTGACTGGCATCGCCACCAGCGGCGCTAGGCTCATCTCTGTAATGAGGTTACGTGAAGTCCTCGCTTAACGCGGTGGTCTTCACACACGACACGTTTTCGCTCTGAAGTGGGGATCTTTCATTTGGGAATGTTCTTGCCCAGCGCCGAATTCGCATCGTTGCAATGCGGAATGCACACACCGTTATAACTTGGAAAGAGCACCGATATAACGTTAACGCACACCGTTATAATGTGGAACGAGCACCGTTATAACACGGAACGTGCACCGTTATAATGCGGAATGTACACACCATTATAACGCAGAACGCACAAACCATTATAACACGGAATGCACACACTGTTATAATGCGGAACGCGCACCGTTGTAACATGTTTTTGTTTCGATTTAAAGCTTTCGTGACTGCAGGGATTAATCTACTTGGTTCTTTCGGTAAAGTCACGTAGAAGGGAAGTAATAAAATAATAAAAATAAAACATAATAAAATAATTCTCACGACGTTTCGGCCACAACACAAGCAGCCGTCCTCGGGGGAAGAACATGTCTGTCGATAAGACAGAGTCTAAATGACACGTCTTAGGCTTGGAATGTCTATTTAAGCTGTGAGGGAGGAGGAAGAGAGCCTTGACAAAAGAATTTGCATTTGAAGAGGAATTTAGCATATTTATGGGAAATGCAGGAATGCGAATAGTGCTAATTGTGAAATGCGTGGGAGGTGGGCGGGGGGTTTTCAAAGTCATATTATGCCCATGCATTATGCAGGATTAGCAGCATCAAAGGGAGGGGGCAGGGGCAGGGGCAGCACCAACAAAGGGAAGGAATGTGAATAGTATGCAGCTGCAGCAACCAAACAACCACGTAAAAAAACTAAGTATAAACTTCATAGTATCATCAGTATACTAAATATACTCTCCAATAAGCTGAGCTACTAACAGTAAGTAATACATTACAATTCTATGTCGCAAAAAATATAATATGCTTCCAGCTAAACTTTTTTCCCTTACATCAAACAGGTCTTACCCCGTACTATATGCTGCCATAGACAAACGCAACATTAAATTATATACTGTATTACTATACACCACCCTATACCTATACATCACCTTACCCTACATTGCTGGGGTCACAAAAAAGATCTCCAAAATCCTGATTAAACACAAGATCCAGGTCCGATTCAACACAGTACATAAAATCCGTGATCTGGTCCCGTCTGTAAAAGATGTGGTTCCAGACATACAGTACCCTGGCGTCTACAAACTAAGTTGCCTCTGTGGTAGCAGTTACATTGGAGAAACCAAACGACATGTCTCGGACCGCATCCGTGAACATAAAGCAGACCTGAAACACGGTAGGACAAACACCTCAACCGTGGCAGATCACTGTTACAATTCAGTGGGCTCACATGACATTGACTTCTACAAGACAGAGGTTCTCTGCAAGCCATCTGGCTATCATGAGAGATTCGTTCATGAGGCGATCCACATATACAAACACAGAGACAATTTCAACCGAGAAGATGGATTCTGGCTTAGCAATCATTGGAAGGACGTAATAAACCATTTCGGATCTTAACTGATTGTGTTCACGTTTACGGTGACTCTCAGACCGCGTTCCACTCACTGGCATTGTATTCTCCGCAGGGAATGGATTCTTTGCTCTGCTACTCTCCCATTGTCATATTTCGTTGCTGCCTCTTAGTATCTTTCACACGACGGTCAATGGTACAGTGTATAATAACAAATAGTATAACATTTATATGCTTAATACAATGTACAAAGTAATATATAGTATCGTAATTGTATAGTGAATATATAGCAGTGTGATATACATTAGGGTGGGTAGAATAATGCACAGTGTAATATAACAATGTATAAATTATAGGGTGGTGTATAGTAATACAGTATATAATTTAATGTTAGGGTTGTCTATGGCAGCATATAGTACGGGGTAGACCTGTTTGATGTAAGGGAAAAAAGTTTAGCTGGAAGCATATTATATTTTTTGCGACATAGAATTGTAATGTATTACTTACTGTTAGTAGCTCAGCTTATTGGAGAGTATATTTAGTATACTGATGATACTATGAAGTTTATACTTTAGTTTTTTACGTGGTTGTTTGGTTGCTGCAGCTGCATACTATTCACATTCCTTCCCTTTGTTGGTGCTGCCCCTGCCCCTGCCCCCTCCCTTTGATGCTGCTAATCCTGCATAATGCATGGGCATAATATGACTTTGAAAACCCCCCGCCCACCTCCCACGCATTTCACAATTAGCACTATTCGCATTCCTGCATTTCCCATAAATATGCTAAATTCCTCTTCAAATGCAAATTCTTTTGTCAAGGCTCTCTTCCTCCTCCCTCACAGCTTAAATAGACACTCCAAGCCTAAGACGTGTCATTTAGACTCTGTCTTATCGACAGACATGTTCTTCACTTGAGGACGGCTGCTTGCGTTGTGGCCGAAACGTCGTGAGAATAATTTTATTATGTTTTATGTTTATTATTTTATTACTTCCCTTCTATGTGACTTTACCGAAAGAACCAAGAAATGTTTTTTGCTTAACATGGAACTTTTCAGGAACGCATCTCCCCCGTTAAACGAGGGACCACTGTGATTATAGTTTTGCAGCTTTGTTAATTCACCGCCAGATGAAGGCCTCCCCATGCTATGTCAGTCACGTGGTGGTGCTTTGACCATTCTTCACGGCTGGTCCATCACTCGCCACTGACATTGGCCGGGGCCAGGAATTGAACTCAAGGGCGAGCTCAAAGCACAGTCGGCGAATCGCTGTAGCACCTGCGTCAACGCACCACCACGCCTCAGCGACAAACGGGTTTTCATCCACACAGCACGGATACGTGACATCTGGGTTCACCTCCGAGGTCGCGAGGCGACAACGACACGTCCACATCCACTCCCCCCCCGCGAACTCGCGCGGTCACCGAAGGGTCGCTCGCAAAGTCAGACAACGGCCCCAGAAGTCTGTCACTTTGGTGAAGCGGCTCCAATGCGTGCCGAGAGTCCACGAGTCAGACACCAGTCACGGGCTCATGGGGACACTGCTAGCCGGTGAGACGAAGAGACATAGACAGCATTTCCGGCCGGGATTAGCAGCCACAAATCTGTCCGACTTAACGGTCGTTTTTCTATAAACATTGTATCAGTGAGCCGCCGACCAGCAGCTATGTAATTGTATGTTGAACTTCGTTCGCGCCGTACGTAGGCCAACCGTTCTAATCGGAGATGCGGGGGGAAGGACAACACAAAGTAATCAAACGTGTGCCTCTAGTCAAATGGATGAATATTCCTCATGGTCTGTTAGTTTGGGAGGGGATATGTATGTGTGTTGAACTTCTTTCATACCATATGTAGCCAACTGTGCTAATCGGAGGTGCAGATGGAAGGAGAATAAACTAAGCATAACAAAACAATTCTAAATAAATTAGTTTTCAATCCAGATGATTTGAAACTGCACAGTCCCCAGTAGCTCTCATCTATCGGAAGGGAGAGCGTTCCAGACGGCCGCAGAAGCGCATCTGAAAGCGCACGATGCGGTGACGGCTGGTTTTGTGCTGAACCAGCATGGCACGCACCCACGCACGCCTGCCCATCGCGTCTCCTGCGCTCTCTCGGTTCCTCGTTCCGCCGTCGCTCGACCCTCCCCCAGCGGACGGCCCTGGGTGTCGATATCCACTGCTGGATGAGGGCCCCGCACCACGCGGTGCAAGTCGCGAGGAGATTGTGTGACCACCGTCATTCGTCGCCGTGCTGGTCAGTGCGAGTTGACGGCGGGAAGCATAGACGCGTGAACAGGATTGGAGTACAACAATGTGTTTAAATTTTGCCTTAAAAATTTCGTGATCGCAGGAATTCATATTCTTGGTTCTTTCGGTAAAGTCACGTACATATAAAACAATTTAGTTTTTTACATTTTCAAAATAAAAATAATTATTATATAAAAATAATTATTATTTTTATATAATAATTATTATTTGTTTTTTTGTTGTTGTTTTCTATTTACGTGACTTTACCGAAAGAACCAAGAATACAACAATGGGTGTTACCGCACGGGCCTCTGCTGCCCACCACTGCCACCACCACCACCACCGTGGCACCCTGGTTGTTCATTTGGTGGTCGTCCATACAGGCTCACACCTGCTTGGCTTCCCACATCGGGAGAGGTTGGACTCCTCCCAGGTGATTGGGTCACTGGCAAAGTGTTGTTTTTCTTCTTCCCAGCTTAATTTGTTTAACAGGCAGCAGCCCTTAGCCCGATTTCCACTGCAGAGGCTCATCAGCAGTGCGCGTAGGCCTTGTTCCATTCTGCCGAATTAAGCCTCGTGTGATGGGCATGAGGAGCTCACCAACAGCGCGTCCAGTGGCGCCAGAGCCCACGTGGGTGCGCGGGGGGTGGCGACTCCACTTGTTGATGCGCTACACGAGGACGCGTGATGGTTAACACAGAGAGAGAGAGAGTTCAACGGTACTCGTGTAGAGTACGGATCCACTCGAGTAGAGCACGGATCGACTCGCTGTATATAGGCTAATCAATTTTTTTACCGTATACACCTAATGGGTCGCCAACCATAATAATAATAAGGGACGTTTTTTCGGACTCTGTACAAAAAACTCCTCAATATTTCAAGAGTCGCACTGCCACATGAATAACGCGGCATCACGAAGCAGTCCTTAAAGAGCCCCATACGGCTCCGGAGCCGCATGTTGCCGACCCCTGGGTATCGACCAAACGGACGACAGATTCCTCAGTCGGCACGAGGTCCAATATCAAACCTGCGATGTATCGAGCAATGAAGGTTAACACAATGCCACCGGATCTCGTCACAGATCAATTCCTGCCACCCAGCAGACACAGAGAGACGGCAATTCCCTGACTGTCCGGGTCAACCCCAGGCAGGTGGCGACCCGAGTTGTACATCATCTCAAGACGACGCGTCGGATTAATGAGCGAATGGCCTGGCGAGGTTAGCCTCGAGAAAAATGAATTCGAGGTCACATCGGGCAGCGATCATCTTTAGAGACACACGAGGAGCGGCCAAAGAGAAGGAGCGCCCCCCCCCCGCACACACTCACCATGAGTGTGCAAGTGAGCTGTGAGCAGGAAGCGCCGAGTCACAGTGGCGCTGTTTGCGGACGATGTCCCCCCCGCCCGCCACCCTTGGGTCCCGAGGGTCACGTCCGCTCAGCCGACCGTGACGCACGCAGACTTCACAGCAAACTCAGAGCGCGCGGCGGAGACCAGGAGCCACACAACTCCTTGCCCATGCACTTAAACTGTTTTTTTTACCAGGTTTAAGGCCAAACTGAGCTACGTATGTTTTTTTTTCAGAAGCTACCTGGCTATCACGAATGATAGCTCAACGAAGTTGGTTATCACCATCGTCATCATCACGTTGAAATGTATAGCAGGCAAAAATGCTCGAAACGCGTGGTGTTGATTATTAATGTGGAGGGGGAAAACCCGGAGGACCCGGAGGAAAATCCACGCGACCACGGGGAGAGAGAAACATGCAAACTCTACATATACAGCAGGCTTCACGGTCTGGATCGAACCCACGACCTCCTGCATATCAGGTGAGGTAGTTAACATTTCTCCACCGTGGCGCCACTCATTCTGCTACCCACACCTGCTATAGATTCCATCACGATGGGGGTTGTCCCATAGGAAGATACTGGTCCCCACCATAGCAATGTGAAATTTACACACAAAGCCAAAGATCACCCATATAGCCTTAACAGAATGTCCTACCATATAGTAAATAAAACATGAAAGAAAGTAACCTCAAAGGAGGAAAACATTTTAGTTTGATTTTCATTACCTCGAGCCCTGATGGTGGCTTGCTAGTCGGAAGAGGCGCAATGAGTCACCACAACTCCACACACACACGTGGGCACGAGCGCTCACACAAAGACAAAGATCCCCCATATAGCCTGTAACAGACTGTAGGGGCAAGTGCTGTTAGTGAGCACCTATGAAGGCCGTAACGGCACACCAGGGGGTGGGTGGCCAACACCACTCCCGGCCGCCTTTGTCTCCTTAGTGGCGATGTTTATACATCACACCAGGTACTCATTTGAGGCTGAGTCGATCTAGGGGAGGCCCAGGTCCGGTTCAGATAATCCTCACCGCTGTTGGCCGTGAGCAGGAATAGAATCCGGGTCGCCAGGTTCGTAGCGCAATACGTTCACCACTACACTACCGCTCCCCACACAGACACACGGAGCAACTTCAGATAGAACGATGGCCAAAGGAAGGAATGTGTCCAACAGGACAACTTACAAGGAGATGGAGCGATGAGATAAATCCGTGGTACTGGAAAGAGGCGAATGCTAACGACACTGGAGGCATACGGGAAGCCGTTGAGTAACGCAGGGATATTATTCGGCAGTGGAAAGAAAATGGCTAATGATGATGATTCAAACGGTGCTTCCACCTTGCACATTCTGCGGTATGTCTCTGTAAAGTAGTAACTCGGCAGGAGACGACTTCACGGGTAGCACACTCTTTATTTTCACCAACTTGTAGTTACACGGATGACTAACACCCTACTTCGTTTCACGGGTGACCAACACCCACTTAGCTACACGGGTGACGGACACCCACTCAACTACAACTTCGTTACACGGGTGACCAACACCCACTCAGCTACACGGGTGACCAACACCCACTCAGCTACACGGGTGACTAACACCCACTCAGCTACACGGGTGACCAACACCCACTCAGCTGTACTGACACGGGCTCTTACGCCCTGTAGCCTTCCGGGACACACCCAGCCGGGGTGCCCGTCTCGGCTCTGGGTACCACCGTCCCGACCCACACGGGCGTCGGACTACGGTCCCCCCAGTCTCGGCTCCGAGCCACACAGGGCCCCTACCTCCTCCACCCCGTCTTCGGTCTTCAACTGGTTAACACTGACCACGAGTGCTCTCGCGCGTCCCCCTTTATACCCCTCCTGCGGACGTCGCTGAGAGTACTCACTTATCTGACCAATCACTGCGCACTCGCTACGATCCTCTTTTCCCAGCTTGTGTGAGCGCGCCTCACCACCGGCGCGCGCGTCCCTGCCACGCCCACACCGCGTGCCCAACCCCGCGCCCCGTGATCCATCACTCCCGGCGCACGTCAATACCACCACTACATCACCCCCTACCACATAGCTCGCAGCCGACCCGGCTGCTAATAAAACATACAACACCCCTTCACCCCCCACGTGTGCCCCGTAACATAACACAAACCCTAACAACACAACATGAACACCGCAATCCGCAAAACCCAGCAACCGCCACACCCGCAACAAGAACAACATGCACAATCCGGCGAATGGCAACGATACTGTGTATGCGGAAAGAGTAACAATAAAAAAAAATTTCTTTAATCATTTTCTCTTCTTTTCTCTCCGACTCATGCAGCGTCCCGATGTCCGAGCGTCCCTTGAACGGGACATTACCCCGGCAGAGGGGGAAGCCGGCAACGAAGTCGGGCTTTAACAAAAAAAGAAATTTTTTTTTTTTTTTTTTTCATGAAAAGTGTTGCGTCCTTGACCGAGTCCGCCTTGCCGGACCGTCGTACGGCACAGGACGCAGTTGGCCATCCGGCGGCGCCGGCAGTTCAGGAAGGCATGGGCCAGGCATCGGGGCTCCGTGCGAGCCGCGGGGTTCCGGTTCCCGACGGTCAACAGCCGTCAGGTCCGAGACACCTGGGGGTGGGTCAGGTGGAGACACGTGAGGATCAGCCTGCGACACATCCCTCCCCGAGTCGACGGTCACATCACACGCTCGGTCGTCACGGCACAACCCGGGGTCACGTGGTGCCGCGTAGGGTTTCAGTCGGGAGGAGTGCACGTACCAACGGCGTTTTCCCCATTTAATCTGTATACTCTGGGGTCGTGCAACCCGCACAATTTCCACCGGTCCCCTCCATGGTCTCAACAGTTTGGGGGACGTAGCCAACGGTGCGTGTGGACAATGCAGCCAGGCCTTATCGCCCGGTTCCCAATTGTGCGTATGCACCTTCCGTTCACGCAATCGCTCGTTCGCGATCTGCCGAGAGCGTGAATTCAACCTCGCAGCCTCCCGCGCCTCAGCCAATTTGGCGATGTTAAACTTAATGTGGTCTGCCAATTTTGATTTCGCACGTGGCTGTGAAATCCCCAGTTGGACGTCCATGGCCGGATCAGCCTCCCGCCCATACATCAGAAAAAATGGAGAAAACCCCGTCGCCGCATGGGGTGCCATCCGATAGGCCGCTAGTACCCCCGGTACCTGTAAGTCCCAATCCACCTGGTCGTCGCATACCTGTTGGCACAGCATAGATGTAATCGTCCTGTTCAGACGTTCAACCATACCGTCAGTCTGCGGGTGGTACGGGGAGGTACGTACTTTCTTTGTACCCAACAGGTCGCACACCTCGCGCAACAAAACACTCGAAAAGTTTTTCCCTTGATCCGTCAGCAAGCGTTCGGGGGCGCCTTTGTCCAAAACGTAACCTTGGACAAAGGCGTCCGCCACCGCCGCAGCCGACTGGTTGGCGAGTGGCCACGCCATGGGCCAGCGGGTGAAGTACTCTACGCCAACCAGCAGGAACTTATTTCCCCGAGGTGTAGTGGGAAAGGGCCCCAAGATGTCTAGCGCGACCAATTCGTTCGTGCGCGAAACTTGAATGGATTGAAGCGGTGGATTAGCCGCTATTTGTGGCGGTTTTCTTTTAGCGCACCCTACACACCCCTTAAGAATGTTCGCCACGTCACTGCCCATCCCAGGCCAATAGTAGTCTCGCTGAATGAGGGCGAGCGTTTTATGAAACCCCAGATGCATGAGTCGTTCATGGGCAGCCAGGACGACCTTACCCCGTACAGCAACTGGCACCACAAGCATGTGACGCCGGGACATGGAGTCCCACTTCATCAAGAGGCCCTGTCTGCACACCCAGGAACCGACCCGCGTTTCCCCGCCCTCGGGAACGTTAACCTTCCGACGTAGCGCGAGTAGGGAGCTGTCGGCCATTTGCAGACGGCCCCACTCGATGAGAGGCAATGCTAACAGCGAGTCCCTCCCCGTGGGGGCGTCGACCCCCGTAGTATCCGTGGCGGCTAGCACTACTTCCGCGGGGACATCGACAGAAGGTTTACACCGCGCCGATCCCAACTGACATGCGCATTCCGTACGCGTCGGCAACCGTGACAATGCATCCGCGTTCGAGTGGCGCAACCCCTTGCGGTAAATCGTCATGAATTGGTAGTCCTGAAGGACCTCCAACCATCGGGACAATTGGCCCGATGGCTGCGCCACCCGCATAGCGTATTGGAGAGCCGCATGGTCCGTGCGAACCGTAAAGTGACGGCCATACAGATACGGCCTGAATTGCTGTATAAAAAACACAATCGCCAGCAATTCACGCCGTGTCACGCAGTAGCGTTGTTCCGCGGGGGACAGAACCCTGCTACCGTAGGCGACCACCCGTTCGACCCCCCCGACCACCTGTGAGAGCACTCCCCCGATACCCGTGTTACTGGCATCCGTGTCGAGCACAAACGGTTGCGTGAAATCGGGGTAACACAAGGGGGGAGCCTGCACCAAGGCGTCACGAAGGGAGCAGAACGCGGCCTCCTCCTCCGGCCCCCAGTGAAACCGCACCCCTTTAGCCGTCAAGGCGTGCAGGGGCCTGGCTATGGTGGCAAACTGTTTGACAAAACGACGGTAATAGGAGGCAAATCCTATGAAGCTGCGAACTTCAGTAACAGAGGTCGGTGTTGGCCATGAGCCGACGCATTGCGTCTTAGCAGGGTCCGTCGAGATCCCCGAACGGCTAACGATATGGCCCAAATACCTGACCCATTCCCGAAGCAGAAAACATTTAGCCGGTTTAAATTTAAGCTTCGCGGAACGCATCCTGAGAAACACTGCCCTCAGTCGCTGGAGGTGCTCCTCAAAAGTTCGGCTGAAAACGATGATGTCATCGAGGTAAATCAAACAGGTGTCCCATTGAAGGCCTGCCAAAACCAATTCCATGAGCCTCTGGAACGTGGCAGGAGCGGAATGTAAACCCATGGGCAATCGGTTGAACTCAAATAGGCCTCCCGGTGTCCGGAAAGCGGTTTTAGGTTTTGATTCGTCATCGAGGGGCAATTGCCAAAATCCCGAAAGCAAATCGAGCGTCGAAAAAAACTGTGCTCCTGCCAAGGCATCCAGCGACTCATCCATCCTGGGGAGCGGATACGCATCGGCCATTGATATTTTGTTTAGGCGGCGGAAATCAACACAGAACCGCAGGGATCCATCCTGTTTTTTAACCAAGACGATAGGAGCACCCCACGGACTGGAAGAGGGCGCAATGATGTCGGCCGCCAACATGTCATTTACTGCCGACTGCACATGCTCCTTCTCGGCTGGACTGAGCCGGAAGGGATTCTGTCGAATAGGGGCCGCGTCCCCAGTCTCTATGTGGTGGCGCAACAGGTCTGTGCAGCCAATGTCGTACTTGTGCCTGCTAAACACGTCAGCGAACTCGAGCAGCAAGCCCCTCAATGCACCCAACTGCACACTGGACAAGGTACTGGACCCGGCACACAACGCGTCCAACCACTCCGTCCCCTCCTCACTTTGGGGATGCGTATCGACATGTGAATCGGCGTGAGCAACGAGCTGTTCCTCGACGGGTAGCGGCGCGGCGTGAGCGAGCACCGTTCCCTGCGTAATCACGGCCGGCCGCGACCCCGTATTCAGGACCACAACGAACGGCTCACTGTCCCCCCTCACCATGGTCTGGGCCACCGCTAAGCCGAGGTCCCCTTTAGCCCTGTTAGACGGCCCCAATAGAACTCCCTGCGCCCCCGCATCCGCCCCCAGTTGTTTTCTCAACCGAAGGGGTACCAACATTTGCGATCCCGGGGGCACCCGTACAGTCCGGGTTGCCAGCGCCTGCACCGTCGCACAAGCCGTGCGTATCTTATTTGGACTCTTCAAAAACTCAACCCGCCGACCCGACGGAAGCTCAATGCAGGCCTGGTCTATGAGAATTTTTATGGGCATTTTAGACAGAAAGTCCGTGCCTAGTAAACAAGGAACGGCCAACGATGATGATACAAAAATAGGACCCGCCAATTTAATGTCGCCAATACAAATATTCGCCCGAATCTGGCCGATGATTCCCAAAGATCCCCCGTTTGCCGCGTAAAATGGTACGTCCACCGGGAGAAGTGGTCGACATTGTACGGGAAGAATATTATAAATAAGGTCCGAAATAATAGTGGCCGACGCACCCGTGTCCACGAGCACCCGGACCTCAACCCCGTCAATGTACCCCGTTACCACGGACGACCCGGCCGACGCAGCCACAATCCTGTGGGCCAATTCGGACCACTCGACTGCCTTCGGGCCGTACGCGGACCCCTCTCGCCGAACCGAACCCCCGGCGCCCATACACGGTCCCCCCACCGCTAAGCGGCGATCCGAACGTGCCGTGCGTGTGGACCGAGCGTGTGAGGTGCCGCGACTTGCCGGGTTCAGTTGGGATGTCTTGAGTCCCTGGTCGTCGTCCGGACGTGGTCCCGTGGTGCGTTGACGCGGGGCCCGGCACCCGGCCGCGACGTGGCCCCGAAGGCCGCAGTTGTAGCAGACGACGAGGGACGTCGTAGGTTTCGGTTGCTCCAGCTTGCGGGAGGAGCGTGTGGGCGAACGACCTCCCGGTCTCCACTCCCCCGGCCTCGAACCAGCGAAGGCCTCCTCCCGAGGCACAGCAGGCTGGGGTCCGCTGATCGTGGCGGCCGGTGCCCCGTTCTCCACCGATGCGCAGACGACCGTCGGCTTCCGCTGTAGGACCTCGTAAGCGTGGATACTCGTGGCAATCCCCAGGGAGCAGATGTCCATCTCGTCCGCCGCATTAATGGGAACTCCCAATCCGTGGGCCAGCGCCAGCAGCTGCTCCGTCACCATGGCGTCCTTCCCCTCCTTGTCCATGCGGGGAAAAGCTGAATCCGCCAGGGCGAGCAGCGCCGTGCGATAGGCGAGCGTTGTTTCTCCAACCACCTTCCGCCGATCGTAGAACTGGTGGCGACAGGTCGAGGGCGGCCCGAACACCTTGGCCAACAGGTGCAGCGCGGCCTGGAGCGTTGAGCGGGACGACCTCGGGGCAGACGTGAAGGCCGCAAGCGCGTCGTCGTCGAGCATCGCTGGCAGCGCGCGCAGGGCCGTGGTGTCGGACCACCCCGACATTTCTTGATGCGCGATGAACCGTCGCTGGAAGGCTCCCCAGTCGCCCCCGTCCGCCTTGAACACCGACAGCGCGGGCAATCGTTGCTGGAGAACTCGATCGTCGTCGTCGTCGTTGGAACGATTTTCCCGCGCGCTGCTGTGGTTGTAGAAAATGTCGGCTCCCTCTGCAGGCGCAAAATGGAGAGCTCTGGCGCTCGCCGATGACGCGGGCTGCGCTGTGTGGAGACCTCTGGCCACGTGGTGTCCGCGTTTCCCGCCAACCGGAGGCGGACCCTCAAAAATGGCGCCAACTCCCAAACTTTTGGCGCGAAACGCCTTATGGCGGGAACCCTCCAGCCGCGCCGCCTCTTCCAACCCCGCAGGCGTTCCACCGGCCGCTGGAACGGAGATCTCCGCCAAGATCGCAGCGGCGGCGAGCAGCAACTCCGCCAGGCGGGAGTGTGCGTCCTGCAGGCTGGTGTCGGAGGCGGGCGGAGCATCGGCCATTTCCGCGAAGTGCTGCATCGGCGGCAACCCCTCGTCTTCTCCTCCCGAGGGTGGTGTCACCGGTACGTCGTCGTCTCCCCGGTCTTGCACGTGGGAACGAGAAGTCTTCCTTGTGTCCATTCTCCTTGAAGACAGGTTTACTTCTGACGCCAGTTGTAAAGTAGTAACTCGGCAGGAGACGACTTCACGGGTAGCACACTCTTTATTTTCACCAACTTGTAGTTACACGGATGACTAACACCCTACTTCGTTTCACGGGTGACCAACACCCACTTAGCTACACGGGTGACGGACACCCACTCAACTACAACTTCGTTACACGGGTGACCAACACCCACTCAGCTACACGGGTGACCAACACCCACTCAGCTACACGGGTGACTAACACCCACTCAGCTACACGGGTGACCAACACCCACTCAGCTGTACTGACACGGGCTCTTACGCCCTGTAGCCTTCCGGGACACACCCAGCCGGGGTGCCCGTCTCGGCTCTGGGTACCACCGTCCCGACCCACACGGGCGTCGGACTACGGTCCCCCCAGTCTCGGCTCCGAGCCACACAGGGCCCCTACCTCCTCCACCCCGTCTTCGGTCTTCAACTGGTTAACACTGACCACGAGTGCTCTCGCGCGTCCCCCTTTATACCCCTCCTGCGGACGTCGCTGAGAGTACTCACTTATCTGACCAATCACTGCGCACTCGCTACGATCCTCTTTTCCCAGCTTGTGTGAGCGCGCCTCACCACCGGCGCGCGCGTCCCTGCCACGCCCACACCGCGTGCCCAACCCCGCGCCCCGTGATCCATCACTCCCGGCGCACGTCAATACCACCACTACATCTCTATGAAACACTTCAACCTCATACGTTATTTATATAATCCAACTCAAAACTCCATACAAATCGAATCGAGAAACGATGAAGTGAATGCACGCTCGAGTTCTGGGCATGTGCACCACCAAACCCCTCCCCTCCACCCCTGCCCCTTCTAGCGCGTTGGCTGCCAGGTCCCGCTGGGCGAGCGAAACTCCTCGCTCATCGCGCGACGCCGGCGGTGGCTGCGCTGCACGTGGCTGGCTCAACCCCAGCGCTGTGGAGGCAGCAGCGAGGGTTGGTGGATCACGGCGTCGAGGAGGAGCCCGTGCCCCTGGCTCGCTGGGAGAAGGCGTGGATTATCTGTGGGTGCTCTCGTTTCACCCGACATGCAGAAACAGGCGTCGATTGACCGATGAAATCCCAATATGACTTTGTGAAGGCGGCCTTCCTCCCCTAACCCAGCTTAAATATACCCTGCCAAGCTTGGCTGTGTTCATTCAGACGCTGTCTTTCCGACAGACCTGTTCTTCACCTGAGGACGGCTGCTTGCGTTGTGGCTGAAACGTCGTGAGAATTGTATTTTATTATGTTTTATTTTTATTATTTCCCTTCTACGTGACTTTACCGAAAGAACCAAGAAGATGAATCCCTGCAGTCACGCAAGCTTTAAATCGAAATTTTACCGAAATATATACATTAGCTGCACGAATGAAAGGAGAGGAAAAGACGAAGAGAGTTGGATGTAAAAGTAAGAGGGGTGGAGGGAGGCACAGGGTGGCGTCAGGAGAGGGGGGGGGGGCAGTGAGAGTTGTTTTCACGAGCATCCCGCGGTGTGATGAGTGCTGCGAGGGCAGCAGGGAGACAACAGTCATGGAAGGAAAGGGTGAGAGGGAGAGAGGAGAGGAGTGAGAAAGATGAGTGATTGTGACTTTACCGAAAGAACCAAGAAGATATATTTCGGTTGTTTATATATTTATACAAGTTATTTATTTATTTACAATGCCACGCCACACTATTCCGGAGGTTCCTCTCAATCCCCCCAACACGGACTGTTCTGCTTCCCGCCACCTGAGATAAAGTGGACGACGTGATAGCCGCCGCTGGACAGTGTGTGGGGAAGCTGAACGGCATTGCCGTGGCTCGCATGAACCGAGGCTATGTGGTCCTCCTCACCAACGTGGAGATGGTGGCGTGTGTCATCGCCATGGGGCTCACCTATAAGGGGGAGATTTTTGTGCAATGCACACCTCTCTCCACCCCCGCGCAAAAATAGCTCATCTCCAACACCCCACCTTTCCTCAAAATTGCCGACCTACAATGAGATCTTGAGCAGTTCGACAACGTTGTGTCCCGCATCATAATGCTGCCCTCGCGCACACGGGACCCAGAACCGGTGCACGTCTACACGAGTATATCCGTGCTCTACACGAGTAGATCCGTGCTCTACACGAGTAGATCCGTGCTCTACTCGATTATATCCGTGCTCTACTCGAGTATATCCGTGCTCTACTCGAGTAGATCCGTGCTCTACTCGAGTAGATCCGTGCTCTACACGAGTAGATCCGTGCTCTACTCGAGTAGATCCGTGCTCTACACGAGCAGATCCGTGCTCTACACGAGTAGATCCGTGCTCTACTCGAGTAGATCCGTGCTCTACACGAGTAGATCCGTGCTCTACTCGAGTAGATCCGTGCTCTACACGAGCAGATCCGTGCTCTACACGAGCAGTTCCGTGCTCTACTCGAGTATATCCGTGCTCTACTCGAGTAGATCCGTGCTCTACACGAGCAGATCCGTGCTCTACACGAGTAGATCCGTGCTCTACTCGAGTATATCCGTGCTCTACACGAGTAGATCCGTGCTCTACACGAGCAGATCCGTGCTCTACACGAGTAGATCCGTGCTCTACTCGAGTATATCCGTGCTCTACACGAGTAGATCCGTGCTCTACACGAGCAGATCCGTGCTTTACACGAGTAGATCCGTGCTCTACTCGAGTATATCCGTGCTCTACACGAGCAGATCCGTGCTCTACACGAGTATATCAGTGCTCTACACGAGCAGATCCGTGCTCTACTCGAGTATATCCGTGCTTTACACGAGCAGATCCGTGCTCTACACGAGTATATCAGTGCTCTACACGAGCAGATCCGTGCTCTACTCGAGTAGATCCGTGCTCTACACGAGTAGATCCGTGCTCTACTCGAGTATATCCGTGCTCTACACGAGCAGATCCGTGCTCTACTCGAGTATATCCGTGCTCTACACGAGTAGATCCGTGCTCTACTCGAGTATATCCGTGCTCTACACGAGCAGATCCGTGCTCTACTCGAGTATATCCGTGCTCTACACGAGCAGATCCATGCTCTACTCGAGTAGATCCGTGCTCTACACGAGCAGATCCGTGCTCTACACGAGCAGATCCGTGCTGCTATGTGTGCGGTGGCTTCGGCCATGCCCATGCGACTACTGCAACTGTTGACGGGGAGCCTGCAGAAGAGTGAACGCCCATAGAGCTGCAGGAGAGCAGTAGTCTCCCTGCTACCCAAGATGGGGGACTTGCGCCTCATCGAGAATTGGCGACCCGTGTTCCTTTTGTGCACCGACTACAACATCTTCTCCAAGGTGCTGTCAAACGATCTCAAACAGTGCTGGGCCA
This sequence comes from Lethenteron reissneri, assembly GCF_015708825.2. Taxonomy (NCBI): domain Eukaryota; kingdom Metazoa; phylum Chordata; class Hyperoartia; order Petromyzontiformes; family Petromyzontidae; genus Lethenteron; species Lethenteron reissneri. The sequence goes on along the minus strand of NC_083797.1, from coordinate 14,307,664 downwards.
GCTGATCCTGCCAGAACAGTCGTATTGCATCCCCGGCCGGTGCATATATAACAACATCGGTATGGTCAGAGACATAATCTCCCTTGCAGAAGCACACAACATGGACTTGGGCCTCCTCTTCTTGGATCAGGAGAAGGCCTTTGACAGGGTGCGCCACGAGTACCTGCACAAACTCCTAACGTCGCTCGTCTTCGGCCAAGTCTTCATCTCGCACGTTAGGCTCCTGTACATCGGCACATCCAGCCTCTTCAAGATAAACCAGTGGATCGGTGCCCCTTTCTCTGTGATGAGGGGGGTCAGACAGGGAAACCCCCTATCGGGGCTGCTGTACACCTTGTCCATTGAGCCACTGCTATGCCACCTCAGACGAAATCTGTCTGGCCTCAAGGTCCCGGGTCCTGAGAACGCGGTTGTCAAGCTCTCGACATATGCGTCATGCTCAACGACGCGCATGACGTCTCCGCACTCTGCCAGGCGGTTGCAGTGGACGAGAGGGCCTCCTCCGCAAAGATCAACTGGGTTAAGTGCGAGGCCCTTTGTTTGGGGTCACGAGGCGGCGTTTGCTCTGTGCTCCTCCCAGGAGGAGTCAGTTGGCAGGCTGACAGAATTCAAGTACCTGGGGGTTTACCTGGGGAAACCACATGTCACTATGAACAACTGGACCGAGCTGGCCAACAAAATCGAGGCTATGGGCATGCTTCGCTCCGCATATGTCTTTCAGGGGCCGAGTGCTCGTTGCTAACACCCTGGCAGCATCCGTGCTGTGGCACAATACCAAGGCCCTCCAGCCTCACTTGCGCACTTCGTCTGGCATGGGAAGCACTGGCTCAGGCCAGGCGTTTTCTGCCTGCCGGAGGGCGAGGGTGGCCAGGGTCTGGTGGATGTCGCCGCCAGGGTCATGAGCTTCAGGCTCATGGCCATCAGGTGGCTGCTGTACGACCGGGAAGAGTTACCCTGGAAGTCGCCGGCCCTCGCCCTGCTGAGGAATGCAGGGGAGTCCCTGGGGTACGTAAAGGAGCTCTTCCTGATGGACCTGAGCCTGGTCGACTACACAAGGCTGCCAGGTTATCACCAGAGCCTCTTGGACGCGTGGCAGAACTTCGAGTGGAGCAGAACGTGCGCGCCCTACGACATCACGCAGTTCCTGAACGAGCCCTTGTTTTGCAACAGCCTCTTCCAGGGGATCAGAAGAGAGAGAACTCTGGCTCTGCACCTCACATCAACAGGGCTGCAGACAGTCTTTCACCTCGTGCAGGCCGACCAGCGCAAGTAGAAGACCGCAGCTGAGATCGCCAGCACCGCGGGACTCCGCTCCACGCTCGCCGGGGAGAAGCTGCTGCGGGACGTGCTCTGCGCCATGAAGGAGCTGCGCCTGAAGCTGTAGACGCCGGGGGACCGTGGCGGCCCTCCCCCACCTCCTCTTTCCCGGAGTTGTGCTTCTCCTGCGCGCAGCCCCCTGGCCACAGCGACTCCGGCAAGCTACTGAAGCTCTGAGGCTGCAGGAACGTGCCCCAAAAGAGCGCCCCTTACAAAGCGCTCTGCACGTGCTTTGTCAAGGCACTGCATTCCCGGGACCTGGCCGACCTGCCGGACACAAAATGGAGAGACCATTTCTCCACCCTCATTGCGGCCGCCCCCCAGTGGAAACAAATGTACAAGTCTCCCGTAGCCAAACGCTGCAGTGACCTCCAGTGGAGATTGGCACACTGCACGTTGCCATCGGCCGTGTGGCTCAGCCGAATATCGCCGGGGGCAACAGACTTGTGCATTTCCTGTGATGCCAGAGAGGATCTGCCCCACCAGTACTTACGCTGCCAGCGCCTCAAACCAATGTTCTGCCTTTTGGGGGACATCTTCAGGAAACTGGGGGTGCCCTTCTACAACAGCAGCTTCGTACATGGGGTGGTGTCTTACCTGGCTAACAAGCGCCATGACCTCGCCAACTTCGCCTGTGCTCAAGCGAAGATGGCGGTTTACAGAACGAGGAAAAAGATGCTGGAAGGTGACACTGATGGCTGATATGTGCTCAAGGCGCAGCTCCGGCTGGAGCACGCATACCACACACATGCCGGTGATGTGCACGTCTTCTTCGAACGCTGGGGAGCCGGAAAAGCCCTCTGTACCTGCGAGGACGGCACCCTCATGTTCACCTTCTGAAATGCTCGCTCGTCACCGTGGCGCCTGCGATGACCACCACCACGTGACTTTTATTTGTGTTGTGCGCGGTGCATTTAGCGCCACAGCGCGTGGATTTATAGTGTTTGTTATGTGTTTGCTGGTGACTGTGTTTCGTATCGGAATCGCCTCAAGTGCTGTTGCTGCTGGCTGAAATAAAAGTTGTTTAAAAGTCAGAAAGTCTCCATTTCTCTCCCTCTCTCTCTCTCCATCTCTATAACTCTTTCCATCTCTTTCCTTCTCTCTCTCGCCCTCTCCATCTCCCTCTCCATCTGTCTCTCGCCCTCTCCATCTTCCTCTCTCTCTCCCCGAGTATTGGTCATCAGCATGGTCGCGGCGACCTTCAGCTTGACGCTCGCCTCGCGCCACTGCTACTTGGCCCGGACGCCCCTCAGAGGGTTGGGAGGGGGGCGCGAGTTGCCGCACCCACGGAGACGGCGGCCGCAGCCACCAAAATCCTCCCCCAGCCCCACCCCCACCACCCCCGGCACACAATTCCCCAGTGTGGCCTCGCAGACGCCGTCACCCGCGAAGGGAGCAGCGTAGCGGGCCAGCATCTCACTGCCCAGCTCAGCCCAGCCGGGCACACGGCGCCACTCAATTCTCATGACCTTGAACCATGAATTCCACATTCCCATGCCAGGGCCAGTATATCCTCGCTGTTGAGTGTAACGCGTAGTAGTGGGCTATCGCGACCAAGAGTATCAGTAATGGAGGTGTGTGGGTTAGATTGCGTAAATGTGAATGTGTCGTTAAACCTGCCACCACCCGAAGACCGAAACAGGCCAAAACAGGAAGTTTTTTCCACAACTCTGAATGTCACCTGATGATGCTGGTTGGAATTAATGGCGAAACGTCGTACTCGAATTGTAAATATGTGGCTTTACTCTCCAACACACAACTGCTTAGTCCTCTACTATTGTAGTGACATCGCTGGATATCACTATGCTGTAAGTGCAGTGCCGGCCCTAGCGGGCACGGTGTGTGTGTCGACCTGAGGGGAAAGTCAGGTAAGGCCATGACAGTCTGATCTGGGAAGACACGTGACTAGTTATAATGACAGGGGGGCCCCCAAGAGGAAGGGGGGGGGGGGGGCTGTGAGAGTCACGTGATATGAACCGAGATTCTTCATGAAGGTTCTGGTAAGGGGGCATGACCAGGGGCGGAGCTGGCCACGCCGGAGAGAAAAAAGCCGAGTCTCGAGAGGGATTGTGGTTGTCCGTCCCGGGGAAGAAAACCCTTCGTCTATTATCTGCGTTCTGTGAGTCTTCCAACACGTGGACCCGGGCAGTATGTTGTTGGCCCCGGTCCATAGTTAATAGTTACCTAGTAACCTGTGTAGTTAGCCAGGGTGGTCACCACCCTAGGTTGTTGTCTTGTTAAGGGGTGAAGTTACCCCGTTGTGTTGGAATAAATAAAATGCGCTGCCGCGACTCTAAGTGTGCGACTCAATTGAACCCACTACACTAGTAACGAATTGGCACGTTTTGTTTACGTGACAAGCCTTACTAATTGGCCGTGTCGGGTGGTGGGCGGCTTAACGACACATTCATATTTACGCGATCTAACCCAATAAAGCTCTATTATTGAATCGCTGTTCACGTCTCACAACGTGCCACGCTTTGTTTATTATATAATATTATCTTATTCTATCATATTATTATATTACAAAGTGACTCCACCTCCAATTCACAACATTTATTATCTTATTCAATTCACCGTTTTTTTTTCTTCGACTCTTGGCGATTTTAATCGTGATGAACGCATCTCAATCTTTCAGCTGACCGGGCTTGACGAAACACGTTCGGCAACTGAGATATGTTTCATCCACATAGGGGCTCATCAGTGAGCCTTGCCTAGCTGCAGACTAACGTCTGGATTTCGAGTGGATGATGATGGTGGCTTTCGAGTGGAAAGCAAATGAGTGGCCTTCGTCATTTCTCTCCAGTGCACTTGGTCTTTCATCATCATCATCACCACTACAATCATCACCATCATCATCAACATTATCATCACCATAATCATCACCATCATCACCACCATTATCATCACCATAATTATCACCATCATTACCACCATTATCATCACCATTATCATCACCACCATTATCATCATCATCACCACCACCATTATCATCATTATAATCATCACCATCATCATGATTACCACCATCATCATCACTACCACCATCATCACCACTATTATCATCACCACCACCATTATCATTACCACCATCATCACCACCATCCCCAACATCTCCATAACCATCATCTCCATCATCATTATCAGCGATGTTTTTGTCTCGCCCTTCAAAACACTAAGAGCTCAAAGCTCGCGTCCCGTCATTGTCACGCGTGAATCAAATTTCTCTCTCTAATTTGAGCCATGTGGATGGCACACGGAGCCCGGTGTGGAGAACCTGGCTTTTCCCCACATTTTCTTGCAATATTCACATTCAATCATTTATTATCAGGTAACACACACACGAGGCAATCCAAACACATGTCGAACAAACTATAGGGCACCACGGTGGCGAGATGTTAACTACCTCGCCTGGTATACAGGAGGTCGTGGGTTCGATCCAAACCCTGACGCCTGAAATATATTTGGAGTTTGCGTGTCTCTCCCCGTGAATATGTTAAAGACCTCGCCTGGTATACAGGAGGTCGTAGGTTCGATCCCGACCCTGACGCCTGATGTCGATTTGGAATTTGCGTGCCTATCTCTCCCCGTGGTCGCGTGGATATTTCTTCGGGTCCTCCGCTTTTTCCCTCCAGATTTTTAAACGTGCATTGAGAGTATTTGGCTGCTGCAAAACTTCAATACTATGAGCCACTTCGCTGAGCTGGCATTTGTGATAGCCAGATCGCTTCTGAAAACAGCTATACAGCTCAGTGGGCCTTACCTGGTAAAATATAAAAAAGAGTTTAGTTTATATTTCAAATACCGAGTTACTCCATCGCCAGCACCGTTTGGTCCGCATTCCACGTGCGCGGCCCACGTGACCGCTCTGGGTCCCTGGGACGCGGCACGGAGCGCGGATTCGGGCCCGCGGGTCTGAGGGCCCACCCAGAATGCCCTCCCAACTCTGCCAGCGTGAACAGTGTGTGGATGTTTTTTTTTTAAAACAAACTCCGCTATTGGCAGGGTATTTTTGAGGCCACGGATTGTTACGCTTGGTTCCTTGTCAGAGTGGAAATCCTCAGTTGTAAATACGGAGGTCTCAGTTTGTATATGTGTGCGTGCTTGCGTTCGTTTGTGACACGTGTCTTAGTGTGCCACGCATGCGAGTGTGGCACGCGTATGAGTTTAACACGTGTGCGAGTGTGGCACGTGTGCGAGTGTGGCACGTGTGCGAGTGTGTGTGTGGTGGCGCAGTGGTTAGCGTGCCGCGCTATGAACTCGGAGACCCGAGGTCGATTCCAGCTCATGGCCAACGTCAGTCGCGAATATTTGAACTGGTCAGTCCTGGGCCTCCCTTAGGTTGACTCCGACTTAGGTAAGTGTCTGGTGCGTTGTTTAAAAGTCAGCAATGGGGAGAAAGTTTCAGTTTCATTTATTTGGTATAGCTCTTTGAACCATTTGGCTCTTGAATCGGGTGCAACTGCAACAAACAAGAAACAAATACATGAACAAGAAAACATCTTAAAGTGACTATGTGCAAACAGAAAAATCCAGGACAAAATTGCAAAGTCTTCCAAAAAAAAAGCACCGTACACCAACGCAGATTACCTGCTAGATCTCTTCTCTGTTTCAAAGAACAAATTTGACCTAAGGTTTTCGCTCATTTACCAGCTTCATATTCCGCATTGCCGTACAAATACTGGAGGAAGGGCCTTTGCTATTGATGCCCCCAGGGTCTGGAATGCTATTGCCAATAAACTGCAACTTGAATTCACTACCTATGAAATCTTCACTCAAAACTGCTCTAGAGGAGTTGTACACCCCTAGCTGCCACTGCAATTTATTGGCCTAAAATACAATGTTTCGCTCCGGATGATCACTGCAAAGTATGCAAAGTATGATCTGTGTTTTGATTTAGTGTGCTGATCTTAAAGGTGCATTGAAAAATGTTGATACTCCGACTGATGCTCCTACTGTTGTGGAGTGACTCATGCAGCCCGCTATGGCTGCAGAGTTTGGTAGATCATGTTGTTTACGTCGTTTATTGTGAAAATTCGGTCACAGTTCCTATGACCACTGTTTCATTGCTTTTATGGCTTTATTTTGGTGATTTTCGAAAAGTTTTTTTGGTTTGGCCATGTTTTTTGTAGTACAGAGTTAGACTGATGGCCTTAATCTAAGTTGTCTTGTGGTTGTGGTTGTTGTTGTTGTTGTTTGACTTGCATCCCACTGGGATATTTGCACAGGGTTGGTGTACGGTGATTTTTCTGCAATATTTTGCTGTCTGTTGGCACATAGTCACTTTAAGATGTTTTCTTGTTCATGTTTTTTTGTTTGTTGCGGTTGCACCCGATTCAAGATCCGAATGGCTCACAGGATTATACCTAATAAATTAACTTTGAACTCATCTTCTTGGTTCTTTCGGTAAAGTCACGCAGAAGGGAAGTAATAAAATAATAAAAATAAAACATAATAAAATAAAATAATTCTCACGACGTTTCGGCTACAACGCAAGCAGCCGTCTTCAGGTGAAGAATTCTTCTTATTATGTTTTATTTTTATTATTTTATTACTTCCCTTCTGCGTGACTTTACCGAAAGAACCAAGAAGATGAATCCCTGCAGTCACGAAAGCTTTAAATCGAAATTTAACTTTGAACTGTGAACTGTTCAAAAATCCCAGTGGGCTGCTAGTCAAACAACAACAACCACAAGACAATTTAGATTAAAGCCATCATTTTAACTCCGTACTACAACAAACAAACATGGCCATACCAAAAGACAATGGGGAGGCGGCCAGGGGTGGTTGTGACCACTCCGCCAGGTCATGTGCTGTGTTGGCCTTAATAGGTGCTCGCTAACAGCATCTATCGCAACAGCATGTACGGATATAGAGGGATCTTTGTCGACCTATGCAAGATGTTACGAGGCAGTCTGGCAGAAACTCTCAACAATTGCTAAAACGCAGCAAGTTGGCAAAGTAGGCACAAGTGCTGCAGATATCTGCCAGTCAGTGAGTCACCTGGATTTGTCCCGTGACCTCCTGCCAGTAAGCTTTCTCCATGTCACTTGGCGTCAGTATGCACGTAGCTTGGCACAATCGCCATTGGGTACGTTACCGCCATTTTGTAGCAAATAAGGGGACGTCCGTAAATGGCGTCACGCACCTGGGGGGGGGGGGAGGGGTCAGACATTTGTGACGATGTGTGACGAGGAGGGGGGTTTGAGAAGGTGACGTCACATCAAAATGCGCAACTTTAAATAAATATAGACAACGTGTTCTACTTAATTAAATATACTTTTTAATTATTTTTTTCTCCTACAACATCAGAGTGCAGGGCCACATTAAATACGCATTACAATGACAATAGTTTAAATCGATTTGAAGCATGTTTTATTTTTTTTGGGAGGGGGGGGGGTGTCAGAGCTTTGTGACGTCATATTTAAGGGGGGGGGGCTGACTTTTTGTGACGCCGTGTGACGAGGGGGGGGGGTCGAAAATCGTCCAAAATCGCGTGACGTCATTTATGGAAGGCCCCTAACTCTTACATGTGTTTATGTGTAAGTGCCAGCGGTTGCGAACGCCTATTATGACCGACAATGGCACAACCATTGGCATTTTGAAAATTAGAGGTAGGAGAATGAGTGGATGGGAGTAGAGTGAGATGAGAGGGGAGAGGTAGGAGAGGGCATGGAGGGGAGTAGAGTGAGATGAGAGGGAGGAGAGTTAGTGGAGTAGAGTAGAATGAGATGAGAGGGGAGAGGTTGGAGAGGGTGTGATGCCGCCGCCACGAAGCCGTTCGGCAGGCGCCACCACCAAGCAATGGAGCCAACCCTGCGTCCCCCTCACCTCACCTCACATGAACACACCCGCACGCATTTCCCCCCACCCATAGAGCTGGAAGGGGAGATCACCTGATCGACCGGTTTTTATCCGAGAAACCCTTATCGGGATTAACTCTCACGGTTTCCGGCGATCAGGGAATTGGACGACCTCCCCTGTACTACGTTGCGCCGCGGCGCTGCGACCAGCCTTAATATGGTATGGTCGCGGCGTGGGGCATTCGGCCACCGCGGTTGAGGCACATTTCCCCCCACACACACCCCCATGGGTCGACGAGACAGGCGGAGTTTAGGGTGCGCAGGAGCGCGGCGCCATGCATGAGAGGGAGATTAATACAGGAGCGTGTTTGGAATCGGCGCCGCAGCACATCCGATTAGCATAACAAAAGCGCCGTGGAGGCGCCGCGGAGCCACCGTGCTCGTGTAAGGGGGGCGCGAGCCATTGTTTAGAGTTTACGCCGCACAAGCAGGACATTGATTAGCATATGCGCCGCTCATGAGCGGAGAGCATTCGGGAGTACGGGACAGAGGATTAAAGGGATCGCAGCAAGGTAGAGAGAGGTCACTTCTCTTCAAGAGGCACGCGTTCAAGTCGGCTCCCAGCTCTGCCCTCCGGACGTCTGCGTGACGTGCCCCGATGGCATAGAGGAAAAGCCACAGGACGCCGAATACTTCGACCCGTGAGTAGCAAGGTGACAGGGTATCGTAAGCCGATAAATAGGGAATAGGTCCAAGGGAAGTAGGATAGGCCAGCCTCGTCGACTCACTGATTCAACATTAATTACCACGTAGCAGATAATAAATCATTAATAGCGAAGCGTGGCCTCGCGTGATCTTGTCGAGCAGTGTGAGCGTGTGGGTGCGCGGGCGTACACAGTGGTTCGTCACGTGAGTGAGCGCTGCGCGGAGCTGAGCGCGTGGGTGAGCGTGTGTACACAGTGGTTCGCCAGGTGAGTGAGTGCAGCGGGGAGCTGTGTACGTGAGGGCAGCGTCATTCGCCCTCCGACCCCTGACCCCCGTTTAATAACGCGAGTATTCAGTGGTGAGTGAGTGCCGCGGGGAGCTGTGTGCGTGAGTGCGCATACATTCGTTACGTGTCAGATACGGGTGCACATTGGTAAAGTGGTTATTCGACGTGGAGGCGAGTGCCGCACAGGGCTATAGACGGATACACGCTCGCAGCGTGCGAGAGCTGTACGTAGCGGTGTAAAGAGGGGGAGTATGGCGTTTGAGTGATGATGCTGTGCGCACGTATGCTCGCAGCGTGGGAGTGCGGCGCGAGGCTGTAACAGTAGGGGCGTCGCGTTCGAATGCCGGCGAAACCTTAGCGGGTAATAGGGAGGTGAGGTAACATAAACTGAATAGGGGATGCAGGCGGGAGGGACCCCGGGGGCCAACGGCCCCCACATATTGGTGTCAGAAACGGGACGTTCCCCGCGCTCCCAAGGGAGAGAGACCCCCCAACCCAGATTAAAATCAAATGCACATTAACGGGCAAAGGAATTCCATCATGGAAATCGTTTGCCCGCAGCATCAAGGGGGCTAAAAAAGTTAATGTGTGGTCAGATGAGGAGGCGTTGCAGCAGTTAGAGCTACATTTAGATGGGCGAGCAGCTGACTTTGTGGAAGCTTTGCCCGCAAGCGCACAAACTCAGTGGGAAAAATTAATGTGCGAACTCGAACGGCGCTTCGGCGCCTATGACGAGGAGGATACGCAGACGGCCTTAGAGGCACGCAGCCGCCAACCCGGCAAGGATCTACGAGATTACGCCGAGGATGTACGCATGTTGACCCAGCTCGCGTACCCAGAGTACGAGGCCAAAATAATTGAGGGCCTCGCCGCCGGTAAAATCCAGCGATATTTGGCACACACCCCATGGTGGCAGCCAAATGTCGACGGTGCACGCCTCTCCTTTAACACCCTCGTCGAGCGTGCGCGCAAATGCGAGAAACTCTCAGGTGAGCGCGCGCAGCCTCGAGGGAGGAGACGAGAGTGCGCCGTAGCGAGCCTACTCTCCGACGAGGAGGAAGAGATCGCCATCGCAGTAAGGGGACGGGCAAGGGAGCCCCAGAGACCCAGCGAGAAAACCCCGGGGTGGGTAGCTGGGTTACAGGCCGGTATGGGAGATATGATAAACCAAGTAGGTGAGAGGGTAACCCACGTAGGTGAGAATATGACCAAGCTGCAATCCTCCGTTGAGACCATCCGATCCGAGATGGGGGAACTAGACTCCACGGTAGGAGGGCTAACTGGAAGAATAGCCCGACTAGAAGCAGAGTATGAGCAGCAGCGCACTGGGGGAGGAGGGAGTGGGCAGAGAGCCCACTACGGAGCCGCCACCCCTCCCCGGGCGTGTTATGTGTGCGATCGGCGAGGGCATCTCAGGAGGGACTGTCCTCAGGTCGCCCTAGCTAGACAAGAGCTAAGGTCAAACACTAAGGCCCCCCTAGAGAGGGGACCACCGGGGGGTGAAATCGACATAGCCCCGACACAAACAAGCTGTAGTGATAATGGCGAGCGAGTAATCTCCACACAGGTTCCAGCAACAACGCCCACGGAAACGGTGACTCCTGGCGACTGGCTGCGGGAGCTGGTGGCGGGGATCACGGGGGCCACGTCGCTGGTGGAAGGGGAGGTAAACGGAATGCGTACCCGAATCCTGCTGGACACGGGGGTGGTGGCCTCGCTCGTGAGCGCAGCGCACTGCAGCGCGATCGGGGTCGACGTGCGTCATCTGCAGGCCCCGGACTGCGCGCTGCACACGGCGAGCGGAGCCGGAATGGGGTTGCTGGGGAAAGCCACCGTAGAGGTCCGCATAGGCAGCCAGGTGTGCACCCAGGAGTTCTACGTGTCGAGTGCGTTGTGTCACGAGTGTATTGCAGGTACCGACCTCTTAGAAAAGCTGGGACTCAACGTGCAACCCCGCCAGCGATGCGCCACCATGGAGAGCAACGGCGAGCGGATTCCATTCCTGGGACGAGAACCAACGCGCCCCCGCTTCGCACCTGTGGCCGCTATCCTGGCGACGGCAGTCACCATCGGGCCGCTCACCGAGATGCTGGTGCCGGTGGCAACATCCCCCACCGACCCCGCGCTCCGACCATCAGGGGAGGTAATGCTAACTCCTCACCCGGAGTTGGCAAAACGGTATGGGGTCGTGGGATCCGCCACGTTGGTAGATGCAGATGGGGACTGATTGTTTATGCGGATGTTTAACCCGCACAATACCCCAGCGATACTGCGACGGCGCACCCCGATCGCCACTGTACACCCCCTGCACGCACGCCACTTTGACGAATCGGTGTTCGCACTCTGGGCTGAGGACCCCGGTCGTTCGAAGGGTGACCAGGACCTGGCCTGGCGAGTTGGCCCGACTCCCCGAGCCGAGGTCGTCCCCCTGCTCGACGCGTTACATGTGCCATGGGCGGATTTACCTAAGGGAGAGGCCGATCGGCTGCGCGAGTTACTGCGGGAGTATGCCGACGTGTTCAGTGAACACGACTCGAACGTGGGTCGGACCGACCTTGTTAAGCACCAAATTGACACCGGTGCAACCCGACCCATCAAACTCCCTGCGTACCAAGTGGGCGCACCCGAACGCGCACAAATCAAAGAGGCGGTTGGGGACATGCTTCGCGATAACATTATTCAGCCCTCGGCGAGCCCCTGGTCAGCCCCGGTGGTACTAGTAACGAAAAAGGATGGGTCAACCCGGTTCTGCGTTGATTACCGTAAACTGAACGCAGTCACGCTTGGCGACGCCTTCCCCATACCCCGCATTGACGACACTTTTGACAGCCTCACCGGAGCGCGATATTCTTCCACCCTCGATCTCGCGTCCGGGTACTGGCAGGTGGAGATGGCGGAGGAGGATCGGCCGAAAACCGCATTCACCACCCCGATGGGGCTATTCGAGTTTCGAGTACTCCTGTTCGGACTCACCAATGCGCCCGCGACGTTCCAGCGGCTGATGGAGTTGGTGATGCGGGGTTTGCAATGGGAACAGTGCCTGATTTACTTGGACGATGTGGTCGTGTTCAGTAGATCTTTGTCTGAGCATTGGTCCAGGCTACGAGAGGTATTCCAGCAACTGCGAGCGGCTCATCTCAAGCTCAAGCCACGGAAGTGTTACATTGCACAACGCGAGGTGAGGTACCTCGGGCACCGCGTCAGTGAGGCAGGCGTGCGCACCGATCCGGAGAAGGTACACGCCGTAGTGGAGTGGCCACGGCCAAGGAATCTGACGGAGATCAGATCATTTTTGGGGCTCGCCACCTATTATCGTCGATTTGTAAAGGGATTCAGCGAGATTGCGCGCCCTCTCACGCAACTCACCTCCCCTAAGCACCCCTATCAGTGGACGGGGGCCTGCCAGACGGCCTTCACCACTCTCAAAGACCACCTCACCCATGCCCCCACCCTTGCTTTCCCAGATTTTACCACCGATTTTATTTTGGACACCGACGCCTGCAGCAGCGGGCTGGGCGCGGTGTTGTCACAGGTACAGGATGGGACGGAACGAGTCATCGCGTACGCCAGCCGGACCTTGAGTGGGGCCGAGCTGAACTATTGCGTGACCCGCCAAGATTTGTACACCGTGATTTTCGCATGCCAACAGTTCCGGCCGTATTTGTACGGCAGGAGATGTCGCGTACGCACTGACCATTATGCTCTGCAGTTCCTTCTTATATTCAAGGAGCCGCGGGGGCAGATGGCCCGGTGGTTGGCGCAGTTGCAGGAGTACAACCTGCAAATCGAGTATCGGGCTGGCCGGACGCATGCAAACGCGGACGCTTTGTCAAGGCGACCCACGGTGTACGCCGAGACAAGGGCGGAGGAGGCCTGCCCGTGTTTCACGGGGGGACGCTGCCGGCAGGCAACGGACCCCCGAGCAGCCGCGGCCACTGACCCCCCCCCCCCCCCAGCGAGAGAGAGTGCAGTGTGTGCCACAGAGACCCTCACAGGTGGCACCGAGGATCCCGTCGACCGCCCGGCAAGCGCAGGACCCGCGGCTCGGGACCCGATCGGACAGATCCAGGAGGACGTCGGCTGCGCCTTCCCGGGCCTGAACGACGAGCAGCTGAGACAGACCCAGCAGCGAGATCCCGATCTGGCGGCAGTGGAGGCGGCACTGCAGGAGGAAAAGAGCGCCCTACCAGGACCCTGGAGCGGTTTGTATGCCCGGTTGTGTGTGCAGAACGGAGTGGTACGGGAGTTAACCGAGGCCGGCCAGCCGGGGTGCATCTGTGTTCCTGCCCAGGTACGACCCCAGCTGCTACGGCTGGTGCATGACCACCCACTCGGGGGCCACGATGGGGAACGACGCACGCGAGAGACCCTGCGTCGCCAGTATCTCTGGCCCAAATTGGCACAAGACGTGGCGGCCTGGGTACAGGGCTGCCGCGCCTGTCAGCAGTGCGGGCCGAAACCGGCACGATACCAGGTACCCCTAAGGCCGTTCCACGTCAGCCGCACGAATCAGCTGGTCGGGATCGATCTACAGGGGCCATTCCCGCGATCCCATCGAGGCAACCAGTATATCCTAATCGCAGTAGAGTATTTCACCCGCTACCCCGTGGCAGTGGCCATCCCTGATAAAACAGCCTTGGTGGTGGCCCGGGCATTCGTGAAACATTACATACTTAAGCACGGGATCCCAGAACGAGTCCTCACCGACCAGGGTAGCGAGTTCGAGGCCGAGCTGTTCCAGGCACTGTGTCGAGAATTCGGAATCCAGAAGGACCGAACCACAGCGTACCACCCCCAAGCGAACGGTATGGTAGAACGCATGAATCAGACCCTAGCGGGGAAACTCAAACGTATGGCGGCCGCAAATCAACGGGATTGGGACGAACACCTCCCCTACGCCCTTTTCGACAAACCCCGTTTTTAATGATGTTTGGCCGTGAGTCTCGTTTACCTGCAGATCTGCTATTCGGCGTCCTTTCCCCCCAGCCGGAGGAAGGAAGCCGCCCCGTGGAACACCTGTTGGAGACCCTGCGAGAAGCCCGAGGCCGAGCATACCCGCAAGGGGAAGCCGCGCATCGGCGGCAGGAACAGGGCACCCGACCCCGCATGGAACCCCCCTTATTCCTGACAGGCGCTAAGGTGTGGCTACACACCCCTCGCGTTGGGGCCGGGCAGGTGGGGAAACTGACGACCTTCTTGCGGGGACCCTGGACCGTGGTGTGGCAGATCTTCCCCTGGACGGTACTAATTTATGGCGGGGAGAGGGGTCGAGAGACGGTGGTCAATGTCCGCCGCTTAAAACCGTGGAAAGCGGCCCCGGCGAGAGAGAACCCCGTCACCCGAAGGCCCCGAAATCCCGGAGTACCCGCACCCCTCGTGTTGGGGGGCCTCGCACACTACATGGGCCCCGCCGGGCCCCCGAGACGCCCCGATCCAGTCCGGAGACGGCGCGGACAACGGCCACTAAACCCTTCCGCTGCTGAGTTTGTGCCCCAGCCCACAGGTGCCGGAGGACGGGGAGAGCCGCTGGAGTGGAGGAAGAGGCCGCCGCAGGAGCTACAGAGGACGGAACCATCCGCCCCGAGGCCAGCCACCAGGTCCGGACGGATCCCCCGGACCCCGCAACGTTTCCTCGTGGGCGCGGCCCAAGCGAGGTGCTCCAGTCAACCCGGGACGGGGACTGGCACCTCGGGGGGCTATGTGATGCCGCCGCCACGAAGCCATTCGGCAGGCGCCCAATCCCCGACCTCGCCACCACCAAGCAACGGAGCCAACCCCGCGTCCCCCTCACCTCACCTCACATGAACACACCCGCATGCATTTTCCCCCACCCATAGAGCTGGAAGGGGAGATCACCTGATCGGCCGGTTTTTATCCGAGAAACCCTTATCGGGATTAACTCTCACGGTTTCCAGCGATCAGGGAATTGGACGACCTCCCCCGTGCTACGTTGCGCCGCGGCGCTGCGACCAGCCTTAATATGGTCTGGTCGCGGCGTGGGGCATTCGGCCACCGCGGTTGAGGCGCATTTCCCCCCCCACACACCCCCACGGGTCGACGAGACAGGCGGAGGAGGGATGAGGCGGCATAGTTTAGGGTGCGCAGGAGCGCGGCGCCATGCATGAGAGGGAGATTAATACAGGAGCGTGTTTGGAATCGGCGCCGCAGCACATCCGATTAGCATAACAAAAGCGCCGTGGAGGCGCCGCAGAGCCACCGTGCTCGTGCAAGGGGGGCGCGAGCCATTGTTTAGAGTTTACGCCGCGCGAGCAGGACATTGATTAGCATATGCGCCGCTCATGAGCGGAGAGCATTCGGGAGTACGGGACAGAGGATAAAAGGGATCGCAGCAAGGTAGAGAGAGGTCACTTCTCTTCAAGAGGCACGCGTTCAAGTCGGCTCCCAGCTCTGCCCTCCGGACGTCCGCGTGACGTGCCCCGACGGCATAGAGGAAAAGCCACAGGACGCCGAATACTTCGACCCGTGAGTAGCAAGGTGACAGGGTATCGTAAGACGATAAATAGGGAATAGGTCCAGGGGAAGTAGGATAGGCCAGCCTCGTCGACTCACTGATTCAACATTAATTACCAGGTAGCAGATAATAAATCATTAATAGCGAAGCGTGGCCTCGCGTGATCTTGTCGAGCAGTGTGAGCGTGTGGGTGTGCGAGTGTACACAGTGGTTCGCCACGTGAGTGAGCGCTGCGTGGAGCTGAGCGCGTGGGTGAGCGTGTGTACACAGTGGTTCGCCAGGTGAGTGAGTGCCGTGGGGAGCTGTGTACGTGAGGGCAGCGTCATTCGCCCTCCGACCCCTGACCCCCGTTTAATAATGCGAGTATTCAGTGGTGAGTGAGTGCCGCGGGGAGCTGTGTGCGTGAGTGCGCATACGTTCGTTACGTGTCGGATACGGGTGCGCATTGGTAACGTGGTTATTCGACGTGGAGGCGAGTGCCGCACAGGGCTATAGACGGGTACACGCTCGCAGCGTGCGAGAGCTGTACGTAGCGGTGTAAAGAGGGGGAGTATGGCGTTTGAGTGATGATGCTGTGCGCACGTATGCTCGCAGCGTGGGAGCGCGGCGCAAGGCTGTAACAGTAGGGGCGTCGCGTTCGAATGCCGGCGAAACCTTAGCGGGTAATAGGGAGGTGGGGTAACGTAAACGGAATAGCGGATGCAGGCGGGAGGGACCCCGGGGGCCAACGGCCCCCACAAGGGCATGGAGGGGAGTAGAGTTAGATGAGATGGAGGAGAGTGAGTGCAGGGGAGTAGAGTGAGATGAGAGGGGAGAGGTAGGAGAGTGCGTGGAGGGGAGTAAAGTTAGATGAGAGGGGAGAGGTAGGAGAGTTAGTGGAGTAGAGTACAGTGAGATGAGAGGTAGGAGAGTGCGTGGACGGGAGTAGAGTGGGATGAGCGGGGAGAGTTAGGAGAGTGTGTGGAGTAGAGTGAGATGAGAGGGAGATGTAGGAGAGTGCGTGGAGAGGAGTAGAGTGAGATGAGCGGGAGAGGTAGGAGAGTGAATGGAGGGGAGTACTGTAGAATGAACTGAGCTGGTCTTTGCAGCTGGATGGGGGGGGTTGTGTGTATGTGTGTGAGTGTATGCGCGTGCGCGCGCGTGCGTGCGTGAGCTGCAGTGGCGCGCACCAGAAATTCCGATCGCACACAAGGCTTCGCTTTCACTGCCGCAGTGGGGGGGAGAGTTCTAGCCCCCCTCCCTCCTCCTAGCCCCCCACCTCCCCTCGCCCTCCTCCCCCGCCCTGGGCACCTGCGCTAGCCAAGACCTGAGCGTCGCCCTCGCGCGCGGTTCACAACTCCGCAACCGCGCGGCTGTCAGCGGAGCTGAACCACCCATAAACATTCCAGCTGGGGCCGGGCGAAACGATTTCAAACACACGGAAAAAAAACCTCCCTCTGCACACAACAACATCTGGTCGATAGGCCCTCGGGTACGACGTTTCGGCCTTGTGGAATGATATTGCACCTGCCCGATACAAACAGTCATCTCGTTAAAGCTTGGGAGGCCAGGCGTGTTGCCAGGCTGGGCGCACGTTGAGGCCACGTGAAGTGTCAGAGGCTGGCAGGAAGGAGGTCACGCAACAGACCCGGGTGGGGTGGGTTGACCGACTGCGATGACTGGCAGATGCACGGCATGTGCTCCCCGCTGTGCCACATTTCACCCACGCTAGACGCACACACACACACCAGACACACAAGCACACTTTAAGACGTCCGTGTTTATAACCGACGATTTCCTCTCTGAATGGGAACCAAGTCAAACAATGTGTGCCCTAAAATAGCCCAATGTCACAGATGGTGTAAACATAAAAGCGCAACTCAAAATCGGGAGGTTCATTCCCAAATCCTGCTTTGGAGATCCACTCAGACCCCTCTGTGCAGACTTGATTAGACCCTACCATGGAAATGTGGAATTTCCTCCGGGAAGAACTCTCGTGATGTCATCTTCCAGGGCTGTTCTCCCAATGCGCAGTGTAGTGCACTGCTCGCTGTAAAATCTCTCCGTCGCACGACGTGGCAATATTGGTGGTACAACTTGAACCCGATGGGGGGGGGGGGGAGGACACAAACTTCGGTAGAAAAACAAAATAACACGCAGATTTATTTTATCTGCAGCCAAACGCAAGGCGGCGGCGTCACAGTGAACGCCTTGTTCACTACCGAGTGGTGCACAAGTTGCTGCTGCTGCTGCACTGTGGACTGGGTTGTCCTTCTACGGAGGGGAGTCGAACCCAGGTTGTTTGGGACAATTTATTTGGCGACAGCGCTACGTCGGCCAGAGGCCCACGAGCGGGTAGGAACAAAGTCGCGCTGTGCTCCTCCCGAGCACCGCGACCTTTAAACGAAAACGAGAGGCGAACGTTTCGGGTAATGGGCCTTCTTGTCCACAGCACTTTGACCTCTCCAGCCTCCGAATGCGGTGTGCAAGAAGGCCGCCCGACCGTCCGAAACATCGCCTAATAAATACGTTGAAGAAGACGAGTAGTAATAACAATGATCATAGGCTCCACCCTTTCCGGCAATGATGCAGGAGGCGTTGAGGTGTCCAAACAACCGAATGGACGTCCCGGTTGCAAGGCATCAATCAAGTCTGCATTGACCGCCCGTGCTCGTCGTAAAGCATGCAAAGAAAAACACGCTTTGAATAATAGAATGGGGTTTACCCTTCCTGGCACTAGAACAGGAGGTGTTAATATGTTCAAATTCCAGATAGACACCCTTTGCAAGGAGTTACATCTGCATTAACTCCACGTTATTGTGGCAAGGCATGTAAAACAACATGCTTTGATAATAATAGACGCATTATCTTTGAAACTGATTGGCCTACACAAGCCTCCAAAAGTACTAGACCAAATAACATCGCCAAAATGCGAACAGCACAAAGTTAATGCAAATATCAAAGTATTCATATCTCTCGGGTTGAACAGTAGCAGTGTCTATTTGGTGTTTGACCATCTTAACACCGCCTGTATTTTTGTTAAGATAGGGTAAAATATATTAATATTTTCATAATTTGATACCGGTAAAAAGGGTCACATCGAAAATAAATATGTTGCAATTTTTAAGACCGCAGCGTTGTTGATGAATGTGTTGAATGTTCCCGATAACTGCACCACCTCACCCTCAGCAAAAACAATCATAATCATCATCACCCTCCTCATCGTCATCACCCTCATCATCGTCATCACCCTCATCATCACCCTCAACATCATCATCACCCTCAACATCATCATCATCATCACCCTCCTCATCGTCATCACCCTCATTATCATCATCACCCTCATCATCATCATCACCCTCAACATCATCATCACCCTCAACATCATCATCACCCTCATCATCTTCTTGGTTCTTTCGGTAAAGTCACGTAGAAGGGAAATAATAAAATAATAAAAAATTAAACATAATAAAATACAATTCTCACGACGTTTCAGCCACAACGCAAGCAGCCGTCCTCAGGTGCAGAATAGGTCTGTCGGAAAGACAGCGTCTGAATGAGCACCACCACGCTTGGCAGCGTATATTTAAGCTGGGTTGGAGGGGGAAGGACGCCTTGACAAAGGAATTTGCATATCTAGAGGAATTTGGCATATTTATGGAAAATGCAGATATGGGATTAGTCACTACTTGTGGAATGCGTAGGAGGTGGGGGGGGGGGGGTTCAAAGTCATATTATGCCCGTGCATTATGTAGGATTAGCAGCATCAAAGGGAGGGAGTAGGGTTAGCAGTAATAAAAGGAAGGAATTTTAATAGTAAGGAGCTGCAGCAGCTAAACCACCACGTAAAAAAACTAAAATATAAACTACTTCAGTATCATCAATATACTAAATATACTCTCCAATAAGCTGAGCTACTAACAGTAAGTCAGACATTACAAGTCCATGTCGCAAAAATATCAAATATGCCTCCAGCTACACTTGTTTCTCTTCCATCACACGGGTCTACCCCGTACTACATCATCATCATCATCACCCTCATCATCATCACTCTCATCATCATCACCCTCATCATCATCACCTTCATCATCATCATCATTACCCTCATCATCATCACTCTCATCATCATCATCACCCTCATCATCATCACTCTCATCATCATCACCCTCATCATCATCACCCTCATCATCATCACCTTCATCATCATCATCATTACCCTCATCATCATCATCACGCTCATCATCATCATCATCACCCTCATCATCATCATCACCCTCATCATAATCACCCTCATCATCAAAACCCTCATAATCATCACCCCCTCATCATCATCATCATCATCACCCCCATCATCATCATCACCCTCATCATCACCCCCCTCATCATCATCATCACCCTCATCATCACCCCCTCATCATCACCCTCATCATCATCACCCTCATCATCATCATAACCCTCATCATCATCACCCTCATCATCATCACCTTCATCATCATCATCATTACCCTCATCATCATCACTCTCATCATCATCATCACCCTCATCATCATCACTCTCATCATCATCACCCTCATCATCATCACCCTCATCATCATCACCTTCATCATCATCATCATTACCCTCATCATCATCATCACGCTCATCATCATCATCATCACCCTCATCATCATCATCACCCTCATCATAATTACCCTCATCATCAAAACCCTCATAATCATCACCCCCTCATCATCATCATCATCATCACCCCCATCATCATCATCACCCTCATCATCACCCCCCTCATCATCATCATCACCCTCATCATCACCCCCTCATCATCACCCTCATCATCATCACCCTCATCATCATCATAACCCTCATCATCATCACCCTCATCATCATCACCCTCATCATCATTATCACCCTCATCATCACCCTCATCATCATCACCCTCATCGTAATTATCACCCTCATCATCACCCTCATCATCATCACCCTCATCATCATCACCACTCTCATCATCATCATCACCCTCATCATCATCATCACCCTCATCATCACCCTCATCATCACCCTCATTATCATTATCACCATCATCATCACCCTCATCATCATCACTCTCATCATCATCACCCTCATCATCATCACCCTCATCATCATTATCATCACCCTCATCATCACCCTCATCATCATCATCACCCCCATCATCATCGTCCAGTACTCATACCGCTACTCCCATGCAGTGCACAACTCGAGGTGCGCGCACAGCAGCCACCGCCACGCCGCACCGCCGGCGTCTCATCAGAGGGGCCGCGACGCGCGCGCCCGCGGGCAGATCGGCCAACGAGTTCAGAGGCGCGCGCTCGCTCGCCGTGTCCCCGCGTGGGCGGTGGCGGCGCGCGTGCGCTGCTGGGCACGCGGAGGCCGCGGAATAAACGCGCGCCTGCCCCTGTCACGGCCATAGGGTCGTCCTCTGTTTGGCTTCGCGCGACTCAGCCGACGCTTTGTTTTTTTTTACAAGCGGACAAGCAGTAGTAGAAAGAAAACACACGCGCGGTTCAATACAGGGGTTGTGTCCCCCCCACACACACACACATCGTAGCGTCGGTTAGTTGGGGGGAGAGGCTTGAATGTTGCTGAGCCCCCGCCTCCAAAGTACAATCAAGTGATTGATGGTCGTCACAGACTGTCCTCATATTGCTCCATGGACCAGGCCAGCAATCCGTGCCACCTAAGGTAGCAACTATGTAGTCGTACCCACGTACTTACGTGTGTACGTTGAACTTCTCTCGTACCGTACGTAGCCAACCGCGCTAATCGGAGGTGCGGGAGAAGGACAACAAACGAAACACAGAAACATCGGTTGTCGAGTAAATGAGCTTCACATGCCTGACACGAGTGGATTACCGCTCGATAGCACCACTCATGGCTCGACCCAGCCCAGAGTTCAACACTCGCCGTGTCGGGCTGCCCCCTCCCAGTCTTTCTGTGACCCCCCCGTGCCCCCCGCCCCTGTACCCCCCCGTCCCCCCATCATTAAACAAGGTCACACTGCACGATTGCGAAAATTTACTATTCATTTTTATTTTTGTTATTTTACCAGAATCTCTATATTTACACCGAAGGAATCCGATGAGCTATAAAGTTCCCTTTCACAAGTGTCCAGTAGATGTTCTTACCAGCTAAGGCCCACTGAGCTATTAAGGTATTTATCAGAAGCGACCTGACTATAACAAATGATAGCTCAACGAAGAGGCTTATCATCACGTGCAAATTTATAGCAACCAAATATACTCGAAACGCGTGATGTTGATTCTAACTGTGGAGGGAAAAAACCAGAGGACCCGGAGAAACATCCACGCGACCACGGGGAGAGAGACACGCAAACTCCAAATACACAGCAGCAGGCGTCAGGGTAGGGATCGAACCCACGACCTCCTGCATTCCATGCGAGGTAGTTAACATATCACCACCGCGGCGAATCTTTGAGTTGAATTCACGGTTAAGCTCGATAACATCAGGAGCACTTTGTGGGAAGTCAACAATGGTTACCACCGTGTATGGATTGACTGATCTCTGCCATGGGAATATGTAATTTACCCTTCCAGTTTGGGACCAAATGCCAGAAGAGTTAATAGAGCGAGAGAAATACGAGCGCCATGCCACTGCTCGGTCAAAACACGAAGATAGCTGTAATCGGGACTATAATCATATTTACGTTCGGCTGACGTTCGGCGGACGTTCCCAGACCGCGTTTGGTCCACGTGTTTACAGCTCCCCCCGCCCCACCCGCACGTACGACGGGCGCAGTTTGACCTCATCTCGCCGCGGATTTGTTCACGGTGTGTCCTGACGCGATCCGGGCCGGGGCGAGCGGGCATGGACGGCGAGGAGGTGTTTATGTTGGTGTAGGTGCGTGGCCAGAGGCCCGCGGATTGTTTTGGTACAGCGGCTTTGAAGGGACGAAGCTATTGCCCCCCCCCCTCCCACCCACCTCCTCATCCCTCACTTCCACATTTCTCCCCAGCCACCAGAATAACATCAAACGCCAGCCGAGGCACACGCATGCCTTGCGTCTTTGCCCCCGCACACAGACAAAGCTCCCACATCGCCCGTGTTGCCTTTTTAAGAGACCGTTGGGGCAAGTGCTGCAGTGCGAGTAGCGCCGATGAGGTGCCGGGCACGGCACACATAGAAGGTGTGGGCCGGCCGCCTTCGTCTCCCCCAGTGGCGATGTTTACGCACCGCACCAGGTACTTATTTTAAGGCTGAGTCAACCCTACGGGAGACCCAGGACTACGTTATCCATCGCCGGATCGTGAGGGATGGTGGCGGCCCCCCGGCTTGGGGAGGGAGGCCTTCATCCAGCAGTGGATTGACCATGGCTGACCGATGATACATCACGAGCGTAAAATTGTTCTTGCGTTAAATAGCGATACTAATAATCCGAATTCGCTATGCGCATCATAAAACAGACTTTGAGAGAGAGGGAGAGAGGGAAAAAAACTGTTTTGGGTGAGCGAATTGTTGTGCTTGCAATTTTTATTTTACTTCTGGTTTGGCAAACATTCCCAGGGCCCAGATTCAGGCATAAAAATATCGTTCGCAAATAAACGCACGTGTGGTGCAGGCTGCGGCCGAGCTCACGCCTCGAGGAGACGGAGTGTTTGTTTGCTCGGCTGCCGCTCCGGATGTGGTGTCAAATAATAATAATAATAAAAAAAGTGACTGCCAAAACACAGCTTCTTCTTCTTCAGAGAGCCACGCGAAAACACCAACTGGATTCCTGCAACATCCACACTGCCACCACCGCTACCGCAGTCGTAGTGATGGAAGGTTGACGGTGGTGCTGATGATGATGAAGTTTGCGATGGAAGGTTCGTAGCGATGTTGTAATAAAGCAGTGATAATAATGGTGGTGGTTCATGCCACACCTCTGAGGTTCTTGGTTCCAGCACTATGATGACTGTGTGGGGGTGGTCCCTCTTAGCAGAGTTATAATCCTGAGGAATTGATCAGGCCAGGTGAATTATTCTGGGGCGCCGCGGCGACGAGATGTTAACTACCTCATCTGGTGTGCCGGAGGTTCATGGGTGTGTCGTCCAGTTTTTAGCTCCACATTTAGAATCAACATCACGCGTTTCGAGTATTTGGCTGCTGTCAATGTCCACGTGATAAGCCAATTCGTTGAGCTATTATTTGTGGCCAGTTCGCCTCTGAAAAAAGAGCCGTATAGCTCAGTGGGCCTTACCTGGCAAATTAAAAGAATAACAAGTTTCGCATAATTTGTTTTTCCATCTCAATTCAACTGATCCACCCAAGTGTACACTCCACCTTGCAGTCCACTGCCGGGTGACGGCTACTCCACTCCCTGTGGGTCGTGGGGGGAGGGGACTAATTTGACCATACTTCACCACGCTGGTCAATGAGGGTTGGGGAAAGCGGGCAGTAAGGACGCGAGGGCGTTGAGCAATGGCTTCCGCTGCTCTGCGCTCTGCTGCTCGCAAAGTAGCAACAGCCACGCAGAAGCTCATGACAACCTGGCGTGCGTGGCGGTCGCCCATCCAAACTCTGTCCAAGGCTCAAACCTTGCTCAGTTTCCAAGATTTGACGGGTAATGGGCGCACAGCAAGAAATGGCATATTACAATTGATCCAGGCTGGATGTCGCCCGGTTGGAGAACTGGACTCACGACCAGAAGGTATTGAGCTATCATTGATTCAGCCCATCATTCCCCCAAGGTTGCAGAAAATGAAATGCGGCTTCATGGCCACGGGTATTCCTGTGGGGAGAGTGGCCCGCACTCAGAGGAATGTGCAACTCCAACTAATGGCTTAGGGCGCTAACGATGCTTGTTTGAGCCAGAGATACACTTTGACACGACCTTTGACTTGGTGTAGCGATTGCATTCCTGATCCGCATGGCAATTGAGATGATAACGCTGATGGGCTCACACTGTGGTTCAATACCAAAACATTAGATTTTAATAGAATTGTATTTTTTTAAAATAATCTCTTGCTTCCTTTCAATAATACAACTTAAATGTGGACCTTTGACAGGCACAAGCCACAGAAGTGGCCATGCAACCCAAATTATTGTCTGCGCTCCTTTAACAAAGGAGGAGGAACAGCGACACGACGCGAACTTTCTCTCTGCTGAAGCCCTCTCGTCGTGGCCAACAGCAGCTGCAGACCTCGACATTGTTGGCATCTCGCTCCTGAACCACACCACTGCTGCTGCCATCACCACGCGAGAGCAAAATTAAATCTGTAAATTTTCCTCGACGGTGAAGGTTCGTGCGAAAGATGTCAGTGATCATCATCAACCTTTTCACATCATCATAATCAACAACATTGCATAATTTCTTCATCACGATTAGTATGATTATCATTGTCATCATGACATTTCAACAACATCATCATCGTCGTCCTTCCCATTCATCTTTATCATCGTAATGCTATTTCAGCGAAAATGTGTGTAAGGTTCCGCTCCAGATGTGACGTCTGCTTTATCATAATCAAAATCTGAATATTTCCATGTATTCATACTGTGGCGCAAGAAGTGAAATGGGGCCCCGAGCCGTCCAATCTCTCCCTCCCTGCGTAGCCCGGCACCTGGGCCCCAACCGGCGGCCGACGGGTGGGGGGGGGGGGGGGCGCGTGAAATTGCAGGGGCCTTCCCACGCTCGGCTAACGCTAAGTCGCTGCCGTTGGTGGGAAATGACGGCGCGAAATGGCATTCAAAATTGTAAAGGGTGCGATTTGAATTTCCGTCTGGGGCGATGGAGGTGGTGGTGGTTGGGAATGTGGCGTCGTCTTTGCTGCTCGCGTGTCCCGTGACCTCGACAGCGTTACCCACTCGGGAGATGCGCGATTTGCGTGCCTCGATTTCCCGTGCAAATTGCCACGGCTGGATTTTGTTTGCGCGGTGCGAGAAACTAAATAAATAAATAACTATATGGCCGCCGTGTGCCACGCGAGCCTTGTAACGCGGTACGCGCGAGCGAGAAGTGATTGGATAATCCCTTAGCTGCATGGGATTATGTTGCATCTATCCTACAGTTGTCATCTCGACCTTACTTTACCTTATTATATCGTACGGTATTGTACTATATCGTGCTATATCGAGTCAGTGATTTATTGCAAAATTAAACATTGAGGTTGGTGACCATCTCGCATATTAAGCCCTGAACCAGTGGTGGGATTTCCATATTGATATGGCGGGGCGCGTTCCTCCATTCGACAACCGCCGTTGACTTCCCCACAAAGTGGTCGAAATTTTATCGGCCCCGGGAGAATGATAGGCTGAGTCAACCCCGATCCAAGATTTCAGCTCGCAACGTTCCGATTGCGAGCCACTCGCTCTACCGCTGAGCTACTCCGGCAGGATGTGTCCAGAATTGGATATTTAATTGAACTGCTGGATGGAGGCCTTCCCAGATCATTCACCATCCCTCGTGCAATGCTTCCAATCCATGTAGGTCCTGCACACGTGCCAATCTCATGGCTCCATCTACACCAGCGGTGCTTAAACTTTACTTGCAGCCTTGCATCCCTTTGATTCTCAATTGTTAAAACAATGTACAATGTTAATCAATACGGAGGGTTTGATGAAACAAAGTTGTTACTCATGTGTCCGTGCGTAATTTGTGTGTTTCGATGATCCGTCTTCGAAAAAGATTTGGCCATGTCTCGCACCATCCCCGGAAGAGGTATCTGGCGCCCGCAGGGGGTGAGTGCCACCCCAGGTTAAGAACCACTCCTCCATACAGTGGGGGCCCGCTCCCGGCCTCGTCGCCTGACATTACGGATGGTCGCCTCTCCGGGTGTGACCCGGTTTGATCCACCGGGCACTCCAGGAATTGCCATCTGCCTTCGGCCTGGCAGGAATTGATTCGCATCAGAATCTGGTACCGGTGTCGTTTTTCTGCGTTGAGCTCCATCACAGCAAACTGCACGGTTTTTGAGAGCAGACCTAGCCTGGTCGAGAACGCTCGTCTGGCTTTGGCCTGCAGTTTAAGAGGTGGACAACCCCCAACCATACCGCCAGCGCATCACTCGCCTTGACCACCCGCCCCACACAAAGCCGATTCCGGCTTCATGCCGCGTGCAACGGAACGCAGCGCATGGACACCGCCACTGGCGCTTTCGACGTCGACTCTGGTGCTCTTAGACGCCCGTGGGCCTCGCGCGGCCCGGGATTTGAGTCTCGCCGCGTGTTGTTTTCTTTCCGCAGCCGCTGGATTCCGCCGCCCATCACCGAAGCGGACGACGCGGCTCCTCAACGCGCGCACAGCGGCGCTGGCCTAAAAACGTCCCGTCGGCTTTTGTTCCGCAAAGGTTGTGCAAATAGTTCGCCCTCACAAAGGCTCCTGCAATTTACAGCTTTACTATTTACATTCTGTCCAGCCCCCCCCTACCCCCCGTACGAAGGTCACGGATCCCAAAAATATCCCAGCGTAACTTACAGGAGAAGGGTTTGCACCTCTCTAATCGGGGGGGAGGGAGCTGGGGGGAGGTGGTCTGTCGGAAGAGAGATTTATTGGGACATCCCAACGCTGCTCCCCGAGGGCCGATCTGTTTCGTTTGTCTTTCTCGATCTCTGTGACGGCCAGCCACGGTTGGGGCTTTGCAAGCCGCGGTGTGACAGCGTTCGTGTGTGTGGTGGGGAGCGGTCGTGTTGCGGTTAGCGCGCTGCGCTATGAACCCGCCGGCCCCAGTTCGATTCCCGCTCACGGTCAAAATCAGTGACGAATATTTGAACCGGTCCTCGGCCTCCCCTAGGTCGGCTCAGCCTCTGATGAGTACCTGGTGTCGTGTGTAAACATCACCCCTGGGGAATCAAAGGCGACTGGGCGTGGTGTTGGCCACCCACCCCCTCGTGTACAGTTCTGTTCTTCATAGGTGCTCGCTAACAACACTTGCCCCAACAGTCTGTTAAGGCTATACGGGCGATCTTTGTCTTTTTTAAATTCTTTATATTAAGTTCACTTGCTTGCTTGCTTGCGCGCTTACGACCGTGGAAATCTTTCGATAGTTTTTTAACCCACTTCCCGTGATCCAAGCGAGCTGACATTTTGCACACAGACTCGTTGTGCGTGACAATTTATTTTCGTGAAAAAATTTTCCCAAAATTTTCCTCTTTTTAGGAAATTTTCTTTTTCATATTTAATTTAAAATACCAATGTGATAAAAATGAAACTCTTACTCAAGAAAAACAGAAATGAATAATAAAATAAAACCGATGCCACGCATATAAAGGATTTATAGTGAAAAACTTTGTTTTTACGGGTTAATTTTTGCCTGCCTTGTGAGGGCCTCCATGCTATATCGCTCGATTTATTTGCGGTTAATTGTAATTGGCTGTCGTGTGGATGGGCTGGTCACCGCCATAGCAATGTGGAATTTCCACCGCTAGCTCAAGGCTGATAATGGAGAAGAGCACCATTCAAATGCTGCCGCGTGTGGTCTGCTGGGCTAAAGACAGCGGTGTAATTCCACATTGCTATGGCGGCGGCATATGTCTCTCAAGCGGTGAGCATGGTGCACATCGACTGATTGTGGGCCTCCACGTTTGACCAGGTATTTGAGGGGAAGGCAACACCGAGGATGAGGAGCGGCTATGAGAACTGACCAATTTAAAACCGTCGAACTCTCGTCGAAGCTTGGCAGAGCGCGACGATGATTTTGGCGACTTTGCTGGAGCTGGGGTCTCGAGTTCAAACCCCAGTTTGAGTCGCTTATGGGGCCTCTTTACTCGCTCGGGGGAATTGGTTTGATGATCGTTTTATTTATTTATTGTAAGTTTAATCAATGTTCGTTTGACACGTAGGCTTTCGCGACCAATGTTATTCATAATAAAGAATTTTGGGTTAGATCGCGTAAGCATACATGTGTCGTAACCCTCCACTAACCCGACAGAGCCAGTAAGGTTTGTCACGTAAACAAAACGCGACAGTTAGTTATTACTTCAGCCCACCGGTGTGTTGGAAAGTAAATCCACAACATTTACAATTTAAGTCCGACGTTACGCTGGTAATTACATTCAGCAACATCGGGCGATTTGCCAGAATAACTAATGTTTCGTTGCGTAATTTGAATGTTATTGACGTAACGTTGTATACTTTTTAATGTGTCCATCTGTGAAGTGCTCTGTGATGATGTTATTGTGAAGGGTGCAATACTAAATCAAATTTGATTGATTTATTGCTGTCGCCCCATCACACACGCAAGGCCAAAACGTTGGTTGGTGAGTCAACAGTGGGTTGTTCTATGGAGAGGCTGGGTCACCTTGCAGGAATGTAGAATTTCTACTGCTGCCTTAGGGAGACGAGCGCTGTCGTGTGGTCATTTCAGCAGAGAGACATGAACACATTTCAGGGTTTTGTTCGCATGCAAGTGATTCCGAATGTCCTCAGTGCTATTGATTTGAATGCAGAATCTATAAGGTGTCAGAGAATTCATGGCACGATAGGATAAGTAAAAAGTAAGCTCTAAATGGTATTTTGCATGAAACAATGTAAGGTTGTGATGGGTGGGACGCCTGTGCAGGCTGGAGGACGGCAGGTTACCGACACGCGAATTTCAGTAGCACCCGGAGGTCAGGGACCATTTTTTTTACTCTTTTATTTTACCAGAAGCGACCTGGCCACAAATTATAGCTCAACTTCGTGGCTTATCATGTGGAAATGTATATCAGGCACATTTATAGCAGCCAAATACTCGAAACGCATTTTGATTCTAAATGAAGAGGGATAAAACCGGAGGACCTGGAGAAAAATCCACACAAACACGGGGCAGAGAGAAAGACAAGACACGCCAACTCCAAATATACAGCAGGTGGTTAAGGTAGGGATCGAACCCGCGACCTCCTGCAAACCAGGCGAGGGAGATAACATCTCGCCACGGCCGCAACCAACGGGAACGCCTGAAGCCAGACGGGGCTAACGATGTCAGAGTGGTCCCTGAGCGAGGCACTGGGACTGTGCGCTCAGGGGGTGGTCGAAGACCCCGATGGGAACACGCACACCGCAGAGTCTGCATGTCGGCTGTGCAGCAGCTGGTGGCGGAGCAGCCGCTGGTGGCTGTGCCACAGCTGGCGCAGCCGCCGGTGGCTCTGGCGAAGAGAACCGAAACAACGGCGACACGTGGTCGTGCCGTTCTCTTGGCTTGACCCAAATCGGCAAATCGGTGGTCAGAGTTCTGCCGATTTGCATTGTCGAGAGGAGAGTGAGTCGGCCAGCCAGCACCGGTTGCTGGGTGGAAGAGGCGCACTGCGATCCCCTGCACGGGAGGCTCAAGTGTTTAATGCTGCAGGGCCTTCCGAGAGGGTTGAATTATAACGCGCTCTGCCACTGTAAAAGCAGGGAGCCCCATTGGCACAAGGCTCGCCTATGTTTTGGACGTGGATAATTATCCAGCATTTCCTCTCGCCGAGCACAGGGCAGCTGTTGTTGTTGTTGAATTCCGTTAATGAGTGCAGGCTTGTTCTCCACGCGACGGGGTTGAAATTTCAACTCACGTACAGACACGCGCGCGCACACGCTATGGAAGCTGCCGTTGCGGAATGATTATCACGCTGGAATTGCAATCCACAAGTCGCCGGTTTAATTCGATCCCCCGGCGCGACAGCTCAGACAACGGTGCGCGTTTCTTAAACCGCGCCGCCCTCTGTCCACTCAGCAGTGTGAACAATATTTTCACGTTCACGTGGAGTGTGAAGGAGTTCAATGCAGCGGATCGACATGTCCTGTACGGTGGGGTAAAGAGTGGGTACTCCTACCGCTTCTTCCGAAAATGTATTGGCGAGTATGAAAGAGTTAGGCCACACGCTCTCTATACGGGCTGCATCTCACGAAGGCCATTCTACCAGCAGCTCCGTGGGCATGGCAATTGCAGGGCTGCACCGTTACCGCTTACACGCACGTGGGCCCAAGCATCGTGTACGCGAGCATGGCAACCACCGCTATTCACTGCTGAGTGCTCGCGAGGGTCACGACAGCGCCGGTGCCAGGCTAGGTGCACTTTGAAGCCATGCACTTTTGTTATGTCTAGCTAAGTGGGCACTGTCGTTAGAGTGCCAGACTCACAATCTAGAGGACATGAGTTGAACTCATGGCAGGTGTCGCTCAGTCACCTTTCCCCTCAACTCTGGAGGTCACTAAAATGGGTAATGGTTCATGGCAAGCGAGCAGCGGTGGCCGTACGTTGAGATTAAACCCCTATCGAGGGAACGTGGATTTCCACCGCTGGCTCGGGGGGGGGGGGTCACCGAGGTGAGCACTACTCCGATGCTCGCGTGAGCAGGGAGGGTTAGAGGCTGGGTATGAACGCAGCGATGATGACGACGATGACGGTGGTGGCTCGTGGAGCAACAACGGTGGTCCGCGTGCGATGTTCCGCTGGGCTGTCGAGTCAAGATCTCCGGGAGACGCGGAATGAGCCGCAGTGGACGTTGATTCACCCAGACAATAATCATTGTTACCATTTGCATTTGTACGGCACATTTCATCCGTAGATTCCGAATGCGCTAACCGTGTGTAGAAAGCAGGAAATAAACAGAACCTGCAGAGCAAACGGCCAGAACTACAACGACTATTACTATTTATTTTATTTACCAGGTAAGGCCCACTGAGCTACATAACTCTTATTCAGAAGCGACCTGGCCACCAATGATTGCTCAACGAAGTGGCTTACTCTAAAGGCGTGTTTCGACATGTGGAGGAAAAAACCAGAGGACCGCCGAGAAATATCTACGCGGGATGAGAGAGAGACGCAAACTCCAAACATACAGCAGCAGGCGTGAGGGTTGGGACGGAACGCACGACCTCCTGCATACCAGGCGAGGCAGTCAACATCTCGCCACCGCAGTCAATTCAAGACAGCACTGACAAAATCCCGAACGACTCTTGGGTTGCGTTGCGCCGCGTGAAGTCGCTCGCCACGTCGATGCGGGGTGACGTCGCCCCCCCACCCCCCACCCCTCCTCCTCTCGGAGTGTCCACGTGCTTGCGCGAGGTGCCCACCAACCAACCGCGTCCATCATTCAGACAGTGCCTCATTCAGCAAGGGGCTCCTCACCGTCGCCGCTTCGCCCCCTGCTCACCTGTACAAATGCTGGGTTTGTTTAGCCGAGCTCGCAGGAAAGGGGGAACGCGAGTCCGAGCTCCCCCCCACCCTCTCCGGTATTTCCATCCCGCCTGGATGTATTCTGTCACTTTAACTACAACACGTCAATACACAGGAGCAGCATGGGTACATCCGAATTCTTGTCAAATACTTTCGGACCCGGAGGGCTGAGTAGGTGGGGGGGGGGGGGGGAATAAACGTCTAAGACGTTCCGAGCCCCAAAAACAGCCCAACGCACTCCCCCCCTCCCCATCCACTCCGCACCCCGGCACACGGCCCCGACTCTAAACAAGCTTGGCAGCGGTTAACTTTAGACTTCTATATATATACACACGCGCGCATGGGCAGTGTACGAGCAAGTTGCGATCACCGCCCGTGAGTGATGTGAATGCAGTTTGCGTGGCTCAGAAGTCAGACGTACTGTGGTGAGGTGAACAAGCCTCCGCGCCGAGTGTCAGAGCAGCGGCGGCACCGGTAGTAGTGAGAGCAGCAGTGGTAAGCGCAGCAGCATCATCAGCAGCAGCAGCATCAGCAGCATCATCATCAGCATCAGCAGCAGCATCATCAGCAGCATCAGCAGCTTCACAGCGAGCGATGGCGTCAATTCATCTGGTTACTGTGCTGGCAACAGCTTTCTTCGCTCTGCATGGTCCGCTGGTGAGACCACGCGCGCGTGTGTGTGTGTACCCGGTGCGGTGTATAACGCATCGCCGCTGGGGAGACAAAGGCGGCCGGGCGTGGTGCTGTTCACCCACCCGCTCGTGTGCCGTGCCAGCCTTCATAGGTGCTCTCTAACAGAACTCGACCCAACCGTCTGATGAAGGCTACACGGGGGATTTTGTCTCTGCGGGAGTGTGAGTGTGGATGGGGTGCCTCTCGCTGCCAGGGACACGAGTCCAATGTGTCGGGTTCTGTGTGCTGTGTGTGTAGGGTTGTTTGTGTCGTGTGTGTGAGGTTAGAGCACGATCAAGGACGGCTAAGCCTCAGACTCATCACGACTGAAATCATCGTGCAATCATTGTTGGAAATACGGAATTGACATCAATTACACGTCACCACTACTAATCCACTATGCTCACTATCATCATCATCACCACCAACATCAACACTACAATCACTATCATCATCATCGCCATCATCAAGCACAACGCTCATTCATCATGGATTTGGTCAAATATGCCAATGCATGAACCTCTTGAAAAATTGTCTTGAGACGTAGGAATGGTTTCATAGAATAATTAAGGAGAATTATCATCACCATCATCGCGATGGCCATCATCAGCACGACCATCATAATCATAATCAGCGTCACAGTTGTAAACTTATGCTGATGATCTACATCAACAGTATTATCAACACCATCATCATCGTCATCATCCCTCAGAGGTGGGTAAATCGAGCACCGCCACCTGGCGAGATCGCACGACGAGGTGCATGGAAGCCAAGGGCGCGTGTTGTGCTTAAAGACGGAGCGATCGCTCTCTCTCCACATGAATGCGTCATCGAATATCGCCAGCGAGGCCCCACACACAGAGCCCAGATCGCGCCCTGTGTCTGCTCTGGCCCGAGCCATCTGTGCGGGGGCGGCGGATGGGCGGTCGCGCAACACTGCGGCAATTACGTAACCAGCGGTGGCTCGCCGATGAATACCAAGAACACGAAACCGGGCGTCGTTAATGGGCGGCGTTGCGTAATGCCATCCCGTGAAGGAGCCCTGTCTCTCGCGCGCGCGCGTGTCGGGTTCACAGACCGCGGGCGGGCGGGCGGTTGACGAGAAGAGCGCCGTGCGCGTGACCCCCCTGCCCCCCGTGCCGCACGGGAACGCGCAAGCAGGCGTCGATTAGAGGATGAGAAGGCGGTGGTTCACGTGAACCCCGTCCTGGTGCGTTGCAAGGTATTGTGCGTCGTGCTCTGCGGGGCCCCACGCACAAGAGGCAATGTGTTCTTGTGATGTGTCTCAGCAGGGTCTGAATTGCATCGCAAGGCTCAATAAAGAATTCGACTGTTACTATCTGTATAGTAGTATAAAATATATGAACGACTACTAGTAGTCGCTATGTTGTTAGCGACGGGTTCTGTAAATGTTGCTCATGCAATGCGCATTAAGAGGGTGGGATCCAACTGAGATCCATTGTGGTTTTGTATCCGAAAACCAAAATTATATCCGGATAGAAACTTGCTATTAATCCAGCCTGGTTGATCTGCGGTTGTCATATTAAAATTATTGTCCTTCCCACGGAAATGTTGAATGTCCAGCAGTGACTCCAGACCTCCAGCAAACATTCGCACTGCGCCATGTGCTCATATGAGCCAGGAGACTCGGATTTGTTTTTCTCTCTCTCTCGTGTTGTTCCGACTTGCGGGCAGTCTTATATGCGTGGCTCGCGTGCGCCCCCCATAACTTGCGGGGCTGTGTCCCCAGCTCGAAGCTGTGCGTGACCCGACCGCTTGTGCCAACGATGCACGGCAGCCGTAACGGGGAATCGAGCCGTCGATTTCCGTGCAAAACTGGCTCAGTAACCCCCCTCCGCCGCTTAATTAATTTCAGTTGCCAACAAACATAAACCCCAGCGTGGAATGCGGGGAATGTGGCAGCTCCCTCCCCGCCACCTCGTGCACTCTCGTTAACTCGTCTACTGCCCTCCGCCCTCCGCTCGCCGCCTTGGCAGGGCCATGCTCGTGTAAGCCGAGGGTGTCAATTCAATCGCGCGTCTTGCTTGGCGCGTGGCCCAGATGTTCTCGGCTCAGCAGGACAGGCCAGACGGGGGCAGTGAGCGGGGCAGGGACGAGGATACGATGAGTGAGGGGGTCTCTCCCTCGAGTTTTCCTCACTGCGCTGTCAGACTGCACGCAAGTCGAGGGTTCGGGTCACGCAAACCTCGTCAGATCGTTCGATCACGCCCTGCCTGCGATGTCTCATCCCCACTGTGCTCACCCACCACCAGACTGCAGGTCACAACAACAACAACACGATCACCAACCCACTCACTCGCAAACTCGCCCATTCACTCACCCGCTCAACCATCAGTGTACACTGCAGGTCACCCCATTTCTCTTCCTGCTTCTTCCCTCGCACCGCTCCACTTTGGACTTCCCTCTCCTCCCATCACGATGATCGTCATCGTCGTCTATCTCCCCAAGCTCTTGTGATATGCAACAATACAGGACTGTATTGACATGCGTTTCGTGTATTCCCGTGGTCCTGGCTTCGGCTGATAATTCCGACTCCAGAGCAGCGCGGCAACGTTCTACAAGATATCGAGGGAAACATTAAGCCACAGCTGGTAACTCGTTTAGCGTACAACTAAGTACGACCCATATCGAATAGGGGGGGGGGGGGCCTTGCCGACGTAAATCTGGCGCTTCACCAGTGATGCTTCAAGCGAGGCTGGCTCTTCTGCTGATGATGAGACCCTGAATGGCGAAACCGGTCCACAGTTGGTCTTGTTGTTGAACCCACGCTGTGGAAATAATGCACCCCTCAGATAGAAGGACGCGTGGCTGATGAGATATGGAAAACATATTTTTTTCCTATATATATGTTTAATGTCCAGGGAACGAGGCGAAATGTGTTCTTATTTTATACTCGCCTTTTGCCCGGCCAAGGACGGGGTGTGTTGCAGTAAATCTGAAACTTGCAAGCGAAAAGCAGAGCGCGACGTGATATGCATTGCCTTAATGCGCGTGCAGTTTGTGAGGGCGCGGTGACACAGACCTGTTTCGTCCTAAGGTTGTAATCCCTTGTTCATCATGACATCCTTTTACTTTGATGCCTCAACAGCGTTATGGAGATCGCGTGACGTGAGGGTTGTAAGTTGACGCCGAGGAGGGGGGAGGAGGCGTGAGGAGGCGCCTCGGCCCCCCATGTGGAGTGACGTCAGCCGCTGATTATTATGACTGGGAGGGGGGTGTCCATTTGGAGGACGTTACTTAACATGTTAATGAGGGGCGCTGGTCGACGTGGAGTGACGTCACGAGCATTAAGGACAGACATTCCTGGGTGATTAGAGTCGGTGTATTCTCCAAATCTTGACGGCTGTGTTGAGTTCGTCGTGATGCAGCGCTAGTGATGGATTGGCTCTGTCCGTGCAAAGACAAATATCCCCTGTGTAGCCTTAACAGACTGTTGGGGCAAGTGCTGCTAGCGAGCACCTATAAAGGCCTGCACGGCACACGAGGGGGTGGGTGGCCAACACCACGCCCAGCCGGCTTTGTCTCCCTAGTGGCGATGTTTACACATCGCACCAGGTCCTCATTTGAGGCTGAGTCGACCTAGGGGAGGCCCAGGACCGGTTCAGATAAGCGTCACTGATGTTGGCCGTGAGCGCGAATCGAACCCGGGTCGCCAGGTTCGTAGCGCAGCGCGCTAACCGCTGCACCACCGCTCTGCCCGTGCACCACCGCCAGCAGCCGCAGCTTCTGGAGGCGGAGGCGCGGCAGGCGCGGCAGGCGGACTGCCCCTCCCCGTGCCGGTGCCCCGCGGGCGTCGCCCCCTCGCGGTGCCCTGGGGGCGCGGCTCCCGTGCGCGACGCGTGCGGCTGCTGCGAGGTGTGCCCGAGGCTGCGCGGGCAACCGTGTGGCGAGGGCGCCGCGTGCGACCAGCGAGCCGGCCTCGTGTGTCGCTACCGCCAGCAGCAGCACCACCAGCAGCAGCACCACCAGCAGCAGCACCACCAGCAGCAGCAGCAGCAGCATCGGCACGAGTCCGGTAGAAGGGGTGGCACGGGCGTGTGCGTAGGTGAGCAAGGTCGCGTCCGCCCAGTGCGCTAACAGCTGCACCACCGCTCCTCATTTTTTCGAACGCCTGAACAAAAGCAACATTTTTTTTTATTCAAGTACGAACAGAGAGTGAGACGTTAAGTAATGGGTGTGGAATGTAGCGGTGATGGTGGCCCATGGGTTGGGTGCACGAAGCAAACATTATTGTGGGTGCTCTTTAGCCCCCACCGCTCCCCCATCTACCCCCCAACCCCTCCACCCACGCAACTACATAAGTCTGTTTGACGCGTAGGCCAGTTAGTAATGTTTGTCACGTAAACAGAACATGCCAATTCGTTACTAGCACAGCACACCGTCGTGTTGGAGAACACATCCACAACATTTACAATCTGAGTTCGACGTTTCGCCAATAATTACGACAAGCATCAGCACGCAACAGCCAGATTTGTAGAGAAATTTTCCTATTTCGTTCCTTAGAGGGATAGATGTTATGACGTCACTTGTGAGCCATTCACGTGCGAAGGCAGGGGGGGGACAATAGATACACATTGCAAATTAAATTCATTCTCTAATCCCTAGCAATGCCCATCGGCTTAAATTGCCCATTGACTAACATTACCCATCATAGGCATGCATTGCCAATAGACTAACATTGCCCATAGGCCTACATCGCTCATAGACTAACATTGTCCAAAATCGGCTAACATTGCCCATAGACAAATATTTTCTATCGACGAGCATTTCCCATAGACTAAAATTGCCCAAGTAATATCATTGCACATTGAATAACACTGCCCATAGACTAACATTCCCCATAGGCTTACACTGCCCATAGGCTAACATTACTCGTAGACTAACATTGCCCATAGATTAACATTGTCAATCAAAGAATTGCATTGCCCATGGACTAACATTCCCATAGACTTAACTTACCAATAGGGTAACATCGCCCATCAGCTTAAATTCCCCGTAGACTAACTTTGTCCATCAAAGGCTTACATTGCCCATAGACTAACATCGCCAATAGACTAACATTGCCCATAGGCTTACATTCCCCATAAACTAACATTGTTCATCATAGGCTCACGTTTCCCGTAGAATAGCATTGCCCCTAAACTAACATTGCCCATATACTAACATTGCCCATAGGGTAACAAGTTTCGCTGTTTCTCCTCCATAGGAGGAGCGCAGACTACAGTGGTTACAACTGCAATGATCCACGGTTGCTAACGTTGAATTAATCGGCGCCTCCCTATTTCCCTCCCCTGGTCATCCCAGGTCGCCATGACTCTGGTACGGCCGTGGTGGCACCGCCGCTGCCACAGCCACCACCGCCTGTGGGGTCGTGCGAATTCCGCGGGGTGCTGTATCGCGATGGTGAGAGGTTTCTCGTGGACTGCAAGGAGTACTGCTCGTGCCGTGCCGGCAGCCTGGCCTGCGTGCCCGCCTGCCCCCAGTCCGAGATGCGGTCCTCGCCCAGCTGCCCCGAGCCGCGGCGCGTGCCGCCCCCTCCGGGAAAGTGCTGCCACGAGTGGGTGTGCGGGCAGCCAGAGGCGGCGGGCGCCGGCAATCGGACCAGGGAGATGCTCGGACGGCACGACACGATGGCCGGTACGGGTGAGAAGGCAAAGCTCAGGGTCAGGCCACGGTCTAGCCATAGGGCAGCAGTCTGGCCAAATGCCTGGTGGGCCACTCAATTCTGAGGGACTATGGAATGAGTCTTTGAGGGGAAATTGCAAATATAATCAGAGTTTAAAAATTACTTTTTTAAATTTAAATATTGTATTACCTCATGCAAACGCTTCATTGCTTGTTCATCTCCCACCACTACCCCATCTACCCCCCCCACCCCCCACAAAAAAATAAAACACAGTCGACAAGTATCTCAAACTCTACTTGACGAATGTTGCCCGCTGCTGTCCTGCGTTCAATTCGTGCACGTGACGATCATTTCCAATAGGCTTACATTGCACATAGGCTTACATTGCCCAAAGATTAACATTTTCCATAGGCTTATTGCCCTTAAACTAGCATTGCCCATAGACTAAAATTTCCTAAAAACGAGCATTGCCCATTGGCCAACATTGGCTATAGGCTTAAATTCTCCAAAAACTAGCAGTTCCATAGACTAGCATTACCCATAGACTAACATTGCCAATAGTCTAACATTTTACAGAGGCTTACATTGCCCATAGACTAACATTGCCAATAGTCTAACATTTTACAGAGGCTTACATTACCCATAGACTAACATTGCCAATAGTCTAACATTTTACAGAGGCTTACATTGCCCATAGACTAACATTCCCCATAGACTGAAATTGCCCAAAGACTAACATTGTCCATATACTAAAATTGCCCATCAACTCGCATTGCCCATAGACTAACATTTCCCATAGACTAACATTGCCTATAAACTAATATTGCCCATAGATTAGACGTTGTCGATGGACTAATATTTCACATAGGCTTACTATGCATATAGACTTTCTTTGCCCATCGATTAACATTGCCCATAGACTCGATGCCAATGTCGAGGTCTGCTGGCCATGACAAGAGTGCTCCAGCAGAGAGAAAGTTCGTGAAGTTTCGCCGTTCCTCTTCTGTTGAAGGAGCTTAGACCACAGTGGTTTCTCTGCGATGGTCCACTGTTTGGATTGCTAACGTTGCAGTAATCGGCAACTCCCTCTCTCCTTTTTCATAATCAGAAAAAACAGGAAAAGGCTCGGTTATTCGGCAATTTGCTTCGTTCATCATGTCGATATTTTCGTTTGCTTTGTGCCCCTTGTTTCATCAAAGACGCCACGCGGGTTCCCGTGTGACATCAATCCCGTTTTGCGCAGAAACAAGAAAAAATCATCCTCAAAACCCATCACCAGATCCCTGCAATAGTCACGTGACACAAAGCACCCTCGCTAGTCCAACTTGTGTAAACGGATGCAACACCCCCAGCCCCCCCCCCCCCCCCCCCGTTAACTGAGTGTACCGAAATTCCAGCTAAATTCTGGCAGAAACCAGGGCCTTGAAGATGCGACAGTGGCTGGATAAGCCGCTTCCTTCAATTGCGCATTTTCTGGCCCCATAGAGAGCCAGTTTGGCATTGTTCATGATGAAGTTCACCAACCCTTCTATATCTTTGGTGCCCTCATTCCCCCTATATCCAAAAATAAGATTTTGAGTAGGAGATTTCGTAGCAGCTTATCGAGTGAGTCTAGGCTTTTGCAGGGTATGTATTGATGTGCCACTGTTTCGAGCTCACCACAGAATACGCATTCTGGATTTGGTCTTGGTTCCAGCACGAGGTTTTTTCCCTATGCGTGTCCCACTTCTACGAGCATCTGGGAATGGCGAAGACCCTGTCTTTGCCACCAGTGCTCTCCGTATATGCCCCAGGCATGGGTGCGATGTCCAACTTCAACTCTGGGAGATATTTTAAAGGACCGACCTCATGCCCACTTGACTCTGGAGATAACCAAGCTGAATCATCTATAAAATTTCTCTTCAGTTGGAGCGGGGTCTACTGCCATCTCGCGTGAGCTCTGTGGTAAGGGCTCTCTCCTTAGTCATCTGTTGGGTGTTTTTTCTTTACCAACCTTTTTCACAGTCCCCTCGTTGTTGGGTTGGGCATTTGCTGTCTTCGGGACGTTTTTTAACATGCCCCTCTGCTTTGCATAGGTTGCATTTTAATACGTCCCTACAGTAAAACAGCCTATGGGCCCTTCCTCCGTTTATTAACGTAAAGGGGCCCTCCCCCAGCTGCCTATTGGACACCAGCATGTAGACCTGCCTTCTGAGAGACAAGACATGCCTCAAGGTGGGATTGTTTGCAGCCCAAAGGCACATGCTGTACATATGAGGTCAGTGTACCCAACTTAGCCAGGTTGTCTCATATTTCTTCATCAGAAATGTAGGGGGGGGACGTTTAATATGATTACGCATACCGACGGCGATGACAGTGGCTCCAAGGTGAGGTGCCAGTCGTTAACAGTCAGCCCCTTCCCCATGGCAGTATATGCCATTTTCTTGAACCCCATGAAGAAAATCGCCTTTACACTCAACTTGGAGGCGTACTTTATTGAGCCTGCAGGCACGACGCCGGCCTGCGCTTCGACGTAGATGTTGATCGGGACATTGGTGGAAGTCAGACAGTGGATTCCACACTCGCGAGAAGGCACCAGCTGCTGTATACGTTGTTACTGATCGGGTGGACATGTTCATGTGTGTGGGATATGTCACGCCCAACTACTAAATCAAATATATGTTTTCAAAAGCCAGGAAAATAAAGAAATAAGCATTATTATATAAAGATGGTCTATGTTGTTTTGACCAACTTCTCTTAATACCGTTAATTCTATTCACACAAAGCTCCCCTGGCGAGAGGGTAACATAATTGATAGTCCTCAGTAGCTTACAAAAAGATAAAAAAACAGAAAATGTAGAAAAAGGAGCAGGCCAAAAAAATCATAATAACGTGAACACACTCACAGTACTAAATAAAAGGGGTTCAAATGGGATGCACGGATGTGTTCATGTGAAACCACACCAAACAAAATATAAAATATCACGAAACTTAATTAATAGTTTGAAGAAGAAAAAAAACCTCAAAATAAAATATATATATATAAAAACGTGTAATTATGAAATCAACTATAAAATTAAATTGGGGATTGTGCAGAGAACAAAGCCACCATTGCACTGCAGAGCCACGCCCTGAACAGTGAAACCAACCAGAAAAGAACAAAGAAAAAAACAAAAACGTTTCCTAAATGAGCAAACAAATGATCACAATGTGTATAAAGCAAAACACGTACTGTTGATGAAAAGATAATCCAACGAAAAAGGTGAAGAAAACGTTTTTAGAGGTAAGGCCAGGAGCTCTGCATGAACACGTCTCTCTCACTCTCCCTCCCTCCCTCCCCTGCTCATCCCAGGTCGCCGTGACTCAGGCACTGCCGTGGTGGTGGCGCCGCCGCGGCCACAGCCACCGTCACCACCTCTGGCGCGGTCGTGCGAATTCGGTGGGGTGCTGTACCGCGACGGCGAGAAATTTCGCGTGAGCTGCGTGCTGCACTGCTCGTGCCGCGCCGGCAGCCTGGCCTGCGTGCCCGCCTGCCCCCAGTCCGTGCTGTTGCCCTCGCCCAGCTGCCCCGAGCCGCGGCGCGTGCCGCCCCCGCCTGGGGAGTGCTGTGAGAAGTGGGTGTGCGGGCAGCCAGAGGAGGCGGGCGCCGGCATTCGGGCCAGGGAGGTGCTCGGAGGGCACAACGCGATGGCCGGTACGGGTGCAAGGGCTACAACACTCACGGTCAGGCCCGGGTCTAGCCATAGGGCAACAGTCCAGGAAAATGCCCAGTGAGTCGCTCCATTCTGATGGCCGGTGCAGCGGGTCTGGGTGGTGAAGTGGCAAATATGATCAGAGTGTAAGCTTCTTTGCATATTTGCTCATTTAGCTCCCACCACTCCCCCATCTACTTCCACCCCCCTACAAAAAAAAACTACATTACAGTCTACAAGTAACTCAAA
Organism: Lethenteron reissneri; assembly: GCF_015708825.2. Classification (NCBI taxonomy): domain Eukaryota; kingdom Metazoa; phylum Chordata; class Hyperoartia; order Petromyzontiformes; family Petromyzontidae; genus Lethenteron; species Lethenteron reissneri. Next base: position 14,265,754 of record NC_083797.1, on the reverse strand, counting down.
CTCAACTTTACGAATGTTTCCTCCTGCTGTCCTGCGTGCGGAAACGTTGTAGTTCTATTCGTGCACATTATTAACACTGTCCATCGGGTTACATTGCCCATAGACTAGCTTTGCACCGTAGACTATCACTGCCCAAAGACTAACATTGCGCATAGGCTTACATTACCCATAGACAAACATTACCCATAGACAAACATTGCCCATAGGCTTACATTGCCCATAGACGAAAATAGCCCATAGGCTTACAATGCCCATATACTAACATTGTCTATAAGCTTCCACTACCCATAGGCTAACATTTCTGACGGACTAGCACTGCCAATTATAGGCTTACCTTACCCATAGACTAACATGTTGCCCATAGACTAACATTTTTTATCTGGCCACGATGAGAGAGCCTTAGTAGAGAGAGAGTTCGTGATATTTCGCCGTTCCTCCTCTATTGGAGGAGCACAGACCACATTGGTTAGACTGCTATGGTCCACGGTTTGGTTTGCTAACGTTGCAATACTCGGCGCATCCCTTCCCCTACCTCTCTCTCTCTGCTGGCTGTTGTAGGTCGCCGTGTCTCTGGCACCGCCATGGTGGCGCCGCGGCCCCCACAACCACCGCCACCACCTTCCGCGCGGTCGTGCGAATTCGGCGGAGTGCTGTACCGCGACGGCGAGAGGTTCCACATGGGCTGCGAGCAGTACTGCTCGTGCCGTGCCGGCGGCGTAGCCTGCGTGCCTGCCTGCCCCCACTCCGAGATGCTGCCCTCGCCCAGCTGCCCCGAGCCGCGGCGCGTGCCGCCCCCGCCGGGAAAGTGCTGCCACGAGTGGGTGTGCGGGCAGCCAGAGGCGGCGGGCGCCGGCAAGCGGACCAGGGAGGTGCTCGGAGGGCACGACGCGATGGCCGGTACGGGTGACAAGGCAACGCTCACGGTCAGGCTGCCGACTAGCCATAGGTCAGCAGTCCGGGCAAATGCCCGGTGGGCCACTCCATGTATTAAATTATTGTATTACCTCTCACCTGTACGCTTAATTGCATATTTACGCTCTCAGTGGGCATTAATTCCCATAGTCTGCGGCCCCAAAGATTCCAAATACACCAGCCACTGTCGCATCTTCAAGCAATTTGAGGTGTATTTACAAATGGCTGGGCCGATTATTATTCCCAGTCTGTCACTGGTCACGATTATCCCTGGGGCCATATGCAGGGCAGACGGCCACATAGGCTCCCCACTTTCGTGTCATGTTCTATGCAGTACTTCTAAGTTGCTTATCCAAATCCCACCATGGAGTTGCGAATATCCTCCACATGCACTCGTAGTCACAGGCAGATGATTACTTTCCAGATGCGTTCATTAATAATTACCACATGTTTATATGCATCCAATCAAATTCCTTAACCACCATACTTTCTTCAAATTATCAGGCATTCCAATGATGTATTTCTAAGGTAACAGCGCTATTCTGGTATCATAGGTTGTGTGTCATGACCTCTGTGCATTGGCTGCTACTGTCCTCACCTCTGTTCCGAAGTGATTAAAATGGTTGAAGCCACCTTCTCTGACATGGCAATTATGAGCCCCTCTGATCACCGTGAGTCACCCGGCCTACCGAAACCACGGTCACTTCAAAGCAGACGTTACATTGGTGCCCTGGCCGGGATATCGCCACCGACTCTGCTTGGAGCCAGCGAAGTTGCAAGTGCTCTGACCACTGGGCCACAAGCGTCGATGTCGACCTTTACCAGTCGCTCATTAAGGAGCCGCAGGGCAGATGTTGATGTTGTGAAGGATAAATATGACAATGTACGTGTTTAAAGCCAATTAGACTACGACCTTTCCTATGAGCCCCCCTCCACCCCCAATGCGCAGTGCGCATGTAAATAACGCCACGCACACACCGCCTGTGCGATATTTCACCGTGAATTGCGGGGTTGTTTACGCTCAGCCGTTTGAGAGAAAAAAAAATCGCCGAACTGCTCAACGTCAAATTCCTGACCCATTATTGCGATGTGGAATACACGAGCAGGTGAAGGAGCTGCACTGCGCTATGAACCCATGGACCCGAGTTTGTTTCCAGGCCACTGCCAACATAAAGTGGCGAATGATATCCGAACCGGGTCTAGTTTTGCCCTTCAGCAAACCGCACTAATGAGTGAAGTGTGGTCAAACAAGTCCAATATAGTGACACGGTGTGGGGAGGCCCTCGTGCAGCAGTAGATTGAGAATGGCTGAAATTAAGATGCAAGAACTCGACTACTAATCAGAAAGCTGAGAGTTAACATTCTGGCCGCTTGCCAACGTACACCATCATCCCATGTATGCCTCCTCGCTCAATAATATGCGCACTACATTTTTGGTAGAAATTCCACATTCATAGGGAGTGGGACAGTTTTAAAATGCAAACGTATGTTGAATTCACAGTGGTTACAAATTTTAGTGACCCTGGTGGGATGATGATGATGATGAGCGGAACCAATCACCGACCGAGATATGAACTCTGACCGCAGTTTCTCACATGAGCGATTCGAGTCCAGGCAAAGGCCAAGGTGCACCAGAACTCATCTACACAACCGAGCCTGAGCCACAGGTGGAAATTCCACATTCCTATGGTCGGGATAAATGTGTAGTCCCTATTTACAAAATGGGGAAGTCTAAAGATTCTGACACGAATAGGGTAGCGTACCAGTACACTAAAACTCAGTATCACCATCATTAACTACGTCCAATCAATCCACTGCTGGACGGAGGCCGCTCCGAGCCGTCGCCACCTCTCACGGTCCTTGCGATGTAACGATACAGGCAGCACCTGCTGCTGCTGCAGCAGCAGCAGCGCCAGCTGGTGCTCAAACTCACGCGTGTCAAAATGTCACCCCAAATACGTTCGAGACGGCAGCGGGTTTAACCACTGGCAGCCGCTTTGCTGTGCTGCCCTCTGCTGATTATGCTGCGTAATCACGCAGCACTCCAGCCAGTAAGACAAAAGCCTCTGGGTTTCGCCACGATTATGGATTAAGATCAACTTTTCGGATAAGTCAACAGTGGTTGTTCTATGGATAGACTCCACCCCGCCATGGGAATGTGTAATTTGTTACCAGTGGCTCAGGGCTGTGAACGGGAGATATGAGCACCAATGCCTCAGTGCTCATTCGTGCAAGGAATCACTCTGAATTGCTTTTATTATCTATCGCTTCATTATAATTGGCAATTCCACGTGAGTCAGATTCACAAATCATCAGGCGTGTGTGGTACGTAACATCTTAATTTGTACTCGAAGAGGAAAGATTTCTAAACATAGAAAGGCAGAGTGAGATTGAGCGCATGGTCAGGAGTTTTGGAAATCTTGCTCTAGCCCATCAGGAACATGGTTCACCAATTCCCCTCCAATATAAGTCGAATGTGCATATGATATCCATGCACTTGTGTCTCAAGATGCTGCACAGTAACATGAACAGCCATGCTCAATCAACTTCTGGATGGAGGCCTCCTCCACCCAGTCACAAACCCTGACAGTCTTGTGACGCCACCATCTGCCTCGCCTTCGTCGCTCCATCTCCACGCCGTGGTTGGCAAGATGTTATCTCCCTCTCCTGGTATGAAGAAGGGCGTGGGTTCTATTCCGACCCTGACGGCTGCAGTATACAGTGCTTGGAGTTTGCGTGTTTCCCCCGTGGTCATGTTGATTTTTCTCAGGGTTCTCCTTCGGTTTTTCTCTCCACATGTAGAATCAAGTTGCATTTGGAGTATTTGGCTGCGAAATCTTTCCACATGATATGCCACTTTATTGAACTATCATTCGCGGTCAGGTCGCATCTGAAAAAGAGCTACATAGCTTAGCGGGCTTCACCTGGTAAATAAAAATATCTTAGTTTCAGTTTCCACGCCGGTCTTCACTGCGGTTACACAATCTGCAGAATGCCATCCTCAAGCTGCTCCCTTCTCCCTGTGAAACGTCTCGCCCCCCCCCCCCCCCCCCCCCCCAGCGTTTCGCCAGGAGGACACGATGATGGTGGTGGTGGCGCCACCGGGGGGGTCGTCATCATCCGGCTCCGAGGCTGCTGCTGCTGGGGAACCAGCCGGGGGAGCGGCTGCAGCCGGGCCCCCCTTCACGTGCGAGATGGGCTACTCGAGCGAGTGGAGCGCCTGCTCGCGGAGCTGCGGGGCGGGCATCTCCACGCGCGTCTCCACCGAGAACCCGCGCTGCCGCATGGAGCGGCAGTCGCGCGCGTGCGTCGTGCGGCCCTGCGACCTGCCCGTCCCTCCGCCGAGAAAGGTGACAGCCACCGTCGCAGCGCTTCTCCCTCCTCCGCCGTGTGGCGACAAGTTGATCAGCGGCGGGTGCATGTGTGTGTATGATGAACTTCTTTCGCGCCGTACGTAGCCAACCATGCTCATCGGAGATGCGGGAGGGAAGGGGAACACACTAAACACAAAAGGAGCGATTCTCTGTCCGCGTGGAGGCTCGTGAGTGAGCCACTTGCACGGCTTCAGCAGTCTCTTCGTGTTGAATTGTCTTAAATGTTGGCAGCGAACGATCAACGTGGGCAGCTGGTGTTACTGTGTGGTCCACAACTTTCAGATTGATTCTCGCCAGCCAGGTTTGTCTGGGTCGGCTGCCCACAAAATATTTCCTCGCCCAGCACACCACATCAAGTATACCTAATCTGGCTATGGCGGTTGCTACTTTTCACGTGCCTACTCTAGTCTACCAATAAGCTGTGAGAAACCCTGCCGTGATTTGGCAACCACCCCACGATCAACACCACCACTGCAATGGTACTCAGATGGGATGGTTATTAAAATCGTGACGTGGTACTGGTTTATATCTGGACAGGTGGAAGCTCTATATACAGTACTGTATATCAATCAGCCAATTAACTTTACCCATAGCCAGGTGGAAGCCCATTAAGACAAAAGTGCCTTTGCAAATGAGACCTGGGGTACATAAGCACAAATTAAAAAAACACCTTTAGTGCACAAATGAAATAACTTCATAAATGTAAACAAATATCATTCACAAAGACAGAAAATTTACAGTGCACGTTATTTTTTTCTCCACAAAATACACGATATATGTGTACAGTCCTTTTGTAACACCTTTACTAATCAGTACCATTTAATATTAATTCATTAGTTTATCTATAAATATGCATATATAATAATTGGTTCATGTATGCAGTATATGTATATAGTTTGTTTGCAGGTTCACCACAAGTACGTTTGGTTAATTCAGACTTGATTCCTTGCACAAGGTTTCTATTTGGTGTTTGAACAGCTTAACACCTATTTATTGCCAGAAAGGTTAAAACTTATTCTTATTTTTTCATACTTTGATATTGGCAAAAAGGTCCCATTGGGTCATTCAAACTCTGCCAGGCACGAGAGATTCTACACGCACCACGAGGCGGGTGACATTCAATAAATCGAGTGTTAGAGATTTGCCGAATCACCGATGCGGAGGTGAATGAAGCCATTCCCCTCCGGCTTCCACGCTGCTGTCGACCCATACCTGAACCATACGGCTTCCACGCTGCTGTAGACCCATACCTGAACCATACGGCTTCCACGCTGCTGTAGACCCATACCTGAACCATACGGCTTCCACGCTGCTGTAGACCCATACCTGAACCATACGGCTTCCCCATCTTCTTGTATAGGGAATTTCGTTTTCAGGTCTCTACGGCGGACAGCCGTTTCAATACGAGAAAAATGTCTATTTGTGTTTCTCCCTTGTGATGGGACTTTGTAGGAGATTTTATGCGGGGCGCAGGGTGACCAATAATGTCTGAATTGGTCTGTGATAAGGCAGGCACTGATAAGGATTTGGTAGGTATGGTAGACCTCGCGTGCAGGACGGAGGAGCGAGGTCGTGCATGGAATTGACTGCAGCAGATGGCGCTGCGAGTCCGTGAAATATCGCGGCCTCTCAAATTGGCGGCGGGTTCCGAGAGAACGTTGGGGAGTGGAGGCTGAATCTGATTCTGCCTCGCGTGGAGGGAACTTCCTTCGGGTACCCTGATGCGTCTCTCGGCTGCACTGCTTATCATCATCAACCCCAACGATTTGCAATTAATTCCCCCCTTTACGTTTTGTTTGATGGACTTTCCAGCCGAGGGCTCTAAATGGCCACGTCCGGCGTGAGTGCCATGCCAAGAGCACTGATTGGATCTAACACAGTACGTACAGTACTAGGCTCTCACATGTAGTCAGTTCGGTGGTCTCGGCCTGGTCACTGATGGGGCACGGAGAGTTTTGTATTTGAGTTTTTCATACGTACTTTGTTAAATACATGAGATTCACATTTGTGGTGCAAGTCATATTTGCCTTGCACAGAAGAGCGCCACCTCGTGACCTGAGCAGCAATTCGATGGCATCCTCCTCCAGGGTCGGTCCCCGATTGGCCACGAGGCTCTGTGACGCGATAGGCGCCACGTTGGGACGCTTGCCTTCATCCATCTCTGGAAATGACTCAAAAGCGCAGCACGGCTGGGATATTAACATGCAACACCTCTCGAAACAAAATAAAGACTCGATACACGATTTAAATTGTTGACCCTGAATACCGAGGTTTATCCAATCGTGGCTGGTTTCGATCATTACGTGCCTATAAGCCAGCAAATACACAACAACAAATACACAGAAACTCTACAGCGTGGAGGGTCCGAGTCCCCCATGGATGCTCTAGAGTTGCCCCGGCTGTGGCTGGCGCTCGTTGTTGTTGCTTGCTCCAGCGCTGTGCTGCGGTGTTGCTCTCTGTCTATCTTCCTCTCTCTCACGTTTCCCAACACTGATCCTATGCCCTTTATACCGTGGCATCCGTATTTTAAAGACTAGAATGTCGGCGGCTTACGGCCGTCTTATTCTAGCTCCTGTGAAGGGCTTCTCGGTGCTTTGCGCCTAGCCCGTCGCCCCCATTGATGTCCTCTTCACCCCCACAATGTATGCAGATACTACGGACTAGTGTATGTAGGGTGTATAGGTATATACAAACAAATTGGGGAAGTCGACAATTCTAAACCTGTTGGATCAACTTTTTACCTCCACATCTGGGCGGGGGGGGGGGGGCACTTTCTATAACGTTTTCATTCAGGACTTCTGGAAGGCTCTTATAATTTAGTTGACGGACAAATGCACAAATGGAACGCCATGGTTTATAACAGATACCGTATACATTAAAAACTGTTAAGGGTATCATGGGACCTCCTTTGCCAGTACCAAAATATGAGAATAAGTTTTTCTCCTTTAATCTGGCAACAAAACATGTGTTAAGTTGTTAAAATACCAAACTGAAACCTTTTACAAGGAATCATGGCTGCATTAACCACAATACTTGTTTCGATTTAAAGCTTTCGTGACTGCAAGGATTCATCTTCTTGGTTCTTTCGGTAAAGTCACGTAGAAGGGAAATAATAAAATAATAAAAATAAAACATAATAAAATCAAAATGAAATTATCACTGAGAATTGTATTTTATTATGTTTTTATTATTATGTTATTATTTCCCTTCTACGTGACTTTACCGAAAGAACCAAGAAGATGAATCCCTACAGTCACGAAAGCTTTAAATCGAAATTTAACCAAAGAGTATGTATTCCTGCAGTTGCGAAAGCTTCAAATAAACATTTGTACGTGGGGTGGTTGGAAATATTCGTCTCACGACAGTGTTGGTGAAGAACAGGTCTGTCACCTGAGGACGGCTGCTTGCATTGTGGCCGAAACGTCGTGAGAATTGTATTTTATTCAGTTTTATTTTTATTATTTTATTACTTCCCTTCTACGTGACTTTACCGAAAGAACCAAGAACACAATACTTGTGGTCAAAATGCAAACAAAAAACATACTCTGATAATATATGCATTGTCTTTTAAACTGATTGGTCCAAACCAGAGACAGCTTTCTTTTGAGCCTCGTCTCAAACGGTGTTAGGCCAGAGGACGCCAGTTAAGGGTATGTATATACAATTAGAACTTTTATCATTTATTTCAGGGGTACCACGGTGGTGTGATGTTGTCTTCCTTGACTGGTATAGAGGAGGTCAGGAGTTTTCGTGTCTATTTCCCCGTGGTCACGTGGATGTTTTTCTCCGGGTCCTCCGGGTTTTCCCTCTACATTCTGCAACGTGCGTTTAGATTATTTTCATTATTTTGCTGCTATAAATATCCACATGATAAGCCACTTTGTTGAGCTATCATTTGTGGCCAAGTTGCTTCTGAAAAATAACTTAATAGCCCAGTGGGCTTTACCTGGTAAGATAAAAAAAATAGTTGAGTTTTTATTTGAATACTTCTTCAAGTGATGTGCTTACCTTTCCAATATACTTTGCACTCCTATCGTGTTTGTGTATTGTTTGTTGTTGTAACATTCCGACCCGTCCCTACTAAGCATCTGTAAGAAAGAGCTTCAAAGCCCATCGGATTCCTCCTCCGGTCAAAATAAATATTCAGATTTTTTTTTTCACCCCTTCCCCCGAACAGCCGGGCAAGCGCTGCACTCGCACGTTCCGCGCACCGTCGCCGGTGCGTCTGCGGGACCCGGCGGGGCCCGGCGGGGCCGCGTGCACCTCGCTGCGCCGCTACCGCCCGCGCTACTGCGGCGGCTGCTCCGACGGCCGCTGCTGCACCCCGCACCGCACGCTGACACGCGCCGTGCGCATGCGGTGCGCGGGCGACCGCGTGGCCCTCAGGGACGTCATGGTGGTGCGCACGTGCGCCTGCCACCGACACTGCCCTGACGACGACGGTGACGACGACGCGGGCAACGATGGTAACGAGGTGTGATGGTCATCACGGTGGTGGTGCTGGTGGTGGTCATCGTAATCGTGGTGGTTAGTGATGATGATGACACCATTGTGATTGACAAAGGTGATGGCGATGAAGACACAGTTAAGCCAGTGATGATCACACGATTATCATGGTGACATTAATAAAGATGCAGATGACAAATGGGACATTGATGATGACACAGGTATTTAATCATGATGGCGATGATAAAATCATGATGGCACCTGACAGTGGCACTATGACGATGACCACCACCACGCCAGTGCATTGAAACACACCACGACACCGTGGTGATCGACGACGAATTACACAGTCATTATAACAATAATACAATGATGATGGTGATAGCACCACGATCATACCATCTTAATGATTATGAATATGATAACATGGTAATGACACGATGGTAAAAAATACTATGGTATTGATACCACGATGTTTATAGTGACGATGATCATAATGATGGTAGTGAATATCACACGTTACAGACAATATTTACTCCACAATAAAAACTCGCAGACACCACTTGCATCACGTTAACACCATAGTGGCATTAACACCATGATTACAACACCACCTCATCCGCCTCACCCACTACTGTCACCATGACACCATACCTACACCACCACTAAGTGACACCACAACTACACAACCACCAGTACACCTACACAACCACCACCACAGCTATACCACCACACAACTACCACCAGTGAGACGACACATACACAACCACGACCACACATACCCAACCACCACCACCGTGACACCACACCTACACAACTACCACCACACCAACACAACCACCACCACCCCTACTCCACTACCATCAGTGACACCACCACTACATCTACACAACCACCACCACACCAACACAACCACCACCACACCTACACAACCACGACCACACATACACCACCTCCACTACCACCGGTGATACCACCACTACATATATACAACCACCGCAGTGACACCACGATTACTGCACCAATTTCGCAACATCCTCGACGACATTTTCGACCTTTTTTTTAAACGAAACGTTCTATAGGCTTTATATGAATAATTATGTGACTGGTCCAACTCAATGTAACCATACACGGTAGTTGGTATGTACTTAGACCTAACGATAGAGCTCTCCGTAGCCGCATTCCACTATACACGGCTGAGATTTAATGTTTGCACTTAACTAGAGAAGAAGTCTGACATCTCCGATGCTTTATCATCTGAGTTCCTCTCTCTCTCTCTCTGCAACTTTCCCTTCTCACGCAATAGTAACTGCTACCCCAGTGTAAATACACATTTTGTATATAAAGTCCTGATACTAATTTATGTAACTACTCCATTTCTATCCCTGTGTATAGATTGTGTGAAGTATTTTTTTTTACATATAAACGCTTTGCAGTTACATGGTGCACCTTTGTCTCTGGCAGTTACATTTTCATTCATAGTTCACCTCGTCCCTTGATATAGAATATCTCGTTTGCAAGGGTGTCAAGGCATTTAGCAAACACGTATTTAACATGAGAACCTACATCAACATAAACAGTGTTTATTTGTAGGGGGATTTTTAAAAATCATTATAGAAGGATCAAGGTATGCCCAAGGGCTTCCACCCTGCCCTCTTGCCTAGATGCCCCCGCTAAAAGCCGACGGAATGTAGGCAAGGAAGTGTGGCCAGCTCGGGCTTTTGAATCGAAAACAACTGAGGAGTTGCAAAACAAGAGCACTGTAATGTAACACAAAAAAAACATTCACAAAATAAACAATGCCGTGCGTGTGTGCGTACAGCAACTACATTCCAACTAACGTGCAGCCCTTCCTCAATCCACGAGTGGATGAAGGCCTCCCCTATACCATATCAGTTGTGGAAAGATTTGGCCACTGGTTCAAATAGCAAACGCTTCACTGATTTCAGCCGTGACTACGAATCAAAAGTCGATCCCTCTATAAAATTACATTTTTATTGTACAAAAATCTCCGCAGGCATTTGCTTTATGCGTTTTTTAAGGCTGCATGTTATTTTTGCCTCCAAAAAGTATCACTGACGATGATGTTAAATCCCATCGTGACTTTGCTCTAGCCGGGCGCAGGCAGAGAGCAGCTGCTGCGAACGCCTGCTCTCACGTCTGCAGGCATATCACAAACTGCGTGCACTCGTTCATAATTCACGCGCACACGGCAATCCTGCACCATTCACGCACATTCCTCTCTTAACTTCATCTTAAAGACGTGTTTTTTTTGTTCGTTGTTGTTGTTTCATTAACGAACATTGAAAAATAAAACCCAAGATATTTTACAAACGTACCGCTCGATCGTGTCAGTGTTTGTGAGTGAACGCGTTGAGACGTTTCACTGGGCTGTTTATAGATTCGTGCCATCAACCATTGGTCGTCGCTCAAAGGTTCCACAGATGCTCATCTAAACAATGCTGAGCCCAGCATCATCTTCCAACCATGGCACGAACCCCACTGGTCACAATCAAAGGCTTATGACGTTGGCGTTTGCGTCATTGCCCAACGTGATTTGTGGATTTGCGCAGAGGCCATCAATCCATCGGGTCGTGGAGGGCTTCTGAAAGACGGCGGAGCATAGCCGAGGAAACGAGTGGGAAGGATTACAGTCGATCAGCGGTTATCCGGCTGCTTTCCAACATAATCCGGCGGTCCCGGACCAATCCGGCGGTCCCGGGCCAATCCGGCGGTCCCGGGCCAATCCGGCGGTCCCGAGCCAATCCGGCGAAACCGGCAACGTCGCTCCAAAGGCAGTGAACCTAGTCCGGTGATCGACACCATGTGCATGACACTAAACGAGTAGCTACGCTTGATTTCAGTGTGAAATATTATGAACTGTACATTATACACTACATACATACAACTTAAACGATGAAAATACTGCACGTATATATGTTTTTCATGATTGATAGCTACGGTAATAAAAACTAAATATTTAACAGTTCGATCCGGCGAAAAGTGCGTTGTGTAATTCGGCGTTCACTGGAGCACCGCTCTAAAGACTGCATCTGTCTGGTGATCGTCAAACACGTTGTAGAAACAAGAGTCTAGTTCATGCATGACCCCGTGCAGAGTCTTCGAGATTGGAATGGTAAGTGCGGTGTAGTAAATGCAGTGACTTTTTACAGTAGGATATTTCTTTTTGTCTATTTGTATGTTTATTTATGACAATTTCGTATAGTAAACACATTTAAAACAAACATATCACAACACCTAAAACGTAATGTTACGCAAGAATGTGCAAAAAATATATTTTAAGTCATGATTTCGTGATTATCATGATCGACTGCAGTGTTCCTTAACATGGAGTGTACGCACCCACTGTGGTGCGTGATGCCCTTTCTGGGGGTGGCGAGACATGGGCAGATTTTTTTTTAAAGGTAAATCATCGAAACACAAATTACTTTGTTTCATCAAACCTACGTATTTATTCACTTTTTTACGATGGAGAACCAGAGGGGTGCAAGGCTGCAGTAAAGGTGAAGAACCACTGCTCTACTGTATTGTACATCTTGCTGTCACTGCCGTCTGGTCCCCGCACCTTAACCCCGCACCATGCCAAGAAATAGATCAATAAATATCCCACATTATCATTCTGACATGTCAAAGAATGGGCCCCATGAATATATAAAGTTATAGAACCACTTCTAAATTCCCGTTACTCGCACCCCATTGTTGGGTGTACCCAGCAAAGAGTGTTTGTCGCATGGTATTGTATTTAAAACGAAATGCTTAAATCCTCATGGTTGGAATCTTGGCAAAAAAATAAGTGAAAAACCAAATTTAATATCACTGCAGAACCCGGTTTAACCACGGGCGGTTGAAGCCTGGATTCAAACCCCAAGTTGTTAACGGTACCAGCTCAATGCCGTGACGCACTCACCGTCCAGGTTTTGATGGAATCCCTCGTTTCTCTCCGCCGGACGAAGACCGCTTGTGTTGCGATCGAAATGTCGTGGGTTTTTGCTTTGATTATTTTCAATTTATCCTTTTTATTTTAAATTTTAATTTAATTGTATTATTTTTATTTTATTTTTATTTTCTATCTACGTTACTTTACCGAAAGAACCAAGAATATGAAACCCATTGGGTTTCTAGATTTGAAGTTTTCGTGACTGCAAGGATTCATACTCTTTGTTTTTTTTTGTAAAGTCACGTAGGTAATTTAATTAAATCACGACGTTTCGGGCGCAACACAAGCGTCCTTCTTCAGGTGGGGACAACTTAGCGAAAGCACACCGCTTAAGTGTGCACACACTTGTGTTGCGCCCAAAGCGTCGTGATTTAATTTATTTATTTTTACCTACGTGACTTTACCGAAAAAAACAAAGAGTATGAACCCATTGGGGTTGGATAGCTGCCAGCTCCGCCAATTTGACAAAGCATCCTCCGTTGTTTTTCTTTCAAAACCCCACAGTGGAGTAAATTGGCCAGAATTCATTGTAACGCAGCATCATCGTTAAGCGTCTTTGTGGAGAACATAAGCAACAAAATAGATCGACAGACAATACTCCTCCACATGACCGTCTCTACGTACCAAAAAAGAGATGTACTGTGTTTTTATTACACAACCCAGTGGGCCCACAGTCTCAAGGGACTGCATAATTTCAGTAGCATTAACCCAATACAAGCAAAGTCTGAACCAGTTTCAACATACGGTGTTTCCTCAGCACAGTCAGGCTTTCTTGAATCGATGTTGGTGAACGGCCAAATGTAATAGACAAGGACCCTCTCTTTACGACATGGGTCCGAGTTCAATGCAAAATAAAAACACGTGGCTTAAAATTATCATTAGCATTATTGTGTAATATAAAAACAATATCAATAAGCAGAAAATATATCTCTCCTTAATATCTGTCTCTGCACATGAAAATAATGTATAAACACAACCTATCACTTGTGTAGTGAGTTCCAGGGAGACCTAAGACGAAGTGCTTGAGGCACACCTTTATTCAATACAACTGCGGAATACACGGGTCCCTAACACAGAGGGGTAGCGGTCCCTCTACCCGATACCTAAGGAGGTATAGCATCCGGGCTAGCGTGTCCTAACTACTCGGACTACACTCACGTTCCTCTGGCTAAGGGGACCTAGGGGGAGGCTATCTGACCCGACACAGCCAAGGTCCTCGGGTCCCGAAACACTGGCCACTCAGTCCCGGCCCTTAGAAAGACGGCGGGTCTGGGGGTTCCCAGGGTCCTAGCCTAGCTGGTCTTTTTTCTTCAGCTTGACGAAGGCTGCCGGATTCGTCCAGAGGTCCGGCTTTTATACCCGTGGCCGGGTCTCGTCGCCCCTGGCCACGCTCCCCTTCTGAAACTCTCTAGGGGGCTCTGGAATATCTCCCCCAACCCCTCTCTTAGGGTTGGGAGAGCCTAGTGTCCCAATGGCCCGGCTCATCCTGTCTATCCCGGTTTACCACCCCTATGGACACGTGTGCTACTACAAGTAAGTGTGCATAACAATGCTATATACAATACCTGACACCGACGCTACATCTCCCCCCCCCCCCCCCCCCCCCATGTAGCATCCAGCCGTCCCGGCTGTCAAACCAACAATAAAGACCGTGAATAAACCAGAACAGAGTACGTGTGCCTCATTAAACGAGAACGGTAACAATAACACGAACGGCCCCACATAAATACCCAAACCCACCTGTACAATTGTTACACTATTTACATATATACATAAAACCGCACGCACACCCGCACCCCTGCAACGCAGCCGACGCGAACCGAATTGACGATGGGCAAGACGCGGCCAGAACAAGCACTGGTCGATGAACAACCGGCAGAAGGTAAGTGAGCGGTGCGGAGGCTGAGTAAATGTGGGATTTAAGAGAAAGGTTTTTATATGGAGCGAGTTCTCGTGGCTGGCCCGTCCGGAGCGGCGGGGAGAAGTCGTGGCCGTGGGTCAGCAGGGACAGGAGCATCTTGGCCACTCTGTGGTTGGGCAGATGGGTTAACGTCAGCAGGAGCAGCCGGCGGGGTCCCCTGTGGCAACGTTATTCCAGCAGCGTCTGAGGGCGTAACAACATGTCTGGGCTGAGGGTTAGGCTCCGTAATTGGACGACTCGGCTCGTCAGACACGTCACGCTCTCGGCCCCCGTGCAGCGTAGGAGGAGTGTGAGGGAAGAAGGGTTTGAGACGCAATGGGTGCACATACCAGCACAGCTTGCCATGCTGGAATTTAACACACTGAGGCCGGACGACCCGGACAATGTCCACCGGACCCCTCCAGGGTTTCAGCAATTTGGGCGATGTTGCTAAGGGCACCTGGGGGCAATGGAGCCAAGCCCATTCATGGCTGGACACGCAGTCGCTCGTTAGCCAACTGGCGAGCCTCAGAGTTGTGTTTAGCAGCCTCTCGCGCCTCGACCAACCTCTGAACATTAGATCGAATATGTTCGGCGATCTTGGACTTAGGGGAGGGCTACTTAGTGCACAATTGAATGACCATGGGGGGGTTGACCTCCTTGCCGTAGATCAGGTAGAATGGGGAAAACCCCATGGCTGCATGGGGTGCGATTCTGTAGGCGGCCAATACACCGGGGATATGAAGGTCCCAATCGACCTGCGACTCGCACACTTGGTGGCTCAAAATAGAGGTACGTGTTCTGTGGAGCCGCTCGACCATAATATCAGTCTGTGGGTGGTATAGCGATGTGCGAATTTTATACGTGCCTAGCAGGTTGCACACATCCCGGAGCAAAGTGGATGAAAAAAAAAATCCCTTGATCGGTCAGCAGCCGTTCCAGAACACCCTTATCCAGGACATAGCCCTGGAGAAAGGCCTCCGTGATGGCTGCTGCCGATTGGTTGGGGAGCGGCCAGGCCATAGGCCAACGGGTGAATTATTCAACCCCAACTAACAGGTACTTATTACCCCGGGGAGTGGCAGGGAAGGGCCCCAAGATGTCAAGCGCAACAAGTTCATTCACGCGAGACACGTGAATGGATTGTAGGGGCGAACACGACGGTTTAGAGGGAGGTTTCCCTCGAGCGCACTGGGTACAACCTTTGAGCAATTCGGCGACGTCCCTTGCCATGCCCGACCAGAAGAAATCAAGCTGGAGCATGGCAAGGGTCTTTTGTGCCCCCAGATGCAGGATGCACTCATGAGCAGCCCACACAGCCTTCCCCCGTAGGAGAGTGGGTACCACCAGCTTGTACCTCAGTGCACAGCTGTTCCATTTCATGACGAGGCCGTCCCACACGACAAAGGAAATCGGGCTCCCGTGGCCTGTACCCTCGTGTGCCTCATCGGCACAATGGAGACATCTCCAATCGTCCAGGTAGAGGCGCAACAGTGCATCCCGTGCGGTGGGCACATCTGATGCTTTAGGGGAATCCACCCCGGAATTGGCTGCCGCAGTGAGGGAAGGGGGCGGGCTGTCAGCGGGTTGCTTGCAGTGGCCCAATCCCATGGAGCACGCACATCTATCAGAGTTGGGCAGTCATGACAATGCGTCAGCGTTGCTATGTCGGACACCCTTACAATAGATGACTGTCAAAGAATAGTCCTGGAGGACCTCGAACCAGCGGAACAATTGGCCTGATGGTTGGTTAACTCTCAGGGCATATTGGAGTGCTGCATTGTCGGAACGTACGGTAAAGTGTCTACCGTACAGGTAGGGCCTGTACTGCTGAACAAAGAAGACAATGGCCGGCAGTTCGCGATGGGTAACACAATAGCGTTGCTCCGAGGGGGACAACACCCGACTGCCATATGCGACCACGTGTTCCACACTGTCAACAACCTGTGTCAACGCTCTCCCTATGCCGGTGTTGCTGGCATCTGTATCCAAGAGGAATGGTACGGAGAAATTTGAGCCGTGCCGCCCGCATTTTACCAAAAACGGCCCTTAATTGACTGAGGTGCTCATCAAAAGTCTGGCTAAAGATGATAATATCGTCTAGATAGATCAGGCAAGCATCCCACTGGAGCCCAGCGAGGACCAGCTCCATCAGGCACTGGAACGTCGCTGGGGCCGAGTAAAGACCCATAGGCAGCCAGTTAAATTCGAAGAGGCCCTGCGGTATGCGGAAGGCCGTCTTAGGCTTGGACGCTTTGTCAAGAGGCAATTGTCAGAATCCTGACAAAAGGTCCAGCATTGAAACATAACGCGCACGTGCCAGGGCATTGAGCAACTCGTCCATCGTCGAGAGCACATATGCGTCGGCGATGGAGATTTTATTTAGCCACCGAAAATCCACGCAAAATCGGAGGCTGCCATCATGTTTTTTAACGAGGACAATCAGTGCTCCCCATGGGCTGGTGGATGGAGAAATGATATCCGCCGCCAGCGTGTCATTAATGCCAATTCTGACATGCTCTTTTTCAGCAGGGCTGAGGCGAATAGATTTTGTTGAATAGTGGTGGCGTTACCTGTATTGATGTGGTGATTTAGCAAATCGGTACAACCGATGTCAAATTTTCTTTTACTAAAAACATCTAAAAAATCGCTGAGACTCAGTCAGTTCAGCACTGTCCGAACAAACGGAGTCGATCCAACGTTCGTCGAGGACCGAATCCAGTTGGGGTGCGGGAGTGTCCCCTACGTGGCCCACCACCAAGTCTCCCTGGGGTGCTGGTGTCACATGAGCAAGCACAATACCCTGGGGGATGACGGTGGTACGCAATCCTGCATTCAGGACCTGGATGAACGGATCTTTGTAACCAGGAACGAGCGTCTATGCAGCAACCAGATCCAACCCGCATACCACAGTGTTCGATAATCCTAACAAAACTCGTGCAGCTATCACGTCAGAGTCAATGGGTTTCCGAAGGCGAAGGGAAACCAACACTTGAAACCCGGGCGGAATACGAACAGTGCATGACGCCAACGCCTGGACGGTACAGCAGGCCATACGCAACCGAGAGGGTGAGGGCAAGAAGGACATGCGTCGGCTAGAGGGGAGCTCGATGCAACCCTGATTGATTAAAAATGTTATGGGCATCTTCCCCAAGAAGTCTGTGCCAAGCAGACAAGAAATGGCTAGGGTTGAAGAAACCAGAATGGGACCATTCAATTTGACATCGCCAATACAGATCTGGGCGTCGATCCGGCCAATTATGCCCAATGAACCGCCGTTAGCGGCGAAACACTATACATCAACAGGCCGTAATGAACGACAGTTTCTGGGTAGAATGTAAAAAATTAGGTCCGAGATTATGGTTGCCAATGCGCAGGCGTCGACCAGCATCCGGACCTCGACCCCTTCTATGGAACCCATGATTGCGGAAGAACCTGCAGCCGCATGGGCCAACTCGGACCACTGACCCGGCAGTCACTGGCAGACGGGCGGCGAGCGTCCCCCGGGCAGCCTCATAGCTTTGCTATTGGTTGGAATGGAGGCAGGCAAGATGTCCTCTTCCTGGGTCCGTCGCACTGGCGGTGATGTGGCGCCCTCCGGTTGGCTCCCGCTGTGCCGGGAAGTCCAAAAATGCTGGCGGGAGTTGAAGGTTTGAAGCGGTGGAGTCCGTTGCTCGCTGCGCCGCATCCTCCACCCCCGCTGCAACCTCCTCGCGGTGAATATTGCCGAGTTTGGAGGCAGTGGCGTGGAGCAGCTCAGCGAGGCGGCAATGCGCCTCTAGCAGTGAGCTGCGCATCGGCGGCGAGACAACGGGTGGCGGGGCAGGCAGCTGCCCGGTCGGCAACACTTCCCCGTCTGCAGCCTGGGTTGCCGGTCCCACGGCTGCCTGGCCATCTTCTTTCCCGTCTGGGTTCTGGGTACGTGGTCTTCGGCGTGTTTCCATGGCCACTTCTGGCACCAAATGTAGTGGGTTCCAGGGAGACCTGAGATGAAGCGCTTGCGGAACATGTTTATTCAATACAACTGCGGAATACACGGGTCCCTAACACAGAGGGATAGCGGCCTCTCTACCTGATACCCAAAGAGGTATAGCCTCCGGGCTAGCGTGTCCTAACCACTCGGACTAACCTCACGTTCCTCTGGCGAAGGGGACCTAGGGGGAGGCTCTCTGACCCGACCCAGCCAAGTTCCTCGGGTCTCGACCACTGGCCCACTCAGTCCCAGCCCTTAGAAGGACATCGGGTCCCGGGGGTTCCCAGGGTCGACCACTGGCCCACTACAGCCCCGGCCCTTAGAAGGACCAGCCTAGCTGGTCTTCTTTTTTCAGCTTGATGAAGACTGCCGGACTCGTCCAGAGGTCCGGCTTTTATACCCGTGGCCGGGTCTCTCCGCCCCTGGCCACGCCCCCCTTCTGGAACTCTCTAGGGGGCTCTGGAATATCTCCCCCAACCCCTCTCTTGGGGTTGGGAGAGCCTGGTGTCCCAACTGCTCGGCTCATCCTATCTATCCCGGGTTACCACCCCCTATGGACAGATGTGTGCTACTACAGGTTAGTGTGCATAATCAGAATCAGAAATCAGAAACGGTTTTAATCGCCATGTAAGTTTGCACAAACAAGGAATTCACTATGGCGGGACGGTGCATACATTGAACAAGTAGGAATCTTAACTTATATAAAATGTATACACTCTAACTATACTAACGTTACAAAGTATAAGTAATACCAAAGGGCTAAAATCTTTAAAATTATGAATAAGTAGACCTTATAAAATGCGAATGTAAAATGTTAACATTCGCATTTTAACAATGCAACAATAACAATGCAATATACAATGCCTGACACCGACGCTACACTTACACAGCCTGCTGAGAGTGCTTAATTTTAGCAGCATTGAACCAATACAAGTGTCGTGGTTTTTTTTGAGACACACACTTGTTCTTGGAGGCAACACGTTAATTTCACAACCCCAACAGGACTAACTACTTAACATACAATGTAGCTAACTCTGTACTCTGGTCCACTACCTAACCCTACAACTGGATACTATCTGGTGGTAACCACGGGTAACTATATAACCGGACCAGGTCCGTTAACATACTGCTTGGTCCACGACTAACAAGCTCCGAAGCCCGAAGACCGAAGAGACGTAGACGGCGAGTTGATTCCCAGAAGACAGCCTCCCTCGGCTCTCTGGACCCCTTCGGGATCTTCCGAGAAAGCTCTGGGACCTCACTCTCCCTGTCCTTCTCGTTACGTCCCCACCCGGGTTCCTCCATACTGTCACATCCTAGACTGTCTCTCCCTGACAGACACCTGGGACCCTGCCCCCCAGAGTCCCCTTCCATGCCATAACATACACTCGTGTCTGAGAGAGGCTCTCACACACACAATTCCACTCTCTACCAGTGACTCGTGCTAGACGCTAGACGCTCTAGTGACCAAATATACGGCGCTACACAAGCAAGCTGTGTGATTACATAATTCCACCTCATATCAATATCCAGCATTAATGGTTAAAGTGTCAGCCTACCCAAAGAAGTATTGGGCAGGTGAGCATTTCCACTGGCATTCCAGATTCAATCGTGAAAATTGCTATGCTGGGAGGCCAGTATATAATTATAACAGCTTCTTCAGTTCGCCACAACGCGGTGCTCATTTGATCATCCCTGAACGATTTGGTGTGATGAGTCGTCAACCGATATAATTGTATTCTAAACCTCCCAACTCTCCACTGAGCCCTCTCTTACCGGAGAGTCTGAAGCGTCCTATTGGGGAAGTTTGGGTTATTTACTTTCGTAAGCTTTTGTTTTCATTTGGAAGGAAATCAGAGGGCGTGGATAAATCCCGCGCAAACAAGGTGATAACAGCGGCGGCACCTTTTTTACGATTAAAATAAAAAGTTCAAGCTCGATGCAGATCCCAAGCCAAGTGTTGGGACGATCGGCCTGCAGTCTCAGGGTATCGCTCTAGTCATGACAATCGCCCATTGGCATCCCAATTTAATACGATTCGAGTGCTTCCACCAGTGACGTGGACTCACACCTAATGAAGATGAACAATTGTGAGGATAGGACCTTAATGCCTGTGCTACATCCCTCCTCCCCATAAGATACCTCGTGCTAAAGTGAGGCGAGTCAAAAGGCTTTGCGTGGGCCAAAAACAGAAGCATGACTTTTCAAAGTTGCCACCTGCGAGTGTGAATATGAAAGAGCAAACGCTAAATTAACGATATTTTTGCTTTTGCACCATTTAATAAAAAAAAACATCCGAGTTCACACAGACCAATCGGTCATTTGGAACAGAGACAATGGAAGTCTCCACAGATGCAACCTATCTCTGTAAAAGTTAGGAGTCGCACGTCGAAGACGCATCGGGTTATTACACTTGCAAACGCCTCTGGGATGTGGCAGAGGCGTTTGCATTGAAAATTCGCAGTGCAAGACATTCCCAGAATGGCCTCACGCCCTGACAGGCTGTAAATGCGGCTTAGTGAAAGAGACCCTTTAGTGGCGTTACAGCAAGAGAGGGTGAGTATGTGTGCTTCAGTGTCTGTGTGTGTGCGTTTGAATGTATGTGTATGTCAGCGTATTTATGTGTGGGGAGTGATGGCGCGGTGGTTAGCGTGCTGCGCTACGCACCCGCCGACCTAGGTTTGATTCCCGCTCACAACCAACACCGGTGATGATTTTATCTGAACCGGCTCTGGGCCTCCCCTAGGTCGACTCGGCATCAAATGTTACACATCAGCAGGAGAGAGACAATGGCGGCCGGGCGTGTTGCCGGCCACCTAATCGCCTCGTGTGCCGTGCCGCCCTTCACAGGTGCTGCTCGCTGACAGCACTTGCCCCATCAGCCTGTTAAGGGTACACGGGGGATCTTTGCCTTGCGTGCGGGTGTGAGAAGAGTCTCCACATGGCGACTGCTGAGGAATCTCGCGTGAATGTGATGGCTCCTTGGTGTGACGCGTCACACTCACAACCCTCTCGCAACGCGCACAGCCACACACAGCTCCACAAGCCCGTGCCCAGGACAAGTAAACGCACGGTGACGTGGCCTTGCGGTTGTAGAGGTTTCGCGGTTCGAATCCAAGGGGCCTCCCTGGTTATTGCCGCCGGTGCAAATAACCCTAAAATAATTACGAGTCCGCTCAGAGTGGGACGTTAACGATCCCCGTGGCGTCATTGGCAAGAGGGCGGACCATTCTCTGCCGGCATCAGGCTCTACATTTTGCCAAAAAGTAGAAAATTACCACACCTCCGCAAGTTATTCTATTGGGATGCATAAATACAGACGCGGGGGGGGGGAGGTCTCTCATGAGACTCATCCCTGGTCTCTGGAGTTTAAATAAACTTGAAGAAAACAAGAAACGACGCCGTGGGTTGTGTTGAACGCACGGTGCCTTCTCTCCATTGTTGGGACGTGGCGGCGCGGGGATTCCATGTGGTCACGGTAGCCCGGCTCGAGTCACCACCCCGCTGGAGGGTTTCAACGGCAGGGAAAGATCATAACAAAGATGACGACGCGACCCCATTCAACCTCCGCTCATCGTCAGCATTAACATTGCCGGCCGTGGTTAATCCACCGCGGGATGAAGTCCTCCGCCAGCTGTAACCCCAGAGTTGAATGAGCATTAATATTAGCAATACGCTCCATGCTATTATCAAACGTGCTTTTCAAACAGGCACGCAGGCTAATCAATGTATAGATCGCCCCGTTGGTTTTTACATCGACCCTCTGACTTGTTTTGCACAAGTTAAAAGAGCGGCAGCTTGACGTCTCCACGAGAGAAGCGTGTTAACAGATGTACTACGGAGATTGGAATTAGTGGGAGAGGCGTAGCGGCATCGAAATCAAACGTTCTTTCATCTGTACAGTCTCCAATTATTCGTTTAATGAGGCATCTATAAACGGATCGTTCCCGTGTACACATTGGTAAAGTGTTCCCATCGAGGAGGACGTGCTGAACGCAATGGCGTCGTCGTGATGCTGTGATGTCCTCAATGTGGTGATGCTAGAATGGGAGAGTTTTTGGAGCACTGGATGTGTGGTGGTCCAGGCTTTTGGAATCGGGTTGGGGAGGGGGGGTTGGTGGATCACTCAGAGATAATCGTGGGCTGTGCGAGGTGACCAGGAGGTGGCGGTACAGCGAGTTGAGCAATTTTCAGCCTTTGCTCCCTCATCCGTGCAAGTCGGGATTTTCTCCGCGCGCCTCTGGTCCGCTGGCCGACGCAATGCAGATAAGTCGCGCGTGGACGTTGCAGCTCCGAGTGTCTCCTCGCTTCAAACGAGCCGCGGCGGATGTCCCACAGCAGTCGAGAGGTGGCCGGTCGGCTTCCCACTCATTGAACGGACCTCTGAAGGATGCTCACCGCCGAGTAGACGGTGGCCACGGCGCGACTCAGTTGCAAGCGGAGTATTTAAGGGACCCGGCCAAACACCTGGATGCAGGACCTTCCTCAACAAGGGGCCTCGAGTCTCGCCGAGGCGTTCCTGGGTAAATATATTCGTGAAAACGCTGGCCCTGTTAGTGTACGCGCGTAATTGCCAAAATGAACACTTTGCAGGAATGTGTCACGCACGCTTCCTCTAACCTCCCCACCCACCCCCACCTCTAGCCTCCCCCCCCAAGTGCCCAGGGCTTCTCTGTCCCCCCCCCCCCCCCCCACGACGTCCGTGGCAGACGATTTGCGTTTGTTAAACGCCTTTAGTTGTATTGTTTTCACTCTCATCATCGCCCCGCTTGGCAGCTGGGCGATGCCGTGGTCTCGGAGGGATCCAACTAAGCCAATTATGGTGAAGCGTCTCTCCACCTCCGGGCTTAATGCCATGAGCCATCGCTTTGTCGGTACAAGTCAACAGTTGGTTGTCCTATGAAGAGATTGGCCCGCAGCATAGGAATGTGGAATTTCCACGACTGGTCGAGGCCCGCCGCACCCGGAGAAACACTTCGCTTTGACTCTCCAACTCTGTCGGATGATTGGCTGTGATTACTGGCCCTGTGAGGGTGCGAGTTGAAGTCTCCATGTAGGAATACAGTTTATAAGCGCGTGCTATGCTGGGCTTTATTAAACTATTAACACAAACTAAACACGTTTTTTTTCCGGGGTAAGGGCTACTGAGCTGTGTAAGTTCTGCTTCAGAAGCGAGCTGGCCACGAATGACAGTTCAACGAAGTGGCTTATAAGGTGGAAATTTACAGCAGCCAATTACTCTAAACGCGTGATGCTGATTCTAACCGTGGAGGGAAAACCCGGAGAACCCGGAAAAAAATCCACGTGACAACGGGGAGAGTGACACACAAACTACAACTATAAAACAGGCGTCAGGGTCCGGATCGAACCCACGACCTCCTGTATACCGGGCGAGGTAGTTGACATCTCGCCAAAGTGGCGTGCGTGACACATTCAGCCGTGTCATCTGCACGATCGCCAGTTTACCAACGACCCAGGACATATTACAGCGAGAAATTGAGCCCAGGTTATATGCAGTAGTCAGTAGTGAATAGATCACTGAAACATGAATAATGCAATACCATGGTACATGAATTATACAGTGTCATTTTGCATACACGCTAACACAAAGACGAATATTATCACGTTTTGCTTTGACAGACTGTTGGGGCAAGTGCCGTTAGCAGCTTGCCCCAACAGTCTGTTAAATGAAGGCTGGGTGGGCGGCTCCACGCGCAGCCGCCTTTGTCTTCCTAGTGGCGATGTTTTTACACAACCGCACCATATGACACTTTTAATTCTGAGTCGACCTAGCGGACGCCTAGGACCTGTTCAAATATTTGCCCCTGTTTATTGATCGTGGGCGATAAATCGAGCTCACGTTGTCGGGTTCGTAGCGCAGCGCCCTAACTGCTGCGCCACCACTCCCCCACACACGACTCCCCACACACTAACACACTGACGCTAACACGCACATACAAAGGCAAATATCCCAGTGTAACCTTAACAGACTGTTGGAGCAAGTGCTGTTAGCGATCACCTATCAAGGCCGGTACCGTGGCACACGATGGGGTGGGTGGCCAGCACCACACCCGGCCGCCTGTGTCCACCCAGTGGCGATGTTCACACAACGCACCAGGTACGCATTTGAGGCTGAGTCGACCTAGAGGAGGCCCAAGACGGGTTCAGATAATGAACCCGTCCTGGGCGGGAATCGAACTCGGGTCACCAGGTTCGTAGCGTAACGCGCTAACCACTCCAATACTGCTCCCCACATGCACGTACACACACACACACACTCTTCACCGATGTGAACACGCACATACGTACACACCCAGGCGCATACATGTGAACACATGTCATGCACACACACACACACCCTCCCACACATCACAAGCGCACAGGAAGCCAAGACACATTGCCTCTCCCTCCCCTCACTCCACCCTCACTCCTCCACCCAGCAACCCTCCCACACCCAGCCAACTGCCTCCTCACTCGCTGCTTCCCACTCAGCTTCTCCTCCGCATCATCTTTATAGAGGAGAGAGGCGTTCAACTTATCGGGAAAACAACTTCATCAGCCGAGACACACATAAATACAACATCCCTAGAACTAACTTCTAACGTACTTGTGCACGGTACACAGAGTAAAAACACACGCGCGCGCGCACACTCACACCTGCACCGACCATTCGTCCATTCATTGACGACGATGGCATTCGCCGTCGAGTTTCACGCTCACGCGTTTCTCGTCAGCGCCGCCCTCTTGCTCAGCCTCGCCGCTGTGGAGGTGCAGCTGGAGGCGCCGGGCTGGAGGCAAGGCTACGGCTCTCGCTACGCCGGGTGAGTTCGCTGCTGATCGCTGATCCGCTGCTCGCACTGCCACACAGACGCCACCAGCGCCAAGAAGGGTGGGCGCTTCTTCTTCTTAATTGTCGTCGTCGTCATCACGATCCGTGGGCAGATAGCCCCGTAGGAGGTGTCCACCGCACATTTCGGCATTCGTTTCCACTCTCCTCTCTGTCTTATTTGTAGCGCCAACATACTCAAGTAGTGCGCACGTCTTTCTGGCACCGAACTCTTCTTATGTCGTCGTCAAGTCATTCTCCGTGAAGTATTCTTTTCTTTCCGGTTCTTTCCAATTTTTCCGAACAACAACAAACTTTTAATGTGCCTGCTGCCATCCATCCTACATGTGTGTCCAAATAGTGCCAGGTTCCTTCTCATCACCGTCTGCATCATCATCATCGTCGTCGTCGGGTCGTCTTCTTCTACGCGCAACCTTGTTCTCGCGTCTACGTTGGTCGCTCTTTGAGTCCGGCTTACATGCAGCAAGCATCCCTCTGTAGCAACACATTTCGAGTGGCAATATCGTGTCTCCGTCCGTGTTCGTTCCTTTGTAACGTCCACGTCTTGCAGGGCTTCTTCGCTCGAACGAAAGCAGCTCGCGGCTCGATCGTTGCAGACTTCTCGGTGTCTCACCGCTCAAACACGCGCCGAGCTGCGTTCATCTCATCCCATCTCTCCCGCCCTCCCCTTCCTCTCTCTCTCTCGGACGGCAACTGAGCCAACGGTGGAAATTACACATTCCTCAAACGGGAGCCAGTCTCTTCCCCCACCTGTAGCGCCCGTAGGAACGGATGTTAAATAAGTTAAAATCAACGCAAACGTTAAATGTGTCCCGGCCGTCCGCAAACACGCGCGCTTGTCCGTGGTTGGAGGAGACGCATTCCCTCGCGGGAGACGGAGCCGCTGCAGCCCCTCCCGACATCGCTGCGGGGCCATGTCCCGGGCTAAAGGGGCCCTGTATGTACGTCCCGTATGTGGAACTTCTTGAGCACCGTACGTAGGCCAACCGTGGTCATCGGAGGTGCGGGGGAAGGACAACAAAACTAACACACAAAAAGTAGGAAACCACCGATTGGCTAGCCATGCCGACGATGATGGTGATGATGATGATGACGGGTCGAGTTAACCCCGACAACGATTTGAACTCACGACCTTTTCTTATTTGTAAGTCGGATCGCCACGGATCCACCAGTCGGATTTAAATCGAGTGACGTACACCCGCAACAACGCACTGGATTCGCGATGCGGCTGCGGCTGCTGCTGCTGTGTTAGGGCTTTTACCATTGCTGTTGTTCAGCTCGCCAATCGGGTTGCGGGTTGTACCGCGTGTTCCGGCACGTAAAGCGAAACGTCGTACATCGTGCCACACCACAACGGGGTACGACCCTGCTGCGAGTTTACGGGCGAGCAGGCAGAATCATCATCATCCCGGGTCATCGACTCGGCTCATCGTCCCGCAGGAGTGTCCGCGGTATGGCCGCTCGACGGAGAGACTGGTCACTGCCGCAGGAATGTCCAAAACTGGCCAAAGGCCACCGAAGGAGATGTGCAAATACTTCACGCAGGATTGAGTAGGGATGCACCATACCTGTCAATCCCTTCTCGGTGCCCCACCTTATTACAGACCAATTCAGACCTCATTGGTCACCCCGTGCCCCTTACAAATCTCAACGTTCATCCGACACAGTCTCATCACAAGCGAAAAACACAAACAAATCGACCAAAAATTGCCCTATTGAAACGGCTGTACGCCGTATGGACCTGAAAACTCAATTTCCCTGCACACCAATACGAGGTAAACCGTATGGGTTGACAGCTATGGATGCACTCTTTCACCGTTGACTTTTATTTAAGTAAAATATTCTTAAGAAGCATTGACTCATGAGCATATCCCTTTCCGCGTCATGATTTGTATGTGTTTATCCGATGTGTTGTCGGGTCGTACCACGTGATGTTCAGCAAGACGTCCGACGTTTCGCTGCACGTGCTGGGGAGCGGGAGTGGTTGGGTGTTTGGGGGGTGCGGGGGGGAGCTATCCTATTCAGTTCATGAAGAAGCCCTGAGCACGTGGAGCGAAACGTCGGACATCATCACCATCATCATCAGTACAACCCGGAAATTCCTGGGAGGGCTGTACAGCACAGCTGGCACGACCTACGCAGCAGTGAGATCAATCTGCTATGTGACCAGCGGTTTTGTAACCCTTTGTCTCCGTATATATTATTTATTTATGACCTCCAGGGGGAGGGGTGGTGTGGTCAGGGGTGGCGGACCTGTTGCCCATGTCGGAGGCTTCCGCCTGCAACAATGATCAATGAAGGTGATTGACCGGCTCGGGCTTTTGTGGGCGGCCCAGGCAAGATGATCCGCGCGACGTAAATGATTGCGGCTCTGTGCGCGTCCTTTCGCCTGGCTGCGCGCGCGCGATTGAATGGTGGGGGGGGAGGTGAGCTCCGTGGACGCGACGGCGATGATGATGACGACGACGACGATGATGACGATGCAGGCCTCGTGAGCTGGAATGACGCGTCGTGTCTGTCACAGGCAGCAGGTTATCCGCGTTATTCCGGCCAACTCGAGGCAAGCGGAGATGTTGCGCACACTTGCACGCGATGCCAAGGTAATCATCAACGTAATTTTCATCATCCATTCTCAGTCAACTGCTGGATGAACATTGCACCGTGTTTGGGTGTGTGTGTGTGTGATTGCTGCTCATATATATGTTACTGTATATGTGTGTGTCCATGTTTCACGGCCAACCAAGTTCTCCACGTAAATCGTAGGATGATGGAATATCCATCACTGGCTCATTACGGGAGATATCATCATCGGTCATGGTTTATCCACTGCTTGATTAAGGCCTCCCCCCATGCCGTCGGGGTTCCATTCGTCTCGCTCCAGCACGTGGGCCGATCTCATTGCTCCATCTCATCACCATCCTCATTACAGATTGCACATTAAATCGGTCAGTACAGTATTGTGTTGCACGGTGCTTTTTGTTGTCTCTGTAATTAAATGGCTTATTGAGTGGCGTTTATCTCCATCGGAGCTCCGGTGACAACGGAGATTCCTCATCCCTCCACTGAGGACAATTCGATTCTCTCTACAACGCCGGCCCAGCTCCAACTTCTCTCAGATGGGAGGGGGGGCGGGTAGAGCTTTTGTGTGTGTCGGAGGCCTACTCTTTTTCAGAAGTGACCTGGTCACAAATGATAGCTAAACAACAACGTGGCTTATCACGTGGACATATATAGCAGCCAAATACTCTAAATGCACGTTTTCATATGTGGAGATAAAAACCGGAGGACCCGAGAACAATTCCATGCACCCACGGGGAAAACATGCAAACTCCCAATATACAGGTGTCGGGATCGAACCAACGACCTTCTGTATACTAGGCGAGGTGGTTAACATCTTGCAACTTAGGGAGTCAAAGGGACTTTTGGCCAGGCAGGTCCCAGCCCAGTTCCCCCACCTCGCGCCGGCCCTGCTACAAAGTGGTTTTATAATTTTTTTTATGAACCCTGGAGGGATGACAGGCCAAATCGACCCTGCTTTGGAATTGAACTCACGGCTTTTGACAGAGTTGCTCAGTCCACGGGCAAGCGCTTTCCACCTTGGGATTGCGGCTCGACGTTTTCTCTTGACTCCCAGCCAAAAGGGCGCATGTCAGAAAAAAATTCGGCTTGTAAATCGTGTAAAGTGTCAGCCCTCCCATCACGCGGAGTTGTACTGCACGCGTTCTGCACGGCGACCTGCACACCACACCTCTCGCTTCCATCTAATTCGCAGCCCTGGTGCGTGACTTTGTCTTAAGGGTGGGGGTGGAGGAGGGGGATGCACGATACAGGCGTCGTTAAATAAACTTAAAACAAATGCTCAACGCTGAAGCGGGAATGAGTAACGGCCTCTCGCGTCTATGGCGCGCTCTGTTGCAACCCGTTATGAGAGTCGATACGATTTTAGAACTCATCGTTCGCAGTCCATTCCTCCAACATGGAACCACAGCTCAGCCAGAATGGATTTGCCACAGAGTGTTTCTGAATTGATCAACGCCGGTAGGATGATGGTGGTGGTGGCGATTATGATGATGTTGTTTTTGGGTTGAAATCCTCACCATCCTCGATTTAAATGCAGGAGCTATTTGTGAGCCGAGCGCAACTCATCTGAACGGCATGTGGCCAGCCAATTAGTGAGCGGGTACGAGTTAACGGAGGCGCGGTGTTCGTTTCGGAGCCCCTAATGCTTGAAGCCGGAGAGCGAACGGTTTTCAGGAATGACATTTAACGGCAGTGACCGTAAACTATTGCTCGCACCTGGTCCCTAGGCAATCACCATTGCGCTGGGGGTGTGGGGGGGGAGCACATGTGTGGGAAATTATCTGCAGGGCATATAATTGGTCATGGGTCACTTTTCAAACCTTCCTGCCCTCTGTCATGCTGCGCATGTTATGCCCGAACACATGCACTGCATCCGCACGCAAAGCTCTCTCTCACTCTCTGTTGTTTGAACTTGGAGAGGCTTATGCGGGTAGGTTCTCTTTGCGAGCGCCGGTTTTGTTTCGCCCGGCTGGCGTGTTAATTGCACGTCCAACGAATTAACTCTCAAAAAATTGAATGAGCTGAATAACGCTTAAAGCCAAATTCAATGTGCTGGGGTTTTTTTATGTTTGTGCAGCCATTGGCGGCCAGGCTGAGGACATCAAATCGCTACGCTTAGAACCCCGGCTTACCCTCCGATTACAATGGTTGGCTACGTACGGTGCGAAAGAAGTTCAACGAAGGGCAGCCGAAACCTTGAGTCAAAACGCCAGGATGTCAGCTGTGCCGCCAGAGTGCTCGAGCGCCACTCGACCACCGACCCAGGACCGTACCAACGGTCCAGGTCACGAGGTTCATGTTCAACTTCAGGATTCAGATACGAATTGCCACAGGCATGCATGGCTGGGAATGAAACCCAGGCCTCTAGCCGTGTTGGCCGTGTGTTCATTTCCACGCGACCAGCCTGTGGATGAGGTAGCTGAGGGCCACCAAGACACCTTCACTTGAGTCAATAATCTGATGAATAACGGAGAGGCGTAGCCCTGCTATTAGTTGCTGACTCCACTGCTGGCGCAACGACCTCCGACTAGTGGGTGCTCGAGACTGCAGTGGTTCTCAGCCAGGGGTTACACGCGGACCCCTGGGGGTAACGTGGCAATGTCCCAGGGGGTCCGCGAGGTGATTTACAAACGTGTGAAATTATATCGTACGTGAGAGCCATTGGTGAATAATGATGTATGAATCTGCCAATATCATATAACTACGATACAATTTAAGTCTAGATGGTAACCTAGAAGACCTTTCTAAACACCTTGATCATTAACAATGCGGGTTTCCAAGAGTAACTAGCGAGCGAGAACACATCACGTCACACGCGTGCAGAGCGTCCGTTGATTTTTTGTTGTATTCGCTTGCAGTTACTAGCAGCTAGTTAGGATTCCTCACAAAATGGACAATTGATTAAAATATTTACGTTCATTATTCATACATTTATTTCTCAGAACCACACTGGGTCAGACAAGCGGAGGGGGGAGGGGGGTAGACTCGGTTGAAACAAGATTCAACAAGGGGGGGGGGTACAGCAGTAGCCATTAAAGCAGGGGCGGTTTCTTCATTAGGGCGATTGGGCGATGCACCACCAATGTCATTCAACCACAGAGTCACGCTAGCCGTCACTGTGCCTCTGGATATAGTCCAATCAGCGTCATGCTACGTTCTGTGGAGTACCGCCTCTTTTTGGGCGATTTCACTCCGGCTGAGAATCGCCCCGAGTGGTCCCATAGACTTACATTCAAAGATGTTTTTTTTCGAACGGGGGCGCTGCAATGCATTCTCTATGGCTTCCGGGAGGGCTCGCCCTAACGTGCTTACGTCATCATACGTGCTTACGTCATCATACGTAAGCACGTTTCATCCAACAATATAATTTGTTGCCACCTAGTGGAATCTTTAATAAAAAAAAAAAACTTGAGTGGTTTGTTTTAATAGTGAGTATAGAAACAAACAAGATGTATTGTAAGAGTCACTTTATTTTTCATTAATATTAAAGAAGGGAAGTTGCCTTTACATGCTTAAGCTGTTAATTTATCCATTGCATGGGTGGACCTTATCCTTATCAATCATCCAGACATTTGCCCCCCCTGAGAAATTTTGCAGGAGCCGCCACTGCATTAAAGGTTGAGAATCTCTGCTTTAGAGAGCCCCCCCCCACCACCCCGTAGGGTACTTGGCCTACTCTTCTATACTCGTCAGGCATGGAATAGGTGACAGTGCACACAGTTTCCACCACCACACACGTGACCTGCCAATCAACTGTGATGCACACAGTTATGCTACTGGGTAGACAGAGGTGACGGGGTGAGGGGTGGGGGGGAGCGGGGGTATTTCAGAACCTTGCCCCATTGTTACGTCTGCCTCGCCAGGAGGTGGAATCGAATCCCGGAGACGTAAGTCCAGCATGACCACCATTGCACCACCGCAGCGGCAGGGCCCCGTGATGAGTTTTGTTCATCACGATTCACAGTCAACCCTCCAGCTGTCTCTATGCGCGTGCGTGAATCGGTTTGGAAGGCAAGGCTTGGTGGGTCAAATTGATGAAACGCCCAAAGCATCAGGGCTGCAATGTGAACGCCAGGCTATATAGCAGTACAGCACGTGGTCTAGTAAACACCTCTGTGCGCGGACCATCAAGCGTTATCTCCCCGCACGCACGTGGGCTTCCACCGGGTTACTCACATTCCCTGTCACGCAACGCCCGCACGAATGGAGTTCGCCAAAACATCCCAATTTCAGTGCCCTCTTGACGGCGGTTCCTTGCGACTCGCAACATTTGACTGAGTCAACATCGTTCGCAGCTGGACCTGTGGCACCCAAGCAGCGGCGACCTCATCCACCCGGGCGCCCCCACCGACTTCCGCGTCCCCCGCTCCGTCGTGGCCGGATCGGGCCGCCGCGGCGGCGAGGGCGGCGCACGGGGACGCGGGGCCTCGCTGAGCCCCGAGGAGGTCAAGGCCTTCCTGTCGCGCGCCAACGTCTCGCACACGTGGGTGCCGCTCGCGACCTCGCGAATTCACGTGGTGGCCACGGGGATATATATATTTTGTCAAAATGCATCCGTCTAATTATTTTTCTTCAAACGTTGTCTAAAATGTGCTCTCTCAGGTATTTATGTTACGAGAGGAAATATCTTATTTGTTAAAGAATGATTCATGGAAGTGGGTATTACAGAACTACTCTTGATTGCCATTAAAATGACCTCTGGTCCACTCGACAGAGGGCGGTACAAGTCTCTTCAGTAGAAACCTCCTGCTGTAGCAGGCTATATATTTATAACTATCTGCATGAGAGTGTTATATATATAGCCTACTACAAGTTTTCATTGCATGTCAATCACAATCAAATTCTGTACAACCATCCCCCGTAACGGCCCCCCAACAACATCGGCATTCTTTACCCCCCCCCCCCCACACTGACGTAAATCCCTGGCACCGAGTTGACCGGGAGTAACCCCGAGGTGTGGAGAGAGGCGGGCTTGGTGTCCGGAGATGAGGAGACACACGGTCCGAGGTGTGAAGGAAAGGAGATTGGTGGCTCGGAATAAGAAGATCGGGATGAGGGGAGGGAATGGGAGTGGGGCCGTAGTGAAAGGAGACAAGAGAGAGAGATAAAGAGCTGTGGATGAAGGTGGGAGAGCTTCATCGTATGAAGGAGAGAGAGCTGTGGATGAAGGAAAGATAGAGCGAGCTGTGAATGACGAAGGGAGAGCTTAATGTGAAGGAGAGCTGTGGATGAAGGTGAGAGATTGCTGTGGATGAAGGAAGGAGAGCTTCACATGAAGGAGAGAACGCTGTGGATGAAGGAGGGAGAGAGCTGTGGATGAAGGAGAGAGAGTGTTGTGGATGAACGAGGGAGCTGTATGTGATAGGCAAGGTAGAATAAAAGTGCTGGAACCCTTACCTGTCTTCTGTGTGTTGGTGAGGAGAGTGCACGCTACACTTGTAACAGGAGTCGCGGATGAGAGGAGGGTTGCAGCATTTGACATTTTGTTGATCGAATGAATAACAATAATAATGCCTGGCCCTCTGTCCATCCATTGCTGGATGAACGCCCCCCCCGCCCCCGAGGCCGGTATATCCACACCATTTGTTGATCTCCCACAACGTGGTAGAATTTTACTCCCTCGAAGTGGGATGATGGGCTGAGTCAGCCCCTGATCAAAATTGAACTCGCAGCACTTCCTTTAGGGCCAAGCGCTCGATCCGCAACACCACCCGACAACATGCCCATGAAGTACCGATGATCTGTGATATCGATGAGACCAGCACACATATTCGACGGTGCATAGAAGAACATTGATGATGATGATGATGATGCTTCTGCTGATGACAAAGATGCCGGCCCTGCTGATGTTGGTGGTGATGTCGATGGCAGGGTTCTGATGGACGATGTCCAGAAGGTGATCGATGCCCAGCTCAAGACCTCCACCAGAGACAAGAGGAATGCCCGGGGGTACAACTACAATGTGTACCACCCCCTGGAGGAGGTGCGCCGCTCACCTCGTCACGGCTCTGGTCTCACGCGTTCATGGACCATTAGCAGTGCTGGATTAAGGCAGCGGCTAAACGGGTGGAAGGCTATGACCTACATTTTTTAATAGCCCAAATTACTCTCACGCACATACACAGATGCACCAGGGGACCCCCAGTGGCAGCTGTCCCTGTGCGGTGCAAGTTGTTCACTGACAGCACTTGCCCCAACAGTCTGTTAAGGCTATACGGGGGATCTTTGTCTTGGTTTCTGTGTGCATGTGCAGATTGTGACGTGGATGTCAGACGTCGCGGAACAGAATCCTGCACTGGTCTCGCGCATACTCATCGGAAAGTCTTACGAGGGGAGGCCTCTATACATTCTTCAGGTAAACCGGCCAAGTCACGTGCCTGAGTTGCAGGCTCAATATCTCTTGCGGCTGGCTCGCTGTGGAGCGCCACGGTGGCGAGGAGATGTTGACTACCTCGCCTGGTGTGCAGAAGGTCGTCGGTTCGATCCCGACCCTGATGCCTGCTGCATATTTGGCGTTTTCGTGTATCTCTCCCCGTGGTCGAGTTTACTCTTCTCTGGGTCCTCCATTTTTCCCCGCTGCACATTTAGAATCGACACGCGTTCAGATTATTTGGCTTGAGAGACACGTGAAAAGCCACTTCGTTGAACTATCTTTTGTCATAGCCAGGTCGTTTTTTAAAAAAGAGCGATATAGAGTAACTCAGTAGGCCTTACCTGGTTAAAATATATATATATACGTTAGTTTATACATAATAGAGTTGTTTGGGGTTGGATCGCGTAAATATATAAATGTGTCGTTAAAAACCGCCACCACCCGACACAGCCAACTAGTAAGGGTGCTCACGTAAACAGAACATGCCAATTACAATCTGAGTACGACGTTTCACCAGGAATTACAACTAGCTTCATCAGGCGATAACCAGATTTGTGGAGAAGTCCACCTGTTTCGTTCCTTATATAGAGGCGTAGATATGATCACTCACACTTTTCTTGCGCAGAAGTGTGAGTCAAC
Organism: Lethenteron reissneri; assembly: GCF_015708825.2. Classification (NCBI taxonomy): domain Eukaryota; kingdom Metazoa; phylum Chordata; class Hyperoartia; order Petromyzontiformes; family Petromyzontidae; genus Lethenteron; species Lethenteron reissneri. The sequence continues at coordinate 14,230,752 of NC_083797.1, read as the reverse complement.
ATACATTACCCATGCACATTATGCAAAGCGTTAAACTGACTTAGTTTATAGTTTAAATACCGAGTTACTCCATCGCCAACTGCACTGTCACGGGGTAGCACCGTGTGGTCTTCATTCCAGGCCGCTTCTGAAAATGAGCTACGACGTAGCTCGGTATATAAACTACGCAGCTCAGTGGGCCTTACCTGGTAAAATAAGCATAGTAATAATCATAGTAATAAACATAGTAAAACAATAGAAGAGTGGGCTCCTCGTGGCCGTGGACCTTGCGAGATCAAGTCGGGGGCAGTGCAACCCTCGGCGGGATCGTGGAACTTCCCACTCCTCCATCTCCCCCTTAACCCATCTCACTCTCTCTGTGTCCCTCTCTGTGTCTCATCCCATCTCACTCTCTCATCCCATCTCACTCTACACGTGCCGGTGATGTGCGCGTCTTCTTCGAAAGCTGGGGCCGGAAAAGCCCTCTGTATCAGCGTGGACGGCACCCTCATGTTCACCTTCTGAAGTGCTCGCTCGTCGCCGTGGCGTGCGCGGTGACCATCACCACGTGACTTTTATTTCGGCACATTTAGCGCCACAGCACGTGTATTTATAGCGTTTTTTATTTGTTTTCTGGTGACTGTGTATTTCGTATCGGAATCGCCTCCAGTGATGTTACTGCTGGCGGCAATAAAAGTTGTTTAAAAGTCAAAAGTCTCTCTGTCCCTCTGAGTGTCCCATCCCATCTCATTCTCTCTGTGTCTCTAAGTTTTTTTCGCTCTCCTCTATCCAGGTGGGGAAAAAGAAAGGTGGGACGAAGCCCTCGATGTGGCTCGACTGCGGGATGCATGCGCGCGAGTGGATCAGCCCAGCCTTTTGCCAGTGGTTCGTGAAGGAGGTGCAGCTTTAGTGTGATTGGGTCTGTTTGTTTCGCAGATCGCCTCTCCTACCTCTCCCCTCTCATCTCATTCTACTCCCCTCCACGCACTTTCCCACCTCTCACCTTACTCTACTCCCCTCCCCGCACTCTCCTACCACTCCCCTCTCATCTCACTCTACTTCCCTCCACGCACTCTCCCACCTCTCCCCTCTCATCGCACTCTACTCCCCTCCATGCACTCTCCTACCACTCCCCTCTCATCTCACTCTACTTCCCTCCACGCACTCTCCCACCTCTCCCCTCTCATCGCACTCTACTCCCCTCCATGCACTCTCCTACCTCTCCCCTCTCATCTCACTCTACTCCCCTCCACGCACTCTCCCACCTCTCCCTTCTCATCTCACTCTACTCCCCTCCCACGCACTCTCCTACCTCTCCCCTCTCATCTCACTCTACTTCCCTCCACGCACTCTCCCACCTCTCCCCTCTCATCGCACTCTACTCCCCTCCATGCACTCTCCTACCTCTCCCCTCTCATCTCACTCTACTCCCCTCCACGCACTCTCCCACCTCTCCCTTCTCATCTCACTCTACTCCCCTCCCACGCACTCTCCTACCTCTCCCCTCTCATCTCACTCTACTTCCCTCCACGCACTCTCCCACCTCTCCCCTCTCATCGCACTCTACTCCCCTCCATGCACTCTCCTACCTCTCCCCTCTCATCTCACTCTACTCCCCTCCACGCACTCTCCCACCTCTCCCTTCTCATCTCACTCTACTCCCCTCCCACGCACTCTCCTACCTCTCCCCTCTCATCTCACTCTACTTCCCTCCACGCACTCTCCCACCTCTCCCCTCTCATCGCACTCTACTCCCCTCCACGCACTCTCCTACCTCTCCCCTCTCATCTCACTCTACTCCCCTCCCCGCACTCTCCTACCTCTCCCCTCTCACCTCACTCTACTCCCCTCCACGCACTCTCCTACCTCTCCCCTCTCATCTCACTCTACTTCCCTCCATGCACTCTCCTACCTCTCCCCTCTCATCGCACTTTAGTCCCCTCCAGGCACTCTCCTACCTCTCATCTCACTCTACTTCCCTCCTTCCCTCCATGCACTCTCCTACCTCTCCCCTCTCATCTCACTCTACTTCCCTCCACGCACTCTCCCTCTTGTAATGATATGAGTGCATCTGCTGTGCTCATGTGTGGTCGCGGGTTAATGTGTGATCGTGTGTTAATGTGTGGTTGTGTGTTAACGTGTGGTTGTGTGTTAACGTATGGTTGTGTGTTAATTTGTTGTTGTGTGTTAATGTGTGGTCGTGTGTTATTCTGTGGTTGTTTGTTAATGTGTTGTTGTGTGTTAATGTGTGGTCGTGTGTTAATCTGTGGTTGTTTGTTAATGTGTTGTTGTGTGTTAATCTGTGGTTATCTGTTAATATGTTGTTGTGTGTTATTCTGTGGCTGACCACCCCCGTGCCCTCCCTCCTTCACACCCCCACCGCCCATCCCACCCCCTGCCCCCCCTCACCCCCAGGCTGTGCGCACCCAGCGCAGTGACCCGGCCATGCGTCGTTTACTCAACCGCCTCGACTTCTACGTCATGCCCGTGCTCAATGTGGACGGCTACGCCTACAGCTGGAACAAGGTCAGTCGCTCAGTATCAGGGCACCACGGTGGCGAGATGTTAACTACCTCGCCTGGTATACTGGAGGTCGTGGGTGCGAACCCGACCCTGACACCTGCTGTATATTTGGAGTTTGCGTGTCTCTCTGTCCCCGTGGCCACGTGGATTTTCTCCGGGTCCTCTGGTTTTCCCCTCCACATTTAGAAACAATGTCATGTGTTTAGAGTCCTTGGCGGCTATACATTTTCACGCAATGATAAGCCACTTTGTTGCCCCCACGATCGTCTGCACTATAGATTCCTTTCAAATGGGTGCAGGTTCAAGGCCGCACCAGCCCGGCGCTAGCGTGGCGCCGGGCCATGCGCCGCCAAATGTCGCTTTGGCCCAACTCGCGTTCACTCTCCTCCTAGAGCGGTCATTCACTTGCCTGCTATGGTGGCCCTGGCTTCATCCTACATAGGCTGTTGGGACAAGTGCTGTTAGCAAGCACCTATGAAGGATGGCATGGCACCGAGGGAGGTCGGCAAGCCAGCACCACGCTGTAGTGTGCCGTGCCAGCCTTCATGGGTGCTCGCTAACAGCACTTGCCCCAACAGTCTGTTTAGGCTATACAGGGGATCTTTGTTTCATGTGCAGCTGGTCACCAAACAACGTGTGCGAACAGTGAATGATGCTTTGGTGGACCACCGGATGTCCTTCAGGACAGCATTGGAGTATAACTCGTGTTTCCATGCCACGAGATCCGTTTTGAGTCGCGACGCGCAGATGACAAACGATACGAGGCACGCGCGACACCAGTGTCATTTCGGAGGCGAGGCCCAACGAGTCTCCGCGTTCCCTTCATTCCCCAGGCGAAGCGGAGGCCTCGTAAGCCGCACGCGTCACCGCGCTGCGCCGTGTGTCCCCTCTGCCTCCTCGCCCCCTCGGCAGGATCGCCTGTGGCGGAAGACGCGATCCAAAACGTCGCGTAAAGGCTGCCTGGGAGCGGACGCCAACCGCAACTGGAACGTCGGCTGGAGCGGTACGCGGAACGCGGCGCAAGCGGTCACAGCTTCCGCTCCGAATAGCTTCGTGAAAACCCCTCTGCAGGGTCGGCGTGGAGTCTCCACCACCGTTGGCCGGAAGTCACTCGGTGGAGGTGGCCATGTCACACTCACCTTGACCAACGGCTTGCACAAGCTGTGGGTTCAGTTCTCAAAGAAAAACCCAAACGTTGGAAACGTTCCATAATCACGCGGTTTCCGCGAAATGTAATTGGCGAAAAATATCAACGACGCAACGTGCTGGAGCCTTTAAGTTTACACTGGGCCGAGTATTTTTAGGCTAAATATTGGTAACACATTTCATGTTTCCATGAATTGTGTCCAACCGCCGGCTATGTATACACACGTGAAACTCGGCTGCGTGATTCCAGGATGGTTTACAATATAATATTCATTAGAACAGTTTTTTTTACTTCACGTGAATTCCCTGCACCCAGCTTTCAGGAACACACTTTAACCGGCGCACTGTACTTGTGAAATTTTTCTCAAATCGTGGTGTTTTTTTTCTGCGCTGATATTTCCACGTTTTTGTTTTGACGATTGAGAAAGGGAGACAACACGATTCGAATGCTCGCGAAAAACAAGAATTTGAGAAAAAACAACAGTCAGCGTGCCTCCCGGCTCAAACAAGTGCTCTGAATTCCACATTCCCATGGCAAGAAAGCACAACTTGTCCTTAGGCAATGAGCTGAGTCCTCATCAAGATGCGTGTGTGCGTGCGTATCCTGAGTGGTTCACCCACTGAGTGAAGGTGTTTGATTCCTGGCCACGGTACAACCTCAGTGGCATTCACCCGAACCTGTGCTGGCGGGGTGGGAGCGGGGGCGTGGTGGTCTCCCCTAGTTCGACTCAGCCTTAAATGAGTGCGGCGTGCTAACATCGGCAGTGGGGAGACCAGGCGGCCGGACGTGGTGTTGGCTACCCTACACGGTGGAAGAGGGGGAGTGGGGGGTGGAGAGGGGGCGGAATGGGGGAGTGGAGGGTGGGGGGGTTGGGGGGGGGTGGAGGGCGAGGGGGAGTAGGGGGTGGGGAGGTGGAGGGGAGTAAAGAGTGTGGGGGGGAGAAGGGATGGGGGGGAGGGTGGGTGGTGGGAGGGGAGGGAAGTGGGTGGAAGAGGGGGGTATGGGGGGGTGGAGTGGAGTGGAGGCCGGAATAGAGGGTGGGGGGGGATGGTGAGGGGGGCGGAGTGGATGGTGAGGGGGGAGAGTGGGGGAAATGGAGGGTGGGGGGGTAATCAGCGTCTACGGCGCTCGTCCCAGGAGCGGGCGCCTCCGTGCACCCGTGCGATGAGACGTACTGCGGGGGCCGCCCCGAGTCGGAGCCCGAGGTGAAGGCGGCAGCGCGCTTCCTGAAGCGCCAGCGGCGGCTCCTCCGCGCCTACGTGACGGTGCACGCCTACGCCCAGCTGCTCCTCTACCCATACGCGCACCGCCGCAGCGCCATCCCCAACCGCCACTGCGTGGTGAGAGAGCGCGACGCGCCACTGCCACCGCTGCCACCATCGCCATCGCCACTACCACCGCCACCATCGCCACCACCACCGCCGCCATCGCCACCACCACCGCCACCATCGTCACCACCACCACCGCCGCCGCCACTACCACCGCCACCATCGTCACCACCACCATCGTCACCACCACCACCGCCGCCGCCACTATCACCGCCACCATCGTCACCACCACCGCCACCATCGCCAACACCACCACCGCCGCCGCCACTACCACCGCCACCATCGTCACCACCACCGCCACCATCGCCACCACCACCACCGCCGCCGCCACTACCACCGCCACCATCGCCACCACCACCACCGCCGCCGCCACTACCACCGCCACCATCGTCACCACCACCACCGCCGCCACTACCACCGCCATCGCCACCGTCGTGCACCGCATCGACAGGGCCCCGAAAACCTCGCCGCCAGGGCCAGGACTTCGTTGTAGCCAAGGCTTGCCTGGGTTGGTGACCCGGGATGTTTTTATCCATCATCATCATGATTTCATATCTGCCCCACGCCTCCCATGCAATGTAATGTCAATAGTTATTTAAGGAACGCTAAATCATCTCGCATGTGCAGTGCTGTCCGGTCACACTGCTCTTTGAGGTCTCTCTTGAAGGGGTTGAACTCGGGGCTCATGAACCACATCTCAACACGCCGGAGCAGAAGTGGCATTTGAGATCATCTCTGAGTGCCATAGTGACTGCAGGCCGAATGGTTACGAACGATGCGGACAGTGTACGAAACCAAACGAGAGAATGACATTGAAAATATTGGACGTGATTTGGCCTTATCCACGTTGGTGTCCGCTTCATTAAAATTATAAATACAATTGCACCCGGAACACCGCATCCAGTACGTTCTCTCGCTATGGCTGCTACTCGGTGCCACCCGTGGCTGCCAGTCTGTGAAGGGTGAAATTAAGCTCTGGTCCTGACCCATCATGCGCTGCACTAACCAGACCCATCACGCATTTGCGTGTGTCGCTAAGCTCACACGTGTGTATGTGTGCATGTGTGTGCGCGTGTGTGCGTGTATGTGTGCGGCGGGGATAGCTCGTTGTAGTAGTTAGCGCTACGCTGCATTACGAACTTGGCGTAACGAGTTCGATTCCCACTCACGGTCAACACCAGTGACGATTATCTGAACCGGTTCTCGGCCTCCCCTAGGTCGACTCATCTTCAAATGAGTATCAGGTGCGGTGTGCAAACATTATCAACACTGGGGAGACAAAGGCAGACGGGTCTGGTTCTGGCCACCCACCCCCTTGTGTGCCATGCCGTCCTTCATAGGTGCTCGCCAACAGCACTTTCCCCCAAATTCTGTGAAGACTACACGGGGGATCTTTATCTTTGTGTCTGTATATTTACGAGTGATGACACAACGTACCCAGGCTGCAAGTGATGGAGTGACGGAGCAATACAATTGTGAACATTTGTTCACACTTGTATTGCAATCTCTGGCCAGTGAGCTCGTGACCTACTCCGGTTCGGCAGTGGGAGGTCGCCGTGCCCTCTTATCACCATCGGCTGTGGAAGTGACGCTCTGTGTGGAAGCCGCCTGGCCTGTCGCTCCACACGAAGGTGCCGTGTATTGTCAGCCACGGCTATTGCCTCTCTTTATGCCTGTGGAAGAAAATGTAGATGCCCTTCAAGGGATACCCCGTGCCAGATTTAAACAATTCAGACCGACCTGCCGACGATCCATCCTGGGTTCCGTCCAGTTGAGATTATGTAAGGTCACGGATCCTTGAAAGATCTCGGGCACTGTTCCATTATAATCGAGCTCCTCCATCGGGTACGGATGCACTGGCAGGGTGATGCAGCCCATATGCCCAGGCACCTCATGCTAAAGCAGTTTATATCGGTGTTTGTGTGTGGAGTGTGTGTGTGTATACGAGTATGAACGAGTGTATGTGTGTATATATTCGGATGTGCCCAATTCCCACCGACGACTAACGTCAGTGACAAGTGTCTACACCAGTCCTGGGCCTCCCACTCGTCGACTCAGCTTCACTTGAGTACCTAGCGGCGATGTTTGCACACCGCACCATGTATCTGGCGCAGTGTGCAAACATCGGTACGAGAGAGACAAAGGCGGCCGGGCGTGGTGCTGTCCACCCACCCCCTCGTGCGCCGTTCCGGTCTTCATCGGTTGCTCCTCGCGAACAGCACTTGCCCCAACAGTGTGACAAGGCTACACGGGGGACCTTTGTCTGTCCTACGTTGTGGGCACTAGGAGCTGGTGGCCAATGAAGCGGTGTCGGCGCTGCACGCAGTGAACGGCAGCAAATACGACTACGGGCCTGCCTCCTCCACCATGTGTGAGCCACACACTCGCAGTGACACACTCGCACCGAAACATTCGCAGTGACACACTCGCGGTGGAATTCTCACGGGGACACATTCGCAGTGGACACAACAGAGACACGCTGGAGCCCACAGAAACACCGTGTACACAACATAGACACCCTGGACGCAACAGGCACGGTCTGCACACTGCACACACACACACACCCGGGCCGCAGCAGTGCGCGCCCTTCGTGACGCAGCCACAGTCCGCGCGTCAGCACCGCGTGCGCACGGAGGGAAGCCGTCACTCACGAGAAACACGACGAGTTTCCCCCTCAAGTTTACATAAACTTGACCCTTGCCGGACCGACGCCTGGTCCATTACTCACTGAGCGGCGCTGTAAACTCATGTATTTGCCTACCTCGACGGCATTGTTTATGTGCGTGTGTGCGCGTATTGTAGGGAGCAGTGGGGTTAGCAGTTAGCGCTTCGCTGCGCTACGAACCCGGCGACCCCAGTTCAATTCCCGCTCACGGCCGACATGGGTGACGATTATCTGACCCAGTCCTGGGCTTCCTCCCATAGGTCGACTTAGCCACAAATACGATACCTGGTGCGGTGTGTAAACATCGCCGCTAGAAGAGACAAAGGCGGTCTGGCGTGGTTCTGGCCACCAGCCCCCTCGTGTGCCGTCCCGGCTTCACAGGTGCTCGCTAACATCGCTTGCCCCGACAGTCTGTCAAGGCTACACGGGGGAGGATCTTTGTCTTCAATTCGTATCTTTGTTTCTTTTGGCTTTGAACGAGCGCTGCCAAACAGCAGCTAATCATCTCTGATTGGTTCCTGCTGGGGATTTGTTTTTTAAATCGCCAGCGCCGATGTTTTTTAGGAAATAGACAGACGACTAAAATATCCCCACACGTGATGTTCTGCACAACATCTGGGGGGGGCGGGAGAGGAGGTGGTGTAACAACAAGCAGCGTGCTCACGACCACGCGGCTGCGTGCCTGCACCCACGACCACGTGTCTTTCACCCACGACCACAAGGCTTTGCACCGCGGACGCGCTAGAGCAGAGCATGCATTGGTCGGTTTTTTATACGAAAGAGAAACCAGGTTGATCACTCCGATACACGGGTGGCCCAAAAGTTAGGACGCATTATGGTTATGATTTGTTTTATGGATTGCAACTGAACGCGAGTCCAGTACAATATACCGATCGCAAAATAAGACATTTATTTCAACAAATCACATATTAGATTGATCTAATTTACTTCAACAAATGTTAGAACATTAACATGAATGCGTTATGCGTGAACTGTCTTTAAAAATGTATTTCAGACTCTTTTTTTTAAGATTATAGCTGCCTTTAGCATCCATAAAATTAATTCGTCTTTAGTCAATTTTCTTTCCATGTTTAAATGTCATCTGAAAAGGAAGACGAAAAATAAATATTAATAATGATAATAGATCAAATATTAACTTCAAGAATAAACGATTTTTTTAATGCTCGTGTAATGCGAGCGTAAATGGGGTTGTTGCTGGGCTCTGGTCCAATCACACGGCCCGGGGAATTGGGGGGTGGAGCCTGGTCTGCGGGGCGTATGGGAGGGGCCACCGTTCACCTCGGCTCCAATGGGAGGCGAGGTGAATGGGGGCGGAGCCAGCGGGGTAGTATGGGAAGGCCGGATCTGACGATCTGGAAGGGGAGGAGTCAGGGTCACGTGGGGGGAATGTATATAAGTGAGAGCCCGGAAGAGATCGGGGCAGTCGGGGAAGTTAATAGGCTGAGCCACGTTGGGTGGTGAGAGAGAGATCCACGCCATCGGCAACGTGGCCGAAGGACCTCAGCACGCCGTCGGCCAGCGGTGTGCGGAGTGCGGGAGTAGAGGAGCTAACGGAGGAGCGTGCATGGCACGCGAGAGGGAGCGTGCGCGGGGCGCACGCGAGACGACGCTGAAAGGGGCGTTCGACAAAATGGCGGAAGCGTACGAGCCTCCGGACGATGCACACCGCAGATTCGTCCAGAGGCAACGGGCAACGGAGGAATCGCCTGTGGCTTTCCGGGGCGCTGTGCTTGAGCCGACCATTGCCGTGTATCCAGAGACAGAGCCCGACTTGTTGGAGCCCTTGATACTGGGCAAGATGTTGGAGCTGTCCAAGGACTTGGGCATTCCGCTGCCGGTGTGCGGCCATGAGCAGCTGACCTCCTGGATGGCAGCCAAGTGCCTCAACGTGCAGTTAAACTTGCGCTGTTGGGCGCAGATGACCGCCTGGACGGGGAGCCCGACCGTGGAGGGAGACGCCGTCGGGTGGACTCCGTCGAAGGCCGTCTTCGTGCCAGACGAGAGGGGGCCTGGCGATCTCACTGCGGCGGCAGGCCAGTGGGTTCCTCGAGGGGGAGCAGAGTTGCGCTCCGGGCCACCGCTGAGGGATCGCCGAGACAGGGGGGGAAGCCGGGCGGCGGGCCGACTCGTCGTTTTACCGCTGTGGGCGTCTTGGACACTTTGCGCGGGACTGTCGGAGTCGCCCTCGCCCGCCTTTTCAGCCGGAGTCCCCGGCCAGGGACGCGACGTCAACGCCGGAGAGTCAACTGTGTCAGACGGGCCGGCTGTGATCCTGCCGGACACAGGGATTCCTGCACCGGGTGGGCCTACCACGGCGACGGGGACACTTGGCCCCGCTGCCCCTCCAACCCCGCCGCGGTTGCAGTTGCACGGGGCCCCGACTACGGACCTCTCTGGGGAACGGGGTGCTGGGACGGACAGGCCTCCACCAGCGGCGGATGGTTCCGGTTTCGCCGCTCCTAAAACCCTGTCGGGACTGCGACCTTTGAGGGTGCCGCCTCTCGTGAAGGATGGGCCGGCGACCCGCACTTGTTCCAAATCCCTTCCCTTTCGTTAATTGTGTTGTTGTTATACTCTCCGCTGTGTCTGGTGATTCCTGATTATGATGCTGTCGCTCGCATTATTTTGTCCTATTGCAGCCGGGACGGCTGGCTTTTTCATCGGGGGGGGGGGGGGGGTCATGTAATGCGAGCGTAAATGGGGTTGTTGCTGGGCTCTGGTCTAATCACATGGCCCGGGGTATTGGGGGGCGGAGCCTGGTCTGCGGGGCGTGTAGGAGGGGCCACTGTTCACCTCGGCTCCAATGGGAGGCGAGGTGAATGGGGGCGGAGCCAGCGGGGTAGTATGGGAAGGCCGGATCTGATGATCCGGAAGGGGAGGAGTCAGGGTTACATGGGGGGAATGGATATAAGTGGGAGCCCAGAAGAGATCGGGGCAGTCGGGGAAATTAAGAGTCTGAGCCATGTTGGGTGGTGAGAGAGATCCGCGCCATCGGCTACGTGGCCGAAGGACCTCAGCACGCCGTCGGCCAGCGGTGTGCGGGAGTAGAGGAGCTAACGGAGGAGCGTGCGTGGCACGCGAGAGGGAGCGTGCGCGGGGCGCGCGCGAGACGACGCTGGTCCGTGGAGGAGACCAGCGAGGTGCGGAGAAGAACCTGAATAAAAGATAAGCGGAGACCAGCAGTGCCTAATGGAGTCTTTTATTACACTAGTATTAAAATTAATTAAATAACCCAATGTGTCCTGACTTTTGGCCCACCCTTAAGAGCCAGTCAGTGTTCCCCAAGCTTCAAAAAGCAAACAGAATGCAAACTGATGCCCAGTTAGGACTCTCATAGCCCAGGTGACCCTCATAGCCCAGGTGACCCTCATAGCCCTGGTGACTCTCAAAGCCCAGGTGACTCTCATAGCCCAGGTGACCATCATAGCCCTGGTGACTCTCAAAACCCAGGTGACTCTCATAGCCCAGGTGACCCTCATAGCCCAGGTGGAGTCTCTGGGCCCAGTTAGGACGTTCATGGCAGAGATGAGGGTGTTTGCCACTCATAAAGCGACCTTGACACATCATGGGACCTTCTTTGCCAGTACCAAAATATGATAATAGGGTGTTCCCCTCTTTCATCTGGCAACAAAACAGCTGTTAAAGATGTTAAAACAGCAAACTGAAACCCTTTTTACAAGGAGTCGTGTCTACTTTAACCACAATGTTTGTGGTCAGACACGTTGAAGATTCTTAGCGCTCGTTATAAACATCTGAGCCTCAGCGCCAACCAAAGGTCCAGTTAGGGTATCGTTAGGGAACGGGAGAGAGAGATTGCGGACAATTCGGTTCATCGGTTTAAAATAAATTATTATGCTCACGATTCGCGAATCAACACGTGCATGTGAAGATTAGTTTGCGTTTTACAGCGGTCGTGTAATGATGAAAATAATCATGATGCTGCACTTCTATGCTCCCAGATTCATGCCTCCCGACCTTTATCGACCCGCACTGACCAGCGTGGTGAAGTATGGTCAAATTGCCCCCACGACCCGCACGGTGTGGGGAGGCCTTCATCCAGCAGTGGATTGACAAAAGGGCTGCCCTGTACTCATACAGTATAATATTAATAAAGAGTAAGAACTCGGATTTAGTTTTGACCAAAGAGAACCTCACTGACTCTCTCCCGGGAGGGTATTGTGTCTGAATATTTGGCTCAACCTATGACCACGCCGCATGTGGGAGGCAGACTGGACTACCTGGCACTTAACTAAACTTTTTATTTTACCAGGAAAGGCCCCACTGAGCTATGTAGCTCTTTCTTTCAGAAGCGACCTGGCTATCACAAATGGTAGCTCAACGAAGTGGCTTATCATCACGTGGAATTGAATAGCGGCCACACGATCTAAACGTGTGATTTGATTCTAAATGAGGAGGGAAAAACCGGAGGACCCAGAGAAAAATCCGCTCTAGCACCAGGAGGGAGACACCGCAAACACCCAATTAACAGGCGTCAGGGTCGGGATAGAACCCACGACTTCCGTGTATACCAGACGAGTTAGTTAACATCTCGCCACCGCTAGGAGGGGTCCGCACAGATGCGCTCACAAAACCCACTTGCTGCACTGCCATCATCTGGCCAACTCCGCAGCTCAATGCGTTTGAGAGATTGTTCAAGTCGGTGCCATTGACCGGCTCTCGGAGTACAGGCGTGTCCGTCACCCATTCTGGGCTGATGCTTCAGGTGGGTGATCTCAAAATTATCAACTCAACCCAAAAGGAGACACAAGCTGAGCCGGCCATTCGTGGCTGCCTCGTTTGTCCCCCCCCCCCCACACGATTTCTCTGTAACGGGCTGTTTGAAACAAAGGCAGATGACAAATGCATTTGTTCGAGACATACATCATGGAGCCGTGTTTACACAATCAAAGGATACTTGCCACTTATTTATTCTTTTTTTTGCTGGGTTTGTTATTTTTAAAAGAGAGAGAAGAAAAAAAAGCTGCGTGTTTACGGCCGGCATAACGGAAGGCCATTAATATGAGACAAGAATTGCTTTCGCGTCCAATTTCGCAGCCGCATGTCACAAACCAGCCGTACCAGGATTAATTTCAAAACAAGATTTGTGAAAAAAATACTGTACCTTACTTTTTTTTCTCCTGTAAAATCGCACGCGTGGTGGATAAATACGCCACGGCGTCACATCCCATACCACTGACATCAGGGACGCTGAATCAAATTTTATATATATTATTTTGTTGTGGGCCATATTGCTGGAATGTTATCACATTTGAGGTTAATGTCCATATTTTGCTTGTTTGAACCAATACTGCTGAAAAAAAATCACTGACAGAAAGGCCATGTGGCTGATGCGATGTGTGTATCTTTAGTCATTTTATATATATGTGGAGGAACATAAATGTCAAGGAGGCGTATCGTCTGCTGATTTACATCGCAACTCCTGAGGTTCGTCTGGAGACCTTCTGCATTTAAAGAGCTGGCTGTTATATATTTCCACACGATAAGCCACTTCATTGGGATATCGTTTGTGGAAAGGTCGCTCCTGAAAAAGAGCTGTTTAGCTCAGTGAGCCTTACCTGGTAAAAAAAAAATGTTAGATTCCTCTCCCTGCCTCCCCCCACAGACGTGACGTCAGGCAGCTCGCTGGACTGGGCCTACTCGCAGGGGGCACGCTACTCGTTTGCGCTGGAGCTGCGCGACACGGGCCGCTACGGCTTCCTGCTGCCCGAGCGCCAGATCGGCCCCACGTGCGCCGAGGCCATGAGGGCCGTGTCCATGATCGCCGCGGCCGCCCTGCGCAACTGCCGATAGTGAGCGTGGCGCAGCCCAGGGGATGTGACTGGTGGACTTTGCTTCGACTGGACTGGACCAGACTGAACCAAACCAGACTGGACCGGACTGAACTAAACCACGCTCTAGTGCACTACACCGGACTGAACTAGACCAAAACAGATTGGAGCATACTGGACTGGACTTTGTCGGCCTGGAATGAACTGGACATGACTGGACTGGACTTTATAGGGTGGGGATGGACTGTACTGGCAGCCTTGGCAGAATGGCCGGGCTCGCCAACTCAGGAGGAGCTCAGAGTGACGTCGCATCCATGCTGCTCTTCCAGATTCTCCGAGCGCAGCCCGTGCGTCCTTCAAGTTGGGGTGGACCCGAGTTCGGAGGCCGTGCCGTTACACTAGAATGGACTAGACTGGATTGAACTGAACTGGACTGGACTGGACTGAACTGGACTAGACTGAACTAGACTGGACTTATCTGGACTGGACTGAACTGGACTGGACTGAAGTGGACTAGACTGGACTGAACTGGACTAGACTGGACTGAACTGAACTGGACCAAGCAGGACTGGAACACATTGAACTGGACTGGACTTGAGCAGTCCGAGTGGACATATCATTTGAGAAGCAGGCGGAAATGACCAGGGCTTAATTTCAGTTGGGTCAGTTCGCATCGCCAACTCGGCAAACATTTCCGTAAAAATGCTCACCACACTTAGTGTACCTTTGGCTGCGGCTCCTAGTCATGCGCCGCCTGCTCCAGCTACCGGTGATGCCGAACATATTCAGTGAGAAATTAAGCCCTGGTAATGGCCAATTGACATTGCTACTTGGATGTGAGGTTCACAGTGGCCGTGTCTAAACACTGAGCCGACGTCACTGCGGTGTGAGACTTAAATTCGTGTTTCGGCCACCCCTGGTAAGTCCGCGTTTTTTTTTCCATAAGGGCTGATGGTCTCAGTCTGGTCGTCAGTGATTGCACACAAAAATCCACCGATGAAATTAGTTTTTTATTTAATTTGACGAAGCTACGCTTTTGGCGCTGAATAAAAAAAAGTCACGGGCCACTTGAGTTGCGGCATAAACCAGCGGGTGTAGCAGTGCCACCCAGAGTTGGAGCAAGAGGGAACTGTGGCCGGCAGGAGTTCTGTGATGTCCACATCTCGAGGGCCGATCCCTGGATTGCCGTGAGGCCATACTGCCTGTGGGAGGTCCACACAGACACTCGTTCGACGCACGGCATTGCTTACTCGCAGAGCTCACCCAGAAGGTCATCGGTGATACAAATGTCTAAATATTCCCTCTTGAAATTGGAACGACTTCAAAAGAATAACCTGATAGAGACAATGCCATTTGTGGGGCTTGTGTATAAACACGTTTTCACCTGTTGGCAAATAAAAACAAGTCTCTTGTCCAGTATAAGGATTTAAGCAGAGATGCATTGTGTGTGCTGTGTATGTGTGTACACATCAGTACTTGTATATGGGTTTGTCTTTGTAGTGTTGTCAATATGTTGTGTGTGGGTGTATATACAGTGAGGGAAAAGGTATTTGATCCCCTGCTGATTTTGTACGTTTGCCCACTGACAAAGAAATGATCAGTCTATAATTTTAATGGTAGGTTTATTTGAACAGTGAGAGACAGAATAACAACAACAAAATCCAGAAAAACGCATGTCAAAAATGTTATAAATTGATTTGCATTTGAATGAGGGAAATAAGTATTTGATCCCCTCTCAATCAGAAAGATTTCTGGCTCCCAGGTGTCTTTTATACAGGTAACGAGCTGAGATTAGGAGCACACTCTTAAAGGGAGTGCTCCTAATCTCAGCTTTGTTACCTGTATAAAAGACATCTGTTCACAGAAGCAATCAATCAGATTCCAAACTCTCCACCATGGCCAAGACCCAAAAGCTCTCCAAGGATGTCAGGGACAAGATTGTAGACCTACACAAGGCTGGAATGGGCTACAAGACCATCGCCAAGCACCTTGGTGAGAAGGTGACAACAGTTGGTGCGATTATTCGCAAATGGAAGAAACACAAAATAACTGTCAATCTCCCTCGGCCTGGGGCTCCATGCAAGATCTCACCTCCTGGAGTTGCAATGATCATGAGAACGGTGAGGAATCAGCCCAGAACTACATGGGAGGATCTTGTCAATGATCTCAAGGCAGCTGGGACCATAGTCACCAAGAAAACAGTTGGTAACACACTACGCTGTGAAGGACTGAAATCCTGCAGCGCCCGCAAGGTCCCCCTGCTCAAGAAAGCACATATACATGCCCGTTTGAAGTTTGACAATGAACATCTGAATGATTCAGAGGACAACTGGGTGAAAGTGTTGTGGTCAAATGAGACCAAAATGGAGCTCTTTGGCATCAACTCAACTCGCCGTGTTTGGAGGAGGAGGAATGCTGCCTATGACCCCAAGAACACCATCCCTACCATCAAACATGGCGGTGGAAACATTATGCTTTGGGGGTGTTTTTCTGCTAAGGGGACAGGACAACTTCACCGCATCAAAGGGACGATGGACGGGGCCATGTACCGTCAAATCTTGGGTGAGAACCTCCTTCCCTCAGCCAGGGCATTGAAAATGGGTCGTGGATGGGTATTCCAGCATGACAATGACCCAAAACACACGGCCAAGGCAACAAAGTAGTGGCTCAAGAAGAAGAACATTAAGGTCGTGGAGTGGCCTAGCCAGTCTCCAGACCTTAATCCCATAGAAAATCTGTGGAGGGAGCTAAAGGTTCGAGTTGCCAAACGTCAGCCTCGAAACCTTAATGACTTGGAGAATATCTGCAAAGAGGAGTGGGACCAAATCCCTCCTGAGATGTGTGCAAACCTGGTGGCCAACTACAAGAAACGTCTGACCTCTGTGAATGCCAACAAGGGTTTTGCCACCAAGTACTAAGTCATGTTTTGCAGAGGGGTCAAATACTTATTTCCCTCATTAAAATGCAAATCAATTTATAACATTTTTGACATGCGTTTTTCTGGATTTTGCTGTTGTTATTCTGTCTCTCACTGTTCAAATAAACCTACCATTAAAATTATAGACTGATCATTTCTTTGTCAGTGGACAAACATACAAAATCAGCAGGGGATCAAATACTTTTTTCCCTCACTGTATATGAACTAGTTGTTTGGGGGTGCCTGTGGCGCCCCCTCACAAAAGCATCTCGCCGTACGGATACAGAATCGCGTACGTCATGGGATCCATGTTGGGACTCAAGATATTGAGGTTGATGAACTGCTGATTGAGATTCTGTGGATTCCTCGGGTAGATGCGAATGTCACGCTCGACCATTGCAATTTCGTTTGATGTTGGTGCGTTGTATCGTCGTTGATCCGACTGACGATCACGGCTCAGCACCATGCTGACCAACGGAATTTCTTCTCCCGCTTGAAGTGCACGGTCAACTTCTCGTGCTTCCACTTTGCACATCAACTGGTAATTGTTGGCGAATCTGTTGTGCCGGCGGAAAAAGCGATCAATTTCGTCCAGGATAGGTTGACGACACTGAGCATTTGCGGTGTTCTGTTGACGGATCTCCGTTGCTTGCGTGCTGTCAAACATGTACAGCTGCGCGTACTACGGTGCTTGATTGTCAAGCGGCTGCAGGTGAGATGTGCGGTGATATGTCTGGCCGTGGACCTTGAAGACATATGGGCCTCGTCCTGGCAAATCGATGATCTCGCTCCCATCGACACGAAGGAAACTGCGCTGTTGTAGGATGGTATGTGGTCGCGGAAGTGAGCGTGATTCGGATGAGTTGGGTCAGTCGGCAATGCGTGGAGAAACTCAGGATATTCCAGCTCAACTCCGTTGATGACTTTTTGCTTTGGCAACTTTAATTTGCCCTTACGGCAGCACGAAGTGAATTTCCCATCAACAGGGCGTTCTGAAATGAAGTTCCTCGAGCCGCAGAACTGGCAGATGATGTTCATTGGACTGCAATTGTGCGCCTCTACTCGAGTGTCGTCGAAATGTATGGCTTCATTGACTCTCAACGACCGCTGCACGCCGCGACTGGGATTGCTCAGCAGTTTGTCGATTGCTGTAACATTGTTGAGATTGACAATGTGCTGCACACATTGTCTCGATCGACTCCTGACTTTGCTTGGCCAACCATCTTTGCTTTCGTTTGTTAGCCTTTCGATGCTTTTTTACGAGGGGATCTTCGTCCTCGTCCATAATTTGTTACAGGAAGTGAAAAAATCTTTAAGGAACATTATGAAGGCAAATAGACAGAGAAGAGTGGGCCGCCTCTCCTTGCTCTTCTCTCTCTCTCTTGCAAGCGTCCATCATATGCATCATACAAAGATAGATAAAGTAGTGCGCTTACCAACGTAATCGAACGTCTGTTCCTGCAACTTGTTGATTGTGTTAGCGTATGCGGGGAGAATGGGAAATTGTCGCCAAACAAATGGCAAAGTCGTGTCGGTGGGGGGCAAGTCGATTCTGGCCATCGATTCCTCGAATCAACAAAGAATCGCCTCGTTCTGCAGATCGATTCCAATGTAATCGAACGTCTGTCCGTGCGCCTCTGTCGTTCAAACCTACGCGCCCCCTGCATGAAAACGACGGGAAGTGCAGCGTTCATCACAGATAAAGCTAGGCGTTTATATATAAGAAGATGTGCATGTGTATGAGCAGCGGTCGTCTAGCTGTTAGAGACCCGAGTTCGATTCCCGTTCATGGCAAATACCAGTGACGATAATCTGAGCCAGCCGTGGACCTTCTGCTAGATAGACTCAGCTTCGAATGAGTATCTGGTGAGATGTGTAAAGACTACCACTATGGTGCTGGCCACCCACCACCCCGTGTGGCATGCCAGCCTTCAACAGTTTAGGCTATATGGGGAAACTTTGTACGTGTGTATAATGTTATAGTGGTACCTACACAATCCCGGTGACGCGGATTCAAGGTGATTCTGTGTGACCACGGTGAGAACTCGAGATACCATGATAGAGGCAAGTGGCCTGGCTTGTCACCAACATTACAAAAGGATAGGTAAACAAAGCACAGCAACTACGTAAATAGAAATCGCCACCAAAAAAAACTATGTAACTTGAGAAATCTAAAACATTTCACAACACACAAATCGATGTTAATATGTAATATGTCAATTAAATTCCTGACCATATCGAACTGTACGAGGCCACCCCTATGTCGAATCAGTCTTAAATGGGTACCTAGATATTGTGACACGAAGGTGGATCCGTTGGCATAAACTAAACAATTTTTTTTTATTTTACCACGTAATGCCCACTGAGCTACGTAGTAGCTATTTTTCAGAGGAACCTGGCCACAAATGATCGCTCAACGAAGTGTCTTATCACGTGGCATTATAGCAGCAGACAAATAATCTAAACGCATGTTGATTGTAAATGTGGAGAGAAAACCCCGGAAAAAAATCCACGGGACCACAGCGAGAGAGACACGCAAACTCAAAATATACAGGCATCAGGGTCGGGATCGAACCCACGGCCTCCGAAAAAACGAGGCGAGGTAGTTAACATCTCGCTACCGTGGTCCTGACCACACAACCCTGTCGTTCTCTACGCCGGCGTTAATAGGTGCTCGCTCAGAGCACTCGCCTGTGTGATGTGTAATTCTGCACAGTGGATCTGTGTGTGTGTGTGGGCATGGTAATAGTGCTGTGGATATGCATCATTACATCCATACATCGCAGGGAATTCTCTTTAAAAACACACACACAAGAAAGCAAACAAACTACAAAGGCGACCTTTACAATTCGCCGGGCCGGAAAATAAACACAATTACGGGCATTAGGCCGCGGTGCGCAGATAAGGTCGGCTGAGATCTGCCATGGGGAGAGACCCTGTGGAGTGAATGGGCACGGGGAGCCGCAGAGGACAGGGGACCAAGGTGTAAAGGAGAGCCGACACAAGGTTGCAGGGGCTTCGTCTTTTATTCCTTTCCTCCCATCCACACCTGTCCCCAGCCGTCCCAATCTCGTTCCTGCCAACCAACCCCTCTTCCCGCCTGCTCTCTCCCTTATATCTCCTCACCTGCTCCTCCCCCTTCTCCTGTCACCGTCCCACTCCCACTCCTATTGGTGGGAATCCCTCCCCTAACACCCCTACAAAGGCAAGAAACACCGGGGCGGGAACCAACGGCCCAGGGAATGGAGAGCCGGCGACGATTTACGGCACCGCCAAGTCGGAGGACCGGTCTCACGAAGGACAGACAGCTTCTATTGGCTTCCCACGAAGCAGCGCTGCACTCAGTTTGTCCACCCCTGATGAGAGAGGATGGGGCCAAGTCGACCCGCGAGCGTGATTTGAGCTCGCTGATGTGAGCGGTTGTGTGCGACGCACACCTTCAACAGTGGAGCTCACCGGAGGCATTACAGAAAGTCAGGGTTGACAGGTCGTTTGTAAATGTTGTTTGATAATGGTCAGATTTTCAGTTTCGGATACAGTCTGTTCTCATAAATCACTGCGTGTTGTTTTCATAACGCGAATTGGGTATTTTATGCGACGAATGTATTAGGGAACACATTTTTTTTTATAACGCTGGATGCGAATTGGATATAACGCAATCGAGTGAACAACGTCGCGCGAGTAGGATCACACAAGGCATTGGGATGCTGCTGGAAGCTTCTAGATGCTACTCACGCACCTCAGTTTTTGTTTGGCCTGCGTATACATCTCACGTGTTATTGCGGACTGTGCTTTACCCTACATCATTTATTATAACGCAATTTTCCCATAACGTGGTGTTCTTCAGGAATGCAACTACCGCCGCGTTCTCGAGCAGACCGTATGTATCATTTCATTGTCAGCAATGTATTATCGTTTTTCAGATTTCCCCCCCATCCGCATGGGATTTCTCTGGGCACAAAATAAGGCCTGGGCCCACACGCCACCACCAGGTACCTCCTAAAAACGAGTCTTGAGAGTTGGTGGAAATCATGAAATAAGATATAACAAATTCAATTAGATTTTCACTGTTATTATAATTATATATTTAAACATATAGTATATACTGCATGCGTGGTCAGCAGTGTTGTTTTTATATACAACATCGAGGCTCAACAAAAAAAACTAATTTCTTTAGAACAACTTTTGTTGTGTTTAGTTTGTTGTCCTTCTCTCGCACCTCCAGATTAGCGCGGTTGGCTACGTATGGTGCAAACGAACTTCAACATACATATGTGTAATACACACATGCAACACGTATATTGTACAGTGTACACCCACTGCCACCGGTCCCGCGGTGAACAGCGGAGAGTTTACCGTGCCAAGTAAACCGCTGTTGTCATGAACATGGGCACGAAGAACGCCACTGACAGAAGATCAACCCAGCACCTGGCAGTGGGCGCCTCATACACGTGCAGTGACATCCGACACAGCAGTCTTCAAGAGTCGAGAGTCTTTATTTCCTCCAGGCACGAGATACCGTCTTCAAAGATTATCTTCACTCCAAGCGTCCCGAGCTTTCCTCCTTACTGTAAATCCCTCAAGCCCCGTTTCCTGGACCCACTTTCTCTCCAGCCAATCACCTTCCACTTTCCCAACCGATCCAAACCGACCTGCCTGCCAATCATTCTCCGTTTCCCGCTCTTTCCATTTTTATATTTTTACCTCCAATCCCCTTCAATTTCCCTGCCTCTAACCAATCCCGTTTCAGGCACCATTAAGTAACCAATCAGAGGGCTTTGTTTTTACTTGCCGACTGTCTGAGTATCGTCGGTAGCGATACAATTGCTACACGCGTGCAGGCAGGCCACACGGCTCGCCAGGTTATCCTGGACTTCTCTTTTGGCTGTGTAGTGACAAACTAGAGAGACACTATTTCAGGAGGCACTCTGTTTATTTATAGCCTTCTCAGGCACAGAGAATACCACAATAAGGTCAGGACAGCAACAGGCTGCTGACCCACAACGCTGAAGACGAGGGCAAGATGATGTTGTCAATGATGACGAAGACTTGACGAGACTTGACTTGACAGGCTCCAGGGGTCCACTCCAACAACGGCCCTGAGTCCTCTCTGGGATCCCCCTTTTATCCTCCTAGCGCTGCCTCACTCCCCCTTGGCTACGCCCCCCTTCTAGAACCTCCGAGGTTCCCGGGCTTCTCCCGTACCCCCTCCATCACCTTCTCCCCACATACCTTCCTTCTGCCTACCCCCTCACCTGCTGGCCGACAGGGTTGCCATGGCAGCCAAGTTCCTTTTTGCCAGCAGCCAGCGTTACATGCCGTAGTGACCCATTCCGTATCACTACACTTGCATGTTTATATGTATGCCCAAATCGCCACGACTTTGCAGTGTACGGCGAAAGATGGCGTGACCAACGGCTGCTGAACGCGTGCGCAGTCGAATGGCGAACAGGTTTGGATTGCCTGCGAGCATGTTCGGCCGCTTTATTTCTCAATGTTTCTGTGCATGGAAGGAAACCGGAGTAACCCCCAGCGAACCCCTCGCGTATGCGGTGTTAACGCACTCCACCATTGAACAGATACCATGTCACCAACCTACTCGCCGTACTTCCCCATACAAGTATTGCCTGCAAGGTGTGTGTTTCACACACATCTCCATTGTTCCATCTCTTGGGGACCCACCGACCCATCGTCAAAGTGAATATAATATATTTCAAACATTCTAACCAACCGCTGCCACCATTTCCAATTAATTAACATCAAACGACGAGCATTAAGATATATTCACTATCCGTTTGGTGGCTTCGGACCTGGGTTCGAATCCAGGTTTCGGCCGCCCGTGACTAGTCCCGGGTTCTCGAGTGTAGTGCGTTGAGTGTCTCCGCCCAGTCGCCACTGACTGCATACAAAAAACTCCATCGTATTACATTTGGTGATGCGCTTAGTAAAGCCAGCTCCCACAATTAAACGTATCGGTTTGGCCGGCATGAGATGAACGTTACCCTGCAGCACGGTAGGGAGAAGTAACAGGAAGATTAAAAACATTAAAACTTTATTTTATATTTTACCAGGTAAGGCCACTGTGCTGTATAGCTATTTTTCAGAAGCGACCTGGCCATCATAGATAATAGCTAAACGAAGTGGCTTATCACATGGATATTTATTGCAGCCAACTACTCTAAACGCGTGATGTTTATTCTATATGTGGAGGGGGAATCTCAGAGAAACTGGAGAAAATTTCACGCGACCATAGGGAGAGAGACACGCAAACTCCAAATGCGCCAGGGTCAGGATCGAACCCACGACCTCCTGTATCTATATATATAAAATCGTTCATGTCTGTCTGTCTGTGTGTGTGTGTGTGGACT
Organism: Lethenteron reissneri; assembly: GCF_015708825.2. NCBI lineage: Eukaryota > Metazoa > Chordata > Hyperoartia > Petromyzontiformes > Petromyzontidae > Lethenteron > Lethenteron reissneri. Next base: position 14,208,015 of record NC_083797.1, on the reverse strand, counting down.
TTGGCCCATACGCACTTTCATTGGACGGCGGTTGCCCCTGGCAACGGCTAGCCACGCCTTCGCCGCTTTCATTGGACCTGGCAACGGCTAGCCACGCCTTCGCCAAGGGCTGCAGTTTCATTGGACGGCGGTTGCCCCTGCCAACGGCTAGCCACGCCTTCGCCACTTTCATAAGCTCCGTATTTAATTAAATAATAGCCATTACACAGTATTGTTGGAGCGCTAGGGGGGGGGGGGGGAAGGAACGCCACCCGTACCCTGCCTTTTCCAAGCCGACAATTTTAGGCGAGGCCGCAGGCTTTGCACGCTACTAGGCCTCGACACCCACCACGCCACTCTGAGGTAAATTCATCAAAGTTTTTCCTACTCTTCACTACACCCCCACCACAATGTGTGCTATTAATATTACTTTTAAACCCAACGCGCCAACAATCGATTACTTTAATGTTCACTGTACAAATACTCATTAAGCTGGGTGAGCGTACTGCCAGTCTGTCATGTACACTGTAGCCTGCTTATTAAGCTCGGTGAGCGTACTGCCACTCTATCATGTACACTCTAGCCTGCTTATGAAGCTGAGTGCGTGTACTGGCAGTCTATAATGTGGACTCTTGCCTGGTTATTATAATCGATTCTTTATATGTTCTTTGTACAAACAGTCATTAAGCTGCTTGAGCGACCCCAGTTCGATTCCAACTCACGCCCACCACCGCTGACGATTATTTGAAACGGACGTGGCCCTCCCCTAGGTCCACTCAGCCTCAAAAGCGTAACTGCTGTCGTGTGTGAACATCGTCACTGGGGAGACAAAGGCGGCGGGGCATCGTGGATCCAAGTCCCGGGCGAAGCCGGGTCATGTGTATGTGTGTTTGTGTTTATGTGTATGTCTGTGTGTCTCTATGTATGTGTGTATGTATGTGTATGTATGTGTTTGTGTGTATGTGTGTGTATGTATGTGGGTTTTTTTTATGTCTTTATGTGTATGTCTGCGTGTCTCTATGTATGTGTGTATGTACGTGTGTGCATGTGTTTGTGTGTATGTATGTGTGTGTGTATGTATGTGTGTGTCTATGTATGTGTGTGTATGTGTGTGTATGTATGTGTGTTATGTGTCTGTCTGTGTCTGCATGTATGTGTGTGTGTATTGTGTATGTGTTTGTGTGCATGTATGTGTGTGTTTGTGTGTATGTGTATGTCTGTGTGTATGTGTTTGTGTGTATGTGTGTGTATGTATGTGTGTGTATGTGTTTGTATGTGTTTGTGTGTTTACGCTCGCATTACACAAATGTGTTGCTGGTCTAAGGCGTTCCTCGCACAGCATTGCCGCTTTATTATTTCAGTCGTTTACTGCCTTACGCACCCTCAAAGTCGTGTGTGTCTGCAGCAAGCGCGTGTATGTGTACCTATGGACGCGCGCGCGTGTGTTGTGTAGGGGGAACGGTAGTGTAGTGCTTAGCGTGCTGTCTGTGTCTGTGTGTGTGTCTGTGTGTGTGTCTGTGTGGGGAGCGGTAGTGTAGCGGTTAGCGCGCTGCGCTATGAACCTGGCGACCCGGGTTCGATTCCCGCTCACGGCTAACACCAGTGACGATTATCTGAACCGGTCCTGGGCCTCCCCTAGGTCGACTCAGCCTTAAATGAGTACCTGGTGCGGTGTGTAAACATCGCCACTGGGGAGACAAAGGCGGTCGGGCGTGGTGCTGGCCACCCACCCCCTCGTGTACCGTTCCGGCCTTCATAGGTGCTCGCTAACAGCACTTGCCCCTACAGTCTGTTAAGGCTATACGGGGGATCTTTGTGTCTGTGTGTGTGCGTGTGTGGTGTGTGGGGAGCGGTAGTGTAGTGCTTAGCGTGCTGTCTGTGTGTCTATGTGTGTGTGTGTGTCTGTCTGTCTGTGTGTGTCTGCGTGTGTCTGTGTGTGTGTCTGTGCGTGTGTGGTGTGTGAGGAGCGGTGGGTGTAGTGCTTAACGCTACGCTGCGCTACCAACCCGGCGAACCGAGTTCGATTCCCGCTCACGGCCACCACCGGTGACGATTATTTGAACCTCCCCTAGGTCGACTCAGCCTCAAACGAGTAACTGGTGTGGCGTATTAACATCGGCACTTGGGAGACAAAGGCGGCCGGGCGTGGTGGATCCAAGTCCCGGGCGAAACCGGGTCATGTGTATGTGTTTATGTGTATGTCTGTGTGTCTGTATGCATGTGTGTATGTATGTGTGTGTATGTGTTTGTGTGTATGTCTGTGTGTGTATGTATGTGGGTTTTTTTTATGTGTTTATGTCTATGTCTGTGTGTCTGTATGTGTGTATGTACGTGTGTGTATGTGTTTGTGTGTATGTATGTGTGTGTGTATGTATGTGTGTATGTGTTTCTGTGTATGTATGTGTGTGTATGTATGTGTGTTATGTGTGTCTCTGTGTGTCTGCATGTATGTGTGTGTGTATTGTGTATGTGTTTGTGTGTATGTATGTGTGTGTGTATGTGTATGTCTGTGTGTATGTATGTGTGTGTATGTGTGTGTATGTGTTTGTGTGTATGTGTGTGTATGTATGTGTTTGTATGTGTTTGTGTGTTTACGCTCGCATTACACAAATGTGTTGCAGGTCTAAGGCGTTCCTCGCGCAGCATTGCCGCTTTATTATTGCAGTCGTTTACTGCCGTGCGCACCCTGAAAGTCGTGTGTGTCTGCAGCAAGCGCGTGTATGTGTTCCTATGGACGCGCGCGCGTGTGTTGTGTAGGGGGAACGGTAGTGTAGTGCTTAGCGTGCTGTCTGTGTCTGTGTGTGTGTGTCTGTGTGTGTGTCTGTGTGTGTGCGTGTGTGGTGTGTGGGGAGCGATAGTGTAGTGCTTAGCGTGCTGTCTGTGTGTCTGTGTGTGTGTGTGTCTGTCTGTGTCTGTCTGTGTGTGTCTGCGTGTGTCTGTGTGTGTGTCTGTGTGTGTGTCTGTGCGTGTGTGGTGTGTGAGGAGCGGTGGGTGTAGTGCTTAACGCTACGCTGCGCTACCAACCCGGCGAACCGAGTTCCATTCCCGCTCACGGCCACCACCGGTGACGATTATTTGAACCTCCCCTAGGTCGACTCAGCCTCAAACGAGTAACTGGTGTTGCGTATTAACATCGGCACTGGGGAGACAAAGGCGGCCGGGCGTGGTGGATCCAAGTCCCGGGCGAAGCCGGGTCATGTGTATGTGTGTATGTGTTTATGTGTATGTCTGTGTGTCTGTATGCATGTGTGTATGTATGTGTGTGCATGTGTTTGTGTGTATGTATGTGTGTGTGTGTATGTATGTGGGTTTTTTTTGTATGTGTTTATGTGTATGTCTGCGTGCCTGTATGTATGTGTGTATGTACGTCTGTGGATGTGTTTGTGTGTATGTATGTGTGTGTCTATGTATGTGTGTGTATGTCTTTCTGTGTTTGTATGTGTGTGTATGTATGTGTGTTATGTGTCTGTCTGTGTGTCTGCATGTATGTGTGTGTGTATATTGTGTATGTGTTTGTGTGTGTTTGTGTGTTTACGCTCGCATTACACAAATGTGTAATGCGGGTCTAAGGCGTTCCTTACACAGCATTGCCGCTTTATTATTTCAGTCGTTTACTGCCGTACGCACCCTGAAAGTCGTGTGTGTCTGCAGCAAGCGCGTGTATGTGTACCTATGGACGCGCGCGCGTGTGTTGTGTAGGGGGAACGGTAGTGTAGTGCTTAGCGTGCTGCCTGTGTCTGTGTGTGTGTGTCTGTGTGTGTGTGTGTGTCTGTGTGTGTGTCTGTGTGTGTGCGTGTGTGGTGTGTGGGGAGCGGTAGTGTAGTGGTTAGCGTGCTGTCTGTGTGTGTGTGTGTGTCTCTGTCTGTGTGTGTCTGCGTGTGTCTGTGTGTGTGTCTGTGTGTGTGTCTGTGCGTGTGTGGTGTGTGAGGAGCGGTGGGTGTAGTGCTTAACGCTACGCTGCGCTACCAACCCGGCGATCCCAGTTCGATTCCCGCTCACGGCCACCACCGGTGACGATTATTTGAACCTCCCCTAGGTCGACTCTGCCTCAAACGAGTAACTGCTGTAGCGTATTAACATCGCCACTGGGGAGACAAAGGCGGCCGGCCGTGGTAGATACAAGTCCCGGGCGAAGCCGGGTAGTACAGCTAGTACTAATATATATCTCATTCATTCTGCCATATCTGCTTCCACGGGATGTTCCTTAACACGTGGGTGGCTGCACTGCTGGAGTTTGTTTTCTTTCCCACGTGGATTCTTCATCTCGTGAGGTGGCTGTGACAACGCGAGGGATCCTCCAGGACGCTTCTGGGCCAGAAAGCCTCAACCGCCATCCTCTGCACGAACCGTGGCATCAGCAGCAGCAGGTGCGGCCTCCTGTACTCGATGCACGAATGGAAAATTGAAAACTCTCCGGTGTGCCACTGCGGTCACCAGACCAGAAGAGTTTGCTGTCCTTCCCCCCGCACGGTTGGCTACGTACGGCGTGAAAGAAGTTATGCAAATGTAGAGGAGTAAAATGGGGACGTGACGTCAGGTGTACCGTTCAATGCGATGACGTCACGTCTCCTCGGGTACTTAAGGGAGATCCTGTGACGTAAGCGGGGTCACTCTGGGAATGGGTAGAGTAAGAAGGGTGAAGAGGGAACCAGGGGTAGAGAGAGGGATCGAATAGGGAGTCTGGGGAGAAGCCGGCGGTAGCCGTAGAGGTACTTCTCTCTCCGGTCGGTGGAGTCGGCAGAGTCCACGATCCGACACGAGAGAGAGAGACCGGAGCTAGCCGGCAGGGACCCGGACTCAGAGTAGGACCCCCCTAGCCCCTGGGAGTTGTGTACCCTTGTGTATTATTGATAAGCTTTAATAAACCCTGGCGAAAGCCCTTAACTTATCTCCGTCTCCGAGTGCGTCCGTGGGAACTTCTCTACAACTGGTGTCAGAGTATCTGCACTGCCGCCACCATGTTTACATCGGGAGCGGAGCGCAAGAACCCAGCGACGGGACGATTGGAGGATGAAGACGGCGGGGAGGAGGCTTCGGCAGTGACCCCGGAGTCCCGGGCTCCGGTGACAGGCCCCGGGAAGACGACGGGCGGGGGTGCCGAGAAAAAGTTTGTGAACCCCTTAGGATTTTCACATATTTAACATATTTCAAACGTGACATATTATTCGATCTTAATAATAGATAATGGTCACCTGATTAAACAAATGGCTAAAAATGTTATGTTCCTTCAACATGTAATTATCCTCATGATTCTACATTCAATAACCACGTGTGGAAAAGTATGTGAACCTTTTGATTCGGTACACTGCACATGAAGATAACGACTCTCAATGCCCAATTCACAAAAGCGGAGGAGGCATCATCGCACAGCGACGATTCACCACTCTGCTACTCTTGACGCAGTGATCTCACCTCAAAGTAGAATCACAGCCGCTGCTGTGCTTAAACATCAGCCATAACCACATTTGGATAGGATTTGGAGAAAATACATCACACTTTCTTAGGAATGTCTTCACCAGTAAGTTTAAAATGTACCCGGATACTTCATCCAGCAGCAAATTGACCACCGTTGCTTATGATGAGGTGAATAGCTCCACTCCGTGTTCTTTTTTGACCAAGGAAACTGACTTTAAATATACATTTTAAAAACATGTTGTGATGGAAAGTAACGATTTAATTACACGGGATTAGCTTTTTTTAAGCCACTTATTTCCCCACTCTTCAGTTACAAAAATCAAATGAAAGTTCAATTTTAGCAGCAGCAGCAACAACAAAAAACGTTCACAGCACTCAGGAGGACTGCGGCTCATAAATTACTCACAGCTGTTGCCAGGGCAGGGGCCAAAAAATAAAATAAAACTCCGTTCTGGAGTCTTGGGGCTCATGACCCAGAGCGTCGTGTTAAACAGAATTCATAATGTGGCACAAATCGTATGATTGAAGACTTATTTCGGGCGCGGCATAAATAAATAGTTTGGCCTCAACCAGGTGGGTGCTGTGGTTAGGAGAGCGATTCGTAAGGTCGTGAATTCAAATCCCAGTTTGGGGGGCAGGCGGTGGTGGAGGGGGGTAGCTCATCCAGTTGGGACGAATCAAACGAGCACCAAATTTGTAGCAAATCGACAGCGATTGTCCTATGGGGGATACTGCCCCCCCCCCCCCCACCGCTATAGGAATGTGGAATTTCCACCAATCAGCTCATGGTTGTTATCCTCACCGTGAGCCGTCCTTTGGTGCCGTTCTCCGGCTGTGTCAAAGGGCACGGGCAATTTAAAATTATGAATAAAAGGGAAACGGTTCAATAATCTCGCAAATCGTCGCTTGTTTTGGCCGAGAGGGCCGATAAAAAAAAACAGGGTTTCGCAGGTGCAAGTCGCCGAGAGTCAATCCTGCGCGGAAATGTTCCCTCCTCTGCTCTCAAAGCCACCGCCGCCGCTCGAACCGGGAGCCCGGCTCTACCACGGCCCGGCGCAGTCGATGCCCCCCCCCCCCCAAAACCACACCTGAAATCTCGCCACCGCTGCCTCGCTTCTCTCCACAGCTCGGCTGTCGCGGTCGCCCGCCCTGCCTGAAAGCGCCCACTCTCACAGTCTCACCAATACCACCGCCGCCGACAAGGATACTCCCCCCCCCCCCCACGTATAGTCTATAACAGACTGTCGGGGCGAGTGCTATTAGCAAGCGCCAAAGACAAAGATCCCCCTATAGCCTTCACAGACTGTTGGGGCAAGTGCTGTTAGCGAGCACCTATGAAGGCCAGCACGGCACGCGAGGGTGTGGGTGGCCAGCACCACGCCCGGCGGAATGTCTCCGCAATGACGATGTTTACACACCGCACCAGGTACTCATTTGAGGCTTAGTCGACATAGGGGAGGCCCAGGACCGGTTCAAATCATTGTCACTGGTGTTGGCCGTGAGCGGGAATCGCCGGGTCCGTTGCTCACCGCGCTCACCGGTACACTACCCAGCACCGCCACCAACGCCAACCTCTGGGTGGCAACCGAACGCCTCACTCCATTACCTGCCCTCCTTCCACCCCGCAACACGCGTCCCACCCATCGCAACCTCCTCTTCCTAATGACCTACTGCGGCACCGCCATGGTTGCGGTGCGCGTTGGAACACTGAACAGCAGCAGCAGCGACTTCTGTCCCAGTGTCTGTGGTGCCACATTGCCTCTACTGGAGGCTCATCTGCGCCACCACGGATGTCCAAAATCCTAGGTCAGAGCCCCTTAAAGCCGCCGCATGCCAATGACCTAACGAGTGTGTAACCCTAAACCTACAAAGTGTAAAGCAATTTTGAACAAAGCCTGACCTCCCGGGTGTTGCGTGATAACGAGGTAATGAGCCTCTCATTCCCCTGATGATGATTGCGCCCTGGAAATTCTGCTCAACATTCCGCTATTGCAAAGCTCAAGGCAAGAGTCGTGCACTCGCGCCATCGTTACGGTGTGAAAGAAGTCCAGCATACATACAAGCGTAGATAGAGTGGTGCTCCTCCCCACTGAAAGTCCTGCGCTACCATTGGGAATTTCACATTATCATGGTGGGAGCCAGCCTACTCATAGGACAACCACTGTTGTCTCCCCATAAAGTAGTACTGAGTTATTGACCCTGGAGGTATGATGATGATGATGATCGGCAAAGTAAACCCCTGACCTGGATATGAACTCGCGACCTTCCTCTGCAGAGTGACACCTCTTGAGTGTGGGACGTGTTTCGTGTTGTTGTTTTTTTACACACAAATGAAGATAGAGAACTCTGCGGGTTTACAGAGCTGACGTCTCGACGCGACCACATCTCAAGTGGCTGTCGAGAAAAACAAAAGCAGTGAGCACGTTCATGTTGCGGAGAGAGGCGGGAAATAGGCAGGCGAAGAGAAAAAGGCTGCCACCTAATGATGAACCAATTGACCAAGTACAATCCACTCTGTTGCTCGCGGAAAATGGTATTCAATTTGCATAAGACTCTATAAACATTTGCTGAAGTGGGAGAGAGAGGCAGCTCTCTTTCCCACTTCAGCAAAAAAAATTCTTGCTGTGGTTTTCCCACCTGATGATGATTGCTTGTGTTGCAATCGAAACGTCATCATTTATTTTATTTTTCTACCTAAGTGACTTTACCGAAAGAACCAAAGAGTATGGATTCCTGCAGTCACGAAAGCTTAAATCTAGATTGACACACAAAGTGCTTGCCGGAAATGAACCACAATACCTCGCTGATCTCGTCAAGGAGCATCAATCACCACGTGAACTCCGGTCATCCTCACAGCAGCAGCAGATTTTGGCTGGCCATTGAACAAAGATGGTCACCGCATCGCGCGCTTTCAGATGCGCTACTGTGGCCGTCTGGAACGCTCTTCCTTCCGATATTAGGAAGTCACTGGCGCTATGCTCTTTTAAATTTACATCGAAACTAATTTCTTTAGAACTGCTTATGTTTAGTTTTCTATTATCCCCCACACCTCAGATTAGCACGGTTGGCTACGTACGGTGCAAAATAAATACAACATACACACATACATGACACAAGCCCTGACATAATCAGAGCCTCAACGTAAAGACACAAATCACCCATCCAGTCCCTGCACGCTGTGAGATCGCAAACGGACAAAACACAAGTCATCGACATCCGGTAACGAAACACGATTTGGTGATTTAATATCGAATCTAGTAAAAGGATTGATAATACGATGATTTCACAATAAACACGAATAATACCATGATTCCACATCGTCGTCATAATTCGACGTTTAACATCGATGTGCAAAAATGTTCATGCGGATTTATAATGAGCTGATGAAATTATAAATGTCAAAATAATAAAGAGAACAAACCTTCAGAATACATAACTACAACACGTATTATACTCACAGTGTTTAACAATAATTGTCAAGTGGAAGTGCCTTCCTTACACTCAAATGAACGTGGAGCAGTGCACAGCACCAATGGCGACCATGAACCCCGTGGTGGAAATTTCACATTGCAATGGCACTGGCCAGTTCCTCAGCAGACAATTCACTCCCACAAAGTGGCCACGGTTCCCCATCACCCCACTGCGGCCATTAAAATAAGTAACACATGGGGCTGCACGGGAGCTTTAGCAACGCCATTCCAGTGTCCGAGCAGTCGGCGCAGTCGATGATCCGTCAGTCGCCTTCTCGTCACTCTTTTATCACTGTTACCTATCAGGTCTCACTTGCAAATGAGACTTTCCTGGTCTCTCGAGTTCTCGACTGGTGAAGCAACATCGACTTGAACCACCGTGGTTTCTGTTTCCCGTCCAACTTCACTCGTTGATTCATCTACCCATGTTGCGGACTCGGTCTGCCAGAGGTTGTTTCCTCTCATTCGCACTGTGTTCAACTACAATCACTCACCCACCCACCCACTCACCCACCCACTCACTCACTCGTCCACAAAACCCACCCACCCACTCGCTCACCCACCCACCCAATCACCCTACGCACCCACTCAATCACCTATCCGCTCACCCACCCACTCACTCACCCACCCACCCAATAACCCACCCACCCATCCACTCACCCAGCCACCCATCCACTCACCCACCCACTCACTCATCCACCCAACCAATCACTCACTCACCCACCCACTCACTCACCCACACACCCACCCACACACCCACGCACCCACTCACTCAATCACTCACCCACTAACGCACTCAATCGCCCACTCACTCACCCATCCACCCACTCACTCCACTCACCCAACCACTCACTCACCCAACCACTCACTCACCCATTCACCCCACTCACCCACTCACCACACTGCAGGCAACACCACTTCCATTTCTGCTTCTTCCCTGTCACCACTCCCCTTTCGGGTTCTCTCCCGTCGTCTCGTCTCGCAAGTCACTTATCTTCTTAAGCCTTCCCTCTCTATTGTTACACCCCGAAGAGCAATGAACCCCGTTTGTGCGCAGGTGCCGGGTAAATTTTGACATCGCGGGACCGCGAGAGGTCGCGCCGGATTTTGTTGTAGGCCTTCTCCTCCAGCGGTGGACTGACCATGGTCTGAGATGGCACGTGGCACCCTGAGCTTTTGTGCCTGTGCTCAGAAATTTACAAGAGGCTGCTGCTGCTGCTTCTGATGCTGGGGCTGTTTGTTTCCAAGCGAGAGAGAGAGGGGGGCGTGTGCGCGCAGCAGCGGCAGCGTGTGACTTGAGCGGCGTTAATAAGGGAGTTCTCGTGTCAACCCTCGCAGCGGCGGGTCCAGCCTCAGCCCTCGAGCCCCGCAGCTGACTCCCAGGGGCAGCTTTGAAGTCCTCGGATCAAAGCAGCAGGTGCAGCGCACTAACAACAAGGCACGGAATTGTGTGTAGTAAAAATAATAATCATGATGAACCCATGATTAGGAATGTGCGGTTGAATGTCGATTTGGCCATCTCGGGGCACTGATCAGACGCTCGGCCCATGGGGCGAGTCCTTAAAACGGCCTCACGGGCGTTCGGAGGGGGGCCGCCCCACTCCACGTGAGTTGCCGTCGGGGGTAGGGGTTGTGGGGGGCACGCCCCCCCCCCCAATGCTTCTGCCTAGTATACAGGAGGTCGTGGGTTCGATCCCGACCCTGACGCCTGCTGTATATTTGGAGTTTGCGTGTCTCTCTCCCCGTGGAGATGTTAACTACCTCGCCTGGTATACAGGAGGTCGTGGGTTCGATCCCGACCCTGACGCCTGCTGTATATTTGGAGTTTGCGTGTCTCTCTCCCCGTAGAGATGTTAACTACCTCGCCTGGTATACAGGACGTTGTGGGTTCGATCCCGATGCTTAAGCTGGTTGTATATTTGGATTTTGCATGTTTTCCCATTGGTCGTGTAGATTTATTTTTCCGGGTCCTCCGGTTTTTCCCTCCACATTTGGAATCAACATCATGCGTAAGAGTCTTTGGCTGCTATATAAATCTCCAGGTAATAAGCCACTTCGTTGGGCTATCATCTGTGGCCAGGTGGCTTCTGAAAGAAAGCTACCTAGCTCAGTGGCCCTTACCTGGTAATATAAAAAAATTGTTTCGTTTTAGTTTACACTGTGGTGCACACAATTAAATCCAAGTGGAAAATGGAAGCTGTTTATCTTCCAAGAGAGCTTCACCCCAATGTCCACTGCAGTACTGATCCTGATTTCGGTGATTTGGTCAATTGATCCTAATGGCGATACCCCAGTTTTCCAAATAATACAAAATTAAATATTTTATTTCTGGGACACTATTTTGTCGAGGGGTGTACTTAACTCCGCGACTAGGGTACCAATGAATCCGAAATCAGTGCTACTCAGCAATGTCGAAACGCAGCGAGGACGATTTGCGCTGAAACCCTGAATGCTCGAATGCACCATAGTGGTGCATCGTCTACAGCTCATCGAGATGAGTCAATTGCCGCATCGCCGACCATCAACAGACTAAAAATGACTACATCGCGGACATTATGCAAGAGCCGGGGTAATATGGTACCCTGGGGTGCCGCCATAAAGTTCAATTACTTAAAAATAAGTATTTTTTAGTGCGGGAGGAAACCTGAATATCCGGAGGAAACCAATGCACATGCAAGAAGACAACACTCGCCAGTCCGAACAGACGGGTTAATGAACCCACTCACTGCAAGTCCATTACTTGGCTACAAATCGTGATCGACTGCTCGATTTGTGATCGATTACTTGGGGGCCCCTTTAAAAATCGTGGCGGCCAAAACATCCTGCCTTCTGAAGGCAGGAAACCCCCTGCAAGCCACGCCCAGCGTGACACAACAGCTGATGATGTCAGCAAGCCCTGCCCATCACCTCCCGTCCAGTGGCACATGTGTTATAGCCGATGAGTCGATTAATTCAACCGATAATTGGGTGAGTGACCGATAATTATAATCAGGTGAGTTACCGGTAATCGGGTGAGTGACCAATTACTTAAATGACCGGATGGCGCAGCTCTAGTCCCCAGCACCAGTCGACAGAACGCCCAAGTCGAGGCGCAGGCTGCCCCGAGAGCCAGGCCTGAGCCAGGGCTCCGTGGCAACGGAGGTGATGGAGTCAGCGGAGATGGCGGATCCGGGACGGTGACGCCCGGGGATGAAGAGGGGTGACGCCTCGCCTAGTGGGGTCACGGGGACAAAGAGGGGGACAGATGCATTATTGAATTGCTCCATCTCCGTGATGCACGAGCTGCGGGCGCCACGGTGGCGAGATTTTAACCACCTCGCCTGGTATACACGAGGTCGTGGGTTTGATCCCGACTCTGATGCCTGCTGTATATTTGGAGTTTGCGTGTCTCTCTCCCCGTGGTCGTGTGGATTTTTCTCCAGGTCCTCCGTTTTTTTCCCTCCACAATTAGAATCAGCGTCACGCTTTTAGAGCATTTGCCTGCGATATTAATTTGCACGTGATGATCAGCCGCTACCACGTGCGGTCAGATGCGATCCTCTCGTGAAGCACATCTGAGGTCAAATTAAAAATAGTTGACTTTTATTTGTGTATATATATTTCTCAAGTGATTTGTTTACCTTTCCTAAAACTTCGCACTCCTATTGTGTTTGTCGTTTGTAACGTTCTGACCCCGTGCCCCCTCTGGACATCTGCGATAAAAAAGAGCTTCAGAGGTCATCGGATTCCTCCAAATAAAGATTCCCGTTCTGGAAAGTTCTACGGAACCCACTCCCGCGCTCCGTTCATTTCGTAGCGAGTGTCGCACGAGTGATGGCTCCCATGGGTGCAGCGGGGAGGGGGGGGTGGGGGGCTCACCGTGCCCCGCCGCCACGTCGTTGTCCCACCCGTGGAGACGTCGCAGCCGCTCGTGGTTGCGCGCTTGGATCCTCTCCACGTTGAGGCTCGACGAGGTGGAGCCCAGGGAAAAGGAGTCGGGCAGCAGGCGGAGAGCCGACCCGGCGGTGGGGGGCGTGCCGGGCTGGGTACGCACACAGTACACACACACGTTACGCACGCACGTTACTCACGCACGTTACACGCGTTACGCACGTTACGCGCGTTACGCGTGTACGTTACGCAGACACTACACATGCACGGACACACGTTACACACACGTTACACACGCATGCACGCACACGTTACGCACGCACGTTACACACGTGGTACATGGGCAGGGTCCACCACAGGCGGACATCATGGCGTGCATCGTCGACGCACTTGCCGCGTTTCCTCACTTCCCCTGGATGTTTCTCATCACATTCGTGTTTTTTTCCTTCAAAAACTATATCGGCCATCACACAGACGGCGGTAACCATTTTACTGACATTCATCTCATGAAGAGCTACCACGGAGACCTTTCTATCGTATGCAGTTGTCATCTCGAGACAAATAACAAATGTTTACGAGTGGAAGATGGCAGCTTTCGCACGGTCCACTCTGTTCAGTGCAGGTCAATTAACTGCATTGCAATTTCAGTGCTTCATGATAACAGCCCTTAATAGGTGCTCACTAACGGCACTCGCTCCAATAGTGTGTCTACATGGGAGGTCGTTTGTCAAACGACAGAAGTAGCACTACGTTACGAACACAGCCACCTAGGGCGGTAACAACTTCGGAAGGCCCTCATCCAGCAGTCGACAGATCACGGCTGCTGCTGATGATACTGAGTGCTTGTGTGTGTGCGTGCGTATGGGGAGTGGTGGTGTAGCGGTTAGCGCGCTGCGCTACGAACCCGGCGACACGAGTTCAATTCCAGACAAAGGCGTCCGGCCATGGTGTTGGCCACCCACCCCCTCGTGTGCTGTGCCGGCCTTCATAGGTGCTCGCTAACAACACTTGCCCCAACAGTCTGTTAAGGCTTTACTGAGGGATCTTTGTCTTTTTGTCACACATCTCACCGGGGAGCTGCTGGGATCCACAAAGCTCACCCTGCGTGCTCTGGGCACGTCCGCCAGGTCGCCCATCATGAAGTCGTCACCGAGTGAGCCTACACGCCCAACACACAGCAAGCCAAGCATCGGCGATTACTACACGAGGGTTCCCTGCTTCCTCGTGTACGTGGCCAACCCTCATAATATATGGTTCTCTGTAGGTCTCTATGGGTGTCTCTATAGGTCTCTGGAGGGGCTATATGGGTCTGGGTGCATGCGGGTCTCTGTATGTACGTATGTATGTTGAACTTCTTTTGCACCGTACATAACAACCGCGCTAATCTATGAGTCTCTGTAGGTCTCTATGAGTGTCTCTGTGGGTGTCTTTGTGGGTCGCTGTGGGTCTCTATGGGTGTCTCTATAGGTCTCTGGGGGGGGGGGGGCTCTGGGTCTGGGTGTCTGTGGGTCTCTGTATGTACGTATGTATGTTGAACTTCTTTTGCACCGTACATAACAACCGCGCTAATCTATGAGTGTCTGTAGGTCTCTATGGGTGTCTCTGTGGGTGTCTTTGTGGGTCGCTGTGGGTCTCTATGGGTGTCTCTATAGGTCTCTGGGGGGGGCGCTCTGGGTCTAGGTGTCTGTGGGTCTCTGTATGTGCGTATGTATGTTTAACTTCTTTTGCACCATACATAGCCAACCGCGCTAATCTATGGGTCTCTGTAGGTCTCTATGGGTGTCTCTGTGGGTGTCTCTGTGGGTCGCGGTGGGTCTCTATGGGTGTCTCTATAGGTCTGTGGGGGGGCTCTATGGGTCTGGGTGTCTGTGGATCTCTGTATGTATGTATGTTGAACTTCTTTCTTATCGTACGTAGCCAACCGCGCTAATCTATGGGTCTCTGTAGGTCTCTATGGGTGTCTCTGTGGGTCGCTGTGGGTCTCTATGGGTGTCTCTATAGGTCTCTGGGGCGGCTCTATGGGTCTGGGTGTCTGTGGATCTCTGTATGTATGTATGTTGAACTTATTTCGCACCGTACGTAGCCAACCGCGCTAATCTATGGGTATCTATGGGTATCTATGGGTCTATGGGTGTCTCTGTGGGTCGCTGTGGGTCTCTATAGGTGTCTCTATAGGTCTCTGGGGCGGCTCTATGGGTATGGGTGTCTGTGGGTCTCTGGATGTTCGTATGTGTAAGGGATCTGCGAGCCATCCTCGCGCTCGCACCACGCAGATATGAAATCTCCGCACTCACCAATCACACGCACAGGAATACACTAGACGGGGGTCAAGGGAAAGGCACTGACGTCACACGGACTCAGCATGCGAGACGGAGATGTGTATTGGGAACGAGGGCAGAGATGGTGGGTTTAAAAGGGGCTGTGGGACGCGTGTTCGGGGTTGGTTTTAGGAACGAGTGTGGCTGTGGGTTGAAGAATAAACAAGTGCGTAACCAGTCTTTACATTTTCAATTCAGTTTTGAAAGTGCATGGCCCCAGTGGCTTCCTAATATCAGAACGAAGAGCGTTCTAGCCTCAGCGGTCCGCGTAGCATTTCCCGTGCGGCATAAGGATCTGTGCATCCATCTCACCCAGGTGTCAACCCCCTCCCGCCACCCATCAACCGCTGTGCCCATGGGGGCACCAGCCGATGGCTTCTGCTGCCAACTCTCTCCACTTGTGCCTATCCTCCGTCTCAGATGCAGTGCCTCAGAGCAAGAAGGGCCTCGGTTCAATTCCCGACTCGGGCACCTTTACGAGTGGAGTTTCGTATGTTCTCAACCCCTGTTGCACATGGATATCCTCTGGGTCACCCCCCCCCCCCCCCCTGTATCTTCCCATAGCTAAAAAAGCCCCATACAATGAAACTGCTATTGGCCAAACACCCCAGCGAGAGAACCGACAGCAGGCTGCACGATGACATGGCACTGTGAAGGAACGTATTGGGCCCGCCGCAGTCACTGAACGTTGACGCCACAGAACTACTTCCGAGTCACTTCAATTGCCCCACTCGCACTCCACCAGATGGCGCTCCGACGTGCTGGGCAAACGGTGGTTTCTACGCACGCTAATCGGTAAAAAAATAAGTGCACGTTTAAGCCCTCGGGACCGAATTTTGTTTAATTTTTTCGTGCAGTCACCAGCTGACTGAGCCGCGACCACTCGACTCGTTGCACGTGAGAAGCCGGGTTGAATCGAACGTGGCCTGAAGCTGGGATCCGAACCCGGATCCCAGCTTCAGGCCAGCACTGGGTCAGTGTCACAACTCGCCTATTGCGGAGCGCCTCCTGCATTACCCCAAAAGGCACCTCTAGAAATACGTGAGCATGAACCTCGGAGAGAACCTCCGAGGGAGTCTCCACCGGGGTCATGGAAAACAACACCACGCGCATCGGGCGAATGTGGAAGCATTTAAGAGTTATAACGAGAGTGCGAATCCATTCGCCAAGTGAAAATAAAACTTTCCAAAGGAATGTTTTTCCTCTTCGCCCTTGCAAATGTTTTTTTGTTTTTCCCCTCCCTCCCGCCCTCCCCGAGGTGCGCGAAAATTGCCAGTGACGAAATTGGCGGAAGCCTTTGATGTCGCTTCGTAGGCGGCTACTCCTCGCGGTGACGCCACTCACCAAGAAACGGGGCTCGGGGCTCGAGGCCGGGGTGGGAGAATGGTGGCCGCTCCGCCTGCTCGCGCACACACACACAAAGAAAAGGTACCCCGGATAGCCTTCGCAGACACGTGGGACAAGTGCTGCTAGCGAGTAGCACCTGTGAAGGGTGGCACGGCACACGAGGGGATAGGTGGCCGGCACCACGCCCGACCGCCTTTGTCTCTCCGGTGGCGATGTTCACAGATTGCCACCAGGTACTCATCTGAGGCTGAGTTGACCTAGGGGAGGTCCAGGACCGGTTTAGATAATCGTCACTGGTGTTGGCCAGGAGCGGGAATCAAATTCAGGTCACGGGGTTTGTAGCAGCAGCGCGTAAACGCTCCACTACCGTTCGCACACGTGCACACATGCACACGCACACACGCGCAATCACGCACACACGCACACACGCACACACGCGCAATCACGCACACACGCACATACGTACACATGCACACGTACACACGCGCACACGCACACACGCACACACGTACACACGTACACACGCACACACGCACACACGCGCAATCACGCGCACACGCAATCACGCACACACGTACACACGCACACACGCACACGAGCGTGAATAGCCTGCGGGGACAGGGGGAGTGTAGAACTGAGACAACTCGACTCATGTTGAACTTTTTTCAAACCGCGCTTCAATCAGCAGCGGTCGCAAATTTCAAGGGGAAGAATACACAGCAAAGTCACGGCGTCTCCTTGATTAAAGCCATTGGTGGCTCCCAGGGGTGGGAATTCCACATTCCCATGCTGAGGACCGTCCTTCCCATAAAGCAGCACTCAGGGGCAGCGGTGGAAATGGGCCGGAATGCCCCAGAACACTGTGGTGGGAGTGAACATTTGAACCCTGTGACCGCGTTCCAAAAATAATTGAGGATTCATCTCTTTTTTATTTGACTCACAGATAGAGCCCCTAAGAGTAACATAGACCCAAGAAGCACGCATAACGACCCACAAAGAACGAAGACAAAGATCCTGTGTATAGCCTTAACAGACTGTTGGGGCAAGTGCTGTAAACGAGCACCTGTGATGGATAGAACAGCACACGAGGGGGTGCGTGACCAGCACCACGCCCAGCTTGCCTTTGTCTCCCGAGTGGCAATGTTTACACATCGCACCAGGTACTCATTTGAGTCGCCATAGGGGAGGCCCAGAACCGGTTCAGATAATCGTCACTGGTGTTGGCTGTGAGTGTAAATCGAACTCGGGTCGATTCACACAGAGACTGACAAATGCACAAATACACCCACAGACACGCACAGAGACGCACAAAGACCCACACAGATCTAGTGGGGGGTGGGGGAATCATTGATGAGTTTCCCCCCAGTAATTTCTTCCCATTTACAGCCCTGCTCAGGGGTTAATCTCTCACTGCATATTTGCCGCATTGCCCGTAGTATACTGGATGTGGTCTGCCAGGTGTTTCCAGGTCGTGGACTAGGCTGCCAGCGTTGCTTCCCAGCTGCGCTAAGAAAATGCTATCGATTGTGTTCTTTCCGTTCACCTGAACCAGGATTTGAACTCATGACTTCATGATCACGGGCCCCGCCTCCCTACCTACTGGCCTACCGTGTCCGGAATGCAAAGACCCATGCATATTTTAATATCGGGATCAACTATCAATGAGAGCTCGCTGACATTTATCATCCCAAGCACAGGGGGTGATTCATCCACAGTCAAGCCAAAGCGTCAATCGGTATTGGGTGGCACTCATCGCCATTGAAAGCTCTAGGCCAATGGTGGAAATTCCACAATCCCATGGCAAGGACCCAGTCTCTCCTCCAGACGAAAAAGCGGCGTTTCAACAAAGCGCCTTGCCGCTTCAATAGCCCCAGGAGAGATAATTCTGAACCCTGGGCAGCATTTGAACTCGTAACCTCCTGGATCACACACGGAGTGAATGCCGCGCCGCCAGAGGAGGGTGGAGTGCTGAGCTCCTGGAGAGGACCGCGTGGACCGTGCGGCAGCAGTGGGTGTTTACAGAGCCGGGCGAGCGAGGCCCTGCGTGCGAGTGGAGGGGAGGTTTGTGCTGAGAGAGGCGCCCGTGTGGTCCCTACCGCGTTCACGGTAAAAGGGGCAGCAGCTGCTGGGAACAAGTCTCCCGTGCCTGGGGAATCCACAGACACACACGGGCATACAGAGACACACACACAGACACACGTAAAGACACGGACACAGAGACACACACACACAGGCACATAAATAGAGACACACAGAGACACACAAACACACAAAGACACACAGAGACACACAGACACACAGAGACACATAGACACACAGAGACACACAGAGATACACACAGACATAGAGACACACAGACGAATACAAAGATCCCCCATTTAGCCTTAACAGACTGTTGGGGCAAGTTCTGTTGGCGACCATCTATAAAGGCCGGAACGGTACACGAGGGGGTGGGTGGCCAGCACCACGCCCGACCGCCTTTGTCTCCCCAATAGCGATGTTTACACACCGCACCAGGTACTCATTTCAGGCTGAGTCGACCTAGGGGAGGCCCAGTACCGGTTCAGATAATCGTCACTGGTGTTGGCCTTGAGCCGGAATCGAACCCGGGTCGCCAGGTTCATAGCGCAGCGTGCTAACCGCTACACTACCGCTCCCCACAAACACACAAACAGGCACACACACACACGCGGGGGGGGGGGGGGGGGGCGGGTGCGTGCACACCGTGCAGCCGCGCGTGTAGCGCGTGCAGCTTGCGCTGCTGCTCGCCCAGTAGCGTCGTCTGCTGCAGCTCCAGCGCCGCGGCGTCCGTGGCCGGCTCGGGGAAAAGGCGGCGCAGGGCGGCACGGGACGGCGAGTCCACTAGGAGCCACACGCACACACACAGACAAAGGTCCCCCGTGTGGCCTTCACAGACTGTCCGGGCAAGTGGGTGTCAGCGGGCCGGCGTCTATGCTGTGCCGGCACGGCGACAGGCCCGGCCGTCTTTGTCTCCCTCGTGGCAATGTTCACAGACCGCACCACGTACTTATTTGAGGCTGAGTCGACCTAGGTCAGGTTCAGGACCGGTTCAGATATTCCTCGCTGGTGTTGGTCTTGAGCGGGAAGCAAACTCGGTCCGTCGGATGCATGGCGCAGCTCGCTAACTGCTCAACTACCGCTCCCCACACACACCATGACAACAATCCCCCACATATGTATTTTGTATGTATGTTGAACTTCTTTCGCACTGTACGTAGCCAACCGTGCTGTTAGTGAGTGCCTGTCATCGGTGAAGGATAACACAGCACGGGGGTGGGGGTGGTTGGTGTGGCGAACGTCACACCAGGCCGCCTTTGTCTCCCCAGTGCTAAAACAGGAGCATCGGTTTGTCCCCAGCATGGTGTTATGTTGTCAAAGCATCTCACTTTGCCTGAACCTCCAAACGTAACCACACGCTGCACGTGCGGTGGCGTGCGCGGTGGCACGTGTGCGGTGGTACGTGCTTACATAGGATGAGTATGGATCGGCATACCTCGTGCCTCATTCCTGACGACGCCCACTCCGAGGCAAGCCAGGCGGCGTTCCGGTAAACGTCGAGGGAGTGGCCAACCCCTGACCTTGGCCCTCAACCCCAACTGCTCAAACGTCGTTGCCTTGGGGCTAGGGTTATTCCCGGCATCCAGCACTCGTTTACGCCCCGGGGCGCCACAACGCGGCCCACCGTGAACATCCCCCGCGAGCGCGAAGCTGCGCGTCCACGCCCTCACCGCGTCCACACCCTCACCGCGTCCACGTCCTCACCGCGGTACTTGAGGTCGTGAAAGTCTCGCAGGGCCTGGAAGTTGAGCTCCTCCACGGGCGTGGGCGGCATGATTACACGCACGGCCGAGCGGGGCCTCTCCTTCTCACGGCGCCTGCACTGGCGCGAGCGACACCGCGTCGACACGCCATCGACACGCCATCGACACGTCATCAACATGTCAGAGAGATGCCATTGACACATCATCGACACATCATCGACACATCAAAGAGACGCCATCGACACACACCGTCGACATGTCATAGAGATGTCATCGGCACGCTGTCAACACGTCATCAACACGTCAGAGAGACGTCAGAGAGACGCCATCATCACGCCATTTACACGTCATTGACACGTCATCGACACGCCAAAGAGACGCCGTCGATACACCATTGACACGCCATCGATATTTTACCACCAGACCCCTCCACACCTGCACCCACAAAGGAGAGCACATCATCCATGTTTAATGTTCATTTCCAATGATGTACATGCATGTACGACATCAGTTTTTCTTCCGATTCCGTACGTGTACGTGATCGAAAACGGAATCAGAAGTAAAACTAAATTAAAATAACTTTATCGGTAGGTGTTCAGGTCAGAAGACTGAGGCTCCCACAAGACCACGTGGGAGGGTGCATGGCACAGTTTGGCGCCAGCTGCCGTGGAGTGTGGCGGTCGTGTAGCTACGGTCCTCTGCGGTGAGTGCAATATCTTTAAAAACAACGTCGCTACGCGTCTCTAAATAAAATGAACGCTGAGCCGCTCGCCCGTTCCGAAATTCAGCAGTGAAAGGGACACCACCCATCCTGCAACTTGCAGACGTCTCGGAATGGGTTAATTAAGTAATTTAATGCTACGTTTGACTGTCACGTATTTGGCGGCATAGGTCTGCCCGGCTCAAACGCCGATGCGGGGAAATCGGGCCGAGTCCGCGGAACCGAAGCTGACCTGGAGGGTTCGGACTCCTGCCCAACATGGCCGGGGAGCAGAGCTGCCTCCGACAGGCATCTTCGCCGGGTTGCTGCCATATGACCCTCCCGTGTGGTCGTGCATCACCCCGGTACGAGCGCACCCCCCTCGCCCCCGGCGGGAGAAACCGTTCGGATCGCCAGACCGTCCCGAGCACGACCTCAGGGGCCGCAGCGTGCCCACGGACGCGGGGGGGGGGGTCCGCGCGAGGCATCACCTTCGCGGCGCCGGCGAGGGCCGGTCTTCAGGCGAGGCCCTCCCGGCCGCGCGGAGCTCCCCCTCGAGCTGCTGGCGCTCGCTGCGCAGCTGCTGCCGCAGGTGCGAGAGGTCAGAGAGGGCGCCCTGCTCGCCATCTGCATGTGCAGCACGACGGACGGACGGGGGGGGGGTGAAAGCGGCGCGGTGAGCTAGACGCTCGGGCGCGTTCCACCGCCCCGGTCGAACCGCGCCGAAGGCATCTCGTCAAGAGGCTTGTCTGTCGATTATTCGCATTCGGGGGCCCAGCATTGGGATGCTCGGTCGACGGCGACGTCTCTGGGCTCTCCTGTTTACCCTGCCACATGCAACACGCTGCGTGGGAAGGATGCCAACAAACAACTCGCCGTACGGTCCGTGACTATAAAATGAAACGAGCCTTGATTATCCGCGAATCGAATGACGTTGCTACGTTCGTGTTGAGTCCACCTGGCGTCACCACTTACCCCTCATCACATGCCTCCGTGCAGAGCCGATGCTCGACACCGTATCCGGTCGTTCGTACTTGAGAGCTTTCTGCAACGGCACGAGACAACGGCAAACCCTGACTCGACGACGACGATGATGACGACGGGAGGGGGAGGAGGCGCGCTAAGTTCAGGGCACTACTCAGAGGCCACAGCGGCAAATCGGCATCGCTCGTCGTCTGTCTGGGCCCGGCTAGCGATGATTGCACACACGAAGAATTCGGTTTGTCACTTAATTTGGTATTTTTCGGCCCTAAGGAGTCACCATCGTCGTTCGGGCATTCCTCATCAGTGATTAGCGCACTGCGCCACGGACCTTTGTATGTATATATGGGACCGTGTCCAGATATTTTGGCCTTCATAGTTGTTCGCTCGCAGCACTTTCCCTAACAGTCTGTCAAAAGGCGATATGGGGATCTTTGCCTTTGTCCCTGCATGTATATATTATGGGGAGTGGTAGTGCAGCGGTTAGTGCGCCACGCTACAAATCGTGAACAAACCTTGCCCTGAATGGTGTGTAAAGGCTATACAGGGGATCTGTGTCTTTGTATGTATACGTTTGTATGCATGTATAGGGTGCGGGAGAGCAGGAGTTAACGCACTCCGCTACGAACACATTGACCTGGGTTCGATCCTGGCCATGGCCGACAGTCCCGCTTATCTAAAATAAGTACCTGTTGCATTTCTTAAAAACGTCAACAGTGGCCAGGTGTTGTCCACACCACTCCCGCATCACGCGACGTGTCACGTTGTCATTGCTAATTAACTCTGGGGACAAGCGCGCGTTGGCAATCTTTACAGAATCCACGCATCTGCACGATTCTTCTTCTCCGTGATTCCAGCCACGCGTGCGGGTGCGTGTGTGTGCGTTCATGTGCGTGTACATGTGCGTGCGTGCATGCGTGTGTGTGTGGGTGTGTGCGCGTGTGTGCGTGGTACGTACGGGGGGAGTGGCGGCCCTCCTCTCCGCGCTGCGCCTCCGCTCCTTCATGAGCGCCGGCACGGGGGGCGAGTCGGTTACTCGCTGGCCCCCTCGCGGCTGCACAGACAAACGGCGGCATGAGGGACGATCCTGACCCCTCTCTATGATTTGACCCCTAGACACCTCCCTGTGGTAGTGTGACCACTCCCCAGGTGGCCTTGGTCACTCGTCGTTTCTCACGGCTGCTGTTGAGCCATGAGTTAGTCGACCAGACTTGCACCTCAGCACGGACGAAAGAGCCAAATGGTCCAAATATTTGAACACCCATAAACATACTCACGCTGGCTACACTAACTACAGTAACTCTACACACAGTAACTACCCCAGGCAGTGCGCAAGCCATCTTTGTGTGCCTGGAGCTGAGCGGCGGAAATGCTCAAGCAATGCAGAGTGGTAGTATCTGCCGGTCCGTCCGATCAGCAAACCAAAACTAAACATTTTTTTTATATTTTACCAGGTAAGGCCCACTGAGCTTTGTAGCTCTTTTTCAGAATCGACCTGGCCACAAATGATGGCTCAACGAGGTGGCTTGCCATGTGGAAATGTATCACAGCCAAATACTCCAAAAACGTAACGTTGACTCTAAATATGGAGAGAAAAAACCGGGAAGAAAGAACACGCATACTCGTCTGGATCGAATCTGCAATCTCCTGCACACCAGGCGAGGTCGTTAGCATCTCGCCACCGTGGCGCCCACATAATAATAGTACAATTTGTAACGCGCGCAAATTTGCAGACGTAGTGGCCGCAACTCAGAGTTTTTAAGTGTCAGGGGCTGTCCCACGCAACCTCCCACCAGCGCTCAGCATGGCCTCAAGGTGCACCTATCCTGGCGCGAGCGCCGCGGTGGGAGAAGGAGGCGGCGTGCCTGCTCGCGTGCCCGGGGAGACTCCTCCCGCTGCTTCCTCCGCTCGGCGTCGTCGCGCAGCCTCCGCTCCTCGCTCTCCCTCCTCAGCTTCTCCTCCGCCTCCCTGAGCACCTCCTCGTTCTTGGCTCTGTGCTGCTCCGGGGCGGTGGCGGCGCGGTGCGGAGAGAGGGCAAAGGTGAGGCGAGCCGGGAAGTCTCCACCAGCCAGGCCCACTTTGACGTGGCCACGCCCACTCGGCCGCTAGCACTGCCCCCACGCTTCTCTCTGCCGTCAACCCCCAGCCCACCACTGAGGATAGCTACGCCCCTTTGCCCGCATCGTGAGGGGCAGGGAAATGTTACATCGGAGACCGATAAAGCTACGTGGAGCCACCAAGGTAGTTTTTTTTATGAAAGACAGAGTGGGATGTTTTTGTAGCTTTAGGAGAGGGAGGTCTAGGAGTTTCGGTATGCACAAGTTCCTCGAACTTCTTTCGCACCGTACAATTCCAAACGTGCTCATCGTTAACAGAAATGTCAATGATGTTGATGATGATAAGATGGAAGATGAACGCAGGGAAATAGAAGCGTCCAAGGAAACTGAACGATGGAACGTGCCTCAGACGTAAGATAGAGGGAAGGCTGCAGAGTTCAACTCTGCGCTGTGGGGGTGTGCACAGCGTTCTTGCCACTGCACCCTGCGCCTGTGCATGTCTGTGAGGCTGCACCCTGCGTCTGCACTGCTGCTGCGTTTGCGCCACTGCTGCGCATGTGCTGCTTCGAATGTGTCTGTCCTGCTGCATGCTGCGTGTGTGCTGCGGCTGCGTGTGTGCCGATGCTGCGTGTGTGCTTCTGCGTCTGTGCTGCTGATGCGTGTGTGCTGCTGCTGCGTGTGTGCTGCTGCTGCGTGTGCGTGTCTGTGCCACGGCTGCTGCTGCGTGTGTGCCACTGCTGCGTGTGTGCCGCCGCTACGTGTGTGCATCTGTGTTGTTGCTGACCTCGAGGCCCTGGCGCTGGCGGCGTGCCTGCTCGTGCTCGTACTCGGCGCGGATGCTCTCGCGTTGCTGCTGCAGCCGCCGCTCCTCACGCTCCTCGTCCGCTCGCGTGCGAGCTCGCTCCTCGGCCTCGCGCCGTCGCTTCTCCTCGATCTGCACGCCGAGACGCGCAGAGACGCGCAGGGACACATAGACATAGAGGAACACAGACACACAGGGACGCGAAAAGAGACACGCAGGGAGATATAGACATAAAAAAACACAGAGACGCAGAAACATGCAGAGACACGCACAAACACACAGGGACACACACAAGCACACAGGGGCACGCAGAGACAAGTAGAGACACGTCGATACACGCAGATACATAGAGACATGCAGAGACACACTGAGATGGTCGTGATAAGTGACCCAGATCAGACTTTGCAGTAGCGCTCTGACCTCGGCTGCTCTGCCACCTCTGGGTGAGGAAGAGGCCTCGGACTGGCAGTGTGAGATCACCGAGCTGGCACGACTCAGATACTGGCCTCACATTTGGCCACCGCACGCGATTGGACGGTCTCAGCCCCGGGTCGCTCTCCAACGAGCGCACACGAAACACAATCGACATGACAAGGTGGGGGGGGGGCAGGGGTGGCGCCCCTCTCGCGCTCCATGGGGCCACGTGGTGCGCGAGAGCGGCGGTCTCGAGAACGCGTGCCGGGGAGCTCTCGCCTGCTGCTTCAGGAAGTCCTTGTAGAGGCCCTGCGCCCGTGCCTGCTGCTCCGTCACGGGCCCCGTGTTCTGCAGGGCGCCCCGGTAGGCGTAGCCGAAGCCTGGGTGGGGGGGGGGTGCAGCACGGGGTCTCAACGACACGCCGAGCGCGCGCGCACGACGGCGATGACCATGACATGCGCCGTTCGCCACTGAATGGTGGGGACGTCACGACGGCGCTTGTGCCATGCTAGGTGCACTTTGAGGCCGCGTCAAGTGTTTTAGGCCCGCTGCCACTGGCAGGAGGTCACGGGACAGACCCAGGTGCCATGAGGTGACTGGCAGATGCACCACCTGTGCCCCTGACTGTGCCAATTCTCTGCGTTTCAGCTGCCCGGTGATCTACTCATTGTTGTGAGCGTCCCTCTTCTATCCTCCGTTGTTGCTGGAGGGCGACTGCCTCCAACTGCCCAGTAGCAGCGTCCTTCACGAGCCTCCTCCACAGAGGCTGATCTTGACACCGCTGGTACCAGTCATCGGCAAGTCCACTCAGCTCCACATCCTCCTGTACCACATCACTCCATCTCTTCTCTAGCCCGTGCCGCGCCCGTTTAGCCCCCTCTATCCAGCAGAACAAAAGCTGTTTAGGCATGCGGTGACTGGGCATGTGGGCTACATGACCCACCCAACGCAGCCTTGCCTGCCGGAAGAGCTCACCGATGGGACTTTGCCCAGATCCTTTAAGGATTTGTGAGCTCCTCACACAATCCAGCCTGGTTAAACCCATGATGGATCGTAGGCAGGCCAGCCTGAATATTTTCAATGGGCGAAGATGCTCCATTAGGGGGGTCCACGTTTCGCAAGCGTAGAGAAGGGAGGCAATGACCATGGCTAAGAAGACTTGAAACTTCGTGCACGCTCACAGGCACACACGCACACACGCTCGCATGCACACACGCACGCTCACACGCACGCACGCAAGCTCACACGCACGTACACACGCACGCTCAAGCATACGCGGCCTCCCCCCCATCACCTGGGTACTTGTGGGGGCTGTCGCCGCCCCCCCCCATGTCTGCGCGTGGCGTGGCGAGGTTGAGGTCCAGGGAGAGGACGGCACGGGCGTCTCCCCGCGGCCGGTGGTGTGGGTTCTTGTACGCCTCCTCATTCTGCTTGTGCATCTGCTTGAGGTCGGCTAGCGCACAAAAACAGACCATGCCAGGCACTCATTTAAAGCTGAGTCGACCTAGGGGATGCCCAGGATCAGTTCAAATATTCGCCACTGATTATCGTCGGGACTCACACATATGTACACAGACACAGATATCTACATACATAGACATATGTACACAGACACAGATAGCTACATACATAACAACAGTAAAAACCGCCATTCACCAATACATGGCAGGTGAAGTCACCACAGTGATCGTGCCAGGCTAGGTGCAGCTTGAGGCAATTACGTGTGAAGGTCACAGGGAAGACCCAGGTGCTATGGGTTGACTGACTGAGATGACACTGTCCCAAGTTGACGTGGGCAGATATATTCATCCATTCATGGTCAGACACATGTGCACACATACAGGGGCAGAGATCCCCCAAACAGCCTTCAAAGACCTTGGGGCAAGTGCCGTAAGCACTAATATCAAATAGCGTGCGTACGTTTGGAGGAGTGAGGACACTGTGCTACAAACCCGCGGTTGGGTTTGTTGTCATTCCCCCGCACCTTCCGATTGGCGCGGCTGCAGCCACGCCTGGTGCGAAAGAAGTTCAGCAGCACACGTACAATCCCCACTCACGGCCCACATCGGCGACGAACATCTGAGTCCGGTCCTGGGCATCCCCTAGGCGTCTGCGCGTGGTGTTTAGCCAGACCACCCCGCCCACCCCCCGTGTGCCGTGGCAGCCTCAACGGGTGCTCGCTAACGGCGCCCCGGCAGTCCGTGTGTCCACGAGGGGTTATCTGTGCGTGACCGGGGCGGGGGGTGCACGCTGCGATCGGTCTCACTGATGAGGTTCCCATCCGCGTCGCGGAGAGGAGCACCGCCCCCGCCCTTGCCCCAGGGGCTGAACGCGCTCGCCTCCTCCTCGATGCGTGACTCGTAGCGCTCGCGCTCCTCCCGCTGACGCTGACGCCGCACGTCCTGCACGTGCATCTGGGATTCACGCAAAAACAAATAGAGCACGGCGCTCGACTGATTCATCCGCAGAGCAAACCAGAGTAGGTCGCCTTTGTCTCCCAAGTGACGATGTTTGACTACACACCGCACCAGGTACTCATCTGAGGCTGAGTCGACCTAGGTAATCAAACTCGGGTTGCTGGGTTCATAGAGCGGCGCATTAACCACTACACAACCATTCACGGGCGCATACAGATGTATGCGTACAAAGATACCCCATATAAGCTTAACCGACTGTTGTGGCGAGTACTGTTAGCAAGCACCTATGAAGGCTGGCACAGCACACGAGGGGGTGGTGTGGCCAGCACCGCACCACCTCCCCAACGCCGATGTTCACACACCACACCAGTGACACATTTAAGGCTGACTCGGACCTCGGAGAGGCCCAGGATAGGTTTGGATACCACTGCCATGGATGCTGACCATGGCTGGTAATTGGGACTGATGTTCACTGAGTTTGCAGTGCACGGCACCAACCACACTGCACCACCGATCCTCCACGTAATATTTTTTTATTGTATCTCGCGTCATTCATGCCACTGCGTCACACCGTGCTGCACGATCGGCGACCAGGACGGCACGTAGTTTGGAAGGATACCGGAGCAGCTGCAAAAAATCCACGAGGGTGAGGGGGGGGGCGACGCTCTATCCCCGTAGAGATGGAACGATACTCGTCAGCCCTTTGCCGTGCCGCCATCTCCAGGAGAGCCAGGGCACGGCACGTCTCCGCCCTACAGGAACATTTCTGCGATCCACCAACCCTCGCTGCCTCCACAGTGCGGGGTCACAGGCTACGTTGCAGCGCAGCCGGCACCGCGCGGCCATGAGCCACGTTCATTCGGCGGACGGCCTCGTGCTGTGCTACGATTGAACACTCATTTATTTAGAACTGCTTCCTGTGTTTTGTTTGTTGACCTTCCCCCACACCGGCGATTAACGCGGTTGGCTAAGTACGGTGCAAAATAAGTTCAACATACACATACGTAGAAAGTAATCGTATTCATGAGCTGAATATGACCTTGTGAAACTTGCAAAGGTAGTCCTCCATTAAAGTTTTTTTTGGGTTAGATCGCGTGAATATAAATGTGTCGTTAAACCCGCCACCACTCGACACAGCCAATGAGCAAGGTTTGTCATGTAAACAAAACGTGCCAATTCTTTACTGGCACAGCACACCGGTGTGTTGGAGAGTACACCCACAGCATTACCAATTTCAACGACGCATTTACATTCCCACAATCTAACCCAGTTAAAACCTCTATCGTGGATAAGATTGGTTGCGAAAGCCTCCGTGTTGAAGGTAGTTCTGCTGCTGACCACTGCTGCATGTATTTGATGATTCATTTTCACACGGAAGAGGGAAGAGGGCGACACGGCGCGTGGCCCAGTGGCGGCCGGAGCAGCGCCGTAGCAGCGGGCGAGCGAGCGTGCGTCAACGCGTGCACCGCGCCCGGCACCGCACCTGCTCCTCCAGCTCCTCCTGGTAGCGCTGGTGTTTCTCGCGCTGTTTGCTGCGGTCGGCGGAGCCCGGCACGAAATCGGAGCCCAGTTGGGACGTGGGGCCCACGGCCCTGCGCGCGCCGCTAGCGGGGAGGGGAGGGGTTACAACGCAACGCAATTACACAACGCTATGCAATTACACAATGCTACAAAGACAAAGGTCCCCCAAACAGCCTTAACAGACTGTTGCAGCAAGTGCTCTTAGCGAGTAGCACCTATGAAGGCCGGCACGGCACACGAGCGGGTGGGCGGCCAGCATCACACCGGGCTGCCTTTGTCTACCCAGTGGCAATATTAACTACACACCATGCCAGGTACTAATTTAAGGCTGAGTCATCCTAGGGGAGGCCTAGGAGCGGTTCAGATAGTCGTCACTGGTGTTGGTGGCCGTGAGCGGAAATCGAACTCAGTTCAGCGGATTCGTAGCGAAGCACACTAACCATTACACAACCGCCTCCTCGCATATCTATGTACCGACACATTTAAAAAATAGATATTTTTTAACATGAACTCCCACCCTTCTGAGAGTGCATGATCTCACTAGCACTGGTTCAACACAAGCAAATTCTGGACCGGTGCCTCGTCAGGCTCACTTGAACCAATGCCGGTGACCTTTAAGACACGGCCTTCAGCAATTGACGGTCAGGTGCACGATCACAGCAACCGCCCACGACGCGCCAGCCCAGCCAGAGTCCCCTCACCTCACCACAACCACCGTGACCCCCGCGACCCCCAGGCACATCGCAACGTGCGGTGCATCCTGGGAGCCACTCCGGGTCAGTCCATGGAGCCCGGCACACGTAGTGGGGAGGGGGGAGGGTGAGATTTTAAATCCGTTGACGGCGCCACTCCAGCCTGCAGCTGGCAGCCGCATGCTAAAAATGCTAATCGGCATTTCCCTTCGTTCATTTACAGAATCAGATTTCAACCGCCAGACGGCGGTGCGTAAATGCGCTGGCGGCGAATTCAAATCGCGGGGCCGATTGATTCCCCCCCGGGGTGGGGTCCCTCGCATGTAATGGCACAGGTTGAATTTGACACGCGCATTCATCCTGCGACCTCACCTGACCGCCGTGACTCTCTGGGGCCCCGGCACCGCCACAGAGGCGCCCGGACCCTGCTGACGATGCCTGTACGGGGCGAGGTCGTCCGCCGAGTGCTGAACCCCGAACGGGCGCCCTCCTGACGAAAGACGACAACAGCAGCAGCAGCAGGCGCCGATCGCCGGAGAGCGACGGTGGCGAGGGGTGACGTCGCCACCGTGGGGTGGTGCTGGGTGGTGCCGGGTGGTGCCGGGTGGTGTTGGGTGGTGCCGGGTGTCAGTTGGTCACGGGGGGGCCTCCCCTCTCACACAGGTGTGCCTGAAGCTCATCTCCGTGGGAAGGGTTCCCAGCTCACCATCGCCTCTTTTCCACTGCACAAGCGAACTGCTCCGGGGCCGTGCGGCTCTGGAGGTCGACTTTCCACTGCGGAGCGCGAGTCGCTGCAACTTACGTCGTACGGAGACGCACGAGGCAAGGCGCATCTGAGCGACGAAGAAGGTTAACCCTGCCCCCTGATGTGTCGGACGTCTCGTGGCATCGAATTAAACTAAAGCTATTTCTGTGATTTTACCAGATAAGTCCCACTGAGCTACGTAGCTCTTTTTCAGAAGCGACCTGGCCACAAATGATGGCTCAACGAAGTGGCTTATCAATGTATAGCAGCTGAATACTCTCAAGGTGTGATGTTGATTCTAAATTGTGGAGGGAAATCCGGAGGAAGTGAAGAAAAATCCACGCGACCACGGGGAGAGAGACAAGCAGACTCCAAACACACAGCAGGCGTCAGGGTCGGTCTTGAACCCCCGACCTTCTGCATACCAGGCGAGGCAGTTAACATCTCATCCCCACGGCGGGGTCTCGTGAGGCCACTGCACTGTGGTTTTAGTTCTGGCTCAGCTCGGCAAACGGCCAGCGGAAAATAACCGTCACGGTGCCGGCTCAGCGGCACGGACACGGCAGTGGAAAAGAGGCGACGCGTCTTGTCTTTGGCCGAGCCTCCCAGCAACACGGTTGGCTCCAAGCGGTGCGGTGAGGGGGCGACGCCGGGGGTGCAGGCCTTACGGTGGGTCAGGCTGGGGTCCAGGGGGTCGTGGGCCCCATAGAAGAAGTAGGCCTCGTCGTACGGGGTCCGCGTGCTGTCCATCATGAGTGGAGGCGGTGGCGCCGGATGTGGGGCCGCGGCACTGTAGAACAACCACCGCAACCACCACCGTTACAATCAACACCACAACAACAACCGCCGCGACCACCACCGCTACAACAACCACCACAACCACCACCGCTACAATCAACACCACAACAACCGCCGCGACCACCACCGCTACAACAACCAACACAACCACCACCGCTACAATCAACACCACAACAACCGCCGCGACCACCACCGCTACATCAAACCACCGCAACCACCACCATTACAACCACCACAACAACCGTTGCAACCACCGCAACAACCATCGCTACAGCAACCACCACAACAACCACTACAACCACCGCAACTACCACCGCTACAACAACCACAACAACCACCGCAACAACCACGGCTACCACAACCAGCACCGCTCTACAACAACCACCAGAACAACCACCACCGCTACAACAACCACCACTACAAGCAACCACTCAAACGCAAAATGGTCGCGCCTGCCTCGAGCGAGATTGCAAGGGATTGTTTGTGTGATGACGCTATCAGCGATGGCACATTCGGGACACAATCGGGAGGAAGAGGCAAAGGCAAACGGAGGAAAAAGGAAAACCATCGAGTGGATCGAATGGGCGGGCAGCTCACCGGGGAGACATCATGAGAGCGAGCATGTCCCAAGACATGAAGGGGTTCGGGCCTCCAGATCCCCTGAACTCATCCCCTGCTCCCCCTCCTGCTCCCCCTCCTGCTCCTCCTCCTCCCGCTCCGGGGACCTCGTCCGGCCGCTGCCCATGTCCCCCGTCGCGGTGCCAGGCATGAGGGGCGGCCCGGCCGAGCGGAGGTCCCGACTCAGCGACCACGCGGCCCCCCGGGCGCACGCGGCTCCGGAGCGGCTCGCGAACCACGGCGGAGAACTCCCGAAGACGCCCGGGCTGGTCGGGGGGTGGAAGAAGGGGGGGTGGGGGGTGCAATACAATTTCACAGCGGTGTAGTACAGCGCGACGTGATACGGTGCAGAACGATACAGCGGAGGGCAGCGGTTCTTTTTAAGCTGGGGTGCACGCATCCTATTGGAGGTGCGTGATGCCCTTTCTGGGGGGTGGGGGGTGCGAGACACAGCCGGATTTTTGTTTAGAAGGTTAATCATCGAAAAACACAAATAAAGCACGGGCACGTAAGTGACAGCTTACTTTGTTTCACCAAACCCGGTGTGTTTATTAATATTGTACCTTTTTTTACGATTGACAACCAAATGGGTTGCAAGGCTGCAGCAAAGGGGAAGAACCACTGGTGGAGAGTAAGGCTACACAGAGCGCGATGTGATATACATTGCAATACAGAGTGCAATGCATTGCAATGCACAGCAGTCTGGTACAACGCAACGCGATGTGATATGCAATCGAATATGGAACAATGCAATGCATTGCAATGCGATGCACAGTCGTCCGGTACAACGCGAAGTGACAGCACGGTGAGTGCAATACGACACCGCACCTCTTTTTCAGGGTCAACTGCTCCAGACGCGGCCACCTTCAGGTCGAACTCCTTCTCTCTGCAAACCACGCCCGGCGCGCACGCCACCAGCGAAGAGAGAGGGGGAGAGAGCACGCGAGTGGGAGCTGTCAGTGAGTTGTGAGTGGCGAGCGAGTGGGAAAGAGAGTCAGGAGGCACGGTAGAGAGCACGGGCGGTGCATCGGCCAGTAGTCATCTCAGTCAGTCGATCCACGTGGCACCCGCTGGGTCTGCCCCGTGACCTCCGGCCAGCGGGCAGTTCGACACTTCGCGTGGCCTTAACGTGCACCTAGCCTGGCACAAGCGCCGTGGTAGCGTCACTGTCACTTCGTAGCGAACGGCGGTTGTTTTTGTTGGGTCAGGAGCATTACATGGGGAGCGGTGGTGCGAGCAGTTAGCGCTACGCTGCGCTATGAACTCCAGCCACCAATACCAGTGATAGCGATGATCTGAACTGGATCCTAGGCCTCCCCTAGGTCGACTCAGCCTCAAATGAGTATCAGGTGTGGTGTGCAAACATCGCCACTTGGGGAGACAAAGGCGGCGCGGGCGGGCGTGGTGCTGGCCACCCTCACTCCTCGTGTGCCTTGCCGGCCTTCATCGGTAGCGACTGGCTAACGGCACTTGGCCCAACAGCATACCGTGTCAACCCGTACAGTTTACCCCGTATTCTTGTAACAAGGAAATTGAGTTTTCATGGTCCATACGGCGTACAGCCGTTTCAATACGGGCAAACAAAACAATCATACGGCGAAATCAAAGAAAAATAGTTGTGATCCAGATTTGTATTTATTTTACTCTACAGAGTAGAGATCCCCGTTGCAGCCGACACCAGCCAAATTACTGTCACCAACACCTGTGTTGACAGCACCTGTGTAGTCACTAACACCTGTGTTGTCACCAACACCTGTGTTGATGACAATGATTCTGTAAAGCATTTCTGTTGAGGGTTCCCTGAACCTTATACAAACAGGATTGAGATGTACATTAGTGATAGCAGTGTATTGTTAAATCCTTCATTATTTTCTGTGGCCATTGTTGTACATTTACAACATGAGTGTGTGCATCCTCATATCAAGCAAGTGGTATCATCAGCATGCAAGATCACAGACGGTAGCATGATAAGTACCCTTCTTGACACCAATTAATTATCAAAATTAATACGTAAAACAGTTTTTGTTTAGTCACGTAACTTTTGTCTATTTGTTTGTGTTTCTTCCTTGCGATGGGAACTTTGTATGATGAACGTTGGGATGTATAAAGGGCACGGGGTGACCAATAAGGTCCGAATTGGTCTGTAATAAGGTAGGGCACTGACAAGGGGTGGACAGGTATGCAACAGCCTGTTAAGGCTACACATGGGAATCTGTGTCTTATTTTGTTGTTGTTGGTGGTGCTGATGTTGTTGTTGGTGGTGCTGATGTTGTTGTTGGTGGTGCTGATGTTGTTGTTGTTGGTGGTGCTGATGTTGTTGTTGGTGGTGCTGATGTTGTTGTTGGTGGTGGTGCTGATGTTGTTGTTGGTGGTGCTGATGTTGTTGTTGGTGGTGCTGATGTTGTTGTTGTTGGTGGTGCTGATGTTGTTGGTGGTGGTGGTGCTGATGTTGTTGGTGGTGGTGGTGCTGATGTTGTTGTTGGTGGTGGTGCTGATGTTGTTGTTGGTGGTGCTGATGTTGTTGTTGTTGGTGGTGGTGCTGATGTTGTTGTTGGTGGTGCTGATGTTGTTGTTGTTGGTGGTGCTGATGTTGTTGTTAGTGGTGGTGCTGATGTTGTTGTTGGTGGTGGTGCTGATGTTGTTGTTGGTGGTGGTGCTGATGTTGTTGTTGTTGGTGGTGCTGATGTTGTTGTTGGTGGTGGTGCTGATGTTGTTGTTGGTGATGGTGCTGATGGCTCACTTCCTCCGGTTGCTCGCCTGCTGTCCCATTTGCTGGAGCAGCTCCTGGCGGTACACCTCCTTGCGGCGCCTCTGGGCGCTCGCTCGCTCCGGGATGCCTGCTCGGGAACACGAGCGACGTTGTCATTCGTTCAATCACTCAATCATTCATTTATTCCTTCACCCGCCTGTTATCCGCAATGTCGCTCGTAAGCGATTCACGCGGGCACCGTCAGAGGAGTTTCGATAGCTTCAGGAACGCACGCTCGCACAACCCACGTGTGTCGATGCACTGCTGGATAAAAGCCGTTGGGGTTACTTGACCATGCTTCACCACGCCGCTCAAGAGCGGGGTGGCGGGGTGGTGCAGGCGGGAAGCACAGAAGTAGAGTACTATACTTTTTTTTTTGCTGCACTGCCCTCTGCTGCCCCAAAAAGGCAGTCTTACAGCAGCAGTTAGCCGCCTGTAATAATCCGTTAAGTGTCGCGGTCACCCACCCCCATCCAAACGCTGTCCAGGCGCGAGCCTCTTGTTTAGCTTCTGCGATCACATGAGGAGCGCGGGCGCATGGGACGGGCGCTGGTCCCGTTCGACCGAAAAACGGGGCCAGCGGCCTCTCCCCTGCGCCAGGGGGCACCCGGGCCAGGGAGGGCCGGGGAGGGCCGGGACGAACGATCGTCATGCGGGCGTGGCCACGACGTTTCAAGCGAGGCTCATTTGGAGAAGCAGAGAATGTTTGTAACTTGAATTTATCATTGACCCGTATCTTGATTTTTGGCACCGGAGAACGGTCCCGGTGGCCCCCTGGCCCCGCTGTCACGGCTACTAACGGGGCGTAGATGGGGGGTGGCACGACCACGGATTTCTAAATTAAAAACTCCACAGCCGGCCAGCATGAGTGGATCCGGCCGTGTGGCCACCCCCGACGATTGTGTTGTCTCGCGGATGACTATCGGTATCATGTGGAAGCAGGGGCACAACTATGATGCGATGGGGGGATATGTGATGCGGTAGCGTTACGCGACGCACAGGGGCCCAATTGGCCACAAGGTGGGCCCCGAATGAACAGATATAAACAAGTAAAACATTTTGAAAAAATATTCAACAACATTTGCTGCGGTCTACTGCCATGGACCAAGCCCGATGATTAAGGCATCTGGCTATCGTAGCAATGGAGCAGCAATAAAGTTGCGCGATCCACCCACTTTGAGGAAATCCTAGACCGATGGGGCTGGGATGAAAGCACGATGCACGACAACTTCATTGTGAGTCGCATTGTACCTTTGAATCTTTAATATTAATACGCCACTGTGAGACTGTCTTCTTCTAAATCCAATACACGGTGCGACTAAAATAACATTTTTTTGTTACAGCCTAACATATTATGGTTATACGGGGTTAACACAAATTTCCGTAGCTATTTCAGTCAAAGTGAGTCGGGAGAAATGAGGGGGACTTGCAGATCTTGCATAGCCCCCCCCCCCCCCCCCCGTCACGTTGTAATCGGAAGTTGTGCCCAGGGCCGGATTAAGGTTCTTGTAGGCCCTGTTTTGTACGCCTTCAGTGATGACTCTCTCCCACTGATGCTGCCCCCATGGTTACCACGACCGCTGCTGTCACTCTGCTTGATTGTGCGAAAACCCCCACTTGAAGATGTTTCTTTGCTAATTTTGCAATGAAAAAAAAACTCGAAAAGTTAATCTCCGGTGTTTAATTTCTCTCACCTTATGGAAAAAAGCGATTGACATGACTCTGTCTCTTTGTATACACACCATGCCCATCTCTGTTTAGGGGCCGTTTACAAATGACGTCACGCGATTTTGGACGATTTGGGTGGAAGATGCTGGTTTTGTGGGTCGTAGAGAGTCGGCAGGTTTGGCCACCCCTGCTATAGAAGAAGGCGCGCTAACAAAGGGACGGGCACACACAGACAGCCATGCGGTGGCGGTGGTTGGTGGTGATGATGGAGAAGGCGCGTGTGTGTATGTTACTGCATGTTGGAACTTCTTTCATACCGTACGTAGCCAACCCTGGATAATCGGAGGTTACGGGGGGGGGGGACAAACTAAACACAACAAAGCAGTTCTAAAGAAATTCGTTTTCAATTTATGTTCAAAAGTGCATAGCACCCGTGGCCTCCTAATCTCGGGAGGAAGAGCGTTCCAGACGGCCGCAGAAGCGCATCTGAAAGTGTGCGCGATGCGGTGACCGTCTTTGTTCGACGGCGAGCCAAAAGCCGCTGCTGCGAGGATGACCACCGGAGTTCGCGTGATAATGGTTCATGCTCCTCGACGAGATCAGCAATGTACTGTGGTTCATTTGTTGCAAGCACTTTGTGTATATTGAGTGCGACCTCATAATATAATATATTCGTTTGGCAACCGGATTCCAATGCAGCTCGTCGAGCACTGGACGGACACGGTCGGATCTTGCAGTGCCCGTCACGACACGTGCCAGAGAATTGTGGACACTCCACAGCTTGGTCATGTGTTTTTTTTCCAGACGTCCCGTAGAGTGTGGGAGAGATACGTACCCAGAGGCAGGCCTGTGTGGTTGGAAGCTATCTCCATGGTCCCTCGCTCCTCGCCACTCCTCGCTGAGAAGATCTGGCCAGACAAAAACAAAGATCCCCCATATAGAATTTAACAGACTGTTGGGGCAGGTGCTGTTTGCGAGCACCTGTGAAGGTTGGTACGGCACACGAGAGGATGGGTGTCCAGCAGCACGCCCGGTCGCCTTTGTCACCCCTAGTAGCGATGTTTACATACTGCGCCAGGTACTCATTTGAGGCTGAGTCGACCTAGGGGAGCCCCAGAACCGGTTCAGATAATCGTCATGAGCGGGGAATCGAACTCGAACCGCCTAGTTCGTAGCGCAGCATAGCGCTTACCGCTGCATTTCTCACATACAGCGCGCAAGTGAGAAATGCCCTCGAGACTGACGGGAAGCAACGTCCAGGGCGTCTAATGATCTTGGCTCCTCGTCACCATCAGTAGCCCGCGGCTGTCATCCCCCGAGCCCAAAATAACTCCTCTGTCTCTCTCTGTGTCGCTCCTCATACCGCTCGCTCGCTGCTCACGTCGCTTCACCGTCGCTGGAGAATCAAGTTGCTCCGCGCGCGAGAGAGATCCACGAGCCGTGGAGACATCCTGGCAGCCACCGCGTGCGTTCTGGGATTAACGCAAACTTTCATGATTTCTTTGGTTTGTTATCAAACTGTTCGCAATCCTCTGGATCTCTCTCCCTGCCATTTGTCTTCTTTCTTCGGTAATGCACGAGCGAGGAGAACTCGCACACTAAAAAAAACCCCAACTGTGACATGAGCCAGTCGAATGGCTATGAAATATGACAATTGTTACAAAATAGCCGAGCATTACCACTTTGTTGCCACGAACCCTGATTTGTGCGCGTGTTGAGCTGGTTTCGCTGAAACACGCATTCGACAAAGCCGCATTTGGCAAAGTTTTACCACAACTGTGTTTGTTTGACTGGCATACGATGAACATTGCTCTCATACGGCAAAGCGGCTATGTGAGTGCTGTCCCTCTGCTATGTGAACCAGATTTCAGCTGTATGTGTTTAACTTCTTTCGCACCGTACGTAGCCAACCGTGCTAATCGGAGGTGCGGGGGGCGAAGGACAACAACAGCACTAAGCACTAAAAGCGGTTCTTAAAGAAATTCGTTTTCGATCTAGATTATTTAAAGTGGATAGCTCCAGGAGCTTCTTTATATCGGAAGGAAGAGCGTTCCAGACGGCCGCAGAAGGGCATCTGAAAGGGCGACTGTGTGTATGAGTGCGTGTAGTGCCGTCCTTCATAGGTGCTAATCGCTAAACAGCACTTACCCGACCAGGACATACGGAGGACCTTTGTCTGTGTATGTATGTAAGTTAAGCTTCTTTCGCACCGTACGTAGTCAACTGTGCTAATCTGAGGTGCGGGGGGGGGGGGGAACAACAGCAACACTAAACACAAAAAGCAGTTCTAAAGAAGTGAGTTTTCGATCTACATTTGAAATTGCACAGCACCCAGTGCCTTTCCGAATATCCTGATATATTAGAAGCGGTCACGCGCTTGCGCTGCCGTGCCAAGAAAGGGTGCGCCCATTAACTCGTGATGAATTGCAGTCCGAACTGGCTGAGGTGCTCATTGGACAGCACGCTGTAAGCCTGCGATAAAAAGCCACTTCACGTGTCACCCGCCCGCGTCCTCGCGGGGTCTGAAGTGTGCCGGGACACCGCCTGGCTTCATGTAAAGCGGTCGTGCCCCAGTGCCCACCCCATGAGTTCACGGTGGTGGCGAGGCTCAGGGACCCCACCAGATTCCGCTTGAGAACGCGCACTCTCGTCGCTAACGATGCTTCACGACCCTGTCAAGTCCCCCTACAACACGTGTCACGCCCTCCACAACACGTGTCAAGTCCCCCAGCATTGTGTTGTGTTGGACATGTCGCTTGCATCATTTTCAGGCCTCAATTTTTCATTCAATATTGTCCGGGTCGCTAGTAGACTGACGCCGGAGTTGACGAGTAACTCGTCGCTTGCACCGTGAGCCTTGGGAATCAACGTTCACAGACGAATCCGTTGCACAACATCCCTGACGACCCTCAGCTCCCTCCCCAACAGTGGACCCAACGACGCGGCGCTAATCCCTAGTGACGGGGGACACGCTGAGCACATGGCAGGCAGCGAGCGCGGAAGGGTCACGGTGCCTCTAAGCCCTACGGCACCGTTCACACTGCCCCGCTGCCGGCTGTTGTTACGCGCAGCGTGGGGTGGGCTGTGTGCTTAGCGCTGTCGCAGGGCAAGTCCAGGCAGCGTGAGGATGGAGGCGATGCGACAACCATGCTCAGGCCACTCGTTGTGGTAAAGGGGCCTTCGCGATTCGTCCACACTGGCCGCCAGAAGTCGTGGAAGACGTGACAGTCACCCACACTGTGGCTCACCACACGTGATCTGGGGTGCCGCGGTGGCGAGGAGATGTTAATTACCTCGCCTGGTATGCAGGAGGTCGTGGGTTCGATCCCACCCTGACGCCCGTTGTATAATTGGAGTTTGCATGTCTCTCTCTCTCTCTCATCATCACCACGGTGGCTAGGAGATGTTAATTACCTCGCCTGGTATGCAGGAGATCGTGGGTTCGATCCCACCCTGACGCCCGTTGTATAATTTGAGTTTGCGTCTCTCTCTCGCCGTGGTTGCGTAGATTTTTCTCCAGGTCCTCCGGTTTTTCCCCTCCACATTTCGACTCAACATCACGCGTTCACAGCATTTGGCTGCTCTAAATGTTCACATAAGCCACTTCATTGAGCTATCATTTGTGGCCAGGTCGCTTCTGAAACGAGCTATATAGCTCAGTAGACCTTACCTGGTAAAATTATAACGAAAGTATTAGTAAAATAGTAGCTATAACCAACTTGCACCGATGATGATTCAACTGCTGCACCGGGAGAGCAAACCGGCCCATCTCCTGATTCCAAGTCGGGTGTGACGCTCTCCGTTATACTACGACAGCTTCCCCTGGCACTGCGAGACGCCGTGTCGAACAGAACCCAGCCACAGCAAGGCTCAACGCCGTGGAGGCAAAGACTCGCGTCACATTGTAACTGCCCCCCGTGGCTAGGACACACTTACCAACCATGAGGTATGCAGCCCATCCATGTGAGAGAGGGACTGAATAATACACCGCGAGGATTCACAGGCTTCCGTGGTGAGGCCTGAGGCTCACAGAGACAGACTAGAGCAGTGGTTCTCAGAGAGTGGTCCGCACACCACCAGCGGACCGTGACGGTCCTCCAGATGGTCCGCGGTTAGCTGCGATGTAAATTCAGGTTGATCCGCCAATAACGACCTTTTATTTCGGATATGAATGAATACGTTGCTTGCATTTAATAAAACAAAAATTATGTTCCGGGAATATGACTAATTTTGTATGACTGGTGTTTCGAAAGAAGTGAATGTGTTTTGTGGGGCTGTGTGGTTCGCAGGAATGTTTACATCGGCCGAATGGTCCGTGTGGCAAAACAATTTGAGAGAATTTTCTGTTAGACAGAACACACTCACAATCCTTAACATTGACTGCGGTCGTGCCCTAGAGCAGGGGTAGGTAACGTCCGGCCC
Source organism: Lethenteron reissneri (assembly GCF_015708825.2). Taxonomy (NCBI): domain Eukaryota; kingdom Metazoa; phylum Chordata; class Hyperoartia; order Petromyzontiformes; family Petromyzontidae; genus Lethenteron; species Lethenteron reissneri. Next base: position 14,167,250 of record NC_083797.1, on the reverse strand, counting down.
GCGGGCCGTATGAGGCCAGCGAAATCATTTGGTGTGGCCCTGCCAAGGCAACCGCAGACGGGACTCGAAATTCAATAAATCTAGAAGCAAACCTGGAAAAGCAGTTGTGAGTAGCAGCAACATCGTCAATACCAGCTAACATCACACGCCTCGCCAAAGACAAGCAGTTCCAGCCATCACATTGGGGGTGAGTTCATTAAATGTTTGACCAAATATAACAGGCACATTTTTTTGTGATAATTTTGTATGGCCCGCGAATGATGCTATAAATATCCAAATGGCCCTTGGCAGAAAAAGTTTCCCCGCCCCTGCCGTAGAGCCACAGAGCCAGGCAATAACATACAAACACACAATACATATAAAGAAATAGACATTTCCCACAACACAATGAAGCAAAGCCTGGAGTGTGTCTCCTCCTCACACAGGAGTGTGCGCACGTACGTTGAACTTCTTTCGCACCGTACGTAGCCAACCGTGCTAATCGGAGGTCCGGAAAGGTGAGGTGGCTCTCATCTATAGTTGGGCCCGGTGGTGGAAAGTCCACATTCCGATGGCAGGAGCCAGGAAGTCCATAGGAAGACTGCTGTTTACTTTCTAGATGAAAAACGGTGATTATTTTAACGACCCGTAATGATGATGGCGGTAATGATGATGGTGATGATGGGCTGAGTTGATGCCCAACCAGTAATTCACCTTGTGACGTTCCGATTGTGAAGAAATCCACATCACGCTCAAGGGAAACGCATCAAAGCCTGTTGTGCAGCATGGCCAGGAAAAAAAACCAGGACCTCTGAGATCAGAGCGCAGTGGTAAAAATAAAACATCAAAAAACATTTTTTTTATGTCACCAGGTAAGGCCCACTGAGCTGTATAGCTTGTTTTCAGAAGCGACCTGGCGACCACAAATTATAGCCCAAAGAAGTGGATTATCACGTGGACATTCAGAGCAGCAGAACAATCTAAAGGCATTTTGATTCTACATATGGAGGAAAAAACCGGAGGACTCGGAGAAAAATCTACGCGACCACGAGGAGCACATCCAAATTCCAAATACACGGTCGTTCAGGGTCGAGATCGAACCCACGACCTCCTGCATATCAGGCGAGGTGGTTAACATCTCGCCACCGTGGCGAGAAACAGCACCGCTCTCCACTGCGTGCGTGAGACGACCCGGTACTCACTCAAGGCTGAGTCGACCTTAGGCGAGGCTCCTGACAAGGCTTCCGAAGTTTACATTCTCTCCGGCGACGATAGGATGATGTGCGTGGCGGTCATTAGCTGAAGCCGCGTCTGGCAGGCTCGAGTCGGCACGCGCGATCCACCTTCCCCCGCCTCTAGCGCCCTCAGCCACTGTGGTTCCACTCGCACGCACACACACACACAGCCGGGTTGCTAGGAGACACCACAGATTGCAGGTAAAGGAGCCTTTCGCGGCCGCTATCGTGTTTGCTCAACATCGAGTCAGGCCATGCCAAACAGTGCAAGCGGACACACACAAAGACCCCCCTCCCGTAAAACCTTCAATAGACTGTTGGGGCAAGTGTTGTAAGCGAGCGCTTGTGAACACTGGCACGGCACACTGAGAGGGTGGGTGGCCAGCGCCACGCCCGACCGCCTTTGTCTCCCCAGTGGCGATGTTGTGGGGGGACTTGACACGTGTTGTGGAGGGCGTGACACGTGTTGTGGAGAGCGTGACACGTGTTGTGGGGGGACTTGGCACGTGTTGTGGGGGGACTTGACACGTGTTGTGGGGGGACTTGGCACGTGTTGTGGGGGGACTTGACACGTGTTGTGGAGAGCGTGACACGTGTTGTGGGGGGACTTGGCACGTGTTGTGGGGGGACTTGGCACGTGTTGTGGGGGGACTTGGCACGTGTTGTGGGGGGACTTGGCACGTGTTGTGGGGGGACTTGACACGTGTTGTGGGGGGACTTGGCACGTGTTGTGGGGGGACTTGACACGTGTTGTGGGGGGACTTGGCACGTGTTGTGGGGGGACTTGGCACGTGTTGTGGGGAGACTTGGCACGTGTTGTGGGGGGACTTGACACGTGTTGTGGGGGGACTTGGCACGTGTTGTGGGGGGACTTGACACGTGTTGTGGGGAGACTTGGCACGTGTTGTGGGGGGACTTGGCACGTGTTGTGGGGGGACTTGGCACGTGTTGTGGGGGGACTTGACACGTGTTGTGGGGGGACTTGGCACGTGTTGTGGGGGGACTTGGCACGTGTTGTGGGGGGACTTGGCACGTGTTGTGGGGGGACTTGACACGTGTTGTGGGGGGACTTGGCACGTGTTGTGGGGGGACTTGACACGTGTTGTGGGGGGACTTGACACGTGTTGTGGGGGGACTTGGCACGTGTTGTGGGGGGACTTGACACGTGTTGTGGGGGGACTTGGCACGTGTTGTGGAGAGCGTGACACGTGTTGTAGGGAGACTTGACACGTGTTGTGGGGGGACTTTACACGTGTTGTGGGGGGACTTGACACGTGTTGTGGGGGGACTTGACACGTGTTGTGGGGGGACTTGGCACGTGTTGTGGGGGGACTTGACACGTATTGTGGGGGGACTTGACACGTGTTGTGGGGGGACTTGACACGTGTTGTGGGGAGACTTGACACGTGTTGTGGGGGGACTTGGCACGTGTTGTGGGGGGACTTGGCACGTGTTGTGGGGGGACTTGGCACGTGTTGTGGGGGGACTTGACACGTGCTGTGGGGAGACTTGACACGTGTTGTGGAGAGCGTGACACGTGTTGTGGAGAGCGTGACACGTGTTGTGGGGGGACTTGGCACGTGTTGTGGGGGGACTTGGCACGTGTTGTGGGGGGACTTGACACGTGTTGTGGGGGGACTTGGCACGTGTTGTGGGGGGACTTGACACGTGTTGTGGGGGGACTTGACACGTGTTGTGGGGGGACTTGGCACGTGTTGTGGAGAGCGTGACACGTGTTGTAGGGAGACTTGACACGTGTTGTGGGGGGACTTTACACGTGTTGTGGGGGGACTTGGCACGTGTTGTGGGGGGACTTGACACGTGTTGTGGGGGGACTTGACACGTGTTGTGGGGGGACTTGACACGTGTTGTGGGGAGACTTGACACGTGTTGTGGGGGGACTTGGCACGTGTTGTGGGGGGACTTGGCACGTGTTGTGGGGGGACTTGGCACGTGTTGTGGGGGGACTTGACACGTGTTGTGGGGAGACTTGACATGTATTGTGGAGAGCGTGACACGTGTTGTGGAGAGCGTGACACGTGTTGTGGGGGGACTTGGCACGTGTTGTGGAGAGCGTGACACGTGTTGTGGGGGGACTTGGCACGTGTTGTGGAGAGCGTGACACGTGTTGTGGGGGGACTTGACACGTGTTGTAGGGGGACTTGACACGTGTTGTGGGGGGACTTGACACGTGTTGTGGGGAGACTTGGCACGTGTTGTGGGGGGACTTGGCACGTGTTGTGGGGGGACTTGACACGTGTTGTGGGGGGACTTGACACGTGTTGTGGGGGGACTTGACACGTGTTGTGGAGAGCGTGACACGTGTTGTGGAGAGCGTGACACGTGTTGTGGGGGGACTTGGCACGTGTTGTAGGGGGACTTGACACGTGTTGTGGGGGAACTTGACACGTGTTGTAGGGGGACTTGCCACGTGTTGTGGGGGGACTTGACACGTGTTGTGGAGAGCGTGACACGTGTTGTGGAGAGCGTGACACGTGTTGTGGGGGGACTTGGCACGTGTTGTGGGGGGACTTGGCACGTGTTGTGGGGGGACTTGGCACGTGTTGTAGGGGGACTTGACACGTGTTGTGGTCGGGACTTGACACGTGTTGTAGGGGGACTTGACACGTGTTGTGGGGGGACTTGACACGTGTTGTGGGGGGACTTGGCACGTGTTGTGGGGGGCGTGACACGTGTTGTGGGAGGACTTGACACGTGTTGTGGGGGGACTTGGCACGTGTTGTGGGGGGACTTGGCACGTGTTGTGGGGGGACTTGGCACGTGTTGTGGGGGGACTTGCCACGTGTTGTGGGGGGCCTTGGCACGTGTTGTGGGGGGACTTGGCACGTGTTGTGGGGGGACTTGGCACGTGTTGTGAGGGGACTTGGCACGTGTTGTAGGGGGACTTGGCACGTGTTGTGGAGAGCGTGACACGTGTTGTGGAGGGACTTGCCACGTGTTGTGGGGGGACTTGGCACGTGTTGTGGGGAGACTTGGCACGTGTTGTGGAGAGCGTGACACGTGTTGTGGGGGGACTTGCCACGTGTTGTGGGGGGACTTGGCACGTGTTGTGGAGAGCGTGACACGTGTTGTGGGGGGACTTGACACGTGTTGTGGAGAGCGTGACACGTGTTGTGGAGAGCGTGACACCTGTTGTGGGGGGCGTGACACGTGTTGTGGGGGGACTTGACACGTGTTGTGGAGAGCGTGACACGTGTTGTGGAGAGCGTGACACCTGTTGTGGGGGGCGTGACACGTGTTGTGGGGGGACTTGGCACGTGTTGTGGAGAGCGTGACACGTGTTGTGGGGGGACTTGACACGTGTTGTGGGGGGACTTGATACTCGGTACTCAATTGAGGCTGAGTCGGCCTATGCATAGACGCACGCACACACACACACGTATGCACGCACGTGTGCACACGTACATATACATAAACATACGTATACACACACCTACTCTCTCAACGTATACGCACACCATCATCCGGGTAAATTATTTTTTTAAATCCCAATGCAGGACGCGCCTGATGAGTCTTGGCTTAGAGAGAGAGACTGGGCCCTGCCATGGGGATGTGGAATGTCCACCACCGGCTCAGGGCCACCTGACACTCGTCGTTGAAGAAGGGGAGACACTGTCACTCGGCCACGATGATCGACTTTCATAGCGAGGCCATGGGTTTGAAAATCGACTGCGCAGCCTTTAATTTTTGCAGTTTGGCAGTGAACGCCAGACATTTACCCAAAATTCCAACGAGAGAGACGGATATTGATGATGGACATGGAGTGCATGTGAATGAATGAACGAGATATGTACACGTTTGAATATAAGTCCAGTGTGTGTCTCCGTGTGCCTGTGCATATATGCAATGGGGAGCGGTGTCGCAGTGGTTAGCGCTCTGCACTACGAACCCGGCGACGCGAGTTCGATTCCCACTCAGGGCCAACACCAGTGACGATAATTAGCGGAACCGGAACTGGGCGTCCCCTAGGTCGACTCAGCCTCAAATGATTACCTGGTGCGATGTGTAAACATCTCCATTGGGGAGACAAAGGCGGCCGGGCGTGTTGCTGGCCACCCACCCCGTCGTGTGCCGTGCCGGCCTTCATAAGTGCTCGCTAACAGCACTTGCCCTAAAAAGTATGTTAAGGCTATACAGGAGATCTTTGTTTTTGTGTGTCTCTGTGTGCTTTGTTCAAAGGTGCTGGAGTGTTGATGTCACGCGCAGCCCTGACAACGGAGGGGAAACACAGCAGCTCGGTGATTTTAATCATCAAGGGGAGGGCCAATCTTCATCACCGCATTGGTAGGGTTCACGTTCACTCACACGCGCGCCGTGTGTGACAACATCGCAACAGCTACAACGAACACACACACAGCTAGCCCAGAAATGACGAGGCCCTCATCCATCAGTGGATTGACATTGGGCCGTAATAAAACAAAGTATTGTATTTGTCCTGACAAAAAAAACCTTTTCTAAGTTTGGTTATACTGTACAGTGTGCTGTATGCTGTAGGAGTGGTTGCTTGCTTTGCCGCTCTGGAAGGTATTTGTCATTTATTTTAATACTTGATTTGCCTCGCGTAAGATTGATTCGGAATACACAGTGGCAGAAGCCAACCTTACTGCCTCGCATGTAACGGATGTGTGTCACGCACTATCCAACCAGACACGCACAGACAGTTTTGAACACAAACAAGTTCAATCTTGATTTGAAGCTTTCGTGACTGCAATGTAACTGCTGCCGCAACCACAACTCAGTTTGTAGACACCAGGTAATTGCATGTCAGGAATCACATCCTTTACAGAGGGGATTAAATCTCTTACATGAACATAGCCACTTCCGTGCCCTCGTCGAGGAGGCCGCTTCCTATCTTAAAGTTGCATGCTAATTTCTCACATTAACATCACCAGCCCCGGCCACTTCTTTATAACTCTTGAGCTACACCCATTTCACACATTTTAAAACAGTCTGCCTCAGACAGCAGACCGTGCTTTCCCACCTGATGATGGACGCTTGTGTTGCGCCCGAAACGTCGTGATTTATTTGATTTTATACCTACGTGACTTTACCGAAATAACCAAAGAGTATACAAGCAAGTTCCTTATTAATTAACAGTCAGAGCGCCAGTCATCGAATATGCAACTGACACTGGGGCCAAATAATACTCGACACTCGTTATACACATGCAAACAGCTTGCACTCTGCTTTTTTGGAATTGTTGACGTTACATTGTCTTCTTATTTTTAAGATACAAATATATACCTCCACGTTTAGAGTGGCTGCGTGGCGAGTGTTGGTGATGGCAATGAATCTGAACGCGGCTCGGACCACGATGCCTTTCTAAGAACTTCTTTTTGAATTAAGGAGGAGTCCTGCATTGGGATGTGTGTTTGCAATTCCCCCTTTTGGTGTAGCGGTGTCGCTTGCGTAAGGAACACCAGGAGAAAACCCCACCACGTATCAAGCGATAACTCGAAAACTATTCGGCGCAGACAGGCTAGGAGGCCGCTTGCCTGTACCCACCATCTCCTGGCCACCTGACAATCCAGTGGGGGTTGTAGTCTCGCAGAACCCTCATCATCATCATGGCCACCCTCGTTATCTTTGCCAGGAGGGTTCTGCAATGCGATAGTTTGGCCAGCGGCATTCCTAACAGGAGATTTGTCGGTGCGAGGAAAGCAGAGTCCCTGTTGAGCGTATTGGGGGGGGAGGGGGTGACGCTCAAATCACACACAGGTAGATTTAAGAATCCACTGCTGTACTGCCATCTCTTGGTCATTCGCAGCCCCACGTGGTAATCCCAGGCAGCCACCCATCTGAGTACTAACCGGGCAACAAAATGAATTCGCTTCCGAAATCTGTCAAGATCGGGTGACAGCATCGTTGGCAACAGGCAGTGATCCCGGCGCGATCCACCATCCCCCGCCACAACGAGCACCCTGCTCGCTTGACCCGTCGCGGCGCTGCACCCGTCGCGGCGCTGCACCCGCTGTGGTTCAGCGCCTGCGGCTGTGGGTCCACTCGCCGAGCTACGCAGGGACTGCTCGGAATTTCCCTCACCCCGCAAATGCCAAACGCCTGCGCCACCGCACCGCGCGCATCCTCATGCATCATGCACGAAGTCTCCCTGCAAGTTTCATGAGCCTTACGAGCCGGGGGGGTGAGGGGTGTTGGCTTGCGTGCGTTTAATGTCTATTGCCGCTCTGCGTGGTTATAATATTGACAAGTGGAAACTGCTGCAACTCGTGGTTGGGGGTGGTGGGGAGGTCCTGCAAAAATCACCAGACCAGAGCACTCCCTGCGGATGAACAGGGCTCATTTGTGAATGCCCAGAGTTAGGCGAGGTCAGTTAAGCCATCAGGGCCCACATCTTATCATTGCTTCGTTCCTTCAATCCTGAGCTGTTATGTAGTTAACATTGCCAATGTCTGCGATTACAGTTTCATCACGGCCATCATCATCATCTGGTTTGAGATTGTTCCCTTGGTGCGCAGGATACACATTCTCCAAGGACCACTCTTCACGATCTCATCATCACCACCACCACCATCTGACCTTATGGTATTTTTCCCTTGGTTGGCGACCTCTGGGTGCCACTCCCATGGTTGTCTCGGTTACCCTGCTCCACCCTGCACACCACGTGTCCCGCCCATCACACGAGCTCATCATTTCGATGACACACATACACGACTGTCTTTTCACATTCGATTCCGGACAACAAAAGTGTCCTACCCTATCGTGCCGCGCACATCCTGGCGTCTTCCGCAAGCGCCTGAACTCAAGCACAATAAACCTATTTTGCAGTTGCGTTGTCAAGATATCTTCAGAGCAGGCATGATACAACAGCTGTTTTTTTTTTTCCTGAATACGGGCGGTATGTGTAAGATTGTAATTCACAGTAATTCACAGCACTTGTGGACGATGGTCCCTCCACGCCGGGCGGGCCACGGGGCCTATTTGACCATCCTTCACCACGCTGGTCATGAAGGGAAGGGGCCAAGCATAGACGTGGGACTCTAGAAGTGCAGTACAATAATGGATGCTGCTGCGCTGCAGTAGCCTACAATAACGAGCTGTCAATGAACGGCGCTCAGCAATCCAAGCGCTATCCAGGCTGATCTCTGCTCAGCTTGCGAGATCGGGTACATTCAGGTCGATTGTTATCGTAGGATATTCATAGTGCTCGAGTTATCAGACCTTTCCTTAACGGCAGTCGTTGATAGTTTAAATGCATCTCGCTCAACCCATCCACGGCCCCTGCACAAGTGGCAGCAATCGACCCCGCAAAGGGTTGATATTGGAGAGTATGCAGTACAAGGATACATGAGCGAAGTCGCACAGCGGCTCGGGTGTTTTTTGTTGCAGCGATCGAGGCTTGCCCGGTGATTTTGCGAAATCGCCATCACGTCGCTCACTCAGCTCGCTCGCTCGCTCGCCTGCAGCACGACCGCCGCTGTGGAGGAGGAGGGAAGCTGGCCCCGCCCCTCCACCGGTAGGGACCCACCCCCCGGCCTCATGAGTATTTTAATGAGTGACCTTAAAAGGTGAAATAAAACATTTAATCTATGTCTCACATAGCTGTCAAAGCATATGGTTTAACCCGTATTCTCGTAAGGGGAAATTGAGTGTTTCAGGTCCATACGGCGTACAGCCGTTTTAATAAGGGCAAAAAAATGTGTTTTGTCTATTTGTGTTTCTCCCTTGTGATGGAACTTTGTAGGATGAATGTGGAGATGTATAAGGGCACGGGGTGACCAATAAGGTCTGAATTGGTCTGTAATAAGGTAGGCACTGAGAAGAGGTTGACAGGTATGGTCTTAAAAACTTCTACAATGTAAAAAATATCCGTAATTTACATGAGAAAATACTGTATTTGCTCACGGAAAAATTACTGTAATTAAAATTTACTGGCAACTTTCTGCCAGAAAAGTTACTGTAAATTTACGGACTTATTTTTTACAGTGTATGGTACTTGCCGACAAGATAGAAAGTTGACATTTGGTACAGAAAAAATCAGAAAATCCGAGATTTCTTTATTTGAAGACCCCAAAATATATATTTCAAGTGCCCCATAAACATTCAGAAACCGTTCCAAATATAAGATTGCCGGTTTTTTTTTGTTTGATAGAACGTTAAACGGTAAATCAAATTAAAGCAAGAACCATTGTTCTATCTTTAATTGTTTTTTCAGATATTTCGGATTCAAGCTGTTTTCAACGCAAAAATCCGCATTTTAAGACGTTCAAATCCGAATAATTCGGAAACGGTAAAAGATAGGAGCTTCCCCTCATAGAGTATGTTAATTCATTTTTGTTATTTCTAATGAAAAGAACGGAATCTTTAAATCGAGCGGTTTCCGATGGGTACGTCTTGAAATAAAATAAGTTGAATCAAGTCGTCAACTATTTTTTTTAGGAAATGTACTAATGTTTGGAGTAATTGTTAGTTGTCTGATCGTAGATGAAAATTGTAAAAAAAAATCATATCAATTTGATGATTATATTAATTGAAAACCTTTGCCTGCCGAAAACAGGATTTATGAACTAGTATATATAATAATTTCATTTTATATAGCGTCATTCATGCAATTGCATGCCACAACGACGTTTCGGGCAATGGTCCGTCTCCGTATCGCATGAATAGATAGGCCAGAGAGACAGAGCGGATAGTACGAGTTGGAGACTACACTTTAGCCCAAGGAGCCTGATGAGAATGAAAAGTTGAAAGTGTGAATTTCCAGTTGCTTTTCAAGTTGACGGAGGAATAGTTACCCAATATGAGTTGATGAGATGTCAAAACCTTCCATCATGAAATAGTATCACAAAATAAACTAGTTTATAGCAAAGTCAAATGTTAACATGCTTCTTATTACTTATCGATTACTGAAGGGTGCTACTAACGAGATGCTATTTCGCACCTCCGATTAGCACAGTTGGCTACACATGGTGCGACAGAAGTTACTTACATTAGGAAACTATTCATATGCCTATTTAAAAACTGGTCGTGAGAAAACATCTTTAACGTGTATTTATCATCAGGCCTCATGGAGCAATCGAATAGTCTCCAACTCTCCCTGGCCTCTCTATTTATGTGCTTTACAGGGCTCGAAACGGGAATAAATTATTGCGGAACTCATCAAAGATTCCAAGCAACCCCCTATTAGATGCTGACCGTTCACTCGATCTGAGAAGCTTCGCTCTGTTTGTGGATCTCTGTGCGTGTCTGTAGGTCTCTGAGGATGTCTGTGGGTCTCGGTGCGTGTCTGTAGGTCTCTGAGCATGTTTGAGTGTATCTGTGGGGTTCTGTGGGTCTGTGAGCGTGTCTGTGTGTCTCTGAGTGTGTCTGTGGGTTTTGTGGGTCTGAGCGTGTCTGTGGGTCTGTGAGCGTACATGTGGATCTCTAAGTGTATGTGGGTTTGTGGGTCTATGAGCGTGTGTGGGTCTCTGAGCGTGTTTGTGGGTATCGGTGCGTGTCTGTGGTTGTTCGTCTAGGGGTCTCTTTGTGAGTCAAATAAAAAAATAAAATATGAATCCGTAATTTCTTCCGGAAAGCAGTCACCTGGTTCAAATGTTCACTCCCACCACTGCGTTCCAATGCGTTTTTTTATCCTAACTCTTTGGTTCTTTCGGTAAAGTCACGTAGGTATAAAAGAAAAATAAATTACGATATTTCGGGCGCAAGACAAGCATCCGTTGGAGGTCGCTCAGTGTCATTGACGAATGTGTCAACTGTGCATGTGCACCACTGCCGAGCCAGCATCACCAACTCATGTTAACTGCACATCAAGCAAGCGTATCGACTGTGGCGTTTCAGGTTGAACCGCGAGTTGCTGGTGCAGGACAGCCTTGTGGATTCACGACCCTCTGGGGAAGAGCTTTCCACCAAGCCAGTGGTTCTGAGCCTGAGGCGCATGCACCCCCTGCGGGTGCGAGATGCCCTTTCTGAGAACCAATGGGGGTGCAGGCTGCAGTAAAGGTTCAGAACCACTGCACTAAGGGGTGGCGATTAATGTGTTTATTCCGACTGAGTATTTTAAAATCCTTTATATTAAGTTCGCATGCTTGCTTGCTTGCTTGCGTGCTTGCTTGCTTGCGTGCTTGCGTGCTTGCTTACGACCGTGCAAATCTTTCGGTCGTTTTTTAACCCACTTCCCGTGATCCAATCGAGCTGACATTTTCCACACAGACTCGTTGTGCGAGACAATTAATGTTCGTGAAAAAAAATTCCCAACATTTTACACTTTTTAGGCAAAAAATTTTTATTTTACATATATTCAAATAGAACGCACAGTGTAAGAGCCCAGAGTGTAACCCCTCCACAGGCCGTGGCGGAGTAGCGCAGTTGGTAGCGCCCTCGCTTCCCATGCCAAAGGTTGTGGGATCGATCCCCGCGTCCTCCACAGGCGAATATATTTTTAAATCCTTTATATTAAGTTCGCTGCCACGCATATAAAGGATTTATAGTGAAAAACTTCGTTTTTACGGGTTATACTTATTAAATCCTTTATATTAAGTTCACTTGCTTGCTTGCTTGCGCACTTACGACCGTGCAAATCTTTCGGTCGTTTTTTAACCCACTTCCCGTGAACCAATCGAGCTGACATTTTGCACACAGACTCGTTGTGCGTGACAATTTATTTTCGTGAAATTTTTTTTCCAAAATTTTACACTTTTTAAGAAAAAATAAATTATATTTAATTACCAATTGCTTAATGGTGGCAGGCAATCATCTGACCCATAGGTGGCAGCCATCTCAAGCCAGAGGACGAGAGGACTCTAGCCGCCACGCATATAAAGGATTTATAGTGAAAAACTTTGTTTTTACGGGTTATTTTTATTATTATAATCTCTCTCTCAAATTTGGATATAACGAGAACTGGGACATAAAAAGCCACATTTATAGTGCACGGGCCAGAGCAGCGCTCGGTTGCAGCCGAGATAACAAAACCTTTAGCCATATCAATTTACAGCATTTTATATGGCTGTGTGAATTACCTGATAACCCCACTCGTTTGGAATCGCCATCACATAACTCAACTGTTGCTGGCCACAAATGAAGCAGAACCATTTATATTCTTGCGCATGACAATATAATAATGTACATTCATTTGTGAGGCACGTTCCACTAATGTCTCAAGGCGTGGATATTCAGGAGCCAATAAACCAAATGCGAGGTGGTTTGAGCAGTGCGTACACCTTTGCCAATCCTCCATCGTAGCGGCGCTGTAGTTTATTGTACGGTTCCATAGTTTGGGTTGCATAGCCACAAGTCTGTAATCTTAGATTTAGGATGCGCGCATCTCCTGCCCTTTGATGAGTAACGCTCAGTGTTTTCGAGGAATGCCACAAAGCCAGGTGGTGCGATATTTGGGTCTGGAACGAGCCGTTTATTGCGGACGTCCGCGTCGTTTCACTTTATTGGGAAGCACGTGAGCGATGTCACCTCGGCTGGTCTGGGCTCAATGACTATTAGTAGCCTCAACGTGGTGCAATGAGCCGAGCTCCACACACAAGTGCATCACTCGGGGGCCACAATTTCTAACCGTGACAGCGACGGCACCATCACGTGTCTCGACCTCTTGATGGGCGCCACGGTGGCGAGATGTTATCTCCCTCGCCTTGTACGCAGGAGGTCGTGGGCTCGATTCCGACCCGGACGCTTCTATATTTGGGGCTTGCGTGTTCTCCCCGTGGTGGTGTTGATTTTTCTCCAGGTCCTCGGGTTTTTCCCTCCACATTCAGAAACGTGCGTTTAGTGTTTGGCTGCGATAAAGTTCTACGTGATAAGCCATTTTGTTCAGCTATCATGTGCCCAGGTCAGTTCTAAAAAATAGCTACGTAGCTCAGGGGTAAAATATATTTTTAAAATAGTTTAAAACAGGGAGTCCTCTACTTACAATGTTCCATGAGTCTGCTCGTAAGTCCAACTTTGCCCCTGTTGATTCCAAACAAGTTGTACGGCATAGACACTAACACGGGGAATGGCTTCAAAAGTTGTATCATCTCCTAGACGCCATTGGTTCATGTTCTGCAGATGTAGATGCCACTGGACCTTCATGTGCCATCTACATGAGTAATGTATCTCTCATAGACACCATAGTCTCTGTATATTTGGAATAAAGTCTACTGACAACTCAACGAGTCACCACGCGTGACTATATACACTTGGGTTGACTATTCTGAGACACATAGCTTCGAGTCTCAAGACATCTCGAAGATGGAGACGACCCGTTCCAAGATGGCGACGATTCCCCACCAACAACCCCAAGGTTCGGTTCGCGCCGGCTCGTATCCCTCGCCCGATCCGGCCACGCCCCTATTCTCGAATTCTCCTCGCCGCATCTGGCTCCACCCATCTCCGCCCTTTCCTGCCATTGGATCCCGTGCTCCCCCTCACGTGACTGTCAACGCTTGTCCCATCAATCATCAATAGCACGTCCATTAGTAACCATGGTCCCAGGGAACCCAACTGTACCACTATTACTCCGTACTGTCTTTACACATTTATGGACAGGTTTGTATTTCGGGAAGTTCATAAGTCGAATGTTCGTATACTAAGAGGTGAGAGGGGGCAGCCTCACCTTAGCCCCGCAGCGAGTGGCGATGCAGTGTGAGTTTGCAAGACGGCACTGCCTGAATTATTTAGTTAACGGATCCGTGCCAAGCATAGTGGACAGAGTCCAGGTGGAAGCATGTTGACCTCGCGTAGTGCGAGCAGACAGCTGTCTCTTGACACAATTTACACTCCGAAAATGCTTAAGCGCTGGTTTCCATAGCAGCAGCAACGAGAGCAAGGAGTCGACGGCAAATAGGGTCTTGAATACTCACTCTTTCAGACAAACACAGAATAATTAATGTGGTACTCCATATTTATTTTTATAACATACAAAACATTTTACAATATAATCTTTAATAAATAACATTTTGCAACGTACACAACACGTACAACCGGCAAAAAGGGTTAGTGTTCCATTGTCGGCAGGGTGCAACATTTTTATTCATCGGCCGACGAGTACCCATACATTTGTTCCTTAGTGGCAAATAATTCACACAGCAACTTCTGACTTTGTTTCAACCTCAGCAAGCTTCATCAGCAAGCCACGTCCTCCTCAAACAATGCTTCCCAGGAACGAGGGAGCCCAAAGTGCATACAACGCCAACACTGAAGCGTTGGGATTGACAGACGCCTCGGCAACCTCTATCATTGCCCCAAAGCACGTCAGTAGTTGTACTGCCACGTCTTGGGAACCTTCCACTTGGGGACATTGCAGCACCTGCCCGCATTCTTGTGCCGTTAACCAAGCAGCTTCACCCTCACCTCAGCCACGACGAGGTTGTGGTCCGAGCCGATGTCCGCGGACCTGTACGGCCGGACGTTCAGAACGGACGTCGCGTGCTGCTCCCTGGTGATGACAAAATCAACGATCCTCTCAGTCTGGTCCTCTGGCGACACCCACGTGACCTTGCGTGAGTTCTTATGCTGGAACTGCGTGTTGCAGACGACGAGCTTGTTGCCACTGCAGAACTCGAGCAGACGCACTCCGTTGGCATCCTTGGGCCCCATCCCGTGCGGGCCCAGGACGTGCCCCCAGTAATCATAGTTGGTGCCCACCTGCGCAGGAGGACGTAGTGCTTGGGCACAAACTCCAAGATCTCCTGCAACTTGCTTGTTGTAAAACCGCTTCCTGGAGTCCTCCTCCGCAGGCTCGAGCTGGAGCCGTCCATCCTTGGACCCGAGTCGGCCAGTTTTGTGTCGCAGACCCCGCAGACCATGACATTGTAGCGCCTCAGCTGGCCGACCAGTGTCGCCCCCTTCCCTTCATCATCGAGCGCTCGCACGTTCCAGTGAGCCACCCGCGTCCGGGACTTGGCATCGATCTGACAAATTCCGCCCAAGCACCGTCGGCTCGCGCTGCCCCCGTCGGCGCCTTCGCTGCTGCTGCCGCAGCCTGGCGGCCCCACGGCCCCGGCCGACGCGCTTTCGCTTTGCCCGACGCGTCGTCTGCGGCAACCTCGTTTGACGGAGCGGCATCCGAGCCGGCTTGTGACGGTCCGGTCGAGCGCGAGTCGTGGGGTGGCGCTCGGTGGGCCGCGTCGCTGGTGGGAAGTGGGGCGGCGCCATCTGCCGCGTCCGCGTGGTGCGATGCCATTGGCCTTGTTCCCCAAACTCTGGCTACTGCCTGTACTTGGCCGATGTGGTCAGGCAATGAACTGTGGGAGATTCACAGGCGGAAAAACAATGGGAAACAATCACACCAGTTAAACTGCTTGTGATTTCATTAAAATAACTGTTGCAACATTTCAACCAAAAAATGTTAAGATAAGTTTTTGCATTTATCTGTTAAAAACAAATCATGATTGATATATTTAAGCATCCAGTCCCCCTTTCTAAACCTAATATCCCATGACTATTTATTGTCATGACCATAAACAATAAAACTCCGGTCTTCCCCACAGCATATTTTGGCTAACCATCGAACAAAGATGGTCGCCGCATTGCGCGCTTTCAGGTGCGCTTCTGCGGCAGTCTGGAATGCTCTTCCCTCCGATATTAGGAATCCACTGGAGCTATGCACTTTTAAATTTAGATTAAAAACGAATTTCTTTAGAAATGCTTTTAATGTTTCATCTATTGTCCTTCCCCCACACCTTTGATTAGCACAGTTGGCTACATATGGTGCAAAAGAAGTTAAACATACATACATAGTTACAGATACCTGGCAGTGGCACTTATTTGTTGGTTTCCAGTCTCTGATAGAGTTACCCGCGATACGGCTCATCAGGGGGTACAGCTGCAAATCCCAGTGCAGGTCAACTCCAAATCAACATCAGCACTTCAGGGGTCAGTAAACCATCTGGTGAGGCTGCACCGCTTGGTGCAGGCTGCTTGTTGCTGAACCGAGGCCAAACCTTGCCACAGTAACATGGAATTTCCACCACCAAACAAGAACAGGGAGGGGTAGCTGCAACTCAGGAATCGTTTAGCTTCGGAATATTGATGATGAATGCACGCAGTAGCACTGGGACCTCAGTTCAAGTAAAGCGGTTTCACGGCCACTGCACAATCACAGCAGCCTTCAATTGGGTAAACGGCTTAAGAGTCATCATTGTCGTCCCAGTGGTGCTCAGCGCTCCGCAGCGCTCACTCTGACTCGCCCGTACTCACCTTGCCAGGTCCACCTGGCTTCAGAGGATTCCCCGTCCTCAAGACCCCATGCCAGGTTCAGCCGGTACAAATTCACCAAGCTGGCAAGAAATACAAAATAATGCAAAAGTTAATCACCTCATAAGGAATAACATCACTTTCATCAGACAAATTATATAATGGGGACCTCAGTTGGTTATGAATGCTGTTTTCACAGCAGCTGTTATTCCAGCCACATTCAATTGGGTAAACGGCTTAAAGATCATCATCGTCCCGACAGTGAGTCTGTGTCACCTTCTCAACAATCCCAGTGTCCCCACCTCGTGCCTCTGAACAGCGCTCACTGGCTCATGGGAACTCCTTCGCTGTGCAGAGTTCCTTGAAATCCTCCGGTCGCTCTCCTTCATCCTGATGGACAACACAAAATCAATTAACTCATTATAATATTATACGTAATATTCTCTTACTCCTATGAGCGATATCTCAATCAAGTGTGTAAAGAGAATAATTAAGGTTGGTTTTAATGCCACACGAGCAGCATCTCATCACACTTCTGCTGTACAAAAAGCTAATTATTTGTTCAGTGCCTTGGACAAGGCAATATTATAAATTAAAATAAGATTAATATCTTCCACATATACCCCAACTGAAACCGTCTGTTAAGGCACAATACAGTCCCAACACCAAGAAGGGTTTTAATACCTCACATTACCCAAACACAGTTGCAGTGATTAGATGACCTGTCACGCGTTTTAGTAACGGGCGACTGGAAGAATCAAAGTACTCTGGCTCTGTACTCTGACACTGTCATCGTGAGCCTCCGCCCGGATCAATTGGCCACCTCACAGATAAATGAAATTCTCTGTACTCATCTCTCCAGAGAAGAATATGATCACACGCAAATTTCCAACCATAAAATGTGGCTATGTGTGCTGATGTATGCTACCACCTCATACGGTAGACTCTCAAATATCCGGGTGCAGATTATTTGATTTGCGGATTAACCGTGCACCTGAGATTTTGAAATAAATGAATAATCTATAAACAGATATGTATTGTTATTCTTGGAAATGTGTTTTACAAGTCACGTGCTTACACCGAATAGATATTTTGCTCCGGTTTATTCGAAATACACGTGATAACCCCTACAGTACAGTAGTTGCAATATCTTTACAACAGTGGGCGGAGTTTGATTGATGTTGACTGGCATAGCTCTGCTATCATCCACTTAGTGGGCCGAGTCTTCTGCGCGGGAGCAATAAAGTGTGTTTTCTTAAGTTAAACATAATATATACCCCTATATTAATGATTTTTGGCATAGAGCTCAACGAAAATGTTATATTTTTGGATGATCCGCAATTTTTTAATTATCCGCGGCCGTCTTCACCGTCATTAGCACAGATAATCGAGAGTCTACTATATTAGCAAAGTTTGTCTGAGGTATAGCCTGCCTCCAACTATGGAAAAGTAGAACTTTCACCACTGATAAAAGGCCACAGAAATGAGTGCCACTTAATGCTCATGTGGGCAAGGGCAGACATTTAACAGAGTGAAACGATGACAATATTTTAATGAAACGTCGACACTCGGCCTTGCGCACTGGGACCTCAGTTCAAGTAAAGCGGTTTCACGGCCACGTCAAATCACAGCGGCCTTCAATTGGGTAAACGGCTTAAGAGTCACCATCGTCGTCCCAGTGGTGATCAGCTTTCCGCAGTGCTCACGCCGACATGCCCGTGCTCACCTTGCAAGGTTTCAGAGGACTGAAGATCACATTCCAGGTTCAGCCGGTACAAATTTACCAAGCTGGCAAGAGATAAAAAAATAACGCAAAAGTTAATGACTTATTCAGTAATAACATTCAATTAATCAGATACATTCTGTTTAATGGGACCTCAGTTATGAATGCTGTTTTCACAGCAGCTGTTATTTCAGCCACATTCAATTGGGTAAACGGCTTAGAGATCATCATCGTCCCGACAACGAGTCTGTGTCGCCGGCTCAACAATCCCAGCGTTCCCGCCTTGTGTCTTTGAACAGCACTCACCGGCCCGTGGGAACTCTTCGCTGTGTGGAGCCCCTTCAAATCCTCCGGTCCCTCTACTTCATCCTGATGACACGCGCCCATTAAGAACGTTAATAAAACATTTTCATGCTCGTATGACCATCATCTTAAACAAGGGAATTACTATCAAAGTTGGCTTCCACGCCACATGGACCATTATCTGACCACGTGTCCCAAACTAATACCCCACCTCTGTTAAGACACAATACAGTTCAACACCAATACTGGCATATTATCCTACTGATTCACTCCTGCAGTGATTCGATGACTACACAGATTATTTAATCCCGGGAGGCAGGAACCAGGATTTGTACCAAGCTATTGTGGCTCTGTGCTCTGACAAGGTTATAACACGTCGACAATCAGGCTCGCACACTGGGACCTCAGTTCAAGTAAAGCGGTTTCACGGCCACTTCAACGGCCTTCAATTGGGTAAACGGCTTAAGAGTCATCATCGTCGTCCCAGTGTTGCTCAGCTTTCCGCAGTGCTCACTCCGACACGTCCGTGCTCACCTTGCAAGGTTTCAGAGGACTGAAGATCACATGCCAGGTTCAGCCGGTACAAATTCACCAAGCTGGCAAAAGATAAAAAAATTACGCAAACATTAATGACTTATTCAGTAATAACATTCAATTAATCAGATACATTCTGTCATGGGGACCTCAGTTGGTTATGAATGCTGTTTTCACAGCAGCTGTTATTCCAGCCACATTCAATTGGGTAAACGGCTTAGAGATCATCATCGTCCCGACAGCGAGTCTGTGTCCCCGCCTCGTGTCTCTGAACGGCGCTCACCGGCTCATGGGAACTCCTCGCTGTGTTGAGCTCCTTCAAATCATCTGGTCACTCTCCTTCATCCTGATGGGCAACACACAATCAATGAACCCTGTACTCGTCATTATGTTCGATAACCATATTCTCCTACTGATAAATAGCGTCATCAAGGTAATCATTATGGAGGTAGGTTTCGATGACAAATGTGAAGAATTATGTAATGTGTCCCAACCACCTCTGTTAAGTTTACTATTTTTAATTGTTAAATCACTGGAAAGTTCAACACGAACCAAGGCAGATTACCCTACGTTATCCAAACATATCAGCAAGTGCTGGAAGGCCTCCCCCCACTGTCGCCATCTATGTATGTTAAACTTATTTCGCACCGTACGTAGCCAACCGTGCTAATTGGAGGTGCGTGAAATCTTTCAGGGTCCAATGGTGCTACCATGCATCTAGCTCCTGCATGTGAACTTATCATTAATGTCCACCTCCCACATAGAAATGTGGAACTTCCACCACTGGCATGTGGCAATTAACAACACATGAGAACCACCCAATGGTATTTTGAACAAGGGCATAGAGGTGATGGAAGTGATGATAAAAGGATTTTTGTAAAAAACGTCAACACTCGGGCTCGCACACTGGGACCTCAGTTCAAGTAAAGCGGTTTCACGGCCACTTCAACGGCCTTCAATTGGGTAAACGGCTTAAGAGTCATCATCGTCGTCCCAGTGTTGCTCAGCTTTCCGCAGTGCTCACTCCGACACGTCCGTGCTCACCTTGCAAGGTTTCAGAGGACTGAAGATCACATGCCAGGTTCAGCCGGTACAAATTCACCAAGCTGGCAAGAGATAAAAAAATTACGCAAACGTTAATGACTTATTCAGTAATAACATTCAATTAATCAGATACATTCTGTCATGGGGACCTCAGTTGGTTATGAATGCTGTTTTCACAGCAGCTGTTATTCCAGCCACATTCAATTGGGTAAACGGCTTAGAGATCATCATCGTCCCGACAGCGAGTCTGTGTCCCCGCCTCGTGTCTCTGAACGGCGCTCACCGGCTCATGGGAACTCCTCGCTGTGTTGAGCTCCTTCAAATCATCCGGTCACTCTCCTTCATCCTGATGGGCAACACACAATCAATCAACCCTGTACTCGTCATTATGTTCGATAACCATATTCTCCTACTGATAAATAGCGTCATCAAGGTAATCATTATGGAGGTTGGTTTCGATGACAAATGTGAAGAATTATGTCATGTGTCCCAACCACCTCTGTTAAGTTTACTATTTTTAATTGTTAAATCACTGGAAAGTTCAACACGAACCAAGGCAGATTACCCTACGTTATCCAAACATATCAGCAAGTGCTGGAAGGCCTCCCCCCACTGTCACCATCTATGTATGTTAAACTTATTTCGCACCGTACGTAGCCAACCGTGCTAATTGGAGGTGCGTGAAATCTTTCAGGGTCCAATGGTGCTACCATGCATCTAGCTCCTGCATGTGAACTTATTACTAAATGTTCACCTCCCGCATAGAAATGTGGAACTTCCACCACTGGCATGTGGCAATTAACAACACATGAGAACCACCCAATGGTATTTTGAACAAGGGCATAGAAGTGATGGAAGTGATGACAAAAGGATTTTTGGAAAAAACGTCAACACTCGGGCTCGCACACTGGGACCTCAGTTCAAGTAAAGCGGTTTCACGGCCACTTCAACGGCCTTCAATTGGGTAAACGGCTTAAGAGTCATCATCGTCGTCCCAGTGGTGCTCAACGCTCTGCAGTGCTCACTCCAACTCGCTCGTGCCTCACCTTGCAGCAAGCTCCACCTAGCTTCAGAGGACTCAAGACCCCATGCCAGGTTCAGCCGGTACAAATTCACCAAGCTGGCAAGAGATTAAAAATAACGCAAACGTTAATAACCTCATAAGGAAAACATCACTTTCATCAGACAAATTCTATAATGGGGACCTCAGTTGGTTATGAATGCTGTTTTCACAGCAGCTGTTATTCCAGCCGCATTCAATTGGGTAAACGGCTTAGAGATCATCATCGTCCCGACAGCGAGTCTGTGTCACAGTCTCAAAAATCGCAGAGTCCCCGCATCGTGAATCTGAACAGCACTCACTGGCTCGTGGAAAAACCACCTCTCTCTTTGTGGAGCTCCTTCAAATCCTCCAGCCGCTCTCCTTCATCCTGATGGGCAACACGCAATCAATCGACCATGTACTGATCATTATGTTACATAACCATATTCTTACTGTTAAATAGCGTCATCAATGTAATCATTATGGAGGTCGGTTTTGATGCCAAATGTGAAGGATTATCTGTCATGCGTCCCAACCACCTCTGGTAAGTTTAAGATTTTTAATTGTTAAATCACTGTAAAGTTCAACATGAACAAAGGCAGATTACCCAACGCTATCCAAACATATCAACAAGTGCTGGAAGGCCTCCCAACACTGTCACCATCTTTGTATCTATGTAAAAACTTATTTCGCACTGTATTTAGCCAACTGTGC
Organism: Lethenteron reissneri; assembly: GCF_015708825.2. Taxonomy (NCBI): domain Eukaryota; kingdom Metazoa; phylum Chordata; class Hyperoartia; order Petromyzontiformes; family Petromyzontidae; genus Lethenteron; species Lethenteron reissneri. The sequence continues at coordinate 14,145,511 of NC_083797.1, read as the reverse complement.
TAATCAGAGGTGCGTGAAAATCTTTCAGGGTTTAATGCTGCTACCATGCATCTAACTCCTGCACATGAACTCGTAACTTCATGTACACCCCCCGCATGGAAATGTGGAACTTCCACCACTGGCACACGGCAATTAACAAGAGATGAGAACCACCCAATGCTCTTTTGAACAAGTGCAGAGAGAAGGTGATGGAGGTAATGGAAGTGATAAAGGGATTTTAGCAAAACGTTGACACTCGAGCTCGCACACTGGGACCTCAGTTCAAGTAAAGCGGTTTCACGGCCGCTGCAATCACAACGGCCTTCAATTGGGTAAACGGCTTAAGAGTCATCATCGTCGTCCCAGTAGTGCTCAGCGCTCCGCAGCGCTCACTCCAAATCGCCCGTGCCTCACCTTGCAAGGTCCACCAGGCTTCAGAGGACTCAAGATCAGGTGCCCAGGTTCAATCGGTACAAATTCACCAACCTGGCAAGAGATTAAAAATAACACAAAGTCAATAACCTCTCAAGGAATAACATCACTTTTATCATACAAATCCTATAATGGGGAACTCAGTTGGTTATGAATGCTGTTTTCACAGCAGCTGTTATTCCAGCTGCATTCAATTGGGTAAACGGCTTAGAGATCATCATCGTCTCGACAGCGAGTCTGTGTCACCGTCTCAACAATCCCAGCATCCCCGCCTTGGGTCTCTGAAAGGCACTCACCAGCTCATGGGAACTCCGCGCTGTGTGTGGAGCTCCTTCAAATCGTCCGGTCGCTCTCCTTCATCCTGATGACACACGTCCATTAAGAATGTTAATGAAAAAAAGTATGCCCATTTAAAACTTGCGCATTCACAGGATTCACACCAACACAGCCACTTCGCGCGCCGACTAGCCCTCGGTTGCGTGCTTTACGATTAACCATTAACATGCTAATCTCTCATTAACATGCTAATTTTCACCGAGCAGCCCTTTGATTGGTGGAAAACCAACCACGGTCGGGTTGGCTGTCCACCACTTGCAATTAACATTGGCTGTTGATATTTGGGCTACGCCCATTTGAAACCCTTATAAATAGTTTGCCTTTGGAAGCTAACCCCCCTTTTCCTGAAGACGACCGCTCGTGTTGCGATCAAAACGTAGTAGTTTTTGTTTATTTTCTTTTAATCGATCTATGTGACTTCACGGAAAGACCCAAAGAATATGACCATCATATTAAACAAGGGAATTACTATCAAGATTGGTTTCTTGCCACATGGACCATTATCCTTCATGTGTCCCCAACTAATACCCCACCCTCTGTTAAGACACAATACAGTTCAACACCAATACTGGCATATTATCCTTATTCCCTACTGCAGTGATTCGATGACTACACAGATTATCTAACCGCGGGTAGTAGGAACCAGGATTTGAACCAAGCTGTTCTGCCTCTGTACTCTGACAGGGTTATCATGACACGTCGACACTTGGGCTCGCACACTGGGACCTCAGTTCAAGTAAAGCGGTTTCATGGCCACTTCAACGGCCTTCAATTGGGTAAACGGCTTAAGAGTCATCATTGTCGTCCCAGTGGCGCTCAGCACTAGGCAGCGCTCACTCCAACTCGCTCGTGCCTCACCTTGCAAGCTCCACCCGGCTTCAGAGGACTCAAGACCCCATGCCAGGTTCAGCCGGTACAAATTCAACCAGCTGGCAAGAGATAAAAAATAACGCAAAAGTTAATGACCTCTTAAAGAAAGCATCACTTTCACACAAATTATGTGATGGGGACCTCAGTTGGTTATGAATGCTGTTTTCACAGCAGCTGTTATTCCAGCCACATTCAATTGGGTAAACGGCTTAGAGATCATCATTGTCCCGACAGCGAGTTTGTGTCACCGTCTCAACAATCCTAGCGTCCCGGCCTCGTGTCCCTGAACGGCACTCACCGGCTCATGGGAACTCCTCTCCCTGTGTAGAGCTCCTTCAAATTATCCAGTCGCTCTCCTTCATACTGATGGGCAACACGCAATCAACCATGTACTCGTCATTATGTTTGTGACTAACATTTTCCTGCTCGCCTAAGGAACACCTGAGTGAATGTCTGCAAGGGCTGACATTTGCTTCAGTGATGATGAAAAGATTTTAACGAAACGTCGACACACAGGCTCGCACAGTGGGACTTCAGTTCAAGTAAAGCGGTTTCACGGCCACCAAAATCACAGCGGCCTTCAATTGGGTAAACGGCTTAGAGATCATCATCGTCCCGACAGCGAGTCTGTGTCATGGTCTCAACACACCCAGCGTCCCCGCATGGTCTCTGAACGGACTCGAGTAATGCAGACGTCTGTGCAAGCGAGAAGGCAATTCAAAATAAACAAACTAAGTTACTGTCTGTGTACGCCAGTGGTATAGAGGTCGCGCACACCTGGGGGTTTGAGTGATATATCTGAGGAATACGCGAGATAATTAAAGTTTTGTTAATTGTGAAGTGTTAACTAAACTCCCGAGGTGTCAGTTGACGTAAAATTGAATAAAATTTTTATTTCATTACTTCTAATATCATGCCTATACCATGGTAGGGATACACAGACAATATTTGAAACTGCCGGTGTAGGCTACATGGAAGATCCTTGTGTATTTGTTTTGCAGAACATGTTTGTTTTTTCACGTGCATGCAGGCTAATGTCGATCAGCGAAACCCCTCAGGCTGTGCTGTACCCATCTGCACTCACATTTAGCTTTGCGTTCTTCCACTCTGGGCTGCCAAGGCCATGATGATCTTGTGGTGGGCAAAAGGCAAACCCAACACAATCCTCACAGGCTACATCACAGCAGGCGTATTCAGCAACGCGGGCTTCCCTGCAACGAGACATCGTCACACAGTACGCCATCATCACCAGAAATCACAATACCACCGGTTTTCATATCACTCAACACCGTGGCATCTCAACGCTAGCCAATGATAATTACTGGGGCCAAACTAAATATTCTGCGCCTGTTAGGCCATAGGCAGCCCACAGATCCACACGTACAGCCTTTTGTTATGTCAATCCACTCTTGGATGAAGGACTCCCCCAGGCCATGCAGGTCATGGTGACTAGAATGATGAAGTGTAGACTCAAAGGGCAGAATTAATTTGTTGTGTCCAGCACGGGGTCCTAGCCGGGAGTTGACCCAGCCTATCAATCTGCCATGCGAATGGAAAATTCCCAACAGTCTTAGGGCTGCAAATGGAGACGGGTACTACTCCAAGTAATTTCAGCTGGGACGGATGTAAGACTTTGATATTATTCAACCCAAAAGGCAGCCCCGGTCAAATACCTCGTTTGCTAGTTGTGCAATATTTGTTAAGGACCCTGTACAGGCAGACCTAATTTAGCACGACTCCAAAGAACTCTGATTCTTTCTCATGCTCTTTGTCCTGGAGAACATTTTTACCAATTTTTTTTACTCATCATAAAGGTTTTTGGGTGAGATCGCGTAAGTATAAATGTGTCGTAACCCTCCACCACCAGACACATCCATTAAGTTGTCACCTAAACAAACCGTGCCAATTCGTTTACTACTTCAGCCCACCGTTGTTGGAGAGTAAATCCACAACATTTACAATTTGAATACACATTTACAAGAACACACAATGGTATAACCCCCTTTTAGCACCGATTCGATAGCGCTCCCTTCTCCAGGAACGCATCTTGGAGCTCTAAACGAGGTCTGCCAGCAGTGACGTTTTTGCTGTTGTCTGTGCTAACGGAACTCCCGTGTAAAACAGTCAGGGCAACTGGCTGAATGGGATAATTCCGCGTAACAAAATAAAATAGGATTTAAACCAGACCATATTACCTCCTATAATCACCCAGAAATGTCTGTCCGTCCCACGCGTGACGTCACTCCACGAGGCTCACCCCCCCCCCCTTATTAACATTCATTAGTGGGTGCATTTTTACACAAACGCAGGTCGAGCTCAAGTAAATAATGTATTACGCAAAGTCGCTTAAAATGACGTTTATTTACAAAGTCACGGTAAAAAATAAATCTACGCAGCAGTGCACCATTCGTGCGTGACGTCACTGCAAAAGAGCACCCCCACCCCTTCATTAATATTCATGCCCGCGTGGAAATTCACACTTAACGCAAAAAGTCGCGCACTCCACATGCCGCACTACTCCCCTCGTTAATAACATGAGCGGGTGACGTCACTCCACATGCCGCACCCCTCCCCAATAACCATTAGCGGGTGACGTCACTCCACATGGGGCAACACCCTCCTCAATAATAATAATCTGAACAATTTTTCTATTGAATATTTCAGATTTACTGCAATATACACGCCCTATGGCCGTACTCCTTGGTTCTTTCGGTAAAGTCACGTAGTTAGAAATAAAACAAATGACGTTTCTCTCTCTGACCTACCTAGAGGAGGATATAGACAAGATCCCCCCCGTATAACCTTAAGTGCTGTTAGCAAGCACCGAATGAACACCGGCACGGCACACGAGGGGGTGGCGTGGCCAGCACCACGCCCGGCCGCCTTTGTCTCCCCAGCGGCGATGTTTACTACACACCATACCAGTTACTCGTTTGAGGCCGAGTCGACCTAGAGGGGAAGCCCCGGGACCGGTCCAGACAATCGTCACCGATGTTGTCCGTGAGCGGGAATCGAACTCGGGTGGGCCGGGATCGTAGCGCTCACCGCTTACCCCACCGCTCCATCACCTCGAGGAGGATCTTTACTCATCGTACCGGAGGAATGATCCGATTAACTATGAAGCTATTTTTATAACAGCGAGGTTTTTGTTGGGGGGGGGGGGTGAGACCGGCACGGTTGAAGCGTTGCGACGTTACGAACCCACCACCCCCATAAGCGACGCGCTATGTAGGAAGCTCCTCCGTCAACCGGTAGCATTCGAAAGGCTTCGAATTTAATAAATCGTCATTTACCGTAACTGCTCAAGGCGCTGCCCCCCTCCCGTTCGGGACGCGACTTCTTCGCCGAGGAGACGCATCGACGGGATCGGCTGCGTGTGCAGGCGGCATAGCGGGAGTGAGAAGGGGGTGGGGGGGGAGGCCTCCATCCAGCAGTTGAGTGACCACCGCGCACGAGGAATGCCACGTGCGCCGCTCTGCGGGAGGGTTAATAATGATGATGATTAAACAAGCGACGGCTGTGCGCGAGCGATAGCCGTACTAGCGAAGCGCGCTCCTTCGTTTGTTTGTCGGACGTGATGATAGAGGATTGTTGTCAAAGTAAAACTCTCTGCGTCTGTGTCTCTCTGTGTAAGCGGAGTGCTCGGATAGCGCCAGGCCCCATTGCTCACCGTGCCGCCGCCGCCGCCGGCTCCACCGGAAAGAGAGGGCTCCACCGGAAGTGACGTCAGTTGTGGATATGCTAATTGAGCCCCGGCTCTGGCCACACACAGAGACAGAAAGGGGCTGTCCATAAATGACGTCACGCGATTTTACACCCCCCCCCCCCCTCTAGTCACACGGCGTCACAAAAAGTCAGACCCCCCCCTCAAATATGACGTCACAAAGCTCTGCCCACCCACCCCCCCCAAAAAAAACATGCTTCAAATCGCTTTAAACTATTGTCATTGTAGTGCGTATTTAATGTGGCGCTGCACTCTGATGTTGTAGGAGAAAACATGTATTAAGAAGTTTATTTAATTAAGGGGAACGTATTGTCTATATTTATTTAAAGTTGCGAATATTGATGTGACGTCACATTTCTCCCCCCCCCCCTTCGACACACATCGTCACAAATATCTGACCCCCCCCCCCAGGTGCGTGACGTCATTTATGGACGGTCCCAAAGACAGAGAGAGACAGACAGACAGACAGAGTGAGAGACAGAGACAGTGAGAGGACAGAGAGACACACAGAGGGAGAGAGACACAGAGAGACACAGCAAGAGAGAGAGACACACAGAGTGAGACACAGAGAGAGAAAGAGACACAGAGTGAGACAAAGAGAGAAAGACACCGATGCTCGTTTCTCGATACGATTGTCCTGGTGAGGGTCGCGGTGGTGGCAGCAGCGTGTTGAGTAGTGGCAGTCCACACCTCGCTTTCCTTGGCGACATACTCCAGCACCACGACACTATACACTACTATATACTACACTATACACACCTATATACTACACTATAGACAACTACACTATAGACTACTATATACGATACTATACAGTCTGAGAAGTAAAATTCAACATGTTAAAGAAACGCTGCAAATGAACAAGTTACAATGATGCACAAATCAACAGGGCATTGAATACCAAAACCAAATCAAATAACACGAGCAGTGAAACTGCCCAAGTAATTAAAACGATCAAAATACCGTATATTGCGGGAGTAACTAATAAACGAGCCAGATGTTTGGAAAAACATAACATCCGAGTCAGATTTGGCATGGTACATAAAATACAGAAATTTATATCTGGTACAAACGATGTATTACCGAAGCTATCAACAGAAGGTGGGTACAGGATTAAATGCACGTGTGGTAAATGTTATGTTGGGCAAATAGGACGAATGATCAGCACGAGACTAAAAGAATATCAGAGAAATATAAAATTATCCCATATATAACTGTCAGCAGTAGCAGAACACGCGTGCCAACAAGGACACAATTGATTTTGATAATGTTGAAGTTTTGTGCAAAACTATTTATGCTAAATTCCTCTTGATATGCTAATTCTTTTGTCAAGGCGCCCTTTCCCCCCCACCTTCCAACCCAGCTTATATATATGCTCTAAGCACGTGTGCTGTTTCATTCAGACGCTGTCGCCTCGACAGACCTGGTCTTCACCTGAGGACGGCTGCTTGCGTTGTGGCCGAAACGTCGTGAGAATTATTTTATTATGTTTTATTTTTATTATTTTATTACTTCCCTTCTACGTGACTTTACCGAAAGAACCAAGAAGATGGCCAAGACTAATTAGAGAATCTATCGAAATTGAAATAAATCAAAATAAATTTCGATTTAAAGCTTTCGTGACTGCAGGGATTCATCTTCTTGGTTCTTTCGGTAAAGTCACGTAGAAGGGAAATAATAAAATAATAAAAATACTACTTTTTTTTTTTACATATCTTTTTTTTCTACGTGACTTTACCGAAAGAACCAACAAAATCAAAATAACTTTAACCGTCCGGATAGCTACCGCCTTAGTGCTACGTGGAAGTGAATAATCAAATAATACATTATTTAAATCCATGCTTTACTTCAATAGGGATTACCGTTAGTAGGGCTATTTTAATAAACACAACAGAGAGGAAGGACAAGTTTAAAGGGCTCGAATAATGCACATGCATGTGAGTTGCCTCAGTAATCCCCCCCCCCCCCACATTGTGCAAGAGCGCAGAAGCGTGGTCACCACATCTACGCCTCTATATAAGGAACGAAACAGTAAGACTTCTCCAAAAATCTGGCTGTCGCCTGATGAAGCTAGTTGTAATTACTGGCGAAACGTCGTACTCAGATTGTAAATAAATGTTGTGGCTTGGCTCTCCAACACACCGGTGTGCTGTACTAGTGACGAATTGGCCACGTTCTGTTTACGTGACAACCCTTACTAGTTAGCTGTGTGTTTTAACGGCGGACTACTATACACTACTATACAGTCCCTCCAGAAAAACGCGATTATGCGATCGCAAGATTCCACGCAAAATCAGCCAAAGTCCGCATATTTATGCGGGGGGCGCGTTTTTCAAATACGCCGCACTTTCGCCGCATAAATTGCAGATTTCCACGCGCAAAATATGCGGGCTTGCATGATTTCATAATCCCCGCATTTTCGTTGCAAAAAGTCACATATATCTTAGCAGAAAGTTGAAAAATGTTGCGTTTACTTCACACAAGTGCAGCCATTTCCCCTGTTGCCATGGGAACGTTATGAAGTGACGTCACTCATCACGCGACATCATTGAAAAGCTGCATACCCCGCGATGCCAATGAAACCATGATGAAGAGTTTATGCAACTTTACAGTTGTAAGATTGCACTTTTTTGTAAGTAGTATGTAAATTTACATTACTGTAAGACTGTACTGTTACTGTATTGCTTACGTTACTGTGCACTGAAAACACTTATTTTAACAGAAGATGTCTGTTTTGTATAGCTACCTCTGTAAAACAGGAAGCACACATTTTATTTTTAAATATTTTATTTATTCATTTTTACAGAAGTTGTAGCATATTCATTTTGTAAAGCTACAGAACTTGTTCGACTCAATGTTTTGTAAGTTTGAGCCATCTGTTTGTTAAGGTCTGAAATAAAACAAGATGAGAACTAAAATATTCCCAGCACTTTCTGTGATGTAGTATGCTTGCTTATCATAGGAAGTAATAAGAAATGACTCTTTACATTAAAGTAGTAGCCTAGTGAATAGGGTGTTGGGGGAATCACTTTTTTTTCTCTTTTTCATCAAACCGCAGTTTTTGCAAGTTCCCGCAATTTTTGCAAGTTCCCGCAATTTTTGCAAGTTCCCGCAATTTAATCGCATAAAATTGCATAAATATCCCGCATATTCCATCACATTTTTTAAGAAAACGTGCCGCATAATCAACGATTTTTGCCCGCAACAATCACCAAAAAACTCCGCGTTTTTCTGGAGGGACTGACTATATCCTACACTATATACAACTATACACTATACACGACTATACTACACTGTACACAATTATACGCTTTAACACGTCGGCACGTATACACTACACTACTACACTATACACTACACTTCTCGACTATACACTACTGCACTGTAATGCACTATACACTAGTAACACTATACGATGTACTACCGCACACTACTACACTATCATACATTACTATACACTACACACTGCTATACATCACTATACACTACTACATTACTATGCACAGACTCTAGCTCTTCCTGGGGAATTGCCAGGCCAGCTGAGCGACATCGTCCCGCCAGCGTGTCCTGAGCCGGCCCCGGGGTCTTCGCCCAGAGCCGCTGATGTTAATAAGGAATCCTACTTCCACGTCGGGAGAATACGCTAATTACGAGACGTAATTTGCATACAGTTAATAGCTACTACGTATGGAGGTATTATTATGCCAATTCAAAACTGATAATCAATACAGTGGATTCTCGATTATCCGTGTGCGGTTTATCCGATTTGCGGATTAACAGTGCACCTGAGATTGGCATAAATGAAAAACTCGTGGATTTTCCATTAAGCACAAATCAATAATCTAGAAACAGTAATCCATTGTTAATCTTGGAAATTAATATTACAAGTCACATGCTTCAACCGAAGAAATATGTTGCTCCGGTTAATCTTAAATCCACGCAATCACCACTACAGTACAGTAGTTGCAATATCTTTACAACAGTGGGCGAAGTTTGATTGATGTTTATTGGCATGGCTCTGCTACAGTGAGGGGAAAAAGTATTTGATCCCCTGGTGATTTTGTACGTTTGCCCACTGACAAAGAAATGATCAGTCTATAATTTTAATGGTAGATTTATTTGAACAGTGAGAGACAGAATAACAACAACAAAATCCAGAAAAACGCATGTCAAAAATGTTATAAATTGATTTGCATTTTAATGAGGGAAACAAGTATTTGACCCCTCTGCAAAACATGACTTAGTACTTGGTGGCAAAACCCTTGTTGGCAATCACAGAGGTCAGATGTTTCTTGTAGTTGGCCACCAGGTTTGCACACATTTCAGGAGGAATTTTGTCCCACTCCTCTTTGCAGATCTTCTCAAAGACATTAAGGTTTCGAGGCTGACGTTTGGCAACTCGAACCTTCAGCTCCTTCCACAGATTGTCTATGGGATTAAGGTCTGGAGACTGGCTAGGCCACTCCAGGACCTTAATGTGCTTCTTCTTGAGCCACTCCTTTGTTGCCTTGGCCGTGTGTTTTGGGTCATTGTCATGCTGGAATACCCTTCCATGACCCATTTTCAATGCCCTGGCTGAGGGAAGGAGGTTCTCACCCAAGATTTGTCGGTACATAGCCCCGTCCATCGTCCCTTTCATGCGGTGAAGTCCCCTTAGCAGAAAAACACCCCCAAAGCATAATGTTTCCACCTCCATGTTTGACGGTGGGGATGGTGTTCTTGGGGTCATCGGCAGCATTCCTCCTCCTCCAAACACGGCGAGTTGAATTGATGCCAAAGAGCTCCATTTTGGTCTCATCTGACCACAACACTTTCACCCAGTTGTCCTCTGAATCATTCAGATGTCCATTGGCAAACTTCAGACGGGCATGTATACGTGCTTTCTTGAGCAGGGGGACCTTGCGGGCGCTGCAGGAGTTCAGTCCTTCACGGCGTAGTGTGTTACCAACTGTTTTCTTGGTGACTATGGTCCCAGCTGCCTTGAGATCATTGACAAGATCCTCCCGTGTAGTTCTGGGCTGATTCCTCACCGTTCTCATGATCATTGCAACTCCACGAGGTGAGATCTTGCATGGAGCCCCAGGCCGAGGGAGATTGACAGTTCTTTTGTGTTTCTTCCATTTGCGAATAATGGCACCAACTGTTGTCACCTTCTCACCAAGCTGCTTGGCGATGGTCTTGTAGCCCATTCCAGCCTTGTGTAGGTCTACAATCTTGTCCCTGACATCCTTGGAGAGCTCTTTGGTCTTGGCCATGGTGGAGAGTTTGGAATCTGATTGATTGCTTCTGTGAACTCCCTTTAAGAGTGTGCTCCTAATCTCAGCTCGTTACCTGTATAAAAGACACCTGGGAGCCAGAAATCTTTCTGATTGAGAGGGGGTCAAATACTTATTTCCCTCATTAAAATGCAAATCAATTTATAACATTTTTGACATGCGTTTTTCTGGATTTTTTTTGTTGTTATTCTGTCTCTCACTGTTCAAATAAACCTACCATTAAAATTATAGACTGATCATTTCTTTGTCAGTGGGCTAACGTACAAAATCAGCAGGGGATCAAATACTTTTTTCCCTCATCCAATTAGTGGGCCGAGTGTTCTGCGCAGAAGCAGCAAAGTGTTATTATCACTGAGCAAGCGCATCGATCGTTCTAAATCGCAAAAGAAACAATACAAATCGTTAGGTGTGCTTCATTTTGAGCGATTTCATGATTCTTTCAAACCTGTTCAAGCGAGTGTGTATGTACGTGTAATAAAGGACTCTTCAAACTCGTGCACGTCCACTGACACATTGCACCATTGTACCCCGCTCATGGTACCTAAAATTGTAAGCACTAACCCAGACACTCTTCTAACTATGCTAAAGCCTGTGTCTACAAAAGACGTTTTCGCTTTAATTGAATCACTTCCTTTGAAGTCATCTCCACTCGACGTGCTCCCAGGTTCCTTGTTCAAGCAATGTGCTCCGGAACTCGCCATCATGATCAGGAACATCGCAAATGCCTCCTTCTCTTCGGGGTGTTTTCCGTCCAACCTCAAATCTGGCCTGGTTTCTCCCTTGTTAAAGAAACCAAATCTAGATCCGGATGACCCATCTAGTTATCGTCCCATCACTAACCTCTCGAACCTCTCTAAACTCCTTGAACGACTAGCCCTCGCCCAGCTACAACCACACGTCACCTCCTCCGCAAACTACTGCAACTTCCAGTCAGCTTACCGTCAAAACTATTCCACAGAAACAGCACTCACTAGGGTGCTCGATGACATTTTAACGATCGTTGATTCCGGCTCAACTGTTGCACTTGTAAGTCTGGACATTTCGTCAGCCTTCGACACCATCAACCATTCGCTCCTTACTTCCCTCCTGAAATCCGACTTCGGTATATGCGGCTCAGCACTCAAGTGGATAGCTTCGTACCTTTCTGACCGGCAATCCTCAGTCAGGGTGGGCATGTCCACATCGCCTGAAACAAGAGCATTATGCGGGGTTCCCCAGGGCTCTGTTCTAGGTCCCCTGCTCTTCACAGCCTACACTTCCCCGATCGGCCGACTCATTGCAAGCTTCGGTGTTAAGCATCACTCATACGCGGATGACACGATTCTATTCACCGCCATCGATTCTAGCAATGCATCTGGATTCGAGAGGCTCTCGGAATGTACCACCGCCGTGCAACAATGGTTCACTGCACACAACCTAGCCCTTAATCCGAAAAAGTCAGTGGCCATCATGTTAGGTACCAAGCAACGTCTCAATTCAGCAGCACTCCCCACACACATACACATCTTCGGTCATAGCATCAAGTTCACCAACCACTTCAGCTACCACGGTGTCATCCTAGATTCAACTTTATCCTTCGACCGTCAAACCAACCATATCATCAGCTCATGTAACTTTCACCTGAAGGCTCTTAGACACATACGTCCTCTCATCTCTACTGAAATTGCCAACACTTTGGCATGTTGCATAGTTGGGTCTCGCCTTGACTATTGTAACTCCGTCCTTGTCCGGACCTCCGCTGGCAACCTAAGGAAGCTTAAAAGACTACAAAATAACCTAGCACGCGTCGTCATTGCCCACACTCATCCCCGCCTCGACTCACTAGCTCGTCTCCGCGCTCTCAACTGGCTCCCCATTGCCAGTAGGGTCACATACAAGACCGCCTGCCTCTGCCACAATGCCTTCATATCCGCCTGCCCGCCGTACCTTTCTTCATTACTGACAACTTGCAGCTCAGCACACGGCAGATGCCTGCGCAGCGCGACTCACGACCTCCTCTCAATACCAAGATCCAGGATGGTCATGTCTACGCGCCGCTTCTCGGTGGCAGCCCCAACAGTCTGGAACGATATCCCTCTGCACATTCGCAGCATCACCTCAATCGCCTCCTTCAAGAGACACTTAAAAACTCACCTCTACAATCATGCTTTTGAGCGACTCTGAGCTTGGCTCCGTGCCTCTGAGTTGCGGCCACTACGTCTGCAAATGTGCGCGCGTTACAAATTGTACTATTATTATTATTATTAGTGTAGGGCTCCGTTGTCCTTTATTCGGGTTCTTGTCTCTCTCGCCCCTGCGGCATCCTCGCTTAGACCCGCACCTCCTCCACCGTGCACCCTGCAGCCACACCGCTGCTCTGTGTGCCCCGCACACTCTGCTAGCTCTTCACGCCCGGCTAGCTTCCCACACTCCACTAGCTCTCCTCCGCTAGCTCTACTCCACTAACTCTATCCCACTAGCTCTGCTGTGCCCCACGTACACCGCTGGCCGACGGTGCCGTGGCCTCCCACCACGTGGCAATGGCGCCACCCTCTCGCCACTGCCCAGCGTGGCCTCCTCCTGTTTCCACTCCTTCTCAACTCCCAGATCGCTTCCGGTTCTCCCCCTAAATCCTCTCTCTCACGTGACCCTGACTCCTCCTTCTCCTCACGTGACCCAGACTCCGCCCCCTCTTTCCTTGCTCGCATTACATGACCCCCCCCCCTGATGAAAAACCCAGCCGTCCCCGGCTGCAACAGAACAAAATAATGCGAGCAAATTACAACCATCGGGCATCACCAGACAACGGAGATTATAACAACACAACAACAACAAGAACAACAATTAATGAAAGGAAAGGGACTTGGAACGCGTGCGGGTCGCCGGCCCATCCCGAATGGGAGGCGGCCCCCCCACAGACCGTGACCGCGACAGGGTTTTAAGAGCGGCGGGATCGGAACCACCCGCCGCTGTTGGAGGCCTGTCAATACCAAAGTCCCGTTCCCCAGAGAGACCCGTCGCCGGGGGCACCACCAGACGCCAGCGATCGTGCAACCCTTCCCTCCACATCAGCAACCCATCCCGGAGAGCGGCTCCCGGCGTCCCACCGGACAGCGGTCCCCCCGTCCCTTTCGCAGCCCGACCCCGCAAGGCCCCCAGCGACTCATCAAGCAATTGCTCGCGAATCCATACCGAGCGCGGCAGGTTCAAAACCCCATCAGCCGGTCTTGGGCATACGGGAGCTTCGGGCACCTCGACAGCTGACAAAACAGGCCGAGGGGGTTGCGGAACCCGCGTACACCTATTCGTACCCGAAGCACAAGCGCAAGGGGATCCCTGCGGCAATCTGGAGAGTACGTCTGCGTTCGCGTGACGCGACCCCTTCCGATACTGAATTTCGAACGAAAATTCCTGCAGGGTTTCCAACCATCGTGCCAATTGGCCAGACGGTTGGTCAACTCTCAGGGCATATTGCAAAGCCGTATTGTCCGTGCGAACAATAAACGTATAGATATGGCCGATATTGGCGGAGAAAATGCACAATAGCCAATAATTTGCGGTGAGTAACGCAGTAGCGGGTCTCTGCCAGAGACAGCACACGGCTACCGTAAGCTACTACGCGTTCAACGCCGCCCTTGGACTGTGACAGAACGGCCCCAATCCCGGTGTCACTAGCGTCAGTATCCAGAATAAAAGGCCAATCAAAATCTGGATAGTCCAACGTCGGTGCCGTCGCCAAATGATCGCGTAGGCCCTCAAACGCCGCTTCCTCCGTCGACCCCCAGCTGAACCTCCGGCCCTTCGCCGTAAGGAGGCGCAACGGCCTAGCGATCGTAGCAAAGTTCGGAACGAACCTGCGATAATATGAAGCGAACCCAACGAACCGACGTACGTCCCCCACTGTGGCCGGAGTCGGCCAGTTACGAATGCACGCCGTCTTCTCTGGGTCCGTGGCCACCCCGTCCGCACTGACTATGTGGCCCAAATAGCGCACGGATCGTTGCATTAGGTGACACTTCTTGGGCTTAAATTTCAAATTGGCGGAGCGCATCCTTGCAAACACCGCGTCCAATCTCTCCAGATGTTCCTCAAACGTGCGGCTGAAGATGATAACATCATCTAAATATATCAAACATGTCTCCCACTGCAGACCCGTTAACACAAGCTCCATCAGCCGCTGAAAAGTGGCAGAGGCAGCATTCAAGCCCATTGGAAGACAATTAAACTGAAATAAGCCCTGCGGCGTACGGAAAGCCATCTTTTCCCTCGAGGACTCGTCCAGGGGAAGCTGCCAGAATCCCGACAAGAGGTCAAGCGTAGAAAAAAACTTCGCCCCAGACAAGGCATCGAGGGAATCATCCATACGCGGCAGGGGGTACGCGTCTGCAACCGACACTTTATTCAACTTGCGAAAATCGACACAAAATCGCAATTTCCCATCCTTTTTCTTCACAAGGACCACCGGCGCGCCCCACGGACTGTTGGACGGGGAAATAATGTCAGCAGCCAGCATATCCTCCACTGCGCCGCGAACATGATCCCGCTCCGTCGGACTCAACTGATGCGGGTTCATTCGAATCGGAGCGGCATTCTCCGTATCAATATGGTGGGAGAGCAAGGAGGTGCGTCCCAAGTCGAAATCGTCCGAACTAAAAACGTCGGAATACCTTTTCAACAGCGCGCGAAGCGCGGACCGTTGGTCCCCAGTCAAAGACGCGTTTTCCCGGCACAACTCGGCAATCCATCGATCATCCTGCGCCGTGGAGGCCGAGAATCCCCCTACAAGGCCCCGGCAATCCCGGTCGTCATGGGCCGTGAAAGCCGTTGTAGCGTGAGCCATAACCGTTCCGGCTGGTACACTAACATTATCCGCGCTTCCGTTCAACACTTGTAAAAACGGAGGCTGACCCGGGCGGACAATCGTCTGTGCCCCGACCAGCGTCGAGCCACCCGTTATAGCCGTGGACGGCGATAACAACACACCCGCCGCTCCCTCAATGCCAGGCACCAGTTTCCGATACCGCAACGGAATAAGCATCTGCGAATCAGGTGGAATATCAACAGATACCTCGGACAGCGCCTGTACCTGGCAGACAGGAGCAGACTGGCCCCAGGGCGACGGCAAGAATTACATTTTCCGACACCCCGGTAATTCAATACAATTGTGATCTACCCTTATTTGAATGGGCATTTTTGCCAGGAAATCGGTCCCCAACAAACAGGGCACCACGAGGGACCTGGAAATCAACACGGTCCCTGAAGCCGACACCCCCCCCAATCGATATGCTGGCGTCCACCTGGCCCACAATGCCCATACTTCCCCCATTCGCCGCTATGCAAGAGTCATAAACCGGTCGCTCCCGCCCCAGCGGAATGGCTAGGAGATGGAAAATCACGTCGGAGATAATAGTCGCGGACGCACCTGAGTCCACGAAAATACGCACATCGACCCCTTGGATCGAACCAGGCACAGTGGACGACCCAGTAGCAGCCGCCACCACCCTCCATGCCAATTTCCGCCACTGCGTCAGCGAGCGACACGGGTCAATCACCGCCCCCCCCATTATTAATGGCACACGGACCACGCGGCGATGGTGATGCATGAGATGACAGGCCTTGCCGGATGTCTGATGCGTACCGACTTGCCTGTCGTGGATGGTCCTGCCGCGTCGCGTCCGTGGCCGAGGCCTCCTGCTGGGGCGGCCGCAGAATGCGAGCCCAGCATTCTCTGGCGAAGTGACCCTTACGGCCGCAGCGGAAACACGCCAAGTCGGTTCGCCGTGCAGCACCCCCTCTGTCTTGGCGCTCCCGTGCCGGAGCGCAACCCCGCTCCCTCTCGAGCAGGCCACTGGGTGGATGCCGCCATCAACTCCTCAGGACCCCTGTCATCTCGAACGTAGACAGCCTTCTTCGGGTCCCACCCTGTCGCACCGCCTTCGACGGTGGGGCCCCCCATCCAAGCCGACACCTGTTTCCACCGTCAAAGGTTAAATTGGGCATCCAGGCACTTAGCCACCGCCCGGGACGTTAACTTATCGTGCCCGCACACCGGCATGGGGATTCCCAAGTCCCTGAATAACTCTAACATCTTTCCCAATATCAGGGGTTCCAACAAATCGGGCTCCGTCTCCGGATACGCGGCCATAGCTAGCTCCATCACGGCGCCCCTGAATGCCACCGGCGATTCTTCAGGTGCCCGTTGCCGCTGCACGAACCTACGATAAGCATCGTCCGGGGGCTCATACGCCTCCGCCATTTCTTTAAACACCCCCTGTAGCGTCCTCTTCTTTTCGGCCTTGATGGAGCGGAAGAACCTGACGGACTCATCGTCAAGAAGCGTTGGCAGGACCTCCAAGGCTTCCGCATCCGTCCATTTCGCGGATCGTACAGCCGCTTGAAAACGGCAGACGAATGCGCTCCAATCTCTGCCGATGGAGAACTCTTTCACAGTCGTTAGACGATGGCTGCGGGTCCCCGCTCCGCCGTCTTCTGTCGATGGTGATTTGTACGGCAGCGACAAGATGGCGTCACTCCGCAACGTGTTCAAAATGGCGGCTCCCCGCGGTGGAGGCAGCAAGATGGCGGCTTCCCGCGGTGGAGGCAGCAAGATGGCGGCTTCCCGCCGTTCCTCCCCAGCCACGCCCAAGATGGCGGTTTCGTGCCGCGTGTTGGAGAGGGCTGACAGCGTCGGCAAGGCCCCAGTCGAATGGTCCCCACTTGGCCTCCCCGAACTCGTCGTGGGCGTCACAAGGGTGCATAACTGCGTTACAACAGCCTTCAGCGACTCAAGTTGGGCCGCCACGTGTCGCCATCCTTCGTCGGCGTCCACCAACGCGGACAAACCTGCTGAGCCGGTAACATCCTGCACCCCCGGCGCGTCGCTCGTCCCTGCGTCGCCTCCTTCTTCCATCGTTGGCAGCGCCACCGCCGGAGGAAGATCATCTTCAGAAGATGGTGCAGAAGATGGTGCAGGGATGTTCTTTCTTCTGAGCTGTTTTGACATGCCGTTTCACTTCCGACACCAATGTAATAAAGGACTCTTCAGACAGTGTAAGGTCTCCGTTGTCCTTTATTCGGGTTCTTGTCTCTCTCGCCCCTGCGGCGTCCTCACTCAGACCCGCACCTCCTCCACCGTGCACCCTGCAGCCACACCGCTGCTCTGTGTGCCCCGCACACTCTGCTAGCTCTTCACGCCCGGCTAGCTTCCCACACTCCACTAGCTCTCCTCCGCTAGCTCTACTCCACTAACTCTATCCCACTAGCTCTGCTGTGCCCCACGTACACCGCTGGCCGACGGTGCCGTGGCCTCCCACCACGTGGCAATGGCGCCACCCTCTCGCCACTGCCCAGCGTGGCCTCCTCCTGTTTCCACTCCTTCTCAACTCCCAGATCGCTTCCGGTTCTCCCCCTAAATCCTCTCTCTCACGTGACCCTGACTCCTCCTTCTCCTCACGTGACCCAGACTCCGCCCCCTCTTTCCTTGCTCGCATTACATATGGACTGTTGTAATAAAGCAAGATTAATACATTCTTTACTACAAATTGTTGTTTTGTTCAGAGACGAGGCTCTAAAGAAAGCTGTCTCTGGTGTGGACCAATCAGTTTCAAAAACAATGCATATACTGTCAGAGCATGATTCCTTGCAAAAGGTTTCAGTTTGGTGTTTAAACATCTTAACACCTGTTTTGTTGCCAGAAAAAAGGGGAAAACCTATTCGTATATTTTTACATTGGCAAAGGAGGTCCCATGATGTTTTGTTCATTAACAAACTCACTTTGTTCACTCAAACACAATTTATACCTCGACTTAAAGCTTTTGTGACTGCAGGAATTCATATTCTTTGGGTCTTTCGATAAAGTCACGTCAATAGGTGATTTTCTTTGAACCTATCTACATGACTTGACCGAAAGAACAAAATAATACAATTTGTAACGATATTAGTGGTTTTTGGCATGGAGAGTAGCGGAAAATAGTGACATTCTTGGATTATCCGAGATTTTGAATTATCTGTAGTGACATAAATGGTGTCACTACTGTAGTGAGTACCGAGTGAAGAGTGGTACTGTATGCGTGGTGCCGCTCTCTGGTACCAGTGTGAGCATGGCACGGAATGGCTCACTAGAGGGCAGGGTCTGGGTGTCACTGAGGTCGGGTCAGGACATGATATCCTGGGTGAACCCGAGAGCGCACGTGACTGCACGAGGGGGCAAGGGGACCCCCAAATGGGATTGTGAGGGTCACGTGATGTGGACCCAGGGTCCCGCCCGAAGGATGTGGAAGGGGGCGTGGGCAGAGCCGGCCACGCCAGAGCGGCTATAAGCCAAATCCCGAGAGGGAGCGCGGCTGTTCTGGTGGGTCAACTCTGAGAATGAAGCCGCCATCTACGATGTTCGGTCTCCGCTCGTGGACCAGGCAGCCTGTTAGCTATCCCTTCGAGTGTTAGTTAGTTAGTTAGGAGCGGTGGTGACCACCCTATGTCGTTATCCTGTTACAGTTAAACGTTACCTGTTGTGTTAGTTCAAGTGTGCACCTCAATAGAACCCACTAAATATCCACGCCGATATTTGCCGTCATTACCGCGGATAATCGAGAGTCTACTGCATATACAATTTTCATCCGACCCCATAGTGTAAAAGTGCACTCTTCAAATTCTTAACAAATACAACGAGTCCTCGTTTAACGCGATATATGTGTGGTGCCACAGCGACGGGGCCGCTCTGCCGAGCCAGGGAGCCGCCCGGCTTCCCCACCGCACTTCCCCCCATCACCCCCCCCACATAAGCACGCACCCGCACCCACGTAGGGCCTCGTGGTCGGGTCACCTACCCTGAGTTTTCACCCGAGGGCCCCCTCGGGGGGTTACCCCACGGTTTCTCAGGGCCAGGGAATTTGACAGGACCCTTCCCAGGCCAAGTAACACTGCGACGCCGTGGGCGGATTGGAGATCGCACGACCACGGCGAGCTCAGAGAGCCCCGCAGTTAGAAACGCATACAAACACAAACAGGGGACAGCATGAATAGCGGGACCGCATGGGCTCTGGCGGATAGTCATGGAAGGTTGGGATGGTTGCACTTGAGCGCGCAGGCACAATTGTTGGGGAGGGTAAACGATTAAGCTGAAGGTATGAATAGATCGGGAGAGGGGAGGCGCGCGGGGAGCCATGCACAGCTTCCCACGACGGGCCTTTGTGATGGACACCGCCGCATGAACCTCGATGATGGGGGCCTGCGTGAGAAAGGGATTGATTGGAATTTGCGCCGCGCAGGTTGAGCATTAATTAGCAGATCAAAAGCGCCCGGAACCGCCGTGCGCGGGCTCGAGGTGCACGAGCCCATTGTTCAGCGCAACATCCCTTTGAGGTAGGGAGGATAAATAGGGGGGCGCAAAGGGGAAATTTTTCTTCTCTCCAGGCCAGCGGACCAGCAGCAGCCCCAGCCAGCGACCCGGACGTCCGTGCGACGCATCGAGGTGCGCTGTTAGCGCAGAGAGCAGCGAACCTCCGCGGGCAACAAACAGTGAGTGGGGAGGTGAAGTAGGGTAGCGTAAGCCAATAAATAGGGAATAGGTACAGGTTTGGGTGGAATAGGCCAGCCTCGTCGACTCACTGATTCAACATCAATTCGCAGGTAGCATATAATAAATCATTAATAGCGAAGCGTGGTCTCGCGTGATCTTGTCGTGCAGTGTGAGCGTGTGGGTGCGCGTGTGTACGCAGTGATTCTGTAGTGCTGCGGCTCGCCTCGGGGGAGCGCTGCGCAGCGCGGTGCGAGAGTGGGTGTCGCGTGTGCTCACTCCGTGTGTGATACAGGTGCGCGATCGTAACTTGAGTAGTCAGTGTGGAGTTGGAGTGCACGAAGCGGTGTGTGTGTGTGTGCATACGTTCGTTACGTGTCGGATACGGATGCGCATTGGTAACGTGCCGCACAGGGCTATACTGCGAGCACGGCGTTTGATTGATGATGATGTGCGCACGTATGCTCGCAGCGTGGGAGCGCGGCGCGAGGCTGTAACAGTAGGGGCGTCGCGTTCGAATGCCGGCGAAACCGTAGCGGGTAATTGGGAGGTGGGGTAACGTAAACGGAATAGGGGATGCAGGCGGGAGGGACCCCGGGGGCCAACGGCCCCCACAAATTGGTGTCAGAAGTGGGATGGACCCCCGCGTTACCTCACGCTAAAATAAGACTAATATTTACTGGCCGGGTGGCCCCTTCATGGAAGGCATTCGCCCGCAATCTCTTAGGGGCCAAGGAAATTAATGGATGGACGGACGCGCAGGCAGTACGTCAACTTAATATGAATCTTGATGGGCGGGCAGCCGTTTTTGTAGAAGCGTTACCCGCGAGCGCACAGACACAGCTAGAGGAGCTGATGCGCCGACTCGATCAGCGTTTTGGCACGCGTGACGAGGAGGAAGCAAAATCGGCCTTAGAGGCGCGCCGTCGCCAACCTGGCGAGGATCTACGTGATTACGCCGAGGATGTGCGTGAGTTAACAAAGATTGCACGCCCGGGGTACGCAACTGATGTTATTGAGGAACTGGCCGCCGAGAAAATCCAGCGGTACCTGTCTCGCACGGCGTGGTGGCAGCCAGACATGAGCTGCCCACGTCTTCCCTTTAACGCCCTTGTCGAGCGCGCACGTAAGTGTGAAAGAATTCACAGCGAACGTGCGCAGCTCCGGGGGCTGGGACGAGAGCGCGCCATTGCGAGCCTGCTCTCGGAAGACGAGGAGGAGGAACAGGAGCTCGCGAGGACGGTAAGGGGCCGGGAACGAGAGCCTCCAGTGTCCCGCGAGACAACCCCGGGATGGGTAGCCGGGTTACAGGCTGGCATGGGAGATATGATAACCCAAGTAGACGATAAAATGAGCCGAAATATGGCCAAGCTACAGTCTACCATTGAGACTGAGATGGGGGAACTACGCTCGACCGTAGGGGGGCTGGCCGGGAGGGTGTCCCAATTAGAGTCCGATTTGGGACAACTGCGTACTGGGGGAGGGAGAGGGAGCGGACAGGGAACCCGCTACGGAACCGCCCCCCCTCCCCGGGCATGTTATGTGTGCGATCGCCGAGGGCATCTAGTGAGGGACTGTCCGCAGATCGCCCGCGCTAGAAACGCGCCGGGGTTAAAACCCCAACGCCCCCTAGAGAGTGGACCATCTGGGGGTGCAATCGAAGCGGTCCCGATGCAAAAAGACGGTAATAATGGCGAGCGAGTGATCCATAAACAGGTTACAACGACAACACCCAAGGGCGCGGGGACCTCGGGCAATTGGCTGCGGGAGCTGGTGGCAGGGATAACGGGAGCCACGTCGCTGGTGGCAGGGATAACGGGAGCCACGTCGCTGGTGGAAGGCCAGGTGAACGGGCAGCGCACCCGGATCCTGCTGGACACGGGCGCCGTGGCCTCTCTCCTGAGCGCCGCGCACTGCAGCATGCTCGGGGTGGACGTGGGCTGCCTGCAGGCCCCGGATCGCGCGCTGCACACGGCAAGCGGAGCCGGGATGGGGTTGCTGGGGAAGGTCTCCCTCGAGGTCCGTCTAGGAAACCAGGTGTGCACACAGGAATTCTACGTTTCGAGGGTGTTGTGCCACGAGTGCATTGCAGGAACGGACCTCCTGGAAAAGTTGGGACTTAACATACAGCCCCGGCAACGATGCGCTACGGTGGAGGGCAGCGGGGAGCGGATTCCGTTCCTAGGACAGGAGCCGAATCGCCCACGCTTCACACCCGTGGCCGCTACGCTGGTGTCGGCCGTCACCATCGGGCCTCTCGCCGAGATGCTGATGCCAGTGGCAACCCTCTCCACCGACCCAACCCACCGACCATCGGGCGAGGTAATGCTGACTCCTCACCCGGAGTTGGCATCGCGATACGGGGTGGTAGGGTCAGCCACACTGGTAAACGCAGATGGGGGCCGGCTGTTTATACGTGTGTTTAACCCACACAGTACCCCGGCAATGATACGACGACGCACCCCGGTAGCCACCGTACACCCCCTGCACGCTCGCCACTCGAACGACTCGGTGTTCGCACTCTGGGCGGAGGACCCTGGCCGTCCCGAGGACAGCCAGGATCTGGCCTGGCGGGTCGGCCCGACCCCCCGAGCCGAGATTGTTCCACTGCAGGATGCGTTACATGTGCCTTGGGCAGCCTTACCTAAGGGGGAGGCCGATCAGCTGCGCGGGTTATTGCGGGAGTACGCCGACGTGTTCAGTGAGCACGATTCGGACGTGGGCCGGACCGACCTGGTCAAGCACCAAATTGACACAGGTGCAGCCCGACCCATCAAACTCCCCGCATACCGAGTGGGCGCGCCTGAACGGACCCAGATCAAAGAGGCAGTCACGGATATGCTACGCGATAACATAATCCAGCCCTCCGCGAGCCCTTGGTCTGCCCCGGTGGTACTGGTAACGAAAAAGGACGGATCGACTCGGTTCTGCGTTGATTACCGAAAATTGAACGCAGTCACCCTCGGCGACGCTTTTCCCATCCCACGCATCGACGACACCTTCGACAGTCTCGCAGGAGCGCGGTATTTTTCCACCCTCGATCTGGCGTCCGGTTACTGGCAGGTGGAGATGACGGAGTAGGATCGGCCAAAAACAGCATTCACCACCCCGATGGGCCTGTTTGAGTTTCGAGTGTTGCCGTTCGGACTCACTAACGCGCCCGCGACGTTCCAGCGGTTGATGGAGCTGGTGATGCGGGGCTTGCAGTGGGAACAGTGCCTGATTTACCTGGACGACGTAATAGTGTTCAGTAGGTCGCTGTCCGAACACTGGTCCAGGCTGCGCGAAGTATTCCAGCGACTGCGAGCAGCCCATCTCAAGCTCAAGCCGCGTAAGTGTTACATTGCGCAGCGCGAGGTGGGGTACCTCGGACACCGAGTCAGCGAGGCAGGGGTGAGCACCGATCCCGAGAAGGTGCGTGCCGTAGTGGATTGGCCGCGGCCGAGGAACCTGACGGAGATCAGGTCATTCTTGGGACTCGCCACTTATTACCGTCGATTTGTAAAGGGATTCAGTGAGATTGCACGCCCCCTCACCCAACTCACCTCCCCTAAGAACCCCTATCAGTGGTCGGAGGCCTGCCAGACGGCTTTCACCACACTCAAAGACCACCTCACCCACACCCCCACCTTGGCTTTCCCAGATTTCACCACCGATTTTATTTTGGACACTGACGCCTGCAGCAGTGGGCTGGGCGCGGTGCTGTCGCAAGTGCAGGGTGGGACGGAGCGGGTCATCGCGTACGCCAGTCGGACCCTGAGCGGGGCCGAGCTGAACTATTGCGTAACCCGTCAGGAACTGTATGCCGTGATTTTCGCGTGTAAACAGTTCCGACCGTACTTGAACGGCAGGAGATGTCGTGTGCGCACCGATCATTATGCACTGCAGTTCCTCCTTACATTCAAGGAACCGCGGGGGCAGATGGCTCGATGGCTGGCGCAGCTGCAGGAGTACAACCTGCAGATAGAGTACCGAGCGGGACGGACACACGCGAACGCGGACGCCTTGTCAAGGCGGCCCGCGGTGCGCGCTGAGACGAGGGAGGGAGACACCTGCCCGTGCTTCACGGGGGGACGCTGCCGACAGGCAGCAGAACCCAAGGAGCGCGCGGAAACTAAACTCCCCCCCCCGAGAGAGAGTGCGGTGTGCGCCGCAGGAACCCCTGCAGAAGGAGCCCGGGGACAGACGGATCATCCCACCCCAACCGGGCGGATCCAAGAGGATGTCGGCTGCGCCTTCCCGGGCTTGGACGACGAGCAGCTGCGACAAACCCAGCAGCGGGATCGGGATCTGGCGGCGGTGGAGGCGGCACTGCGAGAGAAGAAGGATGCACTACCAGGGCCCTGGAGCGGTTTGTATGCCCGGTTGTGTGTAGAAAACGGGGTGGTGAGGGAACTGGCCGACGCTGGGCAGCCGGGGTGCATCTGCGTTCCCGCCCATGTGCGACCCCAACTACTACGACTGGTACACGACCACCCGCTCGGGGGCCATGATGGGGAACGGCGCACCCGGGAGACTCTGCGTCGCCAGTATCTCTGGCCTAAATTGGCGCAAGATGTGGCCGCCTGGGTGCAGGGCTGCCGGGCCTGCCAGCAGTGTGGGCATAAGCCGGCGAGGTACCAGGTACCCCTGAGGCCGTTCCGAGTCAGTCGGACGAATCAGTTGGTCGGAATCGACCTGCAGGGGCCCTTTCCGCGATCCCACCGGGGCAACCGATATATTCTCGTAGCGGTGGAGTACTTCACCCGCTACCCCGTGGCGGTGGCTATCTCGGATAAAACAGCCCTCGTAGTGGCCCGGGCCTTCGTGGAAAACGACGTACTTAAGTGCGGGATCCCCGAACGAGTCATTACCGACCAGGGTAGTGAATTCGAGGCCAAACTATTCCAGGCACTGTGCCGAGAGTTCGGGATCCAGAAGGACCGAACCACGGCGTATCACCCCCAGGCGAACGGGATGGTAGAGAGGATGAACCAGACTCTGGCCGGGAAGCTTAAACGCATGGCGGCCGCGAATCAACAGGACTGGGACGAACACCTCCCCTATGCCCTGTTCGCCTACACCACCGCCGTTCACACATCTACAGGACAGACCCCGTTCCTAATGATGTTTGGTCGCGAGTCTCGCCTGCCCGCAGATCTGCTGTTCGGTGTCCCTCCGCCGCAACGGGAGGAAGGGAGCCACCCCGTGGAGCACTTGCTGGAGACCCTGCGAGGGGGCAGGGGCCGAGCCTACCCGCACGGAGAGGCCGCGCACCAGCGGCAAGAGCAGGGCGCCCGACCCCGCATGGAGCCCCCCTTCTACACTGCGGGCTCCGAGGTGTGGCTGTACACTCCCCGCGTCGGTGCCGGACAGGTGGGGAAGCTGACCACCTACTGGCGAGGACCCTGGATTGTGAGACGGCAGATCTCACCATGGACGGTGCTGATTCAGGGAGGAGAGAGGGGCCGGGAGATGGTGGTCAACATCCGCCGACTGAAGCCGTGGTGAGCAGCCCCCGAGGGGGGGGAGCCCCGCCGTCCAAGTACCCCGAAACCCCGGGGTCCCCCCACCCCCCGTGCCCGGGGGCCTCGCGCAGTATATGGGCCCCACGGAGCCCCGGGCTCCGAGGGGCCCCGGGCGGGGCCGGGGGCAACGAGGACGGCGACCCTTAAACCCCACCGCCTCTGAGTTTGTTCCCCAGCCCGTAGGTGCCAGAGGCCAAGGGGAGCCGTTGGAATGGAGGAGGAGACGGAGCCGCCACCCCCGAGGCCAGCCACAAAGGCCGGGCGAATCCCGCGGACCCCGCGGCGATACCTCGTGGGGGCAACCCAGGCGAGGTGCTCCAGTCAACCCGGGACAGGGACTGGCACCCCGGGGGGCTATGTGGTGCCACAGCGATGGGGCCGCTCTGCCGAGCCAGGGAGCCGCCCGGCTTCCCCCACCGCACTTCCCCCCATCACCCCCCCCACATAAGCACGCACCCGCACCCACGTAGGGCCTCGTGGTCGGGTCACCTACCCTGAGTTTTCACCCGAGGGCCCCCTCGGGGGGTTACCCCACGGTTTCTCAGGGCCAGGGAATTTGACAGGACCCTTCCCAGGCCAAGTAACACTGCGACGCCGTGGGCGGATTGGAGATCGCACGACCACGGCGAGCTCAGAGAGCCCCGCAGTTAGAAACGCATACAAACACAAACAGGGGACAGCATGAATAGCGGGACCGCATGGGCTCTGGCGGATAGTCATGGAAGGTTGGGATGGTTGCACTTGAGCGCGCAGGCACAATTGTTGGGGAGGGTAAACGATTAAGCTGAAGGTATGAATAGATCGGGAGAGGGGAGGCGCGCGGGGAGCCATGCACAGCTTCCCACGACGGGCCTTTGTGATGGACACCGCCACATGAACCTCGATGATGGGGGCCTGCGTGAGAAAGGGATTGATTGGAATTTGCGCCGCGCAGGTTGAGCATTAATTAGCAGATCAAAAGCACCCGGAACCGCCGTGCGCGGGCTCGAGGTGCACGAGCCCATTGTTCAGCGCAGCATCCCTTTGAGGTAGGGAGGATAAATAGGGGGGCGCAAAGGGGAAATGTTTTCTTCTCTCCAGGCCAGCGGACCAGCAACAGCCCCAGCCAGCGACCCGGACGTCCGTGCGACGCATCGAGGTGCGCTGTTAGCGCAGAGAGCAGCGAACCTCCGCGGGCAACAAACAGTGAGTGGGGAGGTGAAGTAGGGTAGCGTAAGCCAATAAATAGGGAATAGGTACAGGTTTGGGTGGAATAGGCCAGCCTCGTCGACTCACTGATTCAACATCAATTCGCAGGTAGCATATAATAAATCATTAATAGCGAAGCGTGGTCTCGCGTGATCTTGTCGTGCAGTGTGAGCGTGTGGGTGCGCGTGTGTACGCAGTGATTCTGTAGTGCTGCGGCTCGCCTCGGGGGAGCGCTGCGCAGCGCGGTGCGAGAGTGGGTGTCGCTTGTGCTCACTCCGTGTGTGATACAGGTGCGCGATCGTAACTTGAGTAGTCAGTGTGGAGTTGGAGTGCACGAAGCGGTGTGTGTGTGTGTGCATACGTTCGTTACGTGTCGGATACGGATGCGCATTGGTAACGTGCCGCACAGGGCTATACTGCGAGCACGGCGTTTGATTGATGATGATGTGCGCACGTATGCTCGCAGCGTGGGAGCGCGGCGCGAGGCTGTAACAGTAGGGGCGTCGCGTTCGAATGCCGGCGAAACCGTAGCGGGTAATAGGGAGGTGGGGTAACGTAAACGGAATAGGGGATGCAGGCGGGAGGGACCCCGGGGGCCAACGGCCCCCACATATGCGCTCCTGAAAAGGCCTTCTTGAAACGAAAACAATGTCCCCATAAATTATGCTGCAAATTTTGGCGAGATACGATGTACGCACACACAGTAAGATGGTGGACAAATAATAGCCGAGGGTAAGCGGCCGGGTTTCTGTATCATTCCGCGAAACTGTATCATACCACTCGGTCACACAGCGCCAACGTCGTCCTTCGTCAACCTCTCAGAAACCGCGTGATAACGGTGCACGTTCCGCGTTGTGTGAAAAGGGTTCCCGAATGGAAGAACCGCGTTATAGCTAAAACGCGTTGTGTGAACACCGTGCATTAAGCGAGGTATTGCCGTATAGGAATTGGGGTTTATAAGGAAACTGACTATTTTACTTGACATATTTTACCCATGTGTAAGAAAAAAAAGGGCATTTTCCTTCAATTCTATCCCAGTTATGCTATCAGTTTATTGTCATGAGACAAAACAATTGTGAGAGAAAGCTTCATAGTTCACCCGGTTCCTCCTGCCAGTATAAAATATCTATGGCGAAGTGACCATGACCCATGCCATTCTTGCAACCTGAGACTATTCTGGTCTCTTGAGTTGAACGCCTGGTTAAACAAATACACTTGACATTCTAATATCCCGTGCAGGAATACAAATCTTAATGTTCGACAATGGCCCACGGAAGTGGATATCACAGAGATACCGCACCTCCGAGAGCAGTTGGCTCCATACGGTGCGAAAAAAGTTCTACATATCCCTGAAAGTGACCTCTGGTTTATAGAGTAAAGGGGCAGCACTCACCCTGCCCCTTTGCCATATCAGAGCAATGTTCATCGTATGCCAGTCAAACAAACACAATACGGTAGAACCTTGCCCCAACGCGGCTTTATCGAATGTGTGTTTCAGCTATGCCAGTACAATACACGCTTTACCCAATAAGTTATGTTTTCCCGAACATGGGGGTGATGTTTTGGCTGCATGCGGTTAGTATGTTGAACTTCTTTTGTACTGTGCATAGCCAACCGTGCTACTCGGAGGTGCGAGGGAAGGACAACAAACTAAACACAAAATCAGTTATAAATAAATGCGTTATCAAACTAGATGATTTAAAAGTGCAGAGCTCCAGTGGCTTCCTAATATCCAAATGAAGCGCGTTCCATACAGCCGCAGAAGCACATTTGAAAGCTCACGATGCAGGAACCGTCTTTGTGAGATGGTTCCTGCGAGGACGATCGGACTTTGCATGATAGTTTATGCTCTTTGAAGAGATCAGCCAAGTATTGTGGTCCATTTACTAAGATTCTCAGCTGCGCTTCAAAAGGTAGTGTCACGAGAGTGCTGCATCCGTTGGAATGTGGGAATTAATCGATCAAGAACGCTTAATTTACCATGTATGCTTTTGCGTGTGTTTTAAGTATGTTTTCGTGTGATAATGTGAGAAACTCGCACACGTTGCCGCATGCCATTCAGTCGTCGAGAACGTTAGTCATACGGACGCCTAGATGGCAAATCGTTAACGTTCAAGGAACCGTGACGTGCACAGACAGACAACACCAAGTACGCCAAACTCGGGCAATGATTGGTTCATGAAGATGTGGACGAATGGAGAGCGAGGTTCGGAGATTCAGTGTTAGGGGCGAGCGCTGGACGGGGGTTTTGTGTCGAGGTGAAATTGAAAAATAAAGTGTGTACACACAACACATGGAGAACGACCCAGCATATCCTTTAGTACAAGGGCATACATCATGTAGAATTAATTAAACAAAAGAGGGAGTGATAATTTTGGACCCAGGAACGTAACCGTTTTCCCATAAGGTCTTTTGGTTTTGCCCAACGCATTTTCCAGGAACCTAACCCCTTATGTGTAGTGACTGGGAATGTCACTGTGTGGTGCCGGGCCTGTGAGGCCACGGCGGGATGGACACTGTTGTGTGTACACCCCGAACATGGGGTGTAGTAACAGCCCTAGTGGGGGCTTTGGTGTGCACTGGTTAAGCGCGGTGGCACCACGCACAGCGTGCGGTGCGGGCTCCCGTTGAGAGATCGAGAGTGTGTCAGCCACCTCGAGTTACGTTGGGGGCATGATACTCTGGCTGATCTGGGGACATGTGACCGGATGATACTGGAGGGGGGCCACCGGTGGAGGGGGCCAATGGGTGGTCACATGATCCGGGAAGAACTCTCGAGAGCCTTTGGGCAAGGGCGAGAGAGATCGAGGTGGGCGGGGTGAGAGGCGGAGCCAGCCCGGGCCGATATAAGGCCATGTGAGGGGCTCGGGGTTCTTACTGTTGGAGAGGCAGGAGATCCACGTCAAGCTTGAGGAAGCCTCCAGCCACGCGGTCCAGGACCCAGCTTGTGGTCCGGACCGGGATAGTTGAACCGTGTATAGTTCCGCCGTAGCGTGGTTAGTTGGGTGGTCACCACGCGAGAGTGTGTTGTGCGAATAGTTAATACACGGGTTGCTCCTAAGACAACGTCTGCGACTCAGTTGGACTCACTACATATGTATTCCTTCCCAGAGATATAAAATTGCACAGATTAAGTGCACACTATGCAACTGTGGTGTAATGCTGAGTATACTGAACTTGATTCAATCTCCTGGCACAGCAGTCGAATAGGCAAATTGCTTTAGACTAGAGCCAGATCGTAGGCGGACAGTGTCCGTGAGAGACAACGTGATTGCATGTCACTGCTAACGTGGCGCTCATCATCATCAGCCAGTCAATTAACTTCTGGCTGAAGGCCTCACGACGCCACCAGCTCTCACGAACCTGGAATGCAACAATCCACCTGCAAACAAGCAGATTCCATTGCTTAATCTCCTTTCGGAAATAAAATAAAATATTATCTCCAGAAAAAAATTAAACAACAAGCCAGTACATCCACAGAATATAACATCTTTAATACAAATTAGACATTTTTTAATCCTCAGAAATAGGCTGATACATTAGAGCAAAGTGCAAGTAAGAAATATTTTTCTCATGTTTAAAGTTTCATAAATGAACAGTGAAAACATCCCATTAAGGTGTTGAGTAATGCAAACCTACCCTTTCATCATCACCGAACCGAACCTACATCAACCGAATGCAATTGAGAAAAGCCGCAAAAGCCGACAGAGTCCACCAAAATACAAACGGCTGGTGTAGCCACACACACAGACCGAGCCGGGCTGTCTTACACAAGTTTGAATCTCTCAAATGAGAAATATTATATAATTGAGTGTCTTTCAGAAGCACCACCGTAGCACGTAAGTGACATCACTTAAGTGTCAGCTAAAGGCATTTCACAACACATTAATGTCACGAGTGTGTGAAGACGGTACTCCTGAAAGTCAATTAAAAGTCATTATTAATAAAGCAATGAACTGTGATATTTAAAAATGTGGCTCCCTTTAAACAAATTTAATTTCATCCATTCCATGGTTTTGCAAACGGTGTTTGTTGCCTACAAGATTACACAAGTGTTCACATCTACGAGAAGTCCCTTTTACTCCCATTTAAATAATGTTCATAATAAAACGTAGCTGTGCCAACGCTGCACGGCAGCAGCCTTGCAACCTTAACTTCACAGAGCAGCGTAGCAGACCGCAGCTTTAATTCTGACACAACAGTAGCTGTCCTATGGAGAAACTGGCCACCACCATTAGGAATTTGGAATCTATATTGCTGGCTCACAGCTGCTAAGTACAGAACGGGTTTAGAGCTTTTGAACGGTTAGTGACCTCGAGTCAGAGGTTGCAAATTCCATTCATAATGACAGGGAACTGGTATCTCTATATGGCCATAGTTATCTGGCAATTGCATCTCCATCAAACAAAATAAATGGGATCAATTATCAAAGCGGCATGGGACGATTTACAATGGATGCAAAAAGTAAACTGGATTAACTGTTGTAGTGCTCTTATATCATGAATTTAACATTGCACCGTGGGTTCTGCTCGTGACGTGAAGGCTGCAAAGACTGCTCCTGCACACAGCCTGGGGTCCCACAAGCGATAGCGACCACGTGTTGACAACTACAGCCTCCGTTACATTCAAGACACTTTGAACGTGTGTGTATATATATAAACCTAACCATCAAGCTGCTGAATTCACAGTGGAAACGTGTACGATTAATTCGATTAAATTCCCCCGCCCCCGCCCCACCCATACAAAGTGTCCTCTGCTGGACGAATTTGAGTATTGCAGCACTCGCGACTTGGGAATTTGCAGAACATTGGGAGGTAAGTCGTCTTCACGACTTTGCAGCCGGAATTGTGTTGCAGTGCTGTATACCGTTAAAATAAACTGTTCTATTTATTTATTTTATTTACCAGGTAAGGCCTACTGAGCTGTATAGCCCGAGCTGCAAAAAGCTCTTTATTTTTCAAGTTCTTTATTTGGGAATGTGGCCTCCATAAAGTGATGCTATATTGGACATATAATTGGCTGTGAGTTTTTTAAAAAATCGCATAAGTCGACAGCCCATCACCCATTATCCCGCTGGGCTGGATAGAACAAGTATCACTGTGGAGAGTCAACCATTTTGCCACCTACAAGAGGCCGCCCCTCAATATGAATGTGACATTTTTCCATGACTGGTTGAGGGTTGCCAAAGGAAATGAGCAACACCCCACACTCATTCTAACAGGGAGAGACTTAGTTCTTCCTACGTTGCGATTTTAAATAGGCATTGGATGTAGCATTTAATTCCTGGTTAAATACATCATTAGAGACCTCTTGGAAGTTTTTAGCCTTGCAATTTGATTTCCTACATTAATAATCCCAAGCACTTTGGGGGGGGGGGGGGGGGGTCACCGTATTAGAAATGACGGAATTGTCGTGCCAATGAGTTTGAAGTCCACCATCTAGAGTCGATACTCATCGCCACAATCCCACCACGACCCTGCAATTTTATTCCTTGTAGTGCAGTGGGGGGGGGGGGGGGGGGGGGAGAGAGGCTTCAAGATAAAAGTAAACCATTTTTTATTCTATTTACCAGGTAAGGCCCACTAAGCTACATACCTCTTTTTCAGAAGCAACCTGGCCACAAATGATAACCCAATTGAGTGGCTTATCATTATGGAAATTTATAGCAGCCAAAAAGAATTACGTTCTGCAAACTCGGTGGACGCTGCAAGTAAAAATGTAAAGATGCAACCTAAAAAGACACTTTCTGTGAAAACTAAACACCGAACCTGTCCAATTCGATGTTTTGAAGCCCCTACTGGCATTAGTCTGTTTACAAAAAAACATTTTAACTGCCGCACTGCGATGAATTGACAATTGTTCCGGCGAGGAGATGAGAGTAATTTTTTGGGTTGCATCTCCTTTTGAAGAAACGTTTTGCATTTTTAATCATACCGAGACTATAAAGTCATAGAATTCCCTCACCTGCACAATGGAGCCAATAACGAGCCATCTATTGAATGCAACTTTAACGACACGTAGCCCCAGGACCGCAATTACACCCACAATGGCAGCATGGCCTGAAAATGAGGTTCACATTGCATTACAAATCAATAAAAAAAAACTCAAAACATCAGCAAGTGCGGAGACCACAACTTATTTCACTAAACGCCTTCACATCTTCGTGAAGAGAATTAAGATAAACACTTGGCATGTACAAGCCTGTGCTTTTCACACATTACGCAAAGCGGGAGGACGGTTTCCAAACCCCATCTTTAAAAACAAACTTGGCAATGACAACTGGTGTAGCCTTGAGTTCGGAAAATATGTAACGTATGTTCATGATGGGCACAATTCCTACACAGCCATGCTGGAATCGTAAGACACTATGATGGACTCATTATGTCACTAATCAGTGGTCAAAACGGAGACTAAAAAAGTGCCGTTATGACACCCATTTGTCATGCAGCCCATGTTCACTGCCGTTTCCTCTAAGAAAACAATGTAGCGTAGGAATAGGAACTCTTCTGGAAAGAGCCCGTGTACGTGTCTGGCGTTGTGAGAAGCACCACTCTGGCATTCGGCCATATACCCAGCCCATTTTAACCACGGTCTCCAATTAATAAAGTGTTTACGATCTGACGAGTATTCAAATGAACAAAAAGCACCTCACAACAGAGGTACAAGGACACCCCACAAGTTACGCCTTCGTGATTTTATGCCAATAAAAAAATGTGGAGAGATAAATAAACCAAACTGTGGCCCGAGTAGGAAATGTGGAAACCGGATTTCAACGTTGTGGGGCTCGGTGTCGCGAAATTAAGACAGGCGGCGTGAATCGGGCATTACTGCCACAGGGCAGCCAGAAGTGATGTTAAGTATGGGCGCAATTGTTAGCAGACTGCACTATAAACCCAGCGACCCAAGTTCGAATCCTGGCCACAGCAAACAACAGTGGTGAGAGTTATCCGAAATCGATCCTGGCCCCCTTGACTTCCACACAAAGCCGCACCAACCACAAACCCGCACGGAGCAGTGTGGCAAGGTAAAGTCAAGCGACCCCCATAACGCAGGGGCAGGAGTTGTGGAGGGGAGCTCTTCGCGCCGCACAAGGAAGTGGTTGCCCGTTTGAGGATCCACACAGGCCGAGGCCATGTGGTCTGCATCGCACAACGTTTACTCTAAACGAGGAGAGGCAGCAGTACGTTCGGAGTAATCCTGATGCGAGCGATTCTTTCAAAGTTCCTGGATAACTGAGCAGCAGACACGTGCCATCTGCTGCAGCACAAGTGACCGCCACACAGCGCCACGGCCATGATAAGCCCTCACATGACAACTTCTCAATCATGTCACCGTTCAGTGGGGACATATCCTGGTTGTTCATTCATGCCACATGGGACGTTGCATCCATCACACAGGTCTGCCGATGAACGAACCGCAAGTCGTGTTTGCTGACGAAATGGGTTACACTTACACTGAAGTGGCAGGGTAGAGGGGTGTCTATTTACATAAAGTGTATTATAGCAAAAACGATTTGTCAATTGTTAGTGGCAACCAAACAAAAAGTATTAACATGCATCGGATTTGTGAAGTTAAGATTGTGGGAAAAACAGTTTCCAAGTACAGGGCATAGCAATCCATCCAAAATTTTAACCCTCATCCAATGCAGAACCTCAGTCTTGCATCCAACAGAGTCCCTGTGTTCATCACCAGCGAGCTCTCGTCTCCGCAAACACAGAACCTTCATTTGTTCCAATAAACCTCGCTCAGCGCTGAATCCCCACACCTGAAACAAACCCAATGACTCGTGCAACGCGGAACTTTCCACATCCAATACAGAACCTGAACAAACACACCACACTGAATGCCCATGTCACGACACACACGCCCTACTGTTGCCTAATGACGGCGTCTTTGTTTGGTTCGTAAAGAGTTGACGAATTTTTGCCCGATCACAAACGTTAAGAAAACACGCACTATTTAAATTACCACAAAAAATATCATCAACCACTGCCAGCGAGTAGTGGATTCGCTTGCGTTCAAACAAATCGGTCTATAAACCGAGCATCAAGAGTAAATCTTTATACGGGCAAATAAAAGACCAAGCGGGTTCTCTGCATCAGAGTATGGCCAATTTGTTCTGTTCCTTCCTGTTTGGTGCACGTGGGAGGAACCAGAGTTGCCTTGGGGAGGACCCAAGCGTTCCTGTCGGAAACACTTAACCACTCCCCCCGCACCGCCTTCACAAATCGATCGACATCCTACTTGGCCTCTCCTCTCATCTCCCGTTCACTTCCCACACCTGGGTCGGCTGAGAGCAACACGCGCGAGATGGCCTCTATGCGGGTGTATCCTCCATGGTGAGCGCGAGCCGACCACGTCCACCCCAAGTGGACGAGAAGCGCAAGTTGTGCTTATAGGGTGGCGGAGCTTTACCGACGATACCTCCAACAATACAAAAATAACTAAATTGGTAAAGGGTCAGCTTGTAAAAAAAAATTAACAACAACCGATGTCTTAAGTCTACTAATCAGGCTGTGCATACACACAGCATACGCTATAGTGAGTGCTTCAAAAGTCTTGTGGGTCGTGTCCCACAACACACTGCAGTACTGTATGCACATGCTGGATCTTAGCGTGTGTGACAGTGTTCGACATGCATGTACATGTGCACGTGTGACCATGGGTTAGCGCAGTGCGCTACATTTCTTGACACCCGGTTCAATTTCTAGCCATGACAGGCAACACGAGCACTGTCCGAATCTGTCCTGCATCTCTCCTAGGTTGCCTCCGCCTAACGCTCGCTAACAGCACGTACCCAAAGAGTATCATGCGGCGATTGGGGTTAGGGAGCACGCTGCGCAACAATCCACACGACACAGGTTCGATTGCTGGCTGTGACGGAGGCAATTGGTGCGACGTCTACCTTGACAAAGGGCCTTCTCAAGGTAGACAAAGAAAAAAGCTCCTGGTGTCATCTGACATCATTAATCAGCTGCACAACGGTCAGCTCAAAAACTTACAAGAAAATAAATATGCAAGAACTTACTTTGTAACTAGGTTTCTGCATTGGAATGTTGGGCAAATTCCTTTCGAATGCAGGGGGTTAAACTGGAGAACACATATGCGTGCAAGCGGAGGGCATGGCTGCAATGACATCTGAGCACATTGTAGCCAAGTAGATTGGGAGTCTTAACCGCACTGGGATTGCCACACGTTCTCCACCAACTCCTGACCTCAATGCACTGGTTTAGAAGTATGCCACCAACTCAAGTTTTGTTTGTCTTCCAAAGTCAAGTCGCTTACATCAAAGCATCTCCCCCTGTTCCAACGATCGTGATGAAACAGCTGTAGTAGGAACAGAGCCATCAGGTCTGGCTCAACGGTGAACGATCCGAACACCGCACCCACACCCAGTCTCCTAACAAGGCCCTTTGCTTTACTCCTACATAAAGCACACCGAATTAAATTTAAAACACAACACTACGTACTTTATATGATGCCAAAAAAAGTCAAGTCAAAGAGTCCCTGCTCAAATCGAGCATTCGGTAACGGTGTTTCATCTCCGTAAGCGGTCCTGAGCCAGTGTTGAGAATTCCGATCCTATGGCTTGGACCAACTGATCGCTCCGTTTAGACCACCCCCGTGACCCCCGCACTGCCCCTGCAGTGGGTGGGAGGCTGCTAGAGCAGAGACGGACGGTGCCCGCGGTGCCACGGCTCTCAGGAGGAGGGCGCGTTGGCGTCGGTGCCACGGCGCTTGCGAAGGCAGCGGGGCCGGCAACGCGCGCACAGCACGCATGGCGCCGCCAGCAGCAGGAAGGGAGAGGCGGCGATAAGTAGCACGCCCAGCCCCGCAAAGATGCACACCACCTGGGCAGGCAGAGGGGGGGGGGTGGGGCAGCACAGAGACGGAGTGTGGCATTGGTACCACTCCCGACTGAGCCGTTGGCATTGCCTCAAGAGGCCGAGTGGCCATTCACGTCTACTCGCCGACCCTTTATGTTGGAGCATGACCTCTGCTCCACACGGGAGGAGGGCAGCACTTTCCAACCTGCTCTGCATAAGGTAGCAATGTTTGGTCGCCGGAAACAGTCAGATTTATATTTTAATTCTCACAGCTGAAATCTAGGCAAATTAATTAGGAAAACAAATTAATTGCCATGTTGCTTTGATGCAATAATTTTAATCGTAAGGGTTGAATAAGCAGCATTAATTGGTGGACCAAATGAGAACAACGCTTGATAACACTATGTAACACAATTTTTGTTCCTGGGTAGTAAGTGTTATTTCGTAATTGCTTATGTCTAAAAAGTATAGAAAATGGCTATTATTCCCCACAAACTTTGCTTTTGTGACCAGGACAGTGATATTTTAAAATGTACTTATTTTCAATGAAAAAACGTGCAAATTTTGTCTTTTCGTTCACATAAAGTCATTAAAAAAAACATATTAATAAAAATTTACATGTATTTATTCTAAAGTAATAAAAAAAATTCGATTTAAAGCTTTCGTGACTGTAGGGATTCATCTTCTTGGTTCTTTCGGTAAAGTCACGTAGAATGGAAATAATAAAATAATACAATAAAACATAATAAGATAATTCTCACGACGTTTCGGCCACAACGCAAGCAGCCGTCCTCAGGTGAAGACCAGGTCTGTCGGGGAGACAGGGTCTGACGCTGTCTCCCCGACAGACCTGGTCTTCACCTTGCGTTGTGGCCGAAACGTCGTGAGAATTATCTTATTATGTTTTATTTTATTATTTCCATTCTACGTGACTTTACCGAAAGAACCAAGAAGATAATACAAAAATGACGACAAAATATTTAAAAGCGAGTAGTTTTTCGAGATTTTCGATTATACTGTAAATCACTTCCACGAATCAGCCCCCAAATGTAGGCTCCCATCATGTTCTCGTTATACTGTTCTTGGTAGCGGCGTTCAAAGTCCAGTATATCCTGGTGGAAGCGCTCGCCTTGCTCCTCCGAGTACACTCCCATGTTCTCCTTGAATTTATCAAGGTGTGCATCAAGGATATGGACTTTGAGGGACATCCTACAGCCCATTGTGCCGTAGTTCTTCACCAGTCTCAACCAGCTCCACATAGTTTTCGACCTTGTGATTGCCCAGGAAGGCACGAACCACTGCGACAAAGCAGTTCCAAGCCGCTTTCCCCTTACTCGTGAGCTTCTTGGGGAATTCATTGCACTCCAGGATCTTCTTTATCCGTGGCCCGACGAAGACACCGGCTTTGACCTTTGCCTCAGACAGCTTAGGGAAGAAGTCTTGAAGCACTTGAAGGCTGCCAACTCCTTATCTACAGCTCTGACAAATTGTTTCATAAGGCCCAATTTGATGTGCAGTGGTGGCATCAGCACCTTCCAGGGGTCCACCAATGGCTCCCACTTGACATTGTTCCTCCCCAGAGAACTCGGTCCGCTGTGGCCAGTCCCGCCTGTGGTAGTGCGCGCCTTGTTGTCTAAATCTTTTGTAATCATTTTTGTATTACTTCAGTATAAATACATGTTAATTAACTGCTGCTGCCACTGCTAAAAACACTGTGTAACATTTTTTTTGTTCCTGGGTAGTAAGTGTTATTTCCTAATTGCTTATGGCTATTTCCCACAAACTTTGCTTTGTGACCATTTTCAATGAGAAAACGGGTGAATTTGTCTCTTGATTCATGTTATTTTTTTCTGACTTTATGTGAACGAAAAGACACAAATTCGCCCGTTTTCTCATTTAAAATAGGTAAATTTCAAAATATCACTTTCCTGGTCACAAAAGCAAAGTTTGTGGGGAATAATAGCCATTTTCTGTACTTTGAGGCATAAGCAATTAGGAAATAACACGTAGTACCCAGGAACAAAAAAATAATTGTTACAGTGTAATAACAATGGGTTCATGATCTCTTGCGAGTGACAAAGACAGCAACAAATACCTGGGTTCGATGCCAGAGCACAGAGGCGCGTGTGTGGCCCAGCTTGTTTCTGCAAGGTCCGCGGTCATAGTGCCTCAACAAGAAGTCTCCCTGCAACAGCAGCATTGGTACCCACACCAGGATCATAGAATTAGCACCAACAGTAACAGCACATCATCAGCATCAACGAGATCAACAACGTCAGAAACCGCAGCAGCACCTGCATCATCTTCAGCAGAATGCGTATCATGAACAGTAGCAACATCAGCAGCAGCATAAGCACCAGTGATAGCAAAAACATATAAAAATGGGACCTTTTTTGCCAGTAACAAAGTATGAAAAAATAAGAATAGTTTTTTTACCCTTTCTGGCAATCAAACAGGTGCTAAGATGTTCAAACACCAAATATAAACCTATTGCAAGGAATAATGTCTGCAATCACATGTACTTGTGGTGAACATGCAATATTCTTATTTTTTCATACTTTGATACTGGCAAAAAAGGTCCCATGTTGTAGCTGCTCACCGAGCTCTAAATGCCCCAATAATGCATTGTCTTTGTGCTGTTCGTCTTTTGGCATTCTCTGGTCTGACATCGGTGAGACTAGGCCCGAAAGAAGGCTTCCTCTGGAAGAGGCCAATCAGTTTCAAAGACAATGCATATATTTTAAGAGCATGTTATATTCCAAATTTGAAGCTTTCGTGACTGCACGTATTCATATTCTTAGGTTTTTATGGTAAAGTTACGTAGGTAAAAAAATCAAAATTAATCAAAGTAAAATAAAAATAAAATAAAAATCACGACGTTTCGGAGGCAACACAAGCTTCCGTCTTCAGGTGGAACCGTCACATCACGCTTGCTGTAATCAAGTAAATGAGAGATTCCAAGGGATACTACCCCGTATATATACTGGTTTAGGGGAGGGGGATGGGCCAGGACCGGCCCACTTTTATTATTATGGTAAGGTGCGGCTTGAGACTACGGCTAGTCTACATAACAAAGGACTGAGCCTTTATTATGGTTATGTAGACTAGCCGTAATCTCAAGCCGCACCTTACCATAATAATAAATAGGTGGGCCGGTCCTGGCCCATCCCCCTCCCCTAAACCAGTATATATACCGGGTAGTATCCCTTGGAATCTCTCATTTACTTGATTACAGCAAGCATGCTGTGACGGTTTCACCTGAAGACGGAAGCTTGTGTTGCCTCCGAAACGTCGTGATTTTTATTTTATTTTTATTTTACTTTGATTAATTTTGATTTTTTTACCTATGTGACTTTACCAAAAAAACCTAAGAATAGCATGTTATATTTTCATGTTCACCACAAGTACATGTGGTTAATGCAGACATTATTCCTTGCAAAAGGTTTCTATTTGGTGTTTGAATATCTTAACACAACTCCTGTTATATTGTCAGAAAGGGTAAAACATGTTCTTATTTTTTCAAAACAATATTAGAACAGCCAGAAGAAGCAACAGCAGCAACAGTAGGAAAAGTGGCACCTAAGCGTGTGTGAATATGCACACGCATGTGTTTATATGCAAGCATCCCTACGACTGTGTGTGTGTGCATAGCCCTCATTAGCTGCTCGCTAACAGCACTTGTCCCTACAAGTCTGTTATGGAAAAAAGGGCGATCTTTGTTTGTGAATGGTGGGGAGCGGTGACATGGTGGGGGCCTGCGTTCGATTGCCTCTCACGGTCAATGCCAGTGACGATTATCTGAACCGGTCCCGGGCCTACCCTAGATCGACTCAACTTCAAATGAGTACCTGTTGCAGTGCAGTAAGCATCGCCACTCGAAGACACAAAGGCGGTTGGGCGTGGTGCTGGCCACCCACCCCCTCGTGTACCGTGCTGGCCTTCATAGGCGCTCTGTAACAGCACTTGCATGAAATGTCTGCCAAGGCTGTAAGGGGGATCGTCGTCTTTGTGCGTGCGTGCATGCATGTGAATGTGCGCGTGCGCGCAAGAGAGAACGCATGTCTGCGCGTGCACTCACGTCGAGCGACTGCAGGCAGTACCAGCAGAACGCGTGGCGACACTTGCCGCACATCATCTGGGCACAGCCCTCGTTGCGCTCGATGAGGACCCCGCACGCCGGGCAGCGCTTGATGGGTGCCTCCGACAGCTCCCCCAGCAGAGCGCTTCAACGGAAAATACTTTGTTTGTCGAGTCGCACATTCATTCGTCCGTCATCAACACATTCATTTGATATTTAATACTCCGTGCATTGACCATGATGTCCACGAATTCATTCGTTCAATCACGCGTCCGTCCGTTAAAACATTTATTGATGTATTCATTGTTCATCCGTTGGTGGTATTCATGAAAGTATTCGTTTATAGACTTGTTTATGCATTGTTCATGCATCAATTCATTCAGCTGCATGTTGATTCATTTGTTCGTATATCCGGCACCACGCAGCAACCAGGCAATACGAGCACAACAAAGACACGCGTTCACCACGAGTTTGTGCAGAACCTACAACCCCCTGCCCCCCCCCCCCCCAACAGTAAGAAGGGAATTAAAATACTTACCACTTAAATTCATGTTAGAATTCCATACATGCCTGAAATAATGTCTAAATCCCTAATAATTGAATTCTGTTATTCTACCCGTTTATCAGTTTAGCTGTCCAGATCTCTTTATCTGTTCCACCCCTTCCCACTTCAGCCTCTCTGTGTGATCTGTAACTTTAACATCGTGCGTCTACACAATCATGCACCAGCAGTCTCCCGCCTGCATGGATGTAACTTCTTTCGCACCGTAGGTAGCCAACCGTGCTACGAACGGTAGCTTTTGCTGCTTACGTGTAGATTAAACGTCTAATTGTTTAACTACGAAGTCTGTGTCTATGTCCGTGTTGTCCACCCTTCCGAAACGTTATCTACATGTGTCTACGTGTTTGTGCGTTTGTCCGCACTGCGCTACGATCCCGGCGACCAGAGTTCAATTCCCGCTCACGGTCAACACCAGTGACAATTATCTGAACCGGTTCTGGGCCTCCCCTAGGTCGACTTAGCCTCAAATAAGTACCTGGTGCGATGTAAACATCTCTATTTAGGGAGACAAAGGCGGCCGGGCATGGTGCTGCCCACAAACCACCTCGTGTGCCGTGCTGGCCTTCATTGGTACTCGCTGAAAGCACTTGCCCCGACATTCTGTTCAGGCGATACGGAGGGTGTTTTGTCTTTGTGTGCGTTCGTCCACGGTGCCGTGCCCCCCTCACACCTGGAGTCCCGCGTCGCCCGCGCGGCGGCCGCTCCCACCATGCTGCCCCCTCGTCCCCTGCCCCGCGCTGCCCCCCCGGGGCCCGCTGCCGTGGCGGTGCCGTGGTCCGCACAGGGCCGCCCCCCGC
Source organism: Lethenteron reissneri (assembly GCF_015708825.2). Taxonomy (NCBI): domain Eukaryota; kingdom Metazoa; phylum Chordata; class Hyperoartia; order Petromyzontiformes; family Petromyzontidae; genus Lethenteron; species Lethenteron reissneri. Next base: position 14,103,442 of record NC_083797.1, on the reverse strand, counting down.
CGTGCCACGCCACCCCGCACGCTGCGCAGAACTCGTGGTGGCACGCGGCGCAGAGTACGCGCGCCGCCGATCCCGGCGAGCAGCCGTCCGGCACGCGGCACGCGGCCTGGCAGCCCGGGGATGGGCAGAACCGCCGCGCGGGGTCCAGGTGAACCTCTGCAGACACGCACAGCAACAACCTCATCCTCCTCCACTTCCACCTCATCCACCTCTTCCTCATCCATCTCCTCATCCTCCACCTCCTCCTCATCCTCCACCTCCTCCTCATCCACCTCCTCCTCATCCACCTCCTCCTCATCCACCTCCTCCTCATCCACCTCCTCCTCCTCATCCACCTCCTCCTCCTCATCCACCTCCTCCTCCTCATCCACCTCATCATCCACCTCCTCATCTACCTCCTCCTCCTCATCCTCCTCATCCATCTCCTCTTCCCCCTCCACCTCTGTCCCCTCCTCCTTTTCATCCACCTTATCCTCATTCCGTGTTGAGCACTCGCTCTACCAGACCGACTGTCACACGGTGTTATACCACCACACTGCAGATCACAACAACTCGTTCACTCACCGAGCCACCAACTCGCCCCTCGCTCACTCGTCACACCGCAGAGGTCACAATGCATCCACTCTACCACTCCACTTTAGAATCCCCTCCCATCATCATATTTGTCCAAGTTCTTAAAACCTTGCTCAATTCAAGAGAAGCGTTAACTCTTGCTTAACACAACTTTGACAGTGCCGTTTCTTGCCGGCTGCATTGGATTTTGAACCTAGGGGCCTGTGTGCAGCAACCATAATAAAACGACAACTAAATCAACAAAAATAACCACAAACAAAGACAATCAACAATAACCTACAACGACAACCAACAACGACAACCAACAACAACCACAACCAGCAATAACCAATAACCAACAACAACAAGAAACAAATCAACACTGACAAACAACCAATAATAACAACGAAAACAAACCAACAATGACAATCAAAAACCAACAACACCAACGAACAAGGACAATCAACAGCTGCCGCCCAGGGATGGGAACACAACATCAGAATATTAATCACGACCATCACAAGTGAGAACAATGGAGAGACAGTGGGAACAATCAGATCGCAATGCAAACAATAGCACCACAACGGGCAACAAGGCATCACACCACACATGCATGTCACCTTGCTCAAACTGAAACCTCTTGTACTTGTCTACCATCTCTGTCGAGGTCAGCTTCTCAATCTGCAAAGCAAAACAACAAAATCACCACCAACTCCAGGGTCTTTCTCGCCTGCTTGGCAGCAGACGGCACTCTGCAGCTCATAATAACAAACAGAAAAGCGTTAAGGCATCTGCGGGACGAAATCCAACTGTTGATCCGTGCGAACTGGCGTGTCTGAGGCAGCAGTAATGGCTCCGTTACAGAATCAGAAACACATTCCTGCGGAGGGAGCTGGAAGGAACGTTGAGTTGCTCGGTCAATGGCCAGGGTCAACGGCGGCGTGGTGTATTCCGCAAATATGCCCGACTGTGAGGGCGGGGACAAGCCAGCCCCTCCCCACCCAGCCCCTCCCCACCCTCCCCTCCCCACCCAGCCCCTCCCTCCCCACCCAGCCCCTCCCTGCACGACGGACACAATAATCCCCTGTGGGCTGGTGTAACCAGGAGGTTCCTACCAGTATAAGTATTTATACTGGAGGAATCCGATGAGCGATAAAAGCTCTTTTTCAGATGTCCAGTTGGGGAGGGTAAGAACGGTACAACAATAAACAGTACAAACACATGATAGTAGTCCAAAGTACATGAAAGGTAAACACATCACCCAAACACATACAAATAAAACGAAACCATCCCCATTCTACCAGACAAAGCCCACTGAGGTATTGAACTTATTTTTAAAAAGCAACCTGGCCACACATGCATGGATCACAGAGTTGCAGCTGAACAAAGCAGCTAGAAAATTACAAATTGGCTTTTGAGTAGAGGTGTACACGAATGATGAAGGATAGCATGAGCAACTTTTCAGTTCCGAATAGAATGTGTCAGGATAGCAGCACTGTAGACGTGAACAAGAAAGATGAAGTTGTGATGGGTGGGACGTGTGTGCAGGTGACGGAGGTTGGAATTGGAGTGGCACCCAGGTGGGCCACCACAGGGAAAACCTAAACCAATGTGGTGGGGGTAAGAGCGGTAGCGTAGCGGTCAGCGCACTGCGCTACGAACCCGGCGAGCAGAGTTCGATTCCTGCCTCACGACCATCACCCATGACGATTATCTTAACTGGTCCTGGGCCTACCCAAGGTCGACGCAGCTTCAAATGAGTACGTGGTTTGATGTGTAAACATCGCCACTCGGGAGACAAAGGCGGCCGGGGGTGGTGCTGGCCACCCACCACCCCTCGTGTGCTGTGCCGGCCTTCATAGGTGCTACTTGCTTGCAGCACTTGCCCTAACATTCTGGTAAAAAAAAGGCTATACGGGGGATCTTTGTGTGCATCAGGAAATCCACCTCCACATGGCATCAAGCGCCACGATCGATTAAGGTGTGAGACGAGGCCATGAAGATGATGATGCGATGGCAAAAACCTTTCCCAAACAGTCTGATATGGCTATATAGGGAATCAATCTTTGGCAAGACTAAGAGTGGTCCCTGAGAACACTTGTCAACGGTGTAAGAAGAGGAAGACCTAAAGCACGGATGGCAGGTGACGATACTAAGATCAGGCCGTGGAGATTGAATCCCGATTGCGCAATAGTTGCAGGATGTGGCAGAATGAAGGAAGCATTGAGAATCGTTGCAACATCAACGGCAGTGACCGCGATGACCTCTTGTTGCGATCTTCAAACATTAGGGGGGGGGGGGGATTATATTTCACCGTCATTGTGCAGCTTAAATCGATCGCGTGGTGCTTTCCAAATCCCCCAACGTGTGTCTGAGCAAGCATCGGAAAGGCGATAGGACTAGAAACTCGATGCGTGATTTGAACCAGGTCCAGGGGTGGACTGGCTTTGGTTATTTTTCAGCTCAAATTAGCGTGTTGTGCTCAGGCTGTTCCGAGAAAGGAATTTTCTAAATAATTATTTAACACTGTCCTCAACATTTATCCTAGCACGAGCCATTTCACATGCAAAAAGTCAAATGTAGCAGTAATCGCTAAGCCACCCCTAACTCAGACTATACCCAAACCTAACGCTTTGAGTGTCGTAGTTGGAGTTATGGTCAAAGTCAGGTGTCTCCCTTTGCATATGAACAACGGAACGACACTTAATGTTATTTGCCAAATGGTGGAAATTCCACAATCACACGGCAGATAACTCGCGCAGACGCCCGGGCTGGTGGGGGGGAGCCACATAACACATGGGGGGGGGGGTAATACGACATACCGCGGTGTTGGACGATGCGACGCCATGTGATACGATATAGAACAATAAAGCATCGGGCAGTGGTTCTTAACCTGGGATGCATACAACCCCTGGAGATGCCTTTTCTGGGGGGGGGTGGTGTGAGACATGGCCAGATTTTTTTAGAAGGTAAATCATCGAACAAAAATTAAGCATGGGCACGTAAGTACAACTTACTTCGTTTCATCAAACCTATCTATTTATTATCTATTTATTAACAGGCTGCAGTCAAGGTTAAAAAGCACTGCTCTAAAAGATGAGCACAGTTAACTTCCCGAAACATATTCTTGGTTCTTTCGGTAAAGTCACGTAGAAGGGAAATAATAAAATAATACAAATAAAACAATAACATTCTCACGTTTCGATTGCAACACAAGCAATCATCATCAGGTGTGAAAACCACAATCATCATCATGTGTGAAAATCTGTGGTTTTCACACCTGATGATGATTGCTTGTGTTGCAATCGAAACGTCGTGAGAAATTTATTGTTGAGTTTTTATTATATTATTTCCCTTCTACGTGACTTTACCGAAAGAACCCAGAATATGAATCCCTGCAGTCACGAAAGCTTTAAATCGAAATTTTCCTGCAACACTTCACTAAATTACTGACTGTGGAGGGACGGTTGATTGGCGGAGTCACCCTTTGACGCGGATCGGAACAAAAAAACCTTCAAAGAGGCAAAATCGAGCTCCACCACAAAAGTGGTGGCGGAGGTTTGGATTGTTGTTGGGAATAGTAGAGGCGAGATGTTAAATACCTCGCCTGGTATACAGGAGGTTGTGGAGTTTGCGTGTTCTCCCCGTGGTCATTCCAAATACTCTAAACATGCGTTTAGAGTATTTGGCTGCTATACATTTGCACATAAGCCACTTCGTTGAGCCATCATTTGTGGACAGGTCGCTTCTGAAAAAGAGCTATACAGCTCAGTGGGCCTTACCTACTAAAATAAAAATAGCTTAGTTTGATGGGAGTGTTAAGAGTGTCATGGTTAGATCTAGGGTTCACAGTGGTTGCCGGATGGAGAATCTGGTCCCTGGCATAAGAATGTCGAATTTTTACTACCCATTTGAGCACGAAGACAGCAATTTGATTTCTAATTCACTCGTAAATATGAAGTCCATACCCTCACACTAGGATTTATTTAAACATTAATACAAATCCTAAATCTAATACAACCATAGCACTAGCCAAAACACTATCTTTAACACCAACCATAAGCAAACAAATATGAACCCACGACATTTCCACTTGGCCCATTGCATAGCATTAATCGTAATTGTGAGCTTTAATGTAACTCTAACCCTAAACACAAACACAAAGCCATCACTGACACTGCAAATCCTAACACTTAGCCTAAGAGCCACAACCCACCCACCCCACTCTAAACACTGACCACGGCTCAAATTATATCATTCACCCTAAGAGGCAGCCACAATCCACAACAGTAATCCTATCCATTACCATAACACTAATCCCCCAACAGTCATACACACAGGCCCTAGCGCTAATCTACCCATAACCGCAACACTGTGTGTGCGTTTGTGTGCATGTATGTGCATCTGCAAGCAGTGGCTTAGTGGTTTGTGCACTGTGGTAGGAACCTGTTAATTTCCGCTCATGGCTAACATCGGTGGCAAAAAATCGGAAACGGTCCCGGGCCTTCCATAGGCTGACTCAGCCTTAAATCAGTACATGGTGTAGTGTCGGGAAAAAAAAAGGTGGCTGGGCGTGGTACGGGCCCACACTCCGATTCTTCATTCCGGCCTTGATGTGTGTTTCACTACTTGTCCCAATATAGCCGTTAAATGCTACACATGGGAGATATTTACTTTGTGCAAGTGAGTGTGTGAGCGAGAGACGAGCCTCACCTCAGCCTGGGAGAGAAGGCCTGTGATGGGACACGCGGCATCCGGGCAAGTGATGGGCTCCCCCAAGCCCTTCGAGATCTCCAGCTCCACGTAGCGCCCCATGCACTGGGGAGAGCAAGGGTTAGAAGGGGGACAGAGAAAGGACGAGAGAGTCTTCTCAGTTGAGGCGGAGTTTGACCTAGAATTTTCCAATGACCAATTCACCCGGAGTGTGCCCGATCTAAACTAAACTTTTTATTTCACCAGGTAAGGCCCACTGAGCAATATAGCCCTTTTTTCAGAAGCAACTTGGCCACAAATGATAGTTCAACGAAGTGGCTTATCATGTGGAAATTTATACTGGTAGGAACGAAGTGGACCAGACCACCAATAGATTAATGTGTCCGTCCGTCCGTCCGTCCGACAAGATGGCCGCCCGCTCCCCCTGCGATCTGTGAACTAAACAAGATGGCCGCCGCTTCCACCGCCTCACGGCGAAACTTTAAACTTCGCTTCAAAATTACTTTACTGAAACGCAGCACGTTTTAAAAAAAAATACTTTACTGAAACGCAGCACGTTTTTTAACACAGAGACAAGATACATTTATTAACACAGAGACGAGATACATTTAATCGCCTTATTTGTGCACAAAAAGCGCGGCTTCGCGAGGCCTACTGCAGAGGCTTCGCGAGGCCTAGTGCAGAAGGCTTTGCTAAGTCTACTGCAGAGAAGGCTTCGCGAAGCCTCGTGCAGTAGGCTTCGCGAGGCCTAGTGCGGCAGGCTTCGCGAGGCCTAGTGCGGGAGGCTTATTAACACAGAGACGAGATACATTTAATCGCCTTATTTGTGCACGAAAAGCGCGGCTTCGCGAGGCCTACAGCAGAGGCTTCGCGAGGCCTAGTGCAGAAGGCTTCGCTAAGTCTACTGCAGAGAAGGCTTCGCGAGGCCTAGTGCAGCAGGCTTCGCGAGGCCTAGTGCGGCAGGCTTCGCGAGGCCTAGTGCGGCAGGCTTATTAACACAGAGACGAGATACATTTAATCGCCTTATTTGGGCACGAAAAGCGCGGCTTCGCGAGGCCTACTGCAGAGGCTTTTCGCGAGGCCTAGTGCAGAAGGCTTCGCTAAGTCTACTGCAGAGAAGGATTCGCGAGGCCTAGTGCAGCAGGCTTCGCGAGGCCTAGTGCGGCAGGCTTTATACTAGTAAATGCATTCGAGTTTCCCCATCTAAGGTCAATTAATCTCAGATGTGATCGTTTGGAAATGAAAGACTACGAGTCTTTAAATCTCACAGCGTTTCTTGTCAAAACAAACACTTTTAATTAACGTTACACTAGAATACAGTAATTTTTTCTTTAACTCCTCTATACCCGGTCGATATCCCTGTACCGGTACTAAGTATTATTCCTACCAGCCCACCCCGCAGGGTCCTGTTTGCAGCCAAATACTCTAAACGCATGTTTCTAAATGTGGACAGAAAAACCGGAGGACCTGGAGAAAAATACACGACCACAGGTTTCAGACTGTGTGGCAATGTTGTCAGAAACATGCAGAGAGTAAAATGAACTGTTGTTGTACTCTACTATGCTCCAATGTCTATGCTCTTCACCTTCACAAATCTGCAGTGATCAGTGTGAATTACGGACAAATAGGCCCCACTACCAAAATGGCATGGGAAGGTTTACATCCAGCAGTGGATTGAAAAAAGGACTGTCAATGATCTAGGTTTGGTTAACTGTGACAATGATCTTGGACAATAATTTTCTGTGAGGGGGAAACAAATGTTATGAGTTGGGCCTCCTCCATGGGAATGTGAAATTTCCACCACAGGATTGGGACAATAAAGAATACATTAGTGCTACCCATGTGCTCGTTTGAGCAGAGGAGACGCTGCGATTTGAGGATTGGATATTTTGATTGTTTTGACTCCCAGGTTTTTGTAAGCAAGAGCTGATGAGGCGAACAGTATATCCTGTTACGCACGGCCCAATTTAGCAAACCACCTGGCCACTGCGGCCCGTCCCTGAGAACACTGTCTTCATACTAATTTTAACCCGGGCACCGTGTTCCCGGATAGGTAAACCTCACAACACACAGGGAGGCGCGAGTTCAATCAAGGTACTGTTCCATGCAGGGCAGGTTTTTGATGAGATGCAAAACCCATTTCGAAATAGGAGACGTAAACTTTAGCGTTAGTGTTAACAGACAAATGTTTACCATTGCAGTCATGCCTCTATTACTGTCCGAGTCATAGAACCCGACACGAACAAAACAACTAGGAAAGACGCTTACGACTTTTGAATATTGGTGCGCTCAAAACAGAGGACAATGTCATGCCAAGATAGGTTATTGGTGCATTGCTTTGATAGCATCGAAGACAACACCAGGGAGAGGTTGTGCGCGCAGGATGAGGGAGGGCAGGTTACCAATACAGGCATCGAGTGGCACTCAGGCCAAAGGGAAGACCTAGAGTCGAATTGTGGGGTTTGCACTGCCAAAATGGACCTTGATGGTCTTTGAAGGACATTTCGGCTGTGGAAGGAGGTAAACACCTAAAGCCAAATGGTGATGAGACTCGGGGCAGTTATTTAGAGGTTGGATGTCAACTGCACAGAAGTCAAGCCGAGATGTGGTGACAAAGGCAAATAAAAAAACGTCTGCAACTAAATTGTAAAAGAAACAATGGTTGTGTAGAAGCAAATAATGAAAAATAGTACAACTGCAATGTATGGCAATAGAGTAGTAACGATGGCAGTGGCATGCTGATAATGATGATGACAGCAGTGATTGTGGTGGGGATTGCTTAAGCCGCATGGTCGTTACGATGGCAGAGGTGTGATTGATGTTCATCATAACGGGTATGATGGTATTGATGCTGGTGGTGATAATGATTACAAGTTGATGATGATAATGATTACAATGATGATTATATTGCAAGCACTGAATGAACTGGAGTTAGCTGCAAATACATGCCAGGCATATATGGGGTAATGAAGCAATGATCCACATTCTTTTGCATAATGTATTTTGATTTCTTGACCAGACTTTCTTGAATTTTCAATGTGCGTGTCATGTGTATGTGCATCCATTACCTTGATCCTGTATGCTTTGTCGTGTTACGGAAAATGTGTGCACGCGGTACGTGCTGCATATGTAATGTCTGCAAATTATTCAAAATTCGCGACGGGTCACGCACACATGTTGTTCTTTGAGTGAGGAACATTTCAACTGATTCCTAAAAATCGTAAACATTCCTTTTATATAGCTTGGGCTAGAGGGTGAACTTAAACATCCACCCTATAGTCCAGACATAAAATGGCTCACATCCAACACAGCCAGCCTCTAGCCCAAACCTAGAACCTTACCATCCACCCAAAGTATACATTTACAAATGGAACACACATCCATAACTAGAACAGCAGGCTAATGTTTTGACATATGGCTATTCTCAGAACATGGAGAAATTGGTAAATTTATGGTTGGAGACTGCATCTTGCAAAGCAGTGCACCTTGAAAACAGGGGGATGTTTGATGTTGACATTAATATGATACAACTGAGATATATAAACTGTTTTATAAACACACAAAGCAGTGCCAATTTAATTCATCTCAGACGGATAATGGGCCGAGTCGAAAGTGTGTGTACATGAAACATGTGGCTACCTGCCAAACTTGTCAGAACAGTTGTGGGTGCGTCCATTTCTTACTATTATTATTACTTATTGTGAATCAAAACATGTCCAATGCAAAATACCCCATTACCTCATCCATCCGTGGGGCTTGAACAATCTCGCATTCACAAACTGGTGCGACAAGCGTTCCGATGGCCGAGTGTTTCCTCGTATTTAGAGGTCCCTCACGCAGCAACCCCAGTGAGCGTTTAAAGCCAGTTCAGAATGGTCGTTCAGTACCCCAGTTGCGAGAATGGAACGCGAGGATTAAAATAAATGCTGCGGCGGATAAAATCTTGGCCCGAAGAGCAGCACCGGTGAGGCAAGGTGTGCACAGGTCTGCGATAAGATGCAAGACATGTTCGCATCAGAAATTCCAAATGTCTTTGCTCCAAGGTCAGAGGGCAAAAGCGTCTCCCTGCTCAAACAAGGGGCATTGCGGAGAGCAACTCTGCTTGAGGCCCTCAGCCAGTGTTTGTAATTTCAACATTTCTATGGCTGCAGTCTGCAATGGATGACGACTGCTGCCTTTTAACTAAAGTGGAGCTCAATATTATGTTTTTGATCCAGGCAGATGCCGAGTCGACCCACGACTGGAATTTTAACTTGCACTTTTGCAGGAATCAGGAATGGAATGAACCTGGTGACCGCAGATGCCACCGAATGGCTTTATAAACTCAACATTTACAGTGAAAAGCACGGTTATTTATTTTTCAAATGCCACAGAAGGAAAATGTGTCTTTAGATAAAAGAGTGACAGACCAGTCTATGATGGTATCTCGAGACAGCAGAGTCTGGTCTCTGGATGCAGGTTCAGAAGCGTAATTATTATAAAGACTTTACTGCTGCTGCCACTGCTAATAAGACTGTGTAACATTTTTTTTTTGTTCCTGGGTAGCAAGTGTTATTTCCTAATTGCTTATGGCTATTTCCCACAAACTTTACTTTTGTGACCATTTTCAATGAGAAAACGGGTGAATTTGTCTCTTGATTCATGTTATTTTTTTCTGACTTTATGTGAACGAAAATACACAAATTCGCCCGTTTACTCATTGAAAATAGGTAAATTTCGAAATATCACTGTCCTGGCCACAAAAGCAAAGTTTGTGGGGAATAATAGCAATTTTCGATACTTTTTAAGCATAAGCAATTAGGAAATAACACTGAGTACCCAGGAACAAAAATTGTGTTACATAGTGTATAATTATACCCGTTTATAATGATAATCTTCTATATATATAAAAGGGAAATTTGTGAATACGTGTGTCTGTTCAAAATATTTAGCGTACTTCCCGACATGCAACAAACTGCAAATTTGCCATGTGGGTACTTTCCAGACTGTACACTATGCAAAAATTATGAATATAAACTTTGGTATTTTTTTTTTTGGGGGGGGGGGGGCGCAATAATGCATATATTTTGCACGGCAAGTGAGCTGTTATGTCACATACGTCATCTGTCATGTCACCCGTGCATGCATAGCGCTACGAACCCGACGACCAGAGTTCGATTTCCGCTCACGGCCACCACCGGTGACGATTATTTGAACCGGTCCTGGGCCTCCCCTAGGTCGACTCAGCCTCAAACGTGGTGTGTGAACATCGCCACTGGGGAGACGAAGGTGGCCGGGCGTGGTGAATCCAAGTCCCGGGCGAAGCCGGGTAGTAAAGCTAGTTATGAATACGATTATCACCGCAATGACGAAGATGATGAAGATGACGATGTTACCGATAAAGATAATCGTGCCACCGATTGTCATGATGCTGATGATTGTATACGAGGCTGTGGCTCTGCTGATGGCGAGCAATGATGAAGACGGTGGTGGCGTCTCACTTGTGTGCAGTAGACACAACGGCACGTCTGTAGAGCTGTGACATCTGCCGGTGCCGTGTCGCCCAGGCACAGCTTGCACACGATGCTCGTGCCCTCGGAGCCCAGCTCTGCATTCCCAATGCCCCCCTCCTCGGTCTCCTTGAGGCCATCCATGGCCTCCTCCAACACCAGGGCTTGGCTCTTTCAGGACTAGACTCCCATATCCCAGAGCCTGACAGCAACAGCACAGAAAAACACATACGAACATTAATGCAACAAAGCCAATGCAAAAGATCTCCCGCACAGCATTTCAGACTTTTGGAGAAAGTCCTATTATTTAGCAGTTATTAAGGCGAGTGCAGGACACGAAGGGGTGGTGTGGTCCGAAACACGCCCGGCCGTCTTTGTCGCCCCAATGCTGACATTTACACAATGTACCAGGTACTCATTTCAGGAAGAGTCGAACTAGAAGAGATACAGCAATAGTTATGATATTCAAAACCAAAGTTGGTGGCCAGGAATCGAACCCTAGTTTCAGGGTTTGTAGATAAATGTGATAACCACTGAGCCACCACTCGACCCACTGCTAACCAGGTGGCACTTGCTTGGAGCCCAGTTGGGGGAAAGACTCAGCCATTCACATGAACTGGGTCAATAACATTATTATCACTTTGTGGTTAGTCCAATAGTGGTTGTAACCAAGCCTATACGCAATAATCATCCCTCCACACAATAAAATCAAAGTAATTATTTTACATATCCCATCAGCCAGTCTTCTGGAAGTGCACAATTTCAGCAGGCTCGGTTATTCTCATGGCTGCAGCTGTGTTTGGGAGCTATGTGCCACCACTATTCGTTAAAGCCAAAATTAGGCATATTTAGGATTTTTAGCAAATCGTAAACACCCGATTTCTAAAAGGGAGGCACAGAAATAAATGTTTACAATTCTTAAGATTCCACAGAATTATCCAAGCTTTGTAGGCAAAGTAAGGCGCCCTAGACTGTACAGGATGTGGGAGAAACATTTATGGATGGCCTGCACGGCTGCCTTGTTATGTTTAACATTGGCAAACAGTGCAATGGAATCAATAAAGACCAAGGCAGCTGGGCATATGGTGGTGTTTGATATACACACCAGATGCACATTTAATTCTTCACAGATGTAAGTTTTATTGGCCGAGATATATGAAGATCAAAGCAACATGCGTCCAGCATCTGGAAGAAAGACATTCTAATCCGATAAGCTCAGGCAGGTAAATGTAATTCTTTACTATGGGGACCTCATTTGCCAGTAAAAATATGATAATTGGTTCTTTACCCTTCTATCTGGCAACAAAACTGACACCTTTTTGCAAGGAGTCATGTTTGCATAGACCGCAATACCTGCAGTCATAATACAAACAAAAGAACATAACTCTGATGTGCACTGTCCTTGAAGTTGATTGGTCCACACCCGAGACAGCTTTCCTTAGAGCCTAGTCTCATATGGGTTGGACCAGATGACGCCAAAAGGCGCACAACTCAAGGACAATGCACCATCAGAGTATGAGAGCTCGGGGCAAGCATCTACACTATGGGGACCTCATTTGCCAGTAAAAATATGATAATTGGTTCTTTACCCTTCTATCTGGCAACAAAACTGGCAAATGAGGTCCCCATAGTGTAGATGCTTGCCCCAAGCTCTCATACTCTGATGGTGCATTGTCCTTGAGTTGTGCGCCTTTTGGCGTCATCTGGTCCAACCCATATGAGACTAGGCTCTAAGGAAAGCTGTCTCGGGTGTGGACCAATCAACTTCAAGGACAGTGCACATCAGAGTTATGTTCTTTTGTTTGTATTATGACTGCAGGTATTGCGGTCTATGCAAACATGACTCCTTGCAAAAAGGTGTCAGTTTTGTTGCCAGATAGAAGGGTAAAGAACCAATTATCATGTAATTCTTTATTATGACGCAATTTTCAGTCTTTAATTCGATTACTGTTATTTAGCACGTACCGATTGACTACTTAAAAAAATTATACTAAAAATAATCCTAATACAATGAAAAATGGGAAATGCCGTCAGCGGCTTAGGTAAAGAGTGAGAACAGCTGCAGACAATGAACCCAGATGAAACCACAAAGCTGCAGTCGCAGCACAGGTTTATCTCAATATATATAAAAGACAAAGTTGTGAATATGTGTGTCTGTTCAAAATGTTTAGCGTACTTCCCGACATGCAACAAACTGCAAATTTGCTATGTGGGTACTTTCCAGACTGTACACCATGGAAAAATTAGAAAAATACATTTTTTTTGGGGGGGGGGGGGGAGGGAGCTCAATAATGCATATATTTTTTGCAAGGCAAGTGAGCTGTGACGTCATATCTGTCACGTGACCCGCGCATGTGGAAGCGCAACGCATTGTAGTGTTGTGGTTAGCGCGCTGCTCTACGAACCCGGCGACCCGAGTTCGATTCCCGCTCACGGCCACCACCAGTGACGATTATTTGAACCGGTCCTGGGCATCCCCTAGGTCGACTCAGCCTCAAACGAGTAACTGGTGTGGTGTGTGAACATCGCCACTGGGGAGACAAAGGTGAATCCAAGTCCCGGGCAAAGCCAGGTAGTAAAGCTAGTTTTGAATAAAGCGATCATTCATAGGTGCAATCAAGCCTTCGCCAACACGCAAGGACCAGCCGCGGAGAAGTACAGCAAAACAATTCCCAAGACCAAACGACACGCAAAGGCTTTAATCCGGCGGTGGATTTTTTTTTGTAAAGGGATGTCCACTCGTGTGATCAATTAAATAAATTAGATTAAGCGACTTTGAAAATCACCAACAGTGGCATTACCTAACATTCTACTCGGATCGGGAAAACAGAAGTCGAATGCTATTCTGAACATCTCCACCCTCTACTGCTTACAGGCAAAGCAGATCAAATGGCCTTGCCAAATGCCACGTTTGTCAACAGTCCCTCCAACGCGGCTGTGCTGCCAGCCACGGTGACTTGGTTGCGAGGCAGGTTCCGTCGGGCCCTTAACAGCGCGCTCGTCCTCGGCGCATCATAAAAAGGTCTGAGAGTGCCGTGGACGCCGACAGCAGTGAGGTGCCGCCGCTGCCCTCGGCGGTGCCAGGTTAACGTACGCAGTTCGACGAATTACTAGGCCAGTCGGATGACTGGTGCCGTTATTGGGTTGCTTCATTCACAATCGGAAGGAAGGTCGCAAGATCTAATCCCAGTCAACGGTCAACTAATCCCATGTATATATGATCATGTTCATCGTCGTTATACCTCTCGGGTAAAAAAAATTTGCACTCAGTTGTGATAAGTAAAAAATGTGCGATATTATACACCACAGAAATGTGGAATTTTAGATACTGACTCATCAACAAAGATGAGCATCACCTCTGTCTGTGCTGGGGTCTCTAGAAAATGGTCTGATAAGAGCAGCATCTGAAATGGGGGGTGTCCTCAAACAATAATACTTTAATAGGCTGACAGAACAGGCATCGAAGCAACATTACTTTTAAAATAGACTTGGGTTGACACAGCTATTCACCCAACCCTAAACCAAACAGAGCTAACCATTGTGGCAGCCTGTGTATATTTATCATGTCACCAAGCCGACATAACCATGCAATAAGAGACAAAAAATAGAAGCGAAAGAGAATCGTGGCACAAACATTAATAACCCTGTAATGCACAACCTCAGAGGACGTAAGACAAGCATCTCCACTACCATTCCGTTTGGTTGGTGACACAACACCAGGCGTCAGTGGATGGGTATGTGGGTAGGTTTACATGGGCGGGTAGGTGGTATACGTGTAACAAAAAATGCTATCAATTGAAATCGATTCTTACGCTCATGACATGCATAGCATCATGCAGGAATTTATTATTTTATATTTCTATAGTTTGTGTTGCACTAGGCTCATGTGAACACTTAAGCACCAGTGTCTTCTTAACAGACCGTGCCCAGGGAGGTAGCCGGTACCTATTTTCTGCTCGAGCTTGAGTTGGCGTGTTCTTCAATGGTACCCCAATAAAACGGTTTCCCGTAGGCAATCTGATAATACAGAGCCCGAAACTATAGGTGACACTTTGGGAGGGAGCCTGCCTCATTAGCAGGTGTGTGTGTGTGTGACCTGGAATCATCTTTTGGGCCAGTTTGGTTCAGGGGGAGCTCTAAGCAGATGGTTTCTTGGGGCCCTCTGAGGCCACATTCGAGAATCGAGCGGCCATTGGCTGTAGGTACGTTCACTACAGCAGTTAACTCTCGTGAAGAGTATTATCTCCCCCCCCCCCACCCCCTTTATTCTTTCAGAATATTTATTCAACCTAAAGATTAATTCTAACAAAAAATATTATATGTAAAAAATAATGTTAATTTCTTTCCTGCTGCTAAAATGGAAGGCTCCCACTTCAAATAATCAGATTTTTTAAAAGTATTAATATCTGCAACATTTTCTCCATTAACAGTCACATCACGTCCATTCATCATCACCTTCAAATAACTGAACCTGGCCACAAGCTCCCTTTTTTGCAACTCAACAATCGTCTCACTGCTACTCGCATGCCAAATTATGTCTCTAACCGGCAACGAGTCCCATCGTTGCATTTCCTGACTTCCTACCCCATCTCCGTACACAGTCGGTGTTACCGAACCAATTGGTACATCTCACAAGAGTCTAAAACATAACATTAACGAGGCTTAGTGCACTGGTTGGCGCGACAATATTTATGCTCGGGAGGGCCTCCTTGAACTTGATTCTCGCTTCCTTTGGCGCACAAATTTGTTTTGCAGCAAATGCCGAATCTTGCCCAAGTCTACATCATTGATATGCTGCACCCATATGTCCCCTCAAGGTCCCTAAGATTTGGGGATGCCGATATTTTTTGCATTCCCAGGTTGAGGTTTCGGTCTATGGGTGACCGAGCTATTTCCCGTGTAGCCCCCAGGCTATTGAACGGTCTTCCATGGGATATCAGGATCTCGGAGTCTGTGGACGTTTTAAAAATGCGCCTTAAAAACTATTTATACGCTTCCGCTTATGAAACTTTTTGCTAATTTAGGAAATTGATAATATAATTTATTGTATGCTCAGTGTCTGCTGCTGCTGTGTCCTGTACAGCACTTGATATCCTTTAAGAAAGGCGCAATAAATGTAATTATTATCAATGTGTGTACCAGCTGTTACTCATGTTATGGTACTGGGCATGTTAGTCGTTGTCCCTTATGGTCATCATTTTTGGGAAGACTAAAACTCGGAACCAAGACGTAACCTGAAACGCCAAGCACCAGTCCCCTTTTAAAGAGAGCCTCTACATGAGATGGTGTTACTGCCAGTCGTTCTGTCTGCTTGGCAAATACATAACTGCAACAACAAAACGTGACATCAAGTGAGCTAAATATTTCTTTGTAAAATAGTGAATGCAAGAAACTGGCAGCATTTTGTCCAGTTGGTTCTAATCCATTCGAGTAATTTGCTAAAGCTGTCAAACTATTTCAACCAATAAAGGGATGAATCTGGGTCTGTTATTGTTGATACAAAAAGACAAGGCCAATCGCTTTGATTCATATACGCATCAATTTTGACTCTTGATGGCAATAATAAAATGCCACCGACAGCAATTCCTTCTAAAAGTCGGATGAAGCAACAAAGATTCACTGTGCATAATGTATATCAGGAAAAATCCAAACTTAACACCTCCAAGGCTCATGGTCCCAATGGTATACAAGGCTGCGTGTCAAAAAATGCTGGCTACAGAACTTGCCCCAATTCTTCGTAGGCTATTCAAGCTCTAATTATAGCATTGTACCAACAACTGGCAATGTAGCTCGGGTCCCAAGTCCCGAAAAAAGGATGATCCAACTCATGCGTGTACTTATCCTATCGCCTTGACTTAATCCACATTGATTTGGAGGGATTGAATCGTAGATCCTGTAATCTGTGGCGCACCCATGGAGGTTAGACCTATAATCTGCGAGGAGGGGGTGGGAAAATTAGCACCAATGACTTGGTGTGCCAAAGGATTGTGGGAACAATTAGCAATGCGCTTCCGTTAATCCGTGAAAAATTTATGGATTAGGAGGTTGGCCATGCTGGTAACTTAATCCGCGAAAGCTGCCAGCGTAATGTGCCGAGGATTACAGGAGGAATTATCCGCTCCCGGAAAGAAATCAAACAATTTTTCCGTGGATCTCTGCTCCCAGAGATTAAGGGGGCAGTCACAAATTGCCAATAATGTGCGAATTACAAGAAATTGCATGCAAAATTATGCTGATTCATTTCAATTCTGCTGTACCATGCAAAGTGAGGGAACCATCAACCATTAACAAACCAGCTCCTCGATAACTTGAGTCATTATTGTTGTCTTGGGTGATCATCAGAGGCTGAAAGTAAAAGAAATTTCGCTGCCTAATGCACTGGACACTGCATTATCTAAACTATGAACTATTTTTTTTATTTTACCAGGTAAGGCCCACTGAGCTACAGCTTTTTTTTCAGAAACGACCTTGCCACAAAAGATAGCCGAATGGAGTGGGTTCTGTTAAAATGTACAGCAGCCAAACACTCGAAATGCATGTTTTGAAATGTGGAGGGAAAACCCAGAGGACCAGGAGAAACATCTATGCGACCACGGTGAGAACATGCAAACTCCAAAGGGGCCGTCCATAAATGACGTCACGCAATTTTGGACGATTTTTGACCCCCCCCCCCTCGTCACACGGCGTCACAAAAAGTCAGACCCCCCCCCTCAAATATGACGTCACAAAGCTCTGCCCCCCCCCCCCAAACCATATTTCCATTTTGAAAATAAAACATGCTTCAAATCGCTTTAAACCATTGTCATTGTAGTGCGTATTTAATGTGGCGCTGCACTCTGTTGTAGGAGAAAACATTCATTAAAAAGTCTATTTAATTAAGTAGAACGTGTTGTCTATCTATATATATAAAATCGCAAATCTGTCTGTCTATCTGTCTGTCTGTGTGTGTGTCTGTGTATCGGACCATACGCAGTTTCATTGGACGGCGGTTGCCCCTGGCAACGGGTAGCGACGCCTTCGCCGCGGGGTGGACGCCATTTTTAATTCCCGTTAAAAATAGGCGCACGCATTAACACGCGACTCTGAGGTAAATTCATCAAAGTTTCACGTCCTCTTCACTCCCCCCCCACCACAATGTGTGGAATTACTATTATAGGGTCGGTCGATTATAAAATTATAGCGATTAGACAGTATTATTGTAGCGCGGCGGGGGGGGACGGCACCCGTACCCAGCCTCAGCCGGGTGGGAAAATCAGGCGAGGCCGGAGGCTCTGCACGGTGCTAGGCCTCGACACCCACCACGCGACTCTGAGGTAAATTCATCAAAGTTTCACGTCCTCTACAGAGTGGTGAGGGAGGGAGAGTGGTGAGGGAGGGAGAGTGGTGAGGGAGGGAGAGTGGTGAGGGAGGGAGAGTGGTGAGGGAGGGAGAGTGGTGAGGGAGGGAGAGTGGTGAGGGAGGGAGAGTGGTGAGGGAGGGACTCAGCCTCAAAACGAGTAACTGGTGTGGCGTATTAACATCGCCACTGGGGAGACAAAGGCGGCCGGGCGTGGTGGATACAAGTCCCGGGCGAAGCCGGGTAGTACAGCTAGTATTCATTTAAAGTTGCGCATTTTGATGTGACGTCACATTTCTCAAACCCCCCCCCTCGTCACAAATGTCTGACCCCCCCCCCCCCCAGGTGCGTGACGTAATTTATGGACGGCCCCAAATATACAGGCATCAGGGTAGAGATCGAACCAACGACCCCGTGTATACCAAGCGAGGTAGTTAACATCTCACGACCGTGGCACCCCCATAAGCAATCAAACCTGACTTGAATACAATTGTAGTGAGTCCAACTTAGTCGCAGACATTAACTTGGGAGCAACACTATTTATTAACACAACAACACGAACACAACATAACCTACGCTCGGGTCTCGAATGCCCATCTAGCCACGCTACGGCAGAACTAGACACGGTTCGCTATCCCGGTCCGGACCACAAGCTGCTGGGTCCCAGACCGCGTGGCTAGAGGCTTCTTCTCCCCGATGTGGTTATTCGAACACCAACACTTGAAGAACCCCGAGCTCCTCACGGATCTCTCGTTATATGCTCCCGGGCTGGGGCTGGCTCCGCCCTTAGCCCCGCCCACCTTCCAGGCTCCTCGGGCCCCTTCTCGAACGTTCCTGAGAGCTCTCCGGGACCACGTGACCGCCCCTCGCCCCTCGGCCACCAGTGGCCCCCCTCCAATATCGTCCGGTCACGTGACAACAGGTCAGCCAGAGTATCATGCCCCAGCGTAACCCTGGCTGGCTAACGCTCGTTCTCGCTCCCTCACTGAGAGCCGGCACCCCACACTACTCGCGGTGCCTCCGCGCTAACCAGCGCTCACCCAACCACCGCTAGTGTTGGTACTGCAGCCCGCAACCCGGGCTGCCCGCAATGACAACATTACCGGCCGTGACTTCGCAAGTCCCGGCTCCACACAGTGACAATTACAATCACTACACAATTATTTATAGGAGTGACATTGTTGATTTAAGTTGGAATAATGGATAAAATATATGACTAAATTGGGGTGACAAAAACCTGGTCATATTAAACTATGAAAATAGCCTAATCCATGATAACACGTATGGCTAGCAAATCCACAGTGCCTCCCATTATATTTAACAATGATATTCTAATCCGTAGTGACATCATTAAAACTGGCTTGGTGCAACGATCTCATCTGAGCTGTCATGGAACGGCTGTGTTAATAATATGGATAAGGAGGCATTAAAGAATCCCGGTATTCTGTTCCGCGCCAAATCCTTCAACATTACAATTATTACTCCTGCTAAAATCACAGCACATATTCAGCCAAAGTTGGATCAGTGGTTGCCATATCTGGAGTTGAGAACCCAGTTCCTATCTAATTGCACTTGATAGAATGAACTATAATGAAGTCAGGGTGATTGATGATTGAGCACTCACTGATTCACTCAAATTACCCGCTCATCGGCGGTCAGTCACCTACTTATCCCTCGTCGTAACAAAAAAAACTAAACCTATTTTTTATTTTACCAGGTAAGGCTCAGTGAGCTATAATCGCTCTGTTTCAGAAGCAACGTGGCCACAAATGATAGCTTAACCAAGTGGTTTATCACGTGGAAATTTATAGCAGCCAAATACTCTAAAATACACATTTTTTCTAAATGTGGAAGGAAAAACCGGAGGACCCGAAGAAGAATCCACGGGGAGAACATGCAAACTCTAAATATACAGGCGTCAGGGTTGGGATCGAATCCAGGACCTCCTGTACACCAGGCGAGGTAGTTGAGATCTCGCCACCATGATGCCCACGGTGGCAACATCTATCGCTATCACTAATACTATGGTTACTGTTCTCATGAAGTCCACTCAACGTCTGCACTCATGTGAAGTCTACCAGACTGTTTAATCTCATCTGTACTGTGTTCAACCACCATACCTGCAAGCCACAAGTCTACATTTCGGCTTCTTTCCAGGAATAGCTCCACTTTGGAATTCCCGCCAATCATCGGTTTTCTGAAGCGCTTCCCTGCTTAATTCAAGAAACGCGTTGCACTCTTCATCCGTTACAACTTTGATAGTGCCGTCATGTTGCTGACCGCTTGGCGTTTTGGCTCTGTGCTCAGCAACTGGTGTTGCACAAACCCTAGAGATGTTGTTGCTATTTGTGCGGCAAACCGGCAACCAATCGTGTTTGTCATTCGGGTTACTGGAAACGCAAAACGAAAACTTTTAACAAAACTCGCAGGTGAGGTAATTCTAGGTTGAACTTATTTCTTTAGAACTGCTATTTGTATTTCGTTTGTTGTCCCCCCCTCCGCACCTCAGATTAGCATGCTTGGCTGCATAGGGTGCGAAAGAAGTTCAACATAGGTGGCTCTTTGTTAAAACCAGGTGAGAGGCCATTTTGACAAACGCATCAGTTTTGCAAGGTAGACAATGTACAAAACAATAAAAACAAAAACTGTTAAAAGTACACAAGTCAGTAGTACAATCTAAAACACAAATACAAAAAGCACGCAATTATCATGCAAATATGCACTGCACGGTGAAAGATTAGAAATTTCTGAAATATGAAAATCAAATGTTGACAATCATCAGTGACTTTAGGAAAACAAATTACAATTTCAAACCCTGTGCCATTACTCTTTACTATCCAGCATTTCAAATCCACAGCCAAGTCCACCAAGCTATAACATCCACCCGCAGATAAAGTTTTGAGTTGTATTTTAATTTACACAATAGTTTGTGAAGACATTGAACATATATTCTAGATTTGAAGCTTTCGTGACTGCAAGGATTCATACTCTTAGGTTTTTTCGGTAAAGTCACGTAGGTAAAAAATTTTAAATTAATAAAAGTAAAATAAAACAAATAAAAAAATTCACGACGTTTCGGAAGCAACACAAGCCTCCGTCTTCAGGTGGAACCGTCACAGCCACGACAGCTGTATCAAGTAAATGAGAGATCACAAGAAATACTACCCCGTATATATAATGGTTGAGGGGGGAAGGGCCAGGAACGGCACACTTTTTTATTAATATGGTAAGGTGAGGCTTAAGACCAAGAGTAGACTGCATAACAAAGGACTGAGCCTTTGTTATGGAAAGGTGCGGTTTGTAACTAACACATGGCAAACATGACAAAAGTGTGAAAAAAGAAAGCAAGTAAAAAACTAAAACTGGTAAAACAACAAACTGGCTGTCTATCAATGACCTGTAATAGTTGTCTGTAAAATAAGATGGTCCAAATAAGTGTAGTTACATCATTTTTGCATGGTTAATCACATCTTTCCAATGATTACTCAGTTTGTAACCCTCATCACGGTTGAAATTATGTCTGTGTTTGTATATTTGTATGGCTTCGTGTACAAACCTTTGATGGTAGCCAGTAGGTTTGCAGAGCACCTTGGTCTCGGAAAAGACAATTTCATGAGAGCCCACAGAGTTGTAGCAATGATCGGCAACAGCCGAAGAATCAGTTCTGCCGTGTTTCAGATCTGAATTGTGCTCGCGGACACGATCAGAAACATGACGTTTCGTTTCTCCAATGTAGCAATCACCATGAAATTGTCTTTTTCCAAGACCAAGGTGCTCTGCAAACCTACTGGCTACCATCAAAGGTTTGTTTAAAAATATATAAATGTTTAATGATAGAATATAGTATTGTCATCAGTATGACCTAAGTATACCAAGTTTGCAGTCGATACCACATTACGAAGTGGGTAAAAATTGAGTTTCAAGATTTGAGGATACAACAACAACAACAGACAGAGTTAGTTAAAAGAAAGCGTGTAAAATTGGAATAATCGAGAGTATTCTATATGATTAAAGCACTCTACCTAGCATTACCGTTATAAACCTTGTTCATGTGTAGTAGTTCCCCAGTAATTACCCTGTAATCGGGTAATGTGTATGGGGTAAGGGTAAAAGGTAGGGTAAAGGTAGGCTCGTTGCTTTTTACTTTTTACCTTACCTGCTAAAGGGTAAAAGGTAGGGTAGAGTGATTGTATTGTGGTAGGGTAAAGGTAGGCTCGTTGTTTTTACTTTTTCACTTTTACCTTACCTTGCCGAGGCCTATCTGATAGTGCGTTGTCTTTGGGTTGTGCGCCTTTTGGCGTCATCTGGTCCAACACCATGTGAGACTGGGCTCTAAGAAAAGCTGTCTCTAGTGTGGACCAATCAATTTCATAGACAATGCATACATTATCAGAGTTGTTTTTTGTTTGCATTCTGACCACAGGTATTGTGGTTAATGCAAACATGATTCCTTGTAAAAAGGTGTGTTGCCAGAAAAAGGGTAAAAAACCTACTATTAACGAATCTTTGTTGAAAGCCAGTGGGCTTGCAAACACAAGATCCAGGTTCGATTCAACACAGTACATAAAATTCGTGATCTGATCCCATCTGTGAAGGATGTGACCCCTGACATGCAATACCCCGGTGTCTACAAACTAAGCTGTGGCTGTGACAGTAGTTACATTAAGGAAACTAAGTGCCATGTCTCGGACCGTGTTCGTGAACATAAGGCAGATCTGAAACATGGTAGGATGTTTGAACGCTGTGGGCACACACAAAATAGATTTTTCCAAGACGAAGGTACTCTGCAAGCCCACTGGCAATCAAAGATTTGTTCATGAAGCCATCCAGATATATAGACACAGACACAATTTCAACCGAGAAGATGGATACAAACTGATCAATCATTGAAAGGACGTTATTAAGTCATAACTGGCTGTGAAGTTTCCACCCTACCTGCCGATGCTACCAGTCTCTCTGAGTTACATACACGCTAAATGTCTCACTAACACAGCCACCGTTGCTCCTTTTCCTCAATGTGGTGTTGTCCCTCGTTATTTTTACGAGCTGGATGTCTCACTCGCACAGCATTTACATTGACAAGCTAATCTCTCACAATACAATGGCCACCTCCACAGCTGCGTCGTCATGGAGGTACATCACCAATCTTACATTTACATGCAAATTCCACCTCTAGCCCTGCCCACTTACCCTTGGGCTGAGCCCATCTCAAGCCTATATAACTTCGTGTTTCAGCAGCTCTCCCGTTGCATTTTTGTCCTGCCTTGGTAACTCTCTCGCTATATTTTTTCACCTGATGACGACTGCTTGTGTTGCGATTGAAACGTCATGATAATTTTACTATTTTTCTATCTACGTTGCTTTACCGAAAGACCCAAAGAATATGAATTCCTGCAGTCACGAAAGCTTTAAGTCAAGATTGACCATATAACTATACACCTCCCATAGACTTTTACCTTTCGTATTAAACTGAATTTTTACCTCACCATCACAACAGCAACCATGAACAATCCACTGCTGGATGGTTGTCATTTCTCACTATCCAACAATCAGACTATCACAGACACCAATAATACTACTACAGTGTCCATCCTTAATCAACCAATACCTCCGGTTAGAGACTCCCATCCATCTCCCATTGCAGCGTAGAGATTGAGAGCCACCCTCACTAATGTCCCGGCACAAGCAACACCTTGACAGTTGTGTCTGCGTGCATGTACGTTGCATTCGTTCGCACAAGCGCCTCTGGAAACGCCTAACTCAAACAAGACACGTAACGAACGAACTCATTATGCCCAGTTCATTACAGGATGGTTCCACAAATTAGGCAACCTCGGTCAAGATTTCAAAATCATCCAAATGATAAGCAATGCGTCAGCCTTGAAGGTAATTATATATGTGTAGTTTCAGAAAGCGCGGCTTTTTTATTGGACACGTCTTCGGCTTGACGCGTACAGGAAACCGAATGCGCCAGTGGCCATTGCCATTCCAGCGTAGATGAAAACGTCCGGTTGTCCAAGTCGGGCACCATGGCATTTTTATGAGCATTTCTCCCTTTATCAACAAGAGTGCACGGGCATTTTTTTAATCGAACTTACAGTTACACTTGGGTAACATACTGACAACCCAAGTTAGCCACTTAATGAGTATAATACGATTAAAAGTGTACTAAATGTCAATACGAGATCATACAAATGTCCTAAACAATAACTGTACAAGGATATGAATCTTAACATCAATAATGGTCTCAATTTTTGCTAGTGCCAGAGCTCTTAGCTCGCAGTCGGAAAGCTGCGAATTAAAATCCCAGTTGGAGTTCAAATCTCAGCTCATCCCCATAAATTTGCCAGGGTCAATAAAGTAGCACAATTGGTGGGATGTCAACAATACTCGTCGTATGGAAAAAAATGCTCACGCTACTGAAACGTGGAATGTCCACCACTGGCTCAAAGCTGCCAATGAAGATGCGTAACATCGTAGGCTAATTTGAACAGGGAGATACTTTGACCTGCATCAAATAAAAAGTTAATAATATTCTAGCATGCAAATTAACCTGCACGCTACATACTCTCTCTCTCTCTACTCATTCTCAAATTGTTGTTCATAATTGCATTTGCCTGACCGCCTTACCCCACTGCTCAATAAGTGTATATGCTACACCGCCCTACAATTATACCAGAATTAAAGTTACACGGAACGTTATGACTTAGTCTACCAATTCATTACGCACACAAACGCAATGGCAAGCCACGCAATTAGAGTCACAGGGTCTCCCTACTCAATGTTTATAACCAATTTTCAAAGTGGGGCCCACTTTCGCCGATAAGACATCAGTGTGAGGGCCGACACACATTTGAAACCATTAGGGTTTGAGAGCATGATGGGGCGTTTTCACATTTGTGTATTGTCAGGGGTCACACATTGGGGGCCGCACTAAAGGCCACCAGTGGCCCACGAGCCTTGTAATGAAGAACACTGCCCTATTTAAAT
Organism: Lethenteron reissneri; assembly: GCF_015708825.2. Classification (NCBI taxonomy): domain Eukaryota; kingdom Metazoa; phylum Chordata; class Hyperoartia; order Petromyzontiformes; family Petromyzontidae; genus Lethenteron; species Lethenteron reissneri. The sequence goes on along the minus strand of NC_083797.1, from coordinate 14,078,362 downwards.
GAGCAAGAGGTGGCGCTCATCTTATTTGGCAGCCGTAGCAAAGGTGCAGCCCCCACAATGACTTTCTCATGCCACTGCTGTCAGAAGGGCCTCCCCCATTAGAAGGATCTCTAGAAAGCTCTCCTCTAGAGGGTATGTTGGCCTACTTGTCCACTTGCCAGATACCTTGGGTGAAGAAGTACCCACAACTTGCCCCCAAAACACGCAACCTGCAGATTGACTAACTGTGGTTCGTGGATTTGTACTCCTGGATGGACAGAGACAGAGGGATATTAAAAACACTTGCCAATTGTTTCAACTACCGTGATGGGAGATGGAACCGGAAACCTCTGGATTTCATTTCTGGTGTCCTCTATTATACCATAGTAGGATTCCTTCGGCAGCCACGAACTGGCGGTAAAATTCCATATTTCCATGGTAGGGGTTAGTAAATTATAAATTAACTGAACAGTGTGCATTAAAATTCCCACATGGCAACGATGCCACTGCTGTCATGCGGTGCTGTGGTCAAGGCGCTCGATTCAATGGGAAGGTCAGAAGATAAATTCGCGCTCAGGGGTCCACTCCAAACATCATCCCTGTGCAGTCGATAAAATGAGTATCACTTTGTTGCTCTGTAGGAAAACGTCGGTCATGCTTTGAACAGAGCAGTCCTCTCGAAACAAGGCAGAATATATTTATACTGGCTCAGGGCCCACCGTTGCTCATGCGAGCAGGGCATAACTTTTAAATTTAATTAAAATACAGGTTTTGAATGTTGCCGTTGATCAGTCATCAATGCGGCTGCAAATTGACGTGTTAAGCCGCGTTAGTGCCCCCGTTTGATATCTGAACTGCTCAGCCTATATACAATACGAGCTTTACTACCCGGCTTCACCCAGGACTTGGATTCACCACGTCCGGTCGCCTTTGTCTCTCCAGTGGCGATGTTCAAACACCACACCAGTTACTCGTTTGAGGCTGAGTCGACCTCGGGGAGGCCCAGGACCGGTTCAAATAATCGTCACCGGTGGTGGCAGTGAGCAGGAATCGAACTCGGGTCGCCGGGTTCGTAGCGCAGCGCACGAATCGCTACGCAGTCGCTCCCCCCCCACACACACAAGATAAAGACAAAGATCCCCCGTGTAGCCTGTGAGACTGTTGGGGGCAAGTGCTGTTAGCGAGCACCTATGAAGGCCGACACGGCACGACAGGGGTTGCAGAACCTTGGGCTACATGAATCTTAGCCAAACCTTATGGGTGGCTTAAGGTTTGTTTTTCCAAGCCTCAGACATGAAAAATGACACATTCTAAGGCTGCCAGGCTGGTTCTGTCTCTAAACAAATCCACTGAACCATCATAACCCCCAATCATCAGACCCAGTGACGGAAAACACCACAGAACAACTTGTATGTTGAACGTCTTTTGCACAGTACTTAGCCATGAGTCACCTCAACCAATGAGGCAACGCTCCTTCACGTTCTGTAGAGGGGTTGTCACAAGTCAATCAACCGTTATATTTACAACCTTATTCCTCAATACTGGGCTTTGCTGCATAAAGCAAAAACATTATAATATTATATTTTGTGTGCAGTCAATCGTAACTAGACCATTAATTCACAACACTTGAAGACCCTGTTAGAATAACAAATGGCCAAAACCCACACTCCAACCCAGGATCTTGGCATTGCCAATTCAGTGTCTTGGCCATTAAGCCAAATAATACCACTTGGCTGCCTTTCAGCTGGTATTTCCAATGATTCTTTACCTGTATAAGCATATACAACTCTTGTTCATCTTATTGTCTTACTGTAGTTGAGTCACAGAATAAACCCACATGCCGCGTTTCTGGTTTTGCAACATTTTTCTTCCCATAATCTCTGGAATATTCAGCTAAATCTCTCACTTGAGAAAGAATTTTGGTCTAAAATTAACTCACCTACTTATAAGTTAGGTCATTGAATTAATACGCAAGTCGTCCCACCTACCACACACTGAATAAGTTCACTAACACATTACCCTTTCACAATGATAAAAGATGATACACCAACCTTGTCAATTATTTCACGTGAATTGATGTACAGAATATAAAGTCTGTCAATTATTAGTAAAAACACACATAATCGGAGGGACACACATTCCCATCATCATTACCTAAATTCATCCCAGGTTTGATTAAATGCATACCATACTCGTTGTTTTTTTTTGTTAAAGTCACGTAGGTTAAAAAAGAAAACAAATAAATTAAATCACGACGTTTCGGAGGCAACACAGCAAAATTACTGATACAGTAATTTTGCTGTGACGGTTCCATTATGGATAATATTGGTCGCGAAAGCCTACTACTCTACGTGTTAAACTAAAATCCGTTTTTTTTTAAACAGCTGCCCACAAGGGAGCAGCCAAAGAGCCACTGCATGCGGTTCGGAGCCATAGTTTGCCAACCCCTGGGCTACACGAAACGTATCCAAATCTTATGGGTGGCTTAAGGTTTGGTTTTCCAAGCCTCAGACATGAACAATGACACATTCTCAGGCTGCCAGGCTGGTTCTGTCACTAAACAAATCCATTGAACCATCATAACCCCCAAATCACTGACCCAGTGACAGAAATCCCCTGTTTGCCTCCTCCCCCACACAGCCAGCAGTGGACTTTGAGATTCCGCCATTTGAGCTTGTGAATTTTTCTACACGTGTAGCCAGGTACCACCCTGTTGCTGAAGAAACACAGCTGGATGAGATTCTGTTAATGATTGTGTGGTTAAGGTTTCACAAAACGTCAACAGTCACACCACAATTACTGTACAGGCGGCAAGACTCGCAACAGTACAACGCCCTAAGCTTAACGACAATATAAAATCAACAAAAATAAATCCAACTAATTTGGTAATTGTAACATATGCAATCAAAAGTCAAAAGTGTTCCCCGAGCACTGTTGTGGCGTTCATCTCTGTTTGCAACCTAATAGTCAGGGGAAATTCCACATTCCTGTGACGTGGGCTAGTATCTCAACTGGCACTCGGTTCATAAACCCCCATGAGATAATGGGTGAAGCCGACCGAGCGTTCTGTCACAGCAAACCTATGGTTTAAAAATAAATAAAACTGGACAATTTTTCTAAAATAATTGTTTGCTGGAACGCCAGACTCGCAATCAGCAGACTGCAGGTTAACATCCCGGTTGAAGATAAACACAGCCCATAAGCTCCCCCACCCAAGAATGGATGGTTCGGCCCTTCCTGAAGAATGTAGAGTTTTCACCACTCAATACGGAGATAAGCTCATAAAGATCTGCTCAAAAGGAACTCCTGAAATGAGTTGAGCACACTTGACCAGAGAAACCTTGCATTAAAGACTCGATGCGTAGACAATACAGATTCAGTACAGGCTTCCAACAGGCTCAGCGATTCATGAGTGTGCTTATTGCCACTACAGGTCCTGAGCCGATGACATGAATTTCATATTATTCTGGAGTGGATGACCCTAACCTTAACAATCCCTATTGCTTACTTCAATGCTTTCCCTCCACAATGCAGTGGTATAGTAATGACCACAACAGCAACAGCTGTATTGTACAACAGCATATTCACGTTGAATATTGTGAGAGTTATTAAAATTACATGTGAACAATGATATTTACAAACCCAACACACACTCACACGCATAGGGCACATGATTTGGAGGCAAGGGTTAGTGGATCATGTAGAGGTGTATAGTGTAAAAACCCGTAAAAGCAGTAAGATAGCCAGGATATAGCAGTACACCAAGTAGGCTTCTAACCCATCTGTGTCGTATCTTCTCTCATGCATACGTTTTCGCCAGGTACTCGAGTTTCCTCACACAAAGCACTCCTTAAAAATGAATTGGCCAGACATCTGAATGTGGCAGGGGGCACTCCTGAAAACGAGTCCGAGACCTTGAAAAGGCGTCGTGTTAAAACATAAACATTCGTGCAATGGGAAATCCCCTTTAGCATGAACTGATGAGGAAGAAGCTCACCATGGATCCTATCGTCCGTGTTTATCTTCGCATTTACTCAGCATAATCAATACCATCGTCGTCATCATCAATATCACCGCAACCATCACCGCTGATGAACATTACCGCAATCAACATCGCCACCGTTTTAACCCCGACAAAGTGGAACACAGAAAGAGAGTCATTCTCACACAATTAATCGCTCAACAATAACAGTATCATCATCGCCAGTCCATGACCAACAACAACCGCCATTCGCCACTAAGTGGGTGACATTACCACGGCGCTTGTGCCAGGCTATGTGCACGTTAAGGCCGCGTGAAGGATTGAACGCCCGCTGGTAGGTCACGGAACAGACCCAGCAGGTGCCATGGGTCGACTGACTGAGATGACTGGCCGATGCACCACCTGTGACCCCTACTGTGCTGTGTTTTATCCACCCGGCGCTCTGCTCGTTGTTGTGAGCATCGCTCCTCTGCCCTCCGTTTTTGCTGGGAAGGGCGATTGCCTCCAACTGCCCAGTAGCGTCATAAAAAAACATCACCAGACGAGCAGGTGGGAAAAGGCGTGATCCGCCTGTATGTTCCTACACCTCGTCTTATATCGGCTAGAGTATTTACCTTGTCGCAGATAACCAGACAACAGGATCTGCCAAAGCCCCCGGCGATTCCCTCGTGTCTTTGCCGAGGCACGGAAAATAGCGAGGATTCGCCAAACACAATTCTGATCACAACCTCTCTTAATCTCTGCGATGGCTCTGATAAATTGGCAATACGTAGGAGCGCACACAGACGCAAGATGCAATGCTCACATAAGGTGCGTCGATAATAGTGCATAAAGGAGACGCGTTTCACTCCAAACGACGTTCAAGTCGAACCTCGGATGTAATCATCTGTGACATTACAGCATTGTTGTGTTGCGTCCGACGCTACGCAGTCAACGGCATGTGCTACACGACATGTACACAAACATTGTTTGATAGATTCCATCATATATAAAGTATATGCCGACTAGAGCAGTCGCCACAGACACGCATACACAATGCATGGGTCTTGTGACACACTGGACACTCTTGCAAACGAGGTTGCCATACCGTGTCAACCCATACGGTTTACCCCGTATTCTTGTACAGGGAAATTTAGTTGTCACCATACGGCGTACAGCCGTTTCGATACGGGCAAATGTTTGTTTGGTCTATTTGTGTTTCTCCCCTGTGACCTGGTAGGATGAATGTTGAGATGTCTAAGGGGCACTGGGTGATCAATAAGGCCTGAATTGGTCTGTAATATCAAGGGATTGTGGCAAAATCTTCGAACTTTAAAAATAATGCGTATTGCTGCAAACCAGTCGAGGCAAAGGCACCAGTGAAATGCCCAAGGGTTCAATGCTGGACCCGACACTCAAAATAGCAATTGCCAGGCGCTACTACAACCAAGGTAACCCAGTAAATTATAACACTGTACAATTAACCAAATGATATTACATTGCATTATACCCGACATGATTAAACATTCAACAGCATTATTAAATCACTGACATTATTAACAACGCATACTTGTATTATATAATGCACGCTTATCTCTACATGAATAACATTAGATAACAATGTCATTGGATGTCGGCATTATTCAAGATTAATAGACAGTACATAAAACACGCTCCATTGCTAAAGAATAACAGTAAGTGAATCAAGCACGTGCCATAAAAATCATTCAACGCATTACAATATAAATATTGACATTATAACAATGCCACCACCGCAATATTGTCCGTCAATGTTACCTGGGCGGGTCCCGAAGGCGGGCCTACGTCTCGCCGCGCACGGCCCTGCGGGACGAGGGGCGCCTCCCCGGGCAGGACAACTAGCCGAGGCGCGGTATCCGGGCGGCTCCCCGGCGCAAACCCCACCCACCAACCCCAAGAACGCCGTACGCGAATCCCAGCGGATTCTAGCAGACGCCGCCAGACCCCAGAGCAACCGCGACGACACCCGCGCGGGGTAACGGGAGCGCAGAGGAGGTGTGGAGGAAGCCTCGGGGAGCCGAGGGAGCGGTGAGGCGGAGCCGCGAGTTGATCGCAAGAGCCCGGACGGAGTCCCCCCGTCACCCCCCGGGGGAAGACGGCTCTGATTGGTTGGCGCGGAGCACGTGGCCTGCTCGTCACGTCGCCTTGCCTTTAAACAAATTAATCTGAACACAACGACCCCTCGACTAACGAACGGGTTAGGTTCCAGAATCCAGAGTATAGTTAGTTTCCAGATGACATAACCTAACGAATTAGGTTCCAGAGGGCAGTTAGGTCCCAGAGGACATAACCTAACGAGTTAGGTTCCAGAGGACAGTTAGATTCCAGAGGACAGTGAGGTTACAGATGACATAACCTAATGAGTTAGGTTCCAGAAGGCAGTTAGGTTCCAGATGACATAACATAACGAGTTAGGTTGCAGAGGGCAGTTAGGTCCCAGAGGACATAACCTAACGAGTTAGGTTGCAGAGGACAGCTAGATTCCAGAGGACAGTTAGATCCAGAGGACAGTGAGGTTACAGAGGACAGAATCTAGCGAGTTAGGTTCCAGAGGACAGTTAGATCCAGAGGACATAACCTAATGAGTTAGGTTCCAGAGGGCAGTTAGGTCCCAGAGGACATAGCCTAACAAGTTAGGATCTGTTCGCCTTTTAGCATTTTCTGGTCTGACACTGGTGAGACTAGGCCCTAAAGAAGTCTGTCTCTGATGTTGGCCAATCAGTTTCAAAGACAATGCCATATATTATCAGAGCACGTGTGTTTTGCATGTTCACCACAGGTGCTTACGACTCTCAGTCCGAACAATCAATTGGATATGCAGACAGGTTTGTTCGTACATATGAAAGTTCGTAAATCGAATGTTCGTCGGTAGACGAGTTCCCATATTTATACTGGAGGAGAAATCCGATAAGCTATAAAGTTCTTGTTCACAGGTATCTAAGGAGTTTTCACAGATGTCCAAATAGAAAAATGACCCTGCTCACAGCCAACATTGGTCCTGACCACGGCGTGAGATCATTTAGATTATTTTGCTGCGATACATTTCCACATGATAACCCACTTTGTTGATCTATCATTTGTGGGCCACGTCGCTTCTGAAAAATAAATGAATACCTCAGTGGACTTTACCTGGCAAGTTAAATAATTGAGTTTTATTTGCATATATATTTTAAGTGATTTGTTTAGGGGCCGTCCATAAATGACGTCACGCGATTTTGGACGATTTTGACCCCCCCCCCCTCGTCACACGGCGTCGCAAAAAGTCAGACCCCCCCTCTTATATGACATCACAAAGCTCCCCCCCCAAAACCATATTTCCATTTTGAAAATAAAACATGCTTCAAATCGCTTTAAACTAGTCATTGTAGTGCGTATTTAATGTGGCGCTGCACTGTTGTAGGAGAAAACATTTATTAAAAAGTATATTTAATTAAGGAGAACGTGTTGTCTATATTTATTTAAAGTTGCGCATTTGATGTGCCGTCACATTTCTCACCCGCCCCTACTGGACATGTGAAAAAGAGCTTTATATCTCATCGGATTCCTCCAGTATGAATGAATATTCTGATTCCGATATATAAACTAAAACTATATATAAAACATGTATTTTACCAGGGAAGGCACACTTTTCCGAAGCCACCTGGCCACAAATGATAGCTCAATGAAGTGGCTTATGGGGTGGAAATGTAAAATGCAGCCAAATACACTAAACGCGAGATGTTGATTCTAATTGTGGAGGCAAAAACTGGAGCACCCGGAGAAAAATCCACGCGACCACTGGGAAAGTGAAACATGCAAACTCCAAATATACAGCAGGCGTCAGGATCGGAATCAAACTCACGACCTCCTGTATACCAGGCGAGGTAGTTAACATATCACCAACGTGGCACCCCTTGTATATACTAGGCGACGTTTCAGGCAATGACCCTTCTTCATAGCACCTATATTTAGAGGCCAGCAAAGAGACAGAGTGGATGAGAAAGAGTTGGAGACGACACTTATTTAAACCATAAGGCCTGATGAGAATTAAATGTTTAATGTGTTTCCTGATTACCAGTTTTAAAATCGGTGTATGGAGTTACCTATTAAGTCTCTTTTGAGTAGCAGACACACGTTTCAAAAAGCAAAACGAATAAATAATAAATAAAATCAGCTTTAATTTGTATTAAAAGCAAGCATAATTATAAAATGTAGCTGGCAAATTGCATTATGGGTGGACCTGTGGTTTATTTTATTTTTGTATCCAGGAAATCCACACCGAGCCATATGACTCTTTTTCAAGAGGGCCCTGCATTGTATTTAATCTTGAGATTTTTTTAGTCAATTACTGAGCATTTTTATAGAAGTGAGAGAATAAAGCAGAGCACCCGGAAAAAAAACCACGCAACACACGAGGTTGGGGGAGGGGGCAACACTACCAGGGGGTCAGCAACATGCAGCTCGGGAGCCGCATGCGGCTCTTTAATGAACTGCGGAAATATGAAAATATGGCTCCTCTTGTTACGTTGTTTAACGAGCCGTGCCCACGCTGACCATGGAAGTCCACTTCCCCATGGAAGTTCAGTTTAGCATGGGCCAGAGGGTCGGATCCCTGCGGTTCGTGAGCCGAATTCGGCTGGCTCATTAAGGACTGCTCCGTAACTCTTTATTTATTCAGGATCGTCTCCTACTCACGGAGATTGTGGCTCTTGAAATATTGGGTTTTCTTTTCACCGAATTCGAAAAAAATGGCTGAAATGGTTCTCCTCTTGTTGTTTTGGTTGCAGAGCCATGCTCGATACAGACGGAAACAGATGGCGGTTTTGCAACTTGCTGTTACTGCCTTCTGGCGAGCCAGGGGTGTGGCACCGCGATGTCCACGGGAAGGGAGTTTCATATCTGTGTGTGCGTGTGAACCACCAACCCTCTCTGATGCCTCCGCAGTGCTGGGTCACAGGCAGCGAACAGCCACCACTGCCCGGCTGCAGTGAGGTCAATGAAACTGTAATTAGCATAATCCACTTATTGATGCATTCCTGGGCCCAATTATCATTGCAATAGGATTAGAGGGGCTCTCAGGAAATGGACCACCACCAGCACCGGGAGCAACATCACCATCAACACCGGGAGCAACATCACCATCAACACCGATAACACTGCCACCACTAGCATCAGTACCACCACTTGCACCAGCACCAACACAAATGCCACAATTCTGGCTAATCGTCTGATGAGGCTGGTTGTAATCACCAACAAATTGTAAATATCGTGGGTTTACTCTCCCAACACACCGGTGTGCTGAAGTCGTAACTCACTGCAATGTTTTTTTTTACGTGACGAAACCTTACTAATTGGCTTTGCCGGGTGGTGGCGGGTTTAACGACACATTGTGGACCACCACTGCTACAGTACTGCCACTTTAACAGTACTGCCACGGGTACCGCCATCACCACAACCATCGCCACACCTGGATAAATCTCACAATGCGCGCTTTGCGAAACCAAAAACAATACAAGTCTCACTTCTGAGAATTTGTAACAATACCACGAGAAATGTGCCTCCGGGCTCTGGAGACCACCTGGAGAATATTCCAAGCACGTGTTGACAATGATGGTGAACAAGTGGAGACTCTTTGAAGCTATTAACATACATTTGTTATCACGGCACAGCGTGTTATCCGTTCTTTTTCCATTAAAGACGATAGTCCTATAAAAGTGTTAACCAATTTTTTTTAAAGCACCCTGTAACATGGGAATGGCCGACGAAGATCCAGAGGAAAGGGGCTCTGGGCACGAACACAGGACTCGTTTGTGAGCAGCTCAATCAGTCGTTCATAGCAACAGTCGCGGCCGGTAGGAGGCCCCTCTGTGGAAATGTCAGGGTGGTCGGGTTTCACGCCAGGGAGGATGAAAAGAGCCTCCGGTGTTTTTGGCCCCATTTCCATTTTCGCTGCGTTTGCATCAATGCCCTGCATTAAGACTTGCCTCGTGCATGCATACACACCGCGCGCACGCTACATACACAGACTAGTACAGACACATACATACACGCACAGACACATAGACGAGTACAGACATACATACACGCAAAGACACAGACACACAGACGAGTAGACACACATACAACAACAACCGCCATTCGCCACTAAGTGGCGGTGACGTCACCACGATGCTTGTGCCAGGCCAAGTGCACCTTGAGGCCACGTGAAGTGTCGAAAGCCCGCTGGCAGGAGGTCACGGGGCAGACCCAGGTGCCACGGGTCGACTGACCGAGATGACCGAGATGACTGGCTGATGCACCACCTGTGCCCCCTACTGTGCCAACTTGCTGTGCTTTAGCCACCCGGCGCTCCGCTCGTTGTTGTGAGCGTCGCTCCTCTGCCCTCCGTTGTTGTTGGAGGGCGACTGCCTCCAACTGCCCAGTAGCGTCCTTCACGAGCCTCCTCCACTGAGGCCGATCTTGACACCGCTGGTACCAGTCATCGGCAAGTCCACTCAGCTCCACGTCCTCCTGTACCACATCACTCCATCTCTTCTCCAGCCCGTGCCGCGCCCGTCTAGCCCCCTCGATCCGGCCGAACAAAAGCTGTTTAGGCATGCGGTGGCTGGACACACATACACACAGATTAATACAGACACACAAACACACAGACACCGCACGCACACGACATACACACAGATAGGCACAGACATATACACAAATACATGCACAGAGACAGAAATACAGACACACATACACATAGACACACAAACAAGTACAGACACACAAACAAGTACAGACACATACAAAAAAAGGACAGATCCCCCGTGTAGCCTTAACAGACTGTTGGGTCAAGTGCTGTTAGCAAGTAGAACCTATAATGGGCAAGGATTGCCCGTTACACACACACACAACACAAGGATGACCCAGTTACACACACACCCACACAAACATAAGGATTGCCCAGTTATACACACAAACAAGAATTGCCCAGTTACTCGCACACAAAACAAGAATTACCCAGTTACACACACACACAACAAGAATTGGCCAGTTAAATACACACACAACAAGAATTGCCCAGTTACACACGAGACAAATATCCCAGGCCAAAAGTTCCAAGGTCGTAGGGTTCTAAGTACCACTGTGCTCCACACACAAAGACAAACACATACACAGAATGCACATTCATTAAATTACCAAGTTCCCTGTTGGCACAGGCAGATAAACAACCACGTCTTCTTCTACTTCTAATGTATGACGAGTATGTGTAAACACTGTATACATCCAGGTTTACGTTTGTGAGCCATGTGATAGCTGTGGGAGTATTGTGATGAATACCGTCCAGTGCACCGGAAGAGCGGGCATAGAATCCGGCTGTTCAACCACTGTTAATTATACATAAATATTGCCTTTATTGCTTTTAAGAATTGCATGTTACATACAAATGAAGAAACAAACATCGGTACACGCACACACACGTAGGCAGCACTTCGTAAGAAGTCAAAAGTGATCGCCCTATGAATAGGCTGTCCCTCCAGCATGGGAATGTGGAATTTCCACCACTGGTTTGTGGCCACCAAGGGAGAGGAGCACCACCAGCCACTGCTCGTTTGAGCGGGGAGACACCGCGACACCACAGGTAATGTAGTCGCACGGCGAGCGTGTCGCAGCACTCATCTTGGAAGGTCGCGAGATCACATCCCGGTTGAGGTTCAGTGCAGTCCATCTTCCCACCTTGATCGATAAAATTATCACTTTGTCAAAAATGCACAGTGCGTTGTCCTGTGTAGAAAGTGGCCCTTGCCATAGCACTGTTCACGATTGGCTCAGGGCCAATCATGAACAGTGAAACACTTTGACGTGACTTATGATGCCCACATATTACCTATACAGTACAACATTGTTTACATGTAAACTACGTACATATACAGGGTGAACCATTTATAGACACCTCAATGATACCTAATGAGACCTCTTCCTTTTCAATAGCTGATTGAATTTTGTGAATGTACCGGCTCCATGCCTGAAAGAGGAACAAAGGAAAGTGGTAGCACGGAGGCGTTGTTCAATTCCCACCACGGCCGCCACGCAACCATTTCACTCCGCACGGTCCAAAGTTCGACCTCGAGTTCGAGTCGCCGCGGTGCTGACGTGCCCCACCAACCCCGGCACTGTAAGCGACCGACGGGTTCAGTTGTCAGGTTCAAGCAAGGCCGTGAGAGGCCAACGAGATCCTGGATAAATGAGAGCATCATCCACAGCAGACGAGTCTCCGGTCGTGACAATGACAACCACGGACACTGGGACAGGAGCAGCTCAGTGTGTCCAAACACTCGCCACCAACCACCACACCAAGAAAACCAATACACGAGGTTAACTAATAAAACAACAACCCTCTTCACTGGTTAAATGAAAAGCACGAAACGGAAATAATGACCACATTTTTGTGCTGTGGAGAAAGTCCTGATAAAATGCCCCCAAATGAACGCGTATTTTATATTTTTAATTTTAAGGCCACAGTGTTTTTGACGAGGGTATTTGGATGTTTTGTGATCTGTGCACCACTGCCTCCGCAGTTTCTCACAATTGTTGGCTTCATTTTTTTTTTACGAGATATAGAAAGCGTCGTTTCCTGACGGGCATTCGTTCATTCAATCACCAGCAGAGACCGAGTACCCAACGGCCCTGGGTCATCGGCATTCAGTATGGCTCTATGACAGCGCTTCCCACCGTCCTCCTCGCTTATCTGCGCGCCCTCACGTCAGCATCATCTCTGCAGCAGCGGGTTCTTCTGGCCAGCCAGGCTGGGCAGCAGGGGCAGGGTGGCCTTACTGGGCGCCTGGGATGGCGAGGAGGAGGCGGCAGCTGCAGACTTGCTTTGCGTGCGACGCACAAACGACGGCACCTGCGCCACACGTCAAGCGACACACGCGTTCGCAATCGGCGTCACGTCCGGGCATCTCTCCCCCAAGCAAGCCCGCAACCTACATCACCTGCCGTGTGTGTGGTGGACGCTCATCCCAAGCGCCTATCCGGGCCCCGAGGCTGCTTAGCCTTCCCGAGATCCGACGAGACCGCGTGCATTGCGGGTGCTTCGGTGCACCGCGTAACGAAGCTCGTGGATTTTCTGGCCGCCGTGATAGCAACATCACGCGCTGTGCTGTGTGACGCATAAGAACCTTCACGTGTACCCGCTATGATTTACACTATGTGCACTGCGATGTCATGAAATGCCACGTGCACTGCTATGTACTGGGTACATGGCGTGCTTCTGTGCTACGTCACATGTACCACTACGTACAATATTTTAGATTGCCGTAAAATGTAACGTGTCCTACTATGTAACGTGTATGCTATGTCTATTTCCATGTACCATGTACTCAATGTGTACCGCGATGTGCACCGCTATGTGTCATGTATGCTATGTGTATCACTATGCGCCGTGTGCGCTATGTGTGCTGCAATGCACCGTGTACACTCGGTGGACTGCGGTGTGCTCCCTGTTCTACGTACGACCGGGGGAGACGAGGGGTCCAGGTGTCGCCCCAGGAAGGAGAGAAGTCGCCTCCACATGAGACCGCTCCCCAGCAGCATGAGCCCCGTGACCAGCCAGAACACACGTGGGTCCTCAAAGCACCAAGACGAACACAAAAAAAAGACAAAGATCCCCCATATAGCCATAACAGAATCCCGGGTCAAGCGCTGTTAGCGAGCACCTATAAAGGCCGGCACGGCACACGAGAGGGTGGCCAGCACCACGCACGGCCACCTTTGTCTTCCGAGTAACGATGTTGACACATGGTAACAGGTACTCATTGAGGCTGAGTCGACCGAGGAGAGACCCTGGACTGGTTCAGATAATCGTTATTGGTGTTGGCAGTTGGAGCAAGTGGCATTAGTGAGCACCTATTAAGGTGAGTACAGTGCACGAGGTGGTGTGACCAGCCCTATGGCTGATCATCATCGCCTTCCCAGTGCTGGTGCTGAAACACCACACCAGGTACTAATTTGTAGCCGAATAAAATGAGAGGGGCCCAGGAGGTGCATGGAGATCACTTGCCACTGGTTTTGCCCGTGGCTGGGAATAAAGCCCCGGTCACTGAGATCATAGAACAGTGCACTAACCAGTACGTCACGGCTCCACCCACGCATAACAACACCACCAACAGCTGACATTCGTCGCTAAGTGGCGGTGATGTCACCAAAGCGCTTGTGCTGGGCTCCACGCACTTTGAGGCCACGTGAAGAGTCAAAGGCTCGCAGGCAGAAGGTCAGGTGACATTATTTTTAGGAGGGTTGTGCTTTGTTCTCCATGTGGGAGGAAATCACAGTGCCTGGAGGAAACCCATAAGAGGGGGACAGGAAACTCAAGCGCCACTCACAGAAATCTGCCTGTGGTTCTGCTTTCTACAGGTCAGTGGGTGTCATCACACCCATTGCCATCATGACTCCCATCCCTGCGTGATCCACCAACCCTGCGACCAATTTGCCGCAGGAGCAGGCGATGGCAGGCGGTGTGCATACCTCCTCGAGCGACGAGTTGAGATTCATGCCAAAGGCAACGCCAATCAGCCCAAACAGTGACAGGGAGAAGGTGCCCATGGTGAGCTGCAGATTGAGCCGCATCATCACGTTACGGTGGCTGCGCACACACACAAACAAAGATAAAGATTCCCCGTGTAAGCGCAAAATACTATTCGGGCAAGTGCTGTTAGCGAGCACCTATGAAGGCCTGCACGGCACACGAGGGGGTGGGTGGCCAGCACCGCACCCGGCTGCCTTTGTCTGGCTAGTGGCGATGTTTCCACACCACACGGGGTACTCATTTGAGGCCGAGTCAAGCTAGGGGAGGACAGGTTCAAATAACCGTCAATGTTGTTGGCCGTGAGTGGGAATCAAACGCGGGTCGCAGGGTACGCAGCGCAGCGTGATAACCGCGAAACAACTGCGCACACACACACATACGCACGCAGGATGGCCGCTTGGTAAAATTAGCGCATGCTGACTTGACAAGTAACGTCATATGTCACATGTTCAGGCGTTGTGACGTCATCACGTGGCATCGTGATGCGTGTACCTCTCGTCTCTCGGTTCTGCATAGCTCTCTCATTTAGCTCCCTTTCATCACACTCACCTCTCTAACTTGTCTACCACTCTCTCATCTCTCTTGTTCGACTCCCTTACATCTCTCTAATCTGTATCTCGTTATGACTCGATGATCGATCTCGGGTGGCCCTAGCAAAGTGGGTAACTTGTTATCTTATTTTATATTTATAGAGTGCTTTAGCTTAAGTCGCTTTACATAGCTTATAAGCGGTACAAAAATTTAGTGATTTATATGGCATGGGGTCAGGAAAGGGCTATAGGGGAGGGACGGGAAGGAGTGGAGGGGCGAGGAAGGGAATGGGCAACGAAGAAGAGGTGATGCTTTAAGATAGGAAAGAAAGGAGGTTAAGGAGGGAGACTGCTAAATGTACAGGGGCCTCAATTAGGCCGCCAGTCAAAGAAGTCTGCTTGAGCAGGCTGCATGACCGTGCCGGTGAGCGAAGCAATGCACCTGTCGAGGTTGAGGAAGATGACGCTCTCCGAGTCGTCGATGAGCCCCTTGAGCTCGCGCACGGCATTGAAGAGTGCGTCGGCCTCATGCAGGAACACCTCGAGCAGCAGCTCCATCTCGTCCGCGTGGTCCATGCCCACGCTGCTCGCCTCGCTGCTCACCATACGCATACACAACAACTGCAATTCACCGCTAAGTGGCGGTGACGTCACCATGGTGCTTGTGCCAGGCTATGTGGATTTTAATCCCACTTGAAGCGTCAAACGCCCACTGGCAGGAGTTCACGGGGCAGACCCAGGTGCCATGGGTCGGCTGACTGAGATGACTCGCCGATGTACCACCTATGCCCCCTACTGTGCCAATTTGCTATGTTTTAGCCATCCGGCGCTCCGCTCGTTGTTGCGTCACTCCTCTGCCCTCCGTTGCTGCTGGAGGGCGACTGCCTCCAACTGCCCAATAGTGTCCTTCACGAGCCTCCTCCAGAGGCCCATCTTGACAGCAATGGTACCAGTCATCGGCAAGTCCACTCAGCTCCACATCCTCTTGTACTACATCACTTCATCTCTTCTCTAGACCGTGCCCCACGCCCGTTTAGCCCCTTCTATTTGGCCGAACAAAAGCTGTTTAGGCATATGGTGCCCGGGCATGCAGTCTACATTACCCAGCCAACACAGCCTTGCCTGCCAGGAAAGCTCAAGGATCTGTGAGCTCACAAAATTCAGCCTGGTTAAACCCAGGATGGATCGTAGGCAGGCCAGCCTAAATATTTCTAACTGGCTAAAAAGTTATCTTTGGGGGGTCCACGTTTCGCAAGCATAGAGCAGGGAGGGCATGACCGTGGCCGAGAAGACCCGAAGCTTCGTGTGGAGTGACAGACCAGGTAGCTTTCACACAGCGTTATGCAGCCAATGAAAGGATAATGCCGCTCGACTTCCCCCTTTGTGTTAGACTAAATAAACGTGTTGCCTCCAACGTGATGCCTGGGTCTCCATATATACCCACCACACATGCACACAAACGCCTGCCCAGGTACGCAGGTGGTGCGGTGCGAGAGTGGTGGAGCCAGGTGGAGGCGGGTGGAAGTGGGTGGAGGTAAGGAGGCGAGTGCCGGGCTGTGTGGAGGAGCCCCGTGTGCTCTGCGAGCCGCACTACGCTCGTGGGTTGCTCCACTTGCTGAGGCACAGCTCCTCCATGAGCTCCTCGTCGTCCAGGATCTTCAGCAGAACGTCCTTGAGCACACGCACGTCCGTCTCCAGCTCCGACAGGCTGCACACATGCAGGCACACGCACGGTTGCACACAGTCGCAACACATATGACGCATGCAAGCACGGACACTGGGCGCCGCGGTGGTGAGATGTTAACTGCCTCGCCTGGTATAAAATACAGGAGGTCGTGGGTTCGATCCTGACCCTGACGCTTATATTATTTTGAGTTTGCATCGTCACCCTGTGGTCGCCTGGATTTTTCTCCGCGTCCTCTGGTTTTTCCCTCCACATTTAGAATCAACGTGCGTTTAGAGTATTTGGCTGCAATACATTTCTACGTAACAAGCCACTTAGTTGAGCTATAATTTGTGGCCAGGTAGCTTCTGAAAAAGAGCTATACAGCTCAGTTGGCCTGACCTGGTAAAATAATAATAGTTTACAGTTTTTTTATTTATAGCTTTACACAGAGAGAGAGCCCATGGATAGGGAGAAACACGATACATGCACACAGAGAGAGAGAACACAGTCAGCTCACTAACAACTACAGACGCGCGATTCACACGCACGCAATGACTGAACAAGACCCTATCACCAAGTGTACAGAGACAATGACCAGGGCGGCGAGGAGCAGTGAGGGACGATGGTGCAGCAGGGGTTGGCGAGGCGTGGTGAGCGAAGACGCTGCGCCGCTGGAGTCACTACTCACCTCTTGCTGCTCTGAAGGAGGAGGTGGAGTTTCCCGCGGTCGATGGACAGGAGTTTGGGGTCAACGAGGGCATCCAGGATGGCCATGATGGCCGACTCCAGGTCGCCGAGGCGGCTCTGCAGCTCGCTCAGCTGCGCCGGACGACGCCGACGACGTGCGGATACACGCGCGCGTGCGCACATACAAAGACAAAGGTCCCCAGGGTAGCCGACACAGGTTGGACTCGAAGTGTGGCGAGCTACCCACTGCGTTACCACTGCACCCCGTGACAAAAACACAAGGGAGCGAAGATATTCGGCAGGTCGAAAGCAATGCCGCTGCGCACGATCGTGTGGTTGCGATCTACCGCCCGTTGCTGTTGTTGATGTCCGACGTTTCACTCCACGTGCTGGGGGCTACTTCAGCCACTGAAGCTCCCGGCACGTGGAGTGAAGGGTCAGGCAACATGCCGAACAACACGCGGCAAATACACTCCAGATGGGAGAAAAATATTCACAGATTGATGATATTCATTCCTGGAAGAACAGATATTTGAAGGAAACACACATGCACATACTCATTGATGCTACTCCAGAAGCCCCTGGTCTGACCTGGTGTCCCCTCGTCTGACCTGGTGCCCCCTCGTCTCACCCAGTGCCCCCCCCCGTCTCACCCGATGCCCCCCCTGTCTCACCCGGTGACCCCCATCCCATCTCAGCTGGCGCCCCCTCCTCTCACCTGGTGCCCCTCTCTTCTCAGCTGGTGCACCCCCCCCCAAAACCCCCCGTCTCACCTGGTGCCCCCCCTCGTCTCACCTGGTGCTGCAGGATGGCCTCGAGGGCCCAGAACTCGAAGGGCAGCGAGTAGGAGGCGAGCTGCCCCTCCCCCGCCAGCTGGGGGCCCAGCTCCGCCTGCAGCCACGACTCGAGGCTCGGGTGACGGTAGTCGAGCACCAGCAGGCTGTCGGTGCTCACCACGGCCTTCAGCTGCTGCTCGCTCCGCACGGCACGGGAGGGGCGCAGTCAGCCGGGCAGTCGAGCAAAGCGTGGGCCGAGTCGCCAATGCTAGCGGTCAGGCAGTCAAGCAAGTGGGCAGACGTTTCATGCAAAACCATCAAGCGATCATCGCTCAGTGTGCCCATGAAGACAAAGATCCCCCATACAGCCTTGACAGACTGTTGGGGCAAGTGCTGTTCGTGAGTAGCATTGATGAAGGCCGGAGCGGCGCACGAAGGGATGTGTGGCCGGCACCACACCTGACCGCTTTTGTCCCCCAAGTGGCGATGTTTGCATGTTACACTAGATACTAATTTGAGGATGAGTCGACCTAGGAGAGGCCCAGGGCCGGTTCAGATCATCGTCACTAGTGTTGGTCATGAGCGGGAATCGAACCCGGGTCGCCAGGTTCGTAGCGCAACGCGCTAACCACTTCACTACCACACGTGCACACATGCGTACACATGCGCACACATGCGCACACACCCTCGCGCACACACGCGCACACCTCCATGTGCAGGATGATGCGGTTGTTGCGGGTGAAGATGCCAACGGGAGGCTGAAAGCGCAGGTCTCGCGCCTGGAGGCCCAGCTCCGTGTAGAGCTCCGTCTTGCGGCGCTCTGCATGCGCCCATGGGGGGCCACGGGGCGATGGGGGCGCCACAACCACGCATGAGCACAGCCACGCGCTACACTTCTACAACCTGGAGTAATTGGGAACTTTGGTTAAAGAAATTTAATAAGCGTGGGGTGCAGACGACAGGTGAGTGGCTGTTTGCAGCGGTCCCCACCGAAACAACACACCAGGCCGGTCTTGTCGAACTTCATCTGTGGAGACAGATGCCAGCATTAGGACACATGCAGCAGCACGAGGCTCCTAAGCCGGCACAGGATAAAAAAAATGCAGCCAAACACCCCGCCCCATCCCAGGGGCGCCATGGTGACGAGCTGTTATCACCCTCGCCTGGTATACAGGTCGTGGGTTCGATCCTGACGCTTGTGTAGTTGCAATTTGCATGTTCTCCCCGTGGTTGCGTGGATGTTTCTCCGCGTCCTCCGGTTTTTCCCTCCACATTTTTATAATGAACATCACGTGTTTAGAGTATTTGGCTGCTATAAATTTCCATATGATGAGCCGCTTCGTTGAGCTATCATTTGTGGCCATGCCGCTTCTGAAAAAAACTATATAGCTCAGTGGGCCTTATCTGGTAAAATACAAATTGTTCAATAATAGTGATCCCGCACGTCCTATTGATGTTTACCACTTAGTTGTGGGAAGTCAGCTGTGGCCATCCAGTGGATGGACTGGTTCCTGCCAAAACAATGTGGCATTTCCACAGCTGGCTAAGGGCCACCAACGGAGGAGTGACCCCCCATTGCTTATCCGAGCAAGAAGACACTGTGATTTGAGCCGGTTAATTAGAAAGGCTAGAAGCAGCTGCAGGTACGATGGGCATTTGTGCCCTGCCCTCTGCTACCCACGACGTAGCCGACAGCAGCCCACAACACCTGTTTTATGCACGGCGGGCACCTATCCAAGCACTACCCAGGCCGCTTAGTTTCCTAGATTTGACGAGATGGGGCAGATTCCGGGCAATTTGCTCGTAGGCACTAAAGTATGGGAGATAAAAAAAAAATCAAATCACTCACCACGCTAAACACAGGGATGACACTGGCAAGGGCTGCCTGTGAGGGATCAGAAGAGAAGTGTCTACCTGTGAAGACACGAGTGAGAGGGGGCATCGCTTACAAACTCACAGCTCAACGCAAGCACGACAACTCTCGACAGCCAGAGCACTCGGGGGCTGAGTGGACCGGTGGTCACGGCGTTCCACCACTGAGCCACTTGGCATGGACGTGACAGCTCGATTCCAGCTACAGTTGCCAGATAATTTCTGTCACCTGACAACCAGCTGGGTCGCGCTGTGGATGGAAAGGCTGACCCATAAAAGGAATATCACAGGTTCAAATTCAGGTCTGAGCCCCGTGTTATCCCACTGCTGAATGACAGTCTTCCCCATTCTGTTTATACCGTGGGAATTATTGCACCATACTTCACCATGCTGGTCAGTGCGGGTTAGTGAAGGGCGGAGGGCGAGGCCTGGACTGGTTCGAATTTAACTCAGAATGGATGAAAGCTGTGGATGGGAATTTTTTTACTTTAAAAGTAGCCAGGCCAAAATTACAAATACATGTGAATGGCGGTTAGTGATGTCAAGGCGGGTACTGAAGGAACAGCGTCAGCTCCTGCAGCTGATTTTCGAGTTCATTAACTGGTGAAGCACTAAGCAGGTCGAGTGAAACGTCACCGTACATTGTTACATTCAGTCATAAAAAGTCTTGAGCCATTGGTGAGAAGCTTATAAGTCAGAATTTGATTAATATATTGGCCATGTATAAATACTATCTTTGTAAACGTGACGATCTGGTCCAGTAGTGGAAGATGAATGACAATAATTTTGGCACTAAACCACCACGTGGACTGAACCAAGAACAAAAATGTACGATTATTGTATTAACTACAACCCATACGGGTTCGAGTACACTCAACCACCGTTGCTCCAAGTGATATTGCAGTACGCATTCCAACATTTGGTGCCCTCATTCACGCACTCACCCATGCCCACTGCGCTGTCGCCCCACAGCGGCGGCGACGTTAGCAGCAGCCGGGGTCTCCACCGGCTGCCGGGCCGAGGGGGGGACGGTGGCAGTGGTGCAGGGCGGAGACCCCCCCGCGCCCGCACGCAGGGGGGGCACACGGAGCAGGCGGTACGAAGCGGAGTCGTGGAGGGCCCGGCTCGGGTCACCACGGCCCCCCACACGAGAGTGACGACCACTCTTCTTGACGGGAGCTGGTGACACGGCCACATCGCGGCGGAGTTCTTGCCGGTCGCTCTCAACTCTGGCCGTCAATGTCTGTGCTGCTCCTGCTGCTGACGGTGGTGATGCTGATTATCTCACTTGAAAAAGTTTATGTGGATGCTGTTGATGGCAATGTTAATGAAATGGCTTCAATAAGTTGATAACATTAATGCTGCTGCTGATGGTGAGGACGCTGATTAAGATATTTCTGCTGTTGTTGATGCAATGTTTATGAGTTTGTATGTTGAACTTATTTTGCACCGTAAGTAGCCAACCGGAGGTGCGGGGGGAAGGACAACAAACTTAACACAAAAAGCAGTCCTAAAGAAATTAGTTTTCAATGTATATGTAATCCAACTGATGAAATCATCATCAGTTTGATTGCATTGTTGATTTCACCACGAAAAGTGCCTAATGTTGATTATTATTCTTGCCAAACTATTCGATTGTTTGTATAACCACACGGCTCTTATCGGGTTCAATAAAGGTCGTGCAATTTTTCTATCTGGACATCGAAGTTCACACCGTCATTGCGTATTGCACCTTTGCAGCTCTTGTTAAACGCATTACGGTTTACCCCGTATTCTTGTAACAGGGAAATTGAGTTTTCAGGGTCCATACGACATACAGCCGTTCCAATACGGGCAAAAAAAATTCTAGTTGTATTTCTCCCTTGTGACGGGGTGAACGTTCAGATGTATAAGGGGCACTGGGTGACCAATGAGGTTTCAATTTGTGTGTAATAAGGTAGGCACTGATATGGGGTTGACAGGTATGGTATTATGTTTCACACTATATCATGTGCAGCAGCCGTGCCGGGTCAATGGGTTCATCAGTCCGTCTAGCGTCTTCCACCAATTTCCCTTTCGAGTTAAGATGACGCCCCCCTCCAGCTTCACGGCGTCATTGCCAACAATATGACGGCTCTCGCCGAATCGAAGGCTGCAGCGGTGCAATCTGTGGAGACCCGGCGCATGGCAACAGCAGCAGTCATGGGTCACGGTGACGATCACTCACGATGATGTTGGTGGTGGTCATCTGTTCCGCCCCTGCAAGTGAGATGCACCATCACTGGATATATATCCCTGCGGTCTCTATGCAATAACACTGTAGCCGTAGCACTATCGTTGCAGGATTAATGATTATAATTATTAGTACGCCACTACCAGCGGCCACGCACTTGAAAGTTCTTCGACTGCACTTGACGGCCCGGCTGCGTTAGCTGCTAACGCGTCGAAGGCAAGCGCGCACACGTTTAATTGCAGCATGCGATATCCACACACGTGTCTATGTACAGCACATGTGTTGGAGAGCAAATCCACAACATTGTTAAATCCACGACGTGTTAAGCAAACACACATCTCAGCACTGCCGACTCGAGCCGCGTTCAAGGCTCGGTCTGGTTCGTCTGTCACGGGGGCGAGTGAGACGGTAACTCTGTCCGGTGTGTGTGTAGTTTATAACTTCCCTGCTATCGGCTGAGTTAATTAAGCGACAATTTGGCTGCTGCAGGAGTCGTCCTCGCATTTGACCCACGAGCACCTCGAGCCGCGCGGAACCACGTGCGGGCTAACCGGGAGTCGATTCGCGATTAAGAACTCCACGGGCGGATGGAATCGATTTCATTCACAAAACAACTGGGGAATCGCTAATAGAATACCCGCCTCGCGCGAATCGCGTGCTTGGAATCGATTCCTCACGAAGCGGAAGCGTGGGCGCGCGAGGCGACGGCGTGACCCAAACAAATGGCGGTGGGTGGGGGGTGATTATTTTTTCTCGAACAATTTTTTTAAAGAGACATTTGTTATTATTTATTCTTGTAAAAAGAAGAGAGACAAAAGTATTCCCTCAAAAGTAATTATAAACTGGTTATATATTTTTAAAAAATTGTGAAAACACAAAAAAATCCTCGGGTCAGAGGTCAAACTCCGCATGTGGAGGCGTGAAGTGGGGGGAGGTAGAGGGGGGGGTAGAGGGGGGTGGTAGAGGGGGGGGGTAGAGGGGGGGTAGAGGGGGGGGGTAGAGGGGGGGGTAGAGGGGGGGGATAGAGGGGGGGGGGTAGAGGGGGGGGAGAGGGGGGGGGTAGAGGGGGGGGGTATGTGACGTCACGCGCCACGTGGAAGCCACGTGTGTTGTTTTGAAGGGGCCGCCCATGCGCTCCGTCGTACGCGGTGCGCACCGCGGCGATCCATTCCCCGGCAGAGCCTCCCACGTCTCCCCGAGCCTCGCGATCCATTCCCCGGCAGAGCCTCCCACGCCGCCACGAGCAGCGAGCCGCCCCATCACGTGTCCGTGACACGGCCGCTTGGATGCAGTGGAGGCACCTGGCGACCGCTCTCCTGCTGTGCTCCCTCTACGTGGCCTCGATCCTCACGAACAAGGTTCGGAACGCCCCCTGGGTCGGGGTTGTTTGTCGTTCATCATATAGGTTGCGTTTTTTGGGGGGTTAGATCGCGTAATTATATAAAAGTGTCGTTAAACCATCCACCACCCTCAACAGACCATTAGTAAGGGTTTCACAGCATACCGGTGTGTTGGAAAGAAAATCCACAACATTTACAAACTGAGCACGACGTTTCGCCAGTAATTACAACCGGCATCATCAGGCGGACAGCCAGATTTGTGGAGAATTCCTCCTGTTTTGTTCTTTAAATAGAGGGATAGATGTGTGCAAGGTGGGGGGGGGGGGTAAATGCATATACATTTCAATGGGTATCCATTGCCGGTTGGGTTATACGTATGTTAATCAAAGCACATTATATGCATGCACTTTTCTCTTCTACCTCCTGTCATTTGCGTGCACTAAAATAACAGTGCCTGTTATTGTATGCGTACAGGTAATCTCTGTTGACATATGGTGACCTGTATAGGCATGCATTTAAACAATGCAGCACTAAGCCTGTTAACAAAAAATTGTCCGTGTCGGGTGGTGGCGGGTTTAACGACACAAATTTACGCGATCTAACCCCAAAAAATCCCCTATATTATGGATGATATTGGTCGCGAAAGCCTACACGTGTTTAAATTGTTTGTTGTTGATGTTATAGGCGCCTGCGAGGTCTCCATATGCTACGTGTTCGACGGCAGATGGCAGTGCAGACATAAACTCACCACTCCTGGCTGTCTTGCATGCTTCCAATAAGGTCTGAATTGGTCTGTAATGAGGTAGGCTCTGATAAGGGGTTGACAACTATGGGTGAAGTATGCTCGAGCAACCCCCTCCCCCTGCTGAATCTGGCTCCTGACAATATCCTAACTCCCCTACATCGTGTTCAATTCAAGAGTATGTGGGG
The DNA here is from genome assembly GCF_015708825.2 of Lethenteron reissneri. NCBI lineage: Eukaryota > Metazoa > Chordata > Hyperoartia > Petromyzontiformes > Petromyzontidae > Lethenteron > Lethenteron reissneri. The sequence goes on along the minus strand of NC_083797.1, from coordinate 14,053,824 downwards.
GCTTGCGAGCCAACTTGCTTTACTGTAATATCCTGATCACCTTGATTCATGCTGGCTGGGCAGCCTCCACATCGCTGGTTTGCAGCTCAGGCACCTCCACAGGGATAAGCATAGTAGTTAGTATTCGAAATGGCCAGCACCGAGCGAGTTTTGCATTGTTTCACCAGTACAGTGTTTTCCACTGGAAATTGTGCAACACATGAACTAACACACAGTGATTGACTGAGCCGGTTTATTACCGGAAAGTGAGATCATCTACGTTGCCAAAGGTACAAATCGCTCACATTACGCATTCATATGCCCGATGCCAATAATGCACGACACAGGCCACACTGTTGACTTTCCATGCAATTTTTGTTGCCCCAAAAAGATGATGGGCTCCATAGGTCTCCACAACTGGCATTTTAATTGGCAGGTCTATGATCGTGATGGTCATAATCGTGATGATGATCATGATGATCGTGATGGTCATAATCGTGATGGTGATGATCGTGATGGTCATAATCGTAGGTCAAATGTTGTAAAAATGCAACAAACAGTCTAACGTAGTGCTGTGTTCTGTTTGCAGTATGTCCTCTCTGTCTTGAAGTTCACCTACCCAACGCTCTTCCAAGGGTGAGTGAAGGAAGCTACCAAGTTGGCAGCATTTTTGCTGCCAAGTTTTGACAATGGGTCCTAACCTCAGCTTACCTCAGAAGAGTTGAGGATGATAGACATTGCACGTGCAGAAGGTATTAGCAACCTGTACGTTTCAAATAAAACGTGACAACACGGCGTTGTAGACAATGATAAAGAGACAGTTGGGATGGCTGGGGTGGCACGTGTGCAGGATGTAGGATGGTGCCAGGACACAGAGACAGGCATTGGAGTGGAATATCGTGACTAAGGTGAAAACCTAGAGCCAGCTGGTGGTGATGAGGCTAGAATGGTCATTGAAGGACTTTAACGACTTTCACGATGGAAAAAACAAGCCAAATGCTGGGATGAGACCAAAAGAGAGTGGTGCTTTTGAAGGCTGTGATGGGTGTAGCAAGGGCAAGACCTAAAGCCTAATTATGGGATACAACTGTTACAATAGTCCTTCGAGGATATGTCACCTGCACATTATCTGCCTCGCCTGGTATGGAGAAGGTTGTGAGTTTGATCCCGACCCTGATGCCTTTATATTTGGAGTTTGCACATTATCCCCGTGGTCACGTGGATTTTTCTACGTGTCCTTCGGTTTTTCCCTCCACATTTATAAAAATGCGTTTTAAAGTATTTGGTATAAATTTCTACGTTTGCGGCCAGGTTGCTGCTGAAACAGGGTTGTATATCTCACTGGGCCTCACCTGGTAAAATGAAAATATTTTTTTTTGTTAGCATATCTTGTAAAAGGGATGGTAGAAATGAGACTTAACAAAAACACATAGTCATGTTTAGATATTGACTCTATAGCGGATGTGGCATCTGTCAAAGAAGGTTAAGTAGCATTACGGTCATGACCTCTTGACCTTGACAAAGAGCCAGAGTGAATGAAGTGTCCCGTGCCTTTCGTGCAGGTGGCAGACGCTGATCGGGGGGCTGCTGCTGCATGTGGGCTGGCGGCTGGGCTGCCTGGAGCTGTCTACTCTATCGGGGTGAGCCGAAGTGGCTTCCACCATTCACCAGAGTAGACCATCGAGTTGGAGGCCTCATCTCCCACCTAAATTTATAAAATGAAAATTCAAATATATTTGACAACTATCCTTGTAGTGGCTTCGTGTCTCTCTGCCCAAACAAGTGTTGGGGTAGTTCTCAGCTCTGTCGAGGGCCTGATGCCAGCAGTGCAATATTCCACTAAATAGCCCTTATATTATCAATCCCATAAGAATTGTGATTCTTGGCTGATTCGACCACCAACCAGGATTCGAATTCACGACCTAATAGCGAGTCGAGTACTCTGGCCACTGCTCCATGAGGCCGGAGAATGGTGATGGTGATGTTCCAACCGTGGATAATAATAGTAATTATCGCTGTCGGCTGTAATGAGTACGTGTGGTGGTTGTTTGTGAAGAACCGTGGTGGTGTCATGGTTTCCTGGAGCCCTCCTCTACGTGGCTGTGATTTACGCTGGGTCCCGAGCGCTGTCACTGCTGGTGAGTAACGAGACCACACGCACAACAGCAGACAAAACAAAGACAAAGAACCCCCATATTGCCTTAACATACTGTTGGGGCAAGTGCTGTTAGCGAGTTCCTATGAAGGCCAAGACGGCACACGAGAGGGGGTGGGTGGCCAGCACCATGCCTGGCCGCTTTTGTCTCCCCAGTGGAGAAGTTTACTACACACCGCACCAGGTACTCATTTGAGGCTGAGTCGACCTAGGGAAGGCCCATGACCAGTTCAGATAATCGTCATCGGTGTTGGCGATGAGCAGGAATTGAACTCGGGCCGCTGAGTTCATAGCGCAGCGCTAACTGCTACACCACCACTCCCTACCAATAACACGCACAACAGTGGACACAACGCTCCACGTATGTGCTGCAATACGCAAACAACAACAGCCGCCGTTCACCACAAAATCATGGTGATGCCAACACAGCACTTGTGCTAGGCTAGGTGCACTTTAAGGACATGTGTGGAAGGCTATATTGCTGGCAGGTCATGGGACAGACCCAGGTGTTTTGGGTTAACTCACTGAGGTGACTGGCAGGTGTTACCACCAGTGCTCCCCACCGTGCCAACACAACAGCAGGTACACAAACACACTCCATACGTACGGGGTGTCCAAAAATGAATATACCGAAAAGAACGTTGAATAGTTTTATTGTTATTCGAGATGCTGACATGAATGTAACATGAATACATGACTTATTCGTTTTAGAGTTTTGTAGTATTGATTCGATATTCTAGAATTATTAATAAACTTCTACATGCGGTTCATAATTCACTATAATCAATCTAATTTGGCGTTCAAACTCTGAGAAACATTTTCCAACACATCTGTATGGATGGCTGATGCCACAGTAGCATCAGCAATATGATGTTTAAGTTATTCAAGGTCCCTTGGTTTGCTAGCGTAGACTTTAATTTTTGACAAACCCCAGAGATAAATAGCTAATGGTGTTAAGTCGGGTGAACTGGCGGTTTCTCCTGAAGCAGAAAATAGCAATCAATATTCACAACAAGCTAAAACGTATAAGTCTAATGCATATATTCATATCAAATTTACGTCAGTATCTCGAATAGCAATACAACTATTCAACTTTATTTTTGGTTTATTCTTTTTTGAGCACACCCTGTATAAACTGCAGTGCACACAAGCGCACACCGTACACGCACTCAAACACTTGATGTGTAACAATTCGTGGATTAAAATGCATCATCACACATTCAGTGCGAGTTGATTAATCTGTAATAATTAATTGTTTAATATGTACATAAAATACCTGCAAAGCACGTTAAATGCTGACGTCAACATTCAGGCTAATGGCTCCGAAAAGACGTCACAGTTGGCAGATGGAAGAGACGAGATGCAGTGCACGCCAGACCGAAAATTAAAAATGCCACAAAGATTATTTGTAATTTTTTTGGGCGGGGGGGGGAAATAAACAGCGTTTACAAGTTTCCCTGTGTGTCCCGTGCTACTCGAGAACGAACGTGTTCGGATCGAGACTTGAGTGGTGCGTTTCTTCCCCCCCCCCCCCCCCGCGTGCCACCGTCTCCCAGCCGGTGCCCACCTTCCTGCTGCTACAGAACGCGTCGGAGGTGGTGCTGTGCCTGTGCTCCGCCGTGCTGTGCAGAGAGGTGAGCGCCTGCGCAGCCGCTCCCTCCACGTCGCGTGGAACGCGACCCTGCGGTCATCGTGCGCGCGCGCCGTGTGTCACCGCGCACTGTGGTCTTGTTATTCGACCTTTGAGTAAATCGGTGAACTCAGAAATGTGTACCACGTATGTTTTTATGTTGAACTTCTTTTGCACCGTACGTAGCTAATCGTGCTAATTGGAGGTGCGGGGGAAGGTCAACAAACTAAGCACGAAAAAGCAGTTCTAAAGAAATTAGTTTTAATTCTAGATGATGATGATTTGAAAGTGCATAGGCTCCAGTGGCTTCCTAATATCGTAAGGAAGAGCATTCCAGACGGCTGTAGAAGCGCAACTGAAAGCGCGCAATGCAGTGACCGTCTTTGGTGGGCTGCGAGGACTGCAGTGGTGAGAAACCCTACCCTAAAGGGCCCGGTGCAAGAGTGTTGAGCCAGCACATTTTGAGCTTCTGGGTTCAATCCCTGGGCTTGGCTGTCCCTTTCAGGGATTTTATTTTTCATTATGGGTGGCTCTAGGTTCACCTGCTATAAAAACGAAAGGACTAATATCACCATATCTCTTTTTTTCACGCAATGTGTAATGTGCCCGGAGCAAGGCGCTTCACGTACCTTATTTTAATACGCGCTGTATTTCCATTCTCTCATTGTCTTCACAGAAAATCCCTCTAGTTAGATTAACGAGGTGAGTGGACAAGGTTTGATGCGGGTGGCTTTGTGTGTTTTGGATGAAACAAAAATTCTTTACCATACTTGGACGACTCATTCGATGCGATTTTCATCATAAACTGGGTTCTTCACTGCATAAATAGATCACTATCGGCAACCTTGATTTATCCACTGCTGGATGAAGGCCTCCCCACGCTGTCACCGTCCATCCAGTCCTGTGATGCCACAATCCGTCTCCTGCTTCAAGTGCATGGGTGTGTCTCCTGTGTGTGCGTCCATGTACACGTGTGTGCGTGCATGTACACGTGTGTGTGTTTGCGAGCGTGCATTTGTGCGGTAATGCAACGGTTAGCGCGCTGCGCTACAAACCCGGCGACCCGAGTTTGATTCTCGTTGACGGCCAACACCAGTGACGAATATCTGAACCTGTCAGGGGCCTCCCCTAAGTCGACTCAGCCTCAAATTAGTTCCTACTGCAGTGTGTAAAATCATCGCCAATAGGGAGACAAAGGCGGTTGGGCGTGGTGCTGGCCACCCACCCCCTCGTTTACCGTGCCGGCCTTCATAGGTGCTTGCTAACAGCACTTGCTCCAATAGTCTGTTTAGGCTATACGGGGGATCTTTGTCTTTGATGTGTGCTGCTCAGGGGACACTGACCCTTTATTGCATTTATATTACATTGGGTAGAACGGTGGTGCAACCCGGCAAGCTGACTGCAGCTTCCAGCCACAGATGACGTCAGTGGTGAGTCACATCTGATCTCGCCCTGGCCCCTTCTAAGTTCATTCAGGCTTAATTCAGCACCTGATGTCATGTATAAGCATCAACACTGGGAAGAAATAGGCAAACAGGGCTGGTTCTGCAAGAATCACCTCATTTACCATGCAGGCCTTCACAGCAGTTGCCCCAACAGTCCATACGCCTCTACAGGAACCTGCGTGTGCGGGTGTGTGTTTGCAGCCTGCTGTTGATAACCCTGTCCTCAGGAGGTCTGCTCTTCTGCGATGTGCAGGTACGTACATCACAGCCACACTTGCACAGAGCTGCACTTACACCGCTGCTTCACTCCCACACAACGCCGCTGCGCACCCACACCGCGGCACTGCATCCACATGCAGTACTGCACACCCAGACAGCGCTGCACCCGTACTCACAACCATCAACATTGTCGAGCAGCTTAATGTGACTGACCTAGGGGGCCACTGACTATGCTGCTTACCTCCTGTCTGTGCCCTCACTGCACGAGCACCTCTGAGATTCGGTGTTCAAAGCACTCCGCTCACTGGGCAGCCCTGAGGTCAGTCAGAGAAATCCCACATGCCTGAGGCGGTGGCCATTCTTTGCACGATTATCGGTCATCACTTCCCAAGAAGTGATGCTCGTTTTTACTCACCACGGAGGGATGATGATGATGGTGGTGGTTAATGATGAGCTGTTGACCCTTCCGAGATGGCAAGATGTTAACTACCTTGCCTGGTATGCAGAAGGGTCGTGCGTTCAATCCAGACCCTGACGCCTGCTGTGTATGTTAACTACCTTGCCTGGTACGCAGAAGGTTCGTGGGTTCAATCCAGACCCTGACGCCTGCTGTATATTTGGAGTTTGCGTGTCTGTGAATTTCTCTCCGAGTCCTGCGTTTTTTTTTTTCCTTCCTACATCATCACTACGAACATCTGGGTCTGTGCCCTGTTGTCCTTCTGCCAGCGAGACTTCACCCCCTCCCCTACCCGTGTCGCCGTGCCATTGCAGTTTGACCCCGGCGGCTACGTGTGGGCATTGCTGCACTTCGTATGCGCCGGTGAGCACCTCCACCCGACCCATGCCTCTTCTTCAAACGCGAGCGCTGCACTTGCAACCCGGTCGAGAGGTCACCACCGCCAGGCCTGGCTCTCCGACGTTCCAGGACCTCGGCGGTGGCGGCCCCTGAAATCCTGGCTCTGTTTGAAATTGGGTTTTGCACCCCCACCCCCGCATTGTGTGTTCCGGACAGGGATCTACAAAGCCTTCTCCTATGAGCACAGCAAGAACCAGTCACTGAGGTACGACGGATGCGGTGGCCTCGTAGCGTGGTCGGCATGGGCACCAGTTCAAGGAATGCAATGGGGCCCACCCATCCCATTTCTCCTCCGCTTCGTAGCCCGCGCCCTGGGGGGGGGCCCTCTGGCCCAAGGAGCTCCAGTGCAGTTTCACCGCCTGCGCTCTCGGTAGCTACGCCACTGGATGAATGGAATCGCAGCCAAACTTGAGTTGGTGTGAACGTGGCCAACGATTGTACGGGGCAGAGACCCGTCCCGGCGGTGCGGTGGTCAGGGCCTGCAGCCTCGAGTCAGTATTATTGCAATTTCAAGTCCCAGTAAGAGGGCCAACTCCGCCCGTCATTCCTTGAGGTTTGGTAAAAATGAGTACCACGGCGTGGGACGTTAACAGTGGTTATCCTTTTTATTTTGACTTAAAACTTTCGTGACTGCAGGAATTCATATTTTTTGGTTCTTTCGGTAAAGTCACGTAGGTAGAAAAATAATGATAAAAATAAAGTGAATAAAAATAATAAAAATTAAGTAAAAAAAACAGTAATGTAGACTGTAGCCTGGTTATAAATCCGAGTGAGTCTACTGGCAGTCTATAATGTAGACTAGCCTGTTATTAAGTTTGGTGAGTGTACTGGCAGTCTATAATGTAAGCGCTTACATAGTATTATTCTGCCTCGGGCGAGGGGATCGTCGGGGGGGGGGGGGGGGGGGGGTAGCGGCCCAGCTCGCAGCCTGGCAACGTCTCACCTCCTCCGGCTTGCCAATCTAGGCGAGGCCGCGGGCTCTGCACGGGACGAGGCGTCACCACGCCAATGTAAAGTACAATTTTATTGCATCTTTCACGAAGAATTTAAGGTTTATTGTTTACTATTATTAAACAAGTAAGTTTACAAATATTACAATGATAATGTTTGTGTGCATGTCACTCGATGGGTTTCTATGTGTGTGGCTCCATGTCTGTGTGTAAGTCCATGTGTGTGTCTGTCTTTTTCAAACAGACAACGTCCCATGTGTGCGTACGTACAAGTGTTTGTGTGTGTGTCAGTCCATTTGTGCGCATATCAGTCGCTGTGTGTTAGTCCACATGTGTGTGTAAGTCCATACCTGTGTGTTTCACTCCATGTGTGTGTGTCTAAGTGAATGCGTGTTTATGAGTCGATGTGCGTGCATGGCTCCATCTGAGCGTGTAAGTCAATGTGCGTTTGTGTGTCTATGTGTGTCAGTCGATGTGTGTGTGTTAATCCATGTGTCTGTGTGTCACAGTCCATATGTATATGTGTGTGGAAGGCAATGTGTGTGTCAGTCTATGTATGTGTGTATGTGTGTAAATCCATGTGTGTGTGTCTTAGTCGATATGTGTGTGTGTAAGTACATGTGTGTTTACGTCAATGCGTGTGTGAGTCCACGTATGTCTGTGTGTGAGTTGATGTGTGTGTGTGAGTCGCAGTATGTGTGTACGTCGATATATGTGTGTGTAACTCCATGTGTGTGTATCTAAAGTGCATTTCTATGCGTGTGTGAGTCCATATGTGTGTGTGTGTAAGTCCATGTGTTTGTGTGTGTGAGTCGATATGTCTGTGTGTGTCAGTCCATGGGCGTCTGTGTTAGTCGCTTTGTATGCATGGCTCCATGTCAGTCAGTGTAAGTAAATTTCTTTGCGTGTCTGTAGGTCCATGTGTGCGTGTGAGTGAATGTATGTGCTTTATTGACCTGCTCAAGGCCGATGATACCATCAGTAGGCCTGGCCTCTGGGTTGTTTTTCATGCTTTCGGAGTCCCTCAAACTTTGCTCATGATCCTTAAGGACCTTCATGATGCTGAGCGGCCCCGCGTCAAACTATGTGGCCGTCAGTCAGAGCCATTCCCTCTACACCTTGGGGTGTGACAGGGATGTCCTCTGGCTCCACATTATTTAACATATCTTTTTAGCACGTAGTTCGTGAAGCCTTCAATGGCTGTACCCGAGGAATTACCATATAGTACAGATACAATGGGAGGGTGATCGATGCCTGGGTGCGGTCAAGGGATGCCTCCCTATTGCTCAACCATATTATGTATGCCGATGCTCTGGTGATTGCTGCTCACTGCTGCTCAACCTGGAGCTTGCCACTAAGAGGTGGGGCCTTACCATCAGCCCCACCAAAACTAAGCACCTGCCTGGGTATTTTGTACTATCGGACACTCCACCCCCACAACTCCCAATCGGTGTAGGGGCAGTAGTGGAGAGAATGGAGAGTTTCCCATACCTGGGCAGTGTGCTTATGACCGGCTCCAGTTTAACAGCAGAGGTCTCACTCCGAATCAGTCGAGCGGCAATATCTTTTCATCGGTTGCATAACGCTGTGTGGAAGCTACCTGGTCTGTCGCTCCGCACAAAGCTTCAGGTCTTCTCGGCCACAGTCATTCCCTCCCTTCTCTACGCTTGCGAAACGTGCACCCCCCTATTGGAGCATCTTCGCCAGTTCGAAACATTTAGGCTGGCCTGCTAACGATCCATCTTGGGTTTAACCATATATGTGTGTGTGTACGTCTAAGTCGATGTGTTTCTATGTGTGTGGGTAAATGTCTGTGTGTAAGTCCATGTGTGTGTGTGCCTTTTTTGCCCGAGCAACACCGGGCACTTACCGCTAGTGTAGAATATGTAGCAATGGTATTAAGCTGGGTGAGTGTACTGGCAGTTTATAATGTAGACTGTAGCCTGGTTCTTAACCTCGGTGAGCATACTGGCAGTCTATAATGTAGACTGTAGCCTGGTTTTTAAGCTGGTGAGCGTATTGGCAGTCTATATTGTAGACTTTAGCAATGGTTATTAAACTGAGTGAGTGTACTGGCAGTCTATAATGTAATGTACATTATATCATGTAATTGGCATTGATGTAATAGGCTGCAATCTGCTAATGAGAATTTTTTTAAATAAACAAGTATTCTTGCGCATTTTAGTAAAAGGAGAGTGTGTTGTTCAAAGTGTGCACATGTGAATACGCACGCGTCCACGTATGTTTGTGTGGGGAGCGGTCGTGCAGCGGTTAGCACGTTGCGTTGCGAACCCGGCAACCCGAGTTGGATTTCCACTCACGGCCAACACCAGTGACAATTATCTAAACTGGTTATGGGCCTCCCCAAGGTCGACTCGGCCTCAAATTAGTACCTGGTGTGGTGTCTAAACATTACGACTGGGGAGACAAAGGCGGACAGGTTCGTGGTGTTGGCCAACCACCCCCTCGTGTGCCATGGCCAGCCTTCAGAGGTGCTTGTGAACAGTACTTGCCTCCGCAGTCTGTTACAGGCTATACGGGGGATCTTTGTGTATGTATGTGTATGCGTGTATACACAGTTATGTGTGTGTGTGTGTGTGATTGCAGTGAGCTGGATCAGCAGTATTTAAACTACATTGTCAGGTACGATGTCCAACTGGATAATTTGCAATGCACGTATCTTAAAGACACCAACTAATACTATATAGACACGTAGTGATGTATCGATTATTAATTAACATCAGTTATTACCACTCTTGTTGCATGCATCAAATGACGTGTGTAAGAATCAATGGTTTTCTATTTGTGTGCTGTAATGGGCTCACGTGGCCGCTTAACTTGGCACCAAAGATGCGGTGAATTGTGACCCTGAAAGGTGACGATTTATTGCATCGTGGGGGTGAATTGGCAAGGAGCAGATATCTCAGTCCCGCTCGTATTTACACCACTGCAAGAACCACCGTTCGCCACCAATTGGCGGTGACATCACGACGGCACCCCCGTGCCAGGCGAGGTGTACTTTGAGCCCCCGCGTGAAGTGTCGAAGGCCCCGCTGGCATGAGTTCACAAGACAAAGCCCATGTGTCAGGTGTTGACCGACCGCACGACTGGCAATTTTCAAACGTGTGCACAGTCTGCCACGTCTGACGCTGTGATTAAGCTCACAATCATGTTGCGGGTGAAAATATGGGTCAGGGGTCGACTCTGTCCACTCATCCCTCTTTCTGTGGATGACGGGATGGGCACGACTTGTCATTGGTGTACCGTACATGGAAATGAACACGGCGAATTCTCTCGCGTCGGTGATTTTGAGAATATCGCCACGCAAGTGTATGGCGGCCGCTTGATTAGACGAATGGAGGTCAACTGCGTTTGCTTTCATTGACATCCCTGAATGGATTCACGTTCAAGCAGTTGACCTTATTTTGAGCGAGTGGCGGTGGCCGTGATGGACGTGGCACTAACGAGCGCTCTTCCGTGTGTGGTTCTGTTAGCGTTGTGGCTCTGCTGCCGTCGTCGCATCCGCTTGGTGAGTGTGAGGAGCGCAGTCGAGCCGGTAACACGCGTGAAGCACGAGTGACACGCGTGTTGCGCAAACACTTGACACGTGATGGACACAATCGGTGACCCACACCTTAAACTACAAATCGACACGCGCATTCCATGGCTCGCACATGACTCCCATGGCACGTGACAAATCAGTGACGCACCACAGATGTGCGACAATCGCGTCACGCGTGTCCCTCTGCTCCAGGTGACCTGCTCGGAGCGGCCGAGTTTCCATTCCTCTACTTCTACCGCTTCCACACCGGATGCCTGGCCAGGTAACGCTCGTCTGCTCGCTACGACATCTCCTCCCATCGCCACCATGGCAGTGGTCACGCTGTAGTCCTGCAGCATTCAACAAAACACTTGAAGGTGATGCTGTGCTGGCCGTGGTGCGCGAAGCACCAATAATGAGCTAACTCGCATTCGTCACCTGTTATATACATATTTTATTTTATCTTATTTCTCGAGCAATGTTCGGTGGTGGCAGATGGGGGAGGCCCTCATCCATCAGTGAATTCGCCAAGGCAGATGGTGAGAGAGAGCTAAGGAGCCAGCAAAGTCGTGTGAGGGAAGGGGAAGACGGGGGAAGAGGAGCGCACGGCTGGAATGGAGGCACCCGCCCGTCGCGCCACACTCCTGGTTAGAGATCCCAGATTAACGGCCGATTCTAAAGCCACTCTGATGATTGCGGGGGAGATGATCACCTGTTTACAGCGCTGAGCCAGTGAACATTCTACATTCCTATGGCAGGGAGCAGTGCCTCTGTAAACCACAGTTGGCTTCCCACTTTGGTTTTATTCCGTCCTTCGACCATGCGGGAGTGAAAGGTCGCACCGACCCTCAACCGGAATTTTAACTGGAGCTGCCCAATCGCAAACTGCATCCTCTGTTGACGGCACCACCACCACCAAAACTCAACCACCACTCAATATTACTACTAGAGACAAATACAAAAAGATCCCCTATATAGCCTTAACATATTGTTAGGGAAAGTGTTCTTAGTGATCTTAGTGAGCAATTATGAAAGCTAGTACGGCACTTGAGGGAGTGGTGGCAGATTGGGGAGGCCCTCATCCAGCAGTGAATGGCCAAGGCGGATGGTGAAAGAGAGAGAACAGTGTTATTAGCGAGGGTGTTATCAGTCCGCAAGTACATTAACCGAAGAGTAGTCATTCCGATGAAGATTGATTGTTGTCCTCCGGGCACTGACGCGTGCGTGCAGCAGTTAACTACTGCTGTTTCTTGTCCTGTACCTGTGTTTCACTGCTGTAGATTGCACCAATTCCTAGCGGTAGATTCTGCATACCTGTACTAGTATATGTGGGCTTGTAGCACTTTAGTAGAGACTGGCCCCTGCCCTAATAATGTTGAATTTCCTACATTTGACCTATGTTTTAAGTTAACGTGGAATATCTGCTACTGGCTGCGGGCTGCCAGTGAAAAGTAGTACTGTCCCAAGCTCGTTGGAGCAAGCGAGGCACTCGGACAAGGACTTTGAACCCTGACCATGACCCTGACCCCGTCACCCCCAGTGGGATCCTAGGCTTCCTGTTTGTGGTGACGGGAGACCGCTTGAAGGCATGCATCTCTTCCGCCGACTTCTCCATGTGGCTGCTCGCGGGGAAGGTACGCTCGTCGCGAGACGCCGGGGAGCGGCGCCGCCTCACAGCGCACACGGCGCGTGACCCTTAACCGGCCGTGCGCGCGAATCCTACGGGTGTCAGCTCCGGGTCCGGATATTGAGGGTCAACGTGTTCCTTCGCTTCCTCTGTGTGTTGTTCCCCGTGCTGAACCCCGTGCCACCGTTATCTCCGTCTCCCTCTTGCGCTTCGGTTTCGCCGTGAAACTTGGCGGGGGAGCGGGGTTCCCTGCCAGCCTCGCGCGGCTCATCATCATAGTCATCATCTTCCCCCCTGTCTGACAATCCAGCATTGCCCCCTTGTCGGCATCCCATTATTTATGACTCTACTTTGTCTGTCCGCCGATACCCAGCATGCATGCGGGCCCCGTTACCCAAAATTATTTGCGTATCGCTGTTTCCCACAATGCATGGCACTTGGTAACCCCCCCAGCGTCCTTGGCGTGCCCCATTACCAAGAGTGAATGCGTGGTACGGCTCTTTGAAATACGATACTGTCATTTCCTGTGAACGCACACCCAGTATTGTCAGATCTTATAAGCGCATCAAAGTTGAGCCTGGATAGTGCTTGGATGGGTGACAATGGACGCTTTGCTGCCACAGTCGACCGCGGAGTGGTGGTCAGCAGAGGGCAGTGCAGAAATATCCGAAGTAATTCAATGCTGCCACGTTAGTGCGCTCCTCCTCGAACAACCTGCACTGTTCAGCGTGCTGAAGTATGGTCAATAGACCATGGCGTGAGGAGGCCGGCACCCAGCAGTGGATTGTCAGAATTGGCTGCACATGTGCGGGTGCAGGAGATATCTGCTGCGCGAGTCCATCCAAGGGAATCTGCTCTGTGACCATCTTTTCCCACGCCCCCGCCCTGTGTTCCAGATGTACGCGTGTGCCCTATCCATCGTCCTGTTTGAAAGCACGCTGACTACGTGGATGGGAATCTGGTAAACGCAACACCTTCAGTATCTATGCAGCAGAGCCTCAACATTGGCCTTTGAACAAATTGCCACATGCAAGAATAGAATCATAGGTAAACAAGTGGGTGGGAGCGTAGCAGCCATGATCCTGACTTAAAGTTCGCTTGAAATTTAGTGCAAAAAAGGCTCAATGGGTGATGATAGAGCTTGCAGTCTTCACCCAGTCCGTTAGGGACGCTTCGTCAGTCGAGGTTTTTAGGGCTCGTCTGAAAGCACATTTACTTTCTCTTGCGTATCCGTCTGTGTCAGGTTGTTTTCCCTCTTAATTTTAATGTTAAGGGTTTAAATTTTTAATTACTGGGATTGTGTTGTAAAGCACCATGTGGCCTTGCGTGAATAGCACTAGATAAAAAGTTGTACGTACTTACACATAAAAGAGGTTATACCCCAGCTATGTCACTGGAGGGGGCGCTATGGCCATGTTCTTGAACATCACAATATCGCAATAAAGCAAACTGCTCATCAACGACACCTCCAACTGGTTGGTGTTGAGGGTGACTTTCAAATGACTTTGCTGGGCCACGCACTGATGTACGCCGCAGTCACTTCTGTCACTGCACGAGGCCCTTGAAATGGCATAAATGGCCGATTGCACTAATTTTTTTAAACACAGCAATTACTGGCAGGTCGAAAATATCCCCTCTCTCGAGATGCTCGCAGTGATGGGTGAATGTTGTTAGCTGGCCCTGTCATGAGGTGGGCGCACACCTGGTGTTGGCACGGGCCCTGTGAAATTAAATACTGGGCCCCCCCAGGTCCCCACGTCTGCCACACAGCGATGCAGTCAGGCGTCGGCTTGGCCTCATCTCAACGTTAACCCACAGCCATCGCGAGGATCTCGAGGCCCACTGGGAATCTCGGGCGTCCTTCGTCACAAGGCCGTGTCCGGCCCACGTGCCGTAGATTCCCCAGCTCTGCCCTAAAGTCGCCACGTGTTCTTCCCCCCAGCCTCCTGCTCGGCCTGGTCAGCGAGGTTCTGCTCTCGCTGGGCGACAAGTGGCAGGAGGGCGGCAGCGACTGCCTTGGGGTCAGCTCCTCCCTCCAGCAGAAGGTGTCGCTCGCCACCAGCGGCATCGGAAGCCAAGGAACCAGCAAAGTCGTGTGAGGGGGAGACGGGGGAAGAGGAGTGCGCGGCTGGAATGGAGGCACCCGCCCGTCACTCCGCACTCCTGGTTGGAGGTCCCAGATTAACGGCCGATTCTAAAGCCGCTCAGATGATTGCGGAGGAGATGATCACCTGTTTACAGCGCTGAGCCAGTGAACAGTCAACATTACTATGGCAGGAAGCAGTGCCTCTATGTAAACCACAGTTGGCTTCCCACTGGTTTTATTCCACCCATCGACCCTGCAGGGGTGAAAGGTCGCAACGACCCTCAACCGGAATTTGAACTGGAGCTGCCCAATCGCAAACCGCATGCTCTGCTGATGGCACCACCACCACCAAAACTTAACCATGACTAATAATAGTACTACTAGAGACAAATACAAAAAGACAAAGATCCCCTGCATAGCCTTAACATATTGTTAGGGTAAGTGCTGTTAGTGAGCACCTATGAAAGCTCGCACGGCACGTGAGGGAGTGGTGCGGCTAGTACCACGCGCGGCCGCCTTTGTCTCCCCAGTGGCAATGTTTACACATCACACCAGGCACTCATTTGAGCCCAAGTCGACAGGGGGGGGGGAGGCCCAGGGCTGGTTTCAGATAATCGTCACTGGTGTTAGCCATGAGCGGGAATCTAACTCGGGTTGTCTACGTCTGCATAATGAAGTGTGTATTGGTGAAGCGAGTGGTGAAATATCGGCGTGGTTTTTACACCTTGGTGTAATGAGCCACACAGGTTATCAGCTTGGCACCGGGCCGTGGAGTTCCCGCACGTGCTGGATGTACAAAATATTTTTTTTTACAGTATATACTGTATGCGTATAGCGTTTTAACTTTTTTATGCTCTATGTAGCCATGGTCTGTTGGTATCTCTGAAAGTATATTTTGGAAAAGTCGTGAAAATAATAATTTGATAAAACAGTATTTTTGATGATGGGGGACGGGGGGGAGAATGAGATGCGGTTGCGGTGTGAGGTCGTTGTAACGCGGGCGGGGCATCAATCGTGGTTTGGGATTTAACACGATCTTGGCATGCGGCATTTTCCACTCTTAATACGATTACTTCATTACTTCTTGACTTAAATCTTTTGTGACTGCAGGAATACATATTCTATGGGTCTTTCGGTAAAGCCACGTAGATAGAAAAATAATAAAAATTTCACGACGTTTCGATCGCAACACAAGCATTCGTCTTCAGGTGAGAGAGAAAGCTGCTGAGACGAGGTCTTATATAGGCCTGAGATGGGTGCATCAAGGTAGGTGGGTGGAGCTAGAGATGGTCCAACCACAGAGGCTGGGGCAGTGTCCTTTGTATTGAGAGATTAGCCTGTAGGGCGCCACCAAAGCTGTGGAGGTTGCCATTGTCTTGTGTGTAGCCCAAGGGTAAGTGGGAGGGGCTAGAGATGGTATTTTCATGTAAATGTAGATCGGAGGGCGCCCTGAGGCTGTGGAGGTGGCCATTGTATTGTGAGAGATTAGCCTGTAAGCTGTGGAGGTGGCCATTGTATTGTGTGTAGCCCAAGTCTAAGGGGGTGGGGCTACAGATGGTATTTGCATGTAAATGTAAGATTGGAGGGCGCCCTGAGGCTGTGGAGGTGGCCATTGTATTGTGATAGATTAGCATGTCAATGTAAGAGAACCACTGCAACTGTGGATATGCTAGTGAGACATTCAGCCTGTCAATGCAAAGACATCCAACCTGGCAATGCAACTCAGAGAGTCGGAAATAACTGCTGACATCGGCAGGTAGGATGGAAACATCATAGCCAGTTATGACTTAAACTGGTTAATAACGTCCTTCCGGTGATTGCTCAGTTTGTACCCATCTCGGTTGAAATTGTGTGTTTATATATCTGAATGGCTTCATGAACTAATCTTTGTTGATAGCCAGTAGGTTTGCAGAGTACCTTCGTCTTGGAAAAATCTACTGGCTATCAACAAAGATTTGTTCATGAAGCCATCCAGATATATAGTCTAAGGCATAACTGGCTATGATGTTTCCATCTTACTTGTCGATGTTCGCTGTTATTTCCAACTGAGTTGCATTGCCAGGTTGGATGTCTTTGCATTGACAGGCTGAATGTCTCACTAGCATATCCACCGTTGCAGTGGTTCTCTTACATTGACATGCTAATCTATCACAATACAATGGCCACCTCCACAGCCTCAGGGCGCCCTCCGATCTTACATTTACATGCAAATACCATCTGTAGCCCCACCCCCTTACACTTGGGCTACACACAATACAATGGCCACCTCCACAGCTTACAGGCTAATCTCTCACAATACAAAGGCCTCTGCCCCAGCCTCTGTGGTCGGACCATCTCGAGCTCCACCCACCTACCTTGATGCACCCATCTCAGGCCTATATAGAACCTTGTCTCAGCAGCTTTCTTTCTCTCACCTGAAGACGATTGCTTGTGTTGCGATCGAAACGTACGTGGCTTTACCGAAAGACCCATAGAATATACTTCATTACTACCTAATGCATTTCCCTCTTTGGGGATAATTTCACCTCGGACAACTGCACTGTGGCTCCTACGCCTGGCGGTCGTGTCGCGTCGTCTGTGTGCATTGGCTGTTGCTGTCCTCGTTAACGCAGCTGCCAACGTCACCATCTTCTTTGTGCTTGGAATACTTGTTAATTTTTCCTTGACAGTAAAATCATCAAACTAATCAACTTGTACATTATAAGTGATGATAAGTGATTTTTCCCATGAAAGTTTAAATATGGGATTGTCCGGTTACCTGCCTTTACTTGTACTGTGACACTTATCCTGAGGTGTGTGGCCATGTTGTACGCTGGATAACGGTGGAATAACTCTCACTGGCAATAAAACTGTTCTTGTGTACGTGCACGAGTCGACGTGTTCGTGACTTGGTTCCATTCCTGGACATCGCGCACAACACCAATGGAAAGTTACGTTTAAAAGGTAGCCGTGTCTCTAGTTCACATGTTCACCTATTCACTCGCTAGCTCGTGCACACCGAATCCCTGGAGTGTACCCACTCGCTCAGTCTCGTGCATGCACACGCACGCTTCCAAAACGAGACCGTTGCTTGAAACATTTACCAACTATTCAATGTGTCTCTAATCGAGTGAGCATTGTTTGGTGCTCATCTCTGAGTGAAAGCGAGCCAATGGTGGATTTTCCACATACGGGTTGTCGTGTATAGCCCTTGAAATGGGTTAAAACTTTTCTAATTGGTACCGCCCATGGTGGCAAGGCCTAACAAGTATATTCTTTAAACATCCGATTCTCTAGATTACAAATATGCATAATGATAGCAAGGTCACCATGGGAGTGTCTTGTGAGAAGTAATTTAACGAAGGTAAAGACAGAAAATATCACTTCAGAAACAAATGTGATATATAGCATCTACGGAACATGAAAACAAATATTCGTTGTGTGAGTATATGAAGGAGTGTGTACACCACGCGTTCTGCCCGTTGGTGGACACTGGTAACATATAAAAGCAGATACCGCTATTTCAGTGCACACAAACGACAGGAGGAACAAGAACAATGGGCTTGCGTAATGTTCGTTGATTATCATGTATATAACCCAACCGGTAATGGATATCCATTGTAATCCATATGCATCCATTAATCCCCCCCCCTCTTCGCACAAGGGCTCAAGTGACGTCATCACATCTACTCTCGAAGGAACGAAACAAGTATGGCTGCCGCCTGATTACTGGCGAAACGTCGTACTCAGATTGTAAATCTTGTGGATTTGCTCTCCAACACACCGGTGTGCTGTACTAGTCACGAATTGGCACGTTTTGTTTATGTTACAAACCTATCTCGGCCTCGCTGTGCGCTGCGTTGCACCGCTAGTCGAGTAGACAACCATGTGTTCAATAAACCCTCGGAGCCAGGATGACCGTCCAACTCCGATCGTCATTTATTGATTGTAACAGGTAAAACTGGTGAGAAAACACAGATACAGCATCTGTTATAATTCGGAAACACCCACACAATGAACACCACAGCATCAGAACATTGTCTCAGATAACAATAGATCCTGGAAGGACCAGGCCCCCACATTACCCCTGAACAACTAGACAAAGGCACAAGCTGGTGCGTTGCATACAGGCACAGTGTATTCATCCCACTGCACCCCAAATGTACAGCATTACACTTAACACTAAACTGTGGATGAGATACTTCGTCATCACTCTCAGGATCGCAACATAGGCACAAGTCTGACTCGACCTACTAAATCACAAGTAACATCCACAATAAGAAAAGTCACAGGCTTCGTTACTAACTAGGCCTCGTATTTACTACAACAACTTAACGGCACCATAAAGGCATTTACATTGCTATAGCGGTCATTCCAACATTACAACAGCATTTCCAATATTATAGGAATACTAGCGGAAGTACCCGGCTTTGCCCGGGTGAAAAATATCTTTCTTAAAAACCTTACATATATATATACACAGATACTAAGGTATTGTCAAAGCCCGGTGGGCTGTTTGTACATTTTTCCACCAACAAATATATAAGAGGCTTTCACAAGTCCAAAAAGTTGTAGAAAGTGTGGGGTAAATAGTTGATGTCAAAAGGTTTCCGAAAATTGTGGTCTCCCCCCCCCCCTCAAAAAATATCTTTACCCCTCGTAGGTATATATACTAACAACACCTTACATACAACATAGGAAGTGGTATCTATTGACTCTGTAGTAGTATCTACTGACTGTACCGTAGTATCTACTGAGCCAGTAGTAGCTACTGACTGTTTAGTAGTATTTAGTGACTGTAATAACTACTGACCATAGTAGTATTTACTGGGCCTACAGTAGTATCTACCGACTATATACTCGTAACGACTAACTGTATAGTATCTGCTGACTCTATAGTGTATCCACTGACTATAGTAGTAACTACACAATCTATAGCAGTATCTACTCACTCTATAATAGTATCTACTGACTCTAGTAGCTACTTACCGTAGCAATATGTACTGATTGTATAGTAGTATATACTGACTGTAGCAGTATTGACTGACTGTAGTGGTATATACTGACTGTTTTAGTATTTACTATAGCGGTATCTACCAACTCGATAGCAGTATCTACTATCGCTACAGCAGTGTATACCGACTGAGGTCGTACCTGCTATCACTACAGCAGTGCATACTGCTGTGTTGGTACCTGCTATGATTACAACAGTGCATACTGACTGTGGTGGTACCTGCTATGATTACAACAGTGCATACTGCTGTGGTGGTATCTGCTATGATGAGAGGAGTACATATTGTGGTGGTGGTACCTGGTATGATAACAGCAGTGCATATTGACTGTACTCATCATTCACCCTCACCATTCACCACTCACAACTCACCCTTACCACTCATCCTCACCACTCACCACTCCCACTCACTATTCACCATTCACCCTCACAACTCACCACTCACCAACCTCCCTCACCAATCTCCCTCACCACTCACCCTCACCCTCACCACTCACCCTCACCAATCACCACTCACCCTCACCACTCACTCTCACCACTAACCCTCACCACTAACCCTCACCACTCTCACTCACCACTCTCCCTCACCACTCACCACTCACTCTCACCATTCACCCTCACTAATCACCACTAACAACCGCCACTCACCCTCCCCACTCACCCTCACCACTCACCCTCACCAATCACCACTCACCCTCACCACTCACTACTCACCCTCACCACTCTCCCTCACCACTCTCCCTCACCACTCTCCCTCACCACTCTCCCTCACCAGTCACGCTCACCACTCACCACTCACGCTCACCACTCACCCTCACTACTCACCCTAACCACTCACCACTCACCCTCAACACTCACCCTCACCGCTCACTACTCACCCTCACCACTCACCCTGACCACTCACCACTCATCCTCACCAATCACACCCTCACCAATCACCACTCACCCTCACTGCTCACCCTCACTGCTCACCCTCACCACTCACCCTAACCACTCACGCTCACCCTCACCACTCACCCCTTACTAATCACCATTCACAACCGCCACTCACCCTCACCACTCACCCTCACCACTCACCCTCACTACTCACCACTCATCCTCACCAATCACACCCTCAACAATCACCACTCACCTTCACCACTCACGCTCAACACTCACCCTCACCACTCATGCTCACCACTAACCCTCACCACTCACCCCTCACTAATCACCACTCACCCTCAATACTCACCCTCACCACTCATGCTCACCACTAACCCTCACCACTCACCCCTCACTAATCACCACTAACAACCGCCACTCACCCTCCCCACTCACCCTCACCAATCACCACTCACCCTCACCACTCAACCTCACCCTCACCACTCACCCACACCACCACCACTCTCCCCCTCACCACTCTCCCCCTCACCACTCTCCCCCTCACCACTCTCCCCCTCACCACTCTCTCCCTCACCACTCTCTCCCTCACCACTCTCCCCCTCACCACTCTCCCCCTCACCACTCTCCCCCTCACCACTCTCTCCCTCACCACTCTCTCCCTCACCACTCTCCCCCTCACCACTCTCCCCCTCACCACTCTCCCCCTCACCACTCTCCCTCACCACTCACCACTCACTCTCACCATTCACCCTCACTAATCACCACTAACAACCGCCACTCACCCTCCCCACTCACCCTCACCACTCACCCTCACCAATCACCACTCACCCTCACCACTCACTACTCACCCTCACCACTCTCCCTCACCACTCTCCCTCACCACTCTCCCTCACCACTCTCCCTCACCAGTCACGCTCACCACTCACCACTCACGCTCACCACTCACCCTCACTACTCACCCTAACCACTCACCACTCACCCTCAACACTCACCCTCACCGCTCACTACTCACCCTCACCACTCACCCTGACCACTCACCACTCATCCTCACCAATCACACCCTCACCAATCACCACTCACCCTCACTGCTCACCCTCACTGCTCACCCTCACCACTCACCCTAACCACTCACGCTCACCCTCACCACTCACCCCTTACTAATCACCATTCACAACCGCCACTCACCCTCACCACTCACCACTCACCCTCACCACTCACCCTCACTACTCACCACTCATCCTCACCAATCACACCCTCAACAATCACCACTCACCTTCACCACTCACGCTCAACACTCACCCTCACCACTCATGCTCACCACTAACCCTCACCACTCACCCCTCACTAATCACCACTCAGCCTCAATACTCACCCTCACCACTCATGCTCACCACTAACCCTCACCACTCACCCCTCACTAATCACCACTAACAACCGCCACTCACCCTCCCCACTCACCCTCACCAATCACCACTCACCCTCACCACTCAACCTCACCCTCACCACTCACCCACACCACCACCACTCTCCCCCTCACCACTCTCCCCCTCACCACTCTCCCCCTCACCACTCTCCCCCTCACCACTCTCTCCCTCACCACTCTCTCCCTCACCACTCTCCCCCTCACCACTCTCCCCCTCACCACTCTCCCCCTCACCACTCTCTCCCTCACCACTCTCTCCCTCACCACTCTCCCCCTCACCACTCTCCCCGTCACCACTCTCCCCCTCACCACTCTCCCCCTCAATCACCACTCACCCTCACCACTCAACCTCACCCTCACCACTCACCCACACCACCACCACTCTCCCCCTCACCACTCTCCCCCTCACCACTCTCCCCCTCACCACTCTCCCCCTCACCACTCTCCCCCTCACCACTCTCCACCTCACCACTCTCCCCCTCACCACTCTCCCCCTCACCACTCTCCCCCTCACCACTCTCCCCCTCACCACTCTCCCCCTCACCACTCTCTCCCTCACCACTCTCTCCCTCACCACTCTCCCCCCTCACCACTCTCCCCCTCACCACTCTCCCCCCTCACCACTCTCTCCCTCACCACTCTCTCCCTCACCACTCTCCCCCTCACCACTCTCCCCCTCACCACTCTCCCCCTCACCACTCTCCCCCTCACCACTCTCCCCCTCACCACTCTCTCCCTCACCACTCTCTCCCTCACCACTCTCCCCCTCACCACTCTCCCCCTCACCACTCTCTCCCTCACCACTCTCTCCCTCACCACTCTCCCCCTCACCACTCTCCCCCTCACCACTCTCCCCCTCACCACTCTCCCCCTCACCACTCTCTCCCTCACCACATGTTAAGGGCGCTCCTAAAGGAATCTACAACCTTCGATGATTCCTTTGTGCGATTCAAAGAATCGATTCCTGGTGCATAGGAGGTTTCCATTTTGAATGACAGAGTTTTATTTTCATTGATATGTTATGTTTTAATGTTTTCAGGAGTTTTTAATAACATTTTTGCCCCGGTCAACGCCGGATATTTCCCGTTCGTAGCAGTTTATATCGACTTTAACCAACTTATAGTAAACGGGAATCGTCCGAATCTAAAAAAATCTACAACCTTTGATTCCTTTGCGGGATTCAGAGAATCGATTCTTGGCGCGTCGGGTTTATAATTTTAATTACACACTTGTATTTTCATTGGTATGTAATGTTTTAAAGTTTTCAGAAGATTATAAATGTATTTTTTTTCCGGGCAACGCCGGGTATATCGAGTTCATACCACAAAGTCGTCGCTTGACACGGGTGGGGTGTCGAGGCCTAGTACCGTGCAGAGCCTCCGGCCTTGCCTAGATTGCCCATCCAGCTGAGGCTGGGTACTGGGGCCAATACCCCCCCCCCCCCGCGCTACAATAATACTGTCTAATCGCTATAATTTTATTATCTACCGACCCTATAATAGTAATTGCACACATCGGGGTGGGGGGGGGAGTGAAGAGGACGTGAAACTTTGATGAATTTACCTCAGAATCGCGTGTTAATGCGTGCGCATATTTTTAATGGTAATTCAAAATGGCGTCCACCCCGCAGCGAATGCGTCTCTACCCGTTGCCAGGGGCAACCGCCGTGGTCCGCGCCGGCCGGCAAGAGTAAATAAATAAATAAAGCGTAAAATAAATAAATAAAGATAAATCGCACTAAATCGATAATCAGTCCGATTTAAAGTTTAGAGACGAAAAATCGGAAATGCCTAAGTTTACCGCGGGGCCGGGGGCGTGCCCACCTGCAAAATTTAATCTCGCCGAACCCCACGGTCCGAGAGCTAAATCCCCCGGTAGGGAGCGTACGCGGACGGACGGACGGACGGACAAAAAATGAATTATATAGGTTAGATAAACAACTTACAGATAATGCTTCTTAAGCTCCCACAATGGACAAGTGCAGCTGTGGTCTCACTGAGATGCGATGCGTGCCGCCATCTTGACTTATCTGTGTAATGGCTGACGCCCGCGTGGTACAGTGGAAATCTAACATCGTCACTTCCTGGTCACGTGACCAACATTAGCATCAAAAAACAGGAACTTCCTGTGACCGTACGCTCCATAACTGCCGTGAGGCAAGACACTCCCCGTCTGGTATCTAGGAGATACCACCATTTATTTCCTATCTCATAAACAAGTGTATAACAACTTCAACGGGTCGACTTATTTGTCCATATCTTTGCGAGAGAAAAGTAGTACTATCTCGACTATGGGCCTGATGAAAGTTCTTGCGACACCTTGCTTCGCAATCATAACCTCGACCTTTCGAACTTTTCCATCGGCACTTGGAATCGACTTGAGGATGCGGCCCATTGGTCACTCATTCCGTTTGGCTTGGTTGTCCTTCAGTAGGACCAGGTCGCCTTCTTGGATGTCTGGTCTATTAGACTGCCACTTGTCGCGCACTTGGAGTGTCGTAAGGTACTCGTTTTTCCAGCGACGCCAGAACGTGTTCGCAAAGCTCTGCACTTGTCTCCATTGACGTCTGTAGAGGTCTGCAGTGCTGGCCTCCTTGGTAGGTGCTGTGAGCACATCTATCTTCTGGGTAAGAAGTGTAGCAGGAGTCAAGATGAATGGTGACTCCGGGTCGGTTGAGACGGGGATCAGGGGTCTTGAGTTAATTATGGCTGAGACCTCGGCCATGAGAGTGGTCAAGACCTCGTGAGAGAGCCGTGTGGACCCGACATCACATAGCATGGGGTCGAGAATGCGTCGAGCAATCCCGATCATGCGTTCCCAGGCTCCACCCATGTGCGAAGAGTGGGGAGGATTGAAGATCCATGTGCAGCCTTGATCACTAAGGTATTTCCTGACAGAATAATCTTCGACATTCTCCGTATTGATCTTAAGCTCTTTACATGCTCCTATGAAATTGGTTCCACAATCAGAACGGAGTTGCTTGGCTGGCCCTCTGATGGCGAAGAATCTCCGGAGTGCATTTATAAAGCTCGAAGAGTCCATGGACTCGATGACTTCGATGTGCACTGCTCGTGTACTCATACAGGTGAACAGCACTGCCCAACGTTTGCTGTTCGCGAGCCCTCCTCTGGTGCGGCGGGAGATGACTGTCCACGGTCCGAACACGTCAATCCCTACAGAGGTGAAGGGAGGTTCCACACTGAGTCGATCGGCTGGGAGGTCTGCCATTTTCTGTTCTTCCTGTTTTCCACGTAGCTTGCGACACCGGATACACTTGTGGATTGTGCTGGCGATACACTTCTTTGCTCCAACGATCCACAGCCTTGCAGATCGGATTGCTCCTTCTGTGAAGTGCCGACCTTGGTGCTTGACCTTCTCGTGGTAGTGGCGTACGAGTAAGATTGCGATGTGGCTCTGGCTTGGGATTATGAAGGGGTTTCGTTCATTCTCATCTAATTTTGCATTCCCTAGCCGACCACCGATCCTGAGCAAGTCGTCTTTGTCCATCCCGGGGTTTAGCTTCCTGAGGGTGCTGATCCTAGGAAGGTCTTCTCCCTTGTTGATGGCCTTGATCTCACTTGCATAAGCTGCCTGTTGCACACAGCGGAAGATTGATTTCCTTGCTCTGGAAAGCTCGTCTTCAGTGCGTGGCACTGTGCAGTAATGCCATCCATTGCAGCTACCAGTGGTGCCTCTCATCGGGCGATGGAAGCAGTCTGCGATATGCGTTAAATGTGCCATCGCTCGCACGAGCGTCGTCCATTTTGAGAAATGTTCAAAATGGTGTGGACTCAGTGGACTTCTTGGTCGCACATTTGTTGCGAAAGTTGTCACTAGAGGACGAATCTCCTTGTCGGACTCGGGCTCTAAGAGTCCAAAGGTCTCCTTGGTAGTACATGGGCCAACGTCACGTCATAACAGGAACGCTGGACCCATCAGCCAGATGGTTTGATTCAGCAGAGATGCAGGGACGGACCTAGTTGCGAGATCTGCTGGATTCTGGTCAGTTGGAACGTAATTCCATTGCTCCGGCTGCGTCGATCTCCTGATGCGCTCCACCCGGTTGCTGATGTAGGTGTAGAACCTTCTGGTTTGGTTGTTTATGTAGCCTAGTACGACCTTACTGTCCGTGTAGAACTTGACCGCGTCCAGTTTGACGTCAAATTCGTCTAAGATCAGTTCCGCCGCCTCTGTAGCAAGAACGGCTCCACACAGCTCGAGCCTTGAGATGGTATGTTCCGGTTGTGGGGCCTTGCCGTGGAACTCCTTCCAGAATTCCCACTCGGACGATAGCTCCGAGTCGAGGAACGGAGAGGCCACGGTCACAGCGACCACCGCCACGACCACCAGCAGAGCGACGAGCAGCGGCTTCACCTTAGTCTTCTTCCCGTCAGTCAGGACTGGCTTGGAGAAACGTGGAGGAACAAACTCCAACGAAGACGGTGGATGGACAAGCGAAGTCATGGTGGTTTCTTCGTAAGTCTGCAAGGTACAGCCTTGACTTCTCTCGCCGAGTTTCTCTTTCAGCGTGAAGTGGTTGGGGCACGGTTTGAAGAGCGACGTGCGTCCATTCGTGAGCACACTCATTCTGAATGTGCTAATGTGGTCAGGTTTGTGTATTCCCTTCAGACAAACGTCACCTACGATGACCCATCCTAGGTCGAGTCTCTGGGCATAGGGAGCGTCGTGAGGTCCATTGCGTTGGTTACGAACCTTGTGGACTCTCAGCATGTCCCTGCCGAGCAGAAGTAAAATCTGTGCCGCGTGATCCAATGGCGGGATGAACTCTGCTATGAGTTTCAGGTGTGGGTGGTGACGTGCAACTTCGGGCGTGGGAATCTCACTCCTATCGTCCGGTATCTCGTTGCACTCTGTCACCGTAGGAAGGGCTAGCTTCATGGTGCTATCTATGGTTTCCACCATGAGACCGCTCGCTCTTCTTCCCGCTGTCTCCATCAGTCCTGAGCATGTTCTGAGCGTGTATGGAAAGGAATTCCCACCTACACTTAGCTGATCAAAGAACTCTGACCTTGCCAAAGACCTGTTGCTCTGGTCGTCCATTATGGCGTACATCCTTACTGACCTTTCAGGATGTCCTTTGGGATAGACTCGGATGAGGCATATCTTTGAGCAAGATCCTTCTCCACAGACTTCTGTGCATTTGGTTGTGATTGACGAAGTGAGTGCGGCGGTCTCGCCTTGCTCCCCGCCGTGCTCTGCTTCGGGATCGGAAGCCTTAGTGCTACTGGGTTTCGAGTAAAATGTGTGCAGAGCAGTTGCGTGTTTGTCGCTGCCACATTCCTCGCACTTGATATCTGCCTTGCAATTCCTTGCAAGGTGGTTTGTAGAAGCACAGCATTTGAAGCACACTCCAAATTCTTTCAGCATGTTCTTCCGCTCTTCTAATGGCTTCCTCCTGAACTCACGGCATTTCTGGAGGGAGTGAGGTTTATCATGCAATGGGCATTGCTTCTCTGGATCCTCTATCTTTTTCTTTGTGGTGGTTGCCTGGACGGAGTTTGCGAATGTCGCAGGAGAGACCTCAGTCTTGTGTACGGAAATTGGCACTCTCGCTGTTCCTCGTTTCGCCGTTGTCCTTTCCATTTTTGGGAGATCTGGACTGGAAATCCCCGTGGTGCCAAACATGAAACTCGGGTCATTTCTAGTCTTAGCCAGGTTGCGGATAAACTTTGAGAAAAAAGAGAATGGGGGGAATGCAACCTGATGCTCTGACTTGTATCTTGAACCCGCTGTTCTCCATTTTTCCTGCACGTCAAATGGCAATTTCTCTACGATGGGGTTCACGCCATGGTAGGTATTCAAGAAAATGAGACCTGGTTAGTAGGGATCAGCCTGGGCTGATTCAAGCTCCATCAAAAGATCTCCAAGCTCCCGTAACCTTTTATTGTCTCGACCAGAGATTTTTGGAAAGTTCTGCAACTTCTTGAAGAGAGCCTTCTCAATGGTTTCTGGGCTACCATAGCACTCCTCGAGCCTCTCCCACACCGCATGCAGGCTTGAGGCGGGGTCGTCAATGTTTGCTGACTGGATCCTCTTTGCGTACTCTGCGGATTCATTTCCTAACCATTTCACCAACAGGTCGAGTTCTTCACTTGCAGAGATGTCTGCATTTCGGATTGCATTGCTGAAGGTAGATCTCCAGGCTCGATAGTTCTCAGAGTGGTCATCAAACTTAACGAGTCCTGTGTTGATTAGTTCGCGGTGAGCCAGGTACCTAGCAAAGTTTCCTAGTCCTGCTGATCCAGGGTGTATCCATACTTGCGCTTGTGAGGCGGCATTATTGGCCGTATTGCCTAGCATGCCGTCATTTGCGATGGCGTTGGACTGTGAGCCCAGAGGGTTTCGATCACGTTGGTTGGATCCCCTTATGTGACTGTCTGGAATGTGGGTCTGACTTGGTGCATCCACGTCTGACCCCACGTGCGCGACGCTGAGTTGGCGACTAACTGCCAGAGCGGGATATGCATTTCCACCATTCCTGTAGACAGCATTCATGTTCATTCGGAGTGGAGATGGCAATGCCTGAACGTCCACCCTTTGTTCAGTATGGTTTGGTGGAGGAGCATTGATGCATTGTTCAGACCAGTCCAAAATATTTTTTCTGGTGAGTTGATCACGGTCCTTGACAGGTATCTGCGTGCCAAACTCGCTCCAATTCTCTTCCTTATCCAGGTTGGCTGCTGCATTGCAGCAGCTGCTTCCTTTTTGAGTTGTAGGATGCTTAACTTAGCATCCAGCTCAATTTTCTTCCGTGTGGCAGTAGCCACTAATATACTTTCTTGCTCTTCAAGCTCTGCTTTCTTCCGCGTGGCGGTAGCCACTAATATACTCTCTTGCTCTTCAAGCTCTGCTTTCTTCCGTGCGGCAGCAGTTGCTATGCTTGTTTCCTCCTGCTCTGCTTTCCTCCGTGCGGCAGCAGTTGCATTGGTTGCTTCTTCTTGTATACGAGCCCTTTCAATTAGCATGGCTTCCTCTTCAGCCATGTAGGCAATACGGGCGTTTGCTGCTTTTGCTGCGGCGCGTGCCTGAGCTGCTGCCATACCAGTAGATGATATATGTGAGTGTGCTGAGGCTTTAGAGCTTGTGGTGGACCTGGATGAGACAGAGTGCTGAGATCGTGTCTCTCTTAAGCCCTCCACACGGTCCATTGCATCTTGTATCACTGCCTGCACATTATCATCGAGCAGTTCAAGGAAGTGCTCTTGTCTGCGCACTCCCTCAATGCCCTCATCTGTTTTCACCTTCATCAGGAGGGAGATGTATCTATTTGCCAGGAGCTTGTAGCTTGAGCTGCTCACATTCACTCGCTGGATGGCCCGCTGAATTGATTCCACTGTGTCTGAGGCATTTGAAGCTTCAGATAAATCTGCTTCAACCCGGTTCCATGCCCGTTGTATCCTGGCATCCAGGTCCTGTTTCTCAGCCTCATAGCTTTCCAAGGCCCGTTGCGTCAACCTGACCTCCCTCTGGGGCCTTGAACTCCCTTGGTCCTCTTGAGGCAGGATGGGAGGTCCTGGATTGCTTAAATCATCTTCTTCAGCATCTCTCCCTGCTGAACTGTGGCTGTCCATGCTGCAATGCTTGCAACACGATTTTAATGTAGACTCGTTGCAGAGTTCCTTGCTTGCTGCAGGCTGACTGCTTGAGAGCTGGTTGCTTGCTGCAGGCTGACTGCTTGAGAGCTGGTTGCTTGCTGCAGGCTGACTGCTTGAGAGCTGGTTGCTTGCTGCAGGCTGACTGCTTGAGAGCTGGTTGCTTGCTGCAGGCTGACTGCTTGAGAGCTCTTTTCTTGCTGCAGGCTGACTGCTTGAGAGCTGGCTGCAGGGCTGGTTGGAAGCTTCAAGAAGACTATCTTTTTACTTGGCTGCAGAGAGCTGGCTGCAGCACTGGTTGGGAGCTTCAGGAAAAATATCCTTTTACTATCTCGGCCTCGCTGTGCGCTGCGTTGCACCGCTAGTCGAGTAGACAACCATGTGTTCAATAAACCCTCGGAGCCAGGATGACCGTCCAACTCCGATCGTCATTTATTGATTGTAACAGGTAAAACTGGTGAGAAAACACAGATACAGCATCTGTTATAATTCGGAAACACCTACACAATGAACACCACAGCATCAGAACATTGTCTCAGATAACAATAGATCCTGGAAGGACCAGGCCCCCACATTACCCCTGAACAACTAGACAAAGGCACAAGCTGGTGCGTTGCATACAGGCACAGTGTATTCATCCCACTGCACCCCAAATGTACAGCATTACACTTAACACTAAACTGTGGATGAGATACTTCGTTATCACTCTCAGGATCGCAACATAGGCACAAGTCTGACTCGACCTACTAAATCACAAGTAACATCCACAATAAGGAAAGTCACAGGCTTCGTTACTAACTAGGCCTCGTATTTACTACAACAACTTAACGGCACCATAAAGGCATTTACATTGCTATAACGGTCATTCCAACATTACAACAGCATTTCCAATATTATAGGAATATAAACAACTTACAGATAATGCTTCTTAAGCTCCCACAATGGACAAGTGCGGCTGTGGTCTCACTGAGATGCGATGCGTGCCGCCATCTTGACTTATCTGTGTAATGGCTGACGCCCGCGTGGTACAGTGGAAATCTAACATCGTCACTTCCTGGTCACGTGACAAACATTAGCATAAAAAAAACAGGAACTTCCTGTGACCGTACGCTCCATAACTGTCGTGAGGCAAGACAAAACCTTACTAACTGGCTGTGTCGGGTGGTGGTGGGTTTAACGACACATGTTTACGCGATCTAACCCAAAAAAACTATTTTATGGCCTGGTAGCATTGCCGCCCAAAGTGGGTACTGACCTGACCCACTTGGCTCCTGGGCTACTCTCGTATTTCAAACGGAGCAGTGCCCGCAAATTCACTGTCCACGTGGTCCCATGGTAGGAGCCGCTCGCTGTATTTTACGGAGTACAAATCTAGAATTAATTTACGGAGTACTGCTTGACTTGCAGGCCACTTGTGAGCGATTTCTAAAATTAAAAATAATTGTCCAAAGTATGACCCCATCCCATCAATACACACCAAGTCTCTGTAATCTGATCCCACATTGGAAATTCAGGACGGCAACAACTAATGCGGCATTGCGGTCCCTTTCTTTGGTAATTAAATACGCATTGTCTTTGAAACTGATTTGCCTGCACCAGAGCCAGCCTCCTCTATGGCTTTGTTATTAAGGAGGCTTTCTTTTTCATATATTGTCAAAGCACCTTTGTTTGCATCTTTTATCACATGCACGTGTGCTAATTGCAGACGTAATGCCTTGCCATATGTGTATATTTGGTGTGCAGCCGGTCTGCCCTGTGCCCTCTCCTCCCATGATCGTACCCAGGTGACAAGCCGGCTAAACAGACAACAACAATGAAGTAGTGACTGTACTTGTCACTGTGTGGTGCCGGGACTTGCGAAGTCACGGCCGGTGATGTCATTGCGAGCAGCCTGGGTTGCGGGCTGCAGTACCAACACTAGCGGTGGTTGGGTGAGTGCGAAGGCATCACGAACAGTGTGCGGTGCCGGCTCCCAGTCGGGGAGCGAGAGCGAGCATCAGCCAGCCAGGGTTATGCTGGGGCATGATATTCTGGCTGACCTGTTGTCATGTGACCGGACGATACTGGAGGGGGGCCACCGGTGAACGGGGGCCGAGGGGTGGTCACGTGGTCCCGGAGAGCTCTCGGGAACATTCGAGAAGGGGCCCGAAGAGCCTGGAAGGTGGGCGGGGCTAAGGGCGGAGCCAGCCCCAGCCCGGGAGCATATAACGAGAGATCCGTGAGGAGCTCGGGGTTCTTCAAGTGTTGGTGTTCGAATATCCACGTCGGGGCGAAGAAGCCTCTAGCCACGCGGTCCGGGACCCAGCAGCTTGTGGTCCGGACCGGGATAGCGAATCGTGTCTAGTTCTGCCGTAGCGTGGCTAGATGGGCATTCGAGACCCGAGCGTAGGTTATGTTGTGTTCGTGTTGTTGTGTTAATAAATAGTGTTGCTCCTAAGTTAATGTCTGCGACTCAGTTGGACTCACGACAATAATACAATTTGGAGACGATGATTAGTAGACACTCTGCATTGTGTTCTGTCCTCCCGACAATCGGGCGACCCCACAACAGATGGGCCACCAGAGGTTTGTGAAATGGCAACGCTTTGTTTCAAAGTGTTATTCCGAGGAGCAATATGCGTCACTGCAATCATGACCAGACACGCCATTATTACCCTCCACGTCACACAATACCTCAGGCTCAGTCCCTCAGCGCAGAGTCCACCCCAAATCACTATTATGATGACACACACATTTCACATGACTTTACCGAAAATTAATGCAGTCACGAAAGCTTTAAGTCAAGATTTGCTTTGGCCTCTTTAAACCACACCCCACCTCCCGAAGGCGAGAAACCCCCTTGCAAGCCACGCCTAGCACCGACGTGGCAGATGATGATGCCGAATGCATCACCTAAGCCCCATCCATCACCTCTCGTCCAGGGGCACACGCGGGAACAGAAGTCAGACTTTTTTTTTCCCCCAACAGCGTTCGAGTGATTTTATCAGTCGAGCAAATGGGATCGATAATCGTTATAGAGTAATCAATTAATCAGATAACCCAGCTCAATCTGAGAAGAGTATGACAGCACGGTGCTTGTGACATGTTGCAACTCCATGATAGACATCACTCTGGGCGCGCGTGCGTGTGTGTGGGAGTGTGGGTAGCTTGGTAATTTCACGCATCATTAGTCGTCGAGTGCTCTCTGCACCAGCGATCACGGACGCTGTCTGCATGATAACGCGGTAGGCAGGCCACGGGGTACACATTCGCTCCGACACTGTCTTTCACTCAAAGCTGGAAATACACGAACGTCCACGTAACAACATTGGTGGACCTAAGCTAAACAATGTTTTTTCTTTTACCATGGAAGCCCCACTGAGCTATACAGCTCTTTTATAAGCGACCTGGCTACAATTGATAGCTCAAGGAAGTGGCTTTTCACGTGGAAATGAATAGCAAACCAAATTCTCTCAATACTCTAGCAAGCAAATACCCGCAAGGACTGATCCTGCCGTGGAATGTCCACTGGCGGCTCAGGTTTGCCGATGGACGATGAGCATTGCCCCATCGCGTGTGTGAGCAGGGACACTCTGAATTGTGACGTCTCAGAAATTCCAAAAGGAGCTCCACAGTCGCGCAAGATACTCGGGAATAAGGAAGGGAAGCATTGCAGAGGTCTCGAATCAACTTGACAGGAAGGCATTTCAAAAGTGATGACTAAGAGAACGTCGTGCTGCGATGTTGTGACGGAGACTGACATTGGGGTGTTACCCACGACGATGGGCCATACTGCACTGTTCGTAAGATTGGAAGTTGTTTGACTTCACGCATTCTCGTACCGTGCATTCTATTCATAACACTCAGGACCGTTTCAGATCATAGTCGCTGGTGTTGGTTGGTGTTGAACGGAAACCAGGGTCGGTTCGCTGGGTTCTTAGCGCAGTGCGCCAACCACTGCCACACTGCTCCCCTGGGGAACAGGCAGACGCACAATAACGCACACTTCATTTTCAGACGAATGGATTCAAGGAAGCAATGCTAGAACAAAACATATTTACTCGAGACAACGGTGATCCAGGATCACTCGACAACTTCATGCATGGGAACGGGAGGTGCCGGTGAGATTTTAGAGATTGCATAGAGTGAGACGATACAGCAGGGGCGTTCGGGCACCGTTAACAACCGCTGGGGTCAAACTCGCATGAATGAGGTAGGAATGGATTCATAACGGTTCCACAATTCACACCGATCTACGACCAGATCACCGGTTGGCTACGGACGGTGCGAAATAAGTTCAACGTACATCTCCGATGCTAAGCAGGGTCGAGCGTGGATAGTGCTCGGCGGATAGGCGCCACCATGCAAAACAGGTATTATAGGCTGCGGGGTTGCATTGTGGACAGCAGAACCCAGTGCAGCGACATATATTGTTGTACGGTAGTTTTATGCTGCACACCATTAACCCGCATAGACCAGCGTGTTGGTGTATGGTCAGATAACCGCCACGACCCGCACGGCGTAGGGAGGCCCTCATCCAGCGGTGGATTGGCGAAAGGGCCGCTTGTTTGTATTAGCAGCCCTCCGCTAGCAGTGAAAATTCCACATTTTTAAGATGAAGAGTCTCTCCATAGGTAAACCACTCCTGACTTCTCACAGTGTGTTACTTATTTTATTCATCCGAGGAGGGTGGGGGAGGGGGGTGATGGAATGGGTCGACCCCCCGGCTGGGGTTTGAACTCGCAAGCTGATTGTGAGCACAGATCCTCCTGCGCGGATGACTTCTCACAGAGTCGTTACCATAGAGACAATGGGAGCACTGCGAACAAATACGTATGGCTTGAAGCTAGCTCCTAAGATAGCTGTGGAATTTTCACATTCTTATAGCAGGGTCCAGTATCTAAGATACTTAAACAAAACATCAAGTACTACTTATCACGCAATGGTGAAGCATCACCATGAGGTACCCCTTTTATCAGCCCCACGGGGATATCATGATGATGCTGATGGCGACTATGATAACAATTACGATGATAATTATCATGATGGTGAAGATTATGAAAATGGTAATGATGGGATGAGTCAACCTTGGTCGGAATATGGGCTAATCTTCTGGGCAGAGGTGGCCATTATATAGCAGAATAGCAGGTAGATTGCTGACTTCATATTTATAGAAAGAACCAAAGAATACGAAGAATATTCATCTTTAGAGATTTATCGCATCATCTTCTTGTATGCATAGGTTGTCAACACATACACACTCTGTTATGCTCTCGTATGAAAAAAGCAAATACATCTCTAATTAAGCATCGGCCAAACAGCTCAATGGCAAATCCTTCATAAAGCATTGAGAGACGCATCACTCTCCGATTTGTTTTTGTTGCGGGGAATGTCGTCGAACATTTTTGCTCTGCGTGCTGGGATATTTTTCAGAATGTGGTCTCCGCACAACACGTGGTACATCCCGGGGACACGTCGGGCAGCTATTGCGGCAGCACAGCCACAAAAACCTACAAATCGGTTATCTCGACACCTCTCTCGGTGACATAACGGATCGATGTTGTTTGAATATTTGTCAAAGACATTGCACCGTTGGCTGTAGCGACACGCAGGCAGACAGGGCATGCACACGCACATTTATTGCAGTCCAACGTGCAGGGAACGTGTGCCGGGGAAGGACACACACGGGGACACACCGTAGTTTGATAACACTTAACGCAAAAAAAGGTTAAAAGTACAAAAGCCCCAGGTACTCCACGTTTCATTTTCATGCGTGGTCCTGAGCCAATTTTTTGGGGTTTCACATTTACATTGTGAGAGCCATTCTCTCCACAGGATATCCAGCGGTCAGCCACTCACACGGACCTCAAGGTTGTTCATAGCAGCGTTATCTCAGTTGGCACAGCAACACAACTGAAAAAATAAGGGTGTTAACAGCAGCTGAGTGTTGTGGCAGGTTGGCCACCATGGATGGGTCGTGTGACTACGGCGTTCGGGTTGGGATGAAATGGAGAACGATTTGGTGGGTGGCCTGTCAATCGTTGCCTTGCTATTGCCACGGTGGTAGTGGTTGGTACCATTGCAGCGTTAGCGCGGTGGCAGAGCCGGCGCGGCAGCGCGGTGTGCCCGTCGCGTTACAGAAGCTCTGGCCGTGTCAGTGGCGTTGCTTGTGCCCGTGGCAGCGCTCGTGCTGCGGCGGTCGGTGTTCGTCCCGGTGTCGTCGGACCAGCGTTGGTGGTGGTGGTGTGGGTTGCCGTGGTGGCTTATCAGCGCTTTGCCTATGAGCGCGGCTCCTTGCAGTCGGGGCAGGTTGCCATGGCCGCGTTGTAGGGCTCCAGCTGCAGGGTCACCTCGTGGAAGCCGTGCAGCTGGCGCAGGCGGCGCGTCGCCTCCTGCAGCAGCGGCTGCATGGCCGGCTCCCCCGGGCCTGCACACACCGGTACAGCCTTTGACAGACCGCTGCAGCAAGTGCGGGTAGCGCGTATGAAGGGCCAACATGGCACGCACACGAGGGGGGTGGGTGGCCAAAAACCACGCCCGGCCGCCTTTGTCTCCCCAGCGCTGATGTTTACACACAACACCGGGTACTGATTTAAGGTTCAGTCGACCTAGGGGAAACTCACCAGGACTAGTTTAACTATCCGCCACTGTAATTGGTCGTGAACGGGAATTGAACTCTGGTCGCTGGGCTCGTAGCGTGACGTGCTAACCGCTACACGAGAGCTCCCCACACACACAAATTACATGCACACGTAACAACAACACGGCGCTTGTGCCAGGCTAGGTACACTTTGAGGCCACGTGAAGTGTCGAAGGCTCGCTTAAAGGTCACGGGATGTGTCCAGGTGCCATGGATTGATCGACTGAGATGACTGGAATAACACTACCTGTGCTCCCTACTGTGCACACATAGCCACACAACAAAAATAAGACCCCCGTATAGCCTGAACAGACTGTTGGGGCAGTTGTTTTTATCGAGCACCTATGAAGGCCGCACAGTACACGAGGGGGTGGATGGCCAGCACCACGCCCGACCGCCTTTATCTCCTCTTTGTCAATGTTTACACACCGCACCAGGTACTCATTTGAGGCTAAGTCGACCTACACACATATACATACAAGTATGTACATATCCACACATATATCCACAAAATCTACACACAGACACATACATACCTACATACAACACACGATCACATTACAGTTATGGCGAGTGGCTAGTTGGCAAGTGCGTTGGGATTAGAGACGGGGTTTGGCGAGTGCGATTATGGTTCAGGCGAGCGATTGTGTCTGGTTGGCTGATGGGTTATGGTCAGGGGTAGGGCCAATATCTCGTGAGTGTGGTCAATGCCAATGCTCGTGTCTGGTTGGCGAGCTTAGTTTGGTTAGAAATAGCGCTAGGATTGTGCTGTAATGACCGAAATTTTACCCCAAGCCAATAGGCAGCCTAGCGGCTATTTGGAAATTAAAGGTCTCCGATCGCTAGAAAGAGGCCTCCTCGGTGATTGTTCGGGGGGCAGACTTTTAGAGGTCACTCGGAAAACAGAGAAGATCCGTTTGAGGGGAAGGACAGGGATTGGCTAAGGGAAAAAGGTGACAAGAAGCTTCCAGAAAGGGGGCTCGAGGAGTATAAAATGGGACAGCACGAGGAGTGGGGACGTTCGGAGGAAGTGACAAGCTGAAGGCAAGAACGAAGCCTAGGGTCTCCTATTGTGACAAGTGACCCAATAAAGTGTCTCGAATAACATCGTCGTCAGAGTCGTTACAGCGCTACAGCCTCTCTGATTGTCTCGTGTGTGTCCCTGCCCCCCGCCTCCCCCGAACTCCACGTGCCCCCCGTGCCAACCGGTGACGAGGTGAGCCGAGGCGGCGCGGCGACCCGAGGTGAGCGACCACAGGTGGAGGTCGTGCACGGCCTGCACGCCCGGGATGGACAGGAGCGACCCCTGCACGTCGTCGAATCGCTCACCCAGAGGGACACCTGTACACACACACACCACACACAACAACAACCGCCATTCACCACTAAGTGGCGGTGACGTCACCACGGCGCTAGTGCCAGGCTCTGTGGACGTCAAGGCCACCTGAAGTGTCGAACGCCCGCTGGCAGGAGGTCACGGGGCAGACCCAGGTGCAATGGGTCGACTGACTGAGATGACCGGCCGATGCACCACCTGTGCCTCCTCCTGTGCCAACTTGCTGTGTTTTATCCGCCGGCGCTCCGCTCATTGTTGTGAGCATCGCTCGTTTGCCCTCTGTTGTTGCTGGAGGGCGACTGCCTCCAATTGCCCAGTAGCGTACTTCACGAGCCTCCTCCATATAGATGGCTGGTACCAGTCATCAGCAAGTCCACTCAGCTCCACATCCTCTTGTACCACATCACTCCATCTCTTCTCTAGCCTGTGCCGCGCCAATTTAGCTCCCTCTATCCGGCCGAACAAAAGTTGTTTAGGCATGCGGTGGCTGGGCATGCGGGCTACATGACCCAGCAAATGCAGCCTTGCTTGCCAGAGGAGCTCACCGATGGCACTTTGTCCAGATCTTTTAAGGATATGTGAGCTCCGCACACAATCCAGCATGGTTAAACCCAGGATGGATTGTAGGCAGGCCAGCCTCAGTGTTTTCAACCGGCGAAGATGTTCCATTACGGGGGCCCACGTTTCCCAAGCTTAGAGGCGGGAGGACATTACCGTGGTCTAGAATACCTGGAGATTCGTGTGGAGCAACAGACCAGGTAGCTTCCACACAGCGTTACGCAACCCATGAAAAGATATTGCCGCTTGACTGAGTTGGAGTGAGACCTCTGCTGTCAAACCTGAGCCGGTCATGAGCACACTGCCCAGGTATGGGAAACTCTCCACTCTCTCCACAACTGCCCCATCACCAATTGGGAGTTGTGGGGGTGGAGTGTCTGATGGTACAAAATACCCAGGCAGGTGCTTAGTTTTGGTGGGGCTAATGGTACGGCCCCACCTCTTAGTGGCATGCTCCAGGTCCAGCAGCAGTGCCTCCAACTCCTCTGATTGAGCAGCAATCACCAGATCATTGGCATACAAAACACTGCACCCGGGCATCCATCAGCCTCCCAGAAATCCCTCCAATACAGCCATCGAAGTCTTCACAAACTACGTTGTCGAAATAGATGTTAAATAGTGCGGGAGCCAGAGGACATCCCTGCCGCACCCCAAAGTGAACAGGGAATGGCTCCGACTCCTGACCACACACACCAAAGACATCCCCCATATAGCCTGAACAGACTGTTGTGGCAAGTGCTGCTACTGAGCACCTATGAAGGCTGGAACGGTACACGAGGGGGTGGGTGGCCAGCACCACGCCCGACCGCCTTTGTCTCCCAACCAGGTACTAATTTGAGGCTGATTCGACCTAGTGGAGGCCCATGACCGGTTCAAATAAACGTCACTGGTGTTGGCACTTGGCCGTGAGCGTGAATTGAACTTGGGTCTCCAGGTTCGTAGCCCAGCACGCTAACCGCTACACTACCACACACCACAAAGACATACACACACACCACACATACATATACACACACCACACACACCGCACATACATACACACACCACACACAAAGATACATACACACACAACACACATACACACACACACACACCACACACCATAAACAACACACACACACCACATATAACACACACGCCACACCACACACACCACGCACGCCACACCACACACACCACGCACGCGCACAACAAACACCACACACATACACACATCGCACACACCACGAACCCCACGTACACCACGTACAAACACCCCCCCCCCACACACACACCACACAGTCATGAGGGGAACAATAATAGCGACCATTCACCACCTGGCTTGAGCCAGATGACGTACACTTTGAGGCAATTACGTGAAGTGTGGAAGGCAGACCCAGGTGCTACAGGTTGACTGATATGACAGATGCACCACCTGTGCTCACTACTTGTGAACACGTACCCACGCACACTCGCCCACGCGCACACAAACACACGAAACAAAGATCCCCTGTATAGCCTTAACAGACTGTTGAGGCAAGTGCTGTTAGTGAGCACCTATGAAGGTCGACACGGCACACGAGGGGGTAGGTGGCCAACACTACACCCGGCCCCTCTTTGTCTCCCCAGTAGCGATATTCACACACCACACCAGGTACTCATTTGAGGCTGAGTCGACCTAGGAGAGGCCCAGGACCGGTTCAAATAATCGTCATCGGTGTTGACCGTGAGCAGGAATCGGAACTCAACGCCATAGCGCAGCGCGCCAACCGCTTACGCTACCGCGCACACAGGACCAAGACAAGTAGCTCCACGACGCTTGCAAAATATGATCACGAAGGCATGAATTGCCCCAGTTCAGGAGCCTTTCCCCATTGAAGCCCGTGAGCTTCTGCCAACAAACACTCGGGAGTTGCGCGGCTCGGTCCCCGACTCTGGCAGCGTCTCTGTTGGCTGCGTGGGTCGAACTCCGCACCCTCGCGCCTCCCACAAACCCGCGTCTGGGTGCTCGCGAGGCATGATGATTGCTTGTGCTGGGGGCAACCGAGTGGCCCAGGGGGTTAGAGGGGGCACTGAGAGGGCACAGCCGAGATCGAATCTGGGCGGCCACCCGCCGTTTAACCAGGTCACGTGTAGCAAAGCGATGGCCTCGGCTCGCTCAGCAATGACCGCAAAGATTCCCTGCATAGCCTTATCAGACTGTAGGGGCAAGTGCACCACGCCCGGCCGCCTTTCTCTTCCTGGTGGCGATGTTTTCACACCATCGCACCAGCTACTCATTTGCGGGTGAACACACACAAACCCATCACAATGAATGTGGGGTTTCACTTTGATTACGTTCCAGATCTGAGTACTGAAATGTGATTGACGTGCAATGACCATTTTCAAAAGTGTTTCCAGGATGTCATTTTCTGCGGCTTCCCTCTTGCACAGGGCGATGCTCTACGGTTCTGAACATACATTCCTGTATTTCTTGACGTGGTGCCGATAGCCACGAGCTCGATTTCTCACTTGATATCTTCCAAGCAGCTGGTAGACTACACTCGGCAAGCGGCTCATAGCCACAGCCATTGCGCGGTTGGCTACGTATGGTGCGAAAGAAGTTCAACATACGTACATAGATGTGGTATGCCAGTTATGAAATGTTTTCTAGGTCACTAATGCAGAGAGACCCGGCGAGAATTATGGCCATCGATCGAATTGAATCTTAATTTGTAAAAAATAAAAAGGGATAATATCACTTTACGCATTTTCTCTCCGGTTATATTTCCATTGTGCCCCCAGAATAATGCCACGACGCAGACTTCCATTCGCAACTCTGTCAGCAAAGCATTGAACCCAGGAGACCGATGCCACCGAACTACTTCTGAAATATCTTTGATTGGTCTCTTTGTCCAACATTTAGCTTTGATATGCCCTGCTAAGAATGTTATTCACTTTTGATATTCTTTGGTCCTTTCGGTAAAGTCACGTAGATAGAAAAATAATAATAAAGTGAATAAAAAATAATAAATAAAATGAAAGCAACGACGTTTAAATCGCAACACATTTACTTGTCAGTGAAACCAAACATTGTATTTGCACTTCATTCGTTGTATGCTCAATCAAGCAATTAGCCAAATTGAATGTAGTTTTGTTTGTGTACAGATTGTAAATGTTGTGGATTTGCTCTCCAACACACCAGTGTGCTGTACTCGTAACGAAGTGACATGTTCTGTTCACGTGACTAACCTTACTATTTGGCTGTGTTGGGTGGTGGCGGGTTTAGCGATGCATTTATATTTACACGATCTAATAAAAAAAAACTATATTATGTTTGTGTACAGTTATTGGTGACCGGGCTAAGACCACCGACTCGCCACACTCGAGGACCCAGTTTAATCACACTTGGCTGAAACCCGGATTTCGTTGGCAGGTTTTGTGCTCCGACGCGGTTCTACGCCCTCTGAGCCACCCGTGGCACCTCGCTCATGAAGAACCCTACGGGGGAGACGCTTGATTTGCAGAGCAAGTCATTGTGGATTTTGGATATGTCCGTCAGCGGAAAATGTTAGGGCTCGGCAGGACACGGGTGAGTGTCGATGGCCCCCAGACGTTACCCGCCCCAGTGTGACAAACGGGCGCCGGGTCTCGCAGTGACTCTTGTCACACCCAGGACGTTGTTTAAGTCAGCGCCCTGCTACTGCGGCAGCTTTAAACGAAAAGTGAGCACACAGCAGCCGTTTATATATCACCGGGGCAGCTGCTGCTGCCTCTGCTGCACGGAAAGATAAATTATTTTATTGCCTTCCCGAAACTCGATTGCTCCATCATTCTCCTCTCTCCAAACCTGC
Organism: Lethenteron reissneri; assembly: GCF_015708825.2. NCBI lineage: Eukaryota > Metazoa > Chordata > Hyperoartia > Petromyzontiformes > Petromyzontidae > Lethenteron > Lethenteron reissneri. The sequence continues at coordinate 14,012,103 of NC_083797.1, read as the reverse complement.
AATCCTGCACTCTGCAAGACGGTGTTTGCGGATCAAGTTGTGATGGAGCAATTGTGCGTGCGGTGCAGGCAGCGTGATGTCCCTGATTACTAATTGCTTTCCTCAAACACAATATGCTCAAAGTGAATTTGTCGCACATCCCAGGTAGGACACTCATTAAGGGGAACCTTGAGATTTGGTGTGGGTTTCCTGAATAAACATAGGATTCCTATTAATGCCATCTGTTTCCCCACGAGATTCAATTTGTATTATTTCTCTCCCAGCTCTTTTTCTCATCTCCTGTTCCTCGACCCTCAGCCACTGCTCTGTTCCCCTTCCCCCTGCCGCCGCTCCGCACATCGGGCCGACTGGAGTGTGAAATGAAACGGCGCTGCCATAAAGACACGCTGGCGCGCTCCGTGCGGAGCGGCTCGTGAATTACGACGACGATCACGGCGACGACGAGGAGGAGGAGAATTTGCAAATGGAAAGGGTTCTCGTGAAACTTCTTATTCTGTCCCTGCCCTGAGATGTCCATCGCTACGGGAAACACGCACGCCCGTGTGCCCGCCCGTCCGCTCGCTCTCTCTCTGTAAATCGCGATCGTGGACAGCGAAGCCAAAGCGCCGACCACATAATTCGTTCACGGGCAGCACCGCTGCTGCAGCCATGACATGGCTTGCCGTCTTCGGCATTAGCCCAGAGCCGTTTTTGATCATCCCCCCTCCACGCCACTGCCACTGCTGCCATACGAAGGAAGAAAAAGAAGACTGCAAATGAGTAGTTATAGTAATCACGGGTACACCTGGCATTCATGCGATCATTTCAGTGCAAGGCTATCACGAAGACTATGCGTGTCACACACGGGTGATGTTTGCTGTGCAGGTTTTTCTCAAAAAGATAAATAGGTGATTGGCCGGTGATTTATAAAAAAAAATCTCATTTGAACCATGATGATACCAACACACATGTCCGCTGTGAGGCAGATGGCAGTATTAACCAGTGCGGCCAATAGGCTCAAACCCCTGCAACAAGCTGCAGATACATTACCGCTTGGCCATGCCACGTCGGTCAAATCATATACTTGAATTTGCCACCAAATATATCCCAACTAGGTGGCTAGTTCTAATCCCATTCGAGAGCTGACTCGACCCTTCATCTTGTTGCCACCATAGGAATGTGGAATTTCCACCACTGGCTCAGCCACTGCACCACACTTGTGTGAGCTGGGAGATACATTGGGCCTCGCGTAGTAATGGGCACAAAAGGCGATGCTCACAAAATGCGCAAATCTGTTTAACGTTTGGTACGCGCTCAGAATTACAAGAAAATGTTCGCACACGTAAAACATATTCACCCTAGCCCAGCCCCTTGCGGTATTGTGCTGTGCTTCTACGCTCCTACACCAACGCTTCCCGCCTTCGCCAACGTGTCCCGACCGGCGCGGTGAAGCATGTTCCACACTCACCCTCCATCAGCACCTGAAGCACGTCGCGCAAGATTGTGACGGTGGTCACGAGGACGAAGAGGGAGAAGATGAACGTGCAGATGGGGTCAACGAGCTTGTACTCTGGCTGGGGGGGGGGGCGGTGGGGGGGGCACAGTGGGCACAAAGGACCCGAGGGGAGTCGCGTCAGCATCAGTGGTGAAATTCATCATCGTCACGGCAAATTTACATCGTGAGCATCGTTGCCAGCCACAAACACTAATTTCACCACCATCACCCTATTCACATCATCACACCCTATTCACATCATCATAACACCCTATTCACATCATCATCATCACACCCGATTCGCATAATCTTCATCACACATAAATAACATCTTCACCACACTCAATACAAATCATCATCACACCGTTTTCACATAATCATCATACCAAATTCACACCATCATCATCACACCCTATTCATATCTACATGATTATTATAAAGGACTTCATCATCATAATAATAGCAGTTTATTCACATTAGCAAAAGTATCATCATCATAATTACTAAATTCACCATCAGTTTAGCACGTAGGTTTTCACGACCAATATTTCCATAATAGAGGTTTTTGGGTTAGATCGCGTAATCGAACACAAAACCCTCTATTATCATCGTCATTGTCGTCGTCACTTATGTACATCAAAAACACCTTCCCCTCTTTTTCATCAAGAGCTTGTTACGTGTTCTTTAACCACAGACCGATGTTAATCTGTGGCGTGATTAGAAAAATACGTTGAATCGGAGAGCGCCTCCGAGTAACGAGCGGGGCAAATGGAGCGTGGGAACGACACCGCGATGGCCATCTAAAAGCACCGCGCGATTATTGGCATTAAACTCGTAATGGTTCTCTCTCGAGCGTTTTCACTTTCAAAAGATAATTGTTTTAAATGAAAGAAACCTCATTTAAAAAGTCCAGAAAATATTCATTACAAAAGTAATTTAATTGCAGGGGATTAGTTATGAAGTTGTCTGCTGGTCAACGGGGTTCATAATGGATCTTTTAGAAAACTGAGCCAGCACCGCTGAGAGCCTGGGCTCGACACCGCGCACCGGTGATTAAACGAAGTTCAGAAGCGTCGTGAGTTCATGGTTTTGGCTCAGTCACCCAATGAATGCACACATATCCCATCATATCAATTAGGTTTCAATTCGGCATGAACCAGCAACAAGGATTGGATCAATGACATCCGATATACAGGTTTCCCTCGCTTTATGCCGGTTCGGTTTGTGCGCTTTTGCGCATATGCGGCTAACCTATTTCTACAGTGACAGAAGTGACCGTGGTGTTTGAATATGAGCGTGTGATGACCCACCATGGGAACGGTGGCGCAGTGGTTAGCGCCCTGCCCTACGAAACCGGCGACCTGAGTTCGATTGCCGCTCACGGCCAAACCACTAACGATTATCGGAAGCGGTCCTGGTGCGGTGTGTAAACATCACGACTCGGGAGACAGAGGCAGATGGGTGTGGTGTTGGCCACCTACCCCCTCGTGTGCCGGCCGACCTTCATTGGTGCTGCTCGCTAACAGCTCTTGCCCCAAAAGTTTGTTAAGGCTATACGAGGGATCTTTGTTTTGGTGGCTCACGAGCAACATTTGAAAGCACACAGGAAACGTTTCCCAACCCGTGCTGTGAACAGCGAACACAGGTGGCAAGATAGACCCGTGTAGGATGCCCCCTGCTATCGGCCCGGTGGCTCAGCAGCAGAAGGTGAGGCTCACGGTCGCGTGCTCAAATTCGGACTGGGTGTTGACTCGGCCCCGTCATTCCTCCGGCGTTGGAAACGGAGGCTGGGAGCATCCATCGCCACCTTCTGCCGCACTTACCTTAAAGAAGATAATGCAGGCAGCGACGAGGACGCCTATGCTTTGCAGGAGGTCTCCGAGGGCGTGGATGAAGGCGGCGCGGATGCTCGGGTTGGAGTGGCTCTGCAGGTGCGAGTGGCCGTGCAGGTGAGAGTGTCCGTGCAGATGAAGAGGCACCACTGGGGGTGCCTCCGAGCCCCCGCTAGGTCCGGAGGAGTGATGGCCTCGCGCGAGGAGAACGGCCATGCTGCAGAGAGAGAGATAAGTTCTGATTGGACAATGTCATGTCGTCAACATGAACACCGTTGACGAATATGATCTTATTTTGTCAGGCGGAGCGAAATGTCTCCACTCTTTCTGGCCTCTTGCCACGGCAATGGCTTCGTGTAGGCCCATGAGGCTGTGCGAGCTCCTCCCCCTCCCTGGTTGTCGATGCATAGGGCCATTGCTGGTCATCTATTGCTCTCCATCCCAGTTGCCCGCACAAACCAACGACGCCTGTGCTTTTATCTCTTCTGCATGAATGCGATGGCCACTGACGTTGTCTATGTGGGCGCTAGCATCTCTAACGTCCTTCCCCCGCACGTCAGATTAACGATGTGAAGGAAGTTCTACATACATACATCAAATTCATCAACTCTGTCTTGACCATCAAAATCACTATATCTTCATAGTCTCATCATCACTATCTCTGAAATAATCTTCGTACATGTGTCATTACAAGGATGGTCATCATCGCAATAATGTTGATACTGATCTATGTCATTAAAATAATCTTCATGAAGCGCCGCCACCACCACCACCACCACCATCATCACCAGTACCGTTCACCTCGTGATCATCGTTATTGACATCACTACCAAAATCATCCTCATCTCTTGTCACTATGTGTTGTATAATTTTGGAGGTCACGCCTAACATCACAATCTTTGTCGAGGTGAAGTACCGGTGAAGACGCTTGACGCCGAGGTTGAGGCACACGTATATTTATTTCACAATACGACAGTGGGCATATACACACTCGAGGGGGTATCGGCCCCCTCACCCGTATAACTCGGGATACACCCCTAGCTAACTCTGTCCTAGCCCCGAATCCTCCACTAATGGGCTAGGGGAGGCTAACTGGCCCGACACTGGTAAGTCGGGCCCGGTACCCGGAGTTCCAGACCAGCTCTTACAAGAGCACCGGCTCTGGCTTTCGGGACCACGCCGCTGGCTCAGTCCTGTCCGGCCCTGAAAAGGACATCGAACTAGGGGAGTCCAGGGCTCTATCTAAGACGTCTTCAGTCTTCTTCCCTTAGCTTAAACATAACTGCCGAGCCCTTTGAAACATCCCCTTTTATACCCAACCCCTCCCTGAGGGGTGGGGCCCCGGGGGATCATAACGTTCGAACCAGCCCCCCCCCAGGGTGTCTGGCTCGGACGTCGTAGAGGGCACCTCCTCGTGCACTTACGTAGCCCCGCCCACTGTGTTTGTTTTCCATAGGCTGCCATGCATAACGGGCCCTCTCTTTAACACCCCTACATCACCCCCCCCCCCCCCCCGCATAGCTTGCAGCCGTCCCGGCTGCCAACATACAAAAATGACAATAAAAGTGCATTTACACCTTGACCGCGCGTGTGCCTCACTATTTTTCAACAATAACAAGAACAGCAACAAGAACACAACAAAAGGCAACAGCAAGAAGAGAAAACAACCCGACGCACCCCCCCTTGAATAAATACGAATTCTGTAAAAAAAAACAACCTATATACAATTTGCAGGGAACCCACCATACACACAACACAGGTGAACCCAACGTATGTACATTTCAATGGGCAGGGAACACACCACCCACACAACACACAATGAACACAACGTATGTACATTTCAATGGGCAGGGAACACACCACCCACACAACACACGATGAACACAACCTATGTACACATCTTCCGGCCTCATAACAGTCTGCGCATTTTTGCGCGTGTCCTTGCAGCGGGCCCCTCACACGGGGTAACCCCGGGTGGCGGACCGTCAGGTGGCAATTGTCCGTCCCGGAGTGAGACCTCATCCGATGCCGCGCGACCGTCGGTATCCCCAGGAGGGGTGGTCGGGCGTGAGCCCGTCAGTCCTGATGCACCTGGAGGTGGCACGGCCGGCAAGGCATTAGGTGAGAACGACGGAGACGGACCCAGTGAGTCGGTCGACCCCCCACACGTTTGGCCACGCATGTGTGAAGTGGGTTTGTGTACCGCAATGAAGGGTTTTAACCTAGAGGGGTGCACGAACCATCGCCGCTTCCCCCATTTAATGCGCACGCACTGTGGTCGCAAAACTTCGACCACCTCCACAGGGCCCCGCCACGGCCGCGCCAGCTTAGGGGAGGTAGCCAGGGGCACTTGGGGACAGTGCAACCATGCCTTGTCCCCCGGCTTCCACTGTATTACGTGCGCCCGACCCAGCCTGAGGCGCTCATTCGCCTTTTGACGGAGGTCCGAGTTTAGCATAGCAGCATCCCGCGCCTCTGTTAATTTGGCCAGATTAAATTTGACGTGGTCAGCCAATTTAGTTTTCCCTTGCGGGTCGGGGATCTGCAGCTGGGCGCGAACAGGCGGGTCGGGTTCGCGACCGTACATGAGGTAAAAGGGGGAAAATCCCGTAGCTGCATGGGGTGCCATCCGGTATGCCGCCAAGACCCCTTGAATATGCAGGTCCCAGTCAGTCTGCGAGTCCGAGACCTGCTGTGACATCATTGACGTAATGGTGCGATGCAGGCGCTCGACCATTCCGTCAGTTTGCGGGTGATACGGGGAGGTACGAATTTTCTTCGTGCCTAAGAGGTCACAGACTTGTTTGAGTAATTTACCGGAAAAATTTCTGCCCTGGTCGGTCAGCAGCCGCTCCGGAGCACCTTTGTCCAGGACGTATCCCTGAACAAAGGCCTCCACGATGGCTGCTGCCGACTGGTTGGCAAGGGGCCAGGCCATAGGCCAGCGCGTAAAATACTCGACACCTGTCAACAAATACCTATTGCCCCTCGGGGTGGCGGGAAATGGGCCCAAAATGTCCAGCGCGACAAGCTCATTTATTCTGGATACTTTGATCGATTGCAAGGGCGGGTTAGACTCCCGCGCCGGCGGTTTCCGTTGCGCACACTGAGGGCATGATCCCAATAGATCCCCAACATCCCTCGTCATACCAGGCCAAAAAAAATCAAGTTGTAGCAGTGCAAGAGTCTTTTGGGTCCCCAGGTGTAATAGGCGCTCATGCGCGGCCCACACCACCTTGCCTCGCAACTCAGAAGGGACCACCAGCCGATGTCGCTGGGATTTGCCGTCCCAATGCATCAGCAGACCTTGCACCATTTCCCATGCATCCGAATCCCCCGTCACCCGCCCAGCACCCCCGACGCGACGACGCCACCCGAGGAGGGAGGTATCCTCCATTTGGAGGCGCCCCCATTCAGTGACGGGCAACCCCAACAGGGAATCTCTTCCCTGTTGTTCGATCGAATTAGTAACCAATGGTTCGTCGTCGTCGGTGGCTGCCAAGATCGGAACCGATGCGTCCCCTGAAGGCCTGCAACGTCCCGACCCCAGGAGGCATGCACATTCGGAGGTGGTTGGCATGCGCGACAGAGCGTCCGTATTCGTATGGCGAACGCCCTTACGGTAGGTGGTTTCAAAATCAAAGTCCTGGAGAACCTCCAACCATCGAGACAACTGTCCCGATGGTTGTTGAACTCGCAGGGCATACTGTAGTGCCGCATGATCTGTGCGGACGGTGAAATGCCGACCGTACAGATATGGGCGATACTGTTGGATGAAATAGACAATTGCCAACAGTTCCCTACGGGTGACACAATATCTTTGCTCCGCAGGAGACAACACCCGACTACCGTACGCGACCACCCGTTCCACGCCATCAACCACCTGGGAAAGCACACCCCCAATACCCGTGTTGCTCGCATCGGTGTCGAGCAAAAAGGGCTTAGAAAAATCTGGGTAAATCCAGGGAGGGGCTTTTACCAGGGCGTCCCGAAGGGAGCAGAAAGCAGCCTCCTCCTCTTGACCCCAGTGGAACCGAACCCCTTTAGATGTTAAAGCGTGCAGGGGTTTTGCAATTGTCGCAAAATCAGCGACGAACCGTCGGTAATACGACGCGAACCCAATGAAACTCCTGACCTCTCCCACCGAGGTGGGAGTCGGCCAGGAGCTGACACACTGCGTTTTGGCGGGATCGGTAGCAATACCTGAGCGTCCCACGATGTGCCCCAAATAACGCACCGAATCGCGCAACAAATGGCATTTTTGGGGCTTGAATTTCAAATTAGCAGCCCGCATCTTTAGGAAAACCGCCCGCAACCTCTGGAGATGTTCGTCAAAAGTTTTACTAAAGACGATAACGTCATCCAAATAAATGAGGCACGACTCCCATTGCAATCCAGCCAAAACCAATTCCATCAAACGCTGGAAAGTTGCCGGCGCTGAGTGTAAGCCCATCGGCAACCGGTTGAATTGGAACAGGCCGTGCGGTGTACGGAAAGCAGTTTTAGGCTTTGAATCATCGTCCAGAGGAAGCTGCCAGAATCCCGAAAGTAAATCCAGTGTGGAAAAGAATCGCGCTCCCGCCAAGGCGTCCAGCGATTCATCCATCCGAGGGAGCGGGTATGCGTCGGCAACCGAAATTTTGTTAAGACGCCGGAAATCAACGCAAAACCGCAACGAACCGTCCTGCTTTTTAACCAGGACGATCGGCGCTCCCCAAGGGCTGGTGGAAGGAGAAATGATGTCGGCGGCCAACATGTCATCAACAGCCGATTTGACATGGTCCTTTTCGGCGGGACTCAACCGAAACGGATTTTGGCGAATTGGCGCGCTGTCACCCGTGTCAATATGGTGACGCAGCAGGTGAGTACAACCCAAATCGTATTTATTCCGACTAAAAACGTCGGAAAATTCCCGCAGTAGTGTTTTAAGTTGTTGACGCTCTGAATCTGACAGGTCCGTCGATCCCGCACAAAGCGCCTCGAGCCACCCTTCATCGCTGTCCGAATGCGGTCGCGGCGCAGGGACAACGCTGACGTGATTTGTGACGGGTTCCTCACATGGCACCGGCGTTGCGTGAGCAAGCACGGTCCCCTGTGGGACCACCACCGTCTGCGAGCCCACATTGAGGACCGCGATGAAGGGTTCACCGTCCCCTCTTACTATGGTCTGGGCCGGAAGTAAATGAGGTCCACTAACCCCGGCCCTAGACGGCCCCAGCAGAACCCCTTGGGCCCCAACACCCTTAGCGAAGGGCCGCCGAAGTTTCAAGGGAATCAACATTTGCGCCCCCGGAGGGACGCGCACTGTTCTCTCTACGAATGCCGGCACCGTCGCGAACGCCGTCCGAGTCGTAACAGGCGATGGCAGAAACACCATGCGTCTGCCCGACGGGAGCTCAATACATCCCTGGTCGATCAATATCCTAATCGGCATTTTGGCCAGGAAGTCCGTCCCCAGCAGGCACGGAACCGCCAGCGAGGAGGAAACAAAAATCGGCCCAGACAATTTAATTTCCCCAATACAAATTTGGGCACGAATTTGTCCGATGATGCCAAGTGAGCCCCCGTTAGCCGCATAGAATGGTACGTTAACAGGCATCAAAGGACGACTCCGGACAGGGAGAATATTGTAAATCAACTCCGAAATAATGGTCGCCGATGCTCCCGTATCGACCAGGATGCGCACTTCAACCCCGTCGATGTGCCCCACAACGGCCGACGACCCCGACGATGCGGCTACCACACGATCGGCCAGCACGGACCACTGGCCGGGTTCGATATGAGTACCCGGGGTGGTGCGTGATGGTGCGATGGTGCGCGATATCGGCCCCCCTCTCGTTGCGGTGTTTGAGTGCGTGACGGGTGTGTGCGTGGGCCAAACATGTGGGGTGCCGCGACTCGCCGGGTTATGATGGTGGAGCTTGTGATGAGGCCCGTCGTCCCGTTGAGGTGTCGTCCCGCGCTGTCGAGGAGCGCGGCACCCCGAGGCGACGTGGCCCCGGACGCCGCAGTTGAAACACCGCGGGAGCGCCGTTGGAGGAGACGGATGGTTGAAACGGCCCGGCCCGTCCCGGCCCGACCGTGCTCCTATCGCCTGTTGCGGTCGGTGGTCGACGGCGTAGAGCTCCTCCGTCGGAATGGTGGCTGCAGCCACCGCACGCCCCGCCGATGCCCTGCTGGCTTTCCGCCGCAGTGACAGGAGGTTGGCGTGGAGGAGCCGCGCCGCCTGGAGCGATGTCATCTCCTCGTCCTCCCGGGCGACGACCGCGATGTCAAGGTCGTCTGCCAGGAGGAGGATCTTCTCCGTGACCATCGCCGTCGTCGTCCATACGAGGGAAGGCCGACTTAGCCATCGCCAGGAGGCTCGTCCGATATGCTAGGGGCGACTCCTTCTCACCCCGCTTGCGGTCGTAAAATTGCTGTCGGCATTCAGCCGATGGTCCATAGACCCCGCCCAGCAGCTGTAGTGTCATCGGTAACGTAGACCGCTTCTCTCTCGGCGCCGATGTGAGGGCGGCGAGCGCGTCGCCGTCGAGGAGCGCCGGCAGCGCGCAGAGAGCCTCCTCATCGGACCATTTCGCCATCTCCTGATGGGCGAGGAAACGTCGGCGAAAACCGGCCCAGTCCCCCTCCGCGCCGATGAACTCCTTCAGCGGGGGCAGTCTCTGATGAAGCGCAGCGGTCGTTGTGGACTCCCGCAGGCTGATGTCACCACCACTCGGCTGTGCGTCGGTGCGAACGGCCGATGGGATCGCCTGTCGCGCTTGTGATGACGTTGCAGCTTCAGCGACGGCGATGTCGGAGCGGATGTCTAGGCTGGCCACGCCCCGAACAGCTGTAGCGTCGATGGCGGGAATTTCAAATTCGGACTGCTCCGAAATGGCGGGAAGGCGCCCTGGTCGTTGGCTCGCCTCGCCCCGTGTTGGATCACCGGCCCCTAGTCGCGTGATGGTCTCCAGCGTGGCGGCAGCGGCATACAGCAGCTCCGCCAGCCTCCCGTGAGCCAGCCGTAACGCGTCTGGCTGCGGCCCCTCTTCATTTCGATGCCCCGGTAAGGAGGCGTCAGGCCCCGGCTGCACCTTGTCTTGTGGAGCCGTCTCGGGCTCGACGATCTCGGCAGTGTCTTCCTCCTGCGGTACTTTGGCCCGCGCTGTTTTCCGCGTGTCCATGTTCGAATTACTTCTGACACCAGTTGAAGTACCGGTGAAGACGCTTGACGCCGAGGTTGAGGCACACGTATATTTATTTCACAATACGACAGTGGGCATATACACACTCGAGGGGGTATCGGCCCCCTCACCCGTATAACTCGGGATACACCCCTAGCTAACTCTGTCCTAGCCCCGAATCCTCCACTAATGGGCTAGGGGAGGCTAACTGGCCCGACACTGGTAAGTCGGGCCCGGTACCCGGAGTTCCAGACCAGCTCTTACAAGAGCACCGGCTCTGGCTTTCGGGACCACGCCGCTGGCTCAGTCCTGTCCGGCCCTGAAAAGGACATCGAACTAGGGGAGTCCAGGGCTCTATCTAAGACGTCTTCAGTCTTCTTCCCTTAGCTTAAACATAACTGCCGAGCCCTTTGAAACATCCCCTTTTATACCCAACCCCTCCCTGAGGGGTGGGGCCCCGGGGGATCATAACGTTCGAACCAGCCCCCCCCAGGGTGTCTGGCTCGGACGTCGTAGAGGGCACCTCCTCGTGCACTTACGTAGCCCCGCCCACTGTGTTTGTTTTCCATAGGCTGCCATGCATAACGGGCCCTCTCTTTAACACCCCTACAGAGGCAACAAAAGGGCGAATAAGTAGCGGTTGGGTGGGTGACAGTGAGAGCCCTTTGTTGAAGGGGTGAACACGTGAACGAGGGGCTTTAGGGGCGGGCGTGCGTGAGAGTGACAAAAATAAAACTCTTCTTATTGGTTCTTTCGGTAAAGTCACGTAGAAGGAAAATAATAAAATAATAAAAATAAAACATAATAAAATAATTCTCACGACGTTTCGGCCACAACGCAAGCAGCCGTCTTCAGGTGCCTTCTCGACAGACCTGTTCTCCACCTGAAGACGGCTGCTTGCGTTGTGGCCGAAACGTCGTGAGAATTATTTTATTATGTTTTATTTTTATTGTTTTATTTTATTATTTTCCTTCTACGTGACTTTACCGAAAGAACCAAGAAGATGAATCCCTGCAGTCACGAAAGCTTTAAATCGAAATAAAACTCTTGTCCAAAAACAGTGCTGATTTTTTTTTAAGTTGTCCGTCTTCAGTTACCGTTCAGAAGTGACGCGATATAATCCCGTACTTTGTACTTTCGAACTCGTGCAATGCTATTCTGAATCATATCCTCCGAAGCGGACATATGTTCGGTTGAGCAAACCTGTGAGTATGGGCGCTGTGACTGGCTGCGGCCGTGCTCTGTGTGGATCGGCGAGGGCAGCCGCTGCTGCCCCAACGCTCACGAAGTCTCTCTGCAGCTGTTGAAAACAACCGCCTACACCTTTTCGCTGCGTGTGGAATACCGTTGATCTCTTCAGTTTTTGTTTTTAAATCGAATTAGAAAATGAAATCGCCCGTTATCGGTGATGTGATGATATCGGTGGTGGTGTGATGATATCGGTGGTGGTGTGATTATAACGGTATTGATGTCATTATATGGGTGGTGTGAGTACGCACCAGAGGTGGGACAAAGTCATTGTTATACAAGGCCAAGTCGAATTGCAAGTCTTTGTACAATTTGCCGAGTCGTGTCTGAAGTCATCAAATTCATGACTCGAGTCTGACTCGAGTCCAAGTCACATGACTCGAGTCCACACCTCAGAGGTGGGACAAAGTCATTGTTATGCAAGTCCAAGTCGAGTTGCAAGTCTTTGTACATTTTGCCGAGTCGAGTCTGAAGTCATCAAATTCATGACTCGAGTCTGACTCGAGTCCAAGTCACATGACTCGAGTCCACACCTCAGAGGTGGGACAAAGTCATTGTTATGCAAGTCCAAGTCGAGTTGCAAGTCTTTGTACATTTTGCCGAGTCGAGTCTGAAGTCATCAAATTCATGACTCGAGTCTGACTCGAGTCCAAGTCACATGACTCGAGTCCACACCTCTGGTACGCACTCATAACTAAGCGTTAATCAGCAAAGTGTCAGTTTCTTACCTGCGCTTACCAAAATTTCAGTAACATCGTCGACGCGCCTTATAAAACACTCGCACGCACAAGCCGCAGCCCTAAACACATTCATCCACGTCTCACGTCTCTCTCCCCTCACGCCTATAAATAACCCCTCACCTCATTTCCCCCAAAGTGAGGGAATCTGAGAGAGCGATGGTTGGCAGTTTATGGTGTCGGCTGAACGAATGTGCAGCTCGATTTGCCCGAGGGAGCGCTCCATCGGGGAAGGCGTCCGAGTTAAATGTCAGATTTAGACTCTCCGTGTCCCAACCTGCTTCCACCCATTCATTTACATTTATGCAGCGGGGCTCTTAATTTCTCACTGAATATATGACAGGTCGCTGTTGAAAGACTGGAACAGGCACGTCATTCAGGACGGGAGTAGGCGGCACAAGGATAGTGTCGCAGCCGAAGCGAGACGCATTTCGGATGTGGCGTGCTGCGTGTGTCAAAATATATCCCAGGGTCGCCAATCCGGCTGCTATGAATCCCTGTATACGTGGCGTATTAAACACAACGTGGGCGATGCCTGTTTCATAGCCATAGTGAAGTAACAACTGAGCCTGTTGGCCACCGAGTTACCGCAGCATTTGTTGAAGCAGGCAAAAACTAACTGGAGAATTGATGTTGACCTTTTGGAGTCTCATGAGCAGAGGTCGGCCTATCAGGATGGCGGCTGTGTCGCACTGAAGAGACCCGTATAATTTGAAGCCAGCGCGAGATTCGCATTGTTTAAACCAGTGGGTCTCAGAGAGTGGTCCCCGCACCACCAGCGAGTGGTCTGTAACGTTCCTCCAGGTAGTCTGCAGAGCTGTGAAGCAAATGCAGGTTGATCTGGAGAATAATGACAATTTTTCACCTTTTGTTTCGGCCAATTAATATTTGACTTATGATATATAAAAAAAATAAGTTAGGTAAACTACCCTGATTAAACTAAGCAATCCCTAAGATCAAAATGCCCCCCCCCCCCCATTAAAAAAGCCTTACAGCTGCGTACAAAAAGCAATGTTTTTATGTTCAAGTAATATGAATAGTTTTGTGTCACCTGTATTTAGAGAGAAAAATGAATGCGTTTTGACACCAGGGGTGTAGGATGCTGGGTGGTCCGCGGATTAAAAGATGCTGCTCCTGTGGATGATTCATCGATGAGCGTAGGTTCGCAATGATGTGGATGTCTTCCCTGGTGAATATATTGCTTCACGACCCACAATCATACACAACGGTGCACTGATTGTGTCCATATGAAGTCAGTGATGAGGATGATGTTGATGAAAGAAGGATGAAAATGTCAATTCGCAAAAATGTGGATGTCTTTCCTGGTGAATATTGCTTCACGACCCACAATCCCGCGCAAAGGTGCATACTGATTTTGTTCATATAAAGTCGGTGATGTTCTTGATGATGAAAGAATTGTGACTATATCAATTGTAATTATGCGACAGAAACAAAGATTCCCATAAAACTATAGCCTTTTTAGGCTGTTGGGGCAAGTGTAGTTAGCGAACACCTACATTAGGAAGTCATTGGAGCTATGCACTTTTAAATCTCGATCGAAAACGAATTTCTTTGAAACTGCTTTTTGTGTTTAGTCTGTTGTCTTTCCCCCACGCATCCTATTAGCGCGGTTGGCTACGTACGGTCCGAAAGAAATTCAATATACATACATGCAAGGTCGACATAGGTACACGTGGTGGTGTGGACAGCACCACGCCCGACCGCCTCTGTCTCTCCAGTGCTGATGTTAATACACTGCACCAGGTTCTCATTTAAAGCTGAGTCGACTTAGGCGAGACCCAGGACCGGTTCAGATATTCGCAACTGATGTTGGCCGTGAGCGGTAATCCGAATTCAGATATCCAGGTTCCTAGCGCAGTGCACTGAGCACTTGACTACCGCTCCCCAAAATGTATGTTACGCTTGCACACTCACGCACGCGCGCACGCTCTCACCCGCCCAGTAAACATGCAACGTTGGCTCGACGTTGGAATACGGTTGGAACCATTGACCCAACGTTGGCATGTGGCAGGAACCGTTGGACCAAGGGTGGCCCGTGGTTAGAATTGTTGGACTAACGTTGGTCCAACGTTGACCCAACGTTGGTAAGTGGCTGGTTGTGTGCAAGCGCACACACATGATGTTGACGATGACGGCGCAGACGGAGGTGGCGAGCATGGCCGTCCCTTCGATGGCGAAGTCTCGCGAGATCATGCGGCAGGCGGCCAGGTAGACCAGCACGCCGGTCACCACCCAGATGGAGAAGACGGAGAGCAGTGCGCCCAGGATCTCTGCTCACACGGACACAGACAAAGGTCCCCCAGGTAGTCGAATACAAAACGTCGAGGCAGATGCCGCTCGTGCGCACCTACTCGGGCCACCACGGCGCACAACGGGGTGGTGTGGCCAGCGCCACGCTTGACCGCCTTTGTCTCCCCAAGCGATGCTGTCGACACACCACACCAGGCGTTGTTTCAAGGCTGAGCCGACCTAGGAAAAGCCAAGGGGCCTGTTCTGATAGTCACCACCGATGTTAGCCATGGCCGGGAATCGAACCTCGGTGACTGAAGTTGCAGCACGGCATGATAGACGTCGTCACAGGTAAACTCAGGCCATCATTTTTCGCATGAAGCGAAGAGTGGTCAGCCTGTGAAGCAACTGGCCCCCACCATGCGACTGTGGAATTCCCACCACGTGCTCCGGGTCACCAATGGAGACACACCCTGCGCCATCGCTCATTCGAGCGGGGAGAGAACGCCAACCTGACTGAGCAACCGATTAGCCGCACTGATGGCTCCACACGTGTGCAACACCCTTCTCTCGCGACGGAGAAGAGCCGACCCCTTGGCTGCTAAATATTCATTTTCTCCGCACCCGGCACACCACGTCCAGTATCCACCGCTCGCCGTGGCTCTGTGGCTCCGCGTCAAACGCCACCTTTACCATGTCCATCCGGGAACTGTTCAGTGCAGGACTACACCCTGGATCCCCCCCCCCCCCCCCCCCACTATTCACGAACGGCACTTGAGACGGAGGCGCCGGTGCTGCTCACGCTCAAACCAAGCGATGTTTGTGAAATACTTGTTTTGATTTGTGTTTGAGCACTATTTGTTGCTCATGCTGTTTTTAGTCGGTTTTCGCGTGGCTTTCGGGCAAATACGTTGCCGTTGTTGTTCGCTGCTGTTAGTTTACACAGTCCAAACCTGCAGCGTCCGGTAATCGCCACCGCTGCCGGATGTCTTGGACCTACGGCCGTCTGTGTAACAGAGCTGCTTAGCTCACTGGGGCCTGACCAGCTGAAATAAAGTCTGAATCTGAGTCTACGTGTCTCTTTGTAACTCTACGAGTCTCTGTACCACTCTATATAACTGGAATGTCCTGTCACTGGGCTGGGGTTGTCCCCGAGCGACAGAGCTGTTGAACTCAGTGAGCCGTACCAGCTGGAACAGCGAGGTCTTGAGTCGTCTTGATTCGACCGATAGCGAAGGGGTTGGTCCTCACCTGCCCGGTACCAGCCGAACGTCATCCTCTTGCTGGCGGGTCTGTCAGCGAGCCACAGCGACAGGAGGCTGATGGAGAAGCTTGCAAAGTCGGTGAGCAGGTGGGCGGCGTCCGTCATGATGGCCAGGCTGTGCGCGAGGATGCCACCTTCAAGACACAGCAACAACGTTCATACCGCGTCGAACCACCCTGTACGAGCGCATGTCGAATTTCCTTCGCACCGTACGTAGTCAACCGGAGGTGCGCCGAACTCCCAAAGACCAATCGGTCAATGATCCCGAAGTAGGACCCTCGTAAAAAGAGCAACATCACTCAATTGAGCCTCTTCCGGATAAACACAGCAGTCACCTTCAATGTTATAGACCACTGCACATGTGCATGCACATCAAGGGATTACAAAATAACAAGTTACAGTCTTCTGCTGCACGGAGCATGCTTGACCATAATTCGCCATCGCTGATCAGTGCTGATTGGTGGAGAGGGAGCGGGTTCCCAGGAACTTATTACTCACCACTGAGGTGAGCCATGGCCTGGAATCAAACTCACGTGACGAGGTTCGTAGCGTCGCGTGCAAAGCACTCGCGTCGCTGCCCCCCCTCCCCCAGTGAGCGACAATGTCAGGCCAAGAAGCACCAAAAACAAACCCCAATCGTAGTGCAGTACCACGGAGTGCATACCAACACTGTGTCCGGAGGCGCATTACTCTCCTATACAACTGATAGGCAGTTCAAGCAGTGCTACCACTAGCGATTAAAAAGGTCGCGAGTTAAAATCCCAGTCAGTGGCCAAAACAACTCACCTTTCCCCCAGGATCAGTAAACACGACGACTACTTTGTGGGAAGTCAACAGTTCGGCATTCTTTAGCCTTGCGCCCTGCACAGACATGTGGGGTATTTCCACCACTCTGGTTTAGGGCCACCAATGGAGATGAGCATTGATATGATTTGTGGCGCTTACAATGAGTTTCTGAGCTACCCTCACCCTAACTCGATGCCCTAGACCAAAACATAGACCTCCCCCCCCCCCCCCACTGTAAGTACTACCTGCAGTGACATATCGTAGCTGAGAGAGTAATGGGGCGTTGCAGATTGGATATTCCATGATGCGGCATTTAATATCCCCCTCTGTCTTAATATCCTTTAAATCACTGAATTGATTTACTGAACCAAAGTCCGAAAAGACGGCTCTGAAATATTGTTTGATCGGCGTCAAACTAAAGATGAGTGCCGGCCTGTGCCTGAGTTGAGCGGGGAGATTTTGTGACATTGACCCGTTTCTAGCGTGTGGCATGTCCAGTGCATCTCTCATCGTCAGTCACCTTCAGCGCACGACTGGATGGAGGACTTCCCAGCCGCTGCCATCTCTCACGATCCTGCGGCGCAATAATTCACCCAGCACATGCCCCACGGAGCTGACGCCACCGCTCCTTCATCTACCTCCAACGAATCAATTCTGAGCACCCCCCTCCCTATCAACCCCGAAGCCCGCCACCCACCGATCGCCTCCCCGATGATGAAGACGAAGCAGATGACGCTGACGAGGTACAGCTGCCTCTTGGCTCGCTCGCTCTCCTCGCGCCGCCTCCGCCTCTGACCGCCGGCACCCGAGTGGCACGGGCTGTGGCCCAGCGCCTCGTGCGCCGAATCGACGCCAGCGTCGTCATGGAACTTGGGCGGCGGCGAGTCCGTCGCCTGGAGGAAGCTGTTAACGCTGCTCACGGAGCTAAGTGGTTTGTGGAGTGGGGCGCGGGGGTTTGAGTTGGAGAGATATTCGAAGAATGGTGTGGGGGTGAGGGTGGGGGTGGGTGGGGGAGGGTCACAAATCGTGTCCGAGGCTCACGGGTTTAGGTTGGGAGCCATGGGGGAATGAGGGCGCCACCGGTGAGGAAGGGTCTAGAACAGGAGTCGGCATCCTGCGGCTCTTTAATGACCGCTTCGTGACAATATTGATCAATTACCACCGTCTCGTATCCACCGCAGCGCATTGCGGCTCTTGGAACATCGAGTTGTGTTTTTTTTTTACCGAATTTGAAGAAAAAAATGGCTGTTCTTGTTTTTTGGTTACCAACCCCTGGTCCAGAACGATAGAGTCAAACCTTCTTGGTTTTCCTGATACAGCCATAGATCAGATTTACGTCTCACCCTTTAACGTCGTTTCGCAAATATCTCGTCACTGTGTTAACACCGCTACCCGATCTAGTCGCTGACTGCATCGTCCGTCTCGTTAGCCCTCGCCTCTCCTCCGCCTACTACTAACCCTCGACTCGAACTCGTTCGCGTCGCGCATACAGAAATGTACCGCAC
Source organism: Lethenteron reissneri (assembly GCF_015708825.2). Classification (NCBI taxonomy): domain Eukaryota; kingdom Metazoa; phylum Chordata; class Hyperoartia; order Petromyzontiformes; family Petromyzontidae; genus Lethenteron; species Lethenteron reissneri. The sequence goes on along the minus strand of NC_083797.1, from coordinate 13,993,838 downwards.
CGTGGAGTAGCATTTATCATTTACGTGCAGAATTTTGGTCATTCGGAAAAAAAATCGCTTTGATTTGCGTCGTTGCGATATTCGTCGTCGCACCTTTGAGGGACGCATCCCCGACGTAAAACGAGGATTTGCTGTGCTCATGCTGACGTCTTTAACCTGCCCAACACATGCAAACGCCAACAGGGATATTGTCCGTACATCCCAAGCCAGGACCCTCCTGAACAAGAACTGCGACACTCGGCTAAGGCTCACCTGGATATTCGAGCTTACATTACAGGCCACCACACGTCTACTCAAGGCGTGACATCCCATGCGGACAGTTAAAAGGGTACACACATCCTGCGAGCCATTTTATTCCAATGATGATTACGCTTTTTTTAACCAGGAAAGCCCCTGCTGAGTCTCATGACTCGTTTTCAAGGGGGCCCTGCCAAGTTTCCACAGTAGGGGACAATGGTTGCAAATGTTAATTCTTGGTTGAGTAATTTGCAGGTACATTCTGTTTTTTTTATGTGGACGCCAGCAACCCGAAGGTCTACTCTTCCGAAACTGACCTTTGAGGATTATTTAACATCGGCCGTGAAGCGGACGGGCGAGCATGTGTGTGCGCATAACGATGACGGCCGCTGGACATTCGAACCGTGAACCTCTGCAATACCTCCTCCCCCCGCCAGGCTGGCGCGGGGCCACGTCAGCGCCCAACGCGAACAGAAGTCGCCGTTCCGCATGGCTACACAATCTCCCCGTTCATGTCATACCGCGCGCAACGGCTGGAATGTCAAGCGATTTCAGATTAAAATACGAATGTACGGTCCTTGGTCAATCCACTTTTCGATTAAGGCCTGTTGCGAGGTGGGGAGGGGGGGCTACTTTGATCAAACGATAGCCAGGCTGGTTAGATCGGGGTATGTATGTTAAGGAGGACTGCTTCGCATATCACTCGCCACTGATGTTAAACCGTGGCCGGGATTCGAACCGAGGCTTGCGCAGTGCGCTAACTACTGTGCCACCGCTCCCCGGGCCCCAAATATGCACCAAACGCAGGAGAGTACACGTCTATAATGTGATCATACATACAGCATATGTGTAAAGTTGTAAACGCAATTCATGCTTTTGTAATTATGTACGTGTTGCATATATACGTGCATGTATGTGTATATGTGCGTGTATGTGTTGCTGTACATAGTGATTAAATGTGTACATACGCTGAATATACGTGCGTGCATTATTTGTCAGTGTGTGTATACATCGTGTGCTGTGTGTGTGTGAATATGTAACTGTGTGGAAGTGGTAGCATAGCAGTTAGCGCGCTGCGCTACGAACCCGGCGGTCCCGAGTTTGATTCCCACTCACGGCCGACACCACTGACGATTATCTGAACCGGTCATGGGCCTCCCCTATGTCGACTCAGCCTCAAATGAGTACCTCGTGCGATGCGTCAATATCGCTACTTGGGAGACAAAGGCGGCCGCGCGTGGTGCTGGCCACCCACCCCCTCGTGTGCCGTGTCGGCCTTTATAGGTGCTCGCTAACAGCACTTGCCCCAACAGTCTGTTAAGGCTCTCCGAGGGTCTTTCTCTTTGTTTTGTGTATATAGATGGGTTGCTTGTATACACATATGTTCTGTATATGCATCAAACGTACATCTGCGCTATATGTATCACATGCATATGTTTTGTGTATTCCATGTATACATGCTACATACATCAAATGTGATGTACGTATCACGTTCATTTGTTCTGTATGTTTTGCATGTATACGTGCTGTATGAGTCACATGCATACCTATGTGATGTACGTATCAAATGCGACTTTTGCATGTATACGTGCCGTATGCATCACACGTGTATATCTGTGTGCCGTGTGCATTACTTGTATGTGCGTTGTATGTATTACATGTGTATGTATTGCATGCTGTATGTATTACACGTGTATGTATTACATGCTGTATGTATCACATGCTGTATGTATTACAAGCTGTATGTATCACAAGTGTATGTATTATAAGCTGTATGTATCACATGTGTGTATTACATACTATACGTATTACATGTGTGTGTGCGTGTATCCGCGTACTTGTGCAGGTAGGTGAGGTAGGCGCTCTTTGCTCTCCCTTCCTCCAGCAGCTGCGCGTTCTCTCTGTCCGCCTCCATCCTCCAGCGCGCATGCGTGTGTGCGCGCGTGCGTATAGGTGTGTGTGTGTGCACAGGTGTGTGTGTGCGCGCGTGCGTATAGGTATGTGTGTGCACAGGTGTGTTTGTGCGCGCGTGCGTATAGCTGTGTGTGTGCACAGGTGTGTGTTTGCGCGCGTGCGTATAGGTGTGTGTGTGCACAGGTGTGTGTGTGCGCGCGTGCGTATAGGTGTGTGTGTGCACAGGTGTGTGTGTGCGCGCGTGCGTATAGGTGTGTGTGCACAGGTGTGTGTGTGCGCGTGCGTACAGGTGTGTGCGCACAGGTGTGTGTGTGTGTGCACAGGTGGCGTGGGCACACACTGAGGGGAGAGTGAGACACGGGGAAACTGAGACACGGGGAGAGTGAGACACGGGAAGAGTGGGAGACAAAGAGAGTGAGACACGGGGAGAGTGAGACACGGGGAGAGTGAGACACGAGGAGAGCGAGACACGGGGAGAGTGAGACACGGTGAGAGTGAGACACGGGGAGAGCGAGACACGGGGAAAGTGAGACACAGGGAGGGTGAGACACGGGGAGGGTGAGATACGGAGAGGATGAGACGCGGAGAGGGTGAGACACGGGGAGAGTGAGACACGGGGAGAGTGAGAGATAGAGTGAGACACGGGGAGAGTGAGAGATAGAGTGAGACACGGAGAGAGTGAGACACGGAGTGAGACACGGGGAGAGTGAGACACGGGGAGAGTGAGACACAGGGAGGGTGAGACACGGAGAGGGTGAGACACGGAGAGGGTGAGACACGGAGAGAGTGAGAGACAGAAAGGGTGAGACACGGGGAGAGTGAGAGACAGAGTGAGATACTAAGAGGGTGAAACACGGAGAGGGTGAGACACGGGGAGAGTGAGAGACAGAAAGGGTGAGACACGGGGAGAGTGGGAGACAGAGAGAGTGAGACACGGGGAGAGTGAGACACGGGGAAACTGAGACACGGGGAGAGTGAGACACGGGAAGAGTGGGAGACAAAGAGAGTGAGACAAGGGGAGAGTGAGACACGGGGAGAGCGAGCTACGCGAGACGGCTAGAGGATGACACTCGGGGACGTTGAGACGCGGAGACGGGGCGCGTGTGAGAGCGAGGGAGTCACTCGCGCGCTCTGCTCAAGTCTCCCCCCAGCAAACGTGACGCGGCGCTCCTGTGAAAACCACCCAGCGCAGCGCATTGTGACTTAACCGCGAGATGACGACGATGTTATAATCCTGCGTGTGCGCGCGTGCACCGCGCGTGACCTGCATGGGGCCCCGATTACCGTATGATAGCGCAATGAAAAAAATGCGTAAGCCACGCATTTCCGATAACGCACGGGATTTACTACGCACGGGGATTGCATTCAATTCCGCAAAAAACCGGTACGAATGATACAGAACAACCGCAAAGTTCGTCATCGATATCCGTGTTTCTAGAGGGTGGCCGCAAAGTCCTTCTGAATGGGGCGCCGTGGTGACGGGGGATGTTGTCTGCCTCGCCTGGGTATGCAGGAGGACGTGGGTTCGATCTCGACCTTGACGCCTGCATATTTGGAGTTTGCGTGTCTCTCTCCCCGTGGTCGCGTGGATGTGTATCCGGGGACCTGCGGTTTTTCGTGCCACATTTACAATCAACATGCATTAGCTGCTATAAATGTCCACGTGATAAACCGTTTCGCTGAACGATCATTTGTGGGCAGGTCGCTTCTGAAAAATAGCTATATAGCTCAATGAGCCTAACCTGGTAAAATAAAAAATAAAGTTTATGCCCTCGCCATTCGGGAATAGGTACATTATTTGATGCAGGGATTCAGGGAACGATGGAATTTGAGATGATCTAATCTGATTTGGCCGTTCCGAGCACCCAGGCCTGACAACAACATCATAATATAATTAGCTTTGGGGGATACTCAAGGAGAACGCCTCCCACCTCACACTTAAAGTTGACAAATATTGAGGAACTCCAAACAGCTGTCCCGATGTGCTTTTAGAGGACGCAGCCACCCACTTGGAGGAGTCTACCTGCCGAGGAGAACGTGGGTACGAACCCAGCTGTTTGCTGAGAGTGGATGGCAGCGGACGGAGCTGTTCCAACAGAGACACAGTCATCGACAGTTGTTTTCTTACGAAGGGACTTTGTATAGCCACCCTGTACTGTAGTTGTGTTTGGAGCAGCTGTGTGCGTTGTCTTCCTTGGTGTTGTTCTGTTTGTAGTTGTGTTTGAGCGGTTGTATTTGCGTATGAAGTTGGGTTGGTGCACTTTAGTGATGTTTCGTTGTGGTTGTTTGAGTGGTTGTTGCTAACATTATTTCCAAATAAAGAAACTAAGAACATGAACAACATTGAATTGTACGAAATCGTCAACTTTGATAACCTTTTAACACGGTTAGCATTCCTCATAACAATAAACTATGATAACATTAACATTGCTTTATAAGTAATCAACTTTGATAACCTTTATAAGACGCTTAACATTATCCATAACGATACAGGAGGTAATCGACCTACGAACACAATTAGTTCCTGAGACGCGTTATTAAGTCGAACGGTTCGTAAGTCGTACCACGATAATCCAATAAATGTGAATGCCCATAGGTTCGCGTTATGAAGTGTATTATGGTTCAACAAAAAGGGAAACATTGTTAAATTCATCAATAAGAAACATTGTATATTTTCATGGAACACTAAAACATACTGTATAGTAAATAAAATATAACACAAAGTAACATTAACAGAGAACAATGTCTTATTTTCACTTATCTTGAGCCCTGATACTGGCTCGCTTGTCGGAAGAGGCGCAATGAGTCACCACAATTGCACACACGCACACGGGCACTCACGCGCGCACACAGAAAAAGCCTTGACAGACTTCGATTTAAAGCTTTCGTGACTGCAGGGATTCATCTTCTTGGTTCTTTCGGTAAAGTCACGTAGAATGGAAATAATAAAATAATACAAATAAAACAATCAAATAATTCTCACGACGTTTCGGCCACAACGCAAGCAGCCGTCCTCAGGTGAAGAACAGGTGAGTTCTTCATCACAAATGTCTGACCCCCCTCCCCCTAGGTGCGTGACGTAATTTATGGACGGCCCCTTATTACAAACCAATTGAGACCTCATTGGTCACCCCATGCCCGTTATAAATCTCAATGTACATCCTACAAAGTCCCATAACAAGGGAGAGACACAAACAAATAGATATTGGTTTTTGCCCGTACTGAAACGGCTCTACGCCGTGTGGACCTGAAAACTATATTTCCCTGTACAAGAACACAAGAACACGGGTTCAATCGTATCGGTTGACAGGTATGGGAGGGGCTGCTGAAGAAGTTATTGAAAATTGGCGCAAAAATCCCTATTGGAGCCGATTGGCTGGTGGAGCTATGATGCCACCCACAGCAAGGAGCTGGAGCGTGCCGCCCGTTTATCCGCGAAAGGGCGACCTACGGATTTTCGTAGCGTTACGCGAATTGCTTCTCGGTTAGATTTACGGACATGTTTTTTTTCTGAACTCAGACCCTTGGTGTGCGGTGCATAAACATCAGCACTGGGGGGCGGCAGTGGTGCTGTCTACACACACACTCCGCCTGGTGTGTCGTAATAGATGCTCGCTAACAGAACTTGCACCATCAGTCTATAAAGGCTATACGGGGGATCTTTATCTGTGTGTTTGTATGGGGTGGGGGGGGGCAGTGGCTTGTAGTGGACCACGCAGTGTTTTGTTTCTATCCAGGCCATGGCTAACATAAGTGGCGAGCGATATCAGAACCTGTGTGACATCGTGTGTTGGGGGACACTTAACCCGCTTGCAATGGAGGTGGCCAAATGATGGCAGTACAGCAAGTGGGTTCATAACTAGAACGGAATGTTGAGTGTTATCACCCCTGCATGCATGGTGGGTATTTTCTTGGCACTCCACATTCCTGCCACACACACACACACTACTCCTTCAAAATGAATTGGTCTAACATCCCATTGTTTGAGGCCGATCCTTGAGACGCAGTGAATCTCTGCAGGATAAACGACATTATTATAAACGTCCGTTTGTCACGCAACAAAATTGCTGATCTGTATCAGTCAGGGATGTGTCACTGTCGCATTCAAGATTATGGCGATAGCACAGCGGCACAGCGGTGCTTGATTTAATGCTGACAGCTGAGGATAGGTGGAGGTTTTGTTGAGATCTGTGATTTTTAAGTTGCATTTACCACTTCCGGATGTAATGTTTTCTGGAATATAAAATAAACCGATGGCCAGGTGGTGCTGTGGTTAGAGTGCTTGACTCAGTGAGAAGGTTGGGTTAAAATCTGTGTCACCTCTCCTTTGGATAAAATTTCTCCTCGTCAGCCATTGGAAATCAACTGCTGGATCAAGATCTCCCTCCAAACCATTATCATACCTCATATACCGTGATGTAATAATCAACGTCGCGCTGCACACGAATTGATGTTATCACTACATCCCCTCGGGGGACGTTCAATTCGGTGGCTGCCACTCCGTCATTATTGACGACTGGCCATCAGCCGCTCTGCAGGATAATGGCCAGTGAATAATAGTGTAGTGTAATAGCGCCGGCTGGTGGACAGCAGCGGCATGAGCACGGGTGTGTGGGCAGAGCGGAGGAACTGGGGCAAGGGTCACGGAGGACCCCATCTGGAGGCCCCCGGAACCTGCTAGCGGGTTCGAGAAGGGAGGCGCGATCAGGGCAGAGCCAAGCCGCGCTGGGAGCATAAAAGGAGCCGAGAGCGGGGGCTCAAGGCTGCCGGTTCAGGGAATGGACTCGTCTCGTCGTTGCTGTTGTCTCGTCACCGTCGTCGCTGGATGACTCTGCTGGATATTGCGCTGCGAGGGGTGGTGGTTGGCTGTCTCAGTCAGCGCCGTCAGTGTTAGATGGCTAGTGTTGTGTACAGGCTAGGCTACGTTTCTGTTGAGAGTGTGTGGACGAGACTGTGGAAGTTGTTAATAAAGAAAGTGTCTCCTCGAAACTCTGTCTCTGAATCGTTGACACTACAATAGCATTAACATGTGTGTGTTGCAAGTACCGAATGTTGAACTTGTTTCGTACCGTGCATAGCCAACCGTGCTAGTCAGAGTTACGGGGAAGGACAAACTAAACACAAAACACTAATCGCATTCCTGCATTTCCCATAAATATGCTAAATACCTCTTGATTTGCAGATTATTTTCTCAATGCGCATTTCCCCCCCCTTCCAACCCAGCTTAAATAGACGCTCCAAGCGTGGTGGTGTTTTCTTTTAGACGCTGTCGCCTCGACAGACCTGTCTTCACCTGAGGACGGCTACTTGTGTTGTGGCCGAAACGTCGTGAGAATTATTTTATTATGTTTTATTTTTATTATTTTATTACTTCCCTTCTACGTGACTTTACCGAAAGAACCAATAAGACAAAACACCAGTTACTTAAAAAAGTCCATCTAGATTTTAGAGTGCATAGCTCACGAGCACATGAATGGCTCGGTTCTGACATATTTAACTCTGTATGGAAATGATCATTAATTCTGCACTTGGCTTCTATTTTATGCTAACTCAGTGTATTGTAGCATACGAGATAGAGATTTTATAAGAGGATCGACCAAAACTCATGGCGATCTGGCAGCTCTTCCCTTCGTCAGCACTGACTATAATTATTTAGCCCCTCCTACTCATCCAGAAACCCCGCAACAATGCTTAAGTATCTTCATCCTTTATGCTTGTGTCACGAGTTGAGCTTGAGACCAGAACATTTCAAACTGGGACACATTTATGATTTGCAAAAGCTTCCCGGCCAAACTGGGAATTTTGGTAGCTTCACTATGAGACTGGCAAGCTTTGAGACAGCCTATGCCAAAAATTAACGAAGAGGAACTCAGCAACAGATACAATTTATTGAGCACACTTGATGTATATATTCAAATACAGTAAAGCGATTAAAATAATATATGCTCTTAAAACAGGAATAACAGAAGTAGTCAAGCCAACACACTTGAGATTATCTCAACCCCATAGAACGCTGATTCATAACAGCGCTCTTTGGCCTGGACATTTATTATTTCATAAAAAAAATTAAATCCAACTACCAACAAAGCGCTTACCAGTGAGGACACACAGCCCAGGCCGAGGAAAGTTAATTAGTATTGTTTTTGATTATTATTCGATCATTTTAATATATATGTTCTTTATTAGTTTTGTATTGTGTAAAAAATATACAAGTGTATATTGTAGGTTATGAGTAGTTGGAATATCTGTCCCAAACACATTCCTATTTTTTGTAGTAAATGAATGGGAAAAGCCATTCCGATTCACATTTCATTTTACGCATCCCTTTAGAAAATTAAGGTCTATTTGTACTGTATATGCAATAAACACTCCAGGCTGAATAACATCAATGGAATCCTCATAGTCGACTATGAATAAACGTTGATGCTATATAGGAGGTAAAAAGACAATATCGACAGTTGGATTTCACTTCTCAATCACTTGTTGTTATGTGTGACCGATATTCTGATTAATGGCAAGTAAATAAACCTTCACCAATCATAAAAATAGGACTATGTTAATACAACACTACGACCAGATTCACAAGCAGGGCATGTCATTGGTACACATACATTACCATTCACTAAACTATTCAAACAAGACAACAAAAATGCACAAACGTGGATTATTAATAATGCTTTCCAACAAGTCAGAAGTGTAGGAATTAGGAGGTCACCCAAGATGTGACAACAGCATTCTAACTCCGGTTTAACTTGTACACCAATCCCTTGATTATGGCAGGGGTTATGTTCTTTAAAATAGATTCAATCGGCAATTCTGCGATACGCAAATTCAAATGGGAAAACTAACCCAAACATGGAACGGGAAGTATTTTTTAAATGTAAAATATGATTATTTTCTACAGTCTTAAATATAACTTGTACAGTAAATGTGTAGTGTAATAACTGGTGGACAGCAGCGGCAACTTTGGTGGACAGACAGTACACACGCCGGTGAGCGTGATCACGGGTGTGTTGGCAGAGCAGAGGAACTAGGGCAAGGGTCACGGAGGACCCCATCTGGAGGCCCCTGAAGCTGCTAGTGGGTTCGAGAAGGGAGGCGCGGTCAGAGCAGAGCCAGGCTGCGCTGGTAGCATCAAAGGAGCCGAGAGTGGGGGCTCGAGGCTGCCGGTTCTGGGAATGGACTCGTCTCGTCGTTGCTGTCGTCTCGTCGCCGTCATCGCTAAATGTCTCCTCTAGATATTGCACTACGAAGGATAGTAGTTGGCTATCTCAGTCAGCGCTATCAGTGTTAGACGGTTAGTGTTGTGTACAGACTAGGCTAAGCTACTGTGGAGAGTGTGCAGACGAGACCGTGAAAGTTGTTAATAAAGTGCCTCCTAGAAACTCTGCTGGGAACAACACGTGACCTGGGACCAAAGATGGGCCACGTGGCAGACAAGATGGTGACAATAGGCCACGTCTGTTCTTTTTAAATCCTTTATGTAGTGGTGATACGCGCTGGGATTAGGGATCGTATGCCAGCGCGTAATGATTGGCTGTGTATGTGGTGACACGCGCTGACGGTGGAGGATCAGGGGTCAGCGCGGGGTCGTGGGTTACGGGGTACTGATTGGCTGTGGGCCGGTGACGCGCTGAGAGGGAGTGACCGGGTGGCAGCGCGGTGTGATTGGTGGAGTAGTGTTAACACGCGCTGGGGAAAACGGATCGTAGAGAGAGTGCGTCGTGATTGGTTCACTAAGGAGCGATGCTCACGTCGACGTCCGCATCAGCTCCGTCTCTCGTGAGCAGGGGCTATAAAAGGGGATGCACACAGGCGTAAGGGCAGTATGTAACCAGCGAAGAATGAAGACGGGGATGAAGACATAGGGCCCTGCGGTACCTAGTCCCGCTGTCCTAACGGGACCGGGACTCTGTGTAACCCAGAGGCGAGTGTATTGTGTGTAGCCATAGGCATAGAGTCTACACGAGCCGAATGCATTGTGTGTAGCCAGAGGCATAGGGTCTACACGAGTCAAGTGTATTGTGTGTAGCCAGAAGCATAGAGTCTACACGAGTTAAGTGGAGTGTATAGTCCAAAGGATAGAGACCACCCGTTGTATTGTGACACGTCAAGATTTAATAAAAGTGTGTTACCCCCTTCTTGGTTCTTTCGGTAAAGTCACGTAGAAGGGAAGTAATAAAATAATAAAAATAAAACATAATAAAACAATTCTCACGACGTTTCGGCCACAACGCAAGCAGCCGTCCTCAGGTGAAAACCAGGTCCGTCGAGGCGACAGAGTCTGAATGAAACAGCACACGAGCTTGGAGCATATATATAAGCTGGGCGCATTGACAAAGGAATTTGCATATCAAAAGGAATTTAGCATATTTATGGGAAATGCAGGAATGTGATTAGTACTGCATATGCATGTGCATTATGCAGGATTAACAGCATCAAAGGGAGCTGCAGTTACTGCTGCTGCTGCAGTTGCTGCTGCTGCAGTTTCTGCTGCTGCTGCAGTTGCTGCTGCTGCTGCAGTTGCTGCTGCTGCTGTTACTGCTGCTGCTGCACTTGCTATCATGAGAGATTCGTTCATGAGGCGATCCACATATACAAACACAGAGACAATTTCAACCGAGAAGATGGATTCTGGCTTAGCAATCATTGGAAGGACGTAATAAACCATTTCGGATCTTAACTGATTGTGTTCACGTTTACGGTGACTTTCAGACCGCGATCCACTCACAGGCATGGTGCAGTGTGCAGAGTAATGTATGGTGTCGTAATTGTATAGTAAACATATAGCAGTGTGATACACATTAGGGTGGGTAGAATAATACATAGTGTTATATTAAAATGGATAAGGCAGCAACTGCAGCAGCAGCAGCAAGTGCAGCAGCAGCAGTAACAGCAGCAGCAACTGCAGCAGCAGCAGCAACTGCAGCAGCAGCAGAAACTGCAGCAGCAGCAACTGCAGCAGCAGCAGTAACTGCAGCTCCCTTTGATGCTGTTAATCCTGCATAATGCACATGCATATGCAGTACTAATCACATTCCTGCATTTCCCATACATATGCTAAATTCCTTTTGATATGCAAATTCCTTTGTCAATGCGCCCAGCTTATATATATGCTCCAAGCTCGTGTGCTGTTTCATTCAGACTCTGTCGCCTCGACGGACCTGGTTTTCACCTGAGGACGGCTGCTTGCGTTGTGGCCGAAACGTCGTGAGAATTGTTTTATTATGTTTTATTTTTATTATTCTATTACTTCCCTTCTACGTGACATTACCGAAAGAACCAAGAAGATGAATCCCTGCAGTCACGAAAGCTTTAAATCGAAATTTAGTGTGTTACCCGTCAAGAAGTTCCTGCCGTCAATTCAAATACTACAACTGGCGTCAGAAGTGAAACGGTCTTCCAAGCATGGATACAAGGAAGACCCGTCGGACCCACGGGATTGACCGCGGGGACAACCTCGACGACTCGGGCCAGCTGGCATCGGGGGGTGAGGACGAGGAATTGCCCACGCTGCAGGATCCGCCGACGGCGCCGGACGAGCGACGGGGGACCGACGCCGTGCTCCGCGAGGCGCACTCCCGTCTGGCGGAGCTGCTGCTTGCCGCCGCGTCCATCCTGGCGGAGATCAGCTCGTCGGGAGGAGCGGGGACGGTGGCAGACGTTCTACAGGGTCGCCCCGCAGATTCCCGCCAAAATGACTTGGCGATTCCCGCCATTTCATCTGCGCCGACTTTTGGCGGGAACTGCCATCACCACGTGGCAGCGGTTCTCCAAGCGCGCCCGCTTACGTCACCAACGCGCGCTGCGGACCGCCATCAAACACCCGCCACTGGGGCCGCCATCTTACACACCAATGGGGCGGCGGAGAGGAAGCACGAGGAGGAGGACGACTTCATCTTTCAACAGCGCCTTCCCACGTTGTCAGCCTTCAAGGCGGAAGGCGGGGACTGGGGCCAATTTCAGCGCAGGTTTTTGGCGCATCAGAAGATGTCCGCCTGGTCCGACGCTACGGCACTGCGGGCACTGCCTGCCATGCTGGACGACAACGCGCTCGCGGCCTTCACGTCCGCACGCAGGTCGGACTGCTCCACGCTCAAGGATGCGCTGGCTCTCATGGCCAAGGTCTATGGTCCTCCCTCGGCGTGTCGCCATCATTTTTATGCAAGACGGAAGGCGGACACGGAGACCGTGCTCGCCTATCGCACGGCGTTGCTGGCTCTCGCCGACGCCGCGTTCCCTCGTATGGACGAGGAGGGCCAAGATGCGATGGTTTTGGAGCAACTGCTCAAGTTGGCGCAGGACCTGGGGGTCCCCATCAACACGGCCGACGAGACCGATATTTCTTCCTTACGGGTCGCTACGAGCATACAAGCGCACGAGGTCCTTCAACGTAAACAGGGGGTCGTCTGCAACGCTGCTGTGGCCTCAGCTCCAGGCCCGGTAGTCACCGTGCCCCAAGTCGTCAGCCCACGAGAGGAGGCGTTCATCGCGGGACGACCGGGGGACTGGAGGTCGGGGGGTCGTTCGCCTCTGCGATCGGCCCGCAAGCTGGAGCAACCGAGATCTCCGACGACTGTCATCACGTGTTATAACTGCGGCCTCCGGGGCCACGTGGCCTCCGGTTGCCGCGCCCCACGTCAGCGCGCCATGGGACCTCGGCTGGACGACGAACAAGGCCCCAAGTCATCCCTGCAAACCCCGGCAAGTCGCGGCACCTCACATGCTCGGCCCGCATACTCGACACGCATGGGCCGTCGCGTTGCGGCGGAGGAGAGCCGAGTAGGGTTCGGGGATTCGGTTCGGCGAGGGGGGTTCGGCCGGGACTGGGGAGACATTAAATGGTCGGAGTTGGGGCACAGAATAGTGGCTGCCTCAGCGGGTTCATCCGTCGTTACGGGATCTATTGATGGGGTCGAGGTCAGGGTGTTAGTGGACACGGGGGCATCGGCGACTATTATATCGGACCTCATTTATAACATTCTCCCTGTACAATGTCGTCCGCTTCTTCCGGTGGATGTGCCATTTTACGCCGCTAACGTGGGATCGTTGGGCATTATCGGTCAGATTAGGGCCTCCATTTGCATTGGTGATATCAAATTGTCGGGACCCGTTTTCGTTTCGTCCTCCCTGGCGGTTCCTTGTCTATTGGGCACTGATTTTTTGGCAAAAATGCCCATCAAAATTCTCATTGATCAGCGTTGCATTGAACTACCATCGGGTCGCCGTATTTCATTTTTGACGAGCCCTACTGAAATTCGGACGGCGTGCGCTACGATACAAGCGTTAGCGACACAGACCGTGCACGTGCCCCCGGGTTCACAAATGTTAATTCCCCTCCGGTTGCGGAAACCATGGGTGAGGGAGGCCTCGGAACAAGGCATGCTTTTGGGTCCTTCTAATAGGGCTGTTGGAGGTCTCGATTTGTCGGTGGCTCACACTTTGGTTGGGGCTGACAGGGATCCGTTTGTGATGGTTTTAAACGCTGGGTCGCGGCCGGCCGTCATTCAGCAGGGCACCGTGCTAGCTCACGCGGCGCGGGTCCCTGCGGAAGAGCGGCTGGTTGCGCAGGCTGATCCGAGCCCCACGCAAAACGTAAAACCGAAGGAGGACCTCGAATGGGTCGATTCGCTGTGCGCGGACTCTGACGATTTGTCAGCGGTACAGTTGGGTGCGCTGCGCGGGTTGCTGATTGAATTTTCGGATGTCTTCAGTAAACATAAGTATGACATTGGGTGCACGGACCTGCTACGCCACCACATTGAAACGGGCGATGCGGCACCGGTCAGGCTAAATCCCTTCCGACTGAGTCCTGCTGAGAAGGAACATGTTCAGTCGGCCGTTAACGATATGCTAGAAGCCGACATTATTTCGCCTTCTTCCAGTCCTTGGGGAGCACCTATTGTGCTCGTTAAAAAGCAGGACGGGTCCTTGCGATTTTGCATCGATTTCCGTCGCCTGAATAAGATCTCTGTGGCCGACGCGTATCTGCTCCCCAGGATGGACGAGTCCCTCGACGCATTGTCTGGTGCGCAATACTTTTCGACTCTTGATTTATTATCCGGATTCTGGCAGTTGCCACTCGACGAAGAGTCTAAGCCTAAGACTGCATTTCGGACTCCAGGGGGCCTGTTTCAGTTTAACCGGTTACCCATGGGACTTCACTCCTCTCCTGCGACGTTTCAGCGCCTTATGGAGTTGGTTTTGTCGGGCTTGCAATGGGATACGTGCCTGATTTACCTTGACGATGTCATTGTTTTCAGTAAAACGTTTGAAGAACACCTCCAGCGATTGAGAGGGGTGTTCTTGCGAATGCGATCGGCTAAATTAAAGTTTAAACCGGCCAAATGCCACCTTTTTCGTAAATCCGTTAGATACTTGGGTCACATTGTCAACTCTTCGGGGATTTCTACCGATCCTGCGAAGACGGACTGTGTCAGTTCGTGGCCGACGCCCACGTCAGTTTCGGACGTGCGCAGTTTCATCGGTTTTGCTTCGTATTATCGCCGATTCGTTGAGCACTTCGCCACCATTGCAAAACCCTTGCACGCTCTAACGGCAAAAGGAGTGAAGTTCCGATGGGGACCGGAGGAGGAGGCTGCATTCTGCTCCCTCCGGGACGCCTTGGTAGGGGCCCCACCCTTGCGCTATCCGGACTTTGCGAGTCCCTTCTTGCTAGACACGGATGCTAGCAACACGGGCATTGGGGGGGTGCTGTCCCAAGTCGTTGGAGGGGTCGAACGGGTGGTCGCCTATGGTAGCAGGGTGTTGTCGCCGGCAGAGCAGCGCTACTGCGTCACCCGTCGCGAGCTGCTTGCCATTGTTTTTTTCGTACAACAATTCAGACCATATCTCTATGGTCGTCACTTTACGGTCCGGACGGACCACGCGGCGCTCCAGTATTCATTGCGGGTCGCCCAGCCCTCGGGCCAATTGTCGCGGTGGTTGGAAGTCCTCCAGGACTATCAGTTCACGACTGCATACCGTAAGGGGTTGCGACACACAAATGCCGATGCCCTGTCGCGGTTGTTGCCTTGTCACAAATGTGCGTGCTTATCGGGATCGGCGCGCTGTAAACCGCCAGTTACGGAAGGTATGGAGGCGTTGGTTGCGACCGCGGGCACACCAATTGGGGATGTTCCCGCTACCCCAGGGGGTCAGGACTCGCTGCTCTCACTGTCGCTGATTGAGTGGGGCCGTCTCCAAATGGTGGACAGCTCCCTGCTAGCATTGCGCCGCAGGACGGGGGGTTCCGAAGGTGACCATGAACGAACTGGCTCCTACGTGCTTAAGCAAGGCCTGTTAATGAGATGGGACAGTTTGTCCCGGCGGCACGCGATTGTGGTGCCTTCTGCTGTGAGGGGGAAGGTTGTCTTGGCCGCACACGAACGCCTCTTGCATTTGGGAGTTAACAAAACGCTTGCCCTGCTTCAGCGTGACTATTATTGGCCGGGAATGGGGAGTGACGTGGTGAATATTCTGAAGGGTTGTGTTGAGTGCGCCAGACGGAAACCACCGCCCGTGGCAGCTAATCCACCGCTGCAATCTATTCAGGTCTCGTGCACTAACGAGCTCGTTGCACTCGATATTCTGGGGCCTTTTCCAGTCACGCCTAGGGGTAATAAGTACCTGTTGGTGGGGGTCGAATATTTTACCCGGTGGCCTATGGCGTGGCCACTCGCCAACCAGTCGGCGGCGGCTGTGACGGACGCCTTTGTCCAGGGCTACATCCTGGACAAGGGGGCTCCCGAACGCTTGCTGACCGACCAAGGGAAAAATTTTTAGAGTAAATTACTGCAAGAGGTGTGCGACCTGTTGGGTACTAAGAAGGTGCGTACCTCCCCGTACCACCCGCAGACGGACGGGATGGTGGAGAGGCTCCACAGGACATTGACTTCTATGCTGTGCCAGCAGGTGTGTGAGGCACATGTTGATTGGGACCTGCAGGTCCCTGGGGTCCTCGCCGCGTATAGAATGGCCCCCCATGCAGCTACGGGATTTTCCCCGTTTTATCTGATGTACGGTCGGGAAGCCGACCCGCCCATGGAAACGCAGCTGGGCCTGCCCGCACCACGAACTAATTCGAAATTGGCAGAGCATATTAAATTTAATATTCATAAGCTGACAGAGGCAAGGGAGGCCGCACGGCTTAATTCGCGGGCTCGCCAAATTGCAAACGAGCGGTTGCGTGCACGGAAGGTGTCCGTGCACAACTGGGAACCAGGTGACAGGGCCTGGCTGCATTGCCCTCAGGCACCTTTGGCTACGTCGCCTAAATTGTTGAAGCCATGGCGGGGACCCGTGGAGGTCGTGCGGGTTGCACGCCCCCAGTGCGTTCAGATAAAATGGGGAAAACGCCGTTGGTACGTCCACCCCTCCCGACTGAAACCGTTCTCGCCTCCATATGGCCTCCCCTTGTGTCATGAGGGCCGAGCATGTGACGTGACCGACGACCCTAAGGGGGAAATGTCTTTGCCTGCTCCTCACATGTCTCCGCCTGATCCGCTCCCAGGTGTCTCGGAACTGACAGCTGCCGACCACCGGCGGCCGGATCTTCGCGGCGGGGCCGGTCCTTCCAGGCCCGATCCGCGCCGTCTAGAGCTGCCGGAGCCACCGGACGGTCGCCAGCGTCCCGTCCCATACGACGGACCGGCCAGACGGACTCGCGCTAGGTCGCGCTACTTTTTATGACCTACCACGTGAGGAGTCGAGGCAGCCGGAGCGCCTCGTCACTGCGTTTAGTCACAGAGACACTTGGCGCGTTCGTTTTCTGGTGTTCGCTTTTATTGTGTTGTTCGTCGGGCTGTATATTGCTTCTTATTTAAGTGTTGTGTTGTGTTGTTGTTGTTGCGTTACGGGGCACACTGGGGGGTGGAGTTTCTTTATTACTGCGTTGACGTTAGGTTGTGTTGTTGGTGAACAGCCGGGCCGGCTGCAAGCTATGTGGGAGGGGGTGATGTAGTGGTGATACGCGCTGGGATTAGGGATCGTATGCCAGCGCGTAATGATTGGCTGTGTATGTGGTGACACGCGCTGACGGTGGAGGATCAGGGGTCAGCGCGGGGTCGTGGGTTACGGGGTACTGATTGGCTGTGGGCTGGTGACGCGCTGAGAGGGAGTGACCGGGTGGCAGCGCGGTGTGATTGGTGGAGTAGTGTTAACACGCGCTGGGGAAAACGGATCGTAGAGAGAGTGCGTCGTGATTGGTTCACTAAGGAGCGATGCTCACGTCGACGTCCGCATCAGCTCCGTCTCTCGTGAGCAGGGGCTATAAAAGGGGATGCACACAGGCGTAAGGGCAGTATGTAACCAGCGAAGAATGAAGACGGGGATGAAGACATAGGGCCCTGCGGTACCTAGTCCCGCTGTCCTAACGGGACCGGGACTCTGTGTAACCCAGAGGCGAGTGTATTGTGTGTAGCCATAGGCATAGAGTCTACACGAGCTGAATGCATTGTGTGTAGCCAGAGGCATAGGGTCTACACGAGTCAAGTGTATTGTGTGTAGCCAGAGGCATAGGGTCTACACGAGTCAAGTGTGTTGTGTGTAGCCATAGGCATAGAGTCTACACGAGCCGAATGCATTGTGTGTAGCCAGAGGCATAGGGTCTACACGAGTCAAGTGTATTGTGTGTAGCCAGAAGCATAGAGTCTACACGAGTTAAGTGGAGTGTATAGTCCAAAGGATAGAGACCACCCGTTGTATTGTGACACGTCAAGATTTAATAAAAGTGTGTTACCCGTCAAGAAGTTCCTGCCGTCAATTCAAATACTACATTTATATTAAGTTCACTTGCTTGCTTGCGTGCTTGCTTGCTTACGACCGTGCAAATCTTTCGGTCGTTTTTTAACCCACTTCCCGTGATCCAATCGAGCTGACATTTTCCACACAGACTCGTTGTGCCAGACAATTATTGTTCGTGAAAAAAAATTCCCAAAATTTAACACTTTTTAGGCAAAAAAAATTATTTTACATATATTCAAATAGAACGCATTCATGGCTTTGGCTGAACGTCAGAGTGTAAGAGCCCAGAGCGTAACCCCTCCACAGGCCGTGGCGGAGTAGCGCAGTTGGTAGTGCCCTCGCTTCCCATGCCAAAGGTCGCGGGATCGATCCCCGCGTCCTCCGCAGGCGAATATATTTTTAAATCCTTAATATTAAGTTCGCTTGCTTGCTTAGGACCGTGCACATCCTTCGCTCGTTTTTAAATCCTTTATATTAAGTTCGCTTGCTTGCGTGCTTGCGTGCTTGCTTGCTTACGACCGTGCAAATCTTTCGATCGTTTTTTAACCCACTTCCCGTGATCCAATCGAACTGACATTTTGCACACAGACTCGTTGTGCGAGACAATGAATATTCATGAAATTTTTTTTCCAAAATTTTACACTGTTTAGGGAAAACAAATTAAATATTTAATTACCAATTGCTTAATACTGGCAGACAATCATCTGACCCATAGGTGGCAGCCATCTCAAGCCAGAGGAGGAGAGGACTCTAGCCACCACACATATAAAGGATTTATAGTGAAAAACTTTGTTTTTACGGGTTATACTTATTTAACCCACTTCCCGTGATCCAATCGAGTTGACATTTTCCACACAGACTCGTTGTGCCAGACAATTAATGTTCGTGAAAAAAATTCCCAACATTTTACACTTTTTAGGCAAAAAAATGTATTTTACATATATTCAAATAGAACTCATTCATGGCTTTGGCTGAACGTCACAGTATAAGAGCCCAGAGCGTAACCCCTCCACAGGCCGTGGCGAAGTAGCGCAGTTGGTAGCACCCTCGCTTCCCATGCCAAAGGTCGCGGGATCGATCCCCGCGTCCTCCACAGGCGAATATATTTTTAAATCCTTTATATTAAGTTCGCTGCCACGCATATAAAGGATTTATAGTGAAAAACTTTGTTTTTACGGGTTATACTTATTTAAATCCTTTATATTAAGTTCGCTTGCTTGCTTGCTTGCGTGCTTGCGTGCTTGCTTGCTTGCTTACGACCGTGCAAATCTTTCGGTCGTTTTTTAACCCACTTCCCGTGATCCAATCGAGCTGACATTTTGCACAAAGACTCGTTGTGCGAGACAATTAATGTTCGTCAAATTTTTTTCCCAAAATTTTACACTGTTTAGGGAAAACAAAATAAATATTTAATCACCAATTGCTTAATACTCGCAGACAATCATCTGACCCATAGGTGGCAGCCATCTCAAGCCAGAGGACGAGAGGACTCTAGCCGTCACGCATATAAAGGATTTATAGTGAAAAACTTTGTTTTTACGGGTTATACTTATTCATGAATATCCGAAGATGAAGATGGACTAAATTGATTATATGGCAGTTATTGGGATGTTGTTAAAATATTTCTTCACCTGTTATAAAGATTTGGTAGAACCGCTTTCCGCAAGAGAAATCCTTCGTCAATACTCGTTTCCAATACTAGTTATTGAACTTCGTTGTCAAAATAACTGCGACCTGATTTCTGCAGCTGAAAGTGACCTCACCGTGTTTGTTTCTGCAAGTATACAAGGGAATGCATTTGAAGCGATTGATCATCTTCATTAACATGTAAAGTAATTTTCCTGAAATCACTCCACGTGCATTTTAATCGGTTATAATGTTGCTTATCTGGATAAAAGTGCATTGGCCAGAAATCGATCTCAGGTCTCCCACGTGGCAGTCCAGAATTCTACCACTGAATCGCCTATACCACATTCCACTCGAATTTTTTTTTACCTGAGATGCATGAATACTCTTTTTATTTAATTCCTCCAAAATTGCGTTTTCTCTGTGTATATAGAATCTGACTTTTTAAATCCTTTATATTAAGTTCGCTTGCTTGCTTGCGTGCTTGCTTGCTTGCGTGCTTGCTTGCTTGCGTGCTTGCTTGCTTGCTTACGACCGTGCAAATCTTTCGGTCGTTTTTTAACCCACTTCCCGTGATCCAATCGAGCTGACATTTTCCACACAGACTCGTTGTGACAGACAATTAATGTTCGTGAAAAAAAAAATAAAAAAATGTTACACTTTTTAGACAAAAAAAATGTATTTTACATTTATTCAAATAGAACTCATTCATGGCTTTGGCTGAACGTCACAGTATAGGAGCCCAGAGCGTAACCCCTCCGCAGGCCGTGGCGGAGTAGCGCAGTTGGTAGCGCCCTCGCTTCCCATGCCAAAGGTCGCGGGATCGATCCCCGCGTCCTCCACAGGCGAATATATTTTAAATCCTTTATATTAAGTTCGCTTGCTTGCTTAGGACCGTCCAAATCTTTCGCTCGTTTTTAACCCACTTCCCGTGATCCAATCGAGCTGACATTTTCCACACAGACAATTAATTTTCGTGAAAATTTTTATCCAAAATTTTACACTGTTTAGGGAAAACAAATTAAATATTTAATTACCAATTGCTTAATACTGGCAGACAATCATCTGACCCATAGATTGCAGCCATCTCAAGCCAGAGGACGAGATGACTCTAGCCGCCACGCATATAAAGGATTTAGAGTGAAAAACTTTGTTTTTACGGGTTTACTTGTTCTTTCTGATGTCTACCGTTCAGGAATCTCGCGGTCAACTGCGAATTGTCGATCCACAGGGGTGCAATCGGAGAACTATACCTCAATGGATTTGGCGTGAATGGTCAAATGCGCGATGGGAAAACCCGCGATGGGCAAGGTTTTGGGTGTACTTTGTATCGACAACCTTACACACAAAAAAACATTGATTGGGTTTTTTTTTCAAGAGAAAAGTCACCAGATTCTTCTCTCCTCGCTGAAGGACTGTGTTCAAGTTGATAGCAATGGTGATGATTCGACACATTGGGCAGCTGAGAGTGGATTATATACTTCCGATGAGTATGATGTTTGTTATAAAAAGTGCTTTTATCAAGAGTGAATCATATAGCGAGTAGGATATAGGAACTCACTTATGAAGAAAAGAAAGGCTGTCAGAGACGGCAGAGAGCCTTGTGGAATGGCAAACTGCAGAATGACACTTTCTGAACCCATCTATCTCAGCCTACAATTTTACAGTGCACACAGGATCCTGCACCCAACAGTATGTTTACCGCATCTGATGTCACTGTTAGGAAAGAAAAAATAAGGCTGCAATACCAAGCGTGAACACAAAGCTGCATCAGTCTTTTTAAGATTGTTATTTTTAGCCAACATCTTATAAATGGCACTCCCGGTCGCCACCACACCACCGACTACACCAATCCCAGTTCCCATTACACTGCCTATAACACCAGAGGCACCAAACGTGAATGTGGCAGTCATGATCCCAACGAAAGCCACGATTGCACCAAAAAGGCTGGTGGCTGTGCCCACTGTCTGAGTGATGGTGACATTTTTCTCCAGCTTGGCCAGCACATCTGCAATCCTCCGCAGCTCCTGTATGCTCTCTAACCTTTTGCCCTTCCAAATATTAAATTCAACCATAAATTTGAGTTGGTCTTAGATGTATAGGGTTTTTGCATCCTGCTGTCCAACGATATCTGGAAAGCACAGTGTGTGTAATGGATAACAAAACAAGGTTAGCTTTGTTTTGTTGATTTCACATTCCTGATGTGGAGGCACACGCTTGCAACCCAGAATATTGGAGGCCAGGGTTGGCATAATCTTCGTGCGATTTAGAAGCCCAATGGGCTGCAACATGGCCAGGAAATAGAAATACAGCAAGTGCGTCACTCACCTCTCTCTGCAGATGCCCTTATATCCACGTTTTCCCCCTCTGGTTTCCTCCCACATGCAAAACTACTGATTTGGCCTCACATAATGCAGAACACAGATGTCTGTAGGCTAATGTATAGCTCTAAATATTTTACAATCTTAAGATGTGGTCTAACAAGGACTGAATGCTGATGTACAGATGCCTACCTAAAACCTGACTCCCACCACCACCCATCCCAGAAGAATTCCCTCATCAAAACTCTACACCATAGAGCTCCATGTATTTCCGACCATCACCACCTAGCCAGTGAACTGGAGCACGTACACCAAGCTCTCAAGATGAATGGATATTCAGACCACACAATCCGTAAAGCTATCACCCCAACCATTGGGAAATAACCATCTGAGGACCCAATCAAAACCATCACCTTGCCATACATAGCAGGGGTCACTAAAAATATTTCCAAAATCATGAGCAAACACAAGATCCAGGCTCGATTTAACACAGTACATAAAATTAATGATCTGATCCCATCTGTGAAGGATGTGATCCTTGACATGCAATACCCCGGTGTCTACAAACTAAGTTGTGTCTGCGACAGTAATTACATTGGGGGAACTAAGCGACATGTCTCGGACCATGTTCGTGAACATAAGGCAGATCTGAAACACGGTAGGACCAATACCTCGGCCGTGGCTGATCATTGTTTTAATGCGGTGGGCTCACATGAAATTGATTTCTCTAAGACGAAAGTACTTTGCAAGCCCACTGGCTATCAACAAAGATGCGTTCATGAAGCCGTCCATATATATAGACACAGACACAATTTCAACCGAGAAGATGGGTATAAACTGAGCAATCATGGGAAGGACGTTATTAACCAGTTTAAGTCATGTTAGTAGTTATTTTTGACTTTCTGGTTTTACATTAACAGGTTAAATGTCTCACACTAACACAGCCACCGTCGCTCGTGTTCTCGATGTGGTGGTGGCTCTGTGATCTTGCATTGACATGCTAATCTCTCACAACACAATGGCCATCTCCGCGCCTTCGTCGTCGTGGAGGTAGCTCTCCGACTTTACATTTACATGCAAATTTCTCACTTTGACACCACTAGCCCTGCCCACTTCGTTTATGACCCTTGGACTAAACCCATTTCAAACCTTTAAAACAGCCTGCCTCAGCAGCTTTCCCGCTCTTTTTTCTCCTGATGACGATTGCTTGTGTTGCGATCGAAACGTCGTAGTTTTAAAAAATGTTGTTATTTTATTTGAACCTATCTATGTGACTTTACCGAAAGACCAAATAATATAAATTCCTGCAGCCACGAAAGCTTTAAAAAATATTTCATTTATGGACACTTTTCGATGACTAAAATGGAATTTCTGCGTTTATAGAAAATTTCAACGTGATCAATCCACCATAACGTCACAGTGTTCCTACAAGGGCAACGGTTAAAAGGTTAATTATTTTTCCTTTAAATTAATTATGAAAACGTTTTAATATTCATGTTCTTCATCATTATTATTGTGCCCACTAATTAGAATGGAAAATGAGTCTGTGAATAAAAGTAACATTTAATAGAAATATGGTTTTACCATCCATCTTCATGGAGACCCACTAGCTTGAGGTCTTCACTGCGTGCGCCTGTCAGCAATGCCGTCTGGAAGCAAATATGTAAAATAAACCTTTGCGAAAGATAAGGAACTGAAAATGTTTTCTTTAAAATATATTTTGTACATTGCAATGTGTAAGAGATAAATACCAATGTTGAGGTCTGCTAACCGAGGTATACCACTAAGTTTGTTATACATCTATTTTTGGCCCAAAGTTGCTTAAAATGTGTTAACTTCATATTGTAAAAAATTACATTTGAATTGTGGAATATCTATCATGTATATATAACAATTATTGATTTGTAATTGTCAAAAAAGTGTGGGTGTCTTAAAATACCACCTTGAGAAATACCATCACCTCATTCCATATATACTGTATTTCAAGGGGCTTCTACCCCTCCAGAATGCACATTACGACACTGGAATCGCACCTTATCCAGCATGCCGATAACTTTAAATATCTAGGTGTTATCCTGGATTATAGACTGTGTTTTAAGACCCATATTGATCACATGGCCAATAAAATAAGAACATGATTGTTTACAAAAACAAACACTTTATTCCACCTTGACTCTGAATATAGTTAATTCCACCATCCTAACCATATTTGATTACTGTGACACCATCAACCGTCCAGCTTCCGAATCTTCCTTAAAACGTCTCGTTCCATTGTCTCACTGTGCTCTCCGTGTTGCCTTTGACGCCCCCTATAGAACTCATCATTGCAACCTGTACATTAACTCAAATTTGCCCCCCCCCCCCCGGATACCATCACTGGGCTGTCTTCATCCCAAAGCTTCTCTTAAATCTGTGACTTACCTAAAGGACGACGTATTTCCTCTACATCACTCTGGTAGCATCAAAAGTGTCTCCTTAATTCCTGTAAAAAAATAACGTTAAAACTTTAGTCAAATGTATTTCCGTATTGCTGCTGCATATTTTTGGAATACCCTTCGGCTCATCTACAGATTGGATCCCTCCCTTCACTCCCCCTCTTTATGTCCTTATGAAACCAAAACACAGAGCTTATTTGCACATTAACCTAATCTTTTATGGCACCTTTTGCTATCACCTTTGCATTTTCTTTTTAATCTCATTTCATTTACGACCTTTACATAACTAATTTGATCAAAATTCCTGAAGGAACCTATACTTGTTTTTTTTTTCAATATAGTTTTTGTCTTTTATCTCTCGTTACTTTGCTCATGCACCACGGATTCCCCTTGTAAGATAGCCGACCAACTGACTAAAAGGGACCATCCATCTTCTTGGTTCTTTCGGTAAAGTCACGTAGAATGGAAATAATAAAATAATAAAAATAAAACATAATAAAATAATTCTCACGACGGTTCGGCCACAACGCAAGCCGTCCTCAGCTGAAGAACAGGTCTGTCGAGAAGACAGAGTCTGAATGACAACCCCAGGCTTGGAGAGTCTTTTTTAAGCTGGGTTGGGGGGGGAGAGCGCCTTGACAAAATAATTTGCACATCAAGAGGAATTTAGCATTAATTCTAGATTTGAAGCTTTCATGACTGCAAAGATTCATATTCTTAGGTTTTTTCGGTTAAGTCACGTAAGTAAAACATCAAAATAAAAATAAAATAAAAATAAAAATTCACGACGTTTCGGAGGCAACACAAGTCTCCGTCATCAGGTGGGACCGTCACAGCCGGATTAGCTGCATCAAGTGAGGCAATGATTCAAGATGTAATCCCTTAAAAAGGCAAGTTGAGGGGGAGGAGAGGGGGGGGGCTCATCAGAATGTGGTAGCCAATGAATGGAACGCATCGGGAGGGGGAGGGGGGGGGGGCGGGGCCAAAAGACTGCACGTCGGCGTGGACGCTGTTGGTGTTGCACAACGCAACGGGAGGGGGAGGAGGGGGCGGGGCCAAAGAATGCACGATGGCATGGGTGCTGTTGGTGTTGCACAACGCCAACGCATTAGAGAGAGAGGGGGAGGCCTGATACACATGATAGAAAAAAAGAACGAAAATGCCCATGTTTATACCAATTCTGGCTGAACAATGAAGAGAGTACTGTTAAACACTGGGGATGTTAACACTCGGTAAAGTAAAGTAAGATAGTGCCTGTCAGATAAGATGGTCCAAAAAAGTGTAATTAAGTCTTTTTTGCGTGGTTGATAACATCTTTCCAATGATTACTAAGTTTGTACCCCTCATCACGGTTGAAATTATGTCTGTGTTTGTATATTTGTATGGCTTCGTGTACAAACCTTTGATGGTAGCCGGGAGGTTTGTAGAGAACCTTGGTCTCGGAAAAGAAAGTGTACAAACCTTTGATGGTAGCCGGGAGGTTTGCAGAGAACCTTGGTCTCGGAAAAGAAAGTCTTTTCCGAGACCAAGGCTACCACATTCTGATGAGCCCCCCCCTCTCCTCCCCCTCAACTTCCCTTTTTAAGGGATTACATCTTGAATCATTGCCTCACTTGATGCAGCTAATCCGGCTGTGACGGTCCCACCTGATGACGGAGACTTGTGTTGCCTCCGAAACGTCGTGAATTTTTTGTTTTACTTACGTGACTTAACCGAAAAAACCTAAGAATAGGAATTTAGCATATTTATGATGTAAGAGAATAAAGTTTAGCTGGAAGCATATTATATTTTTTGTGACGTAGAATTGTAATGTATTACTTACTGTTAGTAGCTCAGCTTATTGAAGAGTATATTTAGTATACTGATGATACTATGTAGTTTATACTTCAGTTGTTCACGTGTTGGTTTAGTTACTGCAGATACATACTATTAACATTCCTTCTCTTTATTAATGCTACCCCCACCCCCTCCCTTTGATGCTGCTAATCCTGCATAATGCACGGGCATAATGACTTTAAACCCCTCGCCAAACCTCCTACGCATTTCACAAGTAGTACTAATCGCATATCTGCATTTCTCATAAATATGCTAAATTCCTATTGATATGCAAATTCTTTTGTCAAGGCGCTCCCCCCCCCCCCCAATCCAGCTTAAAAAAAGACTCTCCAAGCCTGGGGTTGTCATTCAGACTCTGTCTTCTCGACAGACCTGTTCTTCAGCTGAGGACGGCTGCTTGCGTTGTGACCGAAACGTCGTGAGAATTATTTTATTATGTTTAATTTTTATTACTTTATTATTTCCATTCTACGTGACTATACCGAAAGAACCAAGAAGATGAATCCCTGCAGTCACGAAAGCTTTAAATCGAAAGGGACCATCCATGTCACAAATCACATGAACTCAAATAGGGATATCTGGTTGCTATTGGCAGCCAAATATCACAGGGGGAAAAACATATAAAATAGATTATTAAAACAATGACTATTCTATCATCACTGCTATCTTCACCACCACTATAATTTTATCAAGCCAATGCTTATTTTAATGATAAACTGCCCATTCCGCTCCACACTCACAATAAAACACAATACACTCGTACACATTTAGCAATTTTATTCATAAGCCACTTACTGTGTGGTACGTGAAATAATTATGCTTGGAAACCTTGAAGAAGCCTCTCCCTTTAGACACTCTTTAGCACACGGCCTCCGAGAATCAACACCATCTACTAACTTCACAGGCAGGAACGGGCAGGTGACGGAGCAGTCAAGTTTTCCGCATGAAATTTCAAGCATCAACAACGCACAAAAGGGTGAGCACATTTCTTAAATAGCCAGAGCTTGGTTCCCACATTGGCCAAATTTCTGAGATGCCTAATTTACCTGGGCATATCTGGTGGCCACATGATTGGTCGCCAGTCTGATGTCACTTTACCCCACCTCTTTTACCGCTCTTCATCAGGGTGAGCTGAAATCATTGTTTGCAAGAAGGGTAGCGTTCCTAGCGTTCCTGCTATTTTTGTTGACAAGATTAAAGAGATTTGACATCTTAAAATACTCTGTGTAAATTCCACCAACTCATCCTGTAGGTGTTTTGTTCTGTTTGCTGACAAAAGGTCATAAGGATGAATGTAAAAAGAGATGTGAAACTGAAGATTCAATAAACAGAACTCTTTAAATCAGGGGTCCTCAAACTTTTTAAACAGGGGGCCAGTTCACTGTCCCTCAGACCGTTGGAGGGCCGGACTATAGTTAAAAAAACTATGAACAAATTCCTATGCACACTGCATATATCTTATTTTGAAGTGAAAAAACAAAACGGGAACAAATACAATATTTAAAATGAAGAACAAGTAAAGTTAAATCAACAAACTTGCCAGTAAAGTTAAATCAACAAACTTGCCAGTGGTTCAATGGGAACTATGGGCCTGCTTTTGGCTAATGAGATGGTCAATGTCCGGTTCCATATTTGTCACTGCTAGTCGTAACAAGTGATGCATGTGTGCATCCGTTAGTCTAGATCTGGTTGGAGATTTCAAATGTTTCATTCTGGAAAAAGTCTGTTCACAGACATAAGTGCTGCCAAAGATGGTTGCCATTTTGAGTGCATGGTTCCTGAGATGAGGATATGTCTCAGAGGGGAGAGATGCATAGAAATTATGAAGGCTGCTTGACTTGAATGCGTCTTTCAGAGAGTCACAATTCTGCAGTTCAGCCAGTTCCATTTGGTAAATTGTATCCACATTTTCAATGTCAATAGAAAATGGGTTACGGAAAAGCTGTATCTCCTGTTCATGGAGATGAAGCTCTTTAAATCTAAATTGGAACTCCTTTTGCAATTTTTCCAGTGAATCCACACATGTTTTGTTTGGGAATGCAACCAATGGTTTTTCCGCTAACAGATTTTTAGTTGTGGGGAGATGGCAGAAGTTTTCCTCCTTCACTTGTTTGATGAGGAGGCCTAATTTTACTTCAAATGCTTTGACATGTGATTGCATATCACAGATGAGCTTCCCCTTTCCTTGAAGTTGCGCATTGAAACTGTTGAGTAGCTCTGTTACATCTGTCAGAAAGGCAAGGTGCCATTTCCATTCTGCATCATTGAGCTCTGATACTTCTTTGTTTTTTGAAAGCAGAAAAGCTGTAATCTGTGGAAGTAAGTCATAGAAACGTTTCAAAACTCTCCCTGGACTCAGCCAACGGACTTCTGTGTGGTACAGAACATCTTTATAGTCAACATTTAGCTCAGACAGAAATTCCTGAAATTGTCTGTGGTTTAGTGCATGAGCTCTAATGAAGTTTTTCATAACAGAGTCCCACTTCAGTGATTTACTACACAGCAGAGGTGTGGACTCGAGTCATGTGACTTGGACTCGAGTCAGACTCGAGTCATGAATTTGATGACTTCAGACTCGACTTGGACTTGCATAACAATGACTTTGTCCCACCTCTGAGGTGTGGACTCGAGTCATGTGACTTGGACTCGAGTCAGACTCGAGTCATGAATTTGATGACTTCAGACTCGACTTGGACTTGCATAACAATGACTTTGTCCCACCTCTGCTACACAGCGCTTGTTGGTGGATGAGGCAGTGTATGGCTATTGGATGAAAATGGTTATGTTTGTCCATCTCTTGGTTAATGCGAGCAATTACTCCTTTCTTAGACCCCACCATGCTAGGAGCACCATCAGTTGTCACACTGGCTAGTTTAGCTCAGTTCAGCTCCAAACCATTCACAGTTTGGCAAACCTTTTCATAGATATCCTCTCCTGTAGTTGTTCCTTTGATGCTTTTCAGTGCAGTTTTGCAAATGCTGATGCAAATTGTCTCCTATTTCTTCAATCCTCCGTGTAATTGTAGGTCCTGAAAGACTCACTGTACTAAATAAATCGGCCTTCTCTGGACACATCTCTTTGGCAACAGAAATAAGGCATTCTTTAACAAATTCTCCCTCCACGAATGGTCTGCCAGTGCACGCTATTAGCTTGGCAACTTGAAAACTTGCTCGCAGTGATGAAATATTTAGCTGCTTCTGCTTCACAAAAGTATTTTGCTGAGTTGTTAATGTATTTTTCAGTTTTAATATTTTATCTTTTCTCACTTCTCCGACCAAACAATCATATTTATCTTTATGTTGAGTTTCATAGTGTCGACGTAAATTGTATTCTTTGAACACAGACACTATATTCTGGCATATCAGACACACAGCTCTTTCCTTGTACTGCATGAAAAAGTAATCATAAGTCCACTGTTCTTTGAATATCCTACACTCCGAGTCAATTTTTCTATTTCTTGACATCATTGTTTCCTAGGGAGTCAAAATTGCTATTAGTAAAATACCAATATATATACAGCGCTACAAAAACAATATACCAGCAATAACTTTGCCCACACAGAGACATACAGACTGCACTGCCCATCAATGCAGTCTGATTGGGGGAACTCCGCTTTTACCCCAGGCTCACACTGGTGCGGGTGCCATTAAAAAGTTAATTACACCTGCAGTTTTGTTCACAGATCGCAGTGCGATCTGCGAACTCGCATAGGAATCTGATCGCATGGGGGAGAAGACCCATGCGATCCGATTCCACTGCAGGAAAAAAGAAGGCACATGTGCCTTTTTTCTTCCGAATCTAATGCAAGTTCAGCCATACAAGCATATGGCTGAACTCGCACTGCTCAGAGATCGCAACAGTATGAACCGGGGCTTACACAACATACAACATATAACCTCATACAACTGAATAGCAATCAGAATATAAATGCACTGTCATTTAAATTGGGTTTCCTACTCCTCGGCTGTCTGTCACTGACCAGCACGGGAAAACAGCAGGCAGCCCCTCCAGAGATCAGAGATCACTCTGTTATTACCCCTCTATCATTTACTCAGCGGTGCGTGTGCTGGGGATCTACATCCCCAGCACACAGGAATATCACTGGGAGTGGAGCCGAGGGGCAAGTGAGGGAGCTGAGGAAGGGACAGCCAGTCAAACGCAGCCAGGGGAGGGCTGGCAGCCTTAGGCCTGGCGGGCAAGTCCAGTCAATTGGCCCATTGAACCATTCACCAGCGCAGCCCAATGAGTGCCCACCGCCGCAGCTCAATCAGTGCTCACCAGCGCAGCCCAATCAGTGCTCACCACCGCAGCCCAATCAGTGCCCACCACCGCAGCCCAATGAGTGATCACCAGCGCAGCCCAATTAGTGCTCACCAGCGCAGCCCAATTAGTGACCATGGGCCGGATAAATGTCCTCGGCGGGCCGCATGTGGCTCGCGGGTCGTAGTTTGAGGACCCCTGCACTAGTACATCAGCAGCTGCTATGATCTGACACTTCTGGCTGATTAGCCATACTTCACAAAGCTGGTCAGTGCACTGTGGTGTTGTATATATAGGCCTTTTTCCAAATTGTATATTAAGAATGATTCTGCCTATTTTTTTTTTGTAATAATCAATCGGGGTGAGCATGGGGCATGAAACAGTGAGGCACACCCCCACCCCTCACACCCCAGCTGCCTTGCCACATAAAATAATTGAAGGGAGGTCATAAAAAGTAATTAAATAATAAACCCCTGATATAACAGGCTAAAATAACCCTTGCCCCGATTAAACCCAGGCGAGAGTATACCCGGGGGGATAAAGTGTCTTAGGCTAAACTATACCCGGGGGTTTAAACTAGACTGGGCAAGACCATACCCCTCCAGACCAGAATATGCCCCATGTGAAAGTTGAAAGGCAATTATCCACACAGAGAACAGCCGACAACGAACTTCAATCGATATCTAAAAAGCGTATAAATGGAAGTAAGAATCTCAATTTGATCAATTGAAGCATTTTTAGGGTTAGGGTTATTATTAAAGTTTTTCTGGTTGAAGCAATCAAAGTCTATGTGTTTACAGTTTTAAATAAAATGTTGGAAAATTTTTGTAATTCATGTGTATATCGCTCACCACTATTACTATCATGGGGGTATGATTTGGCCTAGAGGGACATAATTTGGCCTAGGCCATAATATTCCCGGGTATAATCTAGCCTAGGCCGTTTTAGCCCCGGGTATACTACGGCTTGTGGGTATACTACAGCCTGTTACACCGGGACAAAGGGAAGTTAATGACAATCTGGGAAATCTCCACGGGGCGGGGGACCATGGGACACACCTCCACGGATGTTTTGGACAGTTTCACAAACAAATCTCCAGACTCGCTGGCACGGGAGGAACAGCCTGTTCTCAAATCGAAACTTGCTGACACGGTCGGATTACAAAAATAGGGTAGCGGGAGAATCGGAGGTAGTGGGCAGGGGCAAGAATCCAGCCCAGGCCCCTCTACCCTCACCAAGATTGCCAGTTGAAGCCTGAGTGCTGGCCTCCCAACTGAAGATCAGTGGGGCAGATGTGCTGTGCAGACATGGAATCGGTGGACTATCTGTGTGTGTGTGTTAGGATTGCGTAGGGCCATAGTCGTGAGTGATGTTCTGACCTTGCGCCTTATGCACGTGGCTTTGTGGTTGTATTTCTCAGGGTATGTGGCTCGATTTGAGGTGCTGCTCCAATCTCCCTTTATGCGTGTCATTGTATGCATTTGCAGTGGCATGTCATGATCTCGATTTAAAGCTTTCGTGACTGCAGGGATTCATCTTCTTGGTTCTTTCGGTAAAGTCACGTAGAAAGGAAATAAAAAAATAAAAAAATACAACATGATAAAATACAATTCTCACGACGTTTCAGCCACAACGCAAGCAGCCGTCCTCAGGTGACGAACAGGACGCTGTCTTTCCGACAGACCTGTTCGTCACCTGAGGACGGCTGTTTGCGTTGTGGCCGAAACGTCGTGAGAATTGTATTTTATTATGTTTAATTTTGTATTATTTTATTATTTCCCTTCTACGTGACTTTACCGAAGGAACCAAGAAGATGTCATGATCGTTTGACCAAATAAAAACAAGTGAGACGAGACTTTTACCTTCCCTCATTGATTTCCTTCCAGAAATAAGGTTAACCTCAATGACCAGATGGTTTAGAATGCGGACTGCTTGTATATTCTCACTGAATAAAGCTTCCTGCTAAATCTAACACAGCATCAAGTTGAAGATGAAGTGGGCCGTCGGAATGCAATGGTCTTGAATGGACTCAAGGGATGAACGTTAACATAAGATCGGACACTCACAGAAGCACGTTAAAGACAAAATAGGACATCGGAATACACTGAATCGCAGCTATGATGAAATTGTTCATCAGCATAACATTGTTTTAAAAGCATAAAACTATAGTTTTAACATAGTAGTCTGATAGCCTTTACGAACAGATTAACATAAAATTACGTAAAACAGACATCAATACCGTTGTACACTGCGAACCCCAGAATGTTATTTAAGATAAAAACGGACAATTTCAAGATGGCTGTCCGATCGACTTTGAGCTGCCTGCCGGAATAACTGAGCAGAATTGATACAATTAGCCTCGATTTACGATCCACAATATCATATATGGGCAGATCTCTGATCTGTTATTTAATTGGTTATCCAATTTTATTATTCCAGCGCTGCGGTGGCGAAATTATCTTTGACGCTTGGAATGCAGGAGGCCATGGGTTGGATCCCGATCCTGACGCCTGTATATTTGGAGTTTGCATGTCTCTCTCACCATGGTGGCATGGATTTTTCTCCGGGTCCTCCGGTTTTTTCCTTCACATTTAGAAACATGCGTTTAGAGTATTTGGCTGCTATAAATTTCTACTTGATAAGCCACTTCGTTGAGCGATCATTTGTGGGCAGGTTGCTTCTGAAAAGTAGCTAATAGCTCAGTGGGCTTTAACAGTTTGGTATGGTCACAAAGACCCCCTGAAATAAATATGCATGTTCCCTGGAGAATTATGCTCTTGCAATTTAGGAAAACGTATTTGAATCAGGAATTCAATGGACAATGGAATTGGAAAGGATCTGATCTGTTTTGTCTGCCCGAAGCCCAGACCTGACAACTACAGCATGTAATAATTATCTTTCCGGAATGATTGAGGAGAAGACAGTATCTCACACTTGAGATTGACAACTATTTAGTAGATCTAAACAGCTGTCAGCAATTGCTTTTACAGGATGCAGATATCCAATTGTAGGGATCTACCTGTCGAGGAGAACGTGGGTACGAACCCAGCTGTGTGCTTGGGATTCGATGGCAACACACGGATGCGTTCCAGTCGAGGTGTATCCATGCACATCTTTTTGTTTCATGCAAAGGGACTTTGTTGCCACCCTGTAAAGTCGCTCCTCGCTTCACGTCGGCACGTTTAACGTCACTGATGAATCAATACCCATTAATGCATTTAACGGTGCGTGTTATCTCTGCAACGTCGCTGCTAACTACTTTCCACGGTGGAGATCGAGGCGGCGACTGTGCGCCCTCAACCGGCCCAGCGTATCTCTGCGCGCCCGGCCTTTACGGCGAGTCCTCGCTTGCTTGGGCTGCGCGGGTGAGCGTTATTATAAGGGGCCGTCCATAAATGACGTCACACGATTTTGGACGATTTTTTACCCCCCCCCCCCCCCTCGTCACATGGCGTCACAAAAAGTCAGACCCCCCTCAAATATGACGTCACAAAGCTCTGCTCCCCCCCCCCCAAAAAAACAAAACATGCTTCAAATCTCTTTAAACTATTGTCATTGTAGTGCGTATTTAATGTGGCACTGCACTTTGATGTTGTAGGAGAAAACATTTATTAAAACGTCTATTTAATTAAGTAGAACCTGTTGTCTATATTTATTTAAAGTTGCGCATTTTGATGTGACGTCACATTTCTCAACCCCCCCACACACATCGTTACAAATGTCTGAACACCCCCCCCCCAGGTGCGTGACGTCATTTATGGACGGCCCCTAATATCATAACCGTGTCAACACATATGGTTTACCCCGTCCGTATTCTTGTACGGGGAAATTTTGTTTTCAGGTTCATACGGCGTACAGTCGTTTCAATACGGGCAAATGTTTTTATTTTATCTATTTTTTGTGTTTCTCTCTTGTGATGGGACTCTGTAGGATGAACCTTGAGATTTATAAGGGCACGGGGTGACCAATAAGGTATGTAATAAGATAGGCACTGATAAGGGCTTGTCAGGTATCCAAGCTGTCTTGTGGTTGTTGTTGTTGTTTGACTTGCATCCCACTGAGATTTTTGCACACAGCGTTGGTGTACGGTGTTTTTTCTGCAATATTTTTGCTGTCTTTTCTTGAATTTTCTGTTTGCACTTAGTCACATATTCACTTTAAGATGTTTTTTGTTCATGTTTTTGTTTTTTGTTTGTTGCGGTTGCACCCGATTCAAGAGCTGAATGGCTCACAAGGCTATACCTAATAAATGAACTTGAACTTGAAGGTATGTGATATTGTACCCTCATATCAGTTCATTGTGTGGTGGCATCACCGCCACTTCGTAGCGAATGGCGCTTATAATTGTAGTGAGATAGGACGTCACTACTGTGTCGGCCCGTACGAGGGCTAGGCACCCCAAGGGGGTGCCTCGGGGGTCACATGGTGGAATACCAGGACTTTCCCGGACTTTCCCAGACTTTCCCAGGCCACGCCGGAGCGGTTATAAGCGGGGTGTGAACGCAGAGCGGGGTTGTTCAACCCCGAAGTGAAGACGACATCATCGGTCCTCAAGTCCCGGGTCGTCGTCCGTAAACCAGGCAGCCCATTGCCTGCCTGGGTCACGCTGTATAGTGTTCCAGAGTGTTAGTGAGTTGAGGAAGGGGGTCACCACCTAATGTACAGTGTTATATTACTTACTGTTCTAATAAATAGTGTTGCCTCCAAGCAGTGTGTGTGTGCACCTAATTCGAAATCACTACATTTGGTGTCAAGAAGTTGCGGAAAAATAAATATTGCTAGGTGTTATCCTAGGGTAGTAAAATGAGCACACGAAGAAAACAACTCACCTTGATGCCTTCGTACGACGAGGACGGCGTGACGACCATCCTTTGGACAGCCCCGGGGATGGCAGCCCTGGTGACAGTGAGAGTGATGGTGCTGCACGCGGAGCGGCAGGACTGTCATCGCACTGCTGCTTCGCCGCCATCTGGGAAGGAGCACCAGAGCTGCGGGGAGAGGATGTCGCCGTCGCTGCTGGGGCCGGCTGGGGAAGTCCGAGAATGCAGGCCACGCGGAGGGGCCGCCATTTTAGCGGCTGGCCGGGACGCTGTTCCCGCCAAAACGCCATTCCCGCCATTTCGGTGGCTGGCTGGGACGCTGTTCCCGCCAAAATGCCATTCCCGCCATTTCGGCGATTGGCCGGGATGCTGTTTCCGCCAACACGCCGTTCCCGCCGACATCAACGCCTGCGGAGGGCGAATTCCACACGTTTGGGTGGCGCCCCTGTCTTCTGCTCGAGTGCGAGTGGCGGCTGTGGTTCGCAAGAGGAGGCCGCGTTCACCATGCAAGATTCTTCGGGGCGTCCCAGTGCTCCACCTTGCCGCCCTCCGTTCTTCACAGCTTGCCAGGCGAGGCATGACACGACACACACCGGCCCCTGTTAACACTTAATCCATCTTGCGTGTGTAATAAAAGACTCCGTCAGGCACTGCTGGTCTCCGCTTGTCTTTTATTCAGGTTCTTCTCCGCACCCCACTAGGCGGTCGGGACGAGGGCGCCTAGCTTTGATGTGGATAGTTTAAAAGAAAACCCAGGGGCAGTAGGGGACTCTCTTCTTCTGGAGTAGTGACACGGGCTGGACGACGAGGGAGTCATCGGGCGAGCCACAGGATCGTCTGCAGGACGACCTGAGCGCCGCAAGGTCACCTAGGACTACAGACGGTATCGTATTACGCGCCTTACAACACCTTAGAGCGGAGAGTGGGATCCGTAGGAGAAGGTTAGTTCGGGGTAATGACGAGTAGGAAAGCGGTGTAGCAGAGAGCGCAGCATAGAATAGGGCTGCACGCCACTAGAGAGTGGGTTGGAAGCGCCTTGCTGGCTCGTACACACACACGGGTGGCTCGGTGGGTTAACAAGGGTTAATAAAATCTCGAGCGTAGTAACAAAACCGTGTTGTTGGGTGTTTTTGAACGTGGTATTGGCGTGCACTGCATTCGCGGGTGTGGGGTCGTTGTGTGCGTAAAGGCCGTGGTCTCTGTACGATGGTGCGGGTACGGAGGTGTGTGTGTTAACGCCCGGGGAGAGCACTTTTGTGTGTTGGCGTGCCTGCGCAGCCGTGTGAGAGGAGAGTCGTCCTTGCACGATACTTGTGTTGACGTGCACGCGCGAGTGCGGGAGGGGACGGGTCGTCGTGTCGGCGTGCACCTCGCTCGCGTGTGCGAAACCGCGGTGCGCAGTGAAGCTGTTAGCTTTGTGCGAGCTTGCGTGTGCTCGAGCGCGTAATCGGCTGCGCATTGTTGTACGGTTTATCTCGCGCGCACGGCGGCGGCAACTTGAGTCGTTGTGTCGGCGTGTGCCCCGCTTGCGTGTGCTCGTTACGTGTTATAAGTGTGAACGCGTGTGGTACGGTGTATGCGTACGTTCTCGTCGTGCGAAATCGGCGTACCCCAGGTGCGCGATCGTAACGTGAGCGGCCAGCGCGGCGCAGAGCGGCGCAAGAGTGAGTGCCGTGCAGAGCTGTGTGTGTGGGTGTGCGCGTACGTAATTAACCATGCCTGCTACGCGGACCCGCGGTGGAGGGGAATCCTCGGGCGACGGCTCCCACACCATGGGTGAGGAACTCAGCAGCGGTTCGCTTAGCAGCGGGGGGGCGATTGATGATGCTAGCCCGGCCGTTAGCATTATCGAGGGAGGGATTTCGGGGGCTAGCGACCCCCACAAATTGGTGTCGGAAGCGGTACGGACCCCCGCGTTACCTCACGCTAAAATAAGACTAATATTTACCGGCCGAGAGGGCCCCTTCGTGGAAGGCATTCGCCCGCAAT
The DNA here is from genome assembly GCF_015708825.2 of Lethenteron reissneri. NCBI lineage: Eukaryota > Metazoa > Chordata > Hyperoartia > Petromyzontiformes > Petromyzontidae > Lethenteron > Lethenteron reissneri. Next base: position 13,956,656 of record NC_083797.1, on the reverse strand, counting down.
CTCTTAGGGGCCAAGGAAATTAATGGATGGACGGATGCGCAGGCAGTACGTCAACTTAATATGAATCTTGATGGGCGGGCAGCCGATTTTGTAGAAGCGTTACCCGCGAGCGCACAGACACAGCTAGAGGAGCTGATGCGCCGACTCGATCAGCGTTTTGGCACGCGTGACGAGGAGGAAGCAAAAGCGGCCTTAGAGGCGCGCCGTCGCCAACCTGGCGAAGATCTACTTGATTACGCCGAGGATGTGCGCGAGTTAACAAAGATCGCACGCCCGGGGTACGCAACTGATTTTATTGAGGAACTGGCCGCCGAGAAAATCCAGCGGTACCTGTCTCGCACGGCGTAGTGGCAGCCAGACATGAGCTGCCCACGTCTTCCCTTTAACACCCTTGTCGAGCGCGCACGTAAGTGTGAAAGAATTCACAGCGAACGCGCGCAGCTCCGGGGGCTGGGACGAGAGCACGCCATTGCGAGCCTGCTCTCGGAAGACGAGGAGGAGGAACAGGAGCTCGCGAGGACGGTAAGGGGCCGGGAAAGAGAGCCACAGAGACCCAGCGAGACGACCCCGGGGTGGGTAGCCGGGTTACAGGCCGGCATGGGAGATATGATAACCCAAGTAGGTGAGAGGGTAACTCAGGTACGCGAGGAAGCAAATAAAAATATGACCAAACTGCAATCCTCCGTTGAGACCATCCGATCCGAAATGGGGGACCTACGCGCCACGGTGGGAGGGTTATCTGGGAGGGTAGCCCGACTAGAGGCGGAGGGTGGACAGCGGCGTAATGGGGGGGGAGGGAGCGGACAGGGGACCCGCTACGGAACCGCCCCCCCTCCCCGGGCATGTTATATGTGCGATCGCCGAGGGCATCTAGTGAGGGATTGTCCGGAAATCACCCGAGCTAGACAGACGCGGGGGTTAAACTCCAACGCCCCCTAGAGAGCGGACCAACTAGGGGTGCAATCGACGCGGTCCCGATACAAATAGACGATAATGAGAATAATGGCGAGCGAGTGATCTCCACACAGGTTCCAGCAACAACGCCCACAGGAACGGTGACTCCTGGCGACTGGCTACGGGAGCTGGTGGCGGGGATCACGGGCGCCACGTCGCTGGTGGAAGGGGAGGTAAACGGAGTGCGTACCCGAATCCTGCTGGACACGGGGGCGGTGGCCTCGGTCGTGAGCGCAGCGCACTGCAGCGCGATCGGGGTCGACGTGCGTCACCTGCAGGCACCGGACCGCGCGCTGCACACGGCGAGCGGAGCCGGAATGGGGCTGCTGGGGAGAGCCACCCTAGAGGTCCGCATAGGCAGTCAGGTGTGCACCCAGGAGTTCTACGTGTCGAGTGCGTTGTGTCACGAGTGTATCGCAGGTACCGACCTCTTAGAACGGCTGGGACTCAACGTGCAACCCCGCCAGCGATGCGCCACCATGGAGAGCAACGGCGAGCGGATACCGTTCTTGGGACGAGAACCAACGCGCCCCCGCTTCGCACCTGTGGCCGCTATCCTGGCGACGGCAGTCACCATCGGCCCGCTCACCGAGATGCTGGTGCCGGTGGCAACATCCCCCACCGACCCCGCGCTCCGACCATCAGGAGAGGTAATGCTAACTCCTCACCCGGAGTTGGCAAAACGGTATGGGATAGTGGGATCCGCCACATTGGTAAACGCAGATGGGGACCGATTGTTTATGCGGATGTTTAACCCCCACAATACCCCAGCGATACTGCGACGGCGCACCCCGATAGCCACCGTACACCCCCTGCATGCACGCCACTCTAACGACTCGGTGTTCGCACTCTGGGCTGAGGACCCCGGGCGTCCTGAGGGTGACCAGGACCTGGCCTGGCGAGTCGGCCCGACTCCCCGAGCCGAGGTCGTTCCCCTGCTCGACGCGTTACATGTACCATGGGCGGATTTACCTAAGGGAGAGGCCGATCGGCTGCGCGAGTTACTGCGGGAGTATGCCGACGTATTCAGTGAACACGACTCGGACGTGGGTCGGACCGATCTTGTTAAGCACCAAATTGACACCGGTGCAGCCCGACCCATCAAACTCCCTGCGTACCGAGTGGGCGCACCTGAACGCGCCCAAATCAAAGAGGCAGTTGGGGACATGCTTCGCGATAACATAATTCAGCCCTCGGCGAGCCCCTGGTCAGCCCCGGTGGTACTAGTAACGAAAAAGGATGGGTCAACACGGTTCTGCGTCGATTACCGTAAACTAAATGCAGTCACGCTCGGCGATGCCTTCCCCATACCCCGCATCGACGACACCTTCGACAGTCTCGCAGGAGCGCGGTATTTTTCCACCCTCGATCTGGCGTCCAGTTACTGGCAGGTGGAGATGACGGAGGAGGATCGGCCAAAAACAGCATTCACCACCGCGATGGGCCTGTTTGAGTTTCGAGTGTTGCCGTTCGGACTCACTAACGCGCCCGCGACCTTCCAGCGGTTGATGGAGTTGGTGATGCGGGGCTTGCAGTGGGAACAGTGCCTGATTTACTTGGACGATGTGATAGTGTTCAGTAGATCTTTGTCTGAGCATTGGTCCAGGCTTCGAGAGGTGTTCCAGCGACTGCGAGCGGCTCATCTCAAGCTCAAGCCACGTAAGTGTTACATCGCACAACGCGAGGTGGGGTACCTCGGGCATCGCGTCAGCGAGGCAGGCGTGCACACCGATCCGGAGAAGGTACGCGCCGTAGTGGAGTGGCCACGGCCAAGGAATCTGACGGAGATCAGATCATTTTTGGGGCTCGCCACCTATTATCGTCGATTTGTAAAGGGATTCAGCGAGATTGCACGCCCCCTCACCCAACTCACCTCCCCTAAGCACCCCTATCAGTGGACAGGGGCCTGCCAGACGGCCTTCACCACTCTCAAAGACCACCTCACCCACGCCCCCACCCTCGCTTTCCCCGATTTTACCACCAATTTTATTTTGGACACCGACGCCTGCAGCAGCGGGCTGGGCGCGGTGTTGTCACAGGTACAGGATGGGACGGAACGAGTCATCGCGTACGCCAGCCGGACCTTGAGTGGGGCCGAGCTGAACTATTGCGTGACACGCCAAGAGTTGTACGCCGTGATTTTCGCATGCAAACAGTTCCGGCCGTATTTGTACGGCAGGAGATGTCGCGTACGCACTGACCATTATGCTCTGCAGTTTCTTCTTACATTCAAGGAGCCGCGGGGGCAGATGGCCCGGTGGTTGGCGCAGTTGCAGGAGTACAACCTGCAAATCGAGTATCGGGCTGGCCGGACGCATGCAAACGCGGACGCCTTGTCGAGGCGACCCACGGTGTACGCCGAGACGAGGGCGGAGGAGGCCTGCCCGTATTTCACGGGGGGACGCTGCCGGCAGGCAACGGACCCCCGAGAGGCCGCGGCCACTGACCCCCCCCCAGCGAGAGAGAGTGCAGTGTGCGCCACAGAGACCCTCACTGGTGGCACTGAGGATCCCGTCGACCGCCCGGCAAGCGCGGGACCCGCGGCTCGGGACCCGATCGGACGGATCCAGGAGGACGTCGGCTGCGCCTTCCCGGGCCTAAACGACGAGCAGCTGAGACAGACCCAGCAGCGAGATCCGGATCTGGCGGCAGTGGAGGCGGCACTGCGGGAGGAAAAGAGCGCCCTACCAGGACCCTGGAGCGGTTTGTATGCCCGGTTGTGTGTAGAAAACGGGGTGGTGAGGGAACTGGCCGACGCTGGGCAGCCGGGGTGCATCTGCGTTCCCGCCCATGTGCAACCCCAACTACTACGACTGGTACACGACCACCCGCTCGGGGGCCATGATGGGGAACGGCGCACCCGGGAGACTCTGCGTCGCCAGTATCTCTGGCCTAAATTGGCGCAAGATGTGGCCGCCTGGGTGCAGGGCTGCCGGGCCTGTCAGCAGTGTGGGCAAAAGCCGGCGAGGTACCAGGTACCCCTGAGGCCGTTCCGAGTCAGTCGGACGAATCAGTTGGTCGGAATCGACCTGCAGGGGCCCTTTCCACGATCCCACCGGGGCAACCGATATATTCTCGTAGCGGTGGAGTACTTCACCCGCTACCCCGTGGCGGTGGCTATCCCGAATAAAACAGCCCTCGTAGTGGCCCGGGCCTTCGTGGAAAACTACGTACTTAAGTGCGGGATCCCCGAACGAGTCATTACCGACCAGGGTAGTGAATTCGAGGCCGAACTATTTCAGGCGCTGTGCCGAGAGTTCGGGATTCAGAAGGACCGAACCACGGCGTATCACCCCCAGGCGAACGGGATGGTAGAGAGGATGAACCAGACTCTGGCCGGGAAGCTTAAACGCATGGCGGCCGCGAATCAACAGGACTGGGACGAACACCTTCCCTATGCCCTGTTCGCCTACACCACCGCCGTTCACACCTCTACAGGACAGACCCCGTTCCTAATGATGTTTGGTCGCGAGTCTCGCCTGCCCGCAGATCTGCTGTTCGGTGTCCCTCCGCCGCAACGGGAGGAAGGGAGCCACCCCGTGGAGCACTTGCTGGAGACCCTGCGAGGGGCCAGGGGCCGAGCCTACCCGCACGGAGAGGCCGCGCACCAGCGGCAAGAGCAGGGCGCCCGACCCCGTATGGAGCCCCCCTTCTACCCTGCGGGCTCCGAGGTGTGGCTGTACACTCCCCGCGTCGGTGCCGGACAGGTGGGGAAGCTGACCACCTACTGGCGAGGACCCTGGATTGTGAGACGGCAGATCTCACCATGAACGGTGCTGATTCAAGGAGGAGAGAGGGGCCGGGAGATGGTGGTCAACATCCGCCGACTGAAGCCGTGGCGAGCAGCCCCCGAGGGGGGGAGCCCCGCCGTCCAAGTACCCCGAAACCCCGGGGTCCCCCCACCCCCCGTGCCCGGGGGCCTCGCGCAGTATATGGGCCCCACGGAGCCCCGGGCTCCGAGGGGCCCCGGGCGGGGCCGGGGGCGACGAGGACGGCGACCCTTAAACCCCACCGCCTCTGAGTTTGTTCCCCAGCCCGCAGGTGCCAGAGGCCGAAGGGAGCCGTTGGAATGGAGGAGGAGACCACCGCCGGAGCCCCAGGAGAAGGAGCCGCCACCCCCGAGGCCAGCCACAAGGGCCGGGCGAATCCCGCGGACCCCGCGGCGATACCTCGTGGGGGCAACCCAGGCGAGGTGCTCCAGTCAACCCGGGACGGGGACTGGCACCCCGGGGGGCTATGTGGTGCCACAACGACGAGGCCGCTCTGCCGAGCCAGGGAGCCGCCCGGCTTCCACCACTGCACTGCCCCCCATCACCCCCCCCCCACATAAGCATGCACCCGCACCCACGTAGGGCCTTGTGGTCGGGTCACCTACCCTGAGTTTTCACCCGAGGGCCCCCTCGGGGGGTTACCCCACGGTTTCTCAGGGCCAGGGAATTGGACAGGACCCTTCCCAGGCTAAGTAACACTGCGGCGCCGTGGGCGGATTTGAGATCGCACGACCATGGCGAGCTCAGAGAGCCCCGCAGTTAGAAACGCAGCAAGGCAGATAGCTAGGATCAGGACCCGGGGCTGCTGCTTAGCAAAAAGGTCAAAGGCCGGCGGGATCGCAAAAGGGCGGGAGATCCTAGGCTCAGGATTGGTCGAGAGACCAAGGCGGTCGGGACGAGGGCGCCTAGCTTTGATGTGGATAGTTTAAAAGAAAACGCAGGGGCAGTAGGGGACTCTCTTCTTCTGGAGTAGTGACACGGGCTGGACGACGAGGGAGTCATCGGGCGAGCCGCAGGATCGTCTGCAGGACGACCTGAGCGCCGCAAGGTCACCTAGGACTACAGACGGTATCGTATTACGCGCCTTACAACACCTCAGAGCGGAGAGTGGGATCCGTAGGAGAAGGTTAGTTCGGGGTAAGGACGAGTAGGAAAGCGGTGTAGCAGAGAGCGCAGCATAGAATAGGGCTGCACGCCACTAGAGAGTGGGTTGGAAGCGCCTTGCTGGCTCGTACACACACACGGGTGGCTCGGTGGGTTAACAAGGGTTAATAAAATCTCGAGCGTAGTAACAAAACCGTGTTGTTGGGTGTTTTTGAACGTGGTATTGGCGTGCACTGCATTCGCGGGTGTGGGGTCGTTGTGTGCGTAAAGGCCGTGGTCTCTGTATGATGGTGCGGGTACGGAGGTGTGTGTTTTAACGCCCGGGGAGAGCACTTTTGTGTGTTGGCGTGCCTGCGCAGCCGTGTGAGAGGAGAGTCGTCCTTGCACGATACTTGTGTTGACGTGCACGCGCGAGTGCGGGAGGGGACGGGTCGTCGTGTCGGCGTGCACCTCGCTCGCGTGTGCGAAACCGCGGTGTGCAGTGAAGCTGTTAGCTTTGTGCGAGCTTGCGTGTGCTCGAGCGCGTAATCGGCTGCGCATTGTTGTACGGTTTATCTCGCGCGCACGGCGGCGGCAACTTGAGTCGTTGTGTCGGCGTGTGCCCCGCTTGCGTGTGCTCGTTACGTGTTATAAGTGTGAACGCGTGTGGTACGGTGTATGCGTACGTTCTCGTCGTGCGAAATCGGCGTACCCCAGGTGCGCGATCGTTACGTGAGCGGCCAGCGCGGCGCAGAGCGGCGCAAGAGTGAGTGCCGTGCAGAGCTTTGTGTGTGGGTGTGCGCGTACGTAATTAACCATGCCTGCTACGCGGACCCGCGGTGGAGGGGAATCCTCGGGCGACGGCTCCCACACCATGGGTGAGGAACTCAGCAGCGGTTCGCTTAGCAGCGGGGGGGCGATTGATGATGCTAGCCCGGCCGTTAGCATTATCGAGGGAGGGATTTCGGGGGCTAGCGACCCCCACAAATTGGTGTCGGAAGCGGTACGGACCCCCGCGTTACCTCACGCTAAAATAAGACTAATATTTACCGGCCGGGGGGCCCCTTCGTGGAAGGCATTCGCCCGCAATCTCTTAGGGGCCAAGGAAATTAATGGATGGACGGACGCGCAGGCAGTACGTCAACTTAATATGAATCTTGATGGGCGGGCAGCCGATTTTGTAGAAGCGTTACCCGCGAGCGCACAGACACAGCTAAAGGAGCTGATGCGCCGACTCGATCAGCGTTTTGGCACGCGTGACGAGGAGGAAGCAAAAGCGGCCTTAGAGGCGCGCCGTCGCCAACCTGGCGAAGATCTACGTGATTACGCCGAGGATGTGCGCGAGTTAACAAAGATCGCACGCCCGGGGTACGCAACTGATGTTATTGAGGAACTGGCCGCCGAGAAAATCCAGCGGTACCTGTCTCGCACGGCGTGGTGGCAGCCAGACATGAGCTGCCCACGTCTTCCCTTTAACACCCTTGTCGAGCGCGCACGTAAGTGTGAAAGAATTCACAGCGAACGCGCGCAGCTCCGGGGGCTGGGACGAGAGCGCGCCATTGCGAGCCTGCTCTCGGAAGACGAGGAGGAGGAACAGGAGCTCGCGAGGACGGTAAGGGGCCGGGAAAGAGAGCCACAGAGACCCAGCGAGACGACCCCGGGGTGGGTAGCCGGGTTACAGGCCGGCATGGGAGATATGATAACCCAAGTAGGTGAGAGGGTAACTCAGGTACGCGAGGAAGCAAATAAAAATATGACCAAACTGCAATCCTCCGTTGAGACCATCCGATCCGAAATAGGGGACCTACGCGCCACGGTGGGAGGGTTATCTGGGAGGGTAGCCCGACTAGAGGCGGAGGGTGGACAGCGGCGTAATGGGGGGGGAGGGAGCGGACAGGGGACCCGCTACGGAACCGCCCCCCCTCCCCGGGCATGTTATATGTGCGATCGCCGAGGGCATCTAGTGAGGGATTGTCCGGAAATCACCCGAGCTAGACAGACGCGGGGGTTAAACTCCAACGCCCCCTAGAGAGCGGACCAACTAGGGGTGCAATCGACGCGGTCCCGATACAAATAGACGATAATGAGAATAATGGCGAGCGAGTGATCTCCACACAGGTTCCAGCAACAACGCCCACAGGAAGGGGAGGTAAACGAAGTGCGTACCCGAATCCTGCTGGACACGGGGGCGGTGGCCTCGCTCTTGAGCGCAGCGCACTGCAGCGCGATCGGGGTCGACGTGCGTCACCTGCAGGCACCGGACCGCGCGCTGCACACGGCGAGCGGAGCCGGAATGGGGCTGCTGGGGAGAGCCACCCTAGAGGTCCGCATAGGCAGTCAGGTGTGCACCCAGGAGTTCTACGTGTCGAGTGCATTGTGTCACGAGTGTATCGCAGGTACCGACCTCTTAGAATGGCTGGGACTCAACGTGCAACCCCGCCAGCGATGCGCCACCATGGAGAGCAACGGCGAGCGGATACCGTTCTTGGGACGAGAACCGACGCGCCCCCGCTTCGCACCTGTGGCCGCTATCCTGGCGACGGCAGTCACCATCGGCCCGCTCACCGAGATGCTGGTGCCGGTGGCAACATCCCCCACCGACCCCGCGCTCCGACCATCAGGAGAGGTAATGCTAACTCCTCACCCGGAGTTGGCAAAACGGTATGGGATAGTGGGATCCGCCACATTGGTAAACGCAGATGGGGACCGATTGTTTATGCGGATGTTTAACCCCCACAATACCCCAGCGATACTGCGACGGCGCACCCCGATAGCCACCGTACACCCCCTGCACGCACGCCACTCTAACGACTCGGTGTTCGCACTCTGGGCTGAGGACCCCGGGCGTCCTGAGGGTGACCAGGACCTGGCCTGGCGAGTCGGCCCGACTCCCCGAGCCGAGGTCGTTCCCCTGCTCGACGCGTTACATGTACCATGGGCGGATTTACCTAAGGGAGAGGCCGATCGGCTGCGCGAGTTACTGCGGGAGTATGCCGACGTATTCAGTGAACACGACTCGGACGTGGGTCGGACCGATCTTGTTAAGCACCAAATTGACACCGGTGCAGCCCGACCCATCAAACTCCCTGCGTACCGAGTGGGCGCACCCGAACGCGCCCAAATCAAAGAGGCAGTTGGGGACATGCTTCGCGATAACATAATTCAGCCCTCGGCGAGCCCCTGGTCAGCCCCGGTGGTACTAGTAACGAAAAAGGATGGGTCAACACGGTTCTGCGTCGATTACCGTAAACTAAATGCAGTCACGCTCGGCGATGCCTTCCCCATACCCCGCATCGACGACACCTTCGACAGTCTCGCAGGAGCGCGGTATTTTTCCACCCTCGATCTGGCGTCCGGTTACTGGCAGGTGGAGATGACGGAGGAGGATCGGCCAAAAACAGCATTCACCACCCCGATGGGCCTGTTTGAGTTTCGAGTGTTGCCGTTCGGACTCACTAACGCGCCCGCGACGTTCCAGCGGTTGATGGAGTTGGTGATGCGGGGCTTGCAGTGGGAACAGTGCCTGATTTACTTGGACGATGTGATAGTGTTCAGTAGATCTTTGTCTGAGCATTGGTCCAGGCTTCGAGAGGTGTTCCAGCGACTGCGAGCGGATCTTCTCAAGCTCAAGCCACGTAAGTGTTACATCGCACAACGCGAGGTGGGTTACCTCGGGCATCGCGTCAGCGAGGCAGGCGTGCACACCGATCCGGAGAAGGTACGCGCCGTAGTGGAGTGGCCACGGCCAAGGAATCTGACGGAGATCAGATCATTTTTGGGGCTCGCCACCTATTATTGTCGATTTGTAAAGGGATTCAGCGAGATTGCACGCCCCCTCACCCAACTCACCTCCCCTAAGCACCCCTATCAGTGGACGGGGGCCTGCCAGACGGCCTTCACCACTCTCAAAGACCACCTCACCCACGCCCCCACCCTCGCTTTCCCCGATTTTACCACCGATTTTATTTTGGACACCGACGCCTGCAGCAGCGGGCTGGGCGCGGTGTTGTCACAGGTACAGGATGGGACGGAACGAGTCATCGCGTACGCCAGCCGGACCTTGAGTGGGGCCGAGCTGAACTATTGCGTGACACGCCAAGAGTTGTACGCCGTGATTTTCGCATGCAAACAGTTCCGGCCGTATTTGTACGGCAGGAGATGTCGCGTACGCACTGACCATTATGCTCTGCAGTTTCTTCTTACATTCAAGGAGCCGCGGGGGCAGATGGCCCGGTGGTTGGCGCAGTTGCAGGAGTACAACCTGCAAATCGAGTATCGGGCTGGCCGGACGCATGCAAACGCGGACGCCTTGTCGAGGCGACCCACGGTGTACGCCGAGACGAGGGCGGAGGAGGCCTGCCCGTGTTTCACGGGGGGACGCTGCCGGCAGGCAACGGACCCCCGAGAGGCCGCGGCCACTGACCCCCCCCCAGCGAGAGAGAGTGCAGTGTGCGCCACAGAGACCCTCACTAGTGGCACTGAGGATCCCGTCGACCGCCCGGCAAGCGCGGGACCCGCGGCTCGGGACCCGATCGGACGGATCCAGGAGGACGTCGGCTGCGCCTTCCCGGGCCTAAACGACGAGCAGCTGAGACAGACCCAGCAGCGAGATCCGGATCTGGCGGCAGTGGAGGCGGCACTGCGGGAGGAAAAGAGCGCCCTACCAGGACCCTGGAGCGGTTTGTATGCCCGGTTGTGTGTAGAAAACGGGGTGGTGAGGGAACTGGCCGACGCTGGGCAGCCGGGGTGCATCTGCGTTCCCGCCCATGTGCGACCCCAACTACTACGACTGGTACACGACCACCCGCTCGGGGGCCATGATGGGGAACGGCGCACCCGGGAGACTCTGCGTCGCCAGTATCTCTGGCCTTAATTGGCGCAAGATGTGGCCGCCTGGGTGCAGGGCTGCCGGGCCTGTCAGCAGTGTGGGCAAAAGCCGGCGAGGTACCAGGTACCCCTGAGGCCGTTCCGAGTCAGTCGGACGAATCAGTTGGTCGGAATCGACCTGCAGGGGCCCTTTCCACGATCCCACCGGGGCAACCGATATATTCTCGTAGCGGTGGAGTACTTCACCCGCTACCCCGTGGCGGTGGCTATCCCGGATAAAACAGCCCTCGTCATGGCCCGGGCCTTCGTGGAAAACTACGTACTTAAGTGCGGGATCCCCGAACGAGTCATTACCGACCAGGGTAGTGAATTCGAGGCCGAACTATTTCAGGCGCTGTGCCGAGAGTTCGGGATTCAGAAGGACCGAACCACGGCGTATCACCCCCAGGCGAACGGGATGGTAGAGAGGATGAACCAGACTCTGGCCGGGAAGCTTAAACACATGGCGGCCGCGAATCAACAGGACTGGGACGAACACCTTCCCTATGCCCTGTTCGCCTACACCACCGCCGTTCACACCTCTACAGGACAGACCCCGTTCCTAATGATGTTTGGTCGCGAGTCTCGCCTGCCCGCAGATCTGCTGTTCGGTGTCCCTCCGCCGCAATGGGAGGAAGGGAGCCACCCCGTGGAGCACTTGCTGGAGACCCTGCGAGGGGCCAGGGGCCGAGCCTACCCGCACGGAGAGGCCGCGCACCAGCGGCAAGAGCAGGGCGCCCGACCCCGTATGGAGCCCCCCTTCTACCCTGCGGGCTCCGAGGTGTGGCTGTACACTCCCCGCGTCGGTGCCGGACAGGTGGGGAAGCTGACCACCTACTGGCGAGGACCCTGGATTGTGAGACGGCAGATCTCACCATGGACGGTGCTGATTCAGGGAGGAGAGAGGGGCCGGGAGATGGTGGTCAACATCCGCCGACTGAAGCCGTGGCGAGCAGCCCCCGAGGGGGGGAGCCCCGCCGTCCAAGTACCCCGAAACCCCGGGGTCCCCCCACCCCCCGTGCCCGGGGGCCTCGCGCAGTATATGGGCCCCACGGAGCCCCGGGCTCCGAGGGGCCCCGGGCGGGGCCGGGGGCGACGAGGACGGCGACCCTTAAACCCCACCGCCTCTGAGTTTGTTCCCCAGCCCGCAGGTGCCAGAGGCCGAGGGGAGCCGTTGGAATGGAGGAGGAGACCACCGCCGGAGCCCCAGGAGATGGAGCCGCCACCCCCGAGGCCAGCCACAAGGGCCGGGCGAATCCCACGGACCCCGCGGCGATACCTCGTGGGGGCAACCCAGGCAAGGTGCTCCAGTCAACCCGGGACGGGGACTGGCACCCCGGGGGGCTATGTGGTGCCACAACGACGAGGCCGCTCTGCCGAGCCAGGGAGCCGCCCGGCTTCCACCACTGCACTGCCCCCCATCACCCCCCCCACATAAGCATGCACCCGCACCCACGTAGGGCCTTGTGGTCGGGTCACCTACCCTGAGTTTTCACCCGAGGGCCCCCTCGGGGGGTTACCCCACGGTTTCTCAGGGCCAGGGAATTGGACAGGACCCTTCCCAGGCTAAGTAACACTGCGGCGCCGTGGGCGGATTTGAGATCGCACGACCATGGCGAGCTCAGAGAGCCCCGCAGTTAGAAACGCATACAAACACAAACACGGGTCAGCAAGGCAGATAGCTAGGATCAGGACCCGGGGCTGCTGCTTAGCAAAAAGGTCAAAGGCCGGCGGGATCGCAAAAGGGCGGGAGATCCTAGGCTCAGGATTGGTCGAGAGACCAAGGCGGTCGGGACGAGGGCGCCTAGCTTTGATGTGGATAGTTTAAAAGAAAACGCAGGGGCAGTAGGGGACTCTCTTCTTCTGGAGTAGTGACACGGGCTGGACGACGAGGGAGTCATCGGGCGAGCCGCAGGATCGTCTGCAGGACGACCTGAGCGCCGCAAGGTCACCTAGGACTACAGACGGTATCGTATTACGCGCCTTACAACACCTCAGAGCGGAGAGTGGGATACGTAGGAGAAGGTTAGTTCGGGGTAAGGACGAGTAGGAAAGCGGTGTAGCAGAGAGCGCAGCATAGAATAGGGCTGCACGCCACTAGAGAGTGGGTTGGAAGCGCCTTGCTGGCTCGTACACACACACGGGTGGCTCGGTGGGTTAACAAGGGTTAATAAAATCTCGAGCGTAGTAACAAAACCGTGTTGTTGGGTGTTTTTGAACGTGGTATTGGCGTGCACTGCATTCGCGGGTGTGGGGTCGTTGTGTGCGTAAAGGCCGTGGTCTCTGTACGATGGTGCGGGTACGGAGGTGTGTGTGTTAACGCCCGGGGAGAGCACTTTTGTGTGTTGGCGTGCCTGCGCAGCCGTGTGAGAGGAGAGTCGTCCTTGCACGATACTTGTGTTGACGTGCACGCGCGAGTGCGGGAGGGGACGGGTCGTCGTGTCGGCGTGCACCTCGCTCGCGTGTGCGAAACCGCGGTGCGCAGTGAAGCTGTTAGCTTTGTGCGAGCTTGCGTGTGCTCGAGCGCGTAATCGGCTGCGCATTGTTGTACGGTTTATCTCGCGCGCACGGCGGCGGCAACTTAAGTCGTTGTGTCGGCGTGTGCCCCGCTTGCGTGTGCTCGTTACGTGTTATAAGTGTGAACGCGTGTGGTACGGTGTATGCGTACGTTCTCGTCGTGCGAAATCGGCGTACCCCAGGTGCGCGATCGTAACGTGAGCGGCCAGCGCGGCGCAGAGCGGCGCAAGAGTGAGTGCCGTGCAGAGCTGTGTGTGTGGGTGTGCGCGTACGTAATTAACCATGCCTGCTACGCGGACCCGCGGTGGAGGGGAATCCTCGGGCGACGGCTCCCACACCATGGGTGAGGAACTCAGCAGCGGTTCGCTTAGCAGCGGGGGGGCGATTGATGATGCTAGTCCGGCCGTTAGCATTATCGAGGGAGGGATTTCGGGGGCTAGCGACCCCCACAGATGTACGCTGAGCTTACCGGACACCACCCCCCACGATTCGATGACTACGATTCATGGTCACGATTAAACAAAAAAAAATCGATGCTTTTGTTTTAATGCTTACTACAGTGGGTTTAGGCAGGTGAAAACTCACGAGACCAGGATAAAGTCTCAGGCTCCATTTGAAAGAAACCTCACCACATAAACTTTGATTGAAGGCATCACTGGGAGCACACCACTCCCTTGTACGAGTACAGTAGATGGCACTCTTGAGCACAGTGCATAATAGTGACTGTTGTTACAGACAGTTCCCGAGATACGAACGTCCGACTTACGAACATCTGCACTCATGAACGAACCGCCATAAGACATTTTTAACCATCTGATTTGCGAACGTTCGGTCATACTTATGAACTGATGCATGCAACTGCGCTGGGACTCATTACATCCCTTCCAACAATACAAGCCAACAAGGTCTTAAGGTAAATGAAAATAAAATATTTTTTATCTTTTCATACTTTGTTTTATTTACTGTTCAGTATTTATTAGTGTATCATATACAAATACTTATTTTATTTAACAATACCACGATTTATAAGACTGACCTATGTACTGTATAATTAAACATTGAGAGTCGAGATACGTACACATTGACTTACGAATGAGTCTTGGGAACGTAAATCGAGGACTGCCTGTATATTGTTTCTTTTTAGTTATGAAATGTTTATCATCCGTTTAATTACCACTTTTACTGATACTCCAAGGAAGCCCTCATATATTGCTTATAGAAAAGCAATAAAGGTGTCGTAAATGCATCTCCATGTAGTATACAATAGTATAATGACCCCTTTTATTTGATTCATGCTCTCTTCTGCAAGAACGTATCTTGAGCACTAAGCGGGGTCTACAATAAAACGACAGTGATGCAGTACAGGTACAGTGTCCCTCGTTTTAAAAAAGGTTTGGTTAAATAAATGTCACATTAATGCAATTGAAAAATTATGGACACTTTTCTACTAACGAAATTTAATATCCGCGTAAACAAAATTTCACACCACATTCGCCATGAGATCAAACAAGAACCGCCCGGGAGGTCGCATCCATCTGAAACAGTGTCGATGTATCCCTGAAAGTGCAAAAGTAAAGCCTCCACGTCACTTTTTCAGTCAACATGCAGAAGGTCTCTTGGTGAGTTCTCTGAAAAGGTTAGTAATTTTAGTTTTATCATTATTATTCAATCGTTTAATGTTTATGTTCGTTATTATTTTTGTTCAGTGCATTGTAAAACGTATAGGTGTATATTTACGGTTAGTATTAATTTAGTATTAAATATATGGTAAAAACCATTCCGATTTATAAAATTTAGTTTGCATGTTTTATTTTTACAATGCATCCCTTTTGTAAACGAGGGATATTTGTGCTTTATACTGGTAGGAACGAAGTGAACCAGCCTACAATAGATTATATCGTCCGTCCGTCCGTCCATCCGTCCGATGTCCGATTAGGTGTAGTAACATCGCGCCCTACTGCAAACACTTGGCAGGACCCTACAAAAACCTTTAGACTGAGTGACGCTTTCCTGGCTAAACAAGTGTCACATTCCCTTATAAATTCCCTGAGATAGCTTTTAATTAAAACATTTCAATTAAAAATTAACTCACAGCGGCCTAAAGCCTACAGCTAGGCCTAAAGCCTAGAACTAGGCCTCAAACTCTCCCTTCGTATCGTACCCCCGCGTGTGTGAAAGGGAGTTAATGTTTAACAATGTTACATTCCCTGATGTTTTTAAATAGAAACATTTACATTTCAAGCTTTTACATTAATAATTAAAACATTTAAATAAAAAATTAACTCACAGCGGCCTAAAGCCTACAGCTAGGCCTAAAGCCTAGAACTAGGCCTCAAACTCTCCCTTCGTATCGTCCGATTAGGTGTAGCAACATCGCCCCCTACTGCAAACACTTGGCAGGACCCTACAAAAACCTTTTGACTCAGTGAGGCTTTCCTGGCTAAACAAGTGTAATAATACATTATGTTTATATTCTTTGGTTATTCGTTCCTACCAGCCCACCCCGCAGGGACCTGTTATGTATGGTATATAAACTCTCCAGGCTGAATAAAATATAAATGGATTCCTCAAGGTCGTCTCTGAATCAATGCTGATGCTATATGCGCGGTGAATGGACAATGTCGACAGTAGGATTTTACTTCTCAATCACTTATTGTTACGTGTCACCGATATCCTTGTCAATCACAGGTAAATAAACCTTCACCATTCGTAAAAAAAAAAACATGACTATGTTTATACGATACTACAACAAGATTTGCAAGCATTCATACAAATACATGGCAATTCACTAAACTATGCAAACAAGTCAAAAAACATCATAAATGGGGATTATTCGTGCTTTCCAATGTCAGAACTGTAGGAATGAGGTAATCCCAGATTTGACAACAGTATTCTAACTCCGGCTGAACTTCTACACCAAACGCTTACTTACGGCAAGGGTTACGTTCTTGAAAATAGCTGAAAGCGGCAAATCCGCGATCCACAAACTCAAAGGCAAATGGGAAAACGAGGGATTGGTTCACGGTTCGTAAACGAGACCCCCTCCTTTTTTTGATTCGGCACATTTGGCAGCTGAGAGTGGAATCTATACTACTGATGAGTATCATGAATTACCAGTGCTGTTATAAAGAGTGAATGATGTGAGCAGGATATAGCAAGTCACAAAGAGAAGAAATAATGTCAGAGACGGCAAAGAGCCTTGTGGAATGGCAACCTGCAAAACAACACCTTCCTAACCCACTTCTTTCAGCCTACAATCTTACATTGCACACAGGCTCCCGCACCTGAAAGCATGTCTGTTGTACCGCCGCTGATGTGATTGCACGTTTGTTAGAAAAGGAGCAAGACGGCCGCAGTACCAAGCATGAACACAAAGGTCAGAGTGACATAAACCATGTGCCAGAAAAATGAGCTCTGCTCCTGCACGACAACCCTCGCTCGCTCTGCAGGGCGAGGGAAACCTAGCGCGGTCATCGGCATGGGACCACTACAAAGCCACGCGATTAGGGCCCATATACCAACTAGCAGAGCAGCAAAGCACAGAACAATAGAGCACAGATCCATTTTCGAGATCTTGCGACGTGCTTGGAGATAGAGTCGCTCCAGACACGACGGCGGCCCAGGAAAACGCTTGGCAAATTCATCAAACTTTGGCAGCTGCTGCTCAAACATGTCAGCCCTCTCCCGCAACTCCTTCGCCACCTGGGATGGGCTCCCTTTGTGCAGCTTCCTTCCCAAGTAGGCAAGGAATCCGACGTCTAAGACGATCCCCAAGGAAGAAAAGACGCCAGAAAATGCAGCCTTTCCCACTGCCATACTGGCAGTTTTGACCATAGAAGCTCCCATCCTGGCATTATTTGCCAAATCAACTCCCACCAAGCTTGCTTTTGTCCCAAATCTTACTGCTTTGATCGCACTCACTCCAATCTCAACTGCATCAGCTGCCTTCACTGGAACAATGCCTACACTGATGAACACTCGTACCACAGACTCGGCGAACTGATCACCACTGCCAGGCCGGACACCCACATGTCTGCACAGCTTTCCGTAAGCTTTCCTGAAAGAATACGCCCTGTAGTCTTGCTTGTCGAAATGAGTAAGCTCGATGCATGCTTCCTTGATGTTTATCAGTGAATTCATGACCTCTTCCGCCCTTTCTGTGTCCAATTTAATGGCTGCATCAGTGGGCTTGAGTTTGCATTTTTTTATTAAGAACTTGGAAAGGTTGCTCCCAGCTGTCACCAAACCACCCGTTATGCCAATCCCAGCTCCCACCACACCTGCTATTAGAGCAGAGGCACCGAACGTGAACGGGGCCGCGATGATCCCAGCGGTAGCCACGATGCCACCAACAAGGCTGGTGGCCGTGCCCGCTGTCTGGGAGATGGTGACATCTTTCTCCAGTTTGTCCAGCGCATCGGCGACCCTCCGCATCTCCTTGATGCTGAACACCCTGGTCTCCTTCCAGATGCGCAATATATTTATAAAGGTGACCTTGGCATTGTTGGATAGGGCTTGTAGCTTCTCTTCGGTTTCGATAACTGGAAAGCACAGTGTGTACATGGAAACACGAGACGTTAGCTTTGTCCTGTTAATTTCACAATTAAGACTGGCGTGGAGGCACGTGCCAGCACATTGGAGGCAAGGGTTGGCATCATCTGCGTGTGATTTACAAACCCAATGGGCTGCAACATGGTTAGGACATTTCAGTACATCAAGTATATTATTGGCCTGTCCATATTTTGAGTGTTATTCTATCACATCCATATTTTATTTTTGAAAACTAATTTAATTCCACATGCAAAAACATTACTTCTGAAAATATATTAAAGGTTTTTTTGAAAGCAGAGGCTTTCCTGATGAAATACTTCTTGTATTATAACTGCATGAACATACGCAGATGTATAAGCACATATTCACGTACCAAAGGATGCCCCCCCCCCCCCCCCCACATTCATTTATACTTATACATATCAAAAACAACGATCCCCCGTATTTCGATTTAAAGCATTCCTGACTGCAGGGATTCATCTGCTTGGTTCTTTCGGTAAAGTCACGTAGAAGGGAAGTAATAAAATAATAAATAATAAAACATAATAAAATAATTCTGACGACGTTTCGGCCACAACGCAAGCAGCCGTCCTCAGGTGAAAAAACAGGTCTGTCGAGGCGACAGCGTCTGAATGAAACAGCACCATGCTTGGAGCATATATAGCACCATGCTTGGAGCGTATATTTAAGCTGGGTTGGAAGGGGGGGAAAGGGCGCCTTCACAAAAAAATGTGCATATCAAGAGGAATTTAGCATATTTATAAATAAGCAAATTCTTTTGTCAAGGCGCCCTTTCCCCCCCTTCCAACCCAGCTTAAATATATGCTCCAAGCATGGTGCTGTTTCATTCAGACGCTGTCGTCTCGACAGACCTGGGTTTTCACCTGAGGACGGTTGCTTGCGTTGTGGCTGAAACGTCGTGAGAATTCTTTTATTATGTTTCATTTTTTATTATTTTATTACTTCCCTTCTACGTGATTTTACCGAAAGAACCAAGAAGATGATCCCCCGTATATTCTTAACAGACCGTTGGGGCAAGTGTTGTTAGCACTTATGAAGGCCGGAACAGCCAACAAGGGGGTGGGTGGCTTGCACCACGCCGAGCTGTCTTTGTTTCCCAGGTGGCGATGTTTACATACCGCGCCAGGAACTAATTCGAGGCTGAGTCGACCTAGGGGAGGCCCAGGTCAGGTTTAGATAATCGTCACTGGTGTTGGTCGTGAGCGGGAAAATTTTTTTAACAAAACATCTGACATAATGACCCTAAAAATAATTATTCAGACTTAAGCGTCAGCACCGGATTTTGAGTTTGATGGTCAATGTCAGCCAGCATCCGTTCTCGGCACAAGCTCTCGTGATGTTCCCAGTACAGATCTGGGTTCAACTCCCTCTTTTAATCACGATTTCCCCAAGACATACTCAACCTCCTAAAGCCCCTTTTCATAAAAAAAGTCCCCTAGGTATGGGAAAGGGGCTGCTTATTCGATGGTATCTCCGTTAATGCTGACCTCATAGGCACCTTCATTGCCAATATCACCAACGACCATTCTTCTCTGTGTTGTTAGCCCATACTTCCTGCTTGTTCAATGAACTTGTTTTGCGTCAACGTTATGGAGCACCACGTTAGCCTCTTTCATTATGAACTCCGAGTAGATGTTGACATACCATGTAAATTCTGAACGGACACGTGTGCAGGACACAGCCTCACAGCACGCCTCACTCAATCTTCCCTCATTTGGTCGGCCACCTCTCTGATTAGCTGGGGCGCCGCGGTGGTGAGATATTAACTACCTCGCCTAGTATACAGGTTATGGGTTCGACGCCTGTGTAGTTGGAGTTTGCACGTTCTCCCCATGGTTGCGTTGATATTTCTACGGGACCCCCGGTTCGCTCCACATTTAGAAACTTTCTTTTAGAGTATTTGGCTGCTATACATTTCCACATGATAAGCCACTTCGTTTTACTATCATTTATGGCCAGGTCGCTTCTGAAAACGAGCTATTAAGGTCATTGGGCTTTACCTGGTAAAATAAAAATTAATTTTGTTTAAAATGAAAAAAATTGTTTAGTTTAGCTTCAAGTCATTCTTATCTACTCTACATCTTGACAAGCTTTTATTAACTCAAGATGGAATGATATGAATCTACAAAGCATATTTATATTATTGCATTTTTACCGTTCTCTCACAAAACAGCCTTAGACGAAATATCGCCTCCCTCATGCCACATTTCTTCCTGCAGTCAAACTGATAAAATAAAAAAGCTATGAAAGTGTGAATTCATAGTTAGATTCAGCATCCTTTAAAACCTTCAATACGTTTGACCAAAGGGCAAGGTTTAAAAAGAAAAAAAGTTGTAATGTCGCCTGCTGATTTTGGTTGGCTCAAAAATATAAACAAAAAATCATCATACCTGTGTTGATTTTTTTGGACTTGATATCCAAGTGTAAATAATACTAAATTCTTGTCAACTAAACAAATCACATAACCACAGCTAATCTGTGCTGATGCAACAGCTCCGCTCTTGCAGCTTCGCGTGAGCCTGGTTCTATGGATCGTGGTTTACGGTCCGTAGAAGGGTTTCAATCTGCCGTGGTGTGCCGCGAATTACAAGGATTAGCGACATTGGATCGCGGATTATTGGAGGTCACCTGTGTGTTATAGCATTTACCATATAAATTATGTTGGATACTTCTTATAAATGGATTGTGCAATCCGGACCAGCGATTGAAATTGATCTCTCTCACCTCACCACTCATCAGTATGCAACCTAGGCCACGGTTTGTGAGTTACGTAATTCTGTCGTGTTGTTTCAGGATATAAAACTACCTCCGTGACGTGGCTTAATTTTCCGGGAATTTTTAAAGGCTGAAATTGTTTTACATTTTCATTAAAACGGTTGAGATAAATCTGCCTTTTTTTTACTTCCGTAAATGGAGCGACAGTTATCGGAACCGGTCTGTCCTCATTTTTTTCCAAAGACGCGTGACACCTGGCCTATTTTGTTAAGGAAACACTCCCACAGAGTTCAATGTACTTTACAAAAAAGAACACGCATTAGCCTTCCATCCTCCCTTTCAAGCGTTTGGTTCGTGCCCTCGTGATAAATGTGAGCAGCAGCCACTCAATTATTATACCCTCTTATAAATCCACCTCGCACCTGCGCACGAGCTGAGTCTACCACTCGATCTTCAGGCCGCGCGTCATGTCCGGCACATGCTCGAATGCTGCGCCGCTATTTTGAACCAGCGGCCACCGTCCCCTCCACGATCGCTGCGCGCCCTACCCAAGCCCATTTTGCTTGATGATCAAAACCAACTCTTTGAGCGGTATAATTCATCCGAAATAACGTGGTCCTCTTTCCTCTGTCTCTCTATGCCATTCCAACCGTATGCACCTTTTATAATCACGATTGGTGGCATACGGAGCCATTTTGAGTACAGTATGGAAATATCGAATTAATTATACGTTTGTCGACTGCGCTAATGATGGTTTTGGATGTTATTACATGTTCAAATGTTTGTTTTAACAGTTCTACTTTTTAAACATGCATTATTATCTACACTGTACGGCATGCCTCCCACGTAGTACATATCGAAACGCCAGAACAAAGAGATATCTCACTTCTTCATAAGGGTTATATGAAAAATAACCATTACAAGTGATTGCAGACCAAAAAGATGTACTCCCTTCTTTTTCAACTTGGTATGAATTATGCATACGCTGTCTTAAAGAATTGCAGTGTTCAATTTAGTATTAGATTCATGATTTGCAGTTGCACAGAATACAAAGGCCAATGTCAGGCATCTAAACATCACTGTGCAAACAAAGTTATAACGTGAATCACTTTACTATGATATATAAATAACATCACTCGACGGTTAACTACTTAAGGTGCGAAAGAAGTTCAATATACATTGTTATTATTCAGTACGTACGTTTTTTTTACCTAGAACCCCTATAGAGTAACTTTCAGAAAAAATGTCCAATGCCTTGCTCGTGCTCAGCGCGAAACGGTTCTTAATGTGTGCGACTTCATGCCCGTTAATAGGTAACGTTTCTAAAACTTTAGGCACTTGTAAAGCCAACAGGGAAAACGCTACAGCGTTTCATAAAAATCTAACAGATAACGTTAACAAAACGGCTACTCGAATGCTTAAACTTTATTTTGCTGCAATACGTAGCGACGTCTTTGGCGCACGGTGCAGTATTTTCATTGCTGTTTAGCGCCCACTAATCGGCACGTGTGGCATGTAAAACGAGATTGTGAATAAACGCTAACTAACGGTTTATAGAGGGGTGGTTTTACCGTCCATTCCAACCGAGATCGCAGATCCACTCGCTTGAGGTCTTGCGTCGAAACAAACCCGTCTCCGAGCCACAGCGGTGCAAGCGTTGTGGAAGTGAAATCTTGTTGCAGTCACCAATGAGAGCGTTATATGTTTTCTAACAGGAAATACCCAGCGTTGCCAGGACACTTGCGGCTATATTTTGTTAATGTAGAGTGGCTCAATCACTGTATTCAGAAGGAGGGGGATCAATGGCATTACAGCAACTGTTAATATTCTTCTGTGCCATGGGACATGTAATAAATGTAATATAAGGTGCCCACAATAGGGTAAAAAACGATGCAGCCAAGATTTTTTGAAGCGTGAATGATGCCGTGTTGTTTGCTTGTGGTCAGAATGCAAACAAAAAACATACTCTGATAATATATGCATTGTCCTTAAAACTGATGGGTCCACACCAGAGACAGGTTTTTTTTTAGCCTCGTCTCAAACGGTGTTAGACCAGAGGACGCCAAAAAGCTGTATATATATAGTAGCTGTTAGATGTGAGGGGCCACGTTAACATGCGCTGGGTTAGGGATGGTGACGTCACTGGAGCGTGTGGAGTGCCGTTTGTGGGGCTCTGGCCCAGGCGCAGCTCATCCACTAGGGGGCGTTGGGGTAATGGTTCTTTCAACGTGACTTGCCTATTTAAGATAACATTTTAAGTTGTTCACATTCGAAACCGCTGCAACACCACAGTCGGTTGTAAAGACGTCCGAGTGAGAGATTCATTGCGATCAGCTTTACCACCCATGGCTGTAATGACGATGTCACAACGCAACGTTGCACTGCGCAAATATAGCAGGCACAGCCTACGTGCTCTAGGATTTTGGCAGTGTCAAAGGGGTTGTGTAGAGTGGACTTAAAGATAATGGGAACAGTATTTGAGTGTTTTTTTGTTTACTAGCTTTACTACCTGGCTTCGCCCGGGACTTGGATTCACCACGCCCGGCCACCTTTGTTCCCCCAGTGGCGATGTTCACACACCACAGCCTGGAAAGTAGCCAAATGGCAAATTTCAAGTTTGTTGCATGTCGGGAAGTACGCTAAACATTTTGAACAGACACACATAATCACAGCTTTGCCTTTTATATATATGGAGAAAATGTAGGTAAATAAATAAATGCCTACCATTGGTAGATAACACAGTTATATCATTTTCACGGGACGGCCAATAACATGACGAGGTTTTTATTAATCAGAACACCGTCTTTTCAGAGGTCACTCACCACAGCCCCACCTGGTGGAACTCTCACGAGACGCCACTGCTCCGGCCCTCGCCCCCCGATATAAAATGTCAGCTCGCCATGTAACTACGGGTTTCCGCGGGTTTTTAAAAGGTAACCCTTCCAAGGTTGGTAACGATAGCTTTAACGGTGTGGATTTGTATTCGGAACAGACGGACTTTCATATATATGTATGTGTGGTGTGGCTGTGGGTGAGTCTACCCCATATATCCTAATATGATTTGACCACTGTCCGAGTTAGCACGAGATTAACCTGCCCAGTCTGCAATGTCAAACAACCGAGTGTGAAAAGTTAAGACATGCTCCCAATGCAATGCCTAATTTCACATTCATGAGATGTGGGCATCGTCCTGTTGATGTTCTGGTGCGGTTGATCGTTACAGCCAGTGTCTTCGAAGAGGAATTTCAAAGCCAGGAGAAGGTGCGATGTTTGTGTCTCGAGTGAGGTTTTTATTCTGGCCGTCCACGTTCTGGTGAATATTTGGGATAAACACTCGCAATGGAAGCACAGCGATTACAGTATTGGTTTAGAAACATACGTTTAGATTATTTTTCTGCTATACATTTCCACAGGATAAGCCACTTTGTTGAGCTATCATTTATGGCCAGGTCGCTTTTGAGAAAGGGCTAATAAGGGGCAGTCCATAATGACGTCACGCGATTTGGGACGATTTCTCACCCCCCTCCCCTCATCACATGGCGTCACAAAAAGTCAGACCCACTTCAAATATGACGTCACAAAGCTCTGCCCCCCCCAAACCATATTTCCATTTTGAAAATAAAACATGCTTCAAATCGCTTTAAACTATTGTCATTGTCGTGCGTATTTAATGTGGCGCTGCACTCTGATGTTGTAGGAGAAAACATTTATTAAAAAGTATATTTTATTAAGTAGAACGTGTTGTCTATATTTATTT
The DNA here is from genome assembly GCF_015708825.2 of Lethenteron reissneri. Lineage (NCBI taxonomy): Eukaryota > Metazoa > Chordata > Hyperoartia > Petromyzontiformes > Petromyzontidae > Lethenteron > Lethenteron reissneri. The sequence continues at coordinate 13,932,422 of NC_083797.1, read as the reverse complement.
AAAGTTGTGCATTTTGATGTCACATTTCTTAACCCCCCCCCCCTCGTCACACATCGTCACAAATGTCTGACCCCCCCCCTAGGTGCGTGACGTCATTTATGGACGGCCTCTGATGATGCACCCGAACACAAGGGGGCGCTACCTACCTGCTGATGTTTGCGTGTGTCCGCTTTGAAACGCTGCGCTACGAACCCGACCACCCGAGGTCGATTCCCGCTCACGGCCAACAACACCGGTGACGGTTATCTGAACCGGTCCTGAGTCGCCCCTACGTCAACTCAGTCTAAAATGAGTACAGTACCTGGTGCGGTGTGTAAACATCGCCACGAAGGAGACAAAGACGGCCGGCGTGGGGCTGGCCAACCACACGTATTCATAGGTGCATGTTCACAGTACTTGTCCTAACAGTCTTCGGCAAAGCGGGAAACCTTTGTGTCTGTCTCTTTAACGAGATTTGCGTTGGCGCTCCTCTTACAAGGAACATTCACTGAGTGAACGTGACTCTCCGACGGTACACGGGCGATAGAACTGGACTGGTGACATCTCAGGTTGCCCTCGTTACCTCTTGTAGGTGCAGCAATGGAGAAATTACCTCGACCCTTCACATCATCAATGTCCCTTCACACACCGCGTTTGCCAATTCTTCTCTTTACCATGGCGATCATCAAACCTGCTCATTAATTTGGAGGCCAAATTTCCCCATTGTCGCATCAACTTCAGGTTTGATGACATAACATCTTGTCGTTCAAGAATAATTAAAATAAGTTACATTTCCAGAAAGTTGGAAACAGTTGACTCCTTCTGGTCAAATTCCTGGGGGACATATCAAGGTCAAAGGGCAATTAACAACAGCGTGAAATCAGAACAGAAGAAGAAGAACATTGGCTGTCATCAGGGGCGCAGCTATGGGAGGGAGGGATATGTGGCAGCATATTCAACGCATACGCTGCCACATACCCAGCGTATGCAACGCAACGCATACGCTGGCCCAGTCAGTCACAAGGGGGCCCCGAATCAAAGATAAACAAGTTAAACATTTTTGTTTTATTACTAAAATTAAATATTCATACAAAAATTACCGGCGGTCTACCATAGACCAAGCCCGACGATTAAGGCATGTGGCTATCGTATCAACGGAGCAGTATAAAGTTGCGCGATCCACCCCCTTTGAGGAAATCCTAGACCGATGGGGCCGGCATGAAAGCAAGACGCACGACAACTTAATAGTGAGTATTGTTACCTTTAAATATTTACATTAATACTGCCACTGTGAGACTGTCTTCCTCTAAACCGAATACACGGTGCAAATAAAATAATAATGAAGATATAGTTATAGCCTACATATTATTGTATACGGAGTAAATATATCCTGAGCTATTTTAGTAAAAGTGAGTCGGGAGAAAGAAGGAGGGCCCACAGTCGTATTTTGCATATGCCTGTTTAAATAGGCACTTGCGCCCCTGGCTGCCATCCACCAAAGACAACACAAATAATCCAGTTTAACACGTAGGTTTTCGCGACAAATATCCATATAAGAGTGTTTTTTGGGTTGGATCGTGTAAATATACAAATGTGTCGCTAAAACCCACCACCACCCGACACAGCCAACTAGTAAGGGTTGACACGTTAACAGAACATGCCAATTCGTCACTAGTACAGCACACCGGTGTGTTGGAGAGCCAAGCCACAACATTTACAATCTGAGTATGACGTTTCGCCAGTAATTACAACTAGCTTCATCAGGCGACAGCCAGATTTGTGGAGAAGCCTAACTGTTTCGTTCCTTATATAGAGGCGTAGATGTGGTGGGCGCTTGTTTTAAAGCGGGATACATCGATCACAGACCCGAGGCACATTTCACGCTTGTTCAAAATTGTTTAGAAATGGATATCTTCTTCAAACAAAACGCCGGGAGGTTGTGGAGGACGGTTGTTGTTTGAGATCACAATTCAGTAATTTGCGGGTCATATAAAAATTAGACCATTTTGGACCTGATGACACAGTGGCTTGCTGTTGTGAATGACCTCAGGGAATCTTTAACATCCTCTGTGAAGCTACATGTATTGTGATTATTACACCCGCAGTATTAATCCGTGCGGACGCTGGAAATGAACCGGGAACCTCTGCAACAAAGGGCGAACGCGCTCCCGCTGGGTCACGTCACCGCCCAGTGAGGCTTACCCGGGATAAATAAAGAACAATGGAGTAGGGTCTACAGTACAAATGGTAGTAGGTGAATGCTTTCAAGGGTTAATGGATGGTTATATTGGGTGTGCTAATGGGCAGGGTCATGGTGGACCGTGACTAATTGATTTGTTAAGTTTTGTTAAAACTGGGCGTGGGAAACCTGAACCAATGAATGAGTAACGGCCGCTGTGGCTGATGGCAAGGGGCGCACCCGCACAGAGGCATAAAATAGGAGTGACTCACGATAGTCGTGGCACTCGGAATAAAGAAACCCAAGCAGAGCTCAGGGCCCCATGTAGCTCAGAGGCCCACAGATTTATGAAAAAATAGGATTGGACCAAATATCATCTCGAATTCAGATCCCAATAAAAATACAAGGTAATTAACAGAAAACATTGGAATGGATACCTCCCATCACTTTTGAACAATGAGATGCCGGTGTACGATAATACCTCGCCGAACGTGAGGGTTACGTTCCTGGAAAATGCCATGTTGGGCCAAAACCACATTCGACAAATAATAGCCCTTCTCGGAAAATAGGGTTGCATTCCTGGGTTCTAAATGATCACCCCCTCCCTCGTTGTCTAATTAATTTTACATGCTTTCAACCATTGTTATAAAGGATGCCGAGTCGCTCTCGATTTCTTGTGAGTGTGTAAAACACTTTTTTTATTTCACCTCAACACAAAACTCCCGTCTCCATTCCTATTCCCACACCGTGGCGCGGTCCTCACGCCCAGCACACGTCCCGATCACTACATCTTAGAACCGCAACAATTTCACGAACCAATCATTTCCCAAGTTTGGCGTAATGGGTGTCGTCTGTCCGGGTACATCACGGACACTTGAACGTTAAACACATTCCTGCGGAGGGAGCTGGTAGGAACGTTGGGTTGCTCGGTCAATGGCCAGGGTCAACGGCGGCGTGGTGTATTCCGCAAATATGGCCGACTGTGAGGGCGGGCACAAGCCGGCGTGAGTAGGTTAAACGTTTAAGGGCACCACGGGGTGACCAGCCCCTCCCCACCCAGCCCCACCCTTCCCACCCCCCACCCATCCCCACCCTCCCCACCCAGCCCCTCCCCACCCTCCCCTCCCCACCCGGCCCCTCCCCACCCTCCCCACCCAGCCCCACCCCTCCCATTTTTGGATGCACGACGGACGGACACAATAATCCCCTGTGGGCTGGTGTAACCAGGAGGTTCCTACCAGTATGATCCGCCACCTAGGCGTCCATATGGACTGACGTTCTCAACGAGTGGGCGGCTAGATGCATGCGCCAATGTGTGTGAACATTTGTGTTGTGCGTGGGCGTGTTGAGTCTGTTAGATACGTTTTACGTGCTCAACACGCCCCTTTTGTGAATGTGGTGAAGTGCAATCTGTTCATTCGTCTACCCACTGTCCATTACACGCTTACACAAGAGACACAGCCGCTAAACATCAAGCAACTCTTCATGTCATCAGATATATTACCAGACTCAACCAACAACACAGCTGTGGCTTGCCAGTTGCTCTTCAAATGCCATATGAGAGTGAGATATCCCTATCTTGTTTGTATCTCTTACCTATCATCTTACTCTTTTTTTCGACATTTCTGTCATCTCACCATTTTTTCTATAATCTATATCTCTTCCGTCATCTGACCAGGATTTTAAAAACTGGGATGGGTAGGTGGGGCGGGGCGGGGAGGGTTCCAAAAATAATTTCTGCTGAGGGTCTCCAATTGGGCAGCACCACCACTGGTCTCGCGTGTAGAAAAGAGGAGGACATGGGAGGAGCTGAACAGTGGAACGAACGCCCAGCCCACTCATTGCCCTTGAAACGTGAGGCCACCCAACCCTTAGTGTTGGGGACATGACATAGTTGCACCCACACACACACACGCGTGTGCATCTAAAAGGGTTGTCAGAATGCTTTGAGAACAAGACACTAAACATTATTGTAATGTCACTAAGCATCGATCTATTGTTAGAACCGCAGGCATAAACAACCAGCGAATTGTGCCAATGTGGGGGAGGGTGGATAGTGGCTCGCGATCACTGCCCTCTCAAGCCAGCTTGAGCTCATCAAACTTTCAAGTTCACGTTTATTTGTTTAAACAGTTGATAACTCGCCAGGCAATGCAGAAGAGTTTCACTTTCACACGAGACCTGGTTCACCGAAACAACAATATAAATAATTCCCAGCCACGGGGGATCCCCATGTCGGTCATGGGGAAGTATTTGACCATACTTTACCACGCCGGACACAATGGAGTGGAGTGAATTGAGAGGGGGCTAGGCCAGGTCATAAGCGGGTCAGATATTACTCGCCACTCGTGGTTTTATCCGTGACCGGGAATTTCAACTCACTTGGTCTGGCCCACAGCACCGTCTCGACCAGTGACATCCTCTTTCCAGGGTGTAGGCGGCTTGCAGCAGCATATGTTTCCATTTCTGTTTTCTGTCAGGGTCCCTGCCTTGATGTGCGGTGATTGTCAGTTCGCCTTCGTCATCATCACCATTATTCCGCTTGTTTACCGCAGGAAAGCCCCACCGATTCTCAACTCTGTTTCAAACGGGTTTTTATCAGGTTTCCCCAATAGAGGGCGATCTTGCTGCTGTGTGTAATCCCAATTGATTAATTTGCTGATACTTTAACAACACTGGATGTTTTTTTTTTGCTATGGGAGGAAACCGGAAAAGCTGGAGAAACCCAATGCAGAACGGGGGCAGAAACATACAAACTCCACACAGAAAGGCGCCCGAGTAGGGAATCGAACCCAGGGGTACTGGCTGTGAGGCACGAGTGTTAACCACTGCGCCAGCCTGCTGCCTTATCCCATCGCTTTCTTGGTAGTTCGCGCGATTTCTGCCCAGCTGTTACATCCTTGTACAGTATTGTGACCTTTTACAAACAACCTCCAGGTTTACGGATGACGAGCACAGTGCGCTAATCACTGCACCCCCCTTTACCCCCGGCTGAGTTAAGTGCTGCTGCGTACAGCGGGCCAGGGATGCACACACGTGTGCGCGCGTGTGTGTGTGTGTGCTGCGGAGTGACATCATCCCCTCTGTGATGGTTGATGAACAAGACGTTTCCTCTCCATCCCGGCGGTCTATCACGCCCGCACGCAGACACACACACACAAACACACTGCATCTAAACTATGTTTTCTTTTTTTTACCAGGAAAGGTCCACTGAGCTATATAACTCTTTTTCAGAAGCGACCCGGCCACAAATACTCAGACAAAGCCACGGACAAACACACATATAGTGTAGGAAAAAATCCAGGGGACGGGTGGCTAACACCACGCCGGGCCACCTTTGTTTCCCTAGTACGGTTTACACACCGCGCCAGGTACTCATTTCAGGCCCAGTCGATCCAGCAGAGACCCAGGACCGGTTCAGATATTCGTCACTGAATATTGGTCGTGAGCGAGAATCGGGCTCGCTGGGTTGGTGGTGCGATATTCACCGTTCCCCAAACATTAAACGCGCTCAGCCGCCGTTCGCCACTTAAGTCGCGGCGATGTCACCACTGCGCTTGTGTCAGGCTAGGTGCATCTTGAGACCACGCGAAGTGCCGAGGGCTCGCTGCTGGCAGGAGGTCACGGGACAGACACAGGTGATGACACCTGGGTCTGACCTCCTGACACAGATGCAAAATCATAATCTTAATTTAAACTGGAAAAATCTGATGAGCTGTGAAGAACTATTTCACAGTTAAACACGTAGGCTTTCGCGACCAATATCATCCAGAATATAGGGGTTTTTTTTGGGGTTATATCGCGTAAATATGTGTCGTTGAACCCGCCACCACCCGACACGGTCAATTAGTAAGGTTTGTCATGTAAACACCACATGCCAATTCGTTACTAGTACAGCGCACCGGTATGTTGGAGAGCAAATCCACAACATTTACAATTTGAGTACGACGTTTCGCCAGTAATTACAACTAGCTTCAGCAGTCGACAGCCAGATTGTAAATGTTGTGGATTTGCTCTCCACCACACCGGTGCGCTGTACTCGTAATCGAATTGGCACGTTCTGTTAACATGACAAACCTTACTCATTGGCCGTGTGGAGTGGTGGCGGGTTTAGCGACACATTTATATTTAGGCGATCTAACCCAAAAAAAACCGATATTACGAACTGAGTGCGACTATTTCACAGATGTCCAAGTTCTGTTAGCGAGCACCTATGAAGGCCAGAACGGCACACGTAGGGAAGTGGGTGGCCAGCACCACGCCCGGCCGCCTTTGTCTCTCTCGGGGCGATTTTTACCCCCCGCAACTAGTTACCCATTTGAGACTGAGTCTACCTAGATGAGGCCCAGAACCGGTTCAGATAATCGTCAACAGTGTTGGCCCAATACCCACCAAATATGTTAATGAGTTTCGCAACGTGCGGTGACGGGTGTGTGGGGGGCGGGGCGTAAGTTTGTGGGTGGGGATGGAATGGGGGGGGGGAGAGGCTGCGCGGCTTCTGATTGGATATTTATTTTTAGCTGGGCCGGGCCGGGCAATATAAGGAGAGGGAAGCCGCGGGTCCCGCATTGCATGCAGAGGGGACCGCGTGTGCAGTTTGAGTGGTCACTGTGGTGGGGGCATCTCCAGTTGAACAAAGGGCAAGGGGCATCCTCTGCTCACCCCCTTCCCCTCCACACACGCATACGGGCTTAACACAGGAGGGGACAGCGCGTGGGACAATTAGTATTGTTCGACACGGGTGAATGGGTCGTATTGTCGTCGTCGGACCGTAACACACGGTTATTATAATTTCTTTCCCCCCCTTCCAATTGTCGGAATAAGTTTTCGGTTTCGCTCGCTGGGTTTGCGGCGGGTCTCGAGGAGGAGAGCGGGCGCCGTGGGCTCCAAGCTACGCACGGAGCGACAAGTTTGGAGAGGTGAGTTTGGGGGGGATGGGATTGTGTTGCTGGAGGTTCGGCGATTCGCAATCCGGTGGAATGTTTCGTACTAAGTTGTGTTGGGGTCGTGTGCGTGCGTTTGAGTGAGTTTCAGTCTATGGGGGGGGGGGGATGTTGATAGATGTTGTCAGACGTTGCTAAGAGTGGTGGTGGTGGTGGAAGCGGTTCGCGCACCGCGTTACTGAACCCGCTCGACCCGAGTTCGATTCCTGCTCACGGCCTACAAAAAGTGACACATTATTTATCACCAGTCCCGGGTCTCCCCTAGGTCGGCTCAGCCTCAAACACGAGTACCTGGTGCGTGGCGTGGTTGTTGGTCACCCACGCCATCGTTTACCGTGCCGGCCTTAATAGGCGATCGCTAACAGCACTCGCCCCAACAGTCTGTTGAGGCTATAACGTGGGATCTTTTGTCAAGAGTTTGATCATTTCGTCTGTAGTTTGCCAAATGTATTGGTTGGTTTTGTCGAGTCATCTGCAGTGCTTTAGACGCGCACTGCGTGAACTGTACTGCAGTAGCACTCGTGTGCGTTAGCATAAGTTTGGGCCCAAGCGTATCGTTCAAGAAGATCTGGGGATGATAGCCACTCCCATCGTGTAATATAATGCAATGGTATAATACTACGGTACCATTTCGAAGACGCCTCGCATACCGTGGAAGAGTAGGCCCAATACTGCAACTTCAGCAGGGGGAGTGGACGCAGCCGCGTCAGGATATTACTTCATTATTTCTTGAGACGTTGATAAGTGCTGCTTGTTGCTGGCCGCTCGACGTGTTAGGCCTTTGTGTTAGACCTAATGAACTTTGGGGCCTGTCTACTCGGTAATAGTCTACAGTCCACTGGTGCGTACAGGACACAGATACAGCCATCACCTTCAAGTCCCGAAATGTCCATGGAGTTACATCTCATGGCATCCGTGAGAAACTGCTTTGCAGCTCCATAACATATTTTTTTAAATATAAATGTGTCGTTAAGCCCGCCACCACCCCACAATTCGTTACTCGTTCAGCACACCGATGTGTTGGAGAGTACAACGTTTCGCCATCAGGCAGACGGCCAGAGATGTGGATAAATCCTCCCTGCTTCGGTCTTAAATCGAAGGATAAATGTCATGTCACTTGTGAGCCTCATCGGATTCCTCCAGTTTCAATATTCTTGTGTGCCGTGGCCCCACAGTGAGGAGAGGAACAGCAGCGGGAGGAGGAGGTAGAGGAGAGACATCGCTGCTGTCTCAACAGCAGCAGTAGCCCCTCCACGCTGGCAGGCACGACCATGGCGGGCGTTGCGACGCGCAAGAAGCTGGTGGTGGTGGGAGATGGTGCGTGTGGGAAGACGTGTCTGCTGATGGTGTTCAGCAAGGATGAATTCCCCGAGGTGTATGTGCCCACCGTGTTCGAGACCTATGTGGCCGACATCGAGGTGGACGGCAGGCAGGTGGAGCTGGCCCTGTGGGACACGGCCGGGCAGGAGGACTACGACCGCCTGAGGCCGCTCTCCTACCCTGACACCGACGTCATCCTCATGTGCTTCTCCGTGGACAGGTGAGGAGGGTGGGGATGGGTGGAGGCCCCCAGACTGATACACGTGGATATCATCGTGAGCGTTCTCGGAAGATGATGGAATATGGTCTTTAAAAAAATGACTTCAACATCGGCTTCTATGTGGACAGGTGGTTGGATACGTTGAGGATGATAGAACATAGCCTTATAGACCTAGGACATCGAATTATCATGTATTTATCTGTGAATCGGTGAGGGTGAGAGGTATGGACACTCATTACTATGGGATTATTGGTGGGCAGGTAGGGTGGTACATGGGTACACATTGGCGTTCAATGTGACCACTGCTGGAAGTGTTTACCTTGAGGACAGGCGAGGGTCAGGCGGTACAGGTTCCCCACCCCTGCAGTTGAGGATAGTAAAACAGACATCTTGTATTCCTTTGGAGAGATGTTTATTGTGGTTGCACATTACAGGGTGGCCACGGAACTTGTGACATATGCAAATACATACACATTGCTGAGAGCGTGGTGAAGAAATGTTTACCTGGACCCTAGCAGATGAGCCCTCGTTTAGAGAACGGCCTTTGGATGGTGACCTCCCACAAATATGTCTAAGGTCCATTAAGTTGCCCGATTACCCATACAAGGTGTTTTTTTTTTATTAAAGCTTCAGATTAGTGTCAGGCAGCCTGATATGCAATTTTACAAGCTGATTGTGTTTTGGGCTTTGTTATTTTCTAATCCTAAAACAAAATCGGCCTCAATGTAAAGTGAGGCCGATTTGGTTTTCAAGATGTCTGGTCAATGTGGAAGAATAGGCCAAATATATCCCCTGGAGGTGATGGGAGTTGGGGGGTTCTCTGTAGAACTACATTCTGCCAACATTGGTACGAGCAGGAATATGCAGGACTGCAGCTCTACATTGTCCTTCTGTGTCCCCTCAGCCCTGACTCGCTGGAGAACGTGCCGGAGAAGTGGGTGCCCGAGGTGCAGCACTTCTGCCCCAATGTGCCCATCGTGCTGGTGGCCAACAAGAAGGACCTCCGTGGTGACGAATCCGTGCTGCACGACCTGGCGCGCATCAAGCGGGAGCCCCTGAAACCCGAGGATGGGAGGGCCATGGCGTCTCGCATCCAGGCCTTCGACTATGTGGAGTGCTCTGCGCGAACCAAGGAAGGTGTGCGTCTCGTCTTCGAGACAGCCACCAGGGCCGCCATCCAGAAGCAGCCCAAACGCCGCGGCCGCTCGTGCTTCAAGTGCAACCTGCTCTAACAGACATGGTGGACGTGTGTGATCGTGTGCGGTCAGGCGGACGTTTGTGGTGACTGAACCACTGTGCCCAGCAACACACCACTGGCAGCAATACAACCGCTGCTGCTGTCTCCACCTTCGATTGGCTACGTACGATGCGAAAGAAGTTCGACGTATGTACACTCACATCGTGGTCAACGCCAAACAATAATACAGCCACTGCACACACTTTACTGCCAATGCCACAAAGCTCGGTCGCATCAGCACTTGTGCCACTGCCAATAACGTGAGCACAACCATGGCCACCATCACCACTAGCTTCATTGTCAACACCAAAACCCACCATCTTTTTCTGCTGCCATCGTGGTGCTGATAGCGGTATTGATGACAACACCATCAATACCACTACCACCACTACTCATTACCACCCTCCACTATCACCACCACCATCACTGCTACTGCCACTACTACCGTCGCCGCTTCCTCCACGGGCCTTTCAATGTCTTCACCAGCTCTTGATCTTCATGCTGGCCATTGAACCTCCCCAGAAGCTTCTTGACATCCTCCAATGTCCACCTTACCTGTCCGGCAGCATCCTTGGCTTCTCAACGTCTGCAGCATCATCTTGAGCGTCTGTGGTACTCTGGGGGTACTGTGGAAGCGGAGGTGGTAACAGGGGAAGTGAAGGAGAAAAATATAGCTTTTGTGGACACAGTGGAGAGGTGGTGGGGACAGGGAAGAGAGATGGTGGAGACGATGTAGAGTTGGAGGAGAATGAAAAAGTGGTGAAGAAAATGTAGAGGTGGTGGAGACCCTGGAGAGTTGGTGTAGATGAGCCAGTCCTGAACAAAATGACACGGAATGATTTTGGCAAAAACGATGCAACTATCTTCCGCAATGCTTTCAGACTGCCTGGTGGAGCAGTGCAGTCGACTGTCCCTGATGACGAATGTGGACTTTTAAGATTACTAATATAGTAAATGCTTATCTTTAAAGGTAAATGTATATTGTACTTTGAAATGTTGAGCGATGTTGATTTAATTTATTTGCGATTTCTTGAAAGACGTTTTTTGTCTTCTGTTTTGGACACTAATGAATTTAACCACTTGCGGCTAAAATTGAAAGCGTAAGTTTATACACCGGTTTGACTTTTAAAAGTAAATACTGTACAGAGCTCTTTGGGTTGAAGTATCGAGGTAGTTTTTTTAATGTCAATTTAAGGTACTATTTTTGGGATTACGCAACATATAATTTGGTCATATCATGCGCCTGCTGTTTGTGTTGAACATGAAAATCGGTTTACTTTTTATGGGCTTTGTGACGTGTAAACTGAGTTTGTAGACACGTACATGTGCACTCATACTGTACACACCTACAAAACCTGTACACATACAACTCGCACACATGTACATTCATCTGTACACAAAGACAAAAGGTCCCCTTATAGGTTTTATTTAGGCCTTTTTGGAAGTGCTGGAAACACACTTAAAGCCTATATACGTACACTTGTACACATACCCATGTACGCTCACCTACACACAACACATCTATGTACAGACATTTGCACTCTTGCACCAAGTTTGTATACACACTTCACTGTGTACATGTACACCCTTACACTTACATATACATGTATGTTTACAGACATGTATGAACAGGTACACACATGATATACAGTTCAAGCACCGCAGCTGTGTACATTTCACAATTTAACAAGTTGCCAATAATGGAATGAGTTTCACGTGACTACTTTAAACGAATCCCTTATCCTCTTGTGATTAAAAAAAGAACAAACCCCCCCCCCCCCCCGACCTATTTGCCCACGCATTTTTTTTTAAGGAACCCAAATAAAGTTATTTCCATGAAAAGAAGTTAATTTTAAAATCTTTACGTGAGCGTGGATGACTCAGAGGCAGTAATTGCACAAGCAATTGCACAAGCAGTGTACGCTGCTTTCTTAAACGGATTTGTCCACACCATAATAATGTAGAATTTCCATCGCTGGCTCCCGGGGTCGCCAAGATAAGAAAATGGGCACTGCCACACACGGTTGTTTGGGCAGGGGAACACTTCGACTTGAAACCTATATGCAGGTGGTTTATCCAGGAAAAGCCCATGACTCATTTTTCAGGAAGGTCCTGACATGGTTTCTGCATTTGGGGGGGGGGGGGTAATTGCCATGTATGTACCAGTTGAGTCATTTATGGGTAATTTTTTCAAATGTGGACCATGACGCCTGCACAAAATGGCCTGCTGTTGCGAATGACGCCACGGGATCTTTAACGTGCAGAATGCGCACCTTTAGGATTAATATACTCGCAGAATTTAATCGAGGAGGCCACTGTGTTTTAACTGTGAACGTTCACCGTGAACGCTCTGCTGCTAGACTTTCAATGGTGCTACGGTCTCGAAATGTTAACTACCTCGCCTGGTATACAGGAGGTTGTGGGTTCCATCTCGACCCTGATACCTCTATATTTGGAGGTTGTGTGTTCTCCCCGTGGTCGTGTGGATTTTTCTCTGCGTGCTCTGGTTTTTTCCTCCAAATTTAGAAACTGGTGTTTCGAGAATTGGCTGCTGTACATCTCCACATGATAAACCGCTTAGTTGAACTATAACTTGTGGCCAGGTCGCTTCTGAAAAAGAGCTCGGTGGGCCTTACCTAGTCAAATAAAAATAGTATATAGTAGAGTATATATATGTGTAAAACTGGTGGAAAGGGTATTGCATCTTTTCAGAATAGGAATCTTTATCAGAATATTGCAACTGGAAGAATCCAATGAGCTATGACGTTATTTTTCACAGATGTCCAGTTGATATACATATCTGTTGGTGGTGCTAGGCCTCTTTAAATTCCATGTTATTGTGGCAGGGCCAGCATCTCCTTAGAGCAATCACTGTTATGTTGGGCTTCCAAGATGACCCAGGAGGGATGATTTGTTTTGATGAGGTCAGGTTGAACTTGGGTGAGATTTAAACTTATTTAAAGGGTCTGTACTCCCAAGTAAAGTCAAGTAAACGCCTTCCTGTGTGGGTTGTGCCCCTTTCCATTGGTAGTCCTGAATTTGAGGGAAGCACACATTAACATGACATGAGCCAGTGTATGAATGTTACAACCACTTTACAAAGTACTGGATTACTACGTAGATTTAGCTATTTGTGCTGAAAATCTCCGATGTGTTTTTGGGTTGTACCATATGTTGTTTGGCATGATGCCTGACATTCACTCCACGTGCTTAGGGCTGGTTCATAAACTGCGTTTAAATAATTCGCCTCTTTAAGTGATGGAAAAAACGCTCCATCCCATCACGACAGACACACTCGTGCAGGTCGGAACACAAAAATATTTCGCAACAGGAAGTTGTGCAATTCTTGTACAAAATCTCTACATCTGTGTGTGTTGTTAAATCTAACTGTTTCAGTTCACAAAAAAAACTATTCCAGTTCCTGAAGACGTTCCCAGCATGTGGAGTGAAATGTCTGACATTGTGCCGAACAACACAACGTACGAACACACATGGTCAAACCTAACCCACAACCAATGCGCTCTTGGGGCACTCGCCGAAAATCCTGAAGTCAGACGGCCTTGTTGCCTAGCGCTGTGGAACGTAACGTGCATTTGCCTGTCTGCGACCTTATTGGCAGTCACGTGGCTGAAAAATACTGAACTGACGTCATGCTCCCAGGGTGCGTGAGTCAGACTTGGCAGTGAGCTTGTGTGGGTGGTGCTTGAAGGCGAGTGTGTAGGCGGGTGCGTCTGAACCCTGCTTTGTGAATTCCACTGTTCAGTGTCTGGTTTCAATTAGATAATGGCCGACTCTCAGTGTGCTGCTGCATTGTAAATATTGGTGTGTGCATTTATTATATGGGATTGAAGCAGTATTGCAATTCAAGTTGGCAGTGCTATTAACATTTTTGGGTGGCAGACCGATTACCCACATTGCCATGAGTTAAATTGTCAAACGTAACCAACATTATGCTCTGATTAGAGTGTGGGGTGGTGCTTAATCCATTAGAAACCTTGAGTCAGCGTTGGAAATTCCACATGTCCATGCCAGTGGCCAGTCTTATTTCAAAAACTGCTGGAAACCATTAAATTAGCATCGACCGACCCGGAGCCTTAGAATTGTGCATCGAGCACCAAACCAAACACCGCCGAGCCGAATAAGGAGCTCGAGGTGTGTGCGTGAGGCCAACGACTGGAAAAACGATTAAGACTTATTTTTTTTTGAGTTAATAAAACTATTGTATAATACGTAGGCTTTCGCGACTAATACCCATAATATAGATTTTTTTTTAGGTTAGATCGTATACATATCAATGCTTCGTTAAACCCGTCACCGGGACGTTTGATGTCCTTGGAAGATGTATACAATTGTTCCTTAAAACAGGAGGATTTCTCCACAAATCTGGCTGTCCGCCTGATGAAGCGAATTGTAATTACTGGCGAAACGTCGTACTCCGATTGTAAATGTGGATTTGCTCTCCAACACACCGGTGTGCTGTACTAGTGACGAATTGACATGTTATGTTTACGTGACAAACCTTATTAATTGGCTTTGCCAGGTGGTGGCAGGTTTAACGACACATTTATATTTACACGATCTAACCCAAAAAACCTATATTGTGGAAAACGATTGTAATTCGCATAAAAATAAAGACAGCATCACCCTGCCCGAGCTTGGTGTGGGACTGTACTCCTGCAAATGGTAGATATTCCACATTCCTTTGGCGGGAACCAGTTTATCGAGGGGTGCGACCGCTGTCGATTGTATCCATAGAGTCGTCAAAGTGTGTTCCTGCTCCAGCGAGTGCTGTAGCGCTCAACTCTTATTGGCGGCGGTGGAAATTCTACATGCCTATGGTTGCGATCCCGCCTACACACAGGACAACCGCTGGTGATTTCTCGCAAAGCGAAACTGATTTGATGAGCCCCGCATGGATGATGGGCCCCCTAATCCAATGCACATTTTACCAGTGGCTCGTCACTGGGATACTTAAATGACGAAGTACGTGCACACGTACGCGCTCGTTGTTTAGAGAAACGCGTATTCAGCTCAGCCTTCGGGGATCAAAGCCTAAACGAAGACTCGCGTTTGTACCTCGAAACATTGGCAGCTGTGTGTGCATTGCATGATAAGTCGCTAAGCAGCTTGCAGTGCTGTAGTCGAGTGTTGGGGAACGGTGTCACTTACAAGGGACGCACTACGTAGAGTCGGCACCTGCCCTGGTTTTCCCTTGGTGTCCTTATTTTTAAGGTGGCCAACCTGGGAAATCTATAAATCTTCCAAGGACATCAAAAGTCTCGTTTTTTGTCAGTTGTGTAGATAATAACAAGGATAATAATACTGCACTCAAGGCAAGGTATTTTCATGTAGCTTTCTCCACTTCTGGTATTGTGAGATATTCTCTTTCCCATGATATGTTTGTTCATTTTATTAACAAACCCGATTACTTTAAGCTTGTGATATTATTTGCTGTACATTATCCAAGGCAATGTAAAAGGAAAACCAAATAAATGAAGCCATCGGAATTCACGCAGCATGGTGATGTGGATAAACCACAAGTCAGCAGGGCTTTGCTCGCATTTAAGTTTTTGAGCTCTGGGAGAGCAATTAGTACGAAACAAAATACCCAGTTTTATTTTAAAAAATTAGAGGTCCTCCATAAACCCCATATTATTTGGGGGACTCGATGCATCCACTCAGGGGTTTTGAAGCTAGTAAGGCATGGTAAGAGTATTGGCCCAAGGTGGCAATGCGTTCAGGGCACTTGACTCCCAATATTAAGCTAGCAAATGTTTAAAATCAGGGCCAGGCTTCGCTAAGCTCGTCATCCTTGTGCGATCAATAAAATAAGCACCACTTTGCGGGAAGCCAACAATGATCGTCCTAAGAATAAACTGACCTCTGATGCCCGTGCGGAATCCCCACCGCCAAGCCTTGGGACTGCCAGTTGAGATGACGATTCGATCGAACAAGAACACATTTGAACTCACGTTTGAATCATAAAATAAATAAAGGAGGTAGACGGAACTTAAGAAATATAAAGCAAAATACAGGATTACACGACGGTTCTCACCATTAGTAATGAGTAATCACGGGCTGATTACTTTTCAAAGTTACCCTTAAAAATGTCAAAAGTGTTTTCCTGCTCACACGAGCAGGAAGCTGTGCTCATGTCGTGTCTACGGCCTTGCGGTGGGCAGTCGTGGAAATTCCACTTTCTTACGGTGAGAGCAAGTGTCTCAATAGGGCAACCGCTGTTGACCCACAGAGTGGTTCTTAATGTATCGACCCAAGAAGGATGAAGCGTTGAGTCGAGCCCCACCCCAGGAATTGAACTTGTCACGTTCTCATCTGCGAGCCGTGCGCTCTTAACCAAACTGCCACCACCCGGTGGGATCATCCGCCATTATTTGTGTAGATGCCTCGGACATAAACCAGAGCCCTGTGGTTTCAGTACGCTATGATTTATGGGTAACAGTTAATCCCGGAATTAGTGTTACAGACATTGGCTACATTTCTCTATCTCTAGACAGGGAAGCGAATTCATCCTTGCGTATGGTCCGTCGTGGAATTAAGTAAGCTCTCTTCCTACTAAAGAAGGACAATGAAGTGGGATGCTGCCACGGTGTAATGGTTAGCACACTGGAATGCCAATCTGGGGGTCATCGCTTCGATCCACTCTCCGAGCATGGCAGTCGAAACAATGTGACACATTTCTGAAATCCCCCCCACAGCCTCTGTTCGCCCGGCAGTGTAAATGGGTAACAGCACAGTTGTTGGTCGGCAGGTCGCGTGAGGTGGGGTAAATTATAGGTAGGCGTTTGGCCAGCGTGGAAGAGTAGGCAAGATACCATCTAGAGCTCCCTCAGTGGGGTATTTGTAAGTCCTGCCAACAGTGGCATGAGCAAGTAGTTGCAGGGCTGTACCTTTACCCTTGAAAGTGAAAGTATGTCCTAATCAATGCCTGATCTTCCATCCCGACCGGAGTCACATGTTACATGGTGAAACGACTCCGGCCGTGAAGGTACAGGACTTGCTCGTGTATTCTATAGGGGTCTCTCTTACGAACTCGAGACGAGTAGACCGTGCAGACGAGACAGGCAATCTATGCGCCAAATCCTTAAAAAAGCCAAAAGGTATGCAAATGACTCCTCAAGTGTATTTTGTGCAGCTATCGTTAATAAGTAAATCTCACTTCATGCTTGGAGACCTGATTACGCATTTTGGTTATGAGCCTGTTCTTGTGAATGATAACGTCGACATCAAGATGATAACATCTTCGACCGCTACAGCAGACGGTACGCGTTGGTATTTACACGCGTCTGTCACGGAACTCCTACGGTCAAATCTATGAGAACAGCACTCTGCCCACTTAGGCTAGCGATGCTGATGGCGACGATCGAAATGGCGATGCTGATCGTGTCAGTAATAATAACAGTGTTTGCGAAGATACTTTTTTATGGTGAAAATAAGTGGTGCTGTGAATAACACTGGGAGCTATACATGCAGATGTAAATCACGTGGGTGTTGTTATAACGGATATTACCGGGGAAACTCATTCGCTGTAGCCCCCCGGTATTACAAGGCAAAAGTGCAGTCCTGCAACGTCTCGCTTTTGTCACTGCGATAGTGAGCGACCACCAGAAGGAGCTCTAGAAGGGCCCCTCAGGTGGGTATTTTTGGCCTGCTATTCTACCCTGACCAGAAGTATTAGAAGAGATGGGGAGTCCCCAAACTTTACACCCACTGCACGTGACCTGCCCGTCGCGACTGCAAACGCCGCAAAACACGCGCTCGTGACGCGTGCATGGTGACACCCGTGACGCGTGACGCCACGAGACACCCGTATATGCGATTTGCAAATCGCATTTCCCTATGAATTCATAAAAGTGATGCCTCCTCCTCTGAATGGGCAAAAAAAACCCGGTGGTCCGGTAAAAGTAGTTTGCGTTTCGCAGGCGACGTGCGATACATATTGCCTAACTTGTGCTGCAATCGTCTAAGTTTGCTTATATTTTCCAGTTGTGGTGTTCAGGATAAATATGCGGAAGGCAGTAACATGCCAATCCCAGTCAGGAGACGATATTATCGGTTGCCATGGTCATGCCACTACTGGATGATGGCCTCCCCAAGCCACGGCCATGCTCTCACACAGGAGACTATTTAACATGAAAATGTTTGGGAGTGTGTAAAACGGGTTCCACTTTGTGGGGAATTCAGCAGCGATTATCTGAAGGTGAGACTAACATCCGTCATAGACAGACTGGAGCAAGTAGGCGTCGAACACATTCTGAACTCGCAACACAACCCCAAAACACACTGGCGAGCTATCCAGCAAATATTGTTTGTCCTACCAAGGCCGTAGCCATGGAGTCAACATTGGGGGGTACCACATTTTACAGGGGGTCTAGGGCCCCCTCCCCCCAGAATTTTTAAAAACTAATTTCCTGCCTGAATATTAAAAAATTTACGAACACATGGGATATACTTTTTTTTACAATAATGTCAAATAGTCTGTCATATTACATTGCTCTGTTTTTTCTTTTTTTTACCTTTTCTTGTTTCATTGTAATGACAGAGATTAGGGATTAATTAAGTACTGTACAACCATAACCACAATCATATAAACAGAAATCTATGCATTGTTATATGAAGACAAGTCCAGATATTGTGGCCAAGGTTTAGCAAATTTTTGTTATTATTTACATAGCATGGACATGTTTTTATATTGTTTATAGCAATATATTGGGGGGACATTTTGAACATATTTGAATATTGGGGGGGGGGATGTGTCCCCCCCCAATATATTATAATTACAGCCTTGTGTCCTACAGATAAACGGCGGTCCACTCGGCCTACCTGTACCACCTTGTGGGGTGTCAAGACTTCTTCCTACTGATCTTAGGAAGCCACTGGAGCCATGCACTTTTACATCTAGATTGAAAACGCATTTATTTAGAACTGCTTGTTGTTGTGTTTAGATTGTTGTCCTTCCCCCCGGACCTCCGATTAGCGCGGTTAGCTACGTACGGTGCGAAAGAATTTCAACATACATACAGGCAGTCCCCGGGTTACAGATTGGTTAGGTTCCCGAGGAAATATCCGTAACTCGAATTTTCCGTATATCAGAGAGTGAACAAATTTCCCCCCAAAATCAAGATAAAATCCCATAGCCGAAAATAGTTGTGCCTACCCTACCGTCTTCTCTCGGTACCGTATCGCGCTTTCGTCCGTTTTCTATCGCAACCTGCATCGTATCGATGTACATACGCTTGCACTTCCCACGATTATTCCAATTTCATCGAAATCTGCCCAAACACTACTCATAATTAAACTAATGGGCCGTATACTGTATCCAATTGTTGATTTTAATATGAATTGTCGTTTCTGAATGTTTACCTAGCATTCGGCTCGGCCTAGACTTCACATACACAGATACATACAGATACATACACACACAGATATATACAAACACAGATACACACACAGATACATACACACAAACACACATACACAAACAAAGACAAAGATCCCCCATATAGCCTTAACAGACTGTTGGGGTAAGTGCTGTTAGCGAGCAGCACCCATAAAAGCCAGCACCACACACAAACACACAGATACACACACAGATACATACAAACACACACCGATACATACACATATACACAGTACATAATACTGTACAGAAAGCAAACAATGACGTAATGCTACGAAAAGAAAAGGACCACGTAACGCTATAACAACTCTATTTACCTTAACCTAGTGAAGTTCAAGCTCGGCGAAGGCGGGCGGAAGGCGGCCCGCCTTCGCGCTCGCTCCGCGGTATTCGTCCGCAACCTCACCGCGATTCACTATTCGAGCTGACGTAACGAATGCAAACATTTCCACATGTAGATTTGTTTACATGATTTATGGGAGCATTTCCTTAAAGTTGGATTTCCGTAAGTCGGACATTCCGTAACCTGGGGACTGCCTGTACATAAAAGGGCGACTGCTCAAAGGGTTTTAGGTTGAACCTTCCCATGGGAAGATGGAATTCTCTACACGAGCTCTGAGCCTCCAATGGCGCTGAGGGTAACGAGTTGACCATCGACCTTGCCGGTTAGGTCTCAAATACAAATCCAGGGCTGAATTTCAGCAGGGCCTGTCAGAGTCGGCGACCCAGAAAATAATTCCGCGCCCGGCACACCACATTCAGTTCACCTCTCGCTGTCACCGTGGCTACCAGTCGCGCACCTATTCCAGCCTATCAACGGCCGGGACAAAAAAAATATTAAGCGAGACTTAGACAGATAAGTGACGGAGTTTCCATCATATCATCACCTCCCTCTAGCAAAGGGGAATTTCCTTGTGTGGTTAAAAACAAGAGAATCGTCTGGGTGGAGGGAATTGTGTGGGCGTGAGGGGGCGAGAAACGCATACCTGTGATGGATGTCGCCCGCCAAGTTTGGGGCCAGGGACTCTCTGCATTGCCACAGGCTGAGCCCTCACCACCTCCGAGAAGTGACGTAAAACAAAACTGTGACTTTGCTGTGGAGGTGGCTGAGCGTCTCTTGTCACCAGACCAATGTGTCTGTGTTAGAAGAGAGACGTCTGCCTAGCTGTGTTGTCCGTCTACCTCTGTGTTTTGTCGAACACCGAGCCACTGCCTACGATGATCCGGGTACAAGCCTCGGGTGTCTCTCCTAAGTCGAACGTGTCTCTGCTCAAAGGGCATCAGACATCTCCCTCTGCAGCTGTGATCCACATTCCCACGGCAGGAGCTCGTCACACCATGCAACAAACGCTGTTGACTTCCCACAAATTAGCACTCGTTTTTTTTTAAATGAACGTCTGAAGGACGATGACTGAGTCGACCTGACTGGGCTCTGACCTTGTGGATCAAATGTTTGAGTCGCGGCGCCACCCAGCTCGCCTGATGATTAGGATGATGATGATACATCCCATGAAAACACTTTAAGATGCCAAATTCACATCCCACACAGCTCGAACACATTCATTGGCCACGGCAAACACCTCTGCCACTCGGAAGTGCCACTGCACACGTGACTACCTGTGCCCCTGCGTGGCTCCGGCCCAACACAGAATGTCCCGCGAACTCTCATGAACTCGTCGGATGATTCAAGCAACGCTCACATCAACGTGCAGGGGCATTAGCAGCGGTGAAACACACCCAAGTTAACCATCAAGACCACAAGGTCACTACAGGGCGAGCCACTCAGAGTAAACTAAACATTTTTTTTTATTTTACCATGTAAGGCCCACTGAGCTTCATGGCTATTTTTCAGAAGCGACCAGGCCACACATGATAGCTCAACGAAGTGGCTTATCAAGTGGACAAATACTCAAAAATGTGTTTAGAGTATTTGTCTGCGATACATTTTCACATGATAAGCCACTTCGTTGAGCTATAATTAGTGGCTAGGTAGCTTCTGAAAAAAAGCTATGTAGCTCAGTGGGCCTCACCTGGTAAAATAAAAAAAATAGTATATTTATTAGGTTTTGAACTAGATACAGTATCGATTTAAAGCTTTCGTGACTGCATGGATTAATATTCTTGGTTCTTTCGGTAAAGTCACGTAGAAGGGAAATAATAAAAGAATACAAATTAAACAATAACATTCTCACGACGTTTCGATTGCAACACAAGCAATCATCATCAGGTGTGAAAACCACAGCAAGAAAATTGTGGTTTTCACACCTGATGGTGATTGCTTGTGTTGCAATCGAAGCGTCGTGAGAATTTTATTGTTTTATTTTTATTATTTTATTATATTCCTTCTACGTGACTTTACCGAAAGAACCAAGAATATAGATACAGTATAATAATTGGTTCACTCCTATTTTTTTCTTGACTCTGGGAACTCTTGCACTCCTACATTGAGATCACCACGCCTCGACATCCGCTCTCTTCCTTCTGCCAGAATCTAAAACTGTGGCACAATCTCCGGTGGTCAGCCTCAGTGCCTAATTGACAAACTGTGGAAAATCTGAATCGCTCCAGCCAAGCTCACACACGTGCATCATTTCCACACTAAGAGTGCCCATGGCCTCTTCGTGTAGTTTAGGGTAAGTGCCTGTGGAAATTCGTATGATGTTTCACAGTGCAACAGGGTAAGCAACTTGCAGGATTTTTTTTACAACGTGGTTCCTAACGACTTTAGTTTGGAACAAAACGAGGCAAGAATGCGTTGCCAGTGTAATCCGGTGGTCGTGCTGGGTGGGGCACGTGTGCAGAACGGAGCAGGGCAGGTTTAGAGAGACGGCCACTGCGGAGACATTAATAGGTCAGTGACCAACGAGAAGACCAGCCAGATGCTGGTGGTGCTGAGATTTTAAGAGCAGACTTTGGAAGTTGGGTCCCAACCTTGCAATAACAATGTTATCTGAAGCGATAGTTGTGGCGGTATCATTCTAGCTGAGGTGGAGTGGTGGCGCAGTGGTTAGCACGCAGTGCTAAGAACATGACAATCTGATTTATATTTCCGGCCATGTCGAACATCAGTGGTGAGGGGTATCTGAAATGGTCCTGGAAGCCCCCTTCAACAATCACCACTGACCGGCATAGCGAAGTATGGTCAAACCAATCCTCATAACTGACATGGCATGGGAGGACTTTATCCAACAGCGGATTGAAAAAGGGCTGTAAACTTCAACAATTCTATTGACCATAATGAAAGCATGTCTGTAGGAGGGTGCCACGATGGCTAGATGTTGACTACCTCGCCTGGTATGCAGTAGATCGTGGGTTCTATTTCGACCTTAACGTCTGCATATTTGGAGTTTTCATGTCTCTCCCATGGCTGCGTGGATTTTTCTTCGGATGCTCCAGTTTTCGCTCCACATTTAGAATCAACGTGTGTTTTAGAGTATTTGGCTACTATAGATTTCCACATGATAAGCAATTTCGTTGAGCTATCATTTGTGACCAGGTCGCTTCTGAAAAAGAGCTACATAGCTCAGTGGGCCTTACCTGGTAAAATTAAAAAAAAATAGTAAATAAAAAAATTAGGTGGCGGTAAGCCGGGTGGGTTTTAGATGGACTTACATAAACCACTTTGAAAATGTTCACAAGGCAGGTCTAGTGGCACAAGAGACGGGCGTATGTCTGTGCTACGACTACTGTACTTGTGTTAGAGCTGCTGAACTTACCAAAACAAGTGGAAAGAATCAGCCGCCAGCGTAATCAGACACGCGATGTACTTCACGCACCGCTCCCCGTGTCCCAACGTGTTCTTTGGTTTGATGAGCCCTGCGGTGAAAACTGACGAGGCAGTCTGGACTGTGCCGTGGCTGGGTGTGCGGTGTGCTGCAGTGTGTGTGAGGGAGTGGCTGTGTGTGGGTTTGGGGAGCGGTAGTGTAGCGGTTAGCGCACTGCGCTACCAACCCGGCGCCCCGAATTCAATTCCCGTTCAAGGCTAACATCAGTCGTGATTATTTGAACTGGGCATCTCCTAGGTTGGCGAAGCCTTAAATGAGTATCTGGTGCTGTATGTAAACATCGGCACTGGGGAGACAAAGGTGTGGTATTGGCCATACCACCCTCTCGTGCGCCGTTGCGGCCTTGGATGTATTTGCATGTATGTTGACCTTCTTTCGCACCGTACTCAGCCAAGCGTGTTAATCGGAGGTGTGGCCTTCATAGGTGCTCACTAACAGCACTTTTCCCATCAGCATGGGGAGGCTACATGGGAGACCTTTGTGTGTGTATTTGTGTGTGTCTATCGCTATGGCGCCACCTTTATTAGAACCACTCCCAACCCAGAGGCAGGGCAGCAGAGACAGACAGGCACGCACACTTAAGCTCCTGTGTTCTGTTCTCCGAGTATTTAATTTTATAGTCCAAAAACAACCTCACTTTGCGGGAAATCAATAATTGTCGTCCTACGGATAGAGGGTTTGGTTTCCTCCACGTTAATTAGGATTTTCCACCGCTGCCTCAGAAGATGGAGATTGAGGCACGTCCCACGCTCATGCGAGCAGGGGACGCGCTACAACTGATGCAATCGAGCGCTATCGTCACGAGACACTTGACCGGCTGTCACTTGGACCTGAAAATGTCACCCACTGTTTTTCCTCGTTGCGACGGTGCTCTCTGAAGGGCAGTGCTCTGTGTCTCTCTCGCTCTCTCTCGAGGGCAGTGCTACCGATGAGTGTGTTATCAAAATTGATCTCTATTGGCAGCCCTGCGCCATTGGTGAAAACATTAAAGTGCAGTATTTCTAACAACATGACATCAGCCACGCGGCCTTGTGAGAGTGACATTTTCGGCAGCAATGGTTTAGCACAGGGGTGGTCAACTAAAAAAATGAGTAAAAAAAATTACGAATATGATACAAAAAAAACCTCAACATTTCATGAGCTGCGATGCACGTTAATAACGTTACGAAAGCAGCCCTTAAAAGAGGCGCGCGTGCGACTCTGGAGCAACAGGTTGCCGACCCCTGTTTTAGCACGAGCAAAGTCTGGACCGGCTTTGACATTCAGGGGTCTCGTGAGTAGTAGAGGCTACGTTTGCTGCGGTGGGCGCGAGTCACTCTCCAAGTTGACCGCGGTTGGCGTCCCACGAGGCGGGTTCGCATTTTAAATTGGCAGGGAGAATTGGCAAGGCAGTCTGCGATGGGTAGGACTGCTCCACTCAGAGATGCGCTCAACTGAGGAATGGGAGGTGAAATGGAACTCGTTGGTATTGCAGCAAGAGTAGACTCTCAGAGTAAAACGCCCCTACACTAAGGTGGTACATTCCAGAGAAAATGTGTCAAAGGTCCATTACAGTGCCATGTGGAGCGCAGTTACATTTTTTATTATACTGTAAAGTAGAAGCTGAATATAAGCACAACCCTAGGGAGCTAAGCGATGCGTGTCAGTGTCCTCTCGACTGTCCCCGCCAGTTTCACTTGTTGTTTATATCAGAACTGTGCCTATGCCATTTTGCGTACAAGGTGTGCTCATATCCAGAGTCTTCTGTGTTTGTCACCAAGCCAGTTTTTTACAAGTTCGACTCCCACCACAGGCATCCAATGGTGCTGGATTTCTATGGAGCATTCGCAGTGTTATGACTGAGCTTTTGTACTTACCAAACAATGGCTCACCGAGTCCCCAGACCCATGAGCAAGGGAGTTCTTAGGTGGTGCTCATCATGGCCATGGCCGTGTAAAAAGACACGAAGCCAGCACCGCTCAAATTTTGAGTTTGACTTCAGGTTTGAACCACGTGATTTAAACCAGGTTGTAAAGTGTAGTGAATTAACGCTCTCGGTCTGTTAAACACAAAACAACAGAGACGTGTGACGTTGACGTTTTGTTCGTGACTTGAGTCAGCATATTCTTTGGGTATTTCGGTAAAGTCACGTAGAGAGGTTCAAATTAATGAAAATAAACAAAAAACTACGACGTTTCAATCACAACACAAGCGATCATCAGGAGGAAAAAAAGGAGGGGGAAAGCTGCTGAGGCAGCTCGATCAGATGAGACTTCCTGTCTCGAAGTTTGTTTTCTCCTGATGACGATCGCTTTTGTTGTGACGATCGCTTGTGTTGTGATCGAAACGTTGTAGTTTTTTTGCTTATTTTATTTTCATTCATTTGAACCTATCTACGTGACTTTACCGAAAGACCCAAAGAATATGAATTCCTGCAGTCACGAAAGCTTCCAGTTAAGATTTGAGTCAGCATATTTCACCGCTGGTGTGTTGACGTGCAATCTGCGCACTCTTTACAGGGTATATACGAGATAAGAGGGCACGTATATGAGACTAGTAGGGTTGTTCTGTTTGTTCCACCGCCCACTGTTAGAGTTATCGATTTCAACGTAAACTCCATTTTCTCACGACAACATGATGCCGGCAGTGCAAGTGGTATACCTGTGCAGTATAAATAGTAGGGGATACGTGCAAAAACGAGGCCCAGCGTTGGCACAGTTGTGAGCGTACTGTGATATGGGCCTAACCATCGTCAGCCAACTGTGCTCATCGGAGGTGCGGGGGAAGGATAACAAACTAAACTGCTTTGTGTGTTTAGTTTGTTGTCCTTCCCCCGCACCTCCGATTAGCACGGTTTGCTACGTACGGTGCGAAAGAAGTTCAACGTACATATATAAAGTACCAAGTGAACCGATGCTTGGCCTCCCGCACGAGCGACCTGAGTTTGATTCATCGGTCGAGACGAACATTAGGTGAGAGTGATATTGAACTGGTGCTGGCCCTCACTTCACCAACCCACACTGACCAGCTTGGTGAAGTGTCGTCAAATCACCCCCATGACTGACACGGTGTGGGGGAGGCCTTTCATCCAGCAGTCGATCGA
Source organism: Lethenteron reissneri (assembly GCF_015708825.2). Classification (NCBI taxonomy): domain Eukaryota; kingdom Metazoa; phylum Chordata; class Hyperoartia; order Petromyzontiformes; family Petromyzontidae; genus Lethenteron; species Lethenteron reissneri. Next base: position 13,906,259 of record NC_083797.1, on the reverse strand, counting down.
CGAATGGCTATACATTTACAACCAACGGTAACACAAAACTCCTCTTATCCATGGCGATAAGGGAGCACCAGTATAAAAAAATCCTATTATCCGTGGGTTAATCTGCGAATTTACTCTGCTTATACGCGAGAATAAAAAAAAACTCATGGACATTCGTGCATACCAGCGTGGCATTGCAGGGTGACTCCTCTTATAACCGCGAAATGTGCATATAATTGGAAGCCGTTGCTCAACAACACAGGGCGGGGGACACATGGGGATAGTTGGGAGAATAGGGGCCGCTGCGACAATAGGAGTTTTTTGCTCCTAAGGATATAGTAGGAGTCGCAGGGGAGATACTAGGGCGACCAGTGAGTGTAAGTCACTCCGCAACAACGAGAAGGTGCTGGGTGTGACCGCGCGCATGTGCGCGTGAGTGTGCATGAGTGTACGTGGGGCCGGCAATGCGGTGTTTGCGTGGAGTCGCCATAGAGTTGTTTTTTGTTAACTGCATCACATAGGCGAGGCCACACCTGGGTGGCTCCAAGCCCCCACGCACGTACGCACGCGACCACCGACGTCCGCGAGACGCCACCCTGATTAAAACCTGTGCGCGCTTTCGAGCACAGTCGTTTACTCGGCAATAATGCGCAGCCAGGAGGCTGTCTTATCATCGCCCAAGTCCTGGCAAAAGAGACTTTTGCAAGTACAGTGAACTCTAGATTATCCGGGGAAACGGGGGAGGGGAGAAGTGGCTCGGATAAAACTAAACGACAGATAATGCAAAACAGGCGTATCTCAGGCTACAAAAACACATGCGTTTCTGTCGGTGCACGTTGAAGCTATCCCGTGAAGTGTGGAAGGCTCGCTGCTGGCAGGAGTATACGGGACAGGCCCAGGTGCCATGGGTCGACTGACTGAGATGACTGGCAGATGCACCACCTTGGGTTCCCTAACTGCATTTTATTTGCCCGGCGCTCCACTCGTTGTTGTGACTGTCGCTCTTCCGTTATTGCCGGAGGGCGAATGCCTCCAACTACCCAGGAGTGGCATTCACGAGCCTATTCCACAGACACCGATCTTGACCCCGCTGGTACCAGACAAGTCCACTCAGCTCCACATCCTCCTGTACTACATTAGTCCATATATCTTCTCTAGCCCGTGCAACGCCAGTTTAGCCCCCTATATCCAGCTAAACGGAAGCTGCTTAGGCATACAGTGGCTGGGCATGCGGGCTACATGACCCAGCCAACCCAGCATCGCCTGCCCGAATATCTCACTGACGGGACCGTGTCCAAATCTTTAAAGAAATTGTAATATCCGCACACAATATAATTTGGTTAAATCCAAGATGTATCATAGGCAGGCCAGTCTGAATGTTTCAAACCGGCGCAGATGTGCTTTCATAGTGGTCCACGTTTCGCAATCATAGATAAAGAGCATAACTGGCCGAGAAGACCCGGAGGTTAGTATGGAGCGATATACCAGGTAGCTTCCACACAGCGTTACACAGCTGATGAAAAGCTAACCCCACTAGACTTCTTTTAAGTGAAAACTAAACTGCCAAACCGGAACTGGGCATGATCAGCACACTGTCCAGTTATGCGAACTCCTCAACTTTAGCCACAACTGCCCTATTACTCATGGGGAGTTGTGGAATGGGTGAAGTGTTTGATGACATAAAATACCCAGGCAGGTGGTTTGTTTTGGTAGGACTGATGGCAAGGCCTCACCTCTTCGTAGCAGACTCCAGTGCCTTCGCAAGGGCACTGAATCACTGGTCTCTTATGAGTGATGAACAGCTAATAATTAAACCAGTTTGCGGTCAAGATTTTCATTTTTTTTCAAGCACAGTTAATCCACAACCTGGATAATCCAGATAACTGTCCTGTTATTGGTCTCTCTTTAGTGATTAAATTAAATGTAAGACGCGTGATGAAATGTAGTCATCGGTGTTTCAAAGTTATGAAATATGATTACTTTTATTATCTTTAAAATTAACCTACACTGGATTGACTTAAACTTGTAATACCAGGCCTGCCCTATGCTGTAATTGTATGCTGGGTATCATGATCTATGTGCATTGGCTGCCACTGTCCTCACATTAACCAAAGCTTCTGACTTAATAATCTCCCCTTTTAAATCGTTTTTGGAATATTTTTTTAAACTTTCGTTTGTCAAAGCAATCGTGAAAATAATTTACCATTGCATGCTAAGTAATTGTAATCTGATTGATTGGAAAACGGAGTAATAATAGAGCAGTGCCAGTAACTTCCTTCGGTAATCTGATTACGGGGACCCATTACTTGCAACGAATGGTACACCTCAACACGGTCTACAACCTAACAACACAACTGAGACCTGCATGGGTGATGCTTCGGTAATAATAATTGAGTCAAACCAAATCCCTGTAAACGGTCAACTCAGCCTATTATCATCATCAGACTTTTATATATATCAAGTGACCAAATTTCTCGGAGGCTCAACTGGGACACATGGTGAGCTGGCAGCCCTTCCCATGACATCAGCACTGCCCACTTTTACATAACCACGCCCACTCAAACACTAGCACCATCCACACAGGGATTGGCCTCTCTCTGACACTAGCCCTGCCGACTACTCAAGTAGCCCCGTCCACTCGTCAGGTAGCTCCGCCTCTGCCCATTGTCAGTCGCGCACGAGGTCAACACGGTGACAACATCGAAAATTTCACAAACCCTTCAGAGTGTGGACCCCAGAACAACCTTTCAGAAACGGGGACTGGCCCGATCAAACTGGCTCATTTGGTAGCCTTTATCATTCATCAAGCAGCCAATGTCTAATATTATTGAAGGTCTTGCCACACCATCATCATAGCTGATGAAAGTGCAGGTCACAATAACACACTCACCTATCCATCACACTATAGGTCACAACAACACACTCACCACACTGCAGGCATAACAACACATTCACCCACCCACCACACTGTTGGTTACAACTACACACTCACCACCCACCACACTACATGTCACAACTACACACTCACCCACCCACCAAACTGTACAACTATATACTCATCCACCCACCACACTGTATGTCACAACTACACACCCACCCACCCACCACACTGTATGTCACAACTACACACCCACCCACCACACTGCAGGCATCACAACAACACAGCCACCCACTTATCACACTGCATGCATCACAACAACACACTCACCCACTCACCACACTGCATGCATCACAACAACACTCACTCACCCACTCACCACACTGCAGGCATCACAACAACACTCACTCACCCACTCACTACACTGCAGGGTTACAACAACACTCACTCACCCACTCACCACACTGCAGGCATCACAACAGCACAGCCACCCACTCACCACACTGCAGGCATCACAACAACACACCCACCCACTCACCACACTGCAGGCATCACAACAACACACTCACCCACTCACCACAATGCAGGTATCACAACACTCACTCACCCACTCACCACTCTGCAGGTATCACAACAACACACTCACCCACTCACCACACTGCAGGCATCACAACAACACAGCCACCCACTCACCACACTGCAGGCATCACAACAACACACCCACCCACTCACCACACTGCAGGCATCACAACAACACACTCACCCACTCACCACAATGCAGGTATCACAACACTCACTCACCCACTCACTACACTGCAGGCATCACAACAACACAGCCACCCACTCACCACACTGCAGGTCACAACAACACACTCACTCACTCACCACACTGCAGGTCACAACAACACACTCACCCACTCACCACACTGCAGGTCACAACAACACTCACCCACTCACTACACCGCAGGGTTACAACACCCCTGTTTCTTCCCTCGCACCCCTCGATTTTTCACTTCCCTCCCATCATCTAATTTTACAATTTCTCATACATTTTGTTCAACTGTTAAAACATGTATTTGAAATTGTACTCATTTATTCCATCTTCACCGGTGCTATTTTTGGCCCCGTCTGTGAACGTATGTGGAGCAAGAAGCCCGATTCTCATTATGCAAAGCAGGACGAGGTAAAGCGGAACTAGCAATGGTAAACGATGTTTAACATAACAGCAGGTACTACTCTGGCCGTCAATCCATAACTTCGATAAGATCACAACTAAGCAGAGACAACATTCCCAAACTTGAACACATTCCCAACTTGAGGCCACATCTGCATACAGGACAGTAGATTTTTACATCACACAATGTGCCACTCATTTTATTGACCATGAAGAAGTTATGATATGACATACAGTGTGGTGGGTGGGTGTGTAGTTGTGACATACAGTGTGGTGAGTGGGTGGGTGTGTTGTTGTGATACCTGCAGTGTGGTGAGTGGGTGGGTGTGTTGTTGTGATACCTGCAGAGTGGTGAGTGGGTGTGTTGTTGTGATGCCTGCAGTGTGGTGAGTGGGTGAGTGTGTTGTTGTGATGCCTGCAGTGTGGTGAGTGGGTGAGTGTGTTTTTGTGATACCTGCAGTGTGGTGAGTGGGTGGGTGTGTTGTTGTGACCTGCAGTGTGGTGAGTGGGTGAGTGTGTTGTTGTGATGCCTGCAGTGTGGTGAGTGGGTGGGTGTGTTGTTGTGACCTGCAGTGTGGTGAGTGGGTGAGTGTGTTGTTGTGACCTGCAGTGTGGTGAGTGAGTGGGTGAGTGTTGTTGTGACCTGCAGTGTCGTGAGTGGGTGGATGTGTTGTTGTGACCTGCAGTGTGGTGAGTGGGTGGATGTGTTGTTGTGACCTGCAGTGTGGTGAGTGGGTGGATGTGTTGTTATAACCTGCAGTGTGGTGAGTGGGTGAGTGTGTTGTTGTGATGCCTGCAGTGTGGTGAGTGGAAGGTGAGTGTTGTTGTGACCTGCAGTGTGGTGAGTGAGTGGGTGAGTGTGTTGTTGTGACCTGCAGTGTCGTGAGTGTGTTGTTGTGACCTGCAGTGTCGTGAGTGGGTGGATGTGTTGTTGTGATGCCTGCAGTGTGGTGAGTGGGTGGATGTGTTGTTGTGACCTGCAGTGTGGTGAGTGGGTGGATGTGTTGTGATGCCTGCAGTGTGGTGAGTGGGTGAGTGTTTTGCTGTGGGGAGAAATAGTGTAGCGGTTAGCACGCTGCGCTATGAACCCAGCGACCCAAGTTCGATTCCTGCCAACAGCACTTGCCTCAACAGTCTGTTAAAGGCTATACGGGGGAATATTTGTGTTGTATGTATATTGAACTTCTTTCGCACTGTACGTAGCCAACCGTGCTATTCAGAGGTGTGGGGGAAGGACAACAAACTAAACACATTTCGAAAGAAATTAGTTTTCAACCTAGATTTAAAAGTGCACACCGTGTTGTTGTGGCCTGCAGTATGATGGGTGGAACACAGGACGGTATGCATGAGATCAATCAAAAGTTATATGTCGTAAACAGAATTTGGTTTGTAGGTTGGACGAAGTGACAAATCTGTCCGGTGCGTCCAGGATCCTCAGGGCGGCGCTGACCATAACAACAAACTTCCCCTCTCCGCCTCAAAGAAATCCCAAATAATAGCTAAGCAATAAACGCAATGGTATTGCGGTCCATTAAATAGAACAAATTACAGCAATAAACACTCAAGAGTACCTGAGTACATTCACCAACAGCAGCTGTGATCTATCTACTGCTTGATGAAGCCCTCCCAATGTTAACGCCATCGCGCGTGTTTTTTTTTCTGACGGAACGATCTCGCTCCTGCACACGAGACAATTTCATCGCTCCATCTCTGTGCACCGTGGTTGTTGTCGTTGTCGTCAACTCCAATTGTATTCGGCCTTCAGCGTGAATTCGCTGGACTAATTTTTCTTCAAGGGCTCGGCAAATATGGCAAATAAAAAAATGTTAGGGGTCATGGAAACGGGAGAAATTCGGTCAATTCAGACCAACTTGAGTCTCGAGTTAGCTGCCCCATAGAAACTAGATATTCAAATCAGTGACGTCTTCCTGGGTAAACAAAGAGCTATGTGTAGTGAAGGGTTTTACGACGGTGGAGACGAATGTTGGAGGCAACACGTTAATTAACACACAGCTACGATACAGGGCGTAGCGAACCCTTAACACTTGAAGGGGTTACGGCCCCTTCACCCGCTGCCTAAGGAGGTTCCCCTCCAGACTGACATGCTCTACTACTGGGGCCACGGTCTCTGGGTCTTCCGGCTAGGGGTGACCTAGGGGAGGCTGCTCCAACCCGACCCAGTCAAGGTACAGGTCCCGACCACTGGCCCGCTTGGCCCCAGCCCTTAGAAGGACGTCGGGTCCCGAGGGTTCTAGGGTCGCACCCTTGGCCCACTCAGGTGAGTCCTAGGGTCCTAGCTAGCTGGGCTTCAGTCTTCAACTGGCTAGCTGGTCTTCAGTCTTCAACTGGTCCCGGACTCATCCAGAGGTCCGGCTTTTGTACACCTCCCAGGTGTGTCAGGCCCTGGCCACGCCTCCCTTCCAGAGAGTTCCAGGGGGGGTCTCGGGGGATCCTAGGACACCCCGCAGCCCCCTCCTATTAGGAGGGGTCTCGGGGGATCCCAGAACACCCCGCAGCCACCTCCTGCTTTGGGGCTGGGGAATCTCGCGACCCACATGCCGGTGCCAGGTACTGCCCCTGGAGGGCCCTGTCTGCTACTGCAGGAAAGTGCTATGTCAGAGCACTGGGCCAATGCGGATGTGACTGATCCTGTACTGATTACTGTATAAAAGTGATGGTTGTCTTGCCTCACGGCAGATGGGGAGCGTACGTTCACAGGAAGTTCCTGTTTTTTGATGCTAATGTTGGTCACGTGACCAGGAAGTGACGATGTTAGATTTCCACTGTACCACGCGGGCGTCAGCCATTACACAGATAAGTCAAGATGGCGGCACGCATCACATCTCAGTGAGACCACAGCCGCACTTGTCCATTGTGGGAGCTTAAGAAGCATTATCTGTAAGTTGTTTATATTCCTATAATATTGGAAATGCTGTTGTAATGTTGGAATGACCGTTATAGCAATGTAAATGCCTTTATGGTGCCGTTAAGTTGTTGTAGTAAATACGAGGCCTAGTTAGTAACGAAGCCTGTGACTTTCCTTATTGTGGATGTTACTTGTGATTTAGTAGGTCGAGTCAGACTTGTGCCTATGTTGCGATCCTGAGAGTGATGACGAAGTATCTCATCCACAGTTTAGTGTTAAGTGTAATGCTGTACATTTGGGGTGCAGTTGGATGAATACACTATGTGCCTGTATGCAACGCACCAGCTTGTGCCTTTGTCTAGTTGTTCAGGGGTAATGTGGGGGCCTGGTCCTTCCAGGATCTATTGTTATCTGAGACAATGTTCTGATGCTGTGGTGTTCATTGTGTGGGTGTTTCCGAATTATAACAGATGCTGTATCTGTGTTTTCTCACCAGTTTTACCTGTTACAATCAATAAATGACGATCGGAGTTGGACGGTCATCCTGGCTCCGAGGGTTTATTGAACACATGGTTATCTACTCGACTAGCGGTGCAACGCAGCGCACAGCGAGGCCGAGATAATGGTAATACAGTAATAATGATGGCGATTCACCTCCACCTACAATCATTTCATTATCCCTGCCCTAACACTCACCCTGGCTATTGTATCCAAAATGAAAAATATCAAGACATGTTTTGTGAACCAAACATTCCTGTGAGAAAATTACTGACCTGTAGCTAAATCACGGGTATTTTTTTAAAGCGTGTGTTGGTTTTGCAGTGTTACAAATTCCACATGCGCATCATCTAACATAACTTTGGGGCAATTCCACAAGTGACCACAAATGCTGCTTTGAACTCATAATCATCATCATAGCGAGTCAGAGTCGCAGCGTCTCTTTGATCAAATGAGCGCTTAGTGGAGCTAGACTTCAATGCCAGCCCCGAGCTGAAAGTGGAACTTTATTTTTCTGATGGGGATGGGCTGAAGAGGTGTACAGCGATTCGATCACTGCACTATCCATCCGGTGACCTGAGGCCGGGGCTAACGTGTGATATTTGCACTAACCAGTGTGGTGAAGTATCATCAAACAAACCCGGTGTGGGGAGACCTTCATCCAGAAGTGAATGGCCACTGTTTAATTCTTACGAAGTGTTGCTCGTTTTCTAGACCCTCAGAAGGAAGATGATGATTTGAATGGATCCCTGACCGGCATTTGAACTTTCAAGTCGAGTGCTCGAGTCAGACCTACAGTCATAATATTTTATTTTATGTGACAATCATTGATCATCTTTAACTGTAACCATTGTGAGTTTTAAACTCAGCAAAGACCCTGTGAGTAAAGACCTTGTTTACTCAACGCCTCCCCACAAAAGGGTATTTAAGGTTTTTTTGTTTTTCTGAGACTCTCTCCCCTCCTTCCTCCTTCTCGCCTACGTCCACCTGGCCGCAGTCAGGAGGCGTACCGATGACGTACGGCCCTTCTTGTCACTCCACAGCTAGAACAGGGCCTCTCCACACCATGCAGGGTTGGTGTGGGCAGGGATCATAGCCATGGCTGGCATCATTGGTGATATAATTGGGGTGCCACGGTGGCGAGATGTTAACTACCTCGCCTGGTATACAGGATGGTCATGGGTTCGATCCCGACCCTGACGCCTGTTTATTTGGAGTTTGCATGTCTCTCTCCGTGGTTGCGTTTATTTTTCTCTGTGTCCTCCGGCTTTTCTCTGGACATTTAGAAAAGTGCGTTTAGATAATCTGGCTGCTTTAAATGTCCACATGATGATACCCCACTTCGTTGCACTATCATTTGTGGCCAGGTCGCTTCTAAAAGAGCGATATTGTAGCTCACTGAGCCTTACCTGGAAAAAAAAAGTTTTTAATTTGATTTAATATCTGAATCAGTCCTGGTCTCCCCCTGCCCCCAACCTTCAACCCGCACAACCAGATTGGTAAAGTCTGATCAAATCACGCACATTACTGGAATAGGGTGGGTGGGGAGGCCTTCAACCAACAGTGGATTGGTAAAGGTCTGCATTTGTTGTTTATCCCTGTACTGCGTTAACAAATGTAAAAATTTAACGAACTGAGCTGACGGGGTGTTTCACTCTTGGTCGGCCCATACAGAGGCTTGTTTACACAGTGGAGACACTACACTGTGTGGAGTGAAAAAGTCATGTAAAGAATATGCAAATTATATTGTTATGTCACATTCAAGTTGTATAATAGCGATATAACAATGGTAAACAAAATAAATGACATGGTACAAACAATAATATACTGTACACATTTCAATTTCTGCCTCTTTTCACAACGTCTCGCCAATTGTGTGATCTGTGTCACGTCATGGACAAAACAAATACAGTGCATCATCCGTTCCATTTTAATGGCCCACGAAAGCAGATATCATGGGACGATCGCCGAGTTCCGTTCAAGTGACCTCTGGTTCACACAATAGGGGACATCACTTTTCTACCCACCCTGCAGTAACATTCATCGCATAACTGACAAACAAACCAACATTGTTAATTCTCTAGGCCGGAATCTAGCCACCAAAAGTGTTAATCAAGGTTTAACATGATGGGTATCTTTGTGCAGTCATTGATGCCCAGGCTGAGACCATAAACTCACTGCACTTGAGAACGAATGATTAGTCATGGGTGGTTTAAAACCTGGATTCAAAGTCAGGATTGTAAGTGGTCCCAGTTCAATATCACTGACCTCTGAACCTCTGAGACACCAAGTCACCTCATATCTTGGCGGCATCACCCTGGTTTAGATGATGGCGCACGGAATCAGAAATTACACAACAACTGCTCAATCATATTCTTGGTTCTTTCGGTAAAGTCACGGAGATGATTGCTTGTGTTGCAGTCGAAACGTCGTGAGAATTTTTATTGTTTTATATTTTTATTATTTTATTATTTCCCTTCTACGTGACTTTACCGAAAGAACCAAGAATATGAATCCCTGCAGTCACGAAAGCTTTAAATAAAAATGTAACTGCTCAATCGTGACAATTCGATCGTGCGGAGGGGAGTCAATAATCGATAGGTGGTAATGCTGCAGTCACACCCCTATTCGTTCAATAAACTTCCGTTGTCATTGTGATTAATGAAAGTATTATTGTAATTTCAGCTTTAGTTAATTTGCAACTTGCATAGAAATGTGGAATTTTCCACCAATGGCTCAGGGCCACCGATGGAGATGAGAGCAGCCCCAGTGCTCGATCAACAGAGGGCACGTTGATTGGACAATTACACCGGCCTGGGGTGTGGGGGGGCACTTTGCTCAAAGCTCCGAACTCGGTCAGAAGCATGCGAATGTGCACGCATATTTTGCAATCCACTGCTGGATGAGGGCCGCACCATGGCATGTGGGTCGTGGTGGTGGGGGGTTTGGTTACCGTACTTTACCACGCTGGCCTTTGTGGGTCGTGAAGGCGAGGAACATTGACGTTGGAGCATAGAGATACAGTACAACAATAGAATACGTTGCACTGCACCTCTACTGCGCACTACAAAGCCTCGTAGCAGCCTACAACAGCCAGACGTGCATAGCTGGATATCTGTGAAAACGTTTTACAGCTCATCGGTTTCCTCCAGAAAAAATACATATTCTGATTCTGACATTCTGATTCTGCTTATAATTAATGGTATGTGCTTTGCAGAAGGGCCATGGCCCAAACATTGCCTCTTAGATATTGTATTCCCCTTTAAGCCCACGCAGTGTTATTGGTGAATGCGTGAAGTTTGCATTGCACGGTGGTCACCCACCCGAGCACAATCCAGAATCAACCCTTATCTGGCATCTGACACCTAACTCGACCTGGCGCTTTCTGGGTGAGTTTGTCACGAGCTGGAGGAGGTACACGTCGCATTCAAATCCCAGCCGGGGGTCAGCTCAGCCCACCAGCTCTCCAGGGTGGGATACAATTAAGTCACTGGCGACTGTCCTATCAATAGTTCCATGGTATAATAGAATTTCCACTCCGAACTTGGAGCTGCCAATGGAGAGGGAAAGTTAAACCCGCCAACCACCTGCCTGATGAAGCTAGTTGTAATTATTGGCAAAACGTACTCAGGTTGTAAATGTTGTGGATTTGCTCTCCAACACACCGGTGTGCTGTACTAGTAACGAATTGGCATGTTCTGCGTGACAAACTTACTAATTGGCTGTCGGGTGGTGGCGGGTTTAACGACACATTTATATTTACGCCATCTAACCCAACAGAAAACTATATTATGAATGATATTGGTCGCGATAGCCTACTTGACAAACAGGGAAAAGTTAATTTGACCATCACATATCCGCCCTGACCAGTTAACCGCCCATACCCAGCGCAGCAGTATTTGTGCAATGATGGCGAAACTGCCACGTTCTTACTCTCGGTGAGGCATTTCCCGCGTTTAGGAAAGTTGACCTACCTAACTCAACATGTCCCCGTGTGCCCACCGCCACCGTGTTGCGTATAGCACGGCCAGTCGTTACATCATACAGTATTTCATTGCACTAATTTTCATAATGCTTATTTAAAGTTTACAACACATCGCTTCTCTTCATGTAACGCATAGCATGATGTTCCATACAGTACATTGACCGTGTTAAAATTAGCGCGACTCTGCCAAAGGCCGCAGGGGAAAAAAACAAATTCGGATAATACCAAACGCAGTCAACGCCATTCTCCCCTTCCCACCCTCCCAAACTTTCCAGAAAATGTCCTGCGATCGGGAACTTGTCACAGATAGAGGCTGGATTCTCCGGTGTCAGATTGAAGGGAGACACATGGCTTTGCTGCCGCCAACTCAGAGGCCAACATTTGGGGTTTGATTTTACTGCCGTCTCGGCGAAATGAGCCGAGCTTTTGGCCGCGCGTGTGACCTCAGCCGCCTCCAAATGACATGGCCGGGCACTGATGAGGACACGCAGCAGTCGTTGGGGGAGAGACTCGGTCACTCTTAAACTAAATGTTTTTTTACCAGGTAAGGCCCACTGGACTGTATAGCTTTTTTTCAGAAGCGACTTGGCGGCAAATGATAGTTTAACTAAGTGGCTTATCATGTGGGAATTTATACGAGCAAAATACTCTAAATGCGGAGGTAAAAACCGGAGGACCCGGAGAAAAATCCACGCGACCACGGGGAGAGAGGCATGCAAACTCCAAATATACAAGCGTCAGTGTTGGGATCGAACTCACGATCAACTGTATACCAGGCAAGAGTAGTTAACATCTCGCCACCGTGGAATCCCTTGCTCTCCTGGAAGAGTGTCCATCGACTTTTTATTGGCTGGGCGCAGTGGTGATGATGGGCGTCAGGTTAAAGTGTTCGCTTGTAAACACCGAGCGGTGAGTGGTGCTGTGGTCCCCCGGGCAGTGACGGGATATTCTACATTCATTCCCTTGGCGAAGGGCAGTCTGGCCAGAGGACGCCGCTGCTGTGTTTCCACACTGCGGCACTCATTTTATGAAGAGGTAATGATGTGCTTCGGTGACTGACTTGACGATAGGATTTGAACTAGTCCAATATCTATGAACACCTGTAAAGCATTAATGGTTTGTGTGCGAAAAGCAGCACAGCAGGTAAGTGTGGAACCTGTGTGTGCAATTTCCTTACCTATTATGGGTGAGCTTTCTCTGGACACTGGTTTTCAACCATGCAGACACAGTTGGACAGCACCTGGGAGCACATCCCATAACAGGACACTCCTGAAAGAGTTCTGAGACTCAGTGAGGCTTCTCTGGCGAGATATTATGTTGATGCTCAGCGAGCGAAACAACATCCAATTCCATTCTAATGACACAAGTTCCCGTCTTCCCATCCGTACAGTCGAACAACAGCAACTGCACTGTCTTGTGGGAAGTCAACGATGCTCGTACTATAGATGGACTATTCCCCACCATAAGAGTGTGGAATTTCCACCATTAGCTCAGGGCCAACAGTAGAGATGACCCACCACCCATGTTTTACTTCAGGAGGACAACATTAAACTGTTGCCAATAAACTCGAGCTGGGCTATTCTGTTACCTGAGTAATCGATCACCCTACCGGTCACCGTTTCGAACATTCAGCCGATCGGATAATACGACACGAGTTGGAAAAAAAATATCTCTCGTCTGTTTCCACGTGTGCTGCTGGACGGGAGGTGACCGGCAGGGCTTGATGGCGTCATCATCAGCGCACGTCAGTAAATTGACCGCACGAAAAATGTAGCTAATTTACACATTTTCTTTTTGCCAATTAAATTACTTTTACTAAACTAATTGTCGCAGCTCTTCAGTAAACTCATTGTTAACATCTCGGCTTCCCCTCGTCTGTTTTTGTATTGCTTGGAAAAAAAGTGTTGTTATAAATATAGCAAAATTATGGCTGCGGAGCAAAGTGTTTATACACAGAGTGGTGCCTTCCGCTCTGTAAACACGCGTCTGTATGGCCCTGCCAAAAGTAAAACCTTGTCCACTGTGAGTTAAAATTGTACATTTGTTAAAATGGCACGGCATTAGTGAATAACACTATAGAGAGCAAGGTTAATTCACGACTGTGTGTCGCTCATGGGGCTGATTTGGCCACTCTGGTGGAGGGGTGACGGCGAAACTCCCTTCGAAGGATGTGTTCTGTCCAGGTCCTCTCACCGCCCCGGACAGTCTATGTTATGTCTCTCATTTGCTGTTGCCCGGAGCGGGTGCATCTCACTCCACGCTTTGTTTGCCGTTCTCAGCTTTTGTTCATTTTTCTTTGTCAGTGTCCGTGTCAATAAATAATTCCATTCTCTTAGACGAGCAATAGGCTGGCAGAGCTCATTTCCTGTTTACAGGCCTGAGTCAAGCGGTGGAAATTCCACATTCCTCTGGTGGGGTCCAGACACTTCACAGGATGACGACGCTTGAATCCCACAAGAGTAGTTTGCTGCACTGCATTCGTAATAATGATCGCGACTTGGCACCATTGCACAGTACAAGTTGACGTGTAGAGGTGTATGCCTTGCTGTCATTAACACTACCCAGATGCACCGACGTCCATGATGTGAAGGGGTGAGTAATAACGTGTGAATGTGCCGGGAGTAATAGGTTTGTATTCATAAATACAATCGGATATTTCAATATATATCGCACGGGGTGGGGGGAGACAGCGGAGTTGCCACCTCAGAGGCACACAAAAAACGGGAACCTATTAAGGCAGACAGAAGAATGCAGCAATACCGAAAGAGGGGAGAACTACGTGCAGATGCATCGCCTTGAGTGAGCGGTGCATTGTTGCGCAACTGACAACACACGGGACTTTGATTGCCCTGGGAAGATTTACAGATTTACCCGAACAGCAGCTACCTCGAAACGATAACGATCGTGAGAACCCATGACAGGTGGCTGGACATTCTCAGAAATTACCTCCAGGTTGTTGGCCAATCAGAGGCATGCAGTGCACAATGTGAATACTACAAACTAAACTACGACCAGGTAAGTCCCATTGAGCTATATTGCTATTTTTCAGAAGCGATCTGGCCATCAACGAATTAGCTTGTGTACATTCATAGCAGCCAAATACTCTTAGCGCATGATTCTAAATGTGGAGGGAAAACCGGGAAGACTCGGAGAAAAATCCTGCACGCGACCACAGCGAGAACAAGGAAATTCGATCCCGACAGGCGATCTCCTGTATGCCATGCGGAGTGTATATGCCAATGCGATTGGCTAAGAGAGGCGCCTCGGAGCCTCCCCGTGGATTCAAGCACATGGTCTGAAAACCGATGTGGAAAACACGAGCAGTGCGCACAACACGGTCCAACAGCTGGAGGAACCTCTCCATCTCTTACACGTTAAACATCATTGCAGTCCATCAGTCCATGCGCTGACGGGGCCAATGTTTTCCACCAACATTTAACCAGGCGAGCTATTTAGTCATGTTAATCATCATCAGCCATGATCAATCCACTGTTGGATAAAGGCCTCGCCAAATCGTCACCATCTAGTATGTGATACTACACTCCGTCTAGCACCTACACACTCAGCGGATTTCATTGCTCCGTCTCCATGGTATACGTGCCTTTGATTGTGTTTCGCCCTTTGGCTGCCACTGCGTCATTAGTCTCCACCATCCACCATCATCCCCTCCAGCGATGTCTCTAACTTGCTTATGTACTCCAATCCATGTGTTCATCTTCGTATGTGTCACTATATGACACATTCCAAGCATGCTTCTCTGAACACTTTTCAGATATTTCTTGAGGATTTGTACAAATGTACTGATTTTGGAAAAAATTGGCATCACGGTACAATCAAGGGAGATTTTTGCCAATGACACAAAGCAGCACAGGAGCATGCATTTTGTTTAACAGGTTCCACTGCTGATGAGCCTAAAAGTAACAACCGGCCTCAGGGTTTTGCTGGTGATACAAATGTTGCTGGTAAACATAACTTCAGGAGTCCCATGATAGGCAGATGGAATTAAATGTATTTCTACTTTGTGTCCGGACATTTTCTTGAACTCGGGTGTTTTGCAAAGAAGCTTACAGGTGACCTCAATGAGCATTAACACAAGCCACGATCGCCCTCTCGTGGCGAGCATCTCGAACCGACCCTGAAGTCGCGGGGTGAAGTCCTTGGGTCGTAGGGCCCAAGCCATCAACCCCTTGGGACTGATAAATGGAGGGTCGCTTTGCAGGAAGTCTTTTTGTCTGTGGAGATGTGCGGTTGCCATAGGAACGTGGCGTTTACACCACTGGCTTAGCGTTGTAATTGGAGATTAGCAGTGCTCATTGGCTGTGACAGCATTGCTGGCTTTAAATAACGCATAAATTTACCTAGATTTAGAAGCAGGTGACATCTTGAGACAATTACCTTTGCCTCCCGCCATCCTTCAGTGCTATAAATAGGACAGTACATGTTATCACAGCATGTAGGGTGCTTGCATATCTGTATAGTTGTTTTTACTTCCCCTCTGCAGCACATAACATATTCTACAACAAAAACGATGTGTCAAATATTTGAAGCAGGACCCTCAAAAGTCTTGTGATGCCACGGGGCTTTTTCTTCGTAAATATCACTTTGACATTGTACGCTTGTTTTTTTTACAGAACAATCAACAAGAGCGGATCTCGCACAGTGCGACTGCAGCCATCAATCTCAATGGGCCACTTATACCACTGCCCCCTTCGCTCAAGTTTGTTGTATCTGTATGGTTCTCTATGCACGTCTTAGGTGTGTTTATGTTAAGTCTCTTAAGTCTATGGGTCTCACGTGAATCTATACTTCAGACTTTGGACCACATTGTAAGGCTACTGCCCGACTCGATCATTTTCTGGCACCATTTCATATACACGCCAGGCTCGTGTGGACTCCAGCCAGTGGGCTCACATCAACAAGAGCAAACAGACGAGGTTACCGATCGACTCCATGCCCATACAAAGCGAGACAGACTAATCCAGGAACATTTACACCACCAAAAATGTGAATTGGGGAAAGAAAAAAACATCCGGGGAAAAGTTTTATTTTGCAAAGCTGTACAAACCTCAAAAGAACGCGCGGCGACGCGCATCACAGTGGCTTTCGAAAAATACATGCGCACTCAGAAACCACCACAAGAGACCGATCGAGAGCCTAGGCTCGAGCTCACCCGATAAACCTAAAAAAAACACGCCGCACATAACGCACCACTGTCATAACCGTGTCGGTGCACAAGGAAACGCGAATACGTTGGGATCTTGCGGAAAAAAAGCCACGTGAATACTGTATCCTTGGCACATTTTGCCCGCCCGATATTTAACCACCCAGGCGATACCCATCATTGTCTGGTGTCGAGGATCTAGGAAACCGATCTGGCACCTCTGAACCAGCGATGACAATATTTCCACATTCCTTTGGCCGGGCATCGACACAATGCGGTACTAATGTTTATCCACCCCAGAAGTATTCCGGAGTAAATGCTGGACTCTGGGATTTGAACCATCGACTTGGTGTCCCGTTGACAGCTGGGGTCATGTCCCCTCTATTTCGGGAGAGGACATGACGACGCCAGCATTCTCTGCTTGTTGTGGAGGTTCGCGGTTTAGTTGACCGCTCTCAAGAAAGTGACTTGAACGTAAACGGTACATAAATGTGACTTGTACATAACTTCCAAATGCGAAAATTTGGTTTATGTGTTTATGTCATGACTTGTTTAACGTTCACTGATAGGAAAATAGCATTTAGTAATTAAAACCAACAAAAATGAGTACGCCTATGATGACAGTTAAACCAATTTCTCAATTCTACACCCCTTTACATACCTAAAGCCACCTGCAACTCATTAAAATTGGGAATTATACGCATACATCATAAAATATATTTTTACTGCAGCTTATGTAAATATAACAGGGTATTTTTTTGTGTACATGCTTAAGTGCTGTGTGAACTTGTCCTGGCCACCACGAGGTTGACTCCACCAGACATTAGTACCCATTTGCGATGTCAGCACAAGTACAGTGGACACAAAGGTGGCCAGGTGGAAACGGTGCTGGCCATTACAGCTTATTTTGTGCCATGCCGGCATTAATAGGGAGTCTTGCACTAAGTCTATATAAGTGGCTAAAAGGGTCAAATGACATTGTGTGTAAAAATGTCGGGCCTTTTAGAGAGCACTGAGGAAGCCAAGTACCACTAAATGTTTGGCTTAAGTGAAAAATTAAAAGCACGGGTTATATTTAGTGATCGTACAAAATTGTGCAAAAAAGTGAAAGTGTCTTCCTCCGTAGATGGGTTGAGACGATGCTCATCCTTCGATGCAGTGGCAGCAATTTAATCATCCTGACAGGGATGAGTTAGCTCCCCTCCACCGCGGCCCCCGACCCCAGCACCTACGATGGCAGCAATGGATTAACCCTGACCGGGAAAACAACTTATGTTCGAGAGATCTGCTGCTGAACTAACAGAGTCATGGAATATTACGTCATCAAATCTGACAGCAATACTACAAAGTGCAGTGATCCAGGGGGTTATGACTGTGCACATTTTGACATCCCCTCTGAAGACATCCTGACCATCCCTCATGCTTGCTCCTTCCCTAAATACAGCACACGACAACGGACATACACACGCACGCACGCATTCATCCTGTGCTGCCTTGCGCGTGTAAATAACACGTATAACGCAGTGAGTGAAAGGTAAAGGTGTGCAGCATTGATATTGCTTGATGGCGCCAATTATGGCGCAAGAGCCTCGGCAAGAGGGAGATCTTGAAGAGCCACTGCGGAAGGGGTGTTTGGTTTACTCTTCCACACTGGCCAGACATCTTCGATGAGATTGTGGTTGATGATGTCGATGATGAAAAGTACCACTTTACCCCACCACACGCGACCTGCCGATTGCCTGCGGTGTGCCCATATATACAGAGGTGGGGGGAGGTGGACTTTAAAGCAAATTGGCAGCTTCCGCATTGGGCAGCTCACTTTTCCCCCTGATATACATCAAGGGAGAAAGTGAGCTGGCTCGGTGCAGCTCCCGAAGCACCTGGCATGGAGCAGTGAAACGTCATCCTTGGGATTACACCGATGGGGACATAAAGAGCAGCAGGTGGATTAGAGACCAAACGCAAGCGGGATGGTGACAGTTCTGATTGCCTTTATCCAGCAGTGGATTGATCATAGCCACCGCTATTGGTGATGATTTAACCTAAAAAATAACGTCACTATGCAACGACCGAAGGCTGCATACCATGATCAGTTTGCATTGGCTGCCACTGTCCTCACAATGATCCAACTTGTCGATACCATTTTCCGCTCCAGTTTTTTTTTGAAACAGTCAGTGTTTACAATATATTGACATTATCGTAAAAAGTTACAAACCGGTACATGCCAAGTGAAGATAATCTGATCATACACTGACAAAGGAATATATGGGATGACTGGTATCCACTGTTGGTAAGCTGCTTCCAGCAATGCGTTATTGCCTAACACTACGAACATATGACACAATGATCCTCCATTTAGCCACGTTGATCGCAGGTGCTCTTGGTACAAGTCTACTCAGGATGACATGCACATAAAGGGGGTGGCGTGGCCAGCACCACACCCAGCTACGTCTATCTGATGTTTACACACTGTAATAGGTTGCTATTTCAGGCTGAGTCAACCTAGAGGTGAGGGCCCTGGACAAGTTGCATCACCATGTGCCACCAAAGTTGTGCAACGTGGCCGGGAATCGAACCCAGGTTTTGCTGTAATTGTAGTACCGTGGCGCTACACGATGCACCACGACTCTCCATTCTTGCACAGCTATACACAAACCAACATACACTTACACACAAAGACATACATACAAACATACACACAATGTTTAAGTTGTGCCTGCTTCAACTCAGTGGGGGTGACCGAGGAACAAGAGGCAGTGGAGGGCAGGTGGTGTGAGGGGGGAGAGGATGGGGTTTGGTGCTGAAGGGGTGGTGTGGTAAGGGGGAGAAGATGGTGGAAAGGGTGGAGATGGGGAAAGGGAGGTGGTGAACAACAGGGCATGAGGGGAGGTGGAGGAGAAAATGGAAGGTGAAGGATAAACTAGGAGTAGAGGAGGTGGAGGACGGAGAGGGGTATACAGGGTGTGGAGAGATTAAATACAGACACGTAGAGATGAAGCAAGAGGTGTGAGCCGAGGTGAACAAGAGGGTGGGGGGTGGAATCAGGTCAGAATTCTGAAAGGGTGGAGGTACTGGAGCAGTTGCCCTCAGAGGCCCGCGTCATTGTATGCTGGAGCCTCGGCCTTGAGGATGCTCTGTGGGTTCTCTTCCACGAGCGGCCTCCACTTGACGTCGCCCGTTAGGAGGAGGTCGTCCCCGTTGAGGGTATCCAGGTACTGCATCTGCGGGGATGAGAGGGGACACGCGGTGCCAGTAGCGTGAGGTCAGGGCGAAAAGCCAAGGATCGTCTGTTTCAGTACTGCAGAAAACGTTCTGCAGTCACTTTGCTAAAGTTAGGCCTAATACCTCTTTTCCACTGCACAACTAAGCCGAGCTGGGGCAGTGCTGAGCCAGCTCTAAATGGCTGAGTAGGTGCTAGGTTGCTTTTCCACTGAATAACCTGAGCCATGTTGACAGCACGTCACTGACGTCACACGTAATCAGTATCCATTAGTCCTCCACCGCCATGCCTGGCCCCGTGCCAGATTCAGGGGTACCATGGTGGCAAGATGTTAACTACCTTGCCTGGAGTACAGGAGGTTGTGGGTTCAATCCCGACTGACGCCTGTATATTTGGAGTTTGCATGTTCTTCCCGTGGTCGTGTGGATTTTTCTCCAGGTCCTCGGGTTTTTCCCTCCCCACTTAGAATCAAAATGCATTTTTGAGTATTTGGCTGTTATATATTTCCACGTGATAAGCCATATCATTTGTGGCCAAGTCGCTTTTGAAAAAGGGCTATATATAGTTGATTGGGGCTTGCCTGGTAAAATAAAACATGTTTAGTTTAAGATTAAATGTCTTGTGAGGCCAGTGTAGTTGATTTGGTTCCGGCACTTTGTGGCAAATAGCCAGTGGAAACTCCCACCACCTGTACCATGAAGGCCTCCCCGTGCTGGGTCAGCTGGGACACACCAGTCGAAAAGTGGAAATGGGGTATCGGCATACTTATATACGATTGCATCATTCCATGGTAGTATTGTACATTCTTAGTAATGCCCAACTTAGACTCATGTGAGCGTCGGTGGATAGGTAGGCAGTAGCCATGCTATGACACATCGATACATCAATTAATACAAGGGTGGGTGGCTGGGTGGGTAAGTGGCTGGATGTGTGGGTGGCTGGTTCATTTGTTGGGTAGGTGGATAAGTTTTGGTGGCTGGCTGGCTGTGGTGTGAGTGTTGGGTCGCATGGGTGGCTGTGTGGCTGCGAGTAGCTGGCTGGGTAGTTGGCTGTGCGTGCGTGCGTCACCTGTTTGCGCACGTACTCCACCAGCATGGCCAACAGGCGAGGGTCGTCGCCCTCGCGGTTCAGCAAGTTCCTCCACAGCGCTGCCGCCAGCACCGTGTCGTCCGACAGGATCCCCTGGGGCGAGGCGCGTGCACGCGTCACCGCACACCGATTAGCCGAATCACACTCAGAATCAGAATCTTTATTTAGACCGGAGGAATCCAATGAGCTATTAAGCTCTTTTTTCACAGATGTCCAGTAGGAACGGGTCAGCAAGTTATAACAACAAACAATACAAGTGCAAGAGAGAGAAAAAGGTAAGCTGGACAACGCACGGCACAACCCGGACACACACGTCAGGGGAGCCAGATGGCACAACAGCAAAAACGTATGCAGCAGTAGCGGCACCGACCTCATCGTAGCCAAAGATGGCGGCGTAGAAGTTTTCTGTCATCGTTCTCAAGCACTTCTTGAGCATCACGGGGTCCACCTGTGCCCACACAACATTGAACCAAGGCGATCACCACCGCTTCGCCGTGTGGCCTAAACAACCTTTAAGGGCCCATCTTACACAAAATATGGTGACAATGCACTGGCAGTTTTGCACAAGCATGGAAAACTAAACTCAACACATATGTCAAGATCACTGCTTTTCTTCATAGTAGCAGCAGTGGCAGCGAGAGATTGAAGGAATGGTTGGATACTGCGGCTATACACAACAAGGCGACGCTAATATAAATTGACTTTAAAGAATGTATTTTGTAATGTTCCTTAATCTTCAATTATCCAGCCACAGCACCACCCAGTAAAATGTGGGATGGACACCGAGTAATTAATAACACGTGATTGCCAGCAGCTGGCTTGGGGAATCTGATTACAGGAGCAAGTTACTCCCCGGGGCTCCGTGCGGTACAAATGCCTGGCTCAGCAGCGGGGCAATGCACGCGTTCCACCTACCCCCATGACCTTGCCTCTCTGGTCCACATCCTCCCACATGGAGTAAACGACGAACTTGCACATGTACTTTCCCTCCCGGCCCTCCTGCTTCAAGCGCACCAGGCACATCCTGGCAGAACGCACACGGCAACCACGCACACCCGAGCCCGCATGTTAAGCGCTGTCGGCGAGTGCCTATTAACGCTGGTTACGGCACAAGTGTGGGAGAATGTGGTAGGACCAGCAATGTGCAAGTCATATACATGTACACGTGCAAATATGCACACATACAAAGAGATCCCCTGTATAACCTTAACAGACTATAGGAGCAAGTGCTGTTAGCAAGCACCTATGAAGGCTGACACACAAAGGGGTGGGTGGCCAGCACCATGCCCGGCCGCCTTTGTTTCCCTAGTGGCGATGTTTACACAGGTACTCATTTGAGGCTGAGTCGACCTAGGAGAGGCCCAGGACCAGTTCAGATAATCGTCACTGGTGGTGGCCATGAGAAGGAATTGAACTCGTGTCGCCAGGTTCATAGTGCAGCGTGCTAAACGCGACACACAGAGTATACACACACAAAATGTAAACATTCACATTTATATAAACACATACACTTACACATACATACATACAAAGATCACAGTGTAATCTGTATAGACTATTGAGGCAAGTGATGTTAGTGTGTCAGGGCAAGTGGTGGTAGCGAGTATCTATTAAGAACGTCACGGCTCGCACAGGGGGTGAGACTAGCACCGCACGTGCTGCTGGGTTACAAATTCTGATAACAATGTTTATTCATTGTAAATAAAAGATGAAAGAACATTCATGTATATCCTCTCGGTAATTCTCACCACACATGCAGCTGGGTCACCAAAAACCATGAGTTCAGAGTGTCAGGCAGACTGCACCCTGCAACGAGAGTGGCAGACAGATGTCAAATTTATCGTCCTCTCCCGCTATGCCACCACAGCATAACGTATCTGCATACAACGCAAGAAACATCACTCAGGATATTACCACCTCCATTGTGACTGAGGCCACCACGGGTCCGTCACTAAAGAACCTTTTGGTCGTGAATAGCAAATTTCACACATATTGGACTATGAAAACCTATTGCTTTAATTAATTACCTTAAATAAAAACATTAATAATATATTAAATACATGAAAATTATCATAACACTAAAATTGGTTATAAACATAAAGTAAATAAAAAACAATTTAAGTATTAAATAATACTTTATAAATGAACTTACCTTAAATTATGATACTGTACAATAGCATTATCATCACTTTATCTCATCACTTTCGTTCTCTCGATACAGTCACGTAGAGTTCCAGATGCGATTCGTGGAAAGCAAGTTCGTGAATAATGATGAGAAAGCTCGGGAATAATGAGGGAATTTTGTAAAGGATCTTCTGAAAGGTTCTGTAGTTGTTGCAAAGTTACTGCCATGGTGAGTCTTTGCAGACTCATCATCACTGCCACCAGGCTTTAGGCCTTACCCTGCTCTGGGTTGCCAAACCCTCTGAGTGACACTCCAAAGCCCGCCTCAGTGACAGGCACTCCTCTGCCCTGCAGACCTCCCCTTCCTCGTTATATTTAGTGTTCTCATGCCATGGTTTATTCTGAATTTCCATGTTGCTTACCCTATCCTGCCATGAAATTCCACATGTACCTGTATTCAAAGGCCACCTAATTTTGAGTTTCTTTGTAAAAGTCTGACTGTAGTATAAGCTTTCTCAATAGATGTAAAGGTAGTATTAAAACAGCGGTTCTCATGGCCGGTGAAGTGGCTGGAAGATGGCAGTGCTGGATGTTACCTCCCCATAAGCGTGGGGTTTTCTCCCACACGAAGACAAAACACCCATTAGTGACAGTGGCCTGGCATCCAAATGCAGGACTCTCCTGAAAACAAGTCTTGAGATTGAGTTATGTTTTCCTTGGAAGAAAAAATCCTATTACAATTATAACCAAGGGTAAGCTCTAAAGCCAGACAGTGGTGATGAGACTGTAAGAGTGGGCCTCCAAGCGCACATCAACTGTTTAACAAGGGGAAGACCTCAAGCCAGCTGGTAGTGATAAACAGGGGGGAAAACTTTGGTCTTGTGTGAATGTTAGTGGAAGTAGCATCTAGCTACACTGTCCAACCGTACTCTCAAAGAATTCTTCATAGTCGATCCGCTCAACGCAGCACGTGTACATCCGTAAACCGGCGATCTTTATTTTCTGATAGGAAAAAGAGAAAAATCACCCATTTAATTAGAACTCAAGATCAGCGAAGGTCAAGAGCTCATCATTTCAATGCTGTTGATGCCATCACCCCTTGGTGATCGCTTCCTCCCATCTGTTAGAACCTAGATTTGTATAGTCGACACCGGATATTTACAGTCTGCCCTTAGAGTCTCAAGAACACCATCGTCTCCCCCTTGGTCTCGACCTCTGGGTGCCACGCCAATACCCGTCTCCGTGGCCTGCCCTCCTGCACGCAGCAGACGTGTCCCCACCCATCATCACAACCTCTTCCCCTTCTGGCAAGCCCACCATCCCCTCTGCACTAGTACTCACAAGTCCACAAGATCATATTTAGATTGCTTTGGTTAAGTTCAGATCTCCGAACCATGCAGGAGCAGACATTACCCTGAACTGACCGTTTCTGAACACTACAGTCAACCACTCTACTCTTCAAAAATGGTTTACGTCTTATTATTAATTACGCTTGCTTTTTTACCCAGCATCGCTTCAGAGCCAAAGAGGGCCTGAAAACGGGGGAGGTCTATGCCCAACAGTGGAAGGTTACAGGCTGCCAACAACAACGTAGACACAGGCACGAGGAGGGAGCGGCATGCCACTACTCACCCACTTGCTGTACTTGAGGGGGCCCGTGAATCCCATGGCTTCAATCACCCTGGTGATGGTGCCCAGGCTCTCGGGCTCCTCCCGCACCGCAGAGCTGCTCGTGACCTCCGAGCTGGTCGGCATCTGCTCGGGAACCCAGATTGGTGGCGCAGTGGTTGGCACACTGTGTTACGAACACGACCCGAGTTCGATTCCCAGCCACTGCTAACATTAAGGGTGAGTAGTGTCACAACTTTTGTTCTGGGCCTCTCCTAAGTCCACTGGCAAAGGTGGCTCCCTAGTGCAAGTGCCCGCTAACAACAATCGGCCCAATAGTCTATAAAGGTTATATGGGGAACCTTCCTATTTGTTTTGCGTGTGCATCTGTGTGTTCATGTGTGTATCCAAATATTTCCATATGGGTCCGTGTATATATGTGAAGGCATATGTCCATGTATGTATGAGTGTATGCTCATGCATGCGTGCATGAGCATACATCGGCCAGTGATCTTAGTCAGTCGACCCATAAAACCTGGGTCTGTCTCGTGACCTGCTGCCAGCGAGCGTTCGACACTTCACGTGGCCTTAACGTGCACATAGCCTGGCCCAAGCGTTGTGGTTACATCACCGCCACTTAGTGACGAATGGCGGATGTTTTTGTTGAAGTACAGTAAACCCTCACTATTCGCGAGTTCTGGATTCTTGAATTTCGCATATTTGCGAGTTACTGTATGCATATTAATTCCCTATTTGTGACCCACCGGACTCCAGTATTCGCGAGTGTACGTGCCAGACCAACGACACCAGGGAAGTGCCCGCTTTGAACTCGCTATTGTGGATTTTTACTTTATATGTACTTGCAGTCGACTCGTTTACACATTTTGGTACGAGTCGCCGGTGAGGTCTATTAAAAAGAATGTGAATGTAATCAGGGAAAGTGTGGTGACTAGTGCTACCCAGAGTAGCAAAATTATAACTGCATTGTTATCAAACGCCTGGATCTCCTGAGGAGTCATCCTGAATTACTCACCAACACCTCCAGCGTCGTCAAATCATCATTAAAAGTAATACAACAAAAAAAGCATCGTTCTTTACAATGCATTTTTTATTGTCGTTATTGTTATTAAACATTTAACATTTCCCCCCCCCCTTTGTTCACTCGTACCAGGAACGTAACCCCATTTTCCCCATTTAAACAAGATTTATGCATTCACCAATTCTGCATTCGCGAGGGTCTTCAAGAAGGTAACCCTCGTGGCTAGAGAGGGTTTACTGTACACACGTGTTTGCTCATGTCCATCTCTGGCTTGGTAGCAGAGGTGTAACGCTGAATAAGTCGAGCAGAATTATCCGTTCATGGGCTGAGTAACAATGTTTGGAAGCTGCATGGCATATTGCTTACAGCCAGAAATATTCATGCTGGGCCACCTACAATTCACTGGGTTTAAGAAGGCTATGTTGTATGAGGAACACACAGTTCCATCAATGAGCTCCTCCAGCAGGCAAGGTTGCAGACACTGCAGGTTTTATCGGAATGGATAAAGTGAAAGAAATGGGTGTGGCACGGGCGAGAGGAGATGGGATGATCGGTTATGAGAGGAGTGTGTATGGGTCTATCATGTGAACTCCTGTGAGCAAGGCTTCGACACTTCACGTAGCCTGAACTGCACCTAGCCTGGCACAAGCGCTGTGGCGACATCACAGCCACCTCGTGGCATAGGCGGTTGTAGTGTTGAATGAATCTGGCTTCACCTTGGTGGAGGAGTGTGTGAGTCTCGCAGGAATGGGCCCTGAAGCTGGGACCCACTGTGTGCACTGGTGGCTCCATGCAGGGGAGCCCCTCCAATGCCAGCCCAGCGGCTGGCCACCTCCTGTCCTCTGCACGCACGAGCAGTCAAGCATACGTACAATGATATACAAAGACAAAGATTCCCTGTATCGCCTTAGCAGACTGTTGAGGCACCTATTAAGGCCGGCACGGTGCACGAGGGGTTGGGTGGCCAGCACCACGCCTGTTTCCCTAGCGGCGATGTTTACACACCGCACCAGGTACTAATTTGAGGCCGAGTCGACCTAGGGGAGGCCCAGGACTGGTTCAGATAATTGTCACTGGTGTTGGCCGTGAGCGGGAATCGAACTTGGGGGGCCAGACTCGTAGTGCAGTGTGCTAACTGCTACACTACTGCTCCCCACAACGATCATATACGCATGCATCCACACACCCGCACATAAGTGATCATACTAGGTTACACTAGACGTAACTGTTTGCCTCTCCTGTGCTTCGATGAACTGATACATATTCGGACATCCGAATCGTGCGTGCAGTTTTGTTCAAAATTTTTATCAAAAATGCATACATTTATTTTTCGCTCCAGCAAAATAGTTGTGCAGGGGAAACAATGAGTGAGATGCGGTGGGCTGAAAGCAAGTGCATGCACACGCTGACACGAACAAGTAAATAATACTACTTGTAGTAATAGGTTTATGGATACAAAGAAAAGAAACACCTTCATGACCCACGTAATTAAGAACTGTGGGTCACTGCATGATGTCCTCTTTAGGATTCTTATAATGAATTGTCAATTCCAGAGGCTACAACAGCCAAACTAAAGCAACTTCATCAAATACCTAAGTGGCAGGAGAAACAACCCAACCCATCCTTCAGGGTGTCCTTGTTCTCCCCAGTGCTGATGCTTATGGACCACAACAGATACACATTTTTGAGGTATAATCAGCTGGGAGGAGGTCCAAGACAATTTTACACACCACCCTGTTGTTCTGTAACCGGCCGAAATGGAAACCATGATTTTCAAAATCGCAGCACGAAGCTTAACCACCGTGTCACCACTTCCGACACACGCAAAAACTATGAATGCCCTGCACATGAACAGTTTGAGGGTTTAATGAAATTAAGCTTCAAAGCTAGTCTCACGCACGGATGAGTTCGGAGTGGCATGGGGATGTTGCGCAGACAACCCGTGATCCCATAATCCCTCGCGACACTGGACAGCATTCCCGACTACAATGCGCATTGGCAATTGCTCTACCAACATTTACCGGCCGGCTAATATCGGGTATTGAACCGTCAGCCTCATGTAAACCGTCTCAGGGGTGAGCGCTCATATCACCAGAACACCAGGATACATCTCCTGTTGAGATTCTCCATCAAGCTGGATAGACCATGAAGTACGGTCAAAAAGCCCCTATGTACGTGTACCTGAAGAATTAGCGGCAATTCAGGAAAAAGTGCAACCTCACTCATGAGCATAGAAGAGTATTCATCTCCTCGTTATAGCCAGCGGTGGAAATTCCACATTCTTATGGTGGGGATGGACCAATCTATCGTAAAGTCAGTGTCAGCACGAGGCTACTAAAAACAATCATCTTGCAACCAGCCAAAAGTGATTACGTTAATGGTAAAGTATTTGTTTAAATCAGTGCCTAAGGCACTACTGCAAGCCGAAAAGGCCCCACGTTTGAGATATTGGAGGCATGGCTGTGATGACTGTCGTCTGGAGAAACGTCATTGTAGAGAATGTTAATTGTTGATATCCAATCAAGAGCTTTCGGCGATGTGGAGTGAATGTTAGAGAGGATCCTGGAATGAGACGAGTAAGAGCGAGCGGGTTGTTCAACCGGCGTTCAGTTGTTTAAAGTCGTTCGCCACATGCCCCCCCCCCCCCCTGTGGCGTGTCACCAATTCTCCAGCGTGCATGAGCTATTCGCGGCATCCGTTTAAGTTTCTGATGCCGTTCATGACCGCCATCCCACTGTTGCCGGGGTAGTGTCAAAAGCCCGCTAATACCCACGCTTTGCCCCACCATAAAGGTTCCAAAACATGAATCAAACACACACGCACACATCCGGTACGATACCCAGTGGGTCTTCTCAGACAAATTGCTATCTGGTAAACGTGAGCGACCAAGTGGGCTACGAAAGATTCCCTTTATTTACAAGCAACACCAGGGAGTCTGTCGCAAGGGAGACCTGGGTCTGCAAATGCAAGGCTTAAAACAAATGCTGCATATCGTCATACGCATTAAGCCCGATCTATACACTTCTGGATGAAGGCCTCTCCCACGCCGTCGCTATCCCACGCGGCTCCTGCCCACCGAGCTGATGTCACCACTCCCATCGCAGAGGGCGCGTTCTGCCCCTCGGCTGTCACTCCGTCCTCAGTCTCAACCACGATTTGCTGGCCGTCGTCAGAGTAATGTGGAATTGCCACCACTGGCTCTAGGCCGTCAACAAGGAGACCATTCGCGATCATCAGCAGCCACTGCTGTCATATCTCACGGCTCTACGATGTAGCAATCCACACTAGGCACCAGCACATTGATCTCAATCATAATTAAATGAACATTAATCGCACATGGCCATGTCCGTGCCAATGCGCCAACGCGCGTCTGCATCAAACTACCACGACTACACGTACAATTCTGCGTAGTGCTGCTGCCGTACGTTGACTTATTCACAGTGTGCATTCTTCACTGTGTACTACTGTACATTTCAGTCGTTACCCAACTCAACAGGGCCACTGTTATGAAACCCTAAACACCCCCCACAACCACCTCCTCCTCCACTCAGACACGTCATTACCCAACCAACATCACCTCCCATCGCCACCGTATCACCCATCGCGTGCCGCGTCTCACCGGGGTGGCTCGCCCGAGGCCCCGCACGAGCGAGGGCCCCAGTGCTCGCAGGGACGAGAGCAGCATTGGCGCCTGGCTGCTGATGTTGCTGAGGGTGCCTTCCAAACGGGGCAGGGAGAAACACGTGGTGGTGGTGGCGAGGAAGAGGAAAGGACGCGCAGGGGCGGGGCCTAGGACGGAGTAGGGCGGGGCTACAGATACGTGGGCGGGGCTATAGCGAAGCGGGCGGGGCTATAGCGAAGTGGGCGGGGCTATAGCGAAGTGGGCGGGGCTATATCGAGGTAGGCGGGGCTATAGCGAAGTGGGCGGGGCTATAGCGAAGTAGGCGGGGCTATAGCGAAGTGGGCGGGGCTATAGCGAAGTGGGCGGGGCTATAGCGAAGTGGGCGGGGCTATAGCGAAGTGGGCGGGGCTATAGCGAAGTGGGCGGGGTTGCAACCCAAAGTAGGAGGGCGTCGCTTTTTACGCTGGTTTTGTGTTATCAGAATACTGAATTGATTTAGATTCGGAATATTCCAGAAATGGATTCTCACCAGGGTGAGAACTCCACAAAGGCTAGTACAGAGATTAATTTAATTTGTTTACACGGGTAATGCACATTCGGCCTTCACGTTGAACGTATGAGCGTCGTATTTCATGAGAGTCACCTGACCCATCTTCTATTGAATACATATTTTTTTGTTTTCCTTCTAAGGCCAAGCGCAGTTTATCAACGAACGCGTTGGGCGTAAAAGCGGGGGAGCCTTGCCTGGCTTCGACGCGAACGGGCGAAGATTCTAAATCTGGAGGCGGGGCCTCGGGCGCAGTGGGCGGGGCCTTTGGCAAAATGGGCGGAGCCTTTGAAGAAGCGGGCGGGGCCTCGGCTAAAGTAGGCGGGGCTTGAGGGGCAAGCGAGGCTCCGCCCAACTAGGCTTCTCCGCCACTCATGGCCAACCAATCGCCTGCACACAAACACAGACCACACCCCTCGCCCCCTTTAAACTTCACGACGGCCATCTTTGTAAGGGCGGTGAACCACTCTTGGCCCACTTGACGTTAACCGTCGCCGCTCGATGACGTGATGCATTGACTTTGAATGGGGTTGGGTGGGTGGGGGCAAATTCCCCTCCCTACGTAAGATGGCGTCTGGCTTCGACTGCAGACCGGCTGCGCTCGGTCGAGCCGGGTTTGACCCCCGGCAATGTCAGCGTGACATTGCCATGCCTCGCACACCTGGCAACCCCGTATCGGTGCCCGACCTTATTACAGACCAACCAATTCAGACCTTATTGATCACCCCCGTGCCATTATAAATATCAACGTTTATCCTACAAAGTTCCATCACAAAAGAGCAACACAGATAAAAAAAAAGAAATGTTTTCGCCCGTATTGAAACGGCTGCACGCCGTATGGACCTGAAAACTCAATTTCCCTGTTACTTTTCGATTTAAAGCTTTCGTGACTGCAGGGATTCATCTTCTTGGTTCTTTCGGTAAAGTCACGTAGAAGGGAAGTAATAAAATAATAAAAAAATAAAACATAATAAAACAATAAAACATAATAAAACGTCGTGAGAATTGTTTTATTATGTTTTATTTTTTTATTATTTTATTACTTCCCTTCTACGTGACTTTACCGAAAGAACCAAGAAGATGATTCCCTGTTACTCTTTAGGGGGTAAACCGTATGGGTTGACATGGTATGCAATCAGCGCTTGGTTAAACATTTCATTTAACGAGCAGTTCAAAAACCTTTACTGCAGCCTTGCGCCCCTTTGGTTCACAATCGTAAAAATGTTTTACAATGTTGATAAATATATAAGGGTTTAATGAAAAAAAGTACGTTGAAACTTACGTGCCCGTGCTTAATTTGTGTTTCGTTTACCTTCTAAAATAAATCTATCTGGCCGTGTCTCGCACCCTAAGGTAAAGAAGCACTGCTTTAAACTGAGCACGTTTAACATGTCATTTACAACGTTTCATTGATACAGGACGTGTGCATCTGTGTGCAGATGCACGCACGATGCGCCTTTAATTTTACATTGGTTGTACAGCATTTGACAGAAAAAAATAGTCTCAATGTAAACAAAAATTACGCCAATAAAAAAATATACCTGCTGCTGACGATTTTAAGTTATTATTCTACTGCTTCAGCGTGGGAGGGATATCACCCGCAATGTACTCGATCTTAGAAGCTAAAGCCGGACCTGAGGTAGAGATTGTAATGCTCGGGGTAGGCGATCACCATCCATAACAGGTGTTATAGGCTGTAATGCTTCGGCTTCACCAGCAGAGGGCTGTACATCAAAATAATACAAAATCTGTACTGTACTTATATGCTCCCATACTGCACATCCTCACCAACCCACAGTGCCCCAGTGTTGTGATGTATGGTCAAATAACCCGATCATGACCTGCATGCACACTGTAGCATGGCTCTCATACAGCAGTGGATTGACACAAGGGCTACGACTTACACGTGTTCCGTTTGAGGGAATAAAATTTGTTGTGAAAGTGTCGCTTGATCTAGTTTCAAGCGAAAGGTCTATCTAATTGCATATGTGGTTGTGATCATTGTTAAAGTGCCGGTATGAGCTGAAACAATAATCATCACGATCCATGGGCCAGGCAGCCCCGTAGAGGTGTCCACTGCACATTTCCTCACTTGTTTCCACTTTTTAAATCCTTTATATTAAGTTCACTTGCGCGCTTGCTTGCTTGCTTACGACCGTTCAAATCTTTTGGTCGTTTTTTAACCCACTTCCCGTGATCCAATCGAGCTGACATTTTCCACACAAACTCGTTTTGCGTGACAATTAATGATCGTGAAAATTTTTTTCCAAAATTTTACACTTTTTAGGACAAAAATATTATATTTAATTACCAATTGCTTAATGGTGCCATGCAATCATCTGACCCATAGGTGGCAGCCATCTCAAGCCAGAGGACGAGAGGACTCTAGCCGCCACGCATATAAAGGATTTATAGTGAAGAACTTTGTTTTTACGGGTTATACTTGTCTCTGCCTTGTTTGTAGTGCCAATATGCTCGGGTAGTGCAACATCTTCCTGGCACCAATCTCTTATGTCATCGTCGTCAAGCCATTCTCTGTTAGCTCTTCCTCTCTTTCCGGTTCCTTCCATTTTTCCGAACAACACACTTTTTTAATGTATGTAAAATATGTTTTTATCCCATATCCTCACATCATACATTGCGTTCTGGTCGGCATTACCAGGGGCATCAATGATATCTGGCAAACTGGACTCATCAGAGAGGGGGGTATGGGAGAGCGGAGTTGCCCAGGTCATTGCCGTTCTGGGCTCAGGTTTTTAAGACTGTTCTAAGGTTTAGGAATGGACCCCCCCCCCATGTACCTGTGAATTATTCTTCATTGTCTCTGGGCTTATAGCTCAGATGCTTCAGTGTTGAGATTAGGCCTAATGAATACAGCCATTGAATATGGGAGGGGGGTTAGTGATTCTTCCACGTACTCAATATGGATTTCCTGGCCGCTATTTTGAAAGTCTTTAACAAAGCGTTCTGATCTAGAGTTAGTCCCGCTTCTCTTAGGCCCCACAGGGTAGTTATTACACTTATTTTAACAATGTATTACTAATCTTATTGAATATCCCCATTATATGTCTATAGCACTCAGCAATAGTCGGACATGACCAGAAAGCATGTTCGTAATTGTGTATTACACCCGGGAGGGCTCCGCTGGCAGTCCGGAGATGAGGCTGGACCAAACTTGGCCCTTCTCTGATTGGTCATATCGGCCCCGTGTAGAAATTTGACTGGGATAGTTCTCAGGGGGAGGGATCTGGCTCCTTGAGATGTGGAATTCCAAATCTGGTTCCATGTCTTGTTTGGGATTGACCGATTCGCTATTTGCGCCCATTGTGCTAGGGTCTGAGGTCGTCCACTATTGGTTCCTGAGAGCAGAAGCCAGTATACCTCAGATAGTTTGTATCTCTATTTATCCGACTGGAGCCATTCAATCACTGCAAGAGGGGGTGCTATCAGATCTCTTCCTCTGGCTCTGGTGATCACGTCCCGATTCTGGAGGTATTTATAGAACTGAGAATTTGGGAGGCTCTACCTGGATCTATCATATTGGAATGTGTCAATGTGGCCATTATCTCTGCCAGGAGGTCCCCTACTCTATGAGTCTGGGCCACTTTCCAATCAGACCATCAGATTCT
This sequence comes from Lethenteron reissneri, assembly GCF_015708825.2. NCBI lineage: Eukaryota > Metazoa > Chordata > Hyperoartia > Petromyzontiformes > Petromyzontidae > Lethenteron > Lethenteron reissneri. The sequence continues at coordinate 13,872,840 of NC_083797.1, read as the reverse complement.
CTTGTTTCCAATGTGGGGAGTAGGAGTGGAGTTCCCTCGGGATCTGGGTAAGTCTGTTTTTGCACATCCACAGGGGAGTATTGACTGTCTCTAGCAGCTTTATGCCCAAGTACTTATCATGGGGGTGCGAGTGAGTGAGATCTTCCAGATTCCATGGCGAGACTGAAGCCTTTTCCCAAGATTTCCACACTCTGTCTCTCTTCTCCGAGATGCAATGCTTCATGGAATGCAACATGGCTGCGAGGTAGTATTTCCCAAAATCTCGTACAGCAAGTCCTTCCTCACTCCTTGTCTTGGTAACGGGGTGCCAACTTATTCTCCCGGCTTTGAAATTCCTGTTGTTCAACCTCCATGTGTTCAAAAAGTTCCAGTTTCCCAATCACTGCCTGTATCAGGTCTTCTTCTATGTGCAACATTTTTCTTTCTTCTACATTGGTCACTCTTTTGGTCCAGTTTAGATGTAGTATCTTGTAGCAAAACATTAACTCTGTCAGTCTTTTTAATGCCCAAGTCTCATATCAATATAAAGCTGTACTAAATACGTATGTTCTTAAGATGTTCAGTTTGGTCTTGTAGCTGATTTGCTTTCTTTTCCAGACATTATTGAATCCTGCCATTACTCCTTTTGCCTTTGAAATCCTCGCTCTTAAGCTTTTAGTGCAGTTGTTGTCGCATGTCAGTAGACTTCCCAAGTATATAAATTCCTTTACGTTCACAATCTTGCTGCTTTCTATTATTTTTTCTCAATGTCCTCCCTTCAGAACACTATTGAAACAATACTCGACACTTTTTATTTGACTGTCGGGTGGCCTGGCTCTCACGCGGCCGAGTGTACGTGTGGTGACGTCACATCCAACCGTCTATCCCTCACAAATACGGGGGAGGTAAGGCGGGGAGAGAATGAAAGGGCATAAAACGGAGAGGGGATAGCACAACGGAAAGAGGAGAGCAATGGAAAGCAACGAGCTGTGGAAGGATTACGGATAGGCAAGAGATTGAGATGGGAAAAGGAGAGGTGTGAATATGGAGAGCGAGATTGATATGTGAAAGAAACAGGGAGAGATTAAGAGGGAAATAAGTGGTTGAGATAGAGTGGAGGGAGGAGAGGGGACAGAGAAATTGAGAAACGGCTATAAATAGAGACAGAGCAAGAAATATAGATTAAAAACACTACATAAAAGGCTCGAATTAGAGGGGGAGAGACAGGGTTGTATATAAAAATAAACGTTTTTCTGGCTGGTTGGTGAACCGAGAGTTACGGACAGTCACTTTATAAATAAAAAAGAAATCGAATATGGATTCAAAAAATAAGCGTTTTCCCTTCAGGAAAATAGAATGAATGAGAACGAAGATGGCAAAACATGTTTTCGAGCTTTTATGACAGGGAAACAAATTTATAGCCCAATTTGTACCAGTAATAAATATGTAAAAGATGGAGTGACAAACTAAAACAATAAACTTCTCTTTTCCATCAAGGTTATCGTAACGTTCATGTGTAGAGAAGCTATTCTTGTGCAGGACAGCCACGGTGAAGACCAAGTGAGTGGATCTCCATTAGCATGGATGGTAAATAAAATGTTCTGTGATAGATGAGGCACACTATGTTTTTTTCTTGCATTTCAATAAATTTGTTCATTTGGAGGGGGAGTTGACAGCCAGGATGGCTGAATGCTACAAAGGAGGGGGGGGGGGATGATGTAGTGACATAGGGGATGCCACTGTATGGTGCCGGCCTGGGAGGGCCGTGGCGTGCAATGTACTCACGTCGCGGACATCACTGTGTGGGTTGCTGTGTGAGGCCGGCTCTAGCACAGCACGGCGTGCGATGCACTGTCATCGCGTACACCTCGTAGGTGGGTGTAGTACCAGCCCTAGCGGGGCTTGGTGAGCGCCGGGATAGCGCGGGCACCACGCATAGCGTGTAGTGCGGGCTCTCACAAGGGGGAGCGGGAGAGTGTCAGCCCAGGTACAGGGTTACCCCGGGCCATGGCACTCTGGTTGACCCCGTAGACATAGAGAAGGCCCCAGGTAGCGGGCTAATAATCCTCGGCGACTTCAACGCCAAGGTTGGCCACGGTCGAATGCAGAACATTGTCGGAGAACACGGACTAGGAACAAGGAATGGACGAGGCGACAGACTGGTTCAATTCTGCCAAGAAGAACGTTTCAGTATTGCTAACACGTGGTTCCAATTACCACCTTGACGACTGTACACGTGGACCTCGCCGCAAGACTCAGACAACAACATCGTCAGGAACCAAATAGATTATATCCTAATTAACATCAGGTTTAAGTCCAGTGTGATTACAGCAAAAACTTACCCTGGAGCCGATATATCGTCAGATCATAACCCAGTAACAGCTACAATAAGACTCAAATTGCGATCAATACAATGTACAAAGACGAGACGAGCAGACCTGGAGAAACTGAAGAACAGCGCCGATAAAAGACAAGTACAGCAACATCTCAACGATAGCATCCGCTCAATAACAACAGAAACAGCAGATGTTCAGGAGTACTGGCGCTCGTTCAAACAATGCATCACAGAAACAACAGAAGTCATGCTGGGACATCAGCCACCGAAAAAGAAACAACGATGGATGACACATTGTATTCTCCATCTAATGAGCAAACGAAGAATGTACAAAAATAACAACTTGGAGAAGTACAAACAAATGCAACAGAAGATCAGAGAAGCAATCCGACAGGCAAAAGAAAAGTGGATGGAAGAACAATGCGCCGAGATTGAAGAACTAATTAAAAAACATGACAATTTTACTCTGCACAAGAAGCTCAAAGAAGCTGGTAACATCTACAGACCAGCCCCAACAGCTACCTTGTATGCGGACAACAACCAACCAATCCTAAATAAACAAGAAAAAATGGACACCTGGACAAACTATATACACAAGCTCTATGGCGCCGCGAGAACGCCTGCAGAAAAAGACCAACAGATGTCTATAGACGCTCTGCACATTTTAACATCAGAAGTAGAACATGCAATCAAAACAGCTAAGTCAGGCAAAGCGTGCGGGCCCGACACAATCCATGTAGAATTGCTCAAACTATTAGACAGTAATAACATACGACAACTGACTAATTGGTACAATCAAATATACAATGGCAATAAAATTCCATCCGACTGGCTACAATCCATCTTTGTGGCCATACCAAAGAAAGCAACAAGCCGGAAATGCGAGGACTACAGACTGATAAGCTTGATGAGCCACGTGCTGAAAGTCTTCCTGAAGGTGATCCAACAGCGCATACGCTCCACATGCGAAAATGCATTGAAGAACACACAGTTTGGCTTCTGCAAAGGACTAGGCACAAGAGAAGCAATCTTCTGTCTACAGATACTACTACAGCGATGCTACGAACATTAGAAAGAAGTGTACATCTGCTTCATAGATTACGAGAAAGCCTTTGACTCAGTAGACCATGACCGATTAGCAGCTCTATTAAAACAACTGGGACTAGAAAAAAACGACAACGACTTCATCATTGCTCTTTATTGGAAGCAAACAGCCCAACTCCGATATGACAACGAATTGACAGACCCAACACCAATACAAAAAGGTGTACGACAAGGCTGCCCACTGTCACCGAGTCTTTTCAACATTTACTCGGAGCAGATTTTTGATCGAACACTAGCAGATAAAAACATTGGTATTAAAGTCAATGGACAATACATCAACAACATCAGGTATGCCGACGACACTGCACTGCTGGCCGATTCGGAACAAGACCTACAACAAATCTTGGACGAGGTTGCCGCAGAGAGTCAAATATGGGGCTTACGAATTAATAAAAAGAAAACAAAGGTTATGAAGGTCAGCCGAACTATAAGCGAAATAACAATCAAGCTTGGCAGCGAAAAATTAAAACAAGTACACCGATTTAAATACCTTGGTGTAATCATTGACGATCAGTTGAACCATGAAGTCGAAATCAAGAGCAGAATTGAACAAGCAAGGCAAGCATTTATTAAATGGAAAACACTCCTTGCAGACCGCAATTTGAGTACATCACTGAAACTGCGCACACTGAAATGCTACATCTGGTCAATTTTGCTGTACGGAGTAGAGACGTGGACACTGACAACAACAGCAACAAAAAGGCTCGAAGCTTTCGAGATGTGGCTGTATCGAAGAATGCTGAAAATCCCATGGACAGCCAAAACCACCAATATACAAGTTCTGCAGGATATGGGCACTGACAGGCAACTGCTGAAGACCATCATTAGCAGGAAGTGTTACTACCTAGGCCACATTGCCCGAAACGACCACAAATACCAGCTATTAAAGCAAATCCTGGAAGGAAAAATCGAAGGGAAAAAACGACCAGGACGGCCAAAAACGACATGGCTCAGTAACATCAAAACATGGCTACAATTAACAACAGCACAAACTCTACACGCCGTGCTAGACTGGGACCAATATCATCGTGAAGTCGCACACGCCGTTAGGCAGCACTAAAGAAGAAGAAGCGGGCTAAGGGGTGATCACGTGTCCAGAGAGAGATCTCTAGAGGGATCGAGAGAGAGCTAGAATGCTCGAGAAGGCAGGCGGGGGGGAGGGCGGAGCCAGCCCCGACCCGGGAGGATATGAGGTAGGTCCCTGAGAGGGACCGGGGTCGCTTCGTTCTACAAGCTCGAAGCTCTACGTCTACAATCTGGAAGCTCTACGTCCTATGAGGCATCAACACGTGGCCGGGGACCCGAGTGAGGGTCCAACCCTTCGTAGCTGTAACTCCTAGGTATAGTGTAGTTAGCTGGATGGTCACCACCCTAGGCTGTATCTGGTAAAGGGGCAGTTACCCCTTTGTATATGCGTATTACAATAAATGTGTTGCCTCTAAAGAATAGCGTCTGCGACTCAGTTGGACTCACTACAAACGTATCACAGTAGTTCTTGTGATATATCACTGGACGTTATTATTCCATAGCCATTACCAATGCATCGATAGTGCTGTGTAAAAGTTACTTATCTTAGTGTACAATTTAATTGCCATTCTAAATTTCTAAACACAGTTGTAACTTTTAATAACCAAGTGAAACCCGCTACAGTATATGATACAATACAGTACAACAATCTTCACAATGGCTATTCAAATTCAAAAGCCTGTATTTGTTGTAATATGTATCAATGTTGATTTGAAGCTTCGTGACTGCAGGAATCCATACGCTTTGGTTCTTTCGGTAAAGTCACGTAGAAAAAAATATATATATATCACGACGTTTCGATCGCAACACAAGCGGTCGTCCTCAGGCAGAACAAATAATCCAGCAGTGGAACTGCTGAACCAGCGAGAGAACTGTTACAACACGATGTTATTTACGTGGCGATGGGCAAGCAAATGGAGTCTGAGCTGGAAAGGCATGGATGGAAATCCCCGGACGCAAGCACGTCAGTTGTGTTAATGGGGAGATTAGGGAAAGTGAGAGATTAGGGAGAGAGATTAGCATGAAATGAGCTTCCGTCGCAGCATAAGAGTATCATCCCCGCATATGTTCCCAACACCAGTGTTAATAGGAGATTAGCACTATGTTGAGGGGAGAGATTAGGCAGGGAGATTAGGGGGATTAGTAAGTTAATGTCATGTCTATGTGTAACACAAGCTGCGGCGCTCCCAACTGCGCTGTGAGGCAAGTGTGATGCCACTGCCACGGAGCCGATCGGCGGGTGCCCCCACCTACGATCTCGCCGCCCCGAGCAGCGAGGCCGATGCTGCTTCCCCCTCACCACCCCCCACCTAAACACACACTCATGCATTCCCCCCACACATAGAGCGCGAGGGGAGATCCCCTGGCTGACAGGTTTTAACCCGGGAGCCCTCGTATAGGGACAATCTTCACGGTTTCCTGTGGCCAGGGAATTATACGGTCTCCTCCGACGCTAACGCACACCGCGGCATCGTGACTCGAGTGGAAATTACATGGTCACGACGGGGCTGCCCAGCCACCGCGGTTAGGACACGCACCACACACACACGGATCGGCGGGGCAGATAGGAAGGCAGTCAGGGGTCCGTAATCCACAAACACGGCGGGAAAACGGGACCCCGCCCACTGTTCGACTAGACGACGCAATACACAAGCGAACAGCGGGAAGACGGGGCCCCGCCCACTGATCGATGAGACGACGTAATCCGTCGCGCTAACCAGATTCCAACCGCCCGAAGCCAGCCAGGGGACAGGTGAAGCGCTCTGATTGGCCAGCGGAGCGGGACCACCTGTGAGGTGAGGGGGATAAAGAGAGAGGTGAAAGAGGCATAGGGAAGGTCTTCTCCAGTCAGCTCCCGTGCCATCAACTCCGGCATCCAGCCACGCGAACGTCCGTGCGACGTGTCGACGTGCAGCAAGGACAAGCCGACAGGGACGTTTAAACTGTGATTAACGAGAGAGAAAAAGAGAGTGGTGAGACTTAGTATAAAAACCAATGCAGCTTAGATCGCATCAAAACTAGATAAATCTGGCACAAACAATCGGGAAATAGTGTGAGTCTGCCTCGCCGATCTCTACTGACGCAACAGTGGTTCGCTAATACGCCAGGAATAAATTGTTAGGATCAACAACAGCCTGGTGTGGTCTTTGCGGGTGTGTGGGAAGAGCGTGCGAGCGGTTATCCGCTTACCGTGTCGCGTGTGATCGTCGGTGCTGTGTGTACGTACGCTCACAGCGTGTGTAGTCAGTGCCCCACGGGTGTGCGCTCGTAACGTGGGTGGCCGGTGTTGAGACGCGTGCTGCGTGAGGGCTCACACCCACCGCAAACAGCTGTTCCACGGCCCCTTTAAACTAGCGTTATCACCCGCTCATGGCGGCCGCGCGTGTGCGAGCAACGCCACTGCCCTCCGACCTCCGACCCCCAGCTGCCAGGCGATTTATAGAGCGAGCACGGAGTTGAACAGTAGCGTGCGGGTAGTTATTACCAATGTTTGAGGGAAGGCACGAGGAGGATGTTTGAATGAGCAAGGTGGTTAAGGGACCAGCCGAGAGTTATGTCTCACAGAGAGGAATCGGGGGGCAGTAGCCCCCACACAAGCGCGTCCACGCAAGAGAATCGCCGCAACGGTGGTCACGCCAGTGAGACACAAAGCCCATCACACAGCCAGAACCATCGATACATCGAGGCTAAAGGAAGGAGAGGTGGCCATGTTAGTGAGACCCCAGCCCATTAATGCAGAGGCAGTGATGCCACCACCACGGAGCCGATCGGCGGGTGTCCCCACCTACGATCTCGCCGCCCCGAGCAGCGAGGCCGACGCTGCTTCCCCCTCACCACCCCCCACCTAAACACACACTCACGCATTCTCCACACATAGAGCGTGAGAGGAGATCCTCTGGCTGACAGGTTTCAACCCGAAAGCCCTCGTATAGGGACAATCTTCACGGTTTCCTGCGGCCAGGGAATTAGACGGTCTCCTCCGACGCTAACGCACACCGCGGCGTCGTGACTCGAGTGGAAAATTACATAGTCACGACGGGGCTGCCCAGTCACCGCGGTTAGGACACGCACCACACACACACGGATCGGCGGGGCAGATAGGAAGGCAGGCAGGGACCCGCAATCCACAAACACGGCGGGAAAACGGGGCCCCTTCAACTGATCGATGAGATGACGTAATCCGTCGCGCTAACCAGATTGGAACCACCCGAAACCAGCCAGGGGATAGGTGAAGCGCTTTTGATTGGCCAGCGGAGCGGGACCCCCGGGGAGGTGAGGGGAATAAAGAGAGAGGTGAGAGAGGCATAGGGGAGGTCTTCTCCAATCAGCTCCCATGCGATCAACTCCGGCATCCAGCCACGCGAACGTCCGTGCGACGTGTCGACGTGCAGCAAGGACAAGCCGACAGGGACGTTAAACTGAGTAACGACGGAGAGAAAGAGAGTGGTGAGACTTAGTATAAGAACCAACGCAGCTTAGATCGCATCCAAACTAGGTAAATCGGGCATAGACAATCGGGAAATAATTTGTCTGCCTCGCCGATCTTTACTGACGCAACAGTGGTTCGCTAATACGCCAGGAATAAATCGTTAGGATTAACAAACAGCCTGGTGTGGTCTTTGTGGGTGTGTGGGAAGAGCGTGCGAGCGGGTATCCGCTTGCCGTGTCGCGTATGATTGGGACCCGCGAGTACATATCGGCCTGGTGTGATTTCCGATGAGCGAGTGAACGCGCGCGGGGTTGGTGTACGTACGCTCGCAGTGTTTGAGTGCTGTGCGGGGCTGCGCGAGTGGAGGCGTCACGTTCGATTGCCGGCGAAACTCTCGGTGCTGTGTGTACGTACGCTCACAGCGTGTGTAGTCAGGGCTCCACGGGTGTGCGCTCGTAACGTGGGTAGTCGGTGTTGAGACGCGTGCTGCGTGAGGGCTCACACCCACCGCAAACACCTGGTCCATGGCCCCTTTAAACGAACGTTATCACCCGCTCACGGCGGCCGCGCGTGTGCGGGCAACGCCACTGCCCTCCGACCTTCGACCCCCAGCGGCCATGCGATTTCTAGAGCGTGCACGGAGTTGAGCAGTAGCGTGCGGGTAGTTATTACCAATGTATGAGGGAAGGCACGCGGAGGGTATTTGGATGGACAAAGTGGTTAAGGGGACAGCCGAGAGTTACGTCTCACAGAGAGGAATCGGGGGGCAGTAGCCCCAACAAGGCACCTAACAAGGTAATGCAACTCAGAGTGGGAGATTACAGCAATACGGCAGGGAAGAATGGAAGCAATCCAGCAAATTACGACTTTGCTTGGTTAATAACGTCCTTCCAATGATTGCTCAGCTTATACCCATCTTCTCGGTTGAAATTGTCTGTGTGTTTATATATCTGGATGGCTTCATTGACAAATCTTTGATGGTAGCCCGAAGGTTTGTAGAGTACCTTGGTCTCGGAAAAAAACTATCGTTCGAGACCACTGCGTTATAACAATGATCAGCCACTGCAGAGGTATTGGTTCTGCCGTGTTTCAAATGTGCCTTCTGTTCGCGAACACGGTCCGAGACATGTTGTTTCGTTTCCCCAATGAAACTGCTGCTGCAGAAATGACATCTTTCACAGATGGGATCAAATCACGGATTTTGTGTACTGTATTGAATCGGATCTTGTTTTTGTTTAAGATTTAGGAAATATTTGGTAGCACCTGCTATGTATGGCAAGGTGATGGTTTTGATTGGGTCTTCAGATGGTTGTCTCCACATGGTTGGGGCTACAGCTTTACAGGTACCTTGGTGAACAGATATAATACATCGAAGCTGACAAGCAAGTCATCTGGAGACAGAGACTAACGCTCTGAACTCGCTCAATTGAAAAAGAGAGATGTCATCCTTTTAGCCGACAAGGGCAATGCCACGGTCATCATGGATAATACGACGTACAACTAAATCCAGGACCTTCTTAATGATGGCAATTATACCAAAATCAGCAAATAACCTACCAACCGCCTGGTAACAAAAACCAACAATATCATCACTAATTCGACTTCTCTAATCGAATCGACCAAGCAGCTCTCTCTAATACCTTCGGCTACTAGACCACCCAGATTTTATGGTCTTCCAAAAATTCATAAAGAAGGTACTCCGTCCATTCATTTCTACCATCAACTCACCTACCTACAAACTGGCCTGATTTCTGTCTGAGACCCGGCTTCCATTCACGGGCAAGACCACCTCAGCAGTACTTAATTCAGCTCACTTGGTTTCTATAATCAAGGACATTTCACTGTCTCCAGATGATTTGCTTGTCAGCGTCGATGCAGTCTCTCTGTTCACCAAGGCACCTGTACCTGAGACCATAGCAATCATTGAAGACTTGGTCCAACAGGGACTGAATCCTGATGTACCAACTTTGGTGAGGCACTGCCTTACCTACACTTACTTAATCTGGAATGGTACATTCTACAAACAAAATGAAGGTGCCCCTATGGGTTCTCCCTTATCACCAGTGGTAGCGAATGTTTTCATGGAGAAAATTTAAACAGATGCCATCCTGACATACACCCTACGTCCTTCCCTGTGGAAGAGATACATAGATGACACTTTCGTCATCTGGCCACATGGCCGGCCAGCACTGAACCAGTTTTTCAACCACATCAATTCCATACACCCATCCATCAAATTCACCATGGAAGTGGAAAATGATGGCAAGCTGCCATTCCTGGATGTTTTGATCGAGAAGAGGCCTGATGGCTCGTTGGGACATTCCGTCTACAGCAGGGGTGTCCAAACTTTTTGCAAAGAGGGCCAAATTTGATAAAGTGAAGATGCCCGGGGGCCAATAGTTCCTTCCGACATTTTTTCCACAAAAGTTACGTGAAAACACACTGTTATAAAACAATTATCATTGTCACAATCACGTTTATTTTTCAAATGACAATGTAACCAAATATAAGCCACTCAGGCAGACGTGAACAACTCTAAAAACACAATTCTGCCTTTCATTCAGTCAGATAACATTGAACAAACTGTATAAAACACCTTAAATTTCCATGAGTTAAATATATTTGCCTCATGAACATTTTAAACAGGAGTTATAAGTAATGCAAAGTGGTCTGTTATCATTCAACTTTAAAACAAGTGAATTTTGCCCTTGTTTTTTACAAGATCTTTCAGAAAGCAAGAGTTTGTGTCACATCTACAGGTACATAACATCAACAGTTATAACCAAATATTTTTCAAGATTTAAAGCTTTCGTGACTGCAGGGATTAATCTTCTTGGTTCTTTCGGTAAAGTCACGTAGAAGGGACGTAATAAAATAATAAAAATAAAACATAATACAATAATTCTCACGACGTTTCGGCCACAACGCAAGCAGCCTTCCTCAGGTGAAGAATGAAACACCACCAAGCTTGCAGCGTATATTTAAGCTGGGTTGGAGGGGGGGAGGTGGGAAGAAGAGCGCCTAGACAAATAATTAGCATATCAAGAGGAATTTAGCATATGGAAAATGCGTAGGAGGTGGGCGGGGGGGTTTCAAATTAATATTATGCCCGTGCATTATGCAGGATTAGCAGCATCAAAGGGAGGGGGAAGGGGGGTAGCATTAACAAAGGAAAGGAATGTTAATAGTATGTAGCTGCAGTTGTTAAACAACCACGTAAAAAACTAAAGTATAAACTACATAAACAACTAAAGTATAAACTACATAGCATCATCAGTATACTTACTATACTCTACAATAAGCTGAGTTACTAACAGTAAGTAATACATTACAATTCTACGTCGTAAAAATTATATAATATGCTTCCATCTAAACTTTGTTCTCTTACATCACACGAGTCTACACCGTACTATATACTGCCATAGACAAACCCAACATTAAATTATATACTGTATTGCTATAAACCACCCTATACCGTATACATTTTAATATAACACTATGTATTATTCTACCCACCCTAATGTGTATCACACTGCTATATGTTTACTATACAACTACGATACTATATATATTACTTTGTACATTGTATTAAGCATATAAATGTTATACTATTTGTTATTATATACTGTACCATTGACCGTCGTGTCAATGGGTTAGTCGCGGGGGGAAACTTGCAGCAGAGCAAAGAATCCATTCCCTGCGGAGAATACAATGCCAGTGAGTGGAACGCGGTCTGAAAGTCACCGTAAACGTGAACACAATCAGTTAAGATCCGAAATGGTGTATTACGTCCTTCCAATGATTGCTAAGCCAGAATCCATCTTCTCGGTTGAAATTGTCACTGTGTTTGTATATGTGGATCGCCTCATGAACGAATCTCTCATGATAGCCAGATGGCTTGCAGAGAACCTCTGTCTTGGAGAAGTCAATGTCATGTGAGCCCACTGAGTTGTAACAGTGGTCTGCCACGGCTGAGGTGTTTGTCCTCACGTGTTTCAGGTCTGCTTTATGTTCACGGATGCGGTCCGAGACATGTCGTTTGGTTTCTCCAATGTAACTGCTACCACAGAGGCAACTTAGTTTGTATAGTATAGTAAGTATACTGATGATGCTATGTAGTTTATACTTTAGTTTTTTACGTGGTTGTTTAGCAACTGCAGCTACATACTATTAACATTCCTTTCCTTTGTTAATGCTACCCCCCTTCCCCCTCCCTTTGATGCTGCTAATCCTGCATAATGCACGGGCATAATATTAATTTGAAACCCCCCCGCCCACCTCCTACGCATTTTCCATATGCTAAATTCCTCTTGATATGCTAATTATTTTGTCTAGGCGCTCTTCTTCCCACCTCCCCCCCTCCAACCCAGCTTAAATATACGCTGCAAGCTTGGTGGTGTTTCATTCTTCACCTGAGGACGGCTGCTTGCGTTGTGGCCGAAACGTCGTGAGAATTATTTTATTATGTTTTATTTTTATTATTTTATTACTTCCCTTCTACGTGACTTAACCGAAAAAACCAAGAAGATATTATTCAAGAGTTTAATAAAACAAGTGCCATAAGTCCAAGTGCATTAGTGTGCTTTAGGCTTTTCACTGTTAATAGTGACAGATGTTACCATTCAAAACACTCAATTTCAGATTGATCAAGGAACAGATAACTTGCTGACACTAATGAGAAAGGTGATACTGAGATCTAGATTTCAGTAAAGAGACCAGGTCAGGCTTGAGGGCAGTGGTTGAGATGCATAAAATGCCACGCAATTTGGAGTCACTCATCCTTGACCGAAATCGGTTCTTATTTAAGTTCATGACTGAGAATGTTTGCTCACACAAATATGTAGAGCCGAATAAGCTCAGCATTTTCTTAGCAAATGACCGCATTTCTGGAAACCTGCTTTTGTCCAGCTGCCGGTAAAACTTAACAAGAAAACACTGCTGGTGTTTCCCGCGGCACTCATCGTCAAACTGCAGCTCAATGAGCTCCAGCAGCAGCTGTGGAGGAGCATCATCAGGGTCCACGGAGAAGGGAGAAAATAAAAGCAACATGTCCTTTTCAATAACTGCAAAGTTCCGAAAGCGTTTGTTAACTTCCACAGAAAGAGATGCGATAGCTGTTGCATAACTCTTCATTTGCGCACCGATGTTGTCCTGTGGGAAACTGTCAATCACCTCTTTCAAAGCTGGGAAGTGCGCGGTGCAGGGCTCTGTTTGGGACAAGTGTCTTTGGAAAAGTTGCAGTTTGGTTCCAAAGGCCTTGATGTGAGCATATAGCTGGCTCACCACTGCATATTTCTCTTGAAGATTAACATTCAGCGCATTCAGATGCTTCGTTATGTCAACCAAAAAAGCCAGATTTGCCAGCCATACAGGATCGGACAGTTTTTCCATTGATTGTCCCTTCTCACCCAAAAAATGTCCAATTTCCTCTTTGAGAGAGAAAAATCGCTGCAGTGCGGACCCCCGACTTAGCGACCTCACATCGTTGTGATATATTATGTCACCGTATTCAGCCTGGATGTCACGCAAGAACTGCTGAAACTGTCGGTGGTATTGAGCTTTAGAGCGAATACAATTGATTGCCTTTGCCACTGGTTTCATAACATCGTCAAATTTGAGATGTGTGTGAACAATCCACTTCGCTCACCAGCCATGGCAGGCGCACCATCGGTAATGATCCCAGAAACTTTACTCCATGGTAGTTTCATATCATCAACAGCTTCACAAACAAAAACGAATACATCTGTTCCTCTGGTTTGCCCCTTAATGCTTTTGAGGTCAAGCAGCTCCTCTGTCACGTTCATGTTGTCATCAACTCCTCTTAAAAAAATAAGTAGTTGTGCAGTGTCAGATGCATTGGTGCTTTCATCGCAGGCTAATGAGAAATAATCAAAAGCCACTCCCCTGACCCCCAGTTGTCTCTGAATATCTGACGATATGTTCTCAACTCTCCGTGCCACAGTGTTGCGTGCCAGGCAAACATTAATAAATTCTTGCTTTTTCTCGGGGCAAATGTTCTCCACTATTTTCATGAGACAGTCTTTGATAAACGCACCTTCATTAAAAGGTTTGCCATGTTTAGCTATTAACATGGCCACTTCGTAGCTGGCTTTGGTGATGTTTTCCTTTGACTCACAGGCCGGCGTGAAGAATCACTGTTGCGATGCCAGAGCAGCTTGAAGTTGCTTTACTTTTTCAGCGCGGTCACTCCCTGTTAGCTTGTCGTATGTTGTAGCATGTTTAGTCTCGTATTGTCTCTTTATGTTGAAATCCTTAAACAAGGCATCTGTCTCTTTACAAATTAGACAAACACAATTTTCTCGATTTCCAGTGAAGAAGTATTGTAATTCCCACCGCTCCTGAAAGCGGCGGCCCTCACTGTCAACTTTTCTCTTTTTTTTTGCATTTGCCATGGCAGAAATGATTCGAGAAGGGTTTGCGGCACGGATGCAGAGCCAGAGAGCATTAGAATGGTGCTGCCACCGTGTGGCGGAAGGAGGAATTACATCTTTAAAGTTTCATGATTTTTTTATTCTGACAGAGCTAGCGAGCCAATAATAACACATTATAAGACCGAAGCTGCGGGCCGTATGAAATCTGACCGCGGGCCGTGATTGGCCCGTGGGCCGGACTTTGGACATGCCTGGTCTACAGGAAAGCCACCCACACGGATGCCTATCCAAAGCTTGACTCCCACCACCATCCGGCCCAGAAGAAATCCCTCATCAAAACACTACACCATAGGGCTCCGCTGCATCTACGACCAGTGCCACCTAGTCAGTGAACTGGAGCACGTACACTAAACCCTCAAGATGAATGGATACTCAGACCGCACAATCTGCAAAGTTGTAGCCCCAACCATTAGGAGACAACCATCTGAGGACCCAATTAAAACCATCACCTTGGCACACATAGCAGGTGTTACCAAAATATTTCCAAAATCTTAAACAAACACAAGATCCAGGTCCAATTCAATACAGTACACAAAATCCGTGATTTGATGCCATCTGTGAAGGATGTCATTCCTGACATGCAATACCCTGGTGTCTACAAACTAAGTTGTGTCTGTGGCAGCAGTTACATTGGGGAAATGAAACACCATGTCTCGTACCGTGTTCGCGAACACAAGGCAGATTTGAAACATGGCAGAACCAATACCTCTGCAGTGGCTGCTCATTGTTATAATGCAGTGGGCTCGCATGATATTATTTTTTCCGAGACCAAGGTACTCTGTAAATCTTCAGGCTACCAAGAAAGATTTGTCCATGAAGCCATCCAGATATCTAAACACATAGACAATTTCCACCGAAAAGATGGATATTAGCTGAGCAATCATTGGAAGGACATTATTAACCAAGTAAAGTCGTAACTTGCTGTGGTGCTTCCATTCTTCCCTGCCATTTGGCTGTTTTCTCCGACTCTCTGAGTTGCATTGCCCTGTTAGGTACCTCTGCATTAACGGGCTGGGGTCTCACTAACATGGTCACCTCTGCTCCCTTAGCCTCGATGTATCGATGGTTCTGGCTGTGTGATGGGCTTTGTGTCTCACTGGCGCGACCACTGTTGCGGTGGTTCTCTTGCGTGGATGCGCTTGCCTCACAGCGCAGTTGGCAGCGCCACAGCTTGTGTTACATATAGACGTGACATTAACTTACTAATTCCCCTAATCTCCCTGCCTAATCTCTCCCATCAACAAAGTGCTAAACTCCCATTAACACTGCTGTTGTTAGCATATGCGGGGATGATACTCTTATGCGGCGATGGAAGCTCATTTCACTAACCTCTCTCCCTAATCTCCCCCATTAACACAACTGACGTGCTTGCGTCCAGGGATGGAATTCCTTTCCAGCTCAGACCCCGCTTGCTTGCCCATCGCCACGTAAATAACCTATTGTTGTAACAGCTCTCTCGCTGGTTCAGCAGTTCCACTGCTGGATTATTTTTCCGCCTGAGGACGACCGCTTGTGTTGTGATCGAAACGTCGTGATATATATATATTTTTTCTACCTACGTGATTTTACCGAAAGAACCAAAGCGTATAGATTCCTGCAGTCACGAAGCTTCAAATCAACATTGATACATGTGTAATAAAGAACTCGGACGCTGTCTCTGTCTCCGTGTCCTTTATTTGGGTTCTTATGCTTTTCCCTCACGGCACTCCCCCAGATACTCTTCGTTCGGCAGCCCCTGGCTGCTGTCGCTCACGTAGCCCCCTTTCTCCCTTAGCAGACCCGCTGCTGAACTCCTCGTGCAGACCCCCGCTGCTGAACTCCCCTTTTGCAGACCCGCTGCTTTCTGCAGCCTCCTCGCTGCTCCTGCTGCTCCGGGGTCGGTCACCGTTGGCCGACGGTGCCGAACCTCGGGGTCCGTGTATGTGGCGATCTCGCCACTCTCTCTCTCTCCGCCCTGCGTGGCCTCACTCTTTCCCAGTCTCCGATCACTCCCCCTCCTCTTCCGGTTTCTCCCCTTATAGACCTGAACCCTCTCCCCCACGTGACGTAACTCCTCCCCCCATGACGTCACTTCCGGGAGGTCGTGTACGCCCGCATTACACTACCCTCCCCGTAGAGAAAATCCAGCCGACCTCGGCTGAACACAACTTCAACAAGCAATGCGAGCGAACACGACCGAATACGAAAAAGGACACGAAGCATACAATAATATACCGAAGGAACAAGAACACAACATAACAGTTAACAAAATGTGAGGGACTTTGTGAGCGGGTGCGGGTCGCCGGGCCATCCCGGACGGTCGGTGGCCCTCCCGCCGAGCGGGAACGTGGCAGGGTTTTAAGAGCGACAGGCAAATGGTCGTCTGTCGCTATTGGAGGCCTGCCAACGTCCCGGTCCCCCATTCTCGAAGGCCCAGCATCAGAGGTGTCCTGCAATCGCGTTCGCGGCGGGTTTGGAAGGGCTGCGGGTCTCAGAGTTTCCGCAGCCGTGGTAGGCGCACCCCGAGCCGAGTCTCCTTTCTCCTGCGGCGTCACGGCCGGCTTGTCTGTAAAAGGCACGATAGGCGCTCTTGCAAGGTCAGCGGGCACAGGCAAGGGCGAGTCGGCAGCAACAGACCCGGCAAGGCAACCTCAGGAGATGACGCATCAGGTCGAGGGGCAACGTATGGTTTCAACCGAGATGTGTGGACGAACCAACGCCGAGATCCAAACCGAACACGCGCCGACTGTGGGTTGGGAACCTCGATGAGGCGAACCGGCCCTTGCCATGGTTTATGTAACTTAGGAGAGGTACATGGCCGCACCTGTGGGCAATGGAGCCAGGCCAGGTCCCCCGTTTTCCAGGGGCATTCCCCCTTTGAACGTCGAGCACACCGCTCGTTCCGGGCCTGGGCTTTGGCCGTAGCCATGCGGGCCCCTTCCCGCGCCACAGTGACACGGTGAACGGTGTCCTGAATATAATCAGGAAGAGGCTTAGCAGGTCCCCTCGCTCCGGTTCCCAACTGCACATTCATCGGCGGCAAGTTTTCACGACCGTACATAAGAAAAAACGGCGAATATCCTGTAGCCGCATGCGGCGTCATCCGGTACGCTGAAAGCACCCCAGGGATATGCAAATCCCAATCTGATTGTTTTTCACTAACCGTGTGACACAACATGGCGGACAGGGTCCGATTTAGCCGTTCAACCATGCCATCCGTTTGTGGGTGGTAGGGAGATGTCCGTATCTTTTTAGTTCCAAGAGCCGCACACACCTCCCCCAACAATTTAGACAAAAAATTCCGGCCTTGGTCTGTAAGGAGCCTCTCCGGCGCCCCTTTGTCCATAACATACCCAAATAGAAAGGCGTCTGTGATAGACGCCGCTGACTGGTCCGGCAAGGGCCAGGCCATCGGCCAGCGGGAGAGGTACTCCACCCCTACTAGCAAATATTTATTTCCCCTAGCGGATGGCGGAAAGGGTCCCAAAATATCTAACGCCACCAATTCATTAACTCGAGATACCTGAATAGATTGTATCGGCGGCGCATATGGATGTTTAGGTGGCTTCCGGCGGGCACAATCGGGACACGCGCGAACGTGCCCGACGACATCCGTCGTCATGCCGTGCCAATAGTAATCTCGCTGCAGCGTCAATAGGGTCTTCTGTACCCCCAGATGTAAAAGCGTGTCACAATGCAGAGTCCTAATCAATTCATACCGCAATGATACCGGTACAACAAGACGCCAGCGTTCCTGTATCCCTTCCCTCCACATCAGCAACCCATCACGGAGAGCGGTTTCCGGCACACCCCCCGTATCGAGTCCCCCACTCCCCTTCCCAGGCCGCTTACGTAACGTTACCAAAGAATCATCCAACATTTGTTCCCGAATCCACACAGACCTCGAGAGATACAAAATCCCATCAGCCGGTCCCCCATCCGCCGGCCCCGGCTCAAGCGGAGCTTCAGGCACTTCGACTGCCAGCGCGACAGGCTGAGGGGGGTGCTGAATCGGGCCACACCTATGCGTCCCCGACGCGCACGCGCAAGGGGATCGCTGCGGCAAACTGGAAAGTGCGTCCGCATTAGCGTGACGCACTCCCTTCCGATGGTGAATTTGGAAGGAAAATTCTTGCAGCGTGTCCAACCACTGCGCCAGCTGGCCGGATGGTTGGTCCATCTTAAGAGCATACTGCAAGGCCGCATGATCCGTGCGAACAATAAACGAACGACCGTACAGATACGGTCGAAATTGGCGGAGAAAAAAAACAATAGCCAAAAGTTCCCAGCGAGTGACGCAGTAGCGGGTTTCAGCGGGAGACAAAACCCGGCTACCATACGCCACCACGCGTTCCACACCGCCCTTGGACTGAGACAACACCGCCCCAATGCCCGTGTCACTCGCGTCTGTATCCAGAATGAAGGGATGTTCAAAATCAGGATAATCCAACGTCGGCGCCGTAGCCAATAGATCGCGCAGGCTTCGAAACGCCGCCTCCTCTGGCGGTCCCCAAGCAAATTTGTGTCCTTTTCCCGTAAGGAGATGCAAGGGCCTCGCGATCGTAGCAAAATTTGGAACAAACCTCCGATAATATGAGGCGAACCCCAAAAACCGACGCACATCCCCCACCGTGGCAGGGGTTGGCCAGTCACGGACGCACGCAGTTTTGTCCGGATCCGTGGCCACCCCGTCCACACTAACGATGTGCCCCAAGTAACGCACGGAGTGTTGCAGTAGGTGACATTTCTTAGGCTTAAATTTCAAATTAGCAGAACGCATTCTGGTGAACACAGCCTCCAACCGCGATAAATGCTCATCAAATGTGCGGGTGAAGACGATAATATCGTCTAAATATATCAGACATGTCTCCCACTGCAACCCCGTTAACACCAACTCCATCAACCTCTGAAAAGTGGCAGGAGCCGCATTCAACCCCATCGGAAGACAGTTAAATTGGAATAACCCCTGCGGCGTACGGAAAGCAGTCTTCTCCCGCGAGGACTCGTCAAGGGGAAGCTGCCAGAAGCCCGAAGAGAGATCTAGCGTTGAAAAGAACTTTGCCCCCGACAAGGCATCGAGAGAGTCGTCCATACGCGGCAGGGGGTATGCATCTGCCACCGATACTTTATTTAACTTGCGAAAATCTACACAAAATCGCAATTTGCCGTCTTTCTTCTTAACCAAAACAACAGGCGCGCCCCACGGGCTGTTAGAC
This sequence comes from Lethenteron reissneri, assembly GCF_015708825.2. Lineage (NCBI taxonomy): Eukaryota > Metazoa > Chordata > Hyperoartia > Petromyzontiformes > Petromyzontidae > Lethenteron > Lethenteron reissneri. The sequence goes on along the minus strand of NC_083797.1, from coordinate 13,853,319 downwards.
GGAGATATTATGTCCGCAGCCAACATGTCATCCACTGCCCCTCGAACATGATCTCGCTCAGCCGGACTCATCCGATGCGAGTTTAACCGAATAGGGGCAGCGTCCCCTGTGTCAATATGATGGTAAAGCAACGAGGTGCGTCCCAAATCCAAATCGTCGGAGCTAAACACATCAGAATAGCTCAATAATAATTTACGAATCGCACAACGTTGTTCCCCGGAAAGGGCTGAATTCTCCCCACACAATTCAGCGATCCAGCGATTATCTGCCACTCCGGGGCCTGAAACACCTCCAACAACACCCCGGCTGGACAGATCATCATGAGCTGTAAATGCAGTAGTGGCATGTGCCACAACGGTACCGGCCGGCACACACACGCTTTCGGTACTCGCGTTAAGCACCTGCAAAAACGGCCGCTGGTCTGGCCGAACAATAGTTTGTGCCCCAACTAGCGCCGATCCACCCGTGATGGTGGCGGACGGCGACAACAAAACTCCAATAGCCCCTTGACGACCAGGTACAGGCTTCCGATAATGCAAAGGAATGAGCATCTGTGAGCCAGGTGGAATATCAACAGATACCTCGGACAACGCCTGCACTTGGGCGACAGGAGCAGGTCGCCCCCAGGGCGACGGCAAAAATGCAATTTTACGGCCTTCCGGTAATTTAATGCAGTTTTCATTAATTCGAATTAGAATGGGCATTTTGGCCAGGAAATCGGTCCCCAACAAACAAGGAACCGCAAGAGACCTCGAAATTAACACAATTCCCGAGGCCGACACTCCCCCGATAGCTATGTTAGCGTCCACCTGGCCCACAATGCCCATGCTACCCCCGTTCGCAGCGACGCAGGAAGCGTAAGCCGGACTCACGGCCTCAGGTGGGATGTTCAAGAGATGGAATATTACATCCAAAATAATGGTCGCGGACGCACCGGAATCCACCAAAATACGTACGTCCACCCCTTGTATCGACCCAGGTACGGTGGACGAACTGGTAGCGGCCGCGACGACCCGCCGAGCCAACTTACGCCACTGCGTTACCGAGCGACAAGGCGCAGTCAATGGCCTCCCGTTATTAACAACACCCGGATCGCATGACAACGGTGATGAGTGAGGTGTCAAGCCTTGCCGGGTGTCTGGTGCGCACCGACTTGCCTGTGCTGGCGAATCCTTCTTTGGAGCGGCCGCTGTCGAGGCCTCCTGCTGGGGCGGACCAGGGACGCGGGCCCAGCAGTCCCTGGCGTAATGGCCCTTACGCCCGCAGCGGAAACAGTCGATGTCGTTGTGCCGTGCGGCGGGCACCCCGTCCCGACGCGACCGTATCGGCGGCGCAGCCCGCGGTCCCGGTCCACCGCGGCCCGGCCACGGAGCAGCGGCGGCTGACAGCTCCTGCGAGCTCCTCTCGTCAGGCACATAAACAGCCTTCGTGGGGTCCCAACCCAAGGCTCCCCCTTCGACGACGGGCCCACCCATCCACGCCGTAACTTGTTTCCACCGCGCAGGTTAAACTGGGCATCCAAACATTTAGCCGCAGCCCGGGATGTGAGCTTTTCATGACCACATACCGCCATAGGAATGCCGAGATCTCGGGACAGCTCCAGCATCTTCCCCAGGATGAGAGGTTCCAGCAGGTCAGGCTCCGTCTCCGGGTATGCGGCCATGGCCAGCTCCAGTACCGCGCCCCTATATGCCACCGGAGACTCCTCGGGTGCTCGTTGTCGTTGAACAAACCGGCGATGAGCATCATCCGGCGGCTCGTAAGCGCCAGCCATTTCGTCGAACACACCTCTCAATGTTTTCTTCTTTGCGGCCTTTATAGAGCGAAAGAATCTAACAGACGCGTCATCCAGAAGAGTCGGCAGAACTTCTAATGCCTCCGCATCAGTCCACCTTGCCGAGCGCACCGCCGCCAAAAATCTGCAGGCGAACGCACTCCAATCGCCCCCGATGGAGAATTCTTTGACAGTTGTTAGGTGACGACTGCGACTTCTTGACGCGCTCTCTCCAGCCGATGACTCTTCTGGTGGCATGTTCAACATGGCGTCGCAACGTGGTGTAGACAAGATGGCGGCTTTTCACTGCGGAGGGCACAAAATGGCGGCTTCCCGCCTTTCTTCGCCTGCCACGCCCAAGATGGCGTCTTCGTGCCGCGTGGCCGATGGTGTCGACAGCAAAGGCAAAGCGGTCTCCTGCGAACCACCAACGTCTCCTTCCGACGCCATCCTCGGCGTGACGAGCTCACACAACTGTGCAAGTACGTTCTTGAGTGTTTCAAGTTGCTCCGCCATCTGACTCCATCTTACATCCGCGTCCTTCGGTGCAGACGGGTCCGCCGACGCGGCGACATCTTGGACCCCCGGACCCGCACTCGTCCCAGCACGGATCTCCTCCTCCATCGGAGTCAGGTCCACCGCTGGAGGAAGGTCATCGTCGTCGGAAGATGAAGCAGATGCTGGAGACGGAATATTCTTTTTTCTCAGTTGTTTTGCCATGCCATTACACTTTTGACACCAGTGTAATAAAGAACTCGGACGCTGTCTCTGTCTCCGTGTCCTTTATTTGGGTTCTTATGCTTTTCCCTCACGGCACTCCCCCAGATACTCTTCGTTCGGCAGCCCCTGGCTGCTGTCGCTCACGTAGCCCCCTTTCTCCCTTAGCAGACCCGCTGCTGAACTCCTCGTGCAGACCCCCGCTGCTGAACTCCCCTTTTGCAGACCCGCTGCTCTCTGCAGCCTCCTCGCTGCTCCTGCTGCTCCGGGGTCGGTCACCGTTGGCCGACGGTGCCGAACCTCGGGGTCCGTGTATGTGGCGATCTCGCCACTCTCTCTCTCTCTCTCTCACTCTTTCCCAGTCTCCGATCACTCCCCCTCCTCTTCCGGTTTCTCCCCTTATAGACCTGAACCCTCTCCCCCACGTGACGTAACTCCTCCCCCCATGACGTCACTTCCGGGAGGTCGTGTACGCCCGCATTTCACATATTACAATAAATACAGGCTTTTGCATTTGAATGGCCATCGTGAAGATTGTTGTACTGTATTGTATCATATACTGTAGCAGTTTTCACTTGGTTTTAAAAGTTACAACTGTGTTTAGAAATTTAGAATGGCAATTAAATTGTACACTAAGATAAGTAACTTTTACACAGCACTATCGATGCATTGGTAATGGCTATGTAATACTAATGTGCAGTGATATATCACACGAAATACTGTGATACATTTGTAATGAGTTTAACTGAGTCGCAGACGTTTTTCTTTAGTGGCAACACATTTATTGTACATAATAGAGGTTATAAATGTGTCGTTACCCTCCACCACCCGACATGGCCAAACAGTAAAAAATGTGTCACATTTATAAAAGACAAATAGTTCACTAATTTAGAAGAATAAATCAACATAATTTAAAAATTTGAGTACGACGTTTCGCTGGTAATTACATCCAACATCATCGGGCAATTTGCCAGAATGGTGAAGCCCTCCACTTGCTCCCGGCCTTAAATAGAGCAGCACGGTGACGGCATCATTTAACCCAATCTGGTGCAGTGATTTGAGGCGGAGAGCGGGAGGGTATTGTTATTATATAATAGATTGGTAATCATTCAATTGTTATTCATTGGTATTTGTTTACCCTAGAAGGAATTGTAATTGTAATATATATTTTATTTATTTAAAAACGCAATATAACTGAAAAAATATCTATTATGAATAATATTGGTTGCGAAAGCCTATGTGTTAAACATTTATTGTAACACGTATATACAAAGGGGTAACTGCCCCTTTACCAGATACAGCCTGGGGTGGTGACAACCCAGCTAACTACACTATAAGTAGGAGTTACAGCTACAAAGGGTCGGACCCTCACTCGGGTCCCCGGCCACGTGTTGATGCCTCGTAGGCCATAGAGCTTCCAGCTTATAGAACAAAGTGACCCCGGTCCTTCTCAGGGACCCACCTTATATCCTCCTGGGTCGGGGCTGGCTCCGCCCTCACCCCCGCCCACCTTCTCGAGCATTCTAGCTCTCTCTCGATCCCTCCCGAGAGCTCTTCCTGGACACGTGATCACCCCCTAGCCCCCCACCTGGGGCCTTCTCTGTGGACACTCCAGATCACGTGTCTACGGGGTCAACCAGAGTGCCATGGCCTGGGGCAACCCTGTCCCTGGGCCGACACTCTTCCGATCCTCCTTGTGGGAGCCCACACTACACACTATGCGTGGTGCCCGCACTATCCCAGCACTGACCAAGCCCCACTAGGGCTGGTACTACACCCACCTACGGGGTGTACGCGATGACAGTGCATCGCACGCCGTGCTGAGCTAGAGCCGGCCTCACACAGCAACCCACACGGTGCTGTCCGCGATGTAAGTACATCGCACGCCACGGCCCTCCCAGGCCGGCACCATACAGTGACATCTCCGATGTCACTACATCACCCCCTGCCCCTTCATAGCATTCAGCCGTCCTGGCTGTCAAATCCTCCTTCAAATGAAAAATTAAATAGTATTGCAAGAAAAAAATATAGTGTGCCTCAACTATAACAAGAACTGCAATAAATACCCTAACCCACCTGTACAAAACTAACACTATCCACAAATGTACAAAACCCAAAAAAGAAAAAACGCGTGAATCCACGGGATCCCCTCCACCACCACACCTTCACCATGTAATGACACTCGTGAGCTCCATGGCGGCCAGGATCAGCCAATAACCGCCACGACTCAACGAGCGCGACAAGCAACTGACAGCGTGGTAGCGTGTGTGTGTAGGACTTGAGAAAACACGCGTCACGCGTTGGGTTGTGATCCGAACAGTGAGGGCAAACGGGGACACAGGGAACGGGGCGCCATACTGTTGTTATTGTGCCAATTAAGGGGGTAAGGTAATTAAGGGAGACCTGCAGGTGTTCGGGGGTAATCGAGGATGCAGGCCGGTGATTGGTCGAGAGGTGTGAGTGTCTGAGATTGGAGCCGCTGTGTCTACAACAACAACATCACGTGGGGCTGGGGGCGAATGGAGGAGCGGGGGGTGATCTTATTGATTGGGGCAAATTGGATCGGGGATAAAGGCAAGGAGCGTGGGGAGAAACGGGAGTTGGTTGGTGCTTGGGACAAGAGACAGATAGAGGAAGAGACGGAGCAGCAGACAAGAGAGTATAGTATACGGTAGCAGTAGACGAGAGTATAGTGTACGGTAGCAGAGGACAAAGAGAAGACAGAGTATGGTAGCAGCGGATAAAGAGAATACAGTATAGGATAGCAGCAGAGTAACGGACCTTGGTAGAGAAGCTACAACGGAGTGAGACAGCAGGGAGAACAAAGAGTGACCGGGCTGGAGAGAGAGAGAGAGAGCAGAGAGGGAGGTCGCTGGAAGAAAGGAACAGGGAGAGAGCGAGCGAAGCCAGCGGAGAGAGCGAACGGAGAGACATGAAATGATGTTGATGGGGAGTTGTGCGTTGGAGAGAATGGAGGGACATTCTGCGATGCCGACAGAGGAGATGTGAACTCTACGTGTTAATAAAGAACCGAGAAAGACAAGGAAGCTGTCGCGTCAGTACGAGTCCTACATGTGTAAGGGGATCACAAAAAACGAGTCTTTGAGCGAGTCCGTGATGCCGGGCCCCCAGGGGAGGTGGGCTCACTCACCCTGGAGGTCTCCGGGGAATGTGCAAATGTTCTGGCGAACCCGGCTCCTCATGAGAGCAGTAGGCCGGGTCGATGGGTCCTCTGCGCTCGAAGCTTGCGGAGACGGCATGCGCGGTCGTTCAGGAGACGTCAGTCGCGCAGCACCTGGGGGCGGAACAGAATCGCTCCGCTGAGGACCAACCTCAGCGGGCACACACCCCGGCTCGTCTGACACATTCGACACTCGGCCCTTGCGATGTGGAGATGAAACGAATTCGCGCGGTGCAATAAACGGTTTAAGGCGAGAGGGATGCACGAACAAACTCCGCCGACCCAAGTTGATCTGGACACACTGTGGTTGAACAACCCGAACAACATCGACCGGCACCCACCAGGGTTGGAGTAACTTAGATGATATAACCACTGGCACCTGCGGACAGTGCAACCAGGCCTTGTCCCCAGGCGTCCATTCATATGGAGAAGCACGCACTCCCTTAAGCCATTCGTTGGCCGATTGTCGCGACTCGGAATTAACCTGGAAGCCTCCCATGCCTCGAAAAGCTTCTGAAGAGTGAAACGAACGGAGTCAGAAATCTTGGATTTATACATTTTTGGCGTGGCCTGTAACTGCACATCGATGGGGGGGGGGGGGGGTCGTATTCCCTTCCATATATAAAAAAAAAACAGTGATTAGCCGGTGGACGCCTGAGGGGGCATCCTGTAAGCAGCAAGGACCGCAGGGAAATGTAAATCCCAATCGAGTTGTGACTCATTGACCTGGTAGCTCAACATGGAGGTCAGAGTCCTATGTAGCCGTTCGACCATGCCATCCATCTGCGGGTGGTATGGTGACGTGCGCACCTTCTTTGTTCCTAACAAAGCGCAGACCTCATGCAAGCATTTAGAAGAAAAATTATTTCCCTGATCGGTCAAAAGGCGTTCAGGAGCGCCCTTGTCCATAACATAACCATTGAGGAATGCCTCCGTAATAGTCACAGCCGATTGATTTGGGAGCAGCCAAGCGACAGGCCATCATGAAAAATACTCGATCCCCACAAGCAGATATTTGTTCCCTCGAGCGGTAGTGGGGAACGGGCCGAGGATGTCCAGCGCAACAAGTTTCTTGACACACGGAACCTGAATTTATTGCAAGGTGGGGCAGCAGGGTTTCGCTGGCGGCTTCTGCCAAGCACACTGCACGCACCCTTTGAGCAAATCGTCCACATCCGCAGACATGGCCGGCCAATAGAAATCCAGTGTGAGCGTGGCCAGCATCTTCTGCACGCCCAGGTGCAAGAGACGCTCATGCACAGCCCAAACAACCTCACCTCGCAGTGCAGTGGGGACAACAATGGTATAACGGCACAGCCCCCCGTCCCAATGCATGAGTAAGCCACCCCGCAGAACGACCCCCATCAGCTTCCCTCACACAACACCGCAATTTGTGTAGTAAAGTGTATTCCGCCTGAAGGCGTCCCCATTCCACGTAATCCAGACCAATGACCGCATCCCGTGCGCCCAGACCGGCGCCCGTCCCGCCTGTCACTGCATTGGCAGATGACGCGAGAGGAGGGTGTGAGGTCATATTGGTAGGTTTACAGCGCCCGGAACCCGAAAAACATGCACAACCTCCAGTCGTTGGCAATCATGACAGGGCATCGGCGTTCATATGGCGAGAACCCTTGCGGTACATAACGTGGAACGAGAAGTCTGCAGGATCTCCAGCCAGCATGATAATTGGCCTGACGGCTGGTCCACACGCAGCGCATGTTGGAGCGCTGCATGATCAGAGCGCACCTCAAATCGTCTACCATACAAGTAGTGGCGATATTGCTGCACGAAAACCACAATGGCCAGCAATTCACGGCGTGTAACACAGTAACGCTGTTTGGCCAGAGACAGCACCCTACTGCCATACACAACGACGCTCTCCACTCCATCAACAACCTGCAACAAGACGGCTCCAATTCCGGTATTGCTAGCGTCCGTATCCAGGATGAACGGCAATGAAAAATCCGGAAAACGCAGGGGAGGGGCGTTTACCAATCCATCACGGATGGCACGAAATGCAGCCTCCTCTTCCTCCCCCCAATGAAACTTATGACTCTTAGCCGTTAACGCATGGAGAGGTTTTGCAATTTACGTGAACCCGGCAATGAAACGGCGATAGTAGGATACAAAGCCGATGAAATTGTGCACCTCAGTCACCGAGGTGGGGGTCGGCCAAGTTCGAACGCACGCAGTTTTCTCCGGGTTGGTCGCAATACCTGATTCGTTAACAATGTGGTCAAGATACCGAACCGATTTCTGGAGAAGGTGGACTTTCTGGGGTTTAAATTTAAGGTTAGCCGCACGCATTTTGAGAAAAATGGCACGCAGGCGGACCAAATGGTCATCGAAAGTGCGGCGATTACATTGTCGAGATGTATTAAACACGAGTCCCACTGGAGACCCGCCAGGACCCGTTCCATCAAACGTTGCAACATGGCTGGCACGGAATGGACCCCCATAGGAAGCCGATAAAATTCGAACAATCCCTGAGGTGTACGAAAGGACGTCTTAGGTCTCGAGACATCATCAAGCGGCAACTGCCAGAACCCAGATAGGAGATCGAGGGTGGAAAAGAAACATGCCCCCGCCAATGCAATAACCGCATCATCCATGCAAGGCAAGGGATATGCATCCGCAACAGAAACCTTATTAGCTTCAGAAAAATTGTAAGCTACCATCGTGCTTCTTCACAAGCACAATCGAAGCTCCCCAGGGACTTGTGGATGGTGAGATGATGTCTGTGGCCAACATCTCATCAACCGCCAGCCGAACATGTTCCTTCTCTGCCGGGCGTAGCCGGTAGGGATTCTGCCGGATAGGGGCCGCATCGCCCGTGTCAATGTGGTGACTCAGGAGCGACGTGCGTCCAATATTAAATTTTTCCTTGCTAAAAGAATTCACGCAAAAGCATCCGCAGCTTCCCTATCTGGTTCGTGGACTCTCAGCACACAGTTTGTCTATCCAACCTTCATCCACGTCCCGGGATTGTCGTGTGTAAGACTCAGCGCCCACATTCCCGATGATGTCCCCTTCCGGACGCACCAGCGATGCACGAGCCAACACAGTACCCTCCTGGATGACCGTGGTGTCCAACCCATCATTAAGAACCTAAATAGGAGGTTGCTGGTCGTTGAACACTAACGTCTGAGCTGCCACCAAAGTCAGTCCACGACTGACCTTGTTGGAAGGTCCCAAAACAATCCAGTTCTCTATAGCCCCAAAATGAAGTGGAGGGGAACTAACATCTGCGCACCGAGAGGGATTTTCACCGTTCGGCGCGGGAGCGCCTGCACCGTCGTGTTGGCCGTACACAAACGGGTGGGGGAAGGCAAAAATGCCATACATAGGCCGAATGGCAATTCTAAACAGCCACGGTCAATGCGGATTTTCAGAGCCTTCCTACCAAGGAAATCGGTTCCAAGTAAACATGGAACAGCCAGGGACATGGAGGCAAGAATAAGTCCCGACAATTTAACATCAGCGATGCGTACCTCGGCCGTTATCGATAATACCCAATGAGCCGTCGTTAGTGGAGAAACACGGTGCATCAACTGGGTCTAGAACCCGACACTTAGTGGACAAAATATTGTAAATCAACTCCGAGATGATAGTTGCCGACGCACCCGTGTCGACTAGCATCCTTATTTCCACACCCTGAATAAACCAAGCATGGCAGATAAACCCGCGGCCACAACCACCACCTGATCGGCCAGCTCCGACCACTGATCCGGTCGGAACTGACAAACCTCACAATCACATGTAGGACTCCCCCGTACCGACCCGCGACCGGGATGCAAACCGAAACGCCTAGATGGGTGAAGTGAGGCAAGGGGCCGAGTGTGTAGTGCGTCACGACTCGCCTCAGGGTGTAAGGAAGCATAGGATGGTGGTGATGCTGGTCAACGGGTAGTTTGTGATAAACTACCTCAGGGCATGACGACCCTGCCTTACGCAAGTCCCAGGCACAGCTGGCCCGGCTGTCAGTACCTGGTAAGGGCCCCTCCCAGGGTTACGCGGTTTTCTCACTGCCTTGTGAGTGTCTCATGAGAGTCAATGGCTAAGGGAGTAAACCCCGACAGAAAATCAGGAGTGGGGCCCCTCAGGCGGTTTTGTGATGCACTGCGGCACATTCCCGGCAGTCCCTGCAGCCAAACTGGTACCGAACGTCGTGCTACGCACTCCTTTGGACATCACCAGCAAGGCCGAGGGGGGGATCCTGACGCATGGGCAACCCAGGATTTCCAGAATTAACCTGCCCAGGCTTTGCGCCCACAAGAGGTGCAAAATGGGGAGAGGACACTCCTCGGCCACCTAATCGTGGCCAAGAAACACGGATGGCAGCAGTCACGGGTTATAATCTCATTTTAGATTGGCATAAAAAATGGGCGCCACGGGTTGCCATCGTCGGTGGGAGGGGTCATTGCACCCCAATGGATAGCTCCTGCCCGCCTCAAGCTGGGCAGCCCCCGGCCAATAAGGTGCTTTCCCGCCACGGGTCACCTGCTCCAATGGGTGCTTGGAGCTTATGGTTCATCACCAGACAAGTGGGCTGCAATACCTGCACCAGACAAAAGCAAAACAAAACGAAAGAAGGTTCCAGCCCTTCATTTTGCAAGCTGGAATGTACGTACAATGTGTTCTGGACTCTCCGAAGATCTATTGCAGATTGAGGACATTCGCAAGACTGCAGTTATCGACAGGGAGCTGGCAAGACTTCATGTGGATATTGCAGCGCTGCAGGAGACCCGGCTTGCTGGCAGTGGCTCACTGCGAGAGAGTGACTACACATTTTACTGGCAAGGAAAACATCAGCACGAACCAAGGCAACACGGTGTTGGGTTTGCTGTCAAAAACACATTCCTTGGCATGATAGAACCATCGACTTCAGGCTCTGAGAGGATTCTGCTCATGAGACTGCTCACTGCTTCTGGCCATGTAAACATCCTGAGTGTCTACGCCCCAACACTCTACTCACCTCCGGAGATTCATGACCAGTTCTATGAAGAGCTTCACAATATTATTAGCAAAATCCCCAGCTCTGAGCACATGTTTCTGTTGGGAGACTTCAATGCAAGTGTTGGGGCCGACCACGACGCGTGGCCCGCATGTCTTGGCTATCACGGCATTGAAAAGATGAATGCCAGTGGCCAAAGACTAGTGGAGCTTTGTTCATACCACAATCTCTGTATCACAAACTCATTCTATCTCACAAAACCGTGCCATAAAGTATCATGGAGACATCCAAGGTCTCTTAATTGGCACCAACTGGACCTCGTAATTACCCGACGAGCCCTCCTCAACTCAGTACTCATCACACGCAGCTACCACAGCGCAGTCTGTGACACTGATCACTCGCTGGTATCCAGCAAGGTCAGACTACGCCCAAAAAAGATACACCGCCACAAACAAAAGCGCTACCTACGCATCAACTCTGCCAAGACCTCCCTCCCAGAGCTCACTCAATCATTCCAACACAGCCTTGAGCAGTCCCTACACGACACACCAGATGGAAGCATGGAGACAAAATGGGCATACATCAGAGACATCATCTTCAATGCAGCCATAAATACCTTCGGTAAGCAGACAAGGAAGAACACAGACTGGTTTGAGGAACACCTGGCTATATTGGAACCCATCTTCCAAGCCAAGCGCATGGCGCTCCTGAAGTACAAGCAATTCCCAAGTACAGGATCATTAAGGGCTCTGAAAGCTGCCCGCAGTGCAGCTCAAACGACCGTCAGACGCTGCGCCAACAACTACTGGGTGAACCTCAGCAGTAGGATCCAACTCGCCTCTGACACTGGCAATATCCGTGCCATGTATGAAGGCATCAAGACAGCCTTTGGTCCAAACATCAGGAGGACTGCCCCCCTTAAACCCAGCACAGGGGCCATCATCACTGATAAACAAGAGCAAATGGCCAGGTGGGTAGAACACTACTCAGAGCACTACTCACGAGACAACGGTGTGTCAGAAGCTGCCCTTGCTGCTGTAAGGCCCTTACCAACGATACACGAATTGGACAATGTTCCAAACTTGAAGGAACTGGACAACGCCATCAACTCACTAGCCAGCGGCAAGTCCCCGGGACAGGACGGCATCACACCTGAGGTACTGAAATGTGCGAAACCCGCCGTCCTCACAAAACTCCATGAACTAATCTGCCAGTGCTGGGAATCAATGAGCAATGCCTCAAGACATGAGAGACTCCAACATCATCACCCTATATAAAAACAAGGGTGACCGTGGGGACTGCAACAACTACCGTGGCATCTCCCTGCTGAGCATCGTGGAGAAACCCTTTGCCCGTGTGGTCCTCAGCAGGTTACAGATACTAGCTGAGAGAACGTATCCTGAGGCTCAGTGTGGCTTCAGAGCAGGAAGGTCCACAATTGACATGCTCGTCTCCTTGCGTCAGCGCCAGGAGAAATGTCGAGAACAGAGAATGCCCCTGTACTTGGCATTCATTGATCTTACAAAAGCCTTTGCCCTCATCAGTAGGGGAGGCCTTTTCAAACTCCTCAAAGTGATCGACTGCCCACCGAAGCTGCTGGCAGTCATCTCCTCTTTCCATGACAACATGAAAGGAACAATACAGCACAGCGGCACCACCTCAGAGGAATTTCCCATACTCAGCGGTGTAAAGCAGGGGTCTGTGCTTGCCCCAACACTGTTTGGCATCTTTTTCTCACTTATTCTCACACATGCCTTTGGGACAGCAGAAGAGGGAGTCTTTCTTCATACAAGATCTGATGGCAAACTCTTCAATCTTGGCCGTCTCAGATCCTCATCAGAGAACTCTTATTTGCTGATGATGCCGCGCTGACAGCTCACACAGAACAAGGTCTGCAGACACTCATCGACCACCTTGCCAATGCCTGCAACAACTTTGGCCTGACAATCAGTCTGAAAAAGACCAATGTTATGGGCCAGGATGTCAGAGACACCCCTTCCATAAATATTGGCAGCTACACCCTGGAAGTCGTTCAGGACTTCACCTACTTGGGCTCCACCATCACCTGCAATTTGTCCATTGTCACAGAGATTGACAAGCGCATTGGGAAGGCATCTACAGCTATGTTCAGGTTGACCAAAAGAGTGTGGGAGAACAAATCTCTAACGCTCAACACCAAAGTGCAGGTGTATCGGGCCTGCATCCTTAGCACCCTCCTTTATGGATCTGAGTCCTGGACAACATACGCCCATCAAGAATATCGACTAAACACATTCCACCTCCGATGTCTCAGGCGCATCCTCGGTATCAGATGGAAAGATCGCATTCCAAACACCTCAGTCCTCAACTTGGCCAACATTCCCAGCATGCACTCTCTACTCAGTCATAGGCGCCTGAGATGGCTTGGACACGTGCGCCGCATGCAAGACGGCAGAATACCCAAGGATATCTTGTATGGCGAGCTGGCATCAGGCACACGGGTCACTGGTCGCCCAGGCCTGCGCTTCAAAGATGTCTGTAAACGGGACATGAAGAGCTGAGACATCAACCCAAATGACTGGGAAAAAACTGCCGGTGACCGACTCAGCTGGCTGTGAAAACAGGCCTTAGGAAAGTCGAGGAGAAAAGACACACCGCTTGGCAGACAAAGAGGGAGCGACGTAAAGAACAAGCAACAAACACCTCTAGAGCTGCCACCACATTCACTTGCAATTGTTGTGGCAAGGATTGCCACTCAAGGATTGGCCTACGAAGTCATTCTAGGCGCTGCAAAACCTACAGCTGACCTCGTAAGGTGCAAAAGAAATTGTCTCTCGAGACACAAAGGCCTATGCTGCTGGACAGCGCCATTGTGTACGTGGCAGCCCGATGACACGTGCCCCGGCAGGCCGCAATTGTAGCAGGTAACACAGCCGCCTCCGGAACAAGACGACGACCTTGGCCGCCGCTGCTCATCCGTCCGTCGCGCGCCATCATCACGCCGGTCACCTCCACCCCGAGTTCAAAAGGGGCTCCGCTCCATCAGGTGGCCCCGGCTCCGTGCGGGACACGGCACACGTCACTTGCGCCCTGTCCCGTTGTAGAATTTGCTGGGCTTGAATGCACTTAGCGACCTTGAGAGAAGAGATGTCATCATCATCGGCTGGAAGAATGGTGTAGAGGGTTTTCGCCAAGGCCAGCAGTCTCTCGAGGACCAACATGTCGATCCCATCGTGGTCCATTTTTGGGAAGGCAGCTTTCGCCAGCGCCAAAAGCGCGCTATGGAAGGCGAGGGCCAACATGGTCTCCCCCTTCTGTTGCGTGGCGAACTTGTGGCACGTGTTCGCCGGAGGCTCGTAGATAGACGCCATCTGGTCGAAAGCCTGCATGAGGGTAGATCTCTCCAGCGGCGGGATGGCGAGGAACTCCACAAGGGCGTCGTCGTCGAGGGCGACAGGCAACGCCCGCAGCGCCTCCACCTCCGTCCATCCCGCCAAGTCAGCGTTTGTGAGAAACCACCGCTTGAAGGCCACCCAGTCGCCACTGGTAGCTGCGAACTCTTTAATAAAGGGAAGCCGACGTCGGAGAGCTGGGATGTCCATCAGCGCCGACGGCACGTCTTCAAGTTTGGTGGGCTGCACGCTCCACACCGGTGACAAAATGGCGGCCGAATACACGGGCTGCGCCACAGATTTTTCTGCCTGCTGTGAAATGGCGGCGGCGTCGTTGTCCACGAGTGGCATCGCCGCTCCCTCCTTCACCGGCGAGACCGTGGGACTGATCTCCGCGTGGAGTGAAGCCGCTGCATGGAGGAGCTCTGCCGACGGCAAAGCATCGCATGCCCGGATGGCGCCCTGCTCCACTGGCAGCGTCTCCCCCGCATCCTCCGGAGCTGTAGGTGACACGAGATCCTCGTCCTCACTGTCCGACGTCCTGGTACGTGGTTTGCGACGTGTAAACATAATCTGCTGCTAGCTGTATAGACTAGCGTGTTGGCCACTTCCGACACCAGTTGTAGTGAGTCCAACTGAGTCGCAGACGTTATTCTTTAGAGGCAACACATTTATTGTAACATGTATATACAACGGGATAACTGCCCCTGTACCAGATAGAGCCTGCGGTGGTGACTACCCAGCTAACTACATTATAGGAGTTACAGCTACAAAGGGTCGGACCCTCACTCGGGTCCCCGGCCACGTGTTGATGCCTCATAGAACGTAGAGCTTCCAGCTTGTAGACGTAGAGCTTCCAGCTTGTAGAACGAAGCAACCCCGGTCCCTCTCAGGGACCTACCTTATATCCTCCTGGGTCGGGGCCGGCTCTCCCTGGACACGTGATCACCCCCTATCCCCCCCACTTGGGGCCTTCTCTGTGGACACTCCAGATCGCGTGTCTACGGGGTCAACCAGAGTGCCATGGCCCGGGGCAACCCTGTCCCTGGGCTGACACTCTCCTGCTCTCCCTTATTGGAGCCCGCACTACACACTATGCGTGGTGCCTGCGCTATTCCAGCGCTCACCAAGCCTCGCTAGGGCTGGTACTACACCCACCTACGGGGTGTACGCGATGACGGTGCATCGCACGCCGTGCTGTGCTAGAGCCGACCTCACACAGCAACCCACATGGTGCTGTCCGCGACATAAATACATCGCATGCCACGGCCCTTCCGGGCCGGCACCATACAGTGACTTCCCCGATGTCACTACACGTATTATGACGTTATTTACAATATATTTTCAACACCTACATTTCTAAGGGTTCTCCAACTTACGATTGAGCTGAAACAATAATTGGCATGGTAAACATTCTATATGTAACAACTTGTTTGGTCATGTTGTATAATGGGCGGTATAACCAACATAGTCATACCTTGTCCAATACTGTATTATCGAATGCGTGTTTTGGCTATGCATGGTTTACTTCTTGAGGTATATTTTGCGGAAAAGTTTCGGCTATACGCTGCTTGACGCTGATAAAACTCCCATCTACACATCGACAAGGAACGTGTTGTCCGCTTTTGGATGCTGCAGGTGAATATCTCATCATCATCTTCCACCCTCCACCACTCTCATGCGGTCTCACTTTTTAATTATGGCCCCTAAGCGTAAGTTGAGTGGTGGTGCTTCTGTTGAGAAAAGTTATGCCTTTAGTGCAAAAAGTGCGGTTGTCAGATAGTATTGCGAGAGATGAGTGCTATATCTATTGAAACGTACGATGGTGTGTTAATGACTCGACCGTAAGAACGATTTATTTACCATGTATGTTTTTTTGTGTATGTTTTTGTCATTCTGTGTGATAATGAGTAATTAATACCAATCGGTCAGATGTCCAAAATGTCACACTAGATTCGAAGCTTTCGTGACTGCAGGAATTGCTCTTTGGTTCTATCGGTAAAGTCACGTAGAAAATAAAATAATAATAGAATACGACGTTTCGATTGCAACACAAGCAACCGTCATCAGGTACGAATGAATGAGAAAAAAACCAACATAATAAACTTAGAAACACAATGCAACACAACACAGAAAGCTGGACAACACAACAGCCATCACCCCCCCTGGCTGACCACGCTCCTCCAGGTTGGGTGTTGGCTGTTGTGTTGTCTGGCTATCTGTGTTGTGTTGTATTGTGTTTCTAAGTTTACTGTTGGTTTTTTTTCTCATTCATTCTTATCCGATGACGGTTGCTTGTGTTGCAATCGAAACGTCGTATTCTATTATTATTTGATTTTACGTCCAAAATGTGATTATCTTTTATCCAGCGTATGCCTGGATGAATTAAAATGCCTTTAGTTCAGATCCCAATAATATGATGGAGTTGATTTGTCACATATGGGGTGGGAGGGTATCCCAGACTGTAGGGGCTATGCATGAGAAAGCTCATCCACCAGTGGTTTTACGTTTTATTTTTGGGGTGGAGAGCAGACCTATAAAAGATGAACAGAGAACCCAGGGAGGGGAGAAATCTGTAATCAGAGGGGAAAGATAGACAGGGGCTAGTCCGTGAAGAATTTTAAAACAGTGAGTTCAATCTTGAAGGTGATTCTGGACTGAATAGGAAGCCAGTGGAGGGATTGTAATATGGGTTTAATCTGATGACACTTAGGGGCATTAGTGAGTACTCTTAACAGCTGCGTTTTTAATATCATGTATAAGTTATGTGAGAGGCAAAGGAAGACCAAATAACAGAGAATTGTTCGATACTTGGGCCATATAGTTAGTGAATTGGGCATCGTGACAGACCTGGAGAAAACTGCTTGCATTCTGATGTGGCCGACCCCCACCTCGGCCAGCGAGGTGCGCAGTTTTATCGGCTTTGTCTCTTACTATTGCTGATTTGTCGCGGGTTTCGCATCTATTGCAAAACCTCTCCACGCATTGACAGCTAAGGGCCAAAAATTTCATTTGGGGGAGTAGGAGGAAGCTGCGTTCCGCTCCATTTGTGATGGGCTGGTTAACGCCCCTCCCCTGCATTTTCCTGACTTTTAGTTTCCATTCGTGTTGGACACGGACGCCAGTAATACCGGCATTGGTGCGGTGTTATCCCAGGTTGTCAATGGCGTGGAGCACGTGGTTGCGTATGGTAGCAGGGTGCTGTCTCCTGCCGAGCAGCGGTACTGCGTAACGCGCCGGGAACTATTGGCCATTGTGGTTTTTGTGCAACAATATCGGCCGTACTTGTACGGGAGACATTTCGAGGTGCGCTCCGATCATGCGGTGCTCCAGTACACGCTGTGTGTGGATCAGCCCTCAGGTATATTGTCATGCTGGCTTGAAATCCTGCAGGATTGTTCTTTCCAAGTTACGTATCGTAAGGGTTCTTGCCATATGAACGCCGATGCCCTATCGCGATTGCCCGCTGGCGGGGAGTGTGCTTGTTTTTCGGGTTACAGTCATTGTCGATTGGTCAGGTCGATTTCCCCCTCCCCTCTCGTTGCGCCTGCTGCTGACATGATGAGTGGGACGGGTGACCTCCCTGCCGCACGGGATGCGGTTATCGGGTTGGACTACGAGGTGTGGGGACGCCGGCAGGCGGAGGACGGGTCTCTCCTTAAGTTGTGCCGGCATGTCAGGGAGACCGCTGATGGCAAGGCCCTGCGAGGTGTCGCCTCATTTGTCCTGCGGGGCGGGCTGCTCATGTATTGGGATGGAGGATTGCTCCGTTATGCTATGGTTGTCCCTACCGCCCTGCGTGGCGAGGTTATATGGGCTGTGCATGAACGATTGTTGGATCTCGGAGTGCAAAATATGCTAGCCGCTCTTAAATTGGATTTTTATTGGCCGGCCATGGCCTCCGACATCGAGGATCTTCTTAAGGGCTGCGTACAATGTGCCCGGTGGAAGCCGCCAACGAGATCCTGTTGCCCTCTGCTGCAATCCATCCAGGTGTCGCGTATTAACTAAATTGTTGCCCTCAATATTCTCGGGCCGTTTCCTACTTCTGCTTGTGGAAATAGGTACTTGCCCGTGGGCGTTGAGTATTTCTCATGCTGGCCTATGGCCCGGCCGCTCCTGAATTAATCGGTAGTGACTATTACTGAGGCATTCCTCAATGGCTATGTTCTAGATAAGGGTGCCCCCGAGTGCCTGTTGACGTATAAAGGTAAAAAAAAAATCATGCAAGCTGATGTGTGAGGTTTGCAATTTGCTGGGGACGAAAAAGGTACGCACGTCACCGTACCACCCACAGATGGCATGGTCGAACGCCTACACCGTGTTGTGTATGTACCCCCTTTTTATTTTTTTTTAATATTATTTTTTTTTTAAGAATTATTCTGCCAACATAGATAATATCGTTTTTTTTTAATAGACGCGGCCACGTGGGAACGAACACGCCCCCACACTTCCACAGAGGCCCCCACACTTCCACAGATGCGCGCATACCTCATTTCAAAGGAGAGAGGACATGAAAGGGGGGGCAATAAGGTAATAAAAAAAAAACTCCCCTAAATTCACACAAGAGGAACAAGGGAGGGGGGGAATTGCAGGCGGGGGGTTGCATAACCAGGAGACACGGAGGAAGAGATAATTATATTCTTAACAAAGAAACAGCATCGACGACAAAAAGCACAGATGGGTCTTTGAACCATGTTAAATACACAAGTTACCAACTTAACCATAAAGATTAAGCAAACAGTATCCATCCTCACTCCAATTGAAAACCAGACGACAAAATTGCACCAGAATCGCGACCCATCATTGTTAATTAAGTACTGACATTATTTACCTTTAAAGAATATCTACACGGCCGGGCCGAAGCATCAAAGAATAATTATGGCATCTATTTCGCTCCAAAACAAAATTCCTAGCCGGGATATCAGATTAAATAATCACAAGAAGTCAAATAATAAGTACGGAATTAAAGTAGAAGAGGAATCAAGGGCGGAGAAGGCTCTCAAAATTAACCAAACACAACAACCCATGGGAAGCGAGCAACACGGCCGCCTTTGTCTTTCCGAGAGGATCTCCACACGCAGGCACAAAGCTAGGAAATGACACCCATAAAGGGGGCAATGGCTCAAAGGAAATTAACACGTCTTCGAATAAATAAGCGCATGCGCCGGGTGCTCCCACCGTGGAAACAACCGCCTTTGTCTCCCCACAACACGGACAAACACGCACGCGAAACACACGGACGGACACACACACGGACGCAGATGGTCCACCCCCACAGGAAGGTTTTATGACACAGCTTTTGAACAACTCGGGAAGCCGAGTGGAATTTTCCGATATAAACCGAAGGAAAATCCATACAACTCAGATCGACAGGGGCTCTGGCCTCCATCACAGAGATCGTCCGGGCCACGAGCTCCACCAGAGATCATCCGGGCCACGAGCCCATCTTCGGCTCCACCACAGATCGTCAAGAAGTTTTCATCATTGAGAATGACGAGGGTCGCGGAGTAGCGACGCGTAGCTACAAGCCGAGGTCTGCACCACCTGAGAAGAATCGCTACCCTGAGTCGCAGAGCTGCGAGTGAAGCCAACAAAGACGCCAACGTCCACCCTGCCACGAACGAAGCATCGCTCCTCGTCAGAGTGACGACCAGCGAACAACCCGCAGGAAAGGCGGAGATCGCTGAACGAGCGCCAACTTGCGCCACCTTGCGCCACCGTGCGCCACCGTGCACCACTTTGCGCTGAACGTGCGCCACCGTGCGCCACCGTGCGACACCGAGCGACAACGAGCGACACCCAGATCGACCAGCATCAACCCAAACCGACTCGTCATCCCGCCGTGGAGAAAAAGAGTCAAAGTCTTCTGAACGAGCGCCGCCGCTCACCTCACAGCGGAGAAAGTCTCAGCTGCCGCTCGCACAAACAACAGAGGTCGTATCGCTCCCCACATACAGACTCAAGAAAACACAGAGAAATCTTGTCAAACCAGTTTCCTTTGTCCCAGAATCTCGCCGAAGAGTTAATTAAAACAGAGCCAGATTCGCTCTCGCGCCCACACGCCCTCACCCACCATTGTATCAAACCTTCCGTTAAAAAGGATTTTAGACTTGCCGATGAATCTATTGACATATACTTTCGCCTCTGGGATACAATAAGTGCTTTTTATTACCGCCATATGAAGTGTGTCATGCTTGTTTTCAAACTCGACCAGTCGCCGATTGTGATCAATACATGGGCGAACTAATGATGCCTGGTAGGAAAAGTAGAGGGTACAATTGATAGAAGTGTTTTTAGTCATTCAGTTCGTTAAATGCATAAGTGTTTATTCATTCATTTTAGTCAAATGCATAAGAGTTTGGTTATTCATATTAGTTAGTGCATAATATCGCAAATGCATAAGAATTTTAGTTATTCAATTTAGCTAAATACATAGTCTCGCAAATGCATAAGTGTTTATTCATTCATTTTAGTCAAATGCATAATCTCGTAATTGCATAAGAGTTTTGGTTATTCATATTAGTTAATGCATAATATCGCAAATGCATAAGAATTTTTAGTTATTCAATTTAGCTAAATGCATAAGTGTTTATTCATTCATTTTAGTCAAATGCATAAGAGTTTTCGTTATTCATATTGCATAATTGCATAATGTCACAACTGCATAAGTTTTTGTCGTTCATATTAGTTAATTGCATAATCTTGCCCATGAATTATTGACGCATGTTTGACCTGCATGATAGAATGTCACGTGCTTGTTAGAATAAAATTGTAATCCAGAAGCATATCGAGTGTTCCTTCCAAGTCCATGCAAAACCATCTTATTCATAAGAGCTGTATCCTGCGATGAGATATGAAAATGGAGACCTAAAATATTATAACACACACTAGGATAATCGGTAAATGAATCTATGATAATCGTGTTATCCTGATTGATAACTCTGGATAAACGAAACTAAGCAAATTATCATAACTGCACACATTAACACAATCGCAAGCCTCCGCATAAATTACTACGATTATCATAATTTATGCATATAATCACACGTATTATCATAATTTATGCATATTAATACACACACTATCATAATTAATGCGATTTGCGCATTTTTCGGAAAATTATTAATTTTTTTTATTTTTATCAAATTTCATAATTCCAACACATACAACATAATGGGTGGCGTCGTCCGGGATCTCTCGCAGACAGTGTTTTGCATGGATGATGGAATGAATCACTTCGTGTTAACCAGAATATCAGGATCGAACATTGCATGGTAATTGTGAACGGGCGGAAAACAAAAAAACGCCCTCTAAGGTTAAAACCCAGAATAGCAGGTTAAAACAGAGACAGTGGAATTAAGATAATATCGTATCAAACCAATTGCATCCTGTGATAAATGGTGTTAGAGGTACGCACTCTGAATCGGAAAATAACAGATAGCTCGAGTCGAATTGACTACACTCTGTGAGATAATTGTTTATATGCACTCTGAAAAGAAATGTCAAAGTAACTTCCGCCATACCTAAGATGCTAGGATTAAGAATAATTTTTGAATGGGTTACGGGAAACGGGGAGCTCGTATTTAAACGTACCGACCAATCTGTTACAAAGCAGTACAGTCAGAGAGACATATGGGAAGGGAGCTGTATCGATAACACGAACACACCTCGGGGGAAACTAATTGACTGGATAAAAGGTAACGAAGGCGAACACGATGTAAAAACTGCAGGAAAGGCAGGACAGGACTCATGCCTTCTCACACAGGCATACAGACAGGGATTGTGGAATGAGGGAAAATTTGGAAAGGAAACGGGAGAGAAATCAGTGCTCGCGACACCAGCGAAACTCACAGACGTTGATCCACAGAATAAATATGGAAGTAACATTAAATCACACTCTTGGGTACGTGGACAGAGTCCAGGGACTAATCGCACAAAAATTATGGATATCGAACAAAAAAAAATTGACAAAGGGAAACCCTCACAATTCGAGAGAAGGGATGGAGAGATACATATGCAAACAAAAACATGTGAGACTGACAACTTCACAGATAGAGGGAGGAAAAATGTTAAAGTAAAATCGCCAGGACATGGTACACTAAGGGCAGAGGCAAAAACTGAAGGGAAATGGCAACACGAGCGACACGGCACTGGGCGCGCACACAGAAAATGCACACCACTTAAACACAAGCGACACAGCACAGACCAAAGTGACAGATTGCCTGATGATAACTTGTTTGATGATGACGCTGTCGGCAATCAACTTTCGGAATACCTATTCACCAGTAAAACCCTTAAATTGATGGACAAGGCTCTAGTCAGAATTCCCGATTTTGACCCCCACAATAAGACTATGGATATCCACACACATATCGCAACCGTAGAAGAGGAGGCAATGATTAGAGGGCTGAGGAGACGGGATGAAAAAGCGAGTTTGTTGAAACGGACCTTACATAAAGAATCTATTCCATGGGTAAAGTCACTACCACGCAAGGTTAGAAATGATTTTAAACAATTGAGCCTGGCAGTGATTCGGAAGTTTGGAGAATATTCGACACTCACTGAGGGGTTTTATGCTGTAAAATCGATGACCCAGGGCATGGACCAAGATCCACGTGACTACCTCGTCCAATTTAAAAGAGCGTATTACGCAGGCGATGTGAATCAATACCACGAAGGAGATAAAATGTTCAAAATTATGTTTTTTGAATCCTTGAGCCCAGAGATTACAGGAAGGGTGAGAATGGTTTTGAATCCAGAAACCGCATCCTTACGCCGCATAGAGAGCAAGGCGTACATGGCATGGTTATACAGAGCTAAGAATCATAATTCGGATCCAGAACACAGGGAGAGGGATGAGGAACCCAGCCTCTCAGAGAGGAATAAAAATCACCGAGCAGTCCCACCATGCAGGACGGAGCAGAAACGCACGCACACATGGCAAAATAACCCAGAGAGAGGTTGGCACGAGAATGAGAGCGGCACAAAGCCGAACATTCAGGAGAATCGCAGGAGGGGGAGGTTCAGAATAGAACCATACCAACACCCCATGCCACGACACACACAAGATCAAAATTACCCACAAAGATGGCGAGGTAACAATCCAGGAAAAATTTGGCACCCAAATGGGAGAAATACTGGGCTAAAAATGTACGAGAAACGCAGGAGGGAGAGGTTCAGAGCAGAACCATATCAACACCCCATCCCACGACACACGCAAGGTTCAAATTACGCACAGAGATGGCAAGATAACCACCTAGCGGGAAGGTGTTACACAGACCGCGGAGGTATGGATGCGAACATTCAGGAGAATCGCAGGATGGGAGGTCAAACACAATCGATCCAATTCCGACCAATTCCTCCACCGGCTATACCAAGAGGGAATAGAGGAATAACACAGAATGCGGTCCAAATACGTGATGAACCATCCACAGTGAGTGCGAGCGAGCGGCCAACACGCGCCCCACCCGCCGAGGTGTTAAACCCTGAGCAGGCTGCAAGTGACAGGGCTGAATTGAAGTGTGATCGGACGGTGGATAGCAGACAGCAGAGACAAAGAGAGAACACAGAGACACGCCCTGAGGAGCGCAGGCGTGAGCCTTTGAATGGAAAATATCCAAAGGAAACCAAAATGTATGTGGATCGGAGTGCTAAAATGGAGACGAATGTTCATGACATATCAGGAATGGTGTTGGAATCTAACACACTCGTAAAAACAAAGAGGGCAACATTACGAGGCACAGAATTAAGTCGACACACTGACTCGGCAAATGTGCATGTAATCGCAGAGAGAGCGAATGCCACGAACCAAGTGTCAAAATGGGTCGTGTGCGCGAATTCTGGTTACGTGCAGCACAATTTTTCACCACACACTCCCACGACGCGAGAGAGTGAGAGAGGAAACTACAAAAACGAACCCGAAAACCGTGATCAAATTATCAAAGTGATAAGTGGTAAACCAGGCAACATGAGGAAGGTAACGCATAAATGCGTTCGAAACCGCTACCTAGCGTTTCCCAGGATTTAACAAAAACAAAAATGAATGTTCGTCAGAGTTATGATGTATGAGAACCGATGTAACGCAATATCGATGTTAACGTGTGTTATTTTCTTTGCTTAATTCAAATGTAACCAGGATTTAACAAAAACAAAAATGAATGTTCGTCAGAGTTATGATGTATGAGAACCGATGTAACGCAATATCGATGTTAACGTGTTGTTATTTTCTTTGCTTATTTCAGATGTAACCAGGTTAAGATCGTAATACGTGCACGCGCGTCGTAAGAAATAACCGCCGAGAGTAAGGGCGGCTGATGGGATGCATGACATAAAAAGGGGGCATTACTTTGTTTGAAAATTCGCCAGTGGCCAAATCGACCCCTGATAATTTTCAAAAGGGCGGACTGTTGTGTATGTACCCCCTTTTTATTTTTTTTTAATATTATTTTTTTTTTAAGAATTATTCTGCCAACATAGATAATATCGTTTTTTTTTAATAGACGCGGCCACGTGGGAACGAACACGCCCCCACACTTCCACAGAGGCCCCCACACTTCCACAGATGCGCGCATACCTCATTTCAAAGGAGAGAGGACATGAAAGGGGGGGCAATAAGGTAATAAAAAAAAAACTCCCCTAAATTCACACAAGAGGAACAAGGGAGGGGGGGAATTGCAGGCGGGGGGTTGCATAACCAGGAGACACGGAGGAAGAGATAATTATATTCTTAACAAAGAAACAGCATCGACGACAAAAAGCACAGATGGGTCTTTGAACCATGTTAAATACACAAGTTACCAACTTAACCATAAAGATTAAGCAAACAGTATCCATCCTCACTCCAATTGAAAACCAGACGACAAAATTGCACCAGAATCGCGACCCATCATTGTTAATTAAGTACTGACATTATTTACCTTTAAAGAATATCTACACGGCCGGGCCGAAGCATCAAAGAATAATTATGGCATCTATTTCGCTCCAAAACAAAATTCCTAGCCGGGATATCAGATTAAATAATCACAAGAAGTCAAATAATAAGTACGGAATTAAAGTAGAAGAGGAATCAAGGGCGGAGAAGGCTCTCAAAATTAACCAAACACAACAACCCATGGGAAGCGAGCAACACGGCCGCCTTTGTCTTTCCGAGAGGATCTCCACACGCAGGCACAAAGCTAGGAAATGACACCCATAAAGGGGGCAATGGCTCAAAGGAAATTAACACGTCTTCGAATAAATAAGCGCATGCGCCGGGTGCTCCCACCGTGGAAACAACCGCCTTTGTCTCCCCACAACACGGACAAACACGCACGCGAAACACACGGACGGACACACACACGGACGCAGATGGTCCACCCCCACAGGAAGGTTTTATGACACAGCTTTTGAACAACTCGGGAAGCCGAGTGGAATTTTCCGATATAAACCGAAGGAAAATCCATACAACTCAGATCGACAGGGGCTCTGGCCTCCATCACAGAGATCGTCCGGGCCACGAGCTCCACCAGAGATCATCCGGGCCACGAGCCCATCTTCGGCTCCACCACAGATCGTCAAGAAGTTTTCATCATTGAGAATGACGAGGGTCGCGGAGTAGCGACGCGTAGCTACAAGCCGAGGTCTGCACCACCTGAGAAGAATCGCTACCCTGAGTCGCAGAGCTGCGAGTGAAGCCAACAAAGACGCCAACGTCCACCCTGCCACGAACGAAGCATCGCTCCTCGTCAGAGTGACGACCAGCGAACAACCCGCAGGAAAGGCGGAGATCGCTGAACGAGCGCCAACTTGCGCCACCTTGCGCCACCGTGCGCCACCGTGCACCACTTTGCGCTGAACGTGCGCCACCGTGCGCCACCGTGCGACACCGAGCGACAACGAGCGACACCCAGATCGACCAGCATCAACCCAAACCGACTCGTCATCCCGCCGTGGAGAAAAAGAGTCAAAGTCTTCTGAACGAGCGCCGCCGCTCACCTCACAGCGGAGAAAGTCTCAGCTGCCGCTCGCACAAACAACAGAGGTCGTATCGCTCCCCACATACAGACTCAAGAAAACACAGAGAAATCTTGTCAAACCAGTTTCCTTTGTCCCAGAATCTCGCCGAAGAGTTAATTAAAACAGAGCCAGATTCGCTCTCGCGCCCACACGCCCTCACCCACCATTGTATCAAACCTTCCGTTAAAAAGGATTTTAGACTTGCCGATGAATCTATTGACATATACTTTCGCCTCTGGGATACAATAAGTGCTTTTTATTACCGCCATATGAAGTGTGTCATGCTTGTTTTCAAACTCGACCAGTCGCCGATTGTGATCAATACATGGGCGAACTAATGATGCCTGGTAGGAAAAGTAGAGGGTACAATTGATAGAAGTGTTTTTAGTCATTCAGTTCGTTAAATGCATAAGTGTTTATTCATTCATTTTAGTCAAATGCATAAGAGTTTGGTTATTCATATTAGTTAGTGCATAATATCGCAAATGCATAAGAATTTTAGTTATTCAATTTAGCTAAATACATAGTCTCGCAAATGCATAAGTGTTTATTCATTCATTTTAGTCAAATGCATAATCTCGTAATTGCATAAGAGTTTTGGTTATTCATATTAGTTAATGCATAATATCGCAAATGCATAAGAATTTTTAGTTATTCAATTTAGCTAAATGCATAAGTGTTTATTCATTCATTTTAGTCAAATGCATAAGAGTTTTCGTTATTCATATTGCATAATTGCATAATGTCACAACTGCATAAGTTTTTGTCGTTCATATTAGTTAATTGCATAATCTTGCCCATGAATTATTGACGCATGTTTGACCTGCATGATAGAATGTCACGTGCTTGTTAGAATAAAATTGTAATCCAGAAGCATATCGAGTGTTCCTTCCAAGTCCATGCAAAACCATCTTATTCATAAGAGCTGTATCCTGCGATGAGATATGAAAATGGAGACCTAAAATATTATAACACACACTAGGATAATCGGTAAATGAATCTATGATAATCGTGTTATCCTGATTGATAACTCTGGATAAACGAAACTAAGCAAATTATCATAACAGCACACATTAACACAATCGCAAGCCTCCGCATAAATTACTACGATTATCATAATTTATGCATATAATCACACGTATTATCATAATTTATGCATATTAATACACACACTATCATAATTAATGCGATTTGCGCATTTTTCGGAAAATTATTAATTTTTTTTTATTTTTATCAAATTTCATAATTCCAACACATACAACACCGGACTCTGACCTCCATGTTGTGTCACTTGGTCAGCGAGTCACAGGTCGATTGGGACTTGCATATTCCTGCGGTTCTCGCCACTTATAGGATGACCCCTTACACGTCCACCGGCTACTCTCCCTTCTTTTTGATGTATGGGAGGGAGTATGATCCTCCCATCGATGTGCAGTTACAAGCCGTGCCCGCTGCGAAAGTGTCCAAAATTTCTGATTCAGTTCGTTTCACTCATGCCAAACTTTCCGAGGCGCGGGAAGCTGCCAGTGTTAACTCCCGGGCCAGACAGTTTGCCAACGAGAGGCTCAAGGGAGCCCGTGTTTCTCTGTGTGATTGATCGCCAGGGGACAGGGCCTGGTTGCATTGTCCGCAGGTGCCAGTGGGCACACAATGTGTCCAGATTTGGTTTGGTAAGCGGAGTTGGTTTGTGCACCCCTCTCGTCTTAAGCCGTTTATCATGCTGTGTGAGTTTATTTCATCTCCATATCGCAGGGGCCGAGTGTCGGGTGTGCCCGATAAGCTGGAGCATGCGTCTGTAGTGACATAAGAGGGGAGGGGCTGCTGGGGGCTCTGGGACCCTAGGCAACCCAACCGCTTAAGCCCCTTGGCGCCAGGCGCTAGGTTCCCAGGCAACCCAGACGCTTAAGCCCCTTGGCGCCAGGCGCTAGGTTCCCAGGCAACCCAGACGCTTAAGCCCCTTGGCGCCACCAACGGGGGGGGGGGGGGGGGGCTGTGTGTGCTCTGTGGGATATCTGGGGGCGCACACAACCCCACCCCTCGTTGGGGACGAGGCATAAAAGGGCAGCTCCCTGGATGATCGAGGCCAGTTGTAGCTCAAGACCCAAGACCCAAGACCAGCCATCTCACGACCCTGGGATGCTGTGAGAGCCAGTGGTGGGACTCTGGAACTCCCGGCTCTACGTCCTTGTGAGGGCGAGTTCCAGAGCATAGCCAGAGTAGTGTATCTAGGCTGTGTACCTAGGCTGTGTACCTAGGCTGTAACAGAGTATCAGGACTGTTGGAGTGTTGGATTGTAATAAAGAAGTTACCTCTACAAGTGTCTCCGGAACCCATTACATTTGGAGTCAGAAGTGGCAATGAAAACAAGAAGTAAGCCACGTACCTTCAGTCCTGACGGCGATGTCGAGGAGCAAGCAGCGATGGGGCGGCCAATGCCGGCTGACAACGATGCCGCACCTCCGGCCGACGGCGACGCCGCACCGCCGGGCGACGCCGCACCGCCGGCTGAGCAGCTGTCTGCTCCGCCGACCGTCCCCTCTCTAGCGTCGGGAGCAGGGATGGAGGAGGCGCTGCTTCGCCTCGCAGAGCTGCTCTGCGCCACCGCCTCCTTCCTGGGCGAGATGCGGCGCTCACAGGCGATGGCGGGAGGGAGAGACGAGGCGCAGCGCTCGCCCGAGCCCGCCACCGCCGTTCCCGCCACCGGCATTCCCGCCACAAATGTGGGGGATACTTCCGGGTGTGTCGTCACTTCCGCCGGGGAAGCAATGACCGCTGGGAGCAACGTCACTTCCGGGCCCAGCGTGGTCCAACCAAACAACGCCGCATCATTAGCGCTGCGACCTTCACCGCCGGACGACAGCTGGCTTCAACCTAGCATACTGCGTCATCAGCGCTGCGACCCGACAGTGAGGGTGCCATTCTTACTGTAACCGGCGCCGGGGCTGGCACATCGATCGACATGCTGGTTGTCGCCTTTGCTCTGGCCAAAGGTTGGAGGTCGGGAGACCAGGCCCCTGACACTTCGTCCATTTACGCGCTCCGGCTTAATGATTTTTGTTGACATTTTCTTCGTTGTCGTTGTGGAGTCGTGATTGTTGTTGGGTAAACTGTGTGGAGCTTCGCTCGTTAGTGTTGTCAATGCGTGTGCGAAACTTTGCTTAGGATTGTTAACAATGTATAGTCTCTATGGAGCTTTGTTCGTGATTGTTAATGTATAGCTTGTGCTGCCATTGTTAACGATGTATAGACTGTATGGGGCATTTATCTTGAGATGGTGACATGCTGCCAGGCATTTGGAATTGTCGTGCTGGCTCTCAAATATCTTGGGGTGCAGATCCTGACCAGGATGGCCCAGTGGGTGTTGCGTGTCTAACACGAGAGTTGTGGTCCCGTCATGCTTAGGCTGACGGCTTGACCTGACAGCCCAGGGATAGAGACACTCCGTGGCATCTCTAGCCTAGTGGGCTGTGCGCTCACATGGCTCAGAGTGTGGTCCCGTCATGCTTTGGCTGATGGCTTGACCTGACAGCCCGGAGATAGAGACACTCCGTGGCATGTCTAGCCTAGTGGGCTGTGCGCTCACATAGCTCGAAGAGTGTGGTCCCGTCATGCTATGGCTGACGGCTTGACCTGACAGCCTGGAAATTGAAACACTCCGTGGCATGTCTAGCCTAGTGGGCTGTGCGCTCACATGGCTCGGAGAGTGTGGTCCAATCATGCAATGCTGACGGCTTGACCTGACGGCCCGGAGGTTGAGACCCTCCGTGGTACGTCTGGAGCTGTAGGCTCGCCCTGACGGCCCGGAGATTGCGACACTCCGAGGCGCGTTGAAACAGTGGGCTGGAGATTCGTAGTGTTCAGGTGTAATTGTCCCGTTACGTTGGGACTGTATCCCTCAGTTGTTAGGGTGCATGTTGTGCAGTGAGTGAACGATGGGTCATCTCAGCTCGGTCGGTACAGCTATATGCTGCGATGCGAGTCTTGGAGAGAGACTGAGTTAAAATTCCCCCGATATGGCCGACGCATGCTACTGGTTGTGACGCTGCGTCGGAAAGGCGGTGTGGTGGTAACATGGAAATTCCCCCCCCCCGATATGGCCGATGTGCTCGGTTTTAGGATGGAGACACCACGTCGGAAAGGCGGGGGGTGCTAGGGAGTGACATGTAATGTCGGTGGTGGTGCTCAGTGAGGGCTGCTGGGACGCAAGCATGGGATGCCTTGGAGATGCGGTTCGCGCGTGCGTCCGCCATTTCTGGGCAGGAGCGGGCAGATTTATTTTGTTTGTGTCATATCAATTTTATATATATATTTTAAAATGTAGATACTGGAGCAGCCCTGAAGTGCGACTTCTTTTCCCAGTACATGGGTCGGCCCTGAAGTACGACTTCTCGACCCGGGACGTAGACAGACGTCCGGATAAGTGTGTGTAGAGGGGTGCTAGACATGTTGGTCTTTGCCTTCTCACCACCTGACGGATGGGAGGGTGGCAGGGTGGTGTGGATCCCTGCCATCCACGCGGTGGTTGTGTGATTTCGGTTCCATTACCGGTGTTGGTTGTGCATCCAACGCGTCAGAATCTGTATATTTGTTGTTGTTAATTCCACGTTTTCTATGCGGATCCCGAGGAGGGCTAGGTGTGCCGCGGGTCGTTTGTTCACGCGTCATTGCTTCACCTTTTTGTTGATTGACGCTTGTATATAGTGGAAAGTTGTACAGGTTGGTTAGGGTATTTATGGTTGCTTTCTTGTTCTCTTTTCTTTTCCTGTTGAGGCTCGCGTATTTTTATTCTTCCCTTTCGTTAATTTAAAACTTTCTAATTATTGACAGCCGGGACGGCTGGAGGCTACATAGAGTAGGATAATGTAGTGACATAAGAGGGGAGGAGCTGCTGGGGGCTCTGGGACCCTAGGCAACCCAGACGCTTAAGCCCCTTGGCGCCAGGCGCTATGTTCCCAGGCAACCCAGACGCTTAAGCCCCTTGGCGCCAGGCGCTAGGTTCCCAGGCAAC
This sequence comes from Lethenteron reissneri, assembly GCF_015708825.2. Lineage (NCBI taxonomy): Eukaryota > Metazoa > Chordata > Hyperoartia > Petromyzontiformes > Petromyzontidae > Lethenteron > Lethenteron reissneri. Next base: position 13,822,317 of record NC_083797.1, on the reverse strand, counting down.
CCAGACGCTTAAGCCCCTTGGCGCCACCAACGGGGGGGGGGGGGGCTGTGTGTGCTCTGTGGATATCTGGGGGCGCACACAACCCCACCCCTCGTTGGAGACGAGGCATAAAAGGGCAGCTCCCTGGACGATCGAGGCCAGTTGTAGCTCAAGACCCAAGACCAGCCATCTCAGGACCCTGGGATGCTGTGAGAGCCAGTGGTGGGACTCTGGAACTCCCGGCTCTACGTCCTTGTGAGGGCGAGTTCCAGAGCGTAGCCAGAGTAGTGTATCTAGGCTGTGTACCTAGGCTGTAACAGAGTATCAGGACTGTTGGAGTGTTGGATTGTAATAAAGAAGTTACCTCTACAAGTGTCTCCAGAACCCATTACACGTCTACCAATGCTGGTCCTCAGGAAATTGTTTCTGTTCCGCCCCCAGGCGCTGCGCAATTGATGTCTCGCACGCGGCCGCTCGTGTCGGCCTCACATGCTCTGGACGTGAAGGACCCGACGACCTGGCCTACTGCTCTTCGTGACCCGGCTTCGTCGGGTCGATTTCTTGTCTTCCCAATGCAATGTTGGCCGATTCCTTTCAGCCCCCCCAGCTTTCTGTCAACCCCCAACTACGACCAGGCCTATCCCAATCCCTCTTTATCAATCCATCTTGCTTTGCTGCATCAAAACTACACCACGTACAATAACCCAATTCTTTATTTTAAAGTATTGTTATGCTATGTACAATTTTATAATTGCTTAAAAGCGCCTTTGTAAAGGCGCTATATACATTCATTAAGATAAGGTTAAGATAAGATAGGAAAACTATGGCAAGAATAAAATATCTTTTCGATTGCGATTTAAACCCCCTAACCTAGGGAAAGTTAAACCCACAAGGCTACCAACCCCTATGTTTTATGATGCCTCGGGTGATCTTCTGTTTGTCTTGTAACAAGTTATGACTGTTTAAGCTATGACACTTGGAGATTTCCACAGCAAAAAATGCATGTCTAAAGCCATAGAACTGCCTTGTTTGATTATGTTTTTAAATGTTGAACAACATATAATTCACTTGCAGGTACCGAGTGAACAAAACGTGCCTCATTCCTTTATAAGAATGCAGACACTCAATACTCACCGGGCACTGACCAGACACTCGCTCCTCCCCATTTACCATCCACCACACTCAGTGATGACAAACCAACACAATTGAGCATTAAATCAACCCTTGACATTCCCACTTCAAATGAGCATGTGTTCAAATCAACCATATTGCATTTCCCATGAATATTATTCAGAACTGCAAAGTGTACGCCAGCAGTCTTAATTTGACCCTGCTTCATCCAATTGTCTTGCACGATTCCAGAGGCCACCCAATTCAACAATTAAATTTCCCACTTCATGTAAGCGTGTGGGGTTTGGTATTTATTAAGGCCTGAAGGCGTTGACCAGCTTACCTCAAAATGGGACCTTGAATGCAGACACCACAATCCCTCCCAGTAAGACACGAGAAGGAAACCCAGCTATTCACCTTTACATGCTTTTTTTACTAAAGAAGATAATGTTAATTTAAACAGGACCACTTGCACAACACAGATTTACCAGCATTGAAACATATAACCCATAAACCCACAAACACTGCACATTACAGAACTTCAACAGTCATCCCATGAGGTCACAATATACCCTCATGTGACTCTCCAAAACAGATCATAACACTCAAGTGGCAGAACTCAACATATAACATCACAACCAAATAACAAGCAAGAAGGCATAACTCCCAATATACCACACCCATGTGAGAATTTCAAAGACAATTAAAATACTCAGAACCTTCAACCACTCACCAAACATAACACACCTGCAGTGAACCTCCTGTCAGAGACCAATTAACAAACCGATCCCAAGACAAAATCGCTCTGATTTTGTCCAAAGACTTTTGAGTCAAACAATTTTGGGTCTTCTCGGCTGTAGTTATGTCCTCCTCTATACTTGTGTAATAATCCCCGTTGAGACAACGTCGGGAATTCAGAATTCGTTATTAAGTTTCGTCCACAGCTCTCACAACATCCGTTCCTCTACTTCTACTGCTCCTTCACGCTGTTGGCAGACAGCGTGAGAGGGAGAGAGACTGCCGCGGCCCGCCACGTGGCAGGCTCTGGACCACGGTACCAGCGTGGCTTCCCCCTTCGTTCCTCTGCACACTGACCACATACTGTCCTTTTCCGCCCCTTTTAATCTCTGGCCCACGTGATGCCCCGCAGCCAATCCTCAGCCACACCCCTGGAACTTTCCAGAAGCCACTGTACAGCTCCAGGGCCATGCCCCTAGCTCGACTCCCCATTGGTTGCGGGCTGAAGCCAGCAGAGCCAATCATCATCCTCCAGGTGTAACCTTCCCATTACATCAGGGCCACGCCCCTGGCTCGACTCCCCATTGCTTGTGGGTTGAGGCCGGCAGAGCCCATAATTATCATACAGGTGTAACCTCACATTACACTTGCAAAAGAATATCTGTACTGGTTTGAAACATTTAGGCTCGCCTTCCTACTATACAGCCTAGGTTAAACCAGACTTTGTATGTGTTTGTGAATGTATGGTATATCATTGTTTAACCAGAATTGATTATGTGAGAAGTTCACAGATCCTTGAAAGATCTGGAAACAGTTTAATGAGTGAGCTACTCTGGCAGGCAAGGCAGCGTTTTTTAGGTCTACCAACGCATGCCAAAGTAGCTACCGTTTTGCTGGTGTGGCACACACTTTAGAAGATATGGACTCGTGGTACTCCAGGATTTGGAACTAATACCAGTAATGTCAAGATGGGCCACTATGGAGGAGGCTTGTTAAGGACCCTACTGGACAGTTTGAGGCAGTCACCCTCCCAAAACAATGAAGCATGGAGGTTCGATGTTCGCAATGAGCAGAGCGCTGGGTGGCTAAACATAAGTGGGCAGAGTGGGGAGCACAATTTGTATATCTGCCAGTCATCTTAGTCAGTTAACCCATAATACCTGGGCCTGGCTATGACTTCCTGCCAGAGAGCTTTCAACGATTTACGTGGCTTCAAAGTACAATGATTAATGGCAGTTCATGTTGCGTGTGTATGTGTAGTGCCTGAAAGTACGCGCCACACGCTGAAGTCGGTGTACGCGCGCACGGCGTACAGTGGGAGCAAACGAGATCGAGGTGTTGTTGTTGCTAGGCGCCAACAGCCTTGTTGGTGGCATAGTGGCTCTCGCTGGGATCATCGCTGCCCCATTCACATTTGGTGCCTCTGCTCTAATAGCAGGTGTGGTGTGAGCTGGGATTGGCATCACAGGTGGTTTTGCGATAGCTGGGAGCAGCTGTGGGGGCTGATGCCCCCCTACTCCTCTCCCCCTTCCGCCCCTTCTCGCCGGGCTGCCGCCAATCGGGTGATCGGCCTCCCCGCACCAGTGTCCAGTCTGTGAAGCATGGCTAGTGGCTGGCTCCCCACTGCCTCGGGTTATCCCACTCACTCCTCATGTACACTACCCCAAATGTCCGGAGGTGGCTGCGTGCTCGCGCGTGCCTGCTCAGGTTGCTTGCCACGGCTCGCGCTAAAAATAGCGCGGCTGGGTGCAGGTAATGAGTTACTACGCAGTGCAGCCTCACTCGCACGCATGCTCTAATTACGCACCACGCCAACACCCTTAATGCGATCGTCGCTCCGCGGACACACTGCATAAAGCGCGCTGTGTAAATAGGTACGCAAGCGCAAGCACCGGGCACAACGACGATCGTATTGATGATAATATTCATGCGTTAATCCTCTGTGCAAACACGCGCGGTGAGCGCAAGCACCGGGCACAATGACGATAGTATTGATTATAATATTCGAGGGTTAATTCTCTGTTCAAACATGCACGCGAACGTCAGCGATCGTGTATGATTGAATACACGCCGATCGTCACACGTAAGCACGTACTCACACCACCCCTACGCTCTCCACACACACACAGAAACCACACGGCGTCGTTGCTCTGTGCTAAAGTTTATTACTGGCTTGCCCAAAGAAAAACCCTGCGTGATCCGGAGCAAAATACCCAGCGAGCAGTGTTCCACCTATCTCTATCCAAACCTACTCTTTGGTTCTTTCGGTAAAGTCACGTATATAGATAAAATAATAAATTAAATACTAGCATACGACGTTTCGATTGCAACACAAGCAATCATCATCAGGTATAAATGAAATAGAAACACAAATCTAGTATACTTAGAAATGTAATGTAATACAACAGAGAGTCGGATAACATAACAGTCAACACCCTACCTGATTGATTACGTTCTTCCTGAGAATACTAAATTTGAGAGAGAGATAAAACCAAGAACCAGAGACATATAGACAGACATATAAGCAGACAGATATCACAGAGATACATAGAGAGAGACAAAACATAGGCACACAGAGAAACCACGCCTCTGTGTCGAGGCCTTAAATAGAAAGAGGGGGTGGGGGCGGAGAGAGAGGGAGGGGTTAGAGAAATTAGCATGTCAATGAGTGGCACGGTGAGTGGTACGGTGCAAAAGCTTGAAAAAATTAGGAGACAGGGAGAGAGAACACACTAAATTAAATAACATAGCAAAATTTCGAAATGTAATGTAATGCAACACAGAGAGTCGGTCAACACACAATTAACGCATAGCCTGGTTGATTACGTTTTTCAAAGATTGCTAAGTTTGAAGTTAAGTGTGAAATTTTAAAGAGAGACAAGACACAAACACGAAGAACAGACAAGCAGAGAGGGAGAGGGACAACAGCCGAGACACACAGAGAGAGCAGAACATAAGAATGACAACACGAGTGGAGACAGAGAAAGTACACACAATCAAATAAACCTAGCAAAATTTCGAAATGTAATGCAATGCAACACATGTAATGCAATGCAACACAGAGGGTCGGCAACACACAATTAACGCATAGCCTGGTTGATTACGTTTTCTATCCAAACCCTCAGGGAACCCTCGCGCTATTCCTCACCCCTCGGACGTACTCACGGTATCCCACGGACGCGATGGGAGTCGGAGGGATGAGGGTCGGAGAGGTTTCTGCCTGGGTTGAGTTGTAGCTGCATCGCCAGCATCCCTCGGACGCTACGAGCGGCTGGAAGTTCGATGGGGTCGCTGGCTGACTCGAGGAGAACTGCCCTTACGTTTTTCCTCTTCCCTCCTTTTATCTCTTCCCCATTCAAAAATCCCTGGCCAAGTTGTGTTCCCCTCCCAGCCAATCGGGCGCCTACCTTTCGATTTTCAACCGATGCCCCGCCCCCACCTGTCGTTTTCCTTTCCCTTGCTCTCCAACCCATTGTCTGCGTGACTGTCCTACTCCTCGTGCTTCCCGCGTTGCTCGCTGCTGCCAAATCGGGCGCCTACCTGGCGTGTGGCTCTCACTTGCTTGACCACCCGTTGTTTACGTGCCCGTCGTTTTCCTCCCAATTGCTTCCTACCCATTGTCTACGTGTTCGTCCTCCCTCCCATATTCTTGATTGAGGTTTTTATCTTTAGCCAGCTCGCTAGGTGTTTTGCTTTCCCCACGGCCCTATTCCCCTGTGTTCGGTGTGTTCTCATTGCGGTTGCTCGGTGAGCTCGCTGTGGCCATACAATTTTAAGTTAATCCACGGGGCTGCAGTGCAATTCGGCCTGGGGGGGGGGTCAGCCAATCTCCTGGAACTGGAAAACCGTGGGGCATCCCCACGAGGGGCCCTCGGGTAAAAACCCAGGGTGCCAGGTGACCCCCCCACGAGGCCCTATGTGGATTTATGTGTGTGTTTAGAGGGGGTGTGTGTGGGGATAGCAGCGCCGGTAGAGTGGCTCCATTGCTGTGACACCACACAGCTTTTCCAAGATCTTCATGCGTAAATATCAACTCAAAGCCACTGAAACAGCCATTAAGTGGGACACAAATGCTGGAAGAGCTCATGAATTCACTGATGAACCGCAATGAAACAAGCATCATGCTCACATATTTCGACAAGCAAGACCACAGAGCTTATTCTAAATAGATTTGAAGCATTCGTAACTGCAGGAATTATTCTGTGGTTCTTTGAAAGAAATAAAATTAAATAACAATAGAATATGACGTTTCGATTGCAACACAAGCAACCATCATCAGGTACAAATGAATGAGAAAACAAACATATTTCGATTTAAAGCTTTCGTGACTGCAGGGATTCATCTTAGTTCTTTCGGTAAAGTCACGTAGAAGGGAAGTAATAAAATAATAAAAATAAAACATAATAAAATAATTCTCACGACGTTTCGGCCACAACGCAAGCAGCCGTCCTCAGGTGAAGAATGAAACACTATGCAGGATTAGCAGCATCAAAGGGAGGGGGAAGGGGGGTAGCATTAACAAAGGAAAGGAATGTTAATAGTATGTAGCTGCAGTTGCTAAACAACCACGTAAAAAACTAAAGTATAAACTACATAGCATCATCAGTATACTTACTATACTATACAATAAGCTGAGTTACTAACAGTAAGTAATACATTACAATTCTACGTCGTAAAAATTATATAATACGCTTCCATCTAAACTTTGTTCTCTTACATCACACGAGTCTACACCGTACTATATACTGCCATAGACAAACCCAACATTAAATTATATACTGTATTGCTATAAACCACCCTATACCGTATACATTGTAATATTACACTATGTATTATTCTACCCACCATAATGTATATCACACTGCTATATGTTTACTATACAATTACGATACTATATATTACTTTGTACATTGTATTAAGCATATAAATGTTATACTATTTGTTATTATACACTGTACCATTGACCGTCGTGTCAATAATACATAGTGTTATATTAAAATTTATATAATTTAATGTTGGGTTTGTCTATGGCAGTATATAGTACGGTGTAGACTCGTGTGATGTAAGAGAACAAAGTTTAGATGGAAGCATATTATATAATTTTTACGACGTAGAATTGTAATGTAGTACTTACTGTTAGTAACTCAGCTTATTGTAGAGTATAGTAAGTATACTGATGATGCTATGTAGTTTATACTGTAGTTGTTTATGTAGTTTATACTTTAGTTTTTGTTTTTACGTGGTTGTTTAGCAACTGCAGCTACATACTATTAACATTTCTTTCCTTTGTTAATGCTACCTCCCTTCCCCCTCCCTTTGATGCTGCTAATCCTGCATAATGCACGGGCATAATATTAATTTGAAACCCCCCGCCCACCTCCTACGCATTTTCCATATGCTAAATTCCTCTTGATATGCAAATTATTTTGTCTAGGCGCTCTTCTTCCCACCCCCCCCCAACCCAGCTTAAATATACGCTCCAAGCTTGGTGGTGTTTCATTCTTCACCTGAGGACGGCTGCTTGCGTTGTGGCCGAAACGTCGTGAGAATTATTTTATTATGTTTTATTTTTATTATTTTATTACTTCCCTTCTACGTGACTTTAACGAAAGAACCAAGAAGAAAAAAACAAACATAGTAAACTTGGAAATATAATGCAATACAACACAGAGAGTCGGCCAACACAAGAGTCAACACCCCATTTGGTTGATTACGTTCTTCCAAAGATTATTAAATTTGAGAGAGAGTCAAAACATAGACACGGAGACACACAGACAGACACACAAGCAGAGAGAGACTCACACAGAGACAAACAGAGAGAGACACACACGTAGGCACACAGAAAGACAACGTCTCTGTGTCGAGGCCTTAAATAGAGAGATAGGGGGGGCAGAGGGGGAGTTGTGTGGAATTCCTGCCCATAGGGGATGGACAAGCTGGACACTGGACTTCTAAATAAAAAAGCACGAAGCATTGTGTGGAATTTCAGCCCATAGCAGCCGGAGGAGAGAATTGTCTTATGAACAAGCACGGGCATAATGACTTTAAACCCCTCGCCAAACCTCCTACGCATTTCATAAGTAGTACTAATCGCATATCTGCATTTCCCATAAATATGCTAAATTCCTCATGACCGAGAAGATGGATTCTGGCTCAGCAATCATTGGAAGGACGTAATAAACCATTTCGGATCTTAACTGATTGTGTTCACGTTTACGGTGACTTTCAGACCGCGTTCCACTCACTGGCATTGACTATATATCTTGTATTCTCCGCAGGGAATGGATTCTTTGCTCCGCTGCAAGTCTCCTCCAACTACTCTCCCATTGACAAATTTCGTTGCTTCCTCTTAGTATCTTTCACACGACGGTCAATGGTACAGTGTATAATCTATATATATAAAATCGTGCATGTCTGTCTGTCTGTGTGTGTGTGTGTGTGGATTTCGGACCATACGCACTTTCATTGGACGGCGGTTGCCCCTAGCAACGGCTAGCGACGCCTTCGCCGCTTTCATTGGACCTGGCAACGGCTAGCGACGCCTTCGCCAAGGGCTGCAGTTTCATTGGACGGCGGTTGCCCCTGCTAACGGCTAGCCACGCCTTCGCCACTTTCATAGGCTCCGTAAACAATTAAATAATAGCCATTACACAGTATTGTTGGAGCGCTGAGGGGGGGGGGAGGAAGGCACGCCACCCGTACCCTGCCTTTGCCGGCTGGACAATTTTGGCGAGGCCGCAGGCTCTGCACGCTACTAGGCCTCGACACCCACCACGCCACTCTGAGGTAAATTCATCAAAGTTTTTCCTACTCTTCACTCCACCCCCACCACAATGTGTGCAATTTATATTACTTTTAAACCCAACGCGCCAACAATCGATTACTTAAATGTTCACTGTACAAATAGTCATTAAGCTGGGTCAGCGTACTGCCAGTCTATCATGTAGACTGTAGCCTGCTTATTAAACTCGGTGAGCGTACTGCCACTCTATCATGTACACTCTAGCCTGCTTATGAAGCTGAGTGCGTGTACTGCCAGTCTATAATGTGGACTGTAGCCTGGTTATTATAATCGATTCTTTATATGTTCTTTGTACAAATAGTCATTAAGCTGGTTGAGCGACCCCAGTTCCATTCCAACTCATGCCCACCACCGCTGACGATTATTTGAAACGGACCTGGGCCTCCCCTAGGTCGACTCAGCCTCAAACGCGTAACTGCTGTCGTGTGTGAACATCGTCACTGGGGAGACAAAGGCGGCCGGCCATCGTGGATCCAAGTCCCGGGCGAAGCCGGGTCATGTGTATGTGTGTATGTGTTTATGTGTATGTCTGTGTGTCTCTATGTATGTGTGTATGTATGTGTGTATGTGTTTGTGTGTATGTGTGTGTGTATGTATGTCGGTTTTTTTGTTTGTCTTTATGTGTATGTCTGCGTGTCTGTATGTATGTGTGTATGTACGTGTGTGCATGTGTTTGTGTGCATGTATGTGTGTGTGTATGTATGTGTGTGTATGTGTTTCTGTGTATGTATGCGTGTGTACGTATGTGTATTATGTGTGTGTCTGTGTGTCTGCATGTATGTGTGTGTATTGTGTATGTGTTTGTGTGTATGTATGTGTGTTTGTGTGTATGTGTTTGTCTCTGTGTATGTATGTGTGTGTATGTGTTTGTGTGTATGTCTGTGTGTGTATGTATGTATGTGTGTTATGTGTGTCTCTGTGTGTCTGCATGTATGTCTGTGTGTATTGTGTATGTGTTTGTGTGTGTGTTTGTGTGTATGTGTATGTCTGTGTGTATGTATGTGTGTGTATGTGTGTATATGTGTTTGTGTGTATGTGTGTGTATGTATGTGTGTGTATGTGTTTGTATGTGTTTGTGTGTTTACGCTCGCATTACACAAATGTCTTGCAGGTCTAAGGCGTTCCTCGCGCAGCATTGCCGCTTTATTATTGCAGTCGTTTACTGCCGTGCGCACCCTGAAAGTCGTGTGTGTCTGCAGCAAGCGCCTGTATGTGTACCTATGGACGCGCGCGCGTGTGTTGTGTAGGGGGAACGGTAGTGTAGTGCTTAGCGTGCTGTCTGTGTCTGTGTGTGTGTGTCTGTGTGTGTGTCTGTGTGTGTGTCTGTGTGTGGTGTGTGGGGAGCGGTAGTGTAGTGCTTAGCATGCTGTCTGTGTGTCTGTGTGTGTGTGTGTCTGTCTGTGTCTGTCTGTGTGTGTCTGCGTGTGTCTGTGTGTGTGTCTGTGTGTGTGTCTGTGCGTGTGTGGTGTGTGAGGAGCAGTGGGTGTAGTGCTTAACGCTACGCTGCGCTACCAACCCGGCGAACCGAGTTCGATTCCCGCTCACGGCCACCACCGGTGACGATTATTTGAACCTCCCCTAGGTCGACTCAGCCTCAAACGAGTAACTGGTGTGGCATATTAACATCGGCACTGGGGAGACAAAGGCGGCCGGGCGTGGTGGATCCAAGTCCCGGGCGAAGCCGGGTCATGTGTATGTGTGTATATGTTTGTGTATGTCTGTGTGTCTGTATGCATGTGTGTATGTATGTGTGTGTATGTGTTTGTGTGTATGTGTGTGTGTATGTGTAGAGGTGTAATTGTGCATGGCCACGGATGTTGAGGTGTAATTGTGCATGGCCACGGATGGCTAACAAACACAAGGGGCGGGGTTACGGCCGTACACAGGGGAGGTGCTCGCACCGACGTCCGCACCTGCATCCCCCACGGGCCCCTCCCGGGGGCCGAGCCCTATAAAAGGTGGTGAGCCGGAGGGCTCGAGGTCGGAGCTCAGCTTTAACCAGAGAAGAAGGAAGACCTGCTAGAATAGGCCCCAGAGCTCCCCTGGCTCGCTGTCCTTATAAGGGCCGACCAGGGCAAGCCGGTGGCGTGGCCCTGAGAGCCCAGACCGACGAGCAGGTCTGGAGACTCAGGGTGCCGGGATCCCAGCTTGACCAGGGCTGGGATAGATAGCCTCCCCTAGCTCCGTAGTGGAGGACTTGGGCATAGGTTAGCGGGGTTAGCTGTTGTGTATCCCTGTAGCCAAGTGACCCGTAATTACTGTGTATGCACAAGTTGGTGTAATAAACAAGTGTGCCTCCGATCCTGTCGTCAAGCCTCCTACATACTTACTACATCTGGCGTCAGAAGTAAAACGTTCAACGATGGACACACGAGGGACGACACGTACCAGGGAGTCGGAGATAGAAGACGCCACGGCCGAATCACCACCAGAGATGGCCGGGGTCGGATCGGAGCAGCCAGGGCCGAGTACGCCCGCGCTGCTACGACAGGAAGGAGGGGATGCGTCGGCCGAAGGACTCCGGCTGGCTCACTCCCGCCTGGCGGAGTTGCTCTACGCCGCGGCCGCCGCGTTGGAGGAGATCACGCGGCTGGGGGCTGGAGGGGCTGCGCGGGACGGCGACAGCAGCCGACGCGCGGCAACGTTTCCCGCCACCCCGACGCGGCTCGCGGTTAAATTTCCCGCCATCACTACAGTGCGAGCAGAGGGCGGGGCCGGCCCGCGTCAGGTGACTGCTGAGCGCCAAGCACAAGCCGTGACATCATCAACACCGGCCAGCCAGCACGTCAACATCAGAGCGATCGGCGATGCCATGCTCGCAGCCCGCCCACACTGTATCATCTGCTGGGAGCGACGGAGAGCAATCTGCAGCCACGGACGTCGCGTTACAGCAGCGTCTGCCGCCTCTCAAAGAATTCGTGGGCGTGGACGGAGACTGGGGCGGCTTCAAGAGGCGGTTCATCGCTCATCAAGAGATGGCGAACTGGTCGGACGCCGAGGCTCTACGCGCGCTGCCGGCGATGCTGGACAACGACGCCCTGGCTACCCTCACCTCGGCGCCTAAGGAAAAGCACGCCACTCTGCACCTGGCGCTGCAGCTGCTGTCAGCCGTCTATGGGCCGCCTTCGGACTGCAGGCAGCTGTTCCACGATCGGCATCGGGGCGCCAACGAATTGCCCCTGGCCTTCCGGACGGCTCTCCTGGCCCTGGCGAAGGCTGCTTTTCCACGGATGGACGAGGAAGGAGTGGATGCCATGGTGGCTGAGAAGCTGCTGCTACTCGCTGATGAGCTGGACGTCAACGTCCTGGCTCAAGACGACGCAGAGATGTCGTCCCTGCTGGTCGCGCGCCACATCCACGGGGGCTTGCGGTCCCTACGTCGAAAGGCGGCCAAGGGGGCGGCCGGCCATGCCATGGCGGCCACCGCCCTCCCATTGGAGGAGGTCTGCGGGGTGGAGCGGCGAGGGGAATGGAGATCGGCGGCACCACAGGCTCGGAATGGACCGAGCCGCCAGGAGCAGCCCAGGCCATCTGGGGCGCTCACACGCTGCTACAACTGTGGCCTACAAGGCCACGTTGCATCAGGATGCCGGGCTCCCCGTCAGCGCGGGGCGACACCTCGTCAGGACGCCACGCCGTCTCCTCCCAAGCTCCAGCAGAGAAATACGGCGAGTCGTGGCACCTCACACGTTTGGCCCATGCACACATCCGACACACACTTGCGCGCTCAACTAAACAGGGCTCGAAAATCGCCATCCGTCGCGCGCGATTGTTCTGAAATGCGGCGAGCGCTCCAACCGGGTCAGTGGTCGGAGCTCGCCCATTGTGTCGTTGCTGCGTTGGCGGGATCATCGGTTGTGGTCGGTCATATTGATGGGGTAGAGGTGCGGATTTTAATTGACACAGGGGCATCGGCGACCATTATATCTGATTTGATTTATAACATCCTTCCCGTTCAAAGTCGTCCCTTGCTCCCTGTTGACGTGCCATGCTATGCTGCTAACGGGGGCTCGCTGGGCATTATTGGGCAAATCCGCGCCAAAATTTGCATTGGAGACATTAAATTATCCGGGCCTGTTTTGGTTTCCTCCTCACTCGCGGTTCCGTGCCTGTTGGGGACGGATTTCTTGGCCAAAATGCCCATCCGTATCCTGATTGACCAGGGGTGCATCGAGCTCCCATCGGGCCGACGTGTTACATTTTTGTCTTCCCCCACCACGGAGCGTCGGGCGTTTGCCACCGTGCAGGCGCTCGTGACAAAAACTGTGCGCGTACCTCCGGGGGCTCAGATGCTCGTCCCTCTTAGGTTGCGTCGGCCGTTTGCTGAAGGGGTTGTGGATCGGGGGGTCTTGTTGGGACCATCTCGAGCCGGGGTCAATGGACCCGATTTGCTAGCGGCTCAGACCATGGTGAGAGGGGATGGGGACCCCTTCATTGCAGTCCTTAATGTAGGATCGCGAACGGCCGTGGTTCCTCAAGGGACCGTGCTTGCACACGCAACGCCGGTACCCTATGAGGAACCACTCGTGGGTCAGGTAACCACCGATCCTCCGTCGCGACCGCATTCGGACTGTGATGACGGATGGCTGGATGCGCTTTGCGCGGGATCAGTGGACCTGTCCGACTCGCAGCGCGCGCAGCTGCGAGTTCTCCTGAGCGAATTTGCTGACGTTTTTAGTCAACACAAATTTGATATTGGTTGTACTAAATTGCTGCGACACCATATTGACACGGGTGACAGCGCGCCAATCCGCCAAAATCCCTTTCGGTTGAGTCCCGCCGAAAAGGATCATGTCAAATCGGCTGTTGATGACATGCTAGCCGCCGATATCATTTCCCCTTCCAACAGCCCGTGGGGCGCGCCGATCGTTTTGGTGAAAAAACACGACGGCTCACTGCGGTTTTGTGTCGACTTTCGGCGTTTGAACAAAATTTCTGTGGCAGATGCGTACCCGCTTCCTCGAATGGATGAGTCGCTCGATGCCTTGGCGGGGGCGCGATTCTTTTCCACCCTCGATTTACTATCTGGATTCTGGCAGCTTCCTCTGGATGACGAATCAAAACCTAAGACTGCTTTTCGTACACCGCAAGGTCTCTTCCAATTTAACCGGTTGCCGATGGGTTTACATTCTGCGCCGGCAACTTTTCAGCGGTTAATGGAACTGGTCTTGGCAGGCTTGCAATGGGATTCGTGTTTAATTTACTTGGACGATGTCATCGTCTTTAGCAAATCCTTCGAGGAACACCTCCAGAGGTTGCGTGCTGTTTTTCTCAAAATGCGGGCTGCCAATTTAAAATTTAAACCGCAGAAGTGCCATTTGCTCCGCGAATCGGTGCAGTATTTGGGTCACATTGTTGGGCGCTCGGGGATATCCACTGATCCCGCCAAAACGGAATGCGTCAGCTCCTGGCCGACTCCCACCTCGGTGGGAGAGGTCAGGAGTTTCATTGGGTTCGCGTCGTATTATCGACGGTTTGTGGCTGACTTCGCTACGATCGCGAAACCATTGCATGCCTTGACGTCCAAGGGAGTCAGGTTTCATTGGGGGCCGGAGGAGGAAGCTGCTTTTCACACCCTCCGGAATGCCCTGGTGGGGGCTCCGCCGTTGAATTACCCCGATTTCTCACAACCCTTCTTGCCCGATACAGATGCAAGTAACACGGGCATCGGGGGCGTGCTGTCCCAGCTCATTGGGGGCGTAGAGCATGTCGTGGCTTACGGTAGTCGGGTACTGTCTCCAGCCGAACAATGGTACTGCGTTACCCGTCGGGAATTATTGGCAATTGTTTATTTCATTCAGCAGTACCGCCCGTATCTGTACGGTCGGCGTTTCACCGTCCGTACAGATCATGCGGCCCTACAGTACGCCCTGCGGGTTCAACAACCATCGGGCCAGTTGTCTCGATGGTTGGAGATTCTCCAAGACTATGACTTTGTCACCACATATCGTAAGGGCGTCCGCCACACGAACGCTGACACCCTGTCGCGGTTGCCACCCACTTCGGAGTGCGCTTGCCTCTTGGGTTCGGGGCGTTGTAGGCCCCCGAACGTCACCACCGATTCGGTCCTCGTGGCCGCCGCCGATGCGCCTTTGGCTTCGGGTCCTATCGAGCAAGAAGGGAGGGATTTGTTGCTGGGGTTGTCGGTCGCGGAATGGGGACGCCTCCAAATGGAGGACACCTCCCTCCTCGCTCTGCGCCGTCGCGCCGGGGGGGTTGGTCAGGGGGTGGCGAACGTTGACTCGTGGGGGTTGTTCCAGGGTCTTTTAATGCACTGGGACGGAAAAACCCGCCGCCAGCGGCTCGTGGTGCCTGCAGCATTAAGGGGTAAGGTGGTATGGGCTGTTCATGAGCGGCTTCTGCACTTGGGGGTTCACAAGACCTTTGCCACGCTCCAGCTCGATTTCTTCTGGCCGGGCATGGCAAAGGACGTGGGGGATCTCCTGGGGTCGTGCACGCAATGCGCGCAGCGGAAGCCACCTGCTAGGGGGTCCCAACCCTCCGCTGCAGTCCATAAAGGTTTCCCGGGTTAACGATCTCGTTGCTCTAGACATACTCGGCCCATTTCCCGCTACACCCAGGGGGAATAGGTATTTATTGACAGGGGTCGAGTACTTCACGAGATGGCCTATGGCCTGGCCCCTGGCCAACCAGTCGGCAGCAGCCATCGCGGAGACCTTTGTCCAGGGCTATGTCCTCGACAAGGGTGCTCCGGAACGGCTGCTTACTGACCAGGGTAAGAATTTTTCGGGAAAACTCCTCCGCGAGGTGTGCGACCTCTTGGGTACGGAGAAAATTCGGACCTCCCCGTATCACCCACAAACTGACGGGATGGTGGAACGGCTGCATCGGACCATCACGTCTATGCTGTCCCAGCAGGTGTCAGTATCCCAGACAGATTGGGACCTTCGCATAGCCGGTGTGTTGCAGGCCTACAGGATGGCTCCCCATGCGGCCACCGGATTTTCCCCTTTCTTTTTAATGTATGGACGCGAGGCTAACCCCCCTGTAACGACCCAGCTGAAGCTCTCGGCGCCCCAGGCGAAGTCTAACTTGTCCGAACACGTTAAATTTAACATCAGCAAATTGTCTGAGGCGCGGGAAGCGGCCGTGCAAAATTCTGAACTCCGCCAGAGGGCGAACGAGAGGCTTCGGCTGGGGCGGGTACATGTGTTCAAATGGAAACCAGGGGACAGGGCATGGTTGCACTGTCCCCAGGTGCCGCTGGCAACCTCGTCAAAATTGGTACGGCTGTGGCGGGGGCCATTGGAGGTCGTACAGGTCTTGCGGCCGCAATGTGTTCGCGACAAATGGGGGAGGCGTCGGTGGTACGTGCACCCCTCAAGGTTGAAACCGTTCATCGCGCCGCCCCGTGGTTCACACACACACACGCATGGCCAAACGTGTGAGGGTTCCGCCGACTCCCCGACGTCGCTGCTCTCGCCTAACCTGACATCAACTGTTCCGTCTCCAGGTGCAACAGGAGTGACGGGTCCACGCCCGCCAACCCCTCCCGGAGGGGTCGGGGGTCACTCGGCAGCGACGCCAGACTCTCTTGCACCCGGATCGTCAATAACCGCCACTGAGCGTGCCGGGACGGGCCCTTGTGACGGGCCCGCCGCGAGAACGCGCGCCAAAACGCGCAGACTATTGTGAGGTTGGCCGTTGGGAGGCCTTGCGGACAGTGGGGGGGGGTGGCGTCCGGAGTGCGTGTATATATGTCGGTTTTGGGGTATTTATTCGGGGGGGTGCGTCGGGTTATTTTTTTTCTCTTCCTGTTGTTGTTCTTGTTATGGTTCTCTTTGTTCTTGTTAAAATTACGCGAGGCACACACACGGTTTTCGGGTGAGATGCACCTTTATTCTAATTTTTTTTGCAGCCGGGGACGGCTGCGAGCTGTACAGGGGGGGGTGATGTAGAGGTGTAATTGTGCATGGCCACGGATGTTGAGGTGTAATTGTGCATGGCCACGGATGGCTAACAAACACAAGGGGCGGGGTTACGGCCGTACACAGGGGAGGTGCTCGCACCGACGTCCGCACCTGCATCCCCCACGGGCCCCTCCCGGGGGCCGAGCCCTATAAAAGGTGGTGAGCCAGAGGGCTCGAGGTCGGAGCTCAGCTTTAACCAGAGAAGAAGGAAGACCTGCTAGAATAGGCTCCAGAGCTCCCCTGGCTCGCTGTCCTTATAAGGGCCGACCAGGGCAAGCCGGTGGCGTGGCCCCGAGAGCCCAGACCGACGAGCAGGTCTGGAGACTCAGGGTGCCGGGATCCCAGCTTGACCAGGGCTGGGATAGATAGCCTCCCCTAGCTCCGTAGTGGAGGACTTGGGCATAGGTTAGCGGGGTTAGCTGTTGTGTATCCCTGTAGCCAAGTGACCTGTAATTACTGTGTATGCACAAGTTGGTGTAATAAACAAGTGTGCCTCCGATCCTGTCGTCAAGCCTCCTACATACTTACTACATATGTATGTGCGTTTTTTTGTATGTGTTTATGTGTATGTCTGCGTGTCTGTATGTATGTGTGTATGTACGTCTGTGGATGTGTTTATGTGTATGTATGTGTGTGTCTATGTATTGTGTGTATGTGTTTCTGTGTATGTATCTGTGTGTATGTATGTGTGTTATGTGTCTGTCTGTGTGTCTGCATGTATGTGTGTGTGTATTGTCTATGTTTTTGTGTGTATGTATGTGTGTGTTTGTGTGTATGTGTATGTCTGTGTGTATGTATGTGTGTGTATGTGTGTGTATGTGTTTGTGTGTATGTGTGTGTATGTATGTGTGTGTATGTGTTTGTATGTGTTTGTGTGTTTACGCTCGCATTACACAAATGTGTTGCAGGTCTAAGGCGTTCCTCGCGCAGCATTGCCGCTTTCTTTTTTCAGTCGTTTACTGCCGTACGCACCCTGACAGTCGTGTGTGTCTGCAGCAAGCGCGTGTATGTGTACCTATGGACGCGCACGCGTGTGTTGTGTAGGGGGAACGGTAGTGTAGTGCTTAGCGTGCTGTCTGTGTCTGTGTGTGTGTGTCTGTGTGTGTGTGTCTGCGTGTGTCTGTGTGTGTGTCTGTGTGTGTGTCTGTGCGTGTGTGGTGTGTGAGGAGCGGTGGGTGTAGTGGTTAACGCTACGCTGCGCTACAAACCCGGCGAACCGAGTTCCATTCCCGCTCACGGCCACCACCGGTGACGATTATTTGAACCTCCCCTAGGTCGACTCAGCCTCAAACGAGTAACTGGTGTGGCGTATTAACATCGCCACTGGGGAGACAAAGGCGGCCGTGCGTGAGTGGTGAGGGAGGGAGAGTGGTGAGGGAGGGAGAGTGGTGAGGGAGGGACAGTGGTGAGGGAGGGAGAGTGGTGAGGGAGGGACTCAGCCGCAAAACGAGTAACTGGTGTGGCGTATTAACATCGCCACTGGGGAGACAAAGGCGGCCGTGCGTGAGTGGTGAGGGAGGGAGAGTGGTGAGGGAGGGAGAGTGGTGAGGGAGGGACAGTGGTGAGGGAGGGAGAGTGGTGAGGGAGGGACTCAGCCGCAAAACGAGTAACTGGTGTGGCGTATTAACATCGCCACTGGGGAGACAAAGTCGGCCGTGCGTGAGTGGTGAGGGAGGGAAAGTGGTGAGGGAGGGAGAGTGGTGAGGGAGGGACAGTGGTGAGGGAGGGAGAGTGGTGAGGGAGGGACTCAGCCTCAAACGAGTAACTGGTGTGGCGTATTAACATCGCCACTGGGGAGACAAAGGCGGCCGTGCGTGAGTGGTGAGGGAGGGAGAGTGGTGAGGGAGGGAGAGTGCTGACGGAGGGAGAGTGGTGAGGGAGGGAGAGTGGTGAGGGAGGGACTCAGCCGCAAAACGAGTAACTGGTGTGGCGTATTAACATCGCCACTGGGGAGACAAAGGCTGCCGGCCGTGGTGGATACAAGTCCCGGGCGAAGCCGGGTAGTACAGCTAGTAATAAATAGTATAAAATTGTAATGATTAATACAATGTACAAAGTAATATATAGTATCGTAATTGTATAGTGAATATACAGCAGTGTGATATACATTAGGGTGGGTAGAATAATACATAGTGTAATATTACAATGTATAAGGTATATAGCAATACAGTATATAATTTAATGTTGGGTTTATCTATGGCAGTATATAGTACGGTGTAGACTCGTGTGATGCAAGAGAATAAAGTTTATATGGAAGCCTATTATATGTTTGCGACATAGAATTGTAATGTATTACTTACTGTTAGTAACTCAGCTTATTGTAGAGTATATTTAGTATACTGATGATACTATGTAGTTTATACTTTAGTTGTTTACGTGGTGGTTTAGTTATTGCAGCTACATACTATTAATACTCCTTCCCTTTATTAATGCTACCCCTATCCCCTCCCTTTGATGCTGCTAATCCTGCATAATGCACGGGCATAATGACTTTAAACCTCTCGCCAAACCTCCTACGCATTTCACGAGCAGTACTAATCGCATATCTGCATTTCCCATAAATATGCTAAATTCCTCTTGATATGCAAATTATTTTGTCAAGGCGCTCTTCGCCCTCCATCCCAGCTTAAATAGTCGCTCCAAGCCTGGGGCTTGTCATTCAGACTCTGTCTCCTCGACAGACCTGTTCTCCACCTGAGGACGGCTGCTTGCATTGTGGCCGAAACGTCGTGAGAATTATTTTATTATGTTTTATTTTATTATTTTATCATTTCCATTCTATGTGACTTTACCGAAAGAACGAAGAAGATGAATCCCTGCAGTCACGAAAGCTTTAAATCGAAATATTTTTCTCGTTGGCCCATTGCTTGGCCCCTGCCAGATCAATCGGCTTCATCCATCGTTGACACTTTTGTGAACGGCTACGTGATGGATAAAGGGGCGCTGGAAAAGTTGCTCACTGATCAGGGTTGGAACTTTACTTCCAAGATATTGCGTGACGTTTGCAGTGTCTTGGGTACCAGGAAGATTTGTACGTCTCCCTATCATCCTCAGACGGATGGTATGGTTGAGCTCTTAAATCGTACCTTGTCCACCATGCTGTGCCAAACGGTCAATGAGAGGCAGGTTGACAGTGTCCTTTCTGCTTACCGAATGGCGCCTCACGCTTCTACGGGATACTCACCGTTCTTCCTCGTGTACGGGAGGGAGAACGTGCCACCCGTTGATGTTCATTTGGGTTCCCCGGTTATACCTCCAAAGTCGATTCTTCCTGACCATGTCCAAGAATCTCTTAGATGGGTTTCTAAGGCACGGGAGGTTGCCAGGGTGAATACCTCCAGGACCCAGGCTTGAAATGAGCGTTGTGCGCGGAGGTTGGGGATGATGCTTGGCTTCATTGCCTGCAGGTGCCCCGTTGGCACCTCTCCCATGCTCCACAAACCATGGCAGGGCCAGGTGAAAATTATTGAGGTTTTGCGTCCTCAGTGTGTTCGCGTTCGTCATAGCCACCGGCATTGGTTTGTTCGCCCGTCGCAATTGAAGCCATTTGTTGCTCCCGTTGGGCCATCGTCATCTCCAGATCCCGGGTTCCCGGTGCCTGACGTGTCCAACCGGCCTGCCACCCCTGTGCAAGGTGATCCTCCGAAGTTTGTTTCTTTACCGCCCACAGCGCCCTTGAGTGAGACGGCGGGACCGGCGGACGCCGCTATCCCACCATGCCCACCTGCGCTGGATCCGGCTGTGGCGCCCTCTACTGGACCACTGCTTCCACCTGGCGGTGTTCTGGGGTTGATCCCGCCTCAGGCAGATGGGCCGGCTACGCGGGCACGCTCCAAGACGTCACGGTTTACTTGAACGACTTTGGTCTCTCACTGGCGTATCTGTTCCTCTTCCGCATTGTTGTTCTTATGGGTTGATTGTTGGGGCATACCGTATTCTTGTTGTGTTTATGCTCAATTGCTGATGGTGCTCCGTATTACGCTTTATCCTTCCTGAGCCGGCACGGCTAGATTTTTTCATCACAGGGGGGGGGGGGGGGGGGGGGTGATGTAATAAGAGAGTGCCATCTCCTGCATTATTGGCTGTACCGAAGATTTACTAATAAATACTTGATGAATTTCTAAATTATCTCAACTCGTAAAACCTATCCTTCTAGCTTTCCATGGAAGTGGAGGTGGCTAAAACCCTCCCATGTCTGAATATTCTGCTCGGGCGTGGCCGAATCGGTAAAATAACTCATGTATTTACCAACATAAAACGCACACTGACGCCTATCTGAATGCAGAGTACCATGATCACCTTGCAAACAAATCCTCTCATACATCGGGCTAAAAAGATCCTCATACATCAGGCAAAAAAAGTGTTAAAGAAGCGCTGCAATTAAACGGTTATAATAATGCTCATATTAAAATACCGTACATTGCAGGAGTAACTGATAAACTAGCCAGATAAAAAACTATTTTAGTGAGATTTGGCACAGTACATAAAATACAAAAACTAGTATCTGGTACTAAAGATTAATTTTTCCGAAGCTATCAATAGAAGGTTTGTACCGGATTATTTGCTCCTGTGGCCAATGTCAGACGAGACGGATGATTAGCATAATACTAAAAGAACACCAAATAAATATGAAATACTCACGAACACAACTGTCGGCAATTGCATAACATGCGTGCCAACGCGGTCATTCAATTGACTTTGATGATGTTATTGTTTCGTGTAAAACCAATTATTACTGGCCAAGACTAATGAGATAATTTATTGAAATTGAGAGAAATAGAAATTATTTTAACTGTTCTGGCTCAGTGCTGATTGGAATCGTATTATTAAGTAATCCACAATTTAATTGCATGCCTATTCATGTTACCATATGTTGATTAACTGTGACTAATACAACTGTAGTAGGCTCAAAGAGACTTGGACGATGTAGTCGGAGGCACACTTATTTATTAAACGTTCCACTCTATACAGGCCAAGGTATACAACACTCGAAGGGGTATCGGCCCCTTCACCCGTCTAACAGGGAGATCCCACGATCTCTATCCCGGCTAGCCTACTCCCAGGTCCTCCACTACAGAGCTAGGGGAGGCTAGCTGATCCCACTCAAGCCAAGCTGGGATCACGGCACCCTGAGTCCCCAGACCGGCTCTTACAAGAGCATCGGCTCTGGGCTCTCGGGGCCATGCCACTGGCTTGCCCTGGTCGGTCCTTAGAAGCACAGCGATCCAGGGGAGTCCCAGGGCCTATCTAGCCGGTCTTCCTTCTTCACTGGTTTAAGCTAAACACTGAACCCCAAGCCCACCGGCTCACCGCCTTATATAGCAACTCCCCCACCGAGGGGTGGGGCCGTGGGGAATCACAGCGCAGTTTCAGCCCCCCAGGCTAAACGGTGCGGACGTGGATGTAAGCATCCTTCCGCGTGCAGGCATAACCACCCCTGGTGTGTTTGTTCGCCCTCCCGTAACACCTCTACACAACCAATAAGACGTATAAGTTGATACTCATCCAGTGATATGCAAGAGAGGTCATTCTAGTTAATGTGGGTTGATGAAACTTGAAACCCAGGACAGTTTCAAATATACCTCACCATTGACGTGAATGTGGGTTCAAACTCGTGAATGTGGGTTCATCGTGCAGTGTGAAAACAAACCACATGCTTTCATGCTATAAATATCACTCTTCGTTGGTCTCATTTTGCATACAGCTAGAACGATGCTTCAATGAAAATAAATTCTAGATACAATAATTTATAGATCCACTTATAAAAGCATCAATTATTTAAGATATTGCCAATCGTACGTAATTTAATGTGAATTATATGTCAATCGATTGCTCGACGTAGCACAAAGATGGACAATGTGATGGAGGCAGAACGAGATGGAAAAGATGTAATATACACGTTGGACGAATATAAGACCACAAATACGGTATAGACGAAACGGTAAAAAGACGCTATAAATTAGTGGACAATTACAAGACAGAACACAAGACCATATTGGACAAGACAGTCCAAACAAAATGCATGCAGTCCAAACAAGATGCACACGCACAGACGATGAACTGTTTGTTTCCATTGGTTGTACCGTGTTTTTATAAGAAATGGTCTCAATGTAGAAATGTTACGTCAATAAATACCTGATGCTGACGATGTAAAGTTATTTACTATTCTACTGCTTTAGCGTGGGGGGTATCACCCGCAATGTACCGGATCTTGGAAGCTAAAGCCGGATTTGAGGCGGAGATATAGGGGGGGATAAGTGGTTGAGATACAGTGTAGGGAGGAGCGGGGACAGAAGAATTGAGAAACATAAATAGAAAGTGAGAAAACGAGAGAGTACAGAAAAGGCTAGAATAAGGTTGAGAGAGACAGGGTTGTATATATAAATGAGAGTTTTGCTGGCAGTTTGGCTGACCGAGAGAGACGGACAGTCACGTTCATCATAAAAAAATTAAACAAAAACAATTCTTCAATACACACACTTTTATTTGCACTCAAAAGTAGAAAACACATTCTTTTGACCTCATAATTAATCAAATTTGATGTGCTGAATCAAAGTGGGTGGCTTGCATAAAGAAAATGTTAACATATCGCAAGGAAGCTACAGGTTTCCCACAATTGTCGACCCTCCCCCAAAAGGTATTTTGGAGGCATATATGCCTACACACTCTACATACAATAGAGTCAGTAGTATCTGCACACATTGACGGGAGGCAGGGGAAGAAGAGGACATTAGTGAAGGCGCGAGGCGCCGAGACGCCCTCTGCAGGAGCTAGAATAAGGCGTCCGTAGCCCGTCGAAATTCTAGTTTGTTAAACAGGGGGTGGCAAACTGAAACTTTTAACTTCTCTTTTACAACAAGGTGATCGCGATGTTCGTGTGTAGAGAAGCCATTTTTTGCCGGACAGCTGTGGTGAAGACCGAGTGAGTGGATCTCCATTAGCATGGACGGTAAATACATTTGTCTGTAAAGTATCAACTTACTTGCAGACACTAATTTTTCTTGATGATTAGTGGGCACGTAAGCTCTTAAAATTATCGGAATACTGCGCAATATGAAAATAACACACATCGTGCCATATGCATTGCTACATATCACAGCAAATACAGGCTTTTGAATTTGAATAGCCATTGTGAAGAATGTTATATATGATCAAATACTGTAGCCGTTTTCACTTGGTTTAAAAGTTACAGCCGTTTTTAGAAATGTAGGATAATTGAATTGTACAATGTAAGACAAGACACTTTTCACACAACACGATCAATGCATTGGTAATGGATATGGAATTATAATGTGCAGTGATGTGTCACAGTAAAGATATACTGTGAAACGTTTTATAACGTTTTACTACATACATCTTTTGAATGCCTTGCAGTTGCCTTCGTACGTGTGTTTAACAATGTTAAAATGTCGACAGGTTTTCACAGACAATGTTATTCATATCATGGGACCTTTTTTTGCCAGTATCAAAGTATGAAAAATCAGAATAGGTTTTACCTTTAATGGCAATAAAACAGTTGGTTAAGATGTGCAAACATGCTCTGATAATTATCAGAGCATGTTTTGGGTTGTATGTAGTTAATCCAGACTTGATTCCATGCAAAAGGTATATATTTGGTATTTGAAAATCTTAACACCGGTTTCATTGCCAGACAGGGTAACACTTATTTTTATTTTTCATCATGTTATTCATAATTGAACGCTATACATAATATTAATAGAGCCCAGAAAAAAAAACTAATTCGTTATCTTAACGTCTATATTACATCTAATTTGTTGTTCCTTTGGAGTCTTGACACCTAATTGGATCAGGTGATACGGTTGTTTCGACTTCCTGGATCTTGTCTTGATGATGATTGACGTACCGTCATTTTAAACAACGTCGTATCTTCTACAATTGTGAGGGTTCTCCAACTTACCAGTGTGCCAAAAAAAATAGCATGGTAAACACTGTATATGTGCCAATTTGTATGGCCATGTCGGGTAACGGAGGATCGGGCAGTTCTCGGTTTACGAATCTAATGAGTTCCTGACACCTGATCGAACGGTTTGTAAGTCGGAACACAACAATGTACCGTATTTAAATGCCCATACGGTGAGTGTTATGGTTCAACAAAAAGGGAAGAATTTTATTACTCAAAATTAAGAAAAAAGATTGTACATTTGCATGTAACACTGTAAAAATACAATATAGTAAATAAAACAAAGTAAAGTAACAAATGGAAAAAAATATTTTCACTTGAGTCCTGCTTGCTAGCGTGTAGTCGAAAGGGGGGCAGTGAGTCACCACGATTACAGACACAGAAAGACAAAGGCACAAACCCCAAAGACAACAATCCCCCGTGTAGCCTGAACAGGATGTTGGGGCAAGTGCTGTCAGTGAGCAGCGCCGGCACGGCACACGAGGGGGTGAGTGGATACCGCCACGCCCATCCGCCTTTTTTTCCCCAGTGGCAATGTTTACTACATACCGCGCCAGGTACTCATTTGAGGCTGAGTCGACCTAGGGGAGGCCAGGTCCCATTTAGATAATCGTCACTGGTGTTGGCCGTGAGCGGCAGTCGAAACCGGCTCGCAAGGGTCGTAGCAAAGCGCGCGAATCGTTGCACAACCGCTCACGCCCCCACACAACGCGCACACAAAGACATAGACTCTCCATATAGACTGAACGAATATCTCACAGGGCTATACCTAATAAATGAAAAACTGAAATCGCCATCTGAATATCTCATCGCCATCTTCCCTCCACACCCAACACTCTCATGCGGTCTCACGTTTTAATCTGCGGAGGGCTTCTCGGCCCTTCACGCCTCCCCCACCCCAATGTGTGCATATACTACTGGCTTGCATGGAGGGCAGTGCCGGATTATCCTAGTAGCAATTTTTTTTTGCTACATAATGCTACGGGCCCCGCACTTTTAAGTGCCCCGCGCTAAATGCTTTCAAGCTATCAATTCCGGTGCAGTGACTCTGCACTGCTCTATTACTATAATACTATACTGCCTTCAACTTTTAAGAACGATTTTTCGTGTTATCTGTCTGTATAGCAAGTGAAAAATACAATTACTTTACTATGGAAGTAAAAAATGTGTGTTTTAATATTTGTGTGTTTTTTTTATTTAGGGCACCTTTATAACATACTAGCGGTAAGTAGCCGGCGTTGCCCGGGCGAAAAAGACAGACACACACATCGACTTACACAAACGTTAAATGTATATGAGTTTAGCGGAAGAAGCAAGGAATAGAAGTATAATTTGGTTGCACACAAACATGATTGCAATATTTGCCAGGTGATTATTTTAGAAATAGGTTTCTATCAACGTGATGACGTAATAACAAATAAATAAACGCAGAGCAAGTTATTAAGAAATTAATAGTTGTGAGCACACAAACGAAAATATGTGAATATTAGCAAGGTGATTATTCAAATACCAGGTTTCTGTGTACATGAGTTGAGCGAAAAAAGGAAGGAATCGAAAAATTTGTTGTCCGCATACAAACATTATTAATGTACATTCATTGTGTCTTTCGGTAAAGTCACGTAGATAGAAAATAATGAAAAGTGTAAAAAAAAATATCACACAATACCATACAACAACAACCGCCATTCGGTACTAAGTTGCGGTGACGTCACCACGACGCTTGTGGCAGGCGATGTGCACCTTGAGGCCACATGAAGTGTCGAACGCCCGCTGCCAGGAGGTGACGGGGCAGACCCAGATGCGAAAGGTCGACTGACTGAGACGAATGGCTTATGCACCACCTGTGCCCCCTACTGTGCCAACTTGCTGTGCTTTAGCTACCCGGCGCTCCGCCCGTAGTTGTGAGCGTCGTTCCTCCGACCTCCGTTGTTGTTGGAGGACAACTGCCTCCAACTGGCCAGTAGCGTCCTTCACGAGCCTCCTCCACAGAGGCCGATCTTGACAGCACTGGTAGCAGTCATCGGCAAGTCCACTCAGCTCCACATCCTCCTGTAACACATCACTCCATCTCTTCTCTAGCCCGTGCCGTGCTCGTTTAGCCCGCACGATCCGGCCGAACAAAAGCTATTTAGGCATGCGGTGGCTGGGCATGCGGGCTACATGACCCAGCCAACACAGCCTTGCCTGCCAGAGGAGCTCACCAATGGGACTTTGTCCAGATCTTTCAAGGATTTGTGAGCTCCTCACACTATCCAGCCTGGTTAAACCCAGGATGGATCGTAGGCAGGCCAGCCTAAATGTTTCTAACGGGCAAAGATGTTCCATTAGGAGGGTCCACGTTTCGCAAGCGTGGAGAAGGGAGGGAATGACAGTGGCCGAGAAGACCTGAAGATTCGTACGGAGCAAGATACCAGGTATCTTCCACACAGCATTACGCAAACGATGAAAAGATAATGCCGCTCGACTGATTCGGAGTGAGACCTCTGCTGTTAAACCGGAGCCGGTCATAAGCACACTGCCAAGGTATGGGAAACTACACTCTTTCCACAACTGCTCTATCACCAATTGGGAGTTGTGGGGGTGGAGTGTCCAGGTGCTTACTTTTGGTGGGGCTGATGGTAAGGTCCCACCTCTTGGTGACAAGCTCCAGGTTCAGCAGCAGCGGCTCAAACTCCTCCTCTGAGTGAGCAGCAATTACCAGATCATCGGCATACATAACGTGGTTGAGCAATAAGGAGCCATCCCTTGACCACACCCAGGCATCGATCAGTCTCCCATTGTATCTGTACCAGATGGAAATTCCTCCGGTACAGCTATTGAAGGCTTCACGAACTACGTGGTTAAAATAGATGTAACATAATGTGGGAGCCAGAGGACATCCCTGTTGCACTCCAAGGTGTACAGGGAACGGCTCTGACTCTCGGCCACGTAGTTTTACCCGGGCCTGCTCACCATCATGAAGGTCCTTAATGATCGTGAGCAGAGGGTCAGGGACTCCGAAAGCACGAACAACAACCCAGAGCCCAGGCCAACTAATTGTATTACAGGCCTTAACCAGGTCAATAAAGCAGAGATGTAGGTCTGGTTGGAATTCCCTACACCTCTGCTGTAGCAGACAGACAGAAAATATGGCATCTGTGCAGGACCGCCCTTTCCTGAAACCGCATTGGTGCTCCGCAAGCCTCTCCTCAGCGTGCCTAGCAAGGCGATGTTGAATAATCCTTGCCAGGACCTTTTCCGGCACACTGAGGAATAAGATGCCCCTGTAGTTATTACAGTCTGTGCGGTTCTCCTTCTTAAAGAGGGAGATCACCAAGGCATCTTTACAATCCTGTGGAACCCGCCCAGTGGTCCAGACCGTTGTTTTGATGTCATGTAGTGCAATCTGTGCACAAACGCCACCCCCTCCCTCAGCATTTCGCTTGGCAGATTATCTTTGCCCAGTGCCTTTCCTGGTCTGAGACTCTGGATCGCCCTCAGTACTTCCTCCACAGATGGCACCTCAGCCAGCCACTCACAGGGGGTGACTTCTTCCAATATCTGAGGCACCGCAGCCTCGGCAGAGTCATCACCACTTTGTCTCACGTTGTTTTCCTGGATGAGGGAATTCCCCTCCCCCAGGACCTCACAGAAATGCTCAGCAAATCTGCAAACCTGTTCCTGGGGGTCGGAGATTGGATCACTGTTCTTTCCCCTAATGATGGTAATAGGTGTGGTGCTATACGTTACTTTTTTGATGGAGTTAAAGAGCGATTTGTGATCGCGGGTCACTGAGGCGAACTCCATCTCCTCAGCAACCCGCGACCATCACCCATCCTTGCAGTGCCTCACGGCTCTCTAAACCTCCAAGCGAAGGCTGCGGTAAGCCTCCTCATTCTCCGATGGGGGATGCTGTAGCCGATGAGAGTGGGCCTTTTGCTTTTTCTCAACCAGCTTGAACACCTCCTCTGTCAGCCAGAGTATCTGGGGAGGTCTGGACCATGTACCCAAAGCAGCCATTGCAGCTGAATGAGCCACAGTCCTAAACCTTGCCCATTTCCCCTCGACATCAGGAGGAGTGGGGGATGATGCCAACCCCAGCCGCAAGTGATGATGAAATTCTCGCTTGCAATTTTCATCAGCTAGCTGAGACCATGCCACTAAGGGTTTGAATGGGGTCCTGGGTGTACACCCACCACCGGAGTCGAAGAATGGCAGGCGCATGCTACAGATGACAAGTCGATGGTCAGTGGGCAGATCAGTTCCACGGTAGGTCCTGGTGTCAAGGACATGGACCCGCATCCGCTGTTCCATCACTACGTAGTCCAGCAGATGTTCTTGCTTGGACCCGGCATGCATCGATGATGTGGTGTGAATGCGCCAATGCTGGAACAGCATGTTGGTAATTACAAGCCGATGGACTGCACAAAAATCTAGCAGCCTCCTGCCGTTGTTTTTTAGCTGATCTGGCCCATGCCTTCCAATTACTCCAGACCAGGTGCCAGCATCATGACCAACTCGGACATTGAAGTCACCCAACAAGATGACTCTATCCTGAGGGGCCACTTTAGCTAGCACCTGTGACAGGAGGTCATAGAAGGCATCCAACTCCTCGGCCTTGTCTGCATCCCTCCACGGATGATCATCTTCAGTTGGGGCATAAGTAACCACAACCACCACTCCTCACCTCTGGTTGATGGGAAGGTGAGCCCAAAGTAGCCTGGGGCTTACAGCTTCCCCACACCTCACCGCCACGCTCACACGCCCCCTTCATAATTTTATTCAGAAGAAGAGCCACACCCTGTTGTTTGGCAGTCTCCTGCCCTGAATAGAGGACTGTTCACCCCTCATGGTGGCAGGAGCCAGAGCCGGTCCACCGGACCTCCTGAATACCACAGAGATCCAGGTGATACCGGTCCAGCTCCCGACAGAGGAGTGGCAGCCTCTCCTCCGCAGTGAGCATTCGAACATTCCACGTGGCCACACGTAGTGGTTTTTTGTTGTTTCTGAAGGAGCCCCGAGGGTTAGGATTCAGTCTCCTGGCTCCGCCAAATAGGGGTTGGCCAGGAGACGTAATAGACGCCTGTCCCCCCGGGGCATCCAGCACAAGCTTATTAATGAATTAAATTTTGTCGCCGCTGTGGTGGTCACAAACTACCATGAGGGGAAAGGGAAATCGGAATTGGCCCTCCCCCCGCAGCACTGCCCACGACAGCGTTGCCCGTCCGGCACCAGGAGGTCGGGGATGGTTTTGCGACTCACACACACACATAGACTGACACACACACGAACCCCCACACACACACATCGACCTACACAAAGACTTATCAACTTAGACACACACAGCGACTCACACACACCCATAGACAAACACACACACATGCACAGTGATGTACACACACATACACATGTGGACTTACATACACAGATTAACTCACACACACACACGGACTTACAAACACATACACACATCGGCTCACACACATACATACAGCCACACACACACATTGACTTAAACACACACATATCGACGCAGACACGCACATCGACTCACTCGCACACATGGACGTAGACACACACGCATGGACTTACACACACATGTGGACCCACGCATACACATCGACTTACACACACAAACATCGACTCACACACACACATATACGTAGAATGATACACAACGCCCTACACACACACACACATATGGACTCACACACACAGACATCGACTTTAGATACACACACATGGAGTTACACACACACACGGACTCACACACAGACTTACACACACACACATCTAATCACACACATATATGGACTTACACACGCATATGGACTAACACACGCCCATGGACTTTCACACAAACATACATCGATTTAGACGCACACACAATTATTTTTTTATTTTCACTTACACACATACACGACTGACACACACATCGACTCTCGCATACACATTGACTCACACACACACACATTGACGCAGACACGCACATCGACTCACGTGCACACATGGACTTAGACACACACGTAAATATTAAAAATTTTACTAACTACATTTTAAAATATTAGTTGTCTACACACAGACCACGCACACACATTGACTAACACACATCAACTGACACACACACACATATTGACTCACGCACACACTAATGGCCACACACGCACACATGGACTTACAGTGGGGGGAAAAAGTATTTGATCCCCTGCTGATTTTGTACATTTGCCCACTGACAAAGAAATGATCAGTCTATAATTTTAATGGTAGGTTTATTTGAACAGTGAAAGACAGAATAACAACAAAATCCATAAAAACGCATGTCAAAAATGTTATAAATTGATTTGCATTTTAATTAGGGAAATAAACGTACAAAATCAGCAGGGGATCAAATACTTTTTTCCCTCACTGTAGACACACACATTATTTACAAATTTAGTAAGGTATTTGTTCAATTTTAGTTGTGTACACACACACACACACCACGCACACACATTGACTAACACACACACATCGACTGACACAAAAACATATCAACTCACGCACATAAACATCGACTTGCACACACATCGACTGATACACACACAATAACAACAACCACCATTCGCCACTAAGTGGCGGTGACGTCACCACGACGCTTGTGCCACACACACACACATCGTGGCAGAAACGCACATGAACTCACACCCAGATTTAGACACGATAATAGATTCATATTAACCAATTAAATTTAGAAATATTAGTTGTCAGCACACAAACAAAAATATTGTAACAATTCCAAGGTGATTATTAAAATAACAGGTTTCTATGTACGTGAGTTTAGCAAAAGAAGCAAGAACTAGTAATATTAGTTGTCTGTACACAAACATAATTGGTGTAATATTTGCAAGGTGATTATTTAAAGAAAATATTTCTATCAACGAGAGTTTAGCAAAATAAGCAGGAAAAAAGTACTTAACATTGCCGTTGTGAGGCCTAGTCCCGTGCAGAACCCCCGGCCTCACCTAGATTGCCCAGCCGGCCGAGGTGGCACCTTGGCAGGCCGAGGGCTGGGCCGCTACCCCCGCCCCCACCCCACCATCCCCCACCTGCTCTACAATAATACTATCTTATCGCTATAATATAACTGTGTCGTAACCCTCCACCACCCGACACGGCAAATCAGTAAAAAAGTGTCACGTTGACAAAAGGCAAATAGTTAAGTGCTTTAGTCCACCGGTGTGTTGAAGCGTGAAACCACAACATTTACAATTTGAGTACGACATTTCGCTGGTAATTGCGGTTTTTAAAATTTATTCAGTATCTCGGCGGTGACAACAAACCGAAACCCGAGGGGGCACCCCCTCACTCGCGCCCTTAAGGTCCCGCTCAGTCACCGACCCATCCTCTGGGCCGGGATCACCCGTACCACAGCATCGGAGAGGAAGCCTCCCCTTTCCGCCACGCACACCTTCACCCCCGGATGCCGGCGAGGACCTCCCCCCCCCGCCCTAGCCCACCCTGGGCAGCGGCCACTTCCATCGTTCCCTTGCGGCCTCGCGCCCCATTTTCTCTTGGTCCATCTCTACTACCCTTTTCAACAGACTCCTCGCAACATAACATGTCTCCAACGGGGACATCAGGGACCCCTCCAGTCCCTTCTTACGCGCTTTCCACAGCGCCTCTTTCGTCGCTCCTATTACAGCCCACACCCGGTCCCTGTCCTCCCTCCCCACCCCCCGCAGCTCTCCCCACATGACGTCCCGCGTCGTCACCCTTGATAGGGCGAAACGGGCCAGCAACGGCTTACTCCTCCTCCAGACTTCCTGGGCGAAAGGGCACGCCACCATCACATGCGCCGCAGTTTCATCCGCGTTGCAGCCCCTCGGGCACTTGGGGGTATGCGCCATTTGGCGGCTGTACAGGAAACCCCGCGTCTCCAACCTGTCTCGGACAACCAGCCATGACAGGTCCCGCTGCTCCTTCGTGAGCACTGCTGACATCACATTCCTCCAAATCTTCCCGTGCGTCTCCCTCCTCGCACCGGCCACCTCGTCACAGGCCTCTTCCTTCTCCGCCGCGGCCCGCACCTCCCTGGGGGCCCACCGACCCCCCCACCGGCTCAGGCCGTGCTGCCTGACGTAGCTCCCCACCACGTCGCTAACCCCATTCCCCAGCCAGTCCATAGGGGTGTTCCTTCCTGCCTCAGTCATCCCGAGCCCCCGCAACCGCCACGTCAGTCGGTACCTCATATACCACGCTGCCTTGCCCCGCGGCTCCGCAGAGAAGAACAGCCGCAGCGCATTGCAGACAAAGGTCGATTGCAGGGTATACCCCACATTTGGGGCACCCCTCCCCCCCTTCTGGACCTGCAGACACATCACGGCCCTCCTCACCCTTTCCATCCCTCCCCCCCAAATAAACCTGAAGATCGCCGTGGTCAAGGCCTTAACCTCCCTCCCATCTGGCGGGAACACCTGCGCCAAGTAGTTTAGGGGTGGTAATATTTCTGTTTTAACCACCATAATTCTACCGGCCATCGTGAGCCGCCTCCCAGCCCACTTACCCAGGCAGCCCATTGCCTTCCTCACCCCCTTCTCCCAGTTACCTTCCCCCATCCTATCCCCACCGAAAACCACCCCCAGTAACTTTATCCCCTCTGTTTGTAGACTCAGCTCCGGCGGCCGACCCTCGAAAAGCCTCGGGTCTCCAAAAACCATAAGCTGACTTTTCCCCACACTGACCTTCAATCCGGAGGCCGCGCAGAACCTCCCCATCCCCTCCATTGCCCTCCATACCGATGCCACGTCCCTGCATAGCACGGCCACGTCGTCCATGTACAGGGTCACCTTTCCCTGCTCCTTGCACCCCGGTATTACCACCCCCCCAATCCTCTGATCATTCCTTATCATCTGCGCCAGCGGCTCCATGCACATGACAAATAGCACTGGGGACATCGGGCATCCCTGCCGCACCCCCGATCCCACTAGGATGATCCCGGAGCATTCCCCATTTATCAGGAGTCTAGCCCTGAGCCCCCCATAAAGTCGCTTCACCCACTCCACCAGGGGCCCGCACACTCCCATCCTCTCCATCACCGCCAGCATGAATTCATGAGAGAGGCGGTCGAAGGCCTTGTCCAGGTCCAGGCTTAGGATCCCCAACGGGCACCCCCTCTCTCTCTCGCCTTCAATCGCCTCCCTCAAGACCACCAAAGTGTCCGCGATCCTCCTCCCCGGGACCGCACACGTCTGGTCCGGCCCCACCACCTCTCCCACCACCTTCCCCAGTCGCCCCGCCACCACCCTTGCCACGATCTTATAGTCCGCGTTCAGGAGGGTTATTGGCCTTCAACTTCCCAGGTCCCTACGCTCCCCCTTCCCTTTATAAATCAGTGTCACCAGGCCCTCCTGCATGTCGTCCGGTACCTGCCCTTCCTCCAACGTTTCCCTACAAATTTGCACAACATCCTCCTTCAGGAGTTCCCAGAATTTTATGTAAAAGTCCGCCGGGATCCCGTCCGGGCCTGGGGTCCTGTTCTTGTTCAGCCCCTTCACCGCCCCTTCCACTTCCTCCCATTGTATCCTCTCCCCTAGCGCCTCCGGGTTCTCAACCCTCTTCCCCAATGCTCCCAGCAGCTCCTCCCACCGCCCCCATCTATCCCTTTACTTTTATACAATTCCCCATAAAAGTCCTCCGCTACACTAATCATCCCTTCCGTCGTCACCTGTCTACCCCTAGTAGGACTAACCAGCTCCCTCATTTCATTGTCTCCCTCCCTACCCGCCTTAAGGAAAAATCGTGTACACTGCTCCCTATCCTCTGTTGCCCTGACCCTCGCCCTATACACTAATTGCCTAGCCCTCTTTTCCAGGACTGAGGCTACCCTCCCCTTCATCTCCGCTATCCTTTCTGCCACCGGGAACCCTAGCTCCAGCAGCCCATACAACCTTTCTAACCTAGCGTTCCATTGTCTCAACTCCCTACCCACCCCCTTTCTTCTACTGTAACACTGAAAGAACTTCCTGATCCTACACTTTACATGCCCCCACCACTCCACCCTAGTGGGGAAGCACACCTGCAGCGTCCTCCAGTTGGCATACGCTCGCTTGAAATCCTCCACCAACTCCTGCTCCGCCAGCAAGCCTACATTAATCTTCCACACTCCCTTCCCCCTCTCCACCACCCCTGGGATCACAAGCCCCGCCACCACCATTCTATGATCCGAGAGGGGGAAAGGTTCCACCCCCGCGCTGCCCACGTTTACCTTGTCGGAAACGAAGATAAAGTCAATGCGAGACTGTGTTCCCCCACTCTTGTCCGCCCACGTGAAACCTGGCCACGTGCCGTGCACCCTCCTGAACGTATCCACCATCCCAAAGGTCCCCATCAGCTCCCTCAGTTCCCTGGAAGAGGAATCCAACTTCCTCCTCCCCTTCACCGACACCAGGTCCGCCAGGCCTAACGGGCAATTAAAATCGCCCCCCACGATGACCTGCCTCCTAGTGGCCAGTAGGCCCGCCAGGCTCTCCCACACCTCCTTCCTTTCCATGCACCGTACCGGGGCGTACACGTTTATCAGCCGAAGCTGCACGCCCTGGTAAGTAGCATCTAGACAGAGAAGCCGACCCGGTATTATTTCCTGGGTCCCTTCTACACTCATTCCCCGTCTTCCTAGGAGGGTGACCACACCTGTGCACCTGCTCTCGTTGCTGCCGGACCAAAAGTACTGTCCCTTCCATCCGTCCAGCAGAGCCTCCGACCCTAGGGTGTAGGGGAGGTGACATTCCTGGAGGAAGATTACATCGCGTCTGGTGAGCTGCAGCCACTGCATGATTGCCCCCCTCCTTCCCTTCCCCTTCATCCCTATCACATTGACCGATGCTGCGGATATGTCCATGCCGGGGCGTGATTTATCCCGTGTCGGACTCCGGCGCGTGCTCCCTCCTCCTGCCTTTGCCCACCTTCCCCTTAACCGTTTTCCTCCCCTTTGATTTACGGGGCTTTCCCTGGATCAAACGCTCCCCCCCCTCCCCCCACCTCCACCCCGACTCCCCCGAGTCCGGCGCGGATCCTGAAGGGCTCGTGTCTTCCTGGGGGCCAGCTCCTATTAGGACTCTGTCCCGCTTCCTTTTCCTCCCCCCCACTTCCTCCCATGTTTCCTCCGCCTCTTCCTCCATCCGCTGCCCCACCTCGCCCTCCTCACCCATCACCTCCGACCAGTTCCCCAGCGGCGTTCCCGAGTCCTCCGTGCCATCTCCCCTTCCCTCCTCCGCCTCCTCCAGTGGTGGTGGTGCTCCCTCCCCCGCCGATCCCCCTCCCTCACCCTCCTCGGGGGGCCGCGGTTCCTCCACCTCCCCTTTCCCTTCCCCTTCACGCTCCCGGCCCGCTTCCCGCCCGGCAGCCTCCGTCGCCTCCTCCACCTGGCCACTCCGCCATGCCCGCACCCTGTTAGCGTAGGATTCAGGGCAGGTCCTGTACAAATGCCCTCTGCTGCCGCACAGGTTGCAAAGGGCAGGCTCCCCGCACTCCTCGACCGTGTGGTCCAGCGCCCTGCACCTGTAGCAAACGCGCGCCACACACGCTGCCGCCAGGTGCCCCCCCCCCCCACACCTCCTGCACAGCTTGGGCTGTCCCGCGTACACCACATAGCCCCTGTTTCCGCCGATGTTCAGAGCACTCGGGACATGCTTCAGTGCCCCCCCCTCCGGCTTCAGACGCACCCTCCACTGCCTGGCCCCCGTCCATATCCCCGCCGCATCCAGCACCCTCTTGCAGCCCGACAGGACCACACAGTGCTGCCGCAGCCACACCTCCACGTCCTGGTCATGCAACGCTTCATTATAAAGGAACACGGTCACGACCTTCGTCTCCAGGTCCGATAGCAACCGCGTCCTCATAGACGCCAGCGGCTTCTCCCCCGCCTTCTCCTCGAAACGGGCAAGGCATTTTTGCAGCAGGATGTTGGTGGTGAAGCTCACATCGAATGCCCTCCCCCCCGGCAGGGCAATCAGGCAGTACAAGTCCTCCACCTCCACCTGCAGCATTCCCAGTACAACCGATCTCACGAAGGTCGTCCTGTCCAGGGTGACCCCCTCTTCCACATCTTCCTTAAACTCGACCCGCACGCAGTTGTGCCTCTTGGCCTGCAACGGGGTCAGGCCCGCCCCAGCTCCACCGCGCCACCTCCCCGCTCCCCCGCCGGGCCTCCCCGCACCCACCGGGCCAACCCCCGCAGTCTTCCCCCTCCACTGCCCCCCCCCGACCCCTGGGCTGCGGGCGCCTCTCCCGCCCCTTCCCCCCCCCTCCGATCGGGGGTACTCCCACCCCCTCCTCCCGGTGCTCCCCCTCGTTCTCCTCCTCGCTCCTCCCTCCCCGCGCTCTCCAACCCCTCCACTCCCCCCACTCTCTTCCCTTGTTGCGCCTCACCCGACGTCACTCCCGCACCAGACGGGCCCGCCCCGCTCCAACGGTCTCTCTCAGCGCCCCGGGCATCTTCCTCAGGCTGCGCCATGCGCCGCATCTCCGTCTCCATCTCCGCGTGTTCGCTGCAGCTGGGTCACTCCTCCCACTGCGCCCGTGACTCACCCACCCTCCGGCAGCAAGGCCACCCCAGACCACCCGGTCTGGGGCCCTCGCACACCCCGGGGTGGCTGGAGAACCCACGGGACACCGACGAGCCTCGACAGTGTATCAGGGAGAACCGGTTCAGGAACACGTTTCGCTGGTGCTTGCGCCCGGCGTCGTCGGGCAATTCGCCAGAATGGTGAGGCTCTGCTCTGTCTCCCGTTCTTAAATAGAGCAGCAGCAGGGTGACGTCATCATTAACTCATTAACTCATCAGGTGCAACGATTTGAGGGGGGGGGTTATTGTAATTATATACTAGATTAGTAATCAGGCAGTTGTTACGATGCGAGTTGTAGATTAGTAATCATTTGGAATGTGTTTTATTGTGATTATGCTACGTTAGTAATCAGTTCGTGTTTGTTTCCCCTATAAGGAATTGTAATGTATCTTATTAAATAATACGCTTCCAGGCTGCACTAAGCCTGTAGCTGTCTGAGCGATTAAAGTTATTTCTGTTTCTCTCAATTTCAATGGATTCTCTAATTAGTCTTTGCCAGTAGTAACTAGTTTTACACAACACTTCAACGTTGTCAAAATCAATTGAGTGTCCCTGTTGGCAAGCATGTTTTGCCACTGCCGACAGATGTGTTTGCGATAGTTTAATATTTCTCTGGTGTTCTTTTAGTCTTACACTAATGTTACGCCCTGTCTGTCCAATATAGCATCTGCCACATAAACAATTAATCCGATATACACCTTCTGTTGATAATTTAGGTAATTCGTCTTTAGTGCAAGTTACTAGTTGTTGAATTGTGTGTACTGTACCAAATCTTACTGTAATGTTTTGCTTTTGCAAAACACGGGCTAATTTGTCAGTTACTCCTGAGATAAATGGTATTTTTATTTTCTTGGTTCTTTCGAACCAAGAAGATGAATCCCTGCAGTCACGAAAGCTTTAAATCGGTATTTTTATTGTTTTAATAATCTGATTGCTTTCAGCAGTGTAGCTTTGCGATCGTGATTTGGCATTTAGTGCTCTGTTAATTTGAGCATTATTGTAGCCATTCTGTCTTAGTGCTTCTTTAATATGTTTAATCTCTCTCACTAGACTTTCACCATTTGACACTGTTTTAGCCCGATGTATGAGCGTCTTGATAAGAGAGGATTTCTGAGCTGGGTGATGATGCGAATCTGCATTCAATTTAAAAACAAAACCGTAATGAACTTGACTAACACTGATTTAACCACTGACATGATTTCTGTCCTTTCTAAAGGCCTTAACTTTGCCGTTACCCCACGCACAATTCCAGTGGATGAGATTATTGCTGAGGTAGAATCAGCAGTAAGACTTCTTCCACATAATGAGGCAGAGATGACTAGACACGAGGTTGCCAAAATAATTGAGAATAGTAAAGTACCAAAAGTAAATATTACCTCCAACGAGGCAAAAGCCTTAAGAGAGCTTCGTCTAAATAAAGATATTCAAATCCTAGCAGCTGATAAGGGCCACACTACTGTAGTGATGTCACGAGCCGATTATGATAATAAAATTTAAGATTTATTAGAGGATAGTACCTACATTAAAATTAAACGAGATCCAACTAATACTTTGGAACGTAAGACTACTGCAATCATTGCAAATTCATTAATCCCAAAAAATGAGCAATTCCTAATTAAGCCAAGGGCTTCAAAACCACCTAGACTGTATGGGCTACCAAAGATCCATAAAATCGGCATCCCATTACGACCCATAGTCAGTACAATTGGCTCTGCCACATATAAATTAGCAAAATATGTAACTAAACAAATACAGCCCTACATCGGTAGGACATCTTCATTCATAAGAAATTCAGAACATCTTGTGAATGTGATCAAAGATATTAAACTTAACCCCAATGATATTTTGGTGAGTTTTGATGTGATTTCGCTATTCACTAAGGTTCCAGTGAACGAGTCGCTTAAATTACTTGATACACTGGTAAAGAATACAGGTTTACCAAACGATATTCCGAAACTCGCTGACCATTGTTTAAATAACACTAACTTCTTACGGAGAGGCGAATTCTTTAAACAAAGGGAGGGAGCAGCAATGGGCTCTCCTTTATCTCCTGCTATAGCAAATTTGTACATGGAAAACTTTGAAACCAGAGCACTTGCCTCGAGCACATTAAAACCATGCTTTTGGATTAGATATGTGGATGACACTTTGCTTGTCTGGCCACATGGTAAAGATACACTTAACGATTTTATAAATCATCTCAATGCACAAAACCCGTCCATTCAGTTCACCATGGAAATGGAGGTGAATAACATACTCCCGTTCCTGGATATTTTACTTGGGCATGGCCTAAATGGTAAAATAACACACAGCGCTTACAGAAAGCAAACGCACACTGATGCCTATCTGAATGCAGATTCGCATCATCATCCAGCTCAGAAATCCTCTCATATCAAGACGCTCATACATCGGGCTAAAACAGTGTCAGATGGTGAAAGTCTAGTGAGAGAGATTAAACATATTAAAGAAGTACTAAGACAGAATGGCTACAATAATGCTCAAATTAACAGAGCACTAAATGCCAAATCACGATCGCAAAACAACATTGCTGAAAGCGATCAGATTTTTGAAACAATATCTCAGGAGTAACTGACAAATTAGACCGTGCTTTGCAAAAGCAAAACATTACAGTAAGATTTGGTACAGTACACAAAATTCAACAACTAGTAACTTGCACTAAAGCCGAATTACCTAAATTATCAACAGAAGGTGTATATCGGATTAATTGTTTATGTGGCAGATGCTAAATTGGACAGACAGGGCATAACATTAGTGTAAGACTAAAAGAACACCAGAGAAATATTAAACTATCGCAAACACAACTGTCGGCAGTGGCAGAACATGCTTGCCAACAGGGACACTCAATTGATTTTGACAACGTTGAAGTGTTGTGTAAAACTAGTTACTACTGGCAAAGACTAATTAGAGAATCCATTGAAATTGAGAGAAACAGAAATAACTTTAATCGCTCAGACAGCTACAGGCTTAGTGCGGCCTGGAAGCGTATTATTAAATAAGATACATTACAATTCCTTATAGGGGAAACAAACACGAACTGATTACTAACGTAGCATAATCAGAATAAAACACATTCCAAATGATTACTAATCTACAACTCGCATCGTAACAACTGCCTGATTACTAATCTAGTATATAATTACAATAACCCCCCCCCCTCAAATCGTTGCACCTGATGAGTGAATGAGTTAATGATGACGTCACCCTGCTGCTGCTCTATTTAAGAACGGGAGACAGAGCAGAGCCTCACCATTCTGGCGAATTGCCCGATGATGCTGGATGCAATTACCAGCGAATCGTCCTACTCAAATTGTAAATGTTGTGGTTTCACGCTTCAACACACCGGTGGGCTAAAGCAGTGAACTATTTGTCTTCTGTCAACGTGACACTTTTTTACTGATTGGCCGTGTCGGGTGGTGGAGGGTTACGACACATTTATAAATAACGCGATCTAAACCCAAAAACGTTGATTATGAATAACTAGTATCTATTGACTCTGTAGTTATATCTACTGACTGTACAGTAGCATCTACTGAGCCAGTAGTAGCTACTGACTGTAAAGTAGTATGTACTGACTGTAGAAGTATTTACTGACAGTAGTGGTATATACTGACTGTTTCAGTATCTACTAACTCGATAGCAGTATCTACTAT
The DNA here is from genome assembly GCF_015708825.2 of Lethenteron reissneri. NCBI lineage: Eukaryota > Metazoa > Chordata > Hyperoartia > Petromyzontiformes > Petromyzontidae > Lethenteron > Lethenteron reissneri. Next base: position 13,781,584 of record NC_083797.1, on the reverse strand, counting down.
CACTTCAACAGTGCATACTGACTGTGGTGGTACTTGCTATCACTACAGCAGTGCACACTGACTGTGGTGGTTCCTGCTATCACTACAGCAGTGCATACTGACTGTGGTGGCACTTGTTATCAATGCAGATGTGCATACCGACTTGTGGTGGAACCTGCCATGACTACAGCAGTGCATACCGACATTGATGGGACCTGCTTTCACTGCTGCAGTGCATACTAACTGTGGTGGTATCCTGATATTGCTACAGGAGTGCATACCGACTGTGGTGGTAGCTGATATGATTACAGCAGTGCATACTGCTGTGGTACCTGCTATGATTACAGCAGTGAATACTGACTGTGGTGGTAACTGCTATGATAACAGCAGTGCATACTGACTGTGGTGGTAACAGCTATGATTACAGCAGAGCATACTGACTGTGGTGGTAGCTGCTAAGATTGCAGCAGTGCATACTGTAGTACCTGCTTTCACTACAGCATTGCATACTGACCGTGGTGGTACATGCTTTTACTACGGAAGGGCATACTGACTGTGGTGAGACCTGCTAAGATTACAGCAGTGCATACTGTGGTGGTACCTGCTTTCACTACATCCGTGCATACTGACCGTGGTGGTACCTGCTTTCACTACTGCAGTGCATACTGACTGTGGTGGTACCTGCTATGATCACAGCAGTGCATACTGACTGTGGTGGTAACTGCTATGATAACAGCAGTGCATACTGACTGTGGTGGTACCTGCTAAGATTACAGTAGTGCATACTGTGGTGGTACCTGCTTTCACTACATTCGTGCATACTGACCGTGGTAGTACCTGCTTTCACCACAGCGGTGCATACTGACTGTGGTGGTACCTTCTAAGATTACAGCAATGCATACTGTGGTCGTACCTGCTTTCACTAAAGTAGCGCATACTGACTGTGGTGGTACTTGCTTTAACTGCAGCAGTGCATACCCATTGTGGTGGTCCCTGCTTTCACTTCAGCAATGCATACTGATTCTGGTGGTATCTGCTATCACAACATCAGTGCATACTGACTGTTGTGATACCTGCTATGATTACAGCAGGGCATATTGACTGTAGTAGAACCTTCTAAGATTACAGCAGTGCATACTGTGGTACCTGCTTTCACTACAGCAGTGCATACTGGCCGTGGTGGTACCTTCTTTCACTTTAGCAGTGCATACTGACTGTGGTGGCAGCTGCTATGACAACAGCAGTGCATACTGACTGTGGTGGTACATTCTAAGAGTACAGCAGTTCATAGCGTGGTACCTGCTTTCACTACAGCAGTGCATACTGGCCGTGGTGGTACCTGCCTTCACTACAGCATTGCATACTGACTGTGGTGGTAGCTGCTATGATTACAGCATTGCATACTGTGGTGGTACCTGCTTTTACGACAGCAATGCATATTGACGGTGGTAGTACCTGCTTTGATTACATAAGTGTATACTGTGGTGGTACCTGCTTTCACTACAGCAGTGCATACTCACTGTCGTGGTAACTGCTATGATAAAAGCAGTGCATACTGACTGTGATGGTACCAGCTAAGATTACAGCAGTGCATACTGTGGTGGTACCTGCTTTCACGACAGCAGTGCATACTGACGGTAGTGGTACCCGCTTTCACGACAGCAGTGCATACTGTGGTGGTAACTGCTATGATAACATCAGTGCATACTGACTGTGATGGTACCAGCTCAGATTACAGCAGTGCATACTGTGGTGGTACCTGCTTTCACGACAGCAGTGCATACTGACGTTGGTGGTACCCGCTTTCACGATAGCAGTGCATACTGTGGTGGTACCTGCTTTTACTACAGCAGTGCATACTGACTGTGGTGGTACCTGTCATGATTCCAGCAGTGCATACTGACTGTGGTGGTACCTGCTATGATTACAGCAGTGCATACTGACTGTGGTGGTATTCGCTAAGATTACAGCAGTGCATACTGTGGTACATGCTTTCACTACATCCGTGCATTCTGTCCGTGGTGCTACCTGCTTTCACTCCAACAGTGCATACTGACTGTGATGGTACCTGCCATAATTACATCAGTGCATATTGTGGTGGTACCTGCTATGATTACAAAAGTGCATACTGACTGTGGTGGTAACTGCTATGATAACAGCAGTGCATACTGACTGTGGTGGTACCAAGCTATGATTACAGCAATGCATACTGACTATGGTGGTACCTGCTAAGATTACAGCAGTGCATACTGTGGTGGTACCGGCTTTTATGACAGCAGTGCATACTGACGGTGGTGGTACCCGCTTTCACCACAGTGGTGCATACCGACTGTGGTGGTACCTTCTAAGATTACAGCAATGCATACTGTGGTGGTACCTGCTTTCACTACAGCAGTGCATACTAACTGTGGTAGTACCTGCTAAGATTACAGCAGTGCCTACTTTGGTGGTACCTGCTTTCACTACAGTAGCACATACTGACTGTGGTGGTACTTGCTTCAACTACAGCAGTGCATACTGACTCTGCTGGTATTTGCTTTAACTACAGCAGTGCATACCGACTGTGGTGGTAGCTGCTATGATTACAGCAGTGCATACGGCAGTAGTGGTACCTGCTATGATTATTGCAGTGCATACTGTGGTGGTACCTGCCATTCTAGATTTGACGCTTTCGTGACTGCAAGGATTCATATTCTTAGGTTTTTTCGGTAAAGTCACGTAAGTAAAAAAATTAAAATTTAAATTAATAAAAGTAAAATAAAAATAAAATAAAAATCACGACGTTGCGGAGGCAACACAAGCTTCCATCTTCAGGTGGACAGTCACAGCGCGATTGCTGTTTCAAGTAAGAGAAATTCCAAGAAAACAGTCCTTGTATATATACTGGTTGAGGGTGGGAGGAGCCAATTATTATTGTGAGGTTCGGTGCGGCTGAAGCACTCTGCTAGGAATGAGCCTTTGTTGTGTAGACTGGTTGAAATGGGAGGTTCCAAGAGTTGTTAAGGTGTGGCTGATGTAAAGGTGCGGTTGCTGTAAATGGGACTGAGCCTTTGTTATGTAGAGGTGGTGCGGTTGAAACCGCTGCTAGGAATGAGCCTTTGTTGTGTAGACTGGTTGAACTGGGAGGTTCCAAGAGTTGTTAAGGTGTGGCTGATGTAAAGGTGCGGCTGCTGTGAATGGGACTGAGCCTTTGTTATATAGATGAAACAGCACTTTGCTACGTTGCTGGGATTAATTCTAGATTTGCCAAATATGTGTGGTAAAACTTAAAGCAGGAAAACCAGTGTGTGAAAAAAGAAGAAGAAACCATACGGTAACTAAAGAATAGTGCCTGTCAAATAAGATGGTCCAAATATGTGTAGTTAAATCTTTTTTGCATGGTTAATAACATCTTTCCAATGTGCTTGGTTCTTTCGGTAAAGTCACGTAGAAGGGAAGTAATAAAATAATAAAAATAAAACATAATAAAATTATTCTCAAGACGTTTCGGCCACAACGCAAGCAGCAGTCCTCAGGTGAAAACCAGGTCTGTCGAGGCGACAGCATCTGAATGAAACAGCACACGTGCTTGGAGCATATATATAAGCTGGGTTGGAAGGGGGGGAAAGGGCGCCTTGACAAAATAATTTGCATATCAAGAGGAATTTAGCATATTTATGGGAAATGCAGATATGTGATTAGTTCTACTTATGCCCGTGCATTATGCAGGATTATCAGCATCAAAGGGAGGGGATATGGGAAATGCAGGTATGTGATTAGTACTACTTATGCCCATGCATTATGCAGGATTAGCAGCATCAAAGGGAGGGCATAGGGGTAGCATTAATAAAGGGCAGGAGTGTTAATAGTATGTAGCTGCAGTAACTAAAACCACCACGTAAACAACTAAAGTATAAACTACATAGTATCATCAGTATACTAAATATACTCTACAATAAGCTGAGTTACTAACAGTAAGTAATACATTGCAATTCTACGTCGTAAAAAATATAATATGCTTCCATCTAAACTTTATTCTCTTACATCACACCAGTCTACACCGTACTATATACTGCCATAGACAAACCCAACATTAAATTATATACTGTATTGCTATAAACCACCCTATACCGTATACATTGTAATATTACACTATGTATTATTCTACCCACCATAATGTATATCACACTGCTGTATATTCACTATACAATTAAGATACTATATATTACTTTATACATTGTATTAAGCATATAAATTTTATACTATTTGTTATTATACACTGTACCATTGACCGTCGTGTGAAAGATACTAAGAGGAAGCAACGAAATATGTCAATGGGAGAGTAGTGAGGGGGAAACTTGCAGCAGAGCAAAGAATCCATTCCCTGCGGAGAATACAATGCCAGTGAGTGGAACGCGGTCTGAAAGTCACCGTAAACGTGAACACAATCAGTTAAGATCCGAAATGATTTATTACGTCCTTCCAATGATTGCTAAGCCAGAATCCATCTTCTCGGTTGAAATTGTCTCTGTGTTTGTATATGTGGATCGCCTCATGAACGAATCTCTCATGATAGCCAGATGGCTTGCAGAGAACCTCTGTCTTGGAGAAGTCAATATCATGTGAGCCCACTGAATTGTAACAGTGATCTGCCACGGCTGAGGTGTTTGTCCTACCGTGTTTCAAGTCTGCTTTATGTTCACGGATGCGGTCCGAGACATGTCGTTTGGTTTCTCCAATGTAACTGCTACCACAGAGGCAACTTAGTTTGTAGACGCCAGGGTACTGTATGTCTGGAACCACATCTTTTACAGACGGGACCAGATCACGGATTTTATGTACTGTGTTGAATCGGACCTGGATCTTGTGTTTCATCAGGATTTTGGAGATCTTTTCTGTGACCCCAGCAATGTAGGGTAAGGTGATGGTCTTGAAAGGCTCCTCAACAGGATCCTTCTTGATGGTTGGAGTGATGGCTTTGCAGATTGTGTTGTCGGAGTAACCATTACCCTTAAGGGCTTGGAGTGCGTGTTTGAGTTCACTGGCAATGTGTTCCTGGTCGGATATGCATTGGGCTCTATGGTATAGAGTCTTGATGAGGGAATTCTTCTGGGATGGATGGTGGTGGGAATCCGGTTTTAGGTAAGCATCCGTATGGGTGGCTTTCCTGTAGACAGAATGGCTCATTGAACCATCAGGTCTTCTTTTAATTAGGACATCCAAAAAGGGTAGCTTGCCATCTTTTTCGACTTCCATGGTGAATCTGATGGCTGGGTGTATGGAATTGATGTGGTCGAGAAATTGGTCTAGAGCAGGCCGGCCATGTGGCCAGATGACTAAAGTGTCATCTACGTACCTCTTCCATAAGGGGGTGCATAGAGTGGCAGTCTGGATGGCGTCAGTTTCAAATTTCTCCATGAAGACGTTGGCTACAACCGGAGATAGGGGGAGCCCATTGGGGTGCCCTCAGTTTGCTTGTGGAAAGTTCCATTCCAGGTGAAGTATGTATTGGTTAAGCAGTGTATCACCAGGGGGGGTACCCCAGTATTCAGTCCTTGATGAACTAAGTCTTCAATGATTGCGATGGTGTCAGGTACAGGAACTTTGGTGAATAAGGAGACCACATCAAAACTGACAAGCAGGTCGTCTGGGGACAGGGAAATCCCCTTGATTGTCGATACCAGGTCAGTAGATTTTAGTACCGCAGAGGTGGTTTTTCCAGTGAAAGGCCGTAGGATTTCAGACAAAAAACGAGCCAGTTTGTAGGTGGGGGAGTTGATAGTAGAGACAATGGGACGAAGAGGTGTATCTTCTTTATGTATCTTTGGCAAGCCGTATAATCGTGGTGGCCTGGCTGCAGAAGGTTTCAACGAGAACTGTTTGGTCTGATCAATTAATACGGTTGAATCAGAAATGATTTTGTTGGTTTTAGTGACGAGGCTGTTGGTGGGGTCTCTTTTTATTTTTGTATAGCTGCCATCGTTGAGTAGTTCTTGAATTTTGTTGTTGTATTATATTTTGTCCATGATGATAGTGGCATTGCCTTTGTCGGCTGAGAGGATGACAATGTCATCCCTTCTTTTAAATTGAACTAATTCAAAACGCTCATCTTTGCTGATGTTGCTAGCTGGCATCTTAGCGTTTTTGAGGGTTGCAGAGATTTCAGATCTTGCTACGTCTGCAGCGTTGTGACTCAGGCCCTTGAGAGCTACATGTACTCGGGCAATTATATCATTAACTGGTATGTGTCTAGGTGTGACTGCAAAGTTTAGTCCTTTAGCTAAAACGGATTTCAGACCTTCAGAAATAGAACTGTTACTGCGATTAATTACGACTTTGTTAACGTCTAGCTTTTCAATGTGTGGGTCCGGTCTCTTGTTTGAGAGGCGGTTGAATTTGTAAATCAAGTTGTCCTTACATTGGTCGACATAGCGGCAGCTGAAGAGGCAGTCATTTTGTCTACATGTTCCCAATCCGATGTGGACATTGTTGCACTCAAAGATAAGTGTGATTTGTAGAGTGTCTTGTCTAACTGATCTAGATCGGTGCGTGTAAGTCTGATTTTCTCTGAGATAAGAGCTAAGCTAGTTCTAGACAGAATTCGTTTAGCATTAGAAGAAGTTACAGCAGCAGATGTTAGTGCAAATGCGTTTGGTATTACCTTAGAGTCGCGGCATCTCTTTAGAAAGGTGAGAGACTCGATTAGCTGAGCCTTCTGATCACGGAGCTTGTTGAAGGATCTCAAAGTTACGTGGAATCCCTCCCCGTAGAGGCGGTTATTCGACGGTCAATAGTACAGTGTATAATAACAAATAGTATTAAACTTATATGCTTAATTCAATGTACAAATAAATATATAGTATCGTAATTGTATAGTGAATATACAGCAGTGTGATATACATTAGGGTGGGTAGAATAATACATAGTGTAATATTACAATGTGGTTTATAGCAATACAGTATATAATTTAATGTTGGGTTTGTCTATGGCAGTATATAGTACGGTGTAGACTCGTGTGATATAAGAGAATAAAGTTTAGATGGAAGCATATTATATTTTTTACGACGTAGAATTGTAATGTATTACTTACTGTTAGTAACTCAGCTTATTGTATAGTGTAGTAAGTATACTGATGATACTATGTAGTTTATACTTTAGTTGTTTACGTGGTGGTTTTAGTTACTGCAGCTACATACTATTAACACTCCTTCCCTTTATTAATGCTACCCCTATCCCCTCCCTTTGATGCTGCTAATCCTGCATAATGCATGGGCATAAGTAGTACTAATCACATACCTGAATTTCCCATATCCCCTTCCTTTGATGCTGCTAATCCTGCATAATGCACGGGCATAAGTAGTACTAATCACATACCTGCATTTCCCATGTTCCCTCCCTTTGATGCTGCTAATCCTGCATAATGCACGGGCATAAGTAGTACTAATCACATACCTGCATTTTCCATAAATATGATAATTTCCTCTTGATATGCAAATTATTTTGTCAAGGCGCCCTTTCCCCCCCTTCCAACCCAGCTTATATATATGCTCCAAGCACGTGTGCTGTTTCATTCAGACGCTGTCGCCTCGACAGACCTGGTTTTCACCTGAGGACGGCTGCTTGCGTTGTGGCCGAAACGTCATGAGAATTATTTTATTATGTTTTATTTTTATTATTTTATTACTTCCCTTCTACGTGACGTTACCTAAAGAACCAAGAAGATGAATCCCTGCAGTCACGAAAGCTTTAAATCGAAATCTTTCCAATGATTACTAAGTTTGTACCCATCATCACGGTTGAAATTATGTCTGTATTTGTATATTTGGATGGCTTCGTGTACAAACCTTTGATGGTAGCCAGGAGGTTTGCAGAGGACCTTGGTCTCGGAAAAGACGATTTCATGAGAGCCCACAGCGTTGTAGCAATGATCGGCAAAGGCGGAAGAATCAGTTTTGCTGTGTTTCAGATCTGACTTGTGCTCGCGGACACGATCAGAGATATGACGTTTCGTTTCTCCAATGTAGCAATCATCAAAGCTGCAACTCAGTTTGTAGACTCCAGGGTATTGTAAGTCAGGAATGACATCTTTCACAGATGGAATTAGATCACGGATTTTATGTACTGTACTGAATCGGACTTAGATCTTATGTTTGTTTAGAATTTTGGAGATCTTTTTGGTCACGCCTGCTATGTATGGCAACGTGATAGTTTTGATCGGAGTTTAATGTGGCTGTTTCTGTATGGTGGGAGAAACAGCTTGGCGGATGGTGCGGTCAGAGTATCCGTTCATCCTGAGGGCCCGATGTACACGTCTTAATTAACTGGCCAGGTGGTGTTGGTCAGAAATGCCATGAGCTCTGTGGTATAGCGTTTTGATGAGAGAATTCTTTTGAGTTGGGTGGTGGTAGAAATCAGGTTTCAAGTAGGAATCTCTGTGGGTGGCTTTCCAAGTCAGATCTGAAACATGGCAGAACTGATTCTTCGGCCGTTGCCGATCATTGCTACAACGCGGTGGGCTCTCATGAAATTGTCTTTTCCGAGACCAAGGTTCTCTGCAAACCTCCTGGCTACCATCAAAGGTTTGTACACGAAGCCATCTATATATATAAAATCGTGAATGTCTGTCTGTCCGTCTGTGTGTGTGTGTGTGGATTTCGGCCCATACGCACTTTCATTGGACGGCGGTTGCCCCTGGCAACGGCTAGCCACGCCTTCGCCGCTTTCATTGGACCTGCCAACGGCTAGCGACGCCTTCGCCAAGGGCTGCAGTTTCATTGGACGGCGGTTGCCCCTGCCAACGGCTAGCCACGCCTTCGCCACTTTCATAAGCTCCGTATTTAATTAAATAATAGCCATTACACAGTATTGTTGGAGCGCTAGGGGAGGGGGGGAAGGAACGCCACCCGTACCCTGCCTCTTCCAAGCCGACAATTTTAGGCGAGGCCGCAGGCTTTGCACGCTACTAGGCCTCGACACCCACCACGCCACTCTGAGGTAAATTCATCAAAGTTTTTCCTACTCTTTACTACACCCCCACCACAATGTGTGCTATTAATATTACTTTTAAACCCAACGCGCCAACAATTGATTACTTTAATGTTCACTGTACAAATACTCATTAAGCTGGGTGAGCGTACTGCCAGTCTATCATGTACACTGTAGCCTGCTTATTAAGCTCGGTGAGCGTACTGCCACTCTATCATGTACACTCTAGCCTGCTTATGAAGCTGAGTGCGTGTACTGGCAGTCTATAATGTGGACTCTTGCCTGGTTATTATAATCGATTCTTTATATGTTCTTTGTACAAACAGTCATTAAGCTGCTTGAGCGACCCCAGTTCGATTCCAACTCACGCCCACCACCGCTGACGATTATTTGAAACGGACTTGGCCCTCCCCTAGGTCCACTCAGCCTCAAACGCGTAACTGCTGTCGTGTGTGAACATCGTCACTGGGGAGACAAAGGCGGCGGGGCATCGTGGATCCAAGTCCCGGGCGAAGCCGGGTCATGTGTATGTGTGTTTGTGTTTATGTGTATGTCTGTGTGTCTCTATGTATGTGTGTATGTATGTGTATGTATGTGTTTGTGTGTATGTGTGTGTGTGTATGTATGTGGGTTTTTTTGTATGTCTTTATGTGTATGTCTGCGTGTCTCTATGTATGTGTGTATGTACGTGTGTGCATGTGTTTGTGTGTATGTATGTGTGTGTCTATGTATGTGTGTGTATGTGTTTCTGTGTATGTATGTGTGTGTATGTATGTGTGTTATGTGTCTGTCTGTGTGTCTGCATGTATGTGTGTGTGTATTGTGTATGTGTTTGTGTGCATGTATGTGTGTGTTTGTGTGTATGTGTATGTCTGTGTGTATGTCTGTGTGTATGTGTGTGTATGTGTGTGTATGTATGTATGTGTGTGTATGTGTTTGTATGTGTTTGTGTGTTTACGCTCGCATTACACAAATGTGTTGCTGGTCTAAGGCGTTCCTCGCACAGCATTGCCGCTTTATTATTTCAGTCGTTTACTGCCTTACGCACCCTGAAAGTCGTGTGTGTCTGCAGCAAGCGGTGGAAGTGTACCTATGGACGCGCGCGCGTGTGTTGTGTAGGGGGAACGGTAGTGTAGTGCTTAGCGTGCTGTCTGTGTCTGTGTGTGTGTCTGTGTGTGTGTCTGTGTGTGTGCGTGTGTGGTGTGTGGGGAGCGGTAGTGTAGTGCTTAGCGTGCTGTCTGTGTGTCTGTGTGTGTGTGTGTCTGTCTGTGTCTGTCTGTGTGTGTCTGCGTGTGTCTGTGTGTGTGTCTGTGCGTGTGTGGTGTGTGAGGAGCGGTGGGTGTAGTGCTTAACGCTACGCTGCGCTACCAACCCGGCGAACCGAGTTCGATTCCCGCTCACGGCCACCACCGGTGACGATTATTTGAACCTCCCCTAGGTCGACTCAGCCTCAAACGAGTAACTGGTGTGGCGTATTAACATCGGCACTTGGGAGACAAAGGCGGCCGGGCGTGGTGGATCCAAGTCCCGGGCGAAGCCGGGTCATGTGTATGTGTTTATGTGTATGTCTGTGTGTCTGTATGCATGTGTGTATGTATGTGTGTGTATGTATGTGGGTTTTTTTGTATGTGTTTATGTCTATGTCTGTGTGTCTGTGTGTATGTACGTGTGTGTATGTGTTTGTGTGTATGTATGTGTGTGTGTATGTATGTGTGTATGTGTTTCTGTGTATGTATGTGTGTGTATGTATGTGTGTTATGTGTGTCTCTGTGTGTCTGCATGTATGTCTGTGTGTATTATGTATGTGTTTGTGTGTATGTATGTGTGTGTTTGTGTGTATGTGTATGTCTGTGTGTATGTATGTGTGTGTATGTGTGTGTATGTGTTTGTGTGTATGTGTGTGTATGTATGTGTTTGTATGTGTTTGTGTGTTTACGCTCGCATTACACAAATGTGTTGCAGGTCTAAGGCGTTCCTCGCGCAGCATTGCCGCTTTATTATTGCAGTCGTTTACTGCCGTGCGCACCCTGAAAGTCGTGTGTGTCTGCAGCAAGCGCGTGTATGTGTTCCTATGGACGCGCGCGCGTGTGTTGTGTAGGGGGAACGGTAGTGTAGTGCTTAGCGTGCTGTCTGTGTCTGTGTGTGTGTGTCTGTGTGTGTGTCTGTGTGTGTGCGTGTGTGGTGTGTGGGGAGCGATAGTGTAGTGCTTAGCGTGCTGTCTGTGTGTCTGTGTGTGTGTGTGTCTGTCTGTCTCTGTCTGTGTGTGTCTGCGTGTGTCTGTGTGTGTGTCTGTGTGTGTGTCTGTGCGTGTGTGGTGTGTGAGGAGCGGTGGGTGTAGTGCTTAACGCTACGCTGCGCTACCAACCCGGCGAACCGAGTTCGATTCCCGCTCACGGCCACCACCGGTGACGATTATTTGAACCTCCCCTAGGTCGACTCAGCCTCAAACGAGTAACTGGTGTTGCGTATTAACATCGGCACTGGGGAGACAAAGGCGGCCGGGCGTGGTGGATCCAAGTCCCGGGCGAAGCCGGGTCATGTGTATGTGTGTATGTGTTTATGTGTATGTCTGTGTGTCTGTATGCATGTGTGTATGTATGTGTGTGCATGTGTTTGTGTGTATGTGTGTGTATGTATGTGGGTTTTTTTGTATGTGTTTATGTGTATGTCTGCGTGCCTGTATGTATGTGTGTATGTACGTCTGTGGATGTGTTTGTGTGTATGTATGTGTGTGTCTATGTATGTGTGTGTATGTGTTTCTGTGTTTGTATGTGTGTGTATGTATGTGTGTTATGTGTCTGTCTGTGTGTCTGCATGTATGTGTGTGTGTATTGTGTATGTGTTTGTGTGTGTTTGTGTGTTTACGCTCGCATTACACAAATGTGTAATGCGGGTCTAAGGCGTTCCTTACACAGCATTGCCGCTTTATTATTTCAGTCGTTTACTGCCGTACGCACCCTGAAAGTCGTGTGTGTCTGCAGCAAGCGCGTGTATGTGTACCTATGGACGCGCGCGCGTGTGTTGTGTAGGGGGAACGGTAGTGTAGTGCTTAGCGTGCTGCCTGTGTCTGTGTGTGTGTGTCTGTGTGTGTGTGTGTCTGTGTGTGTGTCTGTGTGTGTGCGTGTGTGGTGTGTGGGGAGCGGTAGTGTAGTGGTTAGCGTGCTGTCTGTGTGTGTGTGTGTCTCTGTCTATGTGTGTCTGCGTGTGTCTGTGTGTGTGTCTGTGTGTGTGTCTGTGCGTGTGTGGTGTGTGAGGAGCGGTGGGTGTAGTGCTTAACGCTACGCTGCGCTACCAACCCGGCGAACCCAGTTCGATTCCCGCTCACGGCCACCACCGGTGACGATTATTTGAACCTCCCCTAGGTCGACTCTGCCTCAAACGAGTAACTGCTGTAGCGTATTAACATCGCCACTGGGGAGACAAAGGCGGCCGGCCGTGGTGGATACAAGTCCCGGGCGAAGCTGGGTAGTACAGCTAGTACAAATATACAAACACAGACATAATTTCAACCGTGATGACGGTTACAAACTGAGTAATCATTGGAAAGATGTGATTAACCATACAAAAAAGATTTAACTACACTTATTTGCCAATCTTATTTGACAGATAACTATTACAGTTTTACCATGTTTAGTGGTTGTCTCCCTGTCACAGGTTGATTCACAAACCGTACCTCTCCATAACAAAGGCTCACCCTCTAAAGCCTCACCTTACCATATTAATAAAAAGTTTGCGGTCCTTGCCCTACCACCTTCTCCAACCATTATATAAACGGAGTGGTAGCTCCTGCAATCTATCATTTACTTGATACAGCTGTCGTGGCTGTGACGGTCCCACCTGAGGACGGAAGCTTGTGTTGCCTCCGAAACGTCGTGATTTTTATTTTATTTTACTTTTTTAATGTTTTACCTACGTGACTTTACCGAAAAAACCTAAGAATAATAGTTATGAAGTATTAGACCAAGGGTGATCCAGGAGGGATGAGGCGAAATAGCCCAACCACACGCGCAACCAAGATAAAATGTATTCCATAGAGATTCCTCCCAGCCGCCTTTTTCTTCCAGCAGCACGTGATAGCAAGATTTGCACATACAGGCAAAAGAGCATCTCCCCTTAAAAATAAATCAAACCACGATGGAAATACTGTGAACACGGCTACAAAACATACCTTGAGTCACTTACAGAATCAGAGCTACAAAGTAGTACTATAAGAGGTAAAATTAGTTTTTATTTTAACTTCCAAACGGTACAACAGGACACAACTTGAAAAGCTTTTGTGAGGCAAAGAATGTCACACCCACCGCGAGAGCGGGGGAAGACGTGGAAACCCCCCTCACAGGTTAGTTATTGCAGAGGGTGGGGGAACTGAAAGGACGCACGTGGGGGCAACCTGGAGCAACTCCTTCTATTGATGACAGGAAGGCTTTGATGAAACTTATATTACCCCAATAAAATAGAACAAACGCACACACACGTACCCAAAACAGCAGGGGAATGCCACCGGACAGGAATCAGGCCAGGGTGAGACTTAACAGATGGCTTAATGAATCAGAACACACACACACGGACACACGTCCAACTTCCCCCACAGCAAAGCGACATCAAAGGAATTCCGGTCCATTGTGAGAAGGCGAGCCGAGGTGGGCGAATTTTTATTTAAGCACGGACACAGAGATCGTGCAGTTCAGTCTTGCAAAGGAGCAGGCTGCGGGGCTTGGCCTCAACATTAGCAATGGGTGTGGTATCTCGCAGAGAGAGGGACGATGTGTTGTTAAGAGGTGAGTTCGGCATGGGCCGACAGAGTATCGCTGAAAGTTTTATTCTACATTTATCCTGAAGTGTTGAGTCGCTTGCAAAGTCAAGGATTGCGATAAGTTGTATTGTACTAAGCTTTCACAGTAGTGTAAGAGGTGTGCGAATACAATTACAAGTTTTGAGAGTGAATGCCAGCAGACGAGCAGCTGCAGCTCGAGTTGAACTGACGAGCAACAACAAGCAATCAACCTGGAGAAAGGGCGGAAAGCGCCAAGCACCGACCAAGCGAGCATCGCACAGAACCAGCAGCAGAGGACAAGATGCAAGCGCAATCGCGCATCGCTAGAGAGCGCGCAGCAGCGCCACCAGCGCCACCGAGCAAGGGTGTCCGCGGACAAGTGGCGAGCATCGTGCTGACTCGTCATCCAGCAGGGGAAAGAGCCTGACCAGCCACCCGTGAGGAAGAGGAGAGCGCCAGCGAGAGCGCCGTGTGTTCGACCACATGCACCGACCAGCATCAGCTTGGAACCAAGACAAGAGTGAGGAACAGTGGCCTAGCAGACAAGCTGCACGCGCTATCTGAAGACGGAATCACCGCGCACCGCCGACGGCGAGCGTCGTGCCGACTCGTCATCCAGCAGCGGACAAGCAACATTGCTGCTGCTACCTCAAAGAGAATGAGCAAGAGTGATGAACGGCGGCCCAGCAGACGAGCTGTGCGCGCTATCTGACGACGCAGTCATCACGCACCGCCGATGGCGAGCGTCGTGCCGACTCGTCATCCAGCAGCGGACAAGCAACATTGCTGCTGCTACCTCAAAGAGAATGAGCAAGAGTGATGAACGGCGGCCCAGCGGACGAGCTGTACGCGCTATCTGACGACGCAATCATTGCGCACTGCCGACGGTGAGCGTCGTGCCCACTCGTCATCGAGGGAGAGAGAGCAACAAAGCCGTTTGTATAATAGTGTAACGGGTTCCGGAGACACTTGTAGAGGTAACTTCTTTATTACAATGCAACAGCACTCCAACAGTCCTGATACTTTGTTACAGCCTAGGTACACAGCCTAGGTACACAGCCTAGATACACTACTATGGCTACGCTCTGGAACTCGCCTCACAAGGACATAGAGCCGGGAGTTCCAGAGTCCCACCACTGGCCCTCACATCGTCCCAGGGTCCTCAGATGGCTGGTCTTGGATCTTGGGTCTTGAGCTACAACTGGACCTGATCGTCCAGGGAGCTCCCCTTTTATGCCTCGTCCCCAACGAGGGGTGGGGCCGTGTGTGCCCCCAGATATCCCACAGAGCACACACAGCCCCCCCCCCCCCCCCCGTTGGTGGCGCCAATGGGCTTAAGCGCCTGGGCCGCCCGGGAACCCAGCGCCTGGCGCCAAGGGGCTTAAGCGTCTGGGCCGCCTGGGAACCCAGCGCCCGGTGCCAAGGGGCCCAAGCGCCTGGGCCGCCCAGGGTCCCAGAGCCCCCCCAGCAGCCCCTCCCCTCCCATGTCACTACAATAGGCCCACCCTCACACACAACTCCGCAGGGAACAAACTAAAATTTGGTACAAGGAATGCCCAACCTCGTCGTCTGTTTAACACAAATAATTTATCAAGGAGACAATACACACACACATGAAACAAACCCGAGCCAATAATAAGAAGACTAATTATAAGAGTGCATGAACCATTAGCTGATGGTGAAGACAGTGCTCTTTGAGTGATAGGAATACGGTCGTTTATAACTACATTAGTAGTTATTTTCTTTTTTATCGCATAAAAATTACCAATAGGAATAATCGATCTAAACTAAACTTTTGAAACCTTCGTTACGAATCTACACGCTCACAGGGAGAATATTGTGTTAAACCTTTCTTTTGATCACAGAATCTTGTCCGCAAATGAATTGAAGCCTTAGCCAAAAGATAAGCATCTGCGTAAGCAGACATACACTGCTGCACACCATTGCTCCAAGACATTTCGTTAATTATATAATCTTGTCGATGAATTATTGACGTATACTTTTGCCTTCGGGATATAAAAAAATATTTGTAATTCCTTTCGTATGAATATCGTCGCATGCATGTTTTAAGGACTTTCCCCTATCGCCGTATATGCTCGCGTTACTCGGTGGAGTTAGTCAATTGTTCGGTTGCCCAGTTTGACTACGTAATCATTGATGGTTAAATGTACGGATCAATGAGGGGAACTTCCCCAGTGGTACTGTGTTGATAATTCCAAGCATAAGAGTTCGCATATTGGAGTGTTTTGTTTTTGTTTAGAAATTAAAATTGCTTAACACAGAAGTGTATGAGTGGTTCCTTCCTGAGTTCATGCAAATTAATCTTAATTATAAGAACTGTATCCTGCTGTGAGATTTGAATTTGGAGACCTGACATAAACACATTAAGACATAATCAGTAAATGTTAAAGCGAGAATAATTGTATTATCCCGATTGATAATACAACTCTAGAAAATGAAGCCAAGCTTAATTTAGCATAATTACATCACACTTGAATAACTTCATACAACTCATTGTATTATCCAGATTGATAATACGACCCTAGACAACGAAGCTAAGCCTGATTATAATAACTACATACATTAGTAATCGCATACATGTGCATAACTTAATACGATTAATTTCCGATAATTACGCATTTTCGCAATCTTCATTTAATTTTTTTTATTTTTTTTATTTATTTTTCAAGACCCGACATATACAACATACCTGTTATGATTACAGAAGTGCATACTGACTGTGATGGTACCTGCTATGATAACAGCAGTGCATAATGTGGTGGTACCTGCTTTCACTATAGCTATGCATACTAACTGTGGTGATACCTGTTTTGATTACATCAGTGCATACTGTGTTGTACCTGCTTTCACTACAGCATTGCATACTGATTGTGGTGGCACCTGCTATTATTACAGCAGTGCATATGTACTGTGGTGGTTCCTGCTATCACTACAGCAATGCCTACTGACTGTGGTGGTACCTGCTATGACTACAGCAGCATATATCGACCTTTGTGGAACCTGCTTTAACTACAACAGTGCATACTGGATGTGGTGGCACTTCCTATAAATGCAGCTGTGCATACCGACTGGTGGAACCTGCTATGACTACAGCAGTGCATACCGACTGTGGTGGTACCTGCTTTCACTACACCAGTGAATACCGACTGTGTTGGTTCCTGCTTTCACTACAGCAGTGCATACTGCTGTGATGGTACATGTGTAACGGGCGTATGTGACGCAGGAGAAGTTGATGGAGGCAACACATATTTATTACAATTAAATTTAATACAGCAGAGTAACGACTCTAACACTCGAAGAGGTATCGGCCTCTTCACCCGGTCTATTAGAGGAAGAGTTCCCCAGCTAACGCTCCTCGTGAACTCCTTACTTCCCTCTATCCCAGACCTTCCCCAAATGTAGGATAGCTAACCTGGCCCAGCTTCGGCGCAGGTTCCGACCCTCAGCGACACGAGTTTGGCCCTTACAAGGACATCAGACCTCGCTGTTCTGAGGTCGCACCACTGGCTTGCCCTGCTTGGCCCTTACAAGAACAGCGAGTCAGGGTAGTTCCAGGTCTAGCTAGCTGGCCTTCAGTCTTCACTGGCTCTTCATCTTGATCTGTACCCAACGACTGCCTCGAGCTCTCTCACTCTCCGCCTTATATACCAACATGCCCTCGAGGGGCGGGGCTGTGTGGGGTCCCAGCCTCCCCCCCACACAGCCCCCCAGGGTGGTAACCATTTGCGGACGTGGATGTAGACACCCCAGTGTAACTGCCCGTTTCTCCCCATTACTTAACACCTCTACATCACCCCCCCCCCCCTGCATAGCTCGCAGCCGGCCCGGCTGCAACAACATTTTCCAATAAAGAATACAACAAAAACCAGAACCGTGTGTGTGCCTCATAACAACAACAATAACACAACAACGACAACAACAAACGAACGCCCCAATAAATAACCCAACTCACCAACATACTAAACATCATCGTACGGCTGGTAGCCCTTGAAGGCCGTAACCGGGTCCCCCGGTTCCGCGCGTGTCCCGGGGATCCGGCTGCTGACGTTCGGAGGCCGTCAATTCCGGGGCACCTTGGGCGTCATCTGGCCGAGGTCTTGTGGCGCGCTGACGCGGAGCCCGGCACCCAGAAGCAACGTGGCCCCGGAGGCCGCAGTTGTAACATGTGACGAGGGCCGTCGCTGGTTTCGGTTACTCCAGCTTGCATGCCATGCGATGGGGCGACCGACCTCCCGACCTTCAGTCCCCCGAACGCGCCGTGGCGAAGACCTCCTCTTGCGGTAGAGTGCCTTGGGGTTCGCTGGGTGCTGAGGCTGAGGCTGAGGTGCAGACAACGACGGGCCGTTTCTGTTTAAGGACCTCTTGCGCATGAATGCTCGTAGCAACTCGCAAGGAGCATATATCAACCTCATCTGCCGCATTGATGGGAACACCCAACTCTTGTGCCAGCGCCAAAAGCTGCTCCTTGACCATTGCGTCTATGCCTTCTTCGTCAATGTGAGGAAAAGCGGCGTCAGCGAGAGCCAGAAGTGCAGTGCGATAGGCGAGAGGAGTTTCCATCTCCCCCTTACGGCGACCGTAAAAGTGGTTTCGACTGGCAGACGGCGGTCTGTAGACCCTGGCCATCAGCTGAAGCGCTGCATGCAGTGTAGAGCGGTCAGACCTCGGAGTCACCATGAGGGTGGCCAGAGCGTCATCGTTTAGAGTCGCTGGGAGCGCGCGCAGTGCCTCGGCGTCAGTCCAACCCTCCTGGTGAGCAAGGAACCACCGTTGAAAAGCTCCCCAGTCGCCTCCTTCTGCTTGAAAGGCCATTATTAGTAAGCATGAACTTGGGAAGGAACCAGTCAGACTCTTCTGTGTTAAGCAACTTTAATCTAAAAAAAAACACTCTAATATGCGAACTCTTATGCTAGGAATGTCAACACAGTACTCCTAGAAATGTCCTCCTCATTGATCCGTACATTTAACCCTCAATGATTACGTGTGTCAAACTGGGTAACAGAACAGAGTAAAGTGAGCATACATGAATGAGACAATATTCATACGAACAGTAATAAAGAAACATGTCCTGATAGAAAAATTTGACCTCAATGAATTCATGGTAAGATTATCCATTTAACGAAATGTCTTGGAACAATGGTGTGCGGAAGTGTGGGTGCTTGTCTAGCAAATGCTTATCAATTGACTAAGGCTTCAATACATTTGCAGGCAAGATTCTGTGATCAAAATAAATATTAAACACAAATCTCCCGGTAAGTATGTAGATTCGTAACATCTATATATATAAAATCGTTCATGTCTGTCTGTCTGTGTGTGTGTGTGTGGACTTTGGCCCATACGCACTTTCATTGGTCGGCGGTTGCCCCTGGCAACGGCTAGCCACGCCTTCGCCGCTTTCATTGGACCTGGCAACGGCTAGCCACGCCTTCGCCAAGGGCTGCAGTTTCATTGGACGGCGGTTGCCCCTGCCAACGGCTAGCCACGCCTTCGCCACTTTCATAAGCTCCGTATTTAATTAAATAATAGCCATTACACAGTATTGTTGGAGCGCTAGGGGGGGGGGGGGGGGGGAAGGAACACCACCCGTACCCTGCCTCTTCCAAGCCAACAATTTTAGGCGAGGCCGCAGGCTTTGCACGCTACTAGGCCTCGACACCCACCACGCCACTCTGAGGTAAATTCATCAAAGTTTTTCCTACTCTTCACTACACCCCCACCACAATGTGTGCTATTAATATTACTTTTAAACCCAACGCGCCAACAATCGATTACTTTAATGTTCACTGTACAAATACTCATTAAGCTGGGTGAGCGTACTGCCAGTCTATCATGTACACTGTAGCCTGCTTATTAAGCTCGGTGAGCGTACTGCCACTCTATCATGTACACTCTAGCCTGCTTATGAAGCTGAGTGCGTGTACTGGCAGTCTATAATGTGGACTCTTGCCTGGTTATTATAATCGATTCTTTATATGTTCTTTGTACAAACAGTCATTAAGCTGCTTGAGCGACCCCAGTTCGATTCCAACTCACGCCCACCACCGCTGACGATTATTTGAAACGGACCTGGCCCTCCCCTAGGTCCACTCAGCCTCAAAAGCGTAACTGCTGTCGTGTGTGAACATCGTCACTGGGGAGACAAAGGCGGCGGGGCATCGTGGATCCAAGTCCCGGGCGAAGCCGGGTCATGTGTATGTGTGTTTGTGTTTATGTGTATGTCTGTGTGTCTCTATGTATGTGTGTATGTATGTGTATGTATGTGTTTGTGTGTATGTGTGTGTGTATGTATGTGGGTTTTTTTTTATGTCTTTATGTGTATGTCTGCGTGTCTCTATGTATGTGTGTATGTACGTGTGTGCATGTGTTTGTGTGTATGTATGTGTGTGTCTATGTATGTGTGTGTCTATCTTTGTGTGTGTATGTGTGTGTATGTGTTTGTATGTGTTTGTGTGTTTTCGCTCGCATTACACAAATGTGTTGCTGGTCTAAGGCGTTCCTCGCACAGCATTGTCGCTTTATTATTTCAGTCGTTTACTGCCTTACGCACCCTGAAAGTCGTGTGTGTCTGCAGCAAGCGCGTGTATGTGTACCTATGGACGCGCGCGCGTGTGTTGTGTAGGGGGAACGGTAGTGTAGTGCTTAGCGTGCTGTCTGTGTCCGTGTGTGTGTGTGTCTGTCTGTGTCTGTCTGTGTGTGTCTGCGTGTGTCTGTGTGTGTGTCTGTGTGTGTGCGTGTGTGGTGTGTGGGGAGCGGTAGTGTAGTGCTTAGCGTGCTGTCTGTGTGTCTGTGTGTGTGTGTGTCTGTCTGTGTCTGTCTGTGTGTGTCTGCGTGTGTCTGTGTGTGTGTCTGTGCGTGTGTGGTGTGTGAGGAGCGGTGGGTGTAGTGCTTAACGCTACGCTGCGCTACCAACCCGGCGAACCCAGTTCCATTCCCGCTCACGGCCACCACCGGTGACGATTATTTGAACCTCCCCTAGGTCCACTCAGCCTCAAACGAGTAACTGGTGTGGCGTATTAACATCGGCACTTGGGAGACAAAGGCGGCTGGGCGTGGTAGATCCAAGTCCCGGGCGAAGCCGGGTCATGTGTATGTGTTTATGTGTATGTCTGTGTGTCTGTATGCATGTGTGTTTGTATGTTTGTATGTGTGTGTATGTGTTTGTGTGTATGTCTGTGTGTGTATGTATGTCGGTTTTGCCGCCGTGGTGGATCCAAGTCCCGGGCGAAGCCGGGTCATGTGTATGTGTTTATGTGTATGTCTGTGTGTCTGTATGCATGTGTGTATGTATGTATGTGTGTGTATGTGTTTGTGTGTATGTCTGTGTGTGTATGTATGTCGGTTTTGCCGCCGTGGTGGATCCAAGTCCCGGGCGAAGCCGGGTCATGTGTATGTGTGTATGTGTTTATGTGTATGTCTGTGTGTCTGTATGCATGTGTGTATGTATGTGTGTGCATGTGTTTGTGTGTATGTATGTGTGTGTGTATGTATGTGGGTTTTTTTGTATGTGTTTATGTGTATGTCTGCGTGCCTGTATGTATGTGTGTATGTACGTCTGTGGATGTGTTTGTGTGTATGTATGTGTGTGTCTATGTATGTGTGTGTATGTGTTTCTGTGTTTGTATGTGTGTGTATGTATGTGTGTTATGTGTCTGTCTGTGTGTCTGCATGTATGTGTGTGTGTATTGTGTATGTGTTTGTGTGTGTTTGTGTGTTTACGCTCGCATTACACAAATGTATAATGCGGGTCTAAGGCGTTCCTTACACAGCATTGCCGCTTTATTATTTCAGTCGTTTACTGCCGTATGCACCCTGAAAGTCGTGTGTGTCTGCAGCAAGCGCGTGTATGTGTACCTATGGACGCACGCGCGTGTGTTGTGTAGGGGGAATGGTAGTGTAGTGCTTAGCGTGCTGCCTGTGTCTGTGTGTGTCTGTGTGTGTGTGTCTGTGTGTGTGTCTGTGTGTGTGTCTGTGTGTGTGCGTGTGTGGTGTGTGGGGAGCGGTAGTGTAGTGGTTAGCGTGCTGTCTGTGTGTGTGTTTCTGTCTGTGTGTGTCTGCGTGTGTCTGTGTGTGTGTCTGTGTGTGTGTCTGTGCATGTGTGGTGTGTGAGGAGCGGTGGGTGTAGTGCTTAACGCTACGCTGCGCTACCAACCCGGCAAACCCAGTTCGATTCCCGCTCACGGCCACCACCGGTGACGATTATTTGAACCTCCCCTAGGTCGACTCTGCCTCAAACGAGTAACTTAACTACTGTAGCGTATTAACATCGCCACTGGGGAGACAAAGGCGGCCGGCCGTGGTAGATACAAGTCCCGGGCGAAGCCGGGTAGTACAGCTAGTAGATGTTTATAAATGTTTAGTTTCATCAATTAATTCATTGGTACAGTTAGGCTATTAACAAAAAGAATGACTAAAATACTTTTAAACGACCACGTAACTCAATGGACAGCAATGCTTTTCACGATCAGCTAATAGTTAACGCACTTTCTTAGGGTGGCCACCCTTTTTGACACACAAAGTGAACTTTGGAGTAATCTTATTAGTCCCGATATGTGCGTTATGTGTGTGTTGGTGTATTGTCTCCTTGCTCAACTCTTTGCGTTAAGCAAGGTGGGGCGTTTCTTGTACTAAAAATGCCTTGGTTCCCTGCTTAGCGATGAGTCGTGTGTGTGTGTGAACGTGTCATACACACGATGCTCTCTCTCTCTAGATTTCAAGCTTTTGTGACTGCAAGGATTCATACTCTTAGTTCTTTCGGTAAAGTCACGTAGGTAAAAAATGAAATCAAAATTTATAAAAATTAAAAACAAAACAAAAAGCAATAAAATCACGACGTTTCGGAGGCAACACAAGCTTCCGTCTTCAGGTGAAACTGTCACAGCAAAATATCTGTATCAAGTGAAGAGAAGTCCCAAGAGGTACGACCTTATATAGTGGTTAAGGGGGGAGGAGCCAGGAAGGGCCGTGGGGGGAGTTGTGAGATGGTCAAGTACTGCTGTTGGAACTGAGCCTTTGTAATGTAGATGGCATATGTATATAAGCCAGCTAGGATCAAGCCGCCTTTTGTTATGCTGCTGGGAGGGTAAATTAATTCAATACGATTAAGCCGCCTTTTGAGCTGGGAGGTTCCAAGAGTTGTTAAGGTGCAGCTGATGTAAAAGTGCGGCTGCTGTGAATGGGACTGAGCCTTTGTTATGTAGATGAAACAGCACTTTGCTACGTTGCTGGGATTAATTCTAGATTTGCCAAATATGTGTGGTAAAACTTAAAGCAGGAAAACCAGTGTGTGAAAAAGAAGAAGAAACTATACGGTAACTGAAGAATAGTGCCTGTCAAATAAGATGGTCCAAAAATGTGTAGTTAAATCTTTTTTGCATGGTTGATAACATCTTTCCAATGATTACTAAGTTTGTACTGATCATCACGGTTGAAATTATGTCTGTGTTTGTATATCTGAATGGCTTCGTGTACAAACCTTTGATGGTAGCCAGAGGGTTTGCAGAGCACCTTAGTCTCGGAGAAACAATATCATGAGAGCCCACCGCATTGTAGCAATGATCGGCAACGGCGGAAGACTCAATTTTGCCGTGTTTCAAATCTAACTTGTGCTCCCGGACACGATCAGAGACATGACGTTTCGTTTCCCCAATGTAACAGTCACCACAGCTGCAACTCAGTTTATAGACTCCAGGGTATTGCAAGTCAGGGATGACATCCTTCACAGATGGAATTAGATCACGGATTTTATGTACTGTACTGAATCGGACTTGGAACTTATGTTTGTTTAGAATTTTGGAGATCTTTTTGGTCACGCCTGCTATGTATGGTAATGTGACAGTTTTGATCGGAGTTTCAAATGGCTGTTTCTGTATGGTGGGAGACAGCGTGGCGGATGGTGCGTTCAGAGTATCCGTTCATCCTGAGGGCCCGATGTACGTGTCTTAATTCACTGGCCAGGTGGTGTTGGTCAGAAATGCCATGAGCTCTGTGGTATAGCGTTTTGATGAGATAATTCTTTTGAGATGGGTGGCGGTGGGAATCCGGTTTCAAGTAGGAATCTGTGTGGGTGGCTTTCCTGTAGACAGAATGTCCCAAGGATCCGTCAGGTCTCCTCTCAAACAGAATATCTAAGAATGGTAGTTTGCCATCTTTCTCCACTTCCATGGTGAATCTGATGGATGGATGTCTGGAATCAATACTTGTGGAAGAGATACGTAGATGACACGTTCGTCATCTGGCCACATGGCCAACCAGCACTGAACAAATTTTTCAACCACATGAATTCCATACGCCCATACATCAAATTCACAATGGAAGTGGAAAATTATGCCAAGCTGCCATTCCTGGATGTTTTGATCGAGAAGAGACCCGATGGCTCGTTGGGACACTCTGTCTACAGGAAAGCCACCCGCACGGATTCCTATCTAAAACCTGATTCCCACCACCATCCAGCCCAGAAGAATTCCCGCACCAAAACACTACACCATAGGGTTCGTTGCATCTCCGACCAGCACAACCTAGCCAGTGAGCTTGAGCACGTACACCAAGCTCTCAAGATGAATGGATATTCAGACCACACAATCCGCAAAGCTGTATCCACAACCATGGGGAGAGAACCATCTGAGGACCCATTCAAAACCATCACCTTGCCATACATAGCACGGGTTACCAAAAAAAAAATCCAAAATCTTAAATAAACACAAGATCCGGGTTCGTTTCAACACAGTACACAAAATCCGTGATTTGATCCCATCTGTGAAGGATGTAATTCCTGATATGCAATACCCTGGTGTCTACAAACTAAATTGTGTCTGCGGCCGCAGTTAAATTGGGGAAATGAAACGACATGTCTCGGACCGTGTTCGCGAACACAAAGCAGATTTGAAACACGGCAGAACCAATACCTCTGCCGTGGCTGATCACTGTTTTAACGCGGTGGGCTCACACGACATTGTTTTTTTTCCGAGACCAAGGTTCTTTGAAAACCTTCGGGCTACCTTAAAAGTTTTGTCCATGAAGATATAAACACAGACACAATTTCAACCAAGAAGATGGATACAAACTGAGCAATCAGTGGAAGGACGTTATTAACCGGTTTAAGTCATAACTGGTGGTGATGTCCCCCTTCCTGCCTGCCTATGTTAACAGCTATTCTCGACTCTCTAAGCCACATTCACTAACACAGCTTCTCTCTCCTCCTACCATCGATTATCTATGCCCCCCCCCTTGCCTCCCCTCTCTTATCGCTGCCCAACTGCCCCTCTCTCTCCCCCCTGCCGCTGATAACTTACTCCTGTCGTGGCAGCTCTCTCTCACCCATTGCCCCACTCGTCCCCTGCCGTCGATCTTGCTCTGCCCCCCCCCTCTCTCTCTCCCCCCTGCCGAGCTCTCCCACCGCCAATCTTGCTCTTCCCCCTCCTCTCTCTCCCCCTGGCGAGCTCTCCCGCCGCCGCCGATCTTGCTCTGCCCACCCCCCCACCTTGCCACGGCAGCTCTCTCGCCTGCTTCAGCAGTTTTCCTGCTGTAATTGTCTCACCTGAAGACGGTTGCTTGTGTTGCGATCGAAACATCGTGATCTATTATTTTCTACCTACGTGACTTTACCGATAGAACCAAAGAGTATAGGTGTATGAGGGCTGGATTTTATGAGGGCCTAGAAGCTTTGACCAACTTAGCTGAAAATGGTACCTTGAATGCAGACACCACAATCCCTACCAGTAATACACAAGAAGGAAACCAAGTTATTCACCTTTAGACATTTTTTTCTAATTTTAACTAAATAAGATAATGTTAATTTAAAAGAAGTAGTGAAATATGAAAGAAATACAATTTAAATAATGTGACAGGTCATACCACCAACTCCTGTTCAAACTTTACCTACTTTAACAGGACCACTTGCATAACACAGCTTTAGCAGCATTTAAACATATAATCCACTAGATGTACTACCCAGCTTCGCCCGGGCATTGGATCCACGCCTGGCTGCATTTGTCTCCCCAGTGTCGATGTTCACACACCACAGCAGTTACTCGTTTGAGGCTGAGTCGACCTAGGGGAGGCCCAGGACCGGTTCAAATCATTGTCACCGGTGGTGGTGGTGGTGGCTGTGAGCGGGAATCGAACTCGGTTCTCCGGGTTCGTAGCGCAGTGTAGCGCTAACCACTACACTACCGCTCGCCCCACACAAAGACAAAGATCCCCCGTATAGCCTTAACAGACTGTCGGGGCAATTGCTGTTAGCGAGCACCTATCAAGGCCGGAACAGTACACGAAGGGGGTGGGTGGCCAGCACCACGCCCGACCGACTTTGTCTCCCCAGTGGCGATGTTCACACACCACACCAGTTACTCGTTTGAGACCTAGGGGGAGGCTCAGGAGCGGTTAAAATAATCGTCACCGGTGGTGGCCGTGAGCGGGAATCGAACTCTGGTCGCCGGGTTCGTAGAGCAGCGCGCTAACCACAACACTACAATGCGTTACGCTTCCACAGGCGCGGGTCACGTGACAGATTTCACGTCACAGCTCACTTGCTGTGCAAAAAATATATGCATTATTGAGCTCCCCCACCAAAAAAAAGTGTATTTTTTTTTTATTTGCATGGTGTACAGTCTGGAAAGTACCCACATGGCTAATTTCCAGTTTGTTGCATGTCAGGAAGTACGCTAAACATTTTGAACAGACACACATATTCACAACTTTGCCTTTTATATATATGGAGATAAACCCACAGCCACTGCACATTACAGAACTTCAACAGTCATCCCATGAGGTCATAATACATCCTCAAGTGACTCTCTTAAACAGATCGCAACACTCAAGTGGTAGAACTCAACATATAACGGCACAACCAAATAACTAACAATAAGGCATAAATCCAAATACTGTACACCACACTCATGTGAGAATTTCCAAAATAATTACAATACTCAGAACCTTCAACCACTAATCACACATAACAGTCGTGCCGTGAATCTCCTGCCAAAGACCAATGAACAAACCGATCCCAAGACAAAATCGCTGTGATTTTGTACTGTAAACAGTTCAATAATTGAGCTACTCTGGCAGGCAAGGCAGCGTTTTTTAGGTCTAACAACGCATGCCAAAGTAGCTTCTGTTTTTCTGGATAAAGGGGGCTAAACACGGTGTGTCACAAACTAGAGAAGATATGAACTCGTGGTACTCGAGGATTGAATAATAATAATAATAGTACAATTTGTAACGCGCGCAAATTTGCAGACGTAGTGGCCGCAACTCAGAGGCGCGGAGCCAAGCTCAGAGTCGCTCAAAAGCATGATTGTAGAGGTGAGTTTTTAAGTGTCTCTTGAAGGAGGCAATTGAGGTGATGCTGCGAATGTGCAGAGGGATATCGTTCCAGACTGTTGGGGCTGCCACCGAGAAGCGGCGCGTAGACATGACCATCCTGGATCTTGGTATCGAGAGGAGGTCGTGAGTCGCGCTGCGCAGGCATCTGTCGTGTGCTGAGCAGCAAGTTGTCAATAATGAAGAAAGATACGGCGGGCAGGCGGATATGAAGGCATTGTGGCAGAGGCAGGCGGTCTTGTATGTGACCCTACTGGCGATGGGGAGCCAGTTGAGAGCGCGGAGACGAGCTAGTGAGTCGAGGCGGGAATGAGTGTGGGCAATGACGACGCGTGCTAGGTTATTTTGTAATCTTTGAAGTTTCTTTAGGTTGCCAGCGGAGGTCCGGACAAGGACGGAGTTACAATAGTCAAGGCGAGACCCAACTATGCAACATGCCAAAGTGTTGGCAATTTCAGTAGAGATGAGAGGACGTATGTGTCTAAGAGCCTTCAGGTGAAAGTTACATGAGCTGATGATATGGTTGGTTTGACGGTCGAAGGATAAAGTTGAATCTAGGATGACACCGAGGTAGCTGAAGTGGTCGGTGGACTTGATGCTGTGACCGAAGATGTGTATGTGTGTGGGGAGTGCTGCTGAATTGAGACGTTGCTTGGTACCTAACATGATGGCCACTGACTTTTTCGGATTAAGGGCTAGGTTGTGTGCAGTTAACCATTGTTGCACGGCGGTGGTACATTCCGAGAGCCTCTCGAATCTAGATGCATTGCTAGAATCGATGGCGGTGAATAGAATCGTGTCATCCGCGTATGAGTGATGCTTAACACCGAAGCTTGCAATGAGCCGGCCGATCGGGGAAGTGTAGGCTGTGAAGAGGAGACCTAGAACAGAGCCCTGGGGAACCCCGCATAATGCTGTTGTTTCAGGCGATGTGGACATGCCCACCCTGACTGAAGATTGCCGGTCAGAAAGGTACGAAGCTATCCACTTGAGCGCTGAGCCGCATATACCGAAGTCGGATTTCAGGAGGGAAGTAAGGAGCGAATGGTTGATGGTGTCGAAGGCTGACGAAATGTCCAGACTTACAAGTGCAACAGTTGAGCCGGAATCAATGATCGTTAAAATGTCATCGAGCACTCTAATGAGTGCTGTTTCTGTGGAATAGTTTTGACGGTAAGCTGACTGGAAGTAGCAGTAGTTTGCGGAGGAGGTGACGTGTGGTTGTAGCTGGGCGAGGGCTAGTCGTTCAAGGAGTTTAGAGAGGTTCGAGAGGTTAGTGATGGGACGATAACTAGATGGGTCATCCGGATCTAGATTTGGTTTCTTTAACAAGGGAGAAACCAGGCCAGATTTGAGGTTGGACGGAAAACACCCCGAAGAGAAGGAGGCATTTGCGATGTTCCTGATCATGAAGCTAATACCAGTAACATAAAGATGGGGCCCTGTGGAGGGTGGCTTGTAAAGGACCCTACTGGACAGTTTGAGGCAGTTACCCTCCAAAAACAATGAAGGGTGGAGGTTCGATGCCCACAATGAGCAAAGCGATGGGTGGCTAAACACAAGTGGGTACAGTGAGGAGCACAAATGGTGTATCTGCCAGTGATATTAGTCAGTTAACCTATAATTCCTGGGTCTGTGCCATGGACTCCTGCCAGAGAGCCTTCAACAAGTAATGTGGCTTAAAAGTACAGTGATGAATGGCAGTTGATGTTGCGTGTGTATGCAATGGTATGTGTATATGCTTGCATGCGTATTTATGTAGGTATAATACATGTAGAAACAAGACTGTCAACCATTCACATGAAGGTATATCACTCAAAATTTTCAAACAAGTCATTAATCAAATTGCTGTGCTGCTCTCGTCCGACCATGTCGCAACACATTGGGTTTGGAAATCTCATACAGATGATCCAAACCCTTGCCTCCAAAGTGCTACAGTACAGGCATACACCATCAAATCTGCTATCATTGTGACATAGACAACACGAAGTTAACGTCTTGTCTTTTACAAATCTTTTCTTTTCAGGTCAAGAAGAACAGCATGGTCCAGAAGCACTGTACAACGATGCCAAAATCCAGTTTATAATATTATTGAACATCTGGAAGGAGACCAGGCTGGTCAGCATCAAAGAAATGCGGAAGGTTGCCGATGCGCTGGACAAACTGGAGAAAGATGTCACCATCTCCCAGACAGCGGGCACGACCACCAGCCTTATTGGTGGCATCGTGGCTCTCGCTGGGTTCATCGCTGCTCCTTTCACGTTCGGTGCCTCTGCTCTAATAGCAGGTGTGGTGGGAGCTGGAATTGGCATAGCAGGTGGTTTGGTGACAGCTGGGAGTAGCATTTCCAAGATCTTCGTTAAAAAAACAAAACTCAAAACCAGTGAAACAGCCATTATATTTGACACAGAAATGCTGGGACAGTTCTTGCAATCACTGATGAACCTCAATGAAGCATGCGTCGCGCTCACCAATTTCGACAAGCAAGACCACAGAGCTTATTCTTTCAGGAAAGCTTACAGAAATCTATGCAAACACATGGGGGTGCCGCCTGGCAGTGATGGTCAGTTCATTGAGTCTGTGATAAGAGTATTAATCGGTGTAGTCATTGTTCCAGCAGAAACAACTGATGCAGTTGGGGCAGGAGTTGGTGTGACCAGGACAGCAGAAATGGGAACAAGAGCAGGCTTGGTGGGCGTTGACTTGGGAGCTTCTTTGGTCAGAACCGCCAGTATGACAGTGGGAAGGGTTGTGCTCTCGGGCGTCCTTACTTCCGTTGGGATCGTCATCGACGTCGCATTCCTTGCCTACTTGGGAAGGAAACTGCACAGGGGGAGCCCCTCCCAGGTGGCGAAGGAGTTGCGGGAGAGAGCTGATATGTTTGAGAAGCAGCTGCCAAAATTTGATGAATTTGCCAAGCGTTTTCCTGGGCCGCCGTCGTGTCTGGAGCGACTCTATCTCCAAGCACGTCGCAAGATCTCGAAAATTAATCTGCGCTCTGTTGTTCTGTGCTTTGCTGTTCTGCTAGTCGGCACATGGGCCCTAGTCATGTGGCTCAGTAGTGGTCCCGTGCAGATGACCGCGCTAGGTTTCCCTCGCCCTGCAGAGCGAGTGAGGCTTGAGCTATCGATGGAGCATGTTGTGCAGAAGCAAAGTTCATTTGCCTGGCACCTGGTACACTTCATTCTGGGCTTTGTGTTCACGCTTGGTACTGCGACCGTCTTGCTCCTTTGCTAAAAAACACACAGTCACATCAGAGACAGTAACAATATTGATTTAGGAGTGTAGGTGCATGTGTGCAATGTAAGATTGTAGACTGAAAGTGGAGGATTAGGAAGGTGTGCTGCAGGCTGCCATTCCACAAGGCCACTTTGCTGTCTCTGACGTTATTTCTACTCTTAATCCCCAAGTACACTATGATTTACATCTTTATGACAGTCTATACAAATTACTCACAACAAATCTGAAGCAAATAATAGACTCTCAGATACTCAATGTGCCAAAATGCCATTATTCACAATCGATTAAAAATAATCCCTGAATAGGGTCAGAATAACCTGGTGACCTTCAACCCAGCAAATTCATATATCATATACAATCCTGGCCTCATGACACTTCGGTACTCCATGAACCAATGCTCTGGTGTGAAAAAGCTGACACAGGCATTGCTCCTCATGTGCATTCCATCACCAAACAGGGTACATTCGGTTGAAGTCGTTCCAAAAAAGTGTGGAAAATCAAGGAAAATGCATAAATCTTCGATGACTTTAAATATGGGAAGCTGGATGATATCCCCTCCCTCAATATTCTTCTATCTAGTTTCATATGAGGCCAAAATATTTAATCCAAGAGAGCATCAACACTTAGAATTCTTCATTGGAGGTCAGTTGATGCACGTCATTGTGATTTGATTGAGGTGGATGGGACACTTGTTGCCAGACAAATTATTGCTCAGAATCCCAGACGATCTGTTAACAAGATGCAAGTCACGCAGCACATGCAAGTGGAAATCAACAATGCTTAATTGTACAGATTATTGAGAATGTGCCAAAGATCACTGCAAAAAACAATGAAGAATAGGTGGTTTGCATGTCTTACACGTTTTAAGTGCTTTAGGCAACCACTTGACAAGATGTTACATAGTATGATTATGCTCTGGTCGTCATTGATTCACTCCAGTCACTCTCTCAACCTCATTAATTAACTTCTCTATATTTTATCATAACGATCATTGTCAGTGCTTTCATCTTCTACCCATGTCAAGGTCTCCTACCAGACTGACAGTTTCCTCTCATTTATACTTTGTTGAACCACAATATTGAAGGAAGCAACATTTATCTTCCTCTTTTATTTCTCACATGAATATGGGTGCTTCCAAGCCAATCCAAACGATTTTATTCACGAAGATCTACAAAAAATATTGATCCACCACCTGAAATCACCAAGTCATTCTTAAGCAGAGCAAGACACTTTTTTTGTAAATTCGGGATTTAGTGCCTCAGAGGAATGGGACATATTTTGCATCACACATAACATCTTAGACAATCACCTAATCGCTGATCTCACTGAAGAATATCTAGGATATAATCTGTCGAGAATACTGCATGCCAAAGTATAGTGAGGGAATTTTGAATTGCTAAATATTGGATCACAGTCCACACGCTGGATAATTCAGTGTCAACAAGCATGCACAAAACTCCCAGCCGGTCAGCAGCCAGGGGATTGATTCACTTTGAGTTTACTGGGGAGTAGCAACTGGACAAACATTATGGAGGAATCCACCATTCCTGACCTCCAGTACTATTTGGCTGAGTCGAATAAAACTCACCGCCTTTGCTACTGACACTGGTTTATAAGAAACAAACGTGTATACATGTGTATGGTACTAACTTCTGGCCCTTAGCCGGCCCCAAATTCACATCCCGGGGACTGACCCTTGTGTGGCTCCATCTTCACCGGTGATGTGCAGACTCTTGCAGGCCCTACCGTGGCTCGATCATTGTGGCAAGATGGTGCCGTACCTGCAGGCTGCCTCCACTCCTGCTTCTATTACATTAATTCTCCTTTTCACCAAGCCTCTCTCTGTTTTTTTACCCTTAATCTCTTCCCTATCTTCCCTTTCGACTCGCTTCTTTATTATTTTAATTACGTTGCAGCCTCACTCTTGGGCTGCCCCAACGTGGATCTCGCCTGCTACCCAGCTGCTCCCGGGTTGCAAGACTGCCAAGGCTACTTGGTACCTTCACCAGCCTCCTTCGCTGTTTGCAGTGGTCGACCCGCTGTCGGACTGTCTGATCGACGGGCAGCTCTATCGTCTCGCTCTGGCAGTTCCATCGCTGCACCACACAGTCCTCGGGCCATACTGCTGCTCTGCAGGGGTTGAGTCACTTTTGAGCCATCTGGCCGACTCTATATGCCGTATGACTTTACAATGCTGGAATGTAGTACCTTCACATTTATATTAATTCCTTGATCTCGCCTTCTCTGAGCACCATGGTCAAGTATGTTAGTATGGTAGAACTATGACTTATCAGGTGTTTCGATGCCTTTAGAAGATTGCGTAGATTAATGGGAAATACAGTGGTCTCTCGGTTAACGATATTAATTGGGTCCACGAAAACTATCGTGAATTGAAATTATCGTTAATCGAATAGAGGAAATACATTTGAAAGGCTTAATTTGTTCCAAGACGATCGGAAGTTGACCTTTTTAACCATAAATCCATAGTTTATAATGTTTAAACACGCGATTTAAAAAAATGAACGTTAGATGAACACTTTTAATGCATTAAAATTAATACAAACATCGATAAATAAAGAACAAATAGAGAACACAAATGCGCATAAATTTAACATTCTTACCTTGGGCTTTTCAATTATTTCCTGCTTAATTTGCACGCTAATTATTTTCCTCACTTGTCTTTTTTCAAATTCATTTTAGGCGCCATTGTTATTGATCTCATTTAACTTTTAAGTAAAAACACCTCAAGTATTCAAGAGAGCTGTTTCCATAAGCAATGCACAACAAACATTGAAAAGCTAGCCAGTTGCTCTCAAGACGATCATAAAAGGATGTAGCTGGTTGGCTGAGGTCCGCGTGATATCGTGAACATCGTTATGGGAGGCGGACCGTTAATCGATGACATCGTCAATCGAGCGACCACTGTATTCTCTTTTTTTTTTACAAAATAACAAAATACTGTACAGCATGCATTGATCCCTCCAATACTCCAGCAAATATAATATTTAAAAATGTTACTTTAACCCAGGTTGAAACAACTGAGAATAGATCTGAAGTGAAGATTTAGCCTTGCATAACCCGCTCTTTAGACCCCATGGCAAATAACGTGTGATGAGAAAAAGGCCATTGCCCATGACGTTTCACGTCTACTAGTAGTCCCCGACTTACGATGGTCCGATTTACGATATTTCGATCTTACGATGGCGATAACGATATCACAAAATTGTAAAATATTTAACATTTCGCGCGGCAGGCAAACGCAGCAGCGTACGAGGTACGATACTGTACCTTGGGACGCTGCCGGGATGTACTGTACGCATATAGTTTATACAGTACGGTTCTGTAAATTGCTCAGTTTTGCTAAATTATCACCATTCTTTAACACTCCTGGGTAGGCTAGGCCATTTTCGACTTAAGATATTTTCGACTTACGATGGGGTCGTCGTAACGCATCTGCGTCGTAAGTCGGGGACTACCTGCATTTCTTTCTTTTAAGGAAGTGTTATTTGACAGTGTGTTGAATTTGTTGATGGTGATCTCAACGTCTAGAGAAGTAGAATCATTTGATCTGCCAACACTGGTCAGGCCTCTCCCATAAGATGAATAACTTTTTAAGTCGTTAATAGTAATTAAATTTGCAATGCACGCAGAGGGAGGTGAGGTAATCTTTTTACAACTAATGTTGAAATTGCTTATGTAAAAACTCTCTGCGTTTTTCTTTCTGAAGTGGCACGATAATTATTATACGCTGATCCAATATAAACAAAACTTTAGTAAAAAGTTGTTGCTAATTTGTTACTTGCAATATTTAAAACCGGCGAAATTGATTAAAGGATTTCTGAAAACTAGGAAACAATACGTGTTATAAAGCATGTGTGCATGATTGTTCTTGCTTTGTTTAAATATTAGAGTAAATTTGTCATGTATTTTTTTACAATTATAAGGGCATGTTTGATATGCTGGAAGTACACCGTGCATTGTAGTATGAAAATGTTCATATTTGTATAATTGGGAACGGTTTGTTTACTTGTCTTTAACCAGAATATCGGTTACACGTAACAAGTGGCTTAGAAGTGAAATCCAACTGTGGTGTTTGTCTATTAACCTCCAATAGAGTATGCACATTTATTGATAGTTGATTCTTAACCCAAATAACTTCAGTATATGGTAAGATTACTTCTTTTTGCTATATTAAAAACAATATGATGACCGTATAGTGTTTTTGTTTGAACAAATGTGAAATCAATTGTGCTTAATAAATTACACGCTTGGCTAAGTTTATGATTGTTTATTATTTAGCCTAGGTCATCGGAAAGCCTGGGTCAAGGCTCACCCTCGTGTCCTCCGTTTAACTCATCACTGACGCTTTGGCACTCATGAGCTCGTTCGTAGCACTGTTGGCGGGTTCCAACTCGCCTGCGGGATCGGAGCCCTGGCATTCTTACTCATAGTTTTAGTGTTACCACACACGCGCTATGACCAATCGATTATGAAACACCCACACGCGATCTCTCATGCACACGCACACCGTAACTGCATAATAATTAGCACTTATGATATGCTCGCCAAAGTCGTGTGACATTCAACAGACTCTCAAGCAAACCGATATTACGCAATTTGTCACACTTATAATACACGCAACTAGGTCACGCAACTTTCAAGAACAGCAACAGCCACCATTGGCCACGAAGTGGTGATGACTTCTCCACAATGTATCCAGCATGTGCTGGGCAAGATACACTATGAGGCCATGTGAAGGGTCGAAGACTCGTTGGAAAGAGGTAATGGGACAGACCCAGGTGCCATGGGTTGAGTGACTGATATGACTGGCAGATGCACCAACTGCGCTCCCGACTGTTTCAATTCGCTGCGTTTTAGCGACACGGCGCTCCACTCGTTGTGAGCCTCGCTCTTCTGGAAAACTCCCACCACAGAAATTATTATTTACTAATTGTCTAAATTTATACTTATTGAAGTATTCATTGAGACAAGCCAGTTAAATAATTCGTCCCTACTCGTCCCCAATACTGGTTATTGAAATGGGATGGTAAAGCAACGGCGACCTGATTTTTCTATCTGAAAGTCACCTCAACATGTTGGTCGCTGCTATAATAAGTGTGCGTGATTAATATTCTTCATTAACATGGCCGCCATTTTCTTAAAAGCACAAAATGTAAATTTGAATAGTTTATAATGCTGGATATCTTGATAAACGTGCATCAGCCAAGGAATCGAAACGTGGCCTCCCACGTGGCAGTCGAGAACTCTACCATTGGAACCACCGATGCCACGTGTGCCTGAAGTGATTCTATGTGAGATGCGTGAATACTGATCTTATTTCAGTCGTTTGTAAATGCGTCTTCTCTGTATATATTTCGCTTCTAACTTTTCCTTCTTTCATGACGATCCGAAGATGAGAAAGGAGTTTTTGGATTATCTGCAAATGAATTGGATTTTGCTAAAACGATTTCTTCACATGTCATAATGAATAAGTGGAAACTCTTTGAACAAGAGGAATCATTCGTCACAACTCGTCTTCAATACTAGTTTTTGAACTTCGATGTTAAAATAACTGCGACCTGATTTGTGCCCCTGAAAGTGACCTCAACGTGTTTGTTGCCGCAAGTTTACAAGGAAAAGAAGTGGGTGCGATTAATATTTTTTATAAACATTGGATAAAAGTGGAACGGCCGGGAATCGAACCCGGGCCTCCCGCGTGGCAGGCGAGAATTCTACCACTGAACCACCGATGCCTCGTGTGCCTGGTGTGATTTTACGTGAGATGCATGAATACTGATCTTATTTCAGTGGCGTGTAAGTGAGACTTTTCTGTGTTTCTTCGGCTCCTGACTTTCCCATTTTTCTTGAATATCCGAAGATGAAGATGGACTAAATTGATGATATGCAAGTTATTGGGATGTTGTTAAAATATTTCTTCACCTGTTATAAAGATTTGGTAGAACCGCTTTCCGCAAGAGAAATCCTTCATCAATACTCGTTTACAATACTAGTTATTGAACTTCGTTGTTAAAATAACTGCGGCCTGATTTCCACAGCTGAAAGTGACCTCACCGTGTTTGTTTCTGCAAGTATACAAGAGAATGAATTTGAAGCGATTAATCTTCTTCATTGACATGGATAGTCATTTTTCTGAAACCACTCCACGTGCATTTTAATCGGTTATAATGTTGCTTATCTGGATAAAAGTGCATTGGCCAGGAATCGATCTCAGGTCTCCCACGTGGCAGTCCAGAATTCTACCACTGAATCACCTATACCACATTCCACTCGAATTTTTTTTACGTGAGATGCATGAATACTCTTCTTTTTTCATTCCACCAAAATTGCGTGTTGTCTGTGTATATAGAATCTGACTTTTTAATTTTTTCATCACGATCTGCAGATGATGGTGGGTTCTTTTTTATATTCGCTACGAATTTGAAGTTTATTGTTGTTTAGTTGGATAAAAGTGCATCGTCTGGGAATCGAACCCGGGCCTCCCACGTGGCAGGCGAGAATTCTACCACTGAACCACCGATGCCTCGTGTGCCTAGTGTGATTTTACGTGAGATGCATGAATACTGATCTTCTTTCAGTAGCGTGTGAGTGAGACTTTTCTGTGTTTCTTATGCTCCTGACTTTCTCATTTTTCATGAATATCCGAAGATGAAGATGGACTAAATTGATTATATGCAAGTTATTGGGATGTTGTTAAAATATTTCTTCACCTGTTATAAAGATTTGGTAGAACCGCTTTTCGCAAGAGAAATCCTTCGTCACTACTCGTTTCCAATACTAGTCATTGCATTTCGTTGTCAAAATAACTGCGACCTGATTTCTGCAGCTGAAAGTGACATCACCGTGTTTGTTTCTGAAAATATACAAGGGAATGAATTGTATGCGATTAATATTCTTCATTGACATGTAAAGTCATTTTCCTGAAACCACTCCACGTACATTTTAATCGGTTATAATGTTGCTTATCTGGATAAAAGTGCATTGGCCAGGAATCGATCTCAGGTCTTCCACGTGGCAGTCCAGAATTCTACCACTGAATCACCTATACCACATTCCACTCGAATTTTTTTTACGTGAGATGCATGAATACTCTTCTTTTTTCATTCCACCAAAATTGCGTTTTCTCTGTGTGTATAGAATCTGACTTTTTACTTTTTTCATCACGATCTGCAGATGATGGTGGGTTCTTTTTTTATTTTCTCAACAAATTTGCAGTTTATTGTTGTTTAGTTGGATAAAAGTTGCCAGGCAACGGAAGCTTGGCTCACGTCCAGCAACGCCTGCCAGCACTCAAGGCATTTTCTTCAGAGAGGGGTGAGTGGGCAGCGTTCGAACGCCGGTTCGTCTCTCTTATAGAGACGTCCGGCTGGTCGGAGTATGAAGCGCTCCAGGGCCTCCCGGCCATGCTCGACGACGACTCCCTCGCAGCACTCCTTGCTGTGCCACGCGCGAAACGTGCCACGCTCACTGATGCCCTTCATCAGATGCGGCTGATTTATGGACCCCCATCCGAAGCACGTCACCGCTTCGATGCGAGGAGGAAGAAGGCCTCCGAGTCGGCGATGGGGTACCGCAGCGCGCTGCTGGCCATGGCGAAGGTTGCCTACCCTCGCATGGATGAAGACGCTGTGGAGTCACTCGTTCTGCAGAAGCTCATGAGCTTGGCCCGCCAGCTTCGAGTTGCCATGCCGACAGCCGACGACGACGACGACTTCACGTCGCTACGTGCTGCCAGGTGCATCCAAGCACACCTACATTGCGATGAGGACACGACCATCGCCGCCTGCGCAGGCCCACCTGATGCACAAGCCTATGACGTGCATTCGGGGCCTCATCAGGCCTTCGCAGCAACAGAAAATCGCGGATCGTCCACCTGGCGATCCCAGCGAGATCACCACCAGCGGGACCGGCCAACCTCGCGCCAGGACGGAGCGTCCATCGTCTGCCACAACTGTGGCCTTCGGGGCCATGTGGCGTCCGGCTGTCGGGTCCCCCGACGCCGGACTTCAGGACCTCCGGCGCCTCGGCCACCACCTTATCCTCGGCATACCCAGGCGAGTCACGACACCTCGCACTCTCGGCCCCCACTTACAACAAGCACGCACCCTCACACCACACAGGGGGGTCATGCTTCGGAGGAGGGGGATTCGGGCCCATCATTGAACAACCGGGCGCTCGGACCGGGTCAATGGTCCGAATTGGCCCATAGGGTCGTTGCCGCTGCGGCAGGGTCCTCTGCCGTAGTGGGTTCCATCGAGGGCGTTGATGTTCGTATGTTGATCGATACGGGTGCGTCAGCGACCATCATTTCAGACATAATTTATAACATTTTGCCCGATACATGCCGTCCCTTGCAGCCAGTTGATGTGCCATGCTATGCCGCAAATGGGGGTTCGTTGGGCATCACCGGTCGGATCAATGCTCAGATCCGCATTGCTGACGTCCAATTAGTTTGGCCCATTTTGGTCTCATCAACCCTCGCCGTTCCGTGCCTCCTCGGAACAGATTTCTTGGGGAAGATGCCCATTAAAATTCTCATTAACAAAGGGTGTATTGAGCTCCCCTCCGGCCGACGCATGGCCTTCCTACCCACACCCACTCGGTTGCACTCCGCATCTACGACGGTGCAGGCGTTGGCGGCGTGCACAATTCACATTCCTCCTGGCTCTCAGATGTTAGTTCCCCTCCGGTTTCGTAAACCCCTTGATTACGACGCGTTCATGGGGGGTGCTGTGATCGGGCCTTCGCGTTCAGCTGAGCGGGTGCCGGACCTCGTGTGTGCACAAACGCTCGTGCAAAGCGACCACGACCCCTTTATCCAGGTCCTTAACGCGGGATTGGAAACGGCCGTTATCTGTCAGGGAATGGTGCTTGCTCACGCGACGCCAGCCCCGCCAGAAGATGTGATCGTGGGTCACGTAGGGGGCGAGTTCTCTTCCGTTGCCAAGCCAGGTCCTGACACAGGATGGCTCGACGCGCTTTGCTCCACTTCTGCCGATTTGTCACCATTACAGCATGCTAAATTACGCACGCTGCTGAGCGATTTCGCCGACGTTTTCAGTCAAAGCAAATTCGACATTGGCTGCACTAAATTGCTAAGCCACCACATCGACACGGGTGATGCCGCTCCAATTCATCAAAACCCATTCCGGTTGAGCCCGGCCGAAAAGGAACATGTACGGGTGGCCGTCAACGATATGTTGGCGGCCGATGTCATTGCGCCATCAAATAGCCCATGGGGGGCGCCGATCGTTCTTGTTAAGAAGCACGACGGGAGCCTCCGCTTTTGTGTTGACTTCAGGAAACTTAATAAGATTTCTGTGGCCGACGCCTACCCACTTCCCAGGATGGACGAGTCGCTCGATGCCTTAGCAGGTGCGCATTACTTCTCCACCTTGGATCTCCTCTCGGGGTTTTGACAGCTACCCCTTGATGACGCATCCAAACCAAAGATGGCCTTTCGCACGCCGCAGGGACTGTTCCAATTCAACAGACTTCCCATGGGTCTTCACTCGGCCCCGGCGACGTTCCAGCGCCTGATGGAGCTGGTCCTCGCTGGGCTCCAGTGGGATTCTTGCCTAATCTACCTCGACGATGTAATCGTGTTCAGCAAAACTTTTGATGAACACCTCACGCGATTGAAGGCAGTTTTCCTTAAAATGCGAGCGGCTAACCTGAAATTCAAACCGCAAAAGTGCCACCTCATGAGGGATTCGGTTCGTTATTTGGGCCATATTGTCAGCCGCTCGGGAATTGCCACGGACCCCGAAAAGACAAATTGCGTGCGCTCATGGCCAACTCCTACCTCTGTTGGGGAGGTGCGGAGTTTTATCGGCTTCGCCTCATATTATCGACGATTTGTTGCGGATTCGCATCCATCGCGAAGCCCCTCCACGCATTAACAGCCAAAGGGGTCAAATTCCGCTGGGGAGAGTTAGAACAGGCATCTTTCAATGCCGTCCGAAAAGCACTGGTCGATGCTCCTACCCTGTCTTATCCAGATTTTACCACTCCGTTCATTCTGGATACAGACGCCAGCAACACCGGAATTGGAGGGGTGCTGTCGCAAATTGTCAATGGAGTGGAGCGCGTCGTCGCCTATGGCAGCAGGGTGCTGTCGCCCGCGGAGCAATGTTACTGCGTGACGCGCCGCGAATTGCTTGCTATCGTTTTTTTCATAAAGCAGTACAGGCCATACGTGTATGGCAGGCATTTCACAGTACGCTCCGACCACGCGGCGCTACAATACGCCTTGCGAGTGGACCAACCATCTGGACAGCTCTCGCGTTGGCTCGAGATCCTCCAGGACTTTGCGTTCACTGTCATTTACCGCAAGGGGATTCGACACGGGAACGCCGACGGGTTGTCGCGACTGCCGAACAATGGGTGCTGTGCTTGTTTTTTGGGTGCGGGGCGTTGTAGGCAGCCTGACGGGGTACCGCCCCCATCCCTTGCGGCCGCGGCCGGGGATGGGGTCGGGGACCACGGGGCTCCCTCCACGCAAGTTCCGCAGGACGCATTGTTGGGCCTCGGGTTGGACGACTGGGGACGTCTTCAGATGGAAGACGTCTCCCTCCTCAAATTGAGACGCCGCGCTAGGGATGCCGAGAGTCACAGGGGGCAGGGGGCCCCGTATCATATGTCATCCGGGAAGGCGTCCTCATGCATTGGGATGGGGGGTCCCAATCCCACACATTGGTGGTGCCCACCTCCCTGCGGGGGCGACTTGTGTGGGAAACCCACAGTCGCCTCTTGCACTTGGGTGTTCAGAAAACACTATCTAAAATCCAATTGGAATTTTTCTGGCCGGGCATGGCAAACGATGTGGCTGACCTTGTGCAAGGTTGCACAGAATGTGCACGGCGGAAACCACCTGCTAGGCCGTCCATTAAAGTTTCCCGGGTCAATGAGATCGTCGCATTGGATATTTTGGGTCCGTTTCCCGCTACTCCTCGGGGTAGTAAGTACCTTTTGGTTGGGGTCGAATATTTTACCCGATGGGCCATGGCCTGGCCACTCCCCAACCAGTCTGCAGCAGCCATTACGGAGGCCTTTTTCCAGGGCTACGTCCTGGACAAGGGTGCTCCCGAACGCCTGCTGACCGACCAAGGGAAAAATTTCTCTTCCACGCTGTTGCGGGATGTGTGCAACCTGCTAGGGACACACAAAATTCGCACCTCGCCATATCACCCCCAGACTGACGGTATGGTCGAGCGATTACATAGGACACTTACCTCCATGCTAAGCCACCAGGTGTCTGAGTCACAGACTGATTGGGATCTCCACATACCTGGTGTCTTGGCCGCCTATAGAATGGCGCCCCATGCTGCCACGGGGTACTCGCCATTCTATCTTATGTATGGTAGGGAGGTTTGCCCCCCAATCGACGTACAATTGCACATTAAACAGCCCGCACCTAAGGCTAAGATTGCCGAC
The DNA here is from genome assembly GCF_015708825.2 of Lethenteron reissneri. Taxonomy (NCBI): domain Eukaryota; kingdom Metazoa; phylum Chordata; class Hyperoartia; order Petromyzontiformes; family Petromyzontidae; genus Lethenteron; species Lethenteron reissneri. The sequence goes on along the minus strand of NC_083797.1, from coordinate 13,739,835 downwards.
CACATCCGTGCTAATGTGCGTCGTCTCATGGATGCCCGGGAGGCTGCTCAAAATAACTCAGAAGCCCGTCAGCTTGCCAATGAGCGGTTGCGGAATCTCCGCACATCCCGCCACGTTTGGGTGGAAGGGGACCGCGCCTGGCTCCACTGCCCGCAGGTACCATTGGCTACTTCCTCAAAACTGCTTAAGCCTTGGAGAGGCCCGGTTGTTATTATTCGCGTTCTCCGCCCGCAGTGTGTCAGGATCCAGCATGGCAAGCGACGTTGGTTCGTGCACCCGTCACGTCTAAAACCTTACATTCAACCCTACACACCTCCTTCACTTCTCCGGGGCCGAGAGCGCGACATGTCTGACGAGCCGCGCCGCGATGATGCTGCTTCTAACTCTCGGGCAGGTCCCGCTGTCCCGCCCTCAGGTGGCTTGGGAATGAAATCCGCCACGGCCGACCAAGCGGGAACAAGCTTGCCCGCGGGATCAGCGACCCAGGACACAAGCGCAACAGCGGGTCGTCGGTCCCCTCCCACCTCCGTCGCGACCGATGGACCTGCCACTCGGACTCGCTCAAAACTCAAACGATTTTCATGACCCCCGCCCACAAACTCTCGTCCCAACGTGACGCCACTCACCTTGCCATCATGTATAGTGGGCGATTGGGGCATGCGTTCATCCTGAATATATGTGTTTATACAGTGTTGTTCTGCATCGGTGACCACAGGAGGGGGAGAGGCGCTTTCTTCTCATTTTTTTTTCTTGATTGTCACACACTCATTCTGATGGTTAACAAATAATTTCTTGTACAATTGTATTTTTTTTTGACAGCCGGGTCGGCTGGAGGCTACGTAGAGGGGGGTAATGTAGTGACATAAGAAGGGAGGGGCTGCTGTAGGCTCTGGGTTCCCAGGTGGGTCCAGACGCGTAAGCCTCTGGGCACCAGGCACTGGGTTCCCAGGGGGTCCGGACGCTTTTAAGCCGTTGGGCGCCAGGTGTTGGGTTCCCAGGCGCTTAAGCCTTTTTGGCGCTGCCAACGGGGGGGGGGGGGGGGGGCTGTGTGTGCTCTGTGGGATGTCTGGTGGCGCACACGGCCCCACCCCTCGTCGGACCAGGCATAAAAGGAGAGCTCCCTGGACGATCGGGGCCCAGTTGTAACTCAAGACCCAAGACCCACGACCAGCCATCTGAAGACCCTGGAATGTTGTGAGAGCCAGCGCTGGGACTCTGGAACTCCCGACTCTACGGCCTTGTGAGGGCGAGTTCCGGAGCGTAGCCAGAGTAGAGTATCTACGCTGTGTATCTAGGCTGTGTAGCTAGGCTGTGTACCTAGGCTGTAACAGAGTATCAGGACTGTTGGAGAGTTGGAGTACTGTTGGAGAGTTAGAGTACTGTTGGAGTGTTGTATTGTAATAAAGAAGTACATCTAGAAGTGTCTCCGGAACCCGTTACATATGTAATAAAAGACTCGGACGCTTCTCTCTGACTCCGTGTCCTTTATTTGGGTTCTTCGTAATTACCCTCACGGCACTCTCTTAGAGATACTCTGCTTGCAGCCCCCGGCTGCTATCACTATTGTAGCCTCCTTCCTCTCCTTGCAGACTCGCTGCTAACTCCGTGTGCAGACTCCCGCTGCCAACTCTGTATGCAGACCCCCGCTGCCAACTCCGTGTGCAGACTCCCGCTGCCAACTCCGTGTGCAGACCCCCGCTGCCACCTGCAGCCTCCTCGCTGCTCCGGGTCGGTCACCGTTGGCCGACGGTGCCGAACCTCGTTCCCCGCATACGTGGCGATCTCGCCACTCTCCCGCTCTCGCCCTACGTGGCCTACCTCGTTCTTAGTCTCCCATCACTCCCCCTCCTCTTCCGGTTTCTCTCCCTATAGACCTGACCCCTCTCCCCCACGTGACCTAACTCCTCCCCTCATGACGTCACCTCCGGGAGGTCGTTCACGCCCGCATTACATCACCCTCCCCCGTAGAGAAAATCCAGCCGACCTCGGCTGAACAACGACCTAACAAGTAATGCGAGCGTAAAAGACCAATACATTAAAGGACACGAAGCATACAACAACAATATAACAAGAACACAACACAAGTTAACGAAATGTGAGGGATTTCGAGCGAGTACGGGTAGCCGGACTGTCCTGGACGGTCGGCGGCCCTCCCGCCGAGCGGGAGCGTGGCAGGGTTTTAAGGGCGACAGGAGCAAGTTCGTCCGTCGCCATTGGAGGCCTGCCACCGTCCCGGTCCCGTTCAGAGGCGTCCCGTAATCTCGTCCGTGGCGGGGCAGGAAGGGCTGCAGGTCCCGGAGATTCCGCGGCCCCGGTCGGCACCCCGCGAGCGGAGCGTCCTCCCTCCTGCGGCGTCACGGCCGGCTTGTCTGTAAGGGGTACGACAGGCGCTCTTGCAAGGTCAGCAGGCACAGGCAGGGGCGAGTCGGCAGCAACAGACCCCGGCAAGGCAACCTCAGGAGATGACGCATCAGGTCGCGGGGCAATGTACGGCTTCAACCGAGATGTATGTACGAACCAGCGCCGCGAACCAACCCGAACACGCGCCGACTGTGGGTTGGGAACCGCGATGAGGCGGACCGGTCCTTGCCATGGTTTATGTAATTTAGGAGAGGTACCTGGCCGCACCTGTGGGCAATGAAGCCAGGCCAGGTCCCCCGTTTTCCAGGGGCACTCCCCCTTTGAACATCGAGCACACCGCTCGTTCCGGGCCTGGGCTTTGGCCGTAGCCACGCGGGCTCCTTCCCTCGCCTCAGTGACACGGCGAACGTTGTCCTGAATATAATCAGGAAGAGGTTTAACAGGTCCCCTCGCTCCGGTTCCCAACTGCTCATTGATTGGCGGCACGTTTTCACGGCCGTACATAAGAAAGAACGGCGAATATCCAGTAGCCGCGTGCGGCGTCATGCGATACGCCGAAAGCACCCCAGGGATATGCAAATCCCAATCTGATTGTTTTTCACTGACCGTATGACACAGCATGGCGGACAGGGTCCGATTTAACCGTTCCACCATACCATCCGTTTGTGGGTGATAGGGGGATGTCCGTATATTTTTAGTTCCAAGAGCCGCACACACCTCCCCCAACAATTTAGACGAAAAATTCCGGCCTTGGTCTGTAAGGAGCCTCTCCGGCGCCCCCTTGTCCATAACATACCCAAATAGAAATGCGTCTGTGATAGACGCCGCTGACTGGTCCGGCAAAGGCCAGGCCATCGGCCAGCGGGAGAGGTACTCCACCCCCACTAGCAAATACTTATTTCCCCTAGCGGATGGCGGAAAGGGTCCCAAAATATCTAACGCCACCAATTCATTAACCCGAGATACCTGAATAGATTGTATCGGCGGCACATATGGATGTTTAGGTGGCTTCCGGCGGGCACAATCGGGACACGCGCGAACGTGACCGACGACATCTGTCGACATGCCGTGCCAATAATAGTCTCGCTGCAGCGTCAATAGGGTCTTCTGCACCCCCAGATGTAAAAGTGTGTCACAATGCAGAGTCCTAATCAATTCGTACCGCAATGATGCCGGTACAACCAGACGCCAGCGTTCCTGTATCCCTTCCCTCCACATCAGCAACCCATCTCGGAGAGCGGATTCCGGCACACCACCCGCGCCGAGTCCCCTACTCGCCTTTTCCGATCGCTTTCGTAACGTTACCAAGGAATCATCCAACATTTGCTCCCGAATCCACACAGACCTCGGGAGACGCAAAATCCCATCAGCCGGTCCCCCATCAACCGGTCCCGGCTTAAGCGGAGCTTCAGGCACATCAACCGCCAGCGCGACAGGCTGAGGGGGGTGCTGAATCGGTCCACACCTATGCGTCCCCGACGCACACGCGCAAGGGGATCGCTGCGGCAACCTGGAAAGCGCGTCCGCATTAGCGTGACGCACACCCTTCCGATGTTGAATTTGGAAGGAAAATTCTTGCAGCGTGTCCAGCCACCTTGCCAATTGGCCGGACGGCTGGTCCATCTTAAGAGCATACTGCAAGGCCGCATGGTCCGTGCGGACAATAAACGACCGACCGTACAGATACAGTCTAAATTGGCGGAGAAAAAAAACAATAGCCAAAAGTTCCCTGCGAGTGACGCAGTAGCGGGTTTCTGCGGGAGACAAAACCCGACTACCATACGCCACTACGCGTTCAACTCCACCTTTTGACTGAGACAACACCGCCCCAATGCCAGTGTCACTCGCATCCGTATCCAGAATGAAGGGATGTTCAAAATCCGGATAATCCAACGTCGGTGCCGTAGCCAATAGATCACGCAGGCTTCGAAACGCCGCCTCCTCCGGCGGTCCCCAAACAAATTTGTGTCCTTTCCCTGTAAGGAGATGCAAAGGCCTCGCAATCGTAGCAAAATTTGGAACAAACCTCCGATAATAAGAGGCGAACCCCAAAAACCGGCGCACATCACCTACCGTGGCCGGGGTTGGCCAATCACGGACACACGCAGTTTTCTCCGGATCTGTGGCCACCCCGTCCGCACTAACAATATGCCCCAAGTATCGAACGGAGTGTTGCAGTAGGTGACATTTTTTTGGCTTGAATTTCAAATTAGCAGAACGCATCCTGGTGAATACAGCCTCCAACCGCAGTAAATGCTCATCAAATGTGCGGCTGAAGATGATAATATCGTCTAAATATATCAAACATGTCTCCCACTGCAACCCCGTTAATACCAACTCCATCAACCTCTGAAAAGTGGCAGGGGCCGCATTCAACCCAATCGGAAGACAGTTAAATTGGAATAACCCCTGCGGCGTACGGAAAGCAGTCTTTTCTCTCGAGGGCTCGTCAAGGGGGAGCTGCCAGAAGCCCGAAGAGAGATCTAGCGTTGAAAAGAACTTGGCCCCCGACAAGGCGTCGAGAGAATCGTCCATACGCGGCGGGGGGTACGCATCTGCTACCGACACTTTATTCAACTTACGAAAATCGACACAAAATCGCAATTTGCCATCCTTCTTTTTAACCAACACAACAGGCGCGCCCCATGGGCTGTTAGACGGAGATATTATGTCCGCGTTCAACATGTCATCCACTGCACCTCGAACATGCTCTCGCTCAGCCGGACTCATCCGACGGGAGTTTAAGCGAATAGGGGCAGCGTCCCCTGTGTCGATATGATGATAAAGCAGCGAGGTGCGTCCCAAGTCCAAATCATCGGAGCTAAACACATCCGAATAACTCGATAATAATTTATGAATCGCACAACGTTGTTCGCCGGAAAGGGCTGAATTCTCCCCACACAATTCAGCAATCCAACGATCATCCACCGCTCCATCGTGTGAAACACCCCCAACCAGCCCCCCGCTGGACAGATCACTGTGAGCCGTAAACGCCGTAGTGGCATGTGCCACAACGGTACCAGCCGGAACACACACGCTTTCGGTACTCGCGTTAAGCACCTGCAAAAACGGCCGCTGATCTGGCCGGACAATAGTTTGCGCCCCCACCAGCGCCGATCCACCCGTAATAGCGGCGGACGGCGACAGCAAAACCCCAAAAGCTCCCTGCCGACCAGGCACCGGCTTCCGATATCATAAGGGAATGAGCATCTGTGAGCCAGGTGGAATATCAACAGAAACTTCCGATAACGCCTGCACCTGGGCGACAGGAGCAGGTCGCCCCCAGGCGGACGGTAAAAATGCCATTTTACGGCCCCCCGGCAATTCAATGCAGTTTTCATTGATTCGAATTAGAATGGGCATTTTAGCGAGAAAATCAGTACCCAACAGGCAAGGAACCGCAAGGGACCTCGAAATTAACACAATTCCCGAGGCCGACACACCCCCGATAGATATGTTAGCGTCCACCTGCCCCACGATGCCCATGCTACCCCCGTTCGCAGCGACGCAAGAAGCGTAAGCTGGACTCACGGCCCCTGGTGGGATGTTCAAAAGGTGGAATATCACGTCCGAAATGATGGTCGCGGACGCACCGGAATCCACCAAAATACGTACGTCCACTCCTTGGATCGACCCGGGTACAGTGGACGAACCGGTAGCGGCCGCGACAACCCGCCGAGCCAACTTGCGCCACTGCGTTATCGAGCGACAAGGCGCAGATAATGGCCTCCCGTATTTAACAACATCCGCCTCGCACGACAACGGCGATGAGTGAGATGTCAAGCCTTACCGGGTGTCTGGTGCGCACCGACTTGCCTGTGCTGTAGAATCTTTCTTGGGAGCGTCCGCTGTCGAGGCCTCCTGCTGGGGCGGACCCGGAACGCGGGCCCAGCAGTCCCTGGCATAATGGCCCCGACGGCCGCAGCGGAAGCACACGATGTCGCTGCGGCGCGCAGCGGGCACCCCGTCCCGACGCGGCCGTATCGGCGGCGCAGCCCGCGGCCCCGGCCCACCCCGGGCCGGCCACGGAGCGGAGGCGGCTGACAGCTCCTGCTGGCTGCTCCCATCCGGCACGTACACGGCCTTTTTAGGGTCCCACCCTAAGGCACCCCCCTCGACGACAGGACCACCTGTCCACGCCGTAACTTGTTTCCAGCGGCGGAGGTTAAACTGGGCGTCCAGACACTTCGCCGCAGCCCGGGACGTGAGTTTTTCATGACCGCACACCGGCATAGGAATGCCGAGATCCCGGGACAACTCCAACATCTTCCCCAGGATGAGAGGTTCCAGCAGGTCAGGCTCCGTCTCCGGGTAAGCGGCCATAGCTAGCTCCAACACCGCGCCCCTATACGCAACCGGTGACTCCTCGGGTGCGCGTTGTCGTTGCACAAACCGGCAATGGGCATCATCCGGCGGCTCGTACGCGTCCGCCATTTCGTCGAACACCCCTCGCAGAGTCTTCTTCTTTGCGGCTTTTATAGAGCGAAAAAAACGAACGGACTCATCATCGAGAAGGGTCGGAAGAACCTCCAGTGCCTCGGCGTCCGTCCACCTCGCTGAGCGTACTGCTGCCAGAAATCTACAGGCGAACGCACTCCAATCGCCCCCGATGGAGAATTCCTTGACAGTTGTTAAGTGACGACTGCGACTCCTTGGCTTGCTCCCTCCGGCCGCTGGCTCCTCCGGTGGCAAATTTAACATGGCGTCGCAACGCGGTGTCGACAAGATGGCGGCTGGCAATCGTGGAGGTCCCAAAATGGCGGCTTCCCGCTTTTCGTCGTGCGCGACGCCCAAGATGGCGTCGTCGTGCCGCGTGGCCGATGGCGGCGACATCGAAGACAACCCGGACTCCTGCGGACCACCAACATCTCCATCCGACGCCGCCCTCGGCGTGACAAGCTCACACAACTGAGTAATGACATTCTTGAGAGTTACAAGTTGCTCCGCCATCTGGCTCCATCTTGAATCCGCGTCCTTTGGAGCAGACGGGTCCGCTGACACGACGACATCTTGGACCCCCGGACCCGCACGCATCCCAGCACGGATCTCTTCTTCTGCCAGAGTCAGGCCGACTTCAGGAGGAAGATCTTCGTCGTCGGAAGATGAAGCCGATGCCGGAGACGGAATATTCTTTTTTCTGAGTTGTTTCGCCATGCCGTTTCACTTCTGACTCCAGTGTAATAAAAGACTCGGACGCTTCTCTCTGACTCCGTGTCCTTTATTTGGGTTCTTCGTAATTACCCTCACGGCACTCTCTTAGAGATACTCTGCTTGCAGCCCCCGGCTGCTATCACTATTGTAGCCTCCTTCCTCTCCTTGCAGAGGGGGGTTAACGGCCCCAGTACCCAGCCTCAGCCGGGTGGGTAATTTAGGCGAGGCCGGAGGCTCTGCACGGTACTAGGCCTCGACACCTCACCACACTATAGGCCGTACATATTACTGCACAGCGGCCAAGGAGATCGTGGCTGGCGGGGGGGGGGGGTAGCAGCCCATCTGTGTATATATGTAAGGTTATTAAGAAATATATTTTTCATCCAGGCAACGCCGGGTACTTCTGCTAGTTCTCTACAAATTTGCAGTTTATTGTTGTTTAGTTGGATAAAAGTGCATCGGCCGGGAATCGACCCCGGGCCTCCCGCGTGGCAGGCGAGAATTCTACCACTGAACCACCGATGCCTCGTGCGTTTCGTGTGATTTTACATGAGATGCATGAATATTGATCTTCTTTCAGTAGCGTGGAGGTGAGACTTTTCTGTGTTTCTTCGGCTCCTGACTTTCCCATTTGCATGAATATCCGAAGATGAAGATGGACTAAATTGATTATATGCAAGTTATTGGGATGTTGTTAAAATATTTCATCACCTGTTATAAAGATTTGGTAGAACCGCTTTCCGCAAGAGAAATCCTTCGTCACTACTCGTTTCCAATACTAGTTATTGCATTTCGTTGTCAAAATAACTGCGACCTGATTTCTGCAGCTGAATGTGACCTCACAGTGTCTGTTTCTGAAAATATAAAAGGGAATGAATTTTATGCGATTAATATTCTTCATTGACATGTAAAGTTATTTTCTTGAAACCACTCCACGTGCATTTTAATCGGTTATAATGTTGCTTATCTGGATAAAAGTGCATTGGCCAGGAATCGATCTCAGGTCTCCCACGTGGCAGTCCAGAATTCTACCACTGAATCACCTATACCACATTCCACTCGAATTATTTTTTACGTGAGATGCATGAATACTCTTCTTATTTCATTCCTCCAAAATTGAGTTTTATCTGTGTATATAGAATCTGACTTTTTAATTTTTTCATCACGATCTGCAGATGATGGTGGATTCTTTTTTATATTCGCTACAAATTTGCAGTTTATTGTTGTTTAGTTGGATAAAAGTGCATCGGCCGGGAATCGAACCCGGGCCTCCCGCGTGGCAGGCGAGAATTCTACCACTGAACCACCGATGCCTCGTGTGCCTAGTGTGATTTTACGTGAGATGCATGAATACTGATCTTCTTTCAGTTGCGTGTGAGTGAGACTTTTCTGTGTTTCTTATGCTCCTGACTTTCCCATTTTTCATGAATATCCGAAAATGAAGATGGACTAAATTGATTATATGCAAGTTATTGGGATGTTGTTAAAATATTTCTTCACCTGTTATAAAGATTTGGTAGAACCGCTTTCCGCAAGAGAAATCCTTCGTCAATACTCGTTTCCAATACTAGTTATTGAACTTCGTTGTTAAAATAACTGCGACCTGATTTCCGCAGCTGAAAGTGACCTCACCGTGTTTGTTTCTGCAAGTATACAAGAGAATGAATTTGAAGGGATTAATTTTCTTCATTGACATGGATAGTCATTTTCCTGAAACCACTCCACGTGCATTTTAATCTGTTATAATGTTGCTTATCTGGATAAAAGTGCATTGGCCAGGAATCGATTTCAGGTCTCCCACGTGGCAGTCCAGAATTCTACCACTGAATCACCTATACCACATTCCACTCGAATTATTTTTTTACGTGAGATGCATGAATACTCTTCTTATTTCATTCCACCAAAATTGCGTTTTCTCTGTGTATATAGAATCTGACTTTTTACTTTTTTCATCACGATCTGCAGATGATGGTGGGTTCTTTTTTAAATCCTTTATATTAAGTTCGCTTGCTTGCTTGCGTACTTGCTTGCTTACGACCGTGCAAATCTTTCGGTCGTTTTTTAACCCACTTCCCGTGATACAATCGAGCTGACATTTTCCACACAGACTCGTTGTGCCAGACAATTAATGTTCGTGAAAAAAAATTCCCAAAATTTTACACTTTTTAGGCAAAAAAAAAATATTTTACATATATTCAAAAGAACTCATTCTTGGCTTTGGCTGAACGTCACAGTATAAGAGCCCAGAGCGTAACCCCTCCACAGGCCGTGGCGGAGTAGCGCAGTTGGTAGCGCCCTCGCTTCCCATGCCAAAGGTCGCGGGATCGATCCCCATGTCCTCCACAGGCGAATTTATTTTAAAATCCTTTATATTAAGTTCGCTGCCACGCATATAAAGGATTTATAGTGAAAAACTTTGTTTTTACGGGTTATACTTATTATATTCTCTACAAATTTGCAGTTTATTGTTGTTTAGTTGGATAAAAGTTGCATCGGCCGGGAATCGAACCCGTGCCTCCCGCGTGGCAGGCAAGAATTCTACCACTGAACCACCGATGCCTCGTGTGCCTGGTGTGATTTTACGTGAGATGCATGAATACTGAACTTCTTTCAGTCGCGCGTGAGACTTTTCTGTGTTTCTTAGGCTCCTGACTTTCCCATTTTTCATGAATATCCGAAGATGAAGATGGACTAAATTGATTATATGCAAGTTATTGGGATGATGTCAAATATTTATTCACCTGTTATAAAGATTTGGTATAACCGCTTTCCGCAAGAGAAATCCTTCGTCACTACTCGTTTCCAATACTAGTTTTTGCATTTCGTTGTCAAAATTACTGCGACCTGATTTCCGCAGCTGAAAGTGACCTCACCCTGTTTTTTTCTGCAAGTATACAAGGGAATGCATTTGATGCGATTAATATTCTTCATTGACATGGAAAGTCATTTTCTTGAAACCACTCCACGTGCATTTTAATCGGTTATGATGTTGCTTATCTGGATATAAGTGCTTTGGCCAGGAATCGATCCCAGGTCTTCCACGTGGCAGTCCAGAATTCTTCCACTGAATCACCTATACCACATTTCACTCGAATTTTTTTACGTGAGATGCATGATGCATGAATACTCTTCTTTTTTCCATCGTCCAAAATTGCGTTTTCTCTGTGTATATGGAATCTGACTTTTGACTTTTTTCATCACGATCTGCAGATGATGGTGGGTTCTTTTTTATATTCGCTACAAATTTGCAGTTTATTGTTGTTTAGTTTGATAAAAGTGCATCGGCCGGGAATCGAACCCGGGCCTCCCGTGTGGCAGGCGAGAATTATACCACTGAACCACCGATGCCTCGTGTGCCCGGTGTGATTTTACGTGAGATGCATGAATACTGAACTTCTTTCAGTCGCGTGTGAGACTTTTCTGTGTTTCTTAGGCTCCTGACTTTCCCATTTTTCTTGAATATCCGAAGATGAAGATGGACTAAATTGATGATATGCAAGTTATTGGGATGTTGTTAAAATATTTATTCACCTGTTATAAAGATTTGGTATAACCGCTTTCCGCAAGAAAAATTATTCGTCACTACTCGTTTCCAATACTCGTTATTGCATTTCGTTGTCAAAATTACTGCGACCTGATTTCCGCAGCTGAAAGTGACCTCACCGTGTTTTTTTCTGCAAGTATACAAGGGAATGCATTTGATGCGATTAATATTCTTCATTGACATGGAAAGTCATTTTCTTGAAACCACTCCACGTGCATTTTAATCGGTTATGATGTTGCTTATCTGGATATAAGTGCTTTGGCCAGGAATCGATCCCAGGTCTTCCACGTGGCAGTCCAGAATTCTTCCACTGAATCACCTATTCCACATTTCACTCGAATTTTTTTACGTGAGATGCATGATGCATGAATACTCTTCTTTTTTCCATCGTCCAAAATTGCGTTTTCTCTGTGTATATGGAATCTGACTTTTGACTTCTTTCAGTAGCGTGTGAGACTTTTCTGTGTTTATTAGGCTCCTGACTTTCCCATTTTTCTTGAATATCCGAAAGAAGTTCAGTATTCATGCATCTCACGTAAAATCACACAGGCACACGAGGCATCGGTGGTTCAGTGGTAGAATTCTCGCCTGCCACGCGGGAGGCCCGGGTTCGATTCCCGGCCGATGCACTTTTATCCAACTAAACAACAATAAACTGCAAATTTGTAGCGAATATAAAAAAGAACCCACCATCATCTGCAGATCGTGATGAAAAAATTAAAAAGTCAGATTCTATATATACAGAGAACACGCAATTTTGGAGGAATGAAAAAAGAAGAGTATTAATGCATCATGCATCTCACGTAAAAAAAATTCGAGTGGAATGTGGTATAGGTGATTCAGTGGTAGAATTCTGGACTGCCACGTGGGAGACCTGAGATCGATTCTTGGCCAATGCACTTTTATCCAGATAAGCAACATTATAACCGATTAAAATGCACGTGGAGTGGTTTCAGGAAAATGACTTTACATGTCAATGAAGAAGGTTAATCGCTTCAAATTCATTCCCTTGTATACTTGCAGAAACAAACACGGTGAGGTCACTTTCAGCTGCGGAAATCAGGTCGCAGTTATTTTGACAACAAAATACAATAACTAGTATTGGAAACGAGTAGTGACGAAGGATTTATCTTGCGGAAAGCGGTTCTACCAAATCTTTATAACAGGTGAAGAAATATTTTAACAACATCCCAATAACTTGCATATCATCAATTTAGTCCATCTTCGGATATTCATGAAAAATGGGAAAGTCAGGAGCCTAAGAAACACAGAAAAGTATCACGCGCGACTGAAAGAAGTTCAGTATTCATGCATCTCACGTAAAATCACACCTGGCATACGAGGCATCGGTGGTTCAGTGGTAGAATTCTCGCCTGCCACGCGGGAGGCCCGGGTTCGATTCCCGGCCGATTCACTTTTATCCAACTAAACAACAATAAACTGCAAATTTGTAGCGAATATAAAAAAGAACCCACCATCATCTGCAGATCGTGATGGAAAAATTAAAAAGTCAGATTCTATATACACAGAGAACACGCAATTTTGGACGATGGAAAAAAGAAGAGTATTCATGCATCATGCATCTCACGTAAAAAATTCGAGTGGAATGTGGTATAGGTGATTCAGAGGAAGAATTCTGGACTGCCACGTGGAAGACCTGGGATCGATTCCTGGCCAAAGCACTTATATCCAGATAAGCAACATCATCTATATATATAAAATCGTGCATGTCTGTCTGTGTGTGTGTGTGTGGACTTTGGCCCATACGCACTTTCATTGGACGGCGGTTGCCCCTGGCAACGGCTAGCCACGCCTTCGCCGCTTTCATTGGACCTGGCAACGGCTAGCCACGCCTTCGCCAAGGGCTGCAGTTTCATTGGACGGCGGTTGCCCCTGCCAACGGCTAGCCACGCCTTCGCCACTTTCATAAGCTCCGTATTTAATTAAATAATAGCCATTACACAGTATTGTTGGAGCGCTAGGGGGGGGGGGAAGGAACGCCACCCGTACCCTGCCTTTTCCAAGCCGACAATTTTAGGCGAGGCCGCAGGCTTTGCACGCTACTAGGCCTCGACACCCACCACGCCACTCTGAGGTAAATTCATCAAAGTTTTTCCTACTCTTCACTACACCCCCACCACAATGTGTGCTATTAATATTACTTTTAAACCCAACGCGCCAACAATCGATTACTTTAATGTTCACTGTACAAATACTCATTAAGCTGGGTGAGCGTACTGCCAGTCTATCATGTACACTGTAGCCTGCTTATTAAGCTCGGTGAGCGTACTGCCACTCTATCATGTACACTCTAGCCTGCTTATGAAGCTGAGTGCGTGTACTGGCAGTCTATAATGTGGACTCTTGCCTGGTTATTATAATCGATTCTTTATATGTTCTTTGTACAAACAGTCATTAAGCTGCTTGAGCGACCCCAGTTCGATTCCAACTCACGCCCACCACCGCTGACGATTATTTGAAACGGACCTGGCCCTCCCCTAGGTCCACTCAGCCTCAAAAGCGTAACTGCTGTCGTGTGTGAACATCGTCACTGGGGAGACAAAGGCGGCGGGGCATCGTGGATCAAAGTCCCGGGCGAAGCCGGGTCATGTGTATGTGTGTTTGTGTTTATGTGTATGTCTGTGTGTCTCTATGTATGTGTGTATGTATGTGTATGTATGTGTTTGTGTGTATGTGTGTGTGTATGTATGTGGGTTTTTTTTTACGTCTTTATGTGTATGTCTGCGTGTCTCTATGTATGTGTGTATGTACGTGTGTGCATGTGTTTGTGTGTATGTATGTGTGTGTCTATGTATGTGTGTGTATGTGTTTCTGTGTATGTATGTGTGTGTATGTATGTGTGTTACGTGTCTGTCTGTGTGTCTGCATGTATGTGTGTGTGTATTGTGTATGTGTTTGTGTGCATGTATGTGTGTGTTTGTGTGTATGTGTATGTCTGTGTGTTTGTATGTGTGTGTATGTGTGTGTATGTGTTTGTGTGTATGTGTGTGTATTATGTGTGTGTATGTGTTTGTATGTGTTTGTGTGTTTACGCTCGCATTACACAAATGTGTTGCTGGTCTAAGGCGTTCCTCGCACAGCATTGCCGCTTTATTATTTCAGTCGTTTACTGCCTTACGCACCCTGAAAGTCGTGTGTCTGCAGCAAGCGCGTGTATGTGTACCTATGGACGCGCGCGCGTGTGTTGTGTAGGGGGAACGGTAGTGTAGTGCTTAGCGTGCTGTCTGTGTGTCTGTGTGTGTGTGTGTCTGTCTGTGTCTGTCTGTGTGTGTCTGCGTGTGTCTGTGTGTGTGTCTGTGTGTGTGCGTGTGTGGTGTGTGGGGAGCGGTAGTGGAGTGCTTAGCGTGCTGTCTGTGTGTCTGTGTGTGTGTGTGTCTGTCTGTGTCTGTCTGTGTGTGTCTGCGTGTGTCTGTGTGTGTGTCTGTGCGTGTGTGGTGTGTGAGGAGCGGTGGGTGTAGTGCTTAACGCTACGCTGCGCTACCAACCCGGCGAACCGAGTTCGATTCCCGCTCACGGCCACCACCGGTGACGATTATTTGAACCTCCCCTAGGTCGACTCAGCCTCAAACGAGTAACTGGTGTGGCGTATTAACATCGGCACTTGGGAGACAAAGGCGGCCGGGCGTGGTGGATCCAAGTCCCGGGCGAAGCCGGGTAGTACAGCTAGTAACCGATAAAAATGCACGTGGAGTGGTTTCAAGAAAATAACTTTCCATGTCAATGAAGAATATTAATCGCATCAAATGCATTCCCTTGTATACTTGCAGAAAAAAACACGGTGAGGTCACTTTCCGCTGCGGAAATCAGGTCGCAGTAATTGTGACAACGAAATGCAAAAACTAGTATTGGAAACGAGTAGTGAAGAAGGATTTCTCTTGCGGAAAGCGGTTATACCAAATCTTTATAACAGGTGAAGAAATATTTTGACATCATCCCAATAACTTGCATATAATCAATTTAGTCCATCTTCATCTTCGGATATTCATGAAAAATGGGGAAGTCAGGAGCATAAGTAACACAGAAAGTCTCACTTACACGCGACTGAAAGAAGTTCAGTATTCATGGATCTCACGTAAAATCACACCAGGCACACGAGGCATCGGTGGTTCAGTGGTAGAATTCTCGCCTGCCACGCTGGAGGCCCGGGTCCGATTCCCGGCCGATGCACTTTTATCCAACTAAACTACAATAAACTGCAAATTTGTAGCGAATATAAAAAGAACCCACCATCATCTGCAGATCGTGATGAAAAAAATAAAAAGTCAGATTCTATATACACAGAGAACACGCAATTTTGGAGGAATGAAAAAAGAAGAGTATTAATGCATCTCACGTAAAAAAATTCGAGTGAAATGTGGTACAGGTGATTCAGTGGAAGAATTCTGGACTGCCACGTGGAAGACCTGGGATCGATTCCTGGCCAAAGCACTTATATCCAGATAAGCAACATCATAACCGATTAAAATGCACGTGGAGTGGTTTCAAGAAAATGACTTTCCATGTCAATGAAGAATATTAATCGCATCAAATGCATTCAAAATATTTCTTCACCTGTTATAAAGATTTGGTATAACCGCTTTCCGCAAGAGAAATCCTTCGTCACTACTCGTTTCCAATACTAGTTTTTCCATTTCGTTGTCACAATTACTGCGACCTGATTTCCGCAGCGGAAAGTGACCTCACCGTGTTTTTTTCTGCAAGTATACAAGGGAATGCATTTGATGCGATTAATATTCTTCATTGACATGGAAAGTTATTTTCTTGAAACCACTCCACGTGCATTTTTATCGGTTATGATGTTGCTTATCTGGATATTAGTGCTTTGTCCAGGAATCGATCCCAGGTCTTCCACGTGGCAGTCCAGAATTCTTCCACTGAATCACCTATACCACATTCCACTCGAATTTTTTTACGTGAGATGCATGATGCATGAATACTCTTCTTTTTTCCATCGTCCAAAATTGCGTTTTCTCTTTGTATATAGAATCTGACTTTTTAATTTTTTCATCACGATCTGCAGATGATGGTGGGTTCTTTTTTATATTCGCTACAAATTTGCAGTTTATTGTTGTTTAGTTGGATAAAAGTGCATCGGCCGGGAATTGAACCCGGGCCTCCCGCGTGGCAGGCGAGAATTCTACCACTGAACCACCGATGCCTCGTGTGCCTGGTGTGATTTTACGTGAGATGCATGAATACTGAACTTCTTTCAGTCGCGTGTGAGACTTTTCTGTGTTTCTTAGGCTCCTGACTTTCCCATTTTTCATGAATATCCGAAGATGAAGATGGACTAAATTGATTATATGCAAGTTATTGGGATGTTGTTAAAATATTTCTTCACCTGTTATAAAGATTTGGTATAACCGCTTTCCGCAAGAGAAATCCTTCGTCAATACTCGTTTCCAATACTACTTATTGCATTTCGTTGTCAAAATTACTGCGACCTGATTTCCGCAGCTGAAAGTGACCTCACTGTTTTTTTCTGCAAGTATACAAAGGAATGAATTTGAAGCGATTAATCTTCTTCATTGACATGTAAAGTCATTTTCCTGAAACCACTCCACGTGCATTTTAATCGGTTATAATGTTGCTTATCTGGATAAAGGTGCATTGGCCAGGAATCGATCTCAGGTCTCCCACGTGGCAGTCCGGAATTTTACCACTGAATCACCTATACCACATTCCACTCGAATTTTTTTTACGTGAGATGCATTAATACTTCGATTTAAAGCTTTCGTGACTGCAGGGATTCATCTTCTTGGTTCTTTCGGTAAAGTCACGTAGAAGGGAAGTAATAAAATAATAAAAATAAAACATAATAAAATAAAATAATTCTCACGACGTTTCGGCTACAACGCAAGCAGCCGTCTTCAGGTGAAGAATGCTTGGTAGTGTCTCATTCTTCACCTGAAGACGGCTGCTTGCGTTGTAGCCGAAACGTCGTGAGAATTATTTTATTTTATTATGTTTTATTTTTATTATTTTATTACTTCCCTTCTACGTGACTTTACCGAAAGAACCAAGAAGATGCATTAATACTCTTCTTTTTTCATTCCTCCAAAATTGCGTGTTCTCTGTGTATATAGAATCTGACTTTTTAATTTTTTCATCACGATCTGCAGATGATGGGTGGGTTCTTTTTTATATTCGCTACAAATTTGCAGTTTATTGTTGTTTAGTTGGATAAAAGTGCATCGGCCGGGAATCGAACCCGGGCCTCCCGCGTGGCAGGCGAGAATTCTACCACTGAACCACCGATGCCTCGTGTGCCTGGTGTGATTTTACGTGAGATGCATGAATACTGAACTTCTTTCAGTCGCGTGTGAGACTTTTCAGTGTTTATTAGGCTCCTGACTTTCCCATTTTTCTTGAATATCCGAAGATGGACTAATTTGATGATATGCAAGTTTTTGGGATGTTGTTAAAATATTTATTCACCTGTTATAAAGTTTTGGTAGAACCGCTTTCCGCAAGATAAATCCTTCGTCAATACTCGTTTCCAATACTACTTATTGCATTTCGTTGTCAAAATTACTGCGACCTGATTTCCGCAGCTGAAAGTGACCTCACTGTTTTTTTTCTGCAAGTATACAAAGGAATGAATTTGAAGCGATTAATCTTCTTCATTGACATGTAAAGTCATTTTCCTGAAACCACTCCACGTGCATTTTAATCGGTTATAATGTTGCTTATCTGGATAAAAGTGCATCTCAGGTCTCCCACGTGGAAGTCCAGAATTCTACCACTGAATCACCTATACCACATTCCACTCGAATTTTTTTTACGTGAGATGCATTAATACTCTTCTTTTTTCATTCCGCCAAAATTGCGTGTTCTCTGTGTATATAGAATCTGACTTTTTAATTTTTTCATCACGATCTGCAGATGATGGTGGGTTCTTTTTCATATTCGCTACAAATTTGCAGTTTATTGTTGTTTAGTTGGATAAAAGTGCATCGGCCGGGAATCGAACCCGGGCCTCCCGCGTGGCAGGCGAGAATTCTACCACTGAACCACCGATGCCTCGTGTGCCTGGTGTGATTTTACGTGAGATGCATGAATACTGAACTTCTTTCAGTCGCGTGTGAGACTTTTCTGTGTTTCTTAGGCTCCTGAATTTCCCATTTTTCATGAATATCCGAAGATGAAGATGGACTAAATTGATTATATGCAAGTTATTGGGATGATGTCAAAATATTTCTTCACCTGTTATAAAGATTTGGTATAACCGCTTTCCGCAAGAGAAATCCTTCGTCACTACTCGTTTCCAATACTAGTTTTTGCATTTCGTTGTCACAATTACTGCGACCTGATTTCTGCAGCGGAAAGTGACCTCACCGTCTTTTTTTCTGCAAGTATACAAGGGATTGCATTTGATGCGATTAATATTCTTCATTGACATGGAAAGTTATTTTCTTGAAACCACTCCACGTGCATTTTTATCGGTTATGATGTTGCTTATCTGGATATTAGTGCTTTGGCCAGGAATCGATCCCAGGTCTTCCACGTGGCAGTCCAGAATTCTTCCACTGAATCACCTATACCACATTCCACTCGAATTTTTTTACGTGAGATGCATGATGCATGAATACTCTTCTTTTTTCCATCGTCCAAAATTGCGTTTTCTGTTTGTATATATAATCTGACTTTTTAATTTTTTCATCACGATCTGCAGATGATGGTGGGTTCTTTTTTTATATTCGCTACAAATTTGCAGTTTATTGTTGTTTAGTTGGATAAAAGTGCATCGGCCGGGAATCGAACCTGGGCCTCCCGCATGGCAGGCGAGAATTCTACCACTGAACCACCGATGCCTCGTGTGCCCGGTGTGATTTTACGTGAGATGCATGAATACTGAAAATCTTTCAGTAGCGTGTGAGACTTTTCTGTGTTTCTTAGGCTCCTGACTTTCCCATTTTTCTTGAATATCCGAAGATGGACTAAATTGATGATATGCAAGTTATTGGGATGTTGTTAAAATATTTCTTCACCTGTTATAAAGATTTGGTATAACCGCTTTCCGCAAGAGAAATCCTTCGTCACTACTCGTTTCCAATACTAGTTATTGCATTTTGTTGTCAAAATAACTGCGACCTGATTTCCGCAGCTGAAAGTGACCTCACGGTGTTTGTTTCTGCAAGTATACAAGGGAATGAAGTTGAAGCGATTAATCTTCTTCATTGACATGTAAAGTCAATTTCCTGAAACCACTCCACGTGCATTTTAATCGGTTATAATGTTGCTTATCTGGATAAAAGTGCATTGGCCAGGAATCGATCTCAGGTCTCCCACGTGGAAGTCCAGAATTCTACCACTGAATCACCTATACCACATTCCACTCGAATTTTTTTTACGTGAGATGCATTAATACTCTTCTTTTTTCATTCCGCCAAAATTGCGTGTTCTCTGTGTATATAGAATCTGACTTTTTAATGTTTTCATCACGATCTGCAGATGATGGTGGGTTCTTTTTCATATTCGCTACAAATTTGCAGTTTATTGTTGTTTAGTTGGATAAAAGTGCATCGGCCGGGAATCGAACCCGGGCCTCCCGCGTGGCAGGCGAGAATTCTACCACTGAACCACCGATGCCTCGTGTGCCCGGTGTGATTTTACGTGAGATGCATGAATACTGAAAATCTTTCAGTAGCGTGTGAGACTTTTCTGTGTTTCTTAGGCTCCTGACTTTCCCATTTTTCTTGAATATCCGAAGATGGACTAAATTGATGATATGCAAGTTATTGGGATGTTGTTAAAATATTTCTTCACCTGTTATAAAGATTTGGTATAACCGCTTTCCGCAAGAGAAATCCTTCGTCACTACTCGTTTCCAATACTAGTTATTGCATTTTGTTGTCAAAATAACTGCGACCTGATTTCCGCAGCTGAAAGTGACCTCACGGTGTTTGTTTCTGCAAGTATACAAGGGAATGAAGTTGAAGCGATTAATCTTCTTCATTGACATGTAAAGTCATTTTCCTGAAACCACTCCACGTGCATTTTAATCGGTTATAATGTTGCTTATCTCGATAAAAGTGCATTGGCTAGGAATCGATCTCAGGTCTCCCACGTGGAAGTCCAGAATTCTACCACTGAATCACCTATACCACATTCCACTCGAATTTTTTTTACGTGAGATGCATTAATACTTCGATTTAAAGCTTTCGTGACTGCAGGGATTCATCTTCTTGGTTCTTTCGGTAAAGTCACGTAGAAGGGAAGTAATAAAATAATAAAAATAAAACATAATAAAATAAAATAATTCTCACGACGTTTCGGCTACAACGCAAGCAGCCGTCTTCAGGTGAAGAATGCTTGGTAGTGTCTCATTCTTCACCTCAAGACGGCTACTTGCGTTGTAGCCGAAACGTCGTGAGAATTATTTTATTTTATTATGTTTTATTTTTATTATTTTATTACTTCCCTTCTACGTGACTTTACCGAAAGAACCAAGAAGATGCATTAATACTCTTCTTTTTTCATTCCTCCAAAATTGCGTGTTCTCTGTGTATATAGAATCTGACTTTTTAATTTTTTCATCACGATATGCAGATGATGGTGGGTTCTTTTTTATATTCGCTACAAATTTGCAGTTTATTGTTGTTTAGTTGGATAAAAGTGCTTCGGCCGGGAATTGAACCCGGGCCTCCCGCGTGGCAGGCGAGAATTCTACCACTGAACCACCGATGCCTCGTGTGCCCGGTGTGATTTTACGTGAGATGCATGAATACTGAACTTCTTTCAGTCGCGTGTGAGACTTTTCTGTGTTTCTTAGGCTCCTGACTTTCCCATTTTTCATGAATATCCGAAGATGAAGATGGACTAAATTGATTATATGCAAGTTATTGGGATGATGTCAAAATATTTCTTCACCTGTTATAAAGATTTGGTATTACCGCTTTCCGCAAGAGAAATCCTTCGTCACTACTCGTTTCCAATACTAGTTTTTGCATTTCGTTGTCACAATTACTGCGACCTGATTTCCGCAGCGGAAAGTAACCTCACCGTGTTTTTTTTCTGCAAGTATACAAGGGAATGCATTTGATGCGATTAATATTCTTCATTGACATGGAAAGTTATTTTCTTGAAACCACTCCACGTGCATTTTTATCGGTTATGATGTTGCTTATCTGGATATAAGTGCTTTGGCCAGGAATCGATCCCAGGTCTTCCACGTGGCAGTCCAGAATTCTTCCTCTGAATCACCTATACCACATTCCACTCGAATTTTTTTACATGAGATGCATGATGCATGAATACTCTTCTTTTTTCCATCGTCCAAAATTGCGTTTTCTCTTTGTATATACAATATGACTTTTTAATTTTTCATCACGATCTGCAGATGATGGTGGGTTCTTTTTTATATTCGCTACAAATTTGCAGTTTATTGTTGTTTAGTTGGATAAAAGTGCATCGGCCGGGAATCGAACCCGGGCCTCCCGCGTGGCAGGCGAGAATTCTACCACTGAACCACCGATGCCTCGTGTGCCCGGTGTGATTTTACGTGAGATGCATTAATACTCTTCTTTTTTCATTCCTCCAAAATTGCGTGTTCTCTGTGTATATAGAATTTGACTTTTTAATTTTTTCATCACGATCTGCAGATGATGGTGGGTTCTTTTTTATATTCGCTACAAATTTGCAGTTTATTGTTGTTTAGTTGGATAAAAGTGCATCGGCCGGGAATCGAACCCGGGCCTCCCGCGTGGCAGGCGAGAATTCTACCACTGAACCACCGATGCCTCGTGTGCCCGGTGTGATTTTACGTGAGATGCATGAATACTGAACTTCTTTCAGTAGCGTGTGAGACTTTTCTGTGTTTCTTAGGCTCCTGACTTTCCCATTTTTCTTGAATATCCGAAGATGGACTAAATTGATGATATGCAAGTTATTGGGATGTTGTTAAATTATTTATTCACCTGTTATAAAGATTTGGTAGAACCGCTTTCCGCAAGATAAATCCTTCGTCACTACTCGTTTCCAATACTAGTTTTTGCATTTCGTTGTCACAATTACTGCGACCTGATTTCCGCAGCGGAAAGTAACCTCACCGTGTTTTTTTTCTGCAAGTATACAAGGGAATGCATTTGATGCGATTAATATTCTTCATTGACATGGAAAGTTATTTTCTTGAAACCACTCCACGTGCATTTTTATCGGTTATGATGTTGCTTATCTGGATATAAGTGCTTTGGCCAGGAATCGATCCCAGGTCTTCCACGTGGCAGTCCAGAATTCTTCCTCTGAATCACCTATACCACATTCCACTCGAATTTTTTTACATGAGATGCATGATGCATGAATACTCTTCTTTTTCCATCGTCCAAAATTGCGTTTTCTCTTTGTATATACAATATGACTTTTTAATTTTTCATCACGATCTGCAGATGATGGTGGGTTCTTTTTTATATTCGCTACTAATTTGCAGTTTATTGTTGTTTAGTTGGATAAAAGTGCATCGGCCGGGAATCGAACCCGGGCCTCCCGCGTGGCAGGCGAGAATTCTACCACTGAACCACCGATGCCTCGTGTGCCCGGTGTGATTTTACGTGAGATGCATTAATACTCTTCTTTTTTCATTCCTCCAAAATTGCGTGTTCTCTGTGTATATAGAATTTGACTTTTTAATTTTTTCATCACGATCTGCAGATGATGGTGGGTTCTTTTTTATATTCGCTACAAATTTGCAGTTTATTGTTGTTTAGTTGGATAAAAGTGCATCGGCCGGGAATCGAACCCGGGCCTCCCGCGTGGCAGGCGAGAATTCTACCACTGAACCACCGATGCCTCGTGTGCCCGGTGTGATTTTACGTGAGATGCATGAATACTGAACTTCTTTCAGTAGCGTGTGAGACTTTTCTGTGTTTCTTAGGCTCCTGACTTTCCCATTTTTCTTGAATATCCGAAGATGGACTAAATTGATGATATGCAAGTTATTGGGATGTTGTTAAATTATTTATTCACCTGTTATAAAGATTTGGTAGAACCGCTTTCCGCAAGATAAATCCTTCGTCACTACTCGTTTCCAATACTAGTTATTGCATTTTGTTGTCAAAATTACTGCGACCTGATTTCCGCAGCTGAAAGTGACCTCACCGTGTTTGTTTCTGCAAGTATACAAGGGAATGCATTTGATGCGATTAACCTTCTTCATTGACATGTAATGTCATTTTCCTGAAACCACTCCACGTGCATTTTAATCGGTTATAATGTTGCTTATCTGGATATTAGTGCTTTGTCCAGGAATCGATCCCAGGTCTTCCACGTGGCAGTCCAGAATTCTTCCACTGAATCACCTATACCACATTCCACTCGAATTTTTTTACGTGAGATGCATGATGCATGAATACTCTTCTTTTTTCCATCGTCCAAAATTGCGTTTTCTCTTTGTATATAGAATCTGACTTTTTAATTTTTTCATCACGATCTGCAGATGATGGTGGGTTCTTTTTTATATTCGCTACAAATTTGCAGTTTATTGTTGTTTAGTTGGATAAAAGTGCATCGGCCGGGAATCGAACCCGGGCCTCCCGCGTGGCAGGCGAGAATTCTACCACTGAACCACCGATGCCTCGTGTGCCCGGTGTGATTTTACGTGAGATGCATGAATACTGAACTTCTTTCAGTAGCGTGTGAGACTTTTCTGTGTTTCTTAGGCTCCTGACTTTCCCATTTTTCTTGAATATCCGAAGATGGACTAAATTGATGATATGCAAGTTATTGGGATGTTGTTAAATTATTTATTCACCTGTTATAAAGATTTGGTAGAACCGCTTTCCGCAAGATAAATCCTTCGTCACTACTCGTTTCCAATACTAGTTATTGCATTTTGTTGTCAAAATTACTGCGACCTGATTTCCGCAGCTGAAAGTGACCTCACCGTGTTTGTTTCTGCAAGTATACAAGGGAATGCATTTGATGCGATTAACCTTCTTCATTGACATGTAATGTCATTTTCCTGAAACCACTCCACGTGCATTTTAATCGGTTATAATGTTGCTTATCTGGATATTAGTGCTTTGTCCAGGAATCGATCCCAGGTCTTCCACGTGGCAGTCCAGAATTCTTCCACTGAATCACCTATACCACATTCCACTCGAATTTTTTTACGTGAGATGCATGATGCATGAATACTCTTCTTTTTTCCATCGTCCAAAATTGCGTTTTCTCTTTGTATATAGAATCTGACTTTTTAATTTTTTCATCACGATCTGCAGATGATGGTGGGTTCTTTTTTATATTCGCTACAAATTTGCAGTTTATTGTTGTTTAGTTGGATAAAAGTGCATCGGCCGGGAATTGAACCCGGGCCTCCCGCGTGGCAGGCGAGAATTCTACCACTGAACCACCGATGCCTCGTGTGCCTGGTGTGATTTTACGTGAGATGCATGAATACTGAACTTCTTTCAGTCGCGTGTGAGACTTTTCTGTGTTTCTTAGGCTCCTGACTTTCCCATTTTTCATGAATATCCGAAGATGAAGATGGACTAAATTGATTATATGCAAGTTATTGGGATGTTGTTAAAATATTTCTTCACCTGTTATAAAGATTTGGTATAACCGCTTTCCGCAAGAGAAATCCTTCGTCAATACTCGTTTCCAATACTACTTATTGCATTTCGTTGTCAAAATTACTGCGACCTGATTTCCGCAGCTGAAAGTGACCTCACTGTTTTTTTCTGCAAGTATACAAAGGAATGAATTTGAAGCGATTAATCTTCTTCATTGACATGTAAAGTCATTTTCCTGAAACCACTCCACGTGCATTTTAATCGGTTATAATGTTGCTTATCTGGATAAAGGTGCATTGGCCAGGAATCGATCTCAGGTCTCCCACGTGGCAGTCCGGAATTTTACCACTGAATCACCTATACCACATTCCACTCGAATTTTTTTTACGTGAGATGCATTAATACTTCGATTTAAAGCTTTCGTGACTGCAGGGATTCATCTTCTTGGTTCTTTCGGTAAAGTCACGTAGAAGGGAAGTAATAAAATAATAAAAATAAAACATAATAAAATAAAATAATTCTCACGACGTTTCGGCTACAACGCAAGCAGCCGTCTTCAGGTGAAGAATGCTTGGTAGTGTCTCATTCTTCACCTGAAGACGGCTGCTTGCGTTGTAGCCGAAACGTCGTGAGAATTATTTTATTTTATTATGTTTTATTTTTATTATTTTATTACTTCCCTTCTACGTGACTTTACCGAAAGAACCAAGAAGATGCATTAATACTCTTCTTTTTTCATTCCTCCAAAATTGCGTGTTCTCTGTGTATATAGAATCTGACTTTTTAATTTTTTCATCACGATCTGCAGATGATGGGTGGGTTCTTTTTTATATTCGCTACAAATTTGCAGTTTATTGTTGTTTAGTTGGATAAAAGTGCATCGGCCGGGAATCGAACCCGGGCCTCCCGCGTGGCAGGCGAGAATTCTACCACTGAACCACCGATGCCTCGTGTGCCTGGTGTGATTTTACGTGAGATGCATGAATACTGAACTTCTTTCAGTCGCGTGTGAGACTTTTCAGTGTTTATTAGGCTCCTGACTTTCCCATTTTTCTTGAATATCCGAATATGGACTAATTTGATGATATGCAAGTTTTTGGGATGTTGTTAAAATATTTATTCACCTGTTATAAAGTTTTGGTAGAACCGCTTTCCGCAAGATAAATCCTTCGTCAATACTCGTTTCCAATACTACTTATTGCATTTCGTTGTCAAAATTACTGCGACCTGATTTCCGCAGCTGAAAGTGACCTCACTGTTTTTTTCTGCAAGTATACAAAGGAATGAATTTGAAGCGATTAATCTTCTTCATTGACATGTAAAGTCATTTTCCTGAAACCACTCCACGTGCATTTTAATCGGTTATAATGTTGCTTATCTGGATAAAGGTGCATTGGCCAGGAATCGATCTCAGGTCTCCCACGTGGCAGTCCGGAATTTTACCACTGAATCACCTATACCACATTCCACTCGAATTTTTTTTACGTGAGATGCATTAATACTTCGATTTAAAGCTTTCGTGACTGCAGGGATTCATCTTCTTGGTTCTTTCGGTAAAGTCACGTAGAAGGGAAGTAATAAAATAATAAAAATAAAACATAATAAAATAAAATAATTCTCACGACGTTTCGGCTACAACGCAAGCAGCCGTCTTCAGGTGAAGAATGCTTGGTAGTGTCTCATTCTTCACCTGAAGACGGCTGCTTGCGTTGTAGCCGAAACGTCGTGAGAATTATTTTATTTTATTATGTTTTATTTTTATTATTTTATTACTTCCCTTCTACGTGACTTTACCGAAAGAACCAAGAAGATGCATTAATACTCTTCTTTTTTCATTCCTCCAAAATTGCGTGTTCTCTGTGTATATAGAATCTGACTTTTTAATTTTTTCATCACGATCTGCAGATGATGGGTGGGTTCTTTTTTATATTCGCTACAAATTTGCAGTTTATTGTTGTTTAGTTGGATAAAAGTGCATCGGCCGGGAATCGAACCCGGGCCTCCCGCGTGGCAGGCGAGAATTCTACCACTGAACCACCGATGCCTCGTGTGCCCGGTGTGATTTTACGTGAGATGCATGAATACTGAAAATCTTTCAGTAGCGTGTGAGACTTTTCTGTGTTTCTTAGGCTCCTGACTTTCCCATTTTTCTTGAATATCCGAAGATGGACTAAATTGATGATATGCAAGTTATTGGGATGTTGTTAAAATATTTCTTCACCTGTTATAAAGATTTGGTAGAACCGCTTTCCGCAAGATAAATCCTTCGTCACTACTCGTTTCCAATACTAGTTATTGCATTTTGTTGTCAAAATAACTGCGACCTGATTTCCGCAGCTGAAAGTGACCTCACGGTGTTTGTTTCTGCAAGTATACAAGGGAATGAAGTTGAAGCGATTAATCTTCTTCATTGACATGTAAAGTCATTTTCCTGAAACCACTCCACGTGCATTTTAATCGGTTATAATGTTGCTTATCTGGATAAAAGTGCATCTCAGGTCTCCCACGTGGAAGTCCAGAATTCTACCACTGAATCACCTATACCACATTCCACTCGAATTTTTTTTACGTGAGATGCATTAATACTCTTCTTTTTTCATTCCGCCAAAATTGCGTGTTCTCTGTGTATATAGAATCTGACTTTTTAATTTTTCATCACGATCTGCAGATGATGGTGGGTTCTTTTTCATATTCGCTACAAATTTGCAGTTTATTGTTGTTTAGTTGGATAAAAGTGCATCGGCCGGGAATCGAACCCGGGCCTCCCGCGTGGCAGGCGAGAATTCTACCACTGAACCACCGATGCCTCGTGTGCCTGGTGTGATTTTACGTGAGATGCATGAATACTGAACTTCTTTCAGTCGCGTGTGAGACTTTTCTGTGTTTCTTAGGCTCCTGAATTTCCCATTTTTCATGAATATCCGAAGATGAAGATGGACTAAATTGATTATATGCAAGTTATTGGGATGATGTCAAAATATTTCTTCACCTGTTATAAAGATTTGGTATAACCGCTTTCCGCAAGAGAAATCCTTCGTCACTACTCGTTTCCAATACTAGTTTTTGCATTTCGTTGTCACAATTACTGCGACCTGATTTCTGCAGCGGAAAGTGACCTCACCGTCTTTTTTTCTGCAAGTATACAAGGGATTGCATTTGATGCGATTAATATTCTTCATTGACATGGAAAGTTATTTTCTTGAAACCACTCCACGTGCATTTTTATCGGTTATGATGTTGCTTATCTGGATATTAGTGCTTTGGCCAGGAATCGATCCCAGGTCTTCCACGTGGCAGTCCAGAATTCTTCCACTGAATCACCTATACCACATTCCACTCGAATTTTTTTACGTGAGATGCATGATGCATGAATACTCTTCTTTTTTCCATCGTCCAAAATTGCGTTTTCTCTTTGTATATAGAATCTGACTTTTTAATTTTTTCATCACGATCTGCAGATGATGGTGGGTTCTTTTTTTATATTCGCTACAAATTTGCAGTTTATTGTTGTTTAGTTGGATAAAAGTGCATCGGCCGGGAATCGAACCTGGGCCTCCCGCATGGCAGGCGAGAATTCTACCACTGAACCACCGATGCCTCGTGTGCCCGGTGTGATTTTACGTGAGATGCATGAATACTGAAAATCTTTCAGTAGCGTGTGAGACTTTTCTGTGTTTCTTAGGCTCCTGACTTTCCCATTTTTCTTGAATATCCGAAGATGGACTAAATTGATGATATGCAAGTTATTGGGATGTTGTTAAAATATTTCTTCACCTGTTATAAAGATTTGGTATAACCGCTTTCCGCAAGAGAAATCCTTCGTCACTACTCGTTTCCAATACTAGTTATTGCATTTTGTTGTCAAAATAACTGCGACCTGATTTCCGCAGCTGAAAGTGACCTCACGGTGTTTGTTTCTGCAAGTATACAAGGGAATGAAGTTGAAGCGATTAATCTTCTTCATTGACATGTAAAGTCAATTTCCTGAAACCACTCCACGTGCATTTTAATCGGTTATAATGTTGCTTATCTGGATAAAAGTGCATTGGCCAGGAATCGATCTCAGGTCTCCCACGTGGAAGTCCAGAATTCTACCACTGAATCACCTATACCACATTCCACTCGAATTTTTTTTACGTGAGATGCATTAATACTCTTCTTTTTTCATTCCGCCAAAATTGCGTGTTCTCTGTGTATATAGAATCTGACTTTTTAATTTTTTCATCACGATCTGCAGATGATGGTGGGTTCTTTTTCATATTCGCTACAAATTTGCAGTTTATTGTTGTTTAGTTGGATAAAAGTGCATCGGCCGGGAATCGAACCCGGGCCTCCCGCGTGGCAGGCGAGAATTCTACCACTGAACCACCGATGCCTCGTGTGCCCGGTGTGATTTTACGTGAGATGCATGAATACTGAAAATCTTTCAGTAGCGTGTGAGACTTTTCTGTGTTTCTTAGGCTCCTGACTTTCCCATTTTTCTTGAATATCCGAAGATGGACTAAATTGATGATATGCAAGTTATTGGGATGTTGTTAAAATATTTCTTCACCTGTTATAAAGATTTGGTATAACCGCTTTCCGCAAGAGAAATCCTTCGTCACTACTCGTTTCCAATACTAGTTATTGCATTTTGTTGTCAAAATAACTGCGACCTGATTTCCGCAGCTGAAAGTGACCTCACGGTGTTTGTTTCTGCAAGTATACAAGGGAATGAAGTTGAAGCGATTAATCTTCTTCATTGACATGTAAAGTCATTTTCCTGAAACCACTCCACGTGCATTTTAATCGGTTATAATGTTGCTTATCTCGATAAAAGTGCATTGGCTAGGAATCGATCTCAGGTCTCCCACGTGGAAGTCCAGAATTCTACCACTGAATCACCTATACCACATTCCACTCGAATTTTTTTTACGTGAGATGCATTAATACTTCGATTTAAAGCTTTCGTGACTGCAGGGATTCATCTTCTTGGTTCTTTCGGTAAAGTCACGTAGAAGGGAAGTAATAAAATAATAAAAATAAAACATAATAAAATAAAATAATTCTCACGACGTTTCGGCTACAACGCAAGCAGCCGTCTTCAGGTGAAGAATGCTTGGTAGTGTCTCATTCTTCACCTCAAGACGGCTACTTGCGTTGTAGCCGAAACGTCGTGAGAATTATTTTATTTTATTATGTTTTATTTTTATTATTTTATTACTTCCCTTCTACGTGACTTTACCGAAAGAACCAAGAAGATGCATTAATACTCTTCTTTTTTCATTCCTCCAAAATTGCGTGTTCTCTGTGTATATAGAATCTGACTTTTTAATTTTTTCATCACGATATGCAGATGATGGTGGGTTCTTTTTTATATTCGCTACAAATTTGCAGTTTATTGTTGTTTAGTTGGATAAAAGTGCTTCGGCCGGGAATTGAACCCGGGCCTCCCGCGTGGCAGGCGAGAATTCTACCACTGAACCACCGATGCCTCGTGTGCCCGGTGTGATTTTACGTGAGATGCATGAATACTGAACTTCTTTCAGTCGCGTGTGAGACTTTTCTGTGTTTCTTAGGCTCCTGACTTTCCCATTTTTCATGAATATCCGAAGATGAAGATGGACTAAATTGATTATATGCAAGTTATTGGGATGATGTCAAAATATTTCTTCACCTGTTATAAAGATTTGGTATTACCGCTTTCCGCAAGAGAAATCCTTCGTCACTACTCGTTTCCAATACTAGTTTTTGCATTTCGTTGTCACAATTACTGCGACCTGATTTCCGCAGCGGAAAGTAACCTCACCGTGTTTTTTTTCTGCAAGTATACAAGGGAATGCATTTGATGCGATTAATATTCTTCATTGACATGGAAAGTTATTTTCTTGAAACCACTCCACGTGCATTTTTATCGGTTATGATGTTGCTTATCTGGATATAAGTGCTTTGGCCAGGAATCGATCCCAGGTCTTCCACGTGGCAGTCCAGAATTCTTCCTCTGAATCACCTATACCACATTCCACTCGAATTTTTTTACATGAGATGCATGATGCATGAATACTCTTCTTTTTTCCATCGTCCAAAATTGCGTTTTCTCTTTGTATATACAATATGACTTTTTAATTTTTCATCACGATCTGCAGATGATGGTGGGTTCTTTTTTATATTCGCTACAAATTTGCAGTTTATTGTTGTTTAGTTGGATAAAAGTGCATCGGCCGGGAATCGAACCCGGGCCTCCCGCGTGGCAGGCGAGAATTCTACCACTGAACCACCGATGCCTCGTGTGCCCGGTGTGATTTTACGTGAGATGCATTAATACTCTTCTTTTTTCATTCCTCCAAAATTGCGTGTTCTCTGTGTATATAAAATTTGACTTTTTAATTTTTTCATCACGATCTGCAGATGATGGTGGGTTCTTTTTATATTCGCTACAAATTTGCAGTTTATTGTTGTTTAGTTGGATAAAAGTGCATCGGCCGGGAATCGAACCCGGGCCTCCCGCGTGGCAGGCGAGAATTCTACCACTGAACCACCGATGCCTCGTGTGCCCGGTGTGATTTTACGTGAGATGCATGAATACTGAACTTCTTTCAGTAGCGTGTGAGACTTTTCTGTGTTTCTTAGGCTCCTGACTTTCCCATTTTTCTTGAATATCCGAAGATGGACTAAATTGATGATATGCAAGTTATTGGGATGTTGTTAAATTATTTATTCACCTGTTATAAAGATTTGGTAGAACCGCTTTCCGCAAGATAAATCCTTCGTCACTACTCGTTTCCAATACTAGTTTTTGCATTTCGTTGTCACAATTACTGCGACCTGATTTCCGCAGCGGAAAGTAACCTCACCGTGTTTTTTTTCTGCAAGTATACAAGGGAATGCATTTGATGCGATTAATATTCTTCATTGACATGGAAAGTTATTTTCTTGAAACCACTCCACGTGCATTTTTATCGGTTATGATGTTGCTTATCTGGATATAAGTGCTTTGGCCAGGAATCGATCCCAGGTCTTCCACGTGGCAGTCCAGAATTCTTCCTCTGAATCACCTATACCACATTCCACTCGAATTTTTTTACATGAGATGCATGATGCATGAATACTCTTCTTTTTTCCATCGTCCAAAATTGCGTTTTCTCTTTGTATATACAATATGACTTTTTAATTTTTCATCACGATCTGCAGATGATGGTGGGTTCTTTTTTATATTCGCTACAAATTTGCAGTTTATTGTTGTTTAGTTGGATAAAAGTGCATCGGCCGGGAATCGAACCCGGGCCTCCCGCGTGGCAGGCGAGAATTCTACCACTGAACCACCGATGCCTCGTGTGCCCGGTGTGATTTTACGTGAGATGCATTAATACTCTTCTTTTTTCATTCCTCCAAAATTGCGTGTTCTCTGTGTATATAGAATTTGACTTTTTAATTTTTTCATCACGATCTGCAGATGATGGTGGGTTCTTTTTTATATTCGCTACAAATTTGCAGTTTATTGTTGTTTAGTTGGATAAAAGTGCATCGGCCGGGAATCGAACCCGGGCCTCCCGCGTGGCAGGCGAGAATTCTACCACTGAACCACCGATGCCTCGTGTGCCCGGTGTGATTTTACGTGAGATGCATGAATACTGAACTTCTTTCA
Organism: Lethenteron reissneri; assembly: GCF_015708825.2. Classification (NCBI taxonomy): domain Eukaryota; kingdom Metazoa; phylum Chordata; class Hyperoartia; order Petromyzontiformes; family Petromyzontidae; genus Lethenteron; species Lethenteron reissneri. Next base: position 13,707,623 of record NC_083797.1, on the reverse strand, counting down.
GTAGCGTGTGAGACTTTTCTGTGTTTCTTAGGCTCCTGACTTTCCCATTTTTCTTGAATATCCGAAGATGGACTAAATTGATGATATGCAAGTTATTGGAATGTTGTTAAATTATTTATTCACCTGTTATAAAGATTTGGTAGAACCGCTTTCCGCAAGATAAATCCTTCGTCACTACTCGTTTCCAATACTAGTTATTGCATTTTGTTGTCAAAATTACTGCGACCTGATTTCCGCAGCTGAAAGTGACCTCACCGTGTTTGTTTCTGCAAGTATACAAGGGAATGCATTTGATGCGATTAACCTTCTTCATTGACATGTAATGTCATTTTCCTGAAACCACTCCACGTGCATTTTAATCGGTTATAATGTTGCTTATCTGGATATTAGTGCTTTGTCCAGGAATCGATCCCAGGTCTTCCACGTGGCAGTCCAGAATTCTTCCACTGAATCACCTATACCACATTCCACTCGAATTTTTTTACGTGAGATGCATGATGCATGAATACTCTTCTTTTTTCCATCGTCCAAAATTGCGTTTTCTCTTTGTATATAGAATCTGACTTTTTAATTTTTTCATGACGATCTGCAGATGATGGTGGGTTCTTTTTTATATTCGCTACAAATTTGCAGTTTATTGTTGTTTAGTTGGATAAAAGTGCATCGGCCGGGAATCGAACCCGGGCCTCCCGCGTGGCAGGCGAGAATTCTACCACTGAACCACCGATGCCTCGTGTGCCCGGTGTGATTTTACGTGAGATGCATGAATACTGAAAATCTTTCAGTAGCGTGTGAGACTTTTCTGTGTTTCTTAGGCTCCTGACTTTCCCATTTTTCTTGAATATCCGAAGATGGACTAAATTGATGATATGCAAGTTATTGGGATGTTGTTAAAATATTTCTTCACCTGTTATAAAGATTTGGTATAACCGCTTTCCGCAAGAGAAATCCTTCGTCACTACTCGTTTCCAATACTAGTTATTGCATTTTGTTGTCAAAATAACTGCGACCTGATTTCCGCAGCTGAAAGTGACCTCACGGTGTTTGTTTCTGCAAGTATACAAGGGAATGAAGTTGAAGCGATTAATCTTCTTCATTGACATGTAAAGTCATTTTCCTGAAACCACTCCACGTGCATTTTAATCGGTTATAATGTTGCTTATCTCGATAAAAGTGCATTGGCTAGGAATCGATCTCAGGTCTCCCACGTGGAAGTCCAGAATTCTACCACTGAATCACCTATACCACATTCCACTCGAATTTTTTTTACGTGAGATGCATTAATACTTCGATTTAAAGCTTTCGTGACTGCAGGGATTCATCTTCTTGGTTCTTTCGGTAAAGTCACGTAGAAGGGAAGTAATAAAATAATAAAAATAAAACATAATAAAATAAAATAATTCTCACGACGTTTCGGCTACAACGCAAGCAGCCGTCTTCAGGTGAAGAATGCTTGGTAGTGTCTCATTCTTCACCTCAAGACGGCTACTTGCGTTGTAGCCGAAACGTCGTGAGAATTATTTTATTTTATTATGTTTTATTTTTATTATTTTATTACTTCCCTTCTACGTGACTTTACCGAAAGAACCAAGAAGATGCATTAATACTCTTCTTTTTTCATTCCTCCAAAATTGCGTGTTCTCTGTGTATATAGAATCTGACTTTTTAATTTTTTCATCACGATATGCAGATGATGGTGGGTTCTTTTTTATATTCGCTACAAATTTGCAGTTTATTGTTGTTTAGTTGGATAAAAGTGCTTCGGCCGGGAATTGAACCCGGGCCTCCCGCGTGGCAGGCGAGAATTCTACCACTGAACCACCGATGCCTCGTGTGCCCGGTGTGATTTTACGTGAGATGCATGAATACTGAACTTCTTTCAGTCGCGTGTGAGACTTTTCTGTGTTTCTTAGGCTCCTGACTTTCCCATTTTTCATGAATATCCGAAGATGAAGATGGACTAAATTGATTATATGCAAGTTATTGGGATGATGTCAAAATATTTCTTCACCTGTTATAAAGATTTGGTATTACCGCTTTCCGCAAGAGAAATCCTTCGTCACTACTCGTTTCCAATACTAGTTTTTGCATTTCGTTGTCACAATTACTGCGACCTGATTTCCGCAGCGGAAAGTAACCTCACCGTGTTTTTTTTCTGCAAGTATACAAGGGAATGCATTTGATGCGATTAATATTCTTCATTGACATGGAAAGTTATTTTCTTGAAACCACTCCACGTGCATTTTTATCGGTTATGATGTTGCTTATCTGGATATAAGTGCTTTGGCCAGGAATCGATCCCAGGTCTTCCACGTGGCAGTCCAGAATTCTTCCTCTGAATCACCTATACCACATTCCACTCGAATTTTTTTACATGAGATGCATGATGCATGAATACTCTTCTTTTTTCCATCGTCCAAAATTGCGTTTTCTCTTTGTATATACAATATGACTTTTTAATTTTTCATCACGATCTGCAGATGATGGTGGGTTCTTTTTTATATTCGCTACAAATTTGCAGTTTATTGTTGTTTAGTTGGATAAAAGTGCATCGGCCGGGAATCGAACCCGGGCCTCCCGCGTGGCAGGCGAGAATTCTACCACTGAACCACCGATGCCTCGTGTGCCCGGTGTGATTTTACGTGAGATGCATTAATACTCTTCTTTTTTCATTCCTCCAAAATTGCGTGTTCTCTGTGTATATAAAATTTGACTTTTTAATTTTTTCATCACGATCTGCAGATGATGGTGGGTTCTTTTTTATATTCGCTACAAATTTGCAGTTTATTGTTGTTTAGTTGGATAAAAGTGCATCGGCCGGGAATCGAACCCGGGCCTCCCGCGTGGCAGGCGAGAATTCTACCACTGAACCACCGATGCCTCGTGTGCCCGGTGTGATTTTACGTGAGATGCATGAATACTGAACTTCTTTCAGTAGCGTGTGAGACTTTTCTGTGTTTCTTAGGCTCCTGACTTTCCCATTTTTCTTGAATATCCGAAGATGGACTAAATTGATGATATGCAAGTTATTGGGATGTTGTTAAATTATTTATTCACCTGTTATAAAGATTTGGTAGAACCGCTTTCCGCAAGATAAATCCTTCGTCACTACTCGTTTCCAATACTAGTTTTTGCATTTCGTTGTCACAATTACTGCGACCTGATTTCCGCAGCGGAAAGTAACCTCACCGTGTTTTTTTTCTGCAAGTATACAAGGGAATGCATTTGATGCGATTAATATTCTTCATTGACATGGAAAGTTATTTTCTTGAAACCACTCCACGTGCATTTTTATCGGTTATGATGTTGCTTATCTGGATATAAGTGCTTTGGCCAGGAATCGATCCCAGGTCTTCCACGTGGCAGTCCAGAATTCTTCCTCTGAATCACCTATACCACATTCCACTCGAATTTTTTTACATGAGATGCATGATGCATGAATACTCTTCTTTTTTCCATCGTCCAAAATTGCGTTTTCTCTTTGTATATACAATATGACTTTTTAATTTTTCATCACGATCTGCAGATGATGGTGGGTTCTTTTTTATATTCGCTACAAATTTGCAGTTTATTGTTGTTTAGTTGGATAAAAGTGCATCGGCCGGGAATCGAACCCGGGCCTCCCGCGTGGCAGGCGAGAATTCTACCACTGAACCACCGATGCCTCGTGTGCCCGGTGTGATTTTACGTGAGATGCATTAATACTCTTCTTTTTTCATTCCTCCAAAATTGCGTGTTCTCTGTGTATATAGAATTTGACTTTTTAATTTTTTCATCACGATCTGCAGATGATGGTGGGTTCTTTTTTATATTCGCTACAAATTTGCAGTTTATTGTTGTTTAGTTGGATAAAAGTGCATCGGCCGGGAATCGAACCCGGGCCTCCCGCGTGGCAGGCGAGAATTCTACCACTGAACCACCGATGCCTCGTGTGCCCGGTGTGATTTTACGTGAGATGCATGAATACTGAACTTCTTTCAGTAGCGTGTGAGACTTTTCTGTGTTTCTTAGGCTCCTGACTTTCCCATTTTTCTTGAATATCCGAAGATGGACTAAATTGATGATATGCAAGTTATTGGGATGTTGTTAAATTATTTATTCACCTGTTATAAAGATTTGGTAGAACCGCTTTCCGCAAGATAAATCCTTCGTCACTACTCGTTTCCAATACTAGTTATTGCATTTTGTTGTCAAAATTACTGCGACCTGATTTCCGCAGCTGAAAGTGACCTCACCGTGTTTGTTTCTGCAAGTATACAAGGGAATGCATTTGATGCGATTAACCTTCTTCATTGACATGTAATGTCATTTTCCTGAAACCACTCCACGTGCATTTTAATCGGTTATAATGTTGCTTATCTGGATAAAAGTGCATTGGCCAGGAATCGATCTCAGGTCTCCCACGTGGCAGTCCAGAATTCTACCACTGAATCACCTATACCACATTCCACTCGAATTTTTTTTACGTGAGATGCATTAATACTCTTCTTTTTTCATTCCGCCAAAATTGCGTGTTCTCTGTGTATATAGAATCTGACTTTTTAATTTTTTCATCACGATCTGCAGATGATGGTGGGTTCTTTTTCATATTCGCTACAAATTTGCAGTTTATTGTTGTTTAGTTGGATAAAAGTGCATCGGCCGGGAATCGAACCCGGGCCTCCCGCGTGGCAGGCGAGAATTCTACCACTGAACCACCGATGCCTCGTGTGCCCGGTGTGATTTTACGTGAGATGCATGAATACTGAAAATCTTTCAGTAGCGTGTGAGACTTTTCTGTGTTTCTTAGGCTCCTGACTTTCCCATTTTTCTTGAATATCCGAAGATGGACTAAATTGATGATATGCAAGTTATTGGGATGTTGTTAAAATATTTCTTCACCTGTTATAAAGATTTGGTATAACCGCTTTCCGCAAGAGAAATCCTTCGTCACTACTCGTTTCCAATACTAGTTATTGCATTTTGTTGTCAAAATAACTGCGACCTGATTTCCGCAGCTGAAAGTGACCTCACGGTGTTTGTTTCTGCAAGTATACAAGGGAATGAAGTTGACGCGATTAATCTTCTTCATTGACATGTAAAGTCATTTTCCTGAAATCACTCCACGTGCATTTTAATCGGTTATAATGTTGCTTATCTCGATAAAAGTGCATTGGCTAGGAATCGATCTCAGGTCTCCCACGTGGAAGTCCAGAATTCTACCACTGAATCACCTATACCACATTCCACTCGAATTTTTTTTACGTGAGATGCATTAATACTTCGATTTAAAGCTTTCGTGACTGCAGGGATTCATCTTCTTGGTTCTTTCGGTAAAGTCACGTAGAAGGGAAGTAATAAAATAATAAAAATAAAACATAATAAAATAAAATAATTCTCACGACGTTTCGGCTACAACGCAAGCAGCCGTCTTCAGGTGAAGAATGCTTGGTAGTGTCTCATTCTTCACCTCAAGACGGCTACTTGCGTTGTAGCCGAAACGTCGTGAGAATTATTTTATTTTATTATGTTTTATTTTTATTATTTTATTACTTCCCTTCTACGTGACTTTACCGAAAGAACCAAGAAGATGCATTAATACTCTTCTTTTTTCATTCCTCCAAAATTGCGTGTTCTCTGTGTATATAGAATCTGACTTTTTAATTTTTTCATCACGATATGCAGATGATGGTGGGTTCTTTTTTATATTCGCTACAAATTTGCAGTTTATTGTTGTTTAGTTGGATAAAAGTGCTTCGGCCGGGAATTGAACCCGGGCCTCCCGCGTGGCAGGCGAGAATTCTACCACTGAACCACCGATGCCTCGTGTGCCCGGTGTGATTTTACGTGAGATGCATGAATACTGAACTTCTTTCAGTCGCGTGTGAGACTTTTCTGTGTTTCTTAGGCTCCTGACTTTCCCATTTTTCATGAATATCCGAAGATGAAGATGGACTAAATTGATTATATGCAAGTTATTGGGATGATGTCAAAATATTTCTTCACCTGTTATAAAGATTTGGTATTACCGCTTTCCGCAAGAGAAATCCTTCGTCACTACTCGTTTCCAATACTAGTTTTTGCATTTCGTTGTCACAATTACTGCGACCTGATTTCCGCAGCGGAAAGTAACCTCACCGTGTTTTTTTTCTGCAAGTATACAAGGGAATGCATTTGATGCGATTAATATTCTTCATTGACATGGAAAGTTATTTTCTTGAAACCACTCCACGTGCATTTTTATCGGTTATGATGTTGCTTATCTGGATATAAGTGCTTTGGCCAGGAATCGATCCCAGGTCTTCCACGTGGCAGTCCAGAATTCTTCCTCTGAATCACCTATACCACATTCCACTCGAATTTTTTTACATGAGATGCATGATGCATGAATACTCTTCTTTTTTCCATCGTCCAAAATTGCGTTTTCTCTTTGTATATACAATATGACTTTTTAATTTTTCATCACGATCTGCAGATGATGGTGGGTTCTTTTTTATATTCGCTACAAATTTGCAGTTTATTGTTGTTTAGTTGGATAAAAGTGCATCGGCCGGGAATCGAACCCGGGCCTCCCGCGTGGCAGGCGAGAATTCTACCACTGAACCACCGATGCCTCGTGTGCCCGGTGTGATTTTACGTGAGATGCATTAATACTCTTCTTTTTTCATTCCTCCAAAATTGCGTGTTCTCTGTGTATATAGAATTTGACTTTTAATTTTTTCATCACGATCTGCAGATGATGGTGGGTTCTTTTTTATATTCGCTACAAATTTGCAGTTTATTGTTGTTTAGTTGGATAAAAGTGCATCGGCCGGGAATCGAACCCGGGCCTCCCGCGTGGCAGGCGAGAATTCTACCACTGAACCACCGATGCCTCGTGTGCCCGGTGTGATTTTACGTGAGATGCATGAATACTGAACTTCTTTCAGTAGCGTGTGAGACTTTTCTGTGTTTCTTAGGCTCCTGACTTTCCCATTTTTCTTGAATATCCGAAGATGGACTAAATTGATGATATGCAAGTTATTGGGATGTTGTTAAATTATTTATTCACCTGTTATAAAGATTTGGTAGAACCGCTTTCCGCAAGATAAATCCTTCGTCACTACTCGTTTCCAATACTAGTTTTTGCATTTCGTTGTCACAATTACTGCGACCTGATTTCCGCAGCGGAAAGTAACCTCACCGTGTTTTTTTTCTGCAAGTATACAAGGGAATGCATTTGATGCGATTAATATTCTTCATTGACATGGAAAGTTATTTTCTTGAAACCACTCCACGTGCATTTTTATCGGTTATGATGTTGCTTATCTGGATATAAGTGCTTTGGCCAGGAATCGATCCCAGGTCTTCCACGTGGCAGTCCAGAATTCTTCCTCTGAATCACCTATACCACATTCCACTCGAATTTTTTTACATGAGATGCATGATGCATGAATACTCTTCTTTTTTCCATCGTCCAAAATTGCGTTTTCTCTTTGTATATACAATATGACTTTTTAATTTTTCATCACGATCTGCAGATGATGGTGGGTTCTTTTTTATATTCGCTACAAATTTGCAGTTTATTGTTGTTTAGTTGGATAAAAGTGCATCGGCCGGGAATCGAACCCGGGCCTCCCGCGTGGCAGGCGAGAATTCTACCACTGAACCACCGATGCCTCGTGTGCCCGGTGTGATTTTACGTGAGATGCATTAATACTCTTCTTTTTTCATTCCTCCAAAATTGCGTGTTCTCTGTGTATATAGAATTTGACTTTTTAATTTTTTCATCACGATCTGCAGATGATGGTGGGTTCTTTTTTATATTCGCTACAAATTTGCAGTTTATTGTTGTTTAGTTGGATAAAAGTGCATCGGCCGGGAATCGAACCCGGGCCTCCCGCGTGGCAGGCGAGAATTCTACCACTGAACCACCGATGCCTCGTGTGCCCGGTGTGATTTTACGTGAGATGCATGAATACTGAACTTCTTTCAGTAGCGTGTGAGACTTTTCTGTGTTTCTTAGGCTCCTGACTTTCCCATTTTTCTTGAATATCCGAAGATGGACTAAATTGATGATATGCAAGTTATTGGGATGTTGTTAAATTATTTATTCACCTGTTATAAAGATTTGGTAGAACCGCTTTCCGCAAGATAAATCCTTCGTCACTACTCGTTTCCAATACTAGTTATTGCATTTTGTTGTCAAAATTACTGCGACCTGATTTCCGCAGCTGAAAGTGACCTCACCGTGTTTGTTTCTGCAAGTATACAAGGGAATGCATTTGATGCGATTAACCTTCTTCATTGACATGTAATGTCATTTTCCTGAAACCACTCCACGTGCATTTTAATCGGTTATAATGTTGCTTATCTGGATAAAAGTGCATTGGCCAGGAATCGATCTCAGGTCTCCCACGTGGCAGTCCAGAATTCTACCACTGAATCACCTATACCACATTCCACTCGAATTTTTTTTACGTGAGATGCATTAATACTCTTCTTTTTTCATTCCTCCAAAATTGCGTGTTCTCTGTGTATATAGAATCTGACTTTTTAATTTTTTCATCACGATCTGCAGATGATGGTGGGTTCTTTTTTATATTCGCTACAAATTTGCAGTTTATTGTTGTTTAGTTGGATAAAAGTGCATCGGCCGGGAATCGAACCCGGGCCTCCCGCGTGGCAGGCGAGAATTCTACCACTGAACCACCGATGCCTCGTGTGCCCGGTGTGATTTTACGTGAGATCCATGAATACTGAACTTCTTTCAGTCGCGTGTGAGACTTTTCTGTGTTTCTTAGGCTCCTGAATTTCCCATTTTTCATGAATATCCGAAGATGAAGATGGACTAAATTGATTATATGCAAGTTATTGGGATGATGTCAAAATATTTCTTCACCTGTTATAAAGATTTGGTATAACCGCTTTCCGCAAGAGAAATCCTTCGTCACTACTCGTTTCCAATACTAGTTTTTGCATTTCGTTGTCACAATTACTGCGACCTGATTTCTGCAGCGGAAAGTGACCTCACCGTCTTGTTTTCTGCAAGTATACAAGGGATTGCATTTGATGCGATTAATATTCTTCATTGACATGGAAAGTTATTTTCTTGAAACCACTCCACGTGCATTTTTATCGGTTATGATGTTGCTTATCTGGATATTAGTGCTTTGGCCAGGAATCGATCCCAGGTCTTCCACGTGGCAGTCCAGAATTCTTCCACTGAATCACCTATACCACATTCCACTCGAATTTTTTTACGTGAGATGCATGATGCATGAATACTCTTCTTTTTTCCATCGTCCAAAATTGCGTTTTCTCTTTGTATATAGAATCTGACTTTTTAATTTTTTCATCACGATCTGCAGATGATGGTGGGTTCTTTTTTTATATTCGCTACAAATTTGCAGTTTATTGTTGTTTAGTTGGATAAAAGTGCATCGGCCGGGAATCGAACCCGGGCCTCCCGCATGGCAGGCGAGAATTCTACCACTGAACCACCGATGCCTCGTGTGCCCGGTGTGATTTTACGTGAGATGCATGAATACTGAAAATCTTTCAGTAGCGTGTGAGACTTTTCTGTGTTTCTTAGGCTCCTGACTTTCCCATTTTTCTTGAATATCCGAAGATGGACTAAATTGATGATATGCAAGTTATTGGGATGTTGTTAAAATATTTCTTCACCTGTTATAAAGATTTGGTATAACCGCTTTCCGCAAGAGAAATCCTTCGTCACTACTCGTTTCCAATACTAGTTATTGCATTTTGTTGTCAAAATAACTGCGACCTGATTTCCGCAGCTGAAAGTGACCTCACGGTGTTTGTTTCTGCAAGTATACAAGGGAATGAAGTTGAAGCGATTAATCTTCTTCATTGACATGTAAAGTCAATTTCCTGAAACCACTCCACGTGCATTTTAATCGGTTATAATGTTGCTTATCTGGATAAAAGTGCATTGGCCAGGAATCGATCTCAGGTCTCCCACGTGGAAGTCCAGAATTCTACCACTGAATCACCTATACCACATTCCACTCGAATTTTTTTTACGTGAGATGCATTAATACTCTTCTTTTTTCATTCCGCCAAAATTGCGTGTTCTCTGTGTATATAGAATCTGACTTTTTAATTTTTTCATCACGATCTGCAGATGATGGTGGGTTCTTTTTCATATTCGCTACAAATTTGCAGTTTATTGTTGTTTAGTTGGATAAAAGTGCATCGGCCGGGAATCGAACCCGGGCCTCCCGCGTGGCAGGCGAGAATTCTACCACTGAACCACCGAACCACCGATGCCTCGTGTGCCTGGTGTGATTTTACGTGAGATGCATGAATACTGAACTTCTTTCAGTCGCGTGTGAGACTTTTCTGTGTTTCTTAGGCTCCTGAATTTCCCATTTTTCTTGAATATCCGAAGATGGACTAAATTGATGATATGCAAGTTATTGGGATGTTGTTAAAATATTTCTTCACCTGTTATAAAGATTTGGTATAACCGCTTTCCGCAAGAGAAATCCTTCGTCACTACTCGTTTCCAATACTAGTTATTGCATTTTGTTGTCAAAATAACTGCGACCTGATTTCCGCAGCTGAAAGTGACCTCACGGTGTTTGTTTCTGCAAGTATACAAGGGATTGCATTTGATGCGATTAATATTCTTCATTGACATGGAAAGTTATTTTCTTGAAACCACTCCACGTGCATTTTTATCGGTTATGATGTTGCTTATCTGGATATTAGTGCTTTGGCCAGGAATCGATCCCAGGTCTTCCACGTGGCAGTCCAGAATTCTTCCACTGAATCACCTATACCACATTCCACTCGAATTTTTTTACGTGAGATGCATGATGCATGAATACTCTTCTTTTTTCCATCGTCCAAAATTGCGTTTTCTCTTTGTATATAGAATCTGACTTTTTAATTTTTTCATCACGATCTGCAGATGATGGTGGGTTCTTTTTTTATATTCGCTACAAATTTGCAGTTTATTGTTGTTTAGTTGGATAAAAGTGCATCGGCCGGGAATCGAACCTGGGCCTCCCGCATGGCAGGCGAGAATTCTACCACTGAACCACCGATGCCTCGTGTGCCCGGTGTGATTTTACGTGAGATGCATGAATACTGCAAATCTTTCAGTAGCGTGTGAGACTTTTCTGTGTTTCTTAGGCTCCTGACTTTCCCATTTTTCTTGAATATCCGAAGATGGACTAAATTGATGATATGCAAGTTATTGGGATGTTGTTAAAATATTTCTTCACCTGTTATAAAGATTTGGTATAACCGCTTTCCGCAAGAGAAATCCTTCGTCACTACTCGTTTCCAATACTAGTTATTGCATTTTGTTGTCAAAATAACTGCGACCTGATTTCCGCAGCTGAAAGTGACCTCACGGTGTTTGTTTCTGCAAGTATACAAGGGAATGAAGTTGAAGCGATTAATCTTCTTCATTGACATGTAAAGTCAATTTCCTGAAACCACTCCACGTGCATTTTAATCGGTTATAATGTTGCTTATCTGGATAAAAGTGCATTGGCCAGGAATCGATCTCAGGTCTCCCACGTGGAAGTCCAGAATTCTACCACTGAATCACCTATACCACATTCCACTCGAATTTTTTTTACGTGAGATGCATTAATACTCTTCTTTTTTCATTCCGCCAAAATTGCGTGTTCTCTGTGTATATAGAATCTGACTTTTTAATTTTTTCATCACGATCTGCAGATGATGGTGGGTTCTTTTTCATATTCGCTACAAATTTGCAGTTTATTGTTGTTTAGTTGGATAAAAGTGCATCGGCCGGGAATCGAACCCGGGCCTCCCGCGTGGCAGGCGAGAATTCTACCACTGAACCACCGAACCACCGATGCCTCGTGTGCCTGGTGTGATTTTACGTGAGATGCATGAATACTGAACTTCTTTCAGTCGCGTGTGAGACTTTTCTGTGTTTCTTAGGCTCCTGAATTTCCCATTTTTCATGAATATCCGAAGATGAAGATGGACTAAATTGATTATATGCAAGTTATTGGGATGATGTCAAAATATTTCTTCACCTGTTATAAAGATTTGGTATAACCGCTTTCCGCAAGAGAAATCCTTCGTCACTACTCGTTTCCAATACTAGTTTTTGCATTTCGTTGTCACAATTACTGCGACCTGATTTCTGCAGCGGAAAGTGACCTCACCGTGTTTTTTTTTGCAAGTATACAAGGGAATGCATTTGATGCGATTAATATTCTTCATTGACATGGAAAGTTATTTTCTTGAAACCACTCCACGTGCATTTTTATCGGTTATGATGTTGCTTATCTGGATATTAGTGCTTTGGCCAGGAATCGATCCCAGGTCTTCCACGTGGCAGTCCAGAATTCTTCCACTGAATCACCTATACCACATTCCACTCGAATTTTTTTACGTGAGATGCATGATGCATGAATACTCTTCTTTTTTCCATCGTCCAAAATTGCGTTTTCTCTTTGTATATAGAATCTAACTTTTTAATTTTTTCATCACGATCTGCAAGATGATGGTGGGTTCTTTTTTATATTCGCTACAAATTTGCAGTTTATTGTTGTTTAGTTGGATAAAAGTGCATCGGCCGGGAATCGAACCCGGGCCTCCCGCGTGGCAGGCGAGAATTCTACCACTGAACCACCGATGCCTCGTGTGCCCGGTGTGATTTTACGTGAGATGCATGAATACTGAAAATCTTTCAGTAGCGTGTGAGACTTTTCTGTGTTTCTTAGGCTCCTGACTTTCCCATTTTTCTTGAATATCCGAAGATGGACTAAATTGATGATATGCAAGTTATTGGGATGTTGTTAAAATATTTCTTCACCTGTTATAAAGATTTGGTATAACCGCTTTCCGCAAGAGAAATCCTTCGTCACTACTCGTTTCCAATACTAGTTATTGCATTTTGTTGTCAAAATAACTGCGACCTGATTTCCGCAGCTGAAAGTGACCTCACGGTGTTTGTTTCTGCAAGTATACAAGGGAATGAAGTTGAAGCGATTAATCTTCTTCATTGACATGTAAAGTCATTTTCCTGAAACCACTCCACGTGCATTTTAATCGGTTATAATGTTGCTTATCTCGATAAAAGTGCATTGGCTAGGAATCGATCTCAGGTCTCCCACGTGGAAGTCCAGAATTCTACCACTGAATCACCTATACCACATTCCACTCGAATTTTTTTTACGTGAGATGCATTAATACTTCGATTTAAAGCTTTCGTGACTGCAGGGATTCATCTTCTTGGTTCTTTCGGTAAAGTCACGTAGAAGGGAAGTAATAAAATAATAAAAATAAAACATAATAAAATAAAATAATTCTCACGACGTTTCGGCTACAACGCAAGCAGCCGTCTTCAGGTGAAGAATGCTTGGTAGTGTCTCATTCTTCACCTGAAGACGGCTGCTTGCGTTGTAGCCGAAACGTCGTGAGAATTATTTTATTTTATTATGTTTTATTTTTATTATTTTATTACTTCCCTTCTACGTGACTTTACCGAAAGAACCAAGAAGATGCATTAATACTCTTCTTTTTTCATTCCTCCAAAATTGCGTGTTCTCTGTGTATATAGAATCTGACTTTTTAATTTTTTCATCACGATCTGCAGATGATGGTGGGTTCTTTTTTGTATTCGCTACAAATTTGCAGTTTATTGTTGTTTAGTTGGATAAAAGTGCATCGGCCGGGAATCGAACCCGGGCCTCCCGCGTGGCAGGCGAGAATTCTACCACTGAACCACCGATGCCTCGTGTGCCTGGTGTGATTTTACGTGAGATGCATGAATACTGAAAATCTTTCAGTCGCGTGTGAGACTTTTCTGTGTTTCTTAGGCTCCTGACTTCCCCATTTTTCATGAATATCAGAAGATGAAGATGGACTAAATTGATTATATGCAAGTTATTGGGATGATGTCAAAATATTTCTTCACCTGTTATAAAGATTTGGTATAACCGCTTTCCGCAAGAGAAATCCTTCGTCACTAATCGTTTCCAATACTAGTTATGGCATTTTGTTGTCAAAATTACTGCGACCTGATTTCCGCAGCTGAAAGTGACCTCACCGTGTTTGTTTCTGCAAGTATACAAGGGAATGCATTTGATGCGATTAATATTCTTCATTGACATGGAAAGTAATTTTCTTCAAACCACTCCACGTGCATTTTTATCGGTTACTAGCTGTACTACCCGGCTTCGCCCGGGACTTGTATCTACCACGGCCGGCCGCCTTTGTCTCCCCAGTGGCGATGTTAATACGCTACAGTAGTTAAGTTACTCGTTTGAGGCAGAGTCGACCTAGGGGAGGTTCAAATAATCGTCACCGGTGGTGGCCGTGAGCGGGAATCGAACTGGGTTTGCCGGGTTGGTAGCGCAGCGTAGCGTTAAGCACTACACCCACCGCTCCTCACACACCACACACGCACAGACACACACACAGACACACACACAGACACACGCAGACACACACAGACAGAAACACACACACAGACAGCACGCTAACCACTACACTACCGCTCCCCACACACCACACACGCACACACACAGACACACACACAGACACACACACAGACACACACACACAGACACACACAGACACAGGCAGCACGCTAAGCACTACACTACCGTTCCCCCTACACAACACACGCGCGTGCGTCCATAGGTACACATACACGCGCTTGCTGCAGACACACACGACTTTTAGGGTGCATACGGCAGTAAACGACTGAAATAATAAAGCGGCAATGCTGTGTAAGGAACGCCTTAGACCCGCATTATACATTTGTGTAATGCGAGCGTAAACACACAAACACACACAAACACATACACAATACACACACACATACATGCAGACACACAGACAGACACATAACACACATACATACACACACATACAAACACAGAAACACATACACACACATACATAGACACACACATACATACACACAAACACATCCACAGACGTACATACACACATACATACAGGCACGCAGACATACACATAAACACATACAAAAAAACCCACATACATACACACACACATACATACACACAAACACATGCACACACATACATACACACATGCATACAGACACACAGACATACACATAAACACATACACACATACACATGACCCGGCTTCGCCCGGGACTTGGATCCACCATGGCGGCAAAACCGACATACATACACACACAGACATACACACAAACACATACACATACATACATACACACATGCATACAGACACACAGACATACACATAAACACATACACATGACCCGGCTTCGCCCGGGACTTGGATCCACCACGGCGGCAAAACCGACATACATACACACACAGACATACACACAAACACATACACACACATACATACACACATGCATACAGACACACAGACATACACATAAACACATACACATGACCCGGCTTCGCCCGGGACTTGGATCTACCACGCCCAGCCGCCTTTGTCTCCCAAGTGCCGATGTTAATACGCCACACCAGTTACTCGTTTGAGGCTGAGTGGACCTAGGGGAGGTTCAAATAATCGTCACCGGTGGTGGCCGTGAGCGGGAATGGAACTGGGTTCGCCGGGTTGGTAGCGCAGCGTAGCGTTAAGCACTACACCCACCGCTCCTCACACACCACACACGCACAGACACACACACAGACACACGCAGACACACACAGACAGACACAGACAGACACACACACACACAGACACACAGACAGCACGCTAAGCACTACACTACCGCTCCCCACACACCACACACGCACACACACAGACACACACACAGACACACGCAGACACACACAGACAGACACAGACAGACACACACACACACAGACACAGACAGCACGCTAAGCACTACACTACCGTTCCCCCTACACAACACACGCGCGCGCGTCCATAGGTACACATACACGCGCTTGCTGCAGACACACACGACTTTCAGGGTGCGTAAGGCAGTAAACGACTGAAATAATAAAGCGGCAATGCTGTGCGAGGAACGCCTTAGACCAGCAACACATTTGTGTAATGCGAGCGTAAACACACAAACACATACAAACACATACACACACATACACACACAAAGATAGACACACACATACATAGACACACACATACATACACACAAACACATGCACACACGTACATACACACATACATAGAGACACGCAGACATACACATAAAGACATAAAAAAAAACCCACATACATACACACACACATACACACAAACACATACATACACATACATACACACATACATAGAGACACACAGACATACACATAAACACAAACACACATACACATGACCCGGCTTCGCCCGGGACTTGGATCCACGATGCCCCGCCGCCTTTGTCTCCCCAGTGACGATGTTCACACACGACAGCAGTTACGCTTTTGAGGCTGAGTGGACCTAGGGGAGGGCCAGGTCCGTTTCAAATAATCGTCAGCGGTGGTGGGCGTGAGTTGGAATCGAACTGGGCTCGCTCAAGCAGCTTAATGACTGTTTGTACAAAGAACATATAAAAAATCGATTATAATAACCAGGCAAGAGTCCACATTATAGACTGCCAGTACACGCACTCAGCTTCATAAGCAGGCTAGAGTGTACATGATAGAGTGGCAGTACGCTCACCGAGCTTAATAAGCAGGCTACAGTGTACATGATAGACTGGCAGTACGCTCACCCAGCTTAATGAGTATTTGTACAGTGAACATTAAAGTAATCGATTGTTGGCGCGTTGGGTTTAAAAGTAATATTAATAGCACACATTGTGGTGGGGGTGTAGTGAAGAGTAGGAAAAACTTTGATGAATTTACCTCAGAGTGGCGTGGTGGGTGTCGAGGCCTAGTAGCGTGCAAAGCCTGCGGCCTCGCCTAAAATTGTCGGCTTGGAAGAGGCAGGGTACAGGTGGCGTTCCTTCCCCCCCCCCTAGCGCTCCAACAATACTGTGTAATGGCTATTATTTAATTAAATACGGAGCTTATGAAAGTGGCGAAGGCGTGGCTAGCCGTTGGCAGGGGCAACCGCCGTCCAATGAAACTGCAGCCCTTGGCGAAGGCGTGGCTAGCCGTTGCCAGGTCCAATGAAAGCGGCGAAGGCGTGGCTAGCCGTTGCCAGGGGCAACCGCCGTCCAATGAAAGTGCGTATGGGCCAAAGTCCACACACACACACACACAGACAGACAGACATGAACGATTTTATATATATAGACTAGCTGTACTACCCGGCTTCGCCCGGGACTTGTATCTACCACGGCCGGCCGCCTTTGTCTCCCCAGTGGCGATGTTAATACGCTACAGTAGTTAAGTTACTCGTTTGAGGCAGAGTCGACCTAGGGGAGGTTCAAATAATCGTCACCGGTGGTGGCCGTGAGCGGGAATCGAACTGGGTTTGCCGGGTTGGTAGCGCAGCGTAGCGTTAAGCACTACACCCACCGCTCCTCACACACCACACACGCACAGACACACACACAGACACACACACAGACACACGCAGACACTTACAGACAGAAACACACACACAGACAGCACGCTAACCACTACACTACCGCTCCCCACACACCACACACGCACACACACAGACACACACACAGACACACACACAGACACACACACACAGACACACACAGACACAGGCAGCACGCTAAGCACTACACTACCGTTCCCCCTACACAACACACGCGCGTGCGTCCATAGGTACACATACACGCGCTTGCTGCAGACACACACGACTTTTAGGGTGCATACGGCAGTAAACGACTGAAATAATAAAGCGGCAATGCTGTGTAAGGAACGCCTTAGACCCGCATTATACATTTGTGTAATGCGAGCGTAAACACACAAACACACACAAACACATACACAATACACACACACATACATGCAGACACACAGACAGACACATAACACACATACATACACACACATACAAACACAGAAACACATACACACACATACATAGACACACACATACATACACACAAACACATCCACAGACGTACATACACACATACATACAGGCACGCAGACATACACATAAACACATACAAAAAAACCCACATACATACACACACACATACATACACACAAACACATGCACACACATACATACACACATGCATACAGACACACAGACATACACATAAACACATACACACATACACATGACCCGGCTTCGCCCGGGACTTGGATCCACCACGGCGGCAAAACCGACATACATACACACACAGACATACACACAAACACATACACACACATACATACATACACACATGCATACAGACACACAGACATACACATAAACACATACACATGACCCGGCTTCGCCCGGGACTTGGATCCACCACGGCGGCAAAACCGACATACATACACACACAGACATACACACAAACACATACACACACATACATACATACACACATGCATACAGACACACAGACATACACATAAACACATACACATGACCCGGCTTCGCCCGGGACTTGGATCTACCACGCCCAGCCGCCTTTGTCTCCCAAGTGCCGATGTTAATACGCCACACCAGTTACTCGTTTGAGGCTGAGTGGACCTAGGGGAGGTTCAAATAATCGTCACCGGTGGTGGCCGTGAGCGGGAATGGAACTGGGTTCGCCGGGTTGGTAGCGCAGCGTAGCGTTAAGCACTACACCCACCGCTCCTCACACACCACACACGCACAGACACACACACAGACACACGCAGACACACACAGACAGACTCAGACAGACACACACACACACAGACACACAGACAGCACGCTAAGCACTACACTACCGCTCCCCACACACCACACACGCACACACACAGACACACACACAGACACACGCAGACACACACAGACAGACACAGACAGACACACACACACACGGACACAGACAGCACGCTAAGCACTACACTACCGTTCCCCCTACACAACACACGCGCGCGCGTCCATAGGTACACATACACGCGCTTGCTGCAGACACACACGACTTTCAGGGTGCGTAAGGCAGTAAACGACTGAAATAATAAAGCGACAATGCTGTGCGAGGAACGCCTTAGACCAGCAACACATTTGTGTAATGCGAGCGAAAACACACAAACACATACAAACACATACACACACATACACACACAAAGATAGACACACACATACATAGACACACACATACATACACACAAACACATGCACACACGTACATACACACATACATAGAGACACGCAGGCATACACATAAAGACATAAAAAAAACCCACATACATACACACACACATACACACAAACACATACATACACATACATACACACATACATAGAGACACACAGACATACACATAAACACAAACACACATACACATGACCCGGCTTCGCCCGGGACTTGGATCCACGATGCCCCGCCGCCTTTGTCTCCCCAGTGACGATGTTCACACACGACAGCAGTTACGCTTTTGAGGCTGAGTGGACCTAGGGGAGGGCCAGGTCCGTTTCAAATAATCGTCAGCGGTGGTGGGCGTGAGTTGGAATCGAACTGGGGTCGCTCAAGCAGCTTAATGACTGTTTGTACAAAGAACATATAAAGAATCGATTATAATAACCAGGCAAGAGTCCACATTATAGACTGCCAGTACACGCACTCAGCTTCATAAGCAGGCTAGAGTGTACATGATAGAGTGGCAGTACGCTCACCGAGCTTAATAAGCAGGCTACAGTGTACATGATAGACTGGCAGTACGCTCACCCAGCTTAATGAGTATTTGTACAGTGAACATTAAAGTAATCGATTGTTGGCGCGTTGGGTTTAAAAGTAATATTAATAGCACACATTGTGGTGGGGGTGTAGTGAAGAGTAGGAAAAACTTTGATGAATTTACCTCAGAGTGGCGTGGTGGGTGTCGAGGCCTAGTAGCGTGCAAAGCCTGCGGCCTCGCCTAAAATTGTTGGCTTGGAAGAGGCAGGGTACGGGTGGCGTTCCTTCCCCCCCCCCTAGCGCTCCAACAATACTGTGTAATGGCTATTATTTAATTAAATACGGAGCTTATGAAAGTGACGAAGGCGTGGCTAGCCGTTGGCAGGGGCAACCGCCGTCCAATGAAACTGCAGCCCTTGGCGAAGGCGTGGCTAGCCGTTGCCAGGTCCAATGAAAGCGGCGAAGGCGTGGCTAGCCGTTGCCAGGGGCAACCGCCGTCCAATGAAAGTGCGTATGGGCCAAAGTCCACACACACACACACAGACAGACAGACATGAACGATTTTATATATATAGACTAGCTGTACTACCCGGCTTCGCCCGGGACTTGTATCTACCACGGCCGGCCGCCTTTGTCTCCCCAGTGGCGATGTTAATACGCTACAGTAGTTAAGTTACTCGTTTGAGGCAGAGTCGACCTAGGGGAGGTTCAAATAATCGTCACCGGTGGTGGCCGTGAGCGGGAATGGAACTGGGTTCGCCGGGTTGGTAGCGCAGCGTAGCGTTAAGCACTACACCCACCGCTCCTCACACACCACACACGCACAGACACACACACAGACACACGCAGACACACACAGACAGACACAGACAGACACACACACACACAGACACACAGACAGCACGCTAAGCACTACACTACCGCTCCCCACACACCACACACGCACACACACAGACACACACACAGACACACGCAGACACACACAGACAGACACAGACAGACACACACACACACAGACACAGACAGCACGCTAAGCACTACACTACCGTTCCCCCTACACAACACACGCGCGCGCGTCCATAGGTACACATACACGCGCTTGCTGCAGACACACACGACTTTCAGGGTGCGTAAGGCAGTAAACGACTGAAATAATAAAGCAGCAATGCTGTGCGAGGAACGCCTTAGACCAGCAACACATTTGTGTAATGCGAGCGTAAACACACAAACACATACAAACACATACACACACATACATACACACACATACACACAAACACATACACACAGACATACACATGCACACAAACACACACATACATGCACACAAACACATACACAATACACACACACATACATGCAGACACAGACAGACACATAACACACATACATACACACACATACACACACAAAGATAGACACACACATACATAGACACACACATACATACACACAAACACATGCACACATGTACATACACACATACATAGAGACACGCAGACATACACATAAAGACATAAAAAAAACCCACATACATACACACACACATACACACAAACACATACATACACATACATACACACATACATAGAGACACACAGACATACACATAAACACAAACACACATACACATGACCCGGCTTCGCCCGGGACTTGGATCCACGATGCCCCGCCGCCTTTGTCTCCCCAGTGACGATGTTCACACATGACAGCAGTTACGCTTTTGAGGCTGAGTGGACCTAGGGGAGGGCCAGGTCCGTTTCAAATAATCGTCAGCGGTGGTGGGCGTGAGTTGGAATCGAACTGGGGTCGCTCAAGCAGCTTAATGACTGTTTGTACAAAGAACATATAAAGAATCGATTATAATAACCAGGCAAGAGTCCACATTATAGACTGCCAGTACACGCACTCAGCTTCATAAGCAGGCTAGAGTGTACATGATAGAGTGGCAGTACGCTCACCGAGCTTAATAAGCAGGCTACAGTCTACATGATAGACTGGCAGTACGCTCACCCAGCTTAATGAGTATTTGTACAGTGAACATTAAAGTAATCGATTGTTGGCGCGTTGGGTTTAAAAGTAATATTAATAGCACACATTGTGGTGGGGGTGTAGTGAAGAGTAGGAAAAACTTTGATGAATTTACCTCAGAGTGGCGTGGTGGGTGTCGAGGCCTAGTAGCGTGCAAAGCCTGCGGCCTCGCCTAAAATTGTCGGCTTGGAAGAGGCAGGGTACGGGTGGCGTTCCTTTCCCCCCCCCCTAGCGCTCCAACAATACTGTGTAATGGCTATTATTTAATTAAATACGGAGCTTATGAAAGTGGCGAAGGCGTGGCTAGCCGTTGGCAGGGGCAACCGCCGTCCAATGAAACTGCAGCCCTTGGCGAAGGCGTGGCTAGCCGTTGCCAGGGGCAACCGCTGTCCAATGAAAGTGCGTATGGGCCAAAGTCCACACACACACACACAGACAGACAGACATGAACGATTTTATATATATAGACTAGCTGTACTACCCGGCTTCGCCCGGGACTTGTATCTACCACGGCCGGCCGCCTTTGTCTCCCCAGTGGCGATGTTAATACGCTACAGTAGTTAAGTTACTCGTTTGAGGCAGAGTCGACCTAGGGGAGGTTCAAATAATCGTCACCGGTGGTGGCCGTGAGCGGGAATCGAACTGGGTTTGCCGGGTTGGTAGCGCAGCGTAGCGTTAAGCACTACACCCACCGCTCCTCACACACCACACACGCACAGACACACACACAGACACACACACAGACACACGCAGACACACACAGACAGAAACACACACACAGACAGCACGCTAACCACTACACTACCGCTCCCCACACACCACACACGCACACACACAGACACACACACAGACACACACACAGACACACACACACAGACACACACAGACACAGGCAGCACGCTAAGCACTACACTACCGTTCCCCCTACACAACACACGCGCGTGCGTCCATAGGTACACATACACGCGCTTGCTGCAGACACACACGACTTTCAGGGTGCATAGGGCAGTAAACGACTGAAATAATAAAGCGGCAATGCTGTGTAAGGAACGCCTTAGACCCGCATTATACATTTGTGTAATGCGAGCGTAAACACACAAACACACACAAACACATACACAATACACACACACATACATGCAGACACACAGACAGACACATAACACACATACATACACACACATACAAACACAGAAACACATACACACACATACATAGACACACACATACATACACACAAACACATCCACAGACGTACATACACACATACATACAGGCACGCAGACATACACATAAACACATACAAAAAAACCCACATACATACACACACACATACATACACACAAACACATGCACACACATACATACACACATGCATACAGACACACAGACATGCACATAAACACATACACACATACACATGACCCGGCTTCGCCCGGGACTTGGATCCACCACGGCGGCAAAACCGACATACATACACACACAGACATACACACAAACACATACACACACATACATACATACACACATGCATACAGACACACAGACATACACATAAACACATACACATGACCCGGCTTCGCCCGGGACTTGGATCCACCACGGCGGCAAAACCGACATACATACACACACAGACATACACACAAACACATACAAAGACAAAGATCCCCCGTATAGCCTTAACAGACTGTTTGTTTGTCACGGCAAACAAACACATACACACGGCAAACAAACACATACACACACATACATACACACATGCATACAGACACACAGACATACACATAAACACATACACATGACCCGGCTTCGCCCGGGACTTGGATCTACCACGCCCAGCCGCCTTTGTCTCCCAAGTGCCGATGTTAATACGCCACACCAGTTACTCGTTTGAGGCTGAGTGGACCTAGGGGAGGTTCAAATAATCGTCACCGGTGGTGGCCGTGAGCGGGAATGGAACTGGGTTCGCCGGGTTGGTAGCGCAGCGTAGCGTTAAGCACTACACCCACCGCTCCTCACACACCACACACGCACAGACACACACACAGACACACGCAGACACACACAGACAGACACAGACAGACACACACACACACAGACACACAGACAGCACGCTAAGCACTACACTACCGCTCCCCACACACCACACACGCACACACACAGACACACACACAGACACACGCAGACAGACACAGACAGACACACACACACACGGACACAGACAGCACGCTAAGCACTACACTACCGTTCCCCCTACACAACACACGCGCGCGCGTCCATAGGTACACATACACGCGCTTGCTGCAGACACACACGACTTTCAGGGTGCGTAAGGCAGTAAACGACTGAAATAATAAAGCGACAATGCTGTGCGAGGAACGCCTTAGACCAGCAACACATTTGTGTAATGCGAGCGAAAACACACAAACACATACAAACACATACACACACATACACACACAAAGATAGACACACACATACATAGACACACACAAACATACACACAAACACATGCACACACGTACATACACACATACATAGAGACACGCAGACATACACATAAAGACATAAAAAAAACCCACATACATACACACACACATACACACAAACACATACATACACATACATACACACATACATAGAGACACACAGACATACACATAAACACAAACACACATACACATGACCCGGCTTCGCCCGGGACTTGGATCCACGATGCGCCGCCGCCTTTGTCTCCCCAGTGACGATGTTCACACACGACAGCAGTTACGCTTTTGAGGCTGAGTGGACCTAGGGGAGGGCCAGGTCCGTTTCAAATAATCGTCAGCGGTGGTGGGCGTGAGTTGGAATCGAACTGGGGTCGCTCAAGCAGCTTAATGACTGTTTGTACAAAGAACATATAAAGAATCGATTATAATAACCAGGCAAGAGTCCACATTATAGACTGCCAGTACACGCACTCAGCTTCATAAGCAGGCTAGAGTGTACATGATAGAGTGGCAGTACGCTCACCGAGCTTAATAAGCAGGCTACAGTGTACATGATAGACTGGCAGTACGCTCACCCAGCTTAATGAGTATTTGTACAGTGAACATTAAAGTAATCGATTGTTGGCGCGTTGGGTTTAAAAGTAATATTAATAGCACACATTGTGGTGGGGGTGTAGTGAAGAGTAGGAAAAACTTTGATGAATTTACCTCAGAGTGGCGTGGTGGGTGTCGAGGCCTAGTAGCGTGCAAAGCCTGCGGCCTCGCCTAAAATTGTTGGCTTGGAAGAGGCAGGGTACGGGTGGCGTTCCTTCCCCCACCCCTAGCGCTCCAACAATACTGTGTAATGGCTATTATTTAATTAAATACGGAGCTTATGAAAGTGGCGAAGGCGTGGCTAGCCGTTGGCAGGGGCAACCGCCGTCCAATGAAACTGCAGCCCTTGGCGAAGGCGTGGCTAGCCGTTGCCAGGTCCAATGAAAGCGGCGAAGGCGTGGCTAGCCGTTGCCAGGGGCAACCGCCGTCCAATGAAAGTGCGTATGGGCCAAAGTCCACACACACACACACAGACAGACAGACATGAACGATTTTATATATATAGATGCATGATGCATGAATACTGTTCTTTTTTTCATCGTCCAAAATTGCTTTTTCTCTGTGTATATAGAATCTGACTTTTTATTTTTTTCATCACGATCTGCAGATGATGGTGGGTTCTTTTTTATATTCGCTACAAATTTGCAGTTTATTGTTGTTTAGTTGGATAAAAGTGCATCGGCCGGGAATCGAACCCGGGCCTCCCACGTGGCAGGCGAGAATTCTACCACTGATCCACCGATGCCTCGTGTGCCCGGTGTGATTTTACGTGAGATGCATGAATACTGAACTTCTTTCAGTCGCGTGTGAGACTTTTCTGTGTTTCTTAGGCTCCTGACTTTCCCATTTTTCTTGAATATCCGAAGATGAAGATGGACTAAATTGATGATATGCAAGTTATTGGGATGTTGTTAAAATATTTCTTCACCTGTTATAAAGATTTGGTATAACCGCTTTCCGCAAGAGAAATCCTTCGTCAATACTTGTTTCCAATACTAGTTATTGCATTTCGTTGTCAAAATTACTGCGACCTGATTTCCGCAGCTGAAAGTGACCTCACCGTGTTATTTTCTGCAAGTATACAAGGGAATGCATTTGATGCGATTAATATTCTTCATTGACATGGAAAGTTATTTTCTTGAAACCACTCCACGTGCATTTTTATCGGTTATGATGTTGCTCATCTGGATATAAGTGCTTTGGCCAGGAATCGATCCCAGGTCTTCCACGTGGCAGTTCAGAATTCTTCCACTGAATCACCTATACCACATTCCACTCGAATTGTTTTAAGTGAGATGCATGAATACTCTTCTTTTTTCCATCGTCCAAAATTGCGTTTTCTCTTTGTATATAGAATCTGACTTTTTAATTTTTTCATGACGATCTGCAGATGATGGTGGGTTCTTTTTTATATTCGCTACAAATTTGCAGTTTATTGTTGTTTAGTTGGATAAAAGTGCATCGGCCGGGAATCGAACCCGGGCCTCCCGCGTGGCAGGCGAGAATTCTACCACTGAACCACCGATGCCTCGTGTGCCCGGTGTGATTTGACGTGAGATGCATTAATACTCTTCTTTTTTCATTCCTCCAAAATTGCGTGTTCTCTGTGTATATAGAATCTGACTTTTTAATTTTTTCATCACGATCTGCAGATGATGGTGGGTTCTTTTTTATATTCGCTACAAATTTGCAGTTTATTGTTGTTTAGTTGGATAAAAGTGCATCGGCCGGGAATTGAACCCGGGCCTCCCGCGTGGCAGGCGAGAATTCTACCACTGAACCACCGATGCCTCGTGTGCCTGGTGTGATTTTACGTGAGATGCATGAATACTGAACTTCTTTCAGTCGCGTGTGAGACTTTTCTGTGTTTCTTAGGCTCCTGACTTCCCCATTTTTCATGAATATCTGAAGATGAAGATGGACTAAATTGATTATATGCAAGTTATTGGGATGATGTCAAAATATTTCTTCACCTGTTATAAAGATTTGGTATAACCGCTTTCCGCAAGAGAAATCCTTCGTCACTAATCGTTTCCAATACTAGTTATGGCATTTTGTTGTCAAAATTACTGCGACCTGATTTCCGCAGCTGAAAGTGACCTCACCGTGTTTGTTTCTGCAAGTATACAAGGGAATGCATTTGATGCGATTAATATTCTTCATTGACATGGAAAGTAATTTTCTTCAAACCACTCCACGTGCATTTTTATCGGTTATGATGTTGCTTATCTGGATATAAGTGCTTTGGCCAGGAATCGATCCCAGGTCTTCCACGTGGCAGTCCACAATTCTTCCTCTGAATCACCTATACCACATTCCACTCGAATTTTTTTACGTGAGATGCATGATGCATTAATACTGTTCTTTTTTTCATCGTCCAAAATTGCGTTTTCTCTGTGTATATACAATCTGACTTTTTAATTTTTTCATCACGATCTGCAGATGATGGTGGGTTCTTTTTTATATTCGCTACAAATTTGCAGTTTATTGTTGTTTAGTTGGATAAAAGTGCATCGGCCGGGAATCGAACCCGGGCCTCCCGCGTGGCAGGCGAGAATTATACGAGTGAACCACCGATGCCTCGTGTGCCTGGTGTGATTTTACGTGAGATGCATGAATACTGAAAATCTTTCAGTAGCGTGTGAGACTTTTCTGTTTTTCTTAGGCTCCTGACTTTCCCATTTTTCTTGAATATCCGAAGATGAAGATGGACTAAATTGATGATATGCAAGTTATTGGGATGTTGTTAAAATATTTCTTCACCTGTTATAAAGATTTGGTAGAACCGCTTTCCGCAAGATAAATCCTTCGTCAATACTAGTTTCCAATACTAGTTATTGCATTTCGTTGTCAAAATTACTGCGACCTGATTTCCGCAGCTGAAAGTGACCTCACCGTGTTTTTTTCTGCAAGTATACAAAGGAATGAATTTGAAGCGATTAATCTTCTTCATTGACATGTAAAGTCATTTTCCTGAAACCACTCCACGTGCATTTTAATCGGTTATAATGTTGCTTATCTGGATAAAAGTGCATTGGCCAGGAATCGATCTCAGGTCTCCCACGTGACAGTCCGGAATTTTACCACTGAATCACCTATACCACATTCCACTCGAATTTTTTTTACGTGAGATGCATTAATACTTCGATTTAAAGCTTTCGTGACTGCAGGGATTCATCTTCTTGGTTCTTTCGGTAAAGTCACGTAGAAGGGAAGTAATAAAATAATAAAAATAAAACATAATAAAATAAAATAATTCTCACGACGTTTCGGCTACAACGCAAGCAGCCGTCTTCAGGTGAAGAATGCTTGGTAGTGTCTCATTCTTCACCTGAAGACGGCTGCTTGCGTTGTAGCCGAAACGTCGTGAGAATTATTTTATTTTATTACTAGCTGTACTACCCGGCTTCGCCCGGGACTTGTATCCGCCACGGCCGGCCGCCTTTGTCTCCCCAGTGGCGATGTTAATACGCTACAGCAGTTACTCTTTTGAATCAGAGTCGACCTAGGGGAGGTTCAAATAATCGTCACCGGTGGTGGCCGTGAGCGGGAATGGAACTGGGTTCGCCGGGTTGGTAGCGCAGCGTAGCGTTAAGCACTACACCCACCGCTCCTCACACACCACACACGCACAGACACACACACAGACACACACACAGACACACGCAGACACACACAGACAGAGACACACACACACACAGACAGCACGCTAACCACTACACTACCGCTCCCCACACACCACACACGCACACACACAGACACACACACAGACACACACACAGACACACACACACAGACACACACACACAGACACAGGCAGCACGCTAAGCACTACACTACCGTTCCCCCTACACAAAACACGCGCGCGCGTCCATAGGTACACATACACGCGCTTGCTGCAGACACACACGACTTTGAGGGTGCGTACGGCAGTAAACGACTGAAATAATAAAGCGGCAATGCTGCGCAAGGAACGCCTTAGACCTGCAACACATTTGTGTAATGCGAGCGTAAACACACAAACACATACAAACACATACACAATACACACACACATACATGCAGACACACAGACAGACACATAACACACATACATACACACACATACATACACAGAAACACATACACACACACATACATAGACACACACATACATACACACAAGCACATGCACACACGTACATACACACATACATACAGACACGCAGACATACACATAAAGACATAGAAAAAAACCCACATACATACACACACACAAACACATACACACACATACATACACACATACATACAGACACACAGACATACACATAAACACATACACACATACACATGACCCGGCTTCGCCCGGGACTTGGATCCACGATGCCCGGCCGCCTTTGTCTCCCCAGTGACGATGTTCACACACGACAGCAGTTACGCGTTTGAGGCTGAGTGGACCTAGGGGAGGGCCAGGTCCGTTTCAAATAATCGTCAGCGGTGGTGGGCGTGAGTTGGAATCGAACTGGGGTCGCTCAACCAGCTTAATGACTATTTGTACAAAGAACATATAAAGAATAGATTATAATAACCAGGCTACAGTCCACATAATAGACTGACAGTACACGCAGTCAGCTTCATAAGCAGGCTAGAGTGTACATGATAGAGTGCCAGTACGCTCACCGAGCTTAATAAGCAGGCTACAGTCTACATGATAGACTGGCAGTACGTTGACCCAGCCTAATGACTATTTGTACAGTGAACATTTAAGTAATCGATGTTTGGCGCGTTGGGTTTAAAAGTAATATTAATTGCACACATTTTGTTGGGGGTGGAGTGAAGAGTAGGTCAAACTTTGATGAATTTACCTCAGAGTGGCGTGGTGGGTGTCGAGGCCTAGTAGCGTGCAGAGCCTGCGGCCTCGCCAAAATTGTCCACCCGGCAGAGGCAGGGTACTGGTGGCGTTCCTTCCCCCCCCCCTATCGCTCGAACAATACTGTGTAATAGCTATTATTTAATTAATTACGGAGCCTATGAAAGTGGCGAAGGCGTGGCTAGCCGTTGGCAGGGGCAACCGCCGTCCAATGAAACTGCAGCCCTTGGCGAAGGCGTCGCTAGCCTTTGCAAGGTCCAATGAAAGCGGCGAAGGCGTCGCTAGCCGTTGCCAGGGGCAACCGCCGTCCAATGAAAGTGCGTATGGTCCGAAATCCACACACACACACAGACGGACAGACAGACATTCACGATTTTATATATATACTAGCTGTACTACCCGGCTTCGCCCGGGACTTGTATCTACCACGGCCGGCCGCCTTTGTCTCCCCAGTGGCGATGTTAATACGCTACAGTAGTTAAGTTACTCGTTTGAGGCAGAGTCGACCTAGGGGAGGTTCAAATAATCGTCACCGGTGGTGGCCGTGAGCGGGAATCGAACTGGGTTTGCCGGGTTGGTAGCGCAGCGTAGCGTTAAGCACTACACCCACCGCTCCTCACACACCACACACGCACAGACACACACACAGACACACACACAGACACACGCAGACACACACAGACAGAAACACACACACAGACAGCACGCTAACCACTACACTACCGCTCCCCACACACCACACACGCACACACACAGACACACACACAGACACACACACAGACACACACACACAGACACACACAGACACAGGCAGCACGCTAAGCACTACACTACCGTTCCCCCTACACAACACACGCGCGCGCGTCCATAGGTACACATACACGCGCTTGCTGCAGACACACACGACTTTCAGGGTGCATACGGCAGTAAACGACTGAAATAATAAAGCGGCAATGCTGTGTAAGGAACGCCTTAGACCCGCATTATACATTTGTGTAATGCGAGCGTAAACACACAAACACACACAAACACATACACAATACACACACACATACATGCAGACACACAGACAGACACATAACACACATACATACACACACATACAAACACAGAAACACATACACACACATACATAGACACACACATACATACACACAAACACATCCACAGACGTACATACACACATACATACAGGCACGCAGACATACACATAAACACATACAAAAAAACCCACATACATACACACACACATACATACACACATGCATACAGACACACAGACATACACATAAACACATACACACATACACATGACCCGGCTTCGCCCGGGACTTGGATCCACCACGGCGGCAAAACCGACATACATACACACACAGACATACACACAAACACATACACACACATACATACATACACACATGCATACAGACACACAGACATACACATAAACACATACACATGACCCGGCTTCGCCCGGGACTTGGATCCACCACGGCGGCAAAACCGACATACATACACACACAGACATACACACAAACACATACACACACATACATACACACATGCATACAGACACACAGACATACACATAAACACATACACATGACCCGGCTTCGCCCGGGACTTGGATCTACCACGCCCAGCCGCCTTTGTCTCCCAAGTGCCGATGTTAATACGCCACACCAGTTACTCGTTTGAGGCTGAGTGGACCTAGGGGAGGTTCAAATAATCGTCACCGGTGGTGGCCGTGAGCGGGAATGGAACTGGGTTCGCCGGGTTGGTAGCGCAGCGTAGCGTTAAGCACTACACCCACCGCTCCTCACACACCACACACGCACAGACACACACACAGACACACGCAGACACACACAGACAGACACAGACAGACACACACACACACACACACAGACACACAGACAGCACGCTAAGCACTACACTACCGCTCCCCACACACCACACACGCACACACACAGACACACACACAGACACACGCAGACACACACAGACAGACACAGACAGACACACACACACACGGACACAGACAGCACGCTAAGCACTACACTACCGTTCCCCCTACACAACACACGCGCGCGCGTCCATAGGTACACATACACGCGCTTGCTGCAGACACACACGACTTTCAGGGTGCGTAAGGCAGTAAACGACTGAAATAATAAAGCGGCAATGCTGTGCGAGGAACGCCTTAGACCAGCAACACATTTGTGTAATGCGAGCGTAAACACACAAACACATACAAACACATACACACACATACATACACACACATACACACAAACACATACACACAGACATACACATACACACAAACACACACATACATGCACACAAACACATACACAATACACACACACATACATGCAGACACAGACAGACACATAACACACATACATACACACACATACACACACAAAGATAGACACACACATACATAGACACACACATACATACACACAAACACATGCACACACGTACATACACACATACATAGAGACACGCAGACATACACATAAAGACATAAAAAAAACCCACATACATACACACACACATACACACAAACACATACATACACATACATACACACATACATAGAGACACACAGACATACACATAAACACAAACACACATACAAATGACCCGGCTTCGCCCGGGACTTGGATCCACGATGCCCCGCCGCCTTTGTCTCCCCAGTGACGATGTTCACACACGACAGCAGTTACGCTTTTGAGGCTGAGTGGACCTAGGGGAGGGCCAGGTCCGTTTCAAATAATCGTCAGCGGTGGTGGGCGTGAGTTGGAATCGAACTGGGGTCGCTCAAGCAGCTTAATGACTGTTTGTACAAAGAACATATAAAGAATCGATTATAATAACCAGGCAAGAGTCCACATTATAGACTGCCAGTACACGCACTCAGCTTCATAAGCAGGCTAGAGTGTACATGATAGACTGGCAGTACGCTCACCCAGCTTAATGAGTATTTGTACAGTGAACATTAAAGTAATCGATTGTTGGCGCGTTGGGTTTAAAAGTAATATTAATAGCACACATTGTGGTGGGGGTGTAGTGAAGAGTAGGAAAAACTTTGATGAATTTACCTCAGAGTGGCGTGGTGGGTGTCGAGGCCTAGTAGCGTGCAAAGCCTGCGGCCTCGCCTAAAATTGTCGGCTTGGAAGAGGCAGGGTACGGGTGGCGTTCCTTCCCCCCCCCCCTAGCGCTCCAACAATACTGTGTAATGGCTATTATTTAATTAAATACGGAGCTTATGAAAGTGGCGAAGGCGTGGCTAGCCGTTGGCAGGGGCAACCGCCGTCCAATGAAACTGCAGCCCTTGGCGAAGGCGTGGCTAGCCGTTGCCAGGTCCAATGAAAGCGGCGAAGGCGTGGCTAGCCGTTGCCAGGGGCAACCGCCGTCCAATGAAAGTGCGTATGGGCCAAAGTCCACACACACACACAGACAGACAGACATGAACGATTTTATATATATAGATATGTTTTATTTTTATTATTTTATTACTTCCCTTCTACGTGACTTTACCGAAAGAACCAAGAAGATGCATTAATACTCTTCTTTTTTCATTCCTCCAAAATTGCGTGTTTTCTGTGTATATAGAATCTGACTTTTTAATTTTTTCATCACGATCTGCAGATGATGGTGGGTTCTTTTTATATTCGCTACAAATTTGCAGTTTATTGTAGTTTAGTTGGATAAAAGTGCATCGGCCGGGAATTGAACCCAGGCCTCCCGCGTGGCAGGCGAGAATTCTTCCACTGAACCACCGATGCCTCGCGTGCCTGGTGTGATTTTACGTGAGATGCATGAATACTGAACTTCTTTCAGTCGCGTGTAAGTGAGACTTTCTGTGTTTCTTATGCTCCTGACTTTCCCATTTTTCATGAATATCCGAAAATGAAGATGGACTAAATTGATTATATGCAAGTTATTGGGATAATGTTAAAATATTTCTTCACCTGTTATAAAGATTTGGTAGAACCGCTTTCCGCAAGAGAAATCCTTCGTCACTACTCGTTTCCAATACTAGTTATTGCATTTCGTTGTCAAAATTACTGCGACCTGTTTTCCGCAGCTGAAAGTGACCTCACGGTGTTTGTTTCTGCAAGTATAAAAGGGAATGAATTTGAAGCGATTAATCTTCTTCATTGACATGTAAAGTCATTTTCCTGAAACCACTCCACGTGCATTTTAATCGGTTATAATGTTGCTTATCTGGATAAAAGTGCACTGGCCAGGAATCGATCTCAGGTCTCCCACGTGGAAGTCCAGAATTCTACCACTGAATCACCTATACCACATTCCACTCGAAATTTTTTTACGTGAGATGCATTAATACTCTTCTTTTTTCATTCCGCCAAAATTGCGTGTTCTCTGTGTATATAGAATCTTACTTTTTTATTTTTTCATGACGATCTGCAGATGATGGTGGGTTCTTTTTTATATTCGCTACAAATTTGCAGTTTATTGTTGTTTAGTTGGATAAAAGTGCATCGGCCGGGAATCGAACCCGGGCCTCCCGCGTGGCAGGCGAGAATTCTACCACTGAACCACCGATGCCTCGTGTGCCTGGTGTGATTTTACGTGAGATGCATGAATACTGAAAATCTTTCAGTAGCGTGTGAGACTTATCTGTGTTTCTTAGGCTCCTGACTTTCCCATTTTTCTTGAATATCCGAAGATGAAGATGGACTAAATTGATGATATGCAAGTTATTGGGATGTTGTTAAAATATTTCTTCACCTGTTATAAAGATTTGGTAGAACCGCTTTCCGCAAGATAAATCCTTCGTCAATACTCGTTTCCAATACTAGTTATTGCATTTCGTTGTCAAAATTACTGCGACCTGATTTCCGCAGCTGAAAGTGACCTCACCGTGTTTTTTTCTGCAAGTATACAAAGGAATGAATTTGAAGCGATTAATCTTCTTCATTGACATGTAAAGTCATTTTCCTGAAACCACTCCACGTGCATTTTAATCGGTTATAATGTTGCTTATCTGGATAAAAGTGCATTGGCCAGGAATCGATCTCAGGTCTCCCACGTGGCACTCCGGAATGTTACCACTGAATCACCTATACCACATTCCACTCGAATTTTTTTTACGTGAGATGCATTAATACTTCGATTTAAAGCTTTCGTGACTGCAGGGATTCATCTTCTTGGTTCTTTCGGTAAAGTCACGTAGAAGGGAAGTAATAAAATAATAAAAATAAAACATAATAAAATAAAATAATTCTCACGACGTTTCGGCTACAACGCAAGCAGCCGTCTTCAGGTGAAGAATGCTTGGTAGTGTCTCATTCTTCACCTGAAGACGGCTGCTTGCGTTGTAGCCGAAACGTCGTGAGAATTATTTTATTTTATTATGTTTTATTTTTATTCTTTTATTACTTCCCTTCTACGTGACTTTACTGAAAGAACCAAGAAGATGCATTAATACTCGTCTTTTTTCATTCCTCCAAAATTGCGTGTTCTCTGTGTATATAGAATCTGACTTTTAATTTTTTTCATCACGATCTGCAGATGATGGTGGGTTCTTTTTATATTCGCTACAAATTTGCAGTTTATTGTAGTTTAGTTGGATAAAAGTGCATCGGCCGGGAATTGAACCCGGGCCTCCCGCGTGGCAGGCGAGAATTCTACCACTGAACCACCGATGCCTCGTGTGCCTGGTGTGATTTTACGTGAGATGCATGAATACTGAACTTCTTTCAGTCGCGTGTAAGTGAGACTTTCTGTGTTTCTTATGCTCCTGACTTTCCCATTTTTCATGAATATCCGAAAATGAAGATGGACTAAATTGATTATATGCCAGTTATTGGGATGATGTTAAAATATTTCTTCACCTGTTATAAAGATTTGGTAGAACTGCTTTCCGCAAGAGAAATCCTTCGTCACTACTCGTTTCCAATACTAGTTATTGCATTTCGTTGTCAAAATTACTGCGACCTGTTTTCCGAAGCTGAAAGTGACCTCACCGTGTTATTTTCTGCAAGTATACAAGGGAATGCATTTGATGCGATTAATATTCTTCATTGACATGGAAAGTCATTTTCTTGAAACCACTCCACGTGCATTTTAATCGGTTATGATGTTTCTTATCTGGATATAAGTGCTTTGGCCAGGAATCGACCCCAGGTCTTACACGTGGCAGTCCAGAATTCTTCCACTGAATCACCTATACCACATTCCACTCGAATTTTTTTACGTGAGATGCATGATGCATGAATACTCTTCTTTTTTCCATCGTCCAAAATTGCGTTTTCTCTTTGTATATAGAATCTGACGTTTTTATTTTTTCATCACGATCTGCAGATGATGGTGGGTTCTTTTTTATATTCGCTACAAATTTGCAGTTTATTGTTGTTTAGTTGGATAAAAGTGCATCGGCCGGGAATCGAACCCGGGCCTCCCGCGTGGCAGGCGAGAATTCTACCACTGAACCACCGATGCCTCGTGTGCCCGGTGTGATTTTACGTGAGATGCATGAATACTGAAAATCTTTCAGTAGCGTGTGAGACTTTTCTGTGTTTCTTAGGCTCCTGACCTTCCCATTTTTCTTGAATATCCGAAGATGGACTAAAGTGATGATATGCAAGTTATTGGGATGTTGTTAAAATATTTATTCACTTGTTATAAAGATTTGGTATAACCGCTTTCCGCAAGAGAAATCCTTCGTCACTACTCGTTTCCAATACTAGTTATTGCATTTTGTTGTCAAAATAACTGCGACCTGATTTCCGCAGCTGAAAGTGACCTCACGGTGTTTGTTTCTGCAAGTATACAAGGGAATGAAGTTGAAGCGATTAATCTTCTTCATTGACATGTAAAGTAAATTTCCTGAAACCACTCCACGTGCATTTTAATCGGTTATAATGTTGCTTATCTGGATAAAAGTGCATTGGCCAGGAATCGATCTCAGGTCTCCCACGTGGAAGTCCAGAATTCTACCACTGAATCACCTATACCACATTCCACTCGAATTTTTTTTACGTGAGATGCATTAATACTCTTCTTTTTTCATTCCGCCAAAATTGCGTGTTCTCTGTATATAGAATCTGACTTTTAAATTTTTTCATCACGATCTGCAGATGATGGTGGGTTCTTTTTTATATTCGCTACAAATTTGCAGTTTATGGTTGTTTAGTTGGATAAAAGTGCATCGGCCGGGAATCGATCCCGGGCCTCCCGCGTGGCAGGCGAGAATTCTACCACTGAACCACCGATGCCTCGTGTGCCCGGTGTGATTTTACGTGAGATGCATGAATACTGAAAATCTTTCAGTAGCGTGTGAGACTTTTCTGTGTTTCTTAGGCTCCTGACTTTCCCATTTTTCTTGAATATCCGAAGATGGACTAAATTGATGATATGCAAGTTATTGGGATGTTGTTAAAATATTTATTCACCTGTTATAAAGATTTGGTAGAACCGCTTTCCGCAAGATAAATCCTTCGTCACTACTCGTTTCCAATACTAGTTATTGCATTTTGTTGTCAAAATAACTGCGACCTGATTTCCGCAGCTGAAAGTGACCTCAAGGTGTTTGTTTCTGCAAGTATACAAGGGAATGAAGTTGAAGCGATTAATCTTCTTCATTGACATGTAAAGTCATTTTCCTGAAACCACTCCACGTGCATTTTAATCGGTTATAATGTTGCTTATCTGGATAAAAGTGCATTGGCTAGGAATCGATCTCAGGTCTCCCACGTGGAAGTCCAGAATTCTACCACTGAATCACCTATACCACATTCCACTCGAATTTTTTTTACGTGAGATGCATTAATACTCTTCTTTTTTCATTCCGCCAAAATTTCGTGTTCTCTGTGTATATAGAATCTGACTTTTTAATTTTTTCATCACGATCTGCAGATGATGGTGGGTTCTTTTTTATATTCGCTACAAATTTGCAGTTTATTGTTGTTTAGTTGGATAAAAGTGCATCGGCCGGGAATCGAACCCGGGCCTCCCGCGTGGCAGGCGAGAATTCTACAACTGAACCACCGAACCACCGATGCCTCGTGTGCCTGGTGTGATTTTACGTGAGATGCATGAATACTGAACTTCTTTCAGTCGCGTGTGAGACTTTTCTGTGTTTATTAGGCTCCTGACTTTACCATTTTTCTTGAATATCCGAAGATGAAGATGGACTAAATTGATGATATGCAAGTTATTGGGATGTTGTTAAAATATTTCTTCACCTGTTATAAAGATTTGGTATAACCGCTTTCCGCAAGAGAAATCCTTCGTCAATACTCGTTTCCAATACTACTTATTGCATTTCGTTGTCAAAATTACTGCGACCTGATTTCCGCAGCTGAAAGTGACCTCACCGTGTTTTTTTCTGCAAGTATACAAAGGAATGAATTTGAAGCGATTAATCTTCTTCATTGACATGTAAAGTCATTTTCCTGAAACCACTCCACGTGCATTTTAATCGGTTATAATGTTGCTTATCTGGATAAAAGTGCATTGGCCAGGAATCGATCTCAGGTCTCCCACGTGGCAGTCCGGAATTTTACCACTGAATCACCTATACCACATTCCACTCGAATTTTTTTTACGTGAGATGCATTAATACTTCGATTTAAAGCTTTCGTGACTGCAGGGATTCATCTTCTTGGTTCTTTCGGTAAAGTCACGTAGAAGGGAAGTAATAAAATAATAAAAATAAAACATAATAAAATAAAATAATTCTCACGACGTTTCGGCTACAACGCAAGCAGCCGTCTTCAGGTGAAGAATGCTTGGTAGTGTCTCATTCTTCACCTGAAGACGGCTGCTTGCGTTGTAGCCGAAACGTCGTGAGAATTATTTTATTTTATTATGTTTTATTTTTATTATTTTATTACTTCCCTTCTACGTGACTTTACCGAAAGAACCAAGAAGATGCATTAATACTCTTCTTTTTTCATTCCTCCAAAATTGCGTGTTCTCTGTGTATATAGAATCTGACTTTTTAATTTTTTCATCACGATCTGCAGATGATGGTGGGTTCTTTTTTATATACGCTACAAATTTGCAGTTTATTGTTGTTTAGTTGGATAAAAGTGCATCGGCCGGGAATCGAACCCGGGCCTCCCGCGTGGCAGGCGAGAATTCTACAACTGAACCACCGATGCCTCGTGTGCCTGGTGTGATTTTACGTGAGATGCATGAATACTGATCTTCTTTCAGTCGCGTGTGAGACTTTTCAGTGTTTCTTAGGCTCCTGACTTTCCCATTTTTCTTGAATATCCGAAGATGGACTAAATTGATGATATGCAAGTTATTGGGATGTTGTTAAAATATTTATTCACCTGTTATAAAGATTTGGTATAACCGCTTTCCGCAAGATAACTCCTTCGTCACTACTCGTTTCCAATACTAGTTATTGCATTTTGTTGTCAAAATAACTGCGACCTAATTTCCGCAGCTGAAAGTGACCTCACGGTGTTTGTTTCTGCAAGTATACAAGGGAATGAAGTTGAAGCGATTAATCTTCTTCATTGACATGTAAAGTCATTTTCCTGAAACCACTCCACGTGCATTTTAATCGGTTATAATGTTGCTTATCTGGATAAAAGTGCATTGGCTAGGAATCGATCTCAGGTCTCCCACGTGGAAGTCCAGAATTCTACCACTGAATCACCTATACCACATTCCACTCGAATTTTTTTTACGTGAGATGCATTAATACTCTTCTTTTTTCATCCCGCCAAAATTTCGTGTTCTCTGTGTATATAGAATCTGACTTTTTAATTTTTTCATCACGATCTGCAGATGATGGTGGGTTCTTTTTTATATTCGCTACAAATTTGCAGTTTATTGTTGTTTAGTTGGATAAAAGTGCATCGGCCGGGAAT
The DNA here is from genome assembly GCF_015708825.2 of Lethenteron reissneri. Classification (NCBI taxonomy): domain Eukaryota; kingdom Metazoa; phylum Chordata; class Hyperoartia; order Petromyzontiformes; family Petromyzontidae; genus Lethenteron; species Lethenteron reissneri. The sequence goes on along the minus strand of NC_083797.1, from coordinate 13,668,128 downwards.
TGAACCCGGGCCTCCCGCGTGGCAGGCGAGAATTCTACCACTGAACCACCGATGCCTCGTGTGCCTGGTGTGATTTTACGTGAGATGCATGAATACTGATCTTCTTTCAGTCGCGTGTGAGACTTTTCAGTGTTTCTTAGGCTCCTGACTTTCCCATTTTTCTTGAATATCCGAAGATGGACTAAATTGATGATATGCAAGTTATTGGGATGTTGTTAAAATATTTCTTCACCTGTTATAAAGATTTGGTATAACCGCTTTCCGCAAGAGAAATCCTTCGTCAATACTCGTTTCCAATACTACTTATTGCATTTCGTTGTCAAAATTACTGCGACCTGATTTCCGCAGCTGAAAGTGACCTCACTGTGTTTTTTTCTGCAAGTATACAAAGGAATGAATTTGAAGCGATTAATCTTCTTCATTGACATGTAAAGTCATTTTCCTGAAACCACTCCACGTGCATTTTAATCGGTTATAATGTTGCTTATCTGGATAAAGGTGCATTGGCCAGGAATCGATCTCAGGTCTCCCACGTGGCAGTCCGGAATTTTACCACTGTATCACCTATACCACATTCCACTCGAATTCTTTTTACGTGAGATGCATTAATACTTCGATTTAAAGCTTTCGTGACTGCAGGGATTCATCTTCTTGGTTCTTTCGGTAAAGTCACGTAGAAGGGAAGTAATAAAATAATAAAAATAAAACATAATAAAATAAAACAATTCTCACGACGTTTCGGCTACAACGCAAGCAGCCGTCTTCAGGTGAAGAATGCTTGGTAGTGTCTCATTCTTCACCTGAAGACGGCTGCTTGCGTTGTAGCCGAAACGTCGTGAGAATTATTTTATTTTATTATGTTTTATTTTTATTATTGTATTACTTCCCTTCTACGTGACTTTACCGAAAGAACCAAGAAGATGCATTAATACTCTTCTTTTTTCATTCCTCCAAAATTGCGTGTTCTCTGTGTATATAGAATCTGACTTTTTAATTTTTTCATCACGATATGCAGATGATGGTGGGTTCTTTTTTATATTCGCTACAAATTTGCAGTTTATTGTTGTTTAGTTGGATAAAAGTGCATCGGCCGGGAATTGAACCCGGGCCTCCCGCGTGGCAGGCGAGAATTCTACCACTGAACCACCGATGCCTCGTGTGCCTGGTGTGATTTTACGTGAGATGCATGAATACTGAACTTCTTTCAGTCGCGTGTGAGACTTTTCTGTGTTTCTTAGGCTCCTGACTTTCCCATTTTTCATGAATATCCGAAGATGAAGATGGACTAAATTGATTATATGCAAGTTATTGGGATGATGTCAAAATATTTCTTCACCTGTTATAAAGATTTGGTATAACCGCTTTCCGCAAGAGAAATCCATCGTCACTACTCGTTTCCAATACTAGTTTTTGCATTTTGTTGTCAAAATAACTGCGACCTAATTTCCGCAGCTGAAAGTGACCTCACCGTGTTTGTTTCTGCAAGTATACAAGGGAATGAATTTGAAGCGATTGATCTTCTTTATTGACATGTAAAGTCATTTTTCCTGAAACCACTCCACGTGCATTTTAATCGGTTATGATGTTGCTTATCTATATATATAAAATCGTTCATGTCTGTCTGTCTGTGTGTGTGTGTGTGGACTTTGGCCCATACGCACTTTCATTGGACGGCGGTTGCCCCTGGCAACGGCTAGCCACGCCTTCACCAAGGGCTGCAGTTTCATTGGACGGCGGTTGCCCCTGCCAACGGCTAGCCACGCCTTCGCCACTTTCATAAGCTCCGTATTTAATTAAATAATAGCCATTACACAGTATTGTTGGAGCGCTAGGGGGGGGGGAAGGAACGCCACCCGTACCCTGCCTCTTCCAAGCCGACAATTTTAGGCGAGGCCGCAGGCTTTGCACTCTACTAGGCCTCGACACCCACCACGCCACTCTGAGGTAAATTCATCAAAGTTTTTCCTACTCTTCACTACACCCCCACCACAATGTGTGCTATTAATATTACTTTTAAACCCAACGCGCCAACAATCGATTACTTTAATGTTCACTGTACAAATACTCATTAAGCTGGGTGAGCGTACTGCCAGTCTATCATGTACACTGTAGCCTGCTTATTAAGCTCGGTGAGCGTACTGCCACTCTATCATGTACACTCTAGCCTGCTTATGAAGCTGAGTGCGTGTACTGGCAGTCTATAATGTGGACTCTTGCCTGGTTATTATAATCGATTCTTTATATGTTCTTTGTACAAACAGTCATTAAGCTGCTTGAGCGACCCCAGTTCGATTCCAACTCACGCCCACCACCGCTGACGATTATTTGAAACGGACCTGGCCCTCCCCTAGGTCCACTCAGCCTCAAAAGCGTAACTGCTGTCGTGTGTGAACATCGTCACTGGGGAGACAAAGGCGGCGGGGCATCGTGGATCCAAGTCCCGGGCGAAGCCGGGTCATGTGTATGTGTGTTTGTGTTTATGTGTATGTCTGTGTGTCTCTATGTATGTGTGTATGTATGTGTATGTATGTGTTTGTGTGTATGTGTGTGTTGTTGTGTATATGCCCCCTTTTTATTTTTTTTTATATTTTTTTTTTTAAGAATTATTCTGCCAACATAGATAATATCGTTTTTTTTAATAGACGCGGCCACGTGGGAACGAACACGCCCCCACACTTCCACAGAGGCCCCCACACTTCCACAGATGCGCGCATACCTCATTTCAAAGGAAACAGGACATGAAAGGGGGGCAATACGGTAATAAACTCCCCTAAATTCACACAAGAGGAACAAGGGAGGGGGGAATTGCAGGCGGGGGGTTGCAGAACCAGGAGACACGGAGGAAGAGATAATTATATTCTTAACAAAGAAACAGCATCGACGACAAAAAGCACAGATGGGTCTTTGAACCATGTTAAATACACAAGTTACCAACTTAACCATAAAGATTAAGCAAACAGTATCCATCCTCACTCCAATTGAAAACCAGACAAAAATTGCACCAGAATCGCGACCCATCATTGTTAATTAAGTACTGACATTATTTACCTTTAAAGAATATCTACACGGCCGGGCCGAAGCATCAAAGAATAATTATGGCATCTATTTCGCTCCAAAACAAATTCCTAGCCGGGATATCAGATCAAATAATCACAAGAAGTCAAATAATAAGTACGGAATTAAAGTAGAAGAGAAATCAAGGGCGGAGAAGGCTCTCAAAATTAACCAAACACAACACCCATGGGAAGCGAGCAACACAGCCGCCTTTGTCTTTCCGAGAGGATCTCCACACACAGGCACCAAGCCAGGAAATGACACCCATAAAAGTTGGGGCAAGGGCTCAAAGGAAATTAACACACGCCTTCGAATAAATAAGCATGCGCCGGATGCTCCCACCGTGGAAACAACCGCCTTTGTCTCCCCACAACACGGACAAACACGCACGCGAAACACACGGACGGACACACACACGGACGCAGATGGTTCAGCCCACAGGAAGGTTTTATGACACAGCCTTTGAACAACTCGGGAAGCCGAGTGGAAGTTTCCGATATAAACCGAAGGAAAATCCATACAACTCAGATCGACAGGGGCTCTGGCCTCCATCACAGATCGTCAGGGGCTCTGGCCCCCATCACAGAGATCGTCCGGGCCACGAGCTCCACCAGAGATCATCCGGGCCACGAGCCCATCTTCGGCTCCACCACAGATCGTCAAGAAGTTTTCATCATTGAGAATGACGAGGGTCGCGGAGTAGCGACGCGTAGCTACAAGCCGAGGTCTGCACCACCTGAGAAGAATCGCTACCCTGAGTCGCAGAGCTGCGAGTGAAGCCAACAAAGACGCCAACGTCCACCCTGCCACGAACGAAGCATCGCTCCTCGTCAGAGTGACGACCAGCGAACAACCCGCAGGAAAGGCGGAGATCGCTGAACGAGCGCCAACTTGCGCAACCTTGCGCCACCGTGCGCCACCGTGCGCCACCGTGCACCACTTTGCGCTGAACGTGCGCCACCGTGCGCCACCGTGCGACACCGAGCGACAACGAGCGACACCCAGATCGACCAGCATCAACCCAAACCGACTCGTCATCCCGCCGTGGAGAAAAAGAGTCAAAGTCTTCTGAACGAGCGCCGCCGCTCACCTCACAGCGGAGAAAGTCTCAGCTGCCGCTCGCACAAACAACAGAGGTCGTATCGCTCCCCACATACAGACTCAAGAAAACACAGAGAAATCTTGTCAAACCAGTTTCCTTTGTCCCAGAATCTCGCCGAAGAGTTAATTAAAACAGAGCCAGATTCGCTCTCGCGCCCACACGCCCTCACCCACCATTGTATCAAACATTCCGTTAAAAAGGATTTTAGACTTGCCGATGAATCTATTGACATATACTTTCGCCTCTGGGATACAATAAGTGCTTTTTATTACCGCCATATGAAGTGTGTCATGCTTGTTTTCAAACTCGACCAGTCGCCGATTGTGATCAATACATGGGCGAACTAATGATGCCTGGTAGGAAAAGTAGAGGGTACAATTGATAGAAGTGTTTTTAGTCATTCAGTTCGTTAAATGCATAAGTGTTTATTCATTCATTTTAGTCAAATGCATAATCTCGTAATTGCATAAGAGTTTTGGTTATTCATATTAGTTAATGCATAATATCGCAAATGCATAAGAAATTTTAGTTATTCAATTTAGCTAAATGCATAAGTGTTTATTCATTCATTTTAGTCAAATGCATAAGAGTTTTCGTTATTCATATTGCATAATTGCATAATGTCACAACTGCATAAGTTTTTGTCGTTCATATTAGTTAATTGCATAATCTTGCCCATGAATTATTGACGCATGTTTGACCTGCATGATAGAATGTCACGTGCTTGTTAGAATAAAATTGTAATCCAGAAGCATATCGAGTGTTCCTTCCAAGTCCATGCAAAACTGTCTTATTCTTGACAACTGTATCCTGTGATGAGATATGAAAATGGAGACCTAAAATATTATAACACACACTAGGATAATCGGTAAATGAATCTATGATAATCGTGTTATCCTGATTGATAACTCTGGATAAACGAAACTAAGCAAATTATCATAACTGCACACATTAACATAATCGCAAGCCTCCGCATAAATTACTACGATTATCTCCGTGATTATCATAATTTATGCATATAATTACACGCATTATCATAATTTATGCGTATTAATACACACACTATCATAATTAATGCGATTTGCGCATTTTTCGGAAAATTATTAATTTTTTTATTTTTATCAAATTTCATAATTCCAACACATACAACATAATGGGTGGCGTCGTCCGGGATCTCTCGCAGACAGTGTTTTGCATGGATGATGGAATGAATCACTTCGTGTTAACCAGAATATCAGGATCGAACATTGCATGGTGATTGTGAACGGGCGGAAAACTAAAAAACGCCCTCTAAGGTTAAACCCCAGAATAGCAGGTTAAAACAGAGACAGTGGAATTAAGATAATATCGTATCAAACCAATTGCATCCTCTGATAAATGGTGTTAGAGGTACGCACTCTGAATCGGAAAATAACAGATAGCTCGAGTCAAATTGACTACACTCTGTGAGATAATTGTTTTATATGCACTCTGAAAAGAAATGTCAAAGTAACTTCCGCCATACCTAAGATGCTAGGATTGAGAATAATTTTTGAATGGGTTACGGGATGCGGGGAGCTCGTATTTAAACGTACCGACCAATCTGTTACAAAGCAGTACAGTCAGAGAGACATATGGGAAGGGAGCTGTATCGATAACACGAACACACCTCGGGGGAAACTAATTGACTGGATAAAATGTAACGAAGGCGAACACGATGCAAAAACTGCAGAGAAGGCAGGACAGGACTCATTCCTTCTCACACAGGCATACAGACAGGGATTGTGGAATGAGGGAAAATTTGGAAAGGAAACGGGAGAGAAATCAGTGCTCGCGACACCAGCGAAACTCACAGACGTGGATCCACAGAATAAATATGGAAGTGACATTAAATCACACTCTTGGGTACGTGGACAGAGTCCAGGGATTGATCGCACAAAAATTATGGATATCGAACAAAAAATCCTTGACAAAGGGAAACCCTCACAATTCGAGAGAAGGGATGGAGAGATACATATGCAAACAAAAACATGTGAGACTGACAACTTCACAGATAGAGGGAGGAAAAATGTTAAAGTAAAATCGCCAGGACATGGTACACTAAGGGCAGAGGCAAAAACTGAAGGGAAATGGCAACACGAGCGACACGGCACTGGGCGCGCACACAGAAAATGCACACCACTTAAACACAAGCGACACAGCACAGACCAAAGTGACAGATTGCCTGATGATAACTTGTTTGATGATGACGCTGTCGGCAATCAACTTTCGGAATACCTATTCACCAGTAAAACCCTTAAATTGATGGACAAGGCTCTAGTCAGAATTCCCGATTTTGACCCCCACAATAAGACTATGGATATCCACACACATATCGCAACCGTAGAAGAGGAGGCAATGATTAGAGGGCTAAGGAGACGGGATGAAAAAGCGAGTTTGTTGAAACGGACCTTACATAAAGAATCTATTCCATGGGTAAAGTCACTACCACACAAGGTTAGAAATGATTTTAAACAATTGAGCCTGGCAGTGATTCGGAAGTTTGGAGAATATTCGACACTCACTGAGGGGTTTTATGCTGTAAAATCGATGACCCAGGGCATGGACCAAGATCCACGTGACTACCTCGTCCAATTTAAAAGAGCGTATTACGCAGGCGATGTGAATCAATACCACGAAGGAGATAAAATGTTCAAAATTATGTTTTTTGAATCCTTGAGCCCAGAGATTACAGGAAGGGTGAGAATGGTTTTGAATCCAGAAATCGCATCCTTACGCCGCATAGAGAGCAAGGCGTACATGGCATGGTTATACAGAGCTAAGAATCATAATTCGGATCCAGAACACAGGGAGAGGGATGAGGAACCCAGCCTCTCAGAGAGGAATAAAAATCACCGAGCAGTCCCACAATGCAAGACGGAGCAGAAACGCACGCACCCATGGCAAAATAACCCAGAGAGAGGTTGGCACGAGAATGAGAGCGGCACAAAGCCGAACATTCAGGAGAATCGCAGGAGGGGGAGGTTCAGAATAGAACCATACCAACACCCCATGCCACGACACACACAAGATCAAAATTACCCACAAAGATGGCGAGGTAACAATCCAGGAAAAATTTGGCACCCAAATGGGAGAAATACTGGGCTAAAAATGTACGAGAATCGCAGGAGGGAGAGGTTCAGAGCAGAACCATATCAACACCCCATCCCACGACACACGCAAGGTTCAAATTACGCACAGAGATGGGAAGATAACCACCTAGCGGGAAGGTGTTACACAGACCGCGGAGGTATGGATGCGAACATTCAGGAGAATCGCAGGATGGGAGGTCAAACACAATCGATCCAATTCCGACCAATTCCTCCACCGGCTATACCATGAGGGAATAGAGGAATAACACAGAATGCGGTCCAAATACGTGATGAACCATCCACAGTGAGTGCGAGCGAGCGGCCAACACGCGCCCCACCCGCCGAGGTGTTAAACCCTGAGCAGGCTGCAAGTGACAGGGCTGAATGGAAGAGTGATTGGACGGTGGATAGCAGACAGCAGAGACAAAGAGAGAACACAGAGACACGCCCTGAGGAGCGCAGGCGTGAGCCTTTGAATGGAAAATATCCAAGGGAAACCAAAAATTATGTGGATCGGAGTGCTAAAATGGAGACGAATGTCCATGACGTATCGGGAATGGTGTTGAAATCCAACACACTCGTAAAAACAAAGAGGGCAACATTACGAAGGACAGAATTAAATCGACACACTGACTCGGCAAATGTGCATGTAATCGCAGAGAGAGCGAATGCCACGAACCAAGTGTCAAAGTGGGTCGTGTGCGCGAATTCTGGTTACGTGCAGCACAATTTTTCACCACACACTCCCACGACGCGAGAGAGTGAGAGAGGAAACTACAAAAACGAACCCGAAAACCGTGATCAAATTATCAAAGTGATAAGTGGTAAACCAGGCAACATGAGGAAGGTAACGCATAAATGCGTTCGAAACCGCTACCTAGCGTTTCCCAGGATTTAACAAAAACAAAAATGAATGTTCGTCAGAGTTATGATGTATGAGAACCGATGTAACGCAATATCGATGTTAACGTGTGTTATTTTCTTTGCTTAATTCAAATGTAACCAGGATTTAACAAAAACAAAAATGAATATTCGCCGGAGTTATGATGTATGAGAACCGATGTAACGCAATATCAATGTTAACATGTTGTTATTTTCTTTGCTTATTTCAGATGTAACCAGGTTAAGATTGTAATACGTGCACGCGCGTCGTAAGAAATAACCGCCGAGAGTAAGGGCGGCTGATGGGATTCATGACAAAAAAAAAAAAGGGGGGCATTACTTTGTTTGAAAATTCGCCAGTGGCCAAATCGACCCCTGATAATTTTCAAAAGGGCGGACTGTTGTGTATATGCCCCCTTTTTATTTTTTTTAATATTTTTTTTTTAAGAATTATTCTGCCAACATAGATAATATCGTTTTTTTTAATAGACGCGGCCACGTGGGAACGAACACGCCCCCACACTTCCACAGAGGCCCCCACACTTCCACAGATGCGCGCATACCTTATTTCAAAGGAAACAGGACATGAAAGGGGGGCAATAAGGTAATAAACTCCCCTAAATTCACACAAGAGGAACAAGGGAGGGGGGAATTGCAGGCGGGGGGTTGCAGAACCAGGAGACACGGAGGAAGAGATAATTATATTCTTAACAAAGAAACAGCATCGACGACAAAAAGCACAGATGGGTCTTTGAACCATGTTAAATACACAAGTTACCAACTTAACCATAAAGATTAAGCAAACAGTATCCATCCTCACTCCAATTGAAAACCAGACAAAAATTGCACCAGAATCGCGACCCATCATTGTTAATTAAGTACTGACATTATTTACCTTTAAAGAATATCTACACGGCCGGGCCGAAGCATCAAAGAATAATTATGGCATCTATTTCGCTCCAAAACAAATTCCTAGCCGGGATATCAGATCAAATAATCACAAGAAGTCAAATAATAAGTACGGAATTAAAGTAGAAGAGAAATCAAGGGCGGAGAAGGCTCTCAAAATTAACCAAACACAACACCCATGGGAAGCGAGCAACACGGCCGCCTTTGTCTTTCCGAGAGGATCTCCACACACAGGCACCAAGCCAGGAAATGACACCCATAAAAGTTGGGGCAAGGGCTCAAAGGAAATTAACACACGCCTTCGAATAAATAAGCATGCGCCGGATGCTCCCACCGTGGAAACAACCGCCTTTGTCTCCCCACAACACGGACAAACACGCACGCGAAACACACGGACGGACACACACACGGACGCAGATGGTTCAGCCCACAGGAAGGTTTTATGACACAGCCTTTGAACAACTCGGGAAGCCGAGTGGAAGTTTCCGATATAAACCGAAGGAAAATGCCTCCATCACAGATCGTCAGGGGCTCTGGCCCCCATCACAGAGATCGTCCGGGCCACGAGCTCCACCAGAGATCATCCGGGCCACGAGCCCATCTTCGGCTCCACCACAGATCGTCAAGAAGTTTTCATCATTGAGAATGACGAGGGTCGCGGAGTAGCGACGCGTAGCTACAAGCCGAGGTCTGCACCACCTGAGAAGAATCGCTACCCTGAGTCGCAGAGCTGCGAGTGAAGCCAACAAAGACGCCAACGTCCACCCTGCCACGAACGAAGCATCGCTCCTCGTCAGAGTGACGACCAGCGAACAACCCGCAGAAAAGGCGGAGATCGCTGAACGAGCGCCAACTTGCGCCACCTTGCGCCACCGTGCGCCACCGTGCGCCACCGTGAACCACTTTGCGCTGAACGTGCGCCACCGTGCGCCACCGTGCGACACCGAGCGACAACGAGCGACACCCAGATCGACCAGCATCAACCCAAACCGACTCGTCATCCCGCCGTGGAGAAAAAGAGTCAAAGTCTTCTGAACGAGCGCCGCCGCTCACCTCACAGCGGAGAAAGTCTCAGCTGCCGCTCGCACAAACAACAGAGGTCGTATCGCTCCCCACATACAGACTGGTTTGACAAGAAATCTTGTCAAACCAGTTTCCTTTGTCCCAGAATCTCGCCGAAGAGTTAATTAAAACAGAGCCAGATTCGCTCTCGCGCCCACACGCCCTCACCCACCATTGTATCAAACATTCCGTTAAAAAGGATTTTAGACTTGCCGATGAATCTATTGACATATACTTTCGCCTCTGGGATACAATAAGTGCTTTTTATTACCGCCATATGAAGTGTGTCATGCTTGTTTTCAAACTCGACCAGTCGCCGATTGTGATCAATACATGGGCGAACTAATGATGCCTGGTAGGAAAAGTAGAGGTTACAATTGATAGAAGTGTTTTTAGTCATTCAGTTCGTTAAATGCATAAGTGTTTATTCATTCATTTTAGTCAAATGCATAATCTCGTAATTGCATAAGAGTTTTGGTTATTCATATTAGTTAATGCATAATATCGCAAATGCATAAGAATTTTTAGTTATTCAATTTAGCTAAATGCATAAGTGTTTATTCATTCATTTTAGTCAAATGCATAAGAGTTTTCGTTATTCATATTGCATAATTGCATAATGTCACAACTGCATAAGTTTTTGTCGTTCATATTAGTTAATTGCATAATCTTGCCCATGAATTATTGACGCATGTTTGACCTGCATGATAGAATGTCACGTGCTTGTTAGAATAAAATTGTAATCCAGAAGCATATCGAGTGTTCCTTCCAAGTCCATGCAAAACTGTCTTATTCTTGACAACTGTATCCTGTGATGAGATATGAAAATGGAGACCTAAAATATTATAACACACACTAGGATAATCGGTAAATGAATCTATGATAATCGTGTTATCCTGATTGATAACTCTGGATAAACGAAACTAAGCAAATTATCATAACTGCACACATTAACATAATCGCAAGCCTCCGCATAAATTACTACGATTATCTCCGTGATTATCATAATTTATGCATATAATTACACGCATTATCATAATTTATGCGTATTAATACACACACTATCATAATTAATGCGATTTGCGCATTTTTCGGAAAATTACTAATTTTTTTATTTTTATCAAATTTCATAATTCCAACACATACAACAGTGTGTATGTATGTGGGTTTTTTTATGTCTTTATGTGTATGTCTGCGTGTCTCTATGTATGTGTGTATGTACATGTGTGCATGTGTTTGTGTGTATGTATGTGTGTGTCTATGTATGTGTGTGTCTATCTTTGTGTGTGTATGTATGTGTGTTATGTGTCTGTCTGTGTCTGCATGTATGTGTGTGTGTATTGTGTATGTGTTTGTGTGCATGTATGTGTGTGTTTGTGTGTATGTGTATGTCTGTGTGTATGTGTTTGTGTGTATGTGTGTGTATGTATGTGTGTGTATGTGTTTGTATGTGTTTGTGTGTTTACGCTCGCATTACACAAATGTGTTGCTGGTCTAAGGCGTTCCTCGCACAGCATTGCCGCTTTATTATTTCAGTCGTTTACTGCCTTACGCACCCTGAAAGTCGTGTGTGTCTGCAGCAAGCGCGTGTATGTGTACCTATGGACGCGCGCGCATGTGTTGTGTAGGGGGAACGGTAGTGTAGTGCTTAGCGTGCTGTCTGTGTCTGTGTGTGTGTGTCTGTCTGTGTCTGTCTGTGTGTGTCTGCGTGTGTCTGTGTGTGTGTCTGTGTGTGTGCGTGTGTGGTGTGTGGGGAGCGGTAGTGTAGTGCTTAGCGTGCTGTCTGTGTGTCTGTGTGTGTGTGTGTCTGTCTGTGTCTGTCTGTGTGTGTCTGCGTGTGTGTCTGTGCGTGTGTGGTGTGTGAGGAGCGGTGGGTGTAGTGCTTAACGCTACGCTGCGCTACCAACCCGGCGAACCCAGTTCGATTCCCGCTCACGGCCACCACCGGTGACGATTATTTGAACCTCCCCTAGGTCGACTCTGCCTCAAACGAGTAACTTAACTACTGTAGCGTATTAACATCGCCACTGGGGAGACAAAGGTGGCCGGCCGTGGTAGATACAAGTCCCGGGCGAAGCCGGGTAGTACAGCTAGTCTGGATATAAGTGCTTTGGCCAGGAATCGATCTCAGGTCTTCCACGTGGCAGTCCAGAATTCTACCACTGAATCACCTATACCACATTCCACTCGAATTTTTTTTACGTGAGATGCATGATGCATGAATACTGTTCTTTTTTTCATCGTCCAAAATTGCGTTTTCTCTGTGTATATAGAATCTGACTTTTTATTTTTTTCATCACGATCTGCAGATGATGGTGGGTTCTTTTTTTATATTCGCTACAAATTTGCAGTTTATTGTTGTTTAGTTGGATAAAAGTGCATCGGCCGGGAATCGAACCCGGGCCTCCCGCGTGGCAGGCGAGAATTCTACCACTGAACCATCGATGCCTCGTGTGCCTGGTGTGATTTTACGTGAGATGCATGAATACTGAAAATCTTTCAGTCGCGTGTGAGACTTTTCTGTGTTTCTTAGGCTCCTGACTTCCCCATTTTTCATGAATATCAGAAGATGAAGATGGACTAAATTGATTATATGCAAGTTATTGGGATGATGTCAAAATATTTCTTCACCTGTTATAAAGATTTGGTATAACCGCTTTCCGCAAGAGAAATCCTTCGTCACTACTCGTTTCCAATACTAGTTATGGCATTTTGTTGTCAAAATTACTGCGACCTGATTTCCGCAGCTGAAAGTGACCTCACCGTGTTTGTTTCTGCAAGTATACAAGGGAATGCATTTGATGCGATTAATATTCTTCATTGACATGGAAAGTTATTTTCTTCAAACCACTCCACGTGCATTTTTATCGGTTACTAGCTGTACTACCCGGCTTCGCCCGGGACTTGTATCTACCACGGCCGGCCGCCTTTGTCTCCCCAGTGGCGATGTTAATACGCTACAGTAGTTAAGTTACTCGTTTGAGGCAGAGTCGACCTAGGGGAGGTTCAAATAATCGTCACCGGTGGTGGCCGTGAGCGGGAATCGAACTGGGTTTGCCGGGTTGGTAGCGCAGCGTAGCGTTAAGCACTACACCCACCGCTCCTCACACACCACACACGCACAGACACACACACAGACACACACACAGACACACGCAGACACACACAGACAGAAACACACACACAGACAGCACGCTAACCACTACACTACCGCTCCCCACACACCACACACGCACACACACAGACACACACACAGACACACACACAGACACACACACACAGACACACACAGACACAGGCAGCACGCTAAGCACTACACTACCGTTCCCCCTACACAACACACGCGCGCGCGTCCATAGGTACACATACACGCGCTTGCTGCAGACACACACGACTTTCAGGGTGCATACGGCAGTAAACGACTGAAATAATAAAGCGGCAATGCTGTGTAAGGAACGCCTTAGACCCGCATTATACATTTGTGTAATGCGAGCGTAAACACACAAACACACACAAACACATACACAATACACACACACATACATGCAGACACACAGACAGACACATAACACACATACATACACACACATACAAACACAGAAACACATACACACACATACATAGACACACACATACATACACACAAACACATCCACAGACGTACATACACACATACATACAGGCACGCAGACATACACATAAACACATACAAAAAAACCCACATACATACACACACACATACATACACACAAACACATGCACACACATACATACACAGATGCATACAGACACACAGACATACACATAAACACATACACACATACACATGACCCGGCTTCGCCCGGGACTTGGATCCACCACGGCGGCAAAACCGACATACATACACACACAGACATACACACAAACACATACACATACATACATACACACATGCATACAGACACACAGACATACACATAAACACAAACACATGACCCGGCTTCGCCCGGGACTTGGATCCACCACGGCGGCAAAACCGACATACATACACACACAGACATACACACAAACACATACACACACATACATACACACATGCATACAGACACACAGACATACACATAAACACATACACATGACCCGGCTTCGCCCGGGACTTGGATCTACCACGCCCAGCCGCCTTTGTCTCCCAAGTGCCGATGTTAATACGCCACACCAGTTACTCGTTTGAGGCTGAGTGGACCTAGGGGAGGTTCAAATAATCGTCACCGGTGGTGGCCGTGAGCGGGAATGGAACTGGGTTCGCCGGGTTGGTAGCGCAGCGTAGCGTTAAGCACTACACCCACCGCTCCTCACACACCACACACGCACAGACACACACACAGACACACGCAGACACACACAGACAGACACAGACAGACACACACACACACAGACACACAGACAGCACGCTAAGCACTACACTACCGCTCCCCACACACCACACACGCACACACACAGACACACACACAGACACACGCAGACACACACAGACAGACACAGACAGACACACACACACACAGACACAGACAGCACGCTAAGCACTACACTACCGTTCCCCCTACACAACACACGCGCGCGCGTCCATAGGTACACATACACGCGCTTGCTGCAGACACACACGACTTTCAGGGTGCGTAAGGCAGTAAACGACTGAAATAATAAAGCGGCAATGCTGTGCGAGGAACGCCTTAGACCAGCAACACATTTGTGTAATGCGAGCGAAAACACACAAACACATACAAACACATACACACACATACACACACAAAGATAGACACACACATACATAGACACACACATACATACACACAAACACATGCACACACGTACATACACACATACATAGAGACACGCAGACATACACATAAAGACATAAAAAAAAACCCACATACATACACACACACATACACACAAACACATACATACACATACATACACACATACATAGAGACACACAGACATACACATAAACACAAACACACATACACATGACCCGGCTTCGCCCGGGACTTGGATCCACGATGCCCCGCCGCCTTTGTCTCCACAGTGACGATGTTCACACACGACAGCAGTTACGCTTTTGAGGCTGAGTGGAGCTAGGGGAGGGCCAGGTCCGTTTCAAATAATCGTCAGCGGTGGTGGGCGTGAGTTGGAATCGAACTGGGGTCGCTCAAGCAGCTTAATGACTGTTTGTACAAAGAACATATAAAGAATCGATTATAATAACCAGGCAAGAGTCCACATTATAGACTGCCAGTACACGCACTCAGCTTCATAAGCAGGCTAGAGTGTACATGATAGAGTGGCAGTACGCTCACCGAGCTTAATAAGCAGGCTACAGTGTACATGATAGACTGGCAGTACGCTCACCCAGCTTAATGAGTATTTGTACAGTGAACATTAAAGTAATCGATTGTTGGCGCGTTGGGTTTAAAAGTAATATTAATAGCATACATTGTGGTGGGGGTGTAGTGAAGAGTAGGAAAAACTTTGATGAATTTACCTCAGAGTGGCGTGGTGGGTGTCGAGGCCTAGTAGCGTGCAAAGCCTGCGGCCTCGCCTAAAATTGTTGGCTTGGAAGAGGCAGGGTACGGGTGGCGTTCCTTCCCCCCCCCCTAGCGCTCCAACAATACTGTGTAATGGCTATTATTTAATTAAATACGGAGCTTATGAAAGTGGCGAAGGCGTGGCTAGCCGTTGGCAGGGGCAACCGCCGTCCAATGAAACTGCAGCCCTTGGCGAAGGCGTGGCTAGCCGTTGCCAGGTCCAATGAAAGCGGCGAAGGCGTGGCTAGCCGTTGCCAGGGGCAACCGCCGTCCAATGAAAGTGCGTATGGGCCAAAGTCCACACACACACACACAGACAGACAGACATGAACGATTTTATATATATAGATGATGTTGCTTATCTGGATATAAGTGCTTTGGCCAGGAATCGATCCCAGGTCTTCCACGTGGCAGTCCAGAATTCTTCCACTGAATCACCTATACCACATTCCACTCGAATTTTTTTACATGAGATGCATGATGCATGAATACTCTTCTTTTTTCCATCGTCCAAAATTGCGTTTTCCCTTTGTATATACAATCTGACTTTTTAATTTTTTCATCACGATCTGCAGATGATGGTGGGTTCTTTTTTATATTCGCTACAAATTTGCAGTTTATTGTTGTTTAGTTGGATAAAAGTGCATCGGCCGGGAATCGAACCCAGGCCTCCCGCGTGGCAGGCGAGAATTCTACCACTGAACCACCGATGCCTCGTGTGCCCGGTGTGATTTTACGTGAGATGCATGAATACTGAACTTCTTTCAGTCGCGTGTGAGACTTTTCTGTGTTTCTTAGGCTCCTGACTTTCCCATTTTTCTTGAATATCCGAAGATGAAGATGGACTAAATTGATGATATGCAAGTTATTGGGATGTTGTTAAAATATTTCTTCACCTGTTATAAAGATTTGGTATAACCGCTTTCCGCAAGAGAAATCCTTCGTCAATACTCGTTTCCAATACTAGTTATTGCATTTCGTTGTCAAAATTACTGCGACCTGATTTCCGCAGCTGAAAGTGACCTCACCGTGTTATTTTCTGCAAGTATACAAGGGAATGCATTTGATGCGATTAATATTCTTCATTGACATGGAAAGTTATTTTCTTGAAACCACTCCACGTGCATTTTTATCGGTTACTAGCTGTACTACCCGGCTTCGCCCGGGACTTGTATCTACCACGGCCGGCCACCTTTGTCTCCCCAGTGGCGATCTTAATACGCTACAGTAGTTAAGTTACTCGTTTGAGGCAGAGTCGACCTAGGGGAGGTTCAAATAATCGTCACCGGTGGTGGCCGTGAGCGGGAATCGAACTGGGTTTGCCGGGTTGGTAGCGCAGCGTAGCGTTAAGCACTACACCCACCGCTCCTCACACACCACACACGCACAGACACACACACAGACACACACACAGACACACGCAGACACACACAGACAGAAACACACACACAGACAGCACGCTAACCACTACACTACCGCTCCCCACACACCACACACGCACACACACAGACACACACACAGACACACACACACAGACACACACACACAGACACAGGCAGCACGCTAAGCACTACACTACCGTTCCCCCTACACAACACACGCGCGCGCGTCCATAGGTACACATACACGCGCTTGCTGCAGACACACACGACTTTCAGGGTGCATACGGCAGTAAACGACTGAAATAATAAAGCGGCAATGCTGTGTAAGGAACGCCTTAGACCCGCATTATACATTTGTGTAATGCGAGCGTAAACACACAAACACACACAAACACATACACAATACACACACACATACATGCAGACACACAGACAGACACATAACACACATACATACACACACATACAAACACAGAAACACATACACACACATACATAGACACACACATACATACACACAAACACATCCACAGACGTACATACACACATACATACAGGCACGCAGACATACACATAAACACATACAAAAAAACCCACATACATACACACACACATACATACACACAAACACATGCACACACATACATACACACATGCATACAGACACACAGACATACACATAAACACATACACACATACACATGACCCGGCTTCGCCCGGGACTTGGATCCACCACGGCGGCAAAACCGACATACATACACACACAGACATACACACAAACACATACACACACATACATACATACACACATGCATACAGACACACAGACATACACATAAACACATACACATGACCCGGCTTCGCCCGGGACTTGGATCCACCACGGCGGCAAAACCGACATACATACACACACAGACATACACACAAACACATACACACACATACATACACACATGCATACAGACACACAGACATACACATAAACACATACACATGACCCGGCTTCGCCCGGGACTTGGATCTACCACGCCCAGCCGCCTTTGTCTCCCAAGTGCCGATGTTAATACGCCACACCAGTTACTCGTTTGAGGCTGAGTGGACCTAGGGGAGGTTCAAATAATCGTCACCGGTGGTGGCCGTGAGCGGGAATGGAACTGGGTTCGCCGGGTTGGTAGCGCAGCGTAGCGTTAAGCACTACACCCACCGCTCCTCACACACCACACACGCACAGACACACACACAGACACACGCAGACACACACAGACAGACACAGACAGACACACACACACACAGACACACAGACAGCACGCTAAGCACTACACTACCGCTCCCCACACACCACACACGCACACACACAGACACACACACAGACACACGCAGACACACACAGACAGACACAGACAGACACACACACACACAGACACAGACAGCACGCTAAGCACTACACTACCGTTCCCCCTACACAACACACGCGCGCGCGTCCATAGGTACACATACACGCGCTTGCTGCAGACACACACGACTTTCAGGGTGCGTAAGGCAGTAAACGACTGAAATAATAAAGCGGCAATGCTGTGCGAGGAACGCCTTAGACCAGCAACACATTTGTGTAATGCGAGCGAAAACACACAAACACATACAAACACATACACACACATACACACACAAAGATAGACACACACATACATAGACACACACATACATACACACAAACACATGCACACACGTACATACACACATACATAGAGACACGCAGACATACACATAAAGACATAAAAAAAAACCCACATACATACACACACACATACACACAAACACATACATACACATACATACACACATACATAGAGACACACAGACATACACATAAACACAAACACACATACACATGACCCGGCTTCGCCCGGGACTTGGATCCACGATGCCCCGCCGCCTTTGTCTCCACAGTGACGATGTTCACACACGACAGCAGTTACGCTTTTGAGGCTGAGTGGAGCTAGGGGAGGGCCAGGTCCGTTTCAAATAATCGTCAGCGGTGGTGGGCGTGAGTTGGAATCGAACTGGGGTCGCTCAAGCAGCTTAATGACTGTTTGTACAAAGAACATATAAAGAATCGATTATAATAACCAGGCAAGAGTCCACATTATAGACTGCCAGTACACGCACTCAGCTTCATAAGCAGGCTAGAGTGTACATGATAGAGTGGCAGTACGCTCACCGAGCTTAATAAGCAGGCTACAGTGTACATGATAGACTGGCAGTACGCTCACCCAGCTTAATGAGTATTTGTACAGTGAACATTAAAGTAATCGATTGTTGGCGCGTTGGGTTTAAAAGTAATATTAATAGCATACATTGTGGTGGGGGTGTAGTGAAGAGTAGGAAAAACTTTGATGAATTTACCTCAGAGTGGCGTGGTGGGTGTCGAGGCCTAGTAGCGTGCAAAGCCTGCGGCCTCGCCTAAAATTGTTGGCTTGGAAGAGGCAGGGTACGGGTGGCGTTCCTTCCCCCCCCCCTAGCGCTCCAACAATACTGTGTAATGGCTATTATTTAATTAAATACGGAGCTTATGAAAGTGGCGAAGGCGTGGCTAGCCGTTGGCAGGGGCAACCGCCGTCCAATGAAACTGCAGCCCTTGGCGAAGGCGTGGCTAGCCGTTGCCAGGTCCAATGAAAGCGGCGAAGGCGTGGCTAGCCGTTGCCAGGGGCAACCGCCGTCCAATGAAAGTGCGTATGGGCCAAAGTCCACACACACACACACAGACAGACAGACATGAACGATTTTATATATATAGATGATGTTGCTTATCTGGATATAAGTGCTTTGGCCAGGAATCGATCCCAGGTCTTCCACGTGGCAGTCCAGAATTCTTCCACTGAATCACCTATACCACATTCCACTCGAATTTTTTTACATGAGATGCATGATGCATGAATACTCTTCTTTTTTCCATCGTCCAAAATTGCGTTTTCCCTTTGTATATACAATCTGACTTTTTAATTTTTTCATCACGATCTGCAGATGATGGTGGGTTCTTTTTTATATTCGCTACAAATTTGCAGTTTATTGTTGTTTAGTTGGATAAAAGTGCATCGGCCGGGAATCGAACCCAGGCCTCCCGCGTGGCAGGCGAGAATTCTACCACTGAACCACCGATGCCTCGTGTGCCCGGTGTGATTTTACGTGAGATGCATGAATACTGAACTTCTTTCAGTCGCGTGTGAGACTTTTCTGTGTTTCTTAGGCTCCTGACTTTCCCATTTTTCTTGAATATCCGAAGATGAAGATGGACTAAATTGATGATATGCAAGTTATTGGGATGTTGTTAAAATATTTCTTCACCTGTTATAAAGATTTGGTATAACCGCTTTCCGCAAGAGAAATCCTTCGTCAATACTCGTTTCCAATACTAGTTATTGCATTTCGTTGTCAAAATTACTGCGACCTGATTTCCGCAGCTGAAAGTGACCTCACCGTGTTATTTTCTGCAAGTATACAAGGGAATGCATTTGATGCGATTAATATTCTTCATTGACATGGAAAGTTATTTTCTTGAAACCACTCCACGTGCATTTTTATCGGTTACTAGCTGTACTACCCGGCTTCGCCCGGGACTTGTATCTACCACGGCCGGCCACCTTTGTCTCCCCAGTGGCGATCTTAATACGCTACAGTAGTTAAGTTACTCGTTTGAGGCAGAGTCGACCTAGGGGAGGTTCAAATAATCGTCACCGGTGGTGGCCGTGAGCGGGAATCGAACTGGGTTTGCCGGGTTGGTAGCGCAGCGTAGCGTTAAGCACTACACCCACCGCTCCTCACACACCACACACGCACAGACACACACACAGACACACACACAGACACACGCAGACACACACAGACAGAAACACACACACAGACAGCACGCTAACCACTACACTACCGCTCCCCACACACCACACACGCACACACACAGACACACACACAGACACACACACACAGACACACACACACAGACACAGGCAGCACGCTAAGCACTACACTACCGTTCCCCCTACACAACACACGCGCGCGCGTCCATAGGTACACATACACGCGCTTGCTGCAGACACACACGACTTTCAGGGTGCATACGGCAGTAAACGACTGAAATAATAAAGCGGCAATGCTGTGTAAGGAACGCCTTAGACCCGCATTATACATTTGTGTAATGCGAGCGTAAACACACAAACACACACAAACACATACACAATACACACACACATACATGCAGACACACAGACAGACACATAACACACATACATACACACACATACAAACACAGAAACACATACACACACATACATAGACACACACATACATACACACAAACACATCCACAGACGTACATACACACATACATACAGGCACGCAGACATACACATAAACACATACAAAAAAACCCACATACATACACACACACATACATACACACAAACACATGCACACACATACATACACACATGCATACAGACACACAGACATACACATAAACACATACACACATACACATGACCCGGCTTCGCCCGGGACTTGGATCCACCACGGCGGCAAAACCGACATACATACACACACAGACATACACACAAACACATACACACACATACATACATACACACATGCATACAGACACACAGACATACACATAAACACATACACATGACCCGGCTTCGCCCGGGACTTGGATCCACCACGGCGGCAAAACCGACATACATACACACACAGACATACACACAAACACATACACACACATACATACACACATGCATACAGACACACAGACATACACATAAACACATACACATGACCCGGCTTCGCCCGGGACTTGGATCTACCACGCCCAGCCGCCTTTGTCTCCCAAGTGCCGATGTTAATACGCCACACCAGTTACTCGTTTGAGGCTGAGTGGACCTAGGGGAGGTTCAAATAATCGTCACCGGTGGTGGCCGTGAGCGGGAATGGAACTGGGTTCGCCGGGTTGGTAGCGCAGCGTAGCGTTAAGCACTACACCCACCGCTCCTCACACACCACACACGCACAGACACACACACAGACACACGCAGACACACACAGACAGACACAGACAGACACACACACACAGACACACAGACAGCACGCTAAGCACTACACTACCGCTCCCCACACACCACACACGCACACACACAGACACACACACAGACACACGCAGACACACACAGACAGACACAGACAGACACACACACACAGACACAGACAGCACGCTAAGCACTACACTACCGTTCCCCCTACACAACACACGCGCGCGCGTCCATAGGTACACATACACGCGCTTGCTGCAGACACACACGACTTTCAGGGTGCGTAAGGCAGTAAACGACTGAAATAATAAAGCGGCAATGCTGTGCGAGGAACGCCTTAGACCAGCAACACATTTGTGTAATGCGAGCGTAAACACACAAACACATACAAACACATACACACACATACATACACACACATACACACAAACACATACACACAGACATACACATACACACAAACACACACATACATGCACACAAACACATACACAATACACACACACATACATGCAGACACAGACAGACACATAACACACATACATACACACACATACACACACAAAGATAGACACACACATACATAGACACACACATACATACACACAAACACATGCACACATGTACATACACACATACATAGAGACACGCAGACATACACATAAAGACATAAAAAAACCCACATACATACACACACACATACACACAAACACATACATACACATACATACACACATACATAGAGACACACAGACATACACATAAACACAAACACACATACACATGACCCGGCTTCGCCCGGGACTTGGATCCACGATGCCCCGCCGCCTTTGTCTCCCCAGTGACGATGTTCACACACGACAGCAGTTACGCTTTTGAGGCTGAGTGGACCTAGGGGAGGGCCAGGTCCGTTTCAAATAATCGTCAGCGGTGGTGGGCGTGAGTTGGAATCGAACTGGGGTCGCTCAAGCAGCTTAATGACTGTTTGTACAAAGAACATATAAAGAATCGATTATAATAACCAGGCAAGAGTCCACATTATAGACTGCCAGTACACGCACTCAGCTTCATAAGCAGGCTAGAGTGTACATGATAGAGTGGCAGTACGCTCACCGAGCTTAATAAGCAGGCTACAGTGTACATGATAGACTGGCAGTACGCTCACCCAGCTTAATGAGTATTTGTACAGTGAACATTAAAGTAATCGATTGTTGGCGCGTTGGGTTTAAAAGTAATATTAATAGCACACATTGTGGTGGGGGTGTAGTGAAGAGTAGGAAAAACTTTGATGAATTTACCTCAGAGTGGCGTGGTGGGTGTCGAGGCCTAGTAGAGTGCAAAGCCTGCGGCCTCGCCTAAAATTGTCGGCTTGGAAGAGGCAGGGTACGGGTGGCGTTCCTTCCCCCCCCCCTAGCGCTCCAACAATACTGTGTAATGGCTATTATTTAATTAAATACGGAGCTTATGAAAGTGGCGAAGGCGTGGCTAGCCGTTGGCAGGGGCAACCGCCGTCCAATGAAACTGCAGCCCTTGGCGAAGGCGTGGCTAGCCGTTGCCAGGGGCAACCGCCGTCCAATGAAAGTGCGTATGGGCCAAAGTCCACACACACACACACAGACAGACAGACATGAACGATTTTATATATATAGATGATGTTGCTTATCTGGATATAAGTGCTTTGGCCAGGAATCGATCCCAGGTCTTCCACGTGGCAGTCCAGAATTCTTCCACTGAATCACCTATACCACATTCCACTCGAATTGTTTTAAGTGAGATGCATGATGCATGAATACTCTTCTTTTTTCCATCGTCCAAAATTGCGTTTTCTCTTTGTATATACAATCTGACTTTTTAATTTTTTCATCACGATCTGCAGATGATGGTGGGTTCTTTTTTATATTCGCTACAAATTTGCAGTTTATTGTTGTTTAGTTGGATAAAAGTGCATCGGCCGGGAATCGAACCTGGGCCTCCCGCGTGGCAGGCGAGAATTCTACCACTGAACCACCGATGCCTCGTGTGCCTGGTGTGATTTTACGTGAGATGCATGAATACTGAAAATCTTTCAGTAGCGTGTGAGACTTTTCTGTGTTTCTTACGCTCCTGACTTTCCCATTTTTCTTGAATATCCGAAGATGAAGATGGACTAAATTGATGATATGCAAGTTATTGGGATGTTGTTAAAATATTTCTTCACCTGTTATAAAGATTTGGTAGAACCGCTTTCCGCAAGATAAATCCTTCGTCAATACTCGTTTCCAATACTAGTTATTGCATTTCGTTGTCAAAATTACTGCGACCTGATTTCCGCAGCTGAAAGTGACCTCACCGTGTTTTTTTCTGCAAGTATACAAAGGAATGAATTTGAAGCGATTAATCTTCTTCATTGACATGTAAAGTCATTTTCCTGAAACCACTCCACGTGCATTTTAATCGGTTATAATGTTGCTTATCTGGATAAAAGTGCATTGGCCAGGAATCGATCTCAGGTCTCCCACGTGGCAGTCCGGAATTTTACCACTGAATCACCTATACCACATTCCACTCGAATTTTTTTTACGTGAGATGCATTAATACTTCGATTTAAAGCTTTCGTGACTGCAGGGATTCATCTTCTTGGTTCTTTCGGTAAAGTCACGTAGAAGGGAAGTAATAAAATAATAAAAATAAAACATAATAAAATAAAATAATTCTCACGACGTTTCGTCTACAACGCAAGCAGCCGTCTTCAGGTGAAGAATGCTTGGTAGTGTCTCATTCTTCACCTGAAGACGGCTGCTTGCGTTGTAGCCGAAACGTCGTGAGAATTATTTTATTTTATTACTAGCTGTACTACCCGGCTTCGCCCGGGACTTGTATCCACCACGGCCGGCCGCCTTTGTCTCCCCAGTGGCGATGTTAATACGCTACAGCAGTTACTCTTTTGAATCAGAGTCGACCTAGGGGAGGTTCAAATAATCGTCACCGGTGGTGGCCGTGAGCGGGAATGGAACTGGGTTCGCCGGGTTGGTAGCGCAGCGTAGCGTTAAGCACTACACCCACCGCTCCTCACACACCACACACGCACAGACACACACACAGACACACACACAGACACACGCAGACACACACAGACAGAGACACACACACACACAGACAGCACGCTAACCACTACACTACCGCTCCCCACACACCACACACGCACACACACAGACACACACACAGACACACACACACAGACACAGGCAGCACGCTAAGCACTACACTACCGTTCCCCCTACACAACACACGCGCGCGCGTCCATAGGTACACATACACGCGCTTGCTGCAGACACACGACTTTGAGGGTGCGTACGGCAGTAAACGACTGAAATAATAAAGCGGCAATGCTGCGCAAGGAACGCCTTAGACCTGCAACACATTTGTGTAATGCGAGCGTAAACACACAAACACATACAAACACATACACAATACACACACACATACATGCAGACACACAGACAGACACATAACACACATACATACACACACATACATACACAGAAACACATACACACACACATACATAGACACACATACATACACACAAGCACATGCACACACGTACATACACACATACATACAGACACGCAGACATACACATAAAGACATAGAAAAAAACCCACATACATACACACACACAAACACATACACACACATACATACACACATACATACAGACACACAGACATACACATAAACACATACACACATACACATGACCCGGCTTCGCCCGGGACTTGGATCCACGATGCCCGGCCGCCTTTGTCTCCCCAGTGACGATGTTCACACACGACAGCAGTTACGCGTTTGAGGCTGAGTGGACCTAGGGGAGGGCCAGGTCCGTTTCAAATAATCGTCAGCGGTGGTGGGCGTGAGTTGGAATCGAACTGGGGTCGCTCAACCAGCTTAATGACTATTTGTACAAAGAACATATAAAGAATAGATTATAATAACCAGGCTACAGTCCACATAATAGACTGACAGTACACGCAGTCAGCTTCATAAGCAGGCTAGAGTGTACATGATAGAGTGCCAGTACGCTCACCGAGCTTAATAAGCAGGCTACAGTCTACATGATAGACTGGCAGTACGTTGACCCAGCCTAATGACTATTTGTACAGTGAACATTTAAGTAATCGATGTTTGGCGCGTTGGGTTTAAAAGTAATATTAATTGCACACATTTTGTTGGGGGTGGAGTGAAGAGTAGGTCAAACTTTGATGAATTTACCTCAGAGTGGCGTGGTGGGTGTCGAGGCCTAGTAGCGTGCAGAGCCTGCGGCCTCGCCAAAATTGTCCACCCGGCAGAGGCAGGGTACTGGTGGCGTTCCTTCCCCCCCCCCCCTATCGCTCGAACAATACTGTGTAATGGCTATTATTTAATTAATTACGGAGCCTATGAAAGTGGCGAAGGCGTGGCTAGCCGTTGGCAGGGGCAACCGCCGTCCAATGAAACTGCAGCCCTTGGCGAAGGCGTCGCTAGCCTTTGCAAGGTCCAATGAAAGCGGCGAAGGCGTCGCTAGCCGTTGCCAGGGGCAACCGCCGTCCAATGAAAGTGCGTATGGTCCGAAATCCACACACACACACAGACGGACAGACAGACATTCACGATTTTATATATATACTAGCTGTACTACCCGGCTTCGCCCGGGACTTGTATCTACCACGGCCGGCCGCCTTTGTCTCCCCAGTGGCGATGTTAATACGCTACAGTAGTTAAGTTACTCGTTTGAGGCAGAGTCGACCTAGGGGAGGTTCAAATAATCGTCACCGGTGGTGGCCGTGAGCGGGAATCGAACTGGGTTTGCCGGGTTGGTAGCGCAGCGTAGCGTTAAGCACTACACCCACCGCTCCTCACACACCACACACGCACAGACACACACACAGACACACACACAGACACACGCAGACACACACAGACAGAAACACACACACAGACAGCACGCTAACCACTACACTACCGCTCCCCACACACCACACACGCACACACACAGACACACACACAGACACACACACAGACACACACACACAGACACACACAGACACAGGCAGCACGCTATGCACTACACTACCGTTCCCCCTACACAACACACGCGCGCGCGTCCATAGGTACACATACACGCGCTTGCTGCAGACACACACGACTTTCAGGGTGCATACGGCAGTAAACGACTGAAATAATAAAGCGGCAATGCTGTGTAAGGAACGCCTTAGACCCGCATTATACATTTGTGTAATGCGAGCGTAAACACACAAACACACACAAACACATACACAATACACACACACATACATGCAGACACACAGACAGACACATAACACACATACATACACACACATACAAACACAGAAACACATACACACACATACATAGACACACACATACATACACACAAACACATCCACAGACGTACATACACACATACATACAGGCACGCAGACATACACATAAACACATACAAAAAAACCCACATACATACACACACACATACATACACACAAACACATGCACACACATACATACACACATGCATACAGACACACAGACATACACATAAACACATACACACATACACATGACCCGGCTTCGCCCGGGACTTGGATCCACCACGGCGGCAAAACCGACATACATACACACACAGACATACACACAAACACATACACATACATACATACACACATGCATACAGACACACAGACATACACATAAACACATACACATGACCCGGCTTCGCCCGGGACTTGGATCCACCACGGCGGCAAAACCGACATACATAAACACACAGACATACACACAAACACATACACACACATACATACACACATGCATACAGACACACAGACATACACATAAACACATACACATGACCCGGCTTCGCCCGGGACTTGGATCTACCACGCCCAGCCGCCTTTGTCTCCCAAGTGCCGATGTTAATACGCCACACCAGTTACTCGTTTGAGGCTGAGTGGACCTAGGGGAGGTTCAAATAATCGTCACCGGTGGTGGCCGTGAGCGGGAATGGAACTGGGTTCGCCGGGTTGGTAGCGCAGCGTAGCGTTAAGCACTACACCCACCGCTCCTCACACACCACACACGCACAGACACACACACAGACACACGCAGACACACACAGACAGACACAGACAGACACACACACACAGACACAGACAGCACGCTAAGCACTACACTACCGTTCCCCCTACACAACACACGCGCGCGCGTCCATAGGTACACATACACGCGCTTGCTGCAGACACACACGACTTTCAGGGTGCGTAAGGCAGTAAACGACTGAAATAATAAAGCGGCAATGCTGTGCGAGGAACGCCTTAGACCAGCAACACATTTGTGTAATGCGAGCGTAAACACACAAACACATACAAACACATACACACACATACATACACACACATACACACAAACACATACACACAGACATACACATACACACAAACACACACATACATGCACACAAACACATACACAATACACACACACATACATGCAGACACAGACAGACACATAACACACATACATACACACACATACACACACAAAGATAGACACACACATACATAGACACACACATACATACACACAAACACATGCACACATGTACATACACACATACATAGAGACACGCAGACATACACATAAAGACATAAAAAAACCCACATACATACACACACACATACACACAAACACATACATACACATACATACACACATACATAGAGACACACAGACATACACATAAACACAAACACACATACACATGACCCGGCTTCGCCCGGGACTTGGATCCACGATGCCCCGCCGCCTTTGTCTCCCCAGTGACGATGTTCACACACGACAGCAGTTACGCTTTTGAGGCTGAGTGGACCTAGGGGAGGGCCAGGTCCGTTTCAAATAATCGTCAGCGGTGGTGGGCGTGAGTTGGAATCGAACTGGGGTCGCTCAAGCAGCTTAATGACTGTTTGTACAAAGAACATATAAAGAATCGATTATAATAACCAGGCAAGAGTCCACATTATAGACTGCCAGTACACGCACTCAGCTTCATAAGCAGGCTAGAGTGTACATGATAGAGTGGCAGTACGCTCACCGAGCTTAATAAGCAGGCTACAGTGTACATGATAGACTGGCAGTACGCTCACCCAGCTTAATGAGTATTTGTACAGTGAACATTAAAGTAATCGATTGTTGGCGCGTTGGGTTTAAAAGTAATATTAATAGCACACATTGTGGTGGGGGTGTAGTGAAGAGTAGGAAAAACTTTGATGAATTTACCTCAGAGTGGCGTGGTGGGTGTCGAGGCCTAGTAGAGTGCAAAGCCTGCGGCCTCGCCTAAAATTGTCGGCTTGGAAGAGGCAGGGTACGGGTGGCGTTCCTTCCCCCCCCCTAGCGCTCCAACAATACTGTGTAATGGCTATTATTTAATTAAATACGGAGCTTATGAAAGTGGCGAAGGCGTGGCTAGCCGTTGGCAGGGGCAACCGCCGTCCAATGAAACTGCAGCCCTTGGCGAAGGCGTGGCTAGCCGTTGCCAGGGGCAACCGCCGTCCAATGAAAGTGCGTATGGGCCAAAGTCCACACACACACACACAGACAGACAGACATGAACGATTTTATATATATAGATGATGTTGCTTATCTGGATATAAGTGCTTTGGCCAGGAATCGATCCCAGGTCTTCCACGTGGCAGTCCAGAATTCTTCCACTGAATCACCTATACCACATTCCACTCGAATTGTTTTAAGTGAGATGCATGATGCATGAATACTCTTCTTTTTTCCATCGTCCAAAATTGCGTTTTCTCTTTGTATATACAATCTGACTTTTTAATTTTTTCATCACGATCTGCAGATGATGGTGGGTTCTTTTTTATATTCGCTACAAATTTGCAGTTTATTGTTGTTTAGTTGGATAAAAGTGCATCGGCCGGGAATCGAACCTGGGCCTCCCGCGTGGCAGGCGAGAATTCTACCACTGAACCACCGATGCCTCGTGTGCCTGGTGTGATTTTACGTGAGATGCATGAATACTGAAAATCTTTCAGTAGCGTGTGAGACTTTTCTGTGTTTCTTAGGCTCCTGACTTTCCCATTTTTCTTGAATATCCGAAGATGAAGATGGACTAAATTGATGATATGCAAGTTATTGGGATGTTGTTAAAATATTTCTTCACCTGTTATAAAGATTTGGTAGAACCGCTTTCCGCAAGATAAATCCTTCGTCAATACTCGTTTCCAATACTAGTTATTGCATTTCGTTGTCAAAATTACTGCGACCTGATTTCCGCAGCTGAAAGTGACCTCACCGTGTTTTTTTCTGCAAGTATACAAAGGAATGAATTTGAAGCGATTAATCTTCTTCATTGACATGTAAAGTCATTTTCCTGAAACCACTCCACGTGCATTTTAATCGGTTATAATGTTGCTTATCTGGATAAAAGTGCATTGGCCAGGAATCGATCTCAGGTCTCCCACGTGGCAGTCCGGAATTTTACCACTGAATCACCTATACCACATTCCACTCGAATTTTTTTTACGTGAGATGCATTAATACTTCGATTTAAAGCTTTCGTGACTGCAGGGATTCATCTTCTTGGTTCTTTCGGTAAAGTCACGTAGAAGGGAAGTAATAAAATAATAAAAATAAAACATAATAAAATAAAATAATTCTCACGACGTTTCGGCTACAACGCAAGCAGCCGTCTTCAGGTGAAAAATGCTTGGTAGTGTCTCATTCTTCACCTGAAGACGGCTGCTTGCGTTGTAGCCGAAACGTCGTGAGAATTATTTTATTTTATTACTAGCTGTACTACCCGGCTTCGCCCGGGACTTGTATCCACCACGGCCGGCCGCCTTTGTCTCCCCAGTGGCGATGTTAATACGCTACAGCAGTTACTCTTTTGAATCAGAGTCGACCTAGGGGAGGTTCAAATAATCGTCACCGGTGGTGGCCGTGAGCGGGAATGGAACTGGGTTCGCCGGGTTGGTAGCGCAGCGTAGCGTTAAGCACTACACCCACCGCTCCTCACACACCACACACGCACAGACACACACACAGACACACACACAGACACACGCAGACACACACAGACAGAGACACACACACACACAGACAGCACGCTAACCACTACACTACCGCTCCCCACACACCACACACGCACACACACAGACACACACACAGACACACACACACAGACACAGGCAGCACGCTAAGCACTACACTACCGTTCCCCCTACACAACACACGCGCGCGCGTCCATAGGTACACATACACGCGCTTGCTGCAGACACACGACTTTGAGGGTGCGTACGGCAGTAAACGACTGAAATAATAAAGCGGCAATGCTGCGCAAGGAACGCCTTAGACCTGCAACACATTTGTGTAATGCGAGCGTAAACACACAAACACATACAAACACATACACAATACACACACACATACATGCAGACACACAGACAGACACATAACACACATACATACACACACATACATACACAGAAACACATACACACACACATACATAGACACACACATACATACACACAAGCACATGCACACACGTACATACACACATACATACAGACACGCAGACATACACATAAAGACATAGAAAAAAACCCACATACATACACACACACAAACACATACACACACATACATACACACATACATACAGACACACAGACATACACATAAACACATACACACATACACATGACCCGGCTTCGCCCGGGACTTGGATCCACGATGCCCGGCCGCCTTTGTCTCCCCAGTGACGATGTTCACACACGACAGCAGTTACGCGTTTGAGGCTGAGTGGACCTAGGGGAGGGCCAGGTCCGTTTCAAATAATCGTCAGCGGTGGTGGGCGTGAGTTGGAATCGAACTGGGGTCGCTCAACCAGCTTAATGACTATTTGTACAAAGAACATATAAAGAATAGATTATAATAACCAGGCTACAGTCCACATAATAGACTGACAGTACACGCAGTCAGCTTCATAAGCAGGCTAGAGTGTACATGATAGAGTGCCAGTACGCTCACCGAGCTTAATAAGCAGGCTACAGTCTACATGATAGACTGGCAGTACGTTGACCCAGCCTAATGACTATTTGTACAGTGAACATTTAAGTAATCGATGTTTGGCGCGTTGGGTTTAAAAGTAATATTAATTGCACACATTTTGTTGGGGGTGGAGTGAAGAGTAGGTCAAACTTTGATGAATTTACCTCAGAGTGGCGTGGTGGGTGTCGAGGCCTAGTAGCGTGCAGAGCCTGCGGCCTCGCCAAAATTGTCCACCCGGCAGAGGCAGGGTACTGGTGGCGTTCCTTCCCCCCCCCCCCCCTATCGCTCGAACAATACTGTGTAATGGCTATTATTTAATTAATTACGGAGCCTATGAAAGTGGCGAAGGCGTGGCTAGCCGTTGGCAGGGGCAACCGCCGTCCAATGAAACTGCAGCCCTTGGCGAAGGCGTCGCTAGCCTTTGCAAGGTCCAATGAAAGCGGCGAAGGCGTCGCTAGCCGTTGCCAGGGGCAACCGCCGTCCAATGAAAGTGCGTATGGTCCGAAATCCACACACACACACAGACGGACAGACAGACATTCACGATTTTATATATATACTAGCTGTACTACCCGGCTTCGCCCGGGACTTGTATCTACCACGGCCGGCCGCCTTTGTCTCCCCAGTGGCGATGTTAATACGCTACAGTAGTTAAGTTACTCGTTTGAGGCAGAGTCGACCTAGGGGAGGTTCAAATAATCGTCACCGGTGGTGGCCGTGAGCGGGAATCGAACTGGGTTTGCCGGGTTGGTAGCGCAGCGTAGCGTTAAGCACTACACCCACCGCTCCTCACACACCACACACGCACAGACACACACACAGACACACACACAGACACACGCAGACACACACAGACAGAAACACACACACAGACAGCACGCTAACCACTACACTACCGCTCCCCACACACCACACACGCACACACACAGACACACACACAGACACACACACAGACACACACACACAGACACACACAGACACAGGCAGCACGCTAAGCACTACACTACCGTTCCCCCTACACAACACACGCGCGCGCGTCCATAGGTACACATACACGCGCTTGCTGCAGACACACACGACTTTCAGGGTGCATACGGCAGTAAACGACTGAAATAATAAAGCGGCAATGCTGTGTAAGGAACGCCTTAGACCCGCATTATACATTTGTGTAATGCGAGCGTAAACACACAAACACACACAAACACATACACAATACACACACACATACATGCAGACACACAGACAGACACATAACACACATACATACACACACATACAAACACAGAAACACATACACACACATACATAGACACACACATACATACACACAAACACATCCACAGACGTACATACACACATACATACAGGCACGCAGACATACACATAAACACATACAAAAAAACCCACATACATACACACACACATACATACACACAAACACATGCACACACATACATACACAGATGCATACAGACACACAGACATACACATAAACACATACACACATACACATGACCCGGCTTCGCCCGGGACTTGGATCCACCACGGCGGCAAAACCGACATACATACACACACAGACATACACACAAACACATACACATACATACATACACACATGCATACAGACACACAGACATACACATAAACACAAACACATGACCCGGCTTCGCCCGGGACTTGGATCCACCACGGCGGCAAAACCGACATACATACACACACAGACATACACACAAACACATACACACACATACATACACACATGCATACAGACACACAGACATACACATAAACACATACACATGACCCGGCTTCGCCCGGGACTTGGATCTACCACGCCCAGCCGCCTTTGTCTCCCAAGTGCCGATGTTAATACGCCACACCAGTTACTCGTTTGAGGCTGAGTGGACCTAGGGGAGGTTCAAATAATCGTCACCGGTGGTGGCCGTGAGCGGGAATGGAACTGGGTTCGCCGGGTTGGTAGCGCAGCGTAGCGTTAAGCACTACACCCACCGCTCCTCACACACCACACACGCACAGACACACACACAGACACACGCAGACACACACAGACAGACACAGACAGACACACACACACACAGACACACAGACAGCACGCTAAGCACTACACTACCGCTCCCCACACACCACACACGCACACACACAGACACACACACAGACACACGCAGACACACACAGACAGACACAGACAGACACACACACACACAGACACAGACAGCACGCTAAGCACTACACTACCGTTCCCCCTACACAACACACGCGCGCGCGTCCATAGGTACACATACACGCGCTTGCTGCAGACACACACGACTTTCAGGGTGCGTAAGGCAGTAAACGACTGAAATAATAAAGCGGCAATGCTGTGCGAGGAACGCCTTAGACCAGCAACACATTTGTGTAATGCGAGCGAAAACACACAAACACATACAAACACATACACACACAAACACACAAAGATAGACACACACATACATAGACACACACATACATACACACAAACACATGCACACACGTACATACACACATACATAGAGACACGCAGACATACACATAAAGACATAAAAAAAAACCCACATACATACACACACACATACACACAAACACATACATACACATACATACACACATACATAGAGACACACAGACATACACATAAACACAAACACACATACACATGACCCGGCTTCGCCCGGGACTTGGATCCACGATGCCCCGCCGCCTTTGTCTCCACAGTGACGATGTTCACACACGACAGCAGTTACGCTTTTGAGGCTGAGTGGAGCTAGGGGAGGGCCAGGTCCGTTTCAAATAATCGTCAGCGGTGGTGGGCGTGAGTTGGAATCGAACTGGGGTCGCTCAAGCAGCTTAATGACTGTTTGTACAAAGAACATATAAAGAATCGATTATAATAACCAGGCAAGAGTCCACATTATAGACTGCCAGTACACGCACTCAGCTTCATAAGCAGGCTAGAGTGTACATGATAGAGTGGCAGTACGCTCACCGAGCTTAATAAGCAGGCTACAGTGTACATGATAGACTGGCAGTACGCTCACCCAGCTTAATGAGTATTTGTACAGTGAACATTAAAGTAATCGATTGTTGGCGCGTTGGGTTTAAAAGTAATATTAATAGCATACATTGTGGTGGGGGTGTAGTGAAGAGTAGGAAAAACTTTGATGAATTTACCTCAGAGTGGCGTGGTGGGTGTCGAGGCCTAGTAGCGTGCAAAGCCTGCGGCCTCGCCTAAAATTGTTGGCTTGGAAGAGGCAGGGTACGGGTGGCGTTCCTTCCCCCCCCCCTAGCGCTCCAACAATACTGTGTAATGGCTATTATTTAATTAAATACGGAGCTTATGAAAGTGGCGAAGGCGTGGCTAGCCGTTGGCAGGGGCAACCGCCGTCCAATGAAACTGCAGCCCTTGGCGAAGGCGTGGCTAGCCGTTGCCAGGTCCAATGAAAGCGGCGAAGGCGTGGCTAGCCGTTGCCAGGGGCAACCGCCGTCCAATGAAAGTGCGTATGGGCCAAAGTCCACACACACACACACAGACAGACAGACATGAACGATTTTATATATATAGACTAGCTGTACTACCCGGCTTCGCCCGGGACTTGTATCTACCACGGCCGGCCGCCTTTGTCTCCCCAGTGGCGATGTTAATACACTACAGTAGTTAAGTTACTCGTTTGAGGCAGAGTCGACCTAGGGGAGGTTCAAATAATCGTCACCGGTGGTGGCCGTGAGCGGGAATGGAACTGGGTTCGCCGGGTTGGTAGCGCAGCGTAGCGTTAAGCACTACACCCACCGCTCCTCACACACCACACACGCACAGACACACACACAGACACACGCAGACACACACAGACAGACACAGACAGACACACACACACACAGACACACAGACAGCACGCTAAGCACTACACTACCGCTCCCCACACACCACACACGCACACACACAGACACACACACAGACACACGCAGACACACACAGACAGACACAGACAGACACACACACACACAGACACAGACAGCACGCTAAGCACTACACTACCGTTCCCCCTACACAACACACGCGCGCGCGTCCATAGGTACACATACACGCGCTTGCTGCAGACACACACGACTTTCAGGGTGCGTAAGGCAGTAAACGACTGAAATAATAAAGCGGCAATGCTGTGCGAGGAACGCCTTAGACCAGCAACACATTTGTGTAATGCGAGCGTAAACACACAAACACATACAAACACATACACACACATACATACACACACATACACACAAACACATACACACAGACATACACATACACACAAACACACACATACATGCACACAAACACATACACAATACACACACACATACATGCAGACACAGACAGACACATAACACACATACATACACACACATACACACACAAAGATAGACACACACATACATAGACACACACATACATACACACAAACACATGCACACATGTACATACACACATACATAGAGACACACAGACATACACATAAACACAAACACACATACACATGACCCGGCTTCGCCCGGGACTTGGATCCACGATGCCCCGCCGCCTTTGTCTCCCCAGTGACGATGTTCACACACGACAGCAGTTACGCTTTTGAGGCTGAGTGGACCTAGGGGAGGGCCAGGTCCGTTTCAAATAATCGTCAGCGGTGGTGGGCGTGAGTTG
This sequence comes from Lethenteron reissneri, assembly GCF_015708825.2. Taxonomy (NCBI): domain Eukaryota; kingdom Metazoa; phylum Chordata; class Hyperoartia; order Petromyzontiformes; family Petromyzontidae; genus Lethenteron; species Lethenteron reissneri. Next base: position 13,631,167 of record NC_083797.1, on the reverse strand, counting down.
GAATCGAACTGGGGTCGCTCAAGCAGCTTAATGACTGTTTGTACAAAGAACATATAAAGAATCGATTATAATAACCAGGCAAGAGTCCACATTATAGACTGCCAGTACACGCACTCAGCTTCATAAGCAGGCTAGAGTGTACATGATAGAGTGGCAGTACGCTCACCGAGCTTAATAAGCAGGCTACAGTGTACATGATAGACTGGCAGTACGCTCACCCAGCTTAATGAGTATTTGTACAGTGAACATTAAAGTAATCGATTGTTGGCGCGTTGGGTTTAAAAGTAATATTAATAGCACACATTGTGGTGGGGGTGTAGTGAAGAGTAGGAAAAACTTTGATGAATTTACCTCAGAGTGGCGTGGTGGGTGTCGAGGCCTAGTAGCGTGCAAAGCCTGCGGCCTCGCCTAAAATTGTCGGCTTGGAAGAGGCAGGGTACGGGTGGCGTTCCTTCCCCCCCCCCTAGCGCTCCAACAATATTGTGTAATGGCTATTATTTAATTAAATACGGAGCTTATGAAAGTGGCGAAGGCGTGGCTAGCCGTTGGCAGGGGCAACCGCCGTCCAATGAAACTGCAGCCCTTGGCGAAGGCGTGGCTAGCCGTTGCCAGGGGCAACCGCCGTCCAATGAAAGTGCGTATGGGCCAAAGTCCACACACACACACACAGACAGACAGACAGACATGAACGATTTTATATATATAGATGATGTTGCTTATTTGGATATAAGTGCTTTGGCCAGGAATCGATCCCAGGTCTTCCACGTGGCAGTCCAGAATTCTTCCTCTGAATCGCCTATACCACATTCCACTCGAATTTTTTTACGTGAGATGCATGATGCATGAATACTGTTCTTTTTTTCATCGTCCAAAATTGCGTTTTCTCTGCGTATATAGAATCTGACTTTTTATTTTTTTCATCACGATCTGCAGATGATGGTGGGTTCTTTTTTATATTCGCTACAAATTTGCAGTTTATTGTTGTTTAGTTGGATAAAAGTGCATCGGCCGGGAATCGAACCCGGGCCTCCCGCGTGGCAGGCGAGAATTCTACCACTGAACCACCGATGCCTCGTGTGCCTGGTGTGATTTTACGTGAGATGCATGAATACTGAAAATCTTTCAGTAGCGTGTGAGACTTTTATGTGTTTCTTAGGCTCCTGACTTTCCCATTTTTCTTGAATATCCGAAGATGGACTAAATTGATGATATGCAAGTTATTGGGATGTTGTTAAAATATTTCTTCACCTGTTATAAAGATTTGGTATAACCGCTTTCCGCAAGAGAAATCCTTCGTCACTAATCGTTTCCAATACTAGTTATGGCATTTTGTTGTCAAAATTACTGCGACCTGATTTCCGCAGCTGAAAGTGACCTCACCGTGTTTGTTTCTGCAAGTATACAAGGGAATGCATTTGATGCGATTAATATTCTTCATTGACATGGAAAGTAATTTTCTTCAAACCACTCCACGTGCATTTTTATCGGTTATGATGTTGCTTATCTGGATATAAGTGCTTTGGCCAGGAATCGATCCCAGGTCTTCCACGTGGAAGTCCAGAATTCTTCCTCTGAATCACCTATACCACATTCCACTCGAATTTTTTTACGTGAGACTAGCTGTACTACCCGGCTTCGCCCGGGACTTGTATCCACCACGGCCGGCCGCCTTTGTCTCCCCAGTGGCAATGTTAATACGCCACACCAGTTACTCGTTTTGCGGCTGAGTCCCTCCCTCACCACTCTCCCTCCCTCACCACTCTCCCTCCCTCACCACTCTCCCTCCCTCACCACTCTCCCTCCATCACCACATACACAATACACACAGACATACATGCAGACACACAGAGACACACATAAAACACAAACATACACACACATACACAGAAACACATACACACATACACACACACATACATACACACAAACACATACACACACATACATACACACATGCATGCGGACACACAGACATACACATAAACACATACACACATTCACATGACCCGGCTTCGCCCGGGACTTGGATCCACCACGCCCTTTGTCTCCCCAGTGCCGATGTTAATACGCCACACCAGTTACTCGTTTGAGGCTGAGTCGACCTAGGGGAGGTTCAAATAATCGTCACCGGTGGTGGCCGTGAGCGGGAATCGAACTCGGTTCGCTGGGTTGGTAGCGCAGCGTAGCGTTAAGCACTACACCCACTGCTCCTCACACACCACACACGCACAGACACACACACAGACACACACACAGACACACGCAGACACACACAGACAGAGACACACACACAGATAGCACGCTAACCACTGCACTACCGCTCCCCACACACCACACACGCACACACACAGACACACACACAGACACAGACACACACACACAGACACAGGCAGCACGCTAAGCACTACACTACCGTTCCCCCTACACAACACACGCGCGTGCGTCCATAGGTACACATACACGCGCTTGCTGCAGACACACACGACTTTCAGGGTGCGTACGGCAGTAAACGACTGAAATAATAAAGCGGCAATGCTGCGCAAGGAACGCCTTAGACCTGCAACACATTTGTGTAATGCGAGCGTAAACACACAAACACATGCAAACACATACACAATACACACACACATACATGCAGACACACAGACAGACACATAACACACATACATACACACACATACACACACAAAGATAGACACACACATACATAGACACACACATACATACACACAAACACATGCACACACGTACATACACACATACATAGAGACACGCAGACATACACATAAAGACATAAAAAAAACCCACATACATACACACACACATACACACAAACACATACATACACATACATACACACATACATAGAGACACACAGACATACACATAAACACAAACACACATACACATGACCCGGCTTCGCCCGGGACTTGGATCCACGATGCCCCGCCGCCTTTGTCTCCCCAGTGACGATGTTCACACACGACAGCAGTTACGCTTTTGAGGCTGAGTGGACCTAGGGGAGGGCCAGGTCCGTTTCAAATAATCGTCAGCGGTGGTGGGCGTGAGTTGGAATCGAACTGGGGTCGCTCAAGCAGCTTAATGACTGTTTGTACAAAGAACATATAAAGAATCGATTATAATAACCAGGCAAGAGTCCACATTATAGACTGCCAGTACACGCACTCAGCTTCATAAGCAGGCTAGAGTGTACATGATAGAGTGGCAGTACGCTCACCGAGCTTAATAAGCAGGCTACAGTCTACATGATAGACTGGCAGTACGCTCACCCAGCTTAATGAGTATTTGTACAGTGAACATTAAAGTAATCGATTGTTGGCGCGTTGGGTTTAAAAGTAATATTAATAGCACACATTGTGGTGGGGGTGTAGTGAAGAGTAGGAAAAACTTTGATGAATTTACCTCAGAGTGGCGTGGTGGGTGTCGAGGCCTAGTAGCGTGCAAAGCCTGCGGCCTCGCCTAAAATTGTCGGCTTGGAAGAGGCAGGGTACGGGTGGCGTTCCTTCCCCCCCCCCTAGCGCTCCAACAATACTGTGTAATGGCTATTATTTAATTAAATACGGAGCTTATGAAAGTGGCGAAGGCGTGGCTAGCCGTTGGCAGGGGCAACCGCCGTCCAATGAAACTGCAGCCCTTGGCGAAGGCGTGGCTAGCCGTTGCCAGGGGCAACCGCCGTCCAATGAAAGTGCGTATGGGCCAAAGTCCACACACACACACACAGACAGACAGACATGAACGATTTTATATATATAGACTAGCTGTACTACCCGGCTTCGCCCGGGACTTGTATCTACCACGGCCGGCCGCCTTTGTCTCCCCAGTGGCGATGTTAATACGCTACAGTAGTTAAGTTACTCGTTTGAGGCAGAGTCGACCTAGGGGAGGTTCAAATAATCGTCACCGGTGGTGGCCGTGAGCGGGAATCGAACTGGGTTTGCCGGGTTGGTAGCGCAGCGTAGCGTTAAGCACTACACCCACCGCTCCTCACACACCACACACGCACAGACACACACACAGACACACACACAGACACACGCAGACACACACAGACAGAAACACACACACAGACAGCACGCTAACCACTACACTACCGCTCCCCACACACCACACACGCACACACACAGACACACACACAGACACACACACAGACACACACACACAGACACACACAGACACAGGCAGCACGCTAAGCACTACACTACCGTTCCCCCTACACAACACACGCGCGCGCGTCCATAGGTACACATACACGCGCTTGCTGCAGACACACACGACTTTCAGGGTGCATACGGCAGTAAACGACTGAAATAATAAAGCGGCAATGCTGTGTAAGGAACGCCTTAGACCCGCATTATACATTTGTGTAATGCGAGCGTAAACACACAAACACACACAAACACATACACAATACACACACACATACATGCAGACACACAGACAGACACATAACACACATACATACACACACATACAAACACAGAAACACATACACACACATACATAGACACACACATACATACACACAAACACATCCACAGACGTACATACACACATACATACAGGCACGCAGACATACACATAAACACATACAAAAAAACCCACATACATACACACACACATACATACACACAAACACATGCACACACATACATACACAGATGCATACAGACACACAGACATACACATAAACACATACACACATACACATGACCCGGCTTCGCCCGGGACTTGGATCCACCACGGCGGCAAAACCGACATACATACACACACAGACATACACACAAACACATACACATACATACATACACACATGCATACAGACACACAGACATACACATAAACACAAACACATGACCCGGCTTCGCCCGGGACTTGGATCCACCACGGCGGCAAAACCGACATACATACACACACAGACATACACACAAACACATACACACACATACATACACACATGCATACAGACACACAGACATACACATAAACACATACACATGACCCGGCTTCGCCCGGGACTTGGATCTACCACGCCCAGCCGCCTTTGTCTCCCAAGTGCCGATGTTAATACGCCACACCAGTTACTCGTTTGAGGCTGAGTGGACCTAGGGGAGGTTCAAATAATCGTCACCGGTGGTGGCCGTGAGCGGGAATGGAACTGGGTTCGCCGGGTTGGTAGCGCAGCGTAGCGTTAAGCACTACACCCACCGCTCCTCACACACCACACACGCACAGACACACACACAGACACACGCAGACACACACAGACAGACACAGACAGACACACACACACACAGACACACAGACAGCACGCTAAGCACTACACTACCGCTCCCCACACACCACACACGCACACACACAGACACACACACAGACACACGCAGACACACACAGACAGACACAGACAGACACACACACACACAGACACAGACAGCACGCTAAGCACTACACTACCGTTCCCCCTACACAACACACGCGCGCGCGTCCATAGGTACACATACACGCGCTTGCTGCAGACACACACGACTTTCAGGGTGCGTAAGGCAGTAAACGACTGAAATAATAAAGCGGCAATGCTGTGCGAGGAACGCCTTAGACCAGCAACACATTTGTGTAATGCGAGCGAAAACACACAAACACATACAAACACATACACACACATACACACACAAAGATAGACACACACATACATAGACACACACATACATACACACAAACACATGCACACACGTACATACACACATACATAGAGACACGCAGACATACACATAAAGACATAAAAAAAAACCCACATACATACACACACACATACACACAAACACATACATACACATACATACACACATACATAGAGACACACAGACATACACATAAACACAAACACACATACACATGACCCGGCTTCGCCCGGGACTTGGATCCACGATGCCCCGCCGCCTTTGTCTCCACAGTGACGATGTTCACACACGACAGCAGTTACGCTTTTGAGGCTGAGTGGACCTAGGGGAGGGCCAGGTCCGTTTCAAATAATCGTCAGCGGTGGTGGGCGTGAGTTGGAATCGAACTGGGGTCGCTCAAGCAGCTTAATGACTGTTTGTACAAAGAACATATAAAGAATCGATTATAATAACCAGGCAAGAGTCCACATTATAGACTGCCAGTACACGCACTCAGCTTCATAAGCAGGCTAGAGTGTACATGATAGAGTGGCAGTACGCTCACCGAGCTTAATAAGCAGGCTACAGTGTACATGATAGACTGGCAGTACGCTCACCCAGCTTAATGAGTATTTGTACAGTGAACATTAAAGTAATCGATTGTTGGCGCGTTGGGTTTAAAAGTAATATTAATAGCATACATTGTGGTGGGGGTGTAGTGAAGAGTAGGAAAAACTTTGATGAATTTACCTCAGAGTGGCGTGGTGGGTGTCGAGGCCTAGTAGCGTGCAAAGCCTGCGGCCTCGCCTAAAATTGTTGGCTTGGAAGAGGCAGGGTACGGGTGGCGTTCCTTCCCCCCCCCCTAGCGCTCCAACAATACTGTGTAATGGCTATTATTTAATTAAATACGGAGCTTATGAAAGTGGCGAAGGCGTGGCTAGCCGTTGGCAGGGGCAACCGCCGTCCAATGAAACTGCAGCCCTTGGCGAAGGCGTGGCTAGCCGTTGCCAGGTCCAATGAAAGCGGCGAAGGCGTGGCTAGCCGTTGCCAGGGGCAACCGCCGTCCAATGAAAGTGCGTATGGGCCAAAGTCCACACACACACACACAGACAGACAGACATGAACGATTTTATATATATAGACTAGCTGTACTACCCGGCTTCGCCCGGGACTTGTATCTACCACGGCCGGCCGCCTTTGTCTCCCCAGTGGCGATGTTAATACACTACAGTAGTTAAGTTACTCGTTTGAGGCAGAGTCGACCTAGGGGAGGTTCAAATAATCGTCACCGGTGGTGGCCGTGAGCGGGAATGGAACTGGGTTCGCCGGGTTGGTAGCGCAGCGTAGCGTTAAGCACTACACCCACCGCTCCTCACACACCACACACGCACAGACACACACACAGACACACGCAGACACACACAGACAGACACAGACAGACACACACACACACAGACACACAGACAGCACGCTAAGCACTACACTACCGCTCCCCACACACCACACACGCACACACACAGACACACACACAGACACACGCAGACACACACAGACAGACACAGACAGACACACACACACACAGACACAGACAGCACGCTAAGCACTACACTACCGTTCCCCCTACACAACACACGCGCGCGCGTCCATAGGTACACATACACGCGCTTGCTGCAGACACACACGACTTTCAGGGTGCGTAAGGCAGTAAACGACTGAAATAATAAAGCGGCAATGCTGTGCGAGGAACGCCTTAGACCAGCAACACATTTGTGTAATGCGAGCGTAAACACACAAACACATACAAACACATACACACACATACATACACACACATACACACAAACACATACACACAGACATACACATACACACAAACACACACATACATGCACACAAACACATACACAATACACACACACATACATGCAGACACAGACAGACACATAACACACATACATACACACACATACACACACAAAGATAGACACACACATACATAGACACACACATACATACACACAAACACATGCACACATGTACATACACACATACATAGAGACACACAGACATACACATAAACACAAACACACATACACATGACCCGGCTTCGCCCGGGACTTGGATCCACGATGCCCCGCCGCCTTTGTCTCCCCAGTGACGATGTTCACACACGACAGCAGTTACGCTTTTGAGGCTGAGTGGACCTAGGGGAGGGCCAGGTCCGTTTCAAATAATCGTCAGCGGTGGTGGGCGTGAGTTGGAATCGAACTGGGGTCGCTCAAGCAGCTTAATGACTGTTTGTACAAAGAACATATAAAGAATCGATTATAATAACCAGGCAAGAGTCCACATTATAGACTGCCAGTACACGCACTCAGCTTCATAAGCAGGCTAGAGTGTACATGATAGAGTGGCAGTACGCTCACCGAGCTTAATAAGCAGGCTACAGTGTACATGATAGACTGGCAGTACGCTCACCCAGCTTAATGAGTATTTGTACAGTGAACATTAAAGTAATCGATTGTTGGCGCGTTGGGTTTAAAAGTAATATTAATAGCACACATTGTGGTGGGGGTGTAGTGAAGAGTAGGAAAAACTTTGATGAATTTACCTCAGAGTGGCGTGGTGGGTGTCGAGGCCTAGTAGCGTGCAAAGCCTGCGGCCTCGCCTAAAATTGTCGGCTTGGAAGAGGCAGGGTACGGGTGGCGTTCCTTCCCCCCCCCCTAGCGCTCCAACAATATTGTGTAATGGCTATTATTTAATTAAATACGGAGCTTATGAAAGTGGCGAAGGCGTGGCTAGCCGTTGGCAGGGGCAACCGCCGTCCAATGAAACTGCAGCCCTTGGCGAAGGCGTGGCTAGCCGTTGCCAGGGGCAACCGCCGTCCAATGAAAGTGCGTATGGGCCAAAGTCCACACACACACACACAGACAGACAGACAGACATGAACGATTTTATATATATAGATGATGTTGCTTATTTGGATATAAGTGCTTTGGCCAGGAATCGATCCCAGGTCTTCCACGTGGCAGTCCAGAATTCTTCCTCTGAATCGCCTATACCACATTCCACTCGAATTTTTTTACGTGAGATGCATGATGCATGAATACTGTTCTTTTTTTCATCGTCCAAAATTGCGTTTTCTCTGCGTATATAGAATCTGACTTTTTATTTTTTTCATCACGATCTGCAGATGATGGTGGGTTCTTTTTTATATTCGCTACAAATTTGCAGTTTATTGTTGTTTAGTTGGATAAAAGTGCATCGGCCGGGAATCGAACCCGGGCCTCCCGCGTGGCAGGCGAGAATTCTACCACTGAACCACCGATGCCTCGTGTGCCTGGTGTGATTTTACGTGAGATGCATGAATACTGAAAATCTTTCAGTAGCGTGTGAGACTTTTATGTGTTTCTTAGGCTCCTGACTTTCCCATTTTTCTTGAATATCCGAAGATGGACTAAATTGATGATATGCAAGTTATTGGGATGTTGTTAAAATATTTCTTCACCTGTTATAAAGATTTGGTATAACCGCTTTCCGCAAGAGAAATCCTTCGTCACTAATCGTTTCCAATACTAGTTATGGCATTTTGTTGTCAAAATTACTGCGACCTGATTTCCGCAGCTGAAAGTGACCTCACCGTGTTTGTTTCTGCAAGTATACAAGGGAATGCATTTGATGCGATTAATATTCTTCATTGACATGGAAAGTAATTTTCTTCAAACCACTCCACGTGCATTTTTATCGGTTATGATGTTGCTTATCTGGATATAAGTGCTTTGGCCAGGAATCGATCCCAGGTCTTCCACGTGGAAGTCCAGAATTCTTCCTCTGAATCACCTATACCACATTCCACTCGAATTTTTTTACGTGAGACTAGCTGTACTACCCGGCTTCGCCCGGGACTTGTATCCACCACGGCCGGCCGCCTTTGTCTCCCCAGTGGCAATGTTAATACGCCACACCAGTTACTCGTTTTGCGGCTGAGTCCCTCCCTCACCACTCTCCCTCCCTCACCACTCTCCCTCCCTCACCACTCTCCCTCCCTCACCACTCTCCCTCCATCACCACATACACAATACACACAGACATACATGCAGACACACAGAGACACACATAAAACACAAACATACACACACATACACAGAAACACATACACACATACACACACACATACATACACACAAACACATACACACACATACATACACACATGCATGCGGACACACAGACATACACATAAACACATACACACATTCACATGACCCGGCTTCGCCCGGGACTTGGATCCACCACGCCCTTTGTCTCCCCAGTGCCGATGTTAATACGCCACACCAGTTACTCGTTTGAGGCTGAGTCGACCTAGGGGAGGTTCAAATAATCGTCACCGGTGGTGGCCGTGAGCGGGAATCGAACTCGGTTCGCTGGGTTGGTAGCGCAGCGTAGCGTTAAGCACTACACCCACTGCTCCTCACACACCACACACGCACAGACACACACACAGACACACACACAGACACACGCAGACACACACAGACAGAGACACACACACAGATAGCACGCTAACCACTGCACTACCGCTCCCCACACACCACACACGCACACACACAGACACACACACAGACACAGACACACACACACAGACACAGGCAGCACGCTAAGCACTACACTACCGTTCCCCCTACACAACACACGCGCGTGCGTCCATAGGTACACATACACGCGCTTGCTGCAGACACACACGACTTTCAGGGTGCGTACGGCAGTAAACGACTGAAATAATAAAGCGGCAATGCTGCGCAAGGAACGCCTTAGACCTGCAACACATTTGTGTAATGCGAGCGTAAACACACAAACACATGCAAACACATACACAATACACACACACATACATGCAGACACACAGACAGACACATAACACACATACATACACACACATACACACACAAAGATAGACACACACATACATAGACACACACATACATACACACAAACACATGCACACACGTACATACACACATACATAGAGACACGCAGACATACACATAAAGACATAAAAAAAACCCACATACATACACACACACATACACACAAACACATACATACACATACATACACACATACATAGAGACACACAGACATACACATAAACACAAACACACATACACATGACCCGGCTTCGCCCGGGACTTGGATCCACGATGCCCCGCCGCCTTTGTCTCCCCAGTGACGATGTTCACACACGACAGCAGTTACGCTTTTGAGGCTGAGTGGACCTAGGGGAGGGCCAGGTCCGTTTCAAATAATCGTCAGCGGTGGTGGGCGTGAGTTGGAATCGAACTGGGGTCGCTCAAGCAGCTTAATGACTGTTTGTACAAAGAACATATAAAGAATCGATTATAATAACCAGGCAAGAGTCCACATTATAGACTGCCAGTACACGCACTCAGCTTCATAAGCAGGCTAGAGTGTACATGATAGAGTGGCAGTACGCTCACCGAGCTTAATAAGCAGGCTACAGTGTACATGATAGACTGGCAGTACGCTCACCCAGCTTAATGAGTATTTGTACAGTGAACATTAAAGTAATCGATTGTTGGCGCGTTGGGTTTAAAAGTAATATTAATAGCACACATTGTGGTGGGGGTGTAGTGAAGAGTAGGAAAAACTTTGATGAATTTACCTCAGAGTGGCGTGGTGGGTGTCGAGGCCTAGTAGCGTGCAAAGCCTGCGGCCTCGCCTAAAATTGTCGGCTTGGAAGAGGCAGGGTACGGGTGGCGTTCCTTCCCCCCCCCCTAGCGCTCCAACAATACTGTGTAATGGCTATTATTTAATTAAATACGGAGCTTATGAAAGTGGCGAAGGCGTGGCTAGCCGTTGGCAGGGGCAACCGCCGTCCAATGAAACTGCAGCCCTTGGCGAAGGCGTGGCTAGCCGTTGCCAGGGGCAACCGCCGTCCAATGAAAGTGCGTATGGGCCAAAGTCCACACACACACACACAGACAGACAGACATGAACGATTTTATATATATAGACTAGCTGTACTACCCGGCTTCGCCCGGGACTTGTATCTACCACGGCCGGCCGCCTTTGTCTCCCCAGTGGCGATGTTAATACGCTACAGTAGTTAAGTTACTCGTTTGAGGCAGAGTCGACCTAGGGGAGGTTCAAATAATCGTCACCGGTGGTGGCCGTGAGCGGGAATCGAACTGGGTTTGCCGGGTTGGTAGCGCAGCGTAGCGTTAAGCACTACACCCACCGCTCCTCACACACCACACATGCACAGACACACACACAGACACACACACAGACACACGCAGACACACACAGACAGAAACACACACACAGACAGCACGCTAACCACTACACTACCGCTCCCCACACACCACACACGCACACACACAGACACACACACAGACACACACACAGACACACACACACAGACACACACAGACACAGGCAGCACGCTAAGCACTACACTACCATTCCCCCTACACAACACACGCGCGTGCGTCCATAGGTACACATACACGCGCTTGCTGCAGACACACACGACTTTCAGGGTGCATACGGCAGTAAACGACTGAAATAATAAAGCGGCAATGCTGTGTAAGGAACGCCTTAGACCCGCATTATACATTTGTGTAATGCGAGCGTAAACACACAAACACACACAAACACATACACAATACACACACACATACATGCAGACACACAGACAGACACATAACACACATACATACACACACATACAAACACAGAAACACATACACACACATACATAGACACACACATACATACACACAAACACATCCACAGACGTACATACACACATACATACAGGCACGCAGACATACACATAAACACATACAAAAAAACCCACATACATACACACGCACATACATACACACAAACACATGCACACACATACATACACACATGCATACAGACACACAGACATACACATAAACACATACACACATACACATGACCCGGCTTCGCCCGGGACTTGGATCCACCACGGCGGCAAAACCGACATACATACACACACAGACATACACACAAACACATACACACACATACATACATACACACATGCATACAGACACACAGACATACACATAAACACATACACATGACCCGGCTTCGCCCGGGACTTGGATCCACCACGGCGGCAAAACCGACATACATACACACACAGACATACACACAAACACATACACACACATACAAACATACAAACACACATGCATACAGACACACAGACATACACATAAACACATACACATGACCCGGCTTCGCCCGGGACTTGGATCTACCACGCCCAGCCGCCTTTGTCTCCCAAGTGCCGATGTTAATACGCCACACCAGTTACTCGTTTGAGGCTGAGTGGACCTAGGGGAGGTTCAAATAATCGTCACCGGTGGTGGCCGTGAGCGGGAATGGAACTGGGTTCGCCGGGTTGGTAGCGCAGCGTAGCGTTAAGCACTACACCCACCGCTCCTCACACACCACACACGCACAGACACACACACAGACACACGCAGACACACACAGACAGACACAGACAGACACACACACACACAGACACACAGACAGCACGCTAAGCACTACACTACCGCTCCCCACACACCACACACGCACACACACAGACACACACACAGACACACGCAGACACACACAGACAGACACAGACAGACACACACACACACGGACACAGACAGCACGCTAAGCACTACACTACCGTTCCCCCTACACAACACACGCGCGCGCGTCCATAGGTACACATACACGCGCTTGCTGCAGACACACACGACTTTCAGGGTGCGTAAGGCAGTAAACGACTGAAATAATAAAGCGACAATGCTGTGCGAGGAACGCCTTAGACCAGCAACACATTTGTGTAATGCGAGCGAAAACACACAAACACATACAAACACATACACACACATACACACACAAAGATAGACACACACATACATAGACACACACATACATACACACAAACACATGCACACACGTACATACACACATACATAGAGACACGCAGACATACACATAAAGACATAAAAAAAAACCCACATACATACACACACACATACACACAAACACATACATACACATACATACACACATACATAGAGACACACAGACATACACATAAACACAAACACACATACACATGACCCGGCTTCGCCCGGGACTTGGATCCACGATGCCCCGCCGCCTTTGTCTCCCCAGTGACGATGTTCACACACGACAGCAGTTACGCTTTTGAGGCTGAGTGGACCTAGGGGAGGGCCAGGTCCGTTTCAAATAATCGTCAGCGGTGGTGGGCGTGAGTTGGAATCGAACTGGGGTCGCTCAAGCAGCTTAATGACTGTTTGTACAAAGAACATATAAAGAATCGATTATAATAACCAGGCAAGAGTCCACATTATAGACTGCCAGTACACGCACTCAGCTTCATAAGCAGGCTAGAGTGTACATGATAGAGTGGCAGTACGCTCACCGAGCTTAATAAGCAGGCTACAGTGTACATGATAGACTGGCAGTACGCTCACCCAGCTTAATGAGTATTTGTACAGTGAACATTAAAGTAATCGATTGTTGGCGCGTTGGGTTTAAAAGTAATATTAATAGCACACATTGTGGTGGGGGTGTAGTGAAGAGTAGGAAAAACTTTGATGAATTTACCTCAGAGTGGCGTGGTGGGTGTCGAGGCCTAGTAGCGTGCAAAGCCTGCGGCCTCGCCTAAAATTGTTGGCTTGGAAGAGGCAGGGTACGGGTGGTGTTCCTTCCCCCCCCCCCCCCCCCTAGCGCTCCAACAATACTGTGTAATGGCTATTATTTAATTAAATACGGAGCTTATGAAAGTGGCGAAGGCGTGGCTAGCCGTTGGCAGGGGCAACCGCCGTCCAATGAAACTGCAGCCCTTGGCGAAGGCGTGGCTAGCCGTTGCCAGGTCCAATGAAAGCGGCGAAGGCGTGGCTAGCCGTTGCCAGGGGCAACCGCCGACCAATGAAAGTGCGTATGGGCCAAAGTCCACACACACACACACAGACAGACAGACATGAACGATTTTATATATATAGATGCATGATGCATGAATACTGTTCTTTTTTTCATCGTCCAAAATTGCGTTTTCTCTGTGTATATAGAATCTGACTTTTTATTTTTTTCATCACGATCTGCAGATGATGGTGGGTTCTTTTTTATATTCGCTACAAATTTGCAGTTTATTGTTGTTTAGTTGGATAAAAGTGCATCGGCCGGGAATCGAACCCGGGCCTCCCGCGTGGCAGGCGAGAATTCTACCACTGATCCACCGATGCCTCGTGTGCCCGGTGTGATTTTACGTGAGATGCATGAATACTGAACTTCTTTCAGTCGCGTGTGAGACTTTTCTGTGTTTCTTAGGCTCCTGACTTTCCCATTTTTCTTGAATATCCGAAGATGAAGATGGACTAAATTGATGATATGCAAGTTATTGGGATGTTGTTAAAATATTTCTTCACCTGTTATAAAGATTTGGTATAACCGCTTTCCGCAAGAGAAATCCTTCGTCAATACTCGTTTCCAATACTAGTTATTGCATTTCGTTGTCAAAATTACTGCGACCTGATTTCCGCAGCTGAAAGTGACCTCACCGTGTTATTTTCTGCAAGTATACAAGGGAATGCATTTGATGCGATTAATATTCTTCATTGACATGGAAAGTTATTTTCTTGAAACCACTCCACGTGCATTTTTATCGGTTATGATGTTGCTTATCTGGATATAAGTGCTTTGGCCAGGAATCGATCCCAGGTCTTCCACGTGGCAGTCCAGAATTCTTCCACTGAATCACCTATACCACATTCCACTCGAATTGTTTTAAGTGAGATGCATGATGCATGAATACTCTTCTTTTTTCCATCGTCCAAAATTGCGTTTTCTCTGTGTATATAGAATCTGACTTTTTAATTTTTTCATGACGATCTGCAGATGATGGTGGGTTCTTTTTTATATTCGCTACAAATTTGCAGTTTATTGTTGTTTAGTTGGATAAAAGTGCATCGGCCGGGAATCGAACCCGGGCCTCCCGCGTGGCAGGCGAGAATTCTACCACTGAACCACCGATGCCTCGTGTGCCCGGTGTGATTTGACGTGAGATGCATTAATACTCTTCTTTTTTCATTCCTCCAAAATTGCGTGTTCTCTGTGTATATAGAATCTGACTTTTTAATTTTTTCATCACGATCTGCAGATGATGGTGGGTTCTTTTTTATATTCGCTACAAATTTGCAGTTTATTGTTGTTTAGTTGGATAAAAGTGCATCGGCCGGGAATTGAACCCGGGCCTCCCGCGTGGCAGGCGAGAATTCTACCACTGAACCACCGATGCCTCGTGTGCCTGGTGTGATTTTACGTGAGATGCATGAATACTGAACTTCTTTCAGTCGCGTGTGAGACTTTTCTGTGTTTCTTAGGCTCCTGACTTCCCCATTTTTCATGAATATCTGAAGATGAAGATGGACTAAATTGATTATATGCAAGTTATTGGGATGATGTCAAAATATTTCTTCACCTGTTATAAAGATTTGGTATAACCGCTTTCCGCAAGAGAAATCCTTCGTCACTAATCGTTTCCAATACTAGTTATGGCATTTTGTTGTCAAAATTACTGCGACCTGATTTCCGCAGCTGAAAGTGACCTCACCGTGTTTGTTTCTGCAAGTATACAAGGGAATGCATTTGATGCGATTAATATTCTTCATTGACATGGAAAGTAATTTTCTTCAAACCACTCCACGTGCATTTTTATCGGTTATGATGTTGCTTATCTGGATATAAGTGCTTTGGCCAGGAATCGATCCCAGGTCTTCCACGTGGCAGTCCACAATTCTTCCTCTGAATCACCTATACCACATTCCACTCGAATTTTTTTACGTGAGATGCATGATGCATTAATACTGTTCTTTTTTTCATCGTCCAAAATTGGGTTTTCTCTTTGTATATAGAATCTGACTTTTTAATTTTTTCATCACGATCTGCAGATGATGGTGGGTTCTTTTTTATATTCGCTACAAATTTGCAGTTTATTGTTGTTTAGTTGGATAAAAGTGCATCGGCCGGGAATCGAACCCGGGCCTCCCGCGTGGCAGGCGAGAATTATACCACTGAACCACCGATGCCTCGTGTGCCTGGTGTGATTTTACGTGAGATGCATGAATACTGAACTTCTTTCAGTCGCGTGTGAGACTTTTCTGTGTTTCTTAGGCTCCTGACTTTCCCATTTTTCTTGAATATCCGAAGATGAAGATGGACTAAATTGATGATATGCAAGTTATTGGGATGTTGTTAAAATATTTCTTCACCTGTTATAAAGATTTGGTAGAACCGCTTTCCGCAAGATAAATCCTTCGTCAATACTCGTTTCCAATACTAGTTATTGCATTTCGTTGTCAAAATTACTGCGACCTGATTTCCGCAGCTGAAAGTGACCTCACCGTGTTTTTTTCTGCAAGTATACAAAGGAATGAATTTGAAGCGATTAATCTTCTTCATTGACATGTAAAGTCATTTTCCTGAAACCACTCCACGTGCATTTTAATCGGTTATAATGTTGCTTATCTGGATAAAAGTGCATTGGCCAGGAATCGATCTCAGGTCTCCCACGTGACAGTCCGGAATTTTACCACTGAATCACCTATACCACATTCCACTCGAATTTTTTTTACGTGAGATGCATTAATACTTCGATTTAAAGCTTTCGTGACTGCAGGGATTCATCTTCTTGGTTCTTTCGGTAAAGCCACGTAGAAGGGAAGTAATAAAATAATAAAAATAAAACATAATAAAATAAAATAATTCTCACGACGTTTCGGCTACAACGCAAGCAGCCGTCTTCAGGTGAAGAATGCTTGGTAGTGTCTCATTCTTCACCTGAAGACGGCTGCTTGCGTTGTAGCCGAAACGTCGTGAGAATTATTTTATTTTATTATGTTTTATTTTTATTCTTTTATTACTTCCCTTCTACGTGACTTTACCGAAAGAACCAAGAAGATGCATTAATACTCTTCTTTTTTCATTCCTCCAAAATTGCGTGTTCTCTGTGTATATAGAATCTGACTTTTTAATTTTTTCATCACGATCTGCAGATGATGGTGGGTTCTTTTTATATTCGCTACAAATTTGCAGTTTATTGTAGTTTAGTTGGATAAAAGTGCATCGGCCGGGAATTGAACCCGGGCCTCCCGGGTGGCAGGCGAGAATTCTACCACTGAACCACCGATGCCTCGTGTGCCTGGTGTGATTTTACGTGAGATGCATGAATACTGAACATCTTTCAGTCGCGTGTAAGTGAGACTTTCTGTGTTTCTTATGCTCCTGACTTTCCCATTTTTCATGAATATCCGAAAATGAAGATGGACTAAATTGATTATATGCCAGTTATTGGGATGATGTTAAAATATTTCTTCACCTGTTATAAAGATTTGGTAGAACTGCTTTCCGCAAGAGAAATCCTTCGTCACTACTCGTTTCCAATACTAGTTATTGCATTTCGTTGTCAAAATTACTGCGACCTGTTTTCCGCAGCTGAAAGTGACCTCACCGTGTTATTTTCTGCAAGTATACAAGGGAATGCATTTGATGCGATTAATATTCTTCATTGACATGGAAAGTCATTTTCTTGAAACCACTCCACGTGCATTTTAATCGGTTATGATGTTGCTTATCTGGATATAAGTGCTTTGGCCAGGAATCGACCCCAGGTCTTACACGTGGCAGTCCAGAATTCTTCCACTGAATAACCTATACCACATTCCACTCGAATTTTTTTACGTGAGATGCATGATGCATGAATACTCTTCTTTTTTCCATCGTCCAAAATTGCGTTTTCTCTTTGTATATACAATATGACTTTTTAATTTTTCATCACGATCTGCAGATGATGGTGGGTTCTTTTTTATATTCGCTACAAATTTGCAGTTTATTGTTGTTTAGTTGGATAAAAGTGCATCGGCCGGGAATCGAACCCGGGCCTCCCGCGTGGCAGGCGAGAATTCTACCACTGAACCACCGATGCCTCGTGTGCCCGGTGTGATTTTACGTGAGATGCATGAATACTGAAAATCTTTCAGTAGCGTGTGAGACTTTTCTGTGTTTCTTAGGCTCCTGACTTTCCCATTTTTCTTGAATATCCGAAGATGGACTAAATTGATGATATGCAAGTTATTGGGATGTTGTTAAAATATTTCTTCACCTTCGATTTAAAGCTTTGACTGCAGGGATTCATCTTCTTGGTTCTTTCGGTAAAGTCACGTAGAAGGGAAGTAATAAAATAATTAAAATAAAACATAATAAAACAATTCTCACGACGTTTCGGCCACAACGCAAGCAGCCGTCCTCAGGTGAAAACCAGGTCCGTCGAGGCGACAGAGTCTGAATGAAACAGCACACGAGCTTGGAGTATATATATAAGCTGGGCGCATTGACAAAGGAATTTGCATATCAAAAGGAATTTAGCATATTTATGGGAAATGCAGGAATGTGATTAGTACTGCATATGCATGTGCATTATGCAGGATTAACAGCATCAAAGGGAGCTGCAGTTACTGCTGCTGCAGCAGTTGCTGCTGCTGCTGCAGTTTCTGCTGCTGCTGCAGTTTCTGCTGCTGCTGCAGTTGCTGCTGCTGCTGCAGTTGCTGCTGCTGCTGCACTTGCTGCTGCTGCTGCACTTGCTGCTGCTGCTGCACTTGCTGCTGCTGCTGCACTTGCTGCTGCTGCTGCACTTGCTGCTGCTGCTGCACTTGCTGCTGCTGCTGCACTTGCTGCTGCTGCTGCTGCAGTTGCTGCCTTATCCATTTTAATATAACACTATGTATTATTCTACCCACCCTAATGTGTATCATACTGCTATATGTTTACTGTACAATTACGACACCATACATTACTCTGCACACTGCACCATGCCAGTGAGTGGAACGCGGTCTGAAAGTCACCGTAAACGTGAACACAATCAGTTAAGATCCGAAATGGTTTATTACGTCATTCCAATGATTGCTAAGCCAGAATCCATCTTCTCGGTTGAAATTGTCTCTGTGTTTGTATATGTGGATCGCCTCATGAACGAATCTCTCATGATAGCCAGATGGCTTGCAGAGAACCTCTGTCTTGGAGAAGTCAATGTCATGTGAGCCCACTGAATTGTAACAGTGATCTGCCACGGCTGAGGTGTTTGTCCTACCGTGTTTCAGGTCTGCCTTATGTTCACGGATGCGGTCCGAGACATGTCGTTTGGTTTCTCCAATGTAACTGCTACCACAGAGGCAACTTAGTTTGTAGACGCCAGGGTACTGTATGTCTGGAACCACATCTTTTACAGACGGGACCAGATCACGGATTTTATGTACTGTGTTGAATCGGACCTGGATCTTGTGTTTAATCAGGATTTTGGAGATCTTTTTTGTGACCCCAGCAATGTAGGGTAAGGTGATGGTCTTGAAAGGCTCCTCAACAGGATCCTTCTTGATGGTTGGAGTGATGGCTTTGCGGATTGTGTAGTCGGAGTAACCATTAGCCTTAAGAGCTTGGCGTACGTGTTTGAGTTCACTGGAAATGTGTTCATGGTCGGAGATGCATTGGGCTCTATGATATAGAGTCTTGATGAGGGAATTCTTCTGGGATGGATGGTGGTGGGAATCCGGTTTTAGATAAGCATCCGTGTGGGTGGCTTTCCTGTAGACAGAGTGGCTCATTGAACCATCAGGTCTCCTTTTGATTAGGACATCCAAAAAGGGTAGCTTGCCATCATTTTCGACTTCCATGGTGAATCTGATGGCTGGGTGTATGGAATTGATGTGGTCGAGAAATTGGTCTAGAGCAGGCCGGCCATGTGGCCAGATGACAAAAGTGTCGTCTACGTACCTCTTCCATAAGGTCGGGCGTAGAGTGGCAGTCTGGATGGCGTCCGTCTCAAATTTCTCCATGAAGATGTTGGCTACAACCGGAGATAGGGGGGAGCCCATTGGGGTGCCCTCAATTTGCTTGTAGAAGGTTCCATTCCAGGTGAAGTATGTATTGGTTAAGCAGTGTCTCACCAGGGGGGGGTACCCCAGCATTCAGTCCTTGATGAACCAAGTCTTCAATGATTGCGATGGTGTCAGGCACAGGCACCTTGGTGAACAAGGAAACCACATCAAAACTGACAAGCAGGTCGTCTGGGGACAGGGCAATCCCCTTGATTGTCGATACCAGGTCAGTAGAGTTTAGTACTGCAGAGGTGGTTTTTCCAGTGAAAGGCCGTAGGATTTCGGACAAAAAACGAGGCAGTTTGTAAGTGGGGGAGTTGATAGTAGAGACAATGGGACGAAGAGGTGTATCTTCTTTATGTATCTTTGGCAAGCCGTACAATCTTGGTGGCCTGGCTGCAGAAGGTTTCAACGAGAACTGTTTGGTCTGATCAATTAATGCGGTTGAAGCAGAAATGATGTTGTTGGTTTTGGAGACGAGGTTGTTGGTGGGGTCTCTTTTTATTTTTGTATAGCTGCCATCGTTGAGTAGTTCTTGAATTTTGTTGTTGTATTCTATTTTGTCCATGATGACAGTGGCATTGCCTTTGTCGGCTGAGAGGATGACAATGTCATCCCTCTTTTTTAATTGAGCTAATTCAAAACGCTCATCTTTGCTGATGTTGCTAGCTGGCATCTTAGCGTTTTTGAGGGTTACAGAGATTTCAGATCTTGCTACGTCTGCAGCGATGTGACTCAAGCCCTAGAGAGCTACATCTACTCGAGCAATTATATCATTAACTGGTATGTGTCTAGGTGTGACTGCAAAGTTTAGTCCTTTAGCTAAAACGGATTTCAAACCTTCAGAAATAGGACTATTACTGCGATTAATTACGACTTTGTTAACATCTAGCTTTTCAATGTGTGGGTCCGGTTTCTTGTTTGAGAGGCGGTTGAATTTGGAAATCAAGTTGTCCTTACATTTAGTCGACATAGCGGCAGCTGAAGAGGCAGTCATTTTATTTTTTTTCCACATGTCGGATTGGGAACATGTGGAAAAAATGACTGCCTCTTCAGCTGCCGCTATGTCGACTAAATGTAAGGACAACTTGATTTCCAAATTCAACCGCCTCTCAAACAAGAAACCGGACCCACACATTGAAAAGCTAGATGTTAACAAAGTCGTAATTAATCGCAGTAATAGTCCTATTTCTGAAGGTTTGAAATCCGTTTTAGCTAAAGGACTAAACATTGCAGTCACACCTAGACACATACCAGTTAATGATATAATTGCTCGAGTAGATGTAGCTCTCAAGGGCTTGAGTCACATTGCTGCAGACGTAGCAAGATCTGAAATCTCTGTAACCCTCAAAAACGCTAAGATGCCAGCTAGCAACATCAGCAAAGATGAGCGTTTTGAATTAGCTCAATTAAAAAAGAGGGATGACATTGTCATCCTCTCAGCCGACAAAGGCAATACCACTGTCATCATGGACAAAATAGAATACAACAACAAAATTCAAGAACTACTCAACGATGGCAGCTATACAAAAATAAAAAGAGACCCCACCAACAACCTCGTCTCCAAAACCAACAACATCATTTCTGCTTCAACCGCATTAATTGATCAGACCAAACAGTTCTCGTTGAAACCTTCTGCAGCCAGGCCACCAAGATTGTACGGCTTGCCAAAGATACATAAAGAAGATACACCTCTTCGTCCCATTGTCTCTACTATCAACTCCCCCACTTACAAACTGGCTCGTTTTTTGTCCGAAATCCTACGGCCTTTCACTGGAAAAAACACCTCTGCAGTACTAAACTCTACTGACCTGGTATCGACAATCAAGGGGATTGCCCTGTCCCCAGACGACCTGCTTGTCAGTTTTGATGTGGTTTCCTTGTTCACCAAGGTGCCTGTGCCTGACACCATCGCAATCATTGAAGACTTGGTTCATCAAGGACTGAATGCTGGGGTACCCCCCCTGGTGAGACACTGCTTAACCAATACATACTTCACCTGGAATGGAACCTTCTACAAGCAAATTGAGGGCACCCCAATGGGCTCCCCCCTATCTCCGGTTGTAGCCAACATCTTCATGGAGAAATTTGAGACGGACGCCATCCAGACTGCCACTCTACGCCCGACCTTATGGAAGAGGTACGTAGACGACACTTTTGTCATCTGGCCACATGGCCGGCCTGCTCTAGACCAATTTCTCGACCACATCAATTCCATACACCCAGCCATCAGATTCACCATGGAAGTCGAAAATGATGGCAAGCTACCCTTTTTGGATGTCCTAATCAAAATGAGACCTGATGGTTCAATGAGCCACTCTGTCTACAGGAAAGCCACCCACACGGATGCTTATCTAAAACCGGATTCCCACCACCATCCATCCCAGAAGAATTCCCTCATCAAGACTCTATATCATAGAGCCCAATGCATCTCCGACCATGAACACATTTCCAGTGAACTCAAACACGTACGCCAAGCTCTTAAGGCTAATGGTTACTCCGACTACACAATCCGCAAAGCCATCACTCCAACCATCAAGAAGGATCCTGTTGAGGAGCCTTTCAAGACCATCACCTTACCCTACATTGCTGGGGTCACAAAAAAGATCTCCAAAATCCTGATTAAACACAAGATCCAGGTCCGATTCAACACAGTACATAAAATCCGTGATCTGGTCCCGTCTGTAAAAGATGTGGTTCCAGACATACAGTACCCTGGCGTCTACAAACTAAGTTTCCTCTGTGGTAGCAGTTACATTGGAGAAACCAAACGACATGTCTCGGACCGCATCCGTGAACATAAGGCAGACCTGAAACACGGTAGGACAAACACCTCAGCCGTGGCAGATCACTGTTACAATTCAGTGGGCTCACATGACATTGACTTCTCCAAGACAGAGGTTCTCTACAAGCCATCTGGCTATCATGAGAGATTCGTTCATGAGGCGATCCACATATACAAACACAGAGACAATTTCAACCGAGAAGATGGATTCTGGCTTAGCAATCATTGGAAGGACGTAATAAACCATTTCAGATCTTAACTGATTGTGTTCACGTTTACGGTAACTTTCAGACCGCGTTCCACTCACTGGCATGGTGCAGTGTGCAGAGTAATGTATGGTGTCGTAATTGTACAGTAAACATATAGCAGTATGATACACATTAGGGTGGGTAGAATAATACATAGTGTTATATTAAAATGGATAAGGCAGCAACTGCAGCAGCAGCAAGTGCAGCAGCAGCAGCAGCAAGTGCAGCAGCAGCAGCAACTGCAGCAGCAGCAGCAACTGCAGCAGCAGCAGAAACTGCAGCAGCAGCAGCAACTGCTGCAGCAGCAGTAACTGCAGCTCCCTTTGATGCTGTTAATCCTGCATAATGCACATGCATATGCAGTACTAATCACATTCCTGCATTTCCCATAAATATGCTAAATTCCTTTTGATATGCAAATTCCTTTGTCAATGCGCCCAGCTTATATATATACTCCAAGCTCGTGTGCTGTTTCATTCAGACTCTGTCGCCTCGACGGACCTGGTTTTCACCTGAGGACGGCTGCTTGCGTTGTGGCCGAAACGTCGTGAGAATTGTTTTATTATGTTTTATTTTTATTATTTTATTACTTCCCTTCTACGTGACTTTACCGAAAGAACCAAGAAGATTTCTTCACCTGTTATAAAGATTTGGTAGAACCGCTTTCCGCAAGATAAATCCTTCGTCACTACTCGTTTCCAATACTAGTTATTGCATTTTGTTGTCAAAATAACTGCGACCTGATTTCCGCAGCTGAAAGTGACCTCACCGTGTTTGTTTCTGCAAGTATACAAGGGAATGAATTTGAAGCGATTAACCTTCTTCATTGACATGTAAAGTCATTTTCCTGAAACCACTCCACGTGCATTTTAATCGGTTATAATGTTGCTTATCTGGATAAAAGTGCATTGGCCAGGAATCGATCTCAGGTATCCCACGTGGCAGTCCAGAACTCTACCACTGAATCACCTATACCACATTCCACTCGAATTTTTTTACGTGAGATGCATGATGCATGAATACTCTTCTTTTTTCCATCGTCCAAAATTGCGTTTTCTCTGTGTATATAGAATCTGACTTTTTAATTTTTTCATCACGATCTGCAGATGATGGTGGGTTCTTTTTTATATTCGCTACAAATTTGCAGTTTATTGTTGTTTAGTTGGATAAAAGTGCATTGGCCGGGAATCGAACCCGGGCTTCCGCGTGGCAGGCGAGAATTCTACCACTGAACCACCGATGCCTCGTGTGCCTGGTGTGATTTTACGTGAGATGCATGAATACTGAACTTCTTTCAGTCGCGTGTGAGACTTTTCTGTGTTTCTTAGGCTCCTGACTTTCCCATTTTTCTTGAATATCCGAAGATGGACTAAATTGATGATATGCAAGTTATTGGGATGATGTCAAAATATTTCTTCACATGTTATAAAGATTTGGTATAACCGCTTTCCGCAAGAGAAATCCTTCGTCACTACTCGTTTCCAATACTAGTTTTTGCATTTCGTTGTCACAATTACTGCGACCTGATTTCTGCAGCGGAAAGTGACCTCACCGTGTTTTTTTCTGCAAGTATACAAGGGAATGCATTTGATGCGATTAATATTCTTCATTGACATGGAAAGTTATTTTCTGGAAACCACTCCACGTGCATTTTTATCGGTTATGATGTTGCTTATCTGGATATTAGTGCTTTGGCCAGGAATCGATCCCAGGTCTTCCACGTGGCAGTCCAGAATTCTTCCACTGAATCACCTATACCACATTCCACTCGAATTTTTTTACGTGAGATGCATGATGCATGAATACTCTTCTTTTTCCATCGTCCAAAATTGGGTTTTCTCTTTGTATATAGAATCTGACTTTTAAATTTTTTCATCACGATCTGCAGATGATGGTGGGTTGTATTTTATATTCGCTACAAATTTGCAGTTTATTGTTGTTTAGTTGGATAAAAGTGCATCGGCCGGGAATCGAACCCGGGCCTCCCGCTTGGCAAGCGAAAATTCTACCACTGAACCACCGATGCCTCGTGTGCCCGGTGTGATTTTACGTGAGATGCATGAATACTGAAAATCTTTCAGTAGCGTGTGAGACTTTTCTGTGTTTCTTAGGCTCCTGACTTTCCCATTTTTCTTGAATATCCGAAGATGGACTAAATTGATGATATGCAAGTTATTGGGATGTTGTTAAAATATTTCTTCACCTGTTATAAAGATTTGGTATAACCGCTTTCCGCAAGAGAAATCCTTCGTCACTACTCGTTTCCAATACTAGTTATTGCATTTTGTTGTCAAAATCACTGCGACCTGATTTCCGCAGCTGAAAGTGACCTCACGGTGTTTGTTTCTGCAAGTATACAAGGGAATGAAGTTGAAGCGATTAATCTTCTTCATTGACATGTAAAGTCAATTTCCTGAAACCACTCCACGTGCATTTTAATCGGTTATAATGTTGCTTATCTGGATAAAAGTGCATTGGCCAGGAATCGATCTCAGGTCTCCCACGTGGAAGTCCAGAATTCTACCACTGAATCACCTATACCACATTCCACTCGAATTTTTTTTACGTGAGATGCATTAATACTCTTCTTTTTTCATTCCGCCAAAATTGCGTGTTCTCTGTGTATATAGAATCTGACTTTTTAATTTTTTCATCACGATCTGCAGATGATGGTGGGTTCTTTTTTATATTCGCTACAAATTTGCAGTTTATTGTTGTTTAGTTGGATAAAAGTGCATCGGCCGGGAATCGAACCCGGGCCTCCCGCGTGGCAGGCGAGAATTCTACCACTGAACCACCGATGCCTCGTGTGCCCGGTGTGATTTTACGTGAGATGCATGAATACTGAAAATCTTTCAGTAGCGTGTGAGACTTTTCTGTGTTTCTTAGGCTCCTGACTTTCCCATTTTTCTTGAATATCCGAAGATGGACTACATTGATGATATGCAAGTTATTGGGATGTTGTTAAAATATTTATTCACCTGTTATAAAGATTTGGTATAACCGCTTTCCGCAAGAGAAATCCTTCGTCACTACTCGTTTCCAATACTAGTTATTGCATTTTGTTGTCAAAATAACTGCGACCTGATTTCCGCAGCTGAAAGTGACCTCACGGTGTTTGTTTCTGCAAGTATACAAGGGAATGAAGTTGAAGCGATTAATCTTCTTCATTGACATGTAAAGTCAATTTCCTGAAACCACTCCACGTGCATTTTAATCGGTTATAATGCTGCTTATCTGGATAAAAGTGCATTGGCTAGGAATCGATCTCAGGTCTCCCACGTGGAAGTCCAGAATTAAACCACTGAATCACCTATACCACATTCCACTCGAATTTTTTTTACGTGAGATGCATTAATACTCTTCTTTTTTCATTCCGCCAAGATTGCGTGTTCTCTGTATATAGAATCTGACTTTGAAATTTTTTCATCACGATCTGCAGATGATGGTGGGTTCTTTTTTATATTCGCTACAAATTTGCAGTTTATGGTTGTTTAGTTGGATAAAAGTGCATCGGCCGGGAATCGAACCCGGGCCTCCCGCGTGGCAGGCGAGAATTCTACCACTGAACCACCGATGCCTCGTGTGCCTGGTGTGATTTTACGTGAGATGCATGAATACTGATCTTCTTTCAGTAGCGTGTGAGTGAGACTTTTCTGTGTTTCTTATGCTCCTGACTTTCCCATTTTTCTTGAATATCCGAAGATGGACTAAATTGATGATATGCAAGTTATTGGGATGTTTTTAAAATATTTATTCACCTGTTATAAAGATTTGGTAGAACCACTTTCCGCAAGATAAATCCTTCGTCACTACTCGTTTCCAATACTAGTTATTGCATTTTGTTGTCAAAATTACTGCGACCTGATTTCCGCAGCTGAAAGTGACCTCACCGTGTTTGTTTCTGCAAGTATACAAGGGAATGAATTTGAAGCGATTAACCTTCTTCATTGACATGTAAAGTCATTTTCCTGAAACCACTCCACGTGCATTTTAATCGGTTATAATGTTGCTTATCTGGATAAAAGTGCATTGGCCAGGAATCGATCTCAGGTCTCCCACGTGGCAGTCCAGAATTCTACCACTGAATCACCTATACCACATTCCACTCGAATTTTTTTTACGTGAGATGCATGAATACTCTTCTTTTTTCATTCCTCCAAAATTGCGTGTTCTCTGTGTATATAGAATCTGACTTTTTAATTTTTTCATCACGATCTGCAGATGATGGTGGGTTCTTTTTTATATTCGCTACAAATTTGCAGTTTATTGTTGTTTAGTTGGATAAAAGTGCATCGGCCGGGAATCGAACCCGGGCCTCCCGCGTGGCAGGCGAGAATTCTACCACTGAACCACCGATGCCTCGTGTGCCCGGTGTGATTTTACGTGAGATGCATGAATACTGAAAATCTTTCAGTAGCGTGTGAGACTTTTCTGTGTTTCTTAGGCTCCTGACTTTCCCATTTTTCTTGAATATCCGAAGATGGACTAAATTGATGATATGCAAGTTATTGGGATGTTGTTAAAATATTTATTCACCTGTTATAAAGATTTGGTATAACCGCTTTCCGCAAGAGAAATCCTTCGTCACTACTCGTTTCCAATACTAGTTATTGCATTTTGTTGTCAAAATAACTGCGACCTGATTTCCGCAGCTGAAAGTGACCTCACGGTGTTTGTTTCTGCAAGTATACAAGGGAATGAAGTTGAAGCGATTAATCTTCTTCATTGACATGTAAAGTCAATTTCCTAAAACCACTCCACGTGCATTTTAATCGGTTATAATGCTGCTTATCTGGATAAAAGTGCATTGGCTAGGAATCGATCTCAGGTCTCCCACGTGGAAGTCCAGAATTCTACCACTGAATCACCTATACCACATTCCACTCGAATTTTTTTTACGTGAGATGCATTAATACTCTTCTTTTTTCATTCCGCCAAAATTGCGTGTTCTCTGTATATAGAATCTGACTTTTAAATTTTTTCATCACGATCTGCAGATGATGGTGGGTTCTTTTTTATATTCGCTACAAATTTGCAGTTTATGGTTGTTTAGTTGGATAAAAGTGCATCGGCCGGGAATCGAACCCGGGCCACCCGCGTGGCAGGCGAGAATTCTACCACTGAACCACCGATGCCTCGTGTGCCTGGTGTGATTTTACGTGAGATGCATGAATACTGATCTTCTTTCAGTAGCGTGTGAGTGAGACTTTTCTGTGTTTCTTATGCTCCTGACTTTCCCATTTTTCTTGAATATCCGAAGATGGACTAAATTG
Organism: Lethenteron reissneri; assembly: GCF_015708825.2. Lineage (NCBI taxonomy): Eukaryota > Metazoa > Chordata > Hyperoartia > Petromyzontiformes > Petromyzontidae > Lethenteron > Lethenteron reissneri. The sequence goes on along the minus strand of NC_083797.1, from coordinate 13,602,166 downwards.
ATGATATGCAAGTTATTGGGATGTTTTTAAAATATTTATTCACCTGTTATAAAGATTTGGTAGAACCGCTTTCGGCAAGATAAATCCTTCGTCACTACTCGTTTCCAATACTAGTTATTGCATTTTGTTGTCAAAATTACTGCGACCTGATTTCCGCAGCTGAAAGTGACCTCACCGTGTTTGTTTCTGCAAGTATACAAGGGAATGAATTAGAAGCGATTAACCTTCTTCATTGACATGTAAAGTCATTTTCCTGAAACCACTCCACGTGCATTTTAATCGGTTATAATGTTGCTTATCTGGATAAAAGTGCATTGGCCAGGAATCGATCTCAGGTCTCCCACGTGGCAGTCCAGAATTCTACCACTGAATCACCTATACCACATTCCACTCGAATTTTTTTTACGTGAGATGCATTAATACTCTTCTTTTTTCATTCCTCCAAAATTGCGTGTTCTCTGTGTATATAGAATCTGACTTTTTAATTTTTTCATCACGATCTGCAGATGATGGTGGGTTCTTTTTTATATTCGCTACAAATTTGCAGTTTATTGTTGGCGTCTACAAACTAAGTTGCCTCTGTGGTAGCAGTTACATTGGAGAAACCAAACGACATGTCTCGGACCGCATCCGTGAACATAAGGCAGACCTGAAACACGGTAGGACAAACACCTCAGCCGTGGCAGATCACTGTTACAATTCAGTGGGCTCACATGACATTGACTTCTCCAAGACAGAGGTTCTCTGCAAGCCATCTGGCTATCATGAGAGATTCGTTCATGAGGCGATCCACATATACAAACACAGAGACAATTTCAACCGAGAAGATGGATTCTGGCTTAGCAATCATTGGAAGGACGTAATAAACCATTTCAGATCTTAACTGATTGTGTTCACGTTTACGGTGACTTTCAGACCGCGTTCCACTCACTGGCATGGTGCAGTGTGCAGAGTAATGTATGGTGTCGTAATTGTACAGTAAACATATAGCAGTATGATACACATTAGGGTGGGTAGAATAATACATAGTGTTATATTAAAATGGATAAGGCAGCAACTGCAGCAGCAGCAGCAAGTGCAGCAGCAGCAGCAAGTGCAGCAGCAGCAGCAAGTGCAGCAGCAGCAGCAAGTGCAGCAGCAGCAAGTGCAGCAGCAGCAGCAAGTGCAGCAGCAGCAGCAAGTGCAGCAGCAGCAGCAAGTGCAGCAGCAGCAGCAACTGCAGCAGCAGCAGCAACTGCTGCAGCAGCAGTAACTGCAGCTCCCTTTGATGCTGTTAATTCTGCATAATGCACATGCATATGCAGTACTAATCACATTCCTGCATTTCCCATAAATATGCTAAATTCCTTTTGATATGCAAATTCCTTTGTCAATGCGCCCAGCTTATATATATACTCCAAGCTCGTGTGCTGTTTCATTCAGACTCTGTCGCCTCGACGGACCTGGTTTTCACCTGAGGACGGCTGCTTGCGTTGTGGCCGAAACGTCGTGAGAATTGTTTTATTATGTTTTATTTTTATTATTTTATTACTTCCCTTCTACGTGACTTTACCGAAAGAACCAAGAAGATTTCTTCACCTGTTATAAAGATTTGGTAGAACCGCTTTCCGCAAGATAAATCCTTCGTCACTACTCGTTTCCAATACTAGTTATTGCATTTTGTTGTCAAAATAACTGCGACCTGATTTCCGCAGCTGAAAGTGACCTCACCGTGTTTGTTTCTGCAAGTATACAAGGGAATGAATTTGAAGCGATTAACCTTCTTCATTGACATGTAAAGTCATTTTCCTGAAACCACTCCACGTGCATTTTAATCGGTTATAATGTTGCTTATCTGGATAAAAGTGCATTGGCCAGGAATCGATCTCAGGTATCCCACGTGGCAGTCCAGAATTCTACCACTGAATCACCTATACCACATTCCACTCGAATTTTTTTACGTGAGATGCATGATGCATGAATACTCTTCTTTTTTCCATCGTCCAAAATTGCGTTTTCTCTGTGTATATAGAATCTGACTTTTTATTTTTTTCATCACGATCTGCAGATGATGGTGGGTTCTTTTTTATATTCGCTACAAATTTGCAGTTTATTGTTGTTTAGTTGGATAAAAGTGCATCGGCCGGGAATCGAACCCGGGCCTCCCGCGTGGCAGGCGAGAATTCTACCACTGAACCACCGATGCCTCGTGTGCCCGGTGTGATTTTACGTGAGATGCATGAATACTGAAAATCTTTCAGTAGCGTGTGAGACTTTTCTGTGTTTCTTAGGCTCCTGACTTTCCTATTTTTCTTGAATATCCGAAGATGGACTAAATTGATGATATGCAAGTTATTGGGATGTTGTTAAAATATTTCTTCACCTGTTATAAAGATTTGGTATAACCGCTTTCCGCAAGAGAAATCCTTCGTCACTACTCGTTTCCAATACTAGTTTTTGCATTTCGTTGTCACAATTACTGCGACCTGATTTCTGCAGCGGAAAGTGACCTCACCGTGTTTTTTTCTGCAAGTATACAAGGGAATGCATTTGATGCGATTAATATTCTTCATTGACATGGAAAGTTATTTTCTGGAAACCACTCCACGTGCATTTTTATCGGTTATGATGTTGCTTATCTGGATATTAGTGCTTTGGCCAGGAATCGATCCCAGGTCTTCCACGTGGCAGTCCAGAATTCTTCCACTGAATCACCTATACCACATTCCACTCGAATTTTTTTTACGTGAGATGCATTAATACTCTTCTTTTTTCATTCCGCCAAAATTGCGTGTTCTCTGTGTATATAGAATCTGACTTTTTAATTTTTTCATCACGATCTGCAGATGATGGTGGGTTCTTTTTTATATTCGCTACAAATTTGCAGTTTATTGTTGTTTAGTTGGATAAAAGTGCATCGGCCGGGAATCGAACCCGGGCCTCCCGCGTGGCAGGCGAGAATTCTACCACTGAACCACCGATGCCTCGTGTGCCCGGTGTGATTTTACGTGAGATGCATGAATACTGAAAATCTTTCAGTAGCGTGTGAGACTTTTCTGTGTTTCTTAGGCTCCTGACTTTCCCATTTTTCTTGAATATCCGAAGATGGACTAAATTGATGATATGCAAGTTATTGGGATGTTGTTAAAATATTTATTCACCTGTTATAAAGATTTGGTATAACCGCTTTCCGCAAGAGAAATCCTTCGTCACTACTCGTTTCCAATACTAGTTATTGCATTTTGTTGTCAAAATAACTGCGACCTGATTTCCGCAGCTGAAAGTGACCTCACGGTGTTTGTTTCTGCAAGTATACAAGGGAATGAAGTTGAAGCGATTAATCTTCTTCATTGACATGTAAAGTCAATTTCCTGAAACCACTCCACGTGCATTTTAATCGGTTATAATGCTGCTTATCTGGATAAAAGTGCATTGGCTAGGAATCGATCTCAGGTCTCCCACGTGGAAGTCCAGAATTCTACCACTGAATCACCTATACCACATTCCACTCGAATTTTTTTTACGTGAGATTCATTAATACTCTTCTTTTTTCATTCCGCCAAAATTGCGTGTTCTCTGTATATAGAATCTGACTTTTAAATTTTTTCATCACGATCTGCAGATGATGGTGGGTTCTTTTTTATATTCGCTACAAATTTGCAGTTTATGGTTGTTTAGTTGGATAAAAGTGCATCGGCCGGGAATCGAACCCGGGCCTCCCGCGTGGCAGGCGAGAATTCTACCACTGAACCACCGATGCCTCGTGTGCCTGGTGTGATTTTACGTGAGATGCATGAATACTGATCTTCTTTCAGTAGCGTGTGAGTGAGACTTTTCTGTGTTTCTTATGCTCCTGACTTTCCCATTTTTCTTGAATATCCGAAGATGGACTAAATTGATGATATGCAAGTTATTGGGATGTTTTTAAAATATTTATTCACCTGTTATAAAGATTTGGTAGAACCACTTTCCGCAAGATAAATCCTTTGTCACTACTCGTTTCCAATACTAGTTATTGCATTTTGTTGTCAAAATTACTGCGACCTGATTTCCGCAGCTGAAAGTGACCTCACCGTGTTTGTTTCTGCAAGTATACAAGGGAATGAATTTGAAGCGATTAACCTTCTTCATTGACATGTAAAGTCATTTTCCTGAAACCACTCCACGTGCATTTTAATCGGTTATAATGTTGCTTATCTGGATAAAAGTGCATTGGCCAGGAATCGATCTCAGGTCTCCCACGTGGCAGTCCAGAATTCTACCACTGAATCACCTATACCACATTCCACTCGAATTTTTTTTACGTGAGATGCATTAATACTCTTCTTTTTTCATTCCGCCAAAATTGCGTGTTCTCTGTGTATATAGAATCTGACTTTTTAATTTTTTCATCACGATCTGCAGATGATGGTGGGTTCTTTTTTATATTCGCTACAAATTTGCAGTTTATGTTGTTTAGTTGGATAAAAGTGCATCGGCCGGGAATCGAACCCGGGCCTCCCGCGTGGCAGGCGAGAATTCTACCACTGAACCACCGATGCCTCGTGTGCCCGGTGTGATTTTACGTGAGATGCATGAATACTGAAAATCTTTCAGTAGCGTGTGAGACTTTTCTGTGTTTCTTAGGCTCCTGACTTTCCCATTTTTCTTGAATATCCGAAGATGGACTAAATTGATGATATGCAAGTTATTGGGATGTTGTTAAAATATTTATTCACCTGTTATAAAGATTTGGTATAACCGCTTTCCGCAAGAGAAATCCTTCGTCACTACTCGTTTCCAATACTAGTTATTGCATTTTGTTGTCAAAATAACTGCGACCTGATTTCCGCAGCTGAAAGTGACCTCACGGTGTTTGTTTCTGCAAGTATACAAGGGAATGAAGTTGAAGCGATTAATCTTCTTCATTGACATGTAAAGTCAATTTCCTGAAACCACTCCACGTGCATTTTAATCGGTTATAATGTTGCTTATCTGGATAAAAGTGCATTGGCCAGGAATCGATCTCAGGTCTCCCACGTGGAAGTCCAGAATTCTACCACTGAATCACCTATACCACATTCCACTCGAATTTGTTTTACGTGAGATGCATTAATACTCTTCTTTTTTCATTCCGCCAAAATTGCGTGTTCTCTGTGTATATAGAATCTGACTTTTTAATTTTTTCATCACGATCTGCAGATGATGGTGGGTTCTTTTTTATATTCGCTACAAATTTGCAGTTTATTGTTGTTTAGTTGGATAAAAGTGCATCGGCCGGGAATCGAACCCGGGCCTCCCGCGTGGCAGGCGAGAATTCTACCACTGAACCACCGATGCCTCGTGTGCCTGGTGTGATTTTACGTGAGATGCATGAATACTGATCTTCTTTCAGTAGCGTGTGAGTGAGACTTTTCTGTGTTTCTTATGCTCCTGACTTTCCCATTTTTCTTGAATATCCGAAGATGGACTAAATTGATGATATGCAAGTTATTGGGATGTTGTTAAAATATTTATTCACCTGTTATAAAGATTTGGTATAACCGCTTTCCGCAAGAGAAATCCTTCGTCACTACTCGTTTCCAATACTAGTTATTGCATTTTGTTGTCAAAATAACTGCGACCTGATTTCCGCAGCTGAAAGTGACCTCACGGTGTTTGTTTCTGCAAGTATACAAGGGAATGAAGTTGAAGCGATTAATCTTCTTCATTGACATGTAAAGTCAATTTCCTGAAACCACTCCACGTGCATTTTAATCGGTTATAATGTTGCTTATCTGGATAAAAGTGCATTGGCCAGGAATCGATCTCAGGTCTCCCACGTGGAAGTCCAGAATTCTACCACTGAATCACCTATACCACATTCCACTCGAATTTTTTTTTACGTGAGATGCATTAATACTCTTCTTTTTTCATTCCGCCAAAATTGCGTGTTCTCTGTGTATATAGAATCTGACTTTTTAATTTTTTCATCACGATCTGCAGATGATGGTGGGTTCTTTTTTATATTCGCTACAAATTTGCAGTTTATGGTTGTTTAGTTGGATAAAAGTGCATCGGCCGGGAATCGAACCCGGGCCTCCCGCGTGGCAGGCGAGAATTCTACCACTGAACCACCGATGCCTCGTGTGCCTGGTGTGATTTTACGTGAGATGCATGAATACTGATCTTCTTTCAGTCGCGTGTGAGACTTTTCTGTGTTTCTTATGCTCCTGACTTTCCCATTTTTCTTGAATATCCGAAGATGGACTAAATTGATGATATGCAAGTTATTGGGATGTTTTAAAAATATTTATTCACCTGTTATAAAGATTTGGTAGAACCGCTTTCCGCAAGATAAATCCTTCGTCACTACTCGTTTCCAATACTAGTTATTGCATTTTGTTGTCAAAATTACTGCGACCTGATTTCCGCAGCTGAAAGTGACCTCACCGTGTTTGTTTCTGCAAGTATACAAGGGAATGAATTTGAAGCGATTAACCTTCTTCATTGACATGTAAAGTCATTTTCCTGAAACCACTCCACGTGCATTTTAATCGGTTATAATGTTGCTTATCTGGATAAAAGTGCATTGGCCAGGAATCGATCTCAGGTCTCCCACGTGGCAGTCCAGAATTCTACCACTGAATCACCTATACCACATTCCACTCGAATTTTTTTTACGTGAGATGCATTAATACTCTTCTTTTTTCATTCCTCCAAAATTGCGTGTTCTCTGTGTATATAGAATCTGACTTTTTAATTTTTTCATCACGATCTGCAGATGATGGTGGGTTCTTTTTTATATTCGCTACAAATTTGCAGTTTATTGTTGTTTAGTTGGATAAAAGTGCATCGGCCGGGAATCGAACCCGGGCCTCCCGCGTGGCAGGCGAGAATTCTACCACTGAACCACCGATGCCTCGTGTGCCTGGTGTGATTTTACGTGAGATCCATGAATACTGAACTTCTTTCAGTCGCGTGTGAGACTTTTCTGTGTTTCTTAGGCTCCTGACTTTCCCATTTTTCTTGAATATCCGAAGATGGACTAAATTGATGATATGCAAGTTATTGGGATGTTGTTAAAATATTTATTCACCTGTTATAAAGATTTGGTATAACCGCTTTCCGCAAGAGAAATCCTTCGTCACTACTCGTTTCCAATACTAGTTATTGCATTTTGTTGTCAAAATAACTGCGACCTGATTTCCGCAGCTGAAAGTGACCTCACGGTGTTTGTTTCTGCAAGTATACAAGGGAATGAAGTTGAAGCGATTAATCTTCTTCATTGACATGTAAAGTCAATTTCCTGAAACCACTCCACGTGCATTTTAATCGGTTATAATGTTGCTTATCTGGATAAAAGTGCAATTGGCCAGGAATCGATCTCAGGTCTCCCACGTGGAAGTCCAGAATTCTACCACTGAATCACCTATACCACATTCCACTCGAATTTTTTTTACGTGAGATGCATTAATACTCTTCTTTTTTCATTCCGCCAAAATTGCGTGTTCTCTGTGTATATAGAATCTGACTTTTTAATTTTTTCATCACGATCTGCAGATGATGGTGGGTTCTTTTTCATATTCGCTACAAATTTGCAGTTTATTGTTGTTTAGTTGGATAAAAGTGCATCGGCCGGGAATCGAACCCGGGCCTACCCGCGTGGCAGGCGAGAATTCTACCACTGAACCACCGATGCCTCGTGTGCCCGGTGTGATTTTACGTGAGATGCATGAATACTGAAAATCTTTCAGTAGCGTGTGAGACTTTTCTGTGTTTCCTAGGCTCCTGACTTTCCCATTTTTCTTGAATATCCGAAGATGGACTAAATTGATGATATGCAAGTTATTGGGATGTTGTTAAAATATTTCTTCACCTGTTATAAAGATTTGGTATAACCGCTTTCCGCAAGAGAAATCCTTCGTCACTACTCGTTTCCAATACTAGTTATTGCATTTTGTTGTCAAAATAACTGCGACCTGATTTCCGCAGCTGAAAGTGACCTCACGGTGTTTGTTTCTGCAAGTATACAAGGGAATGAAGTTGAAGCGATTAATCTTCTTCATTGACATGTAAAGTCAATTTCCTGAAACCACTCCACGTGCATTTTAATCGGTTATAATGTTGCTTATCTGGATAAAAGTGCATTGGCCAGGAATCGATCTCAGGTCTCCCACGTGGAAGTCCAGAATTCTACCACTGAATCACCTATACCACATTCCACTCGAATTTTTTTTACGTGAGATGCATTAATACTCTTCTTTTTTCATTCCGCCAAAATTGCGTGTTCTCTGTGTATATAGAATCTGACTTTTTAATTTTTTCATCACGATCTGCAGATGATGGTGGGTTCTTTTTTATATTCGCTACAAATTTGCAGTTTAGTTGGATAAAAGTGCATCGGCCGGGAATCGAACCCGGGCCTCCCGCGTGGCAGGCGAGAATTCTACCACTGAACCACCGATGCCTCGTGTGCCCGGTGTGATTTTACGTGAGATGCATGAATACTGAAAATCTTTCAGTAGCGTGTGAGACTTTTCTGTGTTTCTTAGGCTCCTGACTTTCCCATTTTTCTTGAATATCCGAAGATGGACTAAATTGATGATATGCAAGTTATTGGGATGTTGTTAAAATATTTATTCACCTGTTATAAAGATTTGGTATAAACGCTTTCCGCAAGATAAATCCTTCGTCACTACTCGTTTCCAATACTAGTTATTGCATTTTGTTGTCAAAATAACTGCGACCTGATTTCCGCAGCTGAAAGTGACCTCACGGTGTTTGTTTCTGCAAGTATACAAGGGAATGAAGTTGAAGCGATTAATCTTCTTCATTGACATGTAAAGTCAATTTCCTGAAACCACTCCACGTGCATTTTAATCGGTTATAATGCTGCTTATCTGGATAAAAGTGCATTGGCTAGGAATCGATCTCAGGTCTCCCACGTGGAAGTCCAGAATTCTACCACTGAATCACCTATACCACATTCCACTCGAATTTTTTTTACGTGAGATGCATTAATACTCTTCTTTTTTCATTCCGCCAAAATTGCGTGTTCTCTGTATATAGAATCTGACTTTTACATTTTTTCATCACGATCTGCAGATGATGGTGGGTTCTTTTTTATATTCGCTACAAATTTGCAGTTTATGGTTGTTTAGTTGGATAAAAGTGCATCGGCCGGGAATCGAACCCGGGCCTCCCGCGTGGCAGGCGAGAATTCTACCACTGAACCACCGATGCCTCGTGTGCCCGGTGTGATTTTACGTGAGATGCATGAATACTGAAAATCTTTCAGTAGCGTGTGAGACTTTTCTGTGTTTCTTAGGCTCCTGACTTTCCCATTTTTCTTGAATATCCGAAGATGGACTAAATTGATGATATGCAAGTTATTGGGATGTTGTTAAAATATTTATTCACCTGTTATAAAGATTTGGTATAAACGCTTTCCGCAAGATAAATCCTTCGTCACTACTCGTTTCCAATACTAGTTATTGCATTTTGTTGTCAAAATAACTGCGACCTGATTTCCGCAGCTGAAAGTGACCTCACGGTGTTTGTTTCTGCAAGTATACAAGGGAATGAAGTTGAAGCGATTAATCTTCTTCATTGACATGTAAAGTCAATTTCCTGAAACCACTCCACGTGCATTTTAATCGGTTATAATGCTGCTTATCTGGATAAAAGTGCATTGGCTAGGAATCGATCTCAGGTCTCCCACGTGGAAGTCCAGAATTCTACCACTGAATCACCTATACCACATTCCACTCGAATTTTTTTTACGTGAGATGCATTAATACTCTTCTTTTTTCATTCCGCCAAAATTGCGTGTTCTCTGTATATAGAATCTGACTTTTAAATTTTTTCATCACGATCTGCAGATGATGGTGGGTTCTTTTTTATATTCGCTACAAATTTGCAGTTTATGGTTGTTTAGTTGGATAAAAGTGCATCGGCCGGGAATCGAACCCGGGCCTCCCGCGTGGCAGGCGAGAATTCTACCACTGAACCACCGATGCCTCGTGTGCCTGGTGTGATTTTACGTGAGATGCATGAATACTGAAAATCTTTCAGTAGCGTGTGAGACTTTTCTGTGTTTCTTAGGCTCCTGACTTTCCCATTTTTCTTGAATATCCGAAGATGGACTAAATTGATGATATGCAAGTTATTGGGATGTTGTTAAAATATTTCTTCACCTGTTATAAAGATTTGGTATAACCGCTTTCCGCAAGAGAAATCCTTCGTCACTACTCGTTTCCAATACTAGTTATTGCATTTTGTTGTCAAAATAACTGCGACCTGATTTCCGCAGCTGAAAGTGACCTCACGGTGTTTGTTTCTGCAAGTATACAAGGGAATGAAGTTGAAGCGATTAATCTTCTTCATTGACATGTAAAGTCAATTTCCTGAAACCACTCCACGTGCATTTTAATCGGTTATAATGTTGCTTATCTGGATAAAAGTGCATTGGCCAGGAATCGATCTCAGGTCTCCCACGTGGAAGTCCAGAATTCTACCACTGAATCACCTATACCACATTCCACTCGAATTTTTTTTACGTGAGATGCATTAATACTCTTCTTTTTTCATTCCGCCAAAATTGCGTGTTCTCTGTGTATATAGAATCTGACTTTTTAATTTTTTCATCACGATCTGCAGATGATGGTGGGTTCTTTTTTATATTCGCTACAAATTTGCAGTTTATTGTTGTTTAGTTGGATAAAAGTGCATCGGCCGGGAATCGAACCCGGGCCTCCCGCGTGGCAGGCGAGAATTCTACCACTGAACCACCGATGCCTCGTGTGCCCGGCGTGATTTTACGTGAGATGCATGAATACTGAAAATCTTTCAGTAGCGTGTGAGACTTTTCTGTGTTTCTTAGGCTCCTGACTTTCCCATTTTTCTTGAATATCCGAAGATTGACTAAATTGATGATATGCAAGTTATTGGGATGTTGTTAAAATATTTATTCACCTGTTATAAAGATTTGGTATAACCGCTTTCCGCAAGATAAATCCTTCGTCACTACTCGTTTCCAATACTAGTTATTGCATTTTGTTGTCAAAATAACTGCGACCTGATTTCCGCAGCTGAAAGTGACCTCACGGTGTTTGTTTCTGCAAGTATACAAGGGAATGAAGTTGAAGCGATTAATCTTCTTCATTGACATGTAAAGTCAATTTCCTGAAACCACTCCACGTGCATTTTAATCGGTTATAATGCTGCTTATCTGGATAAAAGTGCATTGGCTAGGAATCGATCTCAGGTCTCCCACGTGGAAGTCCAGAATTCTACCACTGAATCACCTATACCACATTCCACTCGAATTTTTTTTACGTGAGATGCATTAATACTCTTCTTTTTTCATTCCGCCAAAATTGCGTGTTCTCTGTATATAGAATCTGACTTTTAAATTTTTTCATCACGATCTGCAGATGATGGTGGGTTCTTTTTTATATTCGCTACAAATTTGCAGTTTATGGTTGTTTAGTTGGATAAAAGTGCATCGGCCGGGAATCGAACCCGGGCCTCCCGCGTGGCAGGCGAGAATTCTACCACTGAACCACCGATGCCTCGTGTGCCTGGTGTGATTTTACGTGAGATGCATGAATACTGATCTTCTTTCAGTAGCGTGTGAGTGAGACTTTTCTGTGTTTCTTATGCTCCTGACTTTCCCATTTTTCTTGAATATCCGAAGATGGACTAAATTGATGATATGCAAGTTATTGGGATGTTGTTAAAATATTTATTCACCTGTTATAAAGATTTGGTATAACCGCTTTCCGCAAGAGAAATCCTTCGTCACTACTCGTTTCCAATACTAGTTATTGCATTTTGTTGTCAAAATAACTGCGACCTGATTTCCGCAGCTGAAAGTGACCTCACGGTGTTTGTTTCTGCAAGTATACAAGGGAATGAAGTTGAAGCGATTAATCTTCTTCATTGACATGTAAAGTCAATTTCCTGAAACCACTCCACGTGCATTTTAATCGGTTATAATGTTGCTTATCTGGATAAAAGTGCATTGGCCAGGAATCGATCTCAGGTCTCCCACGTGGAAGTCCAGAATTCTACCACTGAATCACCTATACCACATTCCACTCGAATTTTTTTTACGTGAGATGCATTAATACTCTTCTTTTTTCATTCCGCCAAAATTGCGTGTTCTCTGTGTATATAGAATCTGACTTTTTAATTTTTTCATCACGATCTGCAGATGATGGTGGGTTCTTTTTCATATTCGCTACAAATTTGCAGTTTATTGTTGTTTAGTTGGATAAAAGTGCATCGGCCGGGAATCGAACCCGGGCCTACCCGCGTGGCAGGCGAGAATTCTACCACTGAACCACCGAACCACCGATGCCTCGTGTGCCTGGTGTGATTTTACGTGAGATGCATGAATACTGAACTTCTTTCAGTCGCGTGTGAGACTTTTCTGTGTTTCTTAGGCTCCTGAATTTCCCATTTTTCATGAATATCCGAAGATGAAGATGGACTAAATTGATTATATGCAAGTTATTGGGATGATGTCAAAATATTTCTTCACCTGTTATAAAGATTTGGTATAACCGCTTTCCGCAAGAGAAATCCTTCGTCACTACTCGTTTCCAATACTAGTTTTTGCATTTCGTTGTCACAATTACTGCGACCTGATTTCTGCAGCGGAAAGTGACCTCACCGTCTTTTTTTCTGCAAGTATACAAGGGAATGCATTTGATGCGATTAATATTCTTCATTGACATGGAAAGTTATTTTCTTGAAACCACTCCACGTGCATTTTTATCGGTTATGATGTTGCTTATCTGGATATTAGTGCTTTGGCCAGGAATCGATCCCAGGTCTTCCACGTGGCAGTCCAGAATTCTTCCACTGAATCACCTATACTACATTCCACTCGAATTTTTTTACGTGCGATGCATGATGCATGAATACTCTTCTTTTTTCCATCGTCCAAAATTGCGTTTTCTCTTTGTATATAGAATCTGACTTTTTAATTTTTTCATCACGATCTGCAGATGATGGTGGGTTCTTTTTTATATTCGCTACAAATTTGCAGTTTATTGTTGTTTAGTTGGATAAAAGTGCATCGGCCGGGAATCGAACCCGGGCCTCCCGCGTGGCAGGCGAGAATTCTACCACTGAACCACCGATGCCTCGTGTGCCCGGTGTGATTTTACGTGAGATGCATGAATACTGAAAATCTTTCAGTAGCGTGTGAGACTTTTCTGTGTTTCTTAGGCTCCTGACTTTCCCATTTTTCTTGAATATCCGAAGATGGACTAAATTGATGATATGCAAGTTATTGGGATGTTGTTAAAATATTTCTTAACCTGTTATAAAGATTTGGTATAACCGCTTTCCGCAAGAGAAATCCTTCGTCACTACTCGTTTCCAATACTAGTTATTGCATTTTGTTGTCAAAATAACTGCGACCTGATTTCCGCAGCTGAAAGTGACCTCACGGTGTTTGTTTCTGCAAGTATACAAGGGAATGAAGTTGAAGCGATTAATCTTCTTCATTGACATGTAAAGTCAATTTCCTGAAACCACTCCACGTGCATTTTAATCGGTTATAATGCTGCTTATCTGGATAAAAGTGCATTGGCTAGGAATCCATCTCAGGTCTCCCACGTGGAAGTCCAGAATTCTACCACTGAATCACCTATACCACATTCCACTCGAATTTTTTTTTACGTGAGATGCATTAATACTCTTCTTTTTTCATTCCGCCAAAATTGCGTGTTCTCTGTATATAGAATCTGACTTTTAAATTTTTTCATCACGATCTGCAGATGATGGTGGGTTCTTTTTTATATTCGCTACAAATTTGCAGTTTATGGTTGTTTAGTTGGATAAAAGTGCATCGGCCGGGAATCGAACCCGGGCCTCCCGCGTGGCAGGCGAGAATTCTACCACTGAACCACCGATGCCTCGTGTGCCTGGTGTGATTTTACGTGAGATGCATGAATACTGATCTTCTTTCAGTAGCGTGTGAGTGAGACTTTTCTGTGTTTCTTATGCTCCTGACTTTCCCATTTTTCTTGAATATCCGAAGATGGACTAAATTGATGATATGCAAGTTATTGGGATGTTGTTAAATATTTATTCACCTGAACTTGAACTTGGTGTGATTTTACGTGAGATGCATGAATACTGAACTTCTTTCAGTCGCGTGTGAGACTTTTCTGTGTTTCTTAGGCTCCTGAATTTCCCATTTTTCATGAATATCCGAAGATGAAGATGGACTAAATTGATTATATGCAAGTTATTGGGATGATGTCAAAATATTTCTTCACCTGTTATAAAGATTTGGTATAACCGCTTTCCGCAAGAGAAATCCTTCGTCACTACTCGTTTCCAATACTAGTTTTTGCATTTCGTTGTCACAATTACTGCGACCTGATTTCTGCAGCGGAAAGTGACCTCACCGTCTTTTTTTCTGCAAGTATACAAGGGAATGCATTTGATGCGATTAATATTCTTCATTGACATGGAAAGTTATTTTCTTGAAACCACTCCACGTGCATTTTTATCGGTTACTAGCTGTACTACCCGGCTTCGCCCGGGACTTGTATCTACCACGGCCGGCCGCCTTTGTCTCCCCAGTGTCGATGTTAATACGCTACAGTAGTTAAGTTACTCGTTTGAGGCAGAGTCGACCTAGGGGAGGTTCAAATAATCGTCACCGGTGGTGGCCGTGAGCGGGAATCGAACTGGGTTTGCCGGGTTGGTAGCGCAGCGTAGCGTTAAGCACTACACCCACCGCTCCTCACACACCACACACGCACAGACACACACACAGACACACACACAGACACACGCAGACACACACAGACAGAAACACACACACAGACAGCACGCTAACCACTACACTACCGCTCCCCACACACCACACACGCACACACACAGACACACACACAGACACACACACAGACACACACACACAGACACACACACACAGACACAGGCAGCACGCTAAGTACTACACTACCGTTCCCCCTACACAACACACGCGCGCGCGTCCATAGGTACACATACACGCGCTTGCTGCAGACACACACGACTTTCAGGGTGCATACGGCAGTAAACGACTGAAATAATAAAGCGGCAATGCTGTGTAAGGAACGCCTTAGACCCGCATTATACATTTGTGTAATGCGAGCGTATACACACAAACACACACACAATACACACACACATACATGCAGACACACAGACAGACACATAACACACATACATACACACACATACAAACACAGAAACACATACACACACATACATAGACACACACATACATACACACAAACACATCCACAGACGTACATACACACATACATACAGGCACGCAGACATACACATAAACACATACAAAAAAACCCACATACATACACACACACATACATACACACAAACACATGCACACACATACATACACACATGCATAAAGACACACAGACATACACATAAACACATACACACATACACATGACCCGGCTTCGCCCGGGACTTGGATCCACCACGGCGGCAAAACCGACATACATACACACACAGACATACACACAAACACATACACACACATACATACATACACACATGCATACAGACACACAGACATACACATAAACACATACACATGACCCGGCTTCGCCCGGGACTTGGATCCACCACGGCGGCAAAACCGACATACATACACACACAGACATACACACAAACACATACACACACATACATACACACATGCATACAGACACACAGACATACACATAAACACATACACATGACCCGGCTTCGCCCGGGACTTGGATCTACCACGCCCAGCCGCCTTTGTCTCCCAAGTGCCGATGTTAATACGCCACACCAGTTACTCGTTTGAGGCTGAGTGGACCTAGGGGAGGTTCAAATAATCGTCACCGGTGGTGGCCGTGAGCGGGAATGGAACTGGGTTCGCCGGGTTGGTAGCGCAGCGTAGCGTTAAGCACTACACCCACCGCTCCTCACACACCACACACGCACAGACACACACACAGACACACGCAGACACACACAGACAGACACAGACAGACACACACACACACAGACACACAGACAGCACGCTAAGCACTACACTACCGCCCCCCACACACCACACACACACACACACAGACACACACACAGACACACGCAGACACACACAGACAGACACAGACAGACACACACACACACAGACACAGACAGCACGCTAAGCACTACACTACCGTTCCCCCTACACAACACACGCGCGCGCGTCCATAGGTACACATACACGCGCTTGCTGCAGACACACACGACTTTCAGGGTGCGTAAGGCAGTAAACGACTGAAATAATAAAGCGGCAATGCTGTGCGAGGAACGCCTTAGACCAGCAACACATTTGTGTAATGCGAGCGTAAACACACAAACACATACAAACACATACACACACATACATACACACACATACACACAAACACATACACACAGACATACACATACACACAAACACACACATACATGCACACAAACACATACACAATACACACACACATACATGCAGACACAGACAGACACATAACACACATACATACACACACATACACACACAAAGATAGACACACACATACATAGACACACACATACATACACACAAACACATGCACACATGTACATACACACATACATAGAGACACGCAGACATACACATAAAGACATAAAAAAACCCACATACATACACACACACATACACACAAACACATACATACACATACATACACACATACATAGAGACACACAGACATACACATAAACACAAACACACATACACATGACCCGGCTTCGCCCGGGACTTGGATCCACGATGCCCCGCCGCCTTTGTCTCCCCAGTGACGATGTTCACACACGACAGCAGTTACGCTTTTGAGGCTGAGTGGACCTAGGGGAGGGCCAGGTCCGTTTCAAATAATCGTCAGCGGTGGTGGGCGTGAGTTGGAATCGAACTGGGGTCGCTCAAGCAGCTTAATGACTGTTTGTACAAAGAACATATAAAGAATCGATTATAATAACCAGGCAAGAGTCCACATTATAGACTGCCAGTACACGCACTCAGCTTCATAAGCAGGCTAGAGTGTACATGATAGAGTGGCAGTACGCTCACCGAGCTTAATAAGCAGGCTACAGTGTACATGATAGACTGGCAGTACGCTCACCCAGCTTAATGAGTATTTGTACAGTGAACATTAAAGTAATCGATTGTTGGCGCGTTGGGTTTAAAAGTAATATTAATAGCACACATTGTGGTGGGGGTGTAGTGAAGAGTAGGAAAAACTTTGATGAATATACCTCAGAGTGGCGTGGTGGGTGTCGAGGCCTAGTAGCGTGCAAAGCCTGCGGCCTCGCCTAAAATTGTCGGCTTGGAAGAGGCAGGGTACGGGTGGCGTTCCTTCCCCCCCCCCTAGCGCTCCAACAATACTGTGTAATGGCTATTATTTAATTAAATACGGAGCTTATGAAAGTGGCGAAGGCGTGGCTAGCCGTTGGCAGGGGCAACCGCCGTCCAATGAAAGTGCGTATGGGCCAAAGTCCACACACACACACACAGACAGACAGACATGAACGATTTTATATATATATAGACTAGCTGTACTACACGGCTTCGCCCGGGACTTGTATCTACCACGGCCGGCCGCCTTTGTCTCCCCAGTGGCGATGTTAATACGCTACAGTAGTTAAGTTACTCGTTTGAGGCAGAGTCGACCTAGGGGAGGTTCAAATAATCGTCACCGGTGGTGGCCGTGAGCGGGAATCGAACTGGGTTTGCCGGGTTGGTAGCGCAGCGTAGCGTTAAGCACTACACCCACCGCTCCTCACACACCACACACGCACAGACACACACACAGACACACACACAGACACACGCAGACACACACAGACAGAAACACACACACAGACAGCACGCTAACCACTACACTACCGCTCCCCACACACCACACACGCACACACACAGACACACACACAGACACACACACAGACACACACACACAGACACACACACACAGACACAGGCAGCACGCTAAGCACTACACTACCGTTCCCCCTACACAACACACGCGCGCGCGTCCATAGGTACACATACACGCGCTTGCTGCAGACACACACGACTTTCAGGGTGCATACGGCAGTAAACGACTGAAATAATAAAGCGGCAATGCTGTGTAAGGAACGCCTTAGACCCGCATTATACATTTGTGTAATGCGAGCGTAAACACACAAACACACACACAATACACACACACATACATGCAGACACACAGACAGACACATAACACACATACATACACACACATACAAACACAGAAACACATACACACACATACATAGACACACACATACATACACACAAACACATCCACAGACGTACATACACACATACATACAGGCACGCAGACATACACATAAACACATACAAAAAAACCCACATACATACACACACACATACATACACACAAACACATGCACACACATACATACACACATGCATAAAGACACACAGACATACACATAAACACATACACACATACACATGACCCGGCTTCGCCCGGGACTTGGATCCACCACGGCGGCAAAACCGACATACATACACACACAGACATACACACAAACACATACACACACATACATACATACACACATGCATACAGACACACAGACATACACATAAACACATACACATGACCCGGCTTCGCCCGGGACTTGGATCCACCACGGCGGCAAAACCGACATACATACACACACAGACATACACACAAACACATACACACACATACATACACACATGCATACAGACACACAGACATACACATAAACACATACACATGACCCGGCTTCGCCCGGGACTTGGATCTACCACGCCCAGCCGCCTTTGTCTCCCAAGTGCCGATGTTAATACGCCACACCAGTTACTCGTTTGAGGCTGAGTGGACCTAGGGGAGGTTCAAATAATCGTCACCGGTGGTGGCCGTGAGCGGGAATGGAACTGGGTTCGCCGGGTTGGTAGCGCAGCGTAGCGTTAAGCACTACACCCACCGCTCCTCACACACCACACACGCACAGACACACACACAGACACACGCAGACACACACAGACAGACACAGACAGACACACACACACACAGACACACAGACAGCACGCTAAGCACTACACTACCGCCCCCCACACACCACACACACACACACACAGACACACACACAGACACACGCAGACACACACAGACAGACACAGACAGACACACACACACACAGACACAGACAGCACGCTAAGCACTACACTACCGTTCCCCCTACACAACACACGCGCGCGCGTCCATAGGTACACATACACGCGTTTGCTGCAGACACACACGACTTTCAGGGTGCGTAAGGCAGTAAACGACTGAAATAATGAAGCGGCAATGCTGTGCGAGGAACGCCTTAGACCAGCAACACATTTGTGTAATGCGAGCGTAAACACACAAACACATACAAACACATACACACACATACATACACACACATACACACAAACACATACACACAGACATACACATACACACAAACACACACATACATGCACACAAACACATACACAATACACACACACATACATGCAGACACAGACAGACACATAACACACATACATACACACACATACACACACAAAGATAGACACACACATACATAGACACACACATACATACACACAAACACATGCACACACGTACATACACACATACATAGAGACACGCAGACATACACATAAAGACATAAAAAAAACCCACATACATACACAAAGATAAAGATCCCCCGTATAGCCTGAACAGACTGTAGGGGCAAGTGCTGTTAGCGAGCACCTATGAAGGCCGGAACGGTACACGAGGGGGTGGGTGGCCAGCACCACGCCCGACCGCCTTTGTCTCCCTAGTGGCGATGTTTACACACCGCACCAGGTACTCATTTAAGGCTGAGTCGACCTAGGGGAGGCCCAGGACCGGTTCAGATATTCGTCACTGGTGTTAGCCGTGAGCGGGAATCGAACCCGGGTCGCCAGGTTCATAGCGCAGCGCGCTAACCGCTACACTACCGCTCCTCACATATACATACATACATACACACATACACACAAACACATACATACACATACATACACACATACATAGAGACACACAGACATACACATAAACACAAACACACATACACATGACCCGGCTTCGCCCGGGACTTGGATCCACGATGCCCCGCCGCCTTTGTCTCCCCAGTGACGATGTTCACACACGACAGCAGTTACGCTTTTGAGGCTGAGTGGACCTAGGGGAGGGCCAGGTCCGTTTCAAATAATCGTCAGCGGTGGTGGGCGTGAGTTGGAATCGAACTGGGGTCGCTCAAGCAGCTTAATGACTGTTTGTACAAAGAACATATAAAGAATCGATTATAATAACCAGGCAAGAGTCCACATTATAGACTGCCAGTACACGCACTCAGCTTCATAAGCAGGCTAGAGTGTACATGATAGAGTGGCAGTACGCTCACCGAGCTTAATAAGCAGGCTACAGTGTACATGATAGACTGGCAGTACGCTCACCCAGCTTAATGAGTATTTGTACAGTGAACATTAAAGTAATCGATTGTTGGCGCGTTGGGTTTAAAAGTAATATTAATAGCACACATTGTGGTGGGGGTGTAGTGAAGAGTAGGAAAAACTTTGATGAATATACCTCAGAGTGGCGTGGTGGGTGTCGAGGCCTAGTAGCGTGCAAAGCCTGCGGCCTCGCCTAAAATTGTCGGCTTGGAAGAGGCAGGGTACGGGTGGCGTTCCTTCCCCCCCCCCCTAGCGCTCCAACAATACTGTGTAATGGCTATTATTTAATTAAATACGGAGCATATGAAAGTGGCGAAGGCGTGGCTAGCCGTTGGCAGGGGCAACCGCCGTCCAATGAAACTGCAGCCCTTGGCGAAGGCGTGGCTAGCCGTTGCCAGGTCCAATGAAAGCGGCGAAGGCGTGGCTAGCCGTTGCCAGGGGCAACCGCCGTCCAATGAAAGTGCGTATGGGCCAAAGTCCACACACACACACACAGACAGACAGACATGAACGATTTTATATATATAGACTAGCTGTACTACCCGGCTTCGCCCGGGACTTGTATCTACCACGGCCGGCCGCCTTTGTCTCCCCAGTGGCGATGTTAATACGCTACAGTAGTTAAGTTACTCGTTTGAGGCAGAGTCGACCTAGGGGAGGTTCAAATAATCGTCACCGGTGGTGGCCGTGAGCGGGAATCGAACTGGGTTTGCCGGGTTGGTAGCGCAGCGTAGCGTTAAGCACTACACCCACCGCTCCTCACACACCACACACGCACAGACACACACACAGACACACACACAGACACACGCAGACACACACAGACAGAAACACACACACAGACAGCACGCTAACCACTACACTACCGCTCCCCACACACCACACACGCACACACACAGACACACACACAGACACACACACAGACACACACACACAGACACACACAGACACAGGCAGCACGCTAAGCACTACACTACCGTTCCCCCTACACAACACACGCGCGCGCGTCCATAGGTACACATACACGCGCTTGCTGCAGACACACACGACTTTCAGGGTGCATACGGCAGTAAACGACTGAAATAATAAAGCGGCAATGCTGTGTAAGGAACGCCTTAGACCCGCATTATACATTTGTGTAATGCGAGCGTAAACACACAAACACACACAAACACATACACAATACACACACACATACATGCAGACACACAGACAGACACATAACACACATACATACACACACATACAAACACAGAAACACATACACACACATACATAGACACACACATACATACACACAAACACATCCACAGACGTACATACACACATACATACAGGCACGCAGACATACACATAAACACATACAAAAAACCCACATACATACACACACACATACATACACACAAACACATGCACACACATACATACACACATGCATACAGACACACAGACATACACATAAACACATACACACATACACATGACCCGGCTTCGCCCGGGACTTGGATCCACCACGGCGGCAAAACCGACATACATACACACACAGACATACACACAAACACATACACACACATACATACACACATGCATACAGACACACAGACATACACATAAACACATACACATGACCCGGCTTCGCCCGGGACTTGGATCCACCACGGCGGCAAAACCGACATACATACACACACAGACATACACACAAACACATACACACACATACATACACACATGCATACAGACACACAGACATACACATAAACACATACACATGACCCGGCTTCGCCCGGGACTTGGATCTACCACGCCCAGCCGCCTTTGTCTCCCAAGTGCCGATGTTAATACGCCACACCAGTTACTCGTTTGAGGCTGAGTGGACCTAGGGGAGGTTCAAATAATCGTCACCGGTGGTGGCCGTGAGCGGGAATGGAACTGGGTTCGCCGGGTTGGTAGCGCAGCGTAGCGTTAAGCACTACACCCACCGCTCCTCACACACCACACACGCACAGACACACACACAGACACACGCAGACACACACAGACAGACACAGACAGACACACACACACACAGACACACAGACAGCACGCTAAGCACTACACTACCGCTCCCCACACACCACACACGCACACACACAGACACACACACAGACACACGCAGACACACACAGACAGACACAGACAGACACACACACACACAGACACAGACAGCACGCTAAGCACTACACTACCGTTCCCCCTACACAACACACGCGCGCGCGTCCATAGGTACACATACACGCGCTTGCTGCAGACACACACGACTTTCAGGGTGCGTAAGGCAGTAAACGACTGAAATAATAAAGCGGCAATGCTGTGCGAGGAACGCCTTAGACCAGAAACACATTTGTGTAATGCGAGCGTAAACACACAAACACATACAAACACATACACACACATACATACACACACATACACACAAACACATACACACAGACATACACATGCACACAAACACACACATACATGCACACAAACACATACACAATGCACACACACATACATGCAGACACAGACAGACACATAACACACATACATACACACACATACACACACAAAGATAGACACACACATACATAGACACACACATACATACACACAAACACATGCACACACGTACATACACACATACATAGAGACACGCAGACATACACATAAAGACATAAAAAAAACCCACATACATACACACACACATACACACAAACACATACATACACATACATACACACATACATAGAGACACACAGACATACACATAAACTCAAACACACATACACATGACCCGGCTTCGCCCGGGACTTGGATCCACGATGCCCCGCCGCCTTTGTCTCCCCAGTGACGATGTTCACACACGACAGCAGTTACGCTTTTGAGGCTGAGTGGACCTAGGGGAGGGCCAGGTCCGTTTCAAATAATCGTCAGCGGTGGTGGGCGTGAGTTGGAATCGAACTGGGGTCGCTCAAGCAGCTTAATGACTGTTTGTACAAAGAACATATAAAGAATCGATTATAATAACCAGGCAAGAGTCCACATTATAGACTGCCAGTACACGCACTCAGCTTCATAAGCAGGCTAGAGTGTACATGATAGAGTGGCAGTATGCTCACCGAGCTTAATAAGCAGGCTACAGTGTACATGATAGACTGGCAGTACGCTCACCCAGCTTAATGAGTATTTGTACAGTGAACATTAAAGTAATCGATTGTTGGCGCGTTGGGTTTAAAAGTAATATTAATAGCACACATTGTGGTGGGGGTGTAGTGAAGAGTAGGAAAAACTTTGATGAATTTACCTCAGAGTGGCGTGGTGGGTGTCGAGGCCTAGTAGCGTGCAAAGCCTGCGGCCTCGCCTAAAATTGTCGGCTTGGAAGAGGCAGGGTACGGGTGGCGTTCCTTCCCCCCCCCCCCTAGCGCTCCAACAATACTGTGTAATGGCTATTATTTAATTAAATACGGAGCTTATGAAAGTGGCGAAGGCGTGGCTAGCCGTTGGCAGGGGCAACCGCCGTCCAATGAAACTGCAGCCCTTGGCGAAGGCGTGGCTAGCCGTTGCCAGGTCCAATTAAGCGGCGAAGGCGTGGCTAGCCGTTGCCAGGGGCAACCGCCGTCCAATGAAAGTGCGTATGGGCCAAAGTCCACACACACACACACACAGACAGACAGACATGAACGATTTTATATATATAGATGATGTTGCTTATCTGGATATAAGTGCTTTGGCCAGGAATCGATCCCAGGTCTTCCACGTGGCAGTCCAGAATTCTTCCTCTGAATCACCTATACCACATTCCACTCGAATTTTTTTACGTGAGATGCATGATGCATGAATACTGTTCTTTTTTTCATCGTCCAAAATTGCGTTTTCTCTGTGTATATAGAATCTGACTTTTTATTTTTTTCATCACGATCTGCAGATGATGGTGGGTTCTTTTTTATATTCGCTACAAATTTGCAGTTTATTGTTGTTTCGTTGGATAAAAGTGCATCGGCCGGGAATCGAACCCGGGCCTCCCGCGTGGCAGGCGAGAATTCTACCACTGAACCACCGATGCCTCGTGTGCCCGGTGTGATTTTACGTGAGATGCATGAATACTGAACTTCTTTCAGTCGCGTGTGAGACTTTTCTGTGTTTCTTAGGCTCCTGACTTTCCCATTTTTCTTGAATATCCGAAGATGGACTAAATTGATGATATGCAAGTTATTGGGATGTTGTTAAAATATTTCTTCACCTGTTATAAAGATTTGGTAGTACCGCTTTCCGCAAGAGAAATCCTTCGTCACTACTCGTTTCCAATACTAGTTATTGCATTTTGTTGTCAAAATAACTGCGACCTGATTTCCGCAGCTGAAAGTGACCTCACGGTGTTTGTTTCTGCAAGTATACAAGGGAATGAAGTTGAAGCGATTAATCTTCTTCATTGACATGTAAAGTCATTTTCCTGAAACCACTCCACGTGCATTTTAATCGGTTATAATGTTGCTTATCTGGATAAAAGTGCATTGGCCAGGAATCGATCTCAGGTCTCCCACGTGGAAGTCCAGAATTCTACCACTGAATCACCTATACCACATTCCACTCGAATTTTTTTTACGTGAGATGCATTAATACTCTTCTTTTTTCATTCCGCCAAAATTGCGTGTTTTCTGTGTTTATAGAATCTGACTTTTTAATTTTTTCATCACGATCTGCAGATGATGGTGGGTTCTTTTTTATATTCGCTACAAATTTGCAGTTTATGGTTGTTTAGTTGGATAAAAGTGCATCGGCCGGGAATCGAACCCGGGCCTCCCGCGTGGCAGGCGAGAATTCTACCACTGAACCACCGAACCACCGATGCCTCGTGTGCCTGGTGTGATTTTACGTGAGATGCATGAATACTGAACTTCTTTCAGTCGCGTGTGAGACTTCTGTGTTTCTTAGGCTCCTGAATTTCCCATTTTTCATGAATATCCGAAGATGAAGATGGACTAAATTGATTATATGCAAGTTATTGGGATGATGTCAAAATATTTCTTCACCTGTTATAAAGATTTGGTATAACCGCTTTCCGCAAGAGAAATCCTTCGTCACTACTTGTTTCCAATACTAGTTTTTGCATTTCGTTGTCACAATTACTGCGACCTGATTTCTGCAGCGGAAAGTGACCTCACCGTCTTTTTTTCTGCAAGTATACAAGGGAATGCATTTGATGCGATTAATATTCTTCATTGACATGGAAAGTTATTTTCTTGAAACCACTCCACGTGCATTTTTATCGGTTATGATGTTGCTTATCTGGATAGTAGTGCTTTGGCCAGGAATCGATCCCAGGTCTTCCACGTGGCAGTCCAGAATTCTTCCACTGAATCACCTATACCACTCGAATTTTTTTAAGTGAGATGCATGATGCATGAATACTCTTCTTTTTTCCATCGTCCAAAATTGCGTTTTCTCTTTGTATATAGAATCTGACTTTTTAATTTTTTCATCACGATCTGCAGATGATGGTGGGTTCTTTTTTATATTCGCTACAAATTTGCAGTTTATTGTTGTTTAGTTGGATAAAAGTGCATCGGCCGGGAATCGAACCCGGGCCTCCCGCGTGGCAGGCGAGAAATCTACCACTGAACCACCGATGCCTCGTGTGCCCGGTGTGATTTTACGTGAGATGCATGAATACTGATCTTCTTTCAGTAGCGTGTGAGTGAGACTTTTCTGTGTTTCTTATGCTCCTGACTTACCCATTTTTCTTGAATATCCGAAGATGGACTAAATTGATGATATGCAAGTTATTGGGATGTTTTTAAAATATTTATTCACCTGTTTTAAAGATTTGGTAGAACCACTTTCCGCAAGATAAATCCTTCGTCACTACTCGTTTCCAATACTAGTTATTGCATTTTGTTGTCAAAATTACTGCGACCTGATTTCCGCAGCTGAAAGTGACCTCACCGTGTTTGTTTCTGCAAGTATACAAGGGAATGAATTTGAAGCGATTAACCTTCTTCATTGACATGTAAAGTCATTTTTCTGAAACCACTCCACGTGCATTTTAATCGGTTATAATGTTGCTTATCTGGATAAAAGTGCATTGGCCAGGAATCGATCTCAGGTCTCCCACGTGGCAGTCCAGAATTCTACCACTGAATCACCTATACCACATTCCACTCGAATTTTTTTTACGTGAGATGCATTAATACTCTTCTTTTTTCATTCCTCCAAAATTGCGTGTTCTCTGTGTATATAGAATCTGACTTTTTAATTTTTTCATCACGATCTGCAGATGATGGTGGGTTCTTTTTTATATTCGCTACAAATTTGCAGTTTATTGTTGTTTAGTTGGATAAAAGTGCATCGGCCGGGAATCGAACCCGGGCCTCCCGCGTGGCAGGCGAGAATTCTACCACTGAACCACCGATGCCTCGTGTGCCTGGTGTGATTTTACGTGAGATCCATGAATACTGAACTTCTTTCAGTCGCGTGTGAGACTTTTCAGTGTTTCTTAGGCTCCTGACTTTCCCATTTTTCTTGAATATCCGAAGATGGACTAAATTGATGATATGCAAGTTATTGGGATGTTGTTAAAATATTTATTCACCTGTTATAAAGATTTGGTAGAACCGCTTTCCGCAAGATAAATCCTTCGTCACTACTCGTTTCCAATACTAGTTATTGCATTTTGTTGTCAAAATAACTGCGACCTGATTTCCGCAGCTGAAAGTGACCTCACGGTGTTTGTTTCTGCAAGTATACAAGGGAATGAAGTTGAAGCGATTAATCTTCTTCATTGACATGTAAAGTCATTTTCCTGAAACCACTCCACGTGCATTTTAATCGGTTATAATGTTGCTTATCTGGATAAAAGTGCATTGGCCAGGAATCGATCCCAGGTCTTCCACGTGGCAGTCCAGAATTCTTCCACTGAATCACCTATACCACATTCCACTCGAATTTTTTTAAGTGAGATGCATGATGCATGAATACTCTTCTTTTTTCCATCGTCCAAAATTGCGTTTTCTCTTTGTATATAGAATCTGACTTTTTAATTTTTTCATCACGATCTGCAGATGATGGTGGGTTCTTTTTTATATTCGCTACAAATTTGCAGTTTATTGTTGTTTAGTTGGATAAAAGTGCATCGGCCGGGAATCGAACCCGGGCCGATCCGCGTGGCAGGCGAGAATTCTACCACTGAACCACCGATGCCTCGTGTGCCCGGTGTGATTTTACGTGAGATGCATGAATACTGATCTTCTTTCAGTAGCGTGTGAGTGAGACTTTTCTGTGTTTCTTATGCTCCTGACTTTCCCATTTTTCTTGAATATCCGAAGATGGACTAAATTGATGATATGCAAGTTATTGGGATGTTTTTAAAATATTTATTCACCTGTTATAAAGATTTGGTAGAACCACTTTCCGCAAGATAAATCCTTCGTCACTACTCGTTTCCAATACTAGTTATTGCATTTTGTTGTCAAAATTACTGCGACCTGATTTCCGCAGCTGAAAGTGACCTCACCGTGTTTGTTTCTGCAAGTATACAAGGGAATGAATTTGAAGCGATTAACCTTCTTCATTGACATGTAAAGTCATTTTTCTGAAACCACTCCACGTGCATTTTAATCGGTTATAATGTTGCTTATCTGGATAAAAGTGCATTGGCCAGGAATCGATCTCAGGTCTCCCACGTGGCAGTCCAGAATTCTACCACTGAATCACCTATACCACATTCCACTCGAATTTTTTTTACGTGAGATGCATTAATACTCTTCTTTTTTCATTCCTCCAAAATTGCGTGTTCTCTGTGTATATAGAATCTGACTTTTTAATTTTTTCATCACGATCTGCAGATGATGGTGGGTTCTTTTTTATATTCGCTACAAATTTGCAGTTTATTGTTGTTTAGTTGGATAAAAGTGCATCGGCCGGGAATCGAACCCGGGCCTCCCGCGTGGCAGGCGAGAATTCTACCACTGAACCACCGATGCCTCGTGTGCCTGGTGTGATTTTACGTGAGATCCATGAATACTGAACTTCTTTCAGTCGCGTGTGAGACTTTTCAGTGTTTCTTAGGCTCCTGACTTTCCCATTTTTCTTGAATATCCGAAAATGGACTAAATTGATGATATGCAAGTTATTGGGATGTTGTTAAAATATGTATTCACCTGTTATAAAGATTTGGTAGAACCGCTTTCCGCAAGATAAATCCTTCGTCACTACTCGTTTCCAATACTAGTTATTGCATTTTGTTGTCAAAATAACTGCGACCTGATTTCCGCAGCTGAAAGTGACCTCACGGTGTTTGTTTCTGCAAGTATACAAGGGAATGAAGTTGAAGCGATTAATCTTCTTCATTGACATGTAAAGTCATTTTCCTGAAACCACTCCACGTGCATTTTAATCGGTTATAATGTTGCTTATCTGGATAAAAGTGCGTTGGCCAGGAATCGATCTCAGGTCTCCCACGTGGAAGTCCAGAATTCTACCACTGAATCACCTATACCACATTCCACTCGAAGTTTTTTTACGTGAGATGCATTAATACTCTTCTTTTTTCATTCCGCCAAAATTGCGTGTTCTCTGTGTTTATAGAATCTGACTTTTTAATTTTTTCATCACGATCTGCAGATGATGGTGGGTTCTTTTTAATATTCGCTACAAATTTGCAGTTTATGGTTGTTTAGTTGGATAAAAGTGCATCGGCCGGGAATCGAACCCGGGCCTCCCGCGTGGCAGGCGAGAATTCTACCACTGAACCACCGAACCACCGATGCCTCGTGTGCCCGGTGTGATTTTACGTGAGATGCATGAATACTGAACTTCTTTCAGTCGCGTGTGAGACTTCTGTGTTTCTTAGGCTCCTGACTTTACCATTTTTCTTGAATATCCGAAGATGGACTAAATTGATGATATGCAAGTTATTGGGATGATGTCAAAATATTTCTTCACCTGTTATAAAGATTTGGTATAACCGCTTTCCGCAAGAGAAATCCTTCGTCACTACTCGTTTCCAATACTAGTTTTTGCATTTCGTTGTCACAATTACTGCGAACTGATTTCTGCAGCGGAAAGTGACCTCACCGTCTTTTTTTCTGCAAGTATACAAGGGAATGCATTTGATGCGATTAATATTCTTCATTGACATGGAAAGTTATCTTCTTGAAACCACTCCACGTGCATTTTTATCGGTTATGATGTTGCTTATCTGGATATTAGTGCTTTGGCCAGGAATCGATCCCAGGTCTTCCACGTGGCAGTCCAGAATTCTTCCACTGAATCACCTATACCACATTCCACTCGAATTTTTTTACGTGAGATGCATGATGCATGAATACTATTCTTTTTTCCATCGTCCAAAATTGCGTTTTCTCTGTGTATATAGAATCTGATTTTAAATTTTTTCATCACGATCGGCAGATGATGGTGGGTTCTTTTTATATTCGCTACAAATTTGCAGTTTATTGTTGTTTAGTTGGATAAAAGTGCATCGGCCGGGAATCGAACCCGGGCCTCCCGCGTGGCAGGCGAGAATTTTACCACTGAACCACCGATGCCTCGTGTGCCTGGTGTGATTTTACGTGAGATGCATGAATACTGAACTTCTTTCAGTCGCGTGTGAGACTTTTCTGTGTTTCTTAGGCTCCTGACTTTCCCATTTTTCATGAATATCCGAAGATGAAGATGGACTAAATTAATTATATGCAAGTTATTGGGATGATGTTAAAATATTTCATCACTTGTTATAAAAATTTGGTAGAACCGCTTTCCGCAAGAGAAATCCTTCGTCACTACTCGTTTCCAATACTAGTTATTGCATTTCGTTGTCAAAATAACTGCGACCTGATTTCTGCAGCTGAATGTGACCTCACAGTGTTTGTTTCTGAAAATATAAAAGGGAATGAATTTTATGCGATTAATATTCTTCATTGACATGGATAGTCATTTTCCTGAAACCACTCCACGTGCATTTTAATCTGTTATAATGTTGCTTATCTGGATAAAAGTGCATTGGCCAGGAATCGATTTCAGGTCTCCCACGTGGCAGTCCAGAATTCTACCACTGAATCACCTATACCACATTCCACTCGAATTATTTTTTTACGTGAGATGTATGAATACTCTTCTTATTTCATTCCACCAAAATTGCGTTTTCTCTGTGTATATAGAATCTGACTTTTTACTTTTTTCATCACGATCTGCAGATGATGGTGGGTTCTTTTTTAAATCCTTTATATTAAGTTCGCTTGCTTGCGTGCGTGCTTGCTTGCTTACAACCGTGCAAATCTTTCGGTTGTTTTTAACCCACTTCCCGTGATCCAATCGAGCTGACATTTTCCACACAGACTCGTTGTGCCAGACAATTAATGTTCGTGAAAAAAAATTCCCAAAAATTTACACTTCTTAGGCAAAAAATAAAATATTTTACATATATTCAAAAGAACTCATTCTTGGCTTTGGCTGAACGTCACAGTATAAGAGCCCAGAGCGTAACCACTCCACAGGCCGTGGCGGAGTAGCGCAGTTGGTAGCTCCCTCGCTTCCCATGCCAAAGGTCGCGGGATCGATCCCCACGTCCTCCACAGGCGATTTTATTTTAAAATCCTTTATATTAAGTTCGCTGCCACGCATATAAAGGATTTATAGTGAAAAACTTTGTTTTTACGGGTTATACTTATTATATTCTCTACAAATTTGCAGTTTATTGTTGTTTAGTTGGATAAAAGTTGCATCGGCCGGGAATCGAACCCGTGCCTCCCGCGTGTCAGGCGAGAATTCTACCACTGAACCACCGATGCCTCGTGTGCCTGGTGTGATTTTACGTGAGATGCATGAATACTGTACTTCTTTCAGTAGCGTGGAGGTGAGACTTTTCTGTGTTTCTTCGGCTCCTGACTTTCCCATTTTTCTTGAATATCCGAAGATGAAGATGGACTAAATTGATTATATGCAAGTTATTGGGATGTTGTTAAAATATTTCTTCACCTGTTATAAAGATTTGGTAGAACCGCTTTCCGCAAGAGAAATCCTTCGTCACTACTCGTTTCCAATACTAGTTATTGCATTTTGTTGTCAAAATAACTGCGACCTGATTTCCGCAGCTGAAAGTGACCTCACCGTGTTTGTTTCTGCAAGTATACAAGGGAATGAATTTGAAGCGATTGATCTTCTTCATTGACATGTAAAGTCATTTTTCTGAAACCACTCCACGTGCATTTTAATCGGTTATGATGTTTCTTATCTGAATTAAAGTGCATTGGCCAGGAATCGATCTCAGGTCTCCCACGTTGCAGTTTAGAATTCTACCACAGAATCACCTATACCACATTCCACTCGAATTGTTTTTTACGTGAGATGCATTAATACTCTTCTTTTTTCATTCCTCCAAAATTGCGTTTTCTCTGTGTATATAGAATCTGACTTTTTAAATTTTTCATCACGATCTGCAGATGATTGTGGGTTCTTTTTTATATTCGCTACAAATTTGCAATTTATTGTTGTATAGAAGTGCATCGGCCGGGAATCGAACCCGGGCCTCCCGCGTGGCAGGCGAGAATTCTACCACTGAACCACCGATGCCTCGTGTGCCTGGTGTGATTTTACGTGAGATGCATGAATACTGAACTTCTTTCAGTCGCGTGTGAGACTTTTCTGTGTTTCTTAGGCTCCTGACTTTCCCATTTTTCTTGAATATCCGAAGATGAAGATGGACTAAATTGATTATATGCAAGTTATTGTGATGATGTTAAAATATTTCTTCACCTGTTATAAAGATTTGGTATAACCGCTTTCCGCAAGAGAAATCCTTCGTCACTACTCGTTTCCAATACTAGTTATTGCATTTCGTTGTCAAAATTACTGCGACCTGATTTCCGCAGCTGAAAGTGACCTCACCGTGTTTTTTTCTGCAAGTATACAAGGGAATGCATTTGATGCGATTAATATTCTTCATTGACATAGAAAGTCATTTTCTTGAAACCACTCCACGTGCATTTTAATCGGTTATGATGTTGCTTATCTGGATATTAGTGCTTTGGCCAGGAATCGATCCCAGGTCTTCCACGTGGCAGTCCAGAATTCTTCCACTGAATCACCTATACCACATTTCACTCGAATTTTTTTACGTCAGATGCATGATGCATGAATACTCTTCTTTTTTCCATCGTCCAAAATTGCGTTTTCT
Organism: Lethenteron reissneri; assembly: GCF_015708825.2. Classification (NCBI taxonomy): domain Eukaryota; kingdom Metazoa; phylum Chordata; class Hyperoartia; order Petromyzontiformes; family Petromyzontidae; genus Lethenteron; species Lethenteron reissneri. The sequence goes on along the minus strand of NC_083797.1, from coordinate 13,569,428 downwards.
CTGTGTATATAGAATCTGACTATTTAATTTTTTCATCACGATCTGCAGATGATGGTGGGTTCTTTTTTATATTCGCTACAAATTTGCAGTTTATTGTTGTTTAGTTGGATAAAAGTGCATCGGCCGGGAATCGAACCCCGGCCTCCCGCGTGGCAGGCGAGAATTCTACCACTGAACCACCGATGCCTCGTGTGCCTGGTGTGATTTTACGTGAGATGCATGAATACTGATCTTCTTTCAGTAGCGTGTGAGACTTTTCTGTGTTTCTTAGGCTCCTGACTTTCCCATTTTTCATGAATATCCGAAGATGAAGATGGACTAAATTGATGATATGCAAGTTATTGGGATGTTGTTAAAATATTTATTCACCTGTTATAAAGATTTGGTAGAACCGCTTTCCGCAAGATAAATCCTTCGTCACTACTCGTTTCCAATACTAGTTATTGCATTTTGTTGTCAAAATAACTGCGACCTGATTTCCGCAGCTGAAAGTGACCTCACCGTGTTTGTTTCTGCAAGTATACAAGGGAATGAATTTGAAGCGATTGATCTTCTTCATTGACATGTAAAGTCATTTTCCTGAAACCACTCCACGTGCATTTTAATCGGTTATGATGTTGCTTATCTGAATAAAAGTGCATTGGCCAGGAATCGATCTCAGGTCTCCCACGTTGCAGTTTAGAATTCTACCACAGAATCACCTATACCACATTCCACTCGAATTGTTTTTTACGTGAGATGCATTAATACTCTTCTTTTTTCATTCCTCCAAAATTGCGTTTTCTCTGTGTATATAGAATCTGACTTTTTAAATTTTTCATCACGATCTGCAGATGATTGTGGGTTCTTTTTTATATTCGCTACAAATTTGCAGTTTATCTATATATATAAAATCGTGAATGTCTGTCTGTCCGTCTGTGTGTGTGTGTGGATTTCGGACCATAAGCACTTTCATTGGACGGCGGTTGCCCCTGGCAACGGATAGCAACGCCTTCGCCGCTTTCATTGGACCTGGCAACGGCTAGCGACGCCTTCGCCAAGGGCTGCAGTTTCATTGGACGGCGGTTGCCCCTGCCAACGGCTAGCCACGCCTTCGCCACTTTCATAGGCTCCGTAAATAATTAAATAATAGCCATTACACAGTGTTGTTGGAGCGCTGAGGGGGGGGAAGGCACGCCACCCGTACCCTGCCTCTGCCGGGTGGACAATTTAGGCGAGGCCGCAGGCTCTGCACGCTACTAGGCCTCGACACCCACCACGCCACTCTGAGGTAAATTCCGCAAAGTTTGTCCTACTCTTCACTCCACCCCCACCACAATGTGTGCAATTTATATTACTTTTAAACCCAACGCGCCAACAATTGATTACTTAAATGTTCACTGTACAAATAGTCACTAAGCTGGGTCAGCGTACTGCCAGTCTATCATGTACACTCTAGCCTGCTTATGAAGCTGACTGCGTGTACTGGCAGTCTATAATGTGGACTGTAGCCTGGTTATTATAATCGATTCTTTATATGTTCTTTGTACAAATAGTCATTAAGCTGGTTGAGCGACCCCAGTTCGATTCAAACTCACGCCCACCACCGCTGACGATTATTTGAAACGGACCTGGCCCTCCCCTAGGTCCACTCAGCCTCAAACGCGTAATTGCTGTCGTGTGTGAACATCGTCACTGGGGAGACAAAGGCGGACGGGCATCGTGGATCCAAGTCCCGGGCGAAGCCGGGTCTTTTGTGTATGTGTGTATGTGTTTATGTGTATCTCTGTGTGTCTGTATGTATGTGTGTGTATGTGTTTGTGGGTTTTTTCTATGTCTTTATGTGTATGTCTGCGTGTCTGTATGTATGTGTGTATGTACGTGTGTGCATGTGCTTGGGTGTATGTATGTGTGTGTCTATGTATGTGTGTATGTGTTTCTGTGTGTCTGCATGTATGTGTGTATATTGTGTATGTGTTTGTATGAGTTTGTGTCTTTACGCTCGCATTACACAAATGTGTTGCAGGTCTAAGGCGTTCCTTGCGCAGCATTGCCGCTTTATTATTTCAGTCGTTTACTGCCCTATGCACCCTCAAAGTCGTGTGTGTCTGCAGCAAGCGCGTGTATGTGTACCTATGGACGCGCGCGCGTGTGTTGTGTAGGGGAAACGGTAGTGTAGTGCTTAGCGTGCTGCCTGTGTCTGTGTGTGTGTGCGTGTGTGGTGTGTGGTGTGTGGTAGTGTAGTGGTTAGCGTGCGTCTCTATCTGTGTGTGTCTGTGCGTGTGTGGTGTGTGAGGAGCGGTGGGTGTAGTGCTTAACGCTACGCTGCGCTACCAACCCGGCGAACCCAGTTCCATTCCCGCTCACGGCCACCACCGGTGACGATTATTTGAACCTCCCCTAGGTCGACTCTGCCTCAAACGAGTAACTGCTGTAGCGTATTAACATCGCCACTGGGGAGACAAAGGCGGCCGGCCGTGGTGGATACAAGTCCCGGGCGAAGCCGGGTAGTACAGCTAGTTGTTGTATAGAAGTGCATCGGCCGGGAATCGAACCCGGGCCTCCCGCGTGGCAGGCGAGAATTCTACCACTGAACCACCGATGCCTCGTGTGCCTGGTGTGATTTTACGTGAGATGCATGAATACTGATCTTCTTTCAGTAGCGTGTGAGACTTTTCTGTGTTTCTTAGGCTCCTGACTTTCCCATTTTTCATGAATATCCGAAGATGAAGATGGACTAAATTGATGATATGCAAGTTATTGGGATGTTGTTAAAATATTTATTCACCTGTTATAAAGATTTGGTAGAACCGCTTTCCGCAAGATAAATCCTTCGTCACTACTCGTTTCCAATACTAGTTATTGCATTTTGTTGTCAAAATAACTGCGACCTGATTTCCGCAGCTGAAAGTGACCTCACCGTGTTTGTTTCTGCAAGTATACAAGGGAATGAATTTGAAGCGATTGATCTTCTTCATTGACATGTAAAGTCATTTTCCTGAAACCACTCCACGTGCATTTTAATCGGTTATGATGTTGCTTATCTGAATAAAAGTGCATTGGCCAGGAATCGATCTCAGGTCTCCCACGTTGCAGTTTAGAATTCTACCACAGAATCACCTATACCACATTCCACTCGAATTGTTTTTTACGTGAGATGCATTAATACTCTTCTTTTTTCATTCCTCCAAAATTGCGTTTTCTCTGTGTATATAGAATCTGACTTTTTAAATTTTTCATCACGATCTGCAGATGATTGTGGGTTCTTTTTTATATTCGCTACAAATTTGCAGTTTATCTATATATATAAAATCGTGAATGTCTGTCTGTCCGTCTGTGTGTGTGTGTGTGTGGATTTCGGACCATAAGCACTTTCATTGGACGGCGGTTGCCCCTGGCAACGGATAGCAACGCCTTCGCCGCTTTCATTGGACCTGGCAACGGCTAGCGACGCCTTCGCCAAGGGCTGCAGTTTCATTGGACGGCGGTTGCCCCTGCCAACGGCTAGCCACGCCTTCGCCACTTTCATAGGCTCCGTAAATAATTAAATAATAGCCATTACACAGTGTTGTTGGAGCGCTGAGGGGGGGGAAGGCACGCCACCCGTACCCTGCCTCTGCCGGGTGGACAATTTAGGCGAGGCCGCAGGCTCTGCACGCTACTAGGCCTCGACACCCACCACGCCACTCTGAGGTAAATTCCGCAAAGTTTGTCCTACTCTTCACTCCACCCCCACCACAATGTGTGCAATTTATATTACTTTTAAACCCAACGCGCCAACAATTGATTACTTAAATGTTCACTGTACAAATAGTCACTAAGCTGGGTCAGCGTACTGCCACTCTATCATGTACACTCTAGCCTGCTTATGAAGCTGACTGCGTGTACTGGCAGTCTATAATGTGGACTGTAGCCTGGTTATTATAATCGATTCTTTATATGTTCTTTGTACAAATAGTCATTAAGCTGGTTGAGCGACCCCAGTTCCATTCAAACTCACGCCCACCACCGCTGACGATTATTTGAAACGGACCTGGCCCTCCCCTAGGTCCACTCAGCCTCAAACGCGTAATTGCTGTCGTGTGTGAACATCGTCACTGGGGAGACAAAGGCGGACGGGCATCGTGGATCCAAGTCCCGGGCGAAGCCGGGTCTTTTGTGTATGTGTGTATGTGTTTATGTGTATCTCTGTGTGTCTGTATGTATGTGTGTATGTATGTGTATGTGTTTGTGGGTTTTTTTCTATGTCTTTATGTGTATGTCTGCGTGTCTGTATGTATGTGTGTATGTACGTGTGTGCATGTGCTTGGGTGTATGTGTAATAAAAGGACTCGAACACTTCTTTCTGTCTTCGTGTCTTTATTCAGGTTCACGTCTTTACCCACACGGCACTCTGTTATAACTCCTGTATTTGTAGCCCCCGGCTATTCACTGCTATTATAGCTTCCTCACCCCTCTGACTCTCTGCTTCATCTACTGTAACCTCCTCCCTGCAGACTTGCTGCTACCCCTATGTGCAGACCCTCTGGCTGTCACTGTATGCAGACCCGCTGCCCACTCTCTCTGTGCAGCCCCGCTGCTGACTGCAGCCTCCTCGCTGCTTCGGGTCGGTCACCGCTGGCCAACGGTGCCGATCCTCGCTCCCCCCGTGTTCGTGGCGATCTCGCCACACCCCGCTTCGCCCTTCGTGGCCTTCCTCTGTTCCTGGTTCCCCGTCACTCCCCCTGCTCTTCCGGTTCCCCTCCTTCTATACTCAACCCCTCTCCCCCCACGTGACCTAACTCCTCCCCCCCTGACGGCACCTCAGAAGGGCCGTTTACAACCGCATTACATCACCCTCCCCCCTAAAGAAAATCCAGCCGACCTCGGCTGAATTGCAACCTGAAAAGCAATGCGGGTGTAAAGGGCCAACACGCAAAAAGACACGAAGCATTGAAGAACATTATAACAATAACACAACACAACACAATCTAACGAAACGTGAGGGATTTCGAGCGAGTACGGGTAGCCGGGCCGTCCCGGACGGTCGGCGGCCCACCCGCCGAGCGGGAACGTGGAAGGGTTTTAGGGGCGACGGGCGCAAGTTCTTCCGTCGCCATTGGAGGCCCGCCACTGTCCCGCTCGCGTCCAGAAACATCCCGTACTCGCGTCCGCGGAGGGATAGGAAGAGCTGCAGGTCCCGTGGGTTCTGCGGCTCCGGTCGGCGTCCCACAAGCGGAAGGTCCTCCTCCCTGCGCTGTCACGGCCGGCTTGTCTGTGAAGGGTACGACAGGCGCTCTCGCAAGGTCAGCAGACACAGGCAAGGGCGAGTCGGCAGCAACAGACCCCGGCAAGGCAACTTGGGGAGATGACGCATCCGGCCGTGGGGCAATGTATGGCTTCAACCGGGACGTGTGCACGAACCAACGCCGTGCACCAACCTGAACACGCGCCGACTGTGGGTTGGGAACCTCAATGAGGCGGACCGGACCCTGCCAAGGTCGATGTAATTTAGGAGATGTACCTGGCCGCACCTGTGGGCAATGAAGCCAGGCCAGGTCCCCCTTTTTCCAGGGACACTCCCCCTTTGAACGTCGGGCACACCGCTCATTCCTGGCCTGAGCCTTGGCAGTAGCCATGCGGGCATTTTCCCTCGCCTCAGCGACACGCCGAACGTTGTCCTTAATATACTCAGGAAGAGGCTTAACAGGCCCCCTCGCACCGGTTCCCAACTGGTCATGAATCGGCGGCACGTTCTCACGGCCGTACATAAGGAAAAACGGCGAGTATCCAGTAGCCGCGTGCGGCGTCATGCGATACGCCGAAAGCACCCCAGGGATATGCAAATCCCAATCAGATTGGTTTTCCCCGACTGTATGGCACAGCATGGCGGACAGAGTCCGATTCAACCGTTCCACCATACCATCCGTTTGCGGGTGGTAGGGGGACGTCCGTATCTTTTTAGTTCCAAGAGCCGCACACACCTCCCCCAACAATTTAGACGAAAAGTTACGTCCCTGATCCGTAAGGAGCCTCTCCGGAGCCCCTTTGTCCATTACATACCCAAATAGAAAGGCGTCCGTGATAGACGCCGCTGACTGGTCAGGCAAGGGCCAGGCCATCGGCCAGCGAGAGAGGTACTCCACCCCCACCAGTAAATACTTATTCCCTTTAGCTGATGGCGGAAAGGGTCCCAAAATATCTAACGCCACCAACTCATTAACCCGAGATACTTTAATCGATTGTATCGGCGGAACATATGGATGTTTAGGCGGCTTACGGCGGGCACAATCGGGACACGCGCGAACGTGACCGACGACATCCGTCGTCATGCCGTGCCAATAATAGTCTCGTTGCAGCGTCAATAGGGTTTTCTGCACCCCCAGGTGTAAAAGTGTGTCACAGTGCAAAGATCGAATCAACTCATAGCGCAATGACGCAGGCACAACGAGACGCCAGTGTTCCTGTATCCCTTCCCTCCACATCAGTAACCCATCTCGGAGAGCAGTTTCCGAATTACCACCCGCACCGACTTCCTTACCCGCCTTCTCCGTTCGTTTCCGTAACGACACCAAAGAATCGTCCAACATTTGCTCCCGAATCCACACAGACCTTGGAAGACGCAAAATCCCGTCAGCCGGTCCCCCTTCAACCGGTCCCGGTGTAAGCGGAGGTTCGAGAACATCCACTGCCCGCGCGACAGGTTGAGGGGGGGGCTGAGCCGGTCCACACCTATGCGTCCCCGACGCACACGCACAAGGGGATTGTTGCGGCAACCTGGACAGTGCGTCCGCGTTAGCGTGACGCACACCCTTCCGATGGTGAATTTGGAAGGAGAATTCTTGCAACGTGTCCAGCCATCTCGCCAATTGTCCGGATGGCTGGTCCATCTTAAGAGCGTACTGCAAGGCCGCATGGTCCGTTCGGACAATAAACGACCGACCGTACAGATACGGTCGAAATTGGCGGAGAAAATACACAATAGCCAAAAGTTCCCTGCGAGTGACGCAGTAACGAGTTTCCGCGGGAGACAAAACCCGACTCCCGTACGCCACCACACGCTCAACACCACCTTTTGACTGGGACAACACCGCCCCAATCCCGGTGTCACTCGCATCAGTATCCAGAATGAAGGGATGTTCAAAATCCGGATAATCCAACGTCGGCGCAGTAGCCAGTAGGTCGCGCAGGCTCCGAAACGCCGCCTCCTCCGGCGGTCCCCACACAAATTTGTGCCCCTTCCCAGTAAGGAGATGCAAAGGCCTGGCGATAGTAGCGAAATTCGGAACAAACCTCCGGTAATATGAGGCGAACCCCAAAAACCGACGCACATCACCCACCGTGGCGGGGGTTGCCCAATCCCGGACACACGCAGTTTTCTCTGGATCCGTGGCCACCCCGTCCGCACTAACAATATGTCCCAAGTATCGAACGGAACGTTGCAGTAGATGACATTTCTTAGGCTTGAATTTCAAATTAGCAGAACGCATTCTGGCAAAAACGGCCTCCAACCGCAATAAATGCTCATCAAATGTGCGGCTGAAGACAATAATATCATCTAAATAAATGAGACATGTCTCCCACTGCAACCCCGTCAATACCAACTCCATCAATCTCTGAAAGGTGGCAGGGGCTGCATTCAACCCCATCGGCAGACAGTTAAATTGGAACAACCCCTGCGGCGTACGGAACGCTGTCTTTTCCCGCGAGGGCTCGTCAAGGGGAAGCTGCCAGAAGCCCGAAGAGAGATCTAGCGTTGAAAAAAACTTAGCCCCTGACAAGGCGTCGAGAGAATCGTCCATACGCGGCAGGGGATACGCATCTGCCACCGACACTTTATTTAACTTCCGAAAATCCACACAAAATCGTAATTTACCATCTTTCTTTTTAACCAACACGACAGGCGCACCCCACGGGCTATTAGACGGAGATATAATATCCGCTTTCAACATGTCTTCCACTGCCCCTCGAACGTGCTCACGCTCAGCCGGACTCATCCGACGCGAGTTCAAGCGGATAGGGGCCGCGTCCCCCGTTTCGATGTGATGAGAGAGCAGCGAGGTGCGTCCCAAGTCCAAATCGTCCGAGCTAAACACATCGGAATAGCTCGCTAATAATTTATGAATCGCACAACGCTGCTCAGCGGAAAGGGCCGAATTTTCCGCACATAATTCGGCGATCCAACGATCGTCCACCCCTCCGTCGTGTGAAACACCACCCACCAGCCCCCCGTCCGGAATGTCACTCTGAGCCGTAAACGCCGTAGTGGCGTGTGCCACAACGGTACCAGCCGGCACACACACGCTTTCAGAAGTCGCATTTAACACCTGCAAAAACGGGCGCTGATCCGGACGGACAATGGTTTGCGCCCCCACCAGTGCCAATCCGCCCGTAACAGCGGCGGACGGCGACAGCAAAATTCCACAAGCACTCTGCCGACCCGGAACCGGCTTCCGGTATCGTAGGGGAATGAGCATCTGCGAGCCAGGTGGAATATCAACTGAAACTTCCGATAACGCCTGCACCTGGGCAACCGGAGCCGGTCGCCCCCAGGTGGACTGTAAAAACGCCAATTTGCGGCCCCCTGGCAGTTCAATGCAATTTTCATTGATTCTAATTAAAATGGGCATCTTAGCCAAAAAATCCGTGCCCAACAAGCAAGGAACCGCCAGGGACCTCGAAATTAACACAACGCCCGAGGCCGAGACCCCCCCGATAGAAATATTAGCGTCCACCTGTCCCACGATGCCCATACTACCCCCGTTCGCAGCGATGCAGGAAGCGTAAGCCGGCCTCACGGCCCCCGGTGGGATGTTCAAAAGATGGAATATGACATCCGAAATAATGGTCGCGGACGCCCCGGAATCCACCAAAATACGCACGTCCACCCCTTGGATCGACCCCGGTACAGTGGACGAACCTGTAGCGGCCGCGACAACCCGCCGAGCCAACTTACGCCACTGCGTTATCGAGCGACAAGGCGCAGATACTGGCCTCCCATATTTTAGAACATCCGCGTCGCACAACAACGGCGATGAGTGAGGTGTCAGGCCTTGCCGGGTGTCTGGTGCGCACCGACTTGCCTGTGCCGGAGGGTCTTTCTTTGGGACGTCCGCGATCGAGGCCTCCTGCTGGGGCGGCCCCGGAACCCGGGCCCAGCAGTCCCTGGCATAGTGGCCCCGACGGCCGCAGCGGAAACAGTCGACGTCGGGTCGGCGCGCAGCAGGCACCCCGTCCCGACGTGGCCGCGCCGGCGGCGGAGCCCGCGGCCCCGGCTCGCTTCGAGCCGGCCACGGAGTGGAGGCGGCCGACAGCTCCTTTGGGCCGGTCGCATCCGGCACGTACACGGCCTTTGTAGGGTCCCACCCTACGGCCCCCCCATCGACGACAGGACCGCCCGTCCACGCCGTGACTTGTTTCCAGCGGCGGAGATTGAACTGGGCGTCCAAACACTTAGCCGCGGTCCGGGACGTGAGTTTCTCGTGACCGCAAGCCGGCATAGGAATGCCCAGATCCCGGGATAACTCCAACATCTTCCCCAAGATGAGAGGTTCCAGCAGGTCAGGCTCCGTCTCCGGGTAAGCGGCCATCGCGAGTTCCAGCACGGCGCCCCTGTACGCTACAGGCGACTCCTCCGGTGCGCGTTGCCGCTGCACGAAGCGGCGATGGGCGTCATCCGGTGGCTCGTACGCGTCCGCCATTTCGTCGAACACTCCACGCAATGTTTTCTTCTTCGCAGCTTTTATAGAGCGAAAAAAACGAACAGACTCATCGTCAAGGAGAGTCGGAAGCACCTCCAGCGCCTCGGCGTCCGTCCACCTTGCCGTTCGTACCGCCGCCAAAAATCGACAAGCGAACGCACTCCAATCGCCCCCGATGGAGAACTCCTTAACAGTTGTAAGGTGACGACTGCGGCTCCTTGGCCTGCTTCCGTCCGTCACCGACTCTTACGGCGGCAAGTTCAGCAAGGCGTCGCAACGCGGTGTCGCCAAGATGGCGGACGATCTTCGTGGCGGCCCCAAGATGGCGGCTTCCCGCCTTCCGTGGTGCGCCACGCCCAAGATGGCGTCTTCACGCCGCGTGGTCGATGGCGGCGCCATCGAAGACGACCCGGGCTCCTGCCGATCACCACCATCACCTTCCAACGCCGCCCTTGGCGTGACAAGGTCACACAACTCCGTGATGACGGTTTTTAGGGTCGCCAGTTGCTCCGCCATCCGGGTCCATCTTAAATCTTCGTCCTTCAACGCAGATGGGTCGGGCGCAGCGGCAACCTCCTCCACACCCGGGCCCTCACGGATCTCTCCCTCCGCCGAAGTGAAGCCGACCTCAGGAGGAAGATCGTCGTCGTCCGATGATGAAGCCGACGCCGGAGATGGGATATTCTTCTTCCTCAGTTGTTTCGCCATGCCGTTTCACTTCTGACTCCAGTGTAATAAAAGGACTCGAACACTTCTTTCTGTCTTCGTGTCTTTATTCAGGTTCACGTCTTTACCCACACGGCACTCTGTTATAACTCCTGTATTTGTAGCCCCCGGCTATTCACTGCTATTATAGCTTCCTCACCCCTCTGACTCTCTGCTTCATCTACTGTAACCCTCCTCCCTGCAGACTTGCTGCTACCCCTATGTGCAGACCCTCTGGCTGTCACTGTATGCAGACCTGCTGCTGACTGCAGCCTCCTCGCTGCTTCAGGTCGGTCACCGCTGGCCAACGGTGCCGATCCTCGCTCCCCCCGTGTTCGTGGCGATCTCGCCACACCCCGCTTCGCCCTTCGTGGCCTTCCTCTGTTCCTGGTTCCCCGTCACTCCCCCTGCTCTTCCGGTTCCCCTCCTTCTATACTCAACCCCTCTCCCCCCACGTGACCTAACTCCTCCCCCCCTGACGGCACCTCAGAAGGGCCGTTTACAACCGCATTACATATGTATGTGTGTGTGTGTCTATGTATGTGTGTGTATGTGTTTCTGTGTATGTGTGTGTATGTATGTGTGTTATGTGTCTGTCTGTGTGTCTGCATGTATGTGTGTATATTGTGTATGTGTGTATATTGTGTATGTGTGTATATTGTGTATGTGTTTGTATGAGTTTGTGTCTTTACGCTCGCATTACACAAATGTGTTGCAGGTCTAAGGCGTTCCTTGCGCAGCATTGCCGCTTTATTATTTCAGTCGTTTACTGCCCTACGCACCCTCAAAGTCGTGTGTGTCTGCAGCAAGCGCGTGTATGTGTACCTATGGACGCGCGCGCGTGTGTTGTGTAGGGGAAACGGTAGTGTAGTGCTTAGCGTGCTGCCTGTGTCTGTGTGCGTGTGTGGTGTGTGGGGAGCGGTAGTGTAGTGGTTAGCGTGCGTCTCTATCTGTGTGTGTCTGCGTGTGTCTGTGCGTGTGTGGAGCGGTGGGTGTAGTGCTTAACGCTACGCTGCGCTACCAACCCGGCGAACCCAGTTCCATTCCCGCTCACGGCCACCACCGGTGACGATTATTTGAACCTCCCCTAGGTCGACTCTGCCTCAAACGAGTAACTGCTGTAGCGTATTAACATCGCCACTGGGGAGACAAAGGCGGCCGGCCGTGGTGGATACAAGTCCCGGGCGAAGCCGGGTAGTACAGCTAGTTGTTGTATAGAAGTGCATCGGCCGGGAATCGAACCCGGGCCTCCCGCGTGGCAGGCGAGAATTCTACCACTGAACCACCGATGCCTCGTGTGCCTGGTGTGATTTTACGTGAGATGCATGAATACTGATCTTCTTTCAGTAGCGTGTGAGACTTTTCTGTGTTTCTTAGGCTCCTGACTTTCCCATTTTTCATGAATATCCGAAGATGAAGATGGACTAAATTGATGATATGCAAGTTATTGGGATGTTGTTAAAATATTTATTCACCTGTTATAAAGATTTGGTAGAACCGCTTTCCGCAAGATAAATCCTTCGTCACTACTCGTTTCCAATACTAGTTATTGCATTTTGTTGTCAAAATAACTGCGACCTGATTTCCGCAGCTGAAAGTGACCTCACCGTGTTTGTTTCTGCAAGTATACAAGGGAATGAATTTGAAGCGATTGATCTTCTTCATTGACATGTAAAGTCATTTTCCTGAAACCACTCCACGTGCATTTTAATCGGTTATAATGTTGCTTATCTGGATAAAAGTGCATTGGCCAGGAATCGATCTCAGGTCTCCCACGTGGCAGTCCGGAATTTTACCACTGAATCACCTATACCACATTCCACTCGAATTTTTTTTACGTGAGATGCATTAATACTTCGATTTAAAGCTTTCGTGACTGCAGGGATTCATCTTCTTGGTTCTTTCGGTAAAGTCACGTAGAAGGGAAGTAATAAAATAATAAAAATAAAACATAATAAAATAAAATAATTCTCACGACGTTTCGGCTACAACGCAAGCAGCCGTCTTCAGGTGAAGAATGCTTGGTAGTGTCTCATTCTTCACCTGAAGACGGCTGCTTGCGTTGTAGCCGAAACGTCGTGAGAATTATTTTATTTTATTATGTTTTATTTTTATTCTTTTATTACTTCCCATCTACGTGACTTTACCGAAAGAACCAAGAAGATGCATTAATACTCTTCTTTTTTCATTCCTCCAAAATTGCGTGTTCTCTGTGTATATAGAATCTGACTTTTTAATTTTTTCATCACGATCTGCAGATGATGGTGGGTTCTTTTTATATTCGCTACAAATTTGCAGTTTATTGTAGTTTAGCTGGATAAAAGTGCATCGGCCGGGAATTGAACCCGGGCCTCCCGCGTGGCAGGCGAGAATTCTTCCACTGAACCACCGATGCCTCGTGTGCCTGGTGTGATTTTACGTGAGATGCATGAATACTGAACTTTTTTCAGTCGCGTGTAAGTGAGACTTTCTGTGTTTCTTATGCTCCTGACTTTCCCATTTTTCATGAATATCCGAAAATGAAGATGGACTAAATTGATTATATGCAAGTTATTGGGATGATGTTAAAATATTTCTTCACCTGTTATAAAGATTTGGTAGAACTGCTTTCCGCAAGAGAAATCCTTCGTCACTACTCGTTTCCAATACTAGTTATTGCATTTCGTTGTCAAAATAACTGCGACCTGTTTTCCGCAGCTGAAAGTTACCTCACCGTGTTATTTTCTGCAAGTATACAAGGGAATGCATTTGATGCGATTAATATTCTTCATTGACATGGAAAGTCATTTTCTTGAAACCACTCCACGTGCATTTTAATCGGTTATGATGTTGCTTATCTGGATATAAGTGCTTTGGCCAGGAATCGATCCCAGGTCTTCCACGTGGCAGTCCAGAATTCTTCCACTGAATCACCTACTAGCAGTCGCCGCCCGCTTCGCGGGCGGTATGTATATGCTTGGTTGGTGGGGAGTTGAAAGTGGCTGGACACAATAGACATGTTTTGGTGATTGTTTTATGTTTATTTTTTATGAGGTTATATGCATTTTTATGAGACGCTCAATCGACAATATTGAAATATCTGGCGTAACACGATATTCTTCGTGTGCACTCCGTCTTCCTCCTCGCCGTCAGGTCCCTCAATAAGCGCCTTGATGTTGGATCTTGCCGTGACTCGCGATGGTGCCACGTACAGTTGGCCGTGCGAGAAGCATGGCGTTGGTAGATATAATCCCAGGTTGTGAACAGTTTGCCCTTGCGCCTTGTTGATGGTCATCGCGAAGGCTGGGACAATGGGGAACTGTTTGCGCCGAAGTCGAAATGGGAAGTCCTTCGTTTCCAATTCGCGGCAGATATGGTTGTTCTCAAGCAGCGAGTCCAAGACCAAGTGTGGGTACTCAACAAGGTGCGGGAGGTCGTCAAAGTCCGACAGAGCCATCCCACCTGCCGTGAGGAACTCGTGGAGGCTGTGAAGGGTCTTGAACTTTACCATTTATTTTTATTTTCTTTGATGCTGCTAATCCTGCATAATGCACGGGCATAAGTAGTACTAATCACATACCTGCATTCCCCATATCCCCTCCCTTTGATGCTGCTAATCCTGCATAATGCACGGGCATAAGTAGTACTAATCACATACCTGCATTTCCCATAAATATGCTAAATTGCTCTTGATATGCAAATTATTTTGTCAAGGCGCCCTTTCCCCCCCTTCCAACCCAGCTTATATATATGCTCCAAGCACGTGTGCTGTTTCATTCAGACGCTGTCGCCTCGACAGACCTGTTTTTCACCTGAGGACGGCGGCTTGCGTTGTGGCCGAAACGTCGTGAGAATTATTTTATTATGTTTATTTTTTTATTGTATTACTTCCCTTGTACGTGACTTTAGTGAAAGAACCAAGAAGATTTAGCATTTCTTCTTTGTTGGTCAGCTGGCGGTACTGGTACTCGTAATCGCGAGACAATTCGTCGTAGAATTTATCCCAGAGAGCCTTGGTATCTGCTGGCATGTAATACAGCAGAATGGTAGCGAAGAGTTGACGAAGCTGGTACGGCATCTGAAAGAGCGAGGCTTCTTCCAGACACGCAACCCATTCGCGATCGCTCTCAAGGTAGCCTGCTCGCATGGCTGCTTCCAGCGGTTTGTTTTATTTTATTCGTAACGCACCATCCATATGCGCTCCACCATCCACCATGCCCTTGCATGGCAAAGACACAGCTCCAGTGTGCGTCAGCGTGTGCGCCATCAACAGTGACATTGGTCAGCAATTGCACCGTTCCGATCGCACACAGGTTGGCCCCTGCATCCTGCATCTGTATGTACACACACAGACAGATGCGCTATGGGGCCACCTATTTTTTTCTTATATTAAAATGTATTTTGTTGGTGTGTTTACGTTTACGTATTCCCATTGTGGGTGTTTTACGCATTCATCCGATTTTTTGGTTCCTCACATATGGTATCAGAGGTGTGGGTCACTCCATTTCTCAATCGAACAATAACGGGGATCGTTTCAGTTATGACAGCTTGCAGATAGAAACATTGCATGATCGTATACTAATAATGACAGAATTTGTACCCCAGTGGAGGGCATCCCCCACCCGGCGCTTCTTACCGGTACTGTGAGACTTACAAATCCAGAACTCTCCTCCTCCTGAAGCGTTCACATTACCCTGTGGTAGTACCATTATCATCTCAATAAAGCGATCACTTTCCAATGGCCATTTTGATCCCGGGAGTTACCCGGGTGGTGTCACACTGTACTCATTGTTTTAGCATGTCTTGTGCAACGGGCAGAGAGTGACAGCAGCGGGGGCCGGGCTGCAACCTTTTTAGACAGTTTATTACATTTCAAAGTGCATGGGATTGGCACTCCAAAACATGATAAATGTACAGTAACGCCAACTGCATCCGTGGCAAAAATGATACGCGGACACATGCTGCATATTATGCAACACATGCCCTTACCAGCAGCAGCATGCACAACATCTCAATTACACAACTGAAGTAGACAGCAAGCCGTCCATGGAGACGTGATCAACGTCAATACATAATAATGGTAATAAGCGGGATAAACCGAAAAGTACCCATTGTACCCATCAAACAGTCAGCTGGGTAGCCCCATGGGGGTATTGACCCATGGGCGAAACTGTAGGGGTGCGCTACGCAACTGGCCGTGGTCCCGGCAGGTGAAGCTGGCAGCTCAGTCCGCTAAGACTTACTGTATAGCGACCCCTGCCTACTCGTAAGGTAAAGTTGTTTGGGGACTCCACTAATCGCAGCACGCAGCACCCATTTTTTACATAAATATACGTAATATTAGCGTAACTACCATTCGCACACTTGCATACACACCACACTCACACAGCGCAGGGTCTGCGCCCACAGTGCACTGCAGCACTGCGGCGCAGACCTTGCCAAACCTAAGCTATCGCTCTCTTCCGGGCGTGCTAATTATTTATTTTCATCGAATCAGAGCGAGCTGTTTGGGCGGGTCCGTAAATAAATTAACGTCCAGATACGCACGCAGACGACCAAACCAGCGTAGTTGTTTAATATAGAATCTGACTTTTTAATTTTTTCATCACGATCTGCAGATGATGGTGGGTTCTTTGTTATATTCGCTACAAATTTGCAGTTTATTGTTGTTTAGTTTGATAAAAGTGCATCGGCCGGGAATCGAACCCGGGCCTCCCGCGTGGCAGGCGAGAATTCTACCACTGAACCACCGATGCCTCTTGAGCCTGGTGTGATTTTACGTGAGATGCATGAATACTGAACTTCTTTCAGTAGCGTGTAAGTGAGATTTTTCTGTGTTTCTTAGGCTCCTGACTTTCCCATTTTTCTTGAATATCCGAAGATGAAGATGGACTAAATTGATGATATGCAAGTTATTGGGATGTTGTTAAAATATTTATTCACCTGTTATAAAGATTTGGTATAACCGCTTTACGCAAGAGAAATCCTTCGTCACTACTCGTTTCCAATACTCGTTATTGCATTTCGTTGTCAAAATGACTGCGACCTGATTTCCGCAGCTGAAAGTGACCTCACCGTGTTTTTTTCTGCAAGTATACAAGGGAATGCATTTGATGCGATTAATATTCTTCATTGACATGGAAAGTCATTTTCTTGAAACCACTCCACGTGCATTTTTATGGGTTATGATGTTGCTTATCTGGATATAAGTGCTTTGGCCAGGAATCGATCCCAGGTCTTCCACGTGGCAGTCCAGAATTCTTCCACTGAATCACCTATACCACATTCCACTCGAATTTTTTTACGTGAGATGCATGATGCATGAATACTCTTCTTTTTTCCATCGTCCAAAATTGCGTTTTCTCTGTGTATATAGAATCTGACTTTTTAATTTTTTCATCACGATCTGCAGATGATGGTGGGTTCTTTTTTATATTCGCTACAAATTTGCAGTTTATTGTTGTTTAGTTGGATAAAAGTGCATCGGCCGGGAATCGAACCCGGGCCTCCCGCGTGGCAGGCGAGAATTCTACCACTGAACCACCGATGCCTCGTGTGCCTGGTGTGATTTTACGTGAGATGCATGAATACTGAACTTCTTTCAGCAGCGTGTGAGACTTTTCTGTGTTTCTTAGGCTCCTGACTTTCCCATTTTTCTTGAATATCCGAAGATGGACTAAATTGATGATATGCAAGTTATTGGGATGATGTCAAAATATTTCTTCACCTGTTATAAAGATTTGGTATAACCGCTTTCCGCAAGAGAAATCCTTCGTCACTACTCGTTTCCAATACTAGTTTTTGCATTTCGTTGTCACAATTACTGCGACCTGATTTCCGCAGCGGAAAGTGACCTCACCGTGTTTTTTTCTGTAAGTATACAAGGGAATGCATTTGATGCGATTAATATTCTTCATTGACATGGAAAGTAATTTTCTTGAAACCACTCCACGTGCATTTTTATCGGTTATGATGTTGCTTATCTGGATATCAGTGCTTTGGCCAGGAATCGATCCCAGGTCTTCCACGTGGCAGTCCAGAATTCTTCCTCTGAATCACCTATACCATATTCCACTCGAATTTTTTACGTGAGATGCATGATGCATGAATACTCTTCTTTTTTCCATCGTCCAAAATTGCGTTTTCTCTGTGTATATAAAATCTGACTTTTTATTTTTTTCATCACGATCTGCAGATGATGGTGGGTTCTTTTTTATTTTCGCTACAAATTTGCAGTTTATTGTTGTTTAGTTGGATAAAAGTGCATCGGCCGGGAATCGAACCCGGGCCTCCCGCGTGGCAGGCGAGAATTCTACCACTGAACCACCGATGCCTCGTGTGCCTGGTGTGATTTTACGTGAGATGCATGAATACTGAACTTCTTTCAGTAGCGTGTGAGACTTTTCAGTGTTTCTTAGGCTCCTGACTTTCCCATTTTTCTTCAATATCCGAAGATGGACTAAATTGATGATATGCAAGTTTTTGGGATGTTGTTAAAATATTTATTCACCTGTTATAAAGTTTTGGTAGAACCGCTTTCCGCAAGATAAATCCTTCGTCACTACTCGTTTCCAATACTAGTTATTGCATTTTGTTGTCAAAATAACTGCGACCTGATTTCCGCAGCTGAAAGTGACCTCACCGTGTTTGTTTCTGCAAGTGAAGTATTGGAAATGACGGCAGGAACTTCTTGACGGGTAACACACTTTTATTAAATCTTGACGTGTCAGAATACAACGTGTGGTCTCTATTCTTTGGACTATACACTCCACTTAACTCGTGTAGACTCTATGCCTCTGGCTACACACAATACACTTGACTCGTGTAGACCCTATGCCTCTGGCTACACACCATACACTTGACTCGTGTAGACCCTATGCCTCTGGCTACACACAATACACTTGACTCGTGTAGACCCTATGCCTCTGGCTACACACCATGCATTCGGCTCGTGTAGACCCTATGCCTATGGCTACACACAATACACTCGCCTCTGGGTTACACAGAGTCCCGGTCCCGTTAGGACAGCGGGACTAGGTACCGCAGGGCCCTATCTCTTCGATCCCCGTCTTCATTCTTCGCTGGTTACATACTGCCCTTACGCCTGTGTGCATCCCCTTTTATAGCCCCTGCTCACGAGAGACGGAGCTGATGCGGACGTCGACGTGAGCATCGCTCCTTAGTGAACCAATCACGACGCACTCTCTCTACGATCCGTTTTCCCCAGCGCGTGTTAACACTACTCCACCAATCACACCGCGCTGCCACCCGGTCACTCCCTCTCAGTGCGTCACCGGCCCACAGCCAATCAGTACCCCGTAACCCACGACCCCGCGCTGACCCCTGATCCTCCACCGTCAGCGCGCGTCACCACATACACAGCCAATCATTACGCGCTGGCATACGATCCCTAATCCCAGCGCGTATCACCACTAGATCACCCGCTCCCACATAGCTTGCAGCCGGCCCGGCTGTTAACCAACAACACAACCTAACGTCAACGCAGTAATAAAGAAACTCCACCCCCCAGTGTGCCCCGTAACGCAACAACAACACAACACAACTCTTAAATAAGAAGCAATATACAGCCCGACGAACAACACAATAAAAGCGAACACCAGAAAACGAACGCGCCAAGTGTCTCTGTGACTAAACGCAGTGACGAGGCGCTCCGGCTGCCTCGACTCCTCACGTGGTAGGTCATAAAAAGTAGCGCGACCTAGCGCGAGTCCGTCTGGCCGGTCCATCGTATGGGACGGGACGCTGGCGACCGTCCGGTGGCTCCGGCAGCTCTAGACGGCGCGGATCGGGCCTGGAAGGACCGGCCCCGCCGCGAAGATCCGGCCGCCGGTGGTCGGCAGCTGTCAGTTCCGAGACACCTGGGAGCGGATCAGGCGGAGACATGTGAGGAGCAGGCAAAGACATTTCCCCCTTAGGGTCGTCGGTCACGTCACATGCTCGGCCCTCACGACACAAGGGGAGGCCATATGGAGGCGAGAACGGTTTCAGTCGGGAGGGGTGGACGTACCAACGGCGTTTTCCCCATTTTATCTGAACGCACTGGGGGCGTGCAACCCGCACGACCTCCACGGGTCCCCGCCATGGCTTCAACAATTTAGGCAACGTAGCCAAAGGTGCCTGAGGGCAATGCAGCCAGGCCCTGTCACCTGGTTCCCAGTTGTGCACGGACACCTTCCGTGCACGCAACCGCTCGTTTGCAATTTGGCGAGCCCGCGAATTAAGCCGTGCGGCCTCCCTTGCCTCTGTCAGCTTATGAATATTAAATTTAATATGCTCTGCCAATTTCTAATTAGTTCGTGGTGCGGGCAGGCCCAGCTGCGTTTCCATGGGCGGGTCGGCTTCCCGACCGTACATCAGATAAAACGGGGAAAATCCCGTAGCTGCATGGGGGGCCATTCTATACGCGGCGAGGACCCCAGGGACCTGCAGGTCCCAATCAACATGTGCCTCACACACCTGCTGGCACAGCATAGAAGTCAATGTCCTGTGGAGCCTCTCCACCATCCCGTCCGTCTGCGGGTGGTACGGGGAGGTACGCACCTTCTTAGTACCCAACAGGTCGCACACCTCTTGCAGTAATTTACTCAAAAAATGTTTCCCTTGGTCGGTCAGCAAGCGTTCAGGAGCCCCCTTGTCCAGGACGTAGCCCTGGACAAAGGCGTCCGTCACAGCCGCCGCCGACTGGTTGGCGAGTGGCCACGCCATAGGCCACTGGGTAAAATATTCGACCCCCACCAACAGGTACTTATTACCCCTAGTCGTGACTGGAAAAGGCCCCAGAATATCGAGTGCAACGAGCTCGTTAGTGCGCGAGACCTGAATAGATTGCAGCGGTGGATTAGCTGCTACGGGCGGTGGTTTCCGTCTGGCGCACTCAACACAACCCTTCAGAATATTCACCACGTCACTCCCCATTCCCGGCCAATAATAGTCACGCTGAAGCAGGGCAAGCGTTTTGTTAACTCCCAAATGCAAGAGGCGTTCGTGTGCGGCCAAGACAACCTTCCCCCTCACAGCAGAAGGCACCACAATCGCGTGCCGCCGGGACAAACTGTCCCATCTCATTAACAGGCCTTGCTTAAGCACGTAGGAGCCAGTTCGTTCATGGTCACCTTCGGAACCCCCCGTCCTGCAGCGCAATGCTAGCAGGGAGCTGTACGCCATTTGGAGACGGCCCCACTCAATCAGCGACAGTGAGAGCAGCGAGTCCTGACCCCCTGGGGTAGCGGGAACATCCCCAATTGGTGTGCCCGCGGTCGCAACCAACGCCTCCATACCTTCCGTAACTGGCGGTTCACAGCGCGCCGATCCCGATAAGCACGCACATTTGTGACAAGGCAACAACCGCGACAGGGCATCGGCATTTGTGTGTCGCAACCCCTTACGGTATGTAGTCGTGAACTGATAGTCCTGGAGGACTTCCAACCACCGCGACAATTGGCCCGAGGGCTGGGCGACCCGCAATGAATACTGGAGCGCCGCGTGGTCCGTCCGGACCGTAAAGTGACGACCATAGAGATATGGTCTGAATTGTTGTACGAAAAAAACAATGGCAAGCAGCTCGCGACGGGTGACGCAGTAGCGCTGCTCTGCCGGCAACAACACCCTGCTACCATAGGCGACCACCCGTTCGACCCCTCCAACGACTTGGGACAGCACCCCCCCAATGCCCGTGTTGCTAGCATCCGTGTCTAGCAAGAAGGGACTCGCAAAATCCGGATAGCGCAAGGGTGGGGCCCCTACCAAGGCGTCCCGGAGGGAGCAGAATGCAGCCTCCTCCTCAGGTCCCCATCGGAACTTCACTCCTTTCGCCGTTAGAGCGTGCAAGGGTTTTGCAATGGTGGCGAAGTGCTCAACGAATCGGCGATAATACGAAGCAAAACCGATGAAACTGCGCACGTCCGAAACCGACGTGGGCGTCGGCCACGAACTGACACAGTCCGTCTTCGCAGGATCGGTAGAAATCCCCGAAGAGTCGACAATATGACCCAAGTATCTAACAGATTTACGAAAAAGGTGGCATTTGGCCGGTTTAAACTTTAATTTAGCCGATCGCATTCGCAAGAACACCCCTCTCAATCGCTGGAGGTGTTCTTCAAACGTTTTACTGAAAACAATGACATCGTCAAGGTAAATCAGGCACGTATCCCATTGCAAGCCCGACAAAACCAACTCCATAAGGCGCTGAAACGTCGCAGGAGAGGAGTGAAGTCCCATGGGTAACCGGTTAAACTGAAACAGGCCCCCTGGAGTCCGAAATGCAGTCTTAGGCTTAGACTCTTCGTCGAGTGGCAACTGCCAGAATCCGGATAATAAATCAAGAGTCGAAAAGTATCGCGCACCAGACAATGCATCGAGGGACTCGTCCATCCTGGGGAGCGGATACGCGTCGGCCACAGAGATCTTATTCAGGCGACGGAAATCGACGCAAAATCGCAAGGACCCGTCCTGCTTTTTAACGAGCACAATAGGTGCTCCCCAAGGACTGGAAGAAGGCGAAATAATGTCGGCTTCTAGCATATCGTTAACGGCCGACTGAACATGTTCCTTCTCAGCAGGACTCAGTCGGAAGGGATTTAGCCTGACCGGTGCCGCATCGCCCGTTTCAATGTGGTGGCGTAGCAGGTCCGTGCACCCAATGTCATACTTATGTTTACTGAAGACATCTGAAAATTCAATCAGCAACCCGCGCAGCGCACTCAACTGTACCGCTGACAAATCGTCAGAGTCCGCGCACAGCGAATCGACCCATTCGAGGTCCTCCTTCAGTTTAACGTTTTGCGTGGGGCTCGGATCAGCCTGCGCAACCAGCCGCTCTTCCGCAGGGACCCGCGCCGCGTGAGCTAGCACGGTGCCCTGCTGAATGACGGCTGGCCGCGACCCAGCGTTTAAAACCATCACAAACGGATCCCTGTCAGCCCCAACCAAAGTGTGAGCCACCGACAAATCGAGACCTCCAACAGCCCTATTAGAAGGACCCAAAAGCATGCCTTGTTCCGAGGCCTCCCTCACCCATGGTTTCCGCAACCGGAGGGGAATTAACATTTGTGAACCCGGGGGCACGTGCACGGTCTGTGTCGCTAACGCTTGTATCGTAGCGCACGCCATCCGAATTTCAGTAGGGCTCGTCAAAAATGAAATACGGCGACCCGATGGTAGTTCAATGCAACGCTGATCAATGAGAATTTTGATGGCCATTTTTGCCAAAAAATCAGTGCCCAATAGACAAGGAACCGCCAGGGAGGACGAAACGAAAACGGGTCCCGACAATTTGATATCTCCAATGCAAATGGACGCCCTAATCTGACCGATAATGCCCAACAATCCCCCGTTAGCGGCGTAAAATGACACATCCACCGGAAGAAGCGGACGACATTGTACAGGGAGAATGTTATAAATGAGGTCCGATATAATAGTCGCCGATGCCCCCGTGTCCACTAACACCCTGACCTCGACCCCATCAATAGATCCCGTAACGACGGATGAACCCGCTGAGGCAGCCACTATTCTGTGCCCCAACTCCGACCATTTAATGTCTCCCCGGTCCCGGCCGAACCCCCCTCGCCGAACCGAATCCCCGAACCCTACTCGGCTCTCCTCTGCCGCAACGCGACGGCCCATGCGTGTCGAGTATGCGGGCCGAGTATGTGAGGTGCCGCGACTCGCCGGGGTTTGTAGGGATGACTTGGGGCCTTGTTCGTCGTCCAGCCGAGGTCCCATGGCGCGCTGACGTGGGGCGCGGCAACCGGAGGCCACATGGCCCCGGAGGCCGCAGTTATAACACGTGATGACAGTCGTCGGAGATCTCGGTTGCTCCAGCTTGCGGGCCGATCGCAGAGGCGAACGACCCCCCGACCTCCAGTCCCCCGGTCGTCCCGCGATGAACGCCTCCTCTCGCGGGCTGACGACTTGGGGCACGGTGACTACTGGGCCCGGAGCTGAGGCCACGGCAGCGTTGCAGACGACCCCCTGTTTACGTTGAAGGACCTCGTGCGCTTGTATGCTCGTAGCGACCCGTAAGGAAGAAATATCGGTCTCGTCGGCCATGTTGATGGGGACCCCCAGGTCCTGCGCCAACTTGAGCAGTTGCTCCAAAACCATCGCATCTTGGCCCTCCTCGTCCATACGAGGGAACGCGGCGTCGGCGAGAGCCAGCAACGCCGTGCGATAGGCGAGCACGGTCTCCGTGTCCGCCTTCTGTCTTGCATAAAAATGATGGCGACACGCCGAGGGAGGACCATAGACCTTGGCCATGAGAGCCAGCGCATCCTTGAGCGTGGAGCGGTCCGACCTGCGTGCGGACGTGAAGGCCGCGAGCGCGTTGTCGTCCAGCATGGCAGGCAGTGCCCGCAGTGCCGTAGCGTCGGACCAGGCAGACCTGCGCTGAAATTGGCCCCAGTCCCCGCCTTCCGCCTTGAAGGCTGACAACGTGGGAAGGCGCTGTTGAAAGATGAAGTCGTCCTCCTCCTCGTGCTTCCTCTCCGCCGCCCCGTCGGTGTGTAAGATGGCGGCCCCAGTGGCGGGTGTTTGATGGCGGTCCGCAGCGCGCGTTGGTGACGTAAGCGGGCGCGCTTGGAGAACCGCTGCCACGTGGTGATGGCTGTTCCCGCCAAAAGTCGGCGCAGATGAAATGGCGGGAATCGCTAAGTCATTTTGGCGGGAATCTGCGGGGCGACCCTGTAGAACGTCCGCCGCCGTCCCCGCTCCTCCCGACGAGCTGATCTCCGCCAGGATGGACGCGGCGGCGAGCAGCAGCTCCGCCAGACGGGAGTGCGCCTCGCGGAGCACGGCGTCGGTCCCCCGTCGCTCGTCCGGCGCCGTCGGCGGATCCTGCAGCGTGGGCAAATCCTCGTCCTCACCCCCCGATGCCAGCTGGCCCGAGTCGTCGAGGTTGTCCCCGCGGTCAATCCGTGGGTCCGACGGGTCTTCCTTGTATCCATGCTTGGAAGACCGATTCACTTCTGACGCCAGTTGAAGTATTGGAAATGACGGCAGGAACTTCTTGACGGGTAACACACTTTTATTAAATCTTGACGTGTCAGAATACAACGTGTGGTCTCTATTCTTTGGACTATACACTCCACTTAACTCGTGTAGACTCTATGCCTCTGGCTACACACCATACACTTGACTCGTGTAGACCCTTATGCCTCTGGCTACACACAATACACTTGACTCGTGTAGACCCTATGCCTCTGGCTACACACCATGCATTCGGCTCGTGTAGACCCTATGCCTATGGCTACACACAATACACTCGCCTCTGGGTTACACAGAGTCCCGGTCCCGTTAGGACAGCGGGACTAGGTACCGCAGGGCCCTATCTCTTCGATCCCCGTCTTCATTCTTCGCTGGTTACATACTGCCCTTACGCCTGTGTGCATCCCCTTTTATAGCCCCTGCTCACGAGAGACGGAGCTGATGCGGACGTCGACGTGAGCATCGCTCCTTAGTGAACCAATCACGACGCACTCTCTCTACGATCCGTTTTCCCCAGCGCGTGTTAACACTACTCCACCAATCACACCGCGCTGCCACCCGGTCACTCCCTCTCAGTGCGTCACCGGCCCACAGCCAATCAGTACCCCGTAACCCACGACCCCGCGCTGACCCCTGATCCTCCACCGTCAGCGCGCGTCACCACATACACAGCCAATCATTACGCGCTGGCATACGATCCCTAATCCCAGCGCGTATCACCACTACACAAGTATACAAGGGAATGAATTTGAAGCGATTTACCTTCTTCATTGACATGTAAAGTCATTTTCCTGAAACCACTCCACGTGCATTTTAATCGGTTATAATGTTGCTTATCTGGATAAAAGTGCATTGGCCAGGAATCGATCTCAGGTCTCCCACGTGGCAGTCCAGAATTCTACCACTGAATCACCTATACCACATTCCACTCGAATTTTTTTTACGTGAGATGCATTAATACTCTTCTTTTTTCATTCCTCCAAAATTGCGTGTTCTCTGTGTATATAGAATCTGACTTTCTTATTTTTTCATCACGATCTGCAGATGATGGTGGGTTCTTTTTTATATTCGCTACAAATTTGCAGTTTATGGTTGTTTAGTTGGATAAAAGTGCATCGGCCGGGAATCGAACCCGGGCCTCCCGCGTGGCAGGCGAGAATTCTACCACTGAACCACCGATGCCTCGTGTGCCTGGTGTGATTTTCCGTGAGATGCATGAATACTGAACTTCTTTCAGTCGCGTGTGAGACTTTTCTGTGTTTCTTAGGCTCCTGAATTTCCCATTTTTCATGAATATCCGAAGATGAAGATGGACTAAATTGATTATATGCAAGTTATTGGGATGATGTCAAAATATTTCTTCACCTGTTATAAAGATTTGGTATAACCGCTTTCCGCAAGAGAAATCCTTCGTCACTACTCGTTTCCAATACTAGTTTTTGCATTTCGTTGTCACAATTACTGCGACCTGATTTCTGAAGCGGAAAGTGACCTCACCGTGTTTTTTTCTGCAAGTATACAAAGGAATGAATTTGAAGCGATTAATCTTCTTCATTGACATGTAAAGTAATTTTCTTGAAACCACTCCACGTGCATTTTTATCGGTTATGATGTTGCTTATCTGGATATTAGTGCTTTGGCCAGGAATCGATCCCAGGTCTTCCACGTGGCAGTCCAGAATTCTTCCACTGAATCACCTATACACATTCCACTCGAATTTTTTTTACGTGAGATGCATTAATACTTCGATTTAAAGCTTTCGTGACTGCAGGGATTCATCTTCTTGGTTCTTTCGGTAAAGTCACGTAGAAGGGAAGTAATAAAATAATAAAAATAAAACATAATAAAATAAAATAATTCTCACGACGTTTCGGCTACAACGCAAGCAGCCGTCTTCAGGTGAAGAATGCTTGGTAGTGTCTCATTCTTCACCTGAAGACGGCTGCTTGCGTTGTAGCCGAAACGTCGTGAGAATAATTTTATTTTATTATGTTTTATTTTTATTATTGTATTACTTCCCTTCTACGTGACTTTACCGAAAAAACCAAGAAGATGCATTAATACTCTTCTTTTTTCATTCCTCCAAAATTGCGTGTTCTCTGTGTATATAGAATCTGACTTTCTTATTTTTTCATCACGATCTGCAGATGATGGTGGGTTCTTTTTTATATTCGCTACAAATTTGCAGTTTATGGTTGTTTAGTTGGATAAAAGTGCATCGGCCGGGAATCGAACCCGGGCCTCCCGCATGGCAGGCGAGAATTCTATCACTGAACCACCGATGCCTCGTGTGCCTGGTGTGATTTTACGTGAGATGCATGAATACTGAACTTCTTTCAGTCGCGTGTGAGACTTTCTGTGTTTCTTAGGCTCCTGAATTTCCCATTTTTCATGAATATCCGAAGATGAAGATGGACTAAATTGATTATATGCAAGTTATTGGGATGATGTCAAAATATTTCTTCACCTGTTATAAAGATTTGGTATAACCGCTTTCTGCAAGAGAAATCCTTCGTCACTACTCGTTTCCAATACTAGTTTTTGCATTTCGTTGTCACAATTACTGCGACCTGATTTCTGCAGCGGAAAGTGACCTCACCGTGTTTTTTTCTGCAAGTATACAAGGGAATGCATTTGATGCGATTAATATTCTTCATTGACATGGAAAGTTATTTTCTTGAAACCACTCCACGTGCATTTTTATCGGTTATGATGTTGCTTATCTGGATATTAGTGCTTTGGCCAGGAATCGATCCCAGGTCTTCCACGTGGCAGTCCAGAATTCTTCCACTGAATCACCTATACCACATTCCACTCGAATTATTTTACGTGAGATGCATGATGCATGAATACTCTTCTTTTTTCCATCGTCCAAAATTGCGTTTTCTCTTTGTATATAGAATCTGACTTTTTAATTTCTTCATCACGATCTGCAGATGATGGTGGGTTCTTTTTTATATTCGCTACAAATTTGCAGTTTATTGTTGTTTAGTTGGATAAAAGTGCATCGGCCGAGAATCGAACCCGGGCCTCCCGCGTGGC
This sequence comes from Lethenteron reissneri, assembly GCF_015708825.2. Taxonomy (NCBI): domain Eukaryota; kingdom Metazoa; phylum Chordata; class Hyperoartia; order Petromyzontiformes; family Petromyzontidae; genus Lethenteron; species Lethenteron reissneri. The sequence continues at coordinate 13,542,042 of NC_083797.1, read as the reverse complement.
AGGCGAGAACTCTAGCACTGAACCACCGATGCCTCGTGTGCCTGGTGTGATTTTACGTGAGATGCATGAATACTGAACTTCTTTCAGCAGCGTGTGAGACTTTTCTGTGTTTCTTAGGCTCCTGACTTTCCCATTTTTCTTGAATATCCGAAGATGGACTAAATTGATGACATGCAAGTTATTGGGATGTTGTTAAAATATTTCTTCACCTGTTATAAAGATTTGGTAGAACCGCTTTCCGCAAGATAAATCCTTCGTCACTACTCGTTTCCAATACTAGTTATTGCATTTTGTTGTCAAAATAACTGCGACCTGATTTCCGCAGCTGAAAGTGACCTCACCGTGTTTGTTTCTGCAAGTATACAAGGGAATGAATTTGAAGCGATTAACCTTCTTCATTGACATGTAAAGTCATTTTCCTGAAACCACTCCACGTGCATTTTAATCGGTTATAATGTTGCTTATCTGGATAAAAGTGCATTGGCCAGGAATCGATCTCAGGTCTCCCACGTGGCAGTCCAGAATTCTACCACTGAATCACCTATACCACATTCCACTCGAATTTTTTTTACGTGAGATGCATTAATACTCTTCTTTTTTCATTCCTCCAAAATTGCGTGTTCTCTGTGTATATAGAATCTGACTTTTTATTTTTTTCATCACGATCTGCAGATGATGGTGGGTTCTTTTTTATATTCGCTACAAATTTGCAGTTTATGGTTGTTTAGTTGGATAAAAGTGCATCGGCCGGGAATCGAAACCGGGCCTCCCGCATGGCAGGCGAGAATTCTATCACTGAACCACCGATGCCTCGTGTGCCTGGTGTGATTTTACGTGAGATGCATGAATACTGAACTTCTTTCAGTCGCGTGTGAGACTTTCTGTGTTTCTTAGGCTCCTGAATTTCCCATTTTTCATGAATATCCGAAGATGAAGATGGACTAAATTGATTATATGCAAGTTATTGGGATGATGTCAAAATATTTCTTCACCTGTTATAAAGATTTGGTATAACCGCTTTCCGCAAGAGAAATCCTTCGTCACTACTCGTTTCCAATACTAGTTTTTGCATTTCGTTGTCACAATTACTGCGACCTGATTTCCGCAGCGGAAAGTGATCTCACCGTGTTTTTTTCTGCAAGTATACAAGGGAATGCATTTGATGCGATTAATATTCTTCATTGACATGGAAAGTAATTTTCTTGAAACCACTCCACGTGCATTTTTATCGGTTACTAGCTGTACTACCCGGCTTCGCCCGGGACTTGTATCCACCACGGCCGGCCGCCTTTGTCTCCCCAGTGGCAATGTTAATACGCCACACCAGTTACTCGTTTTGCGGCTGAGTCCCTCCCTCACCACTCTCCCTCCCTCACCACTCTCCCTCCCTCACCACTCTCCCTCCCTCACCACTCTCCCTCCCTCACCACATACACAATACACACAGACATACATGCAGACACACAGAGACACACATAACACACAAACATACACACACATACACAGAAACACATACACACATACATACACACACACATACATACACACAAACACATACACACACATACATACACACATGCATGCGGACACACAGACATACACATAAACACATACACACATTCACATGACCCGGCTTCGCCCGGGACTTGGATCCACCACGCCCTTTGTCTCCCCAGTGCCGATGTTAATACGCCACACCAGTTACTCGTTTGAGGCTGAGTCGACCTAGGGGAGGTTCAAATAATCGTCACCGGTGGTGGCCGTGAGCGGGAATCGAACTCGGTTCGCTGGGTTGGTAGCGCAGCGTAGCGTTAAGCACTACACCCACTGCTCCTCACACACCACACACGCACAGACACACACACAGACACACACACAGACACACGCAGACACACACAGACAGAGACACACACACAGATAGCACGCTAACCACTGCACTACCGCTCCCCACACACCACACACGCACACACACAGACACACACACAGACACAGACACACACACACAGACACAGGCAGCACGCTAAGCACTACACTACCGTTCCCCCTACACAACACACGCGCGTGCGTCCATAGGTACACATACACGCGCTTGCTGCAGACACACACGACTTTCAGGGTGCGTACGGCAGTAAACGACTGAAATAATAAAGCGGCAATGCTGCGCAAGGAACGCCTTAGACCTGCAACACATTTGTGTAATGCGAGCGTAAACACACAAACACATGCAAACACATACACAATACACACACACATACATGCAGACACACAGACAGACACATAACACACATACATACACACATACATACACAGAAACACATACACACACATACATAGACACACACATACATACACACAAGCACATGCACACACGTACATACACACATACATACAGACACGCAGACATACACATAAAGACATAGAAAAAAACCCACATACATACACACACACACAAACACATACACATACATACACACATACATAGAGACACACAGACATACACATAAACACATACACATGACCCGGCTTCGCCCGGGACTTGGATCCACGATGCCCGGCCGCCTTTGTCTCCCCAGTGACGATGTTCACACACGACAGCAGTTACGCGTTTGAGGCTGAGTGGACCTAGGGGAGGGCCAGGTCCGTTTCAAATAATCGTCAGCGGTGGTGGGCGTGAGTTGGAATGGAACTGGGGTCGCTCAACCAGCTTAATGACTATTTGTACAAAGAACATATAAAGAATCGATTATAATAACCAGGCTACAGTCCACATTATAGACTGCCAGTACACGCAGTCAGCTTCATAAGCAGGCTAGAGTGTACATGATAGAGTGGCAGTACGCTCACCGAGCTTAATAAGCAGGCTACAGTCTACATGATAGACTGGCAGTACGCTGACCCAGCTTAATGACTATTTGTACAGTGAACATTTAAGTAATCGATGTTTGGCGCGTTGGGTTTAAAAGTAATATTAATTGCACACATTGTGGTGGGGGTGGAGTGAAGAGTAGGAAAAACTTTGATGAATTTACCTCAGAGTGGCGTGGTGGGTGTCGAGGCCTAGTAGCGTGCAGAGCCTCCGGCCTGGCCTAAATTGCCCACCCGGCAGAGGCAGGGTACGGGTGGCGTGCCTTCCCCCCCCCCCCTCAGCGCGCCAACAACACTGTGTAATGGCTATTATTTAATTATTTACGGAGCCTATGAAAGTGGCGAAGGCGTGGCTAGCCGTTGGCAGGGGCAACCGCCGTCCAATGAAACTGCAGCCCTTGGCGAAGGCGTGGCTAGCCGTTGCCAGGTCCAATGAAAGCGGCGAAGACGTCGCTATCCGTTGCCAGGGGCAACCGCCGTCCAATGAAAGTGCGTATGGTCCGAAATCCACACACACACACACAGACGGACAGACAGACATGCACGATTTTATATATATAGATGATGTTGCTTATCTGGATATCAGTGCTTTGGCCAGGAATCGATCCCAGGTCTTCCACGTGGCAGTCCAGAATTCTTCCTCTGAATCACCTATACCATATTCCACTCGAATTTATTACGTGAGATGCATGATGCATGAATACTCTTCTTTTTTCCATCGTCCAAAATTGCGTTTTCTCTGTGTATATAAAATCTGACTTTCTTATTTTTTCATCACGATCTGCAGATGATGGTGGGTTCTTTTTTATATTCGCTACAAATTTGCAGTTTATGGTTGTTTAGTTGGATTAAAGTGCATCGGCCGGGAATCAAACCCGGGCCTCCCGCGTGGCAGGCGAGAATTCTACCACTGAACCACCGATGCCTCGTGTGCCTGGTGTGATTTTACGTGAGATGCATGAATACTGAACTTCTTTCAGTCGCGTGTGAGACTTTTCTGTGTTTCTTAGGCTCCTGAATTTCCCATTTTTCATGAATATCCGAAGATGAAGATGGACTAAATTGATTATATGCAAGTTATTGGGATGATGTCAAAATATTTCTTCACCTGTTATAAAGATTTGGTATAACCGCTTTCCGCAAGAGAAATCCTTCGTCACTACTCGTTTCCAATACTAGTTTTTGCATTTCGTTGTCACAATTACTGTGACCTGATTTATGCAGCGGAAAGTGACCTCACCGTGTTTTTTTCTGCAAGTATACAAAGGAATGAATTTGAAACGATTAATCTTCTTCATTGACATGTAAAGTCATTTTCTTGAAACCACTCCACGTGCATTTTTATCGGTTATGATGTTGCTTATCTGGATATTAGTGCTTTGGCCAGGAATCGATCCCAGGTCTTCCATGTGGCAGTCCAGAATTCTTCCACTGAATCACCTATACACATTCCACTCGAATTTTTTTTACGTGAGATGCATTAATACTTCGATTTAAAGCTTTCGTGACTGCAGGGATTCATCTTCTTGGTTTTTTCGGTAAAGTCACGTAGAAGGGAAGTAATAAAATAATAAAAATAAAACATAATAAAATAAAATAATTCTCACGACGTTTCGGCTACAACGCAAGCAGCCGTCTTCAGGTGAAGAATGCTTGGTAGTGTCTCATTCTTCACCTGAAGACGGCTGCGTGCGTTGTAGCCGAAACGTCGTGAGAATAATTTTATTTTATTATGTTTTATTTTTATTATTGTATTACTTCCCTTCTACGTGACTTTACCGAAAGAACCAAGAAGATGCATTAATACTCTTCTTTTTTCATTCCTCCAAAATTGCGTGTTCTCTGTGTATATAGAATCTGACTTTCTTATTTTTTCATCACGATCTGCAGATGATGGTGGGTTCTTTTTTATATTCGCTACAAATTTGCAGTTTATGGTTGTTTAGTTGGATAAAAGTGCATCGGCCGGGAATCGAACCCGGGCCTCCCGCGTGGCAGTCGAGAATTCTACCACTGAACCACCGAACCACCGAACCACCGATGCCTCGTGTGCCTGTTGTGATTTTACGTGAGATGCATGAATACTGAACTTCTTTCAGTCGCGTGTGAGACTTTTCTGTGTTTCTTAGGCTCCTGACTTTCCAATTTTTCTTGAATATCCGAAGATGGACTAAATTGATGATATGCAAGTTATTGGGATGTTGTTAAAATATGTATTCACCTGTTATAAAGATTTGGTAGAACCGCTTTCCGCAAGATAAATCCTTCGTCACTACTCGTTTCCAATACTAGTTATTGCATTTTGTTGTCAAAATAACTGCCACCTGATTTCCGCAGCTGAAAGTGATCTCACGGTGTTTGTTTCTGCAAGTATACAAGGGAATGAAGTTGAAGCGATTAATCTTCTTCATTGACATGTAAAGTCATTTTCCTGAAACCACTCCACGTGCATTTTAATCGGTTATAATGTTGCTTATCTGGATAAAAGTGCATTGGCCAGGAATCGATCTCAGGTCTCCCACGTGGAAGTCCAGAATTCTACCACTGAATCACCTATACCACATTCCACTCGAATTTTTTTTACGTGAGATGCATTAATACTCTTCTTTTTTCATTCCGCCAAAAATGCGTGTTCTCTGTGTATATAGAATCTGACTTTTAAATTTTTTCATCACGATCTGCAGATGATGGTGGGTTCTTTTTTATATTCGCGACAAATTTGCAGTTTATTGTTGTTTAGTTGGATAAAAGTGCATCGGCCGGGAATCGATCTCAGGTCTCCCACGTGGCAGTCCGGAATTTTACCACTGAATCACCTATACCACATTCAACTCGAATTTTTTTTACGTGAGATGCATTAATACTTCGATTTAAAGCTTTCGTGACTGCAGGGATTCATCTTCTTGGTTCTTTCGGTAAAATCACGTAGAAGGGAAGTAATAAAATAATAAAAATAAAACATAATAAAATAAAATAATTCTCACGACGTTTCGGCTACAACGCAAGCAGCCGTCTTCAGGTGAAGAATGCTTGGTAGTGTCTCATTCTTCACCTGAAGACGGCTGCTTGCGTTGTAGCCGAAACGTCGTGAGAATTATTTTATTTTATTATGTTTTATTTTTATTATTTTATTACTTCCCTTCTACGTGACTTTACCGAAAGAACCAAGAAGATGCATTAATACTCTTCTTTTTCATTCCTCCAAAATTGCGTGTTCTCTGTGTATATAGAATCTGACTTTTTAATTTTTTCATCACGATATGCAGATGATGGTGGGTTATTTTTATATTCGCTACAAATTTGCAGTTTATTGCTGTTTAGTTGGATAAAAGTGCATCGGCCGGGAATTGAACCCGGGCCTCCCGCGTGGCAGGCGAGAATTCTACCACTGAACCACCGATGCCTCGTGTGCCTGGTGTGATTTTACGTGAGATGCATGAATACTGAACTTCGTTCAGTCGCGTGTGAGATTTTTCTGTGTTTCTTAGGCTCCTGACTTTCCCATTTTTCATGAATATCCGAAGATGAAGATGGACTAAATTGATTATATGCAAGTTATTGGGATGATGTCAAAATATTTCTTCACCTTTTATAAAGATTTGGTATAACCGCTTTCCGCAAGAGAAATCCTTCGTCACTACTCGTTTCCAATACTAGTTTTTGCATTTCGTTGTCACAATTACTGCGACCTGATTTCCGCAGCGGAAAGTAACCTCACCGTGTTTTTTTTTCTGCAAGTATACAAGGGAATGCATTTGATGCGATTAATATTCTTCATTGACATGGAAAGTAATTTTCTTGAAACCACTCCACGTGCATTTTTATCGGTTATGATGTTGCTTATCTGGATATAAGTGCTTTGGCCAGGAATCGATCCCAGGTCTTCCACGTGGCAGTCCAGAATTCTTCCTCTGAATCACCTATACCACATTCCACTCGAATTTTTTTACGTGAGATGCATGATGCATGAATACTCTTCTTTTTTCCATCGTCCAAAATTAGCGTTTTCTCTGTGTATATAGAATCTGACTTTTTATTTTTTTCATCACGATCTGCAGATGATGGTGGGTTCTTTTTTATATTCGCTACAAATTTGCAGTTTATTGTTGTTTAGTTGGATAAAAGTGCATCGGCCGGGAATCGAACCCAGGCCTCCCGCGTGGCAGGCGAGAATTCTACCACTGAACCACCGATGCCTCGTGTGCCTGGTGTGATTTTACGTGAGATGCATGAATACTGAACTTCTTTCAGCAGCGTGTGAGACTTTTCTGTGTTTCTTAGGCTCCTGACTTTCCCATTTTTCTTGAATATCCGAAGATGGACTAAATTGATGATATGCAAGTTATTGGGATGTTGTTAAAATATTTCTTCACCTGTTATAAAGATTTGGTAGAACCGCTTTCCGCAAGATAAATCCTTCGTCACTACTCGTTTCCAATACTAGTTATTGCATTTTGTTGTCAAAATAACTGCGACCTGATTTCCGCAGCTGAAAGTGACCTCACCGTGTTTGTTTCTGCAAGTATACAAGGGAATGCATTTGATGCGATTAATATTCTTCATTGACATGGAAAGTAATTTTCTTAAAACCACTCCACGTGCATTTTAATCGGTTATAATGTTGCTTATCTGGACAAAAATGCATTGGCCAGGAATCGATCTCAGGTCTCCCACGTGGCAGTCCAGAATTCTACCACTGAATCACCTATACCACATTCCACTCGAATTTTTTTTACGTGAGATGCATTAATACTCTTCTTTTTTCATTCCTCCAAAATTGCGTGTTCTCTGTGTATATAGAATCTGACTTTTTAATTTTTTCATCACGATCTGCAGATGATGGTGGGTTCTTTTTTCATATTCGCTACAAATTTGCAGTTTATTGTTGTTTAGTTGGATAAAAGTGCATCGGCCGGGAATCGAACCCGGGCCTCCCGCGTGGCAGGCGAGAATTCTACCACTGAACCACCGATGCCTCGTGTGCCTGGTGTGATTTTACGTGAGATGCATGAATACTGAACTTCTTTCAGCAGCGTGTGAGACTTTTCTGTGTTTCTTAGGCTCCTGACTTTCCCATTTTTCTTGAATATCCGAAGATGGACTAAATTGATAATATGCAAGTTATTGGGATGTTGTTAAAATATTTCTTCACCTGTTATAAAGATTTGGTAGAACCGCTTTCCGCAAGAGAAATTCTTCGTCACTACTCGTTTCCATTACTAGTTATGGCATTTCGTTGTCAAAATTACTGCGACCTGTTTTCCGCAGCTGAAAGTGACCTGACCGTGTTATTTTCTGCAAGTATATGTGATGCCGCCGCCACGAAGCCGTTCGGCAGGCACCAAATCCCCGACCTCGCCACCACCAAGCAACGGAGCCGACCCCGCGTCCCCCTCACCTCACCTCACATGAACACACCCGCACTCATTTCCCCCCCCCCCCCCATAGAGCTCCGAGGGGAGGTCGCCTGGCCGACCGGTTTTTATCCGAGAGACCCTTATCGGGATTAATTCTCACGGTTTCCGGCGATCAGGGGATTGGATGACCTCCCCCGTGCTACGTGGCACCGCGGCGCTGCGGCCGGCCTTAATATGGTGTGGTCGCGGCGTGGGGCATTCGGCCACCGCGGTTGAAGCGCATCTCCCCCCACACACACTCCCACGGGTCGACGGGGCGAGCAGGGGAGGCACGGGACAGCATGAATAGGGGGGTCACAGGGGCTGTTGCGCATAGTCATGGAGGGTTGGGATAATTGCGCTTGAGCGCGCAGGCCCCATTGTTAGGGAGGGTAAGGGATTAAGTAGGATTTACGCCTTGCACGCAGCACACTGATTAGCATATCAACAGCGCCCAGAACCGCCGTGCGCGTGCCAGAGGATTGCGAGCCCATTGTTTAGCGCAGCATCCCCTTTGAGGTAGGGAGGATAAATAGAGGGGCGCAGAGGGAAAATAGCTCTCTTCTCTCCAGCGCCAGGCGACAGGACGCTCTCCAGTCCAGCGACCCGATCGTCCGTGAGACGCATCGAGGTGCGCTGCGAGCACGGGATCAACGAACCGCCGTGGGCATCCAGCAGGAAGTAAGTAGGTGAATTAGAATCATAGCAGATAAATCGGGAATAGGTATAAAGGTATCAGCGTAGGCCAGCCTCGTCGACTCACTGATTTAACATTAAATTACCAGGTATCAGATAATAAATCATTAATAGCGAAGCGTGGTCTCGCGTGATATTGTCGTGCAGTGTGAGCGTGTGGGTGCGCGTGTGTACACTGTGGTTCACCACGTGAGTGAGCTCTGCGTAGAGCGGCGCACGAGTGGGTGTCGCGTGTGTGCAGGTGTGTGCGCTCGTAGTGTGGGTGAAGGGGTCGGTGCGTCCGCAGGTCCCCGATCCGTCTGTCGCCGCCGGGACTCGCGCAGTGTGAGGGCAGCGCCGTTCGCCCCCGACCCCCGTTTTAATAGCGCGTGATCCGTGGAGAGACAACGCAGCGTCTGCAGGTGAACGAGGGCGTGCGGCGAGCTATGCCTCTCACACGAGCTCGCGGAGGGACGGACCAGGGAGGGGAGCCGTCGGGCGATGAGCCCAGCGACGGCAGCAGCTGCTCGCAGAGCAGCGAGGGGTCGGCGCACGGCGGAGCCCCTGCCATAGGCACGGAGCAGGGAGGGACTCCGGGGACCAGCGGCCCCAACAACTTGGTGCCAGAAGTGGGACGAACCCTCACATCTTCACGGGAAGGTGGCGCGCTACTCCACGCAAAGGTAAGGCATGTGTTCACCGGCCAGGGGACCCCTACATGGAAAGCGTTTTCCCGTAATATCATAGGGGCTAAAGAGCTTAATGGCTGGTCGGACGCGCAGGCGTTGCGACATCTTACGTTAAACTTAGACGGGCGGGCAGCCGACTTTGTAGAGGCACTACCCGAAAGCGCGCAAACCCAACTAGAAGAACTAATGCGTAGATTAGACCTGCGTTTCGGCACGCGCAACGTGATACGGGCGAAGACCGCCTTAGAGGCGCGCCGACGCCAAACTGGCGAGGACTTCCGAGACTACGCTGAGGACGTGCGATCACTAACCCGGATCGCCCGTCCAGAGTTCTCGAAGGAGGTCATTGACGCGCTAGCTGCAGACAAGCTACTCAGGTACCTAGCTCGCACCGCGTGGTGGCAGCCCAAAAAGAGTAGCGCAGGCCTCCCTTTCGATACCCTAGTCGAGCAAGCGCTGGAGTGTGAGGAGCTCTCCAGCGAACGCGCGCAGCTCCGAGGGTCGGGACAGGAGTACACCGTGGCGAGCCTGATCCCTGACGAGGAGGAGGATGAGGATGAGCCCGCCAGCCCCATGGGGAGACGGGCAAGAGAGGCCCAGAAACCCCGCGAGACAACCCCGGGTTGGGTAGCTGGGTTACAGACCGGCATGGGAGATATTGCTGGCCGAGTAGACCGAATGGACGGTAAGGTAACCCAAGTAGGGGAGAGGGTAACCCACGTAGGTGAGAGGGTAACCCAGGTACGCGAGGAAGCGAATAAAAATATGAAGACCCTCCAGTCTGAGATGGGGGAACTACGCTCGACCGTAGGGGGGTGGCCGGGAGAGTAGCCCAATTAGAGTCCGATGTGGGACAACTGCGAACTGGGGGAGGGAGAGGGAGCGGACAGGGGACCCGCTACGGAGCCGCCCCCCCTCCCCGGGCATGTTATATGTGCGACCGCCGAGGGCATCTAGTGAGAGACTGTCCTGAAATCACCCGAGCTAGGCAGACGCGGGGGTTAAACTCCAACGCCCCCTAGAAAGCGGACCAACTAGGGGTGCAATCGACGCGGTCCCGATACAAATAGACGATAATGAGAATAATGGCGAGCGAGTGATCTCCACACAGGTTCCAGCAACAACGCCCACAGAAACGGTGACTCCTGGCGACTGGCTGCGGGAGCTGGTGGCGGGGATCACGGGGGCCACGTCGCTGGTGGAAGGGGAGGTAAACGGAGTGCGTACCCGAATCCTGCTGGACACGGGGGCGGTGGCCTCGCTCGTGAGCGCAGCGCACTGCAGCGCGATCGGGGTCGACGTGCGTCACCTGCAGGCCCCGGACCGCGCGCTGCACACTGCGAGCGGAGCCGGAATGGGACTGCTGGGGAGAGCCACCCTAGAGGTCCGCATAGGCAGCCAGGTGTGCACGCAGGAGTTCTACGTGTCGAGTGCGTTGTGTCACGAGTGTATCGCAGGCACCGACCTCCTAGAACGGTTGGGACTCAACGTGCAACCCCGCCAGCGATGCGCCACCATGGAGAGCAACGGCGAGCGGATACCGTTCCTGGGACGAGAACCAACGCGCCGCCGCTTTGCACCTGTGGCCGCTATCCTGGCGACGACAGTCACCATCGGCCCGCTCACCGAGATGCTGGTGCCGGTGGCAACATCCCCCACCGACCCCGCGCTCCGACCATCAGGGGAGGTAATGCTAACTCCTCACCCGGAGTTGGCAAAACGGTATGGGGTTGTGGGATCCGCCACGTTGGTAAACGCAGATGGGGACCGATTGTTTATGCGGATGTTTAACCCCCACAATACCCCAGCGATACTGCGACGGCGCACCCCGATAGCCACAGTACACCCCCTGCACGCACGCCACTCTAACGACTCGGTGTTCGCACTCTGGGCTGAGGACCCCGGGCATCCTGAGGGTGACCAGGACCTGGCCTGGCGAGTCGGCCCGACTCCCCGAGCCGAGGTCGTTCCCCTGCTCGACGCGTTACATGTACCATGGGCGGATTTACCTAAGGGAGGGGCCGATCGGCTGCGCGAGTTACTGCGGGAGTATGCCGACGTATTCAGTGAACACGACTCGGACGTGGGTCGGACCGATCTTGTTAAGCACCAAATTGACACCGGTGCAGCCCGACCCATCAAACTCCCTGCGTACCGAATGGGCGCACCCGAACGCGCCCAAATCAAAGAGGCAGTTGGGGACATGCTTCGCGATAACATAATTCAGCCCTCGGCGAGCCCCTGGTCAGCCCCGGTGGTACTAGTAACGAAAAAGGATGGGTCAACACGGTTCTGCGTCGATTACCGTAAACTAAATGCAGTCACGCTCGGCGATGCCTTCCCTATACCCCGCATCGACGACACCTTCGACAGCCTCGCCGGAGCGCGATATTTTTCCACCCTCGATCTCGCGTCCGGGTACTGGCAGGTGGAGATGGCGGAGGAGGATCGGCCGAAAACCGCATTCACCACCCCGATGGGGCTATTCGAGTTTCGAGTACTCCCGTTCGGACTCACCAATGCGCCCGCGACGTTCCAGCGGCTGATGGAGTTGGTGATGCGGGGCTTGCAATGGGAACAGTGCCTGATTTACTTGGACGATGTGATAGTGTTCAGTAGATCTTTGTCTGAGCATTGGTCCAGGCTTCGAGAGGTGTTCCAGCGACTGCGAGCGGCTCATCTCAAGCTCAAGCCACGTAAGTGTTACATCGCACAACGCGAGGTGGGGTACCTCGGGCATCGCGTCAGCGAGGCAGGCGTGCACACCGATCCGGAGAAGGTACGCGCCGTAGTGGAGTGGCCACGGCCAAGGAATCTGACGGAGATCAGATCATTTTTGGGGCTTGCCACCTATTATCGTCGATTTGTAAAGGGATTCAGCGAGATTGCACGCCCCCTCACCCAACTCACTTCCCCTAAGCACCCCTATCAGTGGACGGGGGCCTGCCAGACGGCCTTCACCACTCTCAAAGACCACCTCACCCACGCCCCCACCCTCGCTTTCCCCGATTTTACCACCGATTTTATTTTGGACACCGACGCCTGCAGCAGCGGGCTGGGCGCGGTGTTGTCACAGGTACAGGATGGGACGGAACGAGTCATCGCGTACGCCAGCCGGACCTTGAGTGGGGCCGAGCTGAACTATTGCGTGACCCGCCAAGAGTTGTACGCTGTGATTTTCGCATGTAAGCAGTTCCGGCCGTATTTGTACGGCAGGAGATGTCGCGTACGCACTGACCATTATGCTCTTCAGTTCCTTCTTACATTCAAGGAGCCGCGGGGGCAGATGGCCCGTTGGTTGGCGCAGTTGCAGGAGTACAACCTGCAAATCGAGTATCGGGCTGGCCGGACGCATGCAAACGCGGACGCCTTGTCGAGGCGGCCCACGGTGTACGCCGAGACAAGGGCGGAGGAGGCCTGCCCCTGTTTCACGGGGGGACGCTGCCGGCAGGCAACGGACCCCCGAGAGGCCGCGGCCACTGACCCCCCCCCAGCGAGAGAGAGTGCAGTGTGCGCCACAGAGACCCTCACAGGTGGCACCGAGGATCCCGTCGACCGCCCGGCAAGCGCGGGACCCGCGGCTCGGGACCCGATCGGACGGATCCAGGAGGACGTCGGCTGCGCCTTCCCGGGCCTGAACGACGAGCAGCTGAGACAGACCCAGCAGCGAGATCCGGATCTGGCGGCCGTGGAGGCGGCACTGCGGGAGGAAAAGAGCGCCCTACCAGGACCCTGGAGCGGTTTGTATGCCCGGTTGTGTGTGCAGAACGGAGTGGTACGGGAGTTAACCGAGGCCGGCCAGCCAGGGTGCATCTGTGTTCCTGCCCAGGTGCGACCCCAGCTGCTACGGCTGGTGCATGACCACCCACTCGGGGGCCACGATGGGGAACGACGCACTCGAGAGACCCTGCGTCGCCAGTATCTCTGGCCCAAATTGGCACAAGACGTGGCGGCCTGGGTACAGGGCTGCCGCGCCTGTCAGCAGTGCGGGCCGAAACCGGCACGATACCAGGTACCCCTAAGGCCGTTCCGCGTCTGCCGCACGAATCAGCTGGTCGGGATCGATCTACAGGGGCCATTCCCACGATCCCATCGAGGCAACCGGTATATTCTAGTCGCAGTAGAGTATTTCACCCGCTACCCCGTGGCAGTGGCCATCCCTGATAAAACGGCCTTGGTGGTGGCCCGGGCATTCGTAGAACATTACGTACTCAAGCACGGGATCCCGGAACGAGTCCTCACCGACCAGGGTAGCGAGTTCGAGGCCGAGCTGTTCCAGGCACTGTGCCGAGAATTCGGAATCCAGAAGGACCGAACCACAGCGTATCACCCCCAAGCGAACGGTATGGTAGAGCGCATGAATCAGACCCTAGCGGGGAAACTCAAACGTATGGCGGCCGCAAATCAACGGGATTGGGACGAACACCTCCCCTACGCCCTTTTCGCCTACGCCACTACCGTACACACGTCGACGGGACAAACCCCGTTTTTAATGATGTTCGGCCGTGAGTCTCGTTTACCCGCAGATCTGCTATTCGGCGTCCCTTCCCCCCAGCCGGAGGAGGGAAGCCGCCCCGTGGAACACCTGTTGGAGACCCTGCGAGAAGCCCGAGGCCGAGCATACCCGCAAGGGGAAGCCGCGCATCGGCGGCAGGAACAGGGCACCCGACCCCGCATGGAACCCCCCTTATTCCTGACAGGCGCTAAGGTGTGGCTACACACCCCTCGCGTCGGGGCCGGGCAGGTGGGGAAACTGACGACCTACTGGCGGGGACCCTGGACCGTGGTGCGGCAGATATCCCCCTGGACGGTACTAATTTACGGCGGGGAGAGGGGTCGAGAGACGGTGGTCAATGTCCGCCGCTTAAAACCATGGAAAGCGGCCCCGGCGAGAGAGGACTCCGTCACCCGAAAGCCCCGAAATCCCGGAGTACCCGCACCCCTCGTGTTGGGGGGCCTCGCACACTACATGGGCCCCGCCTGGTCCCCGAGACGCCCCGATCCAGTCCGGAGACGGCGCGGACGACGGCCACTAAACCCTTCCGCTGCTGAGTTTGTGCCCCAGCCCACAGGTGCCGGGGGACGGGGAGAGCCGCTGGAGTGGAGGAGGAGACCGCCGCAGGAGCTACAGAGGACGGAACCACCCGCCCCGAGGCCAGCCACCAGGTCCGGACGGATCCCCCGGACCCCGCAACGTTTCCTCGTGGGCGCGGCCCAAGCGAGGTGCTCCAGTCAACCCGGGACGGGGACTGGCACCTCGGGGGGCTATGTGATGCCGCCGCCACGAAGCCGTTCGGCAGGCACCAAATCCCCGACCTCGCCACCACCAAGCAACGGAGCCGACCCCGCGTCCCCCTCACCTCACCTCACATGAACACACCCGCACTCATTTCCCCCCCCCCCCATAGAGCTCCGAGGGGAGGTCGCCTGGCCGACCGGTTTTTATCCGAGAGACCCTTATCGGGATTAATTCTCACGGTTTCCGGCGATCAGGGGATTGGATGACCTCCCCCGTGCTACGTGGCACCGCGGCGCTGCGGCCGGCCTTAATATGGTGTGGTCGCGGCGTGGGGCATTCGGCCACCGCGGTTGAAGCGCATCTCCCCCCACACACACTCCCACGGGTCGACGGGGCGAGCAGGGGAGGCACGGGACAGCATGAATAGGGGGGTCACAGGGGCTGTTGCGCATAGTCATGGAGGGTTGGGATAATTGCGCTTGAGCGCGCAGGCCCCATTGTTAGGGAGGGTAAGGGATTAAGTAGGATTTACGCCTTGCACGCAGCACACTGATTAGCATATCAACAGCGCCCAGAACCGCCGTGCGCGTGCCAGAGGATCGCGAGCCCATTGTTTAGCGCAGCATCCCCTTTGAGGTAGGGAGGATAAATAGAGGGGCGCAGAGGGAAAATAGCTCTCTTCTCTCCAGCGCCAGGCGACAGGACGCTCTCCAGTCCAGCGACCCGATCGTCCGTGAGACGCATCGAGGTGCGCTGCGAGCACGGGATCAACGAACCGCCGTGGGCATCCAGCAGGAAGTAAGTAGGTGAATTAGAATCATAGCAGATAAATCGGGAATAGGTATAAAGGTATCAGCGTAGGCCAGCCTCGTCGACTCACTGATTTAACATTAAATTACCAGGTATCAGATAATAAATCATTAATAGCGAAGCGTGGTCTCGCGTGATATTGTCGTGCAGTGTGAGCGTGTGGGTGCGCGTGTGTACACTGTGGTTCACCACGTGAGTGAGCTCTGCGTAGAGCGGCGCACGAGTGGGTGTCGCGTGTGTGCAGGTGTGTGCGCTCGTAGTGTGGGTGAAGGGGTCGGTGCGTCCGCAGGTCCCCGATCCGTCTGTCGCCGCCGGGACTCGCGCAGTGTGAGGGCAGCGCCGTTCGCCCCCGACCCCCGTTTTAATAGCGCGTGATCCGTGGAGAGACAACGCAGCGTCTGCAGGTGAACGAGGGCGTGCGGCGAGCTATGCCTCTCACACGAGCTCGCGGAGGGACGGACCAGGGAGGGGAGCCGTCGGGCGATGAGCCCAGCGACGGCAGCAGCTGCTCGCAGAGCAGCGAGGGGTCGGCGCACGGCGGAGCCCCTGCCATAGGCACGGAGCAGGGAGGGACTCCGGGGACCAGCGGCCCCAACATATACAAGGGAATGCATTTGATGCGATTAATATTCTTCATTGACATGGAAAGTCATTTTCTTGAAACCACTCCACGTGCATTTTAATCGGTTATGATGTTGCTTATCTGGATATAAGTGCTTTGGCCAGGAATCGATCCCAGGTCTTCCACGTGGCAGTCCAGAATTCTTCCACTGAATCACCTATACCACATTCCACTCGAATTTTTTTACGTGAGATGCATGATGCATGAATACTCTTCTTTTTTCCATCGTCCAAAATTAGCGTTTTCTCTGTGTATATAGAATCTGACTTTTTATTTTTTTCATCACGATCTGCAGATGATGGTGGGTTCTTTTTTATATTCGCTACAAATTTGCAGTTTATTGTTGTTTAGTTGGATAAAAGTGCATCGGCCGGGAATCGAACCCGGGCCTCCCGCGTGGCAGGCGAGAATTCTACCACTGAACCACCGATGCCTCGTGTGCCTGGTGTGATTTTACGTGAGATGCATGAATACTGAACTTCTTTCAGCAGCGTGTGAGACTTTTCTGTGTTTCTTAGGCTCCTGACTTTCCCATTTTTCTTGAATATCCGAAGATGGACTAAATTGATGATATGCAAGTTATTGGGATGTTGTTAAAATATTTCTTCACCTGTTATAAAGATTTGGTAGAACCGCTTTCCGCAAGATAAATCCTTCGTCACTACTCGTTTCCAATACTAGTTATTGCATTTTGTTGTCAAAATAACTGCGACCTGATTTCCGCAGCTGAAAGTGACCTCACCGTGTTTGTTTCTGCAAGTATACAAGGGAATGCATTTGATGCGATTAATATTCTTCATTGACATGGAAAGTAATTTTCTTAAAACCACTCCACGTGCATTTTAATCGGTTATAATGTTGCTTATCTGGACAAAAATGCATTGGCCAGGAATCGATCTCAGGTCTCCCACGTGGCAGTCCAGAATTCTACCACTGAATCACCTATACCACATTCCACTCGAATTTTTTTTACGTGAGATGCATTAATACTCTTCTTTTTTCATTCCTCCAAAATTGCGTGTTCTCTGTGTATATAGAATCTGACTTTTTAATTTTTTCATCACGATCTGCAGATGATGGTGGGTTCTTTTTTTTATATTCGCTACAAATTTGCAGTTTATTGTTGTTTAGTTGGATAAAAGTGCATCGGCCGGGAATCGAACCCGGGCCTCCCGCGTGGCAGGCGAGAATTCTACCACTGAACCACCGATGCCTCGTGTGCCTGGTGTGATTTTACGTGAGATGCATGAATACTGAACTTCTTTCAGCAGCGTGTGAGACTTTTCTGTGTTTCTTAGGCTCCTGACTTTCCCATTTTTCTTGAATATCCGAAGATGGACTAAATTGATAATATGCAAGTTATTGGGATGTTGTTAAAATATTTCTTCACCTGTTATAAAGATTTGGTAGAACCGCTTTCCGCAAGATAAATCCTTCGTCACTACTTGTTTCCAATACTAGTTATTGCATTTTGTTGTCAAAATAACTGCGACCTGATTTCAGCAGCTGAAAGTGACCTCACCGTGTTTGTTTCTGCAAGTATACAAGGGAATGAATTTGAAGCGATTAACCTTCTTCATTGACATGTAAAGTCATTTTCCTGAAACCACTCCACGTGCATTTTAATCGGTTATAATGTTGCTTATCTGGACAAAAGTGCATTGGCCAGGAATCGATCTCAGGTCTCCCACGTGGCAGTCCAGAATTCTACCACTGAATCACCTATACCACATTCCACTCGAATTTTTTTTACGTGAGATGCATTAATACTCTTCTTTTTTCATTCCTCCAAAATTGCGTGTTCTCTGTGTATATAGAATCTGACTTTATAATTTTTTCATCAAGATCTGCAGATGATGGTGGGTTCTTTTTTATATTCGCTACAAATTTGCAGTTTATTGTTGTTTAGTTGGATAAAAGTGCATCGGCCGGGAATCGAACCCGGGCCTCCCGCGTGGCAGGCGAGAATTCTACCACTGAACCACCGATGCCTCGTGTGCCTGGTGTGATTTTACGTGAGATCCATGAATACTGAACTTCTTTCAGTCGCGTGTGAGACTTTTCAGTGTTTCTTAGGCTCCTGACTTTCCCATTTTTCTTGAATATCCGAAGATGGACTAAATTGATGATATGCAAGTTATTGGGATGTTGTTAAAATATTTCTTCACCTGTTATAAAGATTTGGTAGAACCGCTTTCCGCAAGATAAATCCTTCGTCACTACTCGTTTCCAATACTAGTTATTGCATTTTGTTGTCAAAATAACTGCGACCTGATTTCCGCAGCTGAAAGTGACCTCACCGTGTTTGTTTCTGCAAGTATACAAGGGAATGCATTTGATGCGATTAATATTCTTCATTGACATGGAAAGTAATTTTCTTAAAACCACTCCACGTGCATTTTTATCGGTTATGATGTTGCTTATCTGGATATAAGTGCTTTGGCCAGGAATCGATCTCAGGTCTCCCACGTGGCAGTCCAGAATTCTACCACTGAATCACCTATACCACATTCCACTCGAATTTTTTTTACGTGAGATGCATTAATACTCTTCTTTTTTCATTCCTCCAAAATTGCGTGTTCTCTGTGTATATAGAATCCTGCTTTTTATTTTTTTCATCACGATCTGCAGATGATGGTGGGTTATTTTTTTATATTCGCTACATATTTGCAGTTTATTGTTGTTTAGTTGGATAAAAGTGCATCGGCCGGGAATCGATCCCAGGTCTTCCACGTGGCAGTCCAGAATTCTTCCTCTGAATCACCTATACCACATTCCACTCGAATTTTTTTACGTGAGATGCATGATGCATGAATACTCTTCTTTTTTCCATCGTCCAAAATTAGCGTTTTCTCTGTGTATATAGAATCTGACTTTTTATTTTTTTCATCACGATCTGCAGATGATGGTGGGTTCTTTTTATATTCGCTACAAATTTGCAGTTTATTGTTGTTTAGTTGGATAAAAGTGCATCGGCCGGGAATCGAACCCGGGCCTCCCGCGTGGCAGGCGAGAATTCTACCACTGAACCACCGATGCCTCGTGTGCCTGGTGTGATTTTACGTGAGATGCATGAATACTGATCTTCTTTCAGTAGCGTGTGAGACTTTTCTGTGTTTCTTAGGCTCCTGACTTTCCCATTTTTCTTGAATATCCGAAGATGGACTAAATTGATGATATGCAAGTTATTGGGATGTAGTTAAAATATTTCATCACCTGTTATAAAGATTTGGTATAACCGCTTTCCGCAAGATAAATCCTTCGTCACTACTCGTTTCCAATACTAGTTATTGCATTTTGTTGTCAAAATAACTGCGACCTGATTTCCGCAGCTGAAAGTGACCTCACCGTGTTTGTTTCTGCAAGTATACAAGGGAATGAATTTGAAGCGATTAACCTTCTTCATTGACATGTAAAGTCATTTTCATGAAACCACTCCACGTGCATTTTAATCGGTTATAATGTTGCTTATCTGGATAAAAGTGCATTGGCCAGGAATCGATCTCAGGTCTCCCACGTGGCAGTCCGGAATTTTACCACTGAATCACCTATACCACATTCCACTCGAATTTTTTTTACGTGAGATGCATTAATACTTCGATTTAAAGCTTTCGTGACTGCAGGGATTCATCTTCTTGGTTCTTTCGGTAAAGTCACGTAGAAGGGAAGTAATAAAATAATAAAAATAAAACATAATAAAATAAAATAATTCTCACGACGTTTCGGCTACAACGCAAGCAGCCGTCTTCAGGTGAAGAATGCTTGGTAGTGTCTCATTCTTCACCTGAAGACGGCTGCTTGCGTTGTAGCCGAAACGTCGTGAGAATTATTTTATTTTATTATGTTTTATTTTTATTATTGTATTACTTCCCTTCTACGTGACTTTACCGAAAGAACCAAGAAGATGCATTAATACTCTTCTTTTTTCATTCCACCAAAATTGCGTGTTCTCTGTGTATATAGAATCTGACTTTCTTATTTTTTCATCACGATCTGCAGATGATGGTGGGTTCTTTTTTATATTCGCTACAAATTTGCAGTTTATGGTTGTTTAGTTGGATAAAAGTGCATCGGCCGGGAATCGAACCCGGGCCTCCCGCGTGGCAGGCGAGAATTCTACCACTGAACCACCGATGCCTCGTGTGCCTGGTGTGATTTTACGTGAGATGCATGAATACTGAAAATCTTTCAGTAGCGTGTGAGACTTTTCTGTGTTTCTTAGGCTCCTGACTTTCCCATTTTTCTTGAATATCCGAAGATGGACTAAATTGATGATATGCAAGTTATTGGGATGTTGTTAAAATATTTCTTCACCTGTTATAAAGATTTGGTAGAACCGCTTTCCGCAAGATAAATCCTTCGTCACTACTCGTTTCCAATACTAGTTATTGCATTTTGTTGTCAAAATAACTGCGACCTGATTTCCGCAGCTGAAAGTGACCTCACGGTGTTTGTTTCTGCAAGTATACAAGGGAATGAAGTTGAAGCGATTAATCTTCTTCATTGACATGTAAAGTCAATTTCCTGAAACCACTCCACGTGCATTTTAATCGGTTATAATGTTGCATATCTGGATAAAAGTGCATTGGCCAGGAATCGATCTCAGGTCTCCCACGTGGAAGTCCAGAATTCTACCACTGAATCACCTATAACACATTCCACTCGAATTTTTTTTACGTGAGATGCATTAATACTCTTCTTTTTTCATTCCTCCAAAATTGCGTGTTCTCTGTGTATATAGAATCTGACTTTTTAATTTTTTCATCACGATCTGCAGATGATGGTGGGTTCTTTTTTATATTCGCTACAAATTTGCAGTTTATTGTTGTTTAGTTGGATAAAAGTGCATCGGCCGGGAATCGAACCCGGGCCTCCCGCGTGGCAGGCGAGAATTCTACCACTGAACCACCGAACCACCGATGCCTCGTGTGCCTGGTGTGATTTTACGTGAGATGCATGAATACTGAACTTCTTTCAGTCGCGTGTGAGACTTTTCTGTGTTTCTTAGGCTCCTGAATTTCCCATTTTTCATGAATATCCGAAGATGAAGATGGACTAAATTGATTATATGCAAGTTATTGGGATGATGTCAAAATATTTCTTCACCTGTTATAAAGATTTGGTATAACCGCTTTCCGCAAGAGAAATCCTTCGTCACTACTCGTTTCCAATACTAGTTTTTGCATTTCGTTGTCACAATTACTGCGACCTGATTTCTGCAGCGGAAAGTGACCTCACCGTGTTTTTTTCTGCAAGTATACAAGGGAATGAAGTTGAAGCGATTAATCTTCTTCATTGACATGTAAAGTCATTTTCCTGAAACCACTCCACGTGCATTTTAATCGGTTATAATGTTGCTTATCTGGATAAAAGTGCATTGGCCAGGAATCGATCTCAGGTCTCCCACGTGGAAGTCCAGAATTCTACCACTGAATCACCTATACCACATTCCACTCGAATTTTTTTTACGTGAGATGCATTAATACTCTTCTTTTTTCATTCCGCCAAAAATGCGTGTTCTCTGTGTATATAGAATCTGACTTTTAAATTTTTTCATCACGATCTGCAGATGATGGTGGGTTCTTTTTTTATATTCGCGACAAATTTGCAGTTTATTGTTGTTTAGTTGGATAAAAGTGCATCGGCCGGGAATCGATCTCAGGTCTCCCACGTGGCAGTCCGGAATTTTACCACTGAATCACCTATACCACATTCAACTCGAATTTTTTTTACGTGAGATGCATTAATACTTCGATTTAAAGCTTTCGTGACTGCAGGGATTCATCTTCTTGGTTCTTTCGGTAAAGTCACGTAGAAGGGAAGTAATACAATAATAAAAATAAAACATAATAAAATAAAATAATTCTCACGACGTTTCGGCTACAACGCAAGCAGCCGTCTTCAGGTGAAGAATGCTTGGTAGTGTCTCATTCTTCACCTGAAGACGGCTGCTTGCGTTGTAGCCGAAACGTCGTGAGAATTATTTTATTTTATTATGTTTTATTTTTATTATTGTATTACTTCCCTTCTACGTGACTTTACCGAAAGAACCAAGAAGATGCATTAATACTCTTCTTTTTTCATTCCACCAAAATTGCGTGTTCTCTGTGTATATAGAATCTGACTTTCTTATCTTTTCATCACGATCTGCAGATGATGGTGGGTTCTTTTTTATATTCGCTACAAATTTGCAGTTTATTGTTGTTTAGTTGGATAAAAGTGCATCGGCCGGGAATCGAACCCGGGCCTCCCGCGTGGCAGGCGAGAATTCTACCACTGAACCACCGATGCCTCGTGTGCCTGGTGTGATTTTACGTGAGATGCATGAATACTGAACTTCTTTCAGCAGCGTGTGAGACTTTTCTGTGTTTCTTAGGCTCCTGACTTTCCCATTTTTCTTGAATATCCGAAGATGGACTAAATTGATGATATGCAAGTTATTGGGATGTAGTTAAAATATTTCATCACCTGTTATAAAGATTTGGTATAACCGCTTTCCGCAAGATAAATCCTTCGTCACTACTCGTTTCCAATACTAGTTATTGCATTTTGTTGTCAAAATAACTGCGACCTGATTTCCGCAGCTGAAAGTGACCTCACCGTGTTTGTTTCTGCAAGTATACAAGGGAATGAATTTGAAGCGATTAACCTTCTTCATTGACATGTAAAGTCATTTTCATGAAACCACTCCACGTGCATTTTAATCGGTTATAATGTTGCTTATCTGGATAAAAGTGCATTGGCCAGGAATCGATCTCAGGTCTCCCACGTGGCAGTCCGGAATTTTACCACTGAATCACCTATACCACATTCCACTCGAATTTTTTTTACGTGAGATGCATTAATACTTCGATTTAAAGCTTTCGTGACTGCAGGGATTCATCTTCTTGGTTCTTTCGGTAAAGTCACGTAGAAGGGAAGTAATAAAATAATAAAAATAAAACATAATAAAATAAAATAATTCTCACGACGTTTCGGCTACAACGCAAGCAGCCGTCTTCAGGTGAAGAATGCTTGGTAGTGTCTCATTCTTCACCTGAAGACGGCTGCTTGCGTTGTAGCCGAAACGTCGTGAGAATTATTTTATTTTATTATGTTTTATTTTTATTATTGTATTACTTCCCTTCTACGTGACTTTACCGAAAGAACCAAGAAGATGCATTAATACTCTTCTTTTTTCATTCCACCAAAATTGCGTGTTCTCTGTGTATATAGAATCTGACTTTCTTATTTTTTCATCACGATCTGCAGATGATGGTGGGTTCTTTTTTATATTCGCTACAAATTTGCAGTTTATGGTTGTTTAGTTGGATAAAAGTGCATCGGCCGGGAATCGAACCCGGGCCTCCCGCGTGGCAGGCGAGAATTCTACCACTGAACCACCGATGCCTCGTGTGCCTGGTGTGATTTTACGTGAGATGCATGAATACTGAAAATCTTTCAGTAGCGTGTGAGACTTTTCTGTGTTTCTTAGGCTCCTGACTTTCCCATTTTTCTTGAATATCCGAAGATGGACTAAATTGATGATATGCAAGTTATTGGGATGTTGTTAAAATATTTCTTCACCTGTTATAAAGATTTGGTAGAACCGCTTTCCGCAAGATAAATCCTTCGTCACTACTCGTTTCCAATACTAGTTATTGCATTTTGTTGTCAAAATAACTGCGACCTGATTTCCGCAGCTGAAAGTGACCTCACGGTGTTTGTTTCTGCAAGTATACAAGGGAATGAAGTTGAAGCGATTAATCTTCTTCATTGACATGTAAAGTCAATTTCCTGAAACCACTCCACGTGCATTTTAATCGGTTATAATGTTGCATATCTGGATAAAAGTGCATTGGCCAGGAATCGATCTCAGGTCTCCCACGTGGAAGTCCAGAATTCTACCACTGAATCACCTATAACACATTCCACTCGAATTTTTTTTACGTGAGATGCATTAATACTCTTCTTTTTTCATTCCTCCAAAATTGCGTGTTCTCTGTGTATATAGAATCTGACTTTTTAATTTTTTCATCACGATCTGCAGATGATGGTGGGTTCTTTTTTATATTCGCTACAAATTTGCAGTTTATTGTTGTTTAGTTGGATAAAAGTGCATCGGCCGGGAATCGAACCCGGGCCTCCCGCGTGGCAGGCGAGAATTCTACCACTGAACCACCGAACCACCGATGCCTCGTGTGCCTGGTGTGATTTTACGTGAGATGCATGAATACTGAACTTCTTTCAGTCGCGTGTGAGACTTTTCTGTGTTTCTTAGGCTCCTGAATTTCCCATTTTTCATGAATATCCGAAGATGAAGATGGACTAAATTGATTATATGCAAGTTATTGGGATGATGTCAAAATATTTCTTCACCTGTTATAAAGATTTGGTATAACCGCTTTCCGCAAGAGAAATCCTTCGTCACTACTCGTTTCCAATACTAGTTTTTGCATTTCGTTGTCACAATTACTGCGACCTGATTTCTGCAGCGGAAAGTGACCTCACCGTGTTTTTTTCTGCAAGTATACAAGGGAATGAAGTTGAAGCGATTAATCTTCTTCATTGACATGTAAAGTCATTTTCCTGAAACCACTCCACGTGCATTTTAATCGGTTATAATGTTGCTTATCTGGATAAAAGTGCATTGGCCAGGAATCGATCTCAGGTCTCCCACGTGGAAGTCCAGAATTCTACCACTGAATCACCTATACCACATTCCACTCGAATTTTTTTTACGTGAGATGCATTAATACTCTTCTTTTTTCATTCCGCCAAAAATGCGTGTTCTCTGTGTATATAGAATCTGACTTTTAAATTTTTTCATCACGATCTGCAGATGATGGTGGGTTCTTTTTTTATATTCGCGACAAATTTGCAGTTTATTGTTGTTTAGTTGGATAAAAGTGCATCGGCCGGGAATCGATCTCAGGTCTCCCACGTGGCAGTCCGGAATTTTACCACTGAATCACCTATACCACATTCAACTCGAATTTTTTTTACGTGAGATGCATTAATACTTCGATTTAAAGCTTTCGTGACTGCAGGGATTCATCTTCTTGGTTCTTTCGGTAAAGTCACGTAGAAGGGAAGTAATACAATAATAAAAATAAAACATAATAAAATAAAATAATTCTCACGACGTTTCGGCTACAACGCAAGCAGCCGTCTTCAGGTGAAGAATGCTTGGTAGTGTCTCATTCTTCACCTGAAGACGGCTGCTTGCGTTGTAGCCGAAACGTCGTGAGAATTATTTTATTTTATTATGTTTTATTTTTATTATTGTATTACTTCCCTTCTACGTGACTTTACCGAAAGAACCAAGAAGATGCATTAATACTCTTCTTTTTTCATTCCACCAAAATTGCGTGTTCTCTGTGTATATAGAATCTGACTTTCTTATTTTTTCATCACGATCTGCAGATGATGGTGGGTTCTTTTTTATATTCGCTACAAATTTGCAGTTTATGGTTGTTTAGTTGGATAAAAGTGCATCGGCCGGGAATCGAACCCGGGCCTCCCGCGTGGCAGGCGAGAATTCTACCACTGAACCACCGATGCCTCGTGTGCCTGGTGTGATTTTACGTGAGATGCATGAATACTGAAAATCTTTCAGTAGCGTGTGAGACTTTTCTGTGTTTCTTAGGCTCCTGACTTTCCCATTTTTCTTGAATATCCGAAGATGGACTAAATTGATGATATGCAAGTTATTGGGATGTTGTTAAAATATTTCTTCACCTGTTATAAAGATTTGGTAGAACCGCTTTCCGCAAGATAAATCCTTCGTCACTACTCGTTTCCAATACTAGTTATTGCATTTTGTTGTCAAAATAACTGCGACCTGATTTCCGCAGCTGAAAGTGACCTCACGGTGTTTGTTTCTGCAAGTATACAAGGGAATGAAGTTGAAGCGATTAATCTTCTTCATTGACATGTAAAGTCAATTTCCTGAAACCACTCCACGTGCATTTTAATCGGTTATAATGTTGCATATCTGGATAAAAGTGCATTGGCCAGGAATCGATCTCAGGTCTCCCACGTGGAAGTCCAGAATTCTACCACTGAATCACCTATAACACATTCCACTCGAATTTTTTTTACGTGAGATGCATTAATACTCTTCTTTTTTCATTCCTCCAAAATTGCGTGTTCTCTGTGTATATAGAATCTGACTTTTTAATTTTTTCATCACGATCTGCAGATGATGGTGGGTTCTTTTTTATATTCGCTACAAATTTGCAGTTTATTGTTGTTTAGTTGGATAAAAGTGCATCGGCCGGGAATCGAACCCGGGCCTCCCGCGTGGCAGGCGAGAATTCTACCACTGAACCACCGAACCACCGATGCCTCGTGTGCCTGGTGTGATTTTACGTGAGATGCATGAATACTGAACTTCTTTCAGTCGCGTGTGAGACTTTTCTGTGTTTCTTAGGCTCCTGAATTTCCCATTTTTCATGAATATCCGAAGATGAAGATGGACTAAATTGATTATATGCAAGTTATTGGGATGATGTCAAAATATTTCTTCACCTGTTATAAAGATTTGGTATAACCGCTTTCCGCAAGAGAAATCCTTCGTCACTACTCGTTTCCAATACTAGTTTTTGCATTTCGTTGTCACAATTACTGCGACCTGATTTCTGCAGCGGAAAGTGACCTCACCGTGTTTTTTTCTGCAAGTATACAAGGGAATGCATTTGATGCGATTAATATTCTTCATTGACATGGAAAGTTATTTTCTTGAAACCACTCCACGTGCATTTTTATCGGTTATGATGTTGCTTATCTGGATATTAGTGCTTTGGCCAGGAATCGATCCCAGGTCTTCCACGTGGCAGTCCAGAATTCTTCCACTGAATCACCTATACCACATTCCACTCGAATTTTTTTACGTGAGATGCATGATGCATGAATACTCTTCTTTTTTCCATCGTCCAAAATTGCGTTTTCTCTTTGTATATAGAATCTGACTTTTTAATTTTTTCATCACGATCTGCAAGATGATGGTGGGTTCTTTTTTTATATTCGCTACAAATTTGCAGTTTATTGTTGTTGAGTTGGATAAAAGTGCATCGGCCGGGAATCGAACCCGGGCCTCCCGCGTGGCAGGCGAGAATTCTACCACTGAACCACCGATGCCTCGGGTGCCCGGTGTGATTTTACGTGAGATGCATGAATACTGAAAATCTTTCAGTAGAGTGTGAGACTTTTCTGTGTTTCTTAGGCTCCTGACTTTCCCATTTTTCTTGAATATCCGAAGATGGACTAAATTGATGATATGCAAGTTATTGGGATGTTGTTAAAATATTTATTCACCTGTTATAAAGATTTGGTAGAACCGCTATCCGCAAGATAAATCCTTCGTCACTACTCGTTTCCAATACTAGTTATTGCATTTTGTTGCAAAATAACTGCGACCTGATTTCCGCAGTTGAAAGTGACCTCACCGTGTTTGTTTCTGCAAGTATACAAGGGAATGAATTTGAAGCGATTAACCTTCTTCATTGACATGTAAAGTCATTTTCCTGAAACCACTCCACGTGCATTTTAATCGGTTATAATGTTGCTTATCTGGATAAAAGTGCATTGGCCAGGAATCGATCTCAGGTCTCCCACGTGGCAGTCCAGAATTCTACCACTGAATCACCTATACCACATTCCACTCGACTTTTTTTTACGTGAGATGCATTAATACTCTTCTTTTTTCATTCCTCCAAAATTGCGTGTTCTCTGTGTATATAGAATCTGACTTTTTAATTTTTTCATCACGATCTGCAGATGATGGTGGGTTCTTTTTTATATTCGCTACAAATTTGCAGTTTATTGTTGTTTAGTTGGATAAAAGTGCATCGGCCGGGAATCGAACCCGGGCCTCCCGCGTGGCAGGCGAGAATTCTACCACTGAACCACCGATGCCTCGTGTGCCTGGTGTGATTTTACGTGAGATCCATGAATACTGAACTTCTTTCAGTCGCGTGTGAGACTTTTCTGTGTTTCTTAGGCTCCTGACTTTCCCATTTTTCTTGAATATCCGAAGATGAAGATGGACTAAATTGATGATATGCAAGTTATTGGGATGTTGTTAAAATATTTCTTCACCTGTTATAAAGATTTGGTATAACCGCTTTCCGCAAGAGAAATCCTTCGTCAATACTCGTTTCCAATACTAGTTATTGCATTTCGTTGTCAAAATTACTGCGACCTGATTTCCGCAGCTGAAAGTGACCTCACCGTGTTATTTTCTGCAAGTATACAAGGGAATGCATTTGATGCGATTAACATTCTTCATTGACATGGAAAGTTATTTTCTTGAAACCACTCCACGTGCATTTTTATCGGTTACTAGCTGTACTACCCGGCTTCACCCGGGACTTGTATCTACCACGGCCGGCCGCCTTTGTCTCCCCAGTGGCGATGTTAATACGCTACAGTAGTTAAGTTACTCGTTTGAGGCACAGTCGACCTAGGGGAGGTTCAAATAATCGTCACCGGTGGTGGCCGTGAGCGGGAATCGAACTGGGTTTGCCGGGTTGGTAGCGCAGCGTAGCGTTAAGCACTACACCCACCGCTCCTCACACACCACACACGCACAGACACACACACAGACACACACACAGACACACGCAGACACACACAGACAGAAACACACACACAGACAGCACGCTAACCACTACACTACCGCTCCCCACACACCACACACGCACACACACAGACACACACACAGACACACACACAGACACACACACACAGACACACACACACAGACACAGGCAGCACGCTAAGCACTACACTACCGTTCCCCCTACACAACACACGCGCGCGCGTCCATAGGTACACATACACGCGCTTGCTGCAGACACACACGACTTTCAGGGTGCATACGGCAGTAAACGACTGAAATAATAAAGCGGCAATGCTGTGTAAGGAACGCCTTAGACCCGCATTATACATTTGTGTAATGCGAGCGTAAACACACAAACACACACAAACACATACACAATACACACACACATACATGCAGACACACAGACAGACACATAACACACATACATACACACACATACAAACACAGAAACACATACACACACATACATAGACACACACATACATACACACAAACACATCCACAGACGTACATACACACATACATACAGGCATGCAGACATACACATAAACACATACAAAAAAACCCACATACATACACACACACATACATACACACAAACACATGCACATACATACACACATGCATACAGACACACAGACATACACATAAACACATACACACATACACATGACCCGGCTTCGCCCGGGACTTGGATCCACCACGGCGGCAAAACCGACATACATACACACACAGACATACACACAAACACATACACACACATACATACACACATGCATACAGACACACAGACATACACATAAACACATACACATGACCCGGCTTCGCCCGGGACTTGGATCTACCACGCCCAGCCGCCTTTGTCTCCCAAGTGCCGATGTTAATACGCCACACCAGTTACTCGTTTGAGGCTGAGTGGACCTAGGGGAGGTTCAAATAATCGTCACCGGTGGTGGCCGTGAGCGGGAATGGAACTGGGTTCGCCGGGTTGGTAGCGCAGCGTAGCGTTAAGCACTACACCCACCGCTCCTCACACACCACACACGCACAGACACACACACAGACACACGCAGACACACACAGACAGACACAGACAGACACACACACACACAGACACACAGACAGCACGCTAAGCACTACACTACCGCTCCCCACACACCACACACGCACACACACAGACACACACACAGACACACGCAGACACACACAGACAGACACAGACAGACACACACACACACAGACACAGACAGCACGCTAAGCACTACACTACCGTTCCCCCTACACAACACACGCGCGCGCGTCCATAGGTACACATACACGCGCTTGCTGCAGACACACACGACTTTCAGGGTGCGTAAGGCAGTAAACGACTGAAATAATAAAGCGGCAATGCTGTGCGAGGAACGCCTTAGACCAGCAACACATTTGTGTAATGCGAGCGTAAACACACAAACACATACAAACACATACACACACATACATACACACACATACACACAAACACATACACACAGACATACACATACACACAAACACACACATACATGCACACAAACACATACACAATACACACACACATACATGCAGACACAGACAGACACATAACACACATACATACACACACATACACACACATACATAGACACACACATACATAGACACACACAAACATACACACAAACACATGCACACACGTACATACACACATACATAGAGACACGCAGACATACACATAAAGACATAAAAAAAACCCACATACATACACACACACATACACACAAACACATACATACACATACATACACACATACATAGAGACACACAGACATACACATAAACACAAACACACATACACATGACCCGGCTTCGCCCGGGACTTGGATCCACGATGCCCCGCCGCCTTTGTCTCCCCAGTGACGATGTTCACACACGACAGCAGTTACGCTTTTGAGGCTGAGTGGACCTAGGGGAGGGCCAGGTCCGTTTCAAATAATCGTCAGCGGTGGTGGGCGTGAGTTGGAATCGAACTGGGGTCGCTCAAGCAGCTTAATGACTGTTTGTACAAAGAACATATAAAGAATCGATTATAATAACCAGGCAAGAGTCCACATTATAGACTGCCAGTACACGCACTCAGCTTCATAAGCAGGCTAGAGTGTACATGATAGAGTGGCAGTACGCTCACCGAGCTTAATAAGCAGGCTACAGTGTACATGATAGACTGGCAGTACGCTCACCCAGCTTAATGAGTATTTGTACAGTGAACATTAAAGTAATGGATTGTTGGCGCGTTGGGTTTAAAAGTAATATTAATAGCACACATTGTGGTGGGGGTGTAGTGAAGAGTAGGAAAAACTTTGGTGAATTTACCTCAGAGTGGCGTGGTGGGTGTCGAGGCCTAGTAGCGTGCAAAGCCTGCGGCCTCGCCTAAAATTGTCGGCTTGGAAGAGGCAGGGTACGGGTGGCGTTCCTTCCACCCCCCCCTAGCGCTCCAACAATACTGTGTAATGGCTATTATTTAATTAAATACGGAGCTTATGAAAGTGGCGAAGGCGTGGCTAGCCGTTGGCAGGGGCAACCGCCGTCCAATGAAACTGCAGCCCTTGGCGAAGGCGTGGCTAGCCGTTGCCAGGTCCAATGAAAGCGGCGAAGGCGTGGCTAGCCGTTGCCAGGGGCAACCGCCGTCCAATGAAAGTGCGTATGGGCCAAAGTCCACACACACACACACAGACAGACAGACAGACATGAACGATTTTATATATATAGATGATGTTGCTTATCTGGATATAAGGGCTTTGGCCAGGAATCGATCCCAGGTCTTCCACGTGGCAGTCCAGAATTCTTCCACTGAATCACCTATACCACATTCCACTCGAATTGTTTTAAGTGAGATGCATGATGCATGAATACTCTTCTTTTTTCCATCGTCCAAAATTGCGTTTTCTCTTTGTATATAGAATCTGACTTTTTTATTTTTTCATGACGATCTGCAGATGATGGTGGGTTCTTTTTTATATTCGCTACAAATTTGCAGTTTATTGTTGTTTAGTTGGATAAAAGTGCATCGGCCGGGAATCGAACCCGGGCCTCCCGCGTGGCAGGCGAGAATTCTACCACTGAACCACCGATGCCTCGTGTGCCCGGTGTGATTTTACGTGAGAT
The DNA here is from genome assembly GCF_015708825.2 of Lethenteron reissneri. Classification (NCBI taxonomy): domain Eukaryota; kingdom Metazoa; phylum Chordata; class Hyperoartia; order Petromyzontiformes; family Petromyzontidae; genus Lethenteron; species Lethenteron reissneri. The sequence continues at coordinate 13,509,977 of NC_083797.1, read as the reverse complement.
GCATTAATACTCTTCTTTTTTCATTCCTCCAAAATTGCGTGTTCTCTGTGTATATAGAATCTGACTTTTTAATTTTTTCATCACGATCTGCAGATGATGGTGGGTTCTTTTTTATATTCGCTACAAATTTGCAGTTTATTGTTGTTTAGTTGGATAAAAGTGCATCGGCCGGGAATCGAACCCGGGCCTCCCGCGTGGCAGGCGAGAATTCTACCACTGAACCACCGATGCCTCGTGTGCCTGGTGTGATTTTACGTGAGATGCATGAATACTGAAAATCTTTCAGTAGCGTGTGAGACTTTTCTGTGTTTCTTAGGCTCCTGACTTTCCCATTTTTCTTGAATATCCGAAGATGAAGATGGACTAAATTGATGATATGCAAGTTATTGGGATGTTGTTAAAATATTTCTTCACCTGTTATAAAGATTTGGTAGAACCGCTTTCCGCAAGATAAATCCTTCGTCAATACTCGTTTCCAATACTAGTTATTGCATGTCGTTGTCAAAATTACTGCGACCTGATTTCCGCAGCTGAAAGTGACCTCACCGTGTTTTTTTCTGCAAGTATACAAAGGAATGAATTTGAAGCGATTAATCTTCTTCATTGACATGTAAAGTCATTTTCCTGAAACCACTCCACGTGCATTTTAATCGGTTATAATGTTGCTTATCTGGATAAAAGTGCATTGGCCAGGAATCGATCTCAGGTCTCCCACGTGGCAGTCCGGAATTTTACCACTGAATCACCTATACCACATTCCACTCGAATTTTTTTTTACGTGAGATGCATTAATACTTCGATTTAAAGCTTTCGTGACTGCAGGGATTCATCTTCTTGGTTCTTTCGGTAAAGTCACGTAGAAGGGAAGTAATAAAATAATAAAAATAAAACATAATAAAATAAAATAATTCTCACGACGTTTCGGCTACAACGCAAGCAGCCGTCTTCAGGTGAAGAATGCTTGGTAGTGTCTCATTCTTCACCTGAAGACGGCTGCTTGCGTTGTAGCCGAAACGTCGTGAGAATTATTTTATTTTATTACTAGCTGTACTACCCGGCTTCGCCCGGGACTTGTATCCACCACGGCCGGCCGCCTTTGTCTCCCCAGTGGCGATGTTAATACGCTACAGCAGTTACTCTTTAGAATCAGAGTCGACCTAGGGGAGGTTCAAATAATCGTCACCGGTGGTGGCCGTGAGCGGGAATGGAACTGGGTTCGCCGGGTTGGTAGCGCAGCGTAGCGTTAAGCACTACACCCACCGCTCCTCACACACCACACACGCACAGACACACACACAGACACACACACAGACACACGCAGACACACACAGACAGAGACACACACACAGACAGCACGCTAACCACTACACTACCGCTCCCCACACACCACACACGCACACACACAGACACACACACAGACACACACACAGACACACACACACAGACACAGGCAGCACGCTAAGCACTACACTACCGTTCCCCCTACACAACACACGCGCGCGCGTCCATAGGTACACATACACGCGCTTGCTGCAGACACACACGACTTTGAGGGTGCGTACGGCAGTAAACGACTGAAATAATAAAGCGGCAATGCTGCGCAAGGAACGCCTTAGACCTGCAACACATTTGTGTAATGCGAGCGTAAACACACAAACACATACAAACACATACACAATACACACACACATACATGCAGACATACAGACAGACACATAACACACATACATACACACACATACATACACAGAAACACATACACACACACATACATAGACACACACATACATACACACAAGCACATGCACACACGTACATACACACATACATACAGACACGCAGACATACACATAAAGACATAGAAAAAAACCCACATACATACACACACACAAACACATACACACACATACATACACACATACATACAGACACACAGACATACACATAAACACATACACACATACACATGACCCGGCTTCGCCCGGGACTTGGATCCACGATGCCCGGCCGCCTTTGTCTCCCCAGTGACGATGTTCACACACGACAGCAGTTACGCGTTTGAGGCTGAGTGGACCTAGGGGAGGGCCAGGTCCGTTTCAAATAATCGTCAGCGGTGGTGGGCGTGAGTTGGAATCGAACTGGGGTCGCTCAACCAGCTTAATGACTATTTGTACAAAGAACATATAAAGAATAGATTATAATAACCAGGCTACAGTCCACATAATAGACTGACAGTACACGCAGTCAGCTTCATAAGCAGGCTAGAGTGTACATGATAGAGTGCCAGTACGCTCACCGAGCTTAATAAGCAGGCTACAGTCTACATGATAGACTGGCAGTACGTTGACCCAGCCTAATGACTATTTGTACAGTGAACATTTAAGTAATCGATGTTTGGCGCGTTGGGTTTAAAAGTAATATTAATTGCACACATTTTGTTGGGGGTGGAGTGAAGAGTAGGTCAAACTTTGATGAATTTACCTCAGAGTGGCGTGGTGGGTGTCGAGGCCTAGTAGCGTGCAGAGCCTGCGGCCTCGCCAAAATTGTCCACCCGGCAGAGGCAGGGTACTGGTGGCGTTCCTTCCCCCCCCCCCTATCGCTCGAACAATACTGTGTAATGGCTATTATTTAATTAATTACGGAGCCTATGAAAGTGGCGAAGGCGTGGCTAGCCGTTGGCAGGGGCAACCGCCGTCCAATGAAACTGCAGGCCTTGGCGAAGGCGTCGCTAGCCTTTGCAAGGTCCAATGAAAGCGGCGAAGGCGTCGCTAGCCGTTGCCAGGGGCAACCGCCGTCCAATGAAAGTGCGTATGGTCCGAAATCCACACACACACACAGACGGACAGACAGACATTCACGATTTTATATATATACTAGCTGTACTACCCGGCTTCGCCCGGGACTTGGATCCACCACGCCCGGCCGCCTTTGTCTCCCAAGTGCCGATGTTAATACGCCACACCAGTTACTCGTTTGAGGCTGAGTCGACCTAGGGGAGGTTCAAATAATCGTCACCGGTGGTGGCCGTGAGCGGGAATCGAACTCGGTTCGCCAGGTTGGTAGCGCAGCGTAGCGTTAAGCACTACACCCACCGCTCCTCACACACCACACACGCACAGACACACACACAGACACACGCAGACACACACAGACAGACACAGACAGACACACACACACACAGACACACAGACAGCACGCTAAGCACTACACTACCGCTCCCCACACACCACACACGCACACACACAGACACACACACAGACACACACACAGACACAGACAGCACGCTAAGCACTACACTACCGTTCCCCCTACACAACACACGCGCGCGCGTCCATAGGTATGTAGTGACAGAACGGTCACTACTGTGTTGGCCCGTACGAGGGCTGGGGGCCCCAAGGGGGTGCCTGGGGGGTCACGTGCTGGAGGGATCCGGACCTTCCCAGAGGTGGGGGAAGTGAGGCGTGGCCTGGGAAGTGAGGCGTGGCCTGGGAAGGGAGGCGTGGCCTGGGCGGAGCCGGCCACGCCAGAGAGACGAGATATAAGGGTGGTGTGAGGGCAGAGCAGGGCTGTTCCTGAGAAGAATGAAGACACCTCGTGAAGATGCCAGAAGAGAAGACCTACAGTGAGCGGACTGCCAGCAGCCACCTGGCTGGGTCACGCTGGAGAGAGACTAAAATACAATTGTGTGTTAGCTAGTGTAGGTCGGTGGTCACCACCCTATGTGTAGAGTAAGAGTAACTGTTGAGTAAACGTTGTGTTAATTAATAAATGAGTGTTGCCTCCCAAGAAGTGTGTGCGCCTAATTTGAACCCATTACATTTGGTGTCAGTTGTGGAAAAATAAATATTGCTAGGTGTTATCCTAGGGAAGTAAAATGGGCACACGAAAAACAAATACAAAACTCATCTGGACGTCTTCGTACGACGGGGATGGTGTGACGACCGTCCTTCGGACAGCCCCGGGGATGGCAGCCCCGGTGACAGAGAGAGAGAGATGGCGCTGCACGCGGAGCGGTGGGACTTGCATCGCACTGCTGCTTCGCCGCCATCGGGAACGGAGCGATGGAGCCGCGGCGAGAGGACACCATCGTCGCTGCGGGGGCTGGCGGGGGAGGCCCGGGCATGCGGGCCACGCGGTGGGCCCGCCATTTCGGCGGCTGGTCGGGGCGCTGTTCCCGCCAAAACACCGTTCCCGCCATTTCGGCGGCTGGTCGGGGCGCTGTTCCCGCCAAAACGCCGTTCCCGCCATTTCGGCGGCTGGTCGGGGCGCTGTTCCCGGCAAAACACCGTTCCCGCCATTTCGGCGGCAGGTCGGTGCGCTGTTCCCACCAAAACGCCGCTCCTGCTGCCGAAATGCCGCTCCCGCCGACATCAACGCCTGCAGAGGGGGAGTTCGTTCGCAAGAGCAGGCCGTGTTCACCATGGAAGATTCTTCGGGCCGTCCCAGTGCTCCACCTTGCCGCCCTCTGCTATGCACAGTTTTCAAGGCGAGTCATGACATGACAAGCACCCGGCCCCAAGAAAAATAATAATAATTTTCACCCATCTTGCGTGTGCCGGGTTGCGATCGTGTGTTTTTTTTTACTCGCTGGGTTGCGGAGCGTGTTCGTCCGGTTGTGTGCGTGAGAAATTGACGCGGCGACCAGTGTTTGTTGTTAATTACGGCGTCGAGATCGGTATCTTCTGCGTGTAGTTAATGATTAATTCGTTGTTGGTGTCCCGAGTTCCGTGGATATCCTGTATGTTGCCGTGTTAATGACTCGTGTTGTTACATCGTTGTGTTGCGAAATCACCATTGTTATTGTGTATACTGTATGGAGTTTCGCTCGTGATTGTCACTTGCAACTGTCAGAAACTTTGATCGTCATTGTTAACAGTGTATGGAATGTTGGGTACTTGCTTGTGATTATTTACTATGTACGGATTGTCTGGAGTATTGATTGTGTGTGTTGCCATGTGGGGACTGGATGGTGCATTGTGCCAAATGATTGACTGTACGAACTTCGTATACTGCATATACTGTATTAATCAATTCGGCGATTCTTGGGGTTTGTGTACAGTTTTTTTCTCTCAAAATTCGAATGCCCTGAGTCCCATGGTTAATGTTGAAGGGGATTTTGAAGTGACAGGTTCGGTTTGTTTCAAACTCACTGGTTGGTTTCTGTCCGTTGTTGCACAGATGATGTCTTTTGTGCGGGAATGCTCCTTGTGTTCTACATGGATCGGGGGTGCGTTTCCGTTAATTGCCGTCAAATTGCATTGCTCTCTCCACTCGGTTGGTACAGCTGCATTGCTGCAATGCGAGTCTCGGAGATGATGTGTACGGATACGGGATGTGAGGTGTATTGTTGTGACCATTGAATATTCGGGATCGTCAAAAAAAAAAAAATTGTGCGTACCTGTTCGGCATTGGATTAGTTCTGTGGGGGATCATAATTCAAATTGTATGTGTTGTGATGGTGTTAAATTGCGATGGTGACATGCTGCCAGGGATTTGGAATTGTGCTGCTGGCTGTCACTATCTTGGGGCGCAGGTCCTGACCAGGATGGCCCAGTGAGTGTTGCGTGTCTAACATGAACGTTGTGGTCCCGTCATGCTATGGCTGACGGCTTGACCTGACAGCCCGGAGATTGAAACACTCCGTGGTATGTCTAGCCTAGTGGGCTGTGCGCTCACATGGCTCGGAGAGTGTGGTCCCGTCATGCTATGGCTGACGGCTTGACCTGACAGCCCGGAGCTTGAAACACTCCGTGGTATGTCTAGCCTAGTGGGCTGTGCGCTCACATGGCTCGGAGAGTGTGGTCCCGTCATGCTATGGCTGACGGCTTGACCTGACAGCCCGGAGCTTGAAACACTCCGTGGTATGTCTAGCCTAGTGGGCTGTGCGCTCACATGGCTCGGAGAGTGTGGTCCCGTCATGCTGTGCCTGACGGCTTGACCTGACAGCCCGGAGATTGAAACACTCCGTGGCATGTCTAGCCTAGTGGGCTGTGCGCTCACATGGCTCGGAGAGTGTGGTCCCGTCATGCAATGGCTGACGGCTTGACCTGACAGCCCGGAGAGCGAAACACTCCGTGGTATGTCTAGCCTAGTGGGCTGTGTGCTCACATGGCTCGGAGTGTGTGGTCCCGTCATGCAATGGCTGACGGCTTGACCTGACAGCCCGGAGAGCGAGACACTCTGTGGCTTGTCTAGCCTTGTGGGCTGTGCGCTCACATGGCTCAGGGAGGGTGGTCCCGTCATGCTATGGCTGACAGCTTGACCTGACGGCTCGGAGGTTGAGACCCTCTGAGGCGCGTTGAAACAGTGGGCTGGAGATTCGTAAGGTTCGGGTGGAGTTGGCCTGTTACGTTGAGACTGTTTCCCTCAGTTGTTAGGGTGCATGTTGTGCAGTGAGTGAACGATGGGTCGTCTCAGCTCGGTCGGTACAGCTATATGCTGCGATGCGAGTCTGGGAGAGAGACTGGGTCATCTCAGCTCGGTCGGTACAGCTATATGCTGCGATGCGAGTCTTGGAGAGAGACTGGGTTAAAATCCCACCGATATGGCCGACGTGTGCTACTGGTTGTGACGCCGCGTCGGAAAGGCGGTGGGGGGGTAACATGGAAATCCCCCCCCCCCGATATGGCCGACGCGTGCTACTGGTTGTGACGCCACGTCGGAAAGGCGGTGGGGTGGTAACATGGAAATTCCCCCCCCGATATGGCCGACGCGTGCTACTGGTTGTGACGCCACGTCGGAAAGGCGGGGGGGTGCTAACGGGTGACTGTCATTGCATGCGTGATTCTAACGGTGGGGGGGCTGTGCTGTAGCGTAAGTGGGTTAGCCAGTTTTCATGTATATTTGTTGTTAATTCCCCGTTTTCTATGCGGTTCCCTTTTACCCTCGTCGATTCTGTATATATTACGTGATTGTATTTCTTATCGGTCGCCGGTCATTTATTGATGTTGCTGGTTCGGAGGCACACCTTTTCGATGTTCACAGTTGTGTTACAGCCGGGGACGGCTGTGTGTTTATACAGGAGGGGGTGATGTAGTGACAGAACGGTCACTACTGTGTTGGCCCGTACGAGGGCTGGGGGCCCCAAGGGGGTGCCTGGGGGGTCACGTGCTGGAGGGATCCGGACCTTCCCAGAGGTGGGGGAAGTGAGGCGTGGCCTGGGAAGTGAGGCGTGGCCTGGGAAGGGAGGCGTGGCCTGGGCGGAGCCGGCCACGCCAGAGAGACGAGATATAAGGGTGGTGTGAGGGCAGAGCAGGGCTGTTCCTGAGAAGAATGAAGACACCTCGTGAAGATGCCAGAAGAGAAGACCTACAGTGAGCGGACTGCCAGCAGCCACCTGGCTGGGTCACGCTGGAGAGAGACTAAAATACAATTGTGTGTTAGCTAGTGTAGGTCGGTGGTCACCACCCTATGTGTAGAGTAAGAGTAACTGTTGAGTAAACGTTGTGTTAATTAATAAATGAGTGTTGCCTCCCAAGAAGTGTGTGCGCCTAAATTGAACCCATTACAGGTACACATACACGCGCTTGCTGCAGACACACACGACTTTCAGGGTGCGTAAGGCAGTAAACGACTGAAATAATAAAGCGGCAATGCTGTGCGAGGAACGCCTTAGACCAGCAACACATTTGTGTAATGCGAGCGTAAACACACAAACACATACAAACACATACACACACATACATACACACACATACACACAAACACATACACACACATACACACACATACAAACACACAGACATACACATACACACAAACACACACATACATGCACACAAACACATACACAATACACACACACATACATGCAGACACACAGACAGACACGTAACACACATACATACACACACATACATACACAGAAACACATACACACACATACATAGACACACACATACATACACACAAACACATGCACACACGTACATACACACATACATAGAGACACGCAGACATACACATAAAGACATAAAAAAAAACCCACATACATACACACACACATACACACAAACACATACATACACATACATACACACATACATAGAGACACACAGACATACACATAAACACAAACACACATACACATGACCCGGCTTCGCCCGGGACTTGGATCCACGATGCTCCGCCGCCTTTGTCTCCCCAGTGACGATGTTCACACACGACAGCAGTTACGCTTTTGAGGCTGAGTGGACCTAGGGGAGGGCCAGGTCCGTTTCAAATAATCGTCAGCGGTGGTGGGCGTGAGTTGGAATCGAACTGGGGTCGCTCAAGCAGCTTAATGACTGTTTGTACAAAGAACATATAAAGAATCGATTATAATAACCAGGCAAGAGTCCACATTATAGACTGCCAGTACACGCACTCAGCTTCATAAGCAGGCTAGAGTGTACATGATAGAGTGGCAGTACACTCACCGAGCTTAATAAGCAGGCTACAGTGTACATGATAGACTGGCAGTACGCTCACCCAGCTTAATGAGTATTTGTACAGTGAACATTAAAGTAATCGATTGTTGGCGCGTTGGGTTTAAAAGTAATATTAATAGCACACATTGTGGTGGGGGTGTAGTGAAGAGTAGGAAAAACTTTGATGAATTTACCTCAGAGTGGCGTGGTGGGTGTCGAGGCCTAGTAGCGTGCAAAGCCTGCGGCCTCGCCTAAAATTGTCGGCTTGGAAAAGGCAGGGTACGGGTGGCGTTCCTTCCCCCCCCCCCCCTAGCGCTCCAACAATACTGTGTAATGGCTATTATTTAATTAAATACGGAGCTTATGAAAGTGGCGAAGGCGTGGCTAGCCGTTGGCAGGGGCAACCGCCGTCCAATGAAACTGCAGCCCTTGGCGAAGGCGTGGCTAGCCGTTGCCAGGTCCAATGAAAGCGGCGAAGGCGTGGCTAGCCGTTGCCAGGGGCAACCGCCGTCCAATGAAAGTGCGTATGGGCCAAAGTCCACACACACACACACAGACAGACAGACATGAACGATTTTATATATATAGATATGTTTTATTTTTATTATTTTATTACTTCCCTTCTACGTGACTTTACCGAAAGAACCAAGAAGATGCATTAATACTCTTCTTTTTTCATTCCTCCAAAATTGCGTGTTTTCTGTGTATATAGAATCTGACTTTTTAATTTTTTCATCACGATCTGCAGATGATGGTGGGTTCTTTTTATATTCGCTACAAATTTGCAGTTTATTGTAGTTTAGTTGGATAAAAGTGCATCGGCCGGGAATTGAACCCAGGCCTCCCGCGTGGCAGGCGAGAATTCTTCCACTGAACCACCGATGCCTCGTGTGCCTGGTGTGATTTTACGTGAGATGCATGAATACTGAACTTCTTTCAGTCGCGTGTAAGTGAGACTTTCTGTGTCTCTTATGCTCCTGACTTTCCCATTTTTCATGAATATCCGAAAATGAAGATGGACTAAATTGATTATATGCAAGTTATTGGGATGATGTTAAAATATTTCTTCACCTGTTATAAAGATTTGGTAGAACCGCTTTCCGCAAGAGAAATCCTTCGTCACTACTCGTTTCCAATACTAGTTATTGCATTTCGTTGTCAAAATAACTGCGACCTGTTTTCCGCAGCTGAAAGTGACCTCACGGTGTTTGTTTCTGCAAGTATACAAGGGAATGAATTTGAAGCGATTAATCTTCTTCATTGACATGTAAAGTCATTTTCCTGAAACCACTCCACGTGCATTTTAATCGGTTATAATGTTGCTTATCTGGATAAAAGTGCATTGGCCAGGAATCGATCTCAGGTCTCCCACGTGGCAGTCCGGAATTTTACCACTGAATCACCTATACCACATTCCACTCGAATTTTTTTTACGTGAGATGCATTAATACTTCGATTTAAAGCTTTCGTGACTGCAGGGATTCATCTTCTTGGTTCTTTCGGTAAAGTCACGTAGAAGGGAAGTAATAAAATAATAAAAATAAAACATAATAAAATAAAATAATTCTCACGACGTTTCGGCTACAACGCAAGCAGCCGTCTTCAGGTGAAGAATGCTTGGTAGTGTCTCATTCTTCACCTGAAGACGGCTGCTTGCGTTGTAGCCGAAACGTCGTGAGAATTATTTTATTTTATTATGTTTTATTTTTATTATTTTATTACTTCCCTTCTACGTGACTTTACCGAAAGAACCAAGAAGATGCATTAATACTCTTCTTTTTTCATTCCTCCAAAATTGCGTGTTCTCTGTGTATATAGAATCTGACTTTTTAATTTTTTCATCACGATCTGCAGATGATGGTGGGTTCTTTTTATATTCGCTACAAATTTGCAGTTTATTGTAGTTTAGTTGGATAAAAGTGCATCGGCCGGGAATTGAACCCGGGCCTCCCGCGTGGCAGGCGAGAATTCTACCACTGAACCACCGATGCCTCGTGTGCCCGGTGTGATTTTACGTGAGATGCATGAATACTGAACTTCTTTCAGTCGCGTGTGAGACTTTTCTGTGTTTCTTAGGCTCCTGAATTTCCCATTTTTCATGAATATCCGAAGATGAAGATGGACTAAATTGATTATATGCAAGTTATTGTGATGATGTTAAAATATTTCTTCACCTGTTATAAAGATTTGGTATAACCGCTTTCTGCAAGAGAAATCCTTCGTCACTACTCGTTTCCAATACTAGTTTTTGCATTTCGTTGTCACAATTACTGCGACCTGATTTCCGCAGCGGAAAGTGACCTCACCGTGTTTTTTTCTGCAAGTATACAAGGGAATGCATTTAATGCGATTAATATTCTTCATTGACATGGAAAGTTATTTTCTTGAAACCACTCCACGTGCATTTTTATCGGTTACTAGCTGTACTACCCGGCTTCGCCCGGGACTTGGATCCACCACGCCCGGCCGCCTTTGTCTCCCAAGTGCCGATGTTAATACGCCACACCAGTTACTCGTTTGAGGCTGAGTCGACCTAGGGGAGGTTCAAATAATCGTCACCGGTGGTGGCCGTGAGCGGGAATCGATCTCGGTTCGCCGGGTTGGTAGCGCAGCGTAGCGTTAAGCACTACACCCACCGCTCCTCACACACCACACACGCACAGACACACACACAGACACACGCAGACACACACAGACAGACACAGACAGACACACACACACACAGACACACAGACAGCACGCTAAGCACTACACTACCGCTCCCCACACACCACACACGCACACACACAGACACACACACAGACACACACACAGACACAGACAGCACGCTAAGCACTACACTACCGTTCCCCCTACACAACACACGCGCGCGCGTCCATAGGTACACATACACGCGCTTGCTGCAGACACACACGACTTTCAGGGTGCGTAAGGCAGTAAACGACTGAAATAATAAAGCGGCAATGCTGTGCGAGGAACGCCTTAGACCAGCAACACATTTGTGTAATGCGAGCGTAAACACACAAACACATACAAACACATACACACACATACATACACACACATACACACAAACACATACACACACATACACACACATACAAACACACAGACATACACATACACACAAACACACACATACATGCACACAAACACATACACAATACACACACACATACATGCAGACACACAGACAGACACGTAACACACATACATACACACACATACATACACAGAAACACATACACACACATACATAGACACACACATACATACACACAAACACATGCACACACGTACATACACACATACATAGAGACACGCAGACATACACATAAAGACATAAAAAAAACCCACATACATACACACACACATACACACAAACACATACATACACATACATACACACATACATAGAGACACACAGTCATACACATAAACACAAACACACATACACATGACCCGGCTTCGCCCGGGACTTGGATCCACGATGCCCCGCCGCCTTTGTCTCCCCAGTGACGATGTTCACACACGACAGCAGTTACGCTTTTGAGGCTGAGTGGACCTAGGGGAGGGCCAGGTCCGTTTCAAATAATCGTCAGCGGTGGTGGGCGTGAGTTGGAATCGAACTGGGGTCGCTCAAGCAGCTTAATGACTGTTTGTACAAAGAACATATAAAGAATCGATTATAATAACCAGGCAAGAGTCCACATTATACACTGCCAGTACACGCACTCAGCTTCATAAGCAGGCTAGAGTGTACATGATAGAGTGGCAGTACGCTCACCGAGCTTAATAAGCAGGCTACAGTGTACATGATAGACTGGCAGTACGCTCACCCAGCTTAATGAGTATTTGTACAGTGAACATTAAAGTAATCGATTGTTGGCGCGTTGGGTTTAAAAGTAATATTAATAGCACACATTGTGGTGGGGGTGTAGTGAAGAGTAGGAAAAACTTTGATGAATTTACCTCAGAGTGGCGTGGTGGGTGTCGAGGCCTAGTAGCGTGCAAAGCCTGCGGCCTCGCCTAAAATTGTCGGCTTGGAAAAGGCAGGGTACGGGTGGCGTTCCTTCCCCCCCCCCCCCCCCCCCTAGCGCTCCAACAATACTGTGTAATGGCTATTATTTAATTAAATACGGAGCTTATGAAAGTGGCGAAGGCGTGGCTAGCCGTTGGCAGGGGCAACCGCCGTCCAATGAAACTGCAGCCCTTGGCGAAGGCGTGGCTAGCCGTTGCCAGGTCCAATGAAAGCGGCGAAGGCGTGGCTAGCCGTTGCCAGGGGCAACCGCCGTCCAATGAAAGTGCGTATGGGCCAAAGTCCACACACACACAGACAGACAGACAGACATGAACGATTTTATATATATAGATGATGTTGCTTATCTGGATATAAGTGCTTTGGCCAGGAATCGATCCCAGGTCTTCCACGTGGCAGTCCAGAATTTTTCCACTGAATCACCTATACCACATTCCACTCGAATTTTTTTACATGAGATGCATGATGCATGAATACTCTTCTTTTTTCCATCGTCCAAAATTGCGTTTTCTCTTTGTATATACAATCTGACTTTTTAATTTTTTCATCACGATCTGCAGATGATGGTGGGTTCTTTTTTATATTCGCTACAAATTTGCAGTTTATTGTTGTTTAGTTGGATAAAAGTGCATCGGCCGGGAATCGAACCCGGGCCTCCCGCGTGGCAGGCGAGAATTCTACCACTGAACCACCGATGCCTCGTGTGCCCGGTGTGATTTTACGTGAGATGCATGAATACTGAACTTCTTTCAGTCGCGTGTGAGACTTTTCTGTGTTTCTTAGGCTCCTGACTTTCCCATTTTTCTTGAATATCCGAAGATGAAGATGGACTAAATTGATGATATGCAAGTTATTGGGATGTTGTTAAAATATTTCTTCACCTGTAATAAAGATTTGGTATAACCGCTTTCCGCAAGAGAAATCCTTCGTCAATACTCGTTTCCAATACTAGTTATTGCATTTCGTTGTCAAAATTTCTGCGACCTGATTTCCGCAGCTGAAAGTGACCTCACCGTGTTATTTTCTGCAAGTATACAAGGGAATGCATTTGATGCGATTAATATTCTTCATTGACATGGAAAGTTATTTTCTTGAAACCACTCCACGTGCATTTTTATCGGTTATGATGTTGCTTATCTGGATATAAGTGCTTTGGCCAGGAATCGATCCCAGGTCTTCCACGTGGCAGTCCAGAATTCTTCCACTGAATCACCTATACCACATTCCACTCGAATTGTTTTAAGTGAGATGTATGATGCATGAATACTCTTCTTTTTTCCATCGTCCAAAATTGCGTTTTCTCTTTGTATATAGAATCTGACTTTTTAATTTTTTCATGACGATCTGCAGATGATGGTGGGTTCTTTTTTATATTCGCTACAAATTTGCAGTTTATTGTTGTTTAGTTGGATAAAAGTGCATCGGCCGGGAATCGAACCCGGGCCTCCCGCGTGGCAGGCGAGAATTCTACCACTGAACCACCGATGCCTCGTGTGCCCGGTGTGATTTTACGTGAGATGCATTAATACTCTTCTTTTTTCATTCCTCCAAAATTGCGTGTTCTCTGTGTATATAGAATCTGACTTTTTAATTTTTTCATCACGATCTGCAGATGATGGTGGGTTCTTTTTTATATTCGCTACAAATTTGCAGTTTATTGTTGTTTAGTTGGATAAAAGTGCATCGGCCGGGAATCGAACCCGGGCCTCCCGCGTGGCAGGCGAGAATTCTACCACTGAACCACCGATGCCTCGTGTGCCTGGTGTGATTTTACGTGAGATCCATGAATACTGAACTTCTTTCAGTCGCGTGTGAGACTTTTCTGTGTTTCTTAGGCTCCTGACTTCCCCTTTTTTCATGAATATCCGAAGATGAAGATGGACTAAATTGATTATATGCAAGTTATTGGGATGATGTCAAAATATTTCTTCACCTGTTATAAAGATTTGGTATAACCGCTTTCCGCAAGAGAAATCCTTCGTCACTAATCGTTTCCAATACTAGTTATGGCATTTTGTTGTCAAAATTACTGCGACCTGATTTCCGCAGCTGAAAGTGACCTCACCGTGTTTGTTTCTGCAAGTATACAAGGGAATGCATTTGATGCGATTAATATTCTTCATTGACATGGAAAGTAATTTTCTTCAAACCACTCCACGTGCATTTTTATCGGTTATGATGTTGCTTATCTGGATATAAGTGCTTTGGCCAGGAATCGATCCCAGGTCTTCCACGTGGCAGTCCAGAATTCTTCCTCTGAATCACCTATACCACATTCCACTCGAATTTTTTTACATGAGATGCATGATGCATGAATACTCTTCTTTTTTCCATCGTCCAAAATTGCGTTTTCTCTTTGTATATACAATCTGACTTTTTGATTTTTTCATCACGATCTGCAGATGATGGTGGGTTCTTTTTTATATTCGCTACAAATTTGCAGTTTATTGTTGTTTAGTTGGATAAAAGTGCATCGGCCGGGAATCGAACCCGGGCCTCCCGCGTGGCAGGCGAGAATTCTACCACTGAACCACCGATGCCTCGTGTGCCCGGTGTGATTTTACGTGAGATGCATGAATACTGAACTTCTTTCAGTCGCGTGTGAGACTTTTCTGTGTTTCTTAGGCTCCTGACTTTCCCATTTTTCTTGAATATCCGAAGATGAAGATGGACTAAATTGATGATATGCAAGTTATTGGGATGTTGTTAAAATATTTCTTCACCTGTTATAAAGATTTGGTATAACCGCTTTCCGCAAGAGAAATCCTTCGTCAATACTCGTTTCCAATACTAGTTATTGCATTTCGTTGTCAAAATTACTGCGACCTGATTTCCGCAGCTGAAAGTGACCTCACCGTGTTATTTTCTGCAAGTATACAAGGGAATGCATTTGATGCGATTAATATTCTTCATTGACATGGAAAGTTATTTTCTTGAAACCACTCCACGTGCATTTTTATCGGTTATGATGTTGCTTATCTGGATATAAGTGCTTTGGCCAGGAATCGATCCCAGGTCTTCCACGTGGCAGTCCAGAATTCTTCCACTGAATCACCTATACCACATTCCACTCGAATTGTTTTAAGTGAGATGCATGATGCATGAATACTCTTCTTTTTTCCATCGTCCAAAATTGCGTTTTCTCTTTGTATATAGAATCTGACTTTTTAATTTTTTCATGACGATCTGCAGATGATGGTGGGTTCTTTTTTATATTCGCTACAAATTTGCAGTTTATTGTTGTTTAGTTGGATAAAAGTGCATCGGCCGGGAATCGAACCCGGGCCTCCCGCGTGGCAGGCGAGAATTCTACCACTGAACCACCGATGCCTCGTGTGCCCGGTGTGATTTTACGTGAGATGCATGAATACTGAAAATCTTTCAGTAGCATGTGAGACTTTTCTGTGTTTCTTAGGCTCCTGACTTTCCCATTTTTCTTGAATATCCGAAGATGGACTAAATTGATGATATGCAAGTTATTTGGATGTTGTTAAACTATTTCTTCACCTGTTATAAAGATTTGGTATAACCGCTTTCCGCAAGAGAAATCCTTCGTCACTAATCGTTTCCAATACTAGTTATGGCATTTTGTTGTCAAAATTACTGCGACCTGATTTCCGCAGCTGAAAGTGACCTCACCGTGTTTGTTTCTGCAAGTATACAAGGGAATGCATTTGATGCGATTAATATTCTTCATTGACATGGAAAGTAATTTTCTTCAAACCACTCCACGTGCATTTTTATCGGTTATGATGTTGCTTATCTGGATATAAGTGCTTTGGCCAGGAATCGATCCCAGGTCTTCCACGTGGAAGTCCAGAATTCTTCCTCTGAATCACCTATACCACATTCCACTCGAATTTTTTTACGTGAGACTAGCTGTACTACCCGGCTTCGCCCGGGACTTGTATCCACCACGGCCGGCCGCCTTTGTCTCCCCAGTGGCAATGTTAATACGCCACACCAGTTACTCGTTTTGCGGCTGAGTCCCTCCCTCACCACTCTCCATCCCTCACCACTCTCCCTCCCTCACCACTCTCCCTCCCTCACCACTCTCCCTCCCTCACCACATACACAATACACACAGACATACATGCAGACACACAGAGACACACATAACACACAAACATACACACACATACACAGAAACACATACACACATACATACACACACACATACATACACACAAACACATACACACACATACATACACACATGCATGCGGACACACAGACATACACATAAACACATACACACATTCACATGACCCGGCTTCGCCCGGGACTTGGATCCACCACGCCCTTTGTCTCCCCAGTGCCGATGTTAATACGCCACACCAGTTACTCGTTTGAGGCTGAGTCGACCTAGGGGAGGTTCAAATAATCGTCACCGGTGGTGGCCGTGAGCGGGAATCGAACTCGGTTCGCTGGGTTGGTAGCGCAGCGTAGCGTTAAGCACTACACCCACTGCTCCTCACACACCACACACGCACAGACACACACACAGACACACACACAGACACACGCAGACACACACAGACAGAGACACACACACAGATAGCACGCTAACCACTGCACTACCGCTCCCCACACACCACACACGCACACACACAGACACACACACAGACACAGACAGACAGACACAGGCAGCACGCTAAGCACTACACTACCGTTCCCCCTACACAACACACGCGCGTGCGTCCATAGGTACACATACACGCGCTTGCTGCAGACACACACGACTTTCAGGGTGCGTACGGTAGTAAACGACTGAAATAATAAAGCGGCAATGCTGCGCAAGGAACGCCTTAGACCTGCAACACATTTGTGTAATGCGAGCGTAAACACACAAACACATGCAAACACATACACAATACACACACACATACATGCAGACACACAGACAGACACATAACACACATACATACACACATACATACACAGAAACACATACACACACATACATAGACACACACATACATACACACAAGCACATGCACACACGTACATACACACATACATACAGACACGCAGACATACACATAAAGACATAGAAAAAAACCCACATACATACACACACACACAAACACATACACATACATACACACATACATAGAGACACACAGACATACACATAAACACATACACATGACCCGGCTTCGCCCGGGACTTGGATCCACGATGCCCGGCCGCCTTTGTCTCCCCAGTGACGATGTTCACACACGACAGCAGTTACGCGTTTGAGGCTGAGTGGACCTAGGGGAGGGCCAGGTCCGTTTCAAATAATTGTCAGCGGTGGTGGGCGTGAGTTGGAATGGAACTGGGGTCGCTCAACCAGCTTAATGACTATTTGTACAAAGAACATATAAAGAATCGATTATAATAACCAGGCTACAGTCCACATTATAGACTGCCAGTACACGCAGTCAGCTTCATAAGCAGGCTAGAGTGTACATGATAGAGTGGCAGTACGCTCACCGAGCTTAATAAGCAGGCTACAGTCTACATGATAGACTGGCAGTACGCTGACCCAGCTTAATGACTATTTGTACAGTGAACATTTAAGTAATCGATGTTTGGCGCGTTGGGTTTAAAAGAAATATTAATTGCACACATTGTGGTGGGGGTGGAGTGAAGAGTAGGAAAAACTTTGATGAATTTACCTCAGAGTGGCGTGGTGGGTGTCGAGGCCTAGTAGCGTGCAGAGCCTCCGGCCTGGCCTAAATTGCCCACCCAGCAGAGGCAGGGTACGGGTGGCGTGCCTTCCCCCCCCCCCCTCAGCGCGCCAACAACACTGTGTAATGGCTATTATTTAATTATTTACGGAGCCTATGAAAGTGGCGAAGGCGTGGCTAGCCGTTGGCAGGGGCAACCGCCGTCCAATGAAACTGCAGCCCTTGGCGAAGGCGTGGCTAGCCGTTGCCAGGTCCAATGAAAGCGGCGAAGGCGTCGCTATCCGTTGCCAGGGGCAACCGCCGTCCAATGAAAGTGCGTATGGTCCGAAATCCACACACACACACACACAGACGGACAGACAGACATGCATGATTTTATATATATAGATGCATGATGCATGAATACTGTTCTTTTTTTCATCGTCCAAAAATGCGTTTTCTCTGTGTATATAGAATCTGACTTTTTA
Source organism: Lethenteron reissneri (assembly GCF_015708825.2). Classification (NCBI taxonomy): domain Eukaryota; kingdom Metazoa; phylum Chordata; class Hyperoartia; order Petromyzontiformes; family Petromyzontidae; genus Lethenteron; species Lethenteron reissneri. The sequence goes on along the minus strand of NC_083797.1, from coordinate 13,491,388 downwards.
TTTTTTTCATCACGATCTGCAGATGATGGTGAGTTCTTTTTTATATTCGCTACAAATTTGCAGTTTATTGTTGTTTAGTTGGATAAAAGTGCATCGGCCGGGAATCGAACCCGGGCCTCCCGCGTGGCAGGCGAGAATTCTACCACTGAACCACCGATGCCTCGTGTGCCCGGTGTGATTTTACGTGAGATGCATGAATACTGAACTTCTTTCAGTCGCGTGTGAGACTTTTCTGTGTTTCTTAGGCTCCTGACTTTCCCATTTTTCTTGAATATCCGAAGATGAAGATGGACTAAATTGATGATATGCAAGTTATTGGGATGTTGTTAAAATATTTCTTCACCTGTTATAAAGATTTGGTATAACCGCTTTCCGCAAGAGAAATCCTTCGTCACTAATCGTTTCCAATACTAGTTATGGCATTTTGTTGTCAAAATTACTGCGACCTGATTTCCGCAGCTGAAAGTGACCTCACCGTGTTTGTTTCTGCAAGTATACAAGGGAATGCATTTGATGCGATTAATATTCTTCATTGACATGGAAAGTAATTTTCTTCAAACCACTCCACGTGCATTTTTATCGGTTATGATGTTGCTTATCTGGATATAAGTGCTTTGGCCAGGAATCGATCCCAGGTCTTCCACGTGGAAGTCCAGAATTCTTCCTCTGAATCACCTATACCACATTCCACTCGAATTTTTTTACGTGAGACTAGCTGTACTACCCGGCTTCGCCCGGGACTTGTATCCACCACGGCCGGCCGCCTTTGTCTCCCCAGTGGCAATGTTAATACGCCACACCAGTTACTCGTTTTGCGGCTGAGTCCCTCCCTCACCACTCTCCCTCCCTCACCACTCTCCCTCCCTCACCACTCTCCCTCCCTCACCACTCTCCCTCCCTCACCACATACACAATACACACAGACATACATGCAGACACACAGAGACACACATAACACACAAACATACACACACATACACAGAAACACATACACACATACATACACACACACATACATACACACAAACACATACACACACATACATACACACATGCATGCGGACACACAGACATACACATAAACACATACACACATTCACATGACCCGGCTTCGCCCGGGACTTGGATCCACCACGCCCTTTGTCTCCCCAGTGCCGATGTTAATACGCCACACCAGTTACTCGTTTGAGGCTGAGTCGACCTAGGGGAGGTTCAAATAATCGTCACCGGTGGTGGCCGTGAGCGGGAATCGAACTCGGTTCGCTGGGTTGGTAGCGCAGCGTAGCGTTAAGCACTACACCCACTGCTCCTCACACACCACACACGCACAGACACACACACAGACACACACACAGACACACGCAGACACACACAGACAGAGACACACACACAGATAGCACGCTAACCACTGCACTACCGCTCCCCACACACCACACACGCACACACACAGACACACACACAGACACAGACAGACAGACACAGGCAGCACGCTAAGCACTACACTACCGTTCCCCCTACACAACACACGCGCGTGCGTCCATAGGTACACATACACGCGCTTGCTGCAGACACACACGACTTTCAGGGTGCGTACGGTAGTAAACGACTGAAATAATAAAGCAGCAATGCTGCGCAAGGAACGCCTTAGACCTGCAACACATTTGTGTAATGCGAGCGTAAACACACAAACACATGCAAACACATACACAATACACACACACATACATGCAGACACACAGACAGACACATAACACACATACATACACACATACATACACAGAAACACATACACACACATACATAGACACACACATACATACACACAAGCACATGCACACACGTACATACACACATACATACAGACACGCAGACATACACATAAAGACATAGAAAAAAACCCACATACATACACACACACACAAACACATACACATACATACACACATACATAGAGACACACAGACATACACATAAACACATACACATGACCCGGCTTCGCCCGGGACTTGGATCCACGATGCCCGGCCGCCTTTGTCTCCCCAGTGACGATGTTCACACACGACAGCAGTTACGCGTTTGAGGCTGAGTGGACCTAGGGGAGGGCCAGGTCCGTTTCAAATAATCGTCAGCGGTGGTGGGCGTGAGTTGGAATGGAACTGGGGTCGCTCAACCAGCTTAATGACTATTTGTACAAAGAACATATAAAGAATCGATTATAATAACCAGGCTACAGTCCACATTATAGACTGCCAGTACACGCAGTCAGCTTCATAAGCAGGCTAGAGTGTACATGATAGAGTGGCAGTACGCTCACCGAGCTTAATAAGCAGGCTACAGTCTACATGATAGACTGGCAGTACGCTGACCCAGCTTAATGACTATTTGTACAGTGAACATTTAAGTAATCGATGTTTGGCGCGTTGGGTTTAAAAGAAATATTAATTGCACACATTGTGGTGGGGGTGGAGTGAAGAGTAGGAAAAACTTTGATGAATTTACCTCAGAGTGGCGTGGTGGGTGTCGAGGCCTAGTAGCGTGCAGAGCCTCCGGCCTGGCCTAAATTGCCCACCCGGCAGAGGCAGGGTACGGGTGGCGTGCCTTCCCCCCCCCCCTCAGCGCGCCAACAACACTGTGTAATGGCTATTATTTAATTATTTACGGAGCCTATGAAAGTGGCGAAGGCGTGGCTAGCCTGTTGGCAGGGGCAACCGCCGTCCAATGAAACTGCAGCCATTGGCGAAGGCGTGGCTAGCCGTTGCCAGGTCCAATGAAAGCGGCGAAGGCGTCGCTATCCGTTGCCAGGGGCAACCGCCGTCCAATGAAAGTGCGTATGGTCCGAAATCCACACACACACACACAGACGGACAGACAGACATGCATGATTTTATATATATAGATGCATGATGCATGAATACTGTTCTTTTTTTCATCGTCCAAAAATGCGTTTTCTCTGTGTATATAGAATCTGACTTTTTATTTTTTTCATCACGATCTGCAGATGATGGTGAGTTCTTTTTTATATTCGCTACAAATTTGCAGTTTATTGTTGTTTAGTTGGATAAAAGTGCATCGGCCGGGAATCGAACCCGGGCCTCCCGCGTGGCAGGCGAGAATTCTACCACTGAACCACCGATGCCTCGTGTGCCCGGTGTGATTTTACGTGAGATGCATGAATACTGAACTTCTTTCAGTCGCGTGTGAGACTTTTCTGTGTTTCTTAGGCTCCTGACTTTCCCATTTTTCTTGAATATCCGAAGATGAAGATGGACTAAATTGATGATATGCAAGTTATTGGGATGTTGTTAAAATATTTCTTCACCTGTTATAAAGATTTGGTATAACCGCTTTCCGCAAGAGAAATCCTTCGTCACTAATCGTTTCCAATACTAGTTATGGCATTTTGTTGTCAAAATTACTGCGACCTGATTTCCGCAGCTGAAAGTGACCTCACCGTGTTTGTTTCTGCAAGTATACAAGGGAATGCATTTGATGCGATTAATATTCTTCATTGACATGGAAAGTAATTTTCTTCAAACCACTCCACGTGCATTTTTATCGGTTATGATGTTGCTTATCTGGATATAAGTGCTTTGGCCAGGAATCGATCCCAGGTCTTCCACGTGGAAGTCCAGAATTCTTCCTCTGAATCACCTATACCACATTCCACTCGAATTTTTTTACGTGAGACTAGCTGTACTACCCGGCTTCGCCCGGGACTTGTATCCACCACGGCCGGCCGCCTTTGTCTCCCCAGTGGCAATGTTAATACGCCACACCAGTTACTCGTTTTGCGGCTGAGTCCCTCCCTCACCACTCTCCCTCCCTCACCACTCTCCCTCCCTCACCACTCTCCCTCCCTCACCACTCTCCCTCCCTCACCACATACACAATACACACAGACATACATGCAGACACACAGAGACACACATAACACACAAACATACACACACATACACAGAAACACATACACACATACATACACACACACATACATACACACAAACACATAGACACACATACATACACACATGCATGCGGACACACAGACATACACATAAACACATACACACATTCACATGACCCGGCTTCGCCCGGGACTTGGATCCACCACGCCCTTTGTCTCCCCAGTGCCGATGTTAATACGCCACACCAGTTACTCGTTTGAGGCTGAGTCGACCTAGGGGAGGTTCAAATAATCGTCACCGGTGGTGGCCGTGAGCGGGAATCGAACTCGGTTCGCTGGGTTGGTAGCGCAGCGTAGCGTTAAGCACTACACCCACTGCTCCTCACACACCACACACGCACAGACACACACACAGACACACACACAGACACACGCAGACACACACAGACAGAGACACACACACAGATAGCACGCTAACCACTGCACTACCGCTCCCCACACACCACACACGCACACACACAGACACACACACAGACACAGACACACAGACACAGGCAGCACGCTAAGCACTACACTACCGTTCCCCCTACACAACACACGCGCGTGCGTCCATAGGTACACATACACGCGCTTGCTGCAGACACACACGACTTTCAGGGTGCGTACGGCAGTAAACGACTGAAATAATAAAGCGGCAATGCTGCGCAAGGAACGCCTTAGACCTGCAACACATTTGTGTAATGCGAGCGTAAACACACAAACACATGCAAACACATACACAATACACACACACATACATGCAGACACACAGACAGACACATAACACACATACATACACACATACATACACAGAAACACATACACACACATACATAGACACACACATACATACACACAAGCACATGCACACACGTACATACACACATACATACAGACACGCAGACATACACATAAAGACATAGAAAAAAACCCACATACATACACACACACACAAACACATACACATACATACACACATACATAGAGACACACAGACATACACATAAACACATACACATGACCCGGCTTCGCCCGGGACTTGGATCCACGATGCCCGGCCGCCTTTGTCTCCCCAGTGACGATGTTCACACACGACAGCAGTTACGCGTTTGAGGCTGAGTGGACCTAGGGGAGGGCCAGGTCCGTTTCAAATAATCGTCAGCGGTGGTGGGCGTGAGTTGGAATGGAACTGGGGTCGCTCAACCAGCTTAATGACTATTTGTACAAAGAACATATAAAGAATCGATTATAATAACCAGGCTACAGTCCACATTATAGACTGCCAGTACACGCAGTCAGCTTCATAAGCAGGCTAGAGTGTACATGATAGAGTGGCAGTACGCTCACCGAGCTTAATAAGCAGGCTACAGTCTACATGATAGACTGGCAGTACGCTGACCCAGCTTAATGACTATTTGTACAGTGAACATTTAAGTAATCGATGTTTGGCGCGTTGGGTTTAAAAGTAATATTAATTGCACACATTGTGGTGGGGGTGGAGTGAAGAGTAGGAAAAACTTTGATGAATTTACCTCAGAGTGGCGTGGTGGGTGTCGAGGCCTAGTAGCGTGCAGAGCCTCCGGCCTGGACTAAATTGCCCACCCGGCAGAGGCAGGGTACGGGTGGCGTGCCTTCCCCCCCCCCCCTCAGCGCGCCAACAACACTGTGTAATGGCTATTATTTAATTATTTACGGAGCCTATGAAAGTGGCGAAGGCGTGGCTAGCCGTTGGCAGGGGCAACCGCCGTCCAATGAAACTGCAGCCCTTGGCGAAGGCGTGGCTAGCCGTTGCCAGGTCCAATGAAAGCGGCGAAGGCGTCGCTATCCGTTGCCAGGGGCAACCGCCGTCCAATGAAAGTGCGTATGGTCCGAAATCCACACACACACACACAGACGGACAGACAGACATGCATGATTTTATATATATAGATGCATGATGCATGAATACTGTTCTTTTTTTCATCATCCAAAATTGCGTTTTCTCTGTGTATATAGAATCTGACTTTTTATTTTTTTCATCACGATCTGCAGATGATGGTGGGTTCTTTTTTATATTCGCTACAAATTTGCAGTTTATTGTTGTTTAGTTGGATAAAAGTGCATCGGCCGGGAATCGAACCCGGGCCTCCCGCGTGGCAGGCGAGAATTCTACCACTGAACCACCGATGCCTCGTGTGCCTGGTGTGATTTTACGTGAGATGCAAGAATACTGAACTTCTTTCAGTAGCGTGTGAGACTTTTCTGTGTTTCTTAGGCTCCTGACTTTCCCATTTTTCTTGAATATCCGAAGATGAAGATGGACTAAATTGATTATATGCAAGTTATTTTGATGATGTTAAAATATTTCTTCACCTGTTATAAAGATTTGGTATAACCGCTTTCCGCAAGAGAAATCCTTCGTCACTACTCGTTTCCAATACTAGTTTTTGCATTTCGTTGTCACAATTACTGCGACCTGATTTCCGCAGCGGAAAGTGACCTCACCGTGTTTTTTTCTGCAAGTATACAAGGGAATGCATTTTATGCGATTAATATTCTTCATTGACATGGAAAGTTATTTTCTTGAAACCACTCCACGTGCATTTTTATCGGTTATGATGTTGCTTATCTGGATATAAGTGCTTTGGCCAGGAATCGATCCCAGGTCTTCCACGTGGCAGTCCAGAATTCTTCCACTGAATCACCTATACCACATTCCACTCGAATTTTTTTACATGAGATGCATGATGCATGAATACTCTTCTTTTTTCCATCGTCCAAAATTGCGTTTTCCCTTTGTATATACAATCTGACTTTTTAATTTTTTCATCACGATCTGCAGATGATGGTGGGTTCTTTTTTATATTCGCTACAAATTTGCAGTTTATTGTTGTTTAGTTGGATAAAAGTGCATCGGCCGGGAATCGAACCCGGGCCTCCTGCGTGGCAGGCGAGAATTCTACCACTGAACCACCGATGCCTCGTGTGCCCGGTGTGATTTTACGTGAGATGCATTAATACTCTTCTTTTTTCATTCCTCCAAAATTGCGTGTTCTCTGTGTATATAGAATCTGACTTTTTAATTTTTTCATCACGATCTGCAGATGATGGTGGGTTCTTTTTTATATTCGCTACAAATTTGCAGTTTATTGTTGTTTAGTTGGATAAAAGTGCATCGGCCGGGAATCGAACCCGGGCCTCCCGCGTGGCAGGCGAGAATTCTACCACTGAACCACCGATGCCTCGTGTGCCTGGTGTGATTTTACGTGAGATCCATGAATACTGAACTTCTTTCAGTCGCGTGTGAGACTTTTCTGTGTTTCTTAGGCTCCTGACTTCCCCATTTTTCATGAATATCCGAAGATGAAGATGGACTAAATTGATTATATGCAAGTTATTGGGATGATGTCAAAATATTTCTTCACCTGTTATAAAGATTTGGTATAACCGCTTTCCGCAAGAGAAATCCTTCGTCACTAATCGTTTCCAATACTAGTTTTTGCATTTCGTTGTCACAATTACTGCGACCTGATTTCCGCAGCGGAAAGTGACCTCACCGTGTTTTTTTCTGCAAGTATACAAGGGAATGCATTTTATGCGATTAATATTCTTCATTGACATGGAAAGTTATTTTCTTGAAACCACTCCACGTGCATTTTTATCGGTTATGATGTTGCTTATCTGGATATAAGTGCTTTGGCCAGGAATCGATCCCAGGTCTTCCACGTGGCAGTCCAGAATTCTTCCACTGAATCACCTATACCACATTCCACTCGAATTTTTTTACATGAGATGCATGATGCATGAATACTCTTCTTTTTTCCATCGTCCAAAATTGCGTTTTCTCTTTGTATATACAATCTGACTTTTTATTTTTTTCATCACGATCTGCAGATGATGGTGGGTTCTTTTTTATATTCGCTACAAATTTGCAGTTTATTGTTGTTTAGTTGGATAAAAGTGCATCGGCCGGGAATCGAACCCGGGCCTCCCGCGTGGCAGGCGAGAATTCTACCACTGAACCACCGATGCCTCGTGTGCCTGGTGTGATTTTACGTGAGATGCATGAATACTGAAAATCTTTCAGTAGCGTGTGAGACTTTTCTGTGTTTCTTAGGCTCCTGACTTTCCCATTTTTCTTGAATATCCGAAGATGAAGATGGACTAAATTGATGATATGCAAGTTATTGGGATGTTGTTAAAATATTTCTTCACCTGTTATAAAGATTTGGTAGAACCGCTTTCCGCAAAATAAATCCTTCGTCAATACTCGTTTCCAATACTAGTTATTGCATTTCGTTGTCAAAATTACTGCGACCTGATTTCCGCAGCTGAAAGTGACCTCACCGTGTTTTTTTCTGCAAGTATACAAAGGAATGAATTTGAAGCGATTAATCTTCTTCATTGACATGTAAAGTCATTTTCCTGAAACCACTCCACGTGCATTTTAATCGGTTATAATGTTGCTTATCTGGATAAAAGTGCATTGGCCAGGAATCGATCTCAGGTCTCCCACGTGGCAGTCCGGAATTTTACCACTGAATCACCTATACCACATTCCACTCGAATTTTTTTTACGTGAGATGCATTAATACTTCGATTTAAAGCTTTCGTGACTGCAGGGATTCATCTTCTTGGTTCTCTCGGTAAAGTCACGTAGAAGGGAAGTAATAAAATAATAAAAATAAAACATAATAAAATAAAATAATTCTCACGACGTTTCGGCTACAACGCAAGCAGCCGTCTTCAGGTGAAGAATGCTTGGTAGTGTCTCATTCTTCACCTGAAGACGGCTGCTTGCGTTGTAGCCGAAACGTCGTGAGAATTATTTTATTTTATTACTAGCTGTACTACCCGGCTTCGCCCGGGACTTGTATCCACCACGGCCGGCCGCCTTTGTCTCCCCAGTGGCGATGTTAATACGCTACAGCAGTTACTCTTTTGAATCAGAGTCGACCTAGGGGAGGTTCAAATAATCGTCACCGGTGGTGGCCGTGAGCGGGAATGGAACTGGGTTCGCCGGGTTGGTAGCGCAGCGTAGCGTTAAGCACTACACCCACCGCTCCTCACACACCACACACGCACAGACACACACACAGACACACACACAGACACACGCAGACACACACAGACAGAGACACACACACACACAGACAGCACGCTAACCACTACACTACCGCTCCCCACACACCACACACGCACACACACAGACACACACACAGACACACACACAGACACACACACACAGACACACACACACAGACACAGGCAGCACGCTAAGCACTACACTACCGTTCCCCCTACACAACACACGCGCGCGCGTCCATAGGTACACATACACGCGCTTGCTGCAGACACACACGACTTTGAGGGTGCGTACGGCAGTAAACGACTGAAATAATAAAGCGGCAATGCTGCGCAAGGAACGCCTTAGACCTGCAACACATTTGTGTAATGCGAGCGTAAACACACAAACACATACATACACATACACAATACACACACACATACATGCAGACACACAGACAGACACATAACACACATACATACACACACATACATACACAGAAACACATACACACACACATACATAGACACACACAAGCACATGCACACACGTACATACACACATACATACAGACACGCAGACATACACATAAAGACATAGAAAAAAACCCACATACATACACACACACAAACACATACACACACATACATACACACATACATACAGACACACAGACATACACATAAACACATACACACATACACATGACCCGGCTTCGCCCGGGACTTGGATCCACGATGCCCGGCCGCCTTTGTCTCCCCAGTGACGATGTTCACACACGACAGCAGTTACGCGTTTGAGGCTGAGTGGACCTAGGGGAGGGCCAGGTCCGTTTCAAATAATCGTCAGCGGTTGTGGGCGTGAGTTGGAATCGAACTGGGGTCGCTCAACCAGCTTAATGACTATTTGTACAAAGAACATATAAAGAATAGATTATAATAACCAGGCTACAGTCCACATAATAGACTGACAGTACACGCAGTCAGCTTCATAAGCAGGCTAGAGTGTACATGATAGAGTGCCAGTACGCTCACCGAGCTTAATAAGCAGGCTACAGTCTACATGATAGACTGGCAGTACGTTGACCCAGCCTAATGACTATTTGTACAGTGAACATTTAAGTAATCGATGTTTGGCGCGTTGGGTTTAAAAGTAATATTAATTGCACACATTTTGTTGGGGGTGGAGTGAAGAGTAGGTCAAACTTTGATGAATTTACCTCAGAGTGGCGTGGTGGGTGTCGAGGCCTAGTAGCGTGCAGAGCCTGCGGCCTCGCCAAAATTGTCCACCCGGCAGAGGCAGGGTACTGGTGGCGTTCCTTCCCCCCCCCCCTATCGCTCGAACAATACTGTGTAATGGCTATTATTTAATTAATTACGGAGCCTATGAAAGTGGCGAAGGCGTGGCTAGCCGTTGGCAGGGGCAACCGCCGTCCAATGAAACTGCAGGCCTTGGCGAAGGCGTCGCTAGCCTTTGCAAGGTCCAATGAAAGCGGCGAAGGCGTCGCTAGCCGTTGCCAGGGGCAACCGCCGTCCAATGAAAGTGCGTATGGTCCGAAATCCACACACACACACAGACGGACAGACAGACATTCACGATTTTATATATATATATGTTTTATTTTTATTATTTTATTACTTCCCTTCTACGTGACTTTACCGAAAGAACCAAGAAGATGCATTAATACTCTTCTTTTTTCATTCCTCCAAAATTGCGTGTTTTCTGTGTATATAGAATCTGACTTTTTAATTTTTTCATCACGATCTGCAGATGATGGTGGGTTCTTTTTATATTCGCTACAAATTTGCAGTTTATTGTAGTTTAGTTGGATAAAAGTGCATCGGCCGGGAATTGAACCCAGGCCTCCAGGCGAGAATTCTTCCACTGAACCACCGATGCCTCGTGTGCCTGGTGTGATTTTACGTGAGATGCATGAATACTGAACTTCTTTCAGTCGCGTGTAAGTGAGACTTTCTGTGTTTCTTATGCTCCTGACTTTCCCATTTTTCATGAATATCCGAAAATGAAGATGGACTAAATTGATTATATGCAAGTTATTGGGATGATGTTAAAATATTTCTTCACCTGTTATAAAGATTTGGTAGAACCGCTTTCCGCAAGAGAAATCCTTCGTCACTACTCGTTTCCAATACTAGTTATTGCATTTCGTTGTCAAAATTACTGCGACCTGTTTTCCGCAGCTGAAAGTGACCTCACGGTGTTTGTTTCTGCAAGTATACAAGGGAATGAATTTGAAGCGATTAATCTTCTTCCTTGACATGTAAAGTCATTTTCCTGAAACCACTCCACGTGCATTTTAATCGGTTATAATGTTGCTTATCTGGATAAAAGTGCATTGGCCAGGAATCGATCTCAGGTCTCCCACGTGGAAGTCCAGAATTCTACCACTGAATCACCTATACCACATTCCACTCGAAATTTTTTTACGTGAGATGCATTAATACTCTTCTTTTTTCATTCCGCCAAAATTGCGTGTTCTCTGTGTATATAGAATCTGACTTTTTTATTTTTTCATGACGATCTGCAGATGATGGTGGGTTCTTTTTTATATTCGCTACAAATTTGCAGTTTATTGTTGTTTAGTTGGATAAAAGTGCATCGGCCGGGAATCGAACCCGGGCCTCCCGCGTGGCAGGCGAGAATTCTACCACTGAACCACCGATGCCTCGTGTGCCTGGTGTGATTTTACGTGAGATGCTTGAATACTGAACTTCTTTCAGTCGCGTGTGAGACTTTTCTGTGTTTCTTAGGCTCCTGACTTTCCCATTTTTCTTGAATATCCGAAGATGGACTAAATTGATGATATGCAAGTTATTGGGATGTTGTTAAAATATTTCTTCACCTGTTATAAAGATTTGGTAGAACCGCTTTCCGCAAGATAAATCCTTCGTCACTACTCGTTTCCAATACTAGTTATTGCATTTCGTTGTCAAAATAACTGCGACCTGTTTTCCGCAGCTGAAAGTTACCTCACCGTGTTATTTTCTGCAAGTATACAAGGGAATGCATTTGATGCGATTAATATTCTTCATTGACATGGAAAGTCATTTTCTTGAAACCACTCCACGTGCATTTTAATCGGTTATGATGTTGCTTATCTGGATATAAGTGCTTTGGCCAGGAATCGATCCCAGGTCTTCCACGTGGCAGTCCAGAATTCTTCCACTGAATCACCTACTAGCAGTCGCCGCCCGCTTCGCGGGCGGTATGTATATGCTTGGTTGGTGGGGAGTTGAAAGTGGCTGGACACAATAGACATGTTTTGGTGATTGTTTTATGTTTATTTTTTATGAGGTTATATGCATTTTTATGAGACGCTCAATCGACAATATTGAAATATCTGGCGTAACACGATATTCTTCGTGTGCACTCCGTCTTCCTCCTCGCCGTCAGGTCCCTCAATAAGCGCCTTGATGTTGGATCTTGCCGTGACTCGCGATGGTGCCACGTACAGTTGGCCGTGCGAGAAGCATGGCGTTGGTAGATATAATCCCAGGTTGTGAACAGTTTGCCCTTGCGCCTTGTTGATGGTCATCGCGAAGGCTGGGACAATGGGGAACTGTTTGCGCCGAAGTCGAAATGGGAAGTCCTTCGTTTCCAATTCCCGGCAGATATGGTTGTTCTCAAGCAGCGAGTCCAAGACCAAGTGTGGGTACTCGGAAAGCTGCGGGAGGTCGTCAAAGTCCGACAGAGCCATCCCACCTGCCGTGAGGAACTCGTGGAGGCTGTGAAGGGTCTTGAACTTTACCATTTTTTTTTATTTTCTTTGATGCTGCTAATCCTGCATAATGCACGGGCATAAGTAGTACTAATCACATACCTGCATTCCCCATATCCCCTCCCTTTGATGCTGCTAATCCTGCATAATGCACGGGCATAAGTAGTACTAATCACATACCTGCATTTCCCATAAATATGCTAAATTGCTCTTGATATGCAAATTATTTTGTCAAGGCGCCCTTTTCCCCCCTTCCAACCCAGCTTATATATATGCTCCAAGCACGTGTGCTGTTTCATTCAGACGCTGTCGCCTCGACAGACCTGTTTTTCATCTGAGGACGGCGGCTTGCGTTGTGGCCGAAACGTCGTGAGAATTATTTTATTATGTTTATTTTTTTATTGTATTACTTCCCTTGTACATGACTTTAGCGAAAGAACCAAGAAGATTTAGCATTTCTTCTTTGTTGGTCAGCTGGCGGTACTGGTACTCGTAATCGCGAGACAATTCGTCGTAGAATTTATCCCAGAGAGCCTTGGTATCTGCTGGCATGTAATACAGCAGAATGGTAGCGAAGAGTTGACGAAGCTGGTACGGCATCTGAAAGAGCGAGGCTTCTTCCAGACACGCAACCCATTCGCGATCGCTCTCAAGGTAGCCTGCTCGCATGGCTGCTTCCAGCGGTTTGTTTTATTTTATTCGTAACGCACCATCCATATGCGCTCCACCATCCACCATGCCCTTGCATGGCAAAGACACAGCTCCAGTGTGCGTCAGCGTGTGCGCCATCAACAGTGACATTGGTCAGCAATTGCACCGTTCCGATCGCACACAGGTTGGCCCCTGCATCCTGCATCTGTATGTACACACACAGACAGATGCGCTATGGGGCCACCTATTTTTTTCTTATATTAAAATGTATTTTGTTGGTGTGTTTACGTTTACGTATTCCCATTGTGGGTGTTTTACGCATGCATCCGATTTTTTGGTTCCTCACATATGGTATCAGAGGTGTGGGTCACTCCATTTCTCAATCGAACAATAACGGGGATCGTTTCAGTTATGACAGCTTGCAGATAGAAACATTGCATGATCGTATACTAATAATGACAGAATTTGTACCCCAGTGGAGGGCATCCCCCACCCGGCGCTTCTTACCGGTACTGTGAGACTTACAAATCCAGAACTCTCCTCCTCCTGAAGCGTTCACATTACCCTGTGGTAGTACCATTATCATCTCAATAAAGCGATCACTTTCCAATGGCCATTTTGATCCCGGGAGTTACCCGGGTGGTGTCACACTGTACTCATTGTTTTAGCATGTCTTGTGCAACGGGCAGAGAGTGACAGCAGCGCGTGCCGGGCTGCAACCTTTTTAGACAGTTTATTACATTTCAAAGTGCATGGGATTGGCACTCCAAAACATGATAAATGTACAGTAACGCCAACTGCATCCGTGGCAAAAATGATACGCGGACACATGCTGCATATTATGCAACACATGCCCTTACCAGCAGCAGCATGCACAACATCTCAATTACACAACCGAAGTAGACAGCAAGCCGTCCATGGAGACGTGATCAACGTCAATACATAATAATGGTAATAAGCGGGATAAACCGAAAAGTACCCATTGTACCCATCAAACAGTCAGCTGGGTAGCCCCATGGGGGTATTGACCCATGGGCGAAACTGTAGGGGTGCGCTACGCAACTGGCCGTGGTCCCGGCAGGTGAAGCTGGCAGCTCAGTCCGCTAAGACTTACTGTATAGCGACCCCTGCCTACTCGTAAGGTAAAGTTGTTTGGGGACTCCACTAATCGCAGCACGCAGCACCCATTTTTTACATAAATATACGTAATATTAGCGTAACTACCATTCGCACACTTGCATACACGCCACACTCACACAGCGCAGGGTCTGCGCCCACAGTGCACTGCAGCACTGCGGCGCAGACCTTGCCAAACCTATGCTATCGCTCTCTTCCGGGCGTGTTAATTATTTATTTTTATCGAATCAAAGTGAGCTGTGGCTTTTTGCCGGCCGTTTTATTTTCATCGAATCAGAGCGAGCTGTTTGGGCGGGTCCGTAAATAAATTAACGTCCAGATACGCACGCAGACGACCAAACCAGCGTAGTTGTTTAAGAATACCACATTCCACTCGAATTTTTTTACGTGAGATGCATGATGCATGAATACTCTTCTTTTTTCCATCGTCCAAAATTGCGTTTTCTCTTTGTATATAGAATCTGACTTTTTAATTTTTTCATGACGATCTGCAGATGATGGTGGGTTCTTTTTTATATTCGCTACAAATTTGCAGTTTATTGTTGTTTAGTTGGATAAAAGTGCATCGGCCGGGAATCGAACCCGGGCCTCCCGCGTGGCAGGCGAGAATTCTACCACTGAACCAGTGGTGTGATTTTACGTGAGATCCATGAATACTGAACTTCTTTCAGTCGCGTGTGAGACTTTTCTGTGTTTCTTAGGCTCCTGACTTTCCCATTTTTCTTGAATATCCGAAGATGAAGATGGACTAAATTGATGATATGCAAGTTATTGGGATGTTGTTAAAATATTTCTTCACCTGTTATAAAGATTTGGTATAACCGCTTTCCGCAAGAGAAATCCTTCGTCAATACTCGTTTCCAATACTAGTTATTGCATTTCGTTGTCAAAATTACTGCGACCTGATTTCCGCAGCTGAAAGTGACCTCACCGTGTTTTTTTCTGCAAGTATACAAAGGAATGAATTTGAAGCGATTAATCTTCTTCATTGACATGTAAAGTCATTTTCCTGAAACCACTCCACGTGCATTTTAATCGGTTATAATGTTGCTTATCTGGATAAAAGTGCATTGGCCAGGAATCGATCTCAGGTCTCCCACGTGGCAGTCCAGAATTTTACCACTGAATCACCTATACCACATTCCACTCGAATTTTTTTTACGTGAGATGCATTAATACTCTTCTTTTTCATTCCTCCAAAATTGCGTGTTCTCTGTGTATATAGAATCTGACTTTTTAATTTTTTCATCACGATCTGCAGATGATGGTGGGTTCTTTTTATATTCGCTACAAATTTGCAGTTTATTGTAGTTTAGTTGGATAAAAGTGCGTCGGCCGGGAATTGAACCCGGGCCGACCGCGTGGCAGGCGAGAATTTTACCACTGAACCACCGATGCCTCGTGTGCCTGGTGTGATTTTACGTGAGATGCATGAATACTGAACTTCTTTCAGTCGCGTGTGAGACTTTTCTGTGTTTCTTAGGCTCCTGACTTTCCCATTTTTCATGAATATCCGAAGATGAAGATGGACTAAATTGATTATATGCAAGTTATTGGGATGATGTTAAAATATTTCTTCACCTGTTTTAAAGATTTGGTAGAACCGCTTTCCGCAAGAGAAATCCTTCGTCAATATTCGTTTCCAATACTAGTTATTGCATTTCGTTGTCAAAATTACTGCGACCTGATTTCCGCAGCTGAAAGTGACCTCAACGTGTTATTTTCTGCAAGTATACAAGGGAATGCATTTTATGCGATTAATATTCTTCATTGACATGGAAAGTCATTTTCTTGAAACCACTCCACGTGCATTTTAATCGGTTATGATGTTGCTTATCTGGATATAAGTGCTTTGGCCAGGAATCGATCCCAGGTCTTCCACGTGGCAGTCCAGAATTCTTCCACTGAATCACCTATACCACATTCCACTCGAAATTTTTTTACGTGAGACGCATTAATACTCTTCTTTTTTCCATCCTCCAAAATTGCGTGTTCTCTGTGTATATAAAACCTGACTTTTTACTTTTTTCATCACGATCTGCAGATGATGGTGTTTTGTTTTTTATTCCCGACAAATTTGCAGTTTATTGTTATTTTGTTGGATAAAAGTGCATCGGCCGGGAATCAAACCCGGGCCTCCCGCGTGACAGGCGAGAATTCTACCACTGAACCACCGATGCCTCGTTTGCCTGGTGTGATTTTACGTGAGATGCATGAATACTGATCTTTTTTCATTTGCGCAAAATTGCGTCTTCTGAATGTGTAATTTGCGTCTGACTTTTTACTTTTTTTCATGACGATTTGAAGATGATGGTGGCTTTTTTGTTCCATTCGCTCCAAATTAACAGTTTATTATCTATATATATAAAATCGTGAATCTGTCTGTCTGTCTGTGTGTCTGTGTGTCGCCGGACCATACGCACTTTCATTGGACGGCGGTTGCCCCTGGCAACGGGTAGCGACGCCTTCGCCGCTTTCATTGGACGGCGGTTGCCCCTGGCAATGGGTAGCGACGCCTTCGCCGCCGGCTGCAGTTTCATTGGACGGCGGTTGCCCCTGGCAACGGGTAGCCACGCCTTCGCCGCTTTCATTGGACGGCGGTTGCCCCTGCCAACGGGTAGCGACGGCTTCGGCGCGGGGTGGACGCCATTTTTCATTCCCCTTAAAAATAGGCGCATGCATTAACACGCGACTCTGACGTAAATTCATCACAGTTTCACGTCCTCTTCACTCCCCTCCCACCCCAATGTGTTCAATTACTATTATAGGCTCCGTAGATAATACAATAATAGCGATTAGACAGTATTATTTTGTAGCGCGGGGGGGGGGAACGGCACCTGTACCCTGCCTCTGCCGGGTGGGCAATTTTGGCGAGGCCGGAGGCTCTGCACGCTACTAGGCCTCGACACCCACCATGCGACTCTGAGGTAAATTCATCAAAGTTTCACGTACTCTTCACCCCCCCCCCCCACCACAATGTGTGCAATTAATACAGTATTACTTTTAAACCCAACGCGCCAATAATCTATTCTTTAAATGTTGACTGTACAAATAGTCATTAAGCTGGGTGAGCGTTCTGCCAGTCTATAATGTAGACTGTAGCCTGCTTATTAAATTGGGTGAGTGTACTGCCAGTCTATAATGCAGACTGTAGCCTGCTTATTAAGCTCGGTGAGCGTACTGCCACTCTATCATGTAGACTCTAGCCTGCTTATGAAGCTGAGTGGGTGTACTGGCAGTCTATAATCTCCACTGTAGCCTGGTTATTATAATCGATTCTTTCAATGTTCTTTGTACAAATAGTCATTAAGCTGGTTGAGCGTACTGGCCGTCTATAATGTAGACTGTAGCCTGCTTATTCAGCTGGGTGGGTGTACTGCCAGTCTATCATGTAGACTGTAGCCTGGTTATTAAGTAAAGTTAGTCAATTAGTAACACGTACGCTTTCGCAAACATTATTCATGAACAACGTTATTGGGTTTAGATCGCCTTATTTATTAATGTGTTGTAACCCTTATCCACCACCCGACACGCCCAATCTGCAAAAAATTGTCACGTTCATAAAAGACTAAGACTTCACTGCTTTAGCCCACCGGTGTGTTCAAGCGTAAAACCACAACAATTACCATTTCTCATGAAAAAGCAACTGTATAATTATGTTTAAACCCCACGCGCCAATAATGCATTCTTTCAATGTTCATTCTACAAATACTCATTAAGCTGCCTGAGCGTACTTTAGTCTATAATGTAGACTGTAGCCTGCTTATTCAGCTGGGTGGGTGTACTGGCAGTCTATCATGTACACTGTAGCCTGCTTATTAAGTAAAGTTTGTCAATTTGTAACACGTGGCCTTTCGCGAGCATAAATCATAAACAACGTTATTGGCTTTAGATCGCCTTATTTATTAATGTGTTGTAACCCTCCACCACCCAACACGGCCATTCAGTAAAAAAGTGTCACGTTCAGCGGTGAGGGAGGGAGAGCGGTGAGGGAGGGAGAGCGGTGACGGAGGGAGAGCGGTGAGGGAGGGAGAGCGCTGAGGGAGGGAGAGCGCTGAGAGCCGTGAGGGGGGGAGAGCGGTGAGGGAGGGCCTCAGCCTCAAAACGAGTAACTGGTGTGGCGTATTAACATCGCCACTGGGGAGACAAAGGCGGCCGGGCGTGGTGGATACAAGTCCCGGGCGAAGCCGGGTAGTACAGCTAGTGTTGTATAAAAGTGCTTCGGCCGGGAATCGAACCCAGGCCTCCCGCGTGGCAGGCGAGAATTCTACCACTGAACCACCGATGCCTCGTGTGTCTGGTGTGATTTTACGTGAGATGCATGAATACTGATCTTTTTTCAGTTGCGTGTAAGTGAGACTTTTCTGTGTTTAAATTTCGATTTAAAGCTTTCGTGACTACAGGGATTCATCTTATTGGTTCTTTCGGTTAAGTCACGTAGAAGGGAGATAATAAAATTATAACAAGTAAACCCGTAAAAACAAAGTTTTTCACTCTAAATCCTTTATATGCGTGGCGGCTAGAGTCCTCTCGTCCTCTGGCTTGAGATGGCTGCAATCTATGGGTCAGATGATTGTCTGCCAGTATTAAACAATTGGTAATTAAATATTTAATTTGTTTTCCCTAAACAGTGTAAAATTTTGGAAACAAATTTTCACAAAAATTAATTGTCACACACAACGAGTCTGTGTGGAAAATGTCAGCTCGATTGGATCACGGGAAGTGGGTTAAAAAACGACCGAAAGATTTGCACGGTCGTAAGCAAGCAAGCAAGCACGCAAGCACGCAAGCACGCAAGCAAGCAAGCATGCGAATTTAATATAAAGGATTTAAAAATAAACATAATACAATAATACAATTCTCACGACGTTTCGGCCATAACGCAAGCAGCCGTCCTCAGGTGAAGAACATGTTTGTCGGAAAAACAGCGTCTGAATGAACACCACCAAGCTTGGCAGCGTATATTTAAGCTGGGTTAGGGGAGGAAGAGTAATTTGCATATCAACAGAGTAATTTAGCATATTTATGGAAAATGCACATATGGGATTAGTCACTACTTGTGGAATGCGTATTAGCGGGGGGGGGGGGGGGGTCTCAAAGTCATATTATGCCCGTGCATTATGTAGGATTAGCAGCAACAAAGGGAGGAGGTAGGGTTAGCAGTAATAAAGGGAAGGAATTTTAATAGTAAAGAGCTGTAGCAGCCAAACCACCACGTAAAAAAACTAAAATAAATACTATATCAATATCATAAATTTACTAAATATACTCTCCAATAAGCTGAGCTACGTCATACATTACAATTCTTTGTCGCAAAAAATATAATATGCCTCCAACTAAACTTTTTCCTTACATCACACGGATCTACCCCGTACTATATACTGCCATAGATAAAGCCAACATTAAATTATATACTGCGTTATTATATACCACCTTAGACTATACATTGTAATATTACACTATGTATTATTCTACCTAACCTACTGTATACCACACTGCTGTATATTCACAATACAATTACGATACTATATTACCTTATACATTATATTAAACATTACACTTTTATACTATTTATTATTATACAATCTGCTATACACTATACCATTGACCGTCGCGTGAAAGGTACTAAGAGGAAGCAACGAAATATGTCAATGGGAGAGTGGTGGTAGGAGACTTGCAGCGGAGCAAAGACTCCATTCCCTGCGGAGAATACAAAAGATATAAAGTCAATGACAGTGAGTGGACTGTGGTCTGAAAGTCACCGTAAACGTGAACAAAATCAGTTAAGATCCGAAATGGTTTTATTACGTCCTTCCAATGATTGCTGAGCCAGAATCCATCTTCTCAGTTGAAATTGTCTCTGTGTTTGTATATGTGGATCGCCTCATGAACGAATCTCTAATGGTAGCCAGATGGCTTGCAGAGAACCTCTGTCTTGGTGAAGTCAATGTCATGTGAGCCCACTGAATTGTAACAGTGATCTGCCACGGCTGAGGTGTTTGTCCTGCCGTGTTTCAGGTCTGCTTTATGTTCACGGATGTGGTCCGAGACATGCCGTTTGGTTTTTCCAGTGTAACTGCTACCACAGAGGCAACTTAGTTTGTAGACGCCAGGGTACTGTATGTCTGGAACCACATATTTTACAGACGGGACCAGATCACGGATTTTATGTACTGTGTTGAATCGGACCTGGATCTTGTGTTAATTCAGGATTTTGGAGATCTTATTTGTGACCCCCGCAATGTAGGGTAAGGTGATGCTTTTGAATGGCTCCTCAACCGGATCCTTCTTGATGGTTGGAGTGATGGCTTTGCGGATTGTGTAGTCGGAGTAACCATTAGCCTTAAGAGCTTGGCGTACGTGCTTGAGTTCACTGGTAATGTGTTCCTGGTCGGAGATGCATTACGCTCTATGGTGTAGAGTCTTGATGAGGGAATTCTTCTGGGATGGATGGTGGTGGGAATCCGGTTTTAGGTAAGCATCCGTATGGGAAGCTTTCCTGTAGACAGAGTGGCTCATTGAACCATCAGGTCTCCTTTTAATTAGGACATCCAAAAAGGGTAGCTTGCCATCTTTTTCGACTTCCATGGTGAATTTGATGGCTGGGTGTATGGAATTGATGTGGTCGAGGAATTGGTCTAAAGCAGGCCGGCCATGTGGCCAGATGACAAAAGTGTCATCTACGTACCTCTTCCATAAGGTCGGGCGTAGAGTGGCAGTCTGGATGGCGTCAGTCTCAAATTTCTCCATGAAAACGTTGGCTACAACCGGATATAGGGGGGATCCCATTGGGGTGCCCTCAGTTTGTTTGTAGAAAGTTCCATTCCATGTGAAGCATGTATTAGTTAAACAGTGTCTCACCAGGGGGGGTACCTCAGTATTCAGTCCTTGATGAACCAAGTCTTCAATGATTGCGATGGTGTCAGGTACAGGAACTTTGGTGAATAAGGAAACCACATCAAAACTGACAAGCAGGTCGTCTGGGAACAGGGACATTTTCTGTGTTTCTTAGGCTCCTGACTTTCCCATTTTTCATGAATATCCAAAGATGATCATGGAGTTAATTTAATATATGGGTTGATTCCGCAGTTTTGGCGGGTTCACATCATACTATCGCCTCTTCGTACCCAAGTTTGCGACGATCGCTAAACCGCTCCAAGCCCCCACCGCAAAGGGCCAGAAATTTTGATGGGCGGAAGAGAAGGCTGCGTTTGTCGCGCTGCGCGATGGCCTCGCCAACGCGCTTCCCCTTGGGTACCCCGATTTCTCTCTGCCATTTGTGTTCGATACAGACGCCAGCGACACCGGAATCGGCGCTGTACTGTCGCTGGTAGTGAACGGAGTAGAGAAGGTCGTATCTTATGGAAGCCGTGTGCTGTCCCCTGCAGAGCAGCGTTATTGTGTAACGCGCCTCAAATGGTTGGCTATTGTGCATTTTGTACTGCAGTACAGACCGTCCCTTTATGGTAGGCAATTCCTTGTGCGCACGGACCATGCAGCTCTTCAATATACGTTGCAGGTTGACCAGCCATCCGGCCAGCTCTCCCGCTGGTTAGAAATTTTGCAAGATTATTCCTTCACGGTCACCTACAGGAAAGGTGCACGTCACTGTAATGCGGACGCATTGTCGTGATTACCGCCGAGGGACCGCTATGTGTGTATGATGGGTGCCGGCCGATGTAAACCTGCGGCTGCAGGATTGCCGTGCACTGTTGTAGCGTCGGTTGATGTTCCACAATCCGCGGCAACCGCTCCCTGTGACAACATGATTGGTCTCATGCACATGTTGAAGTTACAGCCAGTGGGAATGGCTCTCATAGTTGATGAGGTGAGATGAGGAAGTGCAGCGTTACTGCATCGTTGTGCCAACTGTTCTGCCGAGTAGAGTTACACGGGCTGTCCATGTGAAGTTAATGCACCTTGGGGTGCGGAAAACCTTGTTGACCCTGAAGCACGACTTATTTTGGCCCGGAATGTCAGAGGATGTGTACAACATGGTCAAAGGTTGTGTGAAGTGTGCTCGCCGAAAGCCCCCGCCAAGTCAGGCCTGGCCACCGTTGCAATCTATCAAGGTGTCCCTCGGGCCCATTTCCCGCCACTTAGAGGCGAAATACATTTCTTCTTGTCGGGGTGGAGTACCTGTCCCTGTGGCCGGTGGCATAGCCTTTGCCAGATCAGTCGGCCGTGTCCATCGCGGACGCATTCCTACAAGGGTACGTTTTAGACAAGGGGGCCCCGGGAACGTCTCCTTACAGACCAAGCTCGTAATTTTTTTTCTAAATTGTTAAAGGAGGTGTGCAACTCCCTGGGTAATAAAAAGATCTGGACGTCGCTCTACCATCCGGGATGGTAGAGCGCTTGCACAGGACTCTTATGTAATAAACGACTTCCACGACGATCTTTACTGGCGTCTTTTATTGATAGAATTCTTGCACAGCTCATTTCCGCTCTCCCCATATGTTTCCCTTCTCTCTCTGTGGCTGGGGACGAGTCATTCTCTCTGTTTGCCTCTCTTCCACTCCCCGATCCCGCCGCTGGCTGGCGGCATGCCGGGAGGAGACGAGCCTCACTGGGTTCGCCACATGGTCGGTGACGGGGAGAGGCTTGTGCAGCGACGCGGTCCGGACTTGAAGCTTCACACACCGACCCCTGAGTGCTTACATCCCTCACGGCGGAGCTAAGCTCCGCCTCTAGCCACGCTCCCTGTTGGAACCTTCTCGATGGTTCCCGAACGTTCCCCTTTGACTCCGCCCATTACCTTTGGCCCAGATATATCCCCGCTTCGGATTCAATACCCGCTACCCGGTGGTGGCCGTGCGGCTACCCCATTCTGCCCATTAAATGGCGCTCTCGCATTACACGTCCATGCTGTGCCAACAGGTTAACAAGGCACAGTCCGACTGGGATTTGCAGGTTCCAGGTGTTCTGGCCGCATATAGGATGGCGCCTCACGCCTCAATAGGGTTCTCCCCCTTTTTCCTCATGTATGGGAGGGAATGTGATCCCGCCATGGAGGCTCAGTTTGTCATGGACCTGGGCAAAAAGAAGGTTGCTGTGCCCATGCCCATGCAGCTTACGATCAGACAGCTGACAGAAGCACGGGAGGCGTCTCGGAAAAATTCGGCCAAACAGCAGGCCGCCAATGAGAAGCTTGTGGGACTCCGTGAATCCAGAAACCCATAGACCCATGGGAACAAGGCATGGTTGTATTGCCCCCACGAGCCCCTGGGCACATCCCCTAAATTGCACCGGCCATGGCAAGACCCAGTTAAGGTGATCGAGGTGAGGAGGCCGCAGTGCGTGCATATCCAGGTCGGTCGCAGGCGCTGGTTTGAGCATCCGTCGCGGCTGAAACCCTATTTTCCACCTTGTGATGTCACTTCATCCCCACCACCTGAGTGCAGGTGTCTGATGTGTCCGGCGAGCCAAGGCGAACAGTCGCGGAGGGTGCAATTCAGCAGGATTCTGTTGTTTCTTCTGCAGGTTTCCAGCGCCTGACACCCGCAGACCCACCGACGGCACTGTCTACAGACGGACCGAGGATGACGGAACGGCTTTCATCTTCTTGTCCTTCGTCTTCTTCTCGGGAGGGGCCACGCTCGTTAGGCCATTTACATATTGTCCTGGGGTCTACAGGAAGCCCATTTATGTCCCGCCTGGGGGCACGGCGACGAGGACCCACTCTAAAACTGTTAGGTTTCGATAGCCTGCCCCTTTTTGTTGTTGACCAAGTTAGTTCCTACGCTGTGGCTGGTGGCCGCAGACACGAGCCGGGGTGTGACTACTAGTTGTACTGGGGTCCTTCCTGATGCTCGTGGGCTGCGGCACGCTGACAGTCGTCGGACATTTTTCAATCTCTGGGGTCTAGGTTCATTACTGTAGGTTCTCGTCGGTAATTGTTAATTATCCCGGAAGGTTTTATATTGTTCTTGTTGTTTGCACTACGAGGAGGATGGAGGTCAGCCACGACGGCTGATTTTTTTTCACGGCGTGGGGGGGGCGTAGTGACATAGAATCACTTAGCAGCATAGCACTGGTTGCTGGCAGGGAAGGGTATCTGCAGTTACAGCAGCCCTGACTTACAGCAGGTCACTTGATAGACCAGAGAGAGGGATGTAGGGGAAAGGTTACAGAAGGGGCACATCGAGAACCTGCTAGTAGGTTCCAGAAGGGGGGCATGGCCGGGACGGAGTCAGGCCACACTGACAGGAAAAGAGGGGCCCCAGGAGGGGACCTCAGGGCAGGCGAGAATTATACCATTGAACCACCGATGCCACATACTCCTTGAGTTTTTACGTGAGATAGATGAATACTGATCTTTTTTCAGTCGCACAAAATTGAGTGTTCTCTTTGTGTATTTGGCTTCTGACTTTTAACATTTTCATGAACATCCGAAGATGATAGTGGGTGTTTTGTTCGATTAGCTGCAAATGTATGCTTTAATATGTTGTTTAGCATGATAAAAGCGCATCAGCCAGGTATCAAACCCGGCCCTCCCACGAGGCAGGCAAGAATTCTCCCACTGAACCACCAATGCCACATACTCCATGAGTTTTTTTACGTCAGATGCATGAATACTGATCTTCTTTCAGTCGTGTGGAAGCATCTTCTCTGTGTATATTTGGCTTTTGACTTTTCCATTTTTCATGAATATCCGAATATGATGCTGGAGTTAATTGATTATATGCAAATTATATTATTGGGATGTTGCTAAAAACTATTTCTTCACCTGTTATGATGAATAGCTGGAAACTATTTTGACCAGAGAAATAATTTGTCACTACTCATCTCCAATACTAGTTATTGAACTGGGTTGGTACAATTACTGCGACCGAATTTTTCCCAGCTGAAAGCGGCCTCAAGATATTGGTTGCCACTAGCATACTAGGAAATGAAGTGGGTGTGATTAATATTCTTCAATAACATGGAACGTAATATTTTTCGATACTACTAAATGTGCATTAAATCTTTACAATGTTACATATCGTGATAAAAGCAAAAATAAATATTCTAAAAAGTGCATCGGCCGGGAATCGAACCCGGGCCTCCCGCGTGGCAGGCGAGAATTCTACCACTGAACCACCGATGCTTCACACTTCCCAGCTGTTTTTATATGACATTCATGAATACTGATCTTTCAGTCCTGTGCAAGTTTTATCTGGAAATGTGGCTTTTGGCTTTTTCTTTAAAATCTGATTCTTATTGTGCAACTTTTTCTACGATCTGCTATTTATGACGAACCTCCTGAAAATATGTATGAGTTTTTTTGTACCACAGGTACCAGTCACCAATGAAGGATTGGTTCTACCCTGTGCCAACACAGACTAAAATAAGAAAATGGACTTTGACTAATCATCATTATTATGGATGCAATTTTTTTCCTGGCGTGATGAATGTTGGCATTATATGCTATTCCACACCTAATCGGGGCCCTTGTTAATAGCGCGTGACCGAGGAATGCATGTCATGGAGGCCCCTGATCACTAGGGGTCTCCATCTGCAACTACCGAAATCAGTCAATACTGTAAAAACCCTGAAAAACGTTTTCCAATGGAAATTCTCTTCTACATCTAGAAAACATATAAACGTGAATAACAATCATTAGATTAAAATAGATACCACATTATTCACACTAATAGCAGTGCAGCAAAGATAAATGCTATTAAATTAATTGTTGTAATAAAATACCAAAAAATGTGCATCGGCCGGGAATCGAACCCGGGCCTCCCGCGTGGCAGGCGAGAATTCTACCACTGAACCACCGATGCCTTGAGAGATTATGCGCAAACCATTTAAGAAATACTTCAGCAATCGGAGTATGCGGTCATGTGTTTGGAGGCATTCCTTTCTACATCTGCGAATAATTTGCTCAGCAGTGTGTTCAGTCAAGACTCCACTTCCAGTGAGGACAGTGAGTGTTGCGCAGTTCTATACATGCGGAATGTCACCAATTCTCTTCATGGGATGCTATGTCCATAGCAAGTAAAACAATGGTCAAAAATATCCTTTCACTATCAGTCCAGATTTCTTTTTTACATTATAACGTATGATCGGGTATTTTATACAAATTTCATCAAAACACAAATTGCATCATGATACTCCATTGTAAAAACCCCTTCATGACCTAGTTTTATGCGGTTAAGCTGATGCCCTTCTTTGACCACCTTTGAAACGTGATTACCTTTTAATCTCGTCTCAAAGCCCTTCTTTGAGTATTGAAACAATTCCAAAAGATGTGTTTAAATTAAATGCATTACTATTGACTGATGAACTGGACAAGTTTCGAATTCAAAAATAAGTTTGTTAATTTTTCTTGTTTCCTAGCCTAAATGTAACAATGGCTTGTGATTTGCATGCAGTTTTCATTTATTGAATAATAATCTCAATCGTTACACTCCTTGGCTCCACCGTGCGATAGTCGCGGTGGTGTCTAAATCCCATCCCACCAGCTGCGAGGACAGAAGGAAGCCTCGGCCAGCATTTGCTGTCCCTGGAGTGACGAGATACATTGTTTATAAAAGTTTTGCAATGCCCTGGACCGAAAGCAGCCTTCTTACTCCCAAACGGAGTAACGTCAAGCTCATAACCACAGAAGTCACTTGTTCAGTAAACACCAACACACACTGTGACGTTATCCTAAAACGTGCTGTATGGATAGAAAGGGCTCCCCCACGCGGTGTCTAAGCGTGTGTATTGTGTTTAACATACTTCAACACGCAGCTTGGTAAGGGGCCGCGTCGCAAGGGGGTGGACGAGAGAAGGAGTGGTTCTCAGGCCCGGTTCAGAGGTCACTTTGCCACTGATGTTCGCCGTGGCCAGGAGACAAAACTCTGGGAGCCGAGTGTATAAGTGCAGTATGCTCACCACTGATTTAAATCCATACATGGGACATAACTGTGCAATTATTGATCGCGTCTTCTTCTCTTATCCGGAGTTTTTCCTAGACACTCCAAATTGCCGGCCATGATAAAACACAAAAATACCACAAACTTTTGGATATGCATCACAGGCAGGTTCTCGCATAAAATGTTATAAATGTTCAGTCAGAAAATTAATTACTGTGATTCAGAAAATGTAACTTTATAAAAATTTCAATCTACATACTGTAGTTTCATTCCTTTTCTTTAACACATTTTAGATTTTCATATGTATGTCTTTCTGTTTTGAATCTCCATCATTGCTGCCTGAAGCACGGGTCTCCTTGCAGATTTGTAGTTGAGTGCCAGTCGCTGGGCTGTTCTCCACACATCAGATGCAGGAGCCATTCATATTGCACTTGGCGTGCGTGCACACCACGCACAACCCACCCCACACGTGTTCCTCTCGAGGCCACTTCCTTGTACACATTGAGCCCCCTTCATAAAGGTCAGGGCTAACCGACACCAGCACGTCCCACAGGCAAGCAGATGTTCTGCCACAGTTGTACACCCGCAGCTAGGGCCACTCACTACCTAAACTGAACTTTACTTCAATATTCGTGTGTGTTGGATGTGTGCATGTATGCGTCATGTACTAACTCGGTAGTATGGCGGATAGCGTGCTGCGCTATGAGCCTGGCGGCCAGAATTCGATTCTTCCTCACGGCCGACACCACTGACGATTTTCTAAACTGGTCCTGCCCCCCCCCCCCCCACTTAGGTCGACTCAGCCTCAAATTAGTATTTGAATGCGGTGCGTAAAAAAACACCGCCACGAGAGAGCCAAAGGTGGTCCGACATGGTGCTGGCCACCCACCTCCTCGTGTGCCGTGCCGGTTTTCATAGGTGCTTGCTAATAGAACTGGCCCTAAAAGTCAGTTAAGGTTAGACGGGGATCTTTGTTTTGTGTTAGGTGGGTGTACAGGGTGGTCCAGATGTAATGTGACCCCCAATTAATTGACCCCCATTATTTTTTTCCCATTGCTTTTTGGTTTCTGTGTTCACTCCTATTGGTATACAACATATTAAGCTTTAGAGAATTACATTAGGGTCACGTGACATCTGGACCACGCTTTATACTGTACGTGCATGTGTAGAATAGTAATTTAGCCATTTATCCAAGATAGCCATATAACTCTTTTTCTGGAGGGTCTTGTGTTGTTTTTATATTCTGACATGTTTTTGGCCAATGAATGAGTTTGTACAATTTTAAGGAATCCGGAGCACATGGAAAAAATGCGTCGCGTGTGCGTGTGGTTTTTGTGTTGGGAGTGTGTTTGGTGTAATTTGTTTTTATGCCTGTTTTGGTTGTACTGTATTATGTATGTTGTGTGTGTTGGGTGTAACATGTGTGTATTTTGTGTGCATATATCGTGTTGTGTGTACACAGTTACGTTTGTACATGTGCATGTGTGTGGTGGGTGGGTACATATTTACATGTGGGGGTGTCAGTCAAAAAGTCATTCGTTCTGGTAATTTACTGATAAAGGGGAAATGGGAAGCATCCCCGTCCAGTACCAGGTTGGTTCACCCCGCACAGCGACCCGTCAGAGCTACAGACATATTGTCTGCTGATAGTCATCTCTTCAAACTAATTGCGGCTATTATCGAGGTGGAAGTCTTTATCAGACCGTGCTTTCTTTTTTTCGTATCAGCCCGAAGCTGCGATGCCGACGAAGGAGGACGTGAAGACGTGGATCTGTCAGGATGTAGCCAACTTTCTTGTGCAGGTATTGCGCTGGTGCTTTGTCTTACATTTCATTCACGAATGCCGTGTTGTGTGTGCTGCGTGTCTGTCTGTGTGCACGTGGCAAGGCTGTAGAGCAGTGTTACACAGCCGTGTTGAAAACTTTTTTTTATTATTGTTCTGTATTTTTATTGGCTGCTTATGATGTAACATCTCTCCGAAGATAATCAAAGTGAACTGAACTATGGACTCGTGGACAACCACCCTCAACCCTCAAATAATTTTCAAGGACAACCCTGCACCAAATACATATTTTATTCAAATTAAACCCACAGTCAACTAAAAGAGCTGAAGAATAGTAATAACAAAAATAATCACTAGACTTTTTATTGACGAATCTGAATATTATGGGCAGTAATTTGTTTTGTTTTGTGAAAGACTGTAGAATCTGCGATAGCTCGGCAGACCACATTCCATGGCCTTGCGGACCACCGGTGGTCTGTGCAGCGCCACCGGTGGTCTGTGCACTGCCACTGCTGGTCTGTGCAGCGCCACCGGTGGTCTGTGCAGCGCCACCGGTGGTCTGTGCACTGCCACTGCTGGTCTGTGCAGCGCCACCGGTGGTTTGTGCAGCGCCACCGGTGGTCTGTGCAGCGCAACCGGTGGTCTGTGCAGCGCCACCGGTGGTCAGTGCACCGCAGGTTGGGACCCCGCTGCTGTAAAAAAATCATCAGTGCCATAATGAGCACCGGGAATGCGTGGGATGGTGGCACAGTGGGGATGCCTCCATCTAGCAGTGGATTGGTCATGTCTGATAATGATGACGACTCAAATTGTTCATGAAGAGATGTAAAGTGTAATGTTTGCACAAGTTACTTTGGCAGTTGCGTGTGTAGTGCTCGACTTAACACGACAGCTTCTTGTTTTTCTCTCTCTTTATTTCGCTAATACCGATCAACATTCCTCCAGCTAACACCAATCAACATTCCTCCCTCGCGCTCGCCGCTCGCTCGCCACATTCTCGCTTGCTCCGCGTCTCTCCTCCGTCGACTCTCTTCTCCACTCTCTCCATCACAGTTCAGCCGCTCTTTATCGGCTCCCCCGTCACACTCAGCCGTATCTCTATCGGCTTCTCCGCCACACTCCAGGCGCTTTCTGCTGGCTTCGCCGTCACACTCCAGCCACTTCTGCTGGCTTCTCCGTCGCTACCTTATACCTCTCCACTGCTACCCTATACTTCTCCACTGCTACCCTACATTTCTCCACTGCTACCCTATACTTCTCCACTGCTTCTGGCTCCGCTGCTTCAGCTCCAACATCCTTCTTCTCCCAGGCGCGAACTCACGTCTCCTTCAAAACCCCCTCTCTTTATCCCCAAGCCAATTAATCTCCAATTAATCGGTGGCATCCCCCGCGACGCCCCTCGCCCCCCAGGCCCCGCTGGCACCTGCCACGTTTTCCAGACAACACGGCGCCACTTAGCGACAACAACAACTTCCTGTAGATTTGAAGCTTTCGTGACTGCAATGATTCATATTCTTAGGTTTTTTCGGTAAAGTCACGTAGGTAAAAAACATTAAAAAGTAAAATAAAATAAAAATCACGACGTTTCGGAGGCAACACAAGCTTCCGTCTTCAGGCGGTACCGTCACAGCCACGACAGCTGTATCAAGTAAATGAGAGATTGCAGAAGCCACCACTCCGTTTATATAATGGTTGGAGGAGGTGGTGGATCAAGGGCCGCATACTTTTATTAATATGGTAAGGTGAGGCTTAAGACTAAGAATAGACTGCATAACAAAGGCTGAGCCTTTGTTATGGAGAGGTGCGGTTTGTGACTCAACCTGTAACAGGGAGACCACCACTAGACATGGTAAAACTGTGATGGTTGTCTGTCAAATAAGATTGGCAACAGCTTGGCGGATAGTTTCTCCCACCATATAGAAACAGCCACATGAAACTCCGACCAAAACTATCACGTTGCCATACATAGCAGGCGTGACCAAAAAGATCTCCAAAATTCTAAACAAACATAAGATCCAAGTCCGATTCAGTACAGTGCATAAAATCCGTGATTTGATTCCATCTGTGAAGGATGTCGTTCCTGACTTACAGTATCCTGGAGTCTACAAATTGAGTTGCATTTGTGGTGATTGCTACATTGGAGAAACGAAACGTCATGTTTCTGATCGTGTCCGCGAGCACAAGTCAGATCTGAAACACGGCAGAACTGATTCTTCGGCCGTTGCCGATCATTGCTACAACTCGGTGGGCTCTCATGAAATTGTATTTTCCGAGACCAAGGTTCTCTGCAAACCTCCTGGCTACCATCAAAGGTTTGTACACGAAGCCATACAAATATACAAACACAGACATAATTTCAACCGTGATGACGGTTACAAACTGAGTAATCATTGGAAAGATGTGATTAACCATGCAAAAAAGATTTAACTACACTTATTTGCCAATCTTATTTGACAGACAACCATCACAGTTTTACCATGTCTAGTGGTGGTCTCCCTGTTACAGGTTGAGTCACAAACCGCACCTCTCCATAACAAAGGCTCAGCCTTTGTTATGCAGTCTATTCTTAGTCTTAAGCCTCACCTTACCATATTAATAAAAGTATGCGGCCCTTGCTCCACCACCTCCTCCAACCATTATATAAACGGAGTGGTGGCTTCTGCAATCTCTCATTTACTTGATACAGCTGTCGTGGCTGTGACGGTACCACCTGAAGACGGAAGCTTGTGTTGCCTCCGAAACGTCGTGATTTTTATTTTATTTTACTTTTAATGTTTTTTACCTACGTGACTTTACCGAAAAAACCTAAGAATATAACAACTTCCTGGCCAATCAGCTCCCACTGTACTCTGCATGCGCGTACACCCACTCCTGCGTGTGGTGCGTATTTCAGGCACTACATCACCCCCCCCCCTCCCCATGTTTAAAAAATTAGCCGTCCCGGCTAAACATAACGCGTCACACGGCAACACACAACAACCCTCATATACATAGATACACGATACCCCCCTCGACAACGCAACACAACTACTACGCCACAGAATGTCAAGAAAAAGTCACTCTTCGGGAGCGGGTTTCCGCAGCCGGTACATCACCCCAGCCTGGGTGAACAGGGGACAAGGGCGGGGAGCATCCCTCCGTGGGCGCAGGGCAGCGTCCTGCCCGTGACGTGCGCCTCTCCTCATAACATCGGCCGCCCGCTGGCGAGACCGTATTCCGTTCCCATGCGTCCCGGGGCGGCACCTGACTCAAAAACGGTGATCCTGCAGACATACGGGGGGTAAACTGCTGAGGTGCGTTCTCACACCGCCACACAACACGCTCGTCGGACACATCCAATACAGGCCGCTCCGGGATGGGAGATGACGCATCATAAGGCGATGCATATTTCTTCAACCGCGATGGGTAAACATGCCACAATCGACGATCGCACCAAATCCGTACACTCTGGTCCCTTCGAACCTCCACAATTTCAACAGGACCCTGCCAGGGCCGATGGAATTTCGGTGATGTGCCCACTGGCACCATAGGACAATGCAACCAAGCCCTGTCTCCCACTTGCCATGGCTCCCGCGGAGGCTGTGTACCGTGCAAGTGCTCATTATCCGCCTGCCTCCGCTCCGTATTACCCAGTGAGGCCTCTCTAGCCTCCTTCAGACGGTCCAATGCCACTTGCATGGGGGTAGGCACCGCTGACAACTTCCCCTTTGGTTTGAAACCTAGCTTGACCAGGGCCGGGGACTCCGGTTCTCAACCGTACATTAAATAGAAGGGTGAATACCCCGTTGAGGCATGCGGGGCCAATCTGTAAGCGGCCAGAGTCGCTGGAACATATAGATCCCAATCAGTTTGTGGCGAATTAACCTGCTGGCACAACATAGACGTCAGCATCCTATGAAGACGTTCAACCATCTCGTCGGTTTGCGTGTGGTACGAGGACGTCTGGATTTTTTTTGTACCCAATGCGTCACACACTTATTTGAACAGGCGGGAATAAAAAAAATTTGCCCTGATCAGTAAGCAGGTGCTCCGGGGCACCCTTATCAAAAACGTAACCCTGCAGGAAGGCCTCCACTATCGATCCTGCCGATTGGTCTACCAGTGGCCATACCATAGGCCACCGAGTGAGGTACCCAACACCCACCAGCAAATATTTGTGACCCCGTGGGGTAACGGGGAACGGCCCCAAAATATCCAGGCCGACAATTTCGTTTACCCGTGAAACTCGTATCGATTACAACGGTAATCGATATGGTTGCACCGGCGCCTTCCGCCGTGCGCACTCGTGACAGGCCTTAACGTACAAATCAACCTTGTTCTGCATCCCCGGTCAGTAAAAATCGTTACTCAAGGTCAATGCGGTTTTCTTCTCACTCAAATGCATAAAATGCTCGTGTGCATCGTGAATAAGTTTTCCCCTCAATCACAACAGTACCACAATGCAATTTTTTTGCAACACGACATCCCACCTCACTAGGAGATCGTCTATGAGCCAAAGGAAGGGCCGATCTTCTGACCCTTTAGAACGGGATCTGGTTAGTGAAGAATCGTTCACCTGTAAGCGTGCCCAACAATCCCATGATAATCCCAGTAACCCGGGCTCTTTAGCAGGGGCCCCATCAATTGGGCCCGAATCAGCTGCAGCGGCCATGGCCGGAATGCCCTGCAGCGGTGGACTGCAGCGCAGCGATCCTTTGGTACATCTACATGAGCCTAACGGCTGAGGCAATCGGGACAGAGCGTCTGCATGGACATGGCGCGTCCCTTTACTGTGTTGTACTGTAAAGGAGTATCCCTGCAGAACCTCAAGCCAACGGGCCATTTGACCTGATGGTTGGTCAATCTGCAAGGAGTACTGCAGCACCGCGTGGTCAGTGCGGACCAAGAAATCCCTACCGTGCCAATATGGTCGATACAACTGCACGAAGTGTACAATCGCCAACAATTCTCTGTGCGTTACACAATATTTTTGCTCCGCCGGGGGACAGCACACGACTGCCGTATGCAACGACTCTTTCCACTCCATCGATTGTCTGCGACAAAACAGCGCCTATGCCCGTATCACTGGCATCGGTGTCAAGAACAAACATCTCTCCAAAATTCGGATATTTGAGCGGCGGTGCGTCTGCTAAAGCGTCCCGAAGCGTTTCAAACGAACGCTGTTCCTCGTCACCCCATAGGAACTTTTTACCCTCAGCAGTCAGTGTATGAAGTGGCCTCTCAATCGTAGCAAAATCCTTGACCAATCGACGGTAGTACGAGGCAAATCCCACAAAGCTACGCACCTCCGACACCGTTACTGGCACTGGCCACGTGCATACACAACTCGGGTTAGTGGCGACTCCCGCCGCGCTGACAACATGACCCAAATACTTGACAGACGTTCTCAACAAATGGCATTTTTGGGGTTTAAATTTCAAATTGGCATCCGGTACCCGGCCAAACACAGCTAGCAACCGTTGCAAATGCCCCTCAAAATCCTTACTGAACACAATGACGTCGTCAAGGTATATCAAACATGACTCCCACTGCAATCCAGACAATACAAGTTCCATTAATCGCTGGAAGGTGGCTGGTGCAGAGTTCAGCCCCATCGTAAGCACGTTAAAATGGAACAATCCCTGCGGTGTTCGAAAGGCCGTCTTTGGCTTAGATTCTTCGTCCAGGGGCAATTGCCAAAAGCCCGACAAGAGGTCAAGAGTCGAGAAAAATTTCGCGTCAGACAAGGCGTCCAATGAGTCATCAATGCGCGGGAGCGGGTACACGTCCGCCACCGAAATCTTATTAAGTTTACGATAATCGACACAAAATCGCAGGGAACCATCACGTTTTTTAACCAGTACAATTGGAGCCCCCCACAGGGCTGGAAGAAGGAGAGACAATATTCTGTTGCAACAAGTCGTCCATCATTTTCCGAATACAATCCTCTCCAGCGGGCTCACAAGGTGAGAATTTAAGCGAATCGGAGGTGCATCTCTAGTATCAATGTGATGTCTCAATAGGGACGTGCGACCGACATCATATTTCCCCCTGCTGAATACGTCCTTAAATTCCAAAAGCAGCTTACGAAGACGCGACCGCTGCTCGGGTTTCAAATCATCATTACATTCGTACAAATCCCAGAACCCGCCCGGTTCCCCAACACACTACGGCAGCGCATTTCCCTCGCCCGCTGCCAAGCACGCATCCCCATCCGAGTTATGCACAGCCGACGCATGCCCTAACGTAGTCCCTCCCTGAATAACAACTGACTCGTGCCCCGTATTAACAATCTGTATAAGGAGGGCGTCCGTGCCACGGCGTTTGACGGCGACAACAATATACCTTCCCCCAGGTTATCCAATGGCAGGCCCTTTTTCAAGCACAACGGCACGAGCATCTGCGTCGCAGGCGGAACACGCACTGTGCGACTAACCACCGCCTGCACCACGGCGTTTACATGAGCGAATTTAGATGGAGTCCCCAAAAATTTAAGGCATTTCCCCGATGGCAATTCCAAACATCCCCTCTCTATTGAGATCTTAAGAGGCATCCTTCATAAAAAATCTGTGCCCAACAAACATGGCACGGCTAGAGCAGTCGAAACCAAAATATATCCCGTTACACACACCTCCCCAATTTGAATTGTTGCGAGCACGCGACCCAAAATTCCCAAACTGCCCCCATTTGCCGCTATACACGGGCCATCCACTGGTTCCAAAGCCTGGGGTGAGGTTGGCAACGAACAAAAAGTTTGCAAGGAAATGAGGGTCGCTGAAGCCCCCGTATCGACAATTACTCTAATCTGTACCCCTTGAACAAGCACCATCACATCCGATGAACCCGGCGCGGCACCCAAAACGTGATGAACCAACGCGCCCCATACAGCATTACCGTGTGATTCGTACGAAGGGGGATTTACAGTGTGTGATGTCGCGGATGGGTGATGTGAAGGATGCGGCCATGTATTAAATGTGTCACGACTCGCCTGTTGGTCCCGGAATGGGGAGAGTCTGTGATCATAGTCTCCTGTCGCCCTTGGGAAGACGCCTCTCCGTCTCCAGCAGTCCCGTGCGAAGTGTCCTCGACGTAGCACGTCCGCAGGGCGCCACCCCCGTATGTCTCGGGGCAGCGAGGCAGGCTCGCGAGTGGCCGTGCGGCCGCTGCTGCCAGCAACCCCGGTTCCTCCAACTTTGATGGGCCCCCGGCCGCACCAGCACACACCACCAGAGGCTGTGCCATCACCTGCCGCTGGTTCGTCACGAAAATCCAGGTTGGTCTGGATGTTCTTGGCGATCTGCAAAGACGACCCGTCGTCGTCGCTGTTGCTGGGAAGCGAAAAGATGACCCGTAGCTCCTTCGCCATCAGCAACAGCTTCTCCTGGGCCAAGGAGTCAAGGGCGGCATGGTTCATCGCCGGGTAAGCCGCTTGGCCGAGGGTCAACAGTGTACTGCGGTACGCGAGGGGAGTTCCATCTCCGCCCGCTTTCTCAACTGAAACTTGCACTTGGCGACCGATCGCGGCTCGTAAATGTCTTGCATTGCCGCGAATGCCTCCGTCAATAATGAGCGAACTTCCTCAGAGAAGCCGTAGAATGCCACCAGTGCATCGTCATCCAGGGCCGTCGGTAGGGCCCGTAACGCATCACTTTCTGTCCAACCGAGTGACTCGTACGCTGCTCGGAAACGTCGCGTAAATGCTGTCCAGTCGCCGACTTTTGTCTCAAACCGTTCCACGTGCAGCCGGCGTCGTGAGCCCGAAGTCAGTGACCCCGGCGCCCCCTCAGTGTCCGGCTTCGTTCCTGGCATAGCGGGCGACACAGCTGCGCCGTCGGCCAACGCTGGTGTCGCAGGCACGTGAGGTGGCTAGTCCGATCCCGTCGGCGCCTCCCGTATCGTTAGCATGAATCGTTCGAACTCCTTCGCGAGCGCCATCATCCTGGCCTCCCACTCAGCTATCGCAGCCCTCCACACGTGAGGCGGGTTCGGTTTTTATCGTCGTCCGGGTCGTCCTCCTCCTGCGGAGGTGCCCCTCCATCCAGGTCCTCCGGAGGAGCGACAGCCTCCAGCCCCGATGGGGGCACCACGTCTGCATCGCTGCTGTCGGCCGACGAGCCCGCTGATACGTTTTTCTTCTTAACAACTTTCTTTGACATGTCGGCGCGGTTCTTTAATTACTTCTGACGTCAGTTGTAGTGCTCGACCTGACACGACAGCTTCTTGCTTTTCTCTCTCTTTATTTCACTAAAACCGATCAACATTCCTCTAGCTAACACCAATCAACATTCCTCCCTCGCGCTCGCCGCTCACTCACCGCGTTCCGCCGGCCTCTGCTCGCTCCGCGTCTCTTCTCCGTCGACTCTCCTCCCCACTCTCTCCGTTACAGTTCAGCCACTCTTTATTGGCTCCCCCATCACACTCAGCCGTATCTCATCGGCTTCTCCGCCATACTCCAACCGCTTTCTGCTGGCTTCGTCGTCACACTCCAGCCGCTTCTGCTGGCTTCTCCGTCGCTAACTTATACTTCTCCGCTGCTACCCTATACTTCTCCACTGCTTCTGGCTCCGCTGCTTCAGCTCCAACATCCTTCTTCTACTCCCAGGCGGGAACTCTCGTCTCCTTCAAAACCCCCTCTCTTTATCCCCAAGCCAATTAATCTCCAATTAATCGGTGGCATCCCCCGCAACGCCCCTCGCCCCCCAGCCCCCGCTGGCACCTGCCACGTTTTCCAGACAACACGGCGCCACTTAGCGACAACAACAACTTCCCGGCCAATCAGCGCCCTGTGTCCTTTATCGCCCCTACCCGTCTCTGGCCTTCTCCTCACGCCTAACGACAATAACAACCTCGACCTCGTTTGCTCCCACTGTACTTTGCACGCGTGTACACCCACTCCCGCGTGTGGCGCGTATTTCAGGCACTACACTTGCACTATCAGCTAATTAATCTTATACAGGGCCGGATTAAGGTTCTTGTAGGCTTTATGCACTTTTGTTTCGTACACCTTCAGTGATAACTTCCTACAGTTCGTACTGCTGCTGCCTCATGTTACTTCCGCCGCTTCACTTGCTTGATTGTGCGAAACACACCATGTTAAGATGTTATTTGCTTATTTTGCAATGAAAAATCTAGAAAAGTTCATCTCCGGTGTTAATTACTCTCACCTTATGAACAAAAACCGATTGACATGACTTCCTCTTTGTATATACACTGTGCCTATCCTTGCTATAAAAATATATTTATTCATGAATATATTTTGGTTAAATTTTGTTGTTTCTACAAACAAAAAAACATGCTCACATTTTTTTTGGAAAGCCCTTGAGTTTACGTAGACCATAGGCACAGTGCCTACTTTTTTTTATTGGATAATACAGCCCTGATCTTATAGTCACTGTGAGTAGCGATTCAGTAAAAGTCGCATATGATTGAAACGTCACTGGCCATAGTATGTGTAGCCACGCTGCATGTTTTAATTAACCATGTTGATTGGTGTAATTGTTGTTGTAGCAAGGACTGCAGGATTGTGCTGCCATTGCCCAGCGGTTCAACATCGATGGAGCCAGGTTTCTGGTAAGGCACGGATACAATTCCACACTTATTTGAGCACATGGCCGCCAATAGAGAACTTGTGTGAGAAATTGGTTGCATTTTGCGTGGCCAAAACGTCAGCGAGTGCATGTGCAGTGGCTATCAAGGGGCCCGGGGTACGAAGAGGTGGACGGGCCCATGCCAGCCATGCTTGGCCCCAGGCCCAGAACCAGGTGAATCAGGGCCGGCGCTAGGGGCGTGCTGGGCTTTGCCCTGCACCACCAAATGTCATTTTTGGCTCATCCAGGTTTACTATTATTTGTGGCATAGTGGCGCACACAACCGCTCGGTAGTCCCCAAAATCCCAGAGGAACTGGAGTCAGGCCTGCAAGTGAACGATTTATTTTGCTGATTATTTGAGTACTTTATACTGTTGGCACAGCACTCTGCATTTGTTATGCAGGTACAAACTAACACGCTTTCTGTTGGTCAAGCGTAATAGTGTTTCCTTTTCAAACAATCAATGAGGCAGACCTCATCTATATTTGGTAACCCAGAACCTGTGGTTGAAATTTTACATTCCGATTATAGGGGCCAGTTTTGCATAAAAGGACTATTCTTGACTTCCCACAAAGTAGTACTTCTTTTTATCAGCCATGGAGGAATTTTTGGCTGAGTTTACACCTGATCAAGATGGGAATGTGTACCTGATTGTGAGCAGTGCCACCTAGCAGGAAAAGCAAACGCGCCAAGTTCAGCAAAAATCTGAGACGGAAGCATAGATGTCAATGAGAAAATGTGAATTAAACGTGGAGAGCAGAAGAGAATATAAATGTTTTTAGTCGATTGCCAAGGCCGACCAGACTTTAGTTGGCAGACTATTCCAGATGATATGAATATTCATGTGCATTTGAATAAATATCAAAGATCTTTATGGTGATTTGCACACACTGATACTGTTGAATAGCATATTTTGTGTGTGTTAACTTTCCTATGTGGACTACACTGTAGATGTTTGCTCCCTGTTCATGTTTGTAGTGTTGGCTGTAGAATATTGTTTGGTATTAATTTATAGATTTTGGTGGTCATTTTTCTTATCTGCTTATATGCTCTTCCACGTTAGTCATGGGAGTTGTTTGGCCATACTTCACCACGTTGTTCTTGGTGGGTTGGTGAAGTCGGGGGGGGGGGGGACCCAGAACTAGTTCAGATATCAACTCGCCACTGATGTCAACACAGTGTGTGAACCACTGCACCACCACTCAAATTAATTATAATGATTATGTGCATCACACGCTTTACTCTGACATTGTATTACAAGTGCAAGTGAAATTCTATTGCTGTATATGGTTAATGGTACCATTCACCATGCACGTGGTGAGGTTTTTTTTAAATTGACGAATTCACATTAAACCTCTGCTTGTCACACGAAGTGGGGCCTGATTTCCACGTAATGCAGTGCATGGGTGCTTTCATCAGACGTAGTGAGAAGTGACTCATCCAACCACATCAGTTGTTACACTTATTTGTCTCGTGACACAAAGCATTGGACATGCGTCATACCGTATTATGACAGCAACACCCAGTTAGGTTATGTATATGTGTACATGTATATGTGTAAAGCCTTTTTGTCAATCCACTGCTGGATTAGGGCTTCCCCACATCGTGCGAGTCATGGGGGTTAATTTGATCCTACTTCACCACGCTGCTCAATGTGGGTTTGTGAAGGTGGAGAGCATATAGGTTTAAGCAGAGTACAGTACAACAATGGATGTTTTTGCAGTCCTCCACTGACAATGTAGCCTTGATACGAGATAATAGGCTACCCTAAATCAAAGTGTCTTTTTGCTCACACGAGCAATGTGACAACACTCACCTCTGTTCGTGGCCCTGAGCCAGTTGTATAAATGGCACAATCTCATGGCGAGAGCCATGGAATAATCGATATTGACTTCCCATGAAAATGGAACAAATCTTTTTTGCACCTTTGAGAGATAATAACATTTAGTGGAATTCCAACTAGGATTTCACTCTGTGCCTTTGGATTGTCAATTACACGCTCTGCATTAGTTCCACCGTGCCGACAAAGGTCACAAATACAGGCACGTCTTACAGATTCACACATCAACTAGAGCAGGGGTCGGCAATCAAAACAAGAGCCATTTTTTGGGGAATTCAGTAAAACCCCCAATATTTCAAGAGCTGCGATGCAATTGAATACGAGTTGGTGGTCCTTAATAAATAATGTCACGAAGCAGTATTGAATGAACCACATGCATGCTCCTCAACCGCAGGTTGCTGACCACTGCCCATGATAAACTGAACTCTCATGGTGAACTGGACTTCTGTGGTCGGGGGTCAGCAACCAAAGTAACATAGAGGGCTCATTTTTTTCGAATTTCAAGAGCCTCACTGAAATCGTTAAAGAGCTGCATGCGGCTCCAGAACCGCAGGTTGCCAACCCCTAAACTAGAGCAGTGGTTCCCAACCCGTGGTCCGTGAACCCCTGGTGGTTCGTAAGGCTATGACAGGGGAGGGGGGGGGGCACAGAAAAGAAATAGAATCACATCAACGCCAAGGAAATGTCCAATTTCAAATAACTACTACCATGTGGTGGTCCCTTGAAATGTTTATAGGTTGAAAAGGGGTCCACACACTTGAAAAGGTTGGGAACCATGGAACTGAAGCATTTGAGTTGTGTATCGTCCTCCAGCTATGTCGCCTGGAGTCTTGTTCTCCTGGTAGGGTCTTCCTTGGCGAACAGGTCTTGAGGGAGGTCCAGACAAATTAACCTTATGGCGGGACCCTAGGTTCCCAAATAAACGGAAGTCAAAATCGTAAATAATTAATTTATTTTTGGCGACTCCGTCCCACCGCACACATAAATGCCGCGACCCACCTGGCGTGGATCATTCTGTTGTCATGTCATCCAAGTGCAGCGAGGACGAATGCGCAGAAGAAACAAAACTTTGAAACTTTGATTAGCACATCGTGTAGAGCTCGTCGAGAGGAATATATTGATGTATCGTCTGCCTTCAACAGACATAGAATGACGTCGCAACGCAGTTTGTGTGAGAGCCGGGGGCTTATGGGACGCCGGGGTCCCGCCATAAGGTTCAAATAATGCTCCACAAAAAATCACTTCATGAATGACAAAAAATACAAAGATCAGAACCTCCCCCAGGCAAGGGATACCGGGACACACACCTGGAGCCAGGCCTGGGGGTGGTGTTCGCAGGAAAGCGCCAGGTGACCCACGTAACCTGGTCGGGCACAGCCCTAAATGGCTACGTGGCACCATCCCGTGGGCCCACGATCCGCAGGTCAAATGGTGAGTGGCGGGTGCAATGGCAGTATGGCAGGGAGAGGGGTGGTTTCAGACAGACTCGATCTTGGCGATGGACACTAGCTATTGGGACGTGGAATGTCACAGCACTAGGGGGGAAGAAGCCAGAGCTTGTGGAGGAGGTGGAAAGGTATCGACTAGATATAGTTGGTCTCACCTCCACACACAGCATTGGCACTGGAACCAAACTTCTTGATCGGGGGTGGTCTCGCTCCTATTCTGGAATAACCCCTGGTGAGAGGCCCCGGGCGGGTGTGAGGATACTCACCTGCCCTCAGCTGGGTGCGGTTCAGTTGGAGTTTGTCCCATTGGATGAGGAGGTCATCTCAATGAGACTTCGGGTTTCAGAAAGGAAAACTCTCACTGGCGTCTGTCGTTATGCACCAAACAGCAGTTCAGAGTATTTGGCCTTCTTGAGGATGGTAGGTGCAGTGTTCGACAAAGTGCTGCCTACCGACTCCATAGTCTTACTGGGCGACTCAAATGCTCAAGTGGGAAATTATGGGGATACGTGGAGAGGCGTGATTGGGAGGAATGCCCACCCTTGATCTGAACCTGAACAGTGAGATGTTATTGGAATTCTGCACTCGTCACAGAATGTTGATAACAC
Source organism: Lethenteron reissneri (assembly GCF_015708825.2). Taxonomy (NCBI): domain Eukaryota; kingdom Metazoa; phylum Chordata; class Hyperoartia; order Petromyzontiformes; family Petromyzontidae; genus Lethenteron; species Lethenteron reissneri. Next base: position 13,448,780 of record NC_083797.1, on the reverse strand, counting down.
CATGTTCGAACTCAAGGATGCTCATAAGTGTACTTGGTACCAGAGCACCTTGGGCCGAAGGTCAATGATTGACTTTCTAGGTCAGTGATTGACTTTTTGCATCATCGGACCCAAGGCCATATGTTCTGGATACTCAGGTGAAGAGAGGGGCAGAGCTGTCAACTGATCACCACCTGGTAGTAAGTTGGATCCGACATTTGCGGCATCTACCAGATAGACTTTGTAGGCCTAATTGAATAGTGTGGGTTTTCTGGGAACATCTGGCAGAAGACCCAATGCAGAAAGATGCTCATATTGAAGTACAGTAATCCCTCGCCACTTCGCGGTTCAAGTTTCGCGGCCTCAGTGCATTGCGGATTTTTCAAAAATATTCATCGAAAAATAAAAATTCTAAAATACCGCCATATCGGCAGCCGTATTGCGGAAAGCAGCATTGTTTCATCGTGATGCGCGAGAGAAACGGTTTCCCAGGATGTCAGACAAAGAGAGAAACTCTCTTAGAGGCTTTGTACATACTGTACCCACGGGCACTCAGACAAGGCACGTGATTGGTTCCCGGCGCGAGATCGACGAATGTGAGCACGAGTGGATGTACAGTATCCCGTGAGCTGATTGGCTGCGCATCATAATACGTATCGTATGAGAGAGAGAGTGAATGTATAATATTAAGGTTTTATAATTAAAAAGATTTAAGTAAAATATATGTGAGTGAGTGAATGTATAATATTAAGGTTTTATAATTAAATAGATTTAAGTAAAAATATATATATAAAGTATAAATATACATATTTTAAACATTCTGGTACCCACACACACATATACGGAAATTCCTAGGGGGCCAATCCTACTTCGCGGATTTTCACCTATCGCGAGGGGTTCCGGTCCCCATTAACCGCGATAAACGAGGGATCACTGTATGCTCAAATAACACCCATGACTGATATAGCACGGGGAGACCTTTATTCGGCGGTGGATTGACGGACTGTAACCCCACTCGTTTTAATGTTAATAGCGTATCATTAATCATGTTGAATTAGCATTTTGAGCTGTGATAGCATTCAGCTTCATAACTCAAAATCGTCTAGTTAGGAACTGAGAAGGATGACGATGTGGTTAGAATGCTTAACGCAATCAGAATGCTGTGAATTCAGTTTCCAGTGAGGGGTCAAAGCAGCCTATCATCGTCGTCATCATCACCATCCCTCTGAAGTCAGTAAAATGAGTATCACTTTGAAAAACATAAGTAGCGGTTGTCCTATAGAGAACTGACCCTCACCATAGGGATGACAAATTTCCACCACTGTGTCAGGATGTCAGTGCTAAAAGATTGCTCACTTGAGCAAGGGAGATACTTTGATGCCTGACTTGATTTGAATTGGGATTTTTGCAAATTCCTTTTGTGTTGAGAATGTATAGGTCAATGATTGACTTTCTAGGTCAGTGATTGACTTTTTGCATCATCGGACCCAAGGCCATATGTTCTGGACACTCAGGTGAAGAGAGGGGCAGAGCTGTCAACTTATCACCACCTGGTAATAAGTTGGATCCGACATTTAGGGCACCGACCAGATAGACTTTGTAGGCCCAAATGAATAGTGCGGGTTTTCTGGGAACATCTGGCAGAAGACCCAATGCAGAAAGATTTCAACTTCCACCTCCGGGAAAACTTCTCCTGCACTCCAGGAGAGATCGTGGGCATTGAGTCCGAGTGGGTGATGTTCAGGACCTCGATTGTGGATGCAACTGCAAAAATCCGTGGCCTGAAGGCAGTTGGTGCCTGTTATGGCGACAACCCTAGTGTCCGCTGAGGGAACTTATCAAGTTGAAGAAGGAGGCTTTCTGAGCTATGCTTGAAAAAATGTCTCCCGACTCGATTGAGAGGTACTGACTTGCCAAGAGGGTGGCAGCTGCAACAGTCACTGAAGCAAAAGCCCTGGCATGGGAGGAGTTTGAAGAGGCCATGGAGAGCGACTACCGGGCAGCCTCAAAGATGTTCTGGCAAACCATCTGACACCTTAGGAGAGGTGGGACGTGCCCCCGGCCGTTTTCAGTAAGAGTGGTGGAACATTAACCTCGACTAAGGAGATAGTCAAGAGGTGGAAGGAACACTGTGAGCTCCTCAATTCGGGGAACATGCCCTCCTCTCAGGAGACAGCCCTGGAAACAGCTGGAGGGTTCGGATCCATCAAGGCTGCTGAAGTCGCTGCGGTGGTTGAGGGCCTTCATAGCGGCAAAGTTGCTGGGGTGGACGAGATTCACCCAGAGTTGTTGAAAGTGCTGGAGAGTGTAGGAGTGTCTTGGTTAACACGCCTCTTCAATGTTGCATGGAAATGCGGGTACAGTACCTCTGGATTGGCAAACTGGGGTCATGGTTCCCATTTAAAAAAGGGGACCAGAGGGTGTGCTCCAACTACACAGGAATCACACTCCTCAGCGTCCGAGGTAAAGCTTATGCCAGAGTGCTGGAGAGGAGGCTCCGCCCGGTGGTGAAACCTCAGATTCAGGAGGAACAATGTGGATTCCATCATGGTCGTGGAACAACGAACCAGCTCTTTTCCCTCTCACAGATATTTGAGGGGTCATGGGAGTATGCTTCTCCAGTCTACCTCTGCTTTGTAAACTTGGAGAAAGCATATTCTTTGGGTCTTTCGGTAAAGCCACGTAGATAGAAAAAAATACAAAAATCAAAATCATGACCTTTCGATCGCAAGACAAGCAATCGTCTTCAGGTGAAAAAGAGGGAAATCTGCTGAGACAGGCTGTTTATAAAGGTTTAGAGATGAGCGGGGCAATTAATGTTAATGTAGGAGCGAGTAGGAGAGAGCGAGTAGGAGAGATAAATTTGCTTGTAAATGTAAGCTCGGCGAGGGCCAAGCTCGGCTTGGAGAAAGCATATGATCATGTTCCCCACAATGTCTTGTGGGAGGTGCTGTGGGAGTATCATGTACCAGTGCCGCTTTTGTGCACTATCCGGTCCCTATATTCCCGGAGTGAGAGCTGTGTCCATATTCTTGGTGTTAAAACAAAGTCGTTCACTGTGGTTGTTGGACTCCGCCAAGGGTGCGTCTTGTCTCCTGTTCGTGATCTTCATGGACAGGATATCAAAGCACAGCCAAGGTATGGAGAGTATCTAGTATTGGGGCATGGAGGTGGCGTCGCTGCTTTTTGCAGATTATGTTGTCCTCGCTCTGTGATTTGCAGAATGCATTTGAACGGTTTTATGCCGAGTGTGAAGCAGCTGGGATGAGGATCAGCACCTCCACATCTGAGGTCATGGTTCACTCCCGGAAGACGGCAAATTGTTCTCTCCAAGTGAGGGGGAAATAGCTGCCCCTAGTGGAGGAGTTTAAATACCTGGGGGTCTCTTTCGTAAGTGATGGTAAGTGATAGCCGGATATCGGCCGGCGGATCGGTGCGGCATCCACAGTGTTGAGGGCACTGTACTGTTCTCGAACAAAGTTCTCGGTTTACAGGTCGATCTACATTCCCACCCTCCCCTATGGTCATTAGATTTGGGTAATGACCGAAAGAATGAGATCATGGGTACAAGGGGCCCGAAATGAGGTTTCTCCGCAGGGTTGCCGGGCTTACTCTCTGTGATCGGGTGAGGAGCTCGGTAATCCAGGAGAGCCTCCGAGTAGAGTCGTTGCTCCTCCGGATCGAGAAGAGCCAGTTGAGGTGGTTCAGGCACCTAGTAAGGATGCCCCCCGATTGACTCCCCCTGGAGCTCTATCTGACACATCCCACTGAGCGAAGACCCCGGGGCTGGCCCCGGACACGCTGACTATGCCGTCAACTGACCTGGGAACACCTAGGAATTCCCCAGAAAGAGCTAGAGTCTGTCCCCAGGGAAAAGGAGGTCTGGACTGTCCTACTCAACATGCTGCTGTTGTGACTCTCACCAGAACAGTCGGACTGAGAAACGAACGAACGAACAACTGTTAGCACAACGACCAGAATGTTATGAGCTATAGCCTTGATGTGTCATATATATGCATACGTGGAAATGCATATTGCGACTTTACACTTAACAAACCTTCGCTATTGTTATTGCATAAGGTTAGATTTTCTCAACTGCGGAATGTGATGAAGCTGGAATGGAGCAGTAATGCACTAAATTTAACACAAACATCTCTGTTTCAGGCTCTCAGCCACATGGACCTGCACAAGTTCCCCGTGAATTGCCAGCCGTAAGTGTGACTCCCAGCACCTGTGCTTGAAGCATTGTTTGTCAGTTCTAATAGGTAAAGGTGAAGCCCTGCAATTACCTGCTCACACCACTGTTAGCAGAGAGGGTCTCCACTAGAAGGGGCTCTGAAGAGCTCTGAAGAGCCCCGCTAGGAATCCTCGATTGCCAATAAACTGCCTGCCTAGTGTCAGGAAAAAGACAAATACTCCTTTGAGGTGGAGATTAAAGTCTTGCAACAGTCATCATGGGCTACTGGAATTACATCACACTTCTTGGGAACCACATACTGTATACAAAATAAAAGCTTCAGTGCTTGTTATGTCAGGCTACGGAGAGGCTTCGATCAAAGTCTTGTCAAATATTATTCTCCAATTATTTTATAATTTTGTAGTTTCAGAGCCATTTTACACCAAGCGGAAGTCGGCTGACAGTTTTTATTTTGCGGTTTCAGTTTATTTATTTTTATCAGTGGTGCAAGCAGTGGTTGTGTTTGTGTTGGCACACGCCGAGGTTATTCATTTCCACAGATGTTATTTGTACCCATAAACTTAGTATTTGTAAAAAAAAAATTTAACATGTGAAAAAAATGCTTGGACTTTGATTGCTTTAAAGATTAAAATAACAATAAACGGGCTAAATGTCAAGATGACAAGGTTCGTACATATTTAGAGCATTCAGCTGAATACACTCAATATTGTTGTTTTTCGTCAATATCAATAATGTTAAGAGTCAAGTCGTGGTGGCACACCAGGCCATGGCTAACATTAGTTTGCAAGTGATATCAAAACAGTCATGGGCACCTCCTTCACCAACCCACATTGACATATTGAAGTATGCTCAAATAACACCCATGACTAATAGAGCACGGGGATACCTTTATTTGGCGGTGGATTGACGAACTGTAACCCCACTCGTTTTAATGTTAATAGCGTATCATTAATAATGTTGAATTAGCATTTTGAGCTGTGATAGCATTCAGCTTCATAACTCAAAATCGTCTTGTTAGGAACTGAGAAGGATGACGATGTGGTTAGAATGCTTAACGCAATCAGAATGCTGTGAATTCAGTTTCCAGTTAGGGGTCAAAGCAGCCTATCATCGTCGTCATCATCACCATCCCTCTGAAGTCAGTAAAATGAGTATCACTTTGAAAAGCATAAGCAGCGGTTGTCCTATAGAGAACTGACCCTCACCATAGGGATGACAAATTCCCACCACTGTGTCAGGATGTCTTTGCTAAAATATTCCTCACTTGAGCAAGGGAGACACTTTGACACCTGATTTGATTTGAATTGGGATTTTTAGAAAATTCCTTTTGTGTTGAGAATGTATAGTTAGCCACATCGCCCCATCATCCCTCCAGGTTTAATAAAACAGGTACCACTCAGTAGTGAGAATTTCCCGATGGTTGCTCCTGTCACAGACTAGTTCCCACCATAAGGCCGCACTCTTTCCACCATTGGCTCAGGGTGACCAAGACAAGTGGGTGCTGGTTCAATGCCCGCATTAGCGCAAGGTTCCACTGGCGTTGTACGAGGCTTTCGCCAACGTGTCTCGAAATGCGGCTGACTTTGTGGTTTCGCTCGATAACTTTGTATCCGTTTGTGTGCACTCATCCCTCTGCAGCTGTGCTTTCTTCCTCTTTAAAATAAAATAAAAACAAATGGTCAAACAAGTTTTTCGCTTGCAGAAAAATGGCGAAACGTTCCATCTTCATAATGTCCCTAATTTATTAAAAAAATGATTGGAGAGGTTCGCACAGTGCTCTATTAGAACGATGACCTAAGTTTGATTTCCGCCCATGGCTAACACAGTGGCGAGTGATATCTGAACCTGTCCTGGGCCCCATCCTCCTTCGTCAACACAATGACCATCACAGTGAAGTATGGTCAATTAACCCCGTGGGGCAGGCCTTCATCACTTAGTGGACTGATGAAAGTCTGTACATATAATAGTGATAATACTGTATTTTATGTTTCACCCGCTAAGAACATTACTCTATAACCCCATTTTAAAAAGAGTAAAATATGAATACAGTGTTGTCTCTTGCTTAGGCAGATCTCATTGAGTCTCAAGACCTTTATAAGAAGGCAATGCATTGCAGCGTCAAGCTGGGTTTCACTGGAGTTAAAGTTCTTGACTCTTAATTCAAAGGTCACCAGTTAAAATAATTGGCTGGAGGTCGATTCAACCTATAATCCCTCACTAGTTTCTGAAATTAATAACACATTGCGGGAAGTCCACAGTGGTTGTCCTTTGGATAGACTGGCCACTGTTCAGGGAATGTGGAATGTTGCCAAAATATATAAACATTGCCCTAATGACAGTTAAATTTCGATTGAAAGCTTGCGTGACTGCAGGGATTCATCTTCTTGGTTCTTTCGGTAAAGTCACGTCTTTCCGACAGACCTGTTCTTCACCCGAGGACGGCTGCTTGTGTTGTGGTCAGAACGTTGTGAGAATTGTATTTTATTCTGTTTTATTTTTATTATTTTATTATTTCCCTACTACGTGACTTTACCGAAAGAACCAAGAAGATTGCCCTAATGCTCATCTGTTGCGTTTCATGGAGCACTGGCCGATGTAGATGTTTAAAGTTTGCAATGGATTAGTCTACAGAAACGTTATGTTCTCTTTCATACCACATAGTCCAACTAGGTTTTAAAGTTTAATGAGCTTTATGGTCTATGCCCTACCAATAGCTGTACAAAAACACACGCATCTGATCTTTTATTTATATGATGCCATAACCAATGTTGCGAGTTCACGTGAACTAATCTATTAACCCCAACATTGGGATGGACGTCCTCTATGGCACGTTCTCTCCTTTGCTGCTATTCTGTCACCAATCTCCCCTTCGCTATTTCCCAGCTATGTGGTCTGCCCAAGCGCACTAACATTTTGAAGTCAATAGTATGTCTAACTTTTGTTCCTCTTCCTGCCTATTTGTCTCATATTAAGAAACCATCTTCCCATGCTTCTTTGCACACTTTCCAACCCAATATATTATAATTTCCTAAATTAAGTCTTATAGAAAAAGCACATTTAAATTAAATATCTGCCCAGGTGGCTCCAGCAGTAAAGCGATCAGTAGGAAGGTTGATAGCCCATTAGCCCTCCACGGTTGATAAAAACAAGTACCACTTTGTAGGTAAGTCAACAGTGTTTGTCCTATGAATAATCTCATCCACATGATATGAATGAGGATTTTCCACCACTGGCACAGGGCTGTAAACTGGGGATATGCACTGGTGTAGAGTATTGGCTGCTATACATTTCCACGTGATAAGCCACTTCGTTGAGCTATCATTTGTAGCCAGGTCGCTTCTGAAAAAGAGCTATATAGCTCAGTGGGCCTTAACTGGTAAAATAAAAAAAAGTTTCGTTTTTAGTGTAATGCTCATTTGAGCAGGAAAGCACTTTGACTTTTCACCAAGTTATGCCTATCTCAGCTGGGGGTCTATAATGTGTATATATTTTCTGTTAAATGACACAAGGCGAACCGCACTTGACAGCATGAATTCGCACTGCGTGTGTTGAGAGAGATTTGTCAATGTAATTGACTGCAATAGTAGTTCTGTGGTGTTGACATTTGGGGTGGTTCCGTGACAGGAAGTGAGGGCTTGCTGACTGGACGAGTTATAAAATAATTTTCTTCATTTCGTGGCTGACAGTGGTAGAGTTTGTAGTAAACTATAAGTAAAAATTGTGTCGGTATATTTTTTAGGGGTTATATTGCCTGTCTTGAAGTGCGGTCGCATTCGGACACACATCTCAATATTATGCAGTAATATAATCTATTGTATTTACCTGCTCCCTATTTGATCGCAAAGTGTGTTCATCAGCAAGATAGTTAAACGTGTAATTTTTTTGAAAACGTGTCTTTATGCAGACAGATATTCAAACTCTCACAGGACATCAACAAATTGGACCCAAAGGGAAAGTGGAAAGTTGTGGCTGAATTAACAAAAAGGTACGTTTTTCTCTCTCTCACTCTGCAGCATTAGTACAGCAACACATGTACATGTGCAGTGTGTACCATCGCTTTCCATGGGATTAGTATTTACTGTGTGTATTCCTAGAACAGTGATTCCCAACCCGTGGTCCAGAGATCACAGGTGGCTGATGACGCAGTGGCAAGTGGTTTGCAGCACTGTTGCCGATGCTACGGTTTGGAGTAATGTTGACGCGTTTAATGTTGACACGTACTGTATGCTTTTCGTGCACGGCGTTCCAGAAAGGTTGGGAACCACTAGCCTTCGGATGAGGGCAACTCATGTAGCAAGACCTCATTCAAGGGGGGGGGGTCATACATAAACCAAGGGGGACGACACAGAGCTAAACAAACTTTAAACGAATGCCATTACTAGAACGGCATTTGTCTGTCATGCTGTATGAGAAATATTGTACCAACATTGTTTGAATTGACTATCAGAAATTAAAAAGGGGGACTGGGCCTTCAACCGGGGATGAGGGATCGGGGTAGGACTTGGGGCGTGCGATTTGATTGGCCTACCAGAAAGTAACGGAGGAAATAATGTACACTATTAGAAATCAGACGTGATTGAGGTGCGTCATTGTTTCTGGCAGGTTCCAGGTGTCTCCCACTGACATGTGGCAAACGGGAAAGGAGAAAATGACACGGTAAGGATGGCAGTGCTTTGTGCAATCGGTGCTTCGCATAGGGCAGCTCTGCATCTTGCTATATGGTAGGTGGTGGCCTTGAAACAGCTGATAATTCATGAAAGCTCATCTCAACAAAATGTGTTCTTTTGTAGGGACCGACCGTTAAACAGATGAAGTGAGGCAATTATATGGTTCATTGTATGGTTCATAATGTGGGTATATGATTAGAGGAGGATTGTCAAGTATGTTCATGAAACTAGAGTGGGTTATCTTTTTTTTAAGGCGGATTGTTATCTTGATTTGAAGCTTTCGTGACTGCAGGAATCCATACTCTTTGGTTCTTTCGGTAAAGTCACGTAGGTATAAAATCAAATAAACTGTTTTAAAACAGTCTGCCTCAACAGCAGACCATGCTTTCCCACCTGATGACGGACGCTTGTGTTGCGCCCGAAAATTCGTGATTTATTTTATTTTATACCTACGTGACTTTACCAAAAGAACCAAAGAGTGCAGAATGTTATGTTTGTCTAGACCAGTGGTGACCAATCCACTGAGCACTGCGATCCACCGCGCCGTACGTTGCCAACCGCGCTAATCGGAGGTGCGCGGGAAGGACAACAACAAACCAAACACAATAAGTAATATTTCAAAAACTTTTTTTTTAAACACGCTTTAATGAAATGTACCGTACGAGTAATGGCAAAACTCCACGACTCCAGGAAGTGGCCCCGAGGCTTGCCACAACGTAAGGGGCCGTTGTGATTTACAGCCAACGTCAGTTGAGCGTGGACAATTAGACCCAAACCGAAACATAAGATTTAAAAAAGATTGCTTACATTCTTTTTTTCAATGATAGAATATAGTATTGTCACCGGTATGACATACGTTTACCATGTTTGCAGTCGATACCACATTGGGAAGTGGGTTAAAATTTAGTTACAAGATTTTAGGATAAAACAACTGCCAGAGTTGAGGGTACAACAACTTCCAGAGTTGAGGATACAACAACTGTCAGAGTTCAAGATACAACAACTGCCAGAGTTGAGGATACAACAACTTCCAGAGTTGAAGATACAACAACTTCCAGAGTTGAGGATACAACAACTGCCAGAGTTGAGGATACAACTGCCAAAGTTAAGGGTACAACAGACAGAGTTAAATAAAAGCATGTAAATAAAAAAACATCCTAATCCCAAACGGTGTTAGACCAGAGGACGCGGTCTAACACCTTTTGAGACGAGGCTCAAAAGAAAGCTGTCTCTGGTGTGGGCCAATCAGTTTCAAAGACAATGCATATATATATAATCAGAGTATGTTTTTTTTACATTCTGACCACAAGTATTGTGGTTAATGCAGACATGATTCCTTATAAAAGGTTTCAGTTTGGTGTTTTAACATCTTAACACCTGTTTTGTTGCCAGAAAAAAGGGGAAATCCTATTCTCATCTTCCGTGTAGTCGAACAGACTGTTGGGACAAGTTGTGTTAATGATTGCCTATGAAGAAGGCCAGCAATGCACACGAGGGGGTGGATGGCCAGTACCACGCTCGGCCGTCTTTGTCTCCCCGGTGGCGATGTTTACACACCGCACCAGGTACTGTCATAATTTAAGATGGAGTCGACCTAGGGGAGGCCCAGGACTGTGTTCGTAGCGCAACGCGCTAACCAGTACACCAACGCCCCCCATTCATGCGTGTACCCACACGCATGCACATGCATTCATATGGACACACGCATGCATGAACACACATGCACAAATACAGTGAGGGAAAAAAGTATTGATCCCCTGCTGATTTTGTACGTTTGCCCACTGACAAAGAAATGATCAGTCTATAATTTTAATGGTAGGTTTATTTGAACAATGAGAGACAGAATAATAACAACAAAATCCATAAAAACGCACGTCAAAAATGTTATAAATTGATTTGCATTTTAATGAGAAAAATAAGTATTTGACCCCCTCTCAATCAGAAAGATTTCTTGCTCCCAGGTGTCTTTTATACAGGTAACGAGCTGAGATTAGGAGCACACATTTAAAGGGACTGCTCCTAGTCTCAGCTTGTTACCTGTATAAAAGACACCTGTTCACAGAAGCAATCAAGGCTGGAATGGGCTACAAGACCATCGCCAAGCAGCTTGGTGAGAAGGTGACAACAGTTGGTGCGATTATTCGCAAATGGAAGAAACACAAAAGAACTGTCAATCTCCCTCGGCCTGGAGCTCCATGCAAGATCTCACCTCGTGGAGTTGCAATTATCATGAGAACGGTGAGGAATCAGCCCAGAACTACACGGGAGGATATTGTCAATGATCTCAAGGCAGCTGGGACCATAGTCACCAAGAAAACAGTTGGTAACACACTACGCCGTGAAGGACTGAAATCCTACAGCACCTGTAAGGTCCCCCTGCTCAAGAAAGCACATATACATGCCCGTCTGAAGTTTGCCAATGAACATCTGAATGAATCAGAGGACAACTGGGTGAAAGTGGTGTGGTCAGATGAGACCAAAAATGGAGCTCTTTGGCATCAACTCAACTCGCTGTGTTTGGAGGAGGAGGAATGCTGCCAATGACCCCAAGAACACCATCCTCACCGTCAAACATGTGTAATGCGAGCAAGGATTGAGGGGGGGTGGAGTCTGGGTCACGTGGGGAGTGGGTGGAGTTAGGGTCACGTGAGGGAGAGGATTTAGGGAGAGAACCGGAAGGGGAAGGGGGAGTTGAGACGGAGTGAAACACGAGGAGGCCACGCTGGGCAAGACGGAGAGAGTGGCGCGGTCGCCACGCGGTGGGAGACGTCGACATCATCAGCCATCGGTGTCAGACGAAGAGAGCTAACAGGGCAGTGAGAGGCTAGCTGTGTAAAGGGCAGCGGTGACGCTAGACAGCGGGGCAGCGGTGTGGCTGCAAGGATTGCCTGACGGAGCAGCAGGGAGACTGCATAACGGAGCAGCCGAGGGCTGTGGAGAGGTCGTCGGGTGGGACGCGGACCTGAGCGAGACGCCGTGGTATCGAGTTTCTACGAACCCAATAAAGGACAACGGAGATCGACATCTGAGAGAGAGTCCTTTATTACACATGGAAGTGGAAACATTATGCTTTGGGGGTGTTTTTCTGCTAAGGGGACAGGACAACTTCACCGCATCAAAGGGACGATGGACGGGGCCATTTACCGTCAAATCTTGGGTGAGAACCTCCTTCCCTCAGCCAGGGCATTGGAAATGGGTCGTGGATGGGTATTCCAGCATGACAATGACCCAAAACACACGACCAAGGCAACAAAGGAGTGGTTCAAGAAGAAGCACATTAAGGTCCTGGAGTGGCCTAGCCAGTCTCCAGACCTTAATTCCATAGAAAATCTGTGGAGGGAGCTGAAGGTTCGAGTTGCCAAACGTCAGCCTCGAACCCTTAATGACTTGGAGAAGATCTGTAAAGAGGAGTGGGACAAAATCCCTCCTGAGATGTGTGGAAACCTGGTGGCCAACTACAAGAAACGTCTGACCTCTGTGATTGCCAACAAGGGTTTTGCCACCAAGTACTAAGTCATGTTTTGCAGAGGGGTCAAATACTTATTTCCCTTATTAAAATGCAAATCAATTTATAACATTTTTGACATGCGTTTTCTGGATTTTGTTGTTGTTATTCTGTCTCTCATTGTTCAAATAAACCTACCATTAAAATTACAGACTGATCATTTCTTTGTCAGTGGGCAAACGTACAAATTCAGCAGGGGATCAAATACTTTTTTTCCCTCACTGTACATACGCATTCACATATACACGCACACATACTTAGCTGCAAACGTACACAAACTTGAATACATATGTACAAAGACAAAGATCCCCCGTAAAGCCTTGCCAGACTGTTAGGGCAAGTGCTGTAAGCGAACACCCATGAAAGCCGGCACCGTACACGAGGGAGTGAGTGGCCAGCACCATGCTCGATGCTTCCACACCGCACTCGGTACTAATTTGAGGCTGAGTTGACCTAGGGGAGGCCCAAGACCGGTTCAGATAATCTTCGCTGTTGTTGCACGTGGGCGGGAATCAAACTCGTGTCACTGGGTTCGTAGCACAGCGCGCTAACTGCTGCACCACCGCTCCCCCAACATATGTACGCACCAAATTTAGCCAGACACACCATGGAGCATCTACTATAAGCGCCCAGTGAAGGCTGCCTCGATATAAAAGGCGGTGGTGTGACCCACGCCATGCCTGGCCGTCTTTGTCTCCCCATTGATGATTTTTCTTTTTGACACTGCAGCAGTTATTTAGTGAAGGATACGCCAACCATGGGAGATATCAATGCTGATGGTATCCCATGGTCAGGAATCGAGCCCAGTTTGCAGGGGATTGCGGCACATGTGAACCACTGACAAAGACACACAAAGAGACACCCCGTACTGTATAGACTTGTTATTAGCGAGCACCTGTGAAGGCCGGCATGGCACATGAGGGGTCGGTGTGGGCAACCTTGCCTGCCTTTGTCTTCCCACTGCTGATGTACACACACTGCACCAGGTACTACCGTTGAGTCGTCCAGGGGGAGGCTCAGGACTGATTTACACATGTGTAAAGGGGGAGCCGACACCAGATTGCAGGGGTCTCGTCCTTTATTCCTTTCCTTCCACCCACACCTGTCCCCAGCCGTCCCAATCTCGTTCCCGCCAAAGGCCCCTTCTTCCCACCCGTTCTCTCCTTATATCTCCTCGATCACCTCTCCCACTAACCCATCTATTGGTGGGAATCCCTCCCCTGACACCCCTACATCACCCCCCCCCCCCCCCCCCCCCGGAGAAAAAATAACCGTCCTCGGTTCTGCCTCCCCCATGGACCATTTAAATCTCCCCATGCCTCCCACCACTGACAGTGACGACAGCCCTTCCCCCCCCCCCCCCCACAACCATACTATGCAACATAACACAACGAAATCAATTGCGCGGCCTGCCCAGGTCTCCAGCCAGCATCCCGTAACAGCCCGGACATCCACAGGCAGCAGATGACCGTGGCGGCCCCCTCCTTCGAAGGCCCTCTCGTCGCGGTCCCTGGTTCGGTGGTGCCGGTGTCGCCTTGCCTGGCGCCGCTGTCTCTCCGGCCCCCGCTCGTGCTGCCGCTCCGTCAGGCCTCACATGGGGTGCTGTAGGTGACAAGGGAACACAGGGCACCGAACCCCCTGCCGGTCGGCGCGTGGTGGTCGGCGACCTTGGCCTGGGTAGGGATGATGATGATGTTGGCAGTGATGTTGGTGGTGATGTTGGTGAAGATGACGGTGGAGAGATGTATGGCTTAAGGCGGGTGGGGTGTACAAACCATCGTCGCTTACCCAGTTGGACCTGGACGCACTGCGGTCGGAGTGCTTTAATGACCTCGACCGGCCCTTTCCAGGGTCCGTGCAGCTTTGGTGAGAGGCCAACCGGCACCTGAGGACAGTGTAGCCATGCCTGGTCCCCGACTTTAAAGGGCTTGGCTGTCACTGTCCTCTCCCGTATCCGTACATTACTCTCTTGGCTCGTGGCCGATGCGGCCTCGGCTGCTTGGCGGGCCTCTCTCAAATAAATGAGGGAGGTCTTTAGTGCCTTCGGCCATGCGTCGGCTCTTGCGGGAATGTCCATCAGCTGCACCTCAATAGGCGGAACGGGATCACAACCGTACATCAGGAAAAACGGCGAGAACCCCGTCGCCGCGTGTGGGGCCACCCTGTACGCCGCTAAGACCGATGGAATGTGGAGGTCCCAGTCGGAATGGTTTTCGTCCACCACTTGGGACAGCATGGCCGCTATGGTGCGGTTAAGCCGCTCTACCATCCCATCGGTCTGGGGATGATACGGAGATGTTCGGACCTTTTTAGTGCCCAGGATAGAGCAGACGTCCTTCAATAGATGTGAGGAGAAATTCCTGCCCTGATCCGTGAGCAACCGCTCCGGTGCCCCCTTATCAAGGACATAGCCTCCCACGAAGGCATCGGCGATGGTCTGTGCCGTTTGGTCCGGGAGGGCCCACGCCATCGGCCACCTCGTGCAGTACTCGACTCCGACCAACAGGTATTTATTTCCCCGTGGCGTGACCGGCAGTGGTCCCAGGATGTCCAACGCAACCAATTCGTTGACCCTGGTCACCGTGATGGGCTGTAGGGGCGCCCGGCTTACCCGGGGTGGCGGCTTTCGCCGCGCACATTCGACGCAGGTAGCGACCCATCGATGCACGTCAGCGGTCATACCTGGCCAAAAGTACCAACTCTGTAATGTGTACAGTGTCTTCCGCCCCGCCAGGTGCAGCAGCTGGCGGCCGTGTACGTCCATAACCAATTGTTGACGCAGCGACTCCGGAACTACCAGGCATCGTCGGCGCCCTGTCGGGTCCCATCGCATGAGGAGGTCCTCCCATACGATGTACTCCTCCCCCCCTGCCTCTGCTGAGGCGCGTAGCGTTCGCAGTGGGGCTTCCTCCAGCTGTAGCCGTCGCCAATCGTCCAAGGTCAGCCCCAGGTCGTGGTCGGTCAGCTGGACCTCACCCTGTGTGTCCTCCGCCGTGCGTACGGGAGCGATGACCGTCCTCTCCGGCCTCGCCTCCTTGCAGCGTGCCCCGCCTGTGGTGCATGCACAAGGGCCCTGGGGCGCCAGTCGGGACAATGCGTCTGCGTTGGCATGTCTGGTCCCTTTGCGATGCACTACTTGGTACCTGTACTCCTGCAGGCGCTCTATCCATCTGGCCAGCTGGCCCGAAGGCTGGTCGATGCGGAGCGAATACTGCAAGGCCGCGTGGTCAGTGCGGACCGTAAATTTGCGACCGTACAGGTAGGGTCGGAATTGCTGCACGAAGTGAACGACTGCCAGGAGTTCCCTACGTGTGACGCAGTAGCGCTGCTCCGCTGATGAAAGCACGCGACTACCATAGGCGATAACCACCTCGCGACCCTGCTGGACTTGCGACAAAACACTGCCGATGCCCACATCGCTGGCGTCCGTGTCCAGGATAAAGGGGAGGCCAAAATCCGGAAAGGCCAATGGTGGTGCATCTGTCAGACGCGAGCGCAGCTGCTGGAATGCCTCTTCCTCCAGAGGGCCCCAATAAAACCTCTGGTTCTTCGCCGTCAACACGTGCAAGGGCTTGGCAATGGTTGCGAAGTTGGGTATGAACCGGCGGTAGTAAGAAACGAAACCCACAAACCGGCGTACCTCTGGAACCGTTGTGGGAACAGCCCAGGCCCTCACGCAGGCCGTCTTTTCCGGGTCTGTAGCCACTCCAGACTCACTGACGACGTGGCCCAAGTAGCGTACCGACGACTGCATAAGGTGGCACTTCGACGGCTTGAGCTTCAAGTTCGCGTTCCGGAACCGCAGGAATACCTGACGTAATCGGTCAATGTGTTCCTCGAATGATCGGCTGAAGACAATGACGTCATCCAGGTAGATGAGGCACGTTTCCCATTGGAGGCCTGCTAAGGCCAACTCCATTATGCATTGGAACGTCGCCGGCGCAGTCTGGAGGCCCATAGGCAGGCAGTTGAACTCGAACAGGCCCTGTGGTGTCCGGAACGCTGTTTTAGGCCGGGAGTCCGCGTCTAGTGGGACCTGCCAGAACCCGGACAATAAATCCAGCGTACTGAAAAATTTTGCTCCCGCCAGTGCATCCAATGAGTCGTCAATACGTGGTAGGGGATATGCGTCGGCCAGCGTGACGGCATTGAGGCGTCGGAAGTCCACACAGAATCTCAGTGACCCGTCTGACTTCTTGACTAGGACCACCGGTGCCCCCCAGGGACTCGAGGAGGGAGAAATTATGTCGGCCCGCAGCATCTCCTGCATCGCTTGTTGAATGTGCCCTTTTTCCATTGGGCTCATTCTATATGTGTTTTGGCGCAGGGGTGCGGCATCTCCCGTGTTAATGTGGTGCTGCGACAGATTTGTGCGCCCTAGGTCGAACGGTCCCCGGCTGAACACGTCCGAGAACTCATGCAATAACGAGTGCAGCTGCTGTTTCTGGTCGGGCGGCAATCCCGGCTCAGGCCCCGCCAGCTGGTCCATCCACGATTCGGCCCCTCTGTCCTCGGACTGGCTGATGCTGCCTACAAGCTCGGGCTTTGTCCCTGGGGCTCCTAGTGACAAGGGACTAACGTGGGCCAGAACTGTTCCCTCCTGCACCGTCGCTGTTCTATCGGAGGTGTTCAGCACCTGAATGAACAGATGCTGGTTCCTCTGTACAATAGTTTCGGCTCCCACCAGCGCATGGCGATCCATGGCAGCTGACGCCGGAGACACCAGGATGGGTGAGTCTGGTCGGGCTGTCACGAGGGGGGACCGATATTGCAGCGGAATCAGCATCTGGGCTGCCGGGGGAATGGAGACAGACTTACTGACCAGAGCCTGCACATAGGGTACACCCCGGCTGGCCCCCTCCGCCTTTAGGAAATGGAGATGCGTTCCCTGGACTTCGACCCGCCCATTGGCCAGATCGATTTTCATTGGCATCCGCCTCAGAAAGTCCGTCCCCAACAGGCAGGGTACGGGCAACGTTGCGGAGACAAGGATGGGTCCTGCTACCGAAAGCTGCCCAATCTGTGTCGGGGCTTCAACCTGGCCCAGGAAGCCCATGCTGCCTCCATTTGCTGCAATGAACGTTGTCTTGACGGGGACTAAAGGTCGGATTTTATCCGGCAGCATCTCATGCATGGTGCTCGAGATGATCGTGGCTGATGCCCCCGTATCCACCAAGATACGTGCCGACACTCCCGCGATTTCACCGACCAGGACCGAGGTTCCTGACGTGGCCGCTACCACCCGCCTTGCCAGCTTCCTCCATTGTGTGGCTGAGTCCGGCCATTGACCAGGCGGTGTCTCGTTATCCTGTGGTGCATGGTGAGATGATGGGGGATGGATGTGAATGGACCGAAGATGGGTTTCCTCCCTTTGGAGTGCGTCGCAGCAGGGTGAGCGCGCCCTTGTTACATAGTGTGGGCTTCCTCCTGGGTTGCGGGCTGGGCTCTCTATGTGGTGCAAATTGCCCCCCCTTGGTGACGTAGGGTGGGCCCCCCTTGTGGTGTGGGGAGGGGGCCCCCCCATTGTAGGGGGCGGTGGGGACTGGGGGGTGGGCGTTCCCGTGAGCCCCTCCCTTCTACCCTCCCTTTCCTTTGTCACGGGGGCGTGGTCCCCCTGGTTCCGTCTCGCTCCGCCGCAAAGCGGTGGCGAGGCGGGCCGTGGAACTGCTCCAGGGCGCAATGTCAATTTTGTGTGCCGTCTCCGCACACGGGCCGTTGCCCCTGGCAACTCGCCGGCGTCGCGGCAAACTGGTGACGTCACGCCCGCCCGCGAAACCACGCCCGCCCGCGACGTCACGCCCGCCCGCGACGTCACCTCCGCCCGCGACGTCACGTCCGCCCGCGACGTCACCTCCGCCCGCGACGTCACGTCCGCCCGCGACGTCACTTCCGCCCGCGACGTCACGTCCGCCCGCGACGTCCCTCCCGGCCTCGGCGCGACTCCCGACGCGGTCTCCGGCCTCGGCGCGACTCCCGACGCGGTCCACGGCCTCGGCGCAATTCCCGGCGCGATCCGCGACACCACTTTTGGCCGCGACGTCACTTCCGGATGCAACGTCACGTCCGTTCGCGACGCCACTCCGGGTCGCGACGCAATCACAGGCCCCGGCGCTATCACCGGCGCGATCCCCTTCCCCTGACCCAGACAATGGGGACCGGGGAACGACACCGACGGCGCCCACCCCGAGGAGACTCCCGGTAAGTTCGCGGCGTCGGAATTGTAATTGCTCGGCCCGACCGAGAGGCCGGGCGGGACGGCGTCACTCGCCTGGATCCTGTCGGCGTTCGGCCCTGGCGGGTTCCAGGTGACGTTGGCGGCCTCCGGCTCCGTGCGGCACCCCCTCGCCACATGCCCCTCTCGACCACAACGGTGGCAGACCCACGGGGCGTTCCGTCGGGGGGGCTCGGCGCGATGTTGTAGAGGCGGCTGCCAGCGACGCGGCGGCTGGTCGCGCCCCTGGTTCCTCTGCTCCGCCAGTCCCCGGATCGCCGCGTACACCTCCCGCAGCGATGGCTCCGTCTCAGACGTCGGGGGTCCGTCCCCAGCTGCCCCACAGGCAGCCTGTGGCGACGGTGCAGGTTCGGCGGTTGGTGTCGCTGGACCCAGTAGCGCCGCGGCAACGGCTCGGCTGTTCCCCCCCGCCGCGCCAGCCACCGGGCCCACGGGTGGCGCCCGGCCCATGACCTGCTCGTGGGCTTGGATGGTCCGGGAAGCCCACAGCGAGGTGCGTTCCCCCGGCGTCACCACGGGCATTACAACGCCGGCGCGGCAAGCGTAGGCGATGAGGTGCTCGACCACGAGGTCCTCGAGCGCTTCTTCAGCCAGGCGAGGGAAAGCTCTCCTCGCCAACACGAGCAGCGCACCCCTGTAGGCTAAAGGGGATTCTTTAGCCCCTCGCTGGCGATCCTGGAACCGTTTAAAGGCTCATTCCGCTGGGCAATAGATCTCCCCCAAAGCCTCGTAGGCCGCCTGTAGCGTGGTCTTGCTGTGCGAGGGAAGGGGGGTGTAAGAGGAGAGTGCTTCCTTGCCCAGAACGGATGGCAGCGCTCGTAGTGCCTCTTCGTCTGTCCACTCGAGAGCGTGGAAGGCAGCCTCGAATCGGCGGACAAACTCCTCCCAGTCTTCTTCCTCAGCCACGAACTTGTCGACGGGCCCCAGCCGACGCGGCCGTCCGGCCACCTGCTCTCCGTGTTGGGTGTTTAGCCCTGGGGGTTTTGGCGGGAGCGGCGGCGGCTGGCGTGACGAGGTTGGTTGCGGCTCTTGCCCGGCCGGCTGGTCGGCCTCCTGGTCCCGTGGCCTTTCCTCCCGTAGTACGCGTGGGGGTGGGGGTCCCGGTGCTGGCGGGCCCCCCATAGGGAGCCTCTGTAGTAGCTCCTGGAGTGCCCTCTCCACGCGGGCCATGCGGTCCTCCATGGGGTCCTCCAGGCGATCCGGGCCCCTGCTGCTGCTTCTGATAGCAGGCCCCCTTGTTGCCCGGGATGGGAAGGATCCCCGGCCCCTGCTTCCTCTTCCCTTGGCTCTTTCCCGCGGGGATTTTTCTTTGTAGCCATTGAAATCCCACCGCTGCCACCAGATGTAAAGGGGGAGCCGACACCAGATTGCAGGGGTCTCGTCCTTTATTCCTTTCCTTCCATCCACACCTGTCCCCAGCCGTCCCAATCTCGTTCCCGTCAAAGGCCCCTTCTTCCCGCCCGTTCTCTCCTTATATCTCCTCGATCACCCCTCCCACTAACCCATCTATTGGTGGGAATCCCTCCCCTGACACCCCTACACATGCATGCATACGTACAGCACTACATTTTCTTTCTCACACCATGTTTAGTCATTCACCGCAAATAGATATTTCCCAATCGACCGACAGCAGCGCTACTCTTTACAGTTAAAGGAAGTTATTTTCTTCCCCGAATATCCTCATCACTGCCATAATTCTTAGAAATGTTGTGCGGACGCAGTCTGCTTCCTTTCCGCAATGGCAGCACAAGCTCTGGGTCAACTTTCGCAAAAAAGTCTTTGGCAAATACAATATGAAACCTTCTTATACCTTATAGTTCGGAGAAAAGTTGACCAATGATGCCATAATGAACAACAAGGCCGGGTGGTAGCAGAATGGTCAAAGCGTTTGCTGGCTGAGCTAGTTTCTGCGGAGCCGATGGTTTGGGTCACGCTACAGGTACTGGTACCTCGGAAATTTCCGCGTGACAATGTTTTTGCATGTTAACGTTGAATATGTTAACGGTGGTTATCCGAATACAGAGCCTGGCAACCACCACGAGAATGTGAAACTTCGCCCAGGGTCGCAAACGGAGATTAACACAACCCATGTTCATTTCAGAAGGCGGACAATTAACTTTTTTGATTTGATATTTTCTTTACTGGCGATTTTTTTTCCAAACTCAAATATTTTGCCGATTGAGAATGATATAAAATTAGAATGGGTTTAGCGATAAACTGCCAGGAGGTGGCAGTGTTTATATGTGTGGGTTTTCACTCAGGTTTCTTCAGTTTTAATTTTTTTCACCAAATGAGAACATGATTGAGTCTCATTTGCAAGAGTCACCAAAATAATAACGTAAAGTTAATTACATCATCTTCTTGGTTTTTTCGGTAAAGTCACGTAGAAGGGAAGTAATAAAATAATAAAAATAAAACATAATAAAATTATTCTCACGACGTTTCGGCCACAACGCAAGCAGCCGTCCTCAGGTGAAAACCAGGTCCGTCGAGGCGACAGAGTCTGAATGAAACAGCACACGAGCTTGGAGCATATATATAAGCTGGGCGCCCAGCTAATGTAGATACGACCAGTCAGCAGATGGCAGCCTGTCTGGCTGAATGCGGAAAAACTGTTGTTTCTTAACTACAACATTCGTTTGTTTGGATATAATTACTAAGTAAGTCACACCTAAAGATTTTATATTTAGCGACTCTTACTGCAGGCTCTGAATGATTAGTTCTAGATTTCGTTTTAATTAAAGTAGCATTGCATCATGACATATTTCATAAATCTTCGGTTATACTGTATACCTTTCTGTTTCAGTCTCAGTCGAAAGTGTAGTTAAACTTTCGGCTTCGGTTTTCGGCCGAAAGTCAATTTTTTACTTTCGGTCTGGTTTCGGTTTCGTTCGAAACCAGAAATTCAGTTTCGTTCGGTCTCTAGTTGCAATGTTTTCAAGTCGAATGCTAAGTTTGTTCAACTGGTCCAAGGAGGCAGCAGCAGCAGGCGCAGGGTAGATCGCGGGATGTTGTGTGGACGGCACATTTGTCGTTGATACGTTTGATGGTTTGGACTTCATAGTCGCAGTTCGGAAATTATTTAATCTTCCGTTGGCTGGAAGATGGCTGCGCCAGGTAAAATTAAGTTACAGAGACAATACTTTTTAATATTTGCTGCTTATTTTCAAGTATGAAGCAGACAAATTTATACGTCTAATGCAATCCAAACACTCTAAAATGGATTTGACCAAATATCCCAATGCAGGGCCATTGTGAAAAAGTCCTGAGCGTGATAATTTCACGGGTAAGTAATAGTGCTTCCCACAGCAGTGAATTATTTGGATGAAATGAAATATCAAAGCGGTTTCCGGTTATGCAATAGAAAAAAATAGTGAACTTGTCTCGAATGTATGTGGCTATTACACAAGGATGAGCGTTTTCACGAACTTTTAGCTGTGGTTACACATGGTCATTGATTTCCTATTGGCTTCTTGCTGCGGTTAATTTATGAATATTTCTGGTCAAATTGCTATCATCTCGGTGTTGTGTATTTAACTCAGTGAGATCCTATTGAGTGTCGTTATTTCTTGCAATTGTCGTGACCGAAATTCTCGACCACTCACCCGAACCAAACGTGCAGCCAAACAGACTTAGCAGGAGGTAGGTGCCAAGAGGCCTGCATGGTGATTGATCGGGATGCAAGGTTAGAAGGGATTGGAGGAGAGGTTCAAACTGAGGCGACGGTTGGGAACCGTTCGAGGGAGGACGGGGTTGGCTGAATGGAGGACAGTGAGAGACGTTTCGAGAGATTTGGGCTCCAAAAGGGTTCAAAGGGGAAAAACACAAGGGGGGAGGGGACGTTGAGCTTCAAGAGTAAAGCGAGAGAAGCGGGGCCCAGTGTTGGTGCTCTGTCAAATAAAGAAAGGCTCCAAGTACAACATGTGTTGGCGTCTTTACACAATGGAAACCGCATGAAGCATATCTACATTGGGGTGGTAATTACAATTTTTTACAGTTTGGTTCTGGGAAAGGTTGAACGTAAATATCTTTACCGCAACATAGTCACATAATGACCTACACGATCGTACTGGCCTGCTTTGTACGTGGCTAGCAGGTGGCAGTGCATCAAGTGGGTTCACAAACCCATCTGAGCAGGCCTTTGAGTGGTATTGCCCTGCACATGAATAATTGTACATGTTATATCCTCCAAGTCATTTTATTTTAGGCATGCATTGGTTCCCTCCCAGGCTCAAAACCCATCGGAGAGCAATTTTCCAAACACCACAGTTGCAGGGCCCTGTTGAGAAGACGTTTTAGGAGTCTGTGAGGCTTCTCTGAGAAAATAGAGGACATGCTGAGTTCACAGTATTTGGTGTTGGTGTGGTTGTTGTTGTTGCTGTCTCCAAATTGATTTCGCTACAGACTCGTGAAGACAGAACCACCAACTCCTCCTCCTCCCGACTACAAACAAGACTTGCCATATAAAGGTGCATTAGTT
Organism: Lethenteron reissneri; assembly: GCF_015708825.2. Classification (NCBI taxonomy): domain Eukaryota; kingdom Metazoa; phylum Chordata; class Hyperoartia; order Petromyzontiformes; family Petromyzontidae; genus Lethenteron; species Lethenteron reissneri. The sequence continues at coordinate 13,425,719 of NC_083797.1, read as the reverse complement.
TCATCAATTTTAATCATTTCCACATTTGATATTAGTGTCATTCTTATAGTGCAAGGCTGTCATAAAGGTTTCATTTCACAGACAATCTACAGTAGCTTTGCAGTCGGGCGTGATGATTGCGATGTGTTTTCCCAATTGAGTATTTTTTAAAATATGGATAGTGAGGCTGACACACGGCCTACTATTTATTGAATAAAATGGAATCCTCAAGTTAATACACCAGCGGTTAATACACCAGCAGATAACACACTAGCGGTTAAATTTCGATTTAAAGCTTTCGTGACTGCAGGGATTCATCTTCTTGGTTCTTTCGGTAAAGTCACGTAGAAGGGAAGTAATAAAATAATAAAAATAAAACATAATAAAACAATTCTCACGACGTTTCGGCCACAACGCAAGCAGCCGTCCTCAGGTGAAAACCAGGTCTGTCGAGGCGACAGCGTCTGAATGAAACAGCACACGTGCTTGGAGCATATATATAAGCTGGGTTGGAAGTACTAATCACATACCTGCATTTCCCATAAATATGCTAAATGCCTCTTGATATGCAAATTCTTTTGTCAAGGCGCTCCTTTTCCCCCCTTCCAACCCAGCTTATATATATGCTCCAAGCACGTGTGCTGTTTCATTCAGACGCTGTCGCCTCGACAGACCTGGTTTACACCTGAGGATGGCTGCTTGCGTTGTGGCCGAAACGTCGTGAGAATTGTTTTATTATGTTTATTTTTATTATTTTATTACTTCCCTTCTACGTGACTTTACCGAAAGAACCAAGAAGACACTAGCGGTTAATACACCAGCAGATAATACACCCACGGTAAATACACCAGCAGATAACACACTAGCGTGTAATACACCAGATAATACACCAGCAGATAATACACCCACGGTAAATACACCAGCAGATAACATACTAGCGTGTAATACACCAGATAATACACCAGCAGATAATAAACCAGCAGATAACATACTAGCGTGTAATACACCAGATAATACACCAGCAGATAATAAACCAGCGGTTAATACACCCGCGGTTAATACACCAGCAGATAACACATTAGCGGTCAATACACCAGCAATAATTACCAGGGGAGCTGGGGCACTTGAACCCTCAGCCTCTGCAACAAGCAGCAAACGTGCCATCTCGCGGCCTTTCCACAAAACTACCAAACTCCGCATATGCACTTCACAGTTCAGTGCCAGCCACAAAGACACTCACCTGCCGTTCGTCTAAACCTTCATCATATTTCAATCAAACATCTTTATTTGTGGCTGTTCCTGATCCAGTCATGGAAAATCCCCTGCTTCTATGGCAGGAGCCAGGCCATGCTTGGGTCAACCACTGTTGACTTCCCACTCAGTGGTGCTCATTTTCCGCACACCAAATGGACGATGATGATGATGGGCTGCGCCAATCCACAACTAGGGTTTGAACTTGCACCCTTCGATTTGTTAAACAGATACTCAAATCACGCCACCAATACCCAACAAATACATCGTACCATAAATGTTACTGCATATAGACAGCATGTAACTGCAGCTATCTCACTATGATCAAGTGCTTACCCAACATTCCTGTCTGACGAATACATTTTCAGATCTGGGCCAAGCCAAGCAAAGCCCCAAAGCAGTGTTTACGTGCAGGCATTGCTGAAATGAGCTGATCACGAGGATGTCTCTATCAGCCAGTTATTTAACAATGCTGTTAAATTTTATGTTGTCTGTTTTTTTTCAGAGCCATACAAATCAGAGGTATGAACATATTCATGGAAAAAACCTGTCACACATGCATTATTCTTTCTCTAATGCATTCTCTTTTCATTAATGCATGGCATTGTTTTATTCGGAAATATAATACATGAGTAAACTATCGCGGTAAAACTCTCAAGAGTTAAAAGTGTCATTGCTCAAATGAGCATCATCTTCATGAGCCAATAGTGGAAATTCCACATTTCCACGGCAGGGATCAGTAATACGACTGGCCCAGAGCTAGTGACAGAAATGCAGATGCCATTCTCTCTATCTGAAACACCTCCTGACTTCACGCTAAGTGGAACTCATTTTATCTACCCTGGAGTGACAAATATCTGAAATGACCCACGACTAGGTTTTTTTACCTCATGACCCTATAACCGTAAGACATTACAGTAAAATGTTCCCATCTGATGGATGCATGACAAAAGTGACAAACCTGAAACAGTGGTCTGGAATGTGTTACCATGAATAAAAAGGTAAACGTGCAGCCCTGAAATTCATTGCTGACTCCATTGCTGACTCCATTGCTGACTCCATTGCTGGCGGAAGGGCCTCCACTCCAGGGAGCTCTGGAGATCTCTAGAGCATATTTCGGCCAATAGTTCCACACTGACCAGATGTCTTTGAAAGAGTTAAAATGACCCACACTCTACCCCACTACATGCAACATTGCGGTCGATTTACTGGTGTATACATTTGTTACTGCTGGGTGAACAGAGGCAGGTCAATTAAGAAATGTGCGCATTGCGTCAACTGCTGAGCCTGGAGATTGAACCGGCAATTCGAATATTGCAAGTCCATTGTGCGAACTGGTTGCAAAGCACTATCTTAGCACTTCGTGCTCCCCGTGTTGCAGGCTTGCATTTACGATGACTGCATCACTCAGGCTGGGCAGCACCAGGCATCCAACAAGGAGAGCAGCACTCAGGATTCATCGAGCGACAGCGATATGGATTACATCATTCCAAATGGGGCGAACGCCAACCTCGGCAGCCTCTCTCCTGCCAAAGGTACCATCGTCTGAGATGGCATATTGGGTCAGAGGTCAGAGACACTGAGCTTGCACCGCTGACTTGCTTACCTTTCCTCCAGTTAGCACTCCTCTACCGTTTTTTGCACTCCTCCGTCGTTTTTGTATTGTTTTTTCAACTTTCTGATGCCCGTGCCCCTACTCGACATCTATGAAAAAGAGCTTCATAGCTCATTGGATTAATCCAGGATGAAATAACAAATTCGGATTCTGAAATACAGACATCCGCTTGTGATTACCCTGTCGCGTGTTGATGTTCTTATCCTAGTCATCGTTGTTTGTATAATAAAGCCCTTGCGTTAAATTTGGGTCTGCACTCAATCTGGCTAGATTCCTGCGGAAAATGTAAAAAATATTGGTTTGTTTGTCATGCATTGACCATTTCATGCTGTAACCGGGTTGGTGGGAAAGTGATGCACTCTAGTGTGTCACTGCAGTTTCCTCCGACATTATAAATTGCTAAATGTAGCAAGCTTCGAATCTAGTTTTAGCAAGAACCACTCAAAATGTTTTCGGGTCTCAGTGAGACTTTCCTGTGTCAATAAAGAGGACTAATATTGCTGTACTAGTCTTTTGCCCGTCCAAAGACAGGGTGTATTTCAGTAAATCTGAAACTTGCAAGCGAAAAGCAGACCGCGATGTGATATTCATTGAATCAATTCGTGTGCAATTTGTAAGAGCGTGGTGACACAGACTTAATTAATGTAAAGGTTATAATCCCTTGTTCATCATGACATCCTTTTTACTTCTGTCTCAATAGCGTTACGGAGATCACGTGATATGAGGGTTCTGCCTTTGTAGTGAGGTTTGGAAGCTGACGCTGAGGAGGGGGGGGGGGTGCCTCGTCCCCCCATGTGGAGTGACGTCACCCGCTAATTTATATTAATAGAGGGGAGGTGTCCATTTGGAAGACGTCACGTCTTCATTATTATTAATGTGGGGGGCTGTTCGATGTGGTGATGTTACCTGCTCATGATTATTAATGAGGGGGGGGGGGTGATGCTTGTGGAGTGACGTAACCCGCTCATGATTATTAATGAGGGGGGGGGGGTCCATGTGGAGGACGTCACCTGTTCATGATTATTAATGAGGGGAGCTGGCTGACGTAGAGTGACGTCACACGCAGGACACACGGACATTCTTAGCTCATTATAGTAGTAAATAATAATTAACGGTCAGCCAGAATGTTTTTCTTTATTGTGCTGAAATGCCAAGTAATATATTAATGTGGTATGTTTCCTCACGCAGGATCCCAAAAACCGCGAAGACCGAAGCCTGTTGAACATATGAATGCGGTAAAACTCTTCATCACTTATGTTTTTTTTTACAATTGATATCGATATGTACTCCCATCATCAGTATACGTTGTCCTACCAGGAAAAAGCCATTCAGTGGGGCAGAAACGGCAAATATAATGGAAACCGAGAAAGGGCGGCATCGCCATTTGACAAGTGGAAGGCCTATACGATATCACAAAGGGGAGTAGTGGCACAGTGATTAGCGCACTGCACTATGAACCCGGCGACCGACTTGAGTTCCATTCCCGGCCCCATAGCTGCCATCTGTAGCAAGCATTATCGGAACTGGTCCTCTGTCCTCCTTTGCTCACCTGCACTGAGCAGCGGGGTGAAATATGGTCATAGAACCCCCGTGACCCGCATGGTGTGAGGCATTCATCCAGCAGTGGTTTGACAAAGGGCTGTACATTATACAATATACTCGATGTTACTTTAGTATAATCTGCAAAGGACATGGGTTCCAATCACTGCTCGAGAAATGTTGTTTGTAATACTAGTCATCTCGCACATTTGTCAATTACTAGGTGTTATTGTAGTCGAAATAAGTGCGTATGTATGTTGAACTTCTTTCGCACCGTACTTAACCAACCATGCTAATCGAAGGTGCTAATAATACATACATAGAGGGACTCAGGACACCGACGTCGGCTTTGAGGACATTTATTTTAGCACACCGACTGACAAGCTTCCAGACATCATTTGACTCTTATGGTGGTACCCCGGGGTACAAAATAATACAAAATGGCCGAGGAAATTCAATATTTTATTTCTGGGATACTATGTTTTCAGGGGGTGTACTTAACTCCGCGACTGGGGTACCAATCAATCCGAAATCAGTGCTACTCTGCGATGTCGAAACGCCAAACATTAACATAAAAAATCCGTTATCGAAAAATTTAACGTTTAATAGTGCATCGATTACAGCTCGCCAAGATGAGTCTATTGCCGCATCGCCAACCATAAACAGACTAAAGATGACTGCATCACGGACATTAGTGCAAGAGCCGGGGTACTCTGGTACCCCGGGGTACCGCCATAAGGTTAATTCTCCCAGCTGTCCCCTCTCCCCCTTCTTGACCCTCTCCTTTTATCCCTGACCCCTCCCTCGCAGTCCCCCGTCTTCCTCCACCAATCCCGTCTCTCTGTCTCCCAACCAACTCCTCACTGTCTCCTCCCCCTATTCCACTTTCCTGCTCTTTTGCTTTTGAACCTAGATGACCAATCCTAGCTCAGTATTTCCACTGTTACCTGCCCGGGTTGGGCCCACCCTCTGATGTTGAAAGACTCCTCCCTCTCTCCCTGATCCCAAAATGTAATTCTGTCCAACGATAAACATACTATGTTTTAATAAACAATCAATTGGAAAAATTATGCATTGTTGCGTGTCTAATGAAATTGTTCTTTACTTTCAGTTTGATTATGAGAATGAAGAAGATATTTCACCCCAAAATAGTAAGTGCTACAAATATTGTCATGTGCTTTACGCGATCTAACCAAAACATCTCTATTATGAATGATATTGGTCGCGAAAGCCTATGTGTTAAACATGCGCTTTTTAATGGTTGAAGTTTCTCTTCAGTCTCAGTCATGTGAAAACATACATTCAGCATTTTCCGTGGCCTCAAAGTGCACCTACTCTGGCAAATGAGCTTTGGCGACGTCACTGTCACTTCTTGGCGGTTGTTGTTTTTGTTAATCACGTATTTGCTGTATTCGCTTAGCTGTGGCGGCGACCAGGGGGGTATTGAAGTCTGCGAGAGCCACCCTGATCCCCCGGGGGGATTCCACAAGCAGGGCCGAGACCCCCCCCAGCCCAGTACCACGGCCCTCCCACCTCCAATCCTCGCTCAGCATCAGCTCATGTGGGCCCGGCCCGATGAAGGTGAGGACAGAGACACTGGCATACAGATGAACAGACCGGTGTAGACGAACAGGTAGGTAGACAGGTAGGCAGGTAACCATGTTGATCATTGGACAACAATTCCACGAAGAAGGCGAATCATAGTGATTATCATAAATTTTCATAGTTTTTGGTGGAGCCAACGGTGACCACTACCAACCCTTCTTTAACCCTGTCCCACCTGCTCGCTCCGATGCCAGCGAGAGATTACGCTCACGTCGTCTGTGTTTAGCAGAATTTGAGGATGAAATCTTTTGGTCTCGTGGTTGGCGGGGACCTTGATGGGAGGAATAAATTGGGGGCCCCTCTACAGAGCTCGTCCACACCACCACCTCCCACCCCTCTACTCGTTGTTGCGCAGTGCCCGGTGGGCCCCTCTACCCCATGGGCTCAAGTGCAGCTGCAACGCCTGGACACTCGATATCTCGGCCACCGTACGATGAGCAGAGCTTAGGGGGGGAACCGGGCAGTATGTTGCATTGGTCGTGGAAAAAAAAGTTTCACTTGTGTACAGACAATCCACTGGCTGGACAGAGGCTTTCCCACATTGTCAGTCATGGCAGTTGTTTGAGCATGCTTTGTCACATTGGACGGTGTAGGCTTGTGAAGTAAGACGAAACAATTATACAGATCATCATTTCATTACATTTTTTCAGCGCTCTGCTCTCCCTGAATTTTCCACTTAACCTCATTTTTTTAAACCAAAATTAGCATTTCTGCACTTTTTTTGTACAGCATCTCCTTCAGATGCGGCTGCTTACAGATACTTCATAAGTTATATTGATTTGTATAAACACTCATGACTTTTCTGAATACATCTTAATACATAGAGGACTTGAAGGGCTTGGGGAATCATTGGCGCCTTGCTGCCTTCCAGCATGTATGTGGTTCCTCATTAATTGTGAGATGCATTTTGCATGACTGACGCCATATAAAACTACAATAGACATTATTATTATGATTGCTACTTCATGTCGATACTATTTTTTGTTAATGCAGAATTTGGTTCAAGGGGAGAAGGACTTTCCCAAGGAAACTCCTGGAAAAGGTGATGTTACTGCACAAGTCTCATTGATACAGCTAATGTCCTGTCAGTGTGCCCATTCACATACAGAACACTGCCCTCTATGGAAGATGACAGGGTGCCAAGACAAATTATTAAGGGAGAAACCTAAAGTGAGGTGATGGTGGTGATGGAACTGTAGAATCGCACCTGGGAAGTTGGAAGTCAAATTTTCAACAGCTGATCTGGCAGAAGGAATTAAGTGATGGTAAAGTGTGGAACTGTGGTGGCATCAACAACCCAGCCTTAAACCTGACACCCTAAACTCAATTTTCCCAATCATGACCTCCCCAAAACCTGACTTTCCGAATCCAAATAAATAATGATTGAACTGATTCGCACGATTGGCTACGTACGGTGCGAAAAAAAGTGCATCATACATGCATACATGAATCACCATCCTGAATTGCGACAATTCATTGAATCGTGGGTTGAGGTGGAGGGTGTGGTGAATAATTGGGTTAAGGAGTGGCTCAGTGTCCAACCGGCCAGCAACTTCCACAACACAGCACGAGCTATGTGCTTCCACGGTTTTATAAATACGAAACTCACAAGCATTCCCTTTCTGGAAACAGCATGCTAATTACTTTGTCCGTCTGCCTCTTAAACAAAAACGGAAAACAGAACTCCGTTCACAGAGGTGTTTCTCCGGCGAAATTCACAAGGGCAACTCAGAGAGCCAGAGTGGCCACGGACGAGGACAGCTTCCTCAGTTACCCGTGGCATCCTCATCGTGGCCGCTGCCAGACGCCCGAGGGATTGCCCAGCCCAGGGCCTTCATCCCCTTGCCGCTGCCTCCACTCAGGTGAGCGGTCAGAGTGGACAGGGTGGCTTGGCCGAGATAATGTGGAGTGAGAGGCACTGAGCCGGCATTGCTGGGATCCAGGGATCTTAGCATGGACACGTTTATTTTTTTACTTTTGTCACAGCAATTAAATTTCTTGAGTTGATGATCACTGTCTACTGTACTCTAAAGTTCAAGTACAGTAAGTCCCCGGATTACAGAAGTCCCGACTTACAGAAATCCGACATTACAGAAATGCTCCAATAAATCATGTAAAAATACATGTGGAAATGTTTTCGTTAGTTACGAAAGTGCAAGTAGTGCTGCGCGGTGAGGTTGAGGATGAATACCGTGGAGCGAGGCGAAAATTGTTCAGTTTCCAACATACGGAAAATTCGGGTTATGGATCATTCTACGGAACCTAACCCTCCCGTCAACCGGGAACTGTCTGGAGCATAATTACATTGTATAATTGATATAGTCAAAGCTTCCTGATCCTATTAATCGATCAAGTTCTTCAAATTGACATACATTAGGTGTAGCTTTTTCTGAATTAGCAGCACAATGCTCTGACCGCCAGCGGGCTGCATGTCGGGGCCTCTGTTTATTGGCTTGCTTCTGTACATTCTAAGTACAGTAATCTGATTACCCAATTAAAAGAGAGGAATAATAATGAATTACCAGTAGCTGCCTATGGTAGGGTTGCTCCCTGTCCTGGTTTTCCCACGGGACCCTCTTTGTTGAGATGGCTCTCCTTAAAAACCAGTAAGTCTTGCCTCAAGATTAGAAGTCTCGTTTTTGTCAGTTGCACGATCATACACCGCGAAAGACAAACCTGTATTTGCATGTAGTTATCCTATCATCTGATATCGTGAGATATTCTCTTTTCCTATGATACAGTATGTCCTGAAATTTTTTTTACCTCAGAGGTGGTAATGTAGTAACGTCAACACATTGCATATATGTATGTTGAACTTTTTTTACACCGTACGTAGCCAACCATACTAATCGGAAGTACGGAGGAAGAACAAGAAACTAAACACAAAAAGCATTTCTGAAGAAATTAGTTTTCAATCTAGATTTAAAAGTGTAAAGCTCCAGTGGCTTTCTAATATCGGAAAGAAGAGCGTTCCAGACGGCCGCAGAAGCACATCTGAAAGCGTGCAATGCAGTGACCGTCTTTGTTCGATAACTAGCCACAAGCCACAGCTGCGAGGATGATCGAAGTTGACGTGATGGTTTATGCTTCTTTACGAGATCAGCAATGTATTGTGGTTCATTTGTGGCAAGCACTTTGTGTGTAAGGGGTGCGACCTCATAATGTATTCGTTCGGCAACCAGAAGTCAATGCAGCTCCGCGAGCACTGGATGGACATGGCCTGATCTTACATTACCCGTCACGACACGTGGCCAGAGAATTTTGTACACACTGCAGCTTGGTAATGTTTTTGCCAGACGTTCCGTTGAGTAGTAAGTTGCAATAATCGAGCCTTGTTGATACTATACAGGTGCTGTGTGGATTGTTACATCGCCATCTGTTACACATCTACACCATGCATTGTTCGACAGCAACTTCAGCGCCGGCCTCAGACCGGCGCTCGACAGCGTCGGTGGCAGTGATGTGGCCAAGGGGGTGCCCAGGAACTTCACCGCTCCCAGACTCATTACGGCAGCGGGCGCGCCGACCCCGTCCTCCTCGTGCCCGCATAGCGACGCCGGGATGGGAGGGTGCAGGGTCAGCGCTACCTTACCCTGGCCCACGGCAGCCGACAGTGCCTCGAGTTCATTTAACGTGAGTTAAAGCACAAAGGCGACACAATCCGCAGACTCGGACATCATTAAACATCCACTGCTGGATGAAGGCCTCCCCACACCGAAGCCACCTCTCACACGATCCTGCAATGTAATGATCCACCAAGCACCTGCCGCACACGAGCTATTTTCATTGCTCCTTCTCCTTAGTTGAAATCCTCTTCGATTCATTCCATATCTTGGCTGCAACTTTGTCATAATTATTGACCATTGTTTGGAATGTGCCAGTAAAAAGGAGGTATAACAGGTTAACTGAAACAGCCTAATGATTTGTGTTCTAGTGGTGTCACCTGGAGTGTAGCCTTCCCATAGCATTGCTGCTGCTTTGCCCCAAAATACAATGGCATTCCACCACAGGGAATTCCGATCGATCATGCGATATAGAATTGAGTGCTGTTGCAATGGCTCATGTACTATGCTATGAACCCGGCGACCTGAGTTAGATTTATGACCACGGCTACAATCAGTGGTAAGTGATATCTCACTAGTCCTAGGGCTCATCCTTTACCAACCCACACTTACTAATCGGGGTAAATATGACGAAACAACCCCCATAACTGACATGAAGTGGGGAGGCCTTCATCCAACAGTGAATTTACAAAGAGGCTGGAATATTAATTCTAGATTTGAAGTTTTCGTGACTGCAAGGATCCATACTCTTTGGTTTTTTCGGTAAAGTCACGTAGGTAAATTTTTTTTAAATAAATAAATTTAATCATGACGTTTCGGAAGCAACACAAGCAACCATCATCAGGTGTTGACTGCTCCAGCAAAATTACTGCAGCGTATGAAGAGAGTTATTAAGAGACAACGTGTTTATATAGGGTGTTAGGGGGGGAGGAGTCAAGGGGTCGGGGGGGGGGGCATGTGGCAGGCCGTGTGACGTCGCGGGCGGTTGGGCAGGGGATAAGCATGAGTTAAGCTGATAGATAACATCTGTTCTTTCGTGATGTCAGGGGAGGGGAGTTTGTGCATGAGTGCAGTGCCTGTACGACGAAAGATGGTGGTGTATCAGGCTGGGAGTAAAAAACTAGAAATATGGATATGGATGTAAAATTATAAGGCAACTAAAGTTTGACTTGGTTGGTGTTTATATAGGGTGTTAGGCTGGAATATTTTCAACATATATTAATTACCAAACAATTGAACATATCAATGATCATTGTATTGTTAATATGAACGACTGTCGATGATGCACGTGTGCAGGATCTGCAAACCAAGAAGTGGTACGCTGGCAAATGTGACAGTCGTTTGGCTAAGAAAGTCGTGCAGTCCTACAACAAGGTAAGAGAGTGTTCAAGGATAACGTGTCTTGTGCCAAAACTTGTTTCGATCATCGGTCAAATGGAGGAATGTTAAATTGTGGGCAACACATTTTTCAAACCTGAGGGATGTTAAAAGTATGGAATGCTAAATAGCACTTGTTTTGTCACTTGACAGAAAATTTAATTTCATTGTACAGGTACTCCTTGACATACGCGATAGATGCGTTCCTGAAAAATCGCGTGTATCTCAAAATCGCATTTTTGTCAAAAACAATTTCCCCATATGAAATAATGATAAAGGAGGGGGTTAGGGGATTTCACTCACACTCGCAGACAGGATCACCAATATTATCCTCGCATATATGAATAGGCCTATTGCCAGAGACGCTCCCCTTTTACTGGTAGGAACCTCCTGGTTACACCAGCCCACACGGGATTATTGTGTCCGTCCGTCGTGCAGGGAGGGGCTGGGTGGGGAGGGATGGGGCTGGATGGGGAGGGGAGGGTGGGGAGGGGCTGGGTGGGGAGGGTGGGGCTGGATGGGGAGGGGAGGGTGGGGAGGGGCTGGGTGGGGAGGGTGGGGCTGGGTGGGGGGTGGGAGGGGTGGGGCTGGGTGGGTAGGGGCTGGTCACCCCGTGGTGCCCTTATAAAACTCAACGTTTAACCTACTCACGCCGGCTTGTGCCCGCCCTCACAGTCGGGCATATTTGCGGAATACACCACGCCGCCGTTGACCCTGGCCATTGACCGAGCAACCCAACGTTCCTACCAGCTCCCTACGCAGGAATGTGTTATATTTCCCTCTCGGTCCTTAATTCTTAACTACCTGTGTTCTCTTGCTACAGCACCCTCTCATTAATTATCCCTTCACTACCTGTGCCCCTTCCTCTCCAAATGTTAGACATCCGGCCACCTGTGTTCTTAATGATCCCTTCACAACCTGTTCTCTTTGTAATTTCTCTCAGCACCCCGTGTGTTCATTTTTTATTCTATAAACCTTTAGTAGCTCCGTGTAACGTTTCTTCTCAATTTAGTCCCCTACGCTGTGTAACGACATGGGAGTTGTGTTGTGGAAACAACGGGAAGGGCGCTGGTGTACACACGACGAGATGTTGTACCGCATAGCACACTAGTTATCATACGACACTGGCTGCTGGCAACGCCATGGGGTTGCGGTTCCAGGCTAGGGTGGCGTATGTCGCATTGCGGGTGACGTTATTCCGAAAATGACCTCATGTATGTCAATAAAAGTTCTAAATTTCAAGCACGCGTTATACCAAAATGGCGTACCACGAAAGCGCACAAACCGAGGGTAGCCTGTATTCAATTTGATAGGGGGGAGGGGATGGTGGAGTGGTGGTGCGGTGCTTATCGAACTGCGCGATATATCCGTTACTTTGATACCTCGCCACTGCGAACATCGGTGGTTATTGATGTCTGAACTGAGAGTCCACGGCTTTTGCTTCAGGACGGCGCATTCCTGGTGCGACAGAGCTCGGGGGACACGGTGACGCAGCCCTACACGCTGGTGGTTCACTACGGTGGCAGCATCTACAACTTACGCCTGTACTGGGACCCCATCTCCACAAAGTTCTACCTCAACAAGGAGGTGCGGGCGCCGCCATCCCCCCCCCCCCTACCACCAGCAGAGCCTCGTGACGTCGTGCCAGCAGGGGACGGCCCTGGAAGATAACACCACAGAGCCAATCGATTGGCGTCTCTTGACTATTGCTTGTCGACACCCCTTTGATGTAACCTAGCAGTAGTGTATTTTACTTTTTTTTTACTGTATCAGGTAAGGCCCACTGAGCTATATAGCTCAAAGAAGTAGCGTATCATGTGGAAATGTATAGCAGCTAAATATTCTAAAAGCATGTTAATAAATCTGCAGGGAAAACCGGAGGACCCGGAGAAAAATCCACGCAAACACAGGGAAAGACATGCAATCTCCAAATATAGAGGTGTCCGGGTTGAGATGGAACCCACAACCTCCAGCGTACCAGGCGAGGGAGATAAAATCTTGCCACGCGGCACCCCTTTTTGCCGTTTGTTGCAGAGGTTCATATCAACAAACTGCCCTCATTATTACCGCGGGTCCAAGTTTACCAAATTCGAAAATGGCCCGCAAATTTATCATTTGGGATTCTACTGGCAAACTAATGCCCAGGTCACTCTTGAAAGTGAGACTACCCTGGTCTCTTGAGTTCTCACCTGGTTAAACAATGAAATAAAGAGCCGTTCTCTGTAGGTCAGTCATCCAATATGCTCATACATGTAATCCCTCAGAACTGGGAAGTGTTGAATTCAGTTAACAATTAATTTACAGCACCTTTGTAAATCCCCCGCTTCACCCACCAAAATATGATGATGTTTGATTGTCCTCACAATGGACTTCCCCCATCATAGGAATGTGAAATTTCCACCACAAACTCAGTTCTGTAAACACGACATGAGCGCCGCCTCATTCTTGATTTAATATAGAAGTACTTTCAAACTAATTTCCATTTTTTTGTCCACTCAGTGTGACTGTCTACTCAAATCACGCATGATTTTAACCCATGAACCTCGAGCTTTAAGAAAATTGTTATTCATATGATCAATAGTTACATGCCTAAAAGTGGCTTGCTTTAATTATTGAGCAAGCACACTGTAACACGGGACGGCGGTGTGTGTGTGGATGTGTGTCTCATGGCCGCACGTGTCACTTGTCTCCTTCTAGCACAGCTTCATGACGGTGGTGGATCTGGTTGAACACTACCAGCAGAAGCCGCTGTATCTCAAAACCGAGTCCTCTTCTGCCACACAGCTGGCAAGCACCTGGCTGCGATACCCCGTCTGCATTTGAGCGCCACAACACTGGGCTGCACTTGAGTGTGCAAGTGTATATCCCTGTGGCAGAGAGACAGGAAGCTCCCATTCTGCAAGCCGTGATGTTTTTGTGGTGAAAATAAGACATGGGTTTACTAGCGTAAGATCCAGCATGTGAGATGTAGTGAGGATTTTGACAGGTAGGAAGGAAGCAACATGCCATGGAGAAATTTGCTTCTGAAGGTATTTTCCAGGTGAAATATTTAGCAAAGAAAAAATGCAGCTTAATGCATTGAGGCCAGAAAGTGTTTTGGACCACCATTTACTGTATATGTGTATATATATACAGTATTATACCCAGTCACGTAATGCCGTGTTCATCTTTCTGCTGTGATGCAGGGCCATTGCCAGAAATGCCGGCTTTCGTGTATTTTTCTTGTTTAGGGAAGTGTTATGAAAGATAAAATAACCAGGCAAAACGCCTTCTTCACGGAGCAAACTCTGCACTGGCTTTGACATTTACTGTCATAAGGCTTGCTTGAAGCAATGCTGGTGAACTGCAAGATGTTTATAGGCAAGGACCCTCTCTGTTAGATATATTGGTCCTAGTTTGACGCAAGCTGTTATTGAAGAATGTTTGGAGTTTTTGTTTCTTATGATTGTGCACAAAATGTTGTATTTAGAATTCTTAAACTCAGATTTGGGAGGTCGCGAGTTCAAATCCTGGACAGGAGCTGCCTAAGCTCATCATCTGCCCAGGGCCAATAAAATAAGTTCTACTGTGGAGAGTCAATAGTGGTTATTCTGTGGAGAGATTGGCTTTCGCCATAGAAACGTGTAATTTCCACCAATCGCTTAGGGCTGCCAACTCACTGTCCTATTGCGCATTTGAAGAGGGAAACACTTGACATTTTATAATTTAAATATATTTAAATTAAGTGCTTATGAAAAATAACAGTTGCAAGCAATAATGAGGTTTGTTCAGTCGAATCAATGCCTTGATACATCATGACCTCTTGCCCTCTATTTGCATTATAATAAAGGATATGATAATGTTTAACATGTAGTCTTTCGCGACAAATATTATCCATAAGAGAGGTGTTTTGGGTAAGATTGCGTAAATATAAATGTGTCGTTAAACCCGCCACCACCTATCACAGCCAATTAGCAAAGTTTGTCACGTAAACAAAACATGCCAATTCGTTCCTAGTTCAGCACACCGGTGTGTTGGAGAGTAAACCCACAACATTTACAATTCGCGTACAACTTTTTGCCAGTAATTACAACTAGCATCATCAGGCTGTCTGCCTGATGGCTGTCCTGCCTGATGGCTAATAATAATAATAATGGATGAACGTGCTAATTTAGCCCAAGCTAATTCAGCAAACACACTTGACAAACACAACATGGTTGTATACCCCCTATCAGTGTTTGTGACATTTTTCTTGACGTACAGAAAAGCTTCAAGCAATGCACTGGTTGGCTTGTGTGTTGACAAAATTAGCAAAGGAGTCCAACGTTTGTACACCTTGAGATGTGTCCTTTAAAAACAATGAGCACGCACACACAGTTGCATGTGACTAGATACACGTGGCAGTGAAGTGTACCGATTATGGTTAAGTTCATTTCTGTTAAAGCATTACATATGGTTGTATTTTTTTTTTATCATTTGGGACATGGGTGGTGATAATGGGGATAATGACAGTGCAATTTTGCCATTTCACCGTGTTTGTGCATTCATGGCCTTAACCCTGTGGTTCAAGAGGGTTTGTGGTACTTTATCTAACCGGGCGGTAAACCAATGACACGCATAGTCCAAGGGACACTAAGTTATGCAGTGGGTTATTGTTTCCAATGCGATGATGTGGTCAGAGCAGTCGTCTGGCAATGAGAAATCACAGGTTCAAATCGTTCTTGAAGCACACTCGGCCCATCAGCCCTCTCCTGGGTCGCGTACCATCCTAACGCGTGCGTGATAACGCCAACCCCTGACGATGCCTACAGTAGCGCGTGGTGAAAGTTTAAAAGAATAAAATGCTCAATTTTCAGCCCGACTTGGCAAACCACTCTTGGAATCAAATGAGTACCACTTAGTCGAAAGTTAGCAGTGTGTGTCCTGTGGGTATACTGAGCTCCAGCACGGAACTGAAATGTATTGACTGGCTTAGACAATTTTGCTTTTGACCTGGAGACACATGGGGTCAGATTATTTTATTAATGAAACGGCCGAAAGATCGCTGTGGTGATTTGTCCCGTTGGTGCTATTAATGAAATTTATACATTTGTGCTAGACATCAGATAAAAATCAGCATTTGTCAAGATGAGAATCCTGCCCTTTAACTGCATTCCATGTAAGAGAAAAATATTGTATCAGCCTCCACTCACCATCTCTACCGTCACAGTTAAGATGAATTCACAAGTTAAAAAACGTAGCCATTTATATTTACAAAGTGTATTCAAATGGACAATTTTATTAATATTGTTATAGAAACTATTCGATTTTTTTTAAGCTTGCTTAATTGTTTTGCATTTACCATTAATATTTCATTCGGACTTTTCCCAGTTCTGCTTTTGTAAACGTGCATATGTTAGTTTCATGTAAGTTATTTTCTTTTTTAAGGAATGTGACATAAAATATACCATTTAATTCCTGAATTGTATTGAACGTGTGATATTTGCATCTGCTCTCTTTTTAAAACAGTCAAACAATGCTACGATCCATCTCTCATGCACCTGAACTGATCTCGACTCCACAGTGGCCGTCTTCTCGAGCGGATTCCTTCTTTGGATGCCAATTCGTAACCAGCCGTGTCCATTGGCCATCATCCATTTCTCATCCCTTGCAGCTCACCGACACTTCTAAACATTCAATATGAGACCTCTGCATTGTGTTCATTTGTACTCCAAAAACAAATATTCACTTAGAAAAATCCACAAAAGCCAACCTATAATCTCAGATCACACCCATCCTTTGAGCCACCCATCATGCACACCACAATTGGATTCCAATTCACATTTGCCGATAATGCGTAACCGACACAGGACAAACACGCAGGCAGCTGTGAAATTAGCTGCCAGGCACTTGCAGCGATAAATCAGCCTCCGAACCTTCCCCCTCCACGTATTGCACTCGAATTTACAGTAGGGGCTGTCCGCTATCTTTATCAACTTACAACGCGGTTATGGGTAGTGCAAAGGCTGGATGCGTGTTGCCTTATCACAGAACGTCCCCCATGATTGCTGTTGCGATGGAGTGACTTAAGGGGTGGGGGGGGGGGTCTGGCAAGTGTTCCGCTGTGGCCTGTCGTCTCTTATTTTTCTCAATTATTCGTGCCTCACTGGACTGTGCCACCACTGACAACTCGGTTAAACTTTGTGCTGATCCTAACACTAATGTGTTTTCAGCAACAACACCTTATCGGCACTTGTTAATGATGCGCGGCGGCAGTACAGCAAGTGGGTTGGTGATAACGTTGATATAACTCCCAAACATGCTTACCTCAGGGGTAATCAAGAGGTGATAATAGATAAAGTTGGTTTCCAATAACCCAGACGCGTGGACCTTTGAGTGGGATGTATTTCTTTTTGCAGCTCGGTTTTAGGAGTCGCATCGTAGAGGATTTTCCAAACATCCCAATACAGGACCCCCCCATATAAAATAGCATTGAAAATCATTTGAGGCTTTTCTGGATTGATATATATATCATTTTATAAAAATACATGTACAAAATCAAGCCATACCTGGTGAAATAAATTGTAAAACAGCTGGCAGACGAATATTTTTTTTCTAGGCAAGGAATACAGACCCTTGTCTGTTTACGCACAAATAAACCCCTAAGCTTGTAGCGCACTGCAAAATTGCATTGTCTCATCATCGCACGCGTTGTATCGTTGCATGCGTTTTATAATTTTATGTCCACGGAACCTCACTAATTAGTACAGCAAAATTACCTCACTCAGGATGGTCTCGTAATCAAATGGAACTCTTTATTATCAACTTTAAGTGCGACCATGAACGGAACAAAATGAAGGTAAGCAGCAACCAGTGTTTCCAGCAGCGCACTCAACAATGCCCGAGCCATGACTCGCATCGTCATTACATGGTGCGTCATGTGGAAAGGCTATATGGAGTTGCCTGCGTAATTGGCTGTTGTCCTTTAGCCATGCGAGAGTTCATTGCTATTTACAATTTACAAGGGAGAACCTGGCTATCCCATGGAAGTGTGTAATTTCCCAAACTGGCTTAGGACCACTAGTGACGATGAGCTCTGCTCCAAGTTTGTGGGAGCAGGGAGTTACTTTGACTTTGCATCGTTAGACAGGAGAGCATTCAACCGGGTGGTGCCTTGATTAGATCACTCATCTCGCTATCAGAAGGATTTGTGTACGAATATGGTCAGGGATCGATTGATTTCATCATCCGCCTGGGTTTGATAAAATAAGCAAAACTTTGTGAGAAGTCAATCAGGGATGCTTTACAGGCAGAATCGTCTATGCCAAAGCAGTGTGGAATTTCAACCCAAGCCTCAATTACCCAGTGCAGATGCTTGTTTTTAGATGGGAATAAACAACTAATATAGAGGAACTAATAATGAGGAACAATTCAGGGCCACTAGATCTTAAACAACGTATTTCTAGTAAACAGAGCAATGTGAGTGTTTCATTTTCAGTTTAAAATCAAACACTGCTCTTGGAATCATGTACATGACAACTTGAGTTTGCGTGCAGCTTGTTGTGGCCAATAGTGTCGCACAGTTGTTTATTATTTAGTCTCAATCGAGTTTATAGGAGGATAACTATCGGTGGCGTAATAGTTTGTGCACTGCAATTTGAACCCGATAAATTGAGTTAATTTCACAGTCACAGCTGACATCAGTGGTGAGTTAATTCTGAACCGGTTATACCCGCCCCTCTTTACCATAACGAACTGACCAGCATGGTGAAGTATGGTCAAACAACCTCGATGATAAAAAGGCAAACAGAGGCTTTCACCCAGCAGTAGATTGACAAAAGGCTGCATATTTTATATGTTAATGTTATTATGTCAAAATATAAAACTTCAAGGGGGTGTCTTATTCCCACCGTGAAAATTAGGTTTTCCATCAATGGGCTCAGGGCCACCAGTGGCGATTAGCATCATCCCATAGTTCTCTGGTGCAGAGAGACGCTTTGACTGGATTTATCCTCGTAGATACGTATTGTTATACACTATTCACTGTGACCGAGAGCTTGACTCTAAAGCGAAAGGTTACAAGTTAAAATTCCGCTCTGGGTCCGTTACTTTACGCGAAGTCAAGCGGTGACATCTCCGTGTAGGCTCGCTTCTACCGGAGGAATGCTGAGAATTTCCACCACCGGGTTCAAGGCCACGGATGGATATGACCAATGTCACGTTGCTCTGTAGATTTTTGTTAGTTTAGCTCTTCAATGTAAACCCGCCAAATCACCAAAGTGGATGTGCTTGGATGATAACCACCATGTATAAAAATACAGGTGTGAGAGGCGTTGCAGACAGTAGAGGGCAGTGCAGCAAAATCCAATGTTGCTAAAACTAAACTATCTTTATTCAACTAAACTTTTATTTTTACCAGGTAAGGCCCACTGAGTTATATAGTGGTTCTTTTTCAAAAGCGTAGTGGTCACAGATGATAGCTCTAAACGCATGTTTAGCAATGTGGAGGGAAAAACCTGACGACCCAGATAAAAACAAACGCGACAACAGGGATTGAACCCACGACCCCTGCATAACAGTCCAGGTAGTTAACATCTCGCCGCCGTGGCGTCCCACAGTGGTGAGATGTTACGTATGGTCAAATATCCCTCATGGCTCGCAAAGCATGGAAAGGCACTCATCCAGCAGTGGGTTGACAAAACAAATTATACCTGTATATAGACCTGAATATAGATGAGTTCTGTAAATCTGACTTCTGTAAATGTGACTGCTTAGCAACGCAAACGAGACCTTCGTTTTAATGTGGGGCGCCAGTCACTGGGGTTCATTGACTGTGACCTTTTGCAACAACGAAAGACCTCGCAACATTTGATCGATGGCTGCTGGGGCAAAGAGCAAAGTTTCACTTCGTGTGTTGGCATGTGGCTAACTGCTGGAATGCGGAAAGCGGGTCTCAGTGGCCTGACATCCTTTAAAGGGATGCCCGCTCCCATCCCTTGCCTGCTTGCTGTCTACACCCTGCAACACACACAAGCCACGCAGTGCAGGTATGTCTGTCCAGTGCAGGTATGTCTGTTCAGTGCAGGTATGTCTGTCCAGTGCAGGTATGTCTGTCCAGTGCTGAGTGGATGTCATTACGTTGAATTATCAAGGCAATGTGACAATTACTCAAAGTTAAGAGACCGTGATTGCCACCGTTGGGAGGTTGACTTCCGAAAATGCGATGTAATGTGGATTTATATTTATTTTAAATGTGAATATCTGTGTTTTATGGTGGGGCATTTAGTGACAGGTCTTTATATCAGTCTATAGGTCTCTCTGTGGGTCTATACTTTACAATGCAACGCAATGTGGATGTATACAATATCTAAGTCTAAATATAACTATATTTTAACAGGTAACGCCCACTGAGCTATGTAGCTTTTTTTCAGAAGTGACATGGCCACAAATTATAGCTCAACGAAGTGGTTTATCATGTGGAAATATATTGCAGCCAAATACTCTAAACGCATGTTTCTAAATTTGAAGGTAAATATCGGATCTGCAGTCACTGTACAGAAGCAGTGGGAATATTTATTGTGCATAAAATAAGTAGTTATAGGCTGAGAAACAAAGTAAAGGTATTGAGCTTAGACTTGAATAGAGGCACTCACTCAAAGGCACGGTTGGCTGGGTGAAGGGTCCCTCACACAAAGTGGATAGCAGTTACCTGATCAGTATGATTATTGATTATATGGGGGAATAAAAACAATATTTCAGCAACACCTCTTCATGACATAATTCGTAAGTAATATATTTCGATTTAAAGCTTTCGTGACTGCAGGGATTCATCTTCTTGGTTCTTTCGGTAAAGTCACGTAGAGACGAAAGACGCTTTCCGACAGACCTGTTTTTCACCTGAGGACGGCTGCTTGCGTTGTCGCCGAAACGTCGTAAGAATTGTATTTTATAATGTTTATTTTTATTATTTCATTATTTCCCTTCTACGTGACTTTACCGAAAGAACCAAGAAGATGAAGTCATATATTAACACTATATTTGAATCTACAAATAAAAAAAGTCCAACAGGTTTGATAAAAATAAATGAGTACCACTTTAGCGAGATCGACTGCCATGGCAGGAATGTGGCATTTGTACGGCTGATTCTTTGCCGCTAGTAGAGATGATCACTGCCACATGCTCGTTCGGGTGGGGAGATACGTTTGTGCACTTGCTTGGATGCCTGCAGACCTGGACATGTGGCATTAATGTGGCAATAATCGTTTGACATCAAAGTCTAGATTTTGATGGCTTCAGACCTATCTGATAAAATATAATAAATAACTTTACCAGATTAGAATGCACAAATGAATGATTGTGTATGTCAGGGTTTACTTTCTGTTTTGTTTTATATACAAGAGGTGGAGTGATCGAGTGTTTAAAATAGGGAAAATGTCAAAACTGGGTGGTTTTTAACTTTTGCCGACAAAACTGGATCCCAAATGTCAAAACTGGGTGCACCCTGGGTGGCCAAAAACTTGAGTTTTGGACACTCAGGGTGCACCCAGTTTTGACATTTGTCAAATACACTTGATAATTGTATACTAGCACAGTGTGCCAGCACCCCATTCATCCAAACACTTGGTATTTGTATACTGGCACACTGTGCCAGCACCCCATTCATCTAAACACTTGGTATTAGTATGCTGGCACAGTGTGCCAGCACCATATAACTACACACACTTGCCGCCCGAAGAAGCGTCGGATTCGCAACCGTGGCGAAGGTGGCCCATTGGGCCTCACGCGGTGCTCCTTCTGTCGCGCCAAGGGCCACAACAAGCGCTCTTGCCCGTCGAAGTAGTTATATATGTGTAGGGGTGTTAAAGAGAGGGCCCGTTATGCATGGCAGTCTATGGGAAACAAACACAGTGGGCGGGGCTACGTGTGTGCACGGGGAGATGCCCTCTGCGACGTCCGAGCCAGACACCCTGGGGGGGGCTGGTTCGGCGTTATGATCCCCCGGGGCCCCACCCCTCAAGGAGGGGTTGGGTATAAAAGGGGACGTTATAGGGGCTCGAGTCAGTTATGTTAAAAGCTAACCAGAGAAGACTGAAGACGTCTTAGATAGAGCCCTGGACTCCCCTCGTTCGATGTCCTTATCAGGGCCGAACAGGACTGAGCCAGCGGCGTGGTCCCGAGAGCCAGAGCCGGTGCTCTTCTAAGAGCTGGTCTGGGACTCCGGGTACCGGGCCCGACTTACCAGTGTCGGGCCAAATAGCCTCCCCTAGCCCATTAGTGGAGGACTGAGAGGCAGGCTAGGATTAGCTAGGAAGTGTATCCTTAGCTAGTCGGGTGAGGGGGCCGATACCCCCTCCAGTGCTGTATGCCACGAACGAGTTGTGTAAAATAAATATACGTGTGCCTCCACCTCGGTGTCAAGTGTCTTCACCGGTACTTCAACTGGTGTCAGAAGTAATTCGAACATGGACACGCGGAAGACAGCGCGGGCCAAAGTACCGCGGGAGGAAGACACTGCCGAGATCGTCGAGCCCGACACGGCTACACAGGACATGGTGCAGCCGGGGCCTGATGCCTCCTTACCGGGGCATCGGAGTGAAGAAGGACCACAGCCAGACGCGTTGCGGCTGGCTCACGGGAGGCTGGCGGAGCTGCTGTATGCCGCTGCCGCCACGCTGGAGACCATCACGCGGCTGGGGGCCGGTGATTCAACACGGGGCGAGGCGGGCCAACGACCAGAGCGCCTTCCCGCCATTTCGGAGCAGTCCGAGTTTGAAACTCCCGCCATCGACGCTGCAGCTGTTCGGGGCGTGGCCAGCCTACACATCCGCTCCGACATCGCCGTCGCTGAAGCTGCGACGTCATCACAACCGCGACAGGCGATCCCATCGGCCGCTCGCACCGACGCACAGCCGAGTGGAGGTGACATCTGCCCGCGGGAATCTACAACGACCGCTGCGCTCCATCAGAGGCTGCCCCCGCTGAAGGAGTTCATCGGTGCGGAGGGGGACTGGGCCGGTTTTCGCAGACGTTTCCTCGCCCATCAGGAGATGGCGAAGTGGTCCGATGAGGAGGCTCTCTGCGCGCTGCCGGCGCTCCTCGACGGCGACGCGCTCGCCGCCCTCACATCGGCGCCAAGAGAGAGGCGGGCTACGTTACCGATGGCGCTGCAGCTGCTGGGAGGGGTCTATGGACCATCGGCTGAATGCAGACAGCAATTCTACGACCGCAAGCGGGGTGAGAAGGAGTCGCCCCTGGCGTATCGAACGAGCCTCCTGGCGATGGCTAAGTCGGCCTTCCCCCGTATGGACGACGACGGCATCGACGCTATGGTGACGGAGAAAATACTCCTCCTGGCTGACGACCTTGACATCGCTGTGGTCGCGCAGGAGGACGCAGAGATGACATCGCTCCAGGCGGCAAGGCTCCTCCACGCCAACCTCCTGTCGCTCCGGCGAAAAGCCAGCAGGGCATCGGCGGGGCGTGCGGTGGCTGCAGCCACCCTTCCGACGGAGGAACTCTACGCCGTCGACCACCGACGGCAACAGGCGACGGGAGCACGGCCGGGCCAGGACGGGTCGGGCCGTTCCGGCCATCCGTCACCTCCGACGCCGCTCCCGCGGTGTTTTAACTGCGGCGTCCGGGGCCACGTCGCCTCGGGGTGCCGCTCTCCTCGTCAGCGCGGGACGACACCTCAACGGGACGACGGGCCTCATCTCAAGCTCCACCATCATAAACCGGCGAGTCGCGGCACCCCACACGTTTGGCCCACACACACACCCGTCACGCACTCAAACACCGCAACGAGAGGGGGGCCGGTATCGCGCACCATCGCACCATCACGCACCACCCCGGGTACTTATATCGAACCCGGCCAGTGGTCCGTGCTGGCCGATCGTGTGGTAGCCGCATCGTCGGGGTCGTCGGCCGTTGTGGGGTACATCGACGGGGTTGAAGTGCGCATCCTGGTCGATACGGGAGCATCGGCGACTATTATTTCGGAATTGATTTACAATATTCTCCCTGTCCGGAGTCGTCCTTTGATGCCTGTTAACATACCATTCTATGCGGCTAACGGGGGCTCACTTGGCATCATCGGACAAATTCGTGCCCAAATTTGTATTGGGGAAATTAAATTGTCTGGGCCGATTTTTGTTTCCTCCTCGCTGGCGGTTCCGTGCCTGCTGGGGACGGACTTCCTGGCCAAAATGCCGATTAGGATATTGATCGACCAGGGATGTATAGAGCTTCCGTCGGGCAGACGCATGGCGTTTCTGCCATCACCGGTTGCGACTCGGACGGCGTGCGCGACGGTGCCGGCGTTCGTAGAGAGAACGGTGCGCGTCCCCCCGGGGGCGCAAATGTTGATACCTTTGAAACTTCGGCGGCCCTTCGCTAAGGGTATTGGGGCCCAAGGGGTTCTGTTGGGGCCGTCTAGGGCCGGGGTTAGTGGACCTCATTTACTTCCAGGCCCAGACCATAGTAAGAGGGGACGGTGAACCCTTCATCGCGGTCCTCAATGTGGGCTCGCAGACGGTGGTGGTCCCACAGGGGACCGTGCTTGCTCACGCAACGCCGGTGCCTTGTGAGGAACCCGTCGTAAATCACGCCAGCACTGTCCCTGCGTCGCGACCGCATTCGGACAACGATGAAGGGTGGCTCGATGCGCTTTGTGCGGGATCGACGGACCTGTCAGATTCAGAGCGTCAACAACTTAAAACACTACTGCGGGAATTTTCCGACGTTTTTAGCCGGAATAAATACGATTTGGGTTGTACTCACCTGCTGCGTCACCATATTGACACGGGTGACAGCGCGCCAATTCGACAAAATCCGTTTCGGTTGAGTCCCGCCGAAAAGGACCATGTCAAATCGGCTGTTGATGACATGTTAGCCGCCGACATCATTTCTCCTTCCACCAGCCCTTGGGGAGCGCCGATCGTCCTGGTTAAAAAGCAGGATGGTTCGTTGCGGTTTTGCGTTGACTTCCGGCGTCTTAACAAAATTTCGGTTGCCGACGCATACCCGCTCCCTCGGATGAATGAATCGCTGGACGCCTTGGCGGGAGCGCGATTCTTTTCCACACTAGATTTACTTTCGGGATTCTGGCAGCTTCCTCTGGACGATGATTCTAAGCCTAAAACTGCTTTCCGTACACCGCACGGCCTGTTCCAATTCAACCGGTTGCCGATGGGCTTACACTCAGCGCCGGCAACTTTCCAGCGTTTGATGGAATTGGTTTTGGCTGGATTGCAATGGGAGTCGTGCCTCATTTATTTGGATGACGTTATCGTCTTTAGTAAAACTTTTGACGAACATCTCCAGAGGTTGCGGGCGGTTTTCCTAAAGATGCGGGCTGCTAATTTGAAATTCAAGCCCCAAAAATGCCATTTGTTGCGCGATTCAGTGCGTTATTTGGGGCACATCGTGGGACGCTCAGGTATTGCTACCGATCCCGCCAAAACGCAGTGTGTCAGCTCCTGGCCGACTCCCACCTCGGTGGGAGAGGTCAGGAGTTTCATTGGGTTTGCGTCGTATTATCGACGGTTTGTTGCTGATTTTGCGACAATTGCAAAACCCCTGCACGCTTTAACATCTAAAGGGGTTCGGTTCCACTGGGGTCAAGAGGAGGAGGCTGCTTTCTGCTCCCTTCGGGACGCCCTGGTAAAAGCCCCTCCCTTGATCTACCCAGATTTTTCTAAGCCCTTTTTGCTCGACACCGATGCGAGCAACACGGGTATTGGGGGTGTGCTTTCCCAGGTGGTTGATGGCGTGGAACGGGTGGTCGCGTATGGTAGTCGGGTGTTGTCTCCTGCGGAGCAAAGATATTGTGTCACCCGTAGGGAGCTGTTGGCAATTGTTTACTTCATCCAACAGTATCGCCCATATCTGTACGGTCGGCATTTCACCGTCCGCACAGATCATGCGGCACTACAGTATGCCCTGCGAGTTCAACAACCATCGGGACAGTTGTCTCGATGGTTGGAGGTTCTCCAGGACTTTGATTTTGAAACCACCTACCGTAAGGGCGTTCGCCATACCAACGCGGACGCTCTGTCGCGCATGCCAACCACCTCGGAATGTGCATGCCTCCTGGGGTCGGGACGTTGCAGGCCTTCAGGGGACGCATCGGTTCCGATCTTGGCAGCCACCGACGACGACGAACCCCTGCCTAATAATTCGATCGAACAACAGGGAAGAGATTCCCTGTTGGGGTTGCCCGTCACTGAATGGGGGCGCCTCCAAATGGAGGATACCTCCCTCCTCGGGTGGCGTCGTCGCGTCGGGGGTGCTGGGCGGGTGAAAGGTGATTCAGATGCATGGGAAATGGTGCAAGGTCTGCTGATGCATTGGGACGGCAAATCCCAGCGACATCGGCTGGTGGTCCCCTCTGAGTTGCGAGGCAAGGTGGTGTGGGCCGCGCATGAGCGCCTATTACACCTGGGGACCCAAAAGACTCTTGCACTGCTACAACTTGATTTTTTTTGGCCTGGTATGATGAGGGATGTTGGGGATCTATTGGGATCATGTCCTCGGTGTGCGCAACGGAAACCGCCGGCGCGGGAGTCTAACCCGCCCTTGCAATCGATCAAGGTATCCAGAATAAATGAGCTTGTCGCGCTGGACATTTTGGGCCCATTTCCCGCCACCCCCAGGGGCAATAGGTATTTGTTGACAGGTGTCGAGTATTTTACGCGCTGGCCCATGGCCTGGCCCCTTGCCAACCAGTCGGCAGCAGCCATCGTGGAGGCCTTTGTTCAGGGATACGTCCTGGACAAAGGTGCTCCGGAGCGGCTGCTGACCGACCAGGGCAGAAATTTTTCCAGTAAATTACTTAAACAAGTCTGTGACCTCTTAGGCACGAAGAAAATTCGTACCTCCCCGTATCACCCGCAGACTGACAGAATGGTCGAGCGCCTGCATCGCACCATTTCGTCAATGATGTCACAGCAGGTCTCAGATTCGCAGACTGACTGGGACCTGCATATTCAAGGGGTCTTGGCGGCATACCGGATGGCACCCCATGCAGCTACGGGATTTTCCCCCTTTTACCTCATGTACGGTCGCGAACCCGACCCGCCTGTTCGCGCCCAGCTGCAGATCGCCGACCCGCAAGGAAAAACTAAATTGGCTGACCACGTCAAATTTAATCTGGCCAAATTAACAGAGGCGCGGGATGCTGCTATGTTGAACTCGGAACTCCGTCAAAAGGCGAATGAGTGCCTCAGGCTGGGTCGGGCGCACGTGATACAGTGGAAGCCGGGGGACAAGGCATGGTTGACTGTCCCCAAGTGCCCCTGGCTACCTCCCCTAAGCTAGTGCGGCCGTGGCGGGGCCCTGTGGAGGTGTTCGAAATTTTGCGACCACAGTGCGTGCGCGTTAAATGGGGGAAGCGGCGATGGTTCGTGCACCCCTCTAGGTTAAAACCCTTCGTTGCGGTACACAAACCCACTTCACACATGCGTGGCCAAACGTGTGGGGGGTCGACCGACTCACTGGGTCCGTCTCCGCCGTTCTCGCCTAATGCCTTGCCGGCCGTGCCACCTCCAGGTGCATCAAGACTGACGGGCTCACGCCCGACCACCCCTTCTGGGGATACCAACGGTCACGCGGCATCGGAGGAGGTCTCACTCCGGGACGGACAATTGCCACCTGACGGTCCGCCATCCGGGGTTACCCCGTGTGAGGGGCCCGCTGCAAGGACGCGCGCAAAAATGCGCAGACTGTTATGAGGCCGGAAGATGTGTATATAGGTTGTGTTCATTGTGTGTTGTGTGGGTGGTGTGTTCCCTGCCCATTGCAATGTACATACGTTGGGTTCACCTGGTGTTGTGTGTATGGTGGGTTCCCTGCAAATTGTATATAGGTTGTTTTTTTACGGAATTCGTATTTATTCAAGGGGGGGGTGCGTCGGGTTGTTTTCTTTTCTTGCTGTTGCATTTTGTTGTGTTCTTGTTGCCGTTCTTGTTATTGTTGAAAATTAGTGAGGCACACGCGCGGTTACGGTATAAATTCATTTTTATTGTCATTTTGTATGTTGGCAGCCGGGACGGCTGCGAGCTATGCGGGGGGGGGGGGGGTGTAGGGGTGTTAAAGAGAGGGCCCGTTATGCATGGCAGTCTATGGGAAACAAACACAGTGGGCGGGGCTACGTGTGTGCACGGGGAGATGCCCTCTACGACGTCCGAGCCAGACACCCTGGGGGGGGCTGGTTCGGCGTTATGATCCCCCGGGGCCCCACCCCTCAAGGAGGGGTTGGGTATAAAAGGGGACGTTATAGGGGCTCGAGTCAGTTATGTTAAAAGCTAACCAGAGAAGACTGAAGACGTCTTAGATAGAGCCCTGGACTCCCCTCGTTCGATGTCCTTATCAGGGCCGAACAGGACTGAGCCAGCGGCGTGGTCCCGAGAGCCAGAGCCGGTGCTCTTCTAAGAGCTGGTCTGGGACTCCGGGTACCGGGCCCGACTTACCAGTGTCGGGCCAAATAGCCTCCCCTAGCCCATTAGTGGAGGACTGAGAGGCAGGCTAGGATTAGCTAGGAAGTGTATCCTTAGCTAGTCGGGTGAGGGGGCCGATACCCCCTCCAGTGCTGTATGCCACGAACGAGTTGTGTAAAATAAATATACGTGTGCCTCCACCTCGGTGTCAAGTGTCTTCACCGGTACTTCATATGTAACAAACATGTTTTGTTCTAAGTGTGCAGCACCATACTTCTCGACGCAAACACTATCTACCGTTGTTCTACTGTAGTAGGTGTAGCATGCAAGCTGGCACACTGTACCAGTATACAAATGGCAAGTTCGTGTATGTTCGCGAGCTGAAAGTGTTACTGTAGTTGCAAGCTGGCACACTGTGCCAGTATACAAACGGCAAGTAAGCGAGCTGGCACACTGTGCCAGTATGCAAACGGGAAGTTTGTGGTGCAAGGTATGGAACATGAGCCACGAGAAACATCATTTGGAACGCTCTAAATCTGTGGCGACATATGGATGAATAACGCAAGGACCTAAACGTGTACAAAATGATACATTAAATCGTAAACCTTCTTCACCCAGTTTTGACATTTGTCCACATTGAACATCACCCAGTTTTGTCATATCAAAAAGCACCACCCTGTTTTGCCTGTCGTTTTCCAAGACCACCCAGTTTTGACATTTGGGATCCAGTTTTGTCGGCAAAAGTTAAAAACCACCCAGTTTTGACATTTTCCCGTTTAAAATAAATGCATATCTGATGCGCTGCTGTCTTCCTGCTCAAATGGGCAATGGTACGCTACTCGTTTTTGTTGGAGACTCTGTGCCAGTGGTGAAAATTCCACATGAGAATGGCAGGAGCCAGTCTCTCCAAATGACCTCAACTGCACTGCTGCCTGTTAATGTAATCATTATAATAATGTCTGTGGGTTGTGTGTAACCCTGTGGTCAGATTGCTTAACTTGCAAATTACATTTTCCGAATTAAAATTTCGGTTGCTGGTTCACTCGGCCCATAATTCCTTAACGGTCGACAAAATAGTTGTAATTTTGTAAAAATTCAAGATAGAAACTTTAATTAATGCCACAGATATTTTTTGTAGGAGTAAATTGACTTAAAAATTTTGACTTGGAGCATATTTAAGGCTTAGTTTTCGAGCATAATGTTTATAACATAAGTCTATTAGATTTATTTAATCATTTAGCTTAAGGTCTGTTTTATATCATTACCATCTATTTACAATGCCCTTGGATATGAAATGTACACTTTGACAGATG
Organism: Lethenteron reissneri; assembly: GCF_015708825.2. NCBI lineage: Eukaryota > Metazoa > Chordata > Hyperoartia > Petromyzontiformes > Petromyzontidae > Lethenteron > Lethenteron reissneri. The sequence continues at coordinate 13,396,084 of NC_083797.1, read as the reverse complement.
ATCGTGGTTAAGTAAAAGTTATAAGCAAAGGCAATTTACAAAACGCTATTCAGCAGTTGCAAAAAAATTGATGATGATGCAAAAACCAAATACTGTAGTAGGTAGTTTACCGAAAGAACCAAAGAGTACTGTAGTAGGTTTCGCATGAATACACTGGTCCCTATCATGGGAATGTGAAATTTCCACTCATGGTCAGAGCAACCAATTGAGATGAGGATTGCCCTGTGCTTGTTTGAAGAAATACACTTAGATTTGATTAAATATGTATACAATAACAATCATGTAATTACAAATATGTATTCTGGAAAACCGTAGTGAGTCCTCAGAATAATTTTGATTCCATATTAAGGGAGATCATGAGATTTTGTTGTTACCTTGGGTTACACAGAAATCGTTTTGTGGCGTTTCTGTAAAAAAAATTGTTGACAGACCTCAAATGAATGCATTTTAAGTTGGCTATTCTATCACTACAATAACTTGATTTGGTGTTATGCTCGTGGCATTCATCAGTAGGCCATAGTTGGTGCACTGGTATGTTAATTTTGGTGTTGAAGGTAATGGAATAAAACTGGAATAAAACGCCTCGCTCATAAATTGGGTTTGCAAAAGTGAGTCTCGCATCTGCTAGCCCTGGGCCATCATCGTGAATTCCACATTCATATGGTTGTGAACAATTCATCCGTGAGACAACTGCTGATGATTTAAAACAAAGTTACAAACTTTTTTCCTCCACCTCTGTCCACTCAGCATTGTGAATGGGTACACCGCACTCAGTCGATCAGCAGGTCGTGTGTGGTGGAGAAAATTGTGGGTATTGCAACTCTTCTGTGAACGTCTGGCCAGTGTGAAATAGTCGGCAAGATACTCTTGAGGGCTCCCTCTAGTGGAGGCCCTTCTGCCAAAAGTGACGTGACGAAAATTGTTTTTATCTTTTGTATTTACGTGCATGCTGTGTTTTCCAACATAAATATTTTGGAGATGTTATTGTTGCAGATTCTAATCTGAAGGCCACACACTCTTTGCAAAAACCAAAGCAACCATGAACAAAATTTGCCCAGGTATGAAAATCCCGTTGTGCACTAAACACTGCACATACTGTGTTTTCGATTTCTCTCCCTGACAGTTAAATGCAATTGTTTATCAAATTTGCTGAACAGTGCTGGTTCTTAATTTTTCTTATAATGTATTTATCCTGAGCCACTAATTCACCGATCAGTCCCAAAGTCCAATAATATATCAACCGTGCGTCAACCATCCACCACATCCAGTAATATCACTCCAATCACCACACATACACGACCAACCAACAATACAGTACAGCACCACCATCACCTTCAACTAAATTGACAATTCCCCACTGATTTAGCATGCTCCTATTTATTCAAAGCAGTTGATATAGGACAACTCTTCTTATCCGTCATGATATGGGGAAGAAGGGGGGGGGGCGACAAAAATTCGCCAATCCTATTATTTGCGGAGTCATTCGCGATTTTACTCCTCCACTTATCCGTGAGAATAAATCACAGATAATTTGCTCACAAGATGAAAAAGGGGGTCTTGTATATAGTATATATATTAAAAACCGCTTTCGCACACTCTCCAACCTCCAGAAGGTAAAGGGAGTCGTGTGTAATATGGTTGGGGATAAAAGTGGTCATTGTGAAAATGGTAGTGACATATCTTACAGAGAAAGTTGAGTGTTAACGTATCGAACAAGTTAGTTGGCAAGATGAGCCTGCAGTATTAGTATTGTTGGGATATTTGCTTTAAAATTAAATGTTGTCTTCTCTTTGATTTATCCCCATTATTTTTCGAGAAGAATGATTTATAAACGGATCACCCTGGAGAGGGGAGGGCTTAATTTCTCATGGAATCATCTCCAGAATCCCTCCCAACTGGCTGACATTATGCCTCGCGTTATTAATATCGCCCCCCCCCCCTCCAATAGCGCATATGAACTACGCTATACAATCCGCGCGCCCCACTTAAGCGCGCTATCAATTCCGCGCCGGCGAACGCGCCGCGCATGCGCAGTAGGCGCGTCCCCTTGAATGACGGCGGTTCTCGTCTGGTCGCGCAGCGCCGCTTCTTCTCTTCGTCCTCCTCCTCCTCCTCGCCTCCACCTGCTCCTCCGCTCCGGTCAACATGTCCTCGCCGGCGGTGGTGCCGGCGCTGCGCAAGGCAACGGCCACGGTGAGGCTTCTCGAGGGTGCGAAACGGCGTGCCCTCTGACGTGGCGCCGGCGTGCGGTCGGCAGGGCTGTGGGTGTCCTCTGCCGCAGCCGGCGCGACGTGGGCGGGGAGGGATCCGGGAGAGACCGAGGCTCCGCGTCGGGGTTAGGCCGCTTACGGATAAACGCGTGGTAGTTAACGCTTTAGGTGTGGCCTTTCCGCCAGCACGGTTCTGACGATTCTTAAAACGAGTATAGGTCAACGTACGAGTCAATGCGGTCAGTCATGTTTGCAGTGTTCGCAAAATAGGTGCCCCTTTGTGGGAAGTCTAAAGCGTTTATCTCGTGTGGCGATTCGCACTCCCGCCGTGGGAATGTCGAATTTCCACGAACGACTGAGGCTACATGCCGGAGATTATCGTCTTCCCACGCTGATTTGAGCAGGGAGATACTGACTTTTGTTGACGGGAATATGCTCACCCGGTGGAGCGGAATGCTTACGAGTTAATTTCGTGTGGGAGTTACTTTGCCAATCGTTTTTCAGGTTCGCTAAAATTACTACCAATTTGTCTGGACATCAACAGTGGTTGTCCAATGGTCAGGCTCGCTCCTGTCACGGGATTTGGGCATTGGCACCACTGGCTTGGGGCTGCAAATATGAGCTGAGCATTGCCTCTGCTTAAATGAGCAATATAACACTTTGACAGCATTCCTTGCTGACCCATCTGTACGGACCATTGACATTTGCCCCCGTGTATGTGTGTGGTGCATTGTCTCCATGTACTCTGGTTTCCTTCCACCTAACACTCATGGATGCAGTTGGCCAAACGTCCCCATGGAGGACTCTCTTGAAAAATTGTCTGGAGACTCGTGAGGTTTTATTTGACTGTAAATAATGGTATTTAATATAATCTAATTTGGGTGGTTCTGTTGTTTGATACGTTCCACTCACCACGAGAAGGTTGTGAATTAAAATGTTAGTTCACGGTCAACTTTACCTATCAAAATCAGCAGTCACGAAAGTTTTAAGTCAAAATCTATTCATGGTCGTCAAAATCACCACCTCTTTATTTGAGTAATTTTTTCTATGCAAGACTGTTCCCCCACCAAAGAAACGTGAAATGTCCACCGCTGGTTCAGGACTGCCAACGAAGACTGCTGATCACTGGCCATATGGGCATGAAAACACAAAGACACTTTGACCTTTATACTGCATGTTTTTTTCAGTCGTGTATGATAACTTAAAGTGCAGATACGTAAAGTGCATAGTAGGCATTAACTGCTTCAGTTGCAATTCACAATATAGGATGAAGGGATAAAGTGTCTTGCCAGCTAAAGCTCCTGTATAAAACCTGGAATATTTTTTGTCCAGTTATATAAGACTGTAGAAAGTGGAAACACTACATAAATAAAATATGTATTTGATTTACTGGAATTAACCCAATAAAGCATTATGAGTTTAAGTACCAACTACTTTTATTCTGGTTGAGTGACTGTGGGCACAAGACATGAAAACAATATGAAAGGTCACATGTTCAATTTCAGGATCAGGGGTCGATTAATTGTATTCCATTTTATGATATGTGAACAGGCTAGTCCTTTAGGTATACTGATCCCTGTTATAGGAACGTGGGATATCCACTACTGGCATGGGTACATCAAATAAGATTAGTGCCGCAATAGTGCATGTTTAAGCGGGGGACCTTAAATTGAATAACATCACTGTTAAATTTAACTGGCTTCCATACTCAAATGAGGTGAGCAGAGCTTATTTTCTCAGCTGCACTGAGCCTATAGTGGAAATTCCACATTCATAGCAGGAGCAAGCGTGCGATTAACATAGACGTTATTGATTTCCTGACAAATAGTATAGTTTCATCATGTGAGGATGAAGATGGAGGAGGAGGATGTTGTTAAAGCTGAGTTGACCTTGACTGGGGTTTGAACTTACGAGCTCATGAAAGGGAACCTTGCTCAACCAAATGAGCTAAGTCCCAGCCTTACAAATCAATTAGAATACGTTAATCACTCAAGCACAACAGTCTGGCCAGATCCCTTGTTTAAGACTTACGACCATAGTAGAGGCATTGGCTAAAAGTGCTCTCGTCAGTTTTTCTGAGCTGGCATTTTTCCTGAACTGGCAACCTCAGCTCGTCAGACTAATAGGGGAGAGCTTTGGTTTGGAAAGCCCAAATGTCTTGCTAGCTGAAATACTAATTAAAATCGGTATATATATTGTGTTAATGTTTCTATTGTATTTACATTTTTTGTCATCCATTTTTTTATATTCTCCTACCTTGTGTGGCTTAATACTAAATCTGGCTAGACGGGATCTGGCTAGCCAGTGTTTTACTGTAACTGTATGCTGCACAAATGTCCTGAAATGCATTCAAGTCAAAGTTAGTGTCGCTCGATTGTCATGGGAGTATTGGCAGTGCTCATCTCTATTGGCAGCCCTGAGCCAGTGGTGTCAATTCCACATTAAACAATTTCTGTTATGCCACAATGTAGGTAGCAATTTAATCTACCCTGAATGGATGATGGGCTGAGCAGACCAGTTACCAGCATTTGAACTAACAATTTTCCCATTGAGAGTTAAGTGCTCAACCCTTAGCTCCACTGCCCAAGTTAGAAATGCAGTTTTGATTGTGCAAATATGAAACATGCGGGCTCCAACAAAGGCACGTTTTGGCTGCATGATGCCTGTGATGTGCTTGTGTTTGCACTTAATGTGAGTATTGCAGGTGTGTGGTTGCCCGTGTGTGTGCGTGCGCGCACGCCTCAGGGACTTGCTTTAGCGCAAACTGGAAGACCTTGTATTTAATTTTTTTTAAAAGGTGGCCACGTAGATGCACCTAGGATGTTACAGTTGCTCATACAATTCTCTGGAGGATGCCTTATTTTGGATTTGAGCCTTGCGTGTGCTGGTTGAACCCAAATATTCTGTTCTTTTACGCTTGCAAGTTTCTTCTAAAGCCGAAGCAATTCATATAGTATAGGACGTTCAAACGGTGTACTAGGAATTTTGTTGTCTTAGTTTGGCCTGTGGAGTTCGTGTTGGCCCATGGCTCTTAATATGAACTTAATTGATATCCATTTGCGTTGTCTGATGTACAGTGTCTGTTCACCCCATTTTATGTCTATATAAAGAACCTAATGGAAAATGTAAATAAATATAAATTTGCTCATAATTTCTAGGTATAATAACCATTAGAACTCGATAGCATATGGAATATTTTGAGGTGACAGTGCCTAAGTCGTCAGCAAACGTGCCACAACCAATTTGCAATGAGTTAATGGTTCAAATCCAGTTCGTGCTACAGTTGCCCAGAACTGCTTTTTGCGTTTAGTTTGTTGTCTTTCCCCCGCACCTCCGCTTAGCACGGTTGGCTACGTATGGTACGAAATAAGTTCAACATATATACATAATTTGTGACAGGTAATTAACAGATCTTGGCTTAAAGCTTTCGTGACTGCAGAATTCATATTCTTTGGATCTTTCGGTAAAGTCTACATGACTTTATCGAAAGACCCAAAGAATAAGTAATTAACAGATTGTGCTGTCCTATGTTAAGTGGGTATTAAAGACTGTCATTGCATAGCAGAGTAAGCAAATCCAAAGTTTGGAGTACAACATAACAATAGTGTTATATGTGTAATAATTATTGTAGTCAGGAAGAGAAGATTGCGATGGGTGGGGCTCACGTGAAGGTTGGAGGAGAGCAGGTTACCAAGACAGGCATTGGAGTGGCATCCAGAGGTTGCTGACCAAGGAAAATATGTACAGCAATATGTTGACTGCACTAGTTGTGGAGCCTAACAAAAGCAAGGAAGCAATGTGCTGCACCAACAGCATTGTCCGCATTCACGTCATTGTTCGCCTGAAACGCAGTAATTTCCTGCCGTTTAATTATATTACCTTTCCACAGCAACCCAGAACACATACTTTACAAGAGTTAAACAATCTCAATGAGCTCTCCAATGGTTAACGTCGTCATATTGTTTTGAAAATACACTACATTTAATTGCCGATTTAGCACCATTTTGTGTATTGTCTGTGTGTGCGTTTGGTACGCGTGTGGGTATGAAGCTGTGTTTAGCTGGTTCATGCAGGCCACGAGCCCAGCCACTGCTTGCTCAATCGGCTATTGTTTGGCTGGACAGGGGGAGATTATTTGGTGAGGCACAGGCTAGAACAGATGGACTGATCTGGTATGGAGAGATCTAGCGATGAGTGAACTCACTGACAACTGGTGTAACAGTGGTCTCATGGTCAGCTTCTGGAGGAAGCTTGAGAAAGATGCCACTGGGCAGTGGGAGATAACTTATATCAGTCACAACAAGAGGTGGAGGAGCAACCCTCACAGCAACGAGCAGAGCATCTGGTGGTTAAAACACAGCTGGTTGGCACTGGGGAGTGCAGGTGGTGCACCTGCCAGTTACTCTGGTATGTTAATTTACAACATCTGGACCCACACACATCGTAGGGAAACCTTCCAATATTGGATTGACAAAGGGATAGCAATGATTATTGTACAGTATATAACATTTGGGACTGCCCTGTGAGTTCCTGGCAGCCACTCCACATGGCCGCAAAGTGCTTCTAGACTGGTAAGTGCTATGGCGACATCACCACAGTTGATTAGCAAATAAGGGTTGCTGCTGTTGTGTTCGCATGTTAGTGAGGAATGTCATTGTAGTGGTTCGTATACTGCATTTACCGTAAGTCTTAGTTACCTGGGTTAAGCTCGTGGCCATGTGCAACATTGTAGGCCTCCACTAAGTTAGATCAGCGATAAATCAGTGTCACTATCTGGTGCAATGTGTGAAAATCAGCACTGGGGAGATAAAGGTGGAAAATAGTGTATGTAGTATGAACTTTTTTCGCACCATACCTAGCCAACTGTGCTAATCGAAGTGCATGGTGTTCAATATAGCAGACACTTGCACTTCACTGATAGTGATTTACTGGACAGGCTTGAGCGTGGGCAGATGCAATTGTATTACCACTACTATATTTCTCATCTATTTTACTTACATAAGGTTGGCAAGTCTGCAAGCGTGCCCGCAATGCTCATCAGAAATTGCTGTGTCACTTAGGAAAACTTTGACTTGGAGAAAATTGTCAAAAGCAGCACATTTGAAAAAAATGCAATGTTCCGAGTACAAATAGTACGTACTAATGCCGTCGAAATAAAATGGCATATTATAATCCAGTTGGCCGCACGGCTTAGCCTGGCTTAGTGCCAGGGCAGGGCACTAAGCCATGATGGGTAGTAACTGAGGAGTCTTGGAAGATCGTGAGTGCCATGAAGTGGGGTCCCTACTCTTTTCTGAGCAACTATTTAACTCCTTTCTATGCTATTAATATTTCATTTTACCAGGTAAGGCCCACTCGGCTATATAACTCTTTTTCAGAAGCTACCTGGCCACAAATTATTGCTCAATGAAGTACCTTGTCATGTGCAAATTTATAGCAGCCAAATACTCTAAACGCATGCTTCTAAATGTGGAGGGAAAAACCGGAGGACCAGAGAAAACTCCACATGACCACGGGGAAAACGTGTAAACTCCAAATATACATGCATCAGGGGCATGATCGAACGCACAACCTCCTGTATACCAGCCGAGGTAGTTAATATCTCGCCACCACAGTGCCCCTGTCAGAAGTAGCCATGTGTTTTCAATACAGGAAACTACTTTATTCAGAGTGATTGGCTATAGCTGTAACAATAATGGACCTACAAACATAAGTTGTGAGTTCAAATTGTTGTTGGGATGCCTCAGCCCATCATCCCACGGGGTCAATAAAATAGCACCATTTTGTGAAAGTCATTTTTTTCTTATCACAAATGTAGAGCATAGACCCAAAGATCCCAAAAGCCAACTGACCAGTAACAAATAGCAAGTTGTAAGAGTTCAGAGTTATTCTATAATTAGGCAGGTCCCCACCATAGGCATGAAGAATTTTCTGCACTGGCTGTGGGCTACTGATGTAGATGAATATCACTTAATTATTAATTTCATTATGGAGACACTGAATGTAATGCATCGTAATCATTGGAGTCATTGTGGATAATACTCTAAGTAACAACTTCGATCAGCAGATGATGTCTCATATCTCTCTCCATGTAAAAAATAAAAGTAAGTCTTTCACAACCCATCGGCCGCACGGCCTTCTGAGCATGCAGCATTGATTCAGCACTAGCAATCTCTGGAAAGGCCTCAACACTGAATGTATGTAGAGGCCGGTCCAAAGTTTGCTTGTACTGAAGCAATGCTGCTTAAATTATCCACAACCAGAAGCCCTTGCCGTTGATGAGTCATGTAAAAAATACTCCAAGAAATAATCCAATTGTTTACGTGGAGAGATAGATATATGAAGGAGAGATATTGTCTGCTTATCTATTTTGACTTTAAGTGGGTCATTTCTGAGTTTTAAATGTGAATGGTGCAAATTTTGTTATATTTTTTTGTCTTTTTAACATTTCCAAGAGCTGAAAATGTGTCTCTAAATGCACATCTGATTTTGCTTTCACACAAATGTAATGTCTAATTTCAATGCTTCACGATGTCCATTTGCACCTCACACTCATTTAACAGCCAGCTTTGCTCTCACTTCTAAGCAGCTACATCATGATCTAAGCCTAATTCAGCAGCTACGTATACCCCAGGCTTTACAGTGGATCTATGAACTATCGACATGTAAACATTAACCCGTGTCACAATTGTAGGAATTAGAATTTGGGATCAATATTCTATTTTGGTATTAATTATTTTATATATATATTGGTCAAAGTAGAGCATCCATATTTGCAGGGTTAATATGGCCCAGTTACAAACAAGATGCATACATTAAAATGTTTCCCACACGGATGATTCGATACATGTATCCTGAGCATAAAAATCTATTTAATTTGATGCCTTGTCACATGGACAATGTTCTGTGATTAAAATGTCAAGTAATTTTAGAATAATCACCTATTATTTACTAATATTGTGCCTCACACAAATAAAAACAACTCCTGAAGTGCCAACGGAATAAAGAAGTTCAATTTCTTATTTGAATCTTTATTTATCCTGAATGAATCCGATGAGGTATCCAGTAGGGGCAGGTCAGCAAGTTGCATAAAAAACAATACAAACAATACGAGTGCATAATTAAGGAAAAATAAGCAAGTCGCTAAAAAGAAATGAATATATGTAAAATATAGAAGTAAAAATTGCACAAGTACATACATTCCTGCAGATGTGTCAACACTAAATGCAAGATTGGGTAAGGCAGCAACACAACAACATGGGTAGTAGCACACATGAACTTAGAATCACAAGTTTACAAGTAAACTGATAACATATCCACTGGAATGTATAATTGATCAGAGTTTCATAATTTCCACCTAGTGATGTCCGCGTTACCTTTTGTGACATTTGTCACGTATTTTGTATTATTTGTCTTACTTAAGATCTTCTTTCTGGTTTTTGTGTGTGTGTGCGATTGTGATCGTGTGCACAGGTTATATTCCTGCACGGACTGGGAGACACTGGGTAAGACTACGAGTCATACTGTGCGCACAACTGCTATCCATGTTTCATCAGACTGGGCTTGATATTCCCTGCCAGGATCTACTTTATACAATGCAAGGGGACACAGACCGGAAGTGACAAGGTTGCTCAGAGGGTTCATTATGGCCATGTCACAGCATTGAGTTGATAATGCTGGGAGACCTTGGTTCTAATCTGGATTTCAGCCGCTCGTGAATGATCTAGGTTCTGAAGCTTAGTGATATAATGGTCTCAGCCTGGTCACCAGTGACTGCACAGAACACCCCCATTGCATTAAATAGAAATGTTCACTTTAAGTCGATATGCCGTAATTAGTGTTGGGTAGGAGAATTACACCGAGTGTATGTTTTCCGAGTGGATTATTACCTCATGAAGCTCAATGCAATTTGAGCAAAAGTCAATGTTTATGTTAATTTCAGTGATCAATAATCTATAGCCACCAGTGAGGAGCTTTTTTTCAGAATGTGAGTAATACATTGACACATATACGTAAAACATTTGTAAACGTGACAACATTGTCGAGAAGTGGAGGCTGATTGACAAAAGGGAATTTGCATAAAACTAATGCGTAGCCTACACCAAAAACAAATATTGATGATCGTACTGGCTGCAAAATTCGAATTTGTATATCTCCTTTTCCTTTCAAATCTCACTTTTTCACAAGCTCGTGCAATTTTGACTTTGTGTAAGGTTGTCCTTTTTAACATGTAGGCTTTCGCGACAAGTAAAAAAACCTGTATTATGGAAGTTTGTCCTTCTCAGGGTGGTTTGGCAAAGAGCTGCTTAGCTCCCAGTGTCACCACTCCCCCTTGCTGCACACACAGCAGTTGTTTGGGGGCCAGGCTACATGAAACCAATTTGTTGTGCTGCTTCAATGGGTGCGCTAGATCGCCAGGGCTGTGGTTGGCATCTGTGTCATAACCGTGCTTATTATTTCAGGCACGGCTGGGCTGAAGCCATGGCAAGCATCCGCTCCCCACACATCAAGTACATCTGCCCCCATGCGTAAGTGTTGCTCGCAGTTGAGTATCAGGTGGATCGGCGTGTTCAGAATGGCCTTGTCATAGCCACGGAACTGACAACACTCATATCCTGGATTTATATCCCAGTTTAATTAGTTAATGACTGTAAGTGTAGCGAGTGTGATGGACTCGGCCCAATCATACCAGGACTACACAACTGTGATGTGGCTATTTGTGGCTATTGGGTGGTCGTATGGCAACTAGCTGTGCTGTCTGTGTATTTTGGGGTATTACAATCTTGTTTACTTGGTTTTCCCCAGTTATCCCAGTTTCAAAATTCCAAAAGATGCTTGGTACTCATCAGACACTTACTCATCAGACCTGGCTCTTGGTGTCTCCTGCATATCTCCCGCAGTTAAACACTCAATTGTGGGGCAAATTATTTTCTCGTGACGATGAATAAACATGTGTAGGTAAAATTTAGACTTAAAACTTTCGTGACTGCAGGAATTCATATTCTTGCTTCTTTCGGTAAAGTCACATGGATAGAAAAAAAAATCTAAATGAATAGCAAAAACAACCCCCACAACGTTTCGATCGCAACACAAGCGATCTTCATCAGGTGGAGAGAAAAGATGAGGACCGCTTGTGTTGCGATCGAAACGTCGTGGGTTTGTTTGTTTATTTTATTGAGATTTTGTTTTTCTATCTACGTGACTTTACCAAAATAACCAAGAATGTATGTAGGGAACTTGCAATTTGAGGAACGAGACGGGGCGTTTTAACATGCAATGTCAAGTGCAATGCACTCCAAGAGGCTGTTGTACAGAAATATCATGGCTTTATCAGTGTCATTCACTGCTTTCCCTGTCAGGCCACATGTTTTTCTGTCATCTCTCTCACATTGACACTGCAAAGTGACCACATGCAAGTGCTGTTGCTAGCATCAATCTTCTATCAAATGAGCTGTGATTCCTTTTAAGAATAATTCTTCCCCAATAAATATTTAATACCGTGTCTGCGTTTGCACAGTAATGCCTTTTCAGGGTGGCTGTGCATTTATAAGCTGCATTTTGAATGGGCCATTTGAAAACTCATTAAAATATCTTGTCCATTACCATTTTCGGACATTTGTGTTGCCTAATTGGTTTAATATCTTTTTGACAATTGATCCGTGATTTAAATGTTACTATTATGATTCCTTTTACAGTGTGATGATAGTAATAATGAGACAGCTGGGTGCCTGGGCTCATAATGGCCTTGTCAGCCCCACTCGTCTTGCACCACAGGGATCTTGGGTTCTTATTTAGGTTCTATCAAACCGTATTGGCTTGGATGCTGAAATATAACACAGAAAAAAAGCTATTCAATGAATTATGGTTTCTCACATGCTTTGGCCGCGTGCAGCTGTGAAGGCTGAAATTAGCATTATATTGTACTATTGGGGTTAGCCTTTCTTTAAAGAACACAAATCAGCACTCTCTATGGGCTGAGAGAGGCTTATTGAAGTAGTTCGGCGGTGTCACATGTGACATGATACTCTTAGGTTTTTTCGGTAAAGTCACGTAGGTAAAAAATTTAAATTAATAAAAGTAAAATAAAACAAATTAAGAAATTCACGACGTTTCGGAAGCAACACAAGCCTCCGGTTCCACCTGAAGACGGAGACTTGTGTTGCTTCCGAAACGTCGTGAATTTTTTAATTTGTTTTATTTTACTTTTATTAATTTAAATGTTTTACCTACGTGACTTTACCGAAAAAACCTAAGAGTATGAATCCTTGCAGTCACGAAAGCTTCAAATCTAGAATGTGACATGATGGTTCAGAAGGATGTTTGTTCACCTCATTACATAACTCCAATTGGGGCAATTCCAGCATATTTGATTATACATTTGCACATAACATGTAGCTTTGTAACCATAGACAAGGTATGCTTAAATAAATAAATTTCATTTTTACTATTCACATAAAGTGATTTTGATATTGCGTCCCATAAAAAAATTCACTATTTAGAGTTACTGGATTTCTTGCCCAAAGAAACTCACGTTTTGGATAGCAGAAATGGACATTCATTTGGCATTTTATCAAAAGTGTTTCATGTTTGTAACCTGCATCCAAAACATTTAATTAAACTTTGTAAAAAAAGACCTGGCTGCACTCATAAATCGTATTTATGTACCATGTTTTAATATGTTAATGGTACTACCTGAAGACCACCATTATGGATGTAATGGTGTCTGAACCTAGCATGTCATTTAAAACTCAGAAAAATTGTAATTGCAGCTGAATTTTGATTAATGTGCATTTCATATGGTATTTTAATGTGTACTATCCTTTATAATTGTATTTTTACGCAAAATTTCAAACCCCGTGCACTCACACTATAACACGAGCTCTGTTGAGAATTTGGTGATAAAGGATGCTGTTTGAAAGAAAAAACATTAAATTCCATTACGAGAACTGATCCGAATTCCTGCACTTCTGATATATGATTTCATGGCAATGTGATATTCCGCATTTTGTTGATTTATAATTAATATTTCGCTTGTACATGATACGTCTAGTGATTTCATTGTGTTCATAATGTTACATCCATAACGCAAATTTGGATGCATACTACTCTCAATCGTCATCAGCCATAATATATCCACTATCAGATGAAGGCCTCGCTCAGCCATTACCGCCTCTGAAATTTTTTGATCACATAGATTTACCTCTCTGTTTTTGAAACCTCTAATTTAACTCTAAATATTTAACAAGTATGATTGGCATTGACCATTTTAATAGGTGTATATTTCCGGCCATGTCATGCATTGCAAACACGAATGTGGACAAAATGTAACAAAAGCTGAAAAGTGTGCAAAGAAGCATGGGAGGTGCATGCTTTGAATAGCAGGAAAACATTGCCAAACCTGGGGGTTACGTTCTTGGAAAATGTTAAATGTACATCTTGGATGTCGTGCTGGCAATGGAGGTTAGCTTAACTCATACCTGCTTGAATAAGGAAACACCTGACTTATGTATGTGTGTTTTTGTGCGTCTAGTCCACCTATGCCAGTCACGTTGAATATGAAGATGACAATGCCTTCCTGGTAAGTGCTCACAACTATTACATGGTTCTCAATTTAAATTACTATTTTCACGCCTATCGGATACACTATTTAGTGTGTGCGTTTGCACTAAGCGTGGCAGCAGCTTTATCATTTGTAGAATGCTGCGTACCTCAGACTGCCGCTAAGCATGGTTAGCGGACAGTCTTCTACAATGTTTGTCATCATCTCTCATGCACTGATGCAACTGGGTATTGCAATCTGTGTGTATTGGTTGCTACTGTCCCCACACTAACCACACCATTTCCCTGCAATAATTGTTTTTTGATGAATAAGTATTTGTTCAAAGTAATCAGCTGGCACATGCTATCAATCGTAACCTGATTGAACACCGAAAGCAAAGTAACACTTTGGGATTATCATTACCTCCCTTTGGTAATCTGATTACTCCACACAAAAAAACTAACCCCATCTAGCAGGAAAAAACCTACCTAGTCAGGCAACCCCCATTTTCCTACCAGATTGAATGAACTCGACACAAGTTTACAAAGACATTCTTTAGCTCATAATGCTCAGGCATCGATAAATCTTTTCTCTGTCTGACACACATCCCTCCCTCCACCTCCCAACCACATCTACTAAAGCTGCGATTTACTGCGACTCAGCATTAGAGAGCTACGTTATTGAGTTGTTATCCTGGGGGAGAAGGGTTTGGAGAAAAGGGGTTTGGGGAAAATGTAATTCATTTTACTTTAAAACACTGGACAGTTGACAAATGCACCATGCATAAGACTGGTTTGTGATCGCTACTAAGGTTTGTATGGTGTACTTCAGAGGTTTTTATTTTTGTTGTCGCCGCCACGTAGATCAGAAGGCACAAGCTGGTTGTGTCACGTGACATATAGCCAGCACCTCAGATGCTCGATTTTAATTAAAATTTCAGACAAAAGTTTCACCGCATGAAATTGGATTTTTAATATTTTGCGATACCACAGCTTTGAGGGCTAAATGTATAATGAATACTTGTTATGCTCCAGGTTTGACATCATTGACCTCAGCCTGGATGCCAGGGAAGATGAACAAGGCATCAAACAAGCAGCAGAACATGGTAACCCTGGACTTATTACATAAACAGTCAGAGATGACTGGTTGTCTCTGTGGCTAATACTGTTTCACAGCACTTAACCAGCACCTCTGAGATTTTGATTTCAAATCCATATTTCAGCCACTGTTGATTTAGCCAGATTTGAAAGTTATAATAAATGTATTTATTAGAGCACCTTGAACAAAACTAAATGTCCCCATTCACTGTACAATCTAAATTAAACTGCAATTACAAACAAAAAACAATAACTCGTGGGAAAAAAGGGGTTTGTCAATGCCATTTGCAGAAACATGGAAATTTCTTAACACAAAAATCCCAAGACTGTCATGTAGCACAGTGACATTTAAGAAAATAACATTTGTACTTTTCTTAAAACGATCACATATGAATACAACAGCCAACACAGTTCATAATATAGGTTTTTGGGTTAGATCGCGTATGTATAAATGTGTCCGTAACTCTCCACCACCCAACACAGCCAGTAAGGTTTGTCACGTAAACAACGCGCACATTTACAATTTGAGTTCCACAAATTGTGAATGTGGATTTACTCTCCAACACCCCGGTGGGCTGAAGTAGTAACTAATTGGCGCGTTGTTTATGTGACAAACCTTATTGGCTGTGTCGGGTTTGGAGGGTTACGACACATTTAGAAACTAGATTCAAAGCTTTCGTGACTGCAGGAATTATTCTTTGGTTCTTTTGGTAAAGTCAGGTAGAAAGACATTAAATTAAATAATAATAGAATACGACGTTTCGATTGCAACAGAATCAACCATCATCAGGTACAAATGAATGAGAAAACAGTCAACTTGGATATTTAATGCAATACAACACAGAGAGTCGGCCAACACAACTGTCAACACCCCACCTGGTTGTTTACGTACTTCTAAAGATTGCTAAATTTGAGAGAGAGACAAAACAGACATGGAGACACACAGACAGACACTCAAGCAGAGAGAGACTCACACAGAGACACAGAGACAGACACACACATAGGCACACAGAAAGACAACGTCTGTGTCGAGGCCTTAAATAGAGAGCGAGGGGGGGGGCAGAGTGGGATTTGTGTGGAATTGCTGCCCATAGGGGACAGATGAGCTGGACACTGGACTTTTAAACAAGCATTACACTTCCTAATTGTACTACATTTCCTTTCTACTGTGCTTGTTTATAACTGCATTCTCTCCTCCGGCCGCTATGGGCAGGAATTCCACACAACGCTCCGTGCTTGTTTGTTTAGAAGTCCAGTGTCCAGCTCGTCTGTCCCCTATGAGCAGGAATTCTACACAACTCCCCCTCTGCCCCAATCCCCCCCCCTCTCTCTCTCTCTCTATTTAAGGCCTCGACACAGAGACGTCTTTCTGTGTGCCTATGTGTGTGTTTGTCTCTGTGTGAGTCTCTCTCTGCTTGTGTGTCTGTCTGTGTGTCTCCGTGTCTGTTTTGTCTCTCTCTCAAATGTAGCAATCTTTGGAAGAAGGTAATCAACCAGGTGGTGTGTTGACTGTTTTGTTGGCCGACTCTGTGTTGTATTGCACTATATTTCCAAGTTTACTATGGTTGATAATTGGTTCTTTACCCTTCTATCTGTCAGTTTTGTTGCCAGATAGAAGGGTAAAGAACCAATTATCATATTTTTACTGGCAAATGAGGTCCCCATAGTGTATTTACTATGGTTGTTTTTTCATTCATTTGTACCTGATGATGGTGGCTTCTGTTGCAATCGAAACGTCGTATTCTATTATTATTTTATTTGATTTCTTTCTACGCGACTTTACCGAAAGAACCAAAGAATAATGACATATTTATACTTGCGCGATCTAACCCAAAAACCTTTATTGATTATCAATAATATTGGTTGCAAAAGCCTCCATGTTAAATTAGCCAACACAGTGTCTCCATACCTAAGCCAGAGACATGCGTTGCTCATTTCCTCAGGTGTCCCTGATCCCGTGGTGTAAATTCCATATTCCTTTGGCAGGCATTAGTCTTTACATATGACAGCCACTTTAACTTCCCACTATGATAGTTATTTTATTGAAGCCAAAGAGATCATGATGATGCACTTGGTTGACCGCCAAATTGTATTCAAAGTCATAACCTTCCCCGTGGAAAGTCGAGCACTCTAGTTCATGCAGCGTGTGGCTGATTTATACACAACAGTGCATATTGCTCATTTAAATTTACCTTCTGACAGTTATCTGTCATCAGTGGCTTTTGCACATGAGTTTTAATATATACGTTTTTGGTTTGATGGGATCAGTTTAGAGGCAGAAATTGGCATGGTGAATTTGAATGTGGGCGAGATGAGTTTTTCATTACTTGTGAGATTTGCACTGGCATCTCGTTAATGGTCTGATAATGAATAATTAAGAAAGATTTCCAGTACCAGCTTTAATTTCCACTCCACCGTGAGTAGCAAAAACGAGGACACGGTGTTTGTGTGTAGGCCAAACAACTTTAACAAATTGATATCATACCACTTTTTGTGATTAATTTGTAAATGTCCTTTTTTATTTTAGCCTGCAATCTACCTAAGGTGTGGTGGCACATTCCTATGATCCATAGCTATGGGGGTACGGTTGGTAGATCACGTAGAGATTGTGATGTGTTGTGCGACTCCCAGCCTATAGGGCTGCTAGGTTGCCAAGTAGATGCAGCGAATGGGTAGCTGACCAATCCGTGTGGACCTTTTGGGTACTATTCTTTCATGTGGGTGCGTTTTCTGCAGGCACCGGTTACCTCTCAAATGCTTCTAAATGCGAATGAATTATAAAGGAGTTTGCCAACATTTCCAATCAGGATCCTTCTAATAAAATAAGTGGTGAGATTTGTGCGATGACTTTCTATGAATTACTTGCTATTGTTATCGTATCCCCTAGAGCTTGGGGTTTTTCACAATTCATAGTGTGGAATCCCAATGCCGTTCTTAGAACTGCATACGATTCCTAGTTAAGTCATTGGATGGGCAGAATTATAGGGGTGGGAGTGGCTTGGGTGGAGCCCGGTGTGGCATTCAGGCATGATGGGAGGGCCCACGTGGCATGTTTGACTTCATGGAATCACCAATTAAATATATGGCTGATGCCTAAGTTGTACATTTTAATGTCGATTATGATTAATACTATCCAGATAGAAGCAGGGGTTGAGACACCACCCACAAAACATTTGCAGTAATGTTAAAAGTAATCAGTTCATCAAATGTCTTAGCTTTTAAATACCAAATAGGGCATTGCAATTAAAAGACTCTAAGTTTTTAATGAATAACATCCACTGGGTAGTGCTGTGGTTAAACTGCTCAACTTGGTCATGAGGTTGTGAATTAAATTATTCGATTAAAGTCTTTTCAGAATATCATCCCTTGTGGATTAATAATTTTACTACTTTGTGAAAAGCCAGTAGTTGCGTATCCTATGGAATTTTCACCACCTTTTCTTGCAAACTGTAATGTAAACAACTGCACACAGCCATGAGCTCTCACTTGCAGTGTATGTTCACGTGATGTGTTTCCTGTTCTCTTGTCGTGTGGCGCACAGTAAAGAAGATGATTGACCAGGAGGTGGAGAGCGGCATCCCATCCAACAGGATAATCCTCGGGGGATTCTCACAGGTATTATCCGGCATGCTGACACTAGCACACCGCATGCTGCTGTCAGTGTTTTTGTCATGGTCACCCCATCAGACAATCTCTCTCCACTGCTAGATGAAGACTTCTATTTGCCACAATTGGACTTCTGTTTTCACATTGACTATTTGATGCTTATCACTTGGCTTTGTGTCTGTCTTCAATATTCTGTCTGCAATTTATGCCTCGCTTTTCTCATTCTGCCTGTCTAAAATAAATTTATGTTTCTATTGGTGTATTGTATCAATATAGGTTGTTCATAAAGTTATGAGACAGAGGTCCGTGTTTTATATTTTTAGCCACCAGATGTCACTCTAGGCAGGCTTACAGAATAACTATTTTGCTCACAGGGTTTATTCACAATTTCATACTTGTGTATATACATACACGTGCTGAGCGTGTGTGTAATTAGTACACTGGCCAGTCCCTCCAGAAAAACGCGGACTTTTTTGGTGATTGTTGCGGGCAAAAATCGTTGATTATGCGGCACGTTTTCTTAAAAAATGCGATGGAATATGCGGGATATTTATGCAATTTTATGCGATTAAATTGCGGGAACTTGCAAAAATTGCGGGAACTTGCAAAAATTGCGGGAACTTGCAAAAACTGCGGTTTGATGAAAAAGAGAAAAAAAAGTGATTCCCCCAACACCCTATTCACTAGGCTACTACTTTAATGTAAAGAGTCATTTCTTATTACTTCCTATGATAAGCAAGCATACTACATCACAGAAAGTGCTGGGAATATTTAAGTTCTCATCTTGTTTTATTTCAGACCTTAACAAACAGATGGCTCAAACTTACAAAACATTAAGTCGAACAAGTTCTGTAGCTTTACAAAATGAATATGCTACAACTTCTGTAAAAATGAATAAATAAAATATTAAAAAATAAAATGTGTGCTTCCTGTTTTACAGAGGTAGCTATACAAAACAGACATCTTCTGTTAAAATAAGTGTTTTCAGTGCACAGTAACGTAAGCAATACAGTAACAGTACAGTCTTACAGTAATGTAAATTTACATACTACTAACAAAAAAGTGCAATCTTACAACTGTAAAGTTGCATAAACTCCTGAATAAAACTAACTACGTAGCCTCTAACACTTCATAACGTTCCCATGGCAACAGGGGAAATGGCTGCGCTTGTGTGAAGTAAACGCAACATTTTTCAACTTTCTGCTAAGATATATGTGACTTTTTGCAACGAAAATGCGGGGATTATGAAATCATGCAAGCCCGCATATTTTGCGCGCGGAAATCTGCAATTTATGCGGCAAAAGTGCGGCGTATTTGAAAAAACGCGCCCCCCGCATAAATATGCGGACTTTGGCTGATTTTGCGTGGAATCTTGCGATCGCATAATCGCGTTTTTCTGGAGGGACTGACTGGCACAGCAGTTAGCACACTGCCATACTAACCCATTCGCCCAGGTTCAATTTCCAGCCATGGATAACATTTTTCTATCTGAGCCTGTCTTGGCTGTCCATTAGGAGTATCTGGTGTGGTGTGTAAAACATCAGCGCTGTGTAGACAACTTCTGCCCGAGTGTTGCATCCTGGCCTTTGTTGGTGCTTGCTCGCAGCAATGCTCCCTCTGGCCTATAAGGTCAAACAAGGGGTTATTTTATGGTGTGGTGTTATCTAAATACATGTGTGGTGATTGTCCCATACAATCCCTGGGACAGAGTAATCAAGAAGGCTGGAGCGAACACTCCATGCTCTAATTGGTTAGGGAACGGGGAGCAAGAGGATTGCCCGGAACATTAAAAAAGGAAAAGAACTGGACGGTTGGGTGAGTGTCAGGTCGGACGGTTAGGCCAAGTGAGGGTAAGAGAGGATGATTGGTGGAGACGGAGTGCGACGAGGGGTGGAGCCAGGAAGAGGTGTTCGGGGCATTGCGGGAGAGAGCGAGAGCGAAGGTGCGGACCCGTGCCGTGAAATGAAGACCTTACCTTTTCGACAAAGAAAAGGGTCAGAGTCTTCTTTCACATGGTACACCTACCCAAAATATCAGAGCACCCAACAGCATTGGTGTAAGAGACCATTATTTTATTGTGAGACTCCATGAAGTAAAAATATGGCCAAGATCACCTTGTTTAAACAAATGCCACTGGGGAACATGATCTTCAGGACCTTGAGTCAACTTTGGCCTGCCATAACCTGGTCATCACAAACTCAGGCCCCACCAGAGCTTCGTCAACAAACGTTGAGAGCATGCTCGACCTGGTTCTGGAATCTAACCAGCACCGACGCATCACTGCACTGGGAGTTTTCCAAACTGGTTACTCCGACCACCGCCTTATACTTTCTTCCCTCCATTTTCCGAAGCCAATCACCATCAAATTCACCCGCAACTTGCGTAATTTTAAGGGTATCGAATTTTCTGCTTTTCGTCACCTCCTTGCAAACTCGCTTTCAATGTTATCCCCATCATCGGATCCAACCGTCTGCGCTCTCCAACTAGAAGCTGACATGAGGGCGGCGCTGGACAAACTAGCTCCATTAAAATCACGAACCGCTAGGCAGTCTTCTCACGACACTCACTGGCTCTCAAGAGATGCCATCATTGCTAAGCGAACCAGGAGGCGTCTTGAACGTATCGCATCCCGCAGTGGTCTACCTGCTGATCGACTTGCTTACAGAGTCGCCTGCAGGAAAACTAACAAACTGATCCTTGTCTCACGTTCCTCCCACATTGAGGAACGCATCAAAAAAGCAACCGGAAACCCGCGCATTCTATGGAAAACTCTCAAAGATCTTCTCCATCCTGGTAGCACCATGGTCCCTCACCTTAGCGATCCCCTTGCCTCACTGAAACTTGCCACCTCTTTTAATACTTACTTCAACAACAAGCTAATCGCCGTCGCAAACTCGTGCACGTCTACTGACACATTGCACCATTGTACCCCGCTCATGGTACCTAAAATTGTAAGCACTAACCCAGACACTCTTCTAACTATGCTAAAGCCTGTGTCTACAAAAGACGTTTTCGCTTTAATTGAATCACTTCCTTTGAAGTCATCTCCACTTGACGTGCTCCCAGGTTCCTTGTTCAAGCAATGTGCTCCGGAACTCGCCATCATGATCAGGAACATCGCAAATGCCTCCTTCTCTTCGGGGTGTTTTCCGTCCAACCTCAAATCTGGCCTGGTTTCTCCCTTGTTAAAGAAACCAAATCTAGATCCGGATGACCCATCTAGTTATCGTCCCATCACTAACCTCTCGAACCTCTCTAAACTCCTTGAACGACTAGCCCTCGCCCAGCTACAACCACACGTCACCTCCTCCGCAAACTACTGCAACTTCCAGTCAGCTTACCGTCAAAACTATTCCACAGAAACAGCACTCACTAGGGTGCTCGATGACATTTTAACGATCGTTGATTCCGGCTCAACTGTTGCACTTGTAAGTCTGGACATTTCGTCAGCCTTCGACACCATCAACCATTCGCTCCTTACTTCCCTCCTGAAATCCGACTTCGGTATATGCGGCTCAGCACTCAAGTGGATAGCTTCGTACCTTTCTGACCGGCAATCCTCAGTCAGGGTGGGCATGTCCACATCGCCTGAAACAAGAGCATTATGCGGGGTTCCCCAGGGCTCTGTTCTAGGTCCCCTGCTCTTCACAGCCTACACTTCCCCGATCGGCCGACTCATTGCAAGCTTCGATGTTAAGCATCACTCATACGCGGATGACACGATTCTATTCACCGCCATCGATTCTAGCAATGCATCTGGATTCGAGAGGCTCTCGGAATGTACCACCGCCGTGCAACAATGGTTCACTGCACACAACCTAGCCCTTAATCCGAAAAAGTCAGTGGCCATCATGTTAGGTACCAAGCAACGTCTCAATTCAGCAGCACTCCCCACACACATACACATCTTCGGTCATAGCATCAAGTTCACCAACCACTTCAGCTACCTCGGTGTCATCCTAGATTCAACTTTATCCTTCGACCGTCAAACCAACCATATCATCAGCTCATGTAACTTTCACCTGAAGGCTCTTAGACACATACGTCCTCTCATCTCTACTGAAATTGCCAACACTTTGGCATGTTGCATAGTTGGGTCTCGCCTTGACTATTGTAACTCCGTCCTTGTCCGGACCTCCGCTGGCAACCTAAGGAAGCTTCAAAGACTACAAAATAACCTAGCACGCGTCGTCATTGCCCACACTCATCCCCGCCTCGACTCACTTGCTCGTCTCCGCGCTCTCAACTGGCTCCCCATTGCCAGTAGGGTCACATACAAGACCGCCTGCCTCTGCCACAATGCCTTCATATCCGCCTGCCCGCCGTACCTTTCTTCATTACTGACAACTTGCAGCTCAGCACATGGCAGATGCCTGCGCAGCGCGACTCACGACCTCCTCTCAATACCAAGATCCAGGATGGTCATGTCTACGCGCCGCTTCTCGGTGGCAGCCCCAACAGTCTGGAACGATATCCCTCTGCACATTCGCAGCATCACCTCAATCGCCTCCTTCAAGAGACACTTAAAAACTCACCTCTACAATCATGCTTTTGAGCGACTCTGAGCTTGGCTCCGCGCCTCTGAGTTGCGGCCACTACGTCTGCAAATTTGCGCGCGTTACAAATTGTACTATTATTATTATCAGAGTGTTTGTCTTACGCTTTTCGAATGAGCATGGGACAGCGTCCATCTCCACTGCCTCCAGCCACCATTGGAAATAAAAAATGTCTATGGGCCAGGGGGAGGGTATTCTCTTTATTGGACAACCACTGTAGTCTAACCAAAAAGTAGTTATCATTTTCTCAAACACTGAGGGATGATGATGCAATGGGTCAACCCCGATCAATAATTTTACTAACACTACCTATTGGGAGCTGAGCGCACGAATTATAGCACCACGGATAATTATTTTTGCCTCTGATGACTATTTCGTATTAACACGGCAGCCCAGTTTGCTAATTTGGCACAAAATGCGTGCATTGTGAATGTGCTGAATACGCAGTACAGGGTGTTGGGTAGATGTGGTTAAGCTTGGAGCTGTGGAGCAATCCCTCTCCAATCGTCGGGCACATGTTGCCACACAAAATAATGTCACTTGTTTCAGGGCTTTGATCAATATCGTAATCACGTCCGTGGGATGTCTGTGGGTACACTACCAAATGCAGACACATTTAATAAGGAATTGGTTGAACATCACAATTCGGAACCTTCCTGGAAAGAGGGTCCTTGAATCTTGAGAATAGGTTTTCCCCTTTTTCTGGCAACAAAACAGGTGTTAAGATGTTAAAACACCAAACTGTAACCTTTTTACAAGGAATCATGTCTGCATTAACCACAATACTTGTGGTCAGAATGCAAAAAAAAAGTACTCTGATAATATATGCATTGTCTTTGAAACTGATTGGTCCACACCAGAGACAGCTTTCTTTAGTCTCAAAACGGTGTTAGACCAGAGGATGCCAAGGGTAAATAAGTACAATTTTAACTCCTGTCAGTCATCATTAGCAAACATAATAGAGGTGTTTTGGGTTAGATCACGTAAATATATAAATGCATCGTTAAAACCCGCCACCACCCAACACCGCCAACAAGTTAGGGTTGTCACGTAAACAGAACATGTCAAATTCTTGGTTCTTTCGGTAAAGTCACATGGAATGGAAATAATAAAATAATACAAATAAAACAATATAATAAAATTATCACGACGTTTTGGCCACAACGCAAGCAGCCGTCCTCAGGTGCATATCTAGCAACAGAGACAAAACCACTGAACTACTTTTGCAGTCGACCGGCTCTCTCTCAATCAACGTTAAACAGTGCTCATTCGTGCTCTGTTAAAACCCACATTTTAAATAATAGGTTTTTTGTGCAGGTATTAGGAACCAGTCTGAGATCATCAAACTTTCCCTCGAGAATCTGGTTCATTCAAAGGTGGCTCATTACTCTTATGGAGTCATAATCCAGCCGAGTGATTCCAGTGCTTCTGAATTCGTATTTTTATTTATCCTGTTTATTAATAATAAAAACCACAACTTCTTTTGCATCGGAACATGGCAAGCCATTATAAGTGGCGCATTGTTATACTTAAAGGCCAGCGATCCATCTCATGCAACAAGATAAGGCATTTCCCGCCATAACTTGTGCTGCTTGAAGTGACAAATTGTGGTAAAATTCCACTTAAGGTGTTTTAAGCAACGGCCACAGTCCCCATATTTCCTAATTCACTTCGAGTGCGTTTAGAAATGTTCTCCGCCTAGAGCAGAAGATAAAAATCTGGCATCACACAGCATCTCTGCTGGTTAAGAAACGCCTCCTAGGGACTGCCGAGTCAGCTGGTTTAGTTTTTTGGCCAGACATCAGGCACCCATGGAAGCCTTCAAAAGTGAAATTCCGTTAATAGTGCGCTGATACGTTTCCGTGTCTGAGAAAGCAGAATTCTTGCTGCTTTACTGATAATAAGTAGCTTCATTAAATTCAATGAATATCAGAGGTGTTGTCTCAGGCTGTCAGGTACAAGTTTGAACCTTCACTTTTGAGAAAAAAAACTTTAAATTGACTTTTGGGCACTCGCTGGTGGTGTTACGACAGTGACATACAGTAGTAATAAGTGGGGCAGTTCTTCGCTTGCCATACAGAATCCACCAAAACTTATGTGTTGATGCTGCATATTGACTGATTTTCTCCAGTAATTCTCACATTGTTATTTCGTCGCTTCCTTGTCACTCTTTTACTGCGACTATCACAATACAGCAAAAGCTCTGGTTTCTGTCATCAATGGGGAATGGAAGATGCAGGTTAACCAAATACATACAACTTTGAAAGAAAGAAATGAAGCCAACATTTTAACTATGATATAAGAAATAATATATTATTTTACAGAGGTAATGACAAGTCAGTTTGTCGAGCATTCTAAGTTGATTGTAGAGAAGCAGTGGGGCCGTTTAGAGTACAATATACAGTCGTACAGTACTGCATGAACAGACTGCAGCGAGCACTGCCACTGGGCAGCGGCCTGAAGCTTCTGTAAACAACAAATCTATGAGAAGCGCACACGGCAAGACACCAGATGGCTGTCGGAATTTTTCTGGATACGTGAAGGAAGATTTGTGTTGCTGCCTTATGACAGATGCCCGTTAATAGAGCGTTCTGAGTGGTAAAGTGCTGGATAAAGGAGCTTTTGTTGTACATTGTTTCCTATGTATTCACACCTTGATACCTCCACCAGCGTCAAGGACTCTCTGGACCAGGTTGACCACTTCCTGTCATGAATATTACTTAACTTTAGAACTTTTACAAGTTCCTGTAACCGTGCTCATTTCAAGAAATGTGTTGGTTCTCATCTTTTGTTCCAATTTAACACGTAGGCTTTCGCGACCAATATCCATAATGGAGGATTTTTTTGGGTTAGATCGTGTTAAATATAAATGTGTCCTTAAACCCGCCACCACCCGACAAAGCCAATTAGTAAGGTTTGTCACGTGAACAAAACATGCCAGTTAGTTACGAGTTCAGTAGACCGGTGTGTTTACAATTCTATTATGATGTTTCGGCCGATAATTTCTTCCATCATTAGTCCACTTTATTGCTGGAAATTTTGCATTTTAGGCATTTGGCCTTCATAATCACTTGCTAACAGCACTTGCCCCTACAATATACAAGACTAACCGGGACAGCTTTATCATTCAATAGAGACACCCGTGGTGTGATGGTTAACTCATTGGGCTCTAATACCAAAAATGCAGAACAGTAGTGCCAAACGATGTCTGAACATGTTCTGGGCCTCCTGTCACTTAACTTACCCTGAAATAAGTAACCTGGTGCAGTGTAAACATCAATGCTGGGGAGAAAAAAAGTGGACACGTGTGATAGCGGCACACCACATTCTCATGTGGTCTGCTACCATTCGTACGCCATTGTTAATAGCGATATCCCCTGTGCTCTGCAGGGCTAAACAGCTGGCTCTGTATGTAATCGTATGTGTCCGTGTGTGTGTGTTTGCAGGGAGGCGCCCTCTCTCTGTACACAGCGCTGACATCGCAGCAGAAGCTTGCCGGCGTAGTGGCTCTCAGCTGCTGGCTTCCCCTTCACAAGTCCTTCCCAGCGGTCAGCTTCTCAACTACTCTCATCCACATGCTTTCTCTAGTCCCTGCCACACACACGCATGCATATTTTTCCCTCTTATTCGACGCTCCGGAAAGTAAGATGTACAGTACCCCAAACTCATGCCAGGTGTCAATGGCGTTATACAGATCTGGTCACACCCACACACACTAGATTATTAGACCCATCCACATTTTTCTTTAAAAAACAAGGAAAAACTGCGTAATAATCTGGGAAATACGGTACCGGTCTCTTTCTCTCACACGCACGTGAACACACTGCAGGGGTGATGGAGAGGTCTCTGGACTCTTACAGAAGGAGGGATCGGTATTTTCTTAAACTGTAAGGCTGCAGCGTTGTGATGGTCCTCATATTGCTCGTTGAAATACAAAACGCAGCATTTCGCTCCAAGACAACAAGGCGAGGCGGTGGTGGACCACACAAATATTTAAAAAAATAAGAATAGGTTTTAACTTTTTCTGGCAATAAAACAGGTGTTAAGATGTTCAAACACCAAATAGATACCTTTTGCAAGGCATCGTCTGCAGTCTACATTTACCACACGTACTTATGGCAAAACATGACACAAGCAAAACATGCCACAAGTACTTGCGGTTCATGCCGACTTGATGCCTTGCAAAAGGTATCTAATTGGTGTGAACATCTTAACACCGGTTTAATTGCCAAAAAGGGTTAAACCTATTATTATGTTTTCTTCATCCTTTTGATAGTGGTAAAAAGGTCCCATAGACACATAAATATTGCAAAACTTCCTTCCCGTGGGCGTCAAATTGCCATAACCTGACTCGCCTGGAGAAAGCAGTACAGCAAGTGGACTAACCACCATCTGTTTCCAATGCAGGACCTTCCTGATAGAGTTCTTCAATTCAGTGCAGCTCTCCTGGATAAAACAATAAATCTTTCCTGAAAAACAAAAATCTCTAACATTAATACATAAATACAAGTGTCTCAATGCTCACCTCCACTGGCATCCCCTGGCAGTGTAAGTTCCACATTCTTTTGATCAGGGATCTCCCCAGAGCATGACCACTGATAACTTGCCACTCATTTGTACTTATGTTATTGACTCCAGAGAAGTGATGGATGGAGTTGACCTCTGACCAGATTTGAACTGGCAACATTAGGATTGCAAGTCAATTTATTCCAACCACAACTTAATTTGGTCATAGGTATACATTGTCGCACCTCCTATTTGCACAGTTGCCTATATGCGGTGAAAAATAAGTTCGACATACATGCATGTGGATGCTGTTTTACTCACCCTGCAGGAGATGACACATTCTGTGTAACTGTGTTGCTTTCTTTTTGACTTTCGCTTGCTATTCATGGATGACTGTCCAGAGCATATGCCGAAGAGCTTCGCTGCCAAGCAAATGCTTGCCTGGAATGCGGTGACATTTAAGCTGTTTTGCTCTTGAACCACTATTCAGTGTTTCTAAACACTGAGAGCAGCTCTCTTGAATGGATATGCTGCTTCACAAGGTTTAATACAATGCAGTTCGTGTTACGTGCTTCAACATAGGAAGTGTTAGGAGTGTCAAATAAAATAACCAAGGTTCCACATTTGTAATTGAACAAAGGGCTCTACGAGTACACATTCGATGAAAGATGTACTAACACGCAGATTGAGTACAGTATTGAGTGAATGATGTATTAGCTGGCCGATTGAGTCCTGTTTTAATTGAATGATGGATCAGCTGGCTAGCAGTGTATTGTGAGTATTGAGTGAGTGGCGCATGCGGGAGTGATGCATGGGTAGGCCAGGCTGACTGCAGCTGCTGTACGTTGTGCATGCGTGCTCCTCTTCTCAGGCGGCCGCCAACTCGGCGAACAGGGAGACGTCGTTCCTGCAGTGCCACGGTGAGCAGGACCCCCTCGTGCCCGCAGCCTTCGGCAGCCTCACGTCGCAGCAGCTGCGCGGCATGATGGGCTCCTCCAATGTCGACTTCAAGACCTACCCGGGCGTGCCCCACAGCTCCTGCCCAGAGGTGAAACAACAACAGCAACAGCTGCCTCCCCCTCAATCCCTTCATGGATGGACGGATAGAGCTAATGCATAAACACTTTCAACCTTTGTTTAACACATATGCTTTCGCGACAAATATTATCCATAATAGAGTTTTGTTGGGTTAGAATTGGAAATGTTGTGGGTTTACTCTCCAACTCACCTGTGTGCTAAACTTGTAGCGAATTGGCATGTTTTGTTTACGTGACAAACCTTACTAATTGGCGGTGTCGGGTGATGCCGAGTTTGACGACACATTTATGTTTACACGATCTAACCCAAAAAAACCTCTTAAGGCCTTTTGCAACCTTTGCTGGAACGTGTCGAACAACAAGAAGCATTGTTGATGCATAGGCTGTGTGTCGTGGACTGATTGTCCAATAATATAAGGAGAGATAGGATTTTGGGGGGAGTGGGTGCTGGGAAGAAAAGTTACCCCTCCCTGCACATCCCATTGCCCTTCTTAGCATAGGTCAACCGTGTATGAACCACGTCCTCTCTGTTATTCCCTACAGCCCTTCTGCAAGGCTGTGTTTACACAGGCAGCCTTGTATGCACCCATTATCCCTCTTTAAATTCCCTAAACACTCTATTCACTCCCCCCTCACTGTTGTGTTTGCTGGATGTTTTAATGTAGATCACTGTAAGTGGGTGAGAGTGAGTGTGTGTGGAGGTGCTTTAGAGTATTGGTCTTTGTAATTATGAATGTTTCCTTGCGAATATGTACGTGGTTGTTTATGTGTGTGTTTTTCTGTTATAGTGAGTGATCACACAGTTGGTGTGCACACTGCACTATAAATCCAGCGGCTTAAGTCTGATATCTGGTCAGAGCCACGATTTCTAGCCGCCTCAGCCTCAAAATGTGGCTGGTGCGGTGTGTAAATATCAGCACTGGTATAGACATTTGTGACCAAGCTTGGTGCTAGTCACACCCACCACACCCTTGTGCTGTGCCGGCTTTAATAGGTTCTCACTAACAGTACTTGTTCCCATGGGGTGTTTTTTGTCTTAGTATCCGTAGATGTTTATGCATGTGTTTAGATATTAAATTATATGTGCATGTTATCAGAAAGCAGTAGTAATGGAAAACCAGTTCTACGATGTGACCTTCATATGTGGAGATTAAAGGCTTATCTGCCATGTGCTCACTACTCATGCCGTGTGTGTGCACGTGCTGAATTTGACTGCGTTTTCTAAAAAGACTACCGTGTTAAGCTCCCAGGAATATCTCTTGGCGAGAATGCAATTTGCAACATTTGCCAAAGTGTTCATATGTTTCTGCTCATGTACCAGTCGTATGTTCAAATGGTACATTTGGAAATGCAAATGAACAATATTTACTTACCATTTTGTTCATTTTCATCTAATTTATATAACCTATTACGATATTGTTCATATATTAAGCAACACTATGTGGCCTGATGGGTGCAGTAAGTTAACTCCTATGAATGCATGTTTGTGAGGATTTGACAGTGGTCGTCCAAACCAGAGACTGTTCTTGCCATAGAAATGTGCCATCCCATTGCTCATCGCAGCAGGGGAGACACTTTTAATTTTTGACTTAGCTGTAACATTGTTGCTCAGCTCGTATAGACCAACATACAATTTAGCAGTAGCAGCGATTGCATGGGATTTGAGCCACAGGCATTTTGAAATTGAGCAGTGAAATTCAGCAAGCGTTCTAGCTCCGCTGCGTGCTTAGATTATATCTGTGCGCATTGCCACATCTCTCTTGTCCCAAACATTTTTGATATTCTTGTACGTCTGAGTTGCAGTAATCGTAACCAGGCTGAAACTCTTGTCAAATCGATAAACTTGTGGGACATGCCTGTGACGGCCGTGGAGAGAGGCGCACGTGGGTATGGCTGCGTGAGAAGGGGGGCGACGAGTAAAGGGGCGACGGTAGGGATAAGTGGGTGAGGTAGGGGGGGTGGCCCTGTGGACGTTGGGGGTGCTGGATGACCTTCGTTCGATTAGCACAGTTGGCTACGTATGGTGTGAAAAAAGTTCAACTATATTTTTTAAAAGTTCAGCTGGCTGGCTAGAGGAAAGAATAAGACAGTCACATCCTAAGGACGTGTGAGCTGCTCGTTATGAAATTACTTCCTGTGAAAGCATCTCACTGCTCAAATGAGCATCTAGAAGTGCTCATCTCCATTGGCTGCCCTGAGCCAGTGGTGTTTTATCGATGTTGTCGTTTGTACCTGCCACCCACTACCCCCTTTACAGGAAATGAGAGACATCAAGCAGTTCATTGACAAGCATCTGCCACCCATCGACTGATGTCTTTTGCCCGATCACCCCTGCAGCCAGCCCTGCACCCTCCACCCATGGTGTCCAAACGAACTGAGCTGAGCGCTCCCCGTGCTCTCACCCACTCGCTCGCTCCAGCCTTCCTGTCTCGCCCTGGCCCTGCTGTCTGAGAAGTGCCCTAGCACATGGGAGGGTTTATTCTTTGGTGCATCAAGTGCTGGAGTAGATTGTGTGTTGGGGGAGAGTCACGAAGGGCGCTGCACACTGAAGGTGAAATGTACTTGAGCCACACGGCATCATGAGAAATATACCCACAGTGCCTTGCAGGTCCCCCAGAGTAGTTATGTATGCACAGCAGTCTGATGTAGGTTTGAGTATTAGTACAATGAACGTTTGATCGTGTTAAACTTCACAGCAGCAAAGTGGCCACATCATGCTTCTGTATGAATATGTTTAATATCTCATCTCTAATTTCAAATTGCAACATGTCTGCCTGCTTAAATGAGCGTGGTATAGTGCTCATTATTTTTGGTGGCCCTCAGCCAGTGATGAA
Source organism: Lethenteron reissneri (assembly GCF_015708825.2). Lineage (NCBI taxonomy): Eukaryota > Metazoa > Chordata > Hyperoartia > Petromyzontiformes > Petromyzontidae > Lethenteron > Lethenteron reissneri. The sequence goes on along the minus strand of NC_083797.1, from coordinate 13,364,699 downwards.
AATTGCATGTTCTCAATAACCAATGTTGATTTTACACATGGTAGTAAACTTATTGTATCTGCCCTATAGGGATGAAGGGCTGAGTCGACCAACGACTGGGATATGAATTCGCAACCTTTGGACTATGAGTTAAGATCTCGTGCAGATATTTAGTACTCCTCCAGAATGGACAACATGGAATTGTTTTAATGTTATTGTAGAGACCTTAACTGCTTGTCATTACTCTTAATAAAAACTAGCTATGTAGAAAACACTAATGCATAAAACATGCACTACGTATGCACTTAATTGGCACTCACGAATCATCTGCACTATTTGTAAACAATTCAACAGTGTCCATGTCTCAAGTGAATGTTCTTTAAATAAGTGACTTTACTGAGTCTCACTGAGCTGTTTGAGTTGAATCCAAATTGAGGTTAAACAAAGTTTTTGCTGTGCACTCTGATGGATGTGCAGGGTGTGGGGCTCTTATATAGTTCTGTGTATCCAGAGTATCGTTCACCTTCACATGCATCATGGACAGAACAGAGCATTGTTTTTGTGTTGTCAGAAAGGTAATATCAGTAATTTTTGTTTGTTGGTGAAAAAGTAAGCAAATAGCTATTTCGTCCAGGTTTGGCAATTTGGGCTCTGAAAATTTATTGTGAAAATATACTTCTCCCGACACACGAATGAGGCACATGCGTGTTTTCCATCTGATGGGGATTTTCCATGGCTGGATAAAGTGTGAACTTTGCGTTGGTAAAAGGGCTGCTTGAAAGGGGTCATTGGCAAACGAAACCTCCCTTAATAAAATAACGGCAACATAAAGGTGCATTCTACGCTTCATGACATTGGAACAAACGATGTTGAGATGTTTTGTGCAGGCCTTCCCCTATTTTAATGAAAGAATGAATGAATTTGTTTACTTAGAAACAAGGTGACAGTCCGTTGATAGTAAATGCCTTTTGCAATGAATTCTGGACAGTGATCATTCAAACAATAAAAACATTGTTTCGAACCAGATGACAGCTCATCAGGGTGTAATGTCTCTTTATAAGAGGGCTGGCGGAATAAAAGAACCCGCTTGCAAACAGACCTGGGTTAAAGATAACGCGTTGCTCGGTTTACCACTCTTAAAAGAAGTTGCAACTCAAAAACTCAAGTGTGATTTTAAATAATTATAAAAACTGATGTCAAGATGACATTGTGGCATCTTTATTTAGAGAAAACTGCCGTTTGAATTACAGCTCGTCGCTTGAGAGCAGTGTGGTGCCACGACATTTATCCAATTCACCTTGATCCCAGCTCCTGAGACTGCGGTGGATCCCCTTCAGTGTCATGGAGCTCTCACCTTGTGGAGGTGAAATAACTTTCAAAGTCCATGAAAATTTTCACTGTGCCTGTGGGCTCGTCGTTGAGACGGGGGTTCGTGTCGGCGTTGTTGGTTAGTATTGAGGCTGTTACGGATGACTCCATGTTCACACGATAATGATGTAATTCATTCTCACTTAAAGAAATTGTAACCAATTGATGGCACGGGTGGATGCAGTGTGCTCATCACAATGTCACATGGGGAGTTCATTTTCCCCGTTAATAATTTAAAGATTTGCGGCACAAGCCAGTATATAGACATCCTAGGTTTGCATTTACAAAATAACACCTTGATTTTGCGCTCCGTCTTTATGTTTGAAGTTCACGCTTGCACACATTGACCTTGGAACACTGCCCGTGGGCTTCTGTGTTTGGTGTGGATGTACTTATTTAAGCTTATCCTTGGTTTAGTGCTAAGTTCTCAGCCTGACAACTACTGTCGTTCTCAAGGACCCCGATTACGCAAAGCTGATTGCTGTTCCAATTTGAGAGGGCAAAGCATTATGTCATCAATTGTATATGGAGTCAAATTTAAGAAAATTATGCTAAATGTGGCTGTTTGACCTTAATAGTCCAGCCCAGTACACCTCTTGGATTATTAGGTTCTTGTGTTAAATGAGGTCAATGTAAGTAAATTCAATTTATGGCAAATCAGTAGTCGGTGGTTGTCATATAGAGAGACTGGCTGCTGCTTTAGGAATGTGGAATTGTGACTACTCCCTCACGGCCATGAACAAATGCACATCACCCCACACTTGTTAGAGCAGTGCTACAATGGCTTTCCTTGCTGTGATACCTGCTGGGCTAATGTACGAATGCCAGATCAGTAATACTTTGTGGGATCTAAAATCGTCTTATGCATAGACTGACCTCTGCCACAGGAATGTGGAATCATCAGCCTAGGGCCAAAAATCGAAACGAGGCCGCACCCAGCGCATAATTGGATCATGTACACGTTTGATCACGTAAACACTTCATGACTGGCTTGGCAGGCATCTCATGTGAACGCAACTTCACTTGCAAGAGGACAAATGCCTTCGGAAATACAGTACACTGTGCAAACCCCCGTGAACCTCCTATAAGCCTCCCGTATTGCCCACCACTCAGTTTGAACTAGCCGATCATGAGGCCGGGTGGGTTGGTTTAAGCACACCGAGTCATGCTTCGGTGTGCGTTCACAGAAACTCTTTCCATGGTTGGACCGGCGTTTGTTATGAATTGTTGCACTCAAGGCAACGGCATCACGTCCTTGAAAGCATTTATCCTTTAACAAAAGCGGTTGTGAAGGCAAAGGATTCTTTGCAGTGATTTGCAGTTTGTAAACTGCCTGATCATTCACGAGAAATGCAAGTCGCCCAAATTTAACTTTAGCAAAAGTCAATGTCTCCGTGTGCCAGTGAGCATTGGGCTGTGCTCATCTCTGGGGCAGTAGTGGAAATTCCACATTAAAGGCAGGGTCCAGTGTCTGCATAGGATATCCACTTGAATTCTCACAAATGGGTAATCAGTTTATTGACATTTGTGATGGGCTGCATGAACTCCAAATGAAGACCTCGCGATCTTTATTTTAAGTCGACCACAATCCACAGCGCTACTCAGCTGGTTTTCCATCAAAATGTGTATGGTAAGCTATATATTGTCATTTATGCTTTAATCTCAGGATTTGTGAGATATGGCATAAGCTTGGGAGGCCTTCATCTAGTAGTTTTTTTGACCATGGCTGATGATGATTTTGACATTGTGTGAGACGTCATCAGTAGCCGCCCTGGAAAGGACCACGCTGACCATGGGAAAGTTATATATCCAGCGTGTGATCGTGCCTCTTTCCACACTCCTTGCAACAGAAAGACACTTGTGAACAATTGCATTATATGGTCGCACCCCGTGACTCATTTTGCTTGCAAATGTGTATTAATATCTGGCTGAGTGGTTTTAGTGGTGTGGCATTGCCTCTGCGGAGGAGCCTTTCCCTCTATGCATTTATCTTGCCTTTTGCACTCACGCATGGCGATGCACTTTCACTCTTGGTAGTTTGTGTGTGTGTTTATTGTACACGCATCCATGGGTTTTACACAATTATCAATAAGTCCTTTTCATGGCAAGAATTCCCAGAGGAAATTTGTTTCACAATTTAAATCTGGTTAACTTCTAGTTACTCAATGAAACCGTCATATAATTTTAACAGTTGCAATTACAGTAGTTTCCCACTTGTTGTTACATGCTCTCGAAGTTTGATCAACAGTACCGTATCTTGAAGGATATTCGTAAATAGTTTGCTGACATTAAAAAAAAACTTGCATCCCAATCATGCTTCTGGCTCAATGTAGGTGGTAATGTGGACAGAGCGCTTGGCTCGCAAGCAGAAGGCGTGCGAGTTAAATTCCTGGCAAAGGTCTCTACACACGCCATCATTCTTCCAGGGCTGATGCAGGGAATACCACCTTCGAAAAGTCCAACGTGGCTCCTGCTTTGGGAATATGGAATGTACACCTTGTTTGGGGCTGCCTATCCTTGTTTTCGGCAGTTAGACGCTTTGACGGATTTTACTGTAAATCTAAATTTGAGCCACGGACATCGGAAATTGTTGGTAAATAGTAAGCAGTCCAAGAGCGGGTTACACATTCATGCAAGTTGGAATCATTGGACGCATCTCAAAGTAGGTAGGTTCATTGTTGCACTAATTTGCTCATGAACGTACCCCTCGAAGCTGTGTCATGACTGCAAGCGGGTCGACAGAAGGTGACCCCCACTATAATACGCTCGAACAGCAACGCCGATGCCTCTGCTATTGTATCGTTGTGAGACATAGTGAACGTGCAGTACATTATATACAGCACTCGACTGGGCCCAAGAATGGTGTCCCTCTGTCCACCCCTCTTGCCTAGATTCCAGAGCACAAACGAAGAAACTCAACACATTTGTCAATAACCCTGCTCTTAAAAAGAGAAAATAATATAATAGGCTACGTTTCGGGCAAATGACCCTTCTCATATTGTATAAAGAGGTCAGAGAGGTAGTGGATAAGAGTTGGAGACAGCACAAACGGCTTGCTCAGGGGAAGTCGACACGGAACTCGGGCCCACTGGAGCATATTTGTTCTTAAACTAAATATGCTGCTTTTTCATAAATTAAAGCATTTCAATTAATATATACATTTTGTTATAATGTTGACGAAAATCAAATAGTAATTCCTGACATTTCCCGCATATCATTTACACTTAAAACAAAATCTATTGTCATTTTTCACATGATGTGCTGCCAATAATACAATCAAACATGGCACTCATTTCTAATCAATGATACAGACGTTGCATGTTTAAGTGAAGCTATTTATAAAACACCAAGCGTGAACACTTTTTTCACATCGATGGAGGTCTCGTCTCTATAAACGTTTTTGCAGACAACATTGTTTCTTAAAAAGGTACATTTTAAAATGTCACCATAACTTGACAACCAGCTGCGGCAACACATCGAACCATTTGGAGCAGTGCTTGAGCATGTTGCTAATTATATCGTGCTATTATGATATTTATCGGTTACTCAGCCATAAAACCACCAACCCTCATAGAAGCGAGGCTTGCACAGTTGCACCCACCACTCATGATTAAACATTGTGCAAGGCCAACATATTATTTCCAGAAAAAATCAGGTTGATTTACAGCCTTGAGAGGCGTTAACGTAGGGCGTCTAAGTTCACATCGATTTTTTTTTTTTGCGCAAGTATGAACGTTACAGTTTTGTGGTGTTTTTCTCCCTTATAAAATAAAACCGTTTGCAGACGCGTTAACGTTCCAAATCATTACACATTAATGGGATTCCTGCTATCAGAATGGTCCACCTGCAGCTGTATCCCATTAGTTCCTTCACGATTGCTGCTCTTTGTGACTCAATTTCTCAAAGCTACACAAATTGTGGCCGTGGGTTTTCGTGTTTGCATGTTGGGCTCTGTAACTGGTTCACCCTAATTCACTCCTTGTGGCTGTCGGCAGCACACTTTGTTAATCAAATAAACCTCGAGTGACCAAAAGTCGTATGTCTTTATATGTCACTGTTTCCACTTTCTCCTTTTGTGTTTTGTGTCTCATCTCCCTGCTGCCATCGTTGTGCTACACAAACTCAATAGTCCTTCCACCACGAACCGGACTAACCATTCCTGTAATCAGATAACCAAAGTCGGGTACATGTAATTACATATCCGTTACTTAGCTTGCAAAGTGTAATCAGACTACTGTTATTGTCCATTTTTCAACTAATTGCTTTCCAATATTCGACTTCAGCCATGTTTTATCCACTGGTGGATGAAGAACTCCCCACAGAGTCGTTATCTCTCACGGTCCTGTGATACCACAATTCATCTAGCTTTGCCACATCTTATAACTCCATTTCTGTGGTAGTTATCTTCTTGGGTGTATTTCATCTATAGGCTGCCATTCCAATAACAGTCTCATACATCGCCAATGCCCCTTCCAGTGATGTGTTCTACCCAAGGCCAATTAACCTTCAAAAATGTGATGGTTCTCATTTTAATTTGTTCTCTCATCAGTGTCTTTCTTTCTTGCAGTGTAATTCCCATAAATGATCTCCATACTCCTTTCACGCTGTTCAGCTTAGGTTCCACGGTCCTATTCAAAGTCCATGTTTCCAATCCATAGGTCACAGCAGGTAGAATGATCATTATTAAGTTCAGTTTTTTTTAATGAAATCCATATTCTGCCCTACCTTTTTACTTTATAATGTCATCCCCATCAGTCATCTATAATTGCACGAAATATATACACACACTCTGTTGTGTTTCAGTTTTTCCTGTCCAACAATGCTTTTCTTATGTTCAGCAAACACGTTGTAATTGACCTTTGTCTTGCTTTTATTTATATCTAACGCCACTTTGCAGCCTTCTTTATATCCTGTCGTTCATTGTCATTGATTGTATAAATAACATCCGCGATTTTGAGATGGTTAACACTTTCACCACTTATTTTCATTCCTTTCATTTCAAATTTAAGAATGTCTTATAATTTTGTGAATACCCTTGATGAGAGCCCCTCTTTGCCCAATTTCTAATTTGTATGTTGTTTCCTTATGCAATCTAAGTGTAGCTGTTTCATATTTAAAAACTTGTATTATCGTTTAAAATATGTATTTAAATTCAGACATTCGTTTGTGGTAGTGTAAAGTAGGAGCCGACACCAGATTGCAGGGGTCTCGTCCTTTATTCCTTTCCTTCCATCCACACCTGTCCCCAGCCGTCCCAATCTCGTTCCCGCCAAAGGCCCCTTCTTCCCGCCCGTTCTCTCCTTATATCTCTTCGATCACCCCTCCCACTAACCCATCTATTGGTGGGAATCCTTCCCCTGACACCCCTACATCACCCTCCCCCCCCCCTCGGAGAAAAAATAACCGTCCTCGGTTCTGCCTCCCCCATGGACCATTTAAATCTCCCCATGCCTCCCCCTACTGACAGTGACGACAGCCCTTACCCCCCCCACAACCATACAATGCAACATAACACAACGAAATCAATTGCGCGGCCTGCCCAGGTCTCCAGCCAGCATCCCGTAACAGCCCGGACATCCACAGGCAGCAGATGACCGTGGCGGACCCTCCTTCGAAGGCCCTCTCGTCGCGGTCCCTGGTTCGGTGGTGCCGGTGTCGCCTTGCCTGGCGCCGCTGTCTCTCCGGCCCCCGCTCGTGCCGCCGCTCCGTCAAGCCTCACATGGGGTGCTGTAGGTGACAAGGGAACACAGGGCACCGAACCCCCTGCCGGTCGGCGCGTGGTGGTCGGCGACCTTGGCCTGGGTAGGGATGATGATGATGTTGGCAGTGATGTTGGTGGTGATGTTGGTGAAGATGACGGTGGAGAGATGTATGGCTTAAGGCGGGTGGGGTGTACAAACCATCGTCGCTTACCCAGTTGGACCTGGACGCACTGCGGTCGGAGTGCTTTAATGACCTCGACCGGCCCTTTCCAGGGTCGGTGCAGCTTTGGTGAGAGGCCAACCGGCACCTGAGGACAGTGTAGCCATGCCTGGTCCCCGACTTTGAAGGGCTTGGCTGTCACTGTCCTCTCCTGTATCCGTACATTACTCTCTTGGCTCGTGGCCGATGCGGCCTCGGCTGCTTGGCGGGCCTCTCTCAAATAAATGAGGGAGGTCTTTAGTGCCTTCGGCCATGCGTCGGCTCTTGCGGGAATGTCCGTCAACTGCACCTCAATAGGCGGAACGGGATTCCGTCCGTACATCAGGAAAAACGGCGAGAACCCCGTCGCCGCGTGTGGGGCCACCCTGTACGCCGCTAAGACAGATGGAATGTGGAGGTCCCAGTCGGAATGGTTTTCGTCCACCACTTGGGACAGCATGGCCGCTATGGTGCGGTTAAGCCGCTCTACCATCCCATCGGTCTGGGGATGATACGGAGATGTTCGGACCTTTTTAGTGCCCAGGATAGAGCAGACGTCCTTCAATAGCTGTGAGGAGAAATTCCTGCCCTGATCCGTGAGCAACCGCTCCGGTGCCCCCTTATCAAGGACATAGCCTCCCACGAAGGCATCGGCGATGGTCTGTGCCGTTTGGTCCGGGAGGGCCCACGCCATCGGCCACCTCGTGCAGTACTCGACTCCGACCAACAGGTATTTATTTCCCCGTGGCGTGACCGGCAGTGGTCCCAGGATGTCCAACGCAACCAATTCGTTGACCCTGGTCACCGTGATGGGCTGTAGGGGCGCCCGGCTTACCCGGGGTGGCGGCTTTCGCCGCGCACATTCGACGCAGGTAGCGACCCATCGATGCACGTCAGCGGTCATACCTGGCCAAAAGTACTGACTCTGTAATGTGTACAGTGTCTTCCGCCCCGCCAGGTGCAGCAGCTGGCGGCCGTGTACGTCCATAACCAATTGTTGACGCAGCGACTCCGGAACTACCAGGCATCGTCGGCGCCCTGTCGGGTCCCATCGCATGAGGAGGTCCTCCCATACGATGTACTCCTCCCCCCCTGCCTCTGCTGAGGCGCGTAGCGTTCGCAGTGGGGCTTCCTCCAGCTGTAGCCGTCGCCAATCGTCCAAGGTCAGCCCCAGGTCGTGGTCGGTCAGCTGGACCTCACCCTGTGCGTCCTCCGCCGTGCGTACGGGAGCGATGACTGTCCCCTCCGGCCTCGCCTCCTTGCAGCGTGCCCCGCCTGTGGTGCATGCACAAGGGCCCTGGGGCGCCAGTCGGGACAATGCGTCTGCGTTGGCATGTCTGGTCCCTTTGCGATGTACTACTTGGTACCTGTACTCCTGCAGGCGCTCTATCCATCTGGCCAGCTGGCCCAAGGGCTGTTCGATGCGGAGCGAATACTGCAAGGCCGCGTGGTCAGTGCGGACCGTAAATTTGCGACCATACAGGTAGGGTCGAAATTGCTGCACGAAGTGAACGACTGCCAGGAGTTCCCTACGTGTGACGCAGTAGCGCTGCTCCGCTGATGAAAGCACGCGACTACCATAGGCGATAACCACCTCGCGACCCTGCTGGACTTGCGACAAAACACTGCCGATGCCCACATCGCTGGCGTCCGTGTCCAGGATAAAGGGGAGGCCAAAATCCGGAAAAGCCAATGGTGGTGCATCTGTCAGACGTGAGCGCAGCTGCTGGAATGTCTCTTCCTCCAGAGGGCCCCAATAAAACCTCTGGTTCTTCGCCGTCAACACGTGCAAGGGCTTGGCAATGGTTGCGAAGTTGGGTACGAACCGGCGGTAATAAGAAACGAAACCCACAAACCGGCGTACCTCTGGAACCATTGTGGGAACAGCCCAGGCCCTCACGCAGGCCGTCTTTTCCGGGTCTGTAGCCACTCCAGACTCACTGACAACGTGGCCCAAGTAGCGTACCGACGACTGCATAAGGTGGCACTTCGACGGCTTGAGCTTCAAGTTCGCGTTCCGGAACCGCAGGAATACCTGACGTAATTGGTCAATGTGTTCCTCGAATGATCGGCTGAAGACAATGACGTCATCCAGGTAGATGAGGCACGTTTCCCATTGGAGGCCTGCTAAGGCCAACTCCATTATGCGTTGGAACGTCGCCGGCGCAGTCTGGTGGCCCATAGGCAGGCAGTTGAACTCGAACAGGCCCTGTGGTGTCCGGAACGCTGTTTTAGGCCGGGAGTCCGCGTCTAGTGGGACCTGCCAGAACCCGGACAATAAATCCAGCGTACTGAAAAATTTTGCTCCCGCCAGTGCATCCAATGAGTCGTCAATACGTGGTAGGGGATATGCGTCGGCCAGCGTGACGGCATTGAGGCGTCGGAAGTCCACACAGAATCTCAGTGACCCGTCTGACTTCTTGACTAGGACCACCGGTGCCCCCCAGGGACTCGAGGATGGAGAAATTATGTCGGCCCGCAGCATCTCCTGCACTGCTTGTTGAATGTGCCCTTTTTCCATTGGGCTCATTCTATATGTGTTTTGGCGCAGGGGTGCGGCATCTCCCGTGTTAATGTGGTGCTGCCACAGATTTGTGCGCCCTAGGTCGAACGGTCCCCGGCTGAACACGTCCGAGAACTCATGCAATAATGAGTGCAGCTGCTGTTTCTGGTCGGGCGGCAATCCCGGCTCAGGCCCCGCCAGCTGGTCCATCCACGATTCGGCCCCTCTGTCCTCGGACTGGCTGATGCTGCCTACAAGCTCGGGCTTTGTCCCTGGGGCTCCTAGTGACAAGGGACTAACGTGGGCCAGAACTGTTCCCTCCTGCACCGTCGCTGTTCTATCGGAGGTGTTCAGCACCTGAATGAACAGATGCTGGTTCCTCTGTACAATAGTTTCGGCTCCCACCAGCGCATGGCGATCCATGGCAGCTGACGCCGGAGACACCAGGATGGGTGAGTCTGGTCGGGCTGTCACGAGGGGAGACCGATATTGCAGCGGAATCAGCATCTGGGCTGCCGGGGGAATGGAGACAGACTTACTGACCAGAGCCTGCACGTAGGGTACACCCCGGCTGGCCCCCTCCGCCTTTAGGAAATGGAGATGCGTTCCCTGGACTTCCACCCGCCCATTGGCCAGATCGATTTTCATTGGCATCCGCCTCAGAAAGTCCGTCCCCAACAGGCAGGGTACGGGCAACGTTGTGGAGACAAGGATGGGTCCTGCTACCGAAAGCTGCCCAATCTGTATCGGGGCTTCAACCTGGCCCAGGAAGCCCATGCTGCCTCCATTTGCTGCAATGAACGTTGTCTTGACGGGGACTAAAGGTCGGATTTTATCCGGCAGCATCTCGTGCATGGTGCTCGAGATGATCGTGGCTGATGCCCCCGTATCCACCAAGATACGTGCCGACACTCCCGCGATTTCACCGACCAGGACCGAGGTTCCTGACGTGGCCGCTACCACCCGCCTTGCCAGCTTCCTCCATTGTGTGGCTGAGTCCGGCCACTGACCAGGCGGCGTCTCGTTATCCTGTGGTGCATGGTGAAATGATGGGGGATGGATGTGAATGGAGTGAAGATGGGGTTCCTCCCTTTGGAGTGCGTCGCAGCAGGGTGAACGCGCCCTTGTTACATAGTGTGGGCTTACCCTTGGGTTGCGGGCTGGGCTCTCTATGTGGTGCAAATTGCCCCCCTTTGGTGACGTAGGATGGGCCCCCCTTGTGGTGTGGGGGCCCCCCCCATTGTAGGGGGCAGTGGGGACTGGGGGGTGGGCCTTCCCGTGAGCCCCTCCCTTCTCCCCTCCCTTCCCTTTGTCACGGGGGCATGGTCCCCCTGGTTCCGTCTCGATCTGCCGCAAAGCGGTGGCGAGGCGGCCCGTGGAACTGCTCCAGGGCGCACTGTCAATCTTGTGGGCTGCCTCCGCCCCCGGGCCGTTGCCCCTGGCAACTCGCCGGCGTCGCAGGCAACTGGTGACATCACGCCCGCCGGCGACGTCACGCCCGCCCGCGACGTCACGCCCGCCTGCGACGTCACGCCCGCCGGCGACGTCACGCCCGCCCGCGAAACCACGCCCGCCCGCGACGTCACGCCCGCCCGCGACGTCACGCCCGGCCGCGAAACCACGCCCGCCCGCGACGTCACCTCCGCCCGCGACGTCACCTCCGCCCGCGACGTCACCTCCGCCCGCGACGTCACGTCCGCCCGCGACGTCACCTCCGCCCGCGACGTCACGTCCGCCCGCGACGTCACATCCGCCCGCGACGTCACCTCCGCCCGCGACGTCACCTCCGCCCGCGACGTCGCCTCCGCCCGCGACGTCACGTCCGCCTGCGACGTCCCTCCCGGCCTCGGCGCGACTCCCGACGCGGTCTCCGGCCCCGGCGTGACTCCCGACCCGGTCTCCGGCCTCGGCGCGATCCCCGACGTGGTCCACGGCCCCGGCGCAATTCCCGGCGCGATCCGCGACACCACTTTTGGCCGCGACGTCACTCCCGGATGCAACGTCACGTCCGTTCGCGACGCCACTCCAGGTCGCGACGCCACTTCTGGTCGCGACGCAATCCCAGGCCCCGGCGCTATCCCCGGCGCGATCCCCTTCCCCCGACCCGGACAATGGAGACCGGGGAACGACACCGACGGCGCCCACCCCGAGGAGACTCCCGGTAAGTTCGCGGCGTCGGAATTATAATTGCTCGGCCCGACCGAGAGGCCGGGCGGGACGGCGTCACTTGCCTGGATCCTGTCGGCGTTCGGCCCCGGCGGGTTCCAGGTGACGTTGGCGGCCTCCGGCTCTGTGCGGCACCCCCTCGCCACATGCCCCTCTCGACCACAACGGTGGCAGACCCACGGGGCGTTCCGTCGGGGGGGCTCGGCGCGATGTTGTAGAGGCGGCTGCCAGCGACGCAGCGGTTTAGTCGCGCCCCTGGTCCCTCTGCTCCGCCAGTCCCCGGATCGCCGCGTACACCTCCCGCAGCGATGGCTCCGTCTCAGACGTCGGGGGTCCGTCCCCAGCTGCTCCACAGGCAGCCTGTGGCGACGGTGCAGGTTCGGCGGTTGGTGTCGCTGGACCCAGTAGCGCCGCGGCAACGGCTCGGCTGTTCCCCCCCGCCGCGCCAGCCACCGGGCCCACGGGTGGCGCCCGGCCCATGACCTGCTCGTGGGCTTGGATGGTCCGGGCAGCCCACAGCGAGGTGCGTTCCCCCGGCGTCACCACGGGCATTACAACGCCGGCGCGGCAAGCGTAGGCGATGAGGTGCTCGACCACGAGGTCCTCGAGCGCTTCTTCAGCCAGGCGAGGGAAAGCTCTCCTCGCCAACACGAGCAGTGCACCCCTGTAGGCTAAAGGGGATTCTTTAGCCCCTCGCTGGCGTTCCTGGAACCGTTTAAAGGCTCCTTCCGCCGGGCAATAGATCTCCCCCAAAGCCTCGTAGGCCGCCTGTAGCGTGGTCTTGCTGTGCGAGGGAAGGGAGGTGTAAGAGGCGAGTGCTTCCTTGCCCAGAACGGATGGCAGCGCTCGTAGTGCCTCTTCGTCTGTCCACTCGAGAGCGTGGAAGGCAGCCTCGAATCGGCGGACAAACTCCTCCCAGTCTTCTTCCTCAGCCACGAACTTGTCGACGGGCCCCAGCCGACGCGGCCGTCCGGCCACCTGCTCTCCGTGTTGGGTGGTTAGCCCTGGGGGTTTTGGCGGGACCGGCGGCGGCTGGCGTGACGAGGTTGGTTGCGGCTCTTGCCCGGCCGGCTGGTCGGCCTCCGGGTCCCGTGGCCTCTCCTCCCGTAGTACGCGTGGGGGTGGGGGTCCCGGTGCTGGCGGGCCCCCCATAGGGAGCCTCTGTAGGAGCTCCTGGAGTGCCCTCTCCACGCGGGCCATGCGGTCCTCCATGGGGTCCTCCAGGCGATCCGGGCCCCCTGCTGCTGCTTCTGATAGCAGGCCCCCTTGTTGCCCGGGATGGGAAGGATCCCTGGCCCCTGCTTCCTCCTCCCTTGGCTCTTTCCCGCGGGGATTTTTCTTTGTAGCCATGAGATCCCACCGCTGCCACCAGATGTAAAGTAGAAGCCGACACCAGATTGCAGGGGTCTCGTCCTTTATTCCTTTCCTTCCATCCACACCTGTCCCCAGCCGTCCCAATCTCGTTCCCGCCAAAGGCCCCTTCTTCCCGCCCGTTCTCTCCTTATATCTCTTCGATCACCCCTCCCACTAACCCATCTATTGGTGGGAATCCTTCCCCTGACACCCCTACAGTAGCATGGATGGCAGCACCTTTTTCAACAATCGGATTTCTTTTCACTCTGCTTCACAATCAACAATTGCATTTGGTAGGTACAGTAAAACCTTGGATTGCGAGTAACTTGGCCTGCCAGTGTTTTGCAAGACGAGCAATTTTTAGTAATAATAATTACTTTGATAAACGAGCGAGGTCTTGCAATACGAGTACTGTAGTACGTACAGTATACGCTTTGTCTGCCGAGCGTCACGTGATCACAACTGATATACGAGTGCTTTGGATTAAAAACACGTTTCCGGAACGAATAATGCTCGCAATCCAAGGTTTTACTGTATTTTATATCACTTGCATGTATTTTAGTTTTTACTTAAAGAGCAATGTTTATAAGAAAGGAATGATGCAGTCTGCCACTTCGCTTAAAGTTAACACAGCAATACATATAGATCATGGCACAGAGTCTATGCAGTGCTGTTATATTATTTACGAGGTGAACGTGGCCTAATATATTAAACTAAACCTCTTTGCACAGTTTTTTTTATTTTACTAAATAAGGCCTACTTCAGCTATATAGCTCTTTTTCAGAAGCGACCTGGCCACAAATGACAGTTCATGTGGAAATGTACAGCAGCCAAATACTTTAAACTTGAAGGACATATAACAAGTTGTCTTGTAAACATATTTTAAAATGACCAAATATGGGATTACTTTGCATTACTTCCAATTCCTCAAGTAATTGGCATCAGAGGCTGATTACTCCCTCCCACCCATGTCCACAGCAGGTCCTGGCCACACCAACCCATCGCGTGCAGCAGCCAGCAGCTTCTTATTTTGTTCAGGCCCTCATGTAATCCCTGCTCTACCTGCCGGAGATAAGAGAAATAGTGCACACCTGCCACGGTTGACCTGAGGGATGGTATTGACAAATATAAAGGTGCAGAACTGCAATTGATTGTGCACACCTCAATCGGAATAGCCTCCACTGGAGGGAGATGTAGAGAGCCCGTCCAGAGGGAGATCTAGAGAGCCCCTCCAGACGGCATTTTGGCCTACTCTTCCACGCCGGCACAACGTCGAAGTGGTGTGAATACCCACACTTTACCCCACCAGACACGACCTGCTGATCGACTGTGGTACTGCCAACTTATTTTGCTGGGTGGACAGTCGTGGGAGTTTAAGAAAAGTTAAACCCAAAGTACCCATTGAAGTCGGTGAAGAAACATTCACTCATCAACGGTGAGAACTGGGATGAAAAATTAACATGCTTTGGCTGAGAAGAGAGGACATCCACCGTGGAGAGGATGATGACAGCTTCAAGATGAACGTTTACATTACGGGACCACGAGGGACGGTGGCGGCTTGGGGAGGCCTTCATCCCAGCAGTGGATGGATCATGGCTGATGATGATCATGTACTGTGACACTGACACTCCAACACTGGGGTACTGTATGTAAGTGTGCTTAACCATCCGCTGTGGTAGAATGTGCTCTGTTAGGTCCACTTGACATTTGTTACGCGCGATATGACCTTCCCATGTTTCCCAAGGTTTGAACTGCCCCTTTGTGTGCACAATACAATACAACTCTACTCTTATCATGTGATGGCCATGGGAGTTGGCGCGCAACAGGGCTTTCATCAGATTCCAAGTCACGCATTCAAATCACCCGAGATGTTTCCGCTCTCCTGGAAGCCATGCAGGTGTGGGCTTGGATGACCAAGCAAAGACAAAGATCAGCCTGTACTGTATAGCCTTAACAGACTGTTGAGGCAAGTGCTGTTAGCGAGCACCGATGAAGGCCGGCACAGCACACGAGGGGATAGGTGGCCAGCCGCACGCCCGGCCGTCTTTGTCTCCCCAGTGGCGATGTTTACACAACGCACCAATTAGTAATTTGAGGCTGAGTCGACCTAGGGGAGGGCCCAGGACCGGTCCAGATAATCGTCACCGGCGTTGGCCGTGAGCGGGAATGGAACTCGGGTTCCCGGGCTCGTAGTGCAGCACACTAACCGCTCCACCACAGCCCCCTCAACCGCTACACCACAGCTTGCTTGAATGACCAAGCAAGCACAACAACACATGTGTAGTAGGCCTTGTGTGTGGGCAAGATGGCTGTCCAGCAGAGTGCAATAGTGCTATTGTCACTTTCCATAATAATATGGAATTTCCATCACTGGAATAAGATGAGCACAGCCTCACACTCACTTGAATTGGGAGAGACGTTCAGTTTGTTTAATTAGGAAGAACGCCCACTTAGATCAATTGAAGAACTACGATGATGTTGATAATGATGATGTGATTATTTTCTGCAGGCGTGTCTGCAATCCGTTGCTCCAGAGGCAGGGTTGGTGGATCACGCAGATTTCCTTTTTTGCAGCGAAACTGCTTGGGTTGGGTGGGTTGGGTGGGTGGGTTGGGTGGGTTGGGTGGGTGGGTTGGGTGGGTGCCCGAGGGGAATGCAGTACAGCAAGTGGATTCCTGACCTATCTGTGTAGATCTTTGGATTGATATTCTACCTGTAAGTTGTGTCCATGTACTCCACGTTCTTCCTGCAAGTGAACTACCCATTAAAACATGATTTCATTTACATCACAATGTATTTTGAGACGACTTCACTGGGTTCCCATTGAGAAGCTGGAGAAATAACCCGGCTCATTTGAATAACAAAATGTTCATGTACGCTTAATAACTTTCAATTGAAGCACAGATTCTACTTCACAGCCGCTACCGTGGAATTTACCGATACATCTGTGCTGGTTTAATGTCAACACAGATAGGATATCTAACGTGATTGAAAACATGTTCCCGATTTACCTCTCTTACTCGCTTGCCCCCTTGCTTTATCCGAGCTTTCAAATACGTATCATTTCAAATATTCCAATATACATCATCAACCATGTTAGATCCACTGCTGTGTTATTATTGTATTATAATATTATGCTAGTTTATTCAGGCAAGCGTCACTGAATCTCAAGACTTTTCTTTCAGGCGAGTCCTGCCAAGTTCGGTTTTCAGTAGGGGGTGATGTTGCTATGTATAATTCCAATTGAGTAATTTGGAGGTCAATGTGTGGCATTGGGATGTTTGTCCAATACCAGTTATATATTTTGTTTTAGCTATAGGAGAATACCGAGGAATCCCATTCAGAACAGGGGGAGAACATACAAACTCCACACAGAGAGGCGCAAGAGTTGGGAATTTAACCCAGGGACTTCTTGCGCTGAGGCATGAGCGTTACCACTCCACTGCACCAGTGAAGGTCTCCCCAAGCTGCCATCATCTTAGACAAGGGTAGATGTAGGTGAAAGTGATTGGTCGGAACCATTGCGTAAGAGCAGACGCCTTCTTGATGTGACCGTTAATACGTACAACACGCGGCGCTATCTGTACAAACTTTGTCAAACTGAAGACAGAATTGAAAGATATTTATATTACCAGTTGTGATTCACTAATTGTCATATTCAAATCAAGGCTATGGTGCACAACCAAAATGTGCACTTGCCGATTCAGCAATGGGGAGACAAAGGTGGTTGGGTATGCACAGTCCTGGCCACACCAACACTTCGTGTGCAATCTCCAACATAATAAATGCGCATTAACAGCAACTTACCGTCCATGTTGTCTACTCGGGGTATGGAGTAGTGTCGCAATGGTTAGCAATGGTTAGCATAATGCACTGTGAACCTGATTGCCCTGAGATGAATTCCCGGCCAAGGCTCACATCAGTGACGGGTTCACATCACATTGCTACTCCTGACGCGGTTATCTGGCTTGATCACGTGAATATGAAATTGTAGTTGTTTCTCTGCATTCACATCAGCCATACGACAGAAGAAGAAGTGACGGGTGACATCTGCACCGGTCTCGGGCACCCTCTTCACCAACCCGCACTGACCAGCATGGCGAAGTATGGTACAACAAATCCCCATGTCTTACACAGGCGTGGGGAGGCCTTCAAGATGATTGTGACCCGCATTGACCCAGCCACTGGCTTTGTGGTCACTGGGCAAGTGTGGCACCAATGGGCAACTACTGTGGAATCTATCGATCTCCATTCAGCACCTGTTCATAGGTGTGGCAGCTGCGGCATTTCACAGACAGCACCTACGTGGTTAGAGACACATAATGGCCGGAACGCAAACTTCATGTTCTATCGAAGAGCACCTATAACCGATATGTGAGGCTCTGGGTTCGTGTGCCGGGCCTTCAGCTGTCGCGTTCTCACGGTGAAGTGGCCGGGCGTGTAAACTCGCCAGTTCCGTTCAATTTCCTCACTTTCACCGGGCGGGCGTCATGGCAGCGTCTGTATATCTGATGATTTGGAGGTGGAGTTGGTGGATCACATAGAGATCAGCACATGCTGTGAGATTCCCATTGTGCTAGGCTGCGAGGTGCCCGGTAAGTGGCAGTATGGCGAGTAGGTTGCGGATCTGTTTGGATTTTTCACATCAGCGTAACGATTGTGGCGAGCGATATCTGAACTGGTCTTGGCGACCACCTTGGTCCAACCACCAAACAACCCCACAATTGGCACGGCATGGGGACACCTTCATGCAGCAGCGGATTTACAAAGGGCTGATTATTAGTAGTAGTGTGTATCCAACCAATCATATTTCCAAATCTGCAATATGCAAGTTCATAAATGTGTAGTGAGTCCAACTGAGTCGCAGACATTAACTTAGGAGCAACACTATTTATTAACACAACAACACGAACACAACATAACCTACACTCGGGTCTCGAATGTCAATCTAGCCACGCTACGGCAGAACTAGACACGGTTCGCTATCCCGGTCCGGACCACAAGCTGCTGGGTCCCAGACCGCGTGGCTCGAGGCTTCTTCTCCCCGACGTGGATCTTCGAACATCAACACTTGAAGAACCCCGAGCTCCTCACGGAGCTCTCGTTATATGCTCCCGGGCTGGGGCTGGCTCCGCCCTTAGCCCCGCCCACCTTCCAGGCTCCTTGGGCCCCTTCTCGAACGTTCCCGAGAGCTCTCCGGGACCACGTGACCACCCCTCGGCCCCCGTTCACCGGTAGCCCACCTCCAGCATCGTCCGGTCACGTGACAACAGGTCAGCCAAGAGTATCATGCCCCAGCGTAACCCTGGCTGGCTGACGTTCACTCTCGCTCCCTCACTGGGAGCCGGCACCCCACACTACTCGCGGTGCCAGCGCTCACCCAACCACCGCTAGTGTTGGTACTGCAGCTCGCAACCCGGGATGCCCGCAATGACAACATCACCGGCCATGACTTCGCAAGTCCCGGCACCATACAGTGACAAGTACAGTCACTACAAATGTGAATCCAAATTTCAAGTGACTGCACAAATGAGCAATGAGCAGTGCTCATCTCTGTTGGTTCTCCTGACCGAGTGGTGGACATTCCACATTCTTATAGTGGAGACCAGTCTCTCCATGAGATGACCACCGTTGACTTTCCACAAATCATGGTGAAGAGGTTATAATGGCCAATGCTCTTCATGCAATTTCACATCTCTTCCTTCTGCCAGATTCCACAGATGTTGCAGAGTCAACAACGGGCACCAAGTTCACCTCTTACATCACCACATTCACTCGTTACACAGTCGACACGTCAATCAAGGACCACTCGTACAGTCTCATCTCCACCAATGTCAAGATTTAGGGCATCCCCTTAGTCACCAAACTCTTGGTGCCACTCCAATGCATACCTCAACAACCTGTCATCCTCCACCCTGCACACGTGCCCCACCCATCACAACCTCTTCATGAGTACATTTACCGATTTTTCCTTTTGCATTCTATTCCAAACTTACAGATTGTTTACCCTGTCAACCATGAAGATTCCTAGCATCCTCCGCACATACCTAAACTCGAAGGGAAAACGCTTATTTTATAATTTCTTGTCTTCCCATAAAGTAGTACTAATTGTATCGACTCCAGTGGGAAGATGGTGCTGGGCTGAGGCAACAACGAGCCACTAGACACATCCCCCACCCAAACAGATATCATAACACTCCTTTGTGATTTACCCAGAATAGCCTCGCTGACTCTCCTTATTTTTCTATCAGTAAATATTTTGGAATATAGTCTATTGGTGCTGGCATGTGCCCAATGCATATGTTGCACAACTTGCACAGGAGGTGGTGTGTGGACATGCTGAAATTTGTGCTAAACATTTAATCAAAGTTGAATTTGAGGTGTAATTCTAGCCACAACACTAATGCTAAGCATTCATCCAGAAATTAATGCATGTATGTGTGTGTCTCTGCTCGGTAGCATACGCCCTACGTATATAATGTCCACATTCACTTGAGTAATGATTAGAAGAGCCTGTGTCCTCACATAGAAAGTAGTGAATGGCCTGAATTAAACTGTTATTTCTCTACACGGTCCAACTGGAGTGGAGGGCATTTGGTCCATTGCCACCATCCTCTAATTTTAACAATATGTGTGCTAAGGTGTGCTGCTCACAAACAGCAGGAAGACGCAACTCCCATCATCGTTTACGTGCATGTGATGTGATGACCACATTGCATATACAATGCTGTCAGCTTTGAACGTGTGCCCGTATTATTCTTAAGAACACTTGTTAGGATTACCACATTTTCCAACTTGAGTTGGTGGTCAAAACAACAATGCTATATTATGTGTTCATAAAGAGCACTTCTGCAGTAACGTGTACATATAATGCATCAATTTGTATCATCAGTTCTGGAAGAACGCTGGGGCCCTAAGTGGAACAACGCGGACGTCCGAAATAAACACTTGATTCGACACCCAAAAATTGCTTTGACATTCTCCGAATACACTGGAAAAAGCATCAACCGCATCAAGACATCGACACACCGATGCACGCATCTATTTCATGAATTAATCTATAGATATAAAAGGGAAATTTGTGAATGTGTCTGTTCAAAATGTTTAGCATACTTCCGGACATGCAACAAACTTGAAATTTGGCATGTGGGTAGCTTCCAGACTATACACAATGCAAAACGTATAAAAATAGACTTTTGTATTTTTTTTTGGAGGGGGGACGCAATAATGGATATATTTTGCACGGCAAGGGAGCGGTGACGTCACATTTATGATGTCACCCGCATCTCCCCTCCACCCTCCGCGTAGGCCGTGTATTAATCCAAGACAAGAATCCAAGTCTCGGGCGAAGCCGGGTGGTAAAGCTAGTGGAAATATAAAAGACAAGTGACAGTAGTGCAATTGCTGCCATGCAACTCAAAATATGGACCACATTGTAAAACCCACTGTAGTCAGCGCTCCTTCCACGGAGGAAGAGGAACAGCAAAATACACAAACTCTCTCTCTCCTGAAGCCGTCTCGTCGTGGCTATCAGACCTCGACATTGTTATCTCGCACCTGAACGTATTGCCATACGCAAGAATAGAATACGTATCATGTTAGAAGTAATTGTATCTCTTCTCAATTGAGCAATGGGGCATCAATCATTTTTTGGTGGCTCTGAACCAGTGATGGAAACTCCACATTCCCTTGGTAGGGGGGACTACTCTATTCATAGCATGACCACTTGATTTCTATAAAGAAGTATATACTAATTTTATTGACCCTGAAGAGGAAATAGGTTGTCGAACTCTAGAGTGTGACCTAATTGAGTCACTTTACTCTAAATGTGGAATTTTTTTTACATGAAGGCAGAGTTAAATTATTAAAGTTAGAAGTGGCTGCATATTTGTTTAGGCTTTCGTCGAATAGCGCTGATGCATGAATGTGCTCCTTGTACCAAACACACAACACACAAGTGCACGCATGCTTGCTATAAAAAAAAAGGTTGGTATAAAGTTTCAATACCGCTTTTATAAATAGGTGTCTAGACGTTATAATTAGTCTTAAAATTATATTTTGTTACTTGTACATGTAAATGTTGAAGCAGTGGTGGTCGGCGCACTGACGATGAACCGAGCGAGCTATGTTCCCAGCCACGAATAAGATCAGTAGCGAGTGATGTCTAAATTGGTCCTGGGCCCCCACTTCACGGACCCACACAAACTATGGTGACGTATGGTGAAAAGAATCAACAAAGCATGGGGAGGCCTTCATCTAGCAGTGGATTGACCAAGGTCTGATGATTATTACTACTATAGTATCATTGTCAAGAGCTTAACAATGCAATGCGTCTCGCAGAAAGGATACCTTCCCACAAAATATTACTAATTGCATTGGTCGTTAATGGATTATGGGCTGAGATTTCTCTCGACAGGGACTCGACCTTTTTCTGATGGTGAGTGCGTTGCTCTGACCATCGTTGCCCATTCTTTGGAAATCAGGTGGGCATTTCACTGTGCTCATACCGGGTTATAGACATACCTCAACCAACGTGCAGCCCATCATCACTCCGGGGTCACTAAATTACTACCACTTTGTGTAATTTCAGCAGTGGTTCTCTTGTGAAACAACTGGGCACCCCGTTATAGAAATGTGGAATTTCCGATTGGTCATTTGGACCACCGATGGAGATGAGCAGCAACCGACCACCTATTTGGGTATGTGGAGACATTTGACGCTTACAATTGTACAAATATGCTATGCAGTATGCCTTTTGGCGTCCTCTGGTCTAACACCGTTTGAGACGAGGCTCAAAAGAAAGCTGTCTCTGGTGTGGACCAATCAGTTTCCAGGACAATGCATTCTGACCACAAGCATTGTGGTTAATGCAGACATGATTCCTTGTAAAAAAAATTCAGTTTGGTGCTTTAACATCTTAACACCTGTTTTGTTGCCAAAAAGGGGAAAAACCTATTATCATATGCCATGCATTATTATATTCTAGTGAGTCAACGTGTATACTCGAATAAATGTGGGCTTACATCGCGTTATGAGCTTAAACGTTTACATTTTCCGCTGAGGTTCGGGGAGACATTGACGGCCATTTAAGGGACGGGAGTGAGGGGGATAGGAGGCGGGGTGGGGCTGAAAAGGGATGTTTGTGCAAGAGATTGCAAAGATTTGGCAGTGAAAAGGCACTCCCCTAAAATCTAACGAACCACTCTTTTGGCAGCAGCTTTGCCTACGCCACCATCGCAGCTCGGACTTGCTGATGCACTTGAGCCGAGAGTGACTGCCATCTGTGCTGGTAAGATCCTCGTGCGATTCATGATCCATTCACGACCCGTGATTCATCAGCTGACAGACAATGCACTTTATTGGCCGTCAATGCATTATGGGCTGACACATGATGCATTTGTTTTGAAGGAGACGCATCTTATCGGGTCAGTTGGTGGTTTAGAATCAACATTCAGGCATTGAGTGCTGTTAAAGGATGTTGCATGGAAGCATAGCCGAATTTTCCTACTGGAATATTTCTGGAACGCTGCTCGGCTGATGTAGAATTATTATCGGCGTAAGGCACTGCCACTAGACTATAATATAATAATCATATATGATTGTGCCTAGTATTCCTATGATCCTATGAAGATAAAATAGGTTTAATGAGGACAAAATAAGGCGAGATGTATGTGGCGTATCAACAATAACCATGCAAAACAGCGTTCTTGCACTGTTCAGGCTGAAAAAAAAATAAGTTTGGTCATCATACGAACACGTAATTTGTCAGTGCAGGTTGTTACATTCACATATTTTCATCATCTCGAGTCACACTGATGTGTTCAGTTTTATCCAGGTCAGGCACTTCACAGTAGAGATGTTAACTACCTCGCCTGGTATACAGGAGGCCGTGGGGTTGATCCCGACCCTGACGCCTGTATATTTGGAGTTTGCATGTTCTCCCCGTGGTCGTGTGGATTTTTCTCCAGGTCCTCCGGTTTTTCGTCCAGTTAGATTCAACATGCGTTGAGAGTATTTGGCTGCTATAAATGTCCGCATCATAAGCCACTTCGTTGAGATATCATTTGTAGCCCGGTTGCTTCTGAAAATAGCTATATTGCTCAGTGGGTCTTATTTGCTAAAAAAAAATACTTTTTATTTAATTTCAGTTTCATTTATTTATTTAGTATAGCCCTGTGAGCCATTCGGTTCTTGGATCGGGTGCATAGTTATAGTTTACGTGTGTGTGTATCTCGTATTCACGGCATGTATCACACGTGTGTGTGTGTACACGTTCCTTCACCGTAGGCACCGAGAAAGTGGCTCAATGTATTTATTATTTGTACTGGCCGGTTCGTTGTACCTTAAATGTTACCCTTGGACATCCTTGCAAACGCGATGTTCCATCGCAAGTGATAATCCAGGTGATAAATAAGATTAACGTATGTTTGTGTTATCATGTATGTTTCACACGTGATTGGAATTTGATTTGTTAAATCATAGCGAGACACAAGTACGTAACTTACTGCTCCTATGCATTATCAGTTGTTATTGTTATTTTCCTTTCAGACGGTTTCAATACAGAATAGGATCCAATTAGGATGGAATGCGCCTTGAAAATCTAAATTATTATTACAGGACTGCGTGCTGTACCTTACTCGGGAGATATGTGCAACTAAGTATTAATGAAGGGTAAATGTTCAGTCTTTGCAACCTACTTGCTCACACCACTGCTCCACAACGGGGAGCTCAAGAGAAAATAATAGACGGAAAATCTATCTCCATATGTCATACAAAGATTATTGTGGACCAATGTTTTTTTACGCATTATATGTTAAGCAGGCACATGTTGGACGTACCGGTTGAACTCTTTTGAGCTTCATCAGCAGTGAGGCGTACTCAACTAAAACAACTCTTTCTGTGCTGGGTTGCCAAAGATTATGGGTGACGGCAAATATGCGTTATCCATGAGACATACTAAACCTTGACTTAAAACGTTCGTGACTGCAGGAATTCATATTCTTGGTTCTTTCGGTAAAGTCATGTAGATAGAATCGACGTGACTATCTACGTGACTTTACCGAAAGAACCAAGAATATACATACTAAACCGTAAACCATATTTATTTAGAATTTAATATCGCCTCAACTCAAGGGCGTATCAAAACATTGTACACTAAAATAAAATTCAAAGACAAAATAACGGTCAAGTAAAAGCCATGAGAAAATAATGAGCCTTGCACTCCCTTCTAAACACACTGAGGCTCGTAGCGTGCCGGATCACCGCGGGCGAGGCATTTGAGATCTTTGGGGCAACACTTGAAAAGCCCCCCCCCCCTCCCGAACCAGCGTTGAGCGCAAGAGCCGAGGCTGGAAGAGTAGTAGTAATGTCCTGCTCTGAAGAGCGGAGCGTATAAACCCCAGTCGTATGGCAGATCAGTCGGGCCCGCACGTACATTGGTCCAAGACCATACAGAGATTGCTTGTGTCACAATGGTTAGCGTACACTGGATGCGAAAGCTTACTGGACGCCAGTTGCAAATAAAGTGACGTTCTATACCGCTGAAGCAAGTTGTTTGTGATTTGCCAGTGTCGAGACCTTTAAGCCGTCACAATGGAAAGTTTGTCTTCCTATTGTCTACTATTTTTGGACGTTTCCCAAAATACGTGAGCGTGCAGTCAAAAATGTCGAGCATTTCCTTTCGAGATTGAGATGAAGCTGCATGTATATTGAATGTAAACGCATGATTTATTGTACAGTATTGTATATCTCCTTGTGTCGCCAATCCACATTTGTATGACGGGGACCATGACATTCTGAAGCAAAATTGACTTCAAATCCCTGTCCGAGACTGATTCATACCATCATACCATGTAGGTAGTTAAAGCGAGTACAACATTGTGGGATGTAAACATCTGTCATTCTATGGATAGACTAGCCCCCGTCACGGGAATGTGGAATGTATGTTATTGTTTCGGAAAACGAGTCCCTTACAATGTTTGGTCTTAAAATGGTATCTTGGTGCGCGTCACAGACTGAACACTTTCCAGGAGAGTGCTGCTTCGGGATTTGAGTCCAATCTTTGGAATATTTAAAATGTGGGAGGAAAACGTGGTATCCGGAAGAAAAAAAACCCCACGCATACGAGGGGGACAATCAGTCAACATCCACTCGCTGTATCCACTTGCTGTACTGCCATCTCCCGGCCACCTCGAAGAATTTGACAGCACGCAATCTCTGCGTGTTCCACCAACCCCGCCTCCAAAGCGCTTTCAAGAGCAAGACTTACCGTGTTCTCCGGATTATATGACACGAAAGATAGACAAAGTAAAGCTGGACACACATTTATTGGACGCACCTTCAACTTTCCATTTAAACATACGGGGGGTAAATAATGCGTGTTATTGGAATAATACGGTAATAACTCACACTAGTTCAGTGTTCATAAAGTGGGGTTTATTTCCCAATACGCGGATTATGTGGGGGCTGCTAATTCGGTACATAAAGTTCATGTATATATACATGTATGGCTCTTTGTTAATCGACTGCTGGACGAGGGCCTCCCTACTGCGTGCGGGTCGTCTGTTGGTGGGGGATATTTTTATTCTTGGTTATCTTGGTAAAGTCACGTAGAAGGGAAATAATAAAAATAAAACATAATAAAGAAAATTCTCACGACGTTTCGGCCACAACGCAAGCAAATTAGGACGCTGTCTTTCCGACAGCTCTGTTTCTTCACCTGAGGATGGCTGCTTGCGTTGTGGCTGAAACGTCGTGAGAATTGTATTTTATTATGTTTTATTTTATTATATTATTTCCCTTCTACGTTACTTTACCTAAAGAACTAAGAATATGAATCCCTGCAGTCACGAAAGCTTTAAATCGAAAGATAGTTTTTATTATTACACGCTTTTATTTAACTCACTCTGTCTGTTGTTGTTGTCGTATCCTCAAATCTTGTAACTCCATTTTAACCCATTTCCCAATGTGGTATCGACTGCAAACTTCGTATACTTATGTCTTACTGGTGACAATACTATATTCTATCATAAAAACATATTTTAAACAATCTTTTTACACGCTTTCTATTAACTCTGTCTGTTGTTGTTATCGTATCCTCAAATCTTATAACTCAATTTTAACCCACTTCCCAATGTGGTATCGACTGCAAACTTGGTATACTTATGTCATACTGATGACAATACTATATTCTATCATTGCATTTTTTTAAACCATCTTTTTACAGGTTAAATGTTTCGCCTTGGGTCTAATTGTCCACACTCAACTGACGTTGGCTGTAAATCACCATGGCCCCTTACGTTATGGCAAGCTTTGTGGCCACTTCCTGGAGTCGTGGAGTTTTACCATTACTCGTACGGTACATTTCATTAAAGCGTGTTTTAAAAAAAAGTATTTTAAAATATTACTTATTCACCGCGATGGTCAGGACGGGTGGGTGAAGTTGGGGTTGTAATACAGAATCGTTTTTTGCTGCACTGCCCCCTACTGCACCGACACGCATACTAAACCTGCGTCCTTGCGCCACTGTTCTATCCTTCCCAAGGGCACATTTCCCTTCCACGTAGCCTTAACAAACTGTTGGGGCAACTATAGTGAACGAGCACCGGATGAAAGCCGGGAGGGCACACGAGGGGTGGGTGGCCAGCACCACGCCCGGCCTCTTTTGTGCGGTGTGTATTTTCACACCGCACCAGATATTCACTTCTTTGAGGCTGAGTCGACCTAGGGGAGGCCCGGCACCGGTTCAGATAATTGTCACTGATGTTGGCCGTGAGAGGGAATCGAACTCGGGTCGCTGGGTTCATGGCGCCCCACGCACTAATAATATGTTTTAAACAAATGGTATTGTTTATTTTTTAAGTTCATATTTGATCTATTATTGATATTATACATTTTCTTCAATCGCTTACAAAACTCTACCAAGAACCCTGCACTAATTGAGACAAAACATAACTGATGAATGTTCAAATATTACACCTGTAATCTTAAAAAAACATCCTAAATTAATTTCAAAACAGAATTAATGTACGCATTAACGTTAATGGAAGACAGTTTGAACATTTGTTAAAATAAATTAAATAACCTGTGATTTGTTAAAATAAATATGACCTCATGTGTCCTGACTGTTGGGCGACCCTGCATATGCAAAATGTTTGCGATGTAGAAAATGTGGATTCTTCTATATCCACCGCAACACACTTCATAAATGAACACAGCAGCAGTGTCACCTCATCATTACACGTGCAAGTGTGCAACCGACGCTAGGACCCATGGGGAGGGGGGGGGGGTCCACATTAATTTGTCCCCCATCCCTCACTCCTCACCCCCATCTCTCACCCCTCACCCCCATCCCTCATCCATCACCCCCATCCCTCATCCCCCACTCCCCATCCCTCACTCCTCACCCCCATCTCTCACCCCCCCACCCTCAACCCCCATCCCTCACCCCCCATCCCCCCCCCACCCTCAACCCCCATCCCTCACCCCCCATCCCTCACCCCCCATCCCCCACTCCCCCATCCCTCACCCCCCATCCCTCACCCCCACATCCCCCCCCACCCTCAACCCCCATCCCTCACCCCCCATCCCTCACCCCCCATCCCCCACTCCCCCATCCCTCACCCCCCATCCCTCACCCCCACATCCCTCACCCCCATCCCTCACCCCTCACCCCCCACCCTCAACCCCCATCCCTCACCCCCCATCCCTCACCCCCCATCCCCCACTCCCCAATCCCTCACCCCCCCATCCCTCACCCCCACATCCCTCACCCCCATCCCTCACCCCTCACCCCCCACCCTCAACCCCCATCCCCCACCCCCCCATCCCTCACCCCCCATCCCTCACCCCCACATCCCTCACCCCCATCCCTCACCCCTCACCCCCCACCCTCAACCCCCATCACTCACCCCCCATCCCCCACCCCCCCATCCCTCACCCCCACATCCCTCACCCCCCATCCCTCACCCCCCCACCCTCAACCCCCCACCCTCAACCCCTATCCCTCACCCCTCACCCCCCACCCCTCACCCCCCACCCCTCACCCCCCACCCCTCACCCCCCACCCTCATCCCTCACCCCCCATCCCCCCCCACCCTCAACCCCCACCCCTCACACCTCCATACTCCCCACACCTCCCCACTCCCCACACCGTAATTGGAAACGTGTCGACCTCCTTCCTCGGCGGCGGCGACGTCACGGGCAGCGTGCGCGAGTCGCAGTTACAACACGAACGCGATCCCGAGAGCCGCCGCTGCTTTGCTCCTGCCGACCGGTAAGCGGTGGCAGGCGGAGGGGAGAGGAGGAACGCATCGCCAAAGAGTGGCCGGAAATCCGATGTCTCGCGCGAATTGATGGAATGGGATGAGTTTCGTCCGCTTAAGCCGCGTGGTTTCTTGGTGGGGTGGGGGGTGTGCAAGTGACATTGCGGCTGTGTGTTGAATACCCTTCGTGGGCAGGATGCTGTGCCCTCTGAAAACTGAGCAGGCCTCGCCGGTGTGTGCGTGTGTGATGGTGGTGACGGCGGCGGCGTGCGTTGTGTGCAAGGCGACCTCGGTATGTGCTCGCTAACAGCACGAGTTGCCCTCTGTAAGCGACAGCCATCGCCCGCGTTGTTGGTGGTGATTTGCCATTCAATGTACGGCCCTAGCTTTAATCGGCTGCTGACAAGGCCTGTCCCCCCCCACGTGTTTCTCGTGGGGATGATTGACCTTGCGATACTGTACTTTACGCGGTTTAGTTGGTGGTGGGTAGGGGAAGTGGCAGGAACCAATTAATATCACTCGCCACTGATGTTAGCCGTGAGAGCTGCACTCGAACTTGGACGCCGCAGTGCGCTTTTACCGCTGCGCACCATTGCCCCAGCCACGCGTTTCGCTGTTCCGCAACGAGGGCACTTGCCCTCTGTCGGTCCCGGCTCTCACCTTGCCTGGGTTCGACTGGGCCTCGATCATTTGCTGGTGCGGTGGTGCTCTGGGGAGACAAAGGCGGTCGAGGCTGGGCTCCAGCCACTGGTAAGCCCCGCGCCGCCTCCGACAGTCCACACGGGTCCACGTGTTAACCCGACTGTGGCTCGTACTTAATAGGTGCTCGCAAACAGCGCCACGTGTTCCATGCAGTCCGTAGCAGCAGTCCGCCCACCTGCGTGCGTGGTTTAGCATCAAACTGTTGCAGCTCGGTGTCAATGCGCCGCTGTATGAACGGGTTGATTGTTCGGCCTTGACGTGAACGCTGTTTTGTTCTGTGCTCATGAATTGCACAATTGTTGCGAGTCCTTTTGTCAATACTGTATTAAAGCCTTGGCAAAGCGCATTGTGATTTAAGTGGAGAATCATTCCTTCTGTGACATTCTGCCACGATTTCATTTCTCGGTGCGTGCGACACACACAAAACACATCGTCATGTGCTGCGTGTGAATAGGAATTAAACCCATGGGCAACAATGACCCCCTCCCCCCTTCCAATTTCGTTGGGAATTAGGATTTTTTTTAAATTAATTAAAAACCGATTCCGAACCTTTAGTCCAGGGGTCGGCAACCTACGGCTCCGGAGCCGCATGCGGCTCTTTACAGGCTGCTTCTTGACGATAAGTACGTATTGCGGCTCTTGAAATACTGAATTTTGTACCGAATTGGAAAGAAATGGCTCTTCTTGTTATTTTGGTTGCCGACCCCTGCTTTAGTCCATCGGTTGCGCTGCCAAATCGCAACCCCGACCGCTCTGTCCACATCTGAGCGAGTTGTTGCGGTTGCCTAAGTCACTCCAATGCCCATTTCTCGTGATGCACAAACACCCCGAGTGCTCTCCCATTGGCATTAACATCGCGGGCCCCCTTGACAACGCAGGGGGGTGGGGGAGAGGGAACACTTGGAGCAAAACTACACAAACTCTCTCCCGAAGTCCTCTCGTCGTGGTCCGCAGACCTCGGCATTGTTGCAGCCTGTTTTCCTATAACGCGGCGGTAGTTGCGTTATGGAAAAATCGCGTTGTAATGAATAATATAGGGATGAAACGCAGTCCGCGATAACACGTGAGATGCGTACGCAGGCCGAACAAAGACTGAGACGCGTGGGTAGCGTCTAGAAGCATCCAGCAGCATCCCAATGCCTTGTGTCATGTCACGCCTTGTGCGATGCCACTACTCGCGCGACGTAGTTCCGTTCACTCGATCGCGTTATATCCAATTCGCAAACAGCGTTATAAAAAATGTGTTCCCAAATACATTAGTCGCGTTATATATCCAATTCACGTTATGAAAACAACACGCAGTGTTATATGAGAACAGACTGGTATATAGTTCCTGAACATATTGCTGTCATCACACGCAAGAAAATAATGTTCTTGCGAATGTGCCACCTCTTGTACAACTAGGAAATTAAAAATACTATTTTCAGTAATTCATGGGTGTAACAACCATGAAATGTGAACACGATTAAATACATATATCGCCACAAATGTCTGAGCAGGTCGCTTGAAAGTAAATAACAAATCAATGTCAGACGCTGGTGACACTACACAGAATGGCCGCTTGCTACCTGTCCTGATTTGACCCAGGCAGCCCGCGAATTAGCATCTTTTGTGTGTGTTGGGTGGCAGCAATTGTTTTGTACCAAGGTCTGATGTGTTGAATTTTATTGTAGTGTGTTGCATAGTTTTATGGTAGGCTGACTGAGAAATAAGTCTCGGTTTGATCTTTGGAAAAGGTGGCAACTCTAACAAAAGACCAAATGGTGGTGGCAGTGAAAAATATTGAATAGCCAAGGTCATTGGGAATACCTCAGTACATTGGGGAGTTAAATATATTTATATAGAAGAAGAATATTGGAATAGAAGCAGATGTTGCTATTTAGAACCACTATCCATCAAAACCCAGACTCGGAATACAGAGAGTATTTAAAAAAAAAACGCAAGTAAACGTAAGCACTGCAACACAGCGTGGTGATACTCTGTGTGCTTAATAGTGGTCAACATTATAATGATCGTGCTGTCGAGAGCCGACTGCAATTCAGACATCTCTCAGTCGGCGTTTATCAAGCAGGCTGCCACAAGGCTCATACTGACCTATCCAGTGAAGCTGGCATTTACGACAAAAACACATTCAGAAAGATCAAGAAAAGCCAGGTTTGCAAGGGGTTGTGCCTCTTTAAACATGCGATTCACAAAAATATAAAAGTTACACAAAATGGGATATCTATTTAAACGTGTACATTTGTGGTAGGTTAAAGAATATGTGGGCCACAGTTTATCAGTAGTTTTTTTTTTACATGGCGTTGTTGCTAGATTTTTGCTAAAAAAATAAATGGGAACAAATGAGTGGATAGATTAGCGTATTATTCACATATGATTTGAATAACTTTTACGTCGTCGAGTCTTACGCACTCAATTTGATGCGTGTATCGTGAGGATTGACCTTGGTTGATATTTTGGTGCCTCATTTGCATCAATCCATTATTACATGCCTACTATCTGCATGTCCACCTACATTCCACACTGTTTAAGAACAGAAGTGGGGGAGGGGAGTGGTGGCGCAGTGGTTAGCACATTGCACTGTAAACCCAGAAACAGATCGTTTGCGGCTATGGTTAACATCAGTGGCACGTGATATCTGAACCAGTCCCGAGTCCCTCCTTTACCAACCTGCGATGACCAGTGTAATGAAGTATGGTCAACTAACCCGCATGACAGCCATGGTGTTTCTGGAGGCTGTGAATGTTGTAGAAGACAAGTGGCGAAGTCTTAGAAATACAGAGACACTCGCACGCGAGTATCAGCTTCTCTTCTCGACCCCCTTCACTCGATCAAACTTCCTGTCCAACATTAAAGTCACCTTCGCTTACTAGTTTCTGCTCCCACGACCCCTTAATCTCCCCGTCATAACCACCACCGTTACTGTTCCCCCTTCACATTCTCATTCCCCAATCATCAATCCATCATCATTTACTGGTATTAATTTCCCTTTCACCGAATTCACACATCACAGATTCGCCCATTGCTTCCTCTTTATTTCATTCACCTTACCACCATTACATTCATATGTTTTACCATTGTTAATTCTTTGTAAAGCGTCTTGGTTTAAGGCGCGACATTAATTTCCTTTAAGATAAGACCAATGTGCAGTACAATTAGAAATGACCTTGGCAGGGTGACCCAGTGGCAGCCTTATCTACAGCAGAGTAACAGGGGAACCTTAGCTTTTACTACAGCGCGGCGGATGATAGTTGTGCTCGTGTCCTGAGGTCACACTCTTGCGGACATGCCAAGGGCTGCCTTGTTTCCACTGTACGCCCGTCCTGCACGTCCGCAGCCGCAGCGGGGCGATATTTAAGTCCAGCGCTTCCATACACACAAAAAAATCCAGGATGTGGATGGAGTGGAGGGGGATTGGGGGCTTTCTGGTTAATTCTCGTTGACGTTTCCCCTGTCGCAGCTGTTCAAGGAGCAATCTGGCCACGTGGTTGTACAGTGGGAAAATTGCAAGTTTATCCTAGTCGGGAGTTGACTCGACGAATCATCATCCATTTGTAGGGGTTGATAAAATCAGTACCACTTTGTGGGACATCAACGGTGGTTGACTTATGACAGACTGATCATGTCATATGAATGTGGCATTCAGAATGCTGTTCTAATGCTAGGCCACCTTTAGGGTCCTATCATAGAAATGTGGAATTTACTCTGCAAGTTGAATGCAAGACCGGCAGTAGGAAGGAGTGCCACCCAGTTGCTGTGAGAATCCCGAAAATAAGTTTATTTATCTCATGACATGACAATGACATGCACATTGTTCTTTCAAAAGTCAAAGTGGTTTTTTGCACAATTGAGCATGGGGTGGTGATAACATCCGGTTCATAGCGCCAGATCCAGTGGTTGAAATTACTCTTTCCAATGGCCGGGGGCGAGTTTATCCACAGGATTTCACTGCACCACATGGGTTAATCAAAACATATTTGGGAAAGTAAATTTCTAACAAAAAACCCAGCCGCACACGTGCTCGCCTGTGAGGAAATGTGCAGTTCCTACTCGACCCCAGTTTTTTTTAGTTCTCCCCAGAATAACCATAGACCAGATCTGGATGGAATAGTTCACAATGTCTCTTAAATTTACAATAACCTCAACAGGTCAAGTACACAACTCCCTGGCTTAAAAGAGTGTGGGGGACAGACCAGCCATAAGACACCCACGGTTGACTTTCAACCAAAGTGGCACTCGTTTTATTCACTCTGCTAGGGATGATGGGCTGAGTTGACCTCCGAGTGAACTTTGAAGTTGCAACCTTGTAATTTAGAGTCTGCTACTGTAAGTACAGTGCTCCCCGCTTGGGTAACAACATCATTATTGGTGTCCCATGAATTGTTTACAGCGCTGTGCAACGTCTTGCGAGTTGAGGTAAATTGAGGACTGTTTACTTAAAGCGCTGTTGGCGAAATGTTTTGTACCCTAAACACAGTGGGGCCAGGTCATATATCAGAGCTCATTGACCGAGTGTGTCTGTCCTTCCAGAGGCTTCTACACTAGTCCTCGTGCAAAGCTGTCGTGTGATTAGTACATGATCAATGGTGTTTGATTCGTTAAATTATATAGAGGTTTATTGTGTGTATGTTGAACTTCTTTCGCACTGTACGCAGCCAACCGTGCTAATAGGAGGCTCATAATGTTTATCTGAGATACAAGCCAGCTCCGCTTAGACCTTGTGTTTGAATCTGGTTTTCCGTCACCAACCAGGTTCTCAAGTGCAGAGCGGATTCTTTTTTTCAGCCTGATAACCAATGGCTGCAAGTGTGCTCAAAAATTGGTTTTAATTGCATGACCGCAAGAGGTAAAGCTTTGGAAGCAGACGCAGGCGTAACCACGAGCTCAAATGCACAGCTGAAAGGGATGCAGTCGAGTTGTCGTGAGACAGACCCGTGAAGGACACTGGGCCAAGGCCAGGAGGTATCCATTGCGAGTTGTTTCATGATAAGTGTTACTCTGCGCTCTGTATTGTATTAGGAACAGGAATGGATTGCAGTCATTTCCATGTTCGAGGCTTTAACAAAAAATCGAATGGAAATAATCGCCATTTAGTTAAATAAAAGTAGTGCGTTGTGAATTGTATTCCAATCAAAACATGTATTGATAAGCTGGATCAAAAGTATACATCTTAATTAAACATGTTCTATCTGTGTATTATGACCTTTATACAGTTAAACATGCATTTCACATGCAGCGTATCAATAGTGATCATTACAGAGAAGCAAGCTTTTGGAAAGTGGAACTTAACTCAAGTTGTATGAATAGATTTTGATTTAAGCAAATTGAATTATTCCTCCTTATGGGGTACACAGTGACTGTGTGGATGCGACTGGTACGGTGGGGATCTACAGGGCGACTGCTTTTGTGAGCATCGGGGAGGCCCTCTGTTTACAGCCCTGAGACAGTGGTGCAAATTGTACATCTCTATTGCCAGTGTGCGTTCTAACAATAACCAGGGCTGAACAGTACAATCATTAATGGAAACGAATTAATAGTAAATATTAATAAAAAAAATTGATGCTCTTCATAAATCCACTGCTTCGTAATGGCCTACCTATTCCGTGCCGTTTTGCTTGACCATAATTTATCACGCGTCGGTCAGTGTGGTGTGGTGAAGTGAGTAGAATCCAGGACCCGTTCAGATATCACTTGCCACTCATTTTAGTGGCCAAGGCTGGAAATCCAACTCGAGACGCCGTGGGTTCATGCCGCAGTCGGAAATGCACCGTACTCCTGCCGCACTTCCAATGATGGTGCCGGCATGATGCATAATTTCATGCTTATGGTAATTTCAGCTTTGCAATAAATAGATCAGCATCTGTGCTATCGATCCAGTACACCTCCATACACGACTTGAGTTCTCACCGAATATCTCCTGGGTCCAGTGGGCTAGCTATTACACACAGTAGCATCCCTTTTTCACCTTTACCTTTTTTTTGCCCGGTCACTTGAAGACTGGAGTGGGCAGCACGCGGCTAGTAGCCAGGAGAGGAATACTGCCTCCGTTGAGTCGCTAGGTGTACAGTGTATGTAGGTGGACACCTTGTGCCAATTGTAATCTCAATGTGATTTTCCAACTCTCATGCTGAGTGACTCTGTTATCTTTCTCCCCTTTGCTGCGAAGGACTGACCGCGGCACGCAGGGACACGCGCGCCGCCATGTGGGAACGATTCGCCTCTCAGCCCGGAGAGGACCATGATGGCTCCTCTGACAAGTTCTCCGCTACGGAGTCCATAATCATGAATGGTACGTGCCGGGAGGATTATTTTAGAGACAGAGTCCTCCTGTGATTGCTCATTGCGGATTACTCGGGCTTCTGTTAGTACGATAAGAAAATTAGGGAAAGATTTGTTATGTAAGTTGGGAGTAGGGGAGGAGGTGTAATCTAACCACGGGACAGCCACTGTTGATATCCCACAATTTGGTTCCTATTTTGTTGACCCCTGAGAATGTGAATTAAGCACTCTAACCAGAGGTTTCAATCATACGTATACAATATTAATGTGTTCTATCTTTGCTCATTAATGAGTGCATATCACCCGCTATGGCATGTAGATGAGAAACATACACATTAACGAATAAATAAAAAATTAAAGAAGTTCCGAGAGATTAATGTGATAGACAGAAATAGGAACATGTGCATTAGAAACATAAGTAGATTTAATGAGTTTTGTTGTTTAGAAAAGTGAGTAGTCTTTGCGTGCAGGACAGGTCACTGTAAGAGATGATTGCCAGTGGGTGAGACTAACAGATCACTGGAAGCCAAGGCGGGAAACTCACCTGAGAGGCCATCCACCGCGGAGATGGAGCGACGAAGTCGACTCGTGTGCAGTTGCTAGCATCACATTGTTACATCGCAGGACTGAGAGATGTTCTACGGAGCGGGGAAACCTTTATCCAGCAGTGGATTGATCATGGCTGATGATGGCAGGAGGGTGCATTTGGTCTCCGCGCGAAGGCAGACGGAGTTCGTCTACATCCACAGAGGCGGCCGTCGCTGCCGTCCCAGTGACTTCGGGACCGGTGGCTCTGTGTTTTGAGTGCACGAACAGGCGGTTCATTTACATCGCCCGCCCGCACTTTGTTTTAACTCTCCCAGGCGCATTTGATGTGCAGCCCAATTGCTCTACAACAAAAATAACTGGCACATGAAAACCCAGTATTATTGTTGAAATAATTAAATAAACGACCCAGCACGTACAAGGTTATTTTCCCACAGAGCCGTGAACGCTCTATTCGGTACTGTGTGTGAATACAGTTAGTCCATCAACATGTGGCATGTGGTGGGGTAAAGTGTGGGTACTCGCACCTTTTCCAAGATGCCTGGCTAGGGAGAAAAAGTATGCCAAAATACCCTCTTAAAGGAGATCTCTCCTCTAGTGGAGGCCCTTCTGCCAGCAGTGGCCTAAGCATGAAATGTCAGGGCTGCACGTGTACCGTAAATGAGTTTTGAAAACGAATTTCTTTAGAACTGTCTTTGTGTTTCGATTGTTGTCCTTCCCCCGCACTCCTGATTCGGGGCCATCCATTTAGTGCGGATGCATGGAGGGGGGAGGGGGGGGGTTAACCCAAATGCGTACGCTTGCGTTTGGGGGGTCTACTGACAATGTACGTATGCATTGGAAACGGGGGGGGGGGGGGGGTGGCGGTGAAGCCTCGATAATTTTTGTCTACATTGGCCTTCAAATGGTCGTCCGGCGGTGGACTATCTGTATGCTTAGACACGTTAATATTATTAATTTTTTATCGTTTCTGCGTGGATTAAATATCGGCCGTTCTACAGGATTCGGGGGGTGGGGGTGGGGGGTGTAAAAAGTACGCGTGCATACAGGGAGGTGGGGAGGGGTCAAGTTTTGACAGATTTTTGCGTACGTACTAAATGGACGGCCCCTTACATACAGTGCGAGAGAAGGTCCACATACATAGTGTGTGAACGTGTGTGTAATTGTATATTTACAGCCTAATTCAAACTGAATAATATCTGGGTTGGTGGTAGACTGGAATAGGTGGCACGTGACGAGAAGCCACAGCCATAGCTAGAAGTATTCTTCACGTGAAAATATTTTCCGGGTTACCGACTCGGACAGACAAAGTTCAAATTAAGGCCCATGTGTGCAGGGAGCATTGTGTTGCAGTGATTAGTTCAAACTCAGAAAGCCAAGTTCGATTCCCACTTGCAGCCAAAATATCTTAACCAGTCCAGGGCCTGCCCTAGGTTGACTCAGCCTCAAATTAGTACCTGGTGCAAATGTGTAAATATTGACAATTTGGAAATGAAGTGCTGGCCACCCACTCCTTCGTGTGCCGTGTTGGCCCTGATAGGTGTCGGTTAACCGCACTTGCCCCAACAGTCTGTTAAGGCTATACAGGGGTTATGCCTGTGTGTGTGTGCGCATTGTGTAGGCTCCCAAGAGAGGTTGCAGCAGAAGCTGGGAGGAGGAAGTGAAGGATGCAGAAGACAGCGATGCTGCTCAGGGATGGAGAGCCCACGCTGTCTCAAGTGGGCCGTGCTGCTGCTGTACCTCCTCTGCAGCGTGCAGTTCACACTCTGGTTCACCACCGGTATGACACACGTTCACACACACACACACGTAGACAAAGATCCCCCATATAGCCCTTAACAGGCTGTTGGGGCAAGTGCCGAGATCCTATGAAGGC
Organism: Lethenteron reissneri; assembly: GCF_015708825.2. Lineage (NCBI taxonomy): Eukaryota > Metazoa > Chordata > Hyperoartia > Petromyzontiformes > Petromyzontidae > Lethenteron > Lethenteron reissneri. Next base: position 13,326,763 of record NC_083797.1, on the reverse strand, counting down.
TAGAACAGCACACCACGTGTGGCCGTCTTTGTCTCCCCAGTGCTGATGTTTACTACACACCACACCAGGTACTCACTTAAGGCTGAGTCAACTTCAGGGGAAGCTCAGGACCGGTTTCGATATTCGCTATCAATGTTAGTCATGGCCGGGAATCGCACTCAGTTCGTTTGGTTCATAGAGCAGTGCATTCACCACCATGCCACCACTCCCCAATACTGTACATACTCCTACACAATGAAGACACAGATTCCCCGTACAGCCTTAACAAGTCTGTTGAGGTTCTGTTAGCAAGGACCTATGAAGGCAGGGCACACAGACATACACAGGCATATGCAGTACATGCACTTGTACACACACATACACGCCCATACTAGGGGTATAAATTAAACATTCACAAAAGAGGAGTGTGTGTGTCTGTTGAGCGGCAAATTCCCACAAAGTTCTACTTGTGTCTCGACTTCAGAGGAAGAGTAAAATTTAGGGGTGAAAATTCCACATCACCAGTCTCTATAGGACGGCTCCTCTTGTGTTTTAAAAGAGTGGAAGATGATAATAATTTACAGCCCTTTTGCCAATCCACTACTGGATGAGGGTCTCTCTACATGAGGGTCTCTCTTACCATACTTGACCATGTTGGTCAATACAGGTTGTTGAAGGTGAGGAGCATAGATGACAGAGGACTGTTCAATGACTGATTTTGCTGATGAAATAGTATGATGATTATTATTTCCATCATATGATGACACTAAATATAAGGATGTTGACAATAACACCAGTGGAAATAATTATAATATGATGATGATGATAATAAGTCAACCACCGACCCTGTTTTGAACTCTTGAACCAATCAGAGGCTCTGTAGGTGCTAGGTGGATTACTACACTGTAGGATCGTGAGAGATGGTGACGCCTTGTGGAGGCCTTCATCCAGCAGTGGATTGATAATTGCGGATGATGGCACCATCACCTCCCCCAAACCCACTCCCTGTTATCTCCACCACCAGTCTCGCTGTCATCGCGTTACGCCATCGACGCTGGCAGTCGGGTGCCGGCAGAGCAAGCGGCCGCCCTGGACGGTGCCGGTGGTGGTGGCGGCGGCAGCGTGGTGCGCGCCGTCCATTTGCTCCGGCACGACGTGGCGCGCGTCTCCGAGCGCCTCGCCGTCGCCGAGAAGGCGGCGAGCACGCGTACGACGCGGCTGCAGCAGCTGGCGCTGCTCGCGCAGGCAACGGAGGAGCGGCTGGTGCGGGCTCGGGAGGACGCCGCCGTCGCTGCCCGACGTTTCGACGCGGCGCTGGCGGAGCTGAGAGCTGAGGCACGAGACGGCGCGAGGGCCGCACAGGACGGAGGCCGCGAGGAGGCGGCGGCGCTCGCGGAGCGCATCGCCAACCTCACAGCCGCCGTGTGGGACGTGCGGCACGGGGTCGCGGAGCTGCGCGACGACGTGGAGGAGGTGCGCGCCGTCGACCGCTGGAGCGCCGCACTGGCGGGAGCGGTGAACTTGACCTTGGCGAGAGGTGAGGGCCGATGGATGAGGGAGATGCGCGTGCATGCGTGCGTACATCCGCGTGTAACGGCTTGCGTGCGTGCACACGCTTGCCTCTTTACATCTCCAGGTGGTCCACAATGCCACTGCCAGACTTCTCACACGCACCTTTAAATGAAACTACATCAGCACAGAATACGGTCCCTCCTGGCTTCCGAATCTAATCCCTCACTCTCAACACCTGCACCCAGCATCCCACAGCTTAACGAATGGATCTGTGCATCTTATGGTTTTGGCTGCAGGACCACCTGGGCCCAAAGGAGACAGAGGGGACCCTGGTCTCCCTGGCCAGAGGGGACCGCAGGGTTTCAAAGGGGATGCTGGAGAGAGAGGTACACTGCGTGTTTTTGCTTCGTTTTCACACCACTAGGCTGCCTCTCCGTATGTTCGAGGTAAATGACTGCTTTAGTTTGCGCGATAACGCGCGGCAGTGGGTGTAATGCACACTGCTGATTCAGCGCCGCCTCCGCCACTGGATTTTTTATTTCCACCACTGGCTTCGGGTTGCTATTGGAGGTGAACACTGCCATTCGCTTACTTGAACAGGGAGACGCTCCATTTGGGTGCCGGCGTTTGCAAGATGTTATCTCCCTTGCCTAGTATGCAGGAGGTCGTGGGTTCGATCCCAACCCTGATGCCTGTATATTTGAAGTTTGCATGTTCTCCGCGTGGTCGCGGTAATTTGTATCCAGTTCCTCCAATATTTTTTCCCTCCACATTTAGTAACATGTGTTTAGATTATTTGTCTGCTATAAATTTCCACATGATAAGCCACTTCGTTCAGCTATCATTTGTGGCCAGGTCGCCTTTGAAAAAGAGCTAATAGCTCAGTGGGTTTTATCTGGTAAATAAACTGGTTTAGCTATTTTTTTAGATTCTTGCCAAACCACAGCCAGCTGTGCTATTTCGCAAGGTGATTGTGGCCAGAATAGACTCAGCCCACTGGCTTTGTGGTCACTGGGGGGCGGGTCTGGCAGCAATGAGCAACGACTTAGGAACCTGCTGACCTCCATCCAGCACCGTGCATAGGTGTCGCAGCTGCGGATTTTCACAATCAAACAGGGCCTACGTGTTAAGAAGCTCATAATGGCTGGCACCCGAACTTCATGTTCTATTGAAGAACACGTGTAACCGATATGTGAGGCTCCGGGTTCGTGCGTCCTTCTTTCAGCTGTCGCATTCTCACGGTGAATTGGCTGCGTGTGTACATTTATCAGTTTCATTCAATAACAATGGCACAACTGACACGGAAGGGGGACACCTTCATGCAGCAGTGGATTGATGAAGGGCTGAGAATTATTATTTACTTGCATCGTTATTTTATAAGATGTGCAAGTCCACTAATTCTTTAAACATCAAGATTTTAACATTATGCATGTCCTTTCTAAAGGCATCGTAATTGTTGAAGAACAGGTGTGAAGTGTTTATTGTATTTATTTATTCTGCCAACAAACCAAGCCTTTGGGTTTTGAACCAGCTGTGGTTGCATTCGTATCGTATCTCGTCTCGGATGACGACAAACGTTCTTTCGTATCCAACTGTATTCCAGGACCCCAGGGCTTCCCGGGCCCCCAGGGACAGATGGGACTCCGAGGCCCCATGGGTCCTCCAGGGATGGCGGGGCCGCCAGGTAAGAGAAAGGAATCGCTGATCCACATCTAACGGGGATCCTAGTCCATTGTAGCGACTACGAGAAGTGTAGCTCGGAGGCATGGGGAGTGGGGTTGAATTGTGTGTGGCCGGCGCTCTGCTAAGTGAGCGCAAGGCGACGTGGCATTGCGGTGAGAGTACCCGACTCGCAATTGGCAGACGGTCAGTTTATATCTCATTCAGGGACTGATTCATCCCAATCGTTGCCACTGCTCCAAGGGTGGTAAAATGAGTACCACTCTGTGGAAAATAAATGGTGATCTTCCTGAAGATCTAGTGGATGCCACCATGAGATGTAATATTTCCATCTCTAGCTGTGTGGTCCGTAAAATTATTACAAATTTGTGGAAAGCCAACAGTTGTCATCGTTTAGAATGGCTGATCCCACCCCCCCCCCCTCCATTATAGGAATGTGGAATTTCCATGACTGGCTCAGAATCATGAAGAGAAATTAACTCCATCCCACACTTAATTGAGTAGGGAGACACTTTTAATGGGATTTGTCATCTGTGAAAGTAACATTTGCCGGATGTTGACTTTGTGTATTAATCTCATTCGGATGATTCGATTCCCACTCACGCTCGCTCAGTAATGGCTTTGGATGCAGAGCACTAACACGACGAGAGCCAATGTGAGAGTCGTTTTGGCGTTCGCGAAGTAACAAGCGCAGAGCAGCGCTCTTACTAACAAGTTGTGGAATATAACACAGCTTATAAGCCGTCAGTCCCACACATCAATCGTACGTGGAAATATTTTAACTTAAGGAATTTAAATTCGTGATGTCCAACATAATACGGTATGTCGTGTTTTAACATTTGCTTTTCAGAAAGCTTTGTTCATAGACTACACACTGCAGTATAGCTGTCAAGGTGGCTCTGTTTCAGCAGCAGATGCTCAATCAATCCTGTGCTGTGTTCAGTTGGCAAAGGCATGATTAGCTGAATATGCGATTACTCATGATGAATGAGTGGTGTTTATCACATTGTCGAAAGCCAATGTTTAGAAAAACAGACAGACCTCCACAAAGTTAAGTCTAACTTTTAAGCGAATTCAAAAGGCCGAAAGCCCACAAAGGATCTTGGGATTGTAGATAACAATCGCATTTAAGTTTAACAAGCTGCCTTTGCAGGATTCCATAGTTTTCTCTTGCCAGGAGAAATAACAACCACAATTCTCTTTCAGTAGGATCCTGGGAAAGTGGGATTTTTTACCAATACCATTTGGATTTTTTTTGGGAGGAAACTGCAACGTACAAGAAACACTCGCATGTCACTCATGCATGGAAATAGTACTCAATCTCTGATTGCACACTTGCGGTTGGGAAATGCCCACGCTGTGGTGCTGATGATCACAATCAAAGATTATAACTGTACACTACAGCTGTGACAGTTCTGTTGACGCCAATAGCAGCATAGAGTCACGATCCCAGTTGTAAAAAGGCGTTTGACTTTACAATGCCTCTCACTATATTTTAGTTTTTTTAGGTAAAGTCATGTAGATAGAAAATGAAAATAAAATTTATATTGAAAAATAAATAAAAAATAAAAGCAAAAAACCACGATGCTTCGATCGCAACACAAGCGGTCTTCATCATCGCTCTGCCTGACTTTACTGAAAGAACCAAGAATAATATGAATTCCTGTAGTCACAAAAGTTTTAAGTCAAAATGCCTCTCACTGTTGGCATGTGTGGTTTGGATTGAAATATGAAATGATGCCTTATAGGCTTTCATAATTCAGTGGACAGCAGAGGGCAGTACAGCAAAATCCATTGTTTTACTGTACTATGCTCCCACTCTATGCTCCCCGCCTCTGCTAACCCCGCACTGAACAGCGGCGGAGTGTCAAAGGGTCGTACGTTTACATTATGTCATGTAGAATTAGGATCCAGCAGTGCCTTGCATAGAGCGCTGTTTAACATGTTGGTACTGTTCTCTAAAAAAGAACCCAACATCTGTACTGCAGCAGCTGCCTGGAGTGGATTGCCACCTCCTGTCAGAATGGAGCCACCTTAGCAAGCGTCATGATAGCCCTTGAAAGTAATTGGGGGTGAATTTACAGACCGACCCACGCACAGACAAACAAACATTAAACACGTGAATGCTCTGCCTGTTTACACAGCCCCGCTGTCAGAACAGGGGCTCGAACCGGTGACCGAAGAACATAGAGCCGAGTTTGTCGACATGCAAACCGAGATTGCGCCCATCCCCGTCAGCGTCACTCGTAAGGGGACCGAGCGTCGCACGTTGCACGCTTTGTCTAGGTGGCACTGCTACTTGCTTGATAGCTGCGGTGCAAATAAAACGATGGTTTGGGAGCTTAACGGTCGTTTTCCCCTATGATTTAGAACGTATTCCACACACTTTCCCCCATCGCGTTCCATTCATCTCCGAAATGACTTAGGTTCGATTTTGAAAGCGATGGGCAGAGTTTGAAGCAGATGAGCAACACCAAGATTGACTAATGAGAGAGAGCTTTGTGTTGACTTCTGACCGATGGCGTCGTCCTATAATTTTTTTCCATTTGTGTTATTCATGGTTATAGTTAGCGTCAGGGTGAAAACTACAGTGTTAATGTTCATGCTGCAAACCATGAATAAAGTATATTTAATTTAGCACTTTCAAAGCTGAACAGATAATACTAAGAACCTTCATGAAGGATGTAAATGTTATTAAATAATTACATCTTTGGAATTAAATCCACTTAATTATTATAATGGAAAACATTTTGGTGGGATACTTTCCGAAATACATGAAAACGACTTTCAGCTCAAACCACAACTTTTTGCATCGTGTGGCCCACTCATGGTGAGGATCAATGGGAGCTCCCGATCTTTGTGCTGCAAGTGGGTGGTTTCGTTAAATAATTGCAGTGCAATGTCCCGTTACATGAATGCCTACATCAGTGTGTCTCCATTACCTTCTGGTTAAGCACATTGCTCTATAGGGATATTTGTTCATTTATCTTATTTCCCTTTTCATCTTTGCCTCCCTCCACTCCCATATTCACATCGCGTAACTCAAGCTTCCCACTTTTGAGAGCATTTGAAGGCGTGGATGCAAATTGTCTTTGTTTTTCAGTGCAAAGAATATTTTTTTTCTGACGAGAAGCTATAGGTTTAAAAATAACAATGCATCCGAGTAGAGACATTGTTTGAGGATCTGACATTTATCTGAATTCCATGGTAAGATGATGCCAACAGTACAGCCTTGGGCCTTGTGGTCAGAGTGCACTTGCAAGTTTATATGGAGTTGATGGTTTGATTCCCACTACCATTGTCTGGCAATTTATGCAAAGAATTACCAAAGCATGATGTTTGCTGTGAGGTGGACTATTAAAGGCCATGTAACCTCATCATTCACAAGAGTAAGAAATTACGTTCAGAATCGGAAGTCTGAATCAGAAATGAATTTTCCCGAGTGAAGCCCCATTGAGCTAAGAAGCTCTTTTAAAAGGGTGACTCAGCTGGAAAACAACATCAACGCATTCCTGAGTCTCAACCCTAGTTGCAAGTGTAACTTTACTCGTAAAACAATGAAAATGATCAACTTTGAAGATGCATTTAATCCATCTCTTGCGCAAGTGACACAAATCCCCTGATGTGTTTTCGACCACCGAAAGACAACATGTTTTACTATACAGAAGTAAGGTTTCCCTGCTTCCAGCGCTGCCTGCTTTGTTTGCAGCACATTCCCCAACCGTGCCTCTCGCCAGATGCACCCCCTGGCCCATCGGCTGTGCTGCAGAAAAACCCACTGCCTTTCTGTAAAACACAGTCCGTTTGCATCCGGGTGTTCATAGGCCTCAACTGCTGTTTCATGCACGCGTTTGTTCGGCATGCTGGCTTCTTCCCCGATCTTTACCCAATCCGTGTGAGCCCCTGGAGGGTACTAACCGTGTGAGTACAATTAATGAATGAAATGTGGACATTGATTTAAATTAAGCTTAATTGCTATTGGCCTTCATTTCAGGGCCACCTGGGCTGAAGGGAGAAACAGGTGAGATGAGAAATGTGTTGATTCTGTATTGTGTGTGCGTGGTTTTATTTATGCCATCGGTGCCCTGAAGCCGGCAGGTGGCGAGATCTTAAAATAATTACAGCTTCGTGTGATGCCAACAGTAGTTGTCTGACGGAGTCACTTGTTACCCCAAAGGGAAAGTAGAATTTCCACCACTGGCCCAATGAATATGCTGCTTCTGTATCTCCATGTGTCCCTCATGTGTCCTATGTATCTCTTGTGTGTCCATCCCATGTATCCCACACAACCCAGCTGTGTCTCCCGTCATCAGATATCCCCCATGTTTAATTTTTATCTCATGTCTGAGGTGTTTCTGCTTCGGGTTTAACGTGTGTCCTATGTTTCACCCACATTCTTCATGTCTCCGTGTATCACCACATCGTTCGTATCCCAATGTCCCATGTACTCCCACATCACACACGCGTGTCCGTGCGTTCCCATCTCGACCATGTTCCATTCAACCTTGGTCCCCACGTGGCATCCTACAAATCTCTCAAACGCTCTCTCTTCTCCCCATTGTTCTCCACATCCCCCATCACCCCGGCCTCCACCGTGTTCCTGTCCCCCCCCGCACACCTCGCTCGTCAGGTGGAGCGGAGTGCGGCGTGCGCCTGGTTGGGGGCGCAGGCCCCCACGAGGGCCGGCTGGAGGTGCTGCATAATGGGATCTGGGGCACCGTGTGCGACGACGAGTTCGACTTGGCCGATGCGGACGTAGCCTGCCGCTCGCTCGGCCACCGTGGTGCCATCAACTTCCATGACAGCGCTCGATACGGACAGGGTGAGCCGTGTGGCACGCGGGTTGCGGGGGCGCGGGCACAGACGAACCCGTGGACTTGGAAGCCCCATTGTCTCGTAGACTGGCATGGTCACAGTCTCGTGGGCTGGACAGTCTCGCAGTCCTGCTTCAGATGGTCAGGTGGGGTGGTCGCCTGGCCAGTTCGCTCGTGTTGGTTGCCCGTGAAGGTTTAATATAAAAATCTGTGCGAGTTTCCCGGGAGTTCTTGTAACTGGCTGTCACTGAACTGTAGACTCAAGTCGGAAAAAATTCTGTAAAGCTTTGAATGCATAAGGCCTAGCTTCCTCATAATGGTCTTCACGCTCTAGAGATGGTGTAAATACCGTATGTAGATATGCTGGCAGCATGTAATCCTGCCGCGGTTGCCAATCAGGTCGTCGGTAACATCATGGCTGGCGATCAGCGTTGCTGGTGATGTACACAGCTGCTGCAGCCACAGTTACCGCGAGTGACACCGCGTCATTTGCGCCGTGTGTGCCGCGTCGCAGGTGAGGGCCCCGTCTGGATGGACGCGCTGGAGTGTGACGGCTCGGAGCGCTCGCTGTCCGACTGCGCCTTCTCCGGCTGGGAGATCAGCGACTGCAATCACGACGAGGACGTGGGCGTCGTCTGCCAGGCCTAGGGGCAGCGGCAGTCGCCAGCGCCAGCTCGGTGGTGGTGGTAGCCCGGTGGTCATGGCTTTCCCAATGCCGTGAGACCAACCATGACCCCTGACCCTGGCTTGTCTTCACGTTCCCTGACATTTGTACTGATGATTGTTCTCTAAATCCGACCCATAACCTTTAAAGTAAGTGACATCAGTGACCCTAACCTTGACATTAACCACAGTTCTGTGGCCAGTTGCATAAATCAGAGTAAGTAATTTTTTTTCTTGGCTTACTGCAACTGGTTCACATTACAAAATAAATGAAAATCACGACCTTAGGCTGTTTCATGCACCGTGACCAAACCTTATCTTCCAATTAGCCCTGAGCTTATTATACATAATGTCATTGACCGTACCCTTGACTTAAAACTGCAGCTGCAATTCCAATTAGGCCAGAGCCTTGACCTTAAACCTGAACTTAAGACTGACACTCATACCTGTCAACCCATACAGTTTACCCGATATTCTTGTACAGGGAAATTTAGTTTTCAAGTCCATACGGCGTACAGCCGTTTCAATTCCGGCCAAAAAACATAATCTGTTTGTTTGTGTTTCTTCCTTGTGATGGGACTTTGTAGGATGAATGTTGAGATTTATTAGGGCACGGGGTGACCAATAAGGTCTGAAGTGGTCTACAATAAGGTTAGGCACTGATAAGGGGGGTTAACAGGTATGGACACTTGACCTGTACCTTAATCCAAACGTATGATTCTAATGGACCCTTGTAAGTTCAGTCAATTGTCGTCTCTCAAACCCACACTTCCTCCCCGAAAAGCCAACCGTATTCACAAGCAATTCCGCAGCCTTCACAATCGATGCAAAACGCCCGGATCTTTAAACCCCCCCCCCTGCTCGGCCAATCCCCTCTCCTAACCACCACCAGGAAACCATGAGACACCAATGCACATATCCAAGGTGCAGATTTGGGGTCAGTATTATGGCAATGACAGATGACTAGAGAAAGCGAGGCAGTAGACTGGAGGAGGTGAGTGGTGCATGCTGTCATAAAGGCATTGGGGAACGTAGCACTTGTTGACTATTTGCTGGAGATAGGAGCTTACGATTTAAAGGTTTGTTAATTTATTGGTGCTAGCCCTTCCCTGCTGCAGCATAATGGTAATCTCCAAAACCTTTGTTGTCATGGACTCTTACGAATGATTTAAGGCAGTCATTCCAATAGTTTCATATGAAAGCTTATCACTTCCCTCCCTCTCGGCTACCTGGCAATTGAAAATTACCATATCTCAAGGTGGCCAGGTGGCTTCGAGGTCAGAGTACTATGCTGGCAACGCTGAGGCCGTGGGTTAGAATCCTGGCGGCAACCTCGGAGGCAGTTTCTCAAGTGTAATGAGTTGGTGGTCTCGGACTGGTCAACTTAATATGGAATTTCAGGTAAATTCTAACTTTTGAGAATGATAAATATCAGTTGACTGCCAAGCACCGACAATTTTGCTCTAGTATTGTTTGCGCCCGAGTGTAGGTCACCTGAAGAGAGATTTCACCTGAAATAGTTCTGTGATATCTTCTTGCGCTGACCATTCTTTGAACACAGGGTGATGCAACTCTGTACAGCAGTTTCACACGGATTTGTTGTCTCTTGACATGAAACACAGTCTGGCAAAAATTCAGAGAAAAGACAACATTTCTATAATTTAAACAAATTATCCCATCTCTTCAACTACATATCTACCCTGGTGCTGATTGTGAAGCCGTCAGCAACCCCGGTGCTCGCTGGGAGCCACAGCGTCAGCGAGCGTGAGTTTCTCGCTCCGCGCCGCTGCTTGCAACTTGAGTGGCAGCACCATGAGTTCGCTCGCGGTGGCCACAGTAAAAGTCGTGCGGGGGAATCGGAGTCCCTGGGCTATGGTTTACTGTTGCCCCCCCTTTCCCCGGTTGGGTCATCATGAGCAGGACGAGTGTATGCGGGTATTTGGGTGTACGCTGGTATTAATTGGCATCAGGCAATTGGACCCATGCTGTAGCAATTGTAAGAAGCGAAGAGCACAAGATAACTGGAGCTCTCCGGAGTGTTTTCGGGTCATGCTGCATGCTGTCCGACACGGTGTCCAACATTTCGGTACATGTGCTGGGAGCTTTTTCAGTCTGTTCCTGAAGAAGCTGCCAGCCAGTGTTGTGAAACGTCGGACATCATAGGTTTACCATACACTGCATAAAGAAGCTCCTCCGGCCACGTGGAGAGAACTGTCGTACGTGGTGCCAAACAGTGCGCGGCACCACCCAAAAACATGTTGGGAGAGCTCTATAACTGCGAAAACCTACGCGTTGTGAGTTGACTACGGTTTCCTTAGCTACCCTACCCCCGCCCCCGTTTACCCACCCTAGCCATTATCACTCGCGCAGTTGTTTTGATTGACTCCCATTTATCCGGTGATGCTGTGTTGGTGCAGCAAGCGGTGGTTGGAACTCAGTGCCTTATTGATGGGGATGAGGTTCGAATGCTGTCTTGGCTTAGGCTGCCTCTTCAAACGGCTTAATTTCTTGGAAGTCAAATGCAGAGGCCCAGGAAAACCCCACTTGAGTTAAAATCCGGTAAAGTTTCTCCCACCCGGGTTTGTGCAGGTGTTTGTAGGAATTAAAAGTGTATCAGGTGGTAACCGTAGCATTTACTTACGGGGCACGGTGGTTCCCGGAGAATCGTAGCAGGATCTTTAAGCTATTGTTACATTAATTTACACCTCAAAATGTTGGGGGTGTTTGGGAGAATTCGGGGCGAGGGAAGAACACGTTGGGAAATGGGGATTATTGCGGATTAGCTGTGTGCGTTTAAAAAAAACTAATACATTACCACCAACGTTTAAACGCATCACACCCTGTCCACTGCATGCATCAAAGAGTGAACAAAACGATGCACAACTTGCCCAAACGTGAAGTTGGGTAGCTTGCTTAAAAACCCCACGAGGTAGGGGTTAGTGAGGTGTAATCCAACCTGTTTGATGAGATGATAGGGAATGAACGCTACTGACCGAGGGTTCCGCTGTGGAGGGATGGAGGCCACTGTCATCGTCCCAACAAGCAGGGTGCGTTACTCGAGCTGGGTTAAGGAGAGAGGGTAAACGTGCTTGATGATTGGATGGCCCATGTAAACAAACGAAAGAATCGGCTTAACACGTAGGTTTTTGTGACTAATATCCATAATACGTATACATGTGTTATTAAACCCGCCACCACCCGACAGCCAATTAGAAAGGTTTGTCATGTAAACAAAACATGCCAATTAGTTACTAGTGCAGCACACCTGTGGGGACTTACTAACGAATTGGCATGTTTTGTTTATGTACCTTACTAATTGACTGTCGGGTGGTGGCGGGTTTAACAACACATTTACGCGATCTAACCCAAAAAACGTCTATTATGAACGAAAAAAATCCTTGCTCTCTCTGCCAGTTGTATGTAAAAAAATGTCTCAATTGTGAGGTCCCCGTGAGAGCAAGGTTTCCCACACTAAAGTCTGTCATCACAGTGAATCACGTACTCTGCTGACATATCAGACAGGCGCACAAGCCGTACATACACACATGCACATACAACACACAGAGACATACAATACTCGCTCATGTACAGTATACGTCAAATATAAACATTCTCACACGTAAATGCACCTTCACAAACACACAAAGATCTCTTGTTTAGCCTTGAAGGGGCAAGTGCCGTTAGCGAGCACCTATAAACGCCAGCACAGCACTGACCCAGTGCTAGGTGGGGATGTCCAGCCACCACAAATTCATCCCTACATGTTTGGTCGTGTCCAATTGATGAGACCGTTACTTAGGGCCTGAGCCAATCCTGCGTGCACCAGTGCTGCCCCGGAATAATCTGGGAGCTTCACCACAGCTCGGACAAAGTGGCTCCTCCACTCTGTGCGTCTGTGAGGGGGTTCGCTGGTTCGAACCCAGGCTCCCCGGCAATTGCCAAGGGCAGCCCTGGGTGCTTGCGGGCACCGTTACCTTCTTGCGCATCCAGCCGTTATGAAACTCTCCGATGGAGGATGCACCGTTATACTTTGGGACGATCCTTTGCAGTGGCCCCCAATTCTCTGTGTGAACCCACGAGATCGTTTGTTCCATCCCGTTTATTAGCAGCTGCCGGTATGCAGTGTGCGGCGGGCCTTAATTTAGTTAGATAAACATACCATTGCATATTTTGCGTGTTAGACTATAATAACCCGGTCTACACGTAGCGACTATACAGAGCGATTTTCATTTGACGGACCGCCTGTTCAAGCTAGCGATTGGCTCTGATCGTCGTTTGGTATTGGGCAACGAGGTAACGATGTGATGTCCCTTACTAGGTCAGTGTCACTTCATATGCCATCGTGTTCCGGTGTCATTGCCAGACGTCTGGGGCCAGGCAATCAAGCTGCGCACGCCTATTGCGTTTTTGTACCCCAGGACTGTAGCATTATGTTGCCACCCAGATCGACGGCGACTCCCGTTTTTCGCCCTGTAACAGTGTGCCGCGTGTGGACCGGGCCCCCCGAATCTTCATTTAACCGTGAAACGTGTTTGTGTATCGACCTTGCCAATGGGCGTAAGTGCAATCGCGGTCGCGGCGTCAGTGTGCGAACGTCCCGACTTGCAACTGGTAGCCGTTGGCCGTCTGGAGTGCAGTGCCGGAAGCTCTTGTTTTTTTTTTCCCAAGTGTTAAGGCTTGGACCTTAAATATCTGTGATGGAGAGAAGCCCTTGGCAGCTGCCAGTTGGTGCCCTCGACTGCAAAATGTCTGCGTGCGGAGCGAAACAAAGCGAGGCATGGGTTGAGCCACCAGTAATGCACAATCGAGGGATGCCATATTGCACGTGCCACTGACCAAGCCAATAGCACACGTGGGTGCTTTAAGTATTGGTAATGGTGGTAACGGCTATGGATTTAGCACAGTTGGCTTGAGCAATGGATTGACCTCAATTTGAATATAAACATGAGATGGCTCGTTTTACGTTCCTTATGCCGATATATTATGTCTGGCAATGGGCCACACGTTTCTTTTTAGGTTGAATTTTTAATGTGGCTGAGGTGGCCAGACGGCTCATGGGACTGTAATGGCAATGTCGGAGATTTTTGGTTCAAAACCCCGGCTCCCACCCGTGATCAAACACCCCATCTCAAGTGTAGAAAGTTTGGTGGTCTTAACCCAGTCATCAATGAACACAAAAAACATCTTCCAGTGTAAATGTTACTCCTTATTTCGGCGTAGCCCTAATTTGGAGGCTAAAGTGGACCAATATCTTGGATGATTAGCATTCGACAGACCACTCTTTTACAGAGCATTAACGAGTGCCATCTAGTGTTAGATTTGAGGAGCAGTTAAAGTGACTCAGTAGTTCTGCAGTGTCAACTTCCGGAGCCGTTCCATGACATGACATGAGGCTCTGCCGCCTGTAGGTGTTTTGGAAGATAACATCTCCATCGGACAACATGACTAATACCACAGTGAGGTGTAAAATATAGCCATGTGTTTATAGATTCCCAAAATGACTTGGGAATCTGGAACGGCCTCACACGCATAAAATTGCCAGAGGGCATCTTAGATACACTCTTGGATAGAACTGAGTCCCTTAAACACACTTAGCCTGGGAGATGTTTTTTTTATAAGCTTCCCTTGGTGTTTGACGTAAGTTCATGGTACATTTTAAGACCATGTCGTTGAACACCTGTTGGTCAAAAGCAGACATTTTGTGTCGTCAAAGTTGATGGCTGCCCTGGAGTATTTCTTGTGCCTTGTTTATGGTTCCTTTAAAAATGAAAAATAAAACTGAATGAGCCACGGTACTGCACATCCACAACTATTTATACAACATGTTCCGATATTTCTTAATTTAATTTTTTAAATGTAGACTTTCAAAATAGGAGGCTGCTTACTAGAAGCCTCTAAACAGCCTTGGAATATTTTAAAGGCAAGAGTTGCAAAGCACGACTAAAGTTTTGATGGCGAAGCTGTTTTGTGAATGGAAACGTAATACTTCGACTTATTTAGTATGAATCTTTTGGTAAATATAGCCAATGTCAAACATACACACTACATATGTCAGTGGTATATTCAAGCCAGGATATTCTGGATGGCTGGGTGTCCCAGCAGTTAGAACGCTTACCAGAGCCAATTTGCATCGAAGGTATGGTTCCTGATACAGCCCCACAGGATTTACCAAACGGCTCCATCTGCTTTGAAGTGGACACTAAAGGCCAACATCTTATATTAGCTGAGAATGTACTCTGTTAAAATTTCAGTTGGGGTCGAATTGGGGTCAACTTAGCCGACCATTGGACTTCCAGGGTTGATTAAACCAGTGCCACTTCATTCAGCGACGTCAGCTGTCTGTCATTGAAATGACTCTACCCTGCCATAATAACATGGAATGTCATACCACTGGCTCATGAACAGCAGAGATGAGCACCGACTAATGCTCGGTTTTATCATGGAGACAATTTTACTCCATTATATGTACGTGTGTGGTGTATACAGTCTAGAATAAGAGGTGAAGAAGTTATGCTGGCTTTAAATTTGACGATTGAACTAAAACTGCTTCGTTAATTTGTGATGAGCAGTGATTTCAACAACAGATGATTTCCGCCAAACAAAGCTGTTTTACAAAAATCACGTCGCGTGAATTTGTTCAAGCTTTGCAACGCTTCCCTTGAAAATGTATTCCTTTTGCGTTGTTTTTGCAAGCAATTGTGCGTTTTTTTGAATCTTTAGCATTGAGTGAGTAACAACAAATGCACGACGCGTGTGTGTGCGCACAAGGGAACGTTGTCTGATAATCTCGTTGATCTGTACTGGTTGAAAGCGAAATGTGCTTTGTTGCGATAACGATGATGTTGGCGACCATGATGTGATTCCGCTGGTTTTAAAGGCAACGCGACTAATGTTTAGATCTGGTGTAGGTAAGATTGAGATTACGTGACGAATCGGCCAACTGAGCCTTACTTAAAACTCACTTGATTTTAATAACAGCAGCAACTGTAACATCTGCACGGGAGCCTGAGGCGGTGTTCTGGGTTACGCCGTGCAGTCCTGTAGTTGTGGGCATCAGCTCACATCGTTTACATCTGATCAGTGAACTCTGTCAATTGAGCCAATGGCCAGCAACAGCTCTAGCATCAGCTTTTGTAACTGAAACAATTGTATTCAGGCCTTTTTGACTCACCCCCAACAAGGACGTTGCGGTTTTCCCGTGATCTCTATGAACTGGGCTGTTTCTTAATTCCGACTCTGCCGCCTACCACCATGGCTCCAGTAACAGTTCACTGTGGTTCTTATTTAGATTTAAAGCTTTCGTGACTGCAGGGATTCATCTTCTTGGTTCTTTCGGTAAAGTCACGTAGAAGGGAAATAATAAAATAATAAAAATAAAACAATAAAATACAATTTTCACGACGTTTCGGCCACAACGCAAGCAGCCGTCAGGTGAAGAACAGGTCTGTCGGAAAGACAGTGTCTGACACTGTCTTTCCGACAGACCTGTTCTTCACCTACTGCTTGCGTTGTGGCCGAAACGTCGTGAGAATTGTATTTTATTATGTTTTATTTTTATTATTTCCCTTCTACGTGACTTTACCGAAAGAACCATGAAGATGTGGTTCTTATGTCTGTGAGTGCCACTGGCTGCCCACGCGGTTGTTTAAAGTGCGAGGGTTGCCGCGCAAGTTGCAAAGACGCAGTGGCGCACGCGATTAATGGCTGAGCCTTGTTCTTTGACATCAGCGCCCCTCACTCATTGCTCGAGAAATAAAACTCAAAAAATATTGCACGACCACGGGCCACGTCTGTATTTATTTTGTGCGTCTTTGGGAGTGGTGGCACACATCCCACTACATTCCAGAGCTTTGCGGGCAAGGGTGGGTTGATCGCATGACCTTGTGATATTTACAAACCCACTGGACGGCGAGTTTCCCGGGAAATTGCAGTACAACAAGCGGGCTTGTGTCTGCTGACCTTGTTAAGATCCTCGCACGTGTGGGTATTTCCTCGATCTATTACCATTCTAGTGCGCGATTACACATGGTTTGGCCATGACAGATGGGTGGGCCTTAAACTTTATAAAGCCTCAGCACTCAGGTCAATTGACGTTCTCCAAGAAGACTCAATTTCAGTTAAACTCCGGTAAAGATTCTCCCTCCCAGATGTGTGCACGTTTCAGGCAATGGTCCTTCGTAGCAAATAAACGCATATGCAATGAAGAAGGGACCTTTCCCGAAACGTCACCTATTATGTTTCCTTTTAAGGCCGTGTTATTAACGTATGTGTTGAGTGTTTTTGGGTTTATGGTTGGGATGGATATCTGCAGGGGGACGTTATTCTCCACGAGACTCGGCTTCTTTCCCCGGATCTGCAGGGACAGCAGACGCCCCAAAGAATGAAAGCTGCTCATTTGCAGTCGCAGCCCTGACTGTGCCAGCCGTGTAAATTCCACAGTCCCGTGGCGGGGACTCATTTCCACGCAGGACAACCGCTGATGACTTCCGCAGAGTGGTGGTGCCGATTCCACCACTGATCGAGTTAAACTCGCAGCCTCCGATGGTGAGTCTCGCTTTGGTGGCTTTGAGCACGGTGATGGTGGATGCTGCGTTAATAGCTGCGGCGTCCTCGGGTTGCACATCATTTGTACAACACTGGCAATTCGGTCCCTGGGAGTTAATGTCCGGTTTATTTCATTGAAGCGGCCTCGGGATCTGACCTTTTGATTCCTGCGCTGTAATCTACAGTGTTTTCAAATCTGTTGCTAAAAATATATGGTACGTGCAGTCGTGAACGGCTGTTGCTTGGTGACTACGTTAAGCCATTGGCTTGGTGCAACCATCGACCGCATTAGAACATAACCAGGCCGATCCACACATCTAAATGGAAAATTAAAGACAACCACAGTCGTTGCGATTGTGGCCATACACCCCAAACTATGAACCACACAGTAAACCCATAGAGATTCATAGAGATAAATGAAGACCCAGATGAGATACATTACATTAAAGACAAGCCACAGTAGTGCAACTCTGGTCATGCAATCCAAACTATAAAACTGATCGATTAGGACGGTTGGCAAACACACGGTGCAAAAAGTTCTACATACACGTACAACCACCGCTGTAGTCTGTGCTGCATCCATGGAGGAAAACTACAAAAACTGTCTCATGACGCACTCTCCTTGTGGCTCGCAAACCTCGACATTGGCATTTAGCTCGTGAACTCTGCTGCCATCGGACGCAAGAATAGAAGAGCGCAGTGGTTCTCAGTGTGGCGCGCGACGCTCCTCCAGGTAGTTCGCGGGGCTGTAATGCAAATGCAGGTTGATCCGCAAATAATGGCAATGTTTTCTAACTTTTTTTGGCACATTAATGCATATTTTACTCATGATATTTAACAACAAAAATGAAGTTGGGGAAACTACCCTGATTAAACTACCCAAACCCTAGGGGGCCGTCCATTAATCACGTCACGCACCTAGGGGGGGAGGGGGGTCCAGATGTTTGTGACGATGTGTGACAAGGGGGGAGGGGGGGTTTGAGAAATGTGACGTCACATCAAAATGCGCAACTTTAAATAAATACTAGCAGAAGTACCCGGCGTTGCCCGGGTGAAAAATATATTTCTTAATAACCTTACATATATACACAGATTTCATTGTTATGTAATGTTTGAAAGTTTTCAGAAGATTTTAAATGTATTTTCCCCCCGGGCAACGCTGGGTATATCGAGTTTATACCACAAAGTCGTCGCTTGACACGGGTGGGGTGTCGAGGCCTAGTACCGTGCAGAGCCTCCGGCCTCACCTAAATTGCCCACCCGGCTGAGGCTGGGTACTGGGGCCGTTAACCCCCCCCCCCCCGCGCTACAATAATACTGTCTAATCGCTATAATTATATTATCTACCGACCCTATAATAGTAATTGCACACATTGGGGTGG
Source organism: Lethenteron reissneri (assembly GCF_015708825.2). Lineage (NCBI taxonomy): Eukaryota > Metazoa > Chordata > Hyperoartia > Petromyzontiformes > Petromyzontidae > Lethenteron > Lethenteron reissneri. Next base: position 13,308,189 of record NC_083797.1, on the reverse strand, counting down.
GGGGGGGGGAGTGAAGAGGACGTGAAACTTTGATGAATTTACCTCAGAGTCGCGTGTTAATGCATGCGCATATTTTTAACGGGAATTAAAAATGGCGTCCACCCCGCAGCGAATGCGTCGCTACCCGTTGCCAGGGGCAACCGCCGTGGAAAACCAAACGGACCAATCGCGTCTCGCAAATCCCTCACATTTCGTCCAATGAAACTGCGTATGGTCCGGCGACACACAGACAAACAGACACACACAGACACACACACAGACAGACCGACAGACAGACAGATTTGCGATTTTATATATATAGATTAATTTAATAGAATTGTTATAACAACACTAATTTTGATTAATTGTCATTATTAACTATTTTATTATTTCAATTTACTAAGGTCACCTTTTATTTATTCCATGAAGGAGCATTTTGCTTCTCCATTAGTTAGACGTTGAATATTTTAAAGTGAATTTTATGCTAAATTTCAGCTTTCCAACGCCTCCTTTTTATACATGTTTTCTCCTACAACATCAGTGCAGCGCCACATTAAATACGCGCTACAATGACAATAGTTTAAAGTGATTTGAAGGGGGGGGGGGGGCAGAGCTTTGTTACGTCATATTTGAGGGGGGGGGGGTCTGACTTTTTGTCACGCCGTGTGACGAGGGGGGGACGGGGGGGTCAAAAATCGGCCAAAATCGCGTGAGGTCATTTATGGACGGCGCCTAGGATCTAAATACTCCCCATAAAAATGCATAAACACCTTATCACTGCGTGTAAAAAACATATTTATGTTCCGGCAATATTAACCATTTAGCATGAGTGGTATTGAGAGAGGTAAGTGAATGCGTTTTGTCACCAGGGGTGTGGGGCTGGGTGGTCCACGGAAATGTTTCCATCGGCTGAGTGGTCCGCGAGTCAAACAAGTGTGAGAAACACTGCAACAGAGGCAACGGTGCCCCCTGCTGGTAACAGGGTGTAACCGCTCTGATAAGAGCCTTAAGACACCCAGTTTAAACGGATTCAGGCCGTTTCTCCCGCTGACTTCAGCGTCTTCGATGGCTTGTTTTAGTTTGGCTGTTGCATCGGCTGGCATTTACACTGAATCTTAACAACGTTAAGCATGGCTTGGTGTTACTTGGGCATCTTGCAGCAACCCACAATTCTTACAAACACTGAAGTTGCTCGACACGTACCGCGAGAATCGCTTATCACGTACCACCACCACCACCACTGATGTGGCCCTCTCTTGGATCAAACCCACGTTTCTTTTTATAACATAAAGATGTTAGTTTTACATCACAGGTCTGTAAATTCTACCCGTTGAGCGATTTCAAATTTCGCATGACACTGCTAGACGTTAAGTAGATTAATATACTGTACAGTAGATATATTTTACCAGGTGAAGTCCACTGAGCTCTTAGCTATTGTTCAGAGGCGACCTGGCCCCATATGATAGCTCGTCAAAGTGGCTTAAATCACATGTGAGAATTTATAGTAGCCGCTAAATAAACTAAACGCGTCTTTCTAAATGTGGAGGGGGACAAACCCGGAGGACCCAGATAATAATCCACGTGATCACCAAGGGGGAGAGAGATCACGGAAACTCCAAATATACAACAGGCATCGCCAGGGTCCGGGTTTGAACCCAGCTCCTCGTGCATAGCTGGTGAGGGAGATAACATCTCGACCTAAAGTCAGGCGGTTTCACGTTTCAAATGTATTTTGTTAAACCAGGATATACTCCAAGAGAGCAGGATAGGAGTCTAATTTGCAATAGTGACCTGGGGCATTGATCTGGCAGTAGGGGGGCGATGATTCCTGCAGTGTATAATCACAATTGGCACATTTGAACTCTGGAATTGCACACAATGGCCTACTCTTCCGAATGACGCCAGAGTATATTTAACTGATGTCCTGTTTTGCTAAGGTGGCTGATTTGGGAACATTTTGTTGTTTTCTGAGAATCTACATCCGTCATTTTAGTTTGTTTATCACCCAGATCTGGCAACACTCATGAACGTTGAGCTCACTGCATCCAAATCTGAGGGATGATTATTGTATTAATATTAGCAATGTCCGGTGATTTAACCAAAGCATCCCCGATATAATTGGTCATTACCAAATAAGATACAAAAAAACCCAATAACCACAAGCCACGTCAAGCAATCTTAATTTTGGAGCTTTCGTGACTGCAGGAATTATTCTTTGGTTTTTTCGGTAAAGTCACGTATAAAAATAAAATAATAAATTAAATAATAGCATACGACGTTTCGATTGCAACACAAGCAATCATCATCAGGTATAATGAAATAGCGACATAGAATATAACCAGAAAACTATAGACAGACATATAAGCAGACAGATATCACCAAGATACATAGAGAGAGCAACCCAGGTACAGAGAGAGGTGATCGTCTCTGTGGGGTGGCCTTAAATAGACAGAGGGGGGCGGAGGCAGAGAGAGGGAGGGGGTAGGGAAAACATTTACATGTCAATGAGTACGAAGGGAGGGGAGTAAGGTAAGCAGGCTTAGAGGGAGACAGAACACACTAAATTAAATAACCTAGCAAAGTATCGAAATGTTATGTAAAACGACACAGAGAGTCGGTCAACACACAATTAACGCATTGCCTGGTCGATTACGTATTTCAAAGATTGCTAAGTTAGAATTTAAGTGTGAAAATTCCAAAGAAAGACAAAACATAAAAAAGAGGAACGGAGACACACAGACAGAGCAGAACCTAAGAACGATACAAAACGAGTGTAGACAGAGAAAATTACACTAAATATACAGGCAGAGAGAGAGAACAAGAAACCCAGAGAGAGAGAAAAAGGTAAACTTGGAACTTCCCCGTAGAAGTGGTTCAATCTTGAACCACTTGAACCACTTCTACGGGGAAGTTCCAAGTTTACCTTTTTCTCCCTCTCTGGGTTTCTTGTTCTCTCTCTCTGCCTGTATATTTAGTGTAATTTTCTCTGTCTACACTCGTTTTGTATCGTTCTTAGGTTCTGCTCTGTCTGTGTGTCTCCGTTCCTCTTTTTTATGTTTTGTCTTTCTTTGGAATTTTCACACTTAAATTCTAACTTAGCAATCTTTGAAATACGTAATCGACCAGGCAATGCGTTAATTGTGTGTTGACCGACTCTCTGTGTCGTTTTACATAACATTTCGATACTTTGCTAGGTTATTTAATTTAGTGTGTTCTGTCTCCCTCTAAGCCTGCTTACCTTACTCCCCTCCCTTCGTACTCATTGACATGTAAATGTTTTCCCTACCCCCTCCCTCTCTCTGCCTCCGCCCCCCTCTGTCTATTTAAGGCCACCCCACAGAGACGATCACCTCTCTCTGTACCTGGGTTGCTCTCTCTATGTATCTTGGTGATATCTGTCTGCTTATATGTCTGTCTATAGTTTTCTGGTTATATTCTATGTCGCTATTTCATTATACCTGATGATGATTGCTTGTGTTGCAATCGAAACGTCGTATGCTATTATTTAATTTATTATTTTATTTTTATACGTGACTTTACCGAAAAAACCAAAGAACCACGTCAAGCAGTTGAAAACATTGTAAAGTCAGTCACACAGTGCTGAGCTTCAGTACATCGTTCAAGTTTCCCATGCGCTGTGTGAGGAAAACAAAACAACACCTCGTGGCATAGCTACGACGGGAGATTGCTACACCAGATGGCTTCCTCGGCGAGACGTTCCCTGAGACTGATACCGAGCACCACACAGGGCACACGCGGTCCCGTCTCCGCAGTCTTTTATTTCCCTCGCACTGTTGTTTCCTTCGCCTCCACTTCTAGTGGGCGCCTCTGAGAATTTCTGCAAGGATCTCAAATGTCAGGCGCACGGCGAAGTTGGCCCCTATAAATAAACGCATCACTGGCGACAAAACTGAGATGATCCGACGGCGTCACTTCCACTCCCAACCACGCGCTGGAAAAATAAACACTCGGTATAAACACATGCCCGGACCAGTGTGGACGCGCACACGCATAACACAGACACGTGACGTGCCGGGATTGTGCGGTCCAGATTGCCCAGAAAGCAAGGCGTCCCGTGGTCCGTATATAACGACGCCGCATCAGACGGCGCCAGCAACAAGTAGCTGAGCACACAGCCACACACGGGGCCAGAGCGCGCCCAGCGTAGGGTCAATCGTCTTTAAAGAAGCCCTTTTTCGCCTGCTTATCCCCCCCCCCAGGTACTAGCGTCGGAATCTTGACAAGTTCGCGGGAGAGCGAGGATCAGGATGCGTGCCCTGCAATGAACTCTCAAGGTATGGTGGTGACCTAACCTACGTTCGCCAAATGCTCAGTGGCAGCAGTTGGGTTGGATTTTTGATTGTTAAGTGCAGCGGTGTGATGGTTTGCATGCCTGATTTGTAATCCAGAGGCCGTCGGTTTGATTTAATCTGCCACAGCCGTTGAAATTTGTCCAGACGGCAGTATAAATGGGCACACCAAAGTTAGCCACTGTGGCGAAATTTTAACTCTCTAGTATGGTATACAGGAGGTCGTGGGTTCGATCCCGACCCTATATGTATACAGTTTGCAGTCACGTGGATTTTTCTCCGGGTCTTCCCGCTTTTCCCTCCATATTTAGGAACATGCGTTTAGATTATTTGGCTGCTATTAATGTTAACATGATAAGCCACTTAGTGGAGCTATCATTTGTGGGCAGGTCGCTTCTGAAAAAGCGCTATATAGCTCAGTGGGTCTGAGCTATATAGCGGGGGGGGGGGGGGGCGGTTAACGGCCCCAGTACCCGGCACAAAAAAAAAAAAAGTTAATTGGTAGTTCGCATGTGGTGGGACAAAATGTGGGTACGTTCCACCATGGAAGAGCAGGTCAAACACCCTCTAGAGGGGATGTCGGGGATTCCCTAAAGTGGAGACCCCTCTGCCGTGTGGCTTGAGAAGGAAATTGCAGGGCTGCGCATTTACCTTCGGCTGTTAGCTGTAACAGGCCGGTTGACTCGAGGAGGGGGGCTCATAATGGTCGTATCGGGGTAGTGAGCCAGCATCCCTGAGAGTAGGGGTTTGAGTCCAGATTTCAACCACCTGTGATTAAAACAAGTTATGAAATTAGTTAAATGTTGGTGTGACTTAATATGGTCAAAGCGATCTTTCGGTGATAAATATATAGGATGATTGACATGTTTTAAGCACCGTTTTTAAAATAAGTATTATTGTCTCAGCTAGATCACCAATGTCTGCACAAAGTAAACAATTTAACGTAGTTTGTTTACATCATCCTAACGTAAGCCTAAAATACAGAAAATAAACAGTAATCTGACGGCGCATGTGTGCCAAATCACTCTTCACACAGCGTGGGGAAACACCATCTCGAGTTGGGATAATATGGCCAGTGCTCCTTGAAGGACACGTTGACTGCGTAACAATGGGAAGACCTGACTTTTAGTGGGAGTCGTGGTGATACTGTATGAGTGGGCCTCAAACACTGGGTATCAACTGCAGGATCCAGCAGAAGGAATGACGCGATGGTGGTGGTGGTGGTGATGAGGATGACCTCTTGATGCGACTGTTGTGTAATAACGGATTGAATGTTATTTTTTTACGGCCACAGATTAAAACAAAAATAGCAACACGTCAATAACAGCTTCAGAGTCGCCAGCAACACGGCCAAACACGTCTGCCTCGCCACATACGTGTCTCGGGGAGATTGGTCAAAACTTCATCGCCCGTCCTATATTTAGGTAGACGGGCAGGCGGGCAGGGGTAACGTGATGGGAGACTCGGAGAGGGAACCAAAGTACTGTATATGATGCGGAGTGCCGTGGGTGTTTTTGGAAAGCACACCAACTGCTCTCCTTATCCCGCATCCATAGGCAGAGTTTGACTTCTATATTTGGGGGCGGGGGAGGGGCAGATGTTCGCTTTGGCCTTCACATTAGGAATCGCGGGCGCAAAAAATAAATGTATTTATTATTAATCTTAATGGTAAACTACTGAAAATTAATTAATAAAAGTGTCCAGTTAGTGGGGGGCCCTCATGTGCCCCCAAAACTCCGCCAATGCCCGCATCTCAGTTGTGTTCCAACTCAACGATTTTTTTTCTCTCTTCTGGAAATTTCTCTGCTAATGTTGAGATATCGTAATTGCAAATAAATGATCGATATTCACGAACGCTGTCTTCACATAGCCTAGGCTGACAATACCAAAATTTAGATTAAAATATCTTTTTTATAATGTTTTTGCAAACAGAATGTCAAGTCAAATGTCAATGTGTTAATCCTGCTCAGTGATAGAAATTCAACGTTCTAATGCCCTTAGGGCAACCACTGTTGACTTCCCCACAAAATAGTATTTATTTTAACTACCCCGTAGGGAGATGGGTTCAGTCAACCTTCAACCAGGATTTGAAATCGCAATCTTCTGCTTGCAAACTGCCTGCTCTACCACTGAGCCACCAGGACGAATATAAAATATAAAAAGTTTAAGAATAAATAATTCAGAATATGATTGGTATTACACATTGCAAATGTAGTGTAATAGCATGTGATTAACGTTACCATCTCTGGAAATATGATTACAGTAATGGCTTAGGTTAGCTCGTGCTCCTGTCCACGTGTGCTCGATCAGACAGGGCCGGTGTCATGGTAATGTCTGTGACGTCACGCTGCACGTGGTGAAGGTCAGATGCGTTGAGGAATGCAGAGCACTCGGGTAAACACGCACGTGAACTCGGGAGAGGAGCGCAGTGACCAATTTGATATTTAGAATGGATTTATTTTCGGTTACTTAATTATTTTCGCCAATCATTGACTTCTAGGAAGTGGCTTGACAGGGAGATAATATTTTTAATCCTGCAACAACAGTAGAGCCGTGTTGCGGCTCTGCAATTACCCAGCTCCAGCAAAATGATTATAATAAACGCTGGTTCAATCCCCGAAAAGGAATACAGATTTGGTGCACGGATTTATGATCGATTTTCTGTAATGGATGGAAGTAGCACTTCCTAAAACAACACAACCATTACCTCCATTCGTTCAAGATTGGTCATAGCCCAAGATTCCTACTATTTATTTTTCTGTTATAAGACAGCACAAACAGTGATTATTGCGCTGTTTTATATTTGTTCTAACCGCATCTAAATGGACATGTTATTTTTGTATTTCACTTTCAGAGTTCACCAGCACCAGAGCAACTCTTCTTCGAGCGCCACATGGCACAACCAAGAACAGAACACGCACAAAAATAACACCATAAAGCCATTACGTACAATTTTATTGTAGAATAAATAATCTTCACTTGGAACCCTTGGAGTGAGGAGTGTAACTTTACCTCGTGTCAGAGAACGTTCCAGAAACATGACTTCACAGAACTACTTCTGAGGTCGCTTCGATAGACGTGTCGCTCACACTAGTTGGGACACTTTGGTGCACGGTAGTTTCCAGCAGTGAGTCAAGCCACCGTGAACGAGACAATGGAGGCACAGCCACCGCTCGCGTCTCCCACTTCCCCCGCGTCTCTCATCACGGACATCTGTAATGTCTCCACGGACGACTCGTGCCACGGGTGCCCAGAGACCTTCATCTTCCGCTCGTCCTCCCCGGCCTTGGAGCTGCTGCCTCAGATGAACGAGTTCCGTCTGCAGGGCATCCTCACCGACATCTCCCTGCACTGCGGCGCTGCCGAGTTCCGCTGCCACCGCGTCGTGCTGGCCGCCTGCTGCCCCTACTTTCGGGCGATGTTTTCCCACGGATTCCGCGAGGGGCTTGAGGACTCGGTGCGGCTGGGCTCCGTGCCGGCGCGCACCCTCGCCTCGCTCCTCGACTTCGCCTACACGGGCGAGGTGTCCATCTCAGAGGAGAATGTCGGCGAGCTGCTGCAGGCCGCGTCCATGCTGCACTTCAGGGAGGTGGAGGGGGCCTGCTGCTCGTTCCTCGAGCGCCGGCTCAGTCCCCAGAACTGCCTGAGCCTCATGGCGCTCGCCGACACTTTCGGCTGCCCGGGGCTGTGCGGCAGGGCGCGGGCGATGGCATTGAGCCGCTTCAGGGAGGTGGCGGAGAGCGGCGCGGCACTGGCGCTCACGGGGGAGGAGCTCGCGCGCTACCTGGAGGACGACCAGCTGTGCGCGGACGAGGAGACCGTCTTCCAGACCATCGTGGCGTGGGTTCGGCATGACCCGGGCAGCCGGCTGCAGCACCTCGAGCGACTCTTCATGAAGGTTCGTTCGCTCGAGCGATTGATTTTTTGTCTAAATCGCTCGGTCGGTCGTTTATTTGTTCACGCCACGCTGGACGTGCAGGGGATGATTGAGCACAAGGAAAGATCACTTTTATAAAATGTCGATAAGGGGGGGGGGGGGGGGGGCAGTGACAGAGGTGGAGCTAGAGTTAGAGGTAGGGTCCAGGGGTAGTGCCAGTGCTAGAATCTGGTCTGATAGAGCTCGGCTTACGGCTCGTGTTTGGTTAGCTTGTTAGGTCTAGGTCAGTGGTTCTTAACCTTTACTGCAACCTTGCACCCCTTTGGTTCTCAATCGTAAAACAAATGTACGTTAATAAATACATAGGTTTGATGAAACAGTTGTTGTACTTATGTGCCCTTGCTTAATTTGTGTTTTGATGATTTACCTTCGATTTTTTTTTTGGCAATGTCTCGCACCCCCAGAAAGGGCATCTCGCACCCCAGGTTAAGAACCACTGCTCTAGGTGAAGGCTGCTGGCTGAGCGTTTTTTGTCCTAACGGTTTGCCCACCATTGCCATTATTATGGTCTCTGTTTGAAATGGTGGCCAACTTTTGGTTCTAAGGTTATGTGGGAAATTCCCCGGGAGCAGCGCCACCTCAAAAACCTCAGCAGTCGCATCTTTAAATTGTACTCACTCTTCACTTCTCACGTTTACAGCAGACACCTGTAATCCGTTACTCTGAATGCAATTGCATGCAACCTCTTGAGCTATCATCAGGGTGTCCTGTATAATGTGACAGCACAGAAAATGGGTTCTGATTGCTAATGTGTTGTCTCATTATATTTGTGGGTTTGTTCTGGATATTCTCGTTTTCTCCCACGTAAAAAAAAAACCTTTATATGTATAAAACAATTTACCTTGGTCCAACATCCCAATGCTAGTTCTTCCTGAGAATAATTTTTAGATTCGGGACACTGAAAGGCGAACACTTAGTGTGTAACTGCTTGGCAGCAGATAGTGTGAGATGGTCACCTACCAAGTCAAGTCAAAATGTTTCCCTAACCAAAGAGCGTTGGGCAGCACCCTCTTCATTGTGGCCCTGAAACATTGGAGGACTTTCCACATTCCCATGGTGGAGAAGAGTTTCACTATGGGATGACCAGTGCTGACTTCCCATGAAGTGATTCTTTATCTGCCCCATAGGAACTGTAGTTGCAGAACCAAATGTAATGGGGTGGTTGTTTTGTGCAATCATTGGTGACCAGTTTGTGACCAACAACTCACTATGCACGGGCGGCTGCTTGTATTAAATCCCAGGATCTCAGCCATGCCAAGTCAGCACCCTGATCTTGGAGCCACCCGGCCACCTCAATACCGCAGCGTTCTTAACTAGCGCGCACACTCTCGCACGTGCATGCTGCGCAGGTCCGGCTCGAGTACGTGGACCCACAGTTCTTGGCCGTGTTCGTGGCCCGCGATCAGCTGGTACGCGCGTCTCCTCCGTGCCGCGCCCGCGCCGACAACGCCGTCGCCAAATTGACATCCCCGCAATATCACCAGCGCCACAACAACTGCCACAACTCCGAGGATGGTTCCTCCTCTTCCTCCTCCTCTTCTTCGCCGCCCGGCTGCTCCTCACCGCCTCCACGCCACTGCTTCCTGCGCGAGCACCTGGTGATCCTGGGTGGCCGTGCGGACAGCGCCCGCACCACGCGCTCCGTGCTGCTGCTGGAGACCGCCACGCTCGAGGAGCAGCCACTGACCTCCTGGCTGAGCCTCCCCAAGCTGCCCGGGCGCTACCGCCAGCCGTCGGCCGCCACGCTGCACGGTGCTGTCTATGTGACGGGCGGGATCCGCGTGGGGCCGGGGGCCTCGCTGGGGGCGCCGTGCACCGACGTACACCGCTACTCACCACGCGCCGCCGCCTGGAAGCCCGCGCCGCCACTGCTCGCACCGCGGTACGGGCACCAGAGCGTGGCGGTGGGAAGCCGCCTGTACGTGCTCGGTGGCGTTGGCGGTGGGGGCGGCGCCAGCGGGGAGGCGGCACTGCTGTCGGTGGAGCGGTACGAGTCGACCGAGGGCGAGTGGCGCTGGGCGGCACCCATGCCCGTGGCCGTGGGGCAGCCGGCTGTGGCTGCGGTGCAAGGACGCATCTACGTAATCGGCGGAGAGGAGCTGCGGTCCAAGACGCCCGCGCGCATCATCCAGGTATTTTAAATGTTTTTTGTTGATGTCGTTCCACCCCACCCCCACCAGGATTTTAGGCTGATTGTGCGACCGATTAACAGCGACGCCTCCTGTTATGAGATGGATCCATTGGGATCTCTCGCAAAGTGGTGCGAGCCCACCCGCCTTGTTAGAAGATGGCCCGCAGAAGGATACTAAAAGTGACCTCCGGAACACGTGGAAGGGGGCAGCATTTTAGTGCATGGCTGCCACATTAGAGTAACGAGTGCAGCGTTCATTGCATGGCACTCAAACTAATGTTTTTCATTTTCAGAGCCGGAATTTTGCCAATTTAAATGCAGAACCCGATTTAATGTTGCGCACTTAATCAGGGTATTTATCTTTGTGTGTGTGTCTATGTACGTGTGGTTATGTGGCCTGCAGATTTATAACACAGAGTGCGACGCGTGGTTCAGACTGGAGACGCGGATGGTGAAGAACATCAGTGCCCCCGCTGTGGTCGTGGATGATAAGATCATCGTGATTGGCGGTGCGTGGCAACTCAGAGAGGAGTTCGAGTCAATGTCAGAAGTGTCCCTTTGCTAAACTGAGAAACAGGGTGGCTCTAAACCAGGGGTGGTATTAACCATTCCCACAGTGCATGTGCCGTTCTTAGAATGCAAGGATATCATGAAGGAAAGCACTGTGATTCACGGAAACAGATCTTGGCTCCCAGTAGGGGTGATGTTGGTATGTGGTTATTCCAATTAGGTAATTTTAGTACTCGAGGGACGAGTATAAGTGACTGGTTGAATAGTCATTTAGCATCAGATGAAGGAATACTACTAATGGCTGGTTGGTTAGTGTTGGAGGTAGGGCTAGTATTCATGATTGGTTGGCTAGTTGGTTCATGTTAAAGGTATGGATAATATTGTTCGTTGACTAGTTAGTGATAGAGGGAAGGGCTAGTACTAGTGGCTGGTTAGCCAGTTGGTTAAAGTCAGGGGTAAAGATAGTGTTCGGTTGGCTCGTGTACTCTCCCCCACAACCACATTTCAGTGCTTGGTCTTTTCCCGAGTTAACCAATTCGATGTATGATGCAGCACAGCATCACCTGGCCTGATAAACGTTCGACAGATCGCCCGTTTGATCGAACGCCCCTGACTGGTGCGCGTGGTGCAGGTTACACGCGGCGTGTGCTCTCCTACGACCCGGCGTCAAACCGCTTCTCGCGGCTGGCCGACCTGCGGGAACGCCGCGCGCATCACGCGGCGTGCGTCCTGGATGGCCGAGTCCTCGTGTCAGGCGGCAGGGCCATCACGCCCACGCCCAGCGTCGTGGACTCGGACTCGCTGGAGTTGTACGACCCAGCCGTGGACGCGTGGGCGCCCGCGGGAAGACTGCCGTACTGTCTCTTCCACCACTCGTGCGTCACCCTGCGCAGCCCCCTGCTCCTATTCGACGGCGCCACTTGAGAATGTGATCGCAGTGTCAGCCGTGGTGTAAAGTTACAACAACTAAAGCGCCTGGGAAGCTCAAGTGGGATGCACGGAGAGCTGGGAACGTCTCCTGCCGTTAGCCCCACCCACTCTTTAATAGCCACGCCCACTCAACCACTAGCCTGGCCCACACAGTGAGCAAGCCTCCTGCCCACTCTCTAACATTAGCCCTGCTCACTGCTCACGGGCCTCACCTGCTCCTCTGCCAGCCTTGCGCACAAATCGGGCAGCCCCGCCCTTTGCTCATGTCATGAGTCGAGCATGAGGCCAGGACATTTGAAAGATCCTGATTTGCGCATTAGCTTCGAGACACGAGGACATCCTTTCTAAAATAAGGAATTTCTGGCAAAACCAGGACGTTCAGCTGTTTTAATGCAGTGGCGCAGGTCTGTGACATCACAGTGCATTGTGCAGATGCCGTCGCTCGCTGTAAGACTCAAATTGATGCAAGGCATGATGGGCAGCATATTGCAGTACAGCAAGTGGGTTCCGGACCTGCCTGTATGCCATTTGAGAGTGTTTCTGTCGAAGAGGAATTTGCCAAACATCTGAATGTAGGACCTGTCTGACAGCAATGTCTTGAGACTAAGTAAGGCTTTTCTAGATAATAAACATTTGTCTACATTATTAATATTAATGTAGGAGTTATATTGTACACGTGGAGTTATTGTTCTTCCCAAAAAGAATTCATCCACGATTGGAATCGTCACTTTAAGTTATGGCAATCAAATTGTAGTGTTTGTGGTGGTGGAGAATCTTGACATCACTAATTCATGTTAAACGAACGTGTACACAGGAATATTGCTTTCAAGTGGAGTATGATGATAAAGTGCAGTGTTGTAGAGTACAAACGTGACGGTTCAGTACTATCGCATTCAATGTTACAAGTGGAGTCAACAGTATTTCGATTTTCAGATCAACAAACAATCATACTTTTGTCTATTACGCAAGCACTCAGTATTGCTGACAAATAACGTATGAACGACGCGTCCTTATACAGTATTGTGTAATAATGGAATAGTTTGCACATAGGTTAGACTAGTTAACTCACAATTGAAAAGCTGGAAGTGAAAATCTGCCCATAATTTCTCCGTGAGTTAATGAGAGACGTGTCACTTTGTACGAAGCCAAAAGTCAACAAACGTATTTGGGAATGACACCCAATGACCTGTGAATGTGGAATTTCCACCTCTGACTCTGGGTCATGGACAGATCAATACAGGAGTTATATATGGCTCTGGGCCATTAAATACTGGACATCTGTGAAAAAGAGCTTGATATCTCATCGTTTTCCTCCAGTATTAACAAAGATTCTGATTCTGAGATATGAGGACCGTCCCATGTGCCCGTTTGGGCAGGGAGACGATTTGACTTGGCTATGCACAATGATCCCCATGCTTTGGATTGGAACTCAACTTTCTGATTTTCGAGCACTCTGCCAGAGCGACACCCAGTGGCACAAGGTGAAACCTAGTGCCTCGATTATTAATATTGACACGAATCGCCACAGTCAGTAGAGTTTGATTAATTCCAATAAACACACACGAGCATTTTTTGCATTTTTTAAGTGTTGTTATATTCCATATAATTGTAGTACTTTGAAAGTATTACATTTTATTAGAATGTATGCACAGCATTGGTGGTGTTTGCTTAGTTTTTTCTTTTTCACATATTTGTATTGTTCATTGTAAATTTATGTGTTAGATGTAATGGACAATGCATTGGACACGAAATGTTGTACAATGCGGACACACTGCCAGTTGTAAACCACACCAATCGTGAACATCCCATATTTAGGCTCTGTGGAGATTTCATTCTTGGCGCAGGGGTCTCCAATTAAGATCAGTATTTCCTCACACTTGATGGACAACCGACACATTTTGACCTTTGGCTTGACTTCAGTCTTACATGCTGCCACTGCAAGTGCTGTTAGGTGAGCAGCAGTGCCGTATTATCCTAGTAGCAAAAGTAGCATATGCTACGGGCCCCGCGCTAAATGCTTTCAAGCTATGCTATCAATTTCAGTTCAGTGATTCTGCACTTGGTCTATTACTATAGTACTATTACTACCTTCAACTTTTATGAACGCCTGTGTTTAAGGTTAACGATTTGTCGTATTATCTTGCTGTATAGCAATTGAAAAAATACAATTACTTTACTATGCAAGTAAAAAATGTGTGTTTTAATATTTTTGTGTTTAAAATAAAATAGGGCCCTTTTATAACATGTGCTACAAGCCCCGCACTAGCTCACTGATGAGCAGCACCTATTTAGGCTCAGACAATACCTGGAGGGGTGTGGGCAACAACACCACACACAGGCCATCCTTATGCAACTCCGCATTGCTCATGATGATGTTGGTGGCCCCCAGTTCAGGTTTCTACTCCAATTTCCCACGGTTGCTCTGCATCACCAGGAACTGAACCCCCTGAACACCACTGCCACCGCATGAAAAAAAATCTCCGTTTTATAAATAATTTCTAGTACTGTATATTCAAAATGCACTGTTATTTTACAATAACCTTGTGAAATATTAAACAAGGCATTGTAGATTCGGCATTGTTAATGTCAAAACACGCATACACTATATATTTATACCGTTGTATTATTATTACTGGGTCGTTGAAAGTTCAACTCAGGACAAGCTCAGTGAGACAACTAGCCGGATATGATCAGCAGAAACTCATTGCGACTGCTAATGGCTGAGTTGTGCTCTTCCTGCCATATTGATTGTGGTATTGCAATTCGTGTAGTTACAGCCCCTCAAACCGAAGTTTTGCTTTGCAGGCATGGGTGCATAGCTAGTGACTGGCGAGTGTTCAGTGAGGAGTGAGAACGGGAGTCGGGTGCGTCTAGAAAGTGGTGAGTGTTAAGTGAGCGATGCACGTCTATTTAGTGTGTCGGATGAGTTGCAGGTTAGTGGTGTCCGAAGGTCAGCCGAGTAGAGATGGTTAGGCGAGTCGTATGTACTGTATGTTGAACTTCTTTCGCACCATACGTAGCCTAGCAGTGCCTGGTGAATGAGTACTGTACCGTGTCCAGTGAGTGCAGGATGAGTGGTGATTAGAGTGTTTGGTGAATCGTGACTTTGTGTTAGGTGTCTGGTGAATGTGCACTAACGTTCACTAGTAGTTTACATAAATCAGAATGTTGTTTGCATTTTTTATTTTATTTTTCACCAATCAAAACTATACACCAGCAGATTAGAAATGTATAGAGCTTAATGCAGTATGACGAATTCAGAAAACACATCAGATGCATGAATCATTAAAAAATACATTTTCTTTACAATGCTGTATCACCCTGAATCAACTGCCTTTCCACAATACAGCATTATATCTCGTGATCCAATCCAAACTCAATTGATATTGGAAGAAATTGCACAATTGCTACCTTTCCTTGACCTATATATTAAAGCCTCAATGACAATAATTAAATGTAATATAAGTTCCTGGATATGTAGGGGCTGTACATGTGCAACAAAGAAACCATTAATAGGTGGTCTAATAGTCCGGTGAGCTTGCAACTCCAACTGTGGCTTGGGAGTATATAATTTGTAAACTGAATGGATGATTTTGATTTAAAGCTTTCGTGACTGCAGGGATTCATATTCCAAGAATATGAATGGATGATGTTTAAATTTAGCATGTATCATCAGTCGAAGAGTAGTGTATATGCAATATTGTTTAACAATGTCTTCACAAAGGTAAAGGATTTTAACTTGGTATGCAAAGTGTAGTGTTATGATGGAACTTCAATTTAATTTTTTTTTCCAAATTGTATTTTCAGTACTGGATGTGCAATATACATGTTGGTATTCCAAATAAATGTTTTGTTGTCAAAATATAGAACTGGTCATCATCTGATCTAAATGCCATATTGTGACAGTATCATTAACACTAATAACATGTCTGGCATGGCCACACAAACTCACTGACTAGAACCACCCATCCTATGCTCACAGGCCCAGTTCCACATTAAACAGGCCATACCAATAGCAAGGAACTGTAATTCTTGGGTTAGTGGTAGCATTGATATAAAGAGCGTGATGCTTTAAGCCTGTGGCTTCTTGAATGCGGCAATTGTGGCATTAACTCCGCTGTTGATGCTCTGCTCTCCTTCGGCGAGCTTCGGGGCTTCACGGTACACGCTCATGACCTGCGGGAGAAACGGGAAATGGGTGGTATTTGAACGTCAGTACCTACAGATAAACGAACATGATAGCAATTATACCTTGCCGATGCCAGCCACACTGAGTCTACATGCCACCTTTGCATTGTCATCGATAACGATAAATAGGTCATCACACTGAGCCATCGCTTCTTCTATTGTAGTCAACGCCTGACCTATCTTGTGGTTTAATTTTTCCATTTGGTTGTTTTGCTTTTCATGGTAACATGTCCATTTCAATCCTCCACACATGCCCCATCCATACAACCTTTCCCTGACTATGCACCTACATTGGTATTTACAACAATTTCAACATTGACAATGATATTGCCATTGAGAAGAACAATAACAGTAATGATATTGATAGTGACGAGCTATTGAAAATGTTTCTGACTGTACCATTTTACTACAATATTGATGTTGACAGCGAGGTAATGGTAAGAACATTGACATTGATAGCCTCGGCACTCACGGTGCTGATCCAGCTCGTGTAGGCTGACACGCGGGTGAACACGGTGGGCTTGCGGATCGTGTTGCAGCCCAGAGATGATATGTAGCTGGTGATTCCCTGCACCACCCAGGCATTGTCCCACCGCTGGCAGTTCAGTGGGCCACCTCCATCACCCTGCGATGCAAAGCAGAGCACAGACATGCATCCACGTTAACTCTGGGTAAAAACTTGATATGATGGCAGGTGCCAGCAAGGGAAAGTACAAGAGCTTAGAGCTCTTGTATCGGTATCTGGATGAGAACATTTAGCAAGTGTGCTTTCGGACCGTGTTGCTAAGTAACAGAGTAATATCGCACAACCCCAAGGCCTGATCCCTTCCAAAACACCTGACTGTGTCTTGCCCCACACTACTCAGGTAGCTATACATACGTGGCAGGGTCTGGAAAAGTAAAAATATGACAAGTGACAACTCAATACGTACCCTGTTGGTTCTGGCGTTAACTTGGTCATCATTTTATTTTCTTGTTTATTTATTGATTTAATGCAGTCATGCATACACTTACTTTGTGAAATTTTAGTCAAATCTTAGTCCATAGATTTAATTTAGTAATTCTCTTAGACGAGGCGATTAAAACAGTCACACTATTTGTCGACTCGAGTTATTAAATGGGTTGAATGTGTGCCCCCTTCGCTCCCCCAACATTACCAGGTCAGCCAATCAGTGATGTCAGTGGTCATAGTCATCGCCATGCTTGGTGATTGTTGTTCACTCACTGTTGACTAAATTAAGATGTAAAAGAAACATTTTGCTGCCAACTATTTTCGTTAAGGAATGGGCGCGGGTTGGCTCGCGTTGAACTCCATACGCACATAGCACGCAGAGCGGGTGCTGCCCCCTGCACAGATCACGCTGCTCCTCAGGCTGCTCCCCCACCAGCTGGGCTGGCTGCACGTCGCGTAGTCCACCACGGGCAGGCTGGCCTGCTGCAGCGCGCTGGGGAAGGGGCCGCTGGCTGCTCACGTGCACAGACAATGTGAAGACGGAGAGCGTTGGTGAAAGCATCGGGGTTGTGTGGCGTTAACAGGCGCTCCCCAAGCGAACTGCCCAACTCCCAGTGCTCAAAGGAGAAAAGCCACGTAGCAACACCGCCACCCTATTGGCATCGTTATGCCCACGTGTAGGTGGGGGCTGCATTCCCCTTCTGGTGGACAGGGACAGCTGCCAATGGGGTCCCCTTGGCTAGGCTGCCGCAGGGTGCCTCAAGATACATGGAATTTGATGCAAAGTATACATAGCTCTGCCTCCTCTTGTGTTTAATGCACACTGAGTGAACGGTACTCACTGTCGAGGGATCCCCAGCCCGTGGCGTAGCACGGGTAGTTGTTGGGCAGGATCTGGTTGGCGCTGGGCAGGCAGGCGAGGCGCACCTTGCTGGAGAGAGCCACGGGCGACGCAATCTTGAACATGGCGATGTCGTACCTGTGGGGGATTGAGACAGGGGCAGCCGTGATGCGACGCTCAACACCGAACATAACATCAAGCAATGGGGGTTCAGCACTGTGCACCTTGGTGATGTGGGAGATCAATATCGCAGATCCTATTATTTGCTATTATACTCCACTGATGTATGGGGGGAAATGACGGATAATAGGAAGAATTGGACCATGGATAATATGAGATTGTGTGGACACCACATCTCCCACAATAACTGTATATTTCAGTTATTGGATTATCAGAGGCATTGTAGGAGATGAAGCAATAGCATTGTGTAGTATCTGTCTGTCTCTTTGTCAAACAAAGAATGGGTATGTGCTGGAAACAGTGTAGGAGTACAAATCAAGACAACTCATCGCCTTGCCATTAACACTGCCTTCTATAATATAATACAATTCTACTGTTTACAAATAATCCTTAACTGATATATGATATTCAAATTATGCGTTCTTTCGTTTTACGGCAATGTCCATGATAATCTTTGTTTAAAAATAATCTGTCTTTTGTCTGTTGGAATATCTCTATGAATGTTTGTCTCCATGTATGTTTATCTGTTGATTGCAACTCTGAATGTCACGGTGTCACGGAACCAGCGCGCCCGTGTGTGTTCTCACCCATTCGCCGGCATGCTGGGATTCCAGTAGCTATGCCAGACGGCCAGGCTCAATGGAGGGGTGACCTCCCCGAACTCGGTTGTGGACACACTGTGCTTTCCCAGCACCACCCTGTAGCTGTAGCCACTCCTGCACGTTGTGGTGGATGTGTGGAAATAACAGAGCGACGGACGGTCTTAATCACTTACACCTGTAAACATTGCAGTGAGGAATTAATAAACAGAAATTATGCGAGTTACTGCATGGTATTTTCACTGCCACATTGCGGCATCGTGTAAAGGTCATTTATAGAGGCTGCCTCTTTGCTCCAAAGATCCACTGCTCCACCTATGGTGGCTGCAATGTGGTACAGGAAAATACTTGATAGCACCTGGACCCCGGTGCAGTTGCACCGCCTGCACACACGAGAGCGACGCCACTGATGCCGTGACTCACGTGAAGCAGCTCGCAGAGGTGAGCACCCATTGACTATCAATGAGGGTTCCTCCGCAGTAGTTGACCCATCTTCCTCCAGAGTACCTCTGCACGAGCGCCTGCAATGCACACACAGCGTGGCGGTGGTGATTACGGTAGTTTTTTCGGAATGAGTCAAATTTCTATATCGAATAATACAGTACTAACTTAGCCCTTTTGTAAATCGACTGCCTCACAAATGCTTGCCAGAGCTGGTTGTGAAGAGATTTAACCTGGGACTAGTTAGGATTTCACTCACAACTGACGTTAGCAGTCGCTGGGAATGTAACACATGCTGCCTGGTTCGTCGTGCAGTGCATGAAACACTGCGCTTCCACTCTGCCATTACCATATACAGTGACTCATCCAATGTCTTTGCGAAGAATGGAAGATCTGAACATGTCATGTTGCACACATGTAGCCCTTTTGTCAATCCACTGCTGGATGATGGCCTCCACGTGGCATGTACAACAATGGATGCTGCTGCTGCACTGAGATCGACTGACAATGCATCGTGTGGCTGTGATGGCTGTTATTCAGCCTCTGCCGTTACCTGCCAAGGCCAGGAGTTGGCGCGAGCCTCCACGCCGTTCACCACGCGGATCTGGGGATACGCTGCGATCCCACAGCTCTGAGCAGACACCTCAGCTGTAAGGGACAATAGCACACACACAATAATATACACAATAGCACACACGCACACAATAACACAAACATAAGACCACACAAATCTCCCTGATGTGTTTTTGGTTTATACCTTGTACTTTTCTGCATGATATCCGATGTTTCACTCCACGTTACAGGAGCTTCTTTTACATATATTGTTTTATTTAAAACCCGAAACCGCGACCATGACAGAGGGTGTATCAACGTACATGCAACGTTTGCATATCCAGGTTTTGTGCCCTCGGGTAATTTTTTTCTCCTCAACCTGGGGCTATTGTGGGTATATCGGGATCCTTTTATAACCCATGTGGTATAACCAAAATAACGAGTAACGTGAAAAATGAGATAAATTGGAGCCCAGATCCGCCCATTCCCCTCCTAGGAACTACTCTCATTCAGAGCATATTGAAATAATGTGAGGCCTGTGGAATGTTCCCCACCTCCTCACCATTTCCCCTGGTTCCCCTGTTCGGATTTATCATCGTATTGCCCTCAGGTGATCCGTGTTATTTAGGGTTATAAACTAAGGTGCTCCATTGCGACCATAGTGTATGATGATCGACTCCAATGTCGCCAGGAAGGGGGTTTGGGGTCCTTCCAATGAGCTAAGTTAGTTTTCCTCGCCATGGTATTTAAGGCTTGGGGTCACGTGTTCTGGTGTTTGGATATCCCCGCAGGATTCAGGCCCCACAGGGGGGAATCCACAGAGGGCCCAATATTCATGCCACAGATAATATTAAAGTATTTTCCAATGCCCTGGAAGAATTTAGCGATATCCGGGCACAGTCAAAGGGCATGTAGGTATGTCTGGTGCCAGGAACTTCTTCTAGAACTCAGTCCAGTTCCTGAAGAAAATGGAAGGGTTGCTACACTTAATCAAATGCGTGCATTGTAATCACTCAGCAGCTCAAGGTGTCAGAAAGAGGAGCACTCACCTCCAACCAGCAGGGCAGCGCAGACAAGAAAGGCGAGCATGGTTGATCGATGACTCTCCAATTTGCTAGAGATTGAGCTTCTCGATCACGAGTGAATCCTCTCCACTGCCGTGTCTCACAGTTGGGATCTCTTGACTTTTATACAGAATATGGTGCACACGTGAGACCTCTAAAGGCAAACAGAATAAAGAGGTCCAACTGGCGAACACATTCGTATGCAAATGTAAGGTTGATTTATTCCAAATAAAGACGTTGCAGTGTCTCTACTCTCAGTAGGTGGGAAGTGGTGGACTATTCATGCTTTATTTTTCGAGGGCTTTCAACGTTGTGTTGGAAACGTACACATGTATCCAATGTTGTGTCGTTATGCAAATACAGATTACATCCTCGTTGGTATTTGACTCCGCCTATTATTTCCAACTGGTTGATGAAACGATTAATACCTAGTAGTACCTCTTTGTGCGAATGTAATAGTGGTAGTTTTACAGGGATACTGTCTCCCACCATAAGTATGGGGAATCGTCACCACTGGCTTCTGGCCACCACTGAAGTGAACACTGCCCAACACTGGTTGAACAGGGAGACACTTACCTGGCTTTCAATTTGAAATGTCATTCTGTTCACCTTATTTGAAGGGCATTTAGTAATTCTTATTTTATTTTTCAATTAAAACGGGTACAAAATATAGCTGTTATGATAAAGTGTTTTAAAGGACCACAGAGAAGATGCGTGTATTAGACTAAATATTGTCTTTGGGGTATACCTGGACCTTTTAAACATGTTTGCTTTTTAATCTTGCCATTCTAAAGTGGAATGTTTGTGGACCAGTAGATATTTGAGAATCTTCCACACGTGATGCGATACAAAATGGCCAGGAGATGTCCATTAGTGGTGAGCATCGAGTGTTTTCCCACATGCCTACGTGCTGGTTTACTTATAGTTCTCGGGTTTCCTTCCAACACACCAAGCACTCATTAAAGGATTTGGTGAAACATCCCAATCGAGCGTTTTCCACTTCTTCGCTAAAGAAAAGTCGCTGCAGCAGCTGTTGCACTACAGATTCCAAAGAACTGGAAATCGACTGTGTGCAGCGCATACAGCCGTGACCTCGTGACCTCATGTGGCATACCGGCATTGGGTTTCTCAAAGCGGAGCGGTGCACAAACAAGCCACACACTCTACACCTCTTTATTCCCCACACCGCACGAGTCTGCCAGGAGTTGTGTTCTACATTTATGCGCCAATTCCCAAATGATGTAAAGGGAGTTCCTGGGTTACGGAAGGTTTAGGTACCTGAGAACGATCCGTCCCCTGAATTTTCCATATGTCGGAAACTGAACAATTTCCCCCCAAAATCAGGATTAAATCCCATAACTGTAAATAGTTGTCTCTCCCCTACTCGATTACTAGGTTCGTTTTCTCTCAGTATTTCACTTGGGTGTGGAAATAGTTAAAGGATGTTAACTGTACTCTGATGCGTGCATGTATAGCATTTGCTATACATGCAAAATAAGAAATGTGCTATTATATTCAAAAGTAGAACATTTGGCCCGGTTTCATGACAAAAAATGCAAACAGATATATATGATTTGTGCGTAGTGTATTATCACGACTAATTGGCTGTGTCGGGTGGTGGCGGGTTTAACGACACATTTATATTTACGCGATCTAAACCAATAAAACCACTGTTATGGAAAATATTGGTCGCCAAAGCCTACGTGTTAAAGATAATGTGTATACACCTGTAAAAGCAGCAGGCCAGGAATGCACACATTCGCTCAATAATGCACGAACAATGATAATAACGTGCAAAATTAGGATATTGGCTCCTGGATTAACAGAAGAATGTTGTCATATGATTACCCCATAAAAGGTAGTACAACATACTTCGGTGTGTTCATGCGTGAGACTCATGTACAGAGATAAACTAAGGCAACTGAAATATTCTCGGGATTCACTATCCATGCCTGAGTCACAAAGGCGGTGGGAGGAGAGCCTTGGGGAATAGCTGTTAAAATACGGCGCAAGCCGCAACCTTGTTGCCGCCAGAGGGCAGCACAGACAACCGGTTGTGGCGAAACAGCCACGCGGTTGCAATTTAAAGGCAAAAATACCCATCTAAATTAATATTTATTTTGTTTGGCTCAAATCGCGTGATCACATTGCTAATATGTACCTTACACCCTTCTTCACCCGAAACAATTCGAAAAATTTAAATCAGGTGAACAAACGCGCAGATGTTTATTACTGCAGCACACCGGTATGCCGAAGAGCAATGCACAACATTTAACAATTATATTCGACGTGTTCGCTGGTAATCACATCCAGCATCACCGGGTGATCATCAGCGTTGAACTCCTGCAGGAGATGATGATTGCCAGAGTGTAACTATTTGTTTCCAGCGTGCTTTAAAGTTTCTGTGGTGTTGCGATTTCTCGTCATTTGCAGGGTTGAACTATTAAAGTTTGTTTGGCCACGTTACCATGTATGGAGTTGGAAACGACGAGGAGTAATGCTGATAAGTTGACTCCTGAGAGCGAGATTCACACGTTGTGTAGGCACAGAATGGCCCGGCCGGATCACACGGAGCTTTGGTCGTACAGAATTTGTCAAAAGAGCGGTATTTGCATTCAAAGGTGCAGGAAATAAGATGAGTGCACAAATAACGAAGGAAGAATTAGACACAGGCACATGCCCTTTTCATTTGCTCAAGATGCACGCGATTTGACAGTTTGGCAAATGTCATGACATTCGCAAGATAGCACGTCATTCATTCATCATGCATAGTCAGCGAAGGACCGTTGTGCCAAACGTGTGACCTGTTGCGACAACATTCACATAAACTGCTCTTGCTAACACACACTGGCGTCTCAAGTGATTTGTTTGATCCACGTATCACGGGGGCAACCACGGGGGTGGCGCCATGCGTTTGAGGGTCGCAGTCCACTTCGAATGTCGATCGCCAACCGCCAACTTAAGTGCGCATTTTGCTGGAGATTGCGTGTTAAGACGGGGCGACGTGTCCAAAAAGTGACACCCGTCTCCATCGAACGAAGCTTTCGATCGATAGGAGACCAGTCGCAGATACAATGGTGACATTTCTGACAAAGCCGAACCATCGGGTGCCAAGAAGGCATCTTTGGCATCGCATACGGAAGGACTACAACCGATCCAAATCAGCTTGCACCTGCACAAAGAAAAAAAAGCGTATATTTAAGATCATGACAACATAAAGGCCACATTTAAAGCTAAATATAATTGTTGTTATGTAATATCCTTTGAATAAAAAACAATATATAGTTTTAAAAAGCAATTTTTTAAATTTTCTCTTGCAATTAATTTGAATGGTAATTCATTTAAAATATTCACAACTTTTCTTTATGATCTGCCCAAGTGTAAGTAACAATGGTATGGCTACATCTGCTCCCTCCTCTTAAATGAACATCTATCTGTTTACCATATTCAGACAGCGAAGACAACTCGGTGGCTACCAAGGTAACAATATTTCTAGTGCTCGTCTTTCAAATGAAAGCACATTGCATACAGAACACACAGTTCCTGACAGCAAGGCAGCGTGTGATTAATGGCGTTTGATACGCCAGGTAGACTCATTCAAATTAGATAGGCAAACGCAAATACACACTAGGACATACCAGTGTCTCACAGAAATGCTTCCTGCATGCAAACTATCCTTGGAAATAAAACAAATGTTCCTCCAGCCCTAGCAATGTCAACGGTTTATACACGGAATTTGAAGCAGTTGGTAATGTTTGCATCGCTCATATAGTTTCGGCTACGAATAATAAATAACTGAGATATGCGAGCAAACAAATTTGTATTCACTTTTATAATTTGATCATTTGCATGATACAGGTCAGTGAGTCTTATTATCTGAGTTTCCGAGTTGATGTGGCGGGTGGGGGAAGGGATACTATCATCCTCGTTTTTACCACTCACGTTATTTTATTTTATTTAACACAGGTAAAAGGATGCATTCATGCTTTTGGTCATCACTGCAGGGTCACCCATCCACACATAAATGCATCTGCTGGAATAGGTTGGATTTGGTTCTAGTTTGACATATTGTTAATGGATAATATAACCTATTGACACTCGGACAAACTCTATAGTCGAACCAGTCTTCTTGGTTCTTTCGGTAAAGTCACGTAGAAGGGAAGTAATAAAATAATACAATAAAACATAATAAAATAAAATAATTCTCACGACGTTTAGGCTAGGAGCCTATATATATAGGCTCCTAGCTTGGTAGTGTCTCATTCTTCACCTGAGGACGGCTGCTTGCGTTGTGGCCGAAACGTCGTGAGAATTATTTTATTTTATTATGTTTTATTTTTATTATTTTATTACTTCCCTTCTACGTAACTTTACCGAAAGAACCAAGAAGATGAATCCCTGCAGTCACGAAAGCTTTAAATCGAAAATTAAAGTCGAACCAGTCGTTAAGCTCATTAAGCCATGTCCACGAGAATTACATTTTGCAAGGGACTTATCGAAGCAGTAATGTTGATGAAATTAGCAATAAATTGTGTTAACTTTAAAGCTGCTTTATGTCATCCTTGTGCACGAGCCTTGAGTATTGGCAACAATAAACAATGCATAGAAGATGAATGCATAGATACCAAATGCAGAGCCGGACACGAATACTCATGGGGCTCTCAGAGTTTCAGTTTCTGAATTAAAAACTCCACAGATAACCATTTGTTGAGCGAACTGGCTGCGGGACCACCCACGCAGGAACCTTCATAGCGAGCGCTGTACACACATACAGCATTTGAGAGCACTTCATTGTTTAAAAAAGGTTAAAAACAAGTTTTTCAATGCACACACTTTTATTGGCACTAAAGTAAAAAAAAGATATATTTTTACCACGGAAATTAATACAATTTGACGTGCTAAATAAAAGTGGGTGGCTTGCATAAAGAAAATTATGGTAATCAACGTACATTATACATGCACCTAATCCATGCACATTGTTCTTGTATCTCCTTTCATTTGTGTACACTAAAATAGCAGTACCTGTCATTGTCTACTCACAGGTAATCCCCATTAACGTATGGTAACCTGAATAGGCATGCATGTAAACAATGTATTATACTGGTAGGAACCTCCTGGTTACACCAGCCCACAGGGGATTATTGTGTCCGTCCGTCGTGCATCCAAAAATGGGAGGGGTGGGGCTGGGTGGAGAGGGGAGGGTGGGGAGGGGCTAGGAGGGGAGGGTGGGGAGGGGCTGGGTGGGGAGGGGAGGGTGGGGAGGGGCTGGGCTGGGAGGGTGGGGCTGGGTGGGTGGTGGCTGGTGGGAGGAGTGGGGCTGGGTGGGGAGGGGCTGGTCACCCCGTGGTGCCCTTATAAAACTCAACGTTTAACCTACTCACGCCTGGCTTGTGCCCGCCCTCACAGTCGGCCATATTTGCGGAATACACCATGCCGCCGTTGACCCTGGCCATTGACCGAGCAACCCAACGTTCCTACCAACTCCCTCCGCAGGAAAGTGTTTTAATTATTCGTTTCCAAGCAGCACTAAGTGTATAGCTATCCGAACGGTTCAAAAACAGATTTCTCTCAATTTCGATAGATTATCCAATTAGTCTTAGCCAGTAGTAACTAATTTTGCACGTAACTTTAACAGTATCAAAATCAATTGAGTGTCCTTGTTGGCACGTGTGTTCTACCACTACCGACAGTTATATTTGGGAGTATTTAATATTCCTTTGCTGTTATTTTAGTCTCGTGGTGATCATTCGTCCTGTCTGCCCAACATAGCATTTTCCACAAGAGCAATTAATCCGATACATACCTTCTGTTGATAGCTTCGGTAATACAACTTTAGTACCAGATGTTAGTTTCTATATTTTACGTCCCATGTCAAATCTGACTTGTTTTTCCCAAAATCTGGCTAGTTTATGAGTTGGTGTATTTAATGTAGGTCAGTAATGTCTGTACAAACAATGATTATGATGTCCAAATCCTGTAGCTCGACTTTGGGTCATTGGGACAACTAGCGGGTGATATTATCCGCAGAAACTCATTGCGGCTGCTAATGGCTGAGTAGTGCTCTTCCTGCCATATTCCACAGAGTATTGCACTTCATGTAGTGACGCTTTTAGTAACTATTCGACTACAGTCCTTAAAACAGGAATTGTATTAACTAGTGACTGATGAGTGTTCAGTGAGTGGTAAGAGCAAGAGTTAGCAGCGTCAAGCAAGTGGCGAGTGTGAAGTGAATGATGTATGTCAGTTTTAGTGTGTCAGATGAGTTCCAGGTGAGTGGCGATTGTCTGGTAAGGTTCAGCTGAATAGTGATGGTCAGGCGTGTCGTGAGTGTTTAACAGTGTGGTGAATGTAAGTATTGGTTGAGCGAAGTGGCGGCTCCTGCAAAATCTCTCAGGGGGGGCAAATGTCTGGATGATTGATAAGGATAAGGTCCACCCATGCAATGGATAAATTAACAGCTTAAGCATGTAAAGGCAACTTCACTTCTTTAATATTAATGAAAAATAAAGTGACTCTTACAATACATCTTGTTTGTTTCTATACTCACTATTAAAACAAACCACTAGGTGGCGACAAATTATATTGTTGGATGAAACGTGCCTACGTATGATGACGTAAGCACGTATGATGACGTAAGCACGTTAGGGCGAGCCCTCCCGGAAGCCATAGAGAATGCATTGCAGCGCCCCCGTTAGAAAAAAAACATCTTTGAATGTAAGTCTATGGGGCCACTCGGGGCGATTCTCAGCTGGAGGGAAATCGCCCAAAAAGAGGCGGTACTCCACAGAACGTAGCATGACGCTGATTGGACTATATCCAGAGGCACAGTGACGGCTAGCGTGACTCTGTGGTTCAATGGCATTGGTGGTGTGTCGCCCAATCGCCCTAATGAAGAAACCGCCCCTGGTTGAGCGCAAGATGAGTGGTGAGTGGTGTTAGGTGTCTGGAGATACGTCCACTGGTCATTTAATAAAATCTGAATTTTCTTTTTCTTTTTTTTTCTTTTGCACTAATACAAAATACTGTATACACCATAAGACCAGAAATATATGGAGCTCACTGCAGTATGATGAATCCAGAAAACACATCAGATATATTAGTAATTTTAAAATACATTATCTTTACAATGATGTATCACCCTGAATCAATTCTCTTCCCACAATACACCATGATATCTCCTGACCCAATCCTAACTCCATTGATATTGGACTGTACATGTGCACCAACCAAACCATTTAAAGGTGGTCCAATGGTCCGGTGAGCTTGTAGCTCCGATTGTTGCTTGGGAATACATAATTTGTAAACTAAGTGGATAATGTAAAAATTTAGCATTTATATGCAATGTTGTTTAACAATGACTACACAAAGGTAGCGTATTTTAAATTGGTGTGTAAAGTGCAGTGTTATGGTGGCATTTCAAAGTAGCTAACTGTCTGATCTAAATGCTAAATTGTGTCAGCGTCAATAACATCGGTAACATGTCTGGCATGGCCATACAAACACACTGAATCGAGCCACACATTATATGCTCACAAGCCTAGTCCTACATTAAAACATGCAATACCCGTAACTAGAAACTGTAATTATAGTATTAGTGGTAGCATTGATGCAAAGAGCTTGAAGCTTTAAGTCTGCGGCTTCTTGAATGCAGCAATTGTGGCATTGACTCCGCTGCTGACGCTCTGCTCTCCCTCGGCGAGCTTCGGTGCTTCACGGTACATGTTCATCACCTGCGGGAGAAACGTGGAATGGGTGGTGTTAGAACGTTAGTGCCTACAGCTAACGAACATGATAGCATTCATACCTGATACCAGCCACACCGATTCTACATGCCACCCTTGCATTGTGATCGATAAAGATACATAGGTCATCACACTGAGCCATCGCTTCTTCTATTACAGTCAAAACCTGACCCATCTTGTGGTTTCATGTTTCCATTTGGTTGCTGACCACTGGGTTTCACTGTCAATGTCTGTCTTGGTAACACTCCCATTTCAATCCTACACATATGCCCCATCCATACAACCTTTCCCTGACTAAGTACGTGGTTGTAGGTTAAGTCACACATACATTGATATTTACAACAATATCAACATTGACAATTATGCTTCCATTTATAAGACCAATAACAAGAATCACATTAACAGTGACGTGTTGTTGAAAATAAATTTGACTGTACCATTTGTATGACAATTATAATGACATTGCTACAGTAATTGGATCAATATTGACTTTCACAGCGAGATCATGGTAAGAACGTTGACATTGACAGCCTCGGCACCCACAACGCTGATTCAGCTGTTGTGGGCTGATACGCGGGTAAAGACGGTGGGCTTGCGGATCGTGTTGCAGTCCAGAGATGAGACGTAGCTGGTAATTCCCTGCACCACCCAGGCATTGTCCCACCGCTGGCAGTTCAGTGGACCACCTCCATCACCCTGTGATGCATACAAGAGGATAGACATGCATCCACGTTAACTCTGGGTAAAGCAGAAATGGGATATGGTGGTAGGTGCTGGCAAGGGTAAGTACAGGAGCTTGGAGCTCTTGTATCGGTATCTGGATTAGACAATTTAGCAAGTGTGCTTTTGGACCGTATTGCTGTGTATTGCCCCGCACTCCTCTGGTAGCTAGGCAAACGTCGCAAGGAAACGTCCAAATATGACAAGTGGCAAATTAATACGCACTCTCTTGGCTCTGGCATTAATTTAATCAATGTTTGTATTTTTTCGTTTGTTCTTTATGGATTGAATTTAGTCATACATAAACGTATTCTCTGGAATTTTTGTCAAATCTTGGTGTCGGTGGATTTCATTTAGTCATTCTCTTAGTCTAGGTGACTAAAGCAGTCACACTATTTGTCCAGTCTGAGTTATTAATTATTGGGGTGGGATGTGCGCCGCCCCCCTCCGCTCCCCCAACATTATCAGGTCACTCTTTGGTTCTTTCGGTAAAGTCACGTATAAAGATAAAATAATAAATTAAATAATAGCATACGACGTTTCGATTGCATCACAGGCAATCATCATCAGGTATAAATGAAATAGCAACACAAATCTAACCAGAAAACTATAGACAGACATATAAGCAGACATATACCACCAAGATACATAGAGAAAGAGCAACACATAGGCACAAAGAAAGAGACAGTCTCTGTGACAAGGCCTTAAATAGAGAGAGGGGGCGGGGGCGGAGAGAGGGAGGGGGTTAGAGAAAAAAATAGCATGTCAATGGGTAGGACGACGGGTGATAAAGTAAGCAAGCTTGAAAATTAGAACGGGAGAGCGACACATTAAATTAAAAAAACCTAGCAAAATATCGAAATGTAATGTAATGCAACACAGTGAGTCAGTCAACACACAATTAACGCATAGCCTGGTCGATTACGTATTTCAAAGATTGCTAAGTTAGAATTTAAGTGTGAAAATTCCAAAGAGAGACAAAACACAAAACACGAGGAACGGAGACACACAGACAGAGCAGAACATAAGAACGACAAAAAACGAGTAGAGACAGAAAAATAACACTAAATACACAGGCAGAGAGAGAAAACAAAAAAACCCAGAGAGAGAGATAAAAAGATCAACTTAAAACTTCCCTGTTATAGAAGTGGTTCAATCTTCATTTTGGAGGTTTCGTGACTGCAGGAATTACTCTTTGTTTCTTTCGGTAAAGTCACGTTTTTTGTCGTTCTTATGTTCTGCTCTGTCTGTGTGTCTCCGTTCCTCGTGTTTTGTGTTTTGTCTCTCTTTGGAATTTTCACACTTAAATTCTAACTATCACGTATGCACCTTATGAAGCTAGACGTGCTAATCGTAGGTGCGGGGGAAGGACAACAAACACAAAAAGCAGTTCTATAGAAAAGAAGCCATTCTAAATAGACCGCAGCATGGAAAGATAAAAGGTAAAAACAACGAGCTTACCTTTACCCTACCTTAGCACAATACAATCACTCTACCCTTACCTTTTACCCTTTAGCAAGGTAAGGTAAAAGGTAAAAGTTCAAAAACAACGAGCCTACCTTTACCTTACCTTTTACCCTTACTCCATACAAATTACCCGATTACAGGGTAATTACTGGAGTACTACACATGACCATGACAAAGGTTTATAACAGGTAAATGCTAGGTAGAACGCTTTATTCATATAAAATACTCTCGAATCGGGCGTTGAGGCTGTCGACGACACCATCCTCCATAACTTCCTCGTCCCAGTCGTCTTGGTCGATGACGATCTCATCAACAACCTGATCAAGTTCATCATTGCCGTCGTCCTGGGATGAACGACGGGCAATAAGATCCTGCGCCGCTCCGGCCCAGTTAGACCTTCAGGCAGCTGGCTGCGATCCACGAGCACAAGCACATGGACTGGATGAAGAGCGTCGAGGACAGTGACTGGCAAACACATGTCAGCTCCCGCCCGGCTCTGCTATTCGTGCGTTCTCAGGGAGTTGTTGTCGCCGGCGCTCCAAAGTAGTCGCAGGCCATCTTGTAGTGGGCAGGGAGCAGCTCTTTGCGGGGAGACCACCGCTGCATTACGTCGATGAAGGCGCTGGCGGTCGTGACGCCCATGCTCATAAAACGATCAACTTCATCGCCGTCGTCTATGGAGCTGCCGACGTTGCTGAACAGGGTGCTGAACAGGGTGCTGAATAGGGTGCTGAACAGGGTGCTGAACAGGGTGCTGAATAGGGTGCTGAACAGTGACCCCTCTTCCATATGGGCAGCGTCTGCCGTCGGCGGGATCGTGAGCACGTCCGAGTAGCGATGCTGCAGGACAGAGCGGATCGTGGCCTTCAGTGTAGCCAACTCGTCTTGGGTCTGTTGTTTTCGGCAGCTGTGGATTAAAGTAGGATGCCACAATGGCGGGTTCCTGAACCAGGAAGTCGTGGTACCACACCAGCTCGGCCTTCATCCTGTCGTGGTCAAGGTCTCATCGATCGCTCTAAGAGCAGCTTCACCACGATCGCAATGACGGAGCAGGTGCTCCATCGCCAATGGCACGAGATCCAATGTCGACTTCCGGTCCGCTGCCAATGAGGCATGACTTTGCGCGGCATTCGCAGGAATGCTGTCACGCCCTCGATGTTTGCCCACTGCAGTTCAGAGAAAGCACTGACGCCGATCACATCCTGGAAGCGTGCCATAATAATGTCCAATGGGACACGCTTTTTGATGGCGTCGTCGCCCATGTCAAACGTCGAATTCCACCTGGTCGGCAAGTCCTGGTGAGTCGGCTCCTTGCTGTCGAGCTTGGCAATCTCGGCCTCACGGCGGTACGACTGCCGGACGACCTTGCTGCGCCTGATATAGTTCGGCGTTGGTCGACTTGATCAGTTTGAGAACTTGGACGATGCTGATCTGGACCGAATGATCCGCGCAGCGAATATGGTGGCAAGCCCGCAACTGCTCATATCCGGCATCCGCGTTGACCAGGGCAAACAACGTCTTGACAGCACTGATCGCATCGGAGCCATTGTCGCTGGTGACAGCGAGCAGCTTGGTCGAGACATTGTGGTCGAGACAATACAATAATAGAAATAAGTTACGAGAAAGCAGTCCCCCGCTCCTGTGCAAAATGTTGTGAACCAGGCAGCTCTTACTGAGCGTTCGCTCACCCGTGCGTGCGTGGTAGTGATATTGGTCATGGGGTGTGCACTGCATGCAGTGCTTCTCAACTTTTTGAATTCCAAGGCACCGCGCACGCTTTCGGGCTGGCTCGATCTTCGCGGTACACACGCAACTAAAACATCACGATGGGGCCCGGGTGGCTGGGTGGGAATTCCTCGACTGATCTTATCGAGAACAAGGAAATCAAATGGTGCTGAAATCTGTGACAAGAATTTTCCCAGCTGCATGAGTGCATTCGTGTCTGTGTGAATTTGTCCATATCTCTGCGGGTCTGTGTCTCTGTGTCTATATATTTCTGTGTATGTGTAGGAGTTTATCTGTGGCTGTGTCTCTTTGTGTCTCAGTATTTGTGTTTCTCCATATGTGTCTCTGTATTTGTATGCTTGGTGTGTTGAAAGAGCCAGAGAAAATCTGAAGAAATCTCCCCCCCCACGACGGCGTGTGGGAAAATGTACTTAATAGCCTCTATTGTGTGTGCACGCTATTATTCCTTACAGCTAATGAAATCGATAGCCAATTTGTTGTATTGATATCTCTTGGCCACTTTTGATCGTATCAGGTGTGGAAGTGTTTCAAATATCTACGTGATGCACCAACATTCCAGTTAACAAATGCCAGATCGTAGGCGTGTACCACTGCATCCAGATTGAAAGGCAAACAAAAAGATTAAACTGGTCCAGTGACTGTATACCCCAAACAAAACATTTAGGCGAATTAACTAATATTCCGTGTTGTCTTCATAATAACAACTACATTTTGTATAAATTTTAATAAAAAAACACGGCGATTACTCAATGTGTTTCTAATAACATAATGACCTAGCAAATTAAAAGCCAAGTTAAAGTGACTCCCTGTTCAAACAGTGTCAGTGTTCACCTCCGCTGGTGACCTTAAGCCAGTGGAAGATATACGCCATACCTACGGTGGGGGGCAGTATCCCTGTAAAACAGCCACAGTTATATTGCAACAAAGAGGTAGATACTTTACTCATTTTATCAACCAACTGGAGATAATAGGCCAAGTCAAATACCAACCAGGATGTGATCTTCTGTGTTTGCATAACGACAGAACGTTGGGCACACTCCTACGTTTCCAATGCACAGCTTTGTAAGCCCTCGAAAAATAAAACATGAATAGCCCACCACTTCCCACCTGCTGACACCCACCTGATAATAAAGATGCTGCAACGTCTTTATTTGGAATGAATCAAGTATTCATTTGCATATGAATGTGTCTGCGCGTTGGACTTCTCCATTCTGTTTGCCCTTGGACGTCCCACGTGGGCAGCAGATTCTGTATAAAAGCAAAGAGGTCCCAGCAGTGAGACACGGTAGTGGAGAGGATCCACTCGTGATTGAGAAGCCCCAAGTCTTCAAGAAGCTCAAAGTCATCGATCAATCATGCTCGCCTTTCTCGTCTGCGCTGCCCTGCTGGTTGCAGGTGAGTGCTGCTCTTGCTGTCATCTTGAGCTGCTGAGTGATTGCAATGGACGCATTTGATTAAGTGGAGCAACCGTTCTGGCTTCAGAAACTGGACTTAGTTCTATCGGAAGCTTCTGGTACGTGGATTAAAACATTTGAGATAATGCCGAACAGCACAACATAACATTAATCTCTCGGATAGTAAACAGAGATTCATATATATGTGTGTGCTTTTGTGCGGTAGGGCGAGCGGTAGGGTAGCGGTTAGCCTCCTGCGCTACGAACCTGGCGGCCCAAATTCGATTCCCGCTCTTGGCCAACACCAGTGACGATTATCTGAACCGGTTCTGGGCCTCCCCTAGGTCGACTCAGCCTCAAATGAGTACCTTGCCACTAGGGAAACAAAGGCGGCCGGGCGTGGTGTTGGCCACCCACCTCTTAATGTGTCGTGCAGGCCTTTATAGGGGCTCGCTAACAGAACTTGCTCCAACAATCTGTTCAGGCTATACGGGGGATTTTTGTCTTAGTGTGCTTTTGTATGTGTGCTATTAGTTTAGTGTAC
Organism: Lethenteron reissneri; assembly: GCF_015708825.2. NCBI lineage: Eukaryota > Metazoa > Chordata > Hyperoartia > Petromyzontiformes > Petromyzontidae > Lethenteron > Lethenteron reissneri. The sequence goes on along the minus strand of NC_083797.1, from coordinate 13,273,962 downwards.
TATTGTGTGTGTGCTATTATTCCATATAGCTGAGGTGTCTGCTCAGAGCTGTGGGATCGCAGCGTATCCGCAGATCCGGGTGGTGAACGGCGTGGAGGCTCGCGCCAACTCCTGGCCTTGGCAGGTAACGGCAGAGGCTGAATAACAGCCATCACAGCCACACGCTGCATTGTCAGTCGATCATAGTGCAGCAGCATCCATTGTTGTACATGCCACGTGGAGGCCCCCATCCAGCAGTGGATTGACAAAAGCACAGTGGTTTACGTATTTCACTATGAACCAGGCTACATGAGTTACACTCCCAGCGACTGCTAACATCAGTGGCGATTAAATCCGAACCAGTCCCGAATTCCATCCTTTCATAACCAGCAATGACGAATATTGAGGCATGGTCATACCGACAGTGGATTGGCAAACAGGCTAAGATAGGACTTTATTACTAGATATATAATTTGTAATTAATTTTGGAAAAATGACAGTAACTACCACCACTTTGCTGTGTGTGCATTGCAGGCGCTCGTGCAGAGGTACTCTGGAGGAAGATGGGTCAACTACTGCGGAGGAACCCTCATTGATAGTCAATGGGTGCTCACCTCTGCGAGCTGCTTCACGTGAGTCACGGCACCAGTGGCGTCTCTATTGTGTGCAGGTGGTGCAACTGCACAGGGGCCCAGGTGTTGTACAGTATTTCCTGTACAACATTGCGGCCACCAAAGGTGGAGCAGTGGATCTTGGAGCAAAGAGGCAGCTTCTATAAATGACCTTTACACGATGCCGCAATGTGGCAGTGAAAATACCATGCTGTAACTCGCACTATTTATGTTTAGTAATTCTTCACTGCAATGTTTACAGGTGTAAGTGATTAAGACCGTCCGTCGCTCTGTTATCTCCCCACATCCACCACAACGTGCAGGAGTGGCTACAGCTACAGGGTGGTGCTGGGAAAGCACAGTGTGTCCACATCCGAGTTCGGGGAGGTCACCCCTCCATTGAGCCTGGCCGTCTGGCATAGCTACTGGAATCCCAGCATGCCGGCGAACGGGTGAGAACGCACATGGGCTACGTGACACCGTGGCATTTAGAGTTGCAATAGACAGACATACATACAATCAGACAGACATGCACATGATATATTCAGACGGACAAGAAATAGATCTAATATTTTTTACTCACAAAGTTATTAATTGACACTGCCTTGAAGTGCCAAAAAATCTAATTTTAATATAACTAGAATTTTGGCGACCTGTGGCCGCCTTATTCTAACTCCTGCCTACAAATGAAATCTAGACTCTATTTAATGTAGGGAGTATAGGCATATATGTCTACAAAATATGTCTTTTTTTTGGGGGGGGGGAGTGAAAATAATTGGGGGGGGTCGACAATTGTTGTAAACTTCTGGGGGGAGGGGGGGTTCACTTTCTCTATCTCTTTGATTCAGCCTCCTTCTGAAAGACTCTAATAATTTAGTTGACGGACAAACAAACGGACACATGGAACGCCGGGCTTTCATAATAGATATTTTAGGGAATGGTAATTTTTCAACTGTAGAATTTTATGATAGAAAGCAGTGATAATGACAAGGCGATTAGTTGTCTTGATTTGTACTCGTACGCGCTGAACCCCCATTGCTTGGTGTTATGTTCGGTGTTGAGCGTCGCATCACAGCTGCCCCTGCCTCAATCCCCCACAGGTACGACATCGCCATGTTCAAGATTGCGTCACCTGTGGCTCTCTCCAGCAAGGTGCGCCTCGCCTGCCTGCCCAGCCCCAACCAGATACTGTCCAACAACTACCCGTGCTACGCCACGGGCTGGGGATCCCTCGACAGTGAGTACCGTTCACTCAGTGTCCATTCAGCGCAACGTGACAATTTCCCCTGCAGATTAACGAGATGAAGATGGCTGTCACAAGTCACATTCTAGGGTTGACTCAGCCCTTAATATTTTTGGGGTTGAAAAAAGGAACGCAACTCTGCATAGTCAGGAGTGGGAAAAAGCCTGCCAGTAGGGTGGCGGTGTTGCTATGTGGCCTTTCCCTTCTGAGCATAAAGACAGCGACGGTTCGCTTGGGGAGCGCCTGTTAACGCCACCTAACTCAGATGTTTTCACCAACGCTCTCCATCTTCACATTGTCTGTGCATGTGAGCAGCCAGCGGCCCCTTCCCCAGCGCGTTGCAGCAGGCCAGCCTGCCCGTGGTGGACTACGCGACGTGCAGCCAGCCCAGCTGGTGGGGGAGCAGCCTGAGGAGCAGCGTGATCTGCGCGGGGGGCAGCACCCGCTCTGCGTGCTATGTGCGTATGGAGTTGAACGCGAGCCAACCCGCGTCAATTCCTTAACCAAAATTACTGATGAGAATAGTTGTCAACAAAATGTTTCCTTTAAATCTTAATTTAGTCAACAGTGAGTGGACAACAATCACCAAGCATGGTGATGACTTTGACCACTAATATCACTGACTGGCTCACCTGTCAATGTTGGGGGAGCGAAAGGGGCGCACATTCACCTCAACAAATAATAACTCGGGTCGACAAATAGTGTGACTGTTTTAATTGCCTCGAATAACAGAATGACTAAATTAAATCCACGGACACTAAGAATGTATTAAAATCCCCACAGACTAAGTTAATGCATGACTGTATTAACACAAATCAAATGTTGACTTGTCATATTTGGTAGCCAGACACTGCCACGTGTATCTAGCTGCCAGAGTCGTATGGGGCAAGACACAGAAAGGCGTTTTGGGCAATGGGAGGGATCAGGCTTCGGGGTTGTGCGATATAACTCTGTTATTTAGCAACACGGTCCGAAAGCACACTTGCAAAGTTTGATCATCCAGACACCGATACATGAGCTCCAATCTCCTGTACTGAACCTTGCCAGCACCCACCACCATATCCCGTTGCTGCTTTACCCAGTTAACGGAGATGCATGTCTATCCTCTTGTATGCATCACAGGGTGATGGAGGTGGCCCACTGAACTGCCAGCGGTGGGACAATGCTTGGGTGGTGCAGGGAATCACCAGCTACATATCATCTCTGGGTTGCAACACGATCCGCAAGCCCACCGTGTTCACCCGTGTGTCAGCCTACACGAGCTGGATCAGCGCTGTGAGTGCCGATGATGTCAATGTCAAATTGTCAATGTTATTTCCATGATCTTGCTGTCAATGTCAATATTGATGCTATTAATGTAGCGATGTCATTGTCATTATCATGCAAATGGTAGTCAAAATCATTGTTAATACCACGTCACTGTCAAGGTCGTTATTGTTATTGGTCTCATGAATGTGAATATTATTGTCAATTTTGATATTGTAAATATCAATGTAGGTGTCACCTACAAACTTTTAATTTATCAGGAAAACGTTATACGGATGGGGCATATGTGGAGGATTGAAATGGACATGTTACCAAGACAAGCATTGACAGTGGAATCCAGTGGTCAAAAACTAAAGGGAAACATTAAAACCACAAGATGAGTCAGGTGTTGAGTGCAAATAGAAGCCATGGCACAGTGTGATGACCTTTTAATCGATCATAAAGCAAAGGTGGCATGAGTAATCAGTGTGGCTAGTTTCGTCCAAGGTATGATTGCCATCATGTTCGTTATCTGTAGGTACTGACTTTCAAACACCACCCATTTTCCGTTTCTCCCGCAGGTTATGAGCGTGTACCGTGAAGCCCCGAAGCTCGCGGAGGGAGAGCAGAGCATCAACAGTGGAGTCAATGCCACAATTGCCGCATTCAAGAAGCCACAGGCTTAAAGCTTCACGCTCTTTACATCAATGCTACCACTAACCCTAGAATTACATTTTCTTGTTACTGGTATTCCTTGTTGCAATGTGAGACCGAGCATGTGAGCACAGAATGGGTGGTTCGATTAACTGAGTTTGTTTGGCCATACTAGACATGTTACCAGTGTTAATGATAACATAATTTGGCACTTAGATCAGATGTTGAACAGTTCGTTATTTTGAAAAAAAATGTGGCAATACCAACATGAAAAATTTACATCCAGTACTGAATATACATCTTTTAAATTGAACGTCCACCATAACACTGTCCTTCCCATACCAAGTTAAAATCTTCTATTTTTGTATAGACACTGTTAAAAACATATTGCATATACAATACCATTCGACTGATTATAAATGCTAAATTTGAACAAGCCACTAAATTCGCAAAGTATGTATTCCCAAGCAACAGTTCGTGCTGCAAGCTCACCGGACCATTGGGCCACCTTTAAATGTCTTGTTTGCTTCACTTGTACAGTCCCTACATATCCAGTGTATTGAATCACTTGAAATGAATGTCATTTAAGTTTCAATATATAGGTCAAGGTCAGGTAGTATGTGCAATTTCTTACAATATCGATTGAGTCAGGATTGGATCATATCATGGTGTATTGTAGGAAGAAAGTTGATTGAGGGTCATACAGCATTATAAAGAGAATGTCTTTTTAAATGATTAATGTTTTGTTAATTTGTCATACTGCAGTGAGCTCTATATATTTCTAATCTCATGGTGTATAGTTTGGATTGGTGCAAAATAAAAATGCCAACAAATCTGATTGAATGAAATTATTAGTGGACTGTTGTATGTAATGTGTTGTGAAAAAAGTATATAATAAAAGAAAAAATACGAAAAAATACGAAATTATGCAAATTAGGCTAAATAATGAAATGTGTGTGCAATTAATGTTAATTGATGTTAATTGAGTGTAAGGGTAACGTGATGAATCATGTGTGATAAAATGCGCGTAAAATGTTAAGTGAAAATGTATGTATATAATGTGTATTATCAACGTGTTTGTGTGCTGAGTGTATGTGTATTATTATTAATGTGTGTGGGTTTGTATTATGATCAATGTGTGTGTAGTTACGTGTATTATTGTTGGTTCTTTCGTTGGCTAGGGGGATGTATTGTGTGTGTGTGATGCTTGGCTTCGTGATCTAGGGGTGTATTACCAAACGTGATAATACAATTGTAGTGAGTTCTTGGAGACACTCGTAGAAGCCACGTATTTATTATATATAACGCACAACAGTAACAGCCCTCTGTACAGCCTAGGAACACAGCCTCCGATCCCAACGTGCCTACACCGGCTACGCTCTCAGGCTGGGAGTCTCTGGGTCTCACCACTGGCACACAGAGCCCCGGCCCTTACAATGACAGCGGGGCTAGGGGTCCCAGGGTCCTAGGCTGGCTGGTCTTCTGGCTTCTTTCTTGGACTTTGGACTAGCCTCGAACCTCTGGAGAGGTCCGCTTTTATACCCCTTCCCAACGGAGGGGTGGGGTCCTGGGGGATCCTAAAACACCCGCAGCCCCTTCCCGTCAGGAGGGGTCGCGGGGAATCCCAGAACACCCTGCAGCCGCCTCCTGCTTTTGGGTTGGGGAATGCAGTGGCCCATCAGGGGCGGTACGAGGTACCGCCCCTGATGGGCCCTGTCTACCACTGCAGGTAAGTGCAGCCCATCTACAGCGCTACACATGGATTCTCGCTTAAAAATTCTTGATTCTCGCCTTAACTTTGAAAGGTCGTCTATAGACATGTCTGCAATACTGACGAAGATGTATTTGATGAGATCATCCGTTGCCACCATCTGCTCGGGGATTGGATTTTGCCCTCTTTGAAGATTCCCAGCACTGGGGAAAGGTGCCTGTTCCAACTTTAAGGAGCCATTTGTTGTGCTCATTTTGTCCCTCGCTGCACATGTTTGTCGTAAGCATGAGCTGCGTGAAGTTCTTCCACAACCGGCTTGCCTTCATACAGCACTCAATGATGTCTGTTCGTGTTCCTCGCTGCATAATGGGAAGAGTCTGTCGAAAGTCGCCGCCTACAACGAAATGGTTCATCGTTGCCCATCACCTCGTGCAGGATCTTGTCAATGCAGCGAAGTCCGTTTTTTGGCAGCATAGTAATTTCGTCGATGATGATGAGCGAAGCTTTGTGCAGAACTTCGGCTTGTAGTGATGCAGGCCGCATGGAAAAGACTGAAGTGTCGAGCAAGGAAACTGAAAGTTTTAATCCACTGTTAAGAGTACGTCCTCCTTTGAGCATTGTGCCGGCGATGTCTGTCGTTGCAAATGGCAGTGCAAGTTGTCCTCGACCTCGATGTACGCCATGAGAGTTGTGTAGAGGAAGGTCTTGCCCGAACCTCCGGGACCGTCGAGATAGAAGCATCGGTTCATCACATTCTCGTCATCGACAGCCTTGATGATCTTGTTGAACGCGTCGAGCTGCTTCTCGTTGAGCATCGCGAGACGTCGTGCACCATCGTTTGCTTCCTCAACTTGGTCATACACATCTTTTTCCGGTGGGATTCCCTTTTGTGTTGGCAATCCAATTTCTTTGCAAAGAAATCCGTGCTGCAGCAGGACGCTGTTGATGTCGTGAAGTGCTTTGTTGATGGCGGTGTCGTCGGCATCTCTTCGCATGTAGTCGCGAGCTAAATCCAGTTTATGGTCCTCCCACAGCATGAGAGGTGATGCGGGCTGAGCGAAGCAGCAGATGAAAGCAAACATCTCGCGCAACTGCTTCGACATCATGTAGGTGTCGGCATTGTAACATTGTTGAGATTCACAATGTGCTGCATGAATTCTCTTGAGCGACTCCTGACTTTGCTTGCCCAACCATCTTTGCTTTCGTTCGTTAGCCTTTCGACACTTTTTTGCAAGGGGATCTTCGTCCTCGTCCATAATTTGTTACTGGAAGTGAAAAAAAAATCTGTTATGGAACATTATTGAAGGCCTCTCCTCGCTCTAATCTCTCTCTAGCAAGTGTTCATCATATGCATCATACAAAGATAGATAAAGTCGTGCGCTTACCAACATAATCTGTCTGTCCCTGCGACTTGTTGATTGTGATAGCGTATGTGGGGAGAATGGGAAATTGTCGCCAAACAAATGGCAAAGTCGTGTCAGTGGGGGCCAAGTCGATTCTGGGAATCGATTCGGGGAATCAACACGAATCGCCTCGTTCTGCAGATTGATTCCAACGTAATCGAACGTCTGTCCGTACGCCTCCGTCGTTCAAACCTACGCGCCTCCTGCATGAAAACGACGGGAAGTGCAGCGTTCATCACAGATAAAGCTCGGCATTTATATATGCAGGACTCTTACTGACGCGACAACTTCTTTGTCTTTCTCGTTCCTTTTATTTCACATATAGTTCACATCTCCGACAGCATCGTTCAATGTTCCTCCATTCGCTCGCTCCGCTTCACCGCTTTGCTCGCTCTCTCTCTCTCCACTCAGGTCCGTCACTGTGCTGCTCGCTACGCTGTAATCGCTCCGTCCTTGATACTCTCTCCGTACTTTCTATATCCACTGCTACCGTATACTGTATTCTCTTTGTCCACTGCTACCTTATACTATACACTATTATCCACTGCTACCTTATACTATACACACTTATCCACTGCTACCTTATACTATACACTCTTATCCACAGCTACCTTATACTATACTCTCTGTTGCTCCGTCTCTGTCCCAGGCACCGTCTCCAGCTGCGACTCCATCGCTAACTCCAACTGCGACTCCAACACTCACAATCGACCCCCGTATCTCCATACGCTCACTCCTTTATCCCTGAACCAATCAGCCCCAATTAATTATGTCATCCCCCGCTTCGCTACTCGCCCCCAGGCCCCCAGCCTCACGTGATGTCACGTGATGTTGTTTTTGTAGACACTTACCCTCTCGACCAATCACCGGCCTACGTCCTCAGTTACCCTTAACACCTGTGGCGTCTCTTAATGACCTCCCCCTGAATTGGCGCAACAACAACTCTATGTCCTCAGTTGCCCCCCACTGTCCGTTGCAAGCTCGCTCCGCAACCAACCGCGTGGCGCGTGTCATCTCAGGTCCTACATATATATAGATGCCTTCGCACACCTCTTAGCCTCTCACAACTCTTAGCTGATCACAGTATTATATGAAAATGCATTCGCACACCTCTTAGCTTCTCACAACTTTTATAGCTTAGTACAGTACAATTTATCGCAGTAGTTAACGCTGAAAGTGACTCAAAACATAACGTAGAATAAAACTTTCAGAGATACTCAGAGTCTGTCAACGCAGAACTCAACACTTAGCAACACAGATCCGTTTGCCTCTGCAAGACTCGACACCTAAAGGTTGATTTCGAGGACCATACCCCAGAGCAAGACTCTTTACATTTGGCTGGTTACATGTGCCCCCCGGAGTTTGCCGTTGCAACACTAGTTTGTGTGGTTTGGCTTCCTCCTTATATCCGATATTTCCCTGACATTTCCCGACTTTTGCTTCCTTGGGTCAGCTGTTGGCCTTTTGAATTTCTTCTCCGCTCCGCGGTCATCATTGGTCAGTTGCTGACCTTACGATATTTTTTCCTCTCACAAAAGCGCAGATGTTCCTTTGAGGTCGTGGACCTTTTGTCCGCCGGGTGTGTGGCTTGTCTGTTCTAGTTTATTTCATTATTCTCCTAAGCCACATCAAGGCCCGAAGCTTCTCCCACCTTTGCACATGTGGTGGTTTTTTTATGGACCTTTTTATCTGGCTGCCCAAATATCCTGAGCCAGTGATTGTCACTACGGCCATACTTCCCCCCTTCCTCTGAAGGTCCTCTCAAGGCTTGTGGACGCAGATATTCTAAGTTGCCCCTAAGTGTGGTGTGTCTGTAGCCTTGTTTATTATGAAATGGCCTTCCCCCCTCAATAGGTCGGCTCATGCTTAGAAATGAATTCCTGCTGTAGCATGTAATGACAGCCACTGGGAGCACAAAGGCGGTTGGAAAGGCTCTGATTATACCCCTGGAATACATGTTATTTTGGTCGTGGAGAAGTTACATAATTCTTATTGTATATCTTCTGAATGATCCTTTGGTTCAATACTTCAATACAAAACTTCCATAATTCGTTATCAAGTTCATATGACTAACCCAGATTTCATGGCACTCATGTATAGATAGGTGTGTTAATTAAACATGCAACAAGTCGTATTCAAAACCTCCTGAGCTACATCATCACGTAACAATATATAATATCAAGTTAATGTTTAATACCATGATGTTTGAAAATATTTCTATGAGGTGGTGGTCAATTCTACTTTACAACTTTGCCAAGCCAAAGCTTGTAAAAAATAATCTCCAGATGTCTTTTTTCGTGTGGGGGCGAGGCAGCGGGGGGTGCTCCTTTCGCCTTTGTTGTCTCGAGGCAGAAGTTCACAGGCCTCCGTTACTGCATTTTTAGAACGTTAAAAATAGGCCACATCACTCTTAATATTATTCTTTGGAAAAGGCATATATACAACAGGATGTTAGTGCACATTCACCAGACACCTCACACAAGGTCACCACTCACGACTCTTTACTCACCAATCATCTTGGGCTCACCCAATACTTACATTCATCAGACTACTAAAGACTCACGGCACACATGACCATCGCCGTTCAGGTGACCTTCTCACCAGAAACTCATCCGACACACTAAACCAACATCCATCAGTCACTTAACACCACTTGCTTGACGCCACTGATTCTCATTCTCACCACTCATTGAACTCACCAATCACTAACTATGCATACATGAATGCAAATAAAATGTCGGTATGAGGAGATGTGCAATATCACGTTTAATATGGCAAGAAGAGCACTCGTAATTCATTAGCAGTTGCAATGAGTTTCTTCTGATAATATCACCCGGTAGTTGTCCCACTGAGCCAACGTCGAGCTACAAGATTTGGACATTATAATTGTTGTTTGCGCAATGAGTGGTTTCCGACACGGTAAGTAACCTCGGTTGTTTATTCAATGAAAGCTCGGTACAGCCACGTCCACTCTTTGTGTGGCTACGCTGCCCCGCGTCACGTGGGGCTCACCCGCTCTCCAACGCACCGCTGGCTGACGGTGCGCTAGGGAGTGGCTGGGCGGCTGGAGGACGAGCCCCCACGTGGTTGATGGAGGTGGCAGGGCAGCAGCGGTGGGGCTCCTCTTCAGTCTTCTGCACCAACCCCTTGCATTGCTCTGTGTCCCGCTTATATCCCCCTACCCGGGAGTAAGCCCCACCTCTGCCCACACCCCTTCTGGAACCTTCCCGATCGTTCCAGAGGCTTCCTTGGTGGAATCGCCTCTCACCTTTCCCCCAGATGTAAACCCCACTATGGATAAGCATGGACTGTATAATTAATATATCTGCCTCCTTGATAATCTAGACCAGGGGTCGGGAACCTTTTTGACTGGGATAGCCATAAAAGCCAAATATATTTCTAAATATATTTCATTAAAAGCCATATAGTATTTTAACGTATAATAAATTAAATGTCTTACTTTTAATGCGACTTCTGGTGCTGCATGGTTTTGCTGATGGCCTTGTAGTCTGGTTCATACGTGGTGAGGTTGAGCTTCATGCAGGCATTGAGGCTTCCATCAGTTAAACGTGAGCGTAGGTTGGTCTTAATGTTCCTCATATGCGAGAATGACTGCTCACATGCATATGTAGAGCCAAACATGGTCAATGCGGCAATACTCACACGCTGCATTGTGTGGTATGTCACAGGAAGCTCGTTCCAAGTTTTAAAAATCAGCTGGTCTTCAGGTTGAAGATTTTTCATTTCTGTCCACTTGTGTTCCCTCGCCAGCTCTGCTCGCTGTCGCGCAAGACTTTCCAACTCTCGATTAAGTGACTTGAACTTACTCATCCACATGTCTGATGCCTTTAGGTCAGCAACTTCCAGCTCAAAGTCTCCGATAGAGACCCCGGGGATGCATGTCAGGTCGACTTTGTCCAATGCACACTCATGTGGATGAGTGATGAACTTGAAAAGACCAGTGCGCGCACGAAATTCTCCAAAACGTGCTTTGAATGACTGCAGGAGATTGGACGTAAAGCCAGCTAGCTGCTGGAGATCCAGATGTTGAGTGGAGTCACTTGCTAAGCATGCATCTCTAAATTGTCGCAGTCTTTCAAAGTGCAGAAGACGACCTGTTTCAATGTCCCTGAGAAAGACTTCCAGCTTTCTTTCAAATACAAACACTGCTTGTTGAAGGGATGAGATTGTATACCTTGCATTTTCACATTGAGCTGGTTCAGATGGCCAGTTATGTCCACGAGATAGTGAAACTGCAGGAGCCAGTCAGTGTTGTCTAGTTCAGGATGCTTGACGCCTTTCATTTCAAGAAAAGTCCGGATTTCACTCAGGCAAGCTGCAAAACGACTGAGCACCTTCCCCCTTGACAAACAACGCACGTTGCTGTGTAAAAGCAGACCGGGATAATGATTCCCAACTTCTTCTAACAGAGCTTTAACTGGCGATCATTTAAAGCTCGGGCAACAATAAAGTTGACCACTCGAATGACCAGCGACATCACCTCACCAAGCTCCTGGCCACACGTCTGAGCGCTAAGCGCCTCCTGGTGCAGGATGCAATGAAAACTTAGGATGGCTCTCTTTTCATGTTCACGGAGAAGCGCTACAAATCCTTTGTTCTTCCCCAACATACAGGGTGGACCATCAATACAGACAGAAATAAGTTTATCCATAGGTAGTTTTATTTCTTTAGCAAACTCCATGAAAGACGTGAATAGATCCTCTCCTCTTGTTGTCCCTTTCATTGGCAAAACAGCCAAGCTTTCCTCACGCAGTGTGTTACCTGCAGCATACCTGGCAATTATACTGAACTGAGATAGATGGCTAACGTCTGTTGACTCATCTAACGCGAGAGAAAAGTATGTCCCGGCGTTTATGTCCTTAATTTGTCTTTCCTCGACTTTATTTGCCATCATGATGCTACGATCGTGAACAGTTCTTGCTGACAGAGGCATGTCTTTTATTTGTTTGATTATCTTGTCTTTATTTGGGAAGTCATCAAACAGTTCATTGGCCACATCAAGCATGAATGTTTTGGCATACTCGCCATCTGTGAATGGCTTTCCATTCCTTACTATTGCCAAAGCATCCGCAAAGCTAGCGGAATTCCCGTCACCTTGCTTGGTCCACACACGTAGTTGCTGATGACTCGTCTGCACTCTCCGCTGTAGCTCTTCGCATGCCTTTTTCCTGCTGCCCCCCGCTGTATATTTAGATGCAAATGAAGCATGGTGCGTATCGAAGTGCCGCTTTATGTTTGACCGTTTCATCGATGCAATTTTATCATTGCATATTAGACATGCCGCAGATCCTGCTCTCTCCACAAATGCAAATTCCTCTGTCCACGCAGCCTGGAATGCACGGTAATCATCGTATTTTTTTTCTTTTCGCCATCTTTTCCGTTACAAGGGTTGAAGCGGATAAACTAGTTGGCTATCTGATCAAATGGATTTCTTGCTCGCGAGCCATTGGTTCCCGACCTGACCCACGGGTCACGGGACCCGTGAAATTTATCTTCAAAACTAATTTCTGTTTACTTTAAAATGACACAGTATTATTAAGCAATTTCACAAGTATTTAAAAATCAATTCCAAACTGATTGTTTTTATTATAATTTTTTTTTCAACTCAAAATTGTCTGGGAGCCATATGCCGTCACCGGAAGAGCCATATATGGCTCGCGAGCCATAGGTTCCCGACCGCTGAACTAGACGATGGCACTCTCATTACATTTGTACAAACATTACCGACCTACATTAAAGACACCAACCATACCCTGCAGCTCTTCAATAACCTTCGATTCACAGGTCCTCAACGTATGGTTTTCACAATGGACACAAGTAGTACACCGTCATTCCCAAAATTGATGGCTTCCAGATTCTTAGACTTTTCATCCAACACCCAGGCTGAACAGACCCCTTCAACCACAACACTGTTGATGTTGACCGAACTCCTGCTCACCCGAAATTATTGCACCTTCAGCGGATGCCACTACATGCAGACCAGTGGACTGGCCATGGAAACACGCATGGGTCCGAGCTATTCCAACCTAATTTTCAAGCCATTTGAACAATATATCCTGATATTATAAATACACCAAACCTCCTGACTTTTTTCGAAGATACTGTACATCGATGATTGTGTGGGCACTGCCTCTAACTTCAAAGAAGAATTTGATACATTTTGCAGAGGCAGTTCAGGCACATTAAGTGCCACGTTCAGCGAAAAACGCGTTTAGCGAAAATATTTTCAACATAATATAACGATAAACACACAGTAAGATCTTCTTGGTTCTTTCGGTAAAGTCACGTAGAATGGAAATAATAAAATAATAAAAATAAAACATAATAAAATAATTCTCACGACATATTCGTAGGTTTTTACCCTTTTAAACTGGTGCCCTTTTAAACTGGTACAAAACTGACAGTTTTGTACCAGTTTAAAAGGGTAAAAACTGTCAGTTTTGTACCAAAACTGTCAGTTTTGTACCAGTTTAAAAGGGTAAAAACCTACGACTATATTTTGCCACTGGTAAAAGAGATCTCATAGTGTAAATTCTCACGACGTTTCGGCCACAACGCAAGCAGCCGTCCTCAGGTGGAGAACAAGTTTGTCGAGGAGACAGAGTCTGAATGACAATCCCCAGGCTTGGAGCGACTATTTAAGCTGGGAGGGAGGGGGCGAAGAGCGCCTTGACAAAATAATTTGCATATCAAGAGGAATTTAGCATTTTAATGGGAAATGCAGTTATGCGATTAGTACTACTTGTAAAATGCGTAGGAGGTATGGCGAGGGGTTTAATGTCATTATGCTCGTGCATTATGCAGGATTAGCAGCATCAAAGGGAGAGGATAGGGGTAGCATTAATAAAGGGAAGGAGTCATATTCTTAGGTTTTTTCGGTAAAGTCACGTAGGTAAAAAATTTTAATTAATAAAAGTAAAATAAAACTAAATAAAAAATCACGACGTTTCCGAAGCAACACAAGCCTCCGTCTTCAGGTGGAACCATCACAGCCACGACAGCTGTATCAAGCAAATGAGAGATCACAAGAAATACCACCCCGTATATATAATGGTTGAGGGGGGAAGGGCCAGGAACGGCACACTTTTTATTAATATGGTAAGGTGGGGCTTAAAACTAAGAATAGACTGCATAACAAAGGACTGAGCCTTAGTTATGGAGAGGTGCGGTTTGTAACTAACACCTAGCATACATAACAAACGTGTGAAAAAAGAAAGCAAGTAAAAACTAGAACTAGTAAAACAACAAACTGGCTGTCTATCAATAACCTGTAATAGTTGTCTGTCAAATAAGATGGTCCAAATAAGTGTACTTACATCTTTTTTGCATGGTTCATCACATCTTTCCAATGATTACTCAGTTTGTAACCCTCATCACGGTTGAAATTATGTCTGTGTTTGTATATTTGTATGGCTTCGTGTACAAACCTTTGATGGTAGCCAGGAGGTTTGCAGAGCACCTTGGTCTTGGAAAAGACAATTTCATGAGAGCCCACAGAGTTGTAGCAATGATCGGCAACAGCCGAAGAATCAGTTCTGCCGTGTTTCAGATCTGACTTGTGCTCGCGGACACGATCAGAAACATGACGTTTCGTTTCTCCAATATAGCAATCACCACAACTGCAACTCAGTTTGTAGACTACAGGATACTGTAAGTCAGGAACGACATCCTTCACAGATGCAATCAGATCACGGATTTTATGCACTGTACTGAATCGGACTTGGATCTTATGTTTGTTTAGAATTTTGGAGATCTTTTTGGTCACGCCTGCTATGTATGGTAACGTGATAGTTTTGGTCGGAGTTTCATGTGGCTGTTTCTGTATGGTGGGAGAAACAGCTTGGCGTATGGTGCGGTCAGAGTATCCGTTCATCCTGAGGGCCCGATGTACATGTCTTAATTCACCGGCCAGGTGGTGTTGGTCAGAAATGCCATGGGCTCTGTGGTATAGCGTTTTGATGAGATAATTCTTTTGAGATGGGTGGTGGTGGGAAGATTCCTACTTGAAACCGGATTCCCACCACCACCCATCTCAAAAGAATTCTCTCATCAAAACGCTATACCACAGAGCCCATGGCATTTCTGACCAACACCACCTGGCCGGTGAATTAAGACATGTACATCGGGCCCTCAGGATGAACGGATACTCTGACCGCACCATACGCCAAGCTGTTTCTCCCACCATACAGAAACAGCCACATGAAACTCCGACCAAAACTATCACGTTACCATACATAGCAGGCGTGACCAAAAAGATCTCCAAAATTCTAAACAAACATAAGATCCAAGTCCGATTCAGTACAGTGCATAAAATCCGTGATCTGATTCCATCTGTGAAGGATGTCGTTCCTGACTTACAGTATCCTGGAGTCTACAAACTGAGTTGCAGTTGTGGTGATTGGTACATTGGAGAAACGAAACGTCATGTTTCTGATCGTGTCCGCGAGCACAAGTCAGATCTGAAACTCGGCAGAACTGATTCTTCGGCTGTTGCCGATCATTGCTACAACTCTGTGGGCTCTCATGAAATTGTCTTTTCCGAGACCAAGGTGCTCTGCAAACCTCCTGGCTACCATCAAAGGTTTGTACACGAAGCCATACAAATATACAAACACAGACATAATTTCAACCGTGATGAGGGTTACAAACTGAGTAATCATTGGAAAGATGTGATGAACCATGCAAAAAAGATATAACTACACTTATTTGGACCATCTTATTTGACAGACAACTATTACAGGTTATTGATAGACAGCCAATTTGTTGTTTTACCAGTTTTAGTTTTTACTTGCTTTCTTTTTTCACACTTTTGTTACGTACGTATGCTAGGTGTTAGTTACAAACCGCACCTCTCCATAACAAAGGCTCAGCCTTTGTTATGCAGTCTATTCTTAGTCTTAAGCCTCACCTTACCATATTAATAAAAAGTGTGCCGTTCCTGGCCCTTCCCCCCTCAACCATTATATATACGGGGTGGTATTTCTTGTGATCTCTCATTTACTTGATACAGCTGTCGTGGCTGTGACGGTTCCACCTGAAGACGGAGGCTTGTGTTGCTTCGGAAACGTCGTGATTTTTTATTTTGTTTTATTTTACTTTTATTAATTACATTTTTTTACCTACGTGACTTTACCGAAAAAACCTAAGAATATGAATCCTTGCAGTCACGAAAGCTTCAAATCTAGAAAGGGAAGGAGTGTTAATAGTATGCAGCTGCAGTAACTGAACCACCACGTAAACAACTAAAGTATAAACTACATAGTATCATCAGTATACTAAATATACTCTACAATAAGCTGAGTTACTAACAGTAAGTAATACATTACAATTCTATGTCGCAAAAAATATAATATGCTTCCATCTAAACTTTATTCTCTTACATCACACGGGTCTACACCGTACTATATACTGCCATAGACAAACCCAACAGTAAATTATCTACTGTATTGCTATACACCACCCTATACCTTATACATTGTAATATTACACTATGTATTATTCTACCCACCCTAATGTTTACCACACTGCTGTATATTCACTATACAATTATGATACTATATATTAGTTTGTACATTGTATTAAGCATTATACTATTTATTATTATACAATCCGCTATACAGACACCATGAAACTGTATCATTCTGCGTCCTGCATAATACCGCTCAGCTAAAAATATTGTATGTCAATCGTTCCGAAACTGCATTATAACGTGGCATGTGTTGCGTTAATATAGGCGAGGGTCCTTGTTGTGTGAAGTGTTTCCTCATGAAAGAACTGCATTATAGTTGTAATGCGGGCGAAAACGGCCTCGCGGATATGACATCACGGGGGGAGGGGTTAGGTCACGTGGGGGAGAGGGATAAGCTCTTAGGGCGGTAACCGGAAGAGACGGGAGGAGAGTGTAAGAATAAAGACAGGAGGAGGCCATGCAGGGCAGAGGGTGGAGAGTGGCGCGATCGCCACAGGACGGGACTCGGCACCATTGGCCAGCGGTGTCCGGGCACTGGGGAACGGAGAGCAGCGGTGGGGTTGCAGCGAGAGCAGCTGAGAGACTGCACAAAGGCGGAGAGGCTAAGAGGGAAGCAGCAGCGGAGCTGCATCGGGAGCGGGGAGAAAGGCTACGTGAGCGACGGCAGCTGTCAAGCTGCCAAGCGGAAAGCTCTGAGCGAGGGCCGTGTGGGGCAAAGTTGTAAGAACCCAAATAAAGGACAACGGAGACAGACACAGTGGAAGAGTCCTTTATTACACTGGTGTCAGAAATGAAACGGCATGTCAAAACAGCTCAGAAGAAAGAATATTCCTGCACCATCGTCTGCTACATCATCCGACGACGCCGACCTTCCTCAGGCGGTGGACCTGCCTGCAATGGAGGAGGAGATCCGAGCGGGAACAAGTACGGGTCTGGGAGTACAAGATGTCGCCGCGTCGGTGGACCCGTCCGCGCCGGAGGACGCTGACTTACGATGGAGGCAGATGGCGGCGCAGCTGGAGACCTTGAAAACCGTGCTGGCGCAACTGTGCGACCTCGTCACGCCGGCGATGGCGGCGGGGAGGCCCGGGGGTGATCCGCATGCCTCGGCCTTGCCTGAGCTGCCAGCGCCATCTGCCACGCGGCACGAAGACGCCATCTTGGGCGTGGCAGGGGAAGAATGGCGGGAAGCCGCCATCTTGCGCTCTCCGCGGCGGGGGGTCGCCATCTTGGACACGTCCGTTCTATAAAGGCCGAGAAAAAGAAAACGTTGAGAGGAGTTTTTGACAAGATGGCGGATGCGTATGAGCCGCCGGATGATGCTCACCGCCGGTTCGTTCAACGCCAGCGAGCACCCGAGGAGTCGCCGGTGGCATACAGGGGTGCTGTCTTGGAGTTACCCATGGCCGCATACCCGGAGACGGAGCCTGACCTACTCGAATCCCTCATTTTGGGCAAAATGCTCGAGCTGTCCCGGGATTTGGGGATCCCTATGCCGGTGTGTGGCCACAAAAAGCTGACATCCCGGGCGGCCGCAAAGTGTCTTGATGCCCAGTTTAATCTACGCCGCTGGAAGCAAGTCACGGTGTGGACGGGAGGGCCCATCATCGAGGGAGGTGCCGTGAGTTGGGATCCCAAGAAGGCGGTGTACGTTCCTGACGGGGGGGGGGGGGGCCCGCAGGAGCTGACAGCCGCCTCTGCGCAGTGGTCGGCCCACGGTGGACTGGGGCCGCGATCTGCGCCGCCGACGCGGGAGCGTTCGGATGGGGGGCCTGCGGCGCGGCGCAACGACATCGAGTGCTTCCGCTGCGGTCGTAAGGGCCATTACGCCAGGGACTGCTGGGCCCATATCCCAGGTTCGCCCCAGCAGGAGGCCTCGACAGCAGACGTGCCGCGGAAGGATCCTCCTGGACAGGCAAGTCGGTGCGCACCAGACACCTGGCAAGGCTTGACACCTCATTCATCACCATTGCCGCGCGATCCGGGTGTTGTTAATAACGGGAGGCCATCGACTGGGCCATGTCGCTCTGTAACGCAGTGGCGTAAATTGGCACGGCGGGTCGTCGCGGCCGCTACTGGTTCGTGCACTGTACTGGGTTCTATACAGGGGGTTGACGTGCGCATTTTAGTGGACTCCGGGGCGTCCGCGACCATTATATCGGATGTAATTTTCCATCTGTTGGGCATCCCGCCCTTCCGACCCTGCTGCGGACACGATTGCGGGACACCTCGGACTCTGGTCCTTCGGGGAAACGGGACCGTGGCATTGGCGGGCCTCCAATAGCGACAGGCAGTCTTAATTCTGTCGCTCCTAAAACCCCGTCGCATTCTCGGTCTGCAGGGGGGCCGCCGCCCGTCCGGGACGGGCCGGCGACCCGCACGCGGTCGAAGTCCCTTACTTTTGGTTGATTGATACTGTTCTTGTTCTTGTTGTTATTGTTATATTTATTGTATGCTTCGTTGTCCTTGCATGTCTGATGGTTGGTGGTCGCTCGCATTGCTTGTTGTTGTTGTTCAGCCGAGGATGGCTGGAATTTTCTCCACGGGGGAGGGTGGTGTAATGCGGGCGTAAACGGCCTCGCGGATATGACGTCACGGGGGGAGGGGTTAGGTCACGTGGGGGAGAGGGGTAAGCTCTTAAGGGCGGTAACCGGAAGAGACAGGAGGAGAGTGTAAGAATAAAGACAGGAGGAGGGCAGAGGGTGGAGAGTGGCGCGATCGCCACAGGATGGGACTCGGCACCGTTGGCCAGCGGTGTCCGGGCACTGGGGAACGGAGAGCAGCGGTGGGGCTGCAGCGAGAGCAGCTGAGAGACTGCACAAAGGCGGAGAGGCTAAGAGGGAAGCAGCAGCGGAGCTGCATCGGGAGCGGGGAGAAAAGGCTACGTGAGCGACGGCAGCTGTCAAGCTGCCAAGCGGAAGGCTCTGAGCGAGGGCCGTGTGGGGCAAAGTTGTAAGAACCCAAATAAAGGACAACGGAGACAGACACAGTGGAAGAGTCCTTTATTACATAGTGAAACCATAGACGAGGCTGGTTTTCAGTAAATGTGTTTTTGCCCTTCCAGTGTCTGTGTTGGTGTTGCTGTAAAACGTTTCCTTCGTCGAACGACTCAAGTGGACTGTTTCACATTCATTAAATTTGTTTCCAATTTTCATCCAGAAATAAAATTAACTTGATCAATAACAGAAAACAGCATCTCCTTTCTAGACTTTAGTCTGTCCATCCAAGACAAAACAACTCCAACACACTCATACTGCTGCTACCCACTCTACAATCATTGCACCCTGCCCATACCAAGACGGTAATACCATTTTAAGAATGTATCCACCCCCATTGCATGTGGAGCAAGTTTGGAGATTTTCATAACAAAGCGATGCAATGAAGAGGTTCTTCACTTCTCCCAAATACCAGTGAAAGGTAGATGGTGGCCTACTATTGTGGGTTTGGTGGACCGTGAAATGTAACCAGTCAACTAAAATACAAAGGACAGGGTGCCAGCTGTCCTGACATACTACTCTTAATACTGGCTGTAACAAAACATCTTCATTTTCTTATTTAAATTTATAGAGCACCTTTCCTCATGTGGAGGGGCAGAGGAAGAACATGGGTAATGGAGAAAAGGTGAGCTTGAAGATTTGAATGGAAGGTTCTTGGACATTGTAAGTGTATTCCGTTGGAAGGGTGCAAGTGGGACCGAAAACGAGATTGGGTACAGAGAGGAGGGACAGAGAGAGACAGATAAGTTTGAGGACGAGAGGAGAAATAGAAGGAAACGAGATAGGTGAGATAAGGTGGGGGTAAGGCCATCAATAGATTCGAAGACGAGCATAAGGTACTTAAAATAAAAATTCCACACGTGAAACGGGTGACGCAAATACTTCAACACTTTTCAAAAAACCACCTAAGGGATCTACTAGTACAGTACACAGCGCTATCTGAAATATCTCATTTATTACTCTTGTGTTTGACTATCATCTCAACACTCCCATCCTCCAATTATTGGCTCCTACGAGCTCATCAGACTCCACAGCCCAGATGGTCTTCCCTCCACCACTGCAGAAAATGGCGCGCTGCATGCGTTTTCCTTCAGGTGAGGTCGGGCTACCACATGGTGTCAGGCCGCAGGTTGTTTGCATGCCTTTCTTGCCCTTCTGCAGCTCAGCGTTGTATTCCTGGGGCGCACCGTGTTGCCACAAGGGAACCAGCAGCATGCGCTTGTGGTGAATGGAGGTGCGCCCACCTCATGTTTCCACCCTCTTAATATTGCACTTGAGGTGACCGTGCGGTCATGCAGGCAACCATCTCCCTCGTGCTTGTCGGAGATCCTCTCCCTCCTGTCACCTACTCAGCCTTGCCTCGCCCTACGGGATGGAGCCTTGCCTCCTCCTCCTGCAAGAACCGGGGGACAGGCGGAACTCGCAAAGGTACGAGGAGTGGCTCTCATGGGCCGCGACAGGAGCTAGTTATGAAGGTACCTGCGCAGAGTGGGTTCCGTGGGTGGTCCCAAAGCTAGTTTGGTCAACAATGGTTATCTGTGGAGTTTTTGAATTCACAATCTGGAACTTTGAGGGCCCCACGAGTAATCGTGTCCGGCTCTGCATTGGGTATATATGCATTGTGTATTGTTGCCAATACTCAAGGCTCGTGCACAAGCGTGACAGAACACAGCTTTAAAGTTTAAACTTAACAAGCATTGCTAGCGCTGGAAGAATATTTTTAATTTCCAAGGATATTTTGCATACAGGAAGCATTTCTGTGAGATACTGGTATGTCCTGGGGTGTATTTCCGTTTCCCTATCTAATTTGAATGAGTCTACATGGCGTATCAAATGCGATTGAACACACTCGCTGCCCTGCTGTCAGGAACTGTGTGTTCCGTAGCCACTGAGTTGTTTTCGCTGTCTGAATATGGTAAACCAATAGATGTTAATTGCAGGGGAAATCCAGTGTCGGTATTTGAGGAGGGTTCAGATGTAGCCGTAGCATTGTTAATTACACTTTTGCAGATCATAGAGAATATTTTCAATAAAGTAATATTCAAATCAAGTCCATAATGTCCAGATATTTTTTTTTTTAAACCTCTATGTATTTTTATTAAAAGGACATTACGTAACCACAGTTGTATGTTGCTTCAAATATGGCCATTTTGTTTTCACGATTTTAAATATATGTAATTTGTTTCCTTTATGTATGCAGGTGCAAGCTGATTTGGATAGGCTACATCTGCGACCGGCCTCCTATCGTTTGAGAGCTTAGTTCAAAAGAAACGGATTACACTGTTTGGGCGCGTCGCCCGTCTTGATGCGCGAACTCCAGCAAATTGCACGCCTCAGTTGGCGGTCGACGTTCGAAGTTGGCTGCGACCCTCAAACGCATGACGCCACCCTCGTGGTCGCCCCCGTGATACGTGGATCAAACAAATCATTCAAGACACCGGTGTATAGCAGCAATAGCAGTTTATGCAAATACTGTCACAAGAGGTCACACGTTTGGCACAACGGTCCTTCGCCGACTATCTGTGATGAATAAATGAATGAAACGCTCTTTTGCAAATCTCATGACATTGGGCAAACTGTCAACTCACACAAATCTTAAGCAAATGAAAAGAACATGTGCCTCTATCTAATTCTTCCTTTTTTATTTGCGCAGTCATTTTATTTCCTGCACCTGTGAATGCAAATACCGCTCTATTGACACATTCTAAATGACCAAGCCCCGTGTGATCTAGCCGGGCCACTCTGTGCTTACAGACCACGTGAATCACACTCTTAGGAGTTAACGTATCAACATTATTACAATAATCTAGCTTTTATGCATATCTAAAGTTTGACAAAGCACAATCGACAAATAAAGGGATCGTGTGGTTGCTTTGTTTCGATCAGAAAATATGTTCCTATTCGAGGTATGTGTCTGTGTGTCTGTAATATGAATGTATTCAAATTAGTTTGGTAACCAAAGTGTTAGAAATGCACAGAAGTTGGAAGCCTTGCTTTTTACAGCTCAAAAACCAGGGCAGTGAACGACACCCTCACTGTTGTGACTCTACCTCTCACAATCGCCAACTCTTTATAGGGGAACGTCGCCAAACAAACATTAATATTTAAAACCTCCACGTGACAAGAAAACGCAAAACCACAGAAACATTTAAGGAGGCTGGAAACAAAGAGTTCAACTCCGCCAATCATCATCTCCTGCAGGAGTTCAACTCTGGAAATCGCCTGGTGATGCTGGAATGTGATTATGAGCGAAAACGTCTAGACGAATTGTTAAATGTTGTGCATTGCTCGTCAGAATACCGGTGTGCTGAAGCAATACACATCTGCGTGTTTATTCACCCGACATAACTTTTTTGAGTTGTGTCGGATGGAGAAGGGATACGGGACAAATGAGCAATTTACAGTCGCTATTTTAAGCAAACAGTATACATATTAAGATAGAGTAGTGTTTGAATTGAAATCACTACCGTGTGGCTGTTTAACAATAGCCGTTTGTCTCTGCTGCCCTCTGGTGGGTGAAATGATTCTTATGGCGGTACCCCGGGGAACCAAATAATACAAAATGGCCGAGGCAATTAAATATTTAATTTCTTGGACACTATTTTTTCCAGGGGTGTACTTAACTCCGCGACTAGGATACCAATCAATCCGAAATCAGTCGAAACGCCAAACACTACTATAAAAATTCGTTATCGAAAAATTCAGCTTTGAAAAGTGCATCGTGTACTGCTCGTCGAGATGAGTCGATTGCCCCATCGCTGATTTACCCTGTGAGCCATTTGGCTCTTGAGTTGTGTTCAACCGCAACAAACAATACAATTACAAGATACAACTAAAATTAATTGTACACAAATCTAAACATCACGTACGTTAACAATAAAATCTTACAGAAAAAGCACAACCCGTCCATGCTGCGTACAAAAAGTGCAAAAAATTATATTTCGATGTTTGTTCCCAATAACAATCATAATACAATACTGATCCAAATTTTAAGTAAAAATCTATACTAAATAAAAAAGATCGGGCCAAACCAAGTCCCAACGTAACAGTTTTCGCAACAAATGTGATTAAAAGTTTACAATAGCGACACACACAACATACATCACTAAACCTAGCATCCTTCGCTAGCTGCATAAGTCAATCCATAACAGCCGGATTAACAATAGCAGTAGCAGCGCACTATAATCACAATACGTAATAATTTCATACATCGGTCATCTATAGGTATATTATTGATTTCAGGCCACCGAATATCAGTGGCAGCTATGGTTGTACGACTCCACTAGAGCATTTTTGAGTGATTGTCTTGTTGGTAACGATCCAAGCTGGAGTTTATTTGCAAAAGCATTCCAGACCCTGGGGGCATCTGCAGCAAAAGCCCTCTCTCCAGTATTTGTACGGCAATTAGGAATGGGAAGCTGGTAAATGAGCGAAGATATTAGCTCATATTTGTTTTCCGAAACAATAAGGAGATCCATGAGGTAATCTGCGGATTTTTTTGTAAGTACATCGTAAATAAATAATATCTGATGCATAAGACGCCGATCATTAAGAGATGTAAAGTTTGACCCAATGTAGAGATCGCAGTGGTGGGTCCTATATGGGCAGTTCAATGCAAATCTTAAGGCCGAATTATATATTGAGTCAAGCTTCTTCAGAACAGTACTGGGTGCTGATTTATAAACGATGTCACAGTAATCAAGTAGGGGCATTATGGTAGCTTTTATCAATTCCAAACAGTGTATGTGTCGATACAGAAAACCTGTTTTTTTAAAAATCCTTTAAATTAAGTTCGCATGCTTGCTTGCTTGCGTGCTTGCTTACGACCGTGCAAATCTTTCGGTCGTTTATTAACCCACTTCCCGTGATCCAATCGAGCTGACATTTTCCACACAGACTCGTTGTGCCAGACAATTAATGTTCGTGAAAAAAAATTCCCAAAATTTTACACTTTTTAGGCAAAAAAAATGATTTTACATATATTTAAATAGAACTCATTCTTTGCTTTGGCTGAACGTCACAGTATAAGAGCCCAGAGCGTAACCCCTCCCCAGGCCGTGGCGGAGTAGCGCAGTTGGTAGCGCCCTCGCTTCCCATGCCAAAGGTCGCGGGATCGATCCCCGCGTCCTCCACAGGCGAATATATTTTTAAATAATTTATATTAAGTTCGCTGCCACGCATATAAAGGATTTATATTGAAAAACTTTGTTTTTACGGGTTATACTTGTAATTTTTTTATTTTTAACAATATATCAATGTGTTCTTGAAAATTCAGTTTTGAATCAAGGATGACCCCAAGATACTTATAGATTTTGACTTGCGCTATTTGATCATTATCTTTTGAATGTAATTGGGGAAAAATCACGCCCTGCTTGAGTCCTGGTGAGAAGCATAGTACCTTGGTTTTGGCGGTATTCAGAACTAGTTTAATAGCAACCAGGTGTTGTCATATTTTGTTGAAATCACAATGGAGCCTAGTAATCACGTCATCAGGAGATAAGGGAGGGGCTGCTGGGGGCTCTGGGACCCTGGGTGGGCCAGACGCTTAAGCCTCTTGGGACCAGGCGTTGGGTTCTCAGGCGGGTCCAGACGCTTAAGCCTCTTGGCACCAGGCGTTGGGTTCTCAGGCGCTTAAGCCTCTTGGCGCCGCCAACGGGGGGGGGGGGGGGGGGGGGCTGTGTGTGCTCTGTGGGATGTCTGGTGGCACACATGGCCCCACCCATCGTTGGACCAGGCATAAAAGGAGAGCTCCCTGGACGATCGGGGCCCAGTTGTAACTCAAGACCCAAGACCCACGACCAGCCATCTGAAGACCCTGGGGTGCTGTGAGAGCCAGTGGTGGGACTCTGGCACTCCCGACTCTACCACCTTGTGAGGGCGAGTTCCAGAGCGTAGCCAGAGTAGAGTATCTAGGCTGTGTACCTAGGCTGTGTACCTAGGCTGTAACAGAGTATCAGGACTGTTGGAGAGTTGGACTGTTGGAGTGTTGTATTGTAATAAAGAAGTTACCTCTACAAGTGTCTCCGGAACCCGTTACATTTGGCGTCAGAAGTGGCAATGGAGACAAGAGGTGAGCCACGTACCTTCAGTTCTGACGGCGATGTTGAAGAGCAAGCGGCGATGGGGCAGCCAACTCGGGCCGACAACGACGCCGCACCGCCGGCTGAGCAGTCGTCCACCACACCTGCCGATCCTCCTCCAGCGTCGGGAGCAGCAATGGAGGAAACGCTGCTTCGCCTCACCGAGCTGCTCCACGCCACCGTCTCCATCCTGGACGACATGCGTCGCTCACAGGCGGAGACAGGAGGGAGAGAGGCGGCGCAGCGGCCGCGCCATCCCGCCGGCTCCCACACAAAGATGGCAGCCGTTCCCGCCGCAAATACATCCGGATGTGTCGTAACTTCTGCCGGGGGAGCAATGACCGCTGGGAGCGACGTCACTTCCGGGCCCAGCGTGGGCCAACTAAACGACGCCGCGTCATCAGCGCTGCGTCCCTCACCGCTGGGTGACAGCTGTCTGCAACCTAGCATACCGCGTCATCAGCGCTGCGACCGGACAGTGAGGGCGCCATTCTTACTGTAACCGGCGCCGGGGCAGGCATATGGACCGACACGCTGGTCGCCGCCTTTGCTGCTCTGATCAAAGGTTGGAGGTCGGGAGACCAGGCCCCTGACATTTCGTACATTTACGCGCTCCGTATTAATGATTTTTTTGTTGACATTTTCTTCATTGTCGTCGGGGAATCGTGACTGTTGTTGGGTAAACTGTGTGGAACTTCGCTCCTGAGTGTTGTCAATGTGTGTGCAAAACTTTGCTTGTGATTGTTAACAATGTATGGTTTGTATTGAGCTTTGTTCGTGATTGTTAATGTATAGCTTGTGCTGTCATTGTTAACGATGTATAGACTGTATGGGGCAATTATCTTGAGATGATGACATGCTGCCAAGGATTTGGAATTGTCCGGCTGGCTGTCAAATATCTTGGGGTGCAGATCCTGACCAGGATGGGCCAGCGGGTGTTGCGTGTCTAACACGAGAGTTGTGGTCCCGTCATGCTATGGCTGACGGCTTGACCTGACAGCCCGGAGATAAAGACACTCCGTGGCATGTCTAGCCTAGTGGGCTGTGCGCTCACATGGCTCGGAGAGTGTGGTCCCGTCATGGAGTAGCTGATGGCTTGACCTGATGGCCCGGAGGTTGAGACCCTCCGTGGTGCATCTGGAGCAGTAGGCTCGCCCTGACGGCCCAGAGATTGAAATACTCCGAGGCGCGTTGAAACAGTGGGCTGGAGATTCGTGGTGTTCAGGTGTAGTTGTCCCATTACGTTGGGACTGCATCCCTCAGTTGTTAGGTGCATGTTGTGCAGGGAGTGAACGATGGGTCGTCTCAGCTCGGTCGGTACAGCTATATGCTGCGATGCGAGTCTTGGAGAGAGATTGGGTCTCAGCTCGGTCGGTACAGCTATATGCTGCGATGCGAGTCTTGGAGAGAGATTGGGTCTCAGCTCGGTCGGTACAGCTATATGCTGCGATGCGAGTCTTGGAGAGAGACTGGGTCGTCTCAGCTCGGTCGGTACAGCTATATGCTGCGATGCGAGTCTTGGAGAGAGACTGGGTTGAAGCCCCCCGATATGGCCGACGTGCGCGGTTTTAGGATGGAGACGCCACGTTGGAAAGGCGGGGGGTGCTAACGGTTGACATGTAATGTCGGTGGTGGTCCTCATTGAGGGCTGCTGGGACGCAAGCACGGGATGCCTTTTGGAGATGCGGTTCGCGCGTGCGGCCACCATTTCTGGGCAGGAACAGGCAGATTTATTTTGTTTGTGTCATGTAAATTTTATATATATATTTTAAAATGTAGATACTGGAGCAGCCCTGAAGTGCGACTTCTTTGCCCAGTACATGGGTCGGCCCTGAAGTACGACTTCTCGACCCGGGACGTAGACAGACGTCCGGATTAGTGTGTGTAGAGGGATGCTTGACATGTTGGTCTTCGCCTTCTCACCACCTGACGGATGGGAGGCTGGCAGGGTGGTGTGGAACCCTGCCATCCATGCGGTGGTTGTGCATCCAACGTGTCGGAATCTGTATATTTATTGTTATTAATTTTCCGTTTTCTATGCGGATCCCGAGGAGGGCTAGGTGTGCCGCGGGTCGTTTGTTCACGTGTCATTGCTTCACCTTTTTGTTGATTGATGCTTGTATATAGTGTACAGTTGTACAGGTTGGTTATGGTATTTATGGTTGCTTTCTTGTTCTCTTTTCTTTTCCTGTTGAGGCTCGCGTATTTTTTTTCTCTCTCTCCCTTTCGTTAATTTAAACTTTCTAATTATTGACAGCTGGGACGGCTGGAGGCTACATAGAGGGGGGTAATGTAGTGACATAAGAAGGGAGGGGCTGCTGGGGGCTCTGGCACCCTGGGTGGGCCAGACGCTTAAGCCTCTTGGCACCAGGCGTTGGGTTCTCAGGTGGGTCCAGACGCTTAAGCCTCTTGGCACCAGGCGTTGGGTTCTCAGGCGCTTAAGCCTCTTGGCGCCGCCAACGGGGGTGGGGGGGGGGGGGCTGTGTGTGCTCTGTGGGATGTCTGGTGGCGCACACGGCCCCACCCCTCGTTGGACCAGGCATAAAAGGAGAGCTCCCTGGACGATCGGGGCCCAGTTGTAACTCAAGACCCAAGACCCACGACCAGCCATCTGAAGACCCTGGGATGCTGTGAGAGCCAGTGGTGGGACTCTGGAACTCCCGACTCTACGACCTTGTGAGGGCGAGTTCCAGAGCGTAGCCAGAGTAGAGTATCTAGGCTGTGTACCTAGGCTGTGTACCTAGGCTGTAACAGAGTATCAGGACTGTTGGAGAGTTGGACTGTTGGAGAGTTGGACTGTTGGAGTGTTGTATTGTAATAAAGAAGTTACCTCTACAAGTGTCTCCGGAACCCGTTACATATGGCAATTAGGAATGCGAAGCTGGTAAATGAGCGAAGATATTAGCTCATATTTGTTTTCCGAAACAATAAGGAGATCCATGAGGTAATCTGCGGATTTGTTTGTAAGTACATCGTTAATAAATAATATCTTATGCATAAGACGCCGATCATTAAGAGATGTTAAGTTTGACCCAATGTAGAGATCGCAGTGGTGGGTCCTATATGGGCAGTTCAATGCAAATCTTAAGGCCGAATTATATATTGAGTCAAGCTTCTTCAGAACAGTACTGGGTGCTGATTTATAAACGATGTCACAGTAATCAAGTAGGGGCATTATAGTAGCTTTTATCAATTCCAAACAGTGTATGTGTCGATACAGAAAACCTACTAAAATTTTTTTATTTTTAACAATATATCAATGTGTTCTTGAAAATTCAGTTTTGATTCAAGGATGACCCCAAGATACTTATAGATTTTGACTTGCGCTATTTGATCATTATCTTTTGAATGTAATTGGGGAAAAATCACGTCCTGCTTTAGTCCTGGTGAGAAGCATAGTACCTTGGTTTTGGCGGTATTCAGAACTAGTTTAATAGCAACCAGGTGTTGTCGTATTTTGTTGAAATCACAATGGAGCCTAGTAATCACGTCATCAGGAGATCGGCAAGCAGTAATTAGTATCGTGTCATCTGCATAAGATTTACCATGGAATGATCCAGGTCAGTGCCTAATTCATTAACATAAAAAGAGAACAAGAGGGGGCCGATGATTGAACCTTGTGGAACCCCTTTTGTTATAGTAACACTGTTTGACCTCCAACCATCTGTGAAGACAGTTTGGGTGCGAGAAGAGAGGTAATTTGTGTTACCATTTTACTGAGTATTCGGAGAAACGAAGTAAACCTAGTTTACTTAACAAGATGTTGTGGTCTACTGTATCAAAAGCTTTTGATGTGTCAAGAAAAAGACTGGCGCAGTACTGCTTTTTATCAAGACTACTGTAAATGTGATTGAGAGAGTCTAATGCAGCGGATGCGGTGCTGTATTTTTTTCGGAAACCTGATTGTTTTCTTTTCAATATATTGTTTTCCGACAAGAAACTGCTAATTTGATAGTTTAGTAATTAAAAAAAAAAGTCATTAACGGAGACAAAATGGAGATCAGTCGGTAGTTATTTGAATCATCTTTCGGGCCTCCTTTGTGAAGTGGACGAACATAGGAGTGTTTCCATTCCATAGGAACTGATGCTTCTTTGATGGATAGGTTGTAAATATGGGTTATCGGTTTGTATATTAGGTGACCAACACTTAACAAGGCAAAAACTTGAATGCTGTCTGCTCCGGTAGCGGAGGATCCTTTGATGTTGGACAGTTGTTTTAGAACATTATTTTCGTGTATATGCTGGAAATAATTTTTTTTTAGTGTTTGGTCGGTGGTTTTCGAAATTACATGAGCTGGGGTTACTCCCAAAACATTTTCAAACGGTCACCAGCTTCGGAAAAATGAAGGTAAAAATTGTCGACTATTTTTTGGGGATCTGAAAAATACTCCCCATTTCGGTTTAACGCAACAGGTCGATTATCTGTTTTGGATGTCTTTTCAATTCATTTGATTGTTTTCCAGAAGATCCTGGCATTGCCATGTGATTCTAGAAGAGTAGAAGAAAAATAAGCATTTATTGCATGTCATATTTTTTTTGACGCATCTATTTCTTAAAATCCTGTATTCTAGCCAGTCATTTACCATGTTACTTTCATGAGCAGATGCCCAAGCCTTGTCCCTAGTTTTCATTAGCTTAATAATTACAGGATCAAGCCATGGTAGACGGTTGCCTTTAATTTAAAATTTAACCAACAGAGCATGTTTGTAAAAAATTTGGAGACATGTTGATCTGAAGGTCTCCCAAGCCGTAGTCAGGTTTTGGATATCACAAACCTTGTCAATATCCAAGTGAATTACATCATTTGTAAATGCCGGTATGCTGAAATGTCTCATGGAGTGCTTCATAACCAATTTGGCGGGGACTTTGGGTTTGGCCGATGATCTCACCCCAAATATGAAAGAATGATCGCTCAGGTGATTACCCAGAACACCAGTCAGTGTGAAATTGTGAGGCATTTGTCAATAGGATGTCAAGCAGTGAGGATTGTCCCGGATTTTTAAAATTTTGTTTTGTTGGGACATTTATTTATTGAAATAGGTTAAATTAATCATTAAAATTTGTGGCCACAGTCGGTGGGCTCATCCAATTCCAATTCAGATCGCCCACTATAACTATTTCACCTTTAGAAAGGCCCCCAAAAAGCTCTCTCAGTGCGGATGCAGCTTCAACATCTTTACCACTAGGCCAGGGGTCGGCAACCAAAATAACAAGAAGAGCCATTTCTTTCCAATTCGGTACAAAATTCAGTATTTCAAGAGCCGCAATGCATATGAGTACATACTGTACATATCGTCAAGAAGCAGCCCGTAAAGAGCCGCATGCGGCTCCGGAGCCGTAGGTTGCCGACCCCTGCACTAGGCGGTCTATAACAACACACTACTAATATCTGTTCATTATTCGGGAGAGTGATTTTGATAGCCAGACCTTCAAAGCAACATTTTTTAACAAGGAGTGAGCTCATGAACATGCAATAGTATTACGTACATAGATCGCAATTCCACCCCCTTTAGACCCTCGGTCTTGCCAAAAATAGTTGTAGTTATCAATCGTCATCTACAAGTCATTCATGGCAGGAGTGAGAAACGTTTTTGTAAGTCAAAAAATGTCTGGGTCCAAATTTGCCACTTCTGGTTTTAGTTGACTTAATTTAATAACGAGCCCTCTGATGTTGACATGGAGAATTCCAACACCTTTTCTGCTAGAAAAATCTACAGAATTTAACGAGTTCTTTCCAGTTGGGCCTGGATGAAGCTCAATACCTCCCAGAAATAAGAAACTTAGAATTAACAGTTTGCACAGATATTTTCTGTGGTGTAATTCTGTGTTCGCATATTATAGTGTTTTTAAATATTAAAGTTGATTAATACGGAAGAGTCTGAGTGGTTCCTTCCTAAGTTCATGCATAATGATAGAACTGTATTCTGCGCAAGATCTGAATCCTGAGACCGGACGTATTTACACTAAAATCATAATCAGCAAATGTTAAGGTGAAAAGAATCAGTGAATGTTTAAGCGAGAATCAGTAAATGTTTAAGCGAGAATCATTGTATTATCACGTTTGGTAATACACCCCTAGACCACGAAGCCAAGCATCACACACACACAATACATCCCCCTAGCTAACGAAAGAGACAACAATAATACACATAACTACACACACACTGATCATAATACAAACCCACGCACATTAATAATAATACACATACACTCACACATTGATAATACATATTATACACATGATTCATCACGTTACCCTGACACTCAATTAACATCAATTAACATTTATGGCACACACATTTAATTATTTTAGCCTAATTTACGTAATTTCGTATTTTTTCATGTTTTTTTATTAGATACTTTTTCACAACACTACATTCAACAGTCCACTAGTCATTTAATTAAATTAGATTTTTTGACATTTTTATTTTGCACCAATCCAAACTATACACCATGAGATGAGAAATATATAGAGATCACTTGCAGTATGACAAATTAACAAAACACATCAAAGGCATTAATCATTTAAAAAGACATTCTCTTTATAATGCTGTATGACCCTCAATCAACTCTCTTCCCACAATACACCATGATATGATCCAATCCTGACTCAATCGATATTGTAAGAAATTGCACATACTACCTGACCTTGACCGATATATTGAAACTTAAATGACATTTATTTCAAGAGATGCAATACACTGGATATGTAGGGACTGTACATGTGAAGCAAACAAGCCATTTAAAGGTGGTCCAATGGTTTGGTGAGCTTGCAGCTCCAACTGTTGCTTGGGAACACATCATTTGCGAATTTAGTGGCTTGTTCAAATTTAGCATTTATAGTCAATCGAATGGTGTTGTATATGCAATATTCTTTTTACCAGTGTCTATACAAAAATAGAAGATTTTAACTTGGTATGGAAAGGATAGTGTTATGGTGGACGTTCAATTTAAAAGATGTATGTTCAATATTGGATGCAAATTTTTCATGTTGGTATTGCCAAAAAAATTCAAAATAACGAACTGTTCAACATCTGATCTAAGTGCCAAATTCTGTTATCATTAACACTGGTAACATGTCTAGTATGGCCAAACAAACTCAGTTAATAGAACCACCCATTCTATGCTCACATGTTCGGTCTCACATTGCAACAAGGATTACCAGTAACAAGAAAATGTAATTCTAGGGTTAGTGGTAGCATTGATGTAAAGAGCGTGAAGCTTTAAGCCTGTGGCTTCTTGAATGCGGCAATTGTGGCATTGACTCCACTGTTGATGCTCTGCTCTCCCTCCGCGAGCTTCGGGGCTTCACGGTACACGCTCATAACCTGTGGGAGAAACGGAAAATGGGTGGTGTTTGAAAGTCAGTACCTACAGATAACGAACATGATGGCAATCATATGTTGGACGAAACTAGCCATACTGATTACTCATGCCACCTTTGCTTTATGATCGATTAAAAGGTCATCACACTGTGCCATCGCTTCTATTTGCATTCAACACCTGATTCATCTTGTGGTTTTAATGTTTCCCTTTAGTTTTTGACCACTAGATTCCACTATCAATGCTTGTCTTGGTAACATGTCCATTTCAATCCTCCACATATGCCCCATCCGTATAACGTTTTTCTGATAAATTAAAAGGTTGTAGGTGACACCTACATTGATATTTACAACATCAAAATTGACAATAATATTCATATTCATGAGACCAATAACAATAACGACATTGACAGTGACGTGGTATTAACAATGATTTTGACTACCATTTGCATGATAATAGCAATGACATCGCTACATTAATAGCATCAATATTGACATTGACAGTAAGATCATGGTTATAACATTGACATCATCAGCACTCACAGCGCTGATCCAGCTCGTGTAGGCTGACACACGGGTGAACACGGTGGGCTTGCGGATCGTGTTGCAGCCCAGAGATGATATGTAGCTGGTGATTCCCTGCACCACCCAGGCATTGTCCCACCGCTGGCAGTTCAGTGGGCCACCTCCATCACCCTGCGATGCATACAAGAGGATAGACATGCATCTCCGTTAAGTGGGTAAAGCAGCAACGGGATATGGTGGTGGGTGCTGGCAAGGTTCAGTACAGGAGATTGGAGCTCTTGTATCGGTGTCTGGATGATCAAACTTTGCAAGTGTGCTTTCGGACCGTGTTGCTAAATAACGGAGATATATCGCACAACCCCAAAGCCTGATCCCTCCCATTACCCAAAACGCCTTTGTGTCTTGCCCCATACGACTCTAGCAGCTAGACACACGTAGCAGTGTCTGGCTACCAAATATGACAAGTCAACATTTGTATTGTTTTTTTTGTTATTCCTTGAGTTAATACAGTGATGCATTAACTTTTTCAGTGTTTTGATTTTAGTAAATTCTTAGTGTCTGTGGATTTAATTTAGTCATTGTCTTATTAGAGTCTATTGAAACAGTCACACTATTTGTCGACTCGAGTTATTAATTATTGGGGTGAATGTGCGCCTCTTTCGCTCCCCCAACATTAACAGGTGAGCCAGTCAGTGATATTAGTGGTCAAAGTCATCAACATGCTTGGTGATTGTTGTCCACTCACTGTTGACTAAATTAAGATTTAAAGGAAACATTTTGCTGACAAATATTCTCATCAGTAATTTTCGTTAAGGAATTGACGCGGGTTGGCTCGCGTTGCGCTCCATACGCACATAGCACGCAGAGCGGGTGCTGCCCCCCGCGCAGATCACGCTGCTCCTCAGGCTGCTCCCCCACCAGCTGGGCTGGCTGCACGTCGCGTAGTCCACCACGGGCAGGCTGGCCTGCTGCAGCGCGCTGGGGAAGGGGCCGCTGGCTGCTCACACGCACAGACGATGTGGAGATGGAGAGCGTTGGTGAAAACATCTGAGTTAGGTGGCGTTATCAGGCGCTCCCCAAGCGAACCGTCGCTGTCTTTATGCTCAGAAGGGAAAGGCCACATAGCAACACCGCCACCCTACTGGCAGGCTATTTCCCACTCTTGACTTTGCAGAGTTGTGTTCCTTTTTTCAACTCAAAAAATATTAAGGGCTGAGTCAACCCTAGAATGTGACTTGTGACAGTTGCTCAGCCATTTTCATCTCGTTAATCTGCAGGTGAAATTGTCACGTTGCGCTGAATGGACACTGAGTGAACGGTACTCACTGTCGAGGGATCCCCAGCCCGTGGCGTAGCACGGGTAGTTGTTGGACAGTATCTGGTTGGCGCTGGGCAAGCAGGCTAGGCGCACCTTGCTGGAGAGAGCCACGGGCGACGCAATCTTGAACATGGCGATGTCGTACCTGTGGGGGATTGAGACAGGGGCAGCCGAGATGCGAAACTCAACACCGAACATAACACCAAGCAATGGGGGTTCAGCGCGTACGAGTACAAATCAAGACAACAAATCGCCTTGTCATTATCACTGCCTTCTATCATAAAATTTCCGGTTTAAAAATGACCATTCCCTGAAATATCTATTATAAAAGCCATGCGTTCCATGTGTCCGCTTGTTTATCTGTCATCTAAATAATGATTAGAGCCTCTCAGAAGGAGGTTGCATCAAAGAGATAGAGAAAGTGAACCCCCCCAGATGTGGGGGTAAAAAGTTGATCCAACAAGTTTACAACAATTGCCGACAACTACCAAATTACTTTCACTCCGCCCCCCCCCCAAAAAATACCCATTTCTTTTGGAGGCATATACGCCTATACACCCCACATTCAATAGTCTACATTTCATTTGAAGTCAGGAGTTAGAAAAAGGCGGCCATAGGTCGTAAAAATTCTAGTTATATTAAGATTAGATTTTTTGGCACTTCAAGGCAGTGTCAATGAGGAGCTTTGCGAGTTAAAAATATTTAATCTGTCTCTTGTCCGTCTGAATTTATCATTTGCATGACTGTTTGAATGTATGTGTATCTGGCACAAGCGTCGTGGTGACGTCACCGCCACTTAGTAGCGAATGGCGGTTGTTGTTGTATCTGTCTATTGCAACTCTGAATATCATGGTGTAACGTAGCCCATGTGCGTTCTCACCCATTCGCCGGGATGCTGGGATTCCAGTAGCTATGCCAGACGGCCAGGCTTAATGGAGGGGTGACCTCCCCGAACTCGGTTGTGGACACACTGTGCTTTCCCAGCACCACCCTGTAGCTGTAGCCACTCCTGCACGTTGTGGTGGATGTGGGGAGATAACAGAGCGACGGACGGTCTTAATCACTTACACCTTACTAAACATAAATAGTGCGAGTTACAGCATGATATTTTCACTTTAACACCTTGTGATCTTTACACGTGTAAAGATTCTTTATAGAGGCTGTCTCCAAAGATCCACTGCTCCACCTATGGTGGTCGCAATGTGGTACAGGAAAATACTGTACAGCAACTGGGCCCTGGTGCAGCTGCACCGCCTGCACACACAATAGCGACGCCACTGGTGCCGTGACTCACGTGAAACAGCTGGCAGAGGTGAGCACCCATTGACTATCAATGAGGGTTCCTCCGCAGTAGTTGACCCATCTTCCTCCAGAGTACCTCTGCACGAGCGCCTGTAATGCACACACAGCGAAGTGGTGGTGGTTACTGTCATTTGTCCAGGACTCAGTCCAATGTATATGTCAAATAATACAGTTCGAACTTAGAACTTTTGTCAATCCACTGCCTCACAATGCTAGTTACAGCTGGCTGTGAAGTGGTGTAATCTGGTACTGTTTCGGAATTCGCTCGCCACTGATGTTAGCAGTCGCAGGGAATGTAACCCAGGTACCCTCGTTCATAGTGCTTCCACTTTCCCATTATAGTCAATGATTCAACGTCATTACGAAGAATGGAAGATCTGAACATTTCATGGTGCACACATGCAGCCCTTTTGTCAATCCACTGCTGGATGAGGGCCTCTACGTGGCATGTGCAACAATGGATGCTGCTGCACTGAGATCGACTGACAATGAATCGTGTGGCTGTGATGGCTGTTATTCAGCCTCTGCCGTTACCTGCCAAGGCCAGGAGTTGGCGCGAGCCTCGACGCCGTTCACCACGCGAATCTGGGGATATGCTGCGATCCCACAGCTCTGAGCAGACACCTCAGCTGTAAGGAACAATAGAATACACGCACAATACTATACACAAAAGCTAACACGCACAATACTATACACAATAGCACTAACGCAAACAATAGCACAAACAATGCATGATGTCCGATGTTTCACTCCACGTTACAGGAGCTTCTTTTACATATATTGTTTTATTTAAAACCCGAAACCACAACCATGACAGAGGGCATATCACCGTACATGTAGGGTTGGAATATCCAGGAGTTGTGCCCTCTGGGTAATTTTTTTCTCCTCAACCAGGGGTTATTGAGGGTATATCGGCATCCGTTTATAACCCATGTGGTCTAGCCAAAATAACGAGTGACGTGTAAAGGAGAGAACTTGAAGCCCTGATCCGCCCATTCCCCTCCTTAGGTACTACTCTCATTCAGAGTATATTCACAATAAGACGAGGCCTGTCCCTCCACTCCTCACCATTTCTCTTGGATCCCCTGTTCGGATTCATCATCGTATTGCCCTCAGGTGATCCGTGTTATATAGGGTTATTAAGTAAAGGTGCTCCATTGCGGCCTTAGTTTATAATAATCGATTCCAATGTCTCCAGGAAGGGGGTTAGAAGTGCTTCCAATTAGCAAATATAGTTTTCCACGCTGTGGTATTAAAGGCTTGGGGTCGCTTTTTCTGGTTTTTGGACATCCCCACAGGGTTCAGGCCCCATCGGAAAGAATCCACAGAGGGCCCAACATTCGTGCCATAGATAATATTTAAGGATTTGGCAATTAATGGAAGAATTTTACGATATCCGGGTACAGCCAAAAGGCGTTTAGGTATGTCTGGTGCCAGGAGCTACTTCTAGAACTGAGTCCAGTTCCTGAAGAAGATTTAACGGTTGCTCCACTAAATCAAATGTGTGCATTGCAATCACTCAGCAGCTCAACGTGTCAGCACGAGGAGTACTCACCTCCAACCAGCAGAGCAGCGCAGACGAGAAAGGCGAGCATGGTTAATCGATGACTTGGAGCTTCTCGATCACGAGTGAATCCTCTCCACTGCCGTGTCTCGCTGTTGAGATCTCTTTGCTTTTATACAGAATCTACTGCCCACATGAGACCTCCAAGGGCGAGCACAATAGGGAAGTCCAACTGGCCGATACATCCGTATGCAAATGTGAACTTGATTCTTTCCAAATAATGACGTTTCAGCATCTTTATTATCACGTGGGTGGTAGCAGGTGGGAAGCGGTGGGCTATTCACGTTTTATTTTTCGAGGGCTTTCAACGCTGTGTATTGGATACCTTGTAGACATATGGCCAAAGTTGCGTCGTTATGCAAACACATTACATCCTGGTTTGTGTTTGCCTCAGCATTTTATTTCCAACTGTTTGATAAAATTAATAAAGTCTGTACTTCTTTGTTGGAATGTAATGGTGGTAGTTTTACAGGGATACCGTCCCCCACCATAAGTATGGGGAATCGTCACCACTGGCTTCTGGCCACCAGCGAAGTGAACACTGCCCAACACTGCTTGAACAGGGAGACACTTACCTTTCTTTCAATTTGAAATGTAATTTTATTCACCTTATTTGAAGGACATTTTTAGTTCTTATATATATTTTTCCCATTAAAACTGATACAAAATGTAGATGTAATGATAAAGTATTTTCAAAGATAACAAAGAATATGCATTTATTATACTAAATATTGTCTCTGGGGTATACCTGGACATTTTTAACCTTCGATTTAAAGCTTTCGTGACTGCAGGGATTCATCTTCTTGGTTCTTTCGGTAAAGTCACGTAGAAGGGAAGTAATAAAATAATAAAAATAAAACATAATAAAACAATTCTCACGACGTTTCGGCCACAACGCAAGCAGCCGTCCTCAGGTGAAAACCAGGTCCGTCGAGGCGACAGAGTCTGAATGAAACAGCACACGAGCTTGGAGCATATATATAAGCTGGGCGCATTGACAAAGGAATTTGCATATCAAAAGGAATTTAGCATATTTATGGGAAATGCAGGAATGTGATTAGTACTGCATATGCATGTGCATTATGCAGGATTAACAGCATCAAAGGGAGCTGCAGTTACTGCTGCTGCTGCAGTTGCTGCTGCTGCAGTTTCTGCTGCTGCTGCAGTTGCTGCTGCTGCTGCAGTTGCTGCTGCTGCTGTTACTGCTGCTGCTGCACTTGCTGCTGCTGCTGCAGTTGCTGCCTTATCCATTTTAATATAACACTATGTATTATTCTACCCACCCTAATGTGTATCACACTGCTATATGTTTACTATACAATTACGACACCATACATTACTCTGCACACTGCACCATGCCAGTGAGTGGAACGCGGTCTGAAAGTCACCGTAAACGTGAACACAATCAGTTAAGATCCGAAATGGTTTATTACGTCCTTCCAATGATTGCTAAGCCAGAATCCATCTTCTCGGTTGAAATTGTCTCTGTGTTTGTATATGTGGATCGCCTCATGAACGAATCTCTCATGATAGCCAGATGGCTTGCAGAGAACCTCTGTCTTGGAGAAGTCAATATCATGTGAGCCCACTGAGTTGTAACAGTGATCTGCCACGGCTGAGGTGTTTGTCCTACCGTGTTTCAGGTCTGCCTTATGTTCACGGATGCGGTCCGAGACATGTCGTTTGGTTTCTCCAATGTAACTGCTACCACAGAGGAAACTTAGTTTGTAGACGCCAGGGTACTGTATGTCTGGAACCACATCTTTTACAGACGGGACCAGATCACGGATTTTATGTACTGTGTTGAATCGGACCTGGATCTTGTGTTTAATCAGGATTTTGGAGATCTTTTTTGTGACCCCAGCAATGTAGGGTAAGGTGATGGTCTTGAAAGGCTCCTCAACAGGATCCTTCTTGATGGTTGGAGTGATGGCTTTGCGGATTGTGTAGTCGGAGTAACCATTAGCCTTAAGAGCTTGGCGTACGTGTTTGAGTTCACTGGAAATGTGTTCATGGTCGGAGATGCATTGGGCTCTATGATATAGAGTCTTGATGAGGGAATTCTTCTGGGATGGATGGTGGTGGGAATCCGGTTTTAGATAAGCATCCGTGTGGGTGGCTTTCCTGTAGACAGAGTGGCTCATTGAACCATCAGGTCTCCTTTTGATTAGGACATCCAAAAAGGGTAGCTTGCCATCATTTTCGACTTCCATGGTGAATCTGATGAGAGATTCGTTCATGAGGCGATCCACATATACAAACACAGAGACAATTTCAACCGAGAAGATGGATTCTGGCTTAGCAATCATTGGAAGGACGTAATAAACCATTTCGGATCTTAACTGATTGTGTTCACGTTTACGGTGACTTTCAGACCGCGTTCCACTCACTGGCATGGTGCAGTGTGCAGAGTAATGTATGGTGTCGTAATTGTACAGTAAACATATAGCAGTATGATACACATTAGGGTGGGTAGAATAATACATAGTGTTATATTAAAATGGATAAGGCAGCAACTGCAGCAGCAGCAGCAAGTGCAGCAGCAGCAGTAACAGCAGCAGCAGCAACTGCAGCAGCAGCAGCAGCAGCAACTGCAGCAGCAGCAGAAACTGCAGCAGCAGCAACTGCAGCAGCAGCAGTAACTGCAGCTCCCTTTGATGCTGTTAATCCTGCATAATGCACATGCATATGCAGTACTAATCACATTCCTGCATTTCCCATAAATATGCTAAATTCCTTTTGATATGAAAATTCCTTTGTCAATGCGCCCAGCTTATATATATGCTCCAAGCTCGTGTGCTGTTTCATTCAGACTCTGTCGCCTCGACGGACCTGGTTTTCACCTGAGGACGGCTGCTTGCGTTGTGGCCGAAACGTCGTGAGAATTGTTTTATTATGTTTTATTTTTATTATTTTATTACTTCCTTCTACGTGACTTTACCGAAAGAACCAAGAAGATTTGTAACCTTTTTGTTTGCCTTTTAAGCTTGGCGTTCTAGAGTGAAATGTTTGTGGAGCAGTAGATATTTGAGAATCTTCTACATGTGATATGATACAAAGTGGCCAGGAGTCCATTAGTACAGAGCATCGAGTGTTTTCCAACATGCATATGTGCTGGTTTACTTCTGGTCTCGGGTTTCCTTCCAACGCACAAAGTACTCATGAAAGGATTTCGTGAAACATCGCAATCGAGCGTTTTCCACTTTTTCGCTGAAAAAAAGTCGCTGCCGTGGATGTTGCCCTACAGATTCCAAAGAAGTTGAAATCAACTGTTTGCACCGCACACAGCCGTGACCCCGTGACCGCATGTGGCATACCGGCATTGGGATTCCCCAAGTGGACTGGCGCACAAACAAGCCACATGCTCTCCACCGCTTTATTCCCCACACTGCACGAGTCTGCCAGGAGTTTTGTCCTACATTTTGCACAAATTCCCAAGCTATATAAGGCAGTCCCCAGGTTACGGAAGGGTTAGGTTCCCGAGAACGATCCGTAACCAGAATTTTCAGTATGTCAGAATTTGAACAATTTTACTCCCAAATGAAGATAAAATCCCATAGTTGGAAATAGTTGTGCCTCCCCTACCCGATTATTAGATTCGTTTTCTCTCAATACTGCACTCGGGTGTGAAAATTGTTTAAGTATTTTTCATGGTACTGTGATAGGTGCATGTATATATATGCATAAGACTAGAAATTTGCTATTAAATTCAGTATATATTATTAATGACGGCGGGGGGGGGGGGGTGCGCGCAGGTGGAGTGACGTCACGCGCGTTACACACATTTCTGGGCTATCTATATATATATAAAAGGGAAATTTGTGAATATATGTGTCTTTTCGAAATGTTTAGCATACTTCCCAACATGCAACAAACTTGAAATTTGGCATGTGGGTAGCTTCCAGACTGTACACAATGGAAAAAGTATAAAAAAAATACTTTTGTATTTGGGGGGGGGGGGGGGGCGCAATAATGGATACATTTTTCACGGCAAGTGAGCGGTGACGTCACATCTGTGATGTCACCCGCATGCGGCAGCGTTACGCAGGCAGTGTGCCTGCTGACGTCACGCACCCCCCCCAAACCCTCCACGTAGGCCGTAGGCCGTGTATCCCGCACAAATGCGCGGCAAAGCTGTCTCCATTTTCTAAGTCAACTCGACTATATTCAGCTCGCTCTTAAATATAAAGCAGAAGATATATCTGTTTGTTTGAAGCAGCACAAACTCTCGAACGCTAAACTCAAGACATTTGAACAATATATCCTGATATTATTAACACATCAAACCTCCTGACTTCTTTGGAAGATACTGTTCTTCGATGATTGTGTGGGCATTGCCTCTAATTTCAAAGAGTTTGATCAATTTTGTAGAGGCAGTGCAGGCACGTTAAGTGCCGTGTTAAGCGAAAAACGCGTGTAGCTAAAATATTTTCAGCACAATATAACGATAAACACAATAAGATGGCCAGACACCATGAAACTGTATCATTCTGCGTCCTGCATCATACCGCTCAGCTAAAAATATTGCCACAGTAATATGGCCAGATATAAAACCTAGGGTACGTCACCACGTAACTGTATCATTTTGCTTCCTGCATCATACCGTTCAGCCGCTCAGCTAAAAAAATAGCCCATCGTCATTATAACGGGGCACGTTTCGCGTTAATATAGGTGTGGTCCATGTTGTGTGAATTGTTTCCTCATGAAAGAACCGCATTAAAGTGAAACCATAGATAGGGCTGGTTTTCAATGAATGTGTTTGTGCCCTACAAGTGTCCATGTTGGTGTTGCTGGAACAATAAAGTTTCCTTCGTCAAACGACTTGTGTGGACTGTTACACATTCATTAAATTTGCTTCCAATTTTCATCCAGAAATAAAATTCACTTGATCAATAACAGAAAACAGCATCTCCTTTCTAGCCTTTAGTCTGTCTATCCAAGACAAAACAACTCCAACACACTCATCCTGCTACCCGCTCTACAACCATTGCACCCTGCCAATACCAAGAGGGTAATACCATTTTAAAAATGTTTCCACCCCCATTGCATGTGGAACAAGTTTGGAGATTTTTAATAACAAAGAGACGCGATGAAGAGGTTCTTCACTTCTCCCAAATACCAGTGAGAGGTAGATGGTGGCCTACTATCGTGGGTTTGGTGGACCGTGAAATGTGACCAGACAACTGAAATACAAAGGACAGGATGCCGCCTGTCCTAACATACTACACTTTAATCCTGGCTGACACAAAACATCTTCCTTTTCTTGTTTAAAATGTATAGAGCACCTTTCCTCATGTGGAGGGTTCGGGGTAGAAAATGGGCAATGGAGAAAAGGTGAGCTTGAAGATGTGAACGAAAGGTTTGTGTACATTGTAAGTTTATTCTAGTGGAAGGGTGCAAGTGGGACCGAAAACGAGATTGGGCACAGGGAGGAAGGACAGAAAGAGATATATAAGTTTGACGACGAGAGGGGAAATGGAAGGAAACGAGATAGGTGAGATAAGGTGGGGGTAAGGCCATCAATATATTCAAAGACGAGCATAAGTTACTTAAAATAAAAATTTCATACGTGAAACGGGTGACGCAAATACTTCAACACTTTTCAAAGAACCACCTAAGGGATCTACTAGTACAGTACACAACACGATCTGAAATATCGCATTTATTACTCCTGTGTTTAACTATCATCTCTACACTCCCATCCACCACTTATTGGCTCTTACGGGCTCATCAGACTCCACAGCCCAGATGATCTTCCCTCCACCACTGCAGAAAATGGTGCGCTGCATGCGTTTTTCTTCAGGCGAGGTCGGG
The DNA here is from genome assembly GCF_015708825.2 of Lethenteron reissneri. Taxonomy (NCBI): domain Eukaryota; kingdom Metazoa; phylum Chordata; class Hyperoartia; order Petromyzontiformes; family Petromyzontidae; genus Lethenteron; species Lethenteron reissneri. The sequence goes on along the minus strand of NC_083797.1, from coordinate 13,230,705 downwards.
CAACCACATGGCGTCAGACCGCAGCTTTTTTGCGCGCATTTCTTGCCCTACTGCAGCTCAGCGTTGTGCTCCTAGGGCGCACCGTGTTACCCCAAGGGAACCAGCAGCATGTGCTGGGGGTGAATGGAGGAGCGCCCGCCTCATGTTTCCACCCTCTTAACATTGCACTTGAGGTGACCGTGCGGTCACGCAGGCAACCATCTCCCTCGTGCTTATCGGGGATCCTCTCCCTCCTGTCACCTACTCAGCCTTGCCTCGCCCTACGGGATGGAGCCTTCACCCGAGTCGCCTCCCCCTCCTGCAACAACCGGGGGACAGGCAGAACTCGGAAGGGGGACGAGGAGTGGCTCTCATGGGCCGCGACAGGAGCTAGTTATGAAGGTATCTGCGCAGAGTGGGTTCCGTGGGTGGTCCCACAGCTAGTTTGGTCAACAATGGTTATCTGTGGAGTTTTTGAATTCACAATCTCGAACTCTGAGAGCCCCACGAGTACTCGTGTCCGGCTCTGCATTGGGTATTTATGCATTGTATACTGTTTCCAATACTCAAGGCTCGTGCACAAGGGTGACAGAACACAGCTTTAAAGTTTAAACTTAACACACATTGCTAGCGCTGGAAGAATATTTGTTATTTCCAAGGATATTTTGCATGCAGGAAGCATTTCTGTGAGATACTGGTATGTCCTGGGGTGTATTTCCGTTTCCGTATCTAATTTGAATGAGTCTACATGGCGTATCAAATGCGATTGAACACACTCGTTGCCCTGCTGTCAGGAACTGTGTGTTCCGTATGCAATGTGCTTTCATTTGAAAGACTAGCACTTGAAATGTAGTTACCGTGGTAGCCACTGAGTTGTCTTCGCTGTCTGAAAATGGTAAACCAATAGATGTTACTTGCAGGGGAAAACCAGTGTCGGTATTTGAGGAGGGTTCAGATGTAGCCGGAGCATTGTTAGTTGCACTTTGGAAGATCATAGAGAATAGTTTCAAGAAATGAATATTCAAATCAAGTCCATAATATCCAGATATTTTATTTGTTAAACCTCTATGTATTTTTATTAAAAGGACATTATGTAACCACAATTGTATGTTGCTTCAAATATGGCCATTTTGTTGTGACGATTTTAAATATGTGTCATTTGTTTCCTTTATGCAGGTGCAAGCTGATTTGGATCGGCTACATCTGCGACCGGCCTCCTATCGTTTGAAAGCTTAGTTCAAGGGAAACGGATTACACTGTTTTTGCGCGTCGCCCGTCTTGATGCGCGAACTCCAGCAAATTGCATGCCTCAGTTGGCGGTCGACGTTCGAAGTTGGCTGCGACCCTCAAACGCATGACGCCACCCTCGTGGTCGCCCCCGTGATACGTGGATCAAACAAATCATTCAAGACACCGGTGTATAGCAACAATAGCAGTTTATGCAAAAACTGTCGCAAGAGGTCACACGTTTGGCACGACGTTCCTTCGCCGACTATCTGTGCTGAATAAATGAATGAAACGCTCTCTTGCGAATGTCATGACATTGGACAAACTGTCAACTCACACAAATCTTAAGCAAATGAAAAGGACATGTGCCTCTATCTAATTCGTACTTTGTTATTTGCGCAGTCATTTTTTTTCTTGCACCTTTGAATGCAAATACCGCTCTATTGACAAATTTTGTATAACCAAGCCCCGTGTGATCCAGCCGGGCCACTCTGTGCTTACAGACCACGTGAATCACACTCTTAGGAGTTAACGTATCAACATTATTACATGGATCTAGCTTTTATGCATATCTAAAGTTTGACAAAGCACAATGGACAAAAAAGGGATCGTGTGGTTGCTTTGTTTCGATCAGAAAATATGTTCCTATTCGAGGTGTGTGTCTGTAATATGAATGTATACAAATTAGTTTTGGAACCGAAGTGTCAAAAATGCACAGAAGTTGGAAGCTTTGCTTTGTACAGCTCGAAAACCAGGGCAGTGAACCACACCTTCACTGTTGTGACTCTACCCCACAGCGTCGCCAACTCCTTTTGGAGAACGTCGCCAAAAAATCCTTAATATTTAAAATCTCCACATTACAAGAAAACGCAAAACCACAGAAACATTAAAGGAGGCTGTAAACAAAGAGTTCAACTCAGCCAATCATCATCTCCTCCAGGAGTACAACTCTGGGAATCGCCTGGTGATGCTGGATGTGATTACGATCGACAACGATGAGACGAATTGTTAAATGTTGTGCATTGCTCGTCAGAATACCTGTGTGCTGAAGCAATACACATATGCGTGTTTATTCACCCGACTTTACTTTTTTGAATTGTGTCGGGATACGGGACAAATGAGCAATTTCCAGTCGCTATTTTAGCAAACAATATACATATTAAGGTAGATTAATGTTTGAATTTAAATCCCCACCTTGTGGCTGTTTAACAATAGCCGTTTTATTGGTTCTTTCGGTAAAGTCACGTAGAAGGGAAGTAATAAAATAATCAAAATAAAACATAATAAAATAATTCTCACGACTTTTCAGCCACAACGCAAGCAGCCGTCCTCAGGTGAAGAACATGTCTGTCGATAAGACAGAGTCTGAATGACACGTCCTAGGCTTGGAGCGTCTATTTAAGCTGGGAGGGAGGAGGAAGAGCGCCTTGACAAAATAATTTGCATATGAAGAGGAATTTAGCATATTTATGGGAAATGCAGGAATGCGACTAGAGCTACTTGTGAAATGCGTAGGAGGTGGGCGGGGGGATTTCAAAGTCATATTATGCCCATGCATTATGCAGGATTAGCAGCATCAAAGGGAGGGGGTAGGGGTAGCATTAATAAAGGGAAGGAATGTTAATAGTATGTAGCTGCAGTAACTAAACAACCACGTAAAAAGCTAAAGTATAAACTACATAGTATCATCAGTATGCTAAATATACTCTGAATAAGCTGAGCTACTAACCGTAATTAATAGATTACAATTCTAGGTCGCAAAAAACTATAATATGCTTCCAGCTATACTTTTAAAACGTTTTCCTTACATCACACGGGTCTATCCCGTACTATATGCTGCCATAGACAAACCCAACATTAAATTGTATACTGTATTACTATACACTACCCTATATCTTAGAATAATACATAGTGTAATATTATACTATGTATTATTCTACCCACCCAACTGTATACCACACTGCTGTATATTCACTATACAATTACGATACTATATATTACCTTATACATTGTATTAAACATTACACTTTAATACTATTTATTATTTTTATACAATATGCTATACACTATACCATTGACCGTCACATGAAAGGTACTAAGAGGAAGCAACGAAATATGTCAATGGGAGAGTGGTGGTAGGAAGCTTGCAGCGAAGCAAAGAATCCATTTTCTGTGGAGAATACAAGATATATAGTCAATGTCAGTGAGTGGAACGCGGTCTGAAAGTCACCGTAAACGTGGACACAATCAGTTAGGATCCGAAATGGTTTATTACGTCCTTCCAATGATTGCTAAGCCGGAATGCATCTTCTCGGTTGAAATTGTCTCTGTGTTTGTATATGTGGATCGCCTCATGAACGAATCTCTCATGGTAGCCAGATGGCTTGCAGAGAACCTCTGTCTTGGAGAAGTCAATATCATCTGAACCCACTGAATTGTAACAGTGATCTGCCACGGCTGAGGTGTTTGTCCTACCGTGTTTCAAGTCTGCTATATGTTCACGGATGCGGTCCGAGACATGTCGTTTGGTTTCTCCAATGTAACTGCTACCACAGAGGCAACTTAGTTTGTAGACGCCAGGGTACTGTATGTCTAGAACCACATCTTTTACAGACGGGACCAGATCACGGATTTTATGTACTGTGTTGAATCGGACCTGGATCTTGTGTTTAATCAGGATTTTTGAGATCTTTTTTGTGACCCCAGCAATGTAGGGTAAGGTGATGGTCTTGAAAGGCTCCTCAACAGGATCCTTCTTGATGGTTGGAGTGATGGCTTTGCAGATTGTGTAGTCGGAGTAGCCATTAACCTTAAGAGCTTGGCGTACGTGTGTGAGTTCACTGGCAATGTGTTCCTGGTCGGAGATGCATTGGGCTCTATGGTATAGAGTATTTATGAGGGAATTCTTCTGGGATGGATGGTGGTGGGAATCCGGTTTTAGGTAAGCATCCGTATGGGTGGCTTTCCTCTAGACAGAGTGGCTCATTGAACCATCAGGTCTCCTTTTAATTAGGACATCCAAAAAGGGTAGCTTTCCATCTTTTTCGACTTCCATGGTGAATCTGATGGCTGGGTGTATGGAATTGATGTGGTCGAGAAATTGGTCTAGATCAGGCCGCCATGTGGCCAGATGACAAAAGTGTCATCTACGTACCTCTTTTTTCGAGACCTAGGTGCTCTGCAAACCCTCTGGCTACCATCAACGGTTTGTACACGATGCCATTCAAATATACAAATACAGACATAATTTCAACCGTGATGATGGGTACAAACTTAGTAATCATTGGAAAGATGTTATTAACCATGCAAAAAAGATTTAACTACACATTTTTGGACCATCTTATCTGACAGGCACTATTTTACTTTACCGAGTGTTAACATCCCCAGCGTTTAACAGTACTCTCCTTTTTCGTATTTGATTGTCAGCCAACACTGGTAAAAACAACATGGGCATTTCCGTTCTCTTCTATCATGTGCACCAACAGGTGCTTATGCACAAACAGGTCCACGTACAGTCACACCTCGTGCTCTCTTTTAGCCCCCCCCCCTTCCAATAAGTTATCATGTGCACCAACAGGGGCTTGTGCACAAACACGTCCACGTCTACGTTTACTTACACCTCGTGCTCTCTTTTAGCCCCGCCCCCCCCAATACGTTCCATTCATTGGCTACCACATTCTGATAAGCCCCCCCCCCCTCTCCTCCCCCTTAACTTGTATTTAAGAACTTGCATCAAGGAATCCCTGCCTCACTTGATACAGCAAATCTGGCTGTGACGGTCCCACCTAATGACGGAGACTTGTGTTGCCTCCGAAACGTCGTGATTTTTATTATTTTATTTTTATTAATTTTAATTTCATTTTTTTACCTACGTGACTTTACCGAAAACTAAGAGTATATATAGTCTTTGGGGGATGCCGAACATGAGACTTAATGTCAACTGAGACCATAAATACGCAATGAAGCGTATACATTAGAAGTAATAAAATATTGTAATTTAAAACAAATGTATAGTTTTACTCTGCTCACATTTGCCTACACATATCGACCCACCGGCCCAGTCCACCTGCTCAAAATAACTGAACGCGACCATTGTGTCGCTTGGACCACCAACTCAAAGAGTGGAGCGAACGTGGCTACCGTAACAGGCAACACAACTGTAGACTGGTGTCATCCTTGATATGACGCATCAATAGTCATCACTCTTCTCTGCTGGCATATGCCTAGAGGAGCCCTACATATGAAGAGGGATAATTACATTTTACTATGAGGAACCCGATTAGCAAAATACTAAAGGCAACAATAATTCAAATCGTGTAAATATTTTTAACAGTAGATTTTCAAATACCATTGGAAAAAAACCGCACAATATATTGACTACCTTGAATATAATTCATTTATTTGTGCAAAATTATTCCGCAATTTTCAAAATGCACGTACGCAACATTACTGTTATTGAAAACACAGTTTACCGTACAAAAACTGAATTCACTTTTATTAAATTCCACAGTCGTGACAATACACTACGCACAATTAATATATCTATTTTTATTTTTCGTCACGAAACCGTTCCAGATGTTTCTACTTTTGAATATAATAGCACATTCCTAGTCTTATGCAAATACTATATACATGCACCTATCACAGTACAATGAAAAATACTTTAACTATTTTCACACAACTGAGTGCAGTACTGAGAGAAAACTAATCTAGTAATCGGGTAGGGGAGGCACAACTATTTCCAGCTATGGGATTTTATCTTCATTTTGGGGGAAAATTGTTCAATTTCTGACATACTGAAAATTATGGTTACGGATCATTCTCGGGAACCTAACCCTTCCGTTAGCTGGGGACTGCCTTATATAGTACTCTTTGGTTCTTTCGGTAAAGTCACGTAGTTAGAAAAAAACATAAGGTTGGAATTTTGTGCACAAATGTAGGACAAAACTCCTGGCAGACTCGTGCAGTGTGGGGAATAAAGCGGTGGAGAGCGTGTGGCTTGTTTGTGCACCGCTCCACTTGGGGAATCCAAGTGTATATGCTGGAAATAATTTTTTTTTAGTGTTTGGTCGGTGGTTTTCGAAATTACATGAGCTGGGGTTACTCCCAAAACATTTTCAAACGGTCACCAGCTTCGGAAAAATGAAGGTAAAAATTGTCGACTATTTTTTGGGGATCTGAAAAATACTCCCCATTTCGGTTTAACGCAACAGGTCGATTATCTGTTTTGGATGTCTTTTCAATTCATTTGATTGTTTTCCAGAAGATCCTGGCATTGCCATGTGATTCTAGAAGAGTTGAAGAAAAATAAGCATTTATTGCATGTCATATTTTTTTTGACGCATCTATTTCTTAAAATCCTGTATTCTAGCCAGTCATTTACCAAGTTACTTTCATGAGCAGATGCCCAAGCCTTGTCCCTAGTTTTCATTAGCTTAATAATTACAGGATCAAGCCATGGTAGACGGTTGCCTTTAATTTTAAATTTAACCAACAGAGCATGTTTGTAAAGAATTTGGAGACATGTTGATCTGAAGGTCTCCCAAGCCGTAGTCAGGTTTTGGATATCACAAACCTTGTCAATATTCAAGTGAATTACATCATTTGTAAATGCCGGTATGCTGAAATGTCTCATGGAGTGCTTCATAACCAATTTGGCGGGGATTTTGGGTTTTGGCCGATGATCTCACCCCAAATATGAAAGAATGATCGCTCAGGTGATTACCCAGAACACCAGTCAGTGTGAAATTGTGAGGCATTTGTCAATAGGATGTCAAGCAGTGAGGATTGTCCCGGATTTTTAAAATTTTGTTTTGTTGGGACATTTATTAATTGAAATAGGTTAAATTAATCATTAAAATTTGTGGCCACAGCCGGTGGGCTCATCCAATTCCAATTCAGATCGCCCACTATAACTATTTCACCTTTAGAAAGGCCCCCAAAAAGCTCTCTCAGTGCGGATGCAGCTTCAACATCTTTACCACTAGGCGGTCTATAACAACACACTACTAATATCTGTTCATTATTCGGGAGAGTGATTTTGATAGCCAGACCTTCAAAGCAACATTTTTTAACAAGGGGTGAGCTCATAAACATGCAATAGTATTACGTACATAGATCGGAATTCCACCCCCTTTAGACCCTCGGTCTTGCCAAAAATAGTTGTAGTTATCAATCGTCATCTACAAGTCATTCATGGCAGGAGTGAGAAACGTTTTTGTAAGTCAAAAAATGTCTGGGTCCAAATTTGCCACTTCTGGTTTTAGTTGACTTAATTTAATAACGAGCCCTCTGATGTTGACATGGAGAATTCCAACATCTTTTCTGCTAGAAAAATCTACAGAATTTAACGAGTTCTTTCCAGTTGGGCCTGGATGAAGCTCAATACCTCCCAGAAATAAGAAACGTAGAATTAACAGTTTGCACAGATATTTTCTGTGGTGTAATTCTGTGTTCGCATATTAGAGTGTTTTTAAATATTAAAGTTGCTTAATACGGAAGAGTCTGAGTGGTTCCTTCCTAAGTTCATGCATAATGATAGAACTGTATTCTGCGCAAGATCTGAATCCTGAGACCGGACGTATTTACACTAAAATCATAATCAGCAAATGTTAAGGTGAGAAGAATCAGTGAATGTTTAAGCGAGAATCAGTAAATGTTTAAGCGAGAATCATTGTATTATCACGTTTGGTAATACACCCCTAGACCACGAAGCCAAGCATCACACACACACAATACATCCCCCTAGCTAACGAAAGAGACAACAATAATACACATAACTACACACACACTGATCATAATACAAACCCACGCACATTAATAATAATACACATACACTCACACATTGATAATACACATTATACACATGATTCATCACGTTACCCTGACACTCAATTAACATCAATTAACATTTATGGCACACACATTTAATTAGTTTAGCCAAATTTACGTAATTTCGTATTTTTTCATGGTTTTTTATTAGATACTTTTTCACAACACTACATTCAACAGTCCACTAGTCATTTAATTCAATTAGATTTTTTGACATTTTTATTTTGCACCAATCCAAACTATACACCATGAGATGAGAAATATATAGAGATCACTTGCAGTATGACAAATTAACAAAACACATCAAAGGCATTAAACATTTAAAAAGACATTCTCTTTATAATGCTGTATGACCCTCAATCAACTCTCTTCCCACAATACACCATGATATGATCCAATCCTGACTCAATCGATATTGTAAGAAATTGCACATACTACCTGACCTTGACCGATATATTGAAACTTAAATGACATTTATTTCAAGAGATGCAATACACTGGATATGTAGGGACTGTACATGTGAAGCAAACAAGCCATTTAAAGGTGGTCCAATGGTTTGGTGAGCTTGCTGCTCCAACTGTTGCTTGGGAACACATCATTTGCGAATTTAGTGGCTTGTTCAAATTTAGCATTTATAATCAATCGAATGGTATTGTATATGCAATATTCTTTTTACCAGTGTCTATACAAAAATAGAAGATTTTAACTTGGTATGGAAAGGATAGTGTTATGGTGGACGTTCAATTTAAAAGATGTATGTTCAATATTGGATGCAAATTTTTCATGTTGGTATTGCCAAAAAAATTCAAAATAACGAACTGTTCAACATCTGATCTAAGTGCCAAATTCTGTTATCATTAACACTGGTAACATGTCTAGTATGGCCAAACAAACTCAGTTAATAGAACCACCCATTCTATGCGCACATGTTCGGTCTCACATTGCAACAAGGATTACCAGTAACAAGAAAATGTAATTCTAGGGTTAGTGGTAGCATTGATGTAAAGAGCGTGAAGCTTTAAGCCTGTGGCTTCTTGAATGCGGCAATTGTGGCATTGACTCCACTGTTGATGCTCTGCTCTCCCTCCGCGAGCTTCGGGGCTTCACGGTACACGCTCATAACCTGCGGGAGAAACGGAAAATGGGTGGTGTTTGAAAGTCAGTACCTACAGATAACGAACATGATGGCAATCATACCTTGGACGAAACTAGCCACATTGATTACTCATGCCACCTTTGCTTTATGATCGATTAAAAGGTCATCACACTGTGCCATCGCTTCTATTTGCACTCAACACCTGATTCATCTTGTGGTTTTAATGTTTCCCTTTAGTTTTTGACCACTAGATTCCACTATCAATGCTTGTCTTGGTAACATGTCCATTTCAATCCTCCACATATGCCCCATCCGTATAACGTTTTCCTGATAAATTAAAAGGTTGTAGGTGACACCTACATTGATATTTACAACATCAAAATTGACAATATTCATATTCATGAGACCAATAACAATAACGACATTGACAGTGACGTGGTATTAACAATGATTTTGACTAGCATTTGCATGATAATAGCAATGACATCGCTACATTAATAGCATCAATATTGACATTGACAGCAAGATCATGGTTATAACATTGACATCATCAGCACTCACAGCGCTGATCCAGCTCGTGTAGGCTGACACACGGGTGAACACGGTGGGCTTGCGGATCGTGTTGCAGCCCAGAGATGATATGTAGCTGGTGATTCCCTGCACCACCCAGGCATTGTCCCACCGCTGGCAGTTCAGTGGGCCACCTCCATCACCCTGCGATGCATACAAGAGGATAGACATGCATCTCTGTTAAGTGGGTAAAGCAGCAACGGGATATGGTGGTGGGTGCTGGCAAGGTTCAGTACAGGAGATTGGAGCTCTTGTATCGGTGTCTGGATGATCAAACTTTGCAAGTGTGCTTTCCGACCGTGTTGCTAAATAACGGAGATATATCGCACAACCCCAAAGCCTGATCCTTCCCATTACCCAAAACGCCTTTCTGTGTCTTGCCCCATACGACTCTAGCAGCTAGACACACGTAGCAGTGTCTGGCTACCAAATATGACAAGTCAACATTTGTATTGTTTTTTTTTTGTTATTCCTTGAGTTAATACAGTGATGCATTAACTTTTTCAGTGTTTTGATTTTAATAAATTCTTAGTGTCCGTGGATTTAATTTAGTCATTGTCTTATTAGAGTCTATTGAAACAGTCACGCTATTTGTCGACTCGAGTTATTAATTATTGAGTGAATGTGCGCCTCTTTCGCTCCCCCAACATTAACAGGTGAGCCAGTCAGTGATATTAGTGGTCAAAGTCATCAACATGCTTGGTGATTGTTGTCCACTCACTGTTGACTAAATTAAGATTTAAAGGAAACATTTGCTGACAAATATTCACATCAGTAATTTTCGTTAAGGAATTGACGCGGGTTGGCTCGCGTTGCGCTCCGTACGCACATAGCACGCAGAGCGGGTGCTGCCCCCCGCACAGATCACGCTGCTCCTCAGGCTGCTCCCCCACCAGCTGGGCTGGCTGCACGTCGCGTAGTCCACCACGGGCAGGCTGGCCTGCTGCAGCGCGCTGGGGAAGGGGCCGCTGGCTGCTCACACGCACAGACGATGTGGAGATGGAGAGCGTTGGTGAAAACATCTGAGTTAGGTGGCGTTATCAGGCGCTCCCCAAGCGAACCGTCGCTGTCTTTATGCTCAGAAGGGAAAGGCCACATAGCAACACCGCCACCCTACTGGCAGGCTATTTCCCACTCTTGACTATGCAGAGTTGTGTTCCTTTTTTCAACTCAAAAAATATTAAGGGCTGAGTCAACCCTAGAATGTGACTTGTGACAGCCATCTTCATCTCGTTAATCTGCAGGGGAAATTGTCACGTTGCGCTGAATGGACACTGAGTGAACGGTACTCACTGTCGAGAGATCCCCAGCCCGTGGCGTAGCACGGGTAGTTGTTGGACAGTATCTGGTTGGCGCTGGGCAGGCAGGCCGGGCGCACCTTGCTGGAGAGAGCCACGGGCGACGCAATCTTGAACATGGCGATGTCGTACCTGTGGGGGATTGAGACAGGGGCAGCTGTGATGCGAAGCTCAACACCGAACATAACACCAAGCAATGGGGGTTCAGCGCGTATGAGTACAAATCAAGACAACAAATAGCCTTGTCATTATCACTGCCTTCTATCATAAAATTTCCGGTTTAAAAATGACCATTCCCTGAAATATCTATTATAAAAGCCATGCGTTCCATGTGTCCGCTTGTTTATCTGTCATCTAAATAATTATTAGAGCCTTTCAGAAGGAGGTTGCATAAAAGAGATAGAGAAAGTGAACCCCCCCAGATGTGGGGGTAAAAAGTTGATCCAACAAGTTTACAACAATTGCCGACAACTCCCAAATTATTTTCACTCCCCCCCCCCCAAAAAAAATACCCATTTCTTTTGGAGGCATATATGCCTATACACCCCACATTCAATAGTCTACATTTCATTTGAAGTCAGGAGTTAGAAAAAGGCGGCCATAGGTCGTAAAAATTCTAGTTATATTAAGATTAGATTTTTTGGCACTTCAAGGCAGTGTCAATGAGGAGCTTTGCGAGTTAAAAATATTTAATCTGTCTCTTGTCCGTCTGAATTTATCATTTGCATGACTGTTTGAATGTATGTGTATCTGGCACAAGCGTCGTGGTGACGTCACTGCCACTATGTCACCGCCGCGAATGGCGGTTGTTGTTGTATCTGTCTATTGCAACTCTGAATATCATGGTGTAACGTAGCCCATGTGCGTTCTCACCCATTCGCCGGGATGCTGGGATTCCAGTAGCTATGCCAGACGGCCAGGCTTAATGGAGGGGTGACCTCCCCGAACTCGGTTGTGGACACACTGTGCTTTCCCAGCACCACCCTGTAGCTGTAGCCACTCCTGCACGTTGTGGTGGATGTGGGGAGATAACAGAGCGACGGACGGTCTTAATCACTTACACCTTACTAAACATAAATAGTGCGAGTTACAACATGATATTTTCACTTTAACACCTTGTGATCTTTACACAACGTGTAAAGATTCGTTATAGAGGCTGCCTCTTTGCTCCAAAGATCCACTGCTCCACCTATGTTGGTCGCAATGTGGTACAGGAAAATACTGTACAGCAACTGGGCCCTGGTGCAGCTGCACCGCCTGCACACACAATAGCGACGCCACTGGTGCCGTGACTCACGTGAAACAGCTGGCAGAGGTGAGCACCCATTGACTATCAATGAGGGTTCCTCCGCAGTAGTTGACCCATCTTCCTCCAGAGTACCTCTGCACGAGCGCCTGTAATGCACACACAGCGAAGTGGTGTAATCTGGTACTGTTTCGGAATTCGCTCGCCACTGATGTTAGCAGTCGCAGGGAATGTAACCCAGGTACCCTCGTTCATAGTGCAGTGCGTTAAACACTGCGCTTCCACTTTCCCATTATAGTCAATGATTCAACGTCATTACGAAGAATGGAAGATCTGAACATTTCATGGTGCACACATGCAGCCCTTTTGTCAATCCACTGCTGGATGAGGGCCTCTACGTGGCATGTGCAACAATGGATGCTGCTGCACTGAGATCGACTGACAATGAATCGTGTGGCTGTGATGGCTGTTATTCAGCCTCTGCCGTTACCTGCCAAGGCCAGGAGTTGGCGCGAGCCTCGACGCCGTTCACCACGCGAATCTGGGGATATGCTGCGATCCCACAGCTCTGAGCAGACACCTCAGCTGTAAGGAACAATAGAATACACGCACAATACTATACACAAAAGCAAACACGCACAATACTATACACAATAGCACTAACGCAAACAATAGCACAAACAATGCATGATGTCCGATGTTTCACTCCACGTTACAGGAGCTTCTTTTACATATATTGTTTTATTTAAAACCCGAAACCACAACCATGACAGAGGGCATATCACCGTACATGTAGGGGTGGCATATCCAGGAGTTGTGCCCTCTGGGTAATTTTTTTCTCCTCAACCAGGGGTTATTGAGGGTATATCGGCATCCGTTTATAACCCATGTGGTCTAGCCAAAATAACGAGTGACGTGTAAAGGAGAGAACTTGAAGCCCTGATCCGCCCATTCCCCTCCTTAGGTACTACTCTCAGTATATTCACAATAAGGCGAGGCCTGTTCCTCCACTCCTCACCATTTCTCTTGGATCCCCTGTTCGGATTCATCATCGTATTGCCCTCAGGTGATCCGTGTTATATAGGGTTATTAAGTAAAGGTGCTCCATTGCGGCCTTAGTTTATAATAATCGATTCCAATGTCTCCAGGAAGGGGGTTAGAAGTGCTTCCAATTAGCAAAGATAGTTTTCTACGCCGTGGTATTAAAGGCTTGGGGTCGCTTTTTCTGGTTTTTGGACATCCCCACAGGGTTCAGGCCCCATCGGAAGGAATCCACAGAGGGCCCAACATTCGTGCCATAGATAATATTTAAGGATTTGGCAATTAATGGAAGAATTTTACGATATCCGTGTACAGCCAAAAGGCGTTTAGGTATGTCTGGTGCCAGGAGCTACTTCTAGAACTGAGTCCAGTTCCTGAAGAAGATTTAACGGTTGCTCCACTAAATCAAATGTGTGCATTGCAATCACTCAGCAGCTCAACGTGTCAGCACGAGGAGTACTCACCTCCAACCAGCAGAGCAGCGCAGACGAGAAAGGCGAGCATGGTTAATCGATGACTTGGAGCTTCTCGATCACGAGTGAATCCTCTCCACTGCCGTGTCTCGCTGTTGAGATCTCTTTGCTTTTATACAGAATCTACTGCCCACATGAGACCTCCAAGGGCGAGCACAATAGGAAAGTCCAACTGGCGGATACATCCGTATGCAAATGTGAACTTGATTCTTTCCAAATAATGACGTTTCAGCATCTTTATTATCACGTGGGTGTTAGCAGGTGGGAAGCAGTGGGCTATTCACGTTTTATTTTTCGAGGGCTTTCAACGCTGTGTATTGGATACCTTGTAGACATATGCCCAAAGTTGCGTCGTTATGCAAACACATTACATCCTGGTTTGTGTTTGCTTCAGCATTTTATTTCCAACTGTTTGATAAAATTAATAAAGTCTGTACTTCTGGCCACCAGCGAAGTGAATACTGCCCAACACTGCTTGAACAGGGAGACACTTACCTTTCTTTCAATTTGAAATGTAATTTTATTCACCTTATTTGAAGGACATTTTTAGTTCTTATATATATTTTTCCCATTAAAACTGATACAAAATGTAGTTGTAATGATAAAGTATTTTCAAAGAAAACAAAGAATATGCGTTTATTAGACTAAATATTGTCTTTGGGGTATACCTGGACATTTTTAACCTTTTTGTTTGCCTTTTAAGCTTGGCGTTCTAGAGTGAAATGTTTGTTGAGCAGTAGATATTTGAGAATCTTCTACATGTGATATGATACAAAGTGGCCAGGAGTCCATTAGTACAGAGCATCGAGTGTTTTCCAAAATGCATATGTGCTGGTTTACTTCTGGTCTCGGGTTTCCTTCCAACACACAAAGTACTCATTAAAGGATTTGGTAAAACATCGCAATCGAGCGTTTTCCACTTTTTCGCTGAAAAAAAGTCGCTGCCGTGCATGTTGCCCTACAGATTCCAAAGAATTTGAAATAAACTGTTTGCACCGCACACAGCCGTGACCCCGTGACCTCATGTGGCATACCGGCATTGGGATTCCCCAAGTGGACTGGCGCACAAACAAGCCACACGCTCTCCACCGCTTTATTCCCCACACTGCACGAGTCTGCCAGGAGTTTTGTCCTACACTTTTTGCACAAATTCCCAAGCTATATAAGGCAGTCCCCAGGTTACGGAAGGGTTAGGTTTCCGAGAACGATCCGTAACTAGAATTTTCAGTATGTCAGAATTTGAACAATTTTACCCCAAAATCCCATAGTTGGAAATAGTTGTGCCTCCCCTACCCGATTATTAGATTCGTTTTCTCTCAGTACTGCACTCGGGTGTGAAAATAGTTAAAGTATTTTTCAGTGTACTGTGATAGGTGCATGTATATATATATATGCATAAGACTAGAAATGTGCTATTATATTCAGTATTTATTATTAACGACGGTGGGGGGGGGGGGGGGGTGCGGCATGTGGAGTGACGTCCCGCGCGTTACACACATTTCTGGGCTATCTATATATATATAAAAGGGAAATTTGTGAATGTGTCTTTTCGAAATGCTTAGCATACTTCCCAACATGCAACAAACTTGAAATTTGGCATGTGGGTAGCTTCCAGACTGTACACAATGCAAAAAGTATAAAAAATAGACTTTTGTATTTGGGGGGTGGGGGAGGGGGGCGCAATAATGGATACATTTTTCACGGCAAATGAGCGGTGACGTCACATCTGTGATGTCACCCGCATGCGGCAGCGTTACGCAGGCAGTGTGCCTGCTGACGTCACGCACCCCCCCCAAACCCTCCACGTAGGCCGTAGGCCGTGTATCCCGCACAAATGCGCGGCAAAGCTGTCTCCATTTTCTAAGTCAACTCGACTATTTTCAGCTCGCTCTTAAAAATAAAGCAGAAGATATATCTGTTTGTTTGAAGCAGCACAAACTCTCGAACGCTGAGCTCTGACATTAGATTTAGTTAAATTGATTTGTTTTAGCTTTTTTCTTTCTTGGAAGCATAATTTTTTCTGGGTTTTTCAGTGAAATATAAGCGAATATGAAATTAATCCTAGACAAGAATTCAAGTCCCAGGCGAAGCCGGGTAGTAAAGCTCGTAGTAGTATATATAACGCCAATCTCCACTTAACTTTTCACACGTCTTAGCTGATCACACAGTTCTATTAAAATGCCTTCGCACACCTCTTAGCTTCTCCCAACTTTTATAGCTTACTACAGTAAAATGTATCGCAGTCCTTGACTCTGCAAGTGACTCAAAACATAACATAGATTAAAACTTTCAGTGATACTCAGAGTCTGTCAATGCAGAACTCAGCACTTAGCAACATAGAGCTGTTTGCCTCTATAAGACTCGACACTTACGGTTGATTTCGAGGACCATACCCCGGAGCAAGACTCTTGACACTTGGCTGGTTACATGTGTAGCGTTGTAAATGGGCTGCAGTAGCAGACAAGGCCCATCAGGGGCAGTATCTGGCACCAGCATGTGGGTCACGACATTCCCCAGCCCCAAAGCAGGTGGGGGCTGCGGGGTGTTCTGAGATCCCCCAAGACCCCTCCCAATAGGAGGGGGCTGCGGGGTGTCCTAGGATCCCCCAAAACCTCCCCTGGAACTCTCTGGAAGAGAGGCATGGCCAGGGGCTGACACACCTGGGAGGTGTATAAAAGCCGGACCTCTGGACGGGTTCGGGGCCAATCGAAAACTGAAAACCAGCTAGCCAGTTGAAGACTGAAACCCAGCTAGCTAGGACCCTGGGACTCACCTGACCTGCCGTCCTTCTAAGGGCTGGTTCTGATTGGGCCAGTGGTGCGACCCTAGAACCCTTGGGTCCCGACGTCCTTGTAAGGAACGGCACCGAGCGGGCCAGTAGTCGGGACCTGTCCCTTAGCTGGGTTGAGTCGGAGCAGCCTCCCATAGGTCACCCCTCGCCGGAGGACCCAGAGACCGTGGCCCCAGTAGTAGGGCACGTCAGTCCGGAGGTGGTACCTCCTTAGGCAGCGGGTGAAGGGGCCGTAACCCCTTCAAGTGTTTAAGGGTTCGCTACGCGCTGTATCGTAGCTGTGTGTTAATAAACGTGTTGCCTCCAACATTCGTCTCCACCGTCGTGAAACCCATCATTACACGTGTGCCGTTGCAAGACTAGTTTGTGTGGTTTGCTTCCTCCTTATATCCGATATTTCCCCGACATTTTCCGGACTTTTGCTTCCTTGGGTCAGCTGTTGGCCTTTTGAATTTCTTCTCCGCTCCGCGGTCATCATTGGTCAGTTGCTGACCTTATGATATTTTTTTCCTCGGTCGTGAACCTTTTGTCCGCCGGGTATGTGTCTTGTGTCTGTTCAAGTTTATTTAATTATTTTACTAAGCCACATCAAGGCCCGAAGCTTCTCCCACCTTTGCAAATGTGGTGGTTTTTTATGGCCCTTTTTATCTGGCTGCCCGAATATCCCGAGCGAGTGATTGTCACTACGGCCATACTTCCACCCTTCCTCTGGAGGTCCTCTCAAGGCTTGTGGACGTAGATATTCTAAGTTGCCCCTGATGTGTCTGTAGCCTTGTTTATTGTGAAACGGCCTTCCCCCTTCAATAGGTCGGCTTATGCTTAGAAATGAATTCCTGCTGCAGCATGTAATGACAGCCACTGGGAGCATAAAGGCGGTTGGGCAGGCTCTGATTATACCCCTGGAATACATGTAATTTTGGTCGTGGAGAAGTTACATAATTCGTATTGTATATCTTCTGAATGATCCTTTGGTTCAATACTTAAATACAAAACTTCCATAATTCATTATAAAGTTCATACTGTATATACAACACGATGTTAGTGCACATTCACCAGACACCTAACATAATGTCACCACTCACGACTCTTTACTCACCAATCATCTTGGGCTCACCCAATACTCACATTCACCATCCTACTAAAGACTCACGGCACACCTGACCATCGCTATTCAGGTGACCCTCTCACCAGAAACTCATCCGACACACTAAACCAACATCCATCAGTCACTTAACACCACTTGCTTGACGCCACTAATTCTCAGTCTCACCACTCACTGAACTCACCAATCACTAGCTATGCATACATGAATGCCAATAAAATATCGGTATGAGGGGATGTGCAATACCACATTTATTATGGCAGGAAGAGCACTAGTCATTCATTAGCAGTTTCAATGAGTTTCTGCTGATAATATCACCCAGTAGTTGTCCCACTGAGCCAACGTCGAGCTACAGGATTTGGACATTATAATTGTTGTTGGAAAACAAACATTACCGACCTACATTAAAGACACCAACCATACTCTGCAGCTTTTCAATAACCTTCGATTCACAGGTCCTCAACGTATGGTTTTCACAATGGACACAATTTGTACACCCTTATTCCCAAAATTGATGGCTTCCAGATTCTTAGACTTTTCATCCAACACCCAGGTTGAACAGACCCCTTCAACCACAACACTGTTGATGTTGTCCGAACTCCTGCTCACCCGCAATAATTGCACCTTCAGCGGATGCCACTACATCCAGACCAGTGGACTGGCCATGGGCACACGCATGGGTCCTAGCTATTCCAACCTAATTTTCAAGGAATTTGAACAATATATCCTGATATTATAAACACATCAAACCTCATAATCAACGTTTTTGGGTTTAGATCGCGTTTATTTATAAATGTGTCGTAACCCTCCACATTTACAATTTGAGTACTCAAATTGTAAATGTTGTGGCTTCAACACACCGGTGGGCTAAAGCAGTGAACTATTTGTCTTTGTCAACGTGACACATTTTTACTGATTGGCCGTGTCGGGTGGTGGAGGGTTACAACACATTTATAAATAAACGCGATCTAAACCCAAAAACGTTGATTATGAATAACATTGGTCGCGAAAGCCTACGTGTTAAACTGACATCAAACCTCCTGACTTCTTTGGAAGATACTGTTCTTCGATGATTGTGTGGGCATTGCTTCTAACTTCAAAGAGGAATTTGATAAATTTTGTAGAGGCAGTGCCGGCACGTTAAGTGCCGCGTTTTGCGAAAAACGCGTTTAGCGAAAATATTTTCAGCACACTATAACGATAAACACAAAATAAGATGGCCAGACACCATGAAACTGTATCATTCTGCGTCCTGCATCATACCGCTCAGCTAAAAATATTGCCACAGTAATATGGCCAGATATATAACCTAGAGTACGTCACCACGTAACTGTATCATTCTGCTTCCTGCATCATACCGTTCAGCCGCTCAGCTAAAAAAATAGCCCATCGTCATTATAACGGGGCACGTTTCGCGTTAATATAGGTGTGGTCCATGTTGTGTGAATTGTTTCCTCATGAAGGAACCGCATTAAAGTGAAACCATAGACAAGGCTTGTTTTCAGTAAATGTGTTTGTGCCCTACAAGTGTCCATGTTGGTGTTGCTGGAACAATAAAGTTTCCTTCGTCAAACGACTTGTATGGACTGTTACACATTCATTAAATTTGTTTCCAATTTTCATCCAGAAATAAAATTCACTTGATCAATAACAGAAAACAGCATCTCCTTTCTAGCCTTTAGTCTGTTATCCAAGACAAAACAACTCCAACACACTCATCCTGCTACCCGCTCTACAATCATTGCACCCTGCCCATACCAAGAGGGTAATACCATTTTAAGAATGTTTCCACCCCCATTGCATGTGGAACAAGTTTGGAGATTTTCATAACAAAGCGACGCGATGAAGAGGTTTTCCACTTCTCCCAAATACCAGTGAGAGGTAGATGGTGGCCTACTATCGTGGGTTTGGTGGACCGTGAAATGTGACCAGACAACTGAAATACAAAGGACAGGATGCCGCCTGTTCTAACATACTACCCTTTAATCCTGGCTGACACAAAACATCTTCCTTTTCTTGTTTCAAATTTATAGAGCACCTTTGCTCATGTGGAGGGTTCGGGGAAGAAAATGGGCAATGGAGAAAAGGTGAGCTTGAAGATGTGAACGGAAGGTTTGTGTACATTGTAAGTTTATTCTGGTGGAAGGGTGCAAGTGGGACCGAAAACGAGATTGGGCACAGGGAGGAGGGACAGAGAGAGACATATAAGTTTGAAGACGAGAGGGGAAATGGAAGGAAACGAGATAGGTGAGATAAGGTGGGGGTAAGGCCATCAATAGATTCAAAGACGAGCATAAGTTACTTAAAATAAAAATTTCATACGTGAAACGGGTGACGCAAATACTTCAACACTTTTCAAAGAACCACCTAAGGGATCTACTAGTACAGTACACAACACGATCTGAAATATCGCATTTATTACTCCTGTGTTTGACTATCATCTCTACACTCCCATCCACCACTTATTGGCTCCTACGGGCTCATCAGACTCCACAGCCCGGATGATCTTCCCTCCACCACTGCAGAAAATGGTGCGCTGCATGCGTTTTTCTTCAGGTGAGGTCGGGCTACCACATGGCGTCAGACCGCAGCTTTTTTGCGCGCATTTCTTGCCCTTCTGCAGCTCAGCCTTGTGCTCCTGGGGCGCACCGTGTTACCCCAAGGGAACCAGCAGCATGTGCTGGGGGTGAATGGAGGCGCGCCCGCCTCATGTTTCCACCCTCTTAACATTGCACTTGAGGTGACCGTGCGGTCACGCAGGCAACCATCTCCCTCGTGCTTATCGGGGATCCTCTCCCTCCTGTCACCTACTCAGCCTTGCCTCGCCCTACGGGATGGAGCCTTCACCCGAGTCGCCTCCCCCTCCTGCAACAACCGGGGGACAGGCAGAACTCGGAAGGGGGACGAGGAGTGGCTCTCATGGGCCGCGACAGAAGCTAGTTATGAAGGTACCTGCGCAAAGTAGGTTCCGTGGGTGGTCCCACAGCTAGTTTGGTCAACAATGGTTATCTGTGGAGTTTTTGAATTCACAATCTAGAACTCTGAGAGCCCCACGAGTACTCGTGTCCGGCTCTGCATTGGGTATTTATGCATTGTATACTGTTTCCAATACTCAAGGCTCGTGCACAAGGGTGACAGAACACAGCTTTAAAGTTTAAACTTAACACACATTGCTAGCGCTGGAAGAATATTTGTTATTTCCAAGGATATTTTGCATGCAGGAAGCATTTCTGTGAGATACTGGTATGTCCTGGGGTGTATTTCCGTTTCCGTATCTAATTTGAATGAGTCTACATGGCGTATCAAATGCGATTGAACACACTCGTTGCCCTGCTGTACGGAACTGTGTGTTCCTTATGCAATGTGCTTTCATTTGAAAGACTAGCACTTGAAATGTAGTTACCGTGGTAGCCACTGAGTTGTCTTTGCTGTCTGAAAATGGTAAACCAATAGATGTTAATTGCAAGAGAAAACCAGTGTCGGTATTTGAGGAGGGTTCAGATGTAGCCGTAGCATTGTTAGTTGCACTTTGGAAGATCATAGAGAATAGATTCAAGAAATGAATATTCAAATCAAGTCCATAATATCCAGATATTTTATTTGTTAAACCTCTATGTATTTATATTAAAAGGACATTACGTAACCACAATTTTATGTTGCTTCAAATATGGCCATTTTGTTGTGACGATTTTAAATATGTGTCATTTGTTTCCTTTATGCAGGTGCAAGCTGATTTGGATCGGCTACATCTGCGACCGGCCTCCTATCGTTTGAGAGCTTAGTTCAAGGGAAACGGATTAAACTGTTTGGGCGCGTCGCCCGTCTTGATGCGCGAACTCCAGCAAATTGCATGCCTCAGTTGGCGGTCGACGTTCGACGTGGGCTGCGACCCTCAAACGCATGACGCCACCCTCGTGGTCGCCCCCGTGATACGTGGATCAAACAAATCATTCAAGACACCGGTGTATAGCAGCAATAGCAGTTTATGCAAAAACTGTCGCAAGAGGTCACACGTTTGGCACAACGGTCCTTCGCCGACTATCTGTGCTGAATAAATGAATGAAACGCTCTCTTGCGAATGTCATGACATTGGACAAACTGTCAACTCACACAAATCTTGAGCAAATGAAAAGGACATGTGCCTCTATTTAATTCTTCCTTTGTTGTTTGCGCAGTCATTTTTTTTCCTGCACCTTTGAATGCAAATACCGCTCTATTGACAAATTCTGTATGACCAAGCCCCGTGTGATCCAGCCGGGCCTCTCTGTCCTTACAGACCACGTGAATCACACTCTTAGGAGTTAACGTATCACCATTATTACATGGATCTAGCTTTTATGCATATCTAAAGTTTGACAAAGCACAATCGACAAAGAAAGGGATCGTGTGGTTGCTTTGTTTCGATCAGAAAATATGTTCCTATTCGAGGTGTGTGTCTGTAATATGAATGTATACAATTTAGTTTTGGAACCGAAGTGTAAAAAATGCACAGAAATTGGAAGCCTTGCTTTGTACAGCTCGAAAACCAGGGCAGTGAACCACGCCCTCACTGTTGTGACTCTACCCCACAGCGTCACCAACTCCTTTTGGAGAACATCGCCAAAAAATCCTTAATATTTAAAAGAAAACGCAAAACCACAGAAACATTAAAGAAGGCTGGAAACAAAGAGTTCAACTCTGCCAATCATCATCTCCTGCAGGAGTACAACTCTGGAAATCGCCTGGTGATGCTGGATGTGATTACGATCGAAAACGATGAGACGAATTGTTAAATGTTGTGCATTGCTCGTCAGAATACCGGTGTGCTGAAGCAATACACATCTGCGTGTTTATTCACCCGACTTTACTTTTTTGAATTGTATCGGGATACCGGACAAATGAGCAATTTCCAGTCGCTATTTTACAAACAAGGTAGATTAATGTTTGAATTTAAATCCCCACCGTGTGGCTGTTTAACAATAGCCGTTTTCTTGGTTCTTTCGGTAAAATCACATAGAAGGGAAGTAATAAAATAATAAAAATAAAACATAATAAAATAATTCTCACGACCTTTCGGCCACAACGCAAGCAGCCGTCCTCAGGTGAAGAACATGTCTGTCGATAAGACAGAGTCTGAATGACACGTCCTAGGCTTGGAGCGTCTATTTAAGCTGGGAGGGAGGAGGAAGAGCGCCTTGACAAAAAAAAAGCATATGAAGAGGAATTTAGCACATTTATGGGAAATGCAGGAATGCGACTAGTGCTACTTGTGAAATGCGTAGGAGGTGGGCGGGGGGTTTTCAAAGTCATATTATGCCCATGCATTATGCAGGATTAGCAGCATCAAAGAGAGGGGGTAGGGGTAGCATTAATAAAGGGAAGGAATGTTAATAGTATGTAGCTGCAGTAACTTAACAACCACGTAAAAAGCTAAAGTATAAACTACATAGTATCATCAGTATGCTAAATATACTCTCAATAAGCTGAGCTACTAACCGTAAGTAATACATTACAATTCTAGGTCGCAAAAAATATAATATGCTTCCAGCTAAACTTTTTAAACTTTTTCCTTACATCACACAGGTCTATCCCGTACTTTATGCTGCCATAGACAAACCCAACATTAAATTGTATACTGTATTACTATACACCAGAGGTGTGGACTCGAGTCATGTGACTTGGACTCGAGTCAGACTCGAGTCATGAATTTGATGACTTCAGACTCGATTCGGCAAAATGTACAAAGACTTGCAACTCGACTTGGACTTGCATAACAATGACTTTGTCCCACCTCTGAGGTGTGGACTCGAGTCATGTGACTTGGACTCGAGTCAGACTCGAGTCATGCATTTGATGACTTCAGACTCGACTCGGCAAAATGTACAAAGACTTGCAACTCGACTTGGACTTGCATAACAATGACTTTGTCCCACCTCTGCTATACACTACCCTATGTCTTAGAATAATACATAGTGTAATATTACACTATGTATTATTCTACCCACCCAACTGTAACCACACTGATGTATATTCACTATACAATTACGATGCTATATATTACCTTATACATTGTATTAAACATTACACTTTAATACTATTTATTATTAGACAATATGCTATACACTATACCATTGACCGTCGCGTGAAAGGTACTAAGAGGAAGCAACGAAATATGTCAATGGGAGAGTGGTGGTAGGAAGCTTGCAGCGGAGCAAAGAATCCATTCACTGCGGAGAATACAAGATATATAGTCAATGTCAGTGAGTGGAACGCAGTCTGAAAGTCACCGTCAACGTGGACACAATCAGTTCAGATCCGAAATGGTTTATTACGTCCTTCCAATGATTGCTAAGCCGGAATCCATCTTCTCGGTTGAAATTGTCTCTGTGTTTGTATATGTGGATCGCCTCATGAACGAATCTCTCATGGTAGCCAGATGGCTTGCAGAGAACCTCTGTCTTGGAGAAGTCAATATCATGTGAACCCACTGAATTGTAACAGTGATCTGCCACGGCTGAGGTGTTTGTCCTACCGTGTTTCAAGTCTGCTTTATGTTCACGGATGCGGTCCGAGACATGTCGTTTGGTTTCTCCAATTTAACTGCTACTACAGAGGCAACTTAGTTTGTAGACGCCAGGGTACTGTATGTCTGGAACCACATATTTTACAGACGGGACCAGATCACGGATTTAATCTACTGTGTTGAATCGGACCTGGATCTTGTGTTTAATCAGGATTTTGGATATCTTTTTTGTGACCCCAGCAATGTAGGGTAAGGTGATGGTCTTGGGAGGCTCCTCAACAGGATCCTTCTTGATGGTTGGAGTGATGGCTTTGCAGATTGTGTAGTCGGAGTAACCATTAGCCTTAAGAGCTTGGCGTACGTGTTTGAGTTCACTGGCAATGTGTTCCTGGTCGGAAATGCATTGGGCTCTATGGTATAGAGTCTTGATCAGGGAATTCTTCTGGAATGGATGGTGGTGAGAATCCGGTTTTAGGTAAGCATCCGTATGGGTGGATTTCCTGTAGACAGAGTGGCTCATTGAACCATCAGGTCTCCTTTTAATTAGGACATCCAAAAAGGGTCGCTTGCCATCTTTTTCGACTTCCATGGTGAATTTGATGGCTGGGTGTATGGAATTGATGTGGTCGAGAAATTGGTCTAGAACAGGCCGGCCATGTGGCCAGATGACAAAAGTGTCATCTATGTACCTCTTCCATAAGGTCGGGCGTAGAGTGGCATAGGGTAGTGTATAGTAATACAGTATACAATTTAATGTTGGGTTTGTCTATGGCAGCATATAGTACGGGATAGACCCGTGTGATGTAAGGAAAAAGTTTTAAAAGTTTAGCTAGAAGCACATTTTATTTTTTGCGAACTAGAATTGTAATGTATTACTTACGGTTAGTAGCTCAGCTTATTGAGAGTATATTTAGCATACTGATGATACTATGTAGTTTATACTTTAGCTTTTTACGTGGTTGTTTAGTTACTGCAGCTACATACTATTAACATTCCTTCCCTTTATTAATGCTACCCCTACCCCCTCTCTTTGATGCTGCTAATCCTGCATAATGCATGGGCATAATATAACTTTGAAAACCCCCCGCCCACCTCCTACGCATTTCACAAGTAGCACTAGTCGCATTCCTGCATTTCCCATAAATATGCTAAATTCCTCTTCATATGCAAATTCTTTTGTCAAGGCGCTCTTCCTACTCCCTCCCAGCTTAAATAGACGCTCCAAGCCTAGGACGTGTCATTCAGACTCTGTCTTATCGACAGACATGTTCTTCACCTGAGGATGGCTGCTTGCGTTGTGGCCGAAACGTCGTGAGAATTATTTTATGATGTTTTATTTTTATTATTTTATTACTTCCCTTCTACGTGACTTTACCGAAAGAACCAAGAAGATGAATCCCTGCAGTCACGAAAGCTTTAAATCGAAATTTAATAGCCGTTTGTCGGTGCTGCCCTCTGGTGGGTGAAATTATTTTTATGGCGGTACCCCGGGTTACCAAATAATACAAAATGGCCGAGGCAATTAAATATTTAATTTCTGGGACACTATTTTTTCCAGGGGTGTACTTAACTCCTCGACTGGGGTACCAATCAATCCGAAATCAGTGCTACCCTGCGATATCGAAATGCCAAACATTAGTATAAAAAAATCGTTATCGAAAAATTCAACTTTGAATATTGCAGCGTGTACAGCTCATCGAGATGAGTCGATTGCCGCATCGCCGAACATCAACAAACTAAAAATGCCTCCATCGTCGACATTATGCGAGAGCCGGGGTACTATGGTACCCCGGGGTACCGTCGTAAGGTTCAAATGCTAACAGGAGGCAACAAGACAGCAGCTTCTTCCGCGTTTTAACAGCCGTTCCCCAAGGCTCCCCCACTGCTGAGGCAGCCTTTGTGAGACTCAGGCATTGCTAGTGAACCCCGATAATATTAAAACTTGTTTGTCTCTCTTCATGAGTTAACAACTCGAAGAATGTTTTACTACCTTATGCGGGGTAATCATATTACAGCATTCTTCTTTTCATCCAGGAGCCAACAACATCTATATTTTACACGTAATCATCATTGTTTGTACATTATTTTGCGAATATGTGCCTTCCTGTCCTGTTTATTTTAAATGCTTATATATTATCTTGATTTACAACCTGATGTTTTGTATTATGTTAAATATACATTAAAATAAACTTAACATATTGTATGTACAGTGCCAATGAGTGTGGAATACATGCTCAGATCTCAAATTGCCAAGAAAACCTATCACAACAGACTAGTTAATATAGACTGGAATCCTATAGATTTGACAACAGACAGAGGTGTATATCATTGCATGTACAAAAGATATCAACTTTCTTCAGACCAGTAATGGAATGGGACGAAAAAAATGGTCTATGCATTGTAAACACACCGGCCCAAATTCTAGCTATGGAAGACCTAGGTTTGCAAATAGTCTTTGGGGGTTCTAGATTTGAAGCTTTCGTGACTGCAAGCATTCATACTCTTAGTTTTTCGGTAAAGTCACGTAGGTAAAAAAATGAAATAAAAATTAAATAATAAAAATCACGACGTTTCGGAGGCAACACAAGTCTCCGTCATCAGGTGGGACCATCACAGCCAGATTTGCTGTATCAAGTGAGGCAGGGATTCCAAGATGCAAGTTCTTAAATACAAATTAAGGGGGAGGAGGGGGGGGAGCTTATTAGAATGTGGTAGCCAATGCATGTAACGTATTGGGAGGGGGGGCGGGGCTAAAAGAAAGCACGAGGTGTAAGTAGACGTAGACGTGGACGTGTTTGTGTGCAAGCCCCTGTTGGTGCACATGATAACGTATTGGAAGGGGGGGGGGGGGGCTAAAAGAGAGCACGAGGTGTAACTGTACGTGGACCTGTTTGTGCACAAGGTGCACATGATAGAAGAGAACGGAAAAGCCCATGTTGTTTTTACCAGTGTTGGCTGACAATCAAATATGAAAAAGGAGAGTACTGTTAAACGCTGGGGATGTTAACACGCGGTAAAGTAAAATAGTGCCTGTCAGATAAGATGGTCCAAAAATGTGTAGTTAAATCTTTTTTGCATGGTTAATAACATCTTTCCAATGATTACTAAGTTTGTACCCATCATCACGGTTGAAATTATGTCTGTGTTTGTATATCTGAATGGCTTCGTGTACAAACTTTTGATGGTAGCCAGAGGGTTTGCAGAGCACCTTGGTCTCGGAAAAAACAATATCATGAGAGCCCACCAACGGCGGAAGACTCAATTTTGCCGTGTTTCAAATCTGACTTGTGCTCGCGGACACGATCAGAGACATGACGTTTCATTTCCCCAATGTAACAATCACCACAGCTGCAACTAAGTTTATAGACTCCAGGGTATTGCAAGTCAGGGATGACATCCTTCACAGATGGAATTAGATCACGGATTTTATGTACTGTACTACATCCTTCACAGTGGAGCAAACGTGGCCACCGCAACAGGCAACACAACTGTAGACTTTGTGTCATCCTTGATATGACGCATCAATAGTCATCACTCTTCGCTCCTGGCATATGCCTCGAGGAGCTCTACATATTAAGAGGGATAATTACATTTTACTATGAGGAACCCGATTATCAAAATACTAAAGGCAACAATAATTCAAATCGTGTAAATATTTTAAACAGTAGCTTTTCAAATGCCATTGGAAAAAAACCGCACAATATATTGACTACCTTGAATATAATTCATTTATTTGTGCAAAATTATTCCGCAATTTTCAAAATGCACGTACGCAACATTACTGTTATTGAAAACACAGTTTACCGTACAAAAACTGAATTCACTTTTATTAAATTCCACAATCGTGACAATACACTACGCACAATTAATATATCTATTTTTATTTTTCGTCACGAAACCGTTCCAGATGTTTCTACTTTTGAATATAATAGCACATTCCTAGTCTTATGCAAATACTATATACATGCACCTATCACAGTACAATGAAAAATACTTTAACTATTTTTACACAACTGAGTGCAGTATTGAGAGAAAACTAATCTAGTAATCGGGTAGGGGAGGCACAACTATTTCCAGCTATGGAATTTTATCTTCATTTTGGGGGAAAATTGTTCAATTTCTGACATACTGAAAATTATGGTTACGGATCATTCTCGGGAACCTAACCCTTCCGTTAGCTGGGGACTGCCTTATATAGTACTCTTTGGTTCTTTCGGTAAAGTCACGTAGTTAGAAAAAAACATAAGGTTGGAATTTTGTGCACAAATGTAGGACAAAACTCCTGGCAGACTCGTACAGTGTGGGGAATAAAGCGATGGAGAGCGTGTGGCTTGTTTGTGCGTCAGTCCACTTGGGGAATCCCAATGCCGGTATGCCACATGAGGTCACGGGGTCACGGCTGTATGCGGTGCAGACAGTTGATTTCAAGTTTTTTGGAATCTGTAGTGCAACATCCGCGGCAGCACTTTTTTTCAGCAAAGAAGGGGAAAACGCTCGATTGGGATGTTTCACCAAATCCTTTAATGAGTACTTTGTGCGTTGGCAGGAAACCCGAGAACCAGAAGAAAACCAACACATATGCATGTTGGAAAACACTCAATGTCCTGTACTAATGGACGCCTGGCCACTTTGTATCGCATCACGTGTGGAAGATTCTCAAATATCTACTGCTCCACAGACATTCCACTCTAGAACGCCAAGCTTAAAAGGCAAACAAAAAGGTTAAAAAGGTCCATGTATACCCCAAAGACAATATTTATTCTAATAAGCACATATGCTGTGTTATCTTTGAAAATACTTTATCATTACAACTACATTTTGTATCCGTTTTAATAGAAAAAAAATATATATGAGAACTAAAAATGTCCTTCAAATAAGGTGAATAGAATGACATTTAAAATTGAAAGAAAGGGAAGTGTTTCCCTGTTCAAGCAGTGTTGGGCAGTGTTCACTTCGCTGGTGGCCAGAAGCCAGTGGTGACGATTCCCCATACTTATGGTGGGGGACGGTATCCCTGTAAAACTACCACCATTACATTCCAACAAGGAAACACGGACTTTACAAATTGTATCAACCAGTTGTAAAAAAAAGCTGAGGCAAATACCAATCAGGATGTAATGTGTTTGCTTAACGACACAACTTTGGGCATATGTCTACAAGGTTTCCAATACACAGCATTGAAAGCCCTCGAAAAATAAAACATGAATAGCCCACCGCTTCCCACCTGCTATCACCCACGTGATAATAAAGATGCTGAGACGTCTTTATTTGGAAAGAATCAAGTTCACATTTGCATACGGATGTGTCCGCCAGTTGGACTTCCCTTTTGTGTTCGCCCTTGGAGGTCTCACGTGGGCAGCAGATTTTGTATAAAAGCAAAGAGATCCAAACAGCGAGACACGACAGTGGAGAGGATTCACTCGTGATCGAGAAGCTCCAACTCATCGATTAACCATGCTCGCCTTTCTTGTCTGCGCTGCTCTGCTGGTTGGAGGTGAGTGCTCCTCTTGCTGACACGTTGAGCTGCTGAGTGATTGCAATGCACGCATTTGGTTTAGTGGAGCAACCGTTCCATGTTCTTCAGGAATTGGACTCAGTTCTATAAGCAGCTCCTGGCACCAGACATACCTAAACGCCTTTTGGCTTTACCCGAATATCGTAAAATTCTTCCGTTAGATTGCCAAATACTTAAATATTATCTATGACACGAATGTTGAGGAAAACTATCTTAGGTAATTGTAAGCACTACTAACCCTCTTCCTGGAGACAGAGTAGATTATTATACACTCTGGCCGCAACGGAGCACCTTAGTCAATAACCCTATATATCACGGATCACCTCAGGGCATTACCATGATGAATCCGAAAAGGGGATCCAGGAAAAATGGTGAGGAGGTGGAGGAACAGGCCTCACCTTATTGTGAATATACTCTGAATGAGAGTAGTTCCTAGGAGGGGAATGGGCGGATCAGGGCTTCAAGTGCTCTCTTTTACACGTCACTCGCTATTTTGGCTAGACCACATGGGTTATAAACGGATGCCGATATACCCTCAATAACCCCTGGTTGAGGAGAAAAAAATTACCCAGAGGGCATAACTCCTGGATATTCCAACCCTACATGTACGGTGATATGCCCTCTGTCATGGTTGCGGTTTCGGGTTTTAAATAAAACAATATATGTAAAAGAAGCTCCTGTAACGTGGAGTGAAACATCGGACATCATGCAGAACAGTACAAGGTTCAACCCAAAAACACAAGAGATTTGTGTGGTATTGTTTCTGCTATTATGTGCGTTAGTGCTATTGTGTATGGTATTATGCGTGTTTGCTATTGTGTATAGTATTGTGCGTGTATGCTATTGTTCCTTACAGCTGAGGTGTCTGCTCAGAGCTGTGGGATCGCAGCATATCCCCAGATCCGCGTGGTGAACGGCGTCGAGGCTCGCGCCAACTCCTGGCCTTGGCAGGTAACGGCAGAGGCTGAATAACAGCCATCACAGCCACACGATTCATTGTCAGTCGATCTCAGTGCAGCAGCATCCATTGTTGCACATGCCACGTAGAGGCCCTCATCCAGCAGTGGATTGACAAAAGGGCTGCATGTGTGCACCATGAAATGTTCAGATCTTCCATTCTTCGTAATGACGTTGAATCATTGACTATAATGGGAAAGTGGAAGCGCTATGAACGAGGGTACCTGGGTTACATTCCCTGCGACTGCTAACATCAGTGGCGAGCGAATTCCGAAACAGTACCGGATTACACCCCTTCACAGCCAGCTGTGATTAGCATTGTGAGGCAGTGGATTGACAAAACGTCTAAGTTAGAACTGTATTATTTGACATATACATTGGACTGAGTCCTGGACAAATGACAGTAACCACCACCGCCACGCTGCGTGTGCATTGCAGGCGCTCGTGCAGAGGTACTCTGGAGGAAGATGGGTCAACTACTGCGGAGGAACCCTCATTGATAGTCAATGGGTGCTCACCTCTGCCAGCTGCTTCACGTGAGTCACGGCACCAGTGGCGTTGCTATCGTGTGTGTGCAGGTGGTGCAACTGCACCGGGGCCCAGGCGCTGTACATTATTTTTCTGTACCACATTGCGACCACCAAAGGTGGAGCAGTGGATCTTTGGAGCAAAGAGTCAGCCTCTATAAATGACCTTTACACATTGTGTAATGGTCACAAGGTGTAAAAGTGAAAATACCATGCTGTAACTCGCACTATTTATGTTTTGTAATTCCTCACTGAAATATTTACAGGTGTAAGTGATTAAGACCGTCCGTCGCTCTGTTATCCCCCCACATCCACCACAACGTGCAGGAGTGGCTACAGCTACAGGGTGGTGCTGGGAAAGCACAGTGTGTCCACATCCGAGTTCGGGGAGGTCACCCCTCCATTGAGCCTGGCCGTCTGGCATAGCTACTGGAATCCCAGCATGCCGTCGAATGGGTGAGAACGCACATGGCTGCGCTGGCTACGTGACACCGTGACATTCAGAGTTGCAATAAACAGATATACATACATTTAAACAGACGTGCATATGATACATTCAGACAGACAAGAGACAGATTTAATATTTTTTACTCACAAAGCTCTTCATTGACACTGCCTTGAAGTGCAAAAAAAAATCCAATTGTAATATAACTAGAATTTTGGCAACCTATGGCCGCCTTTTTCTATCTCCTGCCTTTCAATGAAATTTAAACTATTGAATGTAGGGTGTATAGGCATATATGCCTCCAAAAGAAATGTAAATTTTTTTTTGGGGCGGGGTCGATAATTGTTGTAAACTTGTTGGATCAACTTTTTACTCCCACATCTTGGGGGGGGGGGGTCACTTTCTCTATCTCTTTGATTCAGCCTCCATCTGAAAGGCTCTGATAATTTAGTTGACTGACAAACAAACGGACACATGGAACGCTAGGCTTTTATAATAGATATTTCAGGGAATGGTAATTTTTCTTCTGTATAATTTTTATGATAGAAGGCAGTGATAATGACAAGGCGATTAGTTGTCTTTATTTGTACTCGTACGCTGCTTTGAGCCCATGCTTTATTTAACAAAGAGACAGATCTACACAATGCTATTGCTTCATCTCATACTATCCTTCCAATAATAATCCAATAACTGGAATATACAGGAGATGTCCTCATATCCATGAAAAGCTTACACATCTGTGGGAGTTGTAGCGATCACAAAATCTTCTATTATCCATGGTCATATTATTCCTATTCATTATTTATTCCCCACGAAAAAGTGGAGCTAAAATAGCAGATAATCGCTTCTGCGATGATAATCCCAAACATCACCAAAGTTGAGGAGTTCTCCTGTGCACAGCACTGAACCCCCATTGCTTGGTGTTATGTTCGGTGTTGAGCGTCGCATCACAGCTGCCCCTGTCTCGATGCCCCACAGGTACGACATCGCCATGTTCAAGATTGCGTCGCCCGTGGCTCTCTCCAGCAAGGTGCGCCTCGCCTGCCTGCCCAGCGCCAACCAGATACTGTCCAACAACTACCCGTGCTACGCCACGGGCTGGGGATCCCTCGACAGTGAGTACCGTTCACTCAGTGTCCATTCACCCCAAAGTGACAATTTCCCCTGCAGATTAACGAGATGAAGATGGCTGAGAAACTGTCACAAGTCACATTCTAGGGTTGACTCAGCCCTTAATATTTTTGGGGTTGAAAAAGGAACACAACTCTGCATAGTCAAGAGTGGGAAATAGCCTCCCAGTAGGGTGGCGGTGTTGCTATTTGGCCTTTCCCTTCTGAGCATAAAGACAGCGACGGTTCGCTTGGGGAGCACCTGTTAACGCTACCTAACCCTGATGCTTTCACCAACGATCTCCGTCTCTACATTGTCTGTGCACGTGAGCAGCCAGCGGCCCCTTCCCCAGCGCGCTACAGCAGGCCAGCCTGCCCGTGGTGGACTACGCGACGTGCAGCCAGCCCAGCTGGTGGGGGAGCAGCCTGAGGAGCAGCGTCATCTGTGCAGGGGGCAGCACCCGCTCAGCGTGCTATGTGCGTCCGGAGTTCAACGCGAGCCAACCCTCATCAATTCCTTAACGAAAATAGTTGTCAGCAAAATGTTTCCTTTAAATCTTAATTTAGTCAACAGTGAGTGGACAACAATCACCAAGCATGGTGATGACTTTGACCACTGCCATTACTGACTGGCTCACCTGTTAATGTTGGGGGAGCGAAAGGGGCGCACATTCACCCCAATAATTAGAAACTCGAGTCGACAAATAGTGTGACTTTTTTAATCGCCTCGAATAAAAGAATTACTAAATTAAATCCACGGACACTAAGAATTTACTAACATCCCCACAGACTAAGTTAATGCATGACTATATTAACACAATATAAATGTTGACTTGTCATATTTGGTAGCCAGACACTGCCACATGTGTCTAGCTGCCAGAGTCGTATGGGGCAAGACACAGAAAGGCGTTTTGGGCAATGGGAGGGATCAGGCTTCGGGGTTGTGCGATATAACTCTGTTATTTAGCAACACGGTCCGAAAGCACACTTGCAAAGTTTGATCATCCAGACATCGATACATGAGCTCCAATCTCCTGTACTGAACCTTGCCAGCACCCACCCCCATATCCCGTTGCTGCTTTACCCAGTGAACGTAGATGCTTGTCTATCCTCTTGTATACATCACAGGGTGATGGAGGTGGCCCACTGAACTGCCAGCGGTGGGACAATGCCTGGGTGGTGCAGGGAATCACCAGCTACATATCATCTCTGGGCTGCAACACGATCCGCAAGCCCACTGTGTTCACCCGTGTGTCAGCCTACACGAGCTGGATCAGCGCTGTGAGTGCCGATGATGTCAATGTCAAATTGTCAATGTTATTTCCATGATCTTGCTGTCAATGTCAATATTGATGCTGATAATGTAGCGATGTCATTGTCATTATCATGCAAATGGTAGTCAAAATCATTGTTAATACCACGTCACTGCCAATGTCGTTATTGTTATTGCTCTTATACAATACATTTTATTGTCAATGTTGATATTGTAAATATCAATGTAAGTGTCACCTACAACCTTTTAATTAATCAGGAAAACGTTATACGGATGGGGCATATGTGGAGGATTGAAATGGACATGTTACCAAGACAAGCATTGACAGTGGAATTCAGTGGTCAAAAACTAAATGGAAACATGGAAACCACAAGATGAGTCAAGTGTTGAGTGCAAATAGAAGCGGTGGCACCGTGTGATGACCTTTTAATCAATCATAAAGCAAAGGTGACATGAGTAATCAGTTTGGCTAGTTTCGTCCATGGTATGATTGCTATCATGTTCGTTATCTGTAGGTCCTGACTTTCATACACCACCCATTTTCCGTTTCTCCCGCAGGTCATGAGCGTGTACCGTGAAGCCCCGAAACTCGCGGAGGGAGAGCAGAGCGTCAACAGTGGAGTCAATGCCACAATTGCCGCATTCAAGAAGCCACAGGCTTGAAGCTTCACGCTCTTTACATCAATGCTACCACTAACCCTAGAATTACATTTTCTTGTTACTGGTATTCCCTGTTTTAGTGTGAGACCGAGCATGTGAGCATAGAATGGGTGGTTCGATTAACTCAGTTTGTTTGGGCATGCTAGATATGTTACCAGTGTTAATTATAACACAATTTGGCATTTAGATCAGATGTTGAACAGTTAGTCATTTTGAAATGTTTTGGCAATACCAACATATATATTTACATCCAGTACTGAATATACATCTTTTAAATTGAAGTTCCACCATAACACTGTACTTTCCATACCAAGTTACTTTTTCTATTTTTGTATAGAGTATAGACACTGTTAAAAAATATTGCATATACAATACCATTCGACTGATTATAAATGCTAAATTTGAACAAGCCACTAAATTCGCAAAGTATGTATTCCCAAGCAACAGTTGGAGCTGCAAGCTCACCGGACCATTGGATCACTTTTAAATGGTTTGTTTGCTTCACATGTACAGTCCCTACATATCCAGTGTATTGAATCACTTGAAATGAATGTCATTTAAGTTTCAATATATTGGTCAAGGTCAGGTAGTATGTGCAATTTCTTACAATATCGATTGAGTCAGAATCATATCATGGTGTATTGTGGGAAGAGAGTTGATTGAGGGTCATACAGCATTGTCAAGAGAATGTCTTTTAAATGATGAATGTCTTTGATGGTTTTTTTTAATTCGTCATACTGCAATGAGCTCAATACATTTCTAATCTCATGGTGTATAGTTTGGATTGGTGCAAAATAAAAACGTAAAAAAATATTATTGAATGAAATGACTAGTGGACTGTTGTATATATTGTTTGGTGAAAAAGGTACATAATGAAGAGAAAAATATAAAAAATATAAAATTATGCAAATTAGGCTAAAATAATTAAATGTGTGTGCAATTAATGTTAATTGATGTTAACTGAGTGTAAGGGTAATGTGATGAATAATGTTTGATGAAAAATGTGCGTAACATGTTACTTGAAAATGTACGTGTATAATGTGTATTATAAATGTGTGTGTGTATGTGTATATGTCTGTACCGAGGGAATTTCCATTTGGTAGAGATATAATGGGAGGCTGATCAATGCCCGGGTGCGATCAAGGGATGGCTCCCTATTGGTCAACCACGTTATGCATGCCGATGATTTGGTAATAGCTGCTCATTCAGAGGTGGAGTTGGAGACGCTGCTGCTAAGACTGGAGCGTGCCACTAAGAGGTGGGGCCTTACCATCAGCCACACCAAAACTAAGCACCTGCCTGGGTATTTTGTACCATGGGACACTCCACCCACACAACTCCCAATCAGTGATGGGGCAGTTGTGGAGAGAGTGGAGAGTTTCCCATACCTGAGCAGTGCGCTTGTGACCGGCTCCAGTTTAACAGCAGAGGTCTCACTCCGAATCAGTCGAGCGGCAATATCTTTTCATCGGTTGCATAACGCTATGTGGAAGCTACCTGGTCTGTCGCTCTGCACGAAGCTTCAGGTCTTCTCGGCCACAGTCATTCCCTCCCTTCTCTACGCTAGCGAAACGTGGACCCCCCTAACGGAGCATCTTCGCCGGTTAGAAACATTTAGGCTGGCCTGCCGACGATCCATCCTGGGTTTAACCAGGCTGGATTGTGTGAGGAGCTCACAAATCCTTGAAAGATCTGGGCAAAGTCCCATCGGTGAGCTCTTCCGACAGGCAAGGCTGCGTTGGCTGGATCATGTAGCCCGCATGCCCAGCCACCGCATGCCTAAACAGCTTTTGTTCGGCCGGATTGAGGGGGCTAGGTGGGCGTGGCACGGGCTAGAGAAGAGATGGAGTGATGTGGTACAGGAGGCCGTGGAGCTGAGTGGACTTGCCAATGACTGGTAACAGCGGTGTCAAGATTGGCCTCTGTGGAGAAGGCTCGTGAAGGACGCTACTGGGCAGTTGGAGGCAGTCGCCCTCCAACAGCAATGGAGGGCGGAGGAGCGACGCTCACAACAACGAGTGGAGCGCCGGGTGGCTAAAGCACAGCAAGTTGGCACAATTGGGGCCACAGGTGGTGCATCAGCCAGTCATCTCGGTCATCTCAGTCAGTTGACCCGTGGCACCTGGGTCTGCCCCGTGACCTCCTGCCAGCGGGCGTTCGACACTTCACGTGGCCTCAAGGTGCACATGGCCTGGCACAAGCGTCGTGGTGACGTCACCGCCACTTAGTGGCGAATGGCGGTTGTTGTTGTATATTGTCTGGTAAAACAATTCCCCTACTTCCTCGTGGTGCTGGACGGGCAATGCTGTCGTGGACAGCGCTGTGGGGGGGGGGGGGGAGGGCCAATTCCAATTGGCCTTTCCCCTCATGGCGTCTGTGACCACCACAGCGGCTAAATGGGAGCTCTGGACGGGTGCGAGGTGCTGGTAACCCCTCCACCTTCAATTAATTACCACTAAACTACGACCGAAAAATGTAATTAACAAGCTTGTGCCGGAGGCCCTGGGGGGACAGGCGTCAATGACGTCTCCTGGCCAAACTCCATTTGGCGGAGCCAGGAGCTTTAATCTTTACCCTTGGGGTACCTCCAGAAACAACAAAAGCCACTATGGATGGCCACGTGGAATGTTCAAACGCTCACTGCGGAGGAGAGGCTCCCACTTCTCTGTTGGGAGCTGGATCAGTACCGTCTGGATCTCTGTGGCATTCAGGAGGGCCAGTGGACCGGTTCTGGCTCCTGCCACCATGAGCGGTGGACAGTCCTCTTCTCGGGGCAGGAGACTGCCCAACAACAGGATGTGGCTCTTCTTCTGAACAAAAGAATGAAGGGAGCGTGGGAGCGTGGCGGTGAGGTGTGGGAAGCTGTAAGCCCCAGGCTACTTTGGGCTCGCCTTCCCATCAACCAGAGGCGAGGCGTGGTGGTCGTTGTTACTTATGCCCCCACCGAAGACAAACATCCGTGGAATGATGCAGGCAAGGCCGATGAGTCAGATGCCTTCTATGACCTCCTGTCACAGGTGTTGGCTAAAGTAGCCCCTCGGGATAGAGTCATCTTGTTGGGTGACTTCAATGCCCGAGTTGGTCATGATGCTGGCACCTGGTTTGGAGTGATTGGAAGACATGGGCCAGATCAGCTCCATAACAACGATAGGAGGCTTCTAGATTTTTGTGCAGCCCATGCGCTTGTAATTACCAACACGCTGTTACAGCATCGGCGCATCCACACAACATCATGGATGCATGCCGGGTCCAAGCAAGAACATCTGCTGGACTACATAGTGACGGACCAGCAGATGCGAGCCCATGTCCTTGACACCAGGACCTACCATGGAGCTGATCTACCCTCTGACCATCGACTAGTCATCTGTAAGATGTGCCTGCCATTCTTCCACTCTGGTGGTGGGTGTACACCCAGGACCCCATTCAAACCTAAGGTGGCCTGGTCTCAGCTAGCTGATGAAAGTTGCAAGGGAGAATTTCATCATCGCTTGTGGCTGTGGTTGGCATCGTCCCCCACTCCAGCAGATGTCGAGGGTAAATGGGCGAGGTTTCGGACTGTGACTCAGGCAGCTGCAATGGCTGCTTTAGGTACGTGGTCCAGACTTCCCCAGACAGAGGCGTAGCTAGGGGGGGCAGAGGGGTACATATGGCCCAGGGCGCCAAAGGAAAAGGGGCGCCAAAATGAGGCTTACAACGTTACATTATAACTTATTGCGGTGGGCGCGGCAGCCTGAAACTACTGCACAAATCTACACCTCAACCTCACACACAGCCTACATGTCGTGTAATTACATTTTGGTACGCGCGCCTATTAAGAACATGGAATAACGTTCCAAACAACAGACAGGCGCAGTCTTTCAGCCTTAGTCACTGGCCTGTTTTTTGGCGGCGGAAACGGCCTATTTTTAGTTCTTATTAGTGACACCACGCTCCAGGCGGCTGCAGCAGCCGGAGCAGCCCACGCACGTCAACATAGCGTGACCTTCATTTAGCAGCATTTACTACAAGGCTCACTTATACGTGTACGTCGCTCGTACCTTATATTTGAACTGACCTAACAGCCGAGCCATGCTCGCTGGCGGACACTAAATGAGAGTGTTACTGTGTTAGCGAGACCACCGCGCCACGACTACAAGCCACCGGACGATTGTCAACCTCGGCGGGTAAGTCTATGCCGTTACATGGCCGCGTACGACCGACAGTATAAGCTTATAGGCGGTGGCGTCCAAAGCGGCGACCTATTTTGGTTACTTGAACAACAAGAGGTATGTTTTATGATATTTTTTGATAAATAAGTTAATATATGTTTTTAATATAGAATAAAATATATTATATCGATATTTTTAAATATCTGCAGCATAATCTGCCTTTAAGCGTATATGTTATGTACTTTTAATCTGCATGTATAGCCTAATTATTATAATAATTATTTAGTGTAGTAGCACTATGCCAGTGCCACTATGTTATTGTCTAGGCCTACACATATTTTTTCACTTCAGTGTACTCAGTGATATAATAATATATTTATAATTTTTGTCAGCCATGTCAGGAAGAAAACGAAGTGGAGCTCATTTTCGTAAAAGAAAAGAAGAAGCTGAAATGGCAACAAAAAAGTCAAGTACATTACTGGCTAGCTTTTTAAAGAAAGCCAAGAAGAAAAAAGTTGAAGCTGCAAACTCCAACTCTACAGAATCAGAAGATGGCGGCTATCAACCACCTATTTCAGAGCATGTAAACGAGAAGGTTGAAGACATTGAGGACTCGGAGAAAAACATGGTTCAGACAGATGTTACTGTCTATGCTGAGGAAGACTCCGAAAACACTGAAGACCAGGGCGTCCTCGTTGAATAGGTTCAACATGATGATGAACTTGTTGACAGTAACGGGGAAGATGATATAGAATAATCTTCTGACAGAGAAGCTGAAAATAATCATTATAATGCTGTTCCGCCTGTACTCAGGTTTCACGATGTTGGCTACTTAGAATTTGATAAAACGACAAAGCTATCGAAAATATCACAGCCTCTTCGCAATGAAATGATTACTCTAGGATCATTGCCTTTTTAGCACAGAGACAATCTATCATCAGTATCCAGAGAACGTTCAATTACATCTGCATGGTTTAAACGCCGACTAGAAAACGGAGAGGAAGTGAATCATTCGTTCTAGATTTGAAGCTTTCGTGACTGCAAGGATTCATATTCTTAGGCTTTTTTTTTCGGTAAAGTCACGTAGGTAAAACATTAAAATTAATAAAAGTAAAATAAAATAAAAATCACGACGTTTCGGAGGCAACACAAGCTTCCGTCTTCAGGTGGAACCGTCACAGCCACGACAGCTGTATCAAGTAAATGAGAGATTGCAAGAGCTACCACTCCATATATATAATGGTTGAAGAGGGGGGAAGGGCCAAGTACGGCACACTTTTTATTCATATGGTAAGGTGAGGCTAACAATAGTGTGAAAAGGAGAAAACAACTAAACATGGTAAAACAAGCCTGGCTGTCTATCAATAACCTGTAATAGTTGTCTGTCAAATAAGATTGGCCAAATAAGTGTAGTTAAATCTTTTTTGCATGGTTAATCACATCTTTCCAATGATTACTCAGTTTGTAACCATCATCAAAGGTTTGTACACGAAGCCATACAAATATACAAACACAGACATAATTTCAACCGGGAGGGCTCGCCCTAACGTGCTTACGTCATCATACGTGCTTACGTCATCATACATAAGCACGTTTCATCCAACAATATAATTTGTGGCCACCTAGTGGAATCTTTAAAAGAAACTTGAGTGGTTTGTTTTAATAGTGAGTATAGAAACAAACAAGATGTATTGTAAGAGTCACTTTATTTTTCATTAATATTAAAGAAGTGAAGTTGCCTTTACATGCTTAAGCTGTTAATTTATCCATTGCATGGGTGGACCTTATCCTTATCAATTATCCAGACATTTGCCCCCCCCTGAGAGATTTTGCAGGAGCCGCCACTGTGGCTTAATACAGTACAACTTCTCGCAGTCCTTTGCCTCTGCAAGACTCGGCACTTATGGTTGATTTCGAGGACCATACCCTGGAGCAAGACACTTGGCTGGTTAAGTTTGCCCCCCGGAGTTTACCGTTGAAAGACTATTTTGTGTGGTTTGGCTTCCTCTTTATATCCGATACTTTCCCGACGTTTGCTTCCTTGGGTCAGCTGTTGGCCTTTTGAATTTATTTTCAGCTCCGCGGTCGTCATTGGTCAGTTGCTGATCTTTTGATTTTTTTGCTCTCACAAAAGCGCAAATGGTCCTTTGAGGTCGTGAACCCTTTGTCCTCCGGGTATGTGTCTTGTGTCTGTTCGAGTTTATTTAATTCATTTACAAAGCCACATCAAGGCCCATGTGGTGGGGTTCTTAATGGAACTTTTTATCTGGCTGCCCGGATATCCTGAACCAGTGATTGTCACCTCGGCTATACTTCCCCCCTTCCTCCGGAGGTCCTCTCAAGGCTTGTGGATGCAGATATTCTTAGTTGCCCCTAAGTGTGGTGTGTCTGTAGCCTTTTTTATTGTGAAACGGCCTTCCCCACTCTCATCCTTAAAAATGAAGTCCTGCTGCTGCATGTAATGACAGCCACTGGGAAGACAAAGGCGGTTGGGC
Organism: Lethenteron reissneri; assembly: GCF_015708825.2. Taxonomy (NCBI): domain Eukaryota; kingdom Metazoa; phylum Chordata; class Hyperoartia; order Petromyzontiformes; family Petromyzontidae; genus Lethenteron; species Lethenteron reissneri. The sequence goes on along the minus strand of NC_083797.1, from coordinate 13,189,420 downwards.
ATGCTCTCATTATACCCCTGGAATGCGTATTATTTTGGTCGTGGAGAATTGACATCATTCGTTTTGTATATCTTTTGATCCTTTGGTTCAATACTTCAAAACAAAACCTCCATAATTTGTTATCAAGTTTATATGCCTAACCCAGATCTCATGGTACATATGTAATGCGGGCGTAAATGACCTTCCGGATGTGACGTCATGGGGGGGAGGAGTTACGTCACGTGGGGGTAAGGGTTCAGGTATTAAAGGGGGTGAAACCGGAAGAGGAGGAGGAGTGACGGGAGACTGAGCGAGGGTGAGGCCACGTAGGGTGAAGGACGGAGGAGTGGCGAGATCGCCACACACACAGAGTACGGTCGGCACCGTCGGCCAGCGGTGACCGGCCCCGAGGAAACGGGGAGCTGCGGTGAGACCGCAGCAAGGGCAGCCGGGGAGGCAGCACGGAGAAAGAGAGACAGCAGCGGTGGGGCTGCGTCAAGGAGGAGAGAGAGACAGCAGCGGTGGTGGCTGCGTCAAGGAGAGCCAGAAGGCTGCACGCAGAGAGCAGCAGCAGAGCTGCGGTGGGGACGCGAGAAGGCTACAGTAGCTACAGCAGCGACAGCAGCGTCGGCAGCGGAGTGGAGAGTCTCTGGGAGAGAGCCGTGTGGGGGAAGAAACTACGAACCCAAATAAAGGACACCAAGCCAGATACCGTGGTCGAGTCCTTTATTACACTGGTGCCAGAAGTGTAACGGCATGTCAAAGCAATTGAGAAAAAAGAATATTCCGACGCCATCGTCTGCATCATCATCTGACGACGAAGGTCTTCCTCCGGCGATGGACCCAGCTGCGTTGATGGAGGAGAACCAGTCTGGAGCGAGTGCAGGAGTTCAAGAGGTTGCCGCGTCGGCGGGCCCGTCAGCACAAACGGACGCGGATGTCCGATGGGCACAGATGGCGGAACAGCTTGAGACGCTCAAGAATGTATTGGCGCAGCTGTGTGCCCTCGTCACGCCGAAGACGGCGGTTGGAAGAGCTGGGGGTGCTCCACAGGCCGCCGCCTCGTCGTCGACGCCATCAGCCACGCGGCACGACGACGCCATGGCGGGGGAAGAACGGCGGGAAGCCGCCATCTTGCGCTCTCCGCGACGGGGAGCCGCCATCTTGACCACGCCGCGATGCGACGCCATTTTGAACCTTCCACCGGAGGAATCATCGCTCGAAGACGGCGCGCCGAGGAGTCGCAGTCGTCACCTTACTACAGTCAAGGAATTCTCTATTGGGGGCGACTGGAGCGCTTTCGCCTGCAGATTTTTGGCGGCGGTACGCTCTGCAAGGTGGACTGATGCTGAGGCTTTGGAAGTACTGCCGACTCTTCTGGATGACGAGTCGGTCCGATTTTTCCGTTCAATAACGGCTGAGAAGAAGAAGACATTGCCAGGGGTTTTCGACGAAATGGCGGATGCTTATGAGCCACCTGATGACGCTCATCGCCGGTTTGCTCAACGACAGTGAGCGCCCGAGGAATCGCCGGTGGCGTTTCGGGGTGCGGTACTGGAGTTGGCTATGGCCGCATATCCGGAGACGAAGCCTGACCTGCTCGAGCCTCTTATCTTAGGGAAGATGCTCGAGCTGTCCCGAGATCTGGGGATTCCCATGCCGCCATGCGGCCACGAGAAGCTTACGTCCCGGGCAGCAGCCAAATGTCTGGACGCACAATTCAACAGCGTGGACGGGGGGGCCCATCATCGAGGGAGGCGCCACGGGTTGGGACCCTAAGAAGGCGGTGTTCGTGCCGGATGAAGGGGGCCCGCAGGAGCTGACGGCCGCCTCGGCCCCATGGTCGGGCCGGGGTAAACAGGTTCCATGCGCTGCACCGCCGGCACGGGGCCGTAGGGACGCAGGGCCAGGCGCTACGGCGCAACGACGTTGAATGCTTCTGCTGTGGGCGCAGGGGCCACTACGCCAGGGACTGCTGGGCCCGCATCCCGGGTCCGCCCCAGCAGGAGGCCTCGTCAACGGACGCTCCAAAGACGGAACCTCCAAGGCAGGCAAGTCGGTGCGCACCAGACACCCGGCAAGGCTTTACACCTCACCCATCACCATTGTCGTGCGATCCGGGTGTTGTTACCAACGGGGGGCCATCGACGGGGCCATGTCGCTCGGTGACGCAGTGGCGTAAATTGGCACGAAGGGTCGTCGCGGCCGCTACTGGTTCGTCCACTGTACCGGGGTCTATACAAGGGGTGGACGTACGTATTTTGGTTGATTCCGGGGCGTCCGCGACCATTATATCGGATGTCATTTTCCATCTCTTGGGCATCCCACCGGGGGCCGTGCGTCCGGTTTACGGGTCATGCGTCGCTGCTAACGGGGGTAGCATGGGCATTGTGGGCCAAGTGGACGCTAAAATATCTATCGGGGATGTGTCGGCCTCGGGTACAGTGTTAATTTCGAGATCTCTGGCAGTTCCTTGTTTATTGGGTACTGATTTTCTGGCTAGGATGCCCATTCTGATAAAAGTTAATGAGAATTGTATTGAATTGCCGGGTGGCCGTAAAATCTCGTTTCTGCCGTCGCCCTGGGGGCGACCTGCTCCTGTCGCCCTGGTGCAGGCGTTATCCGATGTACCTGTTGATATACCACCTGGCTCACAGATGCTTATTCCCTTGCGGTATCGGAAGCCTCTGCCTGATCGGCAAGGTGCGGTTGGGGTCTTGTTGTCACCGTCCGCCACCATAGCGGCCGGATTGGCGCTGGTTGGGGCGCAAACCATCGTCCGGCCGGACCAACAACCGTTTCTGCAGGTGCTCAATGCGAGTACCGAGAACGTGTGTGTTCCGGCGGGTACGGTTGTGGCACATGCCACTACGGCTTTTACGGCACGGGATTGCCCGCACGACCAGGGCGTGGTTGCTGGAGTTTCGAGGCCGGGGGCTTCGGATAATCGCTGGATTGCCGACTTATGTAGTGAAAATTCTTCCCTGTCCGGGGAAAAACGTTGTGCGATTCGGAAATTATTGTTGACTTATTCGGACGTGTTTAGCTCCGATGATTTGGATTTGGGACGCACCTCGTTGCTTTACCATCATATTGACACAGGGGACGCTGCCCCTATTCGGTTGAACTCGCACCGGATGAGTCCGGCCGAACTGGGAACACGTTCGGGGGGCAGTGGATGACATGTTGGCTGCGGACATTATATCTCCATCTAACAGCCCATGGGGCGCGCCTGTAATTTTGGTTAAGAAAAAGGACGGCAAATTGCGATTTTGTGTTGATTTCCGGAAATTGAATAAAGTATCGGTGGCAGATGTGTATCCCCTGCAGCGTATGGACGACTCCCTCGATGCTTTGTCGGGGGCCAAGTTCTTTTCTACGCTCGATCTCTCTTCGGGATTCTGGCAACTTCCCCTTGACGAGCCCTCGCGGGAGAAAACCGCATTCCGTACGCCGCAGGGGTTGTTTCAATTTAATTGTCTTCCGATGGGGCTGAATGCGGCCTCTGCCACATTTCAAAGGTTGATGGAGCTGGTGTTGACGGGGTTGCAGTGGGAGACATGTCTCATATATTTAGACGATATTATCGTCTTCAGCCGCACATTTGATGAACATTTACGGCGGTTGGAGTCGGTGTTCACGAGGATGCGTTCCGCCAATTTGAAATTTAAACCTAAGAAATGTCACCTACTGCAACGGTCCGTCCGTTACTTGGGGCATATCGTGAGTGCTGATGGGGTGGCCACGGATCCGGAAAAAACGGCGTGCGTCTGGGATTGGCCAACCCCGGCCACCGTGGGGGATGTACGTCGCTTTTTGGGATTTGCTTCATATTATCGGAGATTTGTTCCGAATTTTGCGACGATCGCGAGGCCCTTGCACCTCCTTATGGGTAAAGGACGAAAATTTGGTTGGGGACCGCCGGAAGAGGCGACTTTTCAGAGCCTGCGCGATCTGTTGGCTACGGCGCCGACGTTGGATTATCCGGATTTCGATCACCCCTTCATTCTTGATACGGATGCAAGTGACATAGGCATTGGCGCTGTGTTGTCTCAGTCTAAAGGGGGTGTTGAGCGCGTGGTGGCGTATGGTAGCCGGGTTTTGTCTCCCGCGGAAACCCGCTACTGCGTCACTCGCAGGGAACTTTTGGCTGTTGTCTTCTTTCTACGCCAATTTCGACCGTATCTGTACGGTCGTTCGTTTATCGTGCGCTCGGATCATGCGGCCTTGCAGTATGCTCTTAAGATGGACCAGCCATCCGGCCAGTTGGCGCGTTGGTTGGACACGCTGCAAGAATTTTCCTTTCAAATTCACCATCGGAAGGGGGTGCGCCATGCGAATGCTGACGCACTTTCAAGGTTGCCGCAGCGCTCCCCTTGTACGTGCGCGTCGGGGACGCATAGGTGTGCGCCGATTCAATCTCCCCCTCAGCCGGTCGCGGGAGCCAGTCGAGACGCCGGATGCTCCGATGGAGCCGGGTCCGACTGATGGGATTTTGAATCTGCCGCGGTCTGTGTGGATTCGGGAACAAATGATGGACGAGTCCTTGTTGTCCTTACGGAAACGGTCTGCGAGGGAGGGCGAGGGTCCGTGTACGGCTGGGTTACCGGAAACCGCTCTCCGGGACGGTCTGCTCATGTGGAGGGAAGGAGTCCAGGAATGCTGGCGTCTGGTCGTGCCGGCGTCCTTGCGATACGAGTTAATCAGGACTCTCCATTGTGACACGCTCTTACATCTGGGTGTTCAAAAGACCCTATTGACGTTGCAACGTCATTACTTTTGGCACGGCATGGCGACAGATGTCGTTGGGCACGTGCGTGCGTGTCCCGATTGTGCCCGGCGGAAGCCACCTAAACATCCTTATGTGCCGCCGATACAGTCTATTCAGGTGTCTCGGGTCAATGAATTGGTGGCACTGGACATTCTGGGACCCTTCCCACCATCTGCGAGGGGTAATCAATATTTGTTGGTTGGGGTGGAGTACCTCTCCCGGTGGCCGATGGCCTGGCCGTTGCCCGACCAATCGGCCGCGGCTATTACCGACGCCTTTCTATTTGGGTACGTTATGGATAAGGGTGCGCCGGAGAGACTCCTCACGGACCAGGGCCGGAATTTTTCTTCGAAATTGTTGGCGGAAGTGTGCGCAGCCCTTGGGACTAAGAAAATACGCACATCTCCTTACCATCCGCAAACGGATGGTATGGTCAAACGGTTAAATCGAACCTTGTCCGCCATGCTGTGCCACACGGTGAGTGAACAACAATCAATTGGGATTTGCACATCCCCGGGGTGCTTTCGGCGTACCGGATGACGCCGCATGCGGCTACAGGGTATTCGCCGTTTTTCCTTATGTATGGTCGGGAGAACTGTGCCGCCGATGGATGTGCAGTTGGGAACCGGGATGAGGGGACCTAGTAAGTCACTTCCAAATTACATTCGGGACACCGTTCGCCGGGTCACGGAGGCGCGGGAGGGGGCCCGCGTAGCTACGGCCAAATCTCAGGCCCGGAACGAGCGGTATGCTCGATGCTCCAAGGGGGAGTGCCCCTGGAAGGTTGGGGACCTGGCCTGGCTCCATTGCCCGCAGGTGCGGCCAGGTACCTCTCCTAAGTTGCATAAACCGTGGCAAGGGCCCGTCCGCCTCATCGAGGTTCCCAACCCGCAGTCGGCACGTGTTCGGATTGGATCGCGCCGCTGGTTCGTTCATACGTCGCGGTTGAAACCATATGTTGCTCCTCCACCGGATGCTTCATCTCCTGATGTTGCCTTGCCGGGGTCTGTTGCTGCCGACTCACCCTTGCCTGCGTCCGTTGATCTTGCAAGAGCGCCTGTCGTGCCTGTTACAGACAGACCGGCCGTGCCACCGCGGGTGACGAAGGGCTCTGCTCGGAGGGTGCCTGCCGGGACTACGGGAACTCCGAACCCTGCAGCCCTACCGACCCCGCTGCAAGCACAATCGCGGGACACCTCCGACGTTGAGCCTTCGGGGACACGGGACCGGGACGTTGGTGGGCCTCCAACAGCGACAGAATTGCGGCCTGTCGCTCTTAAAACCCCATCACGCTCCCGCTCTGCAGGAGGGCCGCCGACCGTCCGGGACGGTCCGGCGACCCGCACACGTTCAAAATCACTCACGTTTCGTTAATTGTTCTTGTTGTGTTATTGTTCTGTTATATTTATTGCATGCTTTGTGTCCCTTATTGTGGTTGAGTCAGTTCGCTCGCATTACTTGTTGGAGTTTTGTTCAGCCGAGGTCGGCTGGGTTTTCTCTACAGGGGAGGGTGGTGTAATGCGGGCGTAAATGACCTTCCGGATGTGACGTCATGGGGGGGAGGAGTTACGTCACGTGGGGGTAAGGATTCAGGTATTAAAGGGGGTGAAACCGGAAGAGGAGGAGTGACGGGAGACTGAGCGAGGGTGAGGCCACGTAGGGCGAAGGACGGAGGAGTGGCGAGATCGCCACACACATAGAGTACGGTCGGCACCGTCGGCCAGCGGTGACCGACCCCGAGGAAACGGGGAGCTGCGGTGAGACCGCAGCAAGGGCGGCCGGGGAGGCAGCACGGAGAGAGAGAGACAGCAGCGGTGGGGGTGCGTCAAGGAGGAGAGAGAGACAGCAGCAGTGGTGGCTGCGTCAAGGAGAGCCAGAAGGCTGCACGCAGAGAGCAGCAGCAGAGCTGCGGTGGGGACGCGAGAAGGCTACAGTAGCTACAGCAGCGACAGCAGCGTCGGCAGCGGAGTGGAGAGTCTCTGGGAGAGAGCCGTGTGGGGGAAGAAACTACGAACCCAAATAAAGGACACCAAGCCAGATACCGTGGTCGAGTCCTTTATTACACATATATAGGTGTGTTAATAAAATATGCAACTTGTCGTATTCAATACCTCCTGAGCTGCATCATCACGTAACAATACATTATATCAAATTAATGTTTAATACCATGTTGTTTGAAAATATTCCGATGAGGTGGTGGTCAACTCAACTTTACAACTTTGCCAAGCCAAAGCATGTGAAAAATTAATCTCCAGATGTCTTTTTTGCGTGGGGACGAGGCAGCGGGGGGTGATCCTTTGGCCTTTGTTGTCTCGAGGCAGGAGTTCACAGGCCTCCGTTAGTGCATTTTTTTTTTATCCAGACATTAAAAAAAATAGGCAACATCACTCTTAATAAAAAAAAATTGAAAAGGCATATATACAACAGGATGTTAGTGCACATTTACCAGACACCTAACACAATGTCACCACTCCCGATTCTTTACTCACCAATCATCTTGGGCTCCCCCAATACTCACATTCACCATACTGCTAAAGACTCACGGCACACCTGACAATCGCTATTCAGGTGAACCTTTTCAGAAACCACTCACCAGAAACTCATCCGACACACTAAACCAGTCACTTAACACCGCTTGATGGACGCCACTGACTCCCATTCTCACCACTCACTGAACTCACCAGTCACTAGCTATGCATATATGACTGCAAATAAAATATCGGTATGGGGGGATGTGGTCGAGTACTGTTATTCGGAACGTCACTACACGAAGTGCAATACCACGTTCAATATGGCAGGATGAACACAACTCAGTCATTAGCATTCGCAATGAGTTTCTGCTAATAATATCACCCGGTAGTTGTCCCACTGAGCCAACGTCGAGCTACAGGATTTGGACATCATAATTGTTGTTTGTACAAACATTACCGACCTACATTAAAGACACCAACCATACCCTGCAGCTCTTCAAGAACCTTCGATTCACAGGTCCTCAACGTTTGGTTTTCACAATAGACACAAGTTGTGCACAATAACCAGCTGTAGGTCTCCATCAATCAAAGCATTGTACCTTGCTCCACACACCAACACTGCTGACAGTGGAGGTGGACAAGAAAACACAAATCAAGTCATGACCCAAAGTGGTTCATGACATCTTTCCAATGATTGCTGAGTTTAAAACCGTCGTCTCGGTTTAAATAGTGTCTGTATATATGGATGGCTTTGTGAACAAATCTTTGTTGATAATCAGTCGGCTTTCAAAGTACCATCGTCTTATAAAGAAATCGATTTCATGTGAGCAAGCCGCATTAAATTAATGATCAGCCCCTCCAGAAGTATTGGTCCTGCCGTGTTTCAGATCTGCCTTATGTTCTCGAACACGGTCTGAGACATGTCGTTTGGTTTCCCTAATGTAACTGCTGCCGCAGATACAACTTAGTTTTTAGACGCCGGGATATTGTATGTCAGGAATCTTGTCCTTCACAGATGAGATCAGGTCACCAATTTTATGTGCTGTGTTAAATCGGACCTGGATCTTGTGTTTGTTCAAGATTTTGGAAATATGTTTGGTTATCCCTGCTATGTAAGGTAAGGTGGTTTTAATAGGATTTTCAGATGGCTCCTTCCTCATGGTTGGGGTGATGGCTTTGCGGATTGTGTAGTCAGAATATCCATTCGCCTTCAGAGCCTGGTGTACGTGTTTAAGTTCACTGGTCATGTGTTCATGGTCGGAGATACATTGAGCTCTATGGTGTAGCGTTTTGATAAGGGAATTCTTCTGGGATGGATGGTGGTGGGAATCAGGTTTTAGGTAGGCGTCAGTATGGGTTACTTTCCTGTAGACAGAGTGGCTCATTCAGCCGTCTGGTCTCTTTTTAATTAGGACATTCAAGAAGGGTAGCATGCCATCCTTTTCTACCTCCATGGTGAATTTGATTGCTGGGTGTATGGAATTGATGTGGTTGAGGAATTGTTTCAGAGCCGGTTGGCAATGTGGCCAGATGACAATTGTGTCATCCATGTACCTCTTCCACAAGGACAGGCGTAGAGTAGATGCCTGGCTGGCATCCATCTCATATTTGTCCATGAAAATGTTGGCCACAACTGGAGATAAGGGAGAACCCATTGGGTGCCTTCAGTTTGTTTGTAGAATGTTCCATTCCAAGTGAAGTATATATTGGTGAGGCAGTGTCTCATCAGGGCTGGTACATCAGCATTCAGTCCTTGTTGGACCAAATCTTCAATTGCAATGGTATCGGGCACAGGAACTTTGGTGAACAGAGAAACTACATCGAAACTAGTGAGCAGATCACCTGGGGACAGTGAGATGTATTTTATTGATGATACCAGGTGAGCTGAGTTAAGAAACCGAATCTGGACACACTGGCCGCACGACTCAAACCACATCAACCGGCCCCTTCCATGGTTGCTGCAATTTGGGAGATGTTCCCACTGGCACCCATTAATCCTGGCTGTAACAAAACATTCCTTTTATATTTATAGAGCACCTTTGCTCATGTGGAGGGGCAAGGGAAGATAATGTACAATGGAGAAAAGGTGAGCTTTAAGATTTGAACGGGAGGTTCATGTACAGTTTAAGTTTATTCCAGTGGAAAGGTGCAGGGAGAACCGAAAACGAGATTGTGTACAGGGAGGGACAGAGAAACAGATATGTTTGATGACGAGAGGGAACAGAAGGAAACGAGATAGGTGATATAAGGTGGGGGACAGCCATTAAAAGATTGAAAGACGAGCATAATGTACTTAAAATACAAATTACATACGTGAAATGGGTGACGCAAATTCTTCGACACTTTTCAAAGAACCACCTAAGAGATTTACTCGTACAGTACACAGTGCTGTCTGAAACATCGCATTTCTTACTCCTGTGTATGACTATCATCTCTACACTCCCATCCACCACTTATTGGCTGCTACGGGCTCATCAGACTCTGCAGCCCAGATTGTCTTCCCCTCCAGCACTGCAGAAAGTGGCACGCTGCACGCGTTTTTCTTCAGGCGAGGTCGGGCTACCACATGGCGTCAGGCCGCAGCTCGTTTGCACGTCTTTCTTGCCCTTCTGTAGCTCAGCGTTGTGCTCCTGGGGCGCACCGTGTTGCCCCAAGGTAACCAGCAGCACACGCTGGGGGTGAATGGATGTCTGCCTGGCTCATGTTTCCACAATCTTAACTTTGCACTTGAGGCGACCGTGCGGTCACGCATCTCCCTCGTGCTCGTCGGGGATCCTCTGCCTCCCGTCACCCTCTCAGCCTTGCCTCGCCCTACGGGGACGGAGCCTTTCCCGAAGTCGCCTCCCCCTCCAACAACCGGGGGACGAGAGGAACTCAGAAGGGGGACGAGAAGTGGCTCTCATGGGCCGCGACAGTAGCTCCACCTCTTAAGAACGTAGCACAGGGATGCCCAAACTTCCCGCGCCTACGAGCAGCATAGTAAATAATTCATACAGCCGAGAGCCACATTGAAGGAGTGAACGTTTTTAAAACAATGAAGTGTTCTGAAATGCTCTATGTGTGTACAGCGCTCGTTATGAAGGTACCTGCGCAGAGTGGGTTCCGTGGGTGGTCCCACAGCTAGTTTGGTCAACAATGGTTTTCTGTGGAGTTTTTGAATTCATGCATTGTGTATTGCCAATACTCAAGGCTCGTGCACACGGATGACACAACGCAGCTGTAAAGTTTTAACTTAACACACATTGCTAGCGCTAGCGCTGGACGAATATTTTTAATTTCCAAGGATAGTTTGCATGCAGGAAGCATTTATGTGAAACACTGGTATGTTCTGGTGTGTATTTGCGTTTGCCGATCTAATTTGAATGAGTCTACATGGCGTATCAAATGCTATTGAACACACTCGCTGTCCTGCTGTCAGGAACTATGTTCCGTATGCAATGTGCTTTCATTTGAAAGACTAGCACTTGAAATGTAGTTACCGTGGTAGCCAACGAGTTGTCTTCGCTGTCTGAATATGGTAAACCGATAGATGTTAGTTGAAGGAGGGAGCAGATGTAGCCGTAACAGTCACTTACACTTTGGCAAATCATAGAGAAGAGTTGAGAATATTTTCAATAAATAAATATTCAAAGGAAGTCCATAATTGCCTGTGAAAATTTTTCATTTTTTGTTAAATCTCTATATAGCTTGTTTTTATTGAAAGGGCATAATGTAACAACAATTGTACGTAGCTTTAAAGGTGACCATTTTATTGTCACGATCTTAAATATAGTGTAAATAATATTTTCTTTCTGCAGGTGCAAGATGATTTGGATCGGCTACAGTCCTTCCGTATGCGATGGTAGATGCGCGTTGCATCTGTGACTGGTCTCCTATCGTTTGAGAGCTTAGTTGGAGGGAAACGGACGTCACTTTTTGGACACGTCGTCCGTCTTGATGTGCAGACTCCAGCAAATTGCGCGCTTCAGTTGGTGGTCCACGTTCGAAGTGGGCTGCGACCCTCAAACACATGGCGCCACCTTCGTGGTCGCCCCCGTGATACGTGGATCAAACACATCATTCAAGACACTGGTGTATAGCAGCAATAGCAGTTTATGCAAATGCTGTCCCAAGAGGTCACGCGTTTGGGGCTATGGTCCTTCGTCGACTATGTGTGATGAATAAATTAATTAAATGCTCTCTTGCGAATGTCATGACATTGGACAAACTCACGCACATCTTAAGCAAATGAAAAGGACATTTGCCTCTGTCTAATTCTTCCTTCGTTATTTGCGCAGTCATTTCATTTCCTGCACCTTTGAAAAAAAATTCCGCTCTATTGACAAATTCTGTAACACCCAAGCCCCGTGTGATCTAGCCTTGCAACTCTGTGCTTACAGACCGTGTGAATCACACTCTCAGGAATCAACGTATCAACATTATTAAATTGATTTAGCTTTAATGCGCATATAAAGTTTGACACCATGTATTCGACAAAGAGAAGGATAATGTGGTTGCTTTGTCTCGATCAGATAGTATTTTTATATTCCAGGTATGCGTCTGTATGTTTGTAATATGAATGTATTCAAATTAGTTTGGGAACCAAAGTGTCAGGAATGCACAGAAGTTGGAAGCCTTGCTTTTTACAGCTCAAGAACCAAGGCAGTGAACCACGCCCTCACAGTTGTCACTCTACCCCTCAACGTTGCCAACTCCTTACAGGGCAACATCCCCAAACAAACCTCAACATTTCAAATCTGAAAATGGCGAGAAAGCGCAACACCACAGAAACATTAAAGGAGGCTGGAAACTAAGATTTCAATCTGACAATCATCATCTCCTGCAGGAGATCAACTCCGGAAATCGCCCAGTGATGCTGGATGTGATTACCAACGAAAACGTCTAATATAATTGTCAAATGTTGTGCATTACACTTCAGCATACCAGTGTACTGAAGCAATAAACATATGCGTGTACGGCACACATTAGCAATGTGCTCACGCTATTTTAGCCAAACAAAAAACATGTATTAAAACATTTGTTTGCTTTTAAATCACAACCATGTGGTTGTTTTGCCATATTCGTTTGTCTGCGATGCCCTCTGGTGGGTGAAATACTAAGAGGCAACAAGATTGCAGCTTATACCGCGTTATAACAGCCGTTTCCCAAGGTTCTCCCTCTCCTGAGGCTGCCTCTGTGAGAATCAGGCATTGATAGTGAACCCCGAAAATATTAAAGCTGCATTAGTTTGTCTCTGTAAATGAGTCTCGTGCATTAGGAACCAGAAGGATGTTGTACTACCTTATACGGGGTAATCTTCTGTTAATCCAGGTGCCAACATCTTTATTTTGCACGTAATTATCATTGTGCATTATTTAGCGAATGTGTTCATTCCTTTCCTTTTGATTTTACAACCTTATATATATAAAAAATCTTAATTTACAACATATTTTGTTGTATTATGTTTAATATATATTTAAATAAACCTAAAATATTGTATGTCAAGTGGCAATGAGTGGGCGGCCCATGCTCATTTTAAATTTACAAGAAAACCTATCACAACAGAATTAGTTAATGTAGGCTGGAATCCAATAGATTTGACAACAGAAAGAGGTGTTTCGCATCGCATGTACAAAAGCTCTCAGCTGTATCCAGACCAGTAATGGAATGGGACTAAAAATCGGCCCAGGCATTTGTAAACACACCGGCCTAAATCCGAGCTATGGAGAAGCTATAATTGCGATGTGACCCATTCGCGTGATTTTGCCATGCGATCTCATTGACCTATTTGGGCTGGTCCAAAAACAACAATGAGACATAAGAAGCTTTGTGGCTACCGAATATGGGACTTCAGCAATGACGTCTACGGCGAGGTAATAAAAATATTTTTTATAAAAAATATATTTTTGTTACTCTGATCACATTTAGAATATCCCCACAGACCAGCCGACCGGCCCTCAGAACTTAACCGGCCCACCGGGCATTTGCCCGGACTGCCCTATGGCCAGTCCCATGGCCAGTCCGGGCCTGATACAGTCCACCAACTCAAAGAATGAAGCAAACGTGGCCATCCCAACAGGCAAGACAACTGTAGACTGGTGTCATCGATGTTACTCATCAATAATGATCACTGTTCGCTGCTGGCGTATGCCCCGAGGAGCCCTACATATAAAGATAGATAATTCCGTTACATTATGAGGACCTCGATTTGCGAAATAGTCAAGGCAACAATAATTCAAATCTGTAACTGTTTTGACATGAACTTTCCAAATGCCGTACGACAGAAAACGCACAATTTAATGACTGTCTTGATTATAATTCCTTCACTCTTTGGAAAGCACTTTGTGTGGAATGAGTGCGACGTTATAATGTATTCGTTGGGTAACCGGAAGCCACTGCAACTCAGTGAACACTGGACATACATGGTCGGATCTTGCAGTACCCATCACGACACGTGCCAAAACATGTTGTACACTCTGTAGCTTAGTAATTTTTTGCCAGACATCTTGTAGAGTAGTGAGTTGCAATAATCGAGCCTTGTCGATACTGTGCTACACACCACGATGTTGTCTATGTTATGACTCAATAGTCTAATGTGTCGGTGAGTCCTCATATGAAAATTACAGGACCTGACTATATTTTGCACCTTGTGGTCAAACGACATATTCTGATTATGGTACCGAGCCTCTTTAGATAAATAGAAAACTCAATAATGGCATCTGCGACTGCCACGATCCTCCCACAAACGTTTTCGCCTGAGCCTGAGTGCCAATCAGCAGAACCTACAATTTTCCTGGAGTAAGCAGCAACTGGTTTCGTGAAAACCACATGCACCACTCACGTGCAATCTTCGAGGTTACCGAGGCTCTTCATGTCTAACTTTGACTTCACTGTGGTGCACAATTATGTAGCATCAGCATATTTATGGCACTTGATAAGATGCGATAATATGACATCTGCGATCGGAAAGACATATGTTGAAAATAGGAAGGGCCCGAAGATGGACCCCTGTGGTATGTCAACTAGGTACGGCAAAGGTGATGACTGTTTCTCACCCTGCTTGACGAACTGTGATCGACAATATGGGAATGCATGAATCCACTATAATGCCGAAATCAATACAACAAAACTTGATCGTAGCTGCTCTATGGTTTCGAAGATGGCTCAGACATCGAGGTCAGCCAACACTGTGGTGCACCGGTCACACATGATCCTGTAGAGGTCATCAGTGATCTTTAATTGAGCCGTCTCAGTGCTGTGGGACTTCCGGTGCCTCAACTGAAACGGGTTGACTCTGTTTGTCACAGCGATTTGGGGAAGTAACCGCGTCAGACAAAGGTGTTCTATGTCCTTTTAAATCTTACTCAGGTTTGAAATCGGGCGATCGTTTCTGGGGTATCTATGGCTCAAGCCAACTTTTTTCAGGAGCAGTGTTACCTCCGCCATTTTGAACCGGTCTGTGAAACAGTCCTCGCTGAAGGAAAGATTTGCCAGGTGGATAATCAATGGAACAAGCACGTCTGAGCATGATTTGTGAATCGACGTGTGGATGTAATCGACCGGCTACGTCTTATTTGGCAACCGTGCGATGAACATTGACACCTCTGCCACCGACATTGGTGCCAGGGTTTTGAGTGTTGCAATGGTCCCAGGTTGAACAAACTCAGATGGCAGACTGGGAGAATGAATTGCCTTCAAGTTAGAAACTGCCATTTTGTTCGTCACTATTTTATTGGCAAAGAACGTCGCAAGTACTTTGCACAGACCGTGTTGACTGTTTGGAGTGCAGCAGATCCTTCACAGAGCACCACCTCGCATGAGAGTTATGAGCCGACTCATTAACATGCAGAGCATAGAACGATCTGCGAGACTCAATAATGAGGCAGTTGGAAGATCTACAGGTGGCTCTGTAAGCAAGTAGGACAGTCTCGAAACTAGCTATCTTCCAAAGACGCTCCAGCCATCTCCGGTGGCAGCCAATTATTGCGTGCTTTCCCTGTTCTTTTAGTGCTTATTAGGATGGGCACGAGTTCATCAAGAACAGCATTAATGTCAACTTCTAATTGAGCTGCAAAGGAATCGACCATCGATGCAGGACTTAGACACGCTGATGATGACCGGATCTTCTGATGGAAAGCATCATGGTCCAGTTGTTTCCAGTCCCTGGAAAAGCGATAGGGCCGTGTAGCGACCAATGCAAGAGTAGGCGATGGAAAGGTGGGAATTAGGGAACAAACTGGGGACAGGGGGAAGGCATTTATCGGCCCAGGAAAGCTTAGACCATTAAAGAGACAACTATGGGGCGAGGCCAAGAGTGTGATGGGAGAGTCATTAGGTGGATAGAGCGGGCCAGGACAGTGGAAAGGAAATGCCCACTACAAAAGCTCTGAAAGTTTGTTTTTGTTAGCACTTGTTGATGCTGTCATCTCCAGCGAAACGTATTGTATTTTTTTACCTTTGCTTGCTTTTCAAAATTCCGTTTTTGCTGAAACACTAAATCCATTAACATATTTGCCCCACGTGGCAAGGTACTTTTAACTGGCTCTGTCGTGTGGTGGAGGATCATACTTAAACATGTATGTATCTAGACGATGATCTAACCCACAATAAACGAATTATTAATCATGTTCCTCGTGAAAGCCTACTTATGAAATTAGTTTGTGATTATTATTTTTCAGGGATTACACGCGTGTTCAAATGAAGCGTCTTAACCTGATTTGACAACTTAATTACACATTGTTAGCGCTAAATGAAAAAATAAGAATCGGTTTTACCATTTCTGGAAATGAAAGTTGTGTTAAGATGTTCAATCACCAAACAGAAACCTTTTGCAAGGAATCAAGTCTGCATCAACTACACGTACGTGTGGTGAACATGTAAACACACGTGCTCTGATAAATATACATTGCTTTTAAACTGCTTACCTTAAAACTTAAATAATGACGGTTGTGTCAAAGTGACTGTGTTCAACCAAGCACGGGATATTCGTAATCATGTTCAATGTTAGCTCTAAGCCAGTGGTTGAAATTAACCATTACTATTACAGGGGCTAGCATCCCTAAAAGTGTGATATGTGATGCCGCCGCCACGAAGCCGTTCGGCAGGCGCCCATCCCTGACCTCGCCACCACCAAGCAACGGAGCCAACCCCCTCACCTCACCTCATCTGAACACACCCGCACGCATTTTCCCCCACCCATAGAGCTGGAAGGGGAGATCACCTGATCGACCGGTTTTTATCCGAGAAACCCTTATCGGGATTAACTCTCACGGTTTCCGGCGATCAGGAAATTGGACGACCTCCCCCGACGCTACGTTGCGCCGCGGCACTGCGACGGACCTTAATATGGTATGGTCGCGGCGTGGGGCATTCGGCCACCGCGGTTGAGACACATTCCCCCCACACACACCCCCACGGGTCGACGAGACAGGCGGAGGAGGGACGGGGCGGCATAGTTTAGGGTGCGCAGGAGCATGGCGCCATGCATGAGAGGGAGATTAATACAGGTAGGAACAATGTTCCACACTGCCCACCAGGAATTATTGGTCTTTCTGTCGTGCACGAATGCGCTGTCCAACCAAGCTCCTACCTGCTCACTCCGAAGGAGCGTGTTTGGAATCGGCGCCGCAGCACATCCGATTAGCATAACAAAAGCGCCGTGGAGGCGCCGCGGAGCCGCCGTGCGCGTGCAAGAGGGGCGCGAGCCATTGTTTAGAGTTTACGCCGCGCAAGCAGGACATTGATTAGCATATGTGCCTCTCATGAGAGGAGAGCATTCGGGAAGTACGGGACAGAGGATAAAAGGGATCGTAGCAAGGTAGAGAGATCTCACTTCTCTTCAAGAGGCACGCAGTCAAGTCGGCTCCCAGCTCTGCCCTCCGGACGTCCGCGTGACGTGTCCCGATAGCATAGAGGAAAAGCCACAGGACGCCGAATACTTCGAACCATGAGTAGCAAGGTGACAGGGTATCTTAAGCCGATAAATAGGGAATAGGTCCAGGGGAAGTAGGATAGGCCAGCCTCGTCGACTCATACTGACTTAGCATCAATTCGCGAGTAGCAGATAATAAATCATTAATAGCGAAGCGTGGTCTCGCGTGATCTTGTTGAGCAGTGTGTCGCGTGGGGAGCTGCGTGTGTGTGCGTGCGTCCACCCCGTGTGCGATACAGGTGCGCGATCATAACGCGAGTAGTCAGGGGTGAGTGTAGTGCTGCGGCTCGCCTCGGGGGAGCGCTGCGCAGAGCGGCGCGAGAGTGGGTGTCGCGTGTGTTCACTCCATGTGTGATACAGGTGCGCGATCATAACGCGAGTATTCAGTGGTGATTGAGTGCCGCGGGGAGCTGTGTGCGTGAGTGCGCATACGTTCGTTACGTGTCGGATACGGATGCGCATTGGTAACGTGGTTATTCGACGTGGAGGCGAGTGCCGCACAGGGCTATAGACGGGCACACGCTCGCAGCGTGCGAGAGCTGTATGTAGCGGTGTAAAGAGGGGGAGTATGGCGCTTGATTGATGATGCTGTGCGCACGTATGCTCGCAGCGTGGGAGCGCGGCGCGAGGCTGTAACAGTAGGGGCGTCGCGTTCCAATGCCAGCGAAACCGTAGCGGGTAATAGGGAGGTGGGGTAACGTAAACGGAATAGGGGATGAAGGCGGGAGGGACCCCGGGGGCCAACGGCCCCCACATAATGGTGTCAGAAACAGGACGATCCCCCGCACCCCCAAGGGAAAGAGGCCCCCCAACCCAGATTAAAATCAAATGCACATTTACGGGCAAAGGAATTCCATCATGGAAATCGTTTGCCCGCAGCATCAGGGGGGCGAAAAAGGTTAATGGGTGGTCAGACGAGGAGGCGTTGCAGCAGTTAGAGCTACATTTAGATGGACGGGCAGCTGACTTTGTAGAAGCTTTGCCCGCAAGCGCTCAAACTCATTGGGAGAAACTAATGTGCCAACTCGAAGAGCGCTTCGGCAAGTATGATGAGGAGGAGGCGCAGGCGGCATTAGAGGCACGCCGCCGCCAACCCGGCAAGGATCTGCGAGATTACGCCGAGGACGTGCGCACGCTGACCTAGCTCGCGTACCCGGAGTATGAGTCAAAAATAATTGAGGGCCTCGCCGCCGGGAAGGTCCAGCGATATTTGGCACAAACCCCGTGGTGGCAGCCAAATGTCGATGGTGCACGCCTCTCCTTTGACACCCTCGTCAAGCGTGCTCGCAAATGCGAGAAACTCTCGGGTGAGCGCACGCAGCCTCGAGGGAGGGGACGAGAGTGTGCCAGTAGCGAGCCTAATCTCCGACGAGGAGGATGAGCTCGCCATCGCAGTAAGGGGACAGACAAGGGAGCCCCAGAGACCCAGCGAAACAACTCCGGGGTGGGTAGCTGAGTTACAGACCGGCATGGGAGATATTGCTGGCCAGGTACACCAAATGGACGGTAAGATAACCCAAGCACGCGAGGAAGCAAATAAAAATATGAAGGCCCTCCAGTCTGAGATGGGGGAACTACACTCCACAGTAGGGGGGCTGACCGGGAAGGTATCCCAATTAGAGTCCGAGTTGGAACAACTGCGTACAGGGAGAGGGAGCGGGCAGGGGACCCACTATGGAGCCGCCACCCCTCCCCGGACGTGTTATGTGTGCGATCGGCGAGGGCATCTCAGGAGGGACTGTCCTCAGGTCGCCCGAGCTAGACAAGAGCTAAGGTTAAAAACACTAAGGCCCCCCTAGATAGGGGACCACCGGGGGGTTAAATCGACGTAGCCCCGACACAAACAAGCTGTGAGAATAATGGCGAGCGAGTGATCTCCACACAGGTTCCAGCAACAACGCCCACAGAAACGGTGACTCCTGGCGACTGGCTACGGGAGCTGGTGGCGGGGATCACGGGGGCCACGTCGCTGGTGGAAGGGGAGGTAAACGGAATGCGTACCCGAATCCTGCTGGACACGGGGGCGGTGGCCTCGCTCGTGAGCGCAGCGCACTGCAGCGCGATCGGGGTCGACGTGCGTCACCTGCAGGCCCCGGACCGCGCGCTACACACGGCGAGCGGAGCCGGAATGGGGTTGCTGGGGAGAGCCACCCTAGAGGTCCGCATAGGCAGCCAGGTGTGCACCCAGGAGTTCTACGTGTCGAGTGCGTTGTGTCACGAGTGTATTGCAGGTACCGACCTCTTAGAAAAGCTGGGACTCAACGTGCAACCCCGCCAGCGATGCGCCACCATGGAGAGCAACGGCGAGCGGATTCCATTCCTGGGACGAGAACCAACGCGCCTCCGCTTCGCACCTGTGGCCGCTATCCTGGCGACGGCAGTCACCATCGGGCCGCTCACCGAGATGCTGGTGCCGGTGGCAACATCCCCCACTGACCCCGCGCTCCGACCATCAGGGGAGATAATGCTAACTCCTCACCTGGAGTTGGCAAAACGGTATGGGGTCGTGGGATCCGCAAGTTGGTAAACACAGATGGGGACCGATTGTTTATGCGGATGTTTAACCCGCACAATACCCCAGAGATACTGCGACGGCGCACCCCGATCGCCACTGTACACCCCCTGCACCCACGCCACTCTGACGAATCGGTGTTCGCACTCTGGGCTGAGGACCCCGGTCGTCCTGAGGGGGACCAGGACCTGGCCTGGCGAGTCGGCCCGACTCCCCGAGCCGAGGTCGTCCCCCTGCTAGACGCATTACATGTGCCATGGGCGGATCTACCTAAGGGAGAGGCCGATCGGCTGCGCGAGTTACTGTGGGAGTATGCTGACGTATTCAGTGAACACGACTCGGACGTGGGTCGGACCGACCTTGTTAAGCACCAAATTGACACTGGTGCAGCCCGACCCATCAAACTCCCTGCGTACCGAGTGGGCGCACCCGAACGCGCCCAGATCAAAGAGGCGGTTGGGGACATGCTTCGCGATAACATAATTCAGCCCTCGGCGAGCCCCTGGTCAGCCCCAGTGGTACTAGTAACGAAAAAGGATGGGTCAACCCGGTTCTGCGTTGATTACCGTAAACTGAACGCAGTCACGCTCGGCGATGCCTTCCCCATACCCCGCATCGACGACACGTTCGACAGCCTCGCCGGAGCGCGATATTTTTCCACCCTCGATCTCGCGTCCGGGTACTGGCAGGTGGAGATGGCGGAGGAAGATCAGCCGAAAACCGCATTCACCACCCCGATGGGGCTATTCGAGTTTCGAGTACTCCCGTTCGGACTCACCAATGCGCCCGCGACGTTCCAGCGGCTGATGGAGTTGGTGATGCGGGGCTTGCAATGGAAACAGTGCCTGATTTACTTGGACGATGTGATAGTGTTCAGTAGATCTTTGTCTGAGCATTGGTCCAGGTTATGGGAGGTATTCCAGCGACTGCGAGCGGCTCATCTCAAGCTCAAGCCACGTAAGTGTTACATCGCACAACGCGAGGTGGGGTACCTCAGGCACCGCGTCAGCGAGGCAGGCGTGCACACCGATCCGGAGAACGTACGTGCCGTAGTGGAGTGGCCACGGCAGAGGAATCTGACAGAGATCCGATCATTTTTAGGGCTCGCCACCTATTATCGTCGATTTGTAAAGGGATTCAGCGAGATTGCACGCCCCCTCAGATGGCCTTCACCACTCTCAAAGACCACCTCACCCACGCCCCCACCCTCTCTTTCCCCGATTTTACCACCGATTTTATTTTGGACACCTGACGCCTGCAGCAGCGGGCTGGGCGCGGTGTTGTCACAGGTACAGGATGGGACGGAACGAGTCATCGCGTACGCCAGCCGGACCTTGAGTGGGGCCGAGCTGAACTATTGCGTGACCCGCCAAGAGTTGTACGCCGTGATTTTCGCATGCAAACAGTTCCAGCCGTATTTGTACGGCAGGAAATGTTGCGTACGCACTGACCATTATGCTCTGCAGTTCCTTCTTACATTCAAGGAGCCGCGGGGGCAGATGGCCAGGTGGTTGGCGCAGTTGCAGGAGTACAACCTGCAAATCGAGTATCGGGCTGGCCGGACGCATGCAAACGCGGACGCCTTGTCGAGGCGGCCCACGGTGTACGCCGAGACAAGGGCGTAGGAGGCCTGCCCGCGTTTCATGGGGGGACGCTGCCGGCAGGCAACGGACCCCCGAGAGGCCGCGGCCACTGACCCCCCCCCAGCGAGAGAGAGTGCAGTGTGCGCCACAGAGACCCTCACAGGTGGCACCGAGGATCCCGTCGACCGCCCGGCAAGCGCGGGACCCGCGGCTCAGGGACCCGATCGGACGGATCCAGGAGGACGTCGGCTGCGCCTTCCCGGGCCTGAACGACGAGCAGCTGAGACAGACCCAGCAGTGTGATCCCGATCTGGCGGCAGTGGACGCGGCACTGCGGGAGGAAAAGAGCGCCCTACCAGGACCCTGGAGCGGTTTGTATGCCCGGTTTTGTGTGCAGAACGGAGTGGTACGGGAGTTATCCGAGGCCGGCCAGCCGGGGTGCATCTGTGTTCCTGCCCAGGTGCGACCCCAGCTGCTACGGCTGGTGCATGACCACCCACTTGGGGGCCACGATGGGGAACGACGCACTAGAGAGACCCTGCGTCGCCAGTATCTCTGGCCCAAATTGACACAAGACGTGGCGGCCTGGGTACAAGGCTGCCGCGCCTGTCAGCAGTGCGGGCCAAAACCGGCACGATACCAGGTACCCCTAAGGCCGTTCCGCAGTCAGCCGCACGAATCAGCTGGTCGGGATCGATCTACAGGGGCCATTCCCGCGATCCCATCGAGGCAACCGGTATATCCTAGTCGCAGTAGAGTATTTCACCCGCTACCCTGTAGCAGTGGCCATCCCTGATAAAACGGCCTTGGTGGTGGCCCGGGCATTCGTGGAACATTACGTACTTAAGCACGGGATCCCAGAACGAGTCCTCACCGACCAGGGTAGTGAGTTCGAGGCCGAGCTGTTCCAGGCACTGTGCCGAGAATTCGGAATCCAGAAGGACCGAACCACAGCGTACCACCCCCAAGCGAATGGTATGGTAGAACACATGAATCAGACCCTAGCGGGGAAACTCAAACGTATGGCGGCCGCAAATCAACGGGATTGGGACGAACACCTCCCCTACGCCCTTTGCGCCTACGCCACCACCGTACACACGTCGACGGGACAAACCCCGTTTTTAATGATGTTCGGCCGTGAGTCTCGTTTACCCGCAGACCTGCTATTCGGCGTCCCTTCCCCCCAGCCGGTGGAGGGAAGCCGCCCCGTGGAACACCTGTTGGAGACCCTACGAGAAGCCCGAGGCCGAGCATACCCGCAAGGGGAAGCCGCGCATCGGTGGCAGGAACAGGGCACCCGACCCCGCATGGAACCCCCCTTATTCCTGACAGGCGCTAAGGTGTGGCTACACACCCCTCGCGTCGGGACTGGGCAGGTGGGGAAACTGACGACCTACTGGCGGGGACCCTGGACCGTGGTGCGGCAGATCTCCCCCTGGATGGTACTAATTTATGGCGGGGAGAGGGGTCGAGAGACGGTGGTCAATGTCCGCCGCTTAAAACCGTGGAAAGCGGCCCCGGCGAGAGAGAACCCCGTCACCCGAAGGCCCCGAAATCCCGGAGGACCCGCACCCCTCGTGTTGGGGGGCCTCGTACACTACATGGGCCCCGCCGGGCCCCCGAGACGCCCCGATCCAGTCCGGAGACGGCGCGGACGACGGCCAGCACATCCGATTAGCATAATAAAAGCGCCGTGGAGGCGCCGCGGAGCCGCCGTGCGCGTGCAAGAGGGGCGCGAGCCATTGTTTAGAGTTTACGCCGCGCAAGCAGGACATTGATTAGCATATGCGCCGCTCATGAGAGGAGAGCATTCGGGAAGTACGGGACAGAGGATAAAAGGGATCGTAGCAAGGTAGAGAGATCTCACTTCTCTTCAAGAGGCACGCGTTCAAGTCGGCTCCCAGCTCTGCCCTCCGGACGTCCACGTGACGTGTCCCGACAGCATAGAGGAAAAGCCACAGGACGCCGAATACTTCGAACCGTGAGTAGCAAGGTGACAGGGTATCGTAAGCCGATAAATAGGGAATAGGTCCAGGGGAAGTAGGATAGGCCAGCCTCGTCGACTCATACTGACTTAGCATCAATTCGCGAGTAGCAGATAATAAATCATTAATAGCGAAGCGTGGTCTCGCGTGATCTTGTTGAGCAGTGTGTCGCGTGGGGAGCTGCGCGGCGCGAGGCTGTAACAGTAGGGGCGTCGCGTTCGAATGCCGGCGAAACCGTAGCGGGTAATAGGGAGGTGGGGTAACGTAAACGGAATAGGGGATGAAGGCGGGAGGGACCCCGGTGGCCAATGGCCCCCACAGATACTCATTTCAATAAAGGTGTAATAAACGACTTCCACGACACGTTGAGACTTGCGTCCTTTATTAGTTATGACTGCTCGGCTCCGCTCTCTCTTTAGATGGTCACCCTCTCTCTCTCTTGCTGCATGCACACGCTCTCTGCTCCTCCGTTCTCGCGCGGCTTCCCTCGCTCTCACTTCCCCGTGCACCACTGGTCGACGGCATGCCGGGAATCGGGAGAGCTTCGCCCACGGCTGCCACGTGGTCGGTGGCTGACGAGATGGTAGAGATGCAGTCTGGACCAAGGCTTCCACACCGAACCCCGAGTCCTCCTCCTGTCTCTCCTTATATCCTCCTTGGTGGAGCGAAGCCCCGCCTCTAACCACGCCCCCTTCAAAACCTTCTCGATGGTTCCCGTACCCCTGAGCTCTGCCCATGAACTTTGGCCCAGATCGAACCCGGGGCCCTGATTGGCTATGACCGATGCGACAATGCCTATGCGGCCCTCCGTATGCCGGTGTGCTCTCTCATTACATCACCCCCCCCCCACCCCGGGAGAAAAAAACTAGCCAACCTGGCTAGGAAGAAGGTAAAACCAGATAATGGGAGAGCAATACCGAAGATTCTGACGAGCATAAGAACAACAATTAACAGAATGCATAAAATTGAACGCGACGAACGCAACACAAGAACGAGCGTGAATAAGAGGAATTAACTTGGAATGGATCCGCAACGCCGGACCGTCCCCAACATCAATGTGCGGCCTCGCAGGCCCTGACGCAGCGGGAGGTGGAAGTGCCGCCGGTGCAGCGGCGGATGCGGCCGACGTAGGGCCGGCTCGAGCGGAGTCATCAGCAGCAGAAGTCCTCAGGCCCTGGGCGGCTGTGGGCGGCAAAACAAAGTCCTTCGGGAGATCAACCGGCAACTGGGTTGACGCAACGGACACATCAGACGCCTGGCATGCCAATCGTTGGAGATGACGAACCGACACGGGGAGAAAAGAATAGTTTCAACCGGGCCGTGTGGATGGACCAACGACGCCCAGATGCGCACACACTGAGGATGCCGAATTTACACCAACTCCACAGGCCCCTGCCACGGCCTGTGCAATTTTGGAGAGGTGCTCACAGGCTCCTGAGGGCAATGAAGCCAGGCCCGATCACCCACACACCGTCTTACACAAAGCTCGTTCCGAGCTAGAGTCTTGGCCGTGCTAATTCGCGCTGCCTCCCGCGCCTCAGTAATGCTGCGTATGGAGTCGCGAACATGTTTGGGCCCTTTTACGGCCGTCCCCAATTGCGCCCCAATGGGTGGCACGTTCTCCCGCCCATACATAAGAAAAAAAGGCAAGTATCTGGTAGAAGCATGTGGGGCCATCCGGTAGGCGGAGAGCACGCTGGGCATATGCAAATCCCAATCGGCCTGTTTTCACTGACAGTGTGGCAGAGCATGGCGGTCAAGGTACGATTTAGTAGCTCGACCATCCCATCCGTCTGTGGATGGTAGGGCGAAGTCCTGATCTTTTTAGTGCCCAATGCGTCGCAAACATCGCGCAGTAGTTTGAACGAAAAATCACGACCTTGATCCGTGAGCAATTGTTCAGGGGCCCCCTTGTCCATAACCATTCAAAAACGAGTCGGTAATAGAGGACGCCTATTGATCTGGCAACGGCCACGCCATTGACCATCGGGAAAAGTATTCGACTCCCACCAAAAGGACTTTATTGCCCAGGGGGGTGGGTGGGAATGCCCCAGAATGTCAAGAGCCACCAACTCGTTAATTCGTGTAACAGAAATAGATCTTAAGGGCAGAATATATTTTTGCCACGGCGGTTTCCGTCGAGCACAGTCAGGGCAGCCGCAGATAACGTTAGAGATCTCGGCCGTCATGCCAGGCCAAAAGTAATCCCTTTGCAGCGTGAGCGAGGTTTTCTGCACGCCCAGGTGCAACAAATTTTCGGCATGCAACACTCGAACCAATTCGTGCCGGAGCGCAACGGGAACCACCACACACCATCGGCCAACCAGATCCTCCCTCCACATCAAAAGGCCGTCCTGCAACGCCAGTCGTCCTGCGTTATCCGCCGCAGAGGAGTCAAGCGAGTGATCAGCACGACGCCGCAAGGAAACCAATGAGTCGTCCAGCAGTTGCTCGCACACCCATACACAGCGTGGAAGATTCAAGACGCCATCAGCCGGCCCCGGACTGGCATGCGCCACGGGCTCTGCCACCACGGACATGACAGGTCGAGGAGGCGGAGGGACCCGTGTGCACTGATTGGTGCCCGACGAACATGCGCACGGGGAACTGTGTGACAATCTAGAGAGTGCGTTCGCATTACTGTGCCGAGAGCCCTTATGGTAAATGACGTCGAAGGAGAACTCCTGTAAGGTCTCAAGCCAGCAAGACAGCTGGTGGGTGTCGTACCAGCCCTAGGGGTGGGCTCGGTGATCACTGGGACAGCGCAGTAGCACCAATGCGTGGCGTGTAGTGCTGACTCCTACAAGATGGAATGTGGGAGTGTCAGCCATGGCACTCAGGTTGACACTGGAAGGCACGTGACCAGTAAGATCTACACACGGGCCCCAGGTAGGGGGCTTGAGGGTGGTCACATGTCAAGGTAGATCCTACGGGAAGGGTCGAGAAACAGCATGAGGTTTCTTGAAGGTAGTCGTGGCCAAGGGCGTGGCCAGCAACGACCCAGCAGCATATAAACCGGGGTCAGCACAGGGACCGGGGTTCAGCGTTGCTGCCGTCATCTGAAGATCCACGATCTACATTCTACGTCCAAGAAGAAGTCATCAACACGTGGACGAGGACTCCAGCTAGGGTCCTGTCCGTTGTAGCTACTCCCAGTAACAAGCGTAGTTAGCCTGGTGGTCCACCACCATAGGTTATCTGGTGAAGGGGCAGTAACTCCTTTGTGCTATGTGTTGGTGTTAATAAATATGTGTTGCCTCCAAGAAGTACATCTGCGACTCAGTTGAATCCACTACACATATAATGAATGAGTTCAATGTCCAATTAGATAACGACTAATATTTTTTCTATGTAACAGTTCAAAATATCAGCTCAAGTACTAACTGTTCATGAGCCAGGGTCTACAGTAACCCATTTGCACGTGTAGAGGTGTTATGGGAGGGCGAACAAACACACCAGGGGTGCATCTTCTTGGTTCTTTCGGTAAAGTCACGTAGAATGGAAAAAATAAAATAATAAAAATAAAACATAAAATAATTCTCACGACGTTTCGGCCACAACGCAAGCAGCCGTCCTCAGGTAGAGAGCAGGTCTGTCGACTAGACAGAGTCTGAATGACACACTCCAGGCTTGGGGCGACTATTTAAGCTGGGATGGAGGGGGGAAGGGCGCCTTGACAAAATAATTTGCATATCAAGATGAATTTAGCATATTTATGGGAAATGCAGATATGCGATTAGTACTACTTGTGAAATGCGTAGGAGGTTTGGCGGGGGGATTTAAAGTCATTATGCCCGTGAATTATGCAGGATTAGCAGCAACAAAGGGAGGGGATAGGGGTAACATTAATAAAGGGAAGGAATGTTAATAGTATGTAGCTGCAGTAACTAAACCACCACGTAAACAACTAAAGTATAAACTACATGTTTTTCGATTTAAAGCTTTCTACTATGTAGTTTATATAAAGTATAAAGTATAAACTACATAGTATCATCAGTATACTAAATATACTCTCCAATAAGCTCAGCTACTAACAGTAAGTAATACATTACATTCTATGTCGCAAAAAATATAATATGCTTCCAGCTAAACTTTGTTCTCTTACATCACACGAGTCTACACCGTACTATATACTGCCATAGACAAACCCAACATTAAATTATATACTGCATTAATATACATCAGCCTATATCTTATACATTGTAATATTACACCATGTATTATTCTACTCACCCTAATGTATTTCACACTGCTGTATATTCACTATACAATTACGATACCATATATTACTTTGTACATTGTATTAAAAATTACTATTTTATACTATTTATTATTATACAATCCGCTATACACTGTACCATTGACCGTCGCGTGGCAGATACTAAGAGGAAGCAACGATATATGTCAATGGGAGAGTAGTAGTAGGAGACTTGCAGCGGAGCAAAGAATCCATTCCCTGCGGAGAATACAAGATATATAGTCAATGTCAGTGAGTGGAACGCGGTCTGAAAGTGACCGTAAACGTGAACACAATCATCTTCTTGTTTCTTTCGGTAAAGTCACGTAGAAGGGAAGTAATAAAATAATAAAAATAAAACATAATAAAACAATTCTCACGACGTTTCGGCTACAACGCAAGCAGCCGTCTTCAGGTGAAGAATGAGACACTACCAAACTAGGAGCTTATATATAAGCTGCATTGGGGGTTGAAGAGCGCCTTAACAAAAAGAATGTGCATGTGAAGAGGGATTTAGCATATTCATGGAAAATGCGTAGGCGTTGGGCGGGGGGGTGTCAAAGTCATATTATGCCCATGCATTATGCAGGATCAGCAGCAACCAAGGGGGGTGCAGGGATTAGCAGTAACAAAGGGAAGGAATGTTAATGATATGTAGCTGCAGTTACTCAACAACCACGTAGAAAACTAAAGTATAAACTACATAAAAAACTAAAGTATAAACTGCATCGCACCATCAGTATACTTACTATACTCTATAATAAGCTGAGTTACTAACAGCAAGTAATACATTACAATTCTACCTCGTTAAAATTCTATAATATGCTTCCATCTAAACCTTATTCTCTTATATCACACGAGCATATACCGTACTATATACTGCCATAGATAAACCCAACATTAAATTATATACTGTATTGCTGTAAACCAACCTATATCTTATACATTTAATATAACACTATGTATTATTCTACACACCCTAATGTGTATCGAAATGGTTTATTACGTCCTTCCAATGATTGCTGAGCCAGAATCCATCTTCTCGGTTAAAATTGTCTCTGTGTTTGTATATGTGGATCGCCTCATGAACGAATCTCTCATGATAGCCAGATGGCTTGCAGAGAACCTCTGTCTTGGAGAAGTCGATATCATGTGAGCCCACTGAGTTGTAACAGTGATCTGCCACGGCTGAGGTGTTTGTCCTACCGTGTTTCAGGTCAGCTTTATGTTCACGGATGCGGTCCGAGACATGTCGTTTGGTTTCCCCAATGTAACTGCTACCACAGAGGCAACTTAGTTTGTAGACGCCAGGGTACTGTATGTCTGGAACCACATCTTTTACAGACGGTACCAGATCACGGATTTTATGTACTGTGTTGAATCGGACCTGGATCTTGTGTTTAATCAGGATTTTGGAGATCTTTTTTGTGACCCCAGCAATGTAGGGTAAGGTGATGGTCTTGAAAGGCTCCTACATTGCTGGGGTCACAAAAAAGATCTCCAAAATCCTGATTAAACACAAGATCCAGGTCCGATTCAACACAGTACATAAAATCCGTGATCTGGTACCGTCTGTAAAAGATGTGGTTCCAGACATACAGTACCCTGGCGTCTACAAACTAAGTTGCCTCTGTGGTAGCAGTTACATTGGGGAAACCAAACGACATGTCTCGGACCGCATCCGTGAACATAAAGCTGACCTGAAACACGGTAGGACAAACACCTCAGCCGTGGCAGATCACTGTTACAACTCAGTGGGCTCACATGATATCGACTTCTCCAAGACAGAGGTTCTCTGCAAGCCATCTGGCTATCATGAGAGATTCGTTCATGAGGCGATCCACATATACAAACACAGAGACAATTTTAACCGAGAAGATGGATTCTGGCTCAGCAATCATTGGAAGGACGTAATAAACCATTTCGATACACATTAGGGTGTGTAGAATAATACATAGTGTTATATTAAATGTATAAGATATAGGTTGGTTTACAGCAATACAGTATATAATTTAATGTTGGGTTTATCTATGGCAGTATATAGTACGGTATATGCTCGTGTGATATAAGAGAATAAGGTTTAGATGGAAGCATATTATAGAATTTTTACGAGGTAGAATTGTAATGTATTACTTGCTGTTAGTAACTCAGCTTATTATAGAGTATAGTAAGTATACTGATGGTGCGATGCAGTTTATACTTTAGTTTTTTATGTAGTTTATACTTTAGTTTTCTACGTGGTTGTTGAGTAACTGCAGCTACATATCATTAACATTCC
Source organism: Lethenteron reissneri (assembly GCF_015708825.2). Classification (NCBI taxonomy): domain Eukaryota; kingdom Metazoa; phylum Chordata; class Hyperoartia; order Petromyzontiformes; family Petromyzontidae; genus Lethenteron; species Lethenteron reissneri. Next base: position 13,159,694 of record NC_083797.1, on the reverse strand, counting down.
TTCCCTTTGTTACTGCTAATCCCTGCACCCCCCTTGGTTGCTGCTGATCCTGCATAATGCATGGGCATAATATGACTTTGACACCCCCCCGCCCAACGCCTACGCATTTTCCATGAATATGCTAAATCCCTCTTCACATGCACATTCTTTTTGTTAAGGCGCTCTTCAACCCCCAATGCAGCTTATATATAAGCTCCTAGTTTGGTAGTGTCTCATTCTTCACCTGAAGACGGCTGCTTGCGTTGTAGCCGAAACGTCGTGAGAATTGTTTTATTATGTTTTATTTTTATTATTTTATTACTTCCCTTCTACGTGACTTTACCGAAAGAAACAAGAAGATGAATCCCTGCAGTCACGAAAGCTTTAAATCGAAAGTGAACACAATCAGTTAAGATCCGAAATGGTTTATTACGTCCTTCCAATGATTGCTGAGCCAGAATCCATCTTCTCCGTTGAAATTGTCTATGTGTTTGTATATGTGGATCGCCTCATGAACGAATCTCTCCTGGTAGCCAGATGGCTTGCAGAGAACCTCTGTCTTGGAGAAGTTAATATCATGTGAGCCACTGAATTGTAACAGTGATCTGCCACGGCTGAGGTGTTTGTCCTACTGTGTTTCAAGTCTGCTTTATGTTAACGGATGCGGTCCGAGACATGTCGTTTGGTTTCTTCAATGTAAATGCTACCACAGAGGAAACTTAGTTTGTAGACGCCAGGGTACTGTATGTCTGGAACCACATCTTTTACAGACGGGACCAGATCACGGATTTTATGTACTGTGTTGAATCGGACCTGGATCTTGTGTTTTATCAGGATTTTGGAGATCTTTTTTGTGACCCCAGCAATGTAGGGTAAGGTGATGGTTTTGAAAGGCTCCTCAACAGGATCCTTCTTGATGGTTGGAGTGATGGCTTTGCGGATTGTGTAGTCGGAGTAACCATTAGCCTTAAGAGCTTGGCGTACGTGTTTGAGTTCACTGGCAATGTGTTCCTGGTCGGAGATGCATTGGGCTCTATGGTATAGCGTCTTGATGAGGGAATTCTTCTGGGATGGATGGTGGTGGGAATCCGGTTATAGGTAAGCATCCGTATGGGTGGCTTTCCTGTAGACCGAGTGGCTCATTGAACCATCAGGTCTCCTTTTAATTAGGACATCCAAAAAGGGTAGCTTGCCATCTTTTTCGACTTCCATGGTGAATCTGATGGCTGGGTGTATGGAATTGATGTGGTCGAGGAATTGGTCTAGAGCAGGCCGGCCATGTGGCCAGATGACAAAAGTGTCATCTACGTATCTCTTCCATGAGGTCGGGCATATAGTGGCAGTCTGGATGGCGTCAGTCTCAAAACGTTGGGGGGAGCCCATTGGTGTGCCCTCAGTTTGTTTGTAGAAAGTTCCATTCCAGGTGAAGTATGTATTGGTTAAGCAGTGTCTCACCAGGGGGGGGTACCCCAGTATTCATTCCTTGATGAACCAAGTCTTCAATGATTGCGATGGTGTCAGGTACAGGAACTTTGGTGAATAAGGAAACCACATCAAAACTGACAAGCAGGTCATCTGGGGACAGAGAAATCCCCTTGATTGTCGATACCAGGTCAGTAGAGTTTTGTACGGCAGAGGTGGTTTTTCCAGTGAAAGGCCGCAGGATTTCAGACATCCCTGCAGTCTTGAAAGCTTTAAATCGAAATTTAGACCAGGGATGGTTATGCCCGCACGCGGAAGGATGCTTACATCCTCGTCTGCATCGTTTAGCCTGGGGGTCTGAAACGGCGCTGTGATCCCCCACGGCCCCACCCCTCGAAGGGGGAGTTGCTATATAAGGTGGTGAGCTGGTGGGCTCGGGGTTGAGTGTTTAGCTTAAACCAGTGAAGAAGGAAGACCGGCTAGATAGGCCCTGGGACTCCCCTGGATCGCTGTCCTTCTAAGGACCGACCAGGGCAAGCCAGTGGCGTGGCCCCGAGAGCCCAGAGCCGATGCTCTTGTAAGAGCCGGTCTGGGGACTCAGGGTGCCGTGATCCCAGCTTGGCCAGAGCTGGATCAGCTAGCCTCCCTTAGCTCTGTAGTGGAGGATCTGGGAGTAGGCTAGCCGGGATAGAGATCGTGGGATCTCCCTGTTAGGTGGGTGAAGGGGCCGATACCCCTTCGAGTGTTGTATACCTTGGCCTGTATAGAGTGGAACGTTTAATAAATAAGTGTGCCTCCGACTACGTCGTCCAAGTCTCTTGGAACCTACTACAACTGGAGTCAGAAGTGGTCTTCTAAAGATGGATACAAGATGGACGGCTCGTACCAAGGAACCTGGGGAGGAGGACACCTCGGCCGACTCGGAGCCTGAAATCGCCGAAGGTGAATCCGAGCAACCGGGGCTGAGTCCACCGACACCGCAGCGGCTGGACGGGTGGGGACCGTCGGCTGATGGACTGCGGGTGGCTCCCTCCCGCCAGGAGTAGCTACTCTACTTGGCAGCCGCCACGTTGGAGGAAATCACTCGCCTGGGGGTTGGAGCAGCAGCACGGGGCGACGTTGGAAGACACGCAACGCCAGTTCCCGCCATTTCAACGGGCCTGGAGATTGGCGGGAACGACGGTTGGCGATCTACGGCTGCGGGGGCCTCATCCCAGCAGCGATTGCCGGTCCTCAAAGAGTTTGTGGCAGAAGATGGCAACTGGGGAGCCTTCCAAAGACGTTTCCTTGCCCACCAAGAAATGTCGCGATGGACGGACGACGAGGCGCTACGTGCGCTGCCGGCGACGCTGGACAGTGACGCCCTCGCCACTCTCACTACGGCGCCGAGATCGGCGCACCATGCTGCAGACGGCGCTTCGACTCCTGTCTGCAGTCTACGGACCACCTTCTGACTGCAGACAGCTGTTTTACGATCGTCAACGGGGCGCCAAGGAATTGCCCCTGGCATACCGCACGGCTCTCCTGGCCCTGGCGAAGACGGCTTTCCCGCGAATGGACGAGGAAGGGGTGGACGCTATGGTGGCTGAGAAGATATTGCTGTTGGCGGACGATCTGGACATCGTGGTCTTGGCGCAAGACGACAAGAAGATGTGTTCCTTGGGGCCACACGGCACATCCACGCAAACTTGCTGTCCCAAAGTTGCAAGGCGGCGGCCAGGCATACCGTGGCTGCAGCCACCCTCCCATCGGAAGAGGTCTGCGCTGTGGGTCGCCCAACGGAGTGGAGATCCGGGGGCCGGCCAGCTCGGGATGGGCCGAGCCACCAGGATCAACCCAAGCCGACTGGGGTGCTCACGCGGTGCTACAACTGTGGCCTCCGGGGCCATGTGGCTTCGAGATGCTGGGCTCCTCGACAGCGCGGTGCGATGCCTCTGCTGGACGACACACCTCTACCCAATGCTCTGCAGCAAACTCCGGCAAGTCGTGGCACCCCACATGTTTGGCCTACGCACACACCCGTGACACGCTCACGCACTGCAACGGACGGGGTTCAGAAATCAGCTGTCGTTGCGTCAAGATGTGCCGTGATGGGGAGAGCGATCCAACCGGGCCAGTGGTCTGAGTTGGCCCACCGCGTTGTTGCAGCGTCGGCGGGGTCGTCGGTCGTTGTGGGGCATATTGATGGGGTTGAGGTGCGGGTCTTAGTTGATACGGGAGCATCGGCGACTATTGTGTCCGATTTAATTCATAACATTCTCCCAGTTCAAAGCCGTCCTTTGCTTCCCGTTGATGTTCCGTGCTATGCTGCCAACGGGGGCTTGCTGGGCATTATCGGACAGATCCGCGCGCAAATTTGTATTGGGGACATCAAATTATCCGGGCGGTATTGGTCTCCTCCTCCCTGGCAATTCCGTGCCTGTTGGGGATGGACTTTTTGGCCAAAATGCCGATTCGAATCTTGATCGACCAAGGTTGCATCGAACTCCCGTCGGGCCGACGTATGATGTTCTTGTCCTCCCCCGCTACTGTCCGTACGGCATTTGCGATGGTACAAGCTCTTGTTACGAGGACGGTACGCGTACCGCCGGGGGCTCAGATGCTCGTGCCTCTTAGGCTGCGTCGACCATTCGCTAAGGGGATTGGGGATCGGGGTGTTCTGTTGGGACCGTCTAGGGCCGGGGTCAACGGACCTGATTTGATAGCGGCCCAGACCATTGTGAAAGGGGACGGGGACCCCTTCATCGCGGTCCTCAATGTTGGGTTGCGAACAGCTGTGGTTCCTCAAGGGACCGTGCTTGCGCACGCAACGCTAGTACCCTGTGAGGAATCGGTCGTTGGACATATGAGCACCGCTCCTCTGTCGAAACCGCATTCGGACCATGATGAGGGGTGGCTGGATGCGCTTTGCGCGGGATCATCGGACCTGTCCGACTCACAGCGTGATAAGCTACGAACCCTTCTGCGCAATTTTTCTGATGTCTTTAGTCGACACAAATATGATATTGGCTGTACTAAACTGCTGCGACACCATATTGACACGGGTGACAGCGCGCCAATCCGCCAAAATCCTTTTCGGTTGAGTCCCGCTGAAAAGGATCATGTCAAATCGGCCGTAGATGACATGCTAGCTGCGGATATTATATCCCCTTCTACCAGCCCTTGGGGTGCACCCATCGTGTTAGTTAAAAAACACGACGGCTCCTTGCGGTTTTGTGTTGATTTTCGTCGGCTAAATAAGATTTCCGTAGCCGACGCATATCCACTACCTCGGATGGATGAATCGCTTGACGCCCTGGCGGGGGCGCGGTTCTTCTCCACATTGGATTTACTGTCAGGGTTCTGGCAGTTCCCTCTGGATGATGAATCTAAACCTAAAACAGCTTTCCATACGCCGCATGGCCTATTCCAATTTAACCGCTTGCCGATGGGGCTCCACTGAGCGCCGGCAACTTTCCAGCGATTAATGGAATTGGTCCTGGCTGGGTTGCAATGGGATTCTTGTTTGATTTACTTGGACGATATCATCGTCTTTAGTAAAACATTCGACGAACACCTCCAGAGTTTGCGGGTTGTTTTCCTCAAAATGCGGGCTGCTAATTTGAAATTCAAGCCGCAGAAATGTCATTTGCTCTGCGAATCGGTGCGGTATTTGGGCCACATTGTCAGACGATCAGGTATTGCCACAGATCCCGCCAAAACGCAATGTGTCAGCTCCTGGCTGACTCCCACCGCGGTGGGGGAGGTCCGGAGTTTCATTGGTTTCGCGTCTTATTACCGACGGTTTGTCGCCGATTTCACGACGATTGCTAAACGCTCACATGCCTTGACATCAAAGGGGGTCAAGTTTCACTGGGGACAGGAGAAGGAGGCTGCTTTTCGCTCCGTTCAGGACGCCCTAGTGGGGACTCCGCCAATAAGTTATCCCGACTTTTCGAAACCCTTCTTGCTCGATACGGACACAAGCAACACGGGCATTGGGGGCGTGCTTTCCCAGGTTGTTTGGGGCGTAGAGCATGTGGTAGCATACGGCAGTCGGGTTTTGTCTCTGGCGGAACAGAGGTACCGTGTTACCCATCGGGAACTATTGGCAATTGTTTACTTCATTCAGCAATATCGCCCATATCTGTACGGTCGCCATTTCACCGTCCGCACAGATCATGCGGTGCTGCAGTACGCCTTGCGGGTTCAACAGCTATCGGGACAATTGTCCCGATGGTTGGAGATTCTCCAAGATTTCGATTTCGAGACTACATATCGTAAGGGCATTCGCCACGTGAACGCAGACGCTCTGTCGCGTTTGCCGCCCACCTCCGAGTGCGCTTACCTCCTGGGTTCGAGGCGTTGCAGACCTCCAAATGTAATCACTGAGTCGGTCCTTGCGGCCGCAGCTGATGCGCCTTCAATTGCGGGTCCTATTGAGCAAGAAGAGAGGGATTCTTTCCTGGGATTGTCTGTTGTGGAGTGGGGGCGCCTCCAAATGGAGGACACCTCCCTCCTCGCGTTGCGCCGTCGCATCGGGGGATCTGGTCGGGGGGTGGAAAATGTCGACTCGTGGGGGTTGTTCCAGGGTCTCTTGATGTATTGGGATGGGAGATCCCGCCGCCACCGGCTGGTGGTGCCTTCCACACTGAGGGGTAGAGTGGTGTGGGCTGCTCACGAGCGACTCCTGCACCTGGGGACTCACAAAATCCTTGCTATGCTCCAGCTGGATTTTTCTTGGCCGGGCATGGCAAGGGACGTGGATGATCTTGTAGGGTCTTGTACTCAGTGCGCGCAACGGAAGCCACCAGCAAGGGGGTCCAACCCACCATTGCAGTCTATCAAGGTTTCCCGGGTTAACGAACTCGTCGCACTTGATATTTTGCGCCCATTCCCCGCTGCACCTAGGGGAAATAAATACCTATTGACCGGGGTGGAATATTTTACACGATGGCCTATGGCCTGGCCCCTCGCCAACCAGTCGGCAGCAGCCATCGCGGAGGCCTTTGTTCAGGGCTACGTCCTCGACAAAAGTACTCCGGAGCGGCTGCTGACCGACCAAGGGAAACATTTCTCGGGTAAACTTCTCCACGACGTGTGCAAGCTCCTGGGTACGAAAAAAATCCGTACCTCCCCATATCATCCGCAAACTGACGGGATGGTGGAACGTCTGCATCGGACTATCACGTCCATGCTGTCTCAACAGGTGTCTGAATCCCAGACCGATAGGGACCTTCATATTCCGGGGGTTTTGGCAGCCTACAGAATGGCTCCTCATGCGGCGACCAGATTTTCGCCTTTCTTCCTAATGTACGGTCGCGAGGCTAACCCGCCTGTCGCGACTCAGCTGCGGATCTCCGCGCCGCATGCGAAATCCAAATTGGCCGACCATGTCAAATTCAACATCTCTAAATTTACAGAGGCACGGGAGGCGGCCATCCAAAATTCAGACCTCCGCCAGAGGGCAAATGAAAGGCTCAAGCTGGGCTGGGTACATGTACTCCAGTGGAAACCGGGTGACAAGGCGTGGTTGCACTGTCCCCAAGTTCCGCTGGCGACCTCGTCCAAGCTGTTGCGGCCGTGGCGGGGGCCCGTGGAAGTGGTGCAGGTCTTGCGGCCACAATGTGTACGTATCCGGTGGGGGAAGCGTCGGTGGTTCGTGCACCCCTCGCGGTTGAAACCATTCGTTGCGCCCCATGTTCCTAGCACACACACACATGGCCAAAGATGTGAGGGGTCCACCGACTCCCAGAGTCCGACTTTGCTGCATTCGTCTAACTTGCCACCGACTGTTACGCCTCCAGGTGCACCAGGATTGACGTGCTCGCGACCGCCAACCCCTCCCGGGGGGGTCGAGGGTCGCTCGTCGGCGAAGCCAGACACTCTCGCACCCGAACTATTGACACCCACCGCTGGGCCGGCCGGGGCTGCCCCTTGTGACGGTCCCGCTGCAAGAACGCGCGTCAAAACGCGCAGACTTTTGTGAGGTCGGCCGCTCGTGCAGCCCTTGCTGGGGTCGTGGGGTGGGGGGGTCCTTGAAATTTTATATATGTTGGTTTCTTACGGGATTGGGTATTTATTGGGGGCGGTGCATCGGGTTATTTTTTTTCTCTCTCGGTAGTGTTGTTGTTACTGTTGTTGTTGTTCTTGTTGTTTACGCGAGGCACACACGGGTTTGGGGGGGATGCATCTTTATAGTGAATTTTGTTGTAGCCGGGACGGCTGCGGGGTGTACAGGGGGGGGGGGGGTGATGTAGAGGTGTTACGGGAGGGCGAACAAACACAGCAGGGGTGGTTATGCCCGCACGCGGAAGGATGCTTACATCCATGTCCGCATCGTTTAGCCTGGGGGGCTGAAACGGCGCTGTGATCACCCAGTTGCTATATAAGGCGGTGAGCCGGTGGGCTCAGGGTTGAGTGTTTAGCTTAAACCAGTGAAGAAGGAAGACCGGCTAGATAGGCCCTGGGACTCCCCTGGATCGCTGTCCTTCTAAGGACCGACCAGAGCAAGCCAGTGGCGTGGCCCCGAGAGCCCAGAGCTGATGCTCTTGTACGAGCCGGTCTGGGGACTCAGGGTGCCGTGATCCCAGCTTTGCCAGAGCTGGATCAGCTAGCCTCCCCTAGCTCTGTAGTGGATGACCTGGGAGTAGGCTAGCCAGGATAGAGATCGTGGGATCTCCCTGTTAGGCGGGTGAAGGGGCCGATACCCCTTTGAGTGTTGTATACCTTGGCCTGTATAGAATGGAACGTTTAATAAATACGTGTGCCTCCGACTACGTCGTCCAAGTCTCTTTGAACCTACTACACACGTTTCAGGAGTCTTGGCCCCGTACAGGATGGACTCACATGCTTCTACGGGATTCTCCTCGTGTTTTATCATGTACAGGTGGGATAATGAACCTCCCATTGATGCACAATTGGGTATCGGGCCGGATTAGGTAGAGAGCAGCCATGCCCGTTCCCCTACAGGTCATTCTGCATCGTGTCTCTGAAGCTCACGAAGTGGCCAGAGAAAACACTGCCAAGATGCAAGCTTCTAATGGCGTGAGCACGTGCTTCCGTGGGCAATCGGGGACAGGGCCTGGTTATACTGCCCTCAGGTGCTGCTGGGTACGCCCCCCAAGTTACATCGGCCATGGCAAGGTCCCATCAAGGTGGAGGAAGTCAGAAGGCTTCAGTGTGTGATAATTCAGGCGGGATGACGCCATTGGGTCGTTCACCCGTTGCGCCTGAAACCATATGTTCAGCCCTTTGTTGACAGCTCACCTCCAAGCCCTGTGTGGCCAATGTCTGGTGTGTTCAACGAGCCGGGGAAATCGGCCAAGGACATTGTGCCTCAGGAAAATGCGTTATTCCGACCACAGTTTCCAAGTCCCTGAAGCCCAGGGAAGCCGCCACATGTGATGAACCGCTAGCTGGAGCCCAGTCAAATTCCTCAGAAGAGTCCAGGGATGAGCCTACCCCTTCAAGGCTTTTGTGCAAGCCCCCATTGCCTGGAGAGGCACAGAATTACGCCCAGAGCGATGGATTGGCGTCAAGGACCCAGTCAACGTGTTTACGATTCCACTAAGCGGATCTCCCATGGTCATGGCGGGTTGTTTTTTTTTACATGCGGGGTTTTTCTGCCCTAAAAAGCGTTGGGCGTCATATTATTTTATGCAGTTCGGCTGCGCTAATGTTCGTCGGTTGTCGGGTTGTTTATTTATGCAGTTCGTCTGCCTTAACGTTCGTCAGAGGTCGGATAAAAGTTTTTATTACCGATGCAGTTCTTTGGCCCTCACGCGGTACACTGTCATTATGAGCCGAGATGGCTGATGTGTTTCAAAAAGGGGGGGGGGGGGGTTAGGTAGATACAGTGTGGGAGTAGAGACAGTGCGTGTGTAGAGACAGTGCGGTTTCAGGAACAGTATGTGGCCCTGTGGTCACGAGGGGTAATCACGGAAGGGGAACCATCTGGGAAGTTTGGGAATGGGCTAGAGGGTTCGAGAAAGGGGTCGTGGCCAGGGGCGGAGTGAGGGCCATGCCGGGAATAAAAGGAGTCGAGACGCAAGGTTCGTGGCTGCCGTGGGAGTGGGTCAACTGTCTTCACGCCATTGCTGTCTTCACGCTGTTGCTGTCTTCACGCCATTGCTGTCTTCGCGTCGCTATCTTTGCGTCGTCGCTGTCTTCACGTCATCGCGACTTGCGTGCCATCCCTGGTCCAAGTTAGCTGTGCTTTATCCCCGGCCCAAGTGATCTGTGCGTTATCCCTGTCCAAGTTACCTGCGTGAAGCGCCCTAAATAATAACTAAGAAACCTCTACAGTTCAAATTGTCCGAGTCATTACACTTATCCTAAACTTCACTAGTATCACATGACGTTATGATCCCTCTACAAAATCTAACCAACCCAAGGTCTCGCGATGGCATGATCTCCATTCGGTCCCTCGTCATATCGTGACATCATCACCCTTCCTCCTTACATCACCCCATACTGGTGTGACATTGATATGCCTCTCAACACCCCTGCATCTCTGATGCCATCAACCCCTTCACCTCATCCAAAACTCGCGTGATGTCATCCCGATGCATTAAAGACAGGCACACACGTGAAAAAGCGTATTATTTCTAGATTACTCAAGTGTGATTCTGTATTTTAGTGACATCCTTACGTATCATATCAATGCAGATGAACGCCAAAAGAATAATCTGAGAATCCTTTATTTACGTGTATGGTTAATGTGGTATAACTTCCACCAGTCAATTCAACAAACCAGATATTTTATTTGTACTCCAATTTGCATTTACACCAAGCCAAAATTGAATCAGCTGTCGTCCCACAATAACACATGATGTTCCATTCCCTACTAAACTATGACAATGTAAGAAATTTTACTCATGCTACCTCGGCCTCATCCTAATATTTCAGATTCAATCAATAACTTCTCAAGTGATATAAATGCCACTTTATTTTGTCACCAAATATAAAGATGACTACTTAACATCCGATAATCATGCAAAATGGAGTCAGTCTTCTTGACAGTGGTCACATGAGCAGCATTTACTATCATAGATGATGACATGTATAGCAATGTGACCACACAAACTCACTGCATTGAACCACCCATCCTATCCTCACATGACCAGTCCCATATTAAAACTGAATACCCGTAGCAAGAAACTGTAATTCTAGGGTTAGTGGTAGCATTGATGTAAAGAGCATATAGCTTTACTCCTGTGGTTGACTGAATGCAGCAATTGTGGCATTGGCTCCGCTGTTGACACGCTGCTCTCCATTGGCGAGCTTTGGAGCTTCACGGTACACGCTCATGACCTGCGGGAGAAACAGAGAATGTGTGGTGTTTAAACGTCAGTGCCTACAGATAAACAAATATGATAGCAATCATACCTGGCCAATACCAGCCTGATTCATTATGCCAATCCCACCTTTGCATTGTGATCGATCAAGATAAAGTTGTCATCACACCTTGCCATCGCTTCTCCTATTGCAGTTAACACATAGATCCCCAAGTTTTACGATGATCTTGCACCAATTTCTGGTTTACAATTTTCCTTTTGATTGCAAACAACTGGAGCCCACTTTCAATGCCTGTCTTGGTAACATTGATATTGACAGCATTGACAATTATATTGACATTTACAAAAGTTATAGCAAAAATTACATTGACAGTTACATGATTTTGGCCATTGTTTCTGACCCTAATATTTAGAGTAGAACTTCGATTATCTGCTCTCTGTGATGACAATCTTTTGAGTTGTAAGGTATGTTGCATATAGACTTGTCTAATAAGTCTCAGCTATTGAATACTATTTTTAAATATAGACCCACATAGCAGATTTGCTCCACGTGGATGCAGTTGTTAATCACATATGCATGTCCCCTGAAATGTTCAAATCGTTTATACATTAGCAGTATGTACTCTCCACATCACCGCAAAATAATTGGAACTCTACTGCATATTGTTTCAACAGTATTGCATGTTAAAAGTGACAGCCTTATGATGTTAATAACTTGGACAGTGGCAGCCTAAACACTCACGTTGCTGATCCAGGAGTTGTAGGCTGACACACGGGTGAACACGGTGGGCTTGCGAATCGTGTTGCAGCCCAGAGATGAGACGTAGCTGGTGATTCCCTGCACCACCCAGGCATTGTCCGACCGCTGGCAGTTCAGTGGGCCACCTCCATCACCCTGTGGTGCATAGCAGAGTACAGCAATGTCTCACGTTAACATTGGATCAAGAAGAATTGGATTATGGGAGTGGGTGGCTGTGATAGAAAATGCCACCATGCCTCTCCAAACGTGTGCGTCTTTGCTAGCATGCGTTTGGCTTTGTAAGAGTGTGGGCATCGAGCTCCTGTAGTAACAGGTGTCTGTGTGAGCCAACACTCGTCAAGTGTGCTTCAGAGCCGTGGTGCTAAGTAACAGAGAGATATCGCAGAATGCCAAGGCCTGATCCCTCCCGTCCCCAACTCTACTATGCTGCCTTTGGTTTTTCCATGCACATGGCACGATTTGGGAGGGACATGTTGGCTACAGTATTAGTTTATCTACCATATTTTATTCATGTCATCCTCTTAATATCTGGATTTTATTTTGAGTAACTCTTAATGTACGTGAATAAAACCGTCAAATTTGAATTTACTATTAGTTATACAAAAAAACTGCAACTAAATTGTCAATAATTAGATATATAGGTAGAGTTATTGACGAATGTGTGGAGCTTTTAGTCATTTATGCTTGTGCACCACTACCAACATAGCATCGCCAAATAACTGGGTTATTGAATGTTGATGCGGAGGGTGCATAGTAAATATTTGAAAAATGCAAGTATAGAAAACTACCGTTATGGCCTTTCTCAAATATTCCCATTGGAAATTTTACTTAATGAATTGACGCGGGTTGGCTCGCGTTGCGCTCCGTACGTACATAGCACGCAGAGCGGGTGCTGCCCCCAGCGCAGATGACGCTGCTCTTCAGGTTGCTCCCCCACCAGCTGGCCTGGCTGCACGTCGCGTAGTCCACCACGGGCAGGCTGGCCTGCTGCAGCTCGCTGGGGGAGGGGCCGCTGGCTGCTCACACGCACAGATATCGTGGAGATGGAGAGCGTTGGTGAAAGCATCGGAGTTTGGTGGCGTTAACAGGCACTCCCCTATCGAACCGTCCATCTCTCCGTGCTCAAAAGGGAAAAGCCACATAGCAACACCGCCACCCTACTGACAGACTACTTCCCACTGTTGACTCTATGCAGAGTTGTGTTCATTGTGTTAACCCTAGAAAGATTAAGGGCCGAGTCAAACTGCTGGGGCAATTCAAACGTTGGATTTAAAGCACTCTCCAAAACTCTATCTCCTCTTGTTTCATTGACAGGGAGTGAACGTTACTTACTGGAAAGGGATCCCCAGCCCGTGACGTAGCACGGGTAGTTGTTGGGCAGGATCTGGTTGGCGCTGGGCAGGCAGGCCGGGCGCACCGTGCTGGAAAGAGCCACGGGCGACGCAATCTTGAACATGGCGATGTCGTACCTGTGGAGGATCGAGACAAGGGCAGTCGTGATGTGACGCTCAACACCGAACATACAACAAGCAATGGGGATTCAGCGCTGTGCACAGGAGAACTCCCCTTAACCCAGGTGATGTGGGGGATACATTATGTGGGGTTATCCATGATTTGACTCTGCACTTATTTGTGGGGACAGATTCATGAATAATGGGAAGAATAGGACCACAGGTAATAAGACGTTTTGTTGACAAAACAGCTTCTGCAGATAATGGAGCCATGAGTAATAGGGTCAAATACATGAGTTCTACTGTATATTTTAGTTATTGTATCGTAAGCATTGTATGAGATGAAGCAATAGCATTGTGTCTCGACTGTCTGTATCTTTTCAAACACAGAATGGACATGGGCTGGAAGCAGTGTGTAAGCACAAATCAAGACATCTCATCGCCTTGTCATTAACACTGCCGTATAACACTAAATGTTACTTCTGAAGAAAAATTATTCTTCAAAAGTAACATTTAGTGTTATATAATTCATCATTGCCTGACATTTCAATTATACGTTGTTTTACTGAAAGGCAGTGTCAATGACGTGCTTCGAGAGGGAAAATAAATGTCTGTCTCTTTGTGTCTTTGTAGAATGTATCTGTACATGTTTGTATATATATGGATATGTATCTGTCAATTGCAACTCGTAATGTCATAGTGTCACGGAAACAGTGCGCCCGTGTGCAGTCTCACCCATTGGCCGGGATGCTGGGATTCCAGTAGCTATGCCAGGCGATCAGGCTCAGTGCAGGTGTGACTTGCCCCGACTCGGTTGTGGACACACTGTGTTTTCCCAGCACCACCCTGTAGCTGTAGCCACTCCTGCACGTTGTGGTGAATGTGGGGAGATAACAGAGCGACGGGCGGTCGTAATCACTTACACCTGTAAGCATTGCAGTGAGGAATTAGTAAACAGAAATGGTGCGAGTTACATCATGGTACTTTCACTGCCACATTGCGGCATCGTGTAAATGTCATTGATAGAGGCCGCCTCCTTGCTCCCAAGATACATTGCTCCAACTTTGGTGGCCACAATGTGGTACAGGAAAATACTCTACAACACCTGGGACCCGGTGCAGTTGCACCACCTGCACACACGAGAGCGACGCCACTTGTGCCGTGACTCACGTGTAGCAGCTTGCAGAGGTGAGCACCCATTGACTATCAATGAGGGTTCCTCCGCAGTAGTTGACCCATCTTCCTCCAGAGTACCTCTGCACGAGCGCCTGCAATGCACACGCAGAAAAGTGGTGGTAGTTACGGTTTTTTCTCCAATTTCTAAATCTTGCAATACAGTACTAACTCAGCCCTTTCGTCAATCCACTGACCATTTGACCAGGCCTCACAATGCTAGTCACAGCTAGTTGTGAAGAGGTGGAATCTGGGACTGGTATGGATTTCACTCCCTACTAATATTAGCAGTCGCTGGGAATGTAAAAAATGTAGCATGGTTCGTCGCACGGTGCATAAATCACTGCACTTCCACTATCCCATTATAGTCACTGATTCAATGTCATTGAGAAGAGTGGAAGATCTGAACATGTCATGATGCACACATGCAGCCGTTTTGCCAGTGCACTGCTGGATGATGTCCTCCAGGTGGAATTTAGAACAATGGATGCTGCTGCACTGTGATCGACTGACAATGCATCGTGTGGCTGTGATGGCTGTTATTCAGCCTCTGGCTTTACCTGCCAAGGCCAGGAGTTAGCGCGAGCCTCCACGCCGTTCACCACGCGGATCTGGGAATACGCTGCAATCCCACAGCTCTGAGCAGACACCTCAGCTGTGAGAAACAAAAGGACACGCGAAACAAAAACAAAGATCCCCGAATAGCCTTAACGAACTGTTGGGGCAAGTGCAGTTAATGAGCACCTATGAAGACCGGTTGCGGCACACAAAGGGGTGGGTAGCCAGTACCACGCCCAGCCGCATTTGTTTTCCGGGTGGCGATGTTTACACATTTTAGCAGGTACTCATTTGTAGTTGAGTCGACCTAGGCGAGGCCCAAGACCGACCTTGATAATCGTCACTGGTGTTGGTCGTGAGCGGTCATTGAACTCGGGTCGCCGGGTTAGTATCACAGGACGCTAAGCGCTACACTACCTCTCCCATGTGCATACACACTATAGTAAACACACAATAATTGTGATGTGTTTTTGGGTTGTACCTTATGCATTTTGTGTCATGTTTTATTACATGTACTAGCAACCTCTTCTATAACTAAGTCCAGTTCCTGAAGAAGCTAGAATGATCACTCCACTAAAATAAATGTGTGCATGGCAATCACTCACCACCAACCAGCAGAGCAGCGCAGACGAGAAAGGCGAGCATGGCTGATCGAAGAACTGGAGTTGATTGAAGACGTGGAGCTTCTTGTGCACCAGTGTTTCCTTTCCACTGCCGTGTCTCACTTTGGGCCTTCTTGGTTTTTATACAGAATCTGCTGTCCACGTGAACCCTCAGATTGCAATCAGAATACTTCCCTATCTGCAAAACTGCCCAAATCAAGTTGGCATGCAAATTACAAATTCAGATATTTTTTTTTCAACATGAAAATTAGGTGTTCTTTTTTGTATTGGTCAGCAGTAAGGTATATATTGTTTATCCTGCTGACAATACCAAACCAAATTTATGGACGTAATTTTTTTATTGGTTAGGTTATAGTGGGATACGTGGAGCTGACCGGATGGTTGACAGATTTGGTCACTCCCATAAATGAGCTCCTTAGGCAGGCAAGACTGCGTTGGCTGGATTATGAAGCCCACATGCCCATCCACTGCATGCCCAAGCAGCTTCTGCTTGGCTGGATAGAGGAGGCTAAAAGAGCACGGCACGGGTAGATAAATTATGGACTAATACTGTATAGGAGGATGTGGAGCTGATCAGACTAGCCGATGACTGCGGAGGAGGCTCGTGAAGGACACGACTGGAGAGTTGGAGGCAGTTGCCCTCCAAGAACAATGGAGGTCAGAGGAGTGTCGTCCAAAGCAACGAGTGGAGCGCGAGGTGGACAACGAGATGCATGCGGCATTGTGAGCATTTGTGTTTTGCCGCTGTGTGTGTTACATTATTATACAAAAACACACACATACAAAACATACACGGTAAATAAATCGTTCTCATAGTCGTTGCCTTCACAAATTCCAACCGATGGAACACTGCTAGATTTGAAGCTTTCGTGACTGCAAGGATTTGTCGAAAAAACCTAAGAGTACGATGTAATACTCTCCGGGCATTACTTTTCAACGCGGAAATGATCATCGTAGCAGTGTGTATTGTCAAAACATCACCCCCGTGTTTTGTAGAACAGACTTAATTTATAAACCGTGTGTAAACGAAACACGCGTTCGACTAACACACGTTGGGCAGGGTTTTCCTCTATATAGTATTTTTTCCGGGCTTAAAAAAAGCTATGTGTTGGAAAGTTCCATATGTATTCCAGAAGTGGTATAATTCTTGAAAAACTACCATCAATCTTTAAAAAGTTCACAGTCGATATCAGATGGTGGCAAACTCAAAATCCTGGTTGGTGGCCGATTGAGCTAATTATCTCCTCTCTGGTTGATAAAAGGAGTACCACGAGACTGGTAGATTCATTGAGCGACTGATGAGGTGGATTACATGACCGTCTGTAGAAGCGGTCACCAATTGAGGTCAACATTACCAGACACTTGTTTAAGCTGGGAGATACTTCGGCTTGGCACCCACAGGTCGGCAACCCAGGGATAGGCCTGAAACCTAATTCCAGATGGTGGTGATGATGATAATGAAAATGTTAAATTGGACTTTGACGGTTATGTGTAGAGTCAGCTGTGTGATATTTGTGTGATCTAGCAGAAGGTAGAAAGCATTGTGAGCTGCGGTGGCATTAACGGGATTGACCACAATCATCTCTTGCGTAGCGATGTCATGAATGGCCAAATTATAGGGAGACAAAAGTGGCCTGGTGTGTACGCGTTTCTATCCATACCCCACTCTCGTGTGTCGTCCTGGCCTCAGCAAGTAGTCAATGACAGTACTTTTCCAGGTCTCTCCGGAAATATTACATTGGAGTTATTTTTTCTATGCATAGAAATGTTTGATTTGAACCAGCGAATTTCTGCACTCGAGCAGGTATTGATGTGATAGAGTTTTCTAAAAGGCATCACCCATCATGACTTTCAAAACTGTTTCCCCATTGTCCTCAGGCAAACTTGGTTCATTTGAGGCCACATCCTCTAACCCCTCACTGGTATTCATAATAACCTCTCTGTCCTAGTCTAGAATATTCAACTTTCTTTGTTAACATTTGCTTCCTTGACTCTAACCTATTTCACACAACGGTAGTACTCTGACCAGTGTAATGATCAGCATCAGAGTCTATATTTATCCTGGAGAAATCCGATGATCTATGAAGCTCTTTTTCAT
This sequence comes from Lethenteron reissneri, assembly GCF_015708825.2. NCBI lineage: Eukaryota > Metazoa > Chordata > Hyperoartia > Petromyzontiformes > Petromyzontidae > Lethenteron > Lethenteron reissneri. Next base: position 13,142,352 of record NC_083797.1, on the reverse strand, counting down.
ATATTTGCAGTATAGGTGGGTCAGAAAATTACAACAACAAACAATAAAAACAACGATAGGAGTGCAAATTATAAGAAAGGTAAGTAAATCACGAAAAATGTATACGTAAAATAGATAAAGTATATACGTCCAAGTTGCACAAGTACACCAGTTTCCAAACTTGGGCAAGGCAGCAAAACAACAGCTTAAACAGTCCGAGATCACACCAAAACAACAGATGGTCCCTCAATAAAATTGCCCATTAAATGTAAGTATTAATACATGTGTAAGCATGAAAGTTACAAATCACGTTTTTAATCACAAACGATCGTTGTATAACGAGATACATTTTGGAAAGATGACCTGAAGGATGCATCGGTGGCATTGTAGCAAGAAAGTCGCTGGCCTAATGTATCTGTCCAAAATTTGCATTGTTATCCCCTTTAACGTGTGAGTTTTCTCCGAGTTCTCCAGCCTCCTCCTATCTTCAAACATTCTGTAAAAGAAATTAGCCAAACAACCCAAGCAGCATCCAACTGGAAAGAGCCTTGAGGCTTACGAATGCTAATGTGGCTAAATTATTTATTACAACGTTGATTTACTGGAAATATCATACATCGCAAATGTATTTTTTTTATCTTTTGTGTTTAAAATGCAGGTTATTGTATTGCCTATTAGTTGAATCGCAGATCGCAAGTTCAAATCTTGGTCATTACCCCCCCACCACCCCCAAAAATTGATTGAGTCTTTGCTCTTGTTCTTTTAATTTGCGAAATTCTCAATCTCTGAAACTAAAATTTTAAATGTTGTTCTATGTTGCCGAATTGTGAGTGCATTGATAATATATCAAAACACCAAATTCCCGTTCAGTTATTCTCAATTTCAGCTGCCTTTCTTGTAATAACAAAATGTATACAACTAGAACTTACATAATTACAGATTGTAACATAATTGATTAATAATTCTGGCAAATACAGAGGCTACGAAATGTGTTACTGCTTCAAAGATATGAAGAATGTTTCACATTAACATTTTCTACCAACTCACATCCAGTGCAAAGGACTGAGTTGATCCATGTTTTACAACTTCTGCAGCATCTTGAACACATTGTAACCACTCCCATTGCTATTTTATTTGTTTTAAAGACCAGGGGTCGGCTCAACCCATCATCATTTCTGGGTTTATTAAATTTGCTAAACTTTGTGTACAATCAACAGTTTATGTACTCAGGGGAGTCTGGCTACCCACTGCAGCAATGTGGAATTTCCACTCCTGGACCGGGACTGCCAAAGAAGAGCACTGCCCAACTGTGAATGATTTGATTTAGCTTTTTATTTTTTCACTGCAAACATTTCTACAGGCCGCTATTATACATTTATTATGAATGTAATCTGTTGGAGATTCTGATTAAATGTCAGATGGTGTTTGGTGCGTTGTTTTAATATGTGAAGAGCTGACCGTTTCTCCACTTCCTACCCCTCTACATCTTCCGGCATCTGGCCAAGCGAAATACGTCATCCAAGTGAATGCATGCAAATTACTTGGAAAACATAGATGGGACATTATGAACAAGATAAGGCAGCCTGGAACCTGAGCGTGTGCAACACAATCAGAGCAGATAGTGGTCTCTGTAGTGAAGTCACGATACAAGTGACCCAGAAACATAGTGGTTCCTTCTGTGAAAATTTGCATGTGTGTGGAAATGCCCATTTTTTTTAATGTTTAGAACTAAGCAATGGCATGGAAACCCAAGACATGTGTGGAGGTTAGGACATGTGTGGTTTTGTTTATAGCGACCTTGGAAAAAAATCACATTTGGTGGAATTAATATGTAACTACAGCCCTTGGTCAATCGATTCCTGGATAAAGGCTTCCCTGTATCGTATCAGTCGTAGTTAGATTATATTCGCCACGTTAGTCAGTGCAGGCTGGAGAAGCAGAGGGGTCCAGGACTGGTTCACACTGGACTATCCGCTGATGTTAGCAGTGGCTGAGAATCAAACTCAGTTCCACTGGGTCCGTAGTGCAATGCGCTAACCACTGCTGACATTCTAAATGTGAGTGCGGTCCTCTGTCCACCGTGCTATTATCGAATGTCAATGCACACACGAGCATTGTTTAGTGAGTGACGTATTACACTGGTATTCAGATCATAGGTGTAAATTAGAAGAACAGTGATCTTGTTGCTTTCTGTTCTCTGGAGATGTAAGAATATGTAAAACTAGCAGTCACATGTGAAACTTCTGTGGTAAACCTGTGGAGTTTTGCAGTACTGTATAATAAGGATGTACGCGTTCTAGATCCAGATCTGTGTCGTAGTTCTGATGCTGGATCGCCAGATATATATGTCAAGCTGTTTCATATATAAGTGACAAGTTGAGTCCACCTTAAAGTAACTGTTCTGTCCATTATGTGCACTCTCTGGCACTAAATGACAAAATGCACAGGGATGGAATTGATAGCCTGGTTCGGAGACTTGGCCACATAACCAGGGAGAGGCAGGGCCAGTTATTTCATAAGATGCAGTCTCCATGCTGAGCTCCATAATGTTATGTTAATCCATCATATTTGCAGCCCTTGAGACACAACACTTGTGAGTAATCAATATTTTTTCTGGTGTAGACTTCACGAGTGTATTGTTAGTGCCACGTAATGAGTTTAAAGAAGTAGTGCACACTGCATGTATTAAACGTGTTCCAATATGAGACATATTCAGGCGTAAGCCCAACCAATTCATTCATTTGGTTACAGACTGAGAGAAACTGTGAGACACTCTTGAAAATAGCCGCCCTGAATAATTCTTGAAGAAACATCCAACGCTGCCTGGGGCAAGGATGATGAAGTCTACCTTGTGGTATGCCCGTGTTGCAATGCTTGGTCGGTGATCTTTCAGCCAGTACTGTTTTGATACCACAGGGATGAAGTTTGGCTAGCATCTACTTTGGCATTTACCACTACTTGATGTAGCAGCATAGTGGCTGTGAATTTAACGAGGGAGTTCAATGTTCAATTAGCTAACGACTTTTATGTTTCGATGTAACAGTTTTACCCTGAGATAGGTCCGTCTCCACCCCGTTGAGAAGACGGCCACGCTCATTAAAAGTATCAAGTTCAAAAGATCAGCCCGAGTTCTGACTTTGTTTATGAGCCAGGGTCTACAGTAATCCCTTGCCAACCGCGAGGGTTAGGTTCCTTAAAGCCCTCGCGGTTGGTAAAGTGTAGGGGCCTGTGGGAAATAGGGGCTTAGGGGAACCATGGCCGCTGTCATGCTCACCATAGCGTAACTAAGTTGCATGTTCATTCACCAAACACCGAACAAAATACAGTGCATTACACAATAGCATAGATTAAATTTACATACCTTTAATATTAACGGTTTAGATGACGATGACAATGAGTTGATGTGGGGAGGGCTGGTTAGAATAACTAAGGGGCGGCTCAGCCCCACCCTCCCCCTCTTCCTCCGGGCCACAGACGCAACACTCTCATCGTCACCACTCGCTGCACGCTTCAGCTCCGTGATTACGGGCAAAATGAATGTGTACTCTACAGTATGTACGACAAAACAGTCGGACAGCAAATCAAATTTGATTCATTCCGCGGTCAAAATTATGTATATTCTACTTTGGGTGCAAATAAAAGTGTGTGCATTGAGAAGCTTTTTTTTACCCCCTAAAATTTCTACAGCTCAAGAACCAGGGCAGTGAATCACGCCCTCGCTGTTGTGACTCTATACCTCAGCGTTGCCAACTCCTTAACATGAAAACGTCGCCAAACAAACCTGAAAAGTTCAAAGCTGCAAATGACGAGAAACTCTACACCACAGAAACAGTAATGCCGGCCGTAAATAACGAGTTCAACTCTGGAAATCATCATCTCCTGCAGGAGTTCAACTCTGAGTAATCGCTCTGTGATGCTGGATGTGATAACCAGCGAAAACGTTGAAAACGAATTGTCAAATGTTGTGCATTGCGCTTCAACATTCCGGTGTGCTTAAGCAATTAACATCTGTGTTTGTACTCACGCGATATGACCAAAACGAAATCAATATTAACGAATAAATATCTTGTTTGTGTCTTGAAATCACGATCTCGTGGCAATTTCTCCACAGCCGTTTGTCTGTGTCGCCCTCTGGCGGGGGACATTCTAACAGGAGGCAATAAGACTGAAGCTTGCGCCATGTTTTAACAGCCGTTGCCCATGGTTCCCACTCCTCAGGCTGCCGTTACGAGACTCAGATATTGATAGTGAACCCCGAGAATATTAAAGCTGCCTTAGTTTGGCTCTGTACGTGAGTCTCGTGCCTTATACGAGATCATTATAGACACTGCCACAGATTTCACCTGAATCTCTTTCTCTCTGCTCAACAATTGGATAAATATTGTGAAATGTATTGCTCCATATGTTACATAGGGGAATATTATGATGTGTAAAATGTGTGTTGAGATTTCTGGAAGGAATATGTAGGCTTTGAAGCAAAGTGGGACAGTACTGTGGCGCCCATCTCGCCACAGTGGCCAGATGTTAACTACATCGCTCGGTATACAGGAGGTCTTGAGTTCGATCTAGACCCTGACGCCTGTATATTTGCAGTTTGCATACTCTCCCCGTGGTCGCGTGGATTTTTATCCATGGGGTTAAAGTATTTGGCTGCTATAGATTTCCACATAAGCAACTTCGTTGAGCTATCATTTGTGGCCAGGTCACTTATGAAAAAGAGATATATTGCCCAATGTGCTCTACCTGGTAAAAAAAAAAAACAGTTCATAGTTACAATTAGTTATTATCTCAAAGAGTAACACAGTGACTGATTGTGCCATGCAAGCAAGGGTGCCACCATATTTTATTTGAGGGGTACGTGATATCGTAGAAAAATCTGGACAACATATTGTTGTGCAAAAACACCAGGGCATTGCCTCGCTCACTTTGGAATCTGTTAAGAGACATGCATATATCTTCGATTAATTAAAAAAACATCCTCCTTATTTGTTTATTGACAATGTATTGGTTCACATAAACAAGCGTGCCTCCAGCATGTACTCTTCATCTCACAACTATTTTCATTTGTCAGTGTATTGACTACCGTTCACTTGCACCCGCGCGCAATTGAGATTCGTCTTAATTTCTGCCTAACTCTTGCCAGTTAGTGCACGGTTTGAGTACACAAGTCCGATTTATATATTGAATAACACTAACAGTCCTTTTGTCAACCCATTGTCTGACTGACCATGCTTCACCATGCTTGTCAGTGTTATTGGTGCTCAGTCTCGGTTTGAATATCACTCGCCAGTGATGTTTGTTATGGCCGGGAATTAAACTCAGGTCACGGGATTCATAGTGCAGTGCCGTAACCACTGCGACTCCGTTCCCCACCAGTATCATGACACTTGCTACCACAGACCGGGCAGCACGGCAAAGTGTGGTTAAAAAAAACCCTCAATGACTTGCCATTGCCTTTGGGAGGCCCTCATTAAGCAGCATATTAACAACGGGCTGTTAAAATATATATATCTTTGCAAACTACAATTTCATTCCATTAAACGTACAATGTTGTTACGGAGATATAAAAAAAACCGTGCACTACTCAAATTACTTTATATAAAACGAATGTCTTCACATATGCAAATTAACTAGGAACCTCCATTTCCTTGTGTGATCACAAGGTATTTGTGATATAATCACCTGATTTATCTTTGCTGATGTTCCTGCCTATGCGCAAGTTTAATGCTGCATCATCTAGTTCCTAAACACTGCGTGCTCAAACATTTCCCATGACGGACACCGCATGAGGAGGCCTGCATCCAGTGATAGACATAAAGCTGAAATAAATGTGTAGGATCGATTTGTAATTTTCGCATTTTGGCGAAATGTGGTCTAAAACTGGTTAGACAAGGCCATATAGAAGGACATCTTGGTGTAGGCCGATCAGTTTCAAACACAATGCATATATTATCAGAGCATGTTTTGCCATAAGCGCGTGTGGTTAATGCAGCCTTGATTCCTTGCAATAGGTGTCTACTTGGTGTTTGAACATCTTAACACCTGCTAATGCAAAAGGGTAAAACCTATTATTGTTTCATCGGAGAAATAATTATAACTGATCACATAGCAGGTGATATTGCCTGAATGTGTTATAGGAACTTTAATAATAATCCACTATACCTTAGGACGCCTCACTGAGTCTCAGTACTCTTTATCAGGAGGGTCCTGCTAACATCGGGGTGTTTCATAAATTCCCTTAGTGGGTGGCTATTTGTGGGAGGAAACGGGAGAACCTGGAGAGAACCATCCGCGTCGTGGGACAGCCATTGGGGAAGATCTGTTCAAACGTGGCGCAAACCCACGGTACTATCGTCACATTGTGCGGGACGCCTCCTCTTCATAATTACACCCCCCCCTCCGAGGGCATCACGAACCAGTTTTAGTGTGCAAATAAAATAACGTGAGTGGATAAAACAGGATAATAGGATCTCCCCCCCCCCGCCTTGCATTATGTAACTTCTGACCTACCTCTCCTGGACATTTGTGGGGGGGAAAAGCTCCGTAAGGTTATAATGCATTTTTATAGTTGCATTATGCAAACTATAAAAATATAAACGTGCATAGAACCTGCTCGCACGCATATTTGAGATTGACTATTTGTATCGGAAACTACCTCAGGCAATGCAAATACTCTATTTTGTTCCAAGTTCCATGTATAAACCCTGAAAGCATTTCTTGTGCTGGAGGATTATATATATATTTATTTCATTACAAAGGATAATTTACATGCAGGAAGCATTTTTGTGAGATTCTGGTATGTTCGGGCGTGCATTTATGTCTGCCTATTTAATTTATACCTGCCTGACATGTCAAACGCTTCATGATTGTAGTTGACGTTAGTCGTGCCCTGCAGTCGGGAACCGTCTGTCGCAGAGGCTCTGTGATTTGATGTGCTTGACTCGCACTCGACATGTGGTTACCGTGGGAGCCATGGAGTCATCTTGCCCGTCTGAAAAAACTAAACGGATGTGCTCACTTACGGGGAAAACCCAGTGTGGGTATTTTGGCAGGGCTCAGTTGAAGCCATCGCATTGTTAATTACACTTGGCCAGATCGTAGAGAACAGCTGGAAATTTGTATAGGTGCTTAACATTTGTTTTTTAGTCTTTAACCAAGCCTATGCTTTTGTATGGAGAGATGGACTTAGGGAGTTCTAGGTTGTAGTGGCATCCACAGTAGGACAATCAGACTGTTGCAGAATGTTTAATGGGACTTGGGATTTTATGCAGCTGGGGGAGGGGGCGAACACCATAGAAAATTGAGATGACCATTGAAATTGCAATAAAATGTCCACTCTTCAATCTGTAATATTGGATATAACAGGAAGAATGTGTTGCTCCACCTATGTTATGTATTTATGTTCACTGATATACTGGTAAATAATCTCGAGTGCGTAAATGGCTTAAGTTTATCCACCACATTGTGGATTACAAAAATAATCATGGCCAACACCAGTAACGATTATCTGAACCGGTCCTAGACCTTCCCTAGGTAGACTCAGCCTCAAATGAGTACTTTGTGCGATGTGTGCAATTTTCACTTGGGAGACAAAGGCGTCCGGGCGTGTGCTGGCGCTGATCTTAATAGGTGCTCACTTACAGCGCTTTCTCCAAAAGTGTATTAAGGCTATACGGGGGATCTTGGTCATTGTTCACAGATGGTCCTTGCCTCACACTGCACTCCACGAATATTACCGTCACTGGCAGTTTGTAAAAATAAGCAACCTTTAAATGAAGTAAACATATCATAAGCCATTTCACAATGTGATATTTTGAATTTTAATATTTGTCCCTCCATAGTAAGTCCATAACAAGACAAAAATTGGCAGTGGCTTTTTAAAACTCTATACATATTTTTGTTATTGAATAGGGATTACATTACCACAATTTTAGGTGACTTTAAAGGTGCCCATTATGTGGTCACAATCTTAAATATCAGTAAAAAATAAATGTGTGCAGGTGCAATGATCTCTTGCAAATGTCATTCTATTTGACAAACTGTGAAACCACGCACATCTTAAGCAAATACAAAGGAGGGCATGTGCCTGTGTCTAATTCTTCCTACATTATTTGTTCAACCATTTAATATCCTGCTGCTTCGAATGCAAACGCCGCTGTATCTTTTGACAAATTCTGTACGACCCAAGCCCCATGTGATGTCACCCGACGCGACATCTACGCGAGCAGGGTGGGGGAATTGGTGGGCCGGCGCCACCCGAGGTCTTCCCGGCGCGGCGAATGCTGTTCCAGAGTAGCCCCCTGCCTCTGTCAGGTCCTCGTGTGCTCGCAAACTCCGTCGGGGGCGCATTGCGCGGCCTCCTACCACTCCGCCCGGCCTGGTTGCGGCCTCAACCGGCCTGCCCCCAGCAGGTCTCCATCTCGTCCTCAGGTTCCTCATCCCCTGTATAGAACAGTCCTTCCCCCAAGTGAGGCCCTCCTGGGGTGGGGTACTTGCCCCCCTACTCTAAGTGCACATGCGTGTGCGCCACAGGTTCGTCATCGCACACCTCAGCTGGGCAACCACTCCACACCTGACGACCTCACACAGGGATTCAAATTCGACACCCCGCTTCGTTGAGCCTGAGACGCCCATGTGATCACCAGTTTACATATGAGTGTGTCTCTACGTAAGTGGAGGATGTCTCTAATATATGGGTGTATCCGTGCGCGTATGTCGCCTCAAGGTGCACCCTTGAGGTGCCCACGGCACAAGCGTCAAGGTACCGTCACCGCCCCCTAGTGGTGAGCGACCGCTGGGGTCCCTGTCTACAGCGTGCTTCAAATAAATGTTAACACTTATATGGGACTATCGTTATTAATGTAAAACGAACGGATAATACACTGTAACATGATAACAAATGTATGTTAATACAATAAATAAGTCAAAGAGTCTCCACTTGTTCTCCATCATTGTCAACACATGCCTAGAATCTTCTCCAGGCATTTGTTGACAACCTGAAGACCGCCCCTGGCCAACACACAACCCCTAATCCCCCGTCCACTCGAGGTCACGCGGCCTTCGCACGGCCCAGGGAGACGGTTCATCGGCGTGAACACCCTGTGCACGCCTTGCTGGCGGCAGGGAATATTTTCTAAACTGAGGGACGATCCGTTCTGGTCGTGCCCTCTCATAGAGTTAGTTACCGTCCCTAACAACAGCACCCACTCGCGCGCACACACACACACAAACGCACCATCAACAATATAAAAACCGAGACGATATGGATTGTATAACATTTATTCTCTAATCCTCCGGTTTGGCTGTGCTTAGAGAGGCTTTCTGGTGTGCCTCGACGTCGTTGTGCATGGCGACGGTGGCACTCGCACCCAGGAGTTATTTAGTGTGAAATTGATGGCTCTATATATTACAGAGGATAATATTATATGATGCAAAACGGATATTGAGATTTTTTTCGAATCATGTAGAGGCTTTGAAACAAAGTGGTACAGTACTGTGGCGCCCACACAGTAACACAGTGACTGCATGTGCAATGCAAGTGGAATGAGCGGCTTCCGCGACATGTCGTGTAGAGGGTACTTCTTCTTTATAACTCACATTGGGCACAACACAGGCCAACACTTATTCTTCCTTACACTGAGTACAACACTAGGTATTAACGTCTCTACTGGCTACACACAGCCGATCACTTGGCGTGGTCCCATCGCCCTCACTCGGCTACGCCGCTGGCTGGCGGCGTGACGATGACGGCGATGGAAACCACGCAGGAGATCTTCCACGTGGCAAGACGACAGAGAGATGACGACGAGCAGCGACGCAACCAGGACCCAGACCCCACACATGAGCCCCGAGCCCCGGGTCCGGGAAAACACTGGATGATCTGCACTAATGGACTCTAGAATCAATTTGCCGTACTGATATCTTCTGGCCACTTTGTATCAGATCACGTGTGGAAGATTCTCATATATCTCCATGGTCCACCAACATTCGACTATAAAATGCCGGATCACAGGCATGTGCCACTGCGTCCAGCTTAAAAGGCAAACAGGTATATCCCAAACACAACATTTAGGCTGATGAATGAATCTTCTATGTTGTCATAGACATAACACTTTATGATAAAATGTTGTAACTATCAAATTTAACAAAAAAGGTCAAGAATCTTGATTTGAAGCTTTCTTGACTTCAGGAATCCATACTCTTTGGTTCTTTCAGTAAAGTCACGTAGGTAGAAAAAGAAAGAAAAAATAATTAATCAGGACGTTTCGATCGCAACACAAGCGATCGTCCTCAGACGGAATAAAACAAGTAAACCCCTAAAAACAAAGTTTTTCACTATAAATCCTTGATATGCGTGGCATCGGGGGGGCTAGAGTCCCCTCGTCCTCAGGCTTGAGATGGCTGCCACCTATTGGTCAGATGATTGTCTGGCAGCATTAAACAATTGGTAATTAAATATTTTAAAAAAATTCCTGAAACAGTGTAAAATTTTGGAATTTTTTTTTCACGAAAATGCATTGTCACGCACAACGAGACTGTGTGCAAAATGGCAGCTCGATTGGATCACGGGAAGTGGGTTAAAAAACGACCGAAAGATTTGCACGGTCCTAAGCAAGCAAGCGAACTTAATATAAAGGATTTAAAAAATAATCCAGCAGTAGAACTGATGAACCAGGAACAACACAGCGACAGAGCTTCTACAACAAGAGGTTATATATGTTGGCCAAGGGCAAGCAGGCGTTGTCCGAGCTGGAAAGGAGTCCCATTCCTGCACGTAAGCACATCAGTTGTGTTAATGGGGGAGATTAGGAAGAGAGAGATTATGGAGAGAGATTACCATGTCAAAGTAAATGAGCTTCCGTCGCCGCATAGAAGTACTTTTGCCGCATATGCGCACAGCAGCAGTGTTAATGGGAGACAAGCACTATGTTAATGGGAGAGATTAGGCAGAGGGATTAGGGAGATTAGCAAGATAATGTCATGTCTATGTGTAACACAAGCTGCGGCGCAGCCAACTGCGCTGTGAGAGGCAAGCGCGTCAACGCAAGAGTACCACCGCAACGGTGGTCGCGCCAGTGAGACACACAGCCCATCACACAGCCAGAACCATCGATACATCGAAGCTAAGAGAGCAGAGGTGGCCATGTTTGTGAGACCCCAGCCCCTTAATGCAGAGGCACCCAAAAGGGCAATGCAACTCAGAGAGTTGGAGATAACAGCCAAACGGCAGGAAGGATGGAAGCACCATAGCAAGTTACAACTTTACTTGGTTAATAACGTCCTTCCAATGATTGCTCAGCTGATACCCATCTTCTCACTTAGCATTAAAAGATAAAATGTCCACATCTGCTTTGGACCTTGTAGATAACATGACTGTTTCTTCTGCCGCGACAATGTCAACCAAATGTAAAGTTAACCTGATTGCTAAATTCAACATCCTGTCAAAAAGAAGCTAGATCCACACGTGAAAAGGTTAGATGTTAACAAGATTGTTATCAATCAGAGTAACAGCCCAATTTCTGATGGCCTAAAATCGGTACTAGCTAGAGGGCTGAATTTTGCAGTCACCCCCAAATACATCCCAGTGGATGATATCATTGCCCAGGATTACGTAGCCCTCAAAGGTTTGGGACACACCCCAGCAGATGTGGCAAGATCTTAAATCGCCGCCATCCTCAAAAACACTAAGAAATCCATTAGTAACTTCAGCAGGGACGAGCGCTCTGAGCTTACTCAATTGAAAAAGAGAGATGACATTGTCATCTTCTCAGCCGACAAGGGCAATGTCACAGTCATCATGGATAAAACCACATACAACAACATCCAGGACCTTCTTAATGATATGTCAGTTATACCAAAATCAACGAAGATCCTACCAACCGTCTGGCTACAAAAAACAACAATATCATCACTAATCCGACTTCTTTAATCGAACCGACCAAGCAGCTCTCTCTAAAACCTTGGGCTTGCTAGACCACCAAGATTTATGGCCTTCCAAAAATCCATAAATAAGGTACTCCACTCCGGCCTATCGTATCCACCATCAACTCACCTACCTACAAACTGACACAATTTATGTCTGAGACCCTGCTTCTATTCACGGGCAAGACCACCTCAGCAGTATTTAACCCAACTCACTTGGTTTCTCTAATCAAGAACATTTCACTGTCTCTAGATGATTTGCTTGCCAGTTTCTTTTGTAATCTCTCTGTTCACCAAGGTTCCCCTACCTGACACAATAGCAATCATTGAAGACTTGGTCCAACAGGGACTGAATCCTGATGTACCAACTTTGGTGAGGCACTGCCTTACCAAAACTTACTTCACCTGGAATGATACATTCTACAAACAAAATGAAGGTACCCGTATGGGTTCTCTCTTATTACGAGTAGTGAAATTTAAAACAGATACCATCCTGACATCCACCCTACGTTCTTCCCTGTGGAAGAAATACGTAGATGACACTTTCATCATCTGGCCACATGGCCAACCAGCAATGAACCAATTTTTCAACCACATCAATTCCATACACCATTCCATCAAATTCACAATGGAAGTGTAAAATGATGGTAATGCTACCATTCCTAGATGTTTTGATCGAGAAGAGGCCTGATGGCTTTTTGGGACATTCTGTCTACAGGAAGGCCGCCCACAAGGATTCCTATCTAAAGCCTGATATACACCACAATCCGGCCCAGAAGAATTCCCTCATCAAAACACTACACCATAGGGTCCACTGCATCTCCGACCAGCGCCACCTAGCCAGTGAATTGGAACACGTACACCAAGCCCTCAAGATGAATGGATACTCAGACCGCAAAATCCGCAAAGCTGTATCCCCAACCACGGAGAGACAACGATCTGAGGACCCAATCAAAACCATCACCTTGCCATACATAGCAAGTGTTACCAAAAATATTTCCAAAATCTTAAACAAACACAAGATCCAGGTCCGATTCAATACAGTACACAAAATCCGTGATTTTATTCCATCTGTGAAGGATGTCATTCATGACATGCAATACCCTGGTGTCTACAAACTAGGTTGTGTCTGCAACATTGGGGAAACGAAACGACATGTCTCGGACTGTGTTCGCGAACACAAGGCAGATTTTAAACACGACAGAACCAATAACTCTGCCTTGGCTGATCATTGTTATAACTCTGTGGGCTCACACGATATTGTTTTTTCCGAGACCAAGGTACTCTGCAAACCTTCGGGCTACTATCAAAGATTCGTCTATGAAGCCATCTATATATATAAAATCGTGCATGTCTGTCTGTCTGTCTGTGTATGTGTGTGTGGATTTCGGACCATACGCACTTTCATTGGACGGCGGTTGCCCCTGGCAACAGCTAACGACGCCTTCGCCGCTTTCATTGGACGGCGGTTGCCCCTGGCAACGAGTAGCAACTTTTCGCCGCGGGGTGGACGCCATTTTTAATAGCGCGGGGGGGGGGGGGGGGGGGGGGGGACCGGCACCCGTACCCAGCGTTCGCCGGGTGGGAAAATCAGGCAAGGCGGGAGGCTCTGCACGGTGCTAGGCCTCGACACCCAACACGCCACTCTGAGGTAAATTCATACAAATTTCACGTCCTCTACAGAGTGGCGAGGGAGGCAGAGTGGCGAGGGAGGGACTCAGCCTCAAAACGAGTAACTGGTGTGGCGTATTAACATCGCCACTGGGGAGACAAAGGCGGCCGAGCGTGGTGGATACAAGTCCCGGGCAAAGCCAGGTCATGACTATGTGTGTATGTGTTTATGTGTATGTCTGTGTGTCTGTATGTATGTGTGTATGTATGTGTCTGTATGTGTTTGTGTGTATGTATGTGTGTGTCTGTATGTATGTGTGTGTGTATTGTGTATGTGTTTGTGTGTATGTATGTGTGTGTAACAAATAAGCTTGTGCCGGAGGCCCCGGGGGGTCAGGCTTTTATGACGTCTCCTGGCCAAACCCCATTTGGCGGAGCCAGGAGATTGAATTTTCACCCTCGGGGCTCCTCCAGAAACAACAAAAAACCATTGCGGATGGCCACGTGGAATGTTCGAACGCTCACTGCGGAGGAGAGGCTGCCACTCCTCTGTCGGGAGCTGGACCGGTACCGCCTGGATCTCTGTGGCATTCAGGAGGTCCGGTGGACCGGTTCTGGCTCCTGCCACCATGAGGGGTGGACAGTCCTCTACTCGGGGCAGGAGACTGCCAAACAACAGGGTGTGGCTCTTCTTCTGAACAAAAGAATGAAGGGGGCGTGGGAGCGTGGCGGTGAGGTGTGGGAAGCTGTAAGCCCCAGGATACTTTGGGCTCGCCTTCCCATCAACCAGAGGCGAGGAGTGGTGGTCGTGGTTACTTATGCCCCCACCGAAGACGAACATCCGTGGAGGGATGCAAGCAAAGCCGATGAGTCAGACGCTTTCTATGACCTCCTGTCACAGGTGCTGGCTAAAGTGGCCACTCGGGACAGAGTCATCTTGTTGGGTGACTTCAATGCCCGAGTTGGTCATGATGCTGACACCTGGTCTGGAGTGATTGGAAGGCATGGGCCAGATCAGCTCAATAATAACGGTAGGAGGCTGCTAGATTTTTGTGCAGCCCATGGGCTTGTAATTACCAACACGCTCTTCCGGCATCGGCGCATCCACACAACATCATGGATACATGCCGGGTCCAAGCAAGAACATCTGCTGGACTACATAGTGACGGACCAGCGGATGCGAACCCATGTCCTTGACACCAGGACCTACCGTGGAGCTGATCTGTCCTCTGACCATCGACTAGTCATCTGTAAGATGCGCCTGCCTTTCTTCCACTCCGGTGGTGGGTGTACACCCAGGATCCCATTCCAACCAAAAGTGGCCTGGTCTCAGTTAGCTGATGAAAGTTGCAAGCGAGAATTTCATCATCGCTTGCAGCTGGGGTTGGCATCGTCCCCCACTCCACCTGATGTCGAGGGTAAATGGGCGAGGTTTAAGACTGTGACTCATGCAGCTGCAATGGCTGCTTTGGGTACGCGGTCCAGACCTCCCCAGAAACCCTGGCTGACAGAGGAGGTGTTCAGGTTAATTGAGAAAAAGCGACAGGCCCACTCTCATCGCCTACAGCATCCCACGTCAGAGAATGAGGAGGTTTACCGCAGCCTTCGCTCGGAAGTTCGGAGAGCCGTAAGGCGTTGTAAGGATGGGTGGTGGTCGCGGGTTGCTGAGGAGATGGAGTCTGCCTCAGTGGCCCGTGATCACAAATCACTATTTAACTCCATCAAAAAAGTAACCTGCAGCGCCACACCTATTACCATCATTAGAGGAAAAAACGGTGATCCAATCTCCGACCCCCAGGAACAGGTTTGCAGATTTGCTGAGCATTTCTGTGAGGTCCTGGGGGAGGGAAATTCTCTCAGCCAGGAAAACATCATGGCACAAAGTGGGGATAACCCTGCTGAGGCTGCGGTGCCTCAAATATTGGAAGAGGTCACCCCCTGTGAGTGGCTGGCTGAGGTTCCAGCTGTTGAGGAAGTACTGAGGGCGATCCGGAGTCTGAGACCAGGGAAGGCACCGGGCAGAGATGATCTCCCAAGCGAAATGCTGAGGGAGGGTGGCGTTTGTGCACAGACTGCCCTATATGACATCATAACAACAGTCTGGACCACTGGACGGGTTCCGCAGGACTGGAAGGATGCCCTGGTGGTCCCCCTCTTTAAGAAGGGGGACCGCACAGACTGTAACAACTACAGGGGCATCTCACTCCTCAGTGTGCCGGGTAAGGTCCTGGCAAGGATTATTCAACATCGCCTTGCTAGGCACGCTGAGGAGGGGCTTGCGGAGCCCCAATGCGGTTTCAGGAAAGGGCGGTCCTGCACAGATGCCATATTTTCTGTCCGTCTGCTACAGCAGAGGTGTAGGGAATTCCAAAAAGACCTACATCTCTGCTTTATTGACCTGGTCAAGGCCTATGATACCATCAGTAGGACTGGACTCTGGGTTGTTCTTCGTGCTTTCGGAGTCCCTGACCCTCTGCTCACGATCATTAAGGACCTTCATGATGGTGAGCGGGCCCGGGTAAAACTACGTGGCCGGGAGTCGGAGCCTTTCCCTGTACACCTTGGGGTGCGACAGGGATGTCCTCTGGCTCCCACATTATTTAACATCTATTTTGACCGCGTAGTTCGTGAAGCCTTCAATAGCTGTACCGGGGGAATTTCCGTTTGGTACAGATATAATGGGAGGCTGATCGACGCCCGGGTGCGATCAAGGGATGGCTCCCTATTGGTCAACCACGTTATGTATGCCGATGATTTGGTAATAGCTGCTCATTCAGAAGAGGAGTTGGAGGCGCTGCTGCTGAGACTGGAGCGTGCCACTAAGAGGTGGGGCCTTACCATCAGCCCCACCAAAACCAAGCACCTGCCTGGGTATTTTGTACCATCGGACACTCCACCCCCACAACTCCCAATTGGTGATGGGGCAGTTGTGGAGAGAGTGGAGAGTTTCCCATACCTGGGCAGTGTGCTTATGACCGGCTCCAGTCTATCAGCAGAGGTCTCACTCCGAATCAGTCGAGCGGCAATATCTTTTCATCGGTTGCGTAACGCTGTGTGGAAGCTACCTGGTCTGTCGCTCCGCACGAAGCTTCAGGTCTTCTCGGCCACGGTCATTCCCTCCCTTCTCTACGCTTGCGAGACGTGGACCCCCCTGGTGGAGCATCTTCGCCGGTTGGAAACATTTAGGCTGGCCTGCCTACGATCCATCCTGGGTTTAACCAGGCTGGATTGTGTGAGGAGCTCACAAATCCTTGAAAGATCTGGGCAAAGTCCCATCAGTGAGCTCCTCCGGCAGGCAAGGCTGCGTTGGCTGGGTCATGTAGCCCGCATGCCCAGCCACCGCATGCCTAAACAGCTTTTGTTCGGCCGGATCGAGGGGGCTAGACGGGCGCGGCACGGGCTGGAGAAGAGATGGAGTGATGTGGTACAGGAGGACGTGGAGCTGAGTGGACTTGCCGATGACTGGTACCAGCGGTGTCAAGATCGGCCTCAGTGGAGGAGGCTCGTGAAGGACGCTACTGGGCAGTTGGAGGCAGTCGCCCTCCAACAACAACGGAGGGCGGAGGAGCGACGCTCACAACAACGAGCGGAGCGCCGGGTGGCTAAAGCACAGCAAGTTGGCACAGTAGGGGGCACAGGTGGTGCATCAGCCAGTCATCTCGGTCATCTCGGTCAGTCGACCAGTGGCACCTGGGTCTGCCCCGTGACCTCCTGCCAGCGGGCTTTCGACACTTCACGTGGCCTCAAGGTGCACTTGGCCTGGCACAAGCATCGTGGTGACGTCACCGCCACTTAGTGGCGAATGGCGGTTGTTGTTGTTGTTGTGTATTGTGTGTGTGTCTGTGTGTGTGCGCGTGTGTTGTGTAGGGGGAACGGTAGTGTAGTGCTTAGCGTGCTGCCTGTGTGTGTGTGTGTGTCTGTGTGTGTGTCTGTGTGTGTGCGTGTGTGGTGTGTGGGGAGCGGTAGTGTAGTGGTTAGCGTGCTGTCTGTGTGTCTGTGTGTGTGTGTCTGTGTGTGTGTGTCTGTGTGTGTGTGTCTGTGTGTGTGTGTCTGTGTGTGTGTGTGTGGTGTGTGGGGAGCGGTAGTGTAGTGGTTAGCGTGCTGTCTGTGTCTCTGTGTGTGTGTCTGTGTGTGTGTGTCTGTGTGTGTGTCTGTGTGTGTGCGTGTGTGGTGTATGGGGAGCGGTAGTGTAGTGGTTAGCGTGCTGTCTGTGTGTCTGTGTGTGTGTGTCTGTGTGTGTGTGTCTGTGTGTGTGTCTGTGTGTGTGTGTCTGTGTGTGTGTCTGTGTGTGTGCGCGTGTGTTGTGTAGGGGGAACGGTAGTGTAGTGCTTAGCGTGCTGCCTGTGTGTGTGTGTGTCTGTGTGTGTGCGTGTGTGGTGTGTGGGGAGCGGTAGTGTAGTGGTTAGCGTGCTGTCTGTGTGTCTGTGTGTGTGTGTCTGTCTGTGTGTCTGTGTGTGTGTGTCTGTGTGTGTGTCTGTGTGTGTGCGTGTGTGGTGTGTAGGGGGAACGGTAGTGTAGTGCTTAGCGTGCTGCCTGTGTGTGTGTCTGTGTGTGTCTGTGTGTGTGTGTCTGTGTGTGTGTCTGTGTGTGTGCGCGTGTGTTGTGTAGGGGGAACGGTAGTGTAGTGCTTAGCGTGCTGCCTGTGTGTGTGTCTGTGTGTGTGTGTCTGTGTGTGTGTGCGTGGCGTGTGGGGAGCGGTAGTGTAGTGGTTAGCGTGCTGTCTGTGTGTGTGTCTGTGTGTGTGTGTCTGTGTGTGTGTCTGTGTGTGTGCGTGTGTGGTGTATGGGGAGCGGTAGTGTAGTGGTTAGCGTGCTGTCTGTGTGTCTGTGTGTGTGTGTCTGTGTGTGTGTGTCTGTGTGTGTGTGTCTGTGTGTGTGTGTCTGTGTGTGTGTGTCTGTGTGTGTGTCTGTGTGTGTGTCTGTGTGTGTGTGTCTGTGTGTGTGTGTCTGTGTGTGTGTCTGTGTGTGTCTGTGTGTGTGTCTGTCTGTGTGTCTGTGTGTGTGTGTCTGTGTGTGTGTCTGTGTGTGTGCGCATGTGTTGTGTAGGGGGAACGGTAGTGTAGTGCTTAGCGTGCTGCCTGTGTGTGTGTGTGTGTCTGTGTGTGTGTCTGTGTGTGTGCGTGTGTGGTGTGTGGGGAGCGGTAGTGTAGTGGTTAGCGTGCTGTCTGTGTGTCTGTGTGTGTGTGTCTGTCTGTGTGTCTGTGTGTGTGTGTCTGTGTGTGTGCGTGTGTGGTGTGTAGGGGGAACGGTAGTGTAGTGCTTAGCGTGCTGCCTGTGTGTGTGTCTGTGTGTGTGTCTGTGTGTGGGTGTCTGTGTGTGTGTCTGTTTGTGTGCGTGTGTGGTGTGTGGGGAGCGGTAGTGTAGTGGTTAGCGTGCTGTCTGTGTGTCTGTGTGTCTGTCTGTGTCTGTCTGTGTGTGTCTGCGTGTGTCTGTGTGTGTGTCTGTGTGTGTGTCTGTGCGTCTGTGTGTGTGAGGAGCGGTGGATGTAGTGGTTAACGCTACGCTGCACTACCAACCCGGCGAACCCAGTTCGATTCCCGCTCATGGCCACCACCGGTCAAGATTATTTGAACCTCCCCTAGGTCGACTCAGCCTCAAACGAGTAACTGGTGTGGCGTATTAACATCGCCACTGGGGAGACAAAGGCGGCCGGCCGTGGTGGATACAAGTCCCGGGCGAAGCCGGGTAGTACAGCTAGTCCAGATATATAAACACAGAGATAATTTCAACCGAGAAGATGGAAATAAGCTGAGCAATAATTGGAATGACGTTATTAACCAAGTAAAGTCGTAACTTTCTACAGTGCTTCCATCCTTCCTGCCGTTTGGCTGTTATCTCCGACTCTGAGTTGCATTGCCCTTTTGGGTGCCTCTGAATTAATGGGACTGTTGTCTCACTAACATGGCCACCTTTGCTCGATTAGCCTCGATGTATCGATGGTTCTGGCTGTGTGGTGGGTTGTGTGTCTCACTGGCGCAACCACCGTTGCGGTGGTTCTCTTATGTGGCGACGGAAGCTCATTTACTTTGACATGCTTATCTCTCTCCCTAATCTCTCTCCCTAATCTCCCCATTAACACAACTGATGTGCTTGCTGTGCAGGGGATGGGACTCCTTCCCAGCTCGGACCCCGTCTGCTTGCCCTTGGCCAACATATATAACCTCTTGTTGTAGAAGCTCTCTCACTGTGTTCTACTTGGTTCAGCAGTTCTACTTCTGGATAATATTTTTCCACCTGAGGACGATCGCTTGTGTTGTGATCGAAACGTCGTAATATATATTTTTTTCCTACCTACGTGACTTTACCGAAAGAACCAAAGAGTAAGGTTAATAATGTAAAAAATGGGCTTAAAATAAGGAAAATAAATGAATGCATTACATTTCAAATCACTAAAAGCCACAGAAAAGTGTCTCCCTGTTCAACCAGTGTTTGGCAGTGTTCACTTCTCCTGGTAGGCCTAAGCCAGTGATGGATATTCCCATTACTATGGTGTGGGGTATCTGCCTATAAAACTACCAACCAGGATTAGAGGTTGTGATCCTCCCATAGCGTGTGTATTGCATTAAAATATAACTTTTTGCACATGCTGCATCATTTATAAAAGTTTAATACGCCTAAAAAATACTTTAAATTCCACCACTTCTCTCCTGCTGACACCCACCTAAATATCAGACACGATGGCACGCCTTAATTTGAAACGTAAATAATTTTATATTTGCATGCTGTTTTGGTTGAGAGTTGGACTTCCCTATTCTGTTTGCCCCTAGAGGACTCACATGGGCAACAGATTCTGTATAAAAGCCAAGAGGTCCCAGCAGTGAGACACGGCAGTGATCAAGAAACTGCAAGCATTCAAGAAGCTCCAAGTCATCGATCAACCATGCTCGCCTTTCTCGTCTGTGCTGCTCTGCTGGTTGCGGGTGAGTGTTGCTCTTGCTGACACATTGAGCTGCTGAGTGATTGCAATGCACGCATTTCATTTAGTGGAGCGACCGTTCGAGCATCTTCAGGAACTAGACTTAGTTCTAGAAGATGCTCGTATAGCAATTCCGCTTTTATTTCAGTCCGCTTTCATTGTATTCCGACGCAACTACCTCTTTCAACGGGGGTATGCAAGAATCGACTGGTGGACACCCCCCTCTTTTCTCCCCACTCTCACTGGAACAGCTACTGATGTTTTTAACCCGCATGCAAAAATACGCAGGCTATCACTGTTTCGATATGATTTCAGTTGCGTTATGAATCTTGTTTTCATGCTGGCCCATCGGTATAGGTCTCTAAGATTTCCTCAAAGGTGGTGGATCGCGCATCTGAATGCTCCATTGATACGATAGCGTGAATCGGGCTCGGTCCATGGTAGACCGCAGGTAAAAAAAAACAAAAAAATTGTTCCTAACATGTTATACTTGTTCGTCTGTTTATTCGGGACTCCTTGTGACCGACTGGGCCCCTATGGGACGCATACGCTGCATTCCCCAGAGCTGCACCCCTGAGTACATTTATGCGTGTGTGTGCTTTTGTTCCTCACAGCTGAGGTGTCGGCTCAGAGCTGTGGGATCGCAGCGTATCCCCAGATCCGCGTGGTGAACGGCGTGGAGGCTCGCGCCAACTCCTGGCCTTGGCAGGTAACGGCAGAGGCTGAATAACAGCCATCACAGCCACCCAATGCATTGTCAGTCGATCAATATGCAGCAGCATCCATTGTTGTACATGCCACGTGGATGCCCTCATCCAGCAGTGCATTGACAAAAAGGCTGCATGTGTGCAACACGAAATTTTCAGATCTTCCACTCTTCCCAATGACATTGAATCAGTCACTGTATTCCGAATGTGAATCAGAATGTTTTTATATTGGAGAAATCCGATTCGCTTTAAAGCTCTTTTTCACAGATGTCCAGTAGGGGCAGGTCAGAACGTTACAACAACACACAACTCAAAAACACAACAAGAGTGCAAAGTATAGGAAAGGTAAACAAATCACTTTAAAAAATATGTACAAATTAAACGAAAATATATGTTTTATCTTACCTGATGAAGCCCACTGAGCTATTTCTTTTTTAGATACTTCCTGACCACAAATGATAGCTCACCAAAGTGGCCCATCATGTGAAAATTTACATCAGGAAAAATAATATTGATGCAAGTTTTTAAATATGGAGGGATAACCATGAGCACCCAGGGATAAAATCCACACGACCACAGGGAGAACATGCATACTCCAAATGTACAGGTGTGAGGGTTGGGTTTGAATCCCTGACCTCCCGCATACCAGAGAGGAATATACCATCACATCACTGTCGGGTCCCTCATATATAAATATTATTTTTAATAAAGTTTCGAAGTTCATATTGCATTTGTACTTAAATTCCCAAGCTTGGGAAAGGCAGTAAAACAACAGCAAAACAGTCCCAGAACACACCAGGACAACACAGATTTCATTAAATTGTACTTTGGGAGAGCGGAGGCACAGTGGTTTACGTACTGCACTACGAACCGGGCTACATGGGTTATATTTCCAGCAACTGTGGCGTGTGATATCTGAACCAGTCCTGGATTACACCCCTTCGCAACCAGCTCTAACCAGCATTGTGCATTGACTCAAGGGCTAAGTTAGGACTGTATTATTCGATATAGTAATTGGAGTCCTGGACAAATAACAGTAACCGCCACCAATCTCGCTGTGATTGCATTGCAGGCGCTCGTGCAGAGGTACTCTGGAGGAAGATGGGTCAACTACTGTGGAGGAACCCTCATTGATCGTCAATGGGTGCTCACCTCTGCGAGCTGCTTCACGTGAGTCATGGCACCAATGGAGTCGCGAGTGTGTGTGCAGGCGGTGCAACTGCACCGTGGCCCAGGTACTGTACAGTATTTTGCTGTACCACATTGTGGCCACCAAGGATGGAGCAGTCGATCTTGGCAACAAGGAGGCGGCATCTATCAATTACCTTCACACGATGCCACGTGGCAGTGAATCGCAACATTTCTATTTAGTACTTCCTCACTGAAATGTTTACAGATTTAAGTGCTTAAGACCACCCATTGCTCTGTTATCTCCCCACATCCACCACAACGTGCAGGAATGGCTACAGCTACAGGGTGGTGTTGGGAAAGCACAGTGTGTCCACAACAGAGCCGGGGGAGATCACCCCTCCATTGAGCCTGGCCGTCTGGCATACCTACTGGAATCCCAGCATCCCAGCAAATGGGTGAGAACGCAAACAGGCACACTGGTTTTTGTGACACCGTGACAGAATTGCCATGGAGAGACAAAAATACAAACATAAAGTGTCATTTAGACAAACAGACAAAATATAAACACTATAAATAGACAAACAGACATGCATACAGACATACAGACAGGAACTGTAGGGTCTGCAAAAACTCCTATTATCCGTGGCCCTATTCTTCCGATTATACATGATTATCTGCAATTTTATTCCTATAAATAATAGGAGTAAAATAGCAGATTATATCACCTGCGATATTGGTCCCCCACATCACCACGTTTAGGGGAGAGTTATCTGCAAAGCGCTGAACCCCCATTGCATGGGGTATGTTGGATGTGGATTAGGCCCAGACTGGCCATAGGGCAGCATTCCGGGCAAATGCTCAGTGGGCCGGTCCATTCCGAGGGCCGGTGAGCCGGTCTGTGTGGAGAAATAGCAAATGTGATCAGAGTAAAAATAAAAATAAAAAAATGTTCTTACCTCTAATGTCTAAGCTCCATTGCTTAGTTGGCATTAAATGCTATATTCGGCAGCCAAAAATAGTATTCTTCACCAGCCCATTTGTTTTTTGTATCTGCCCAAATGGGCCAATGAGATTGCACGGCAAAATCACACGAATACGTCACATCGCAAATCTAGCTACTCGTACATAGTTTGTCCCACAGTCCATTAAAAAAAATTATTGTCCAAAGCCATCATTTGGGCAGATTTGTTTACAAATGCCTGGGCCGATTTTTTGTCCCAGTCCGTCACTGGTGTTGAGCCTTGCATCACGCTGCCCATCTCGATCCCCCACAGGTACGACATCGCCATGTTCAAGATTGCATCGCCCGTGACTCTCACAAGCAAGGTGCGCCTCGCCTGCCTCCCCACCGCCAACCAGATCCTGCCCAACAACTACCCGTGCTACGTCACGGGATGGGGTTCTCTCGACAGTGAGTACCGTTCACTCAGTGTCCATCGGAGGCACAGTTATGGGAAGTGATTTAAGCCCAATGCGTCAATTGCCCCTCCAGTTTTACGAGATGATTCTGGCTGAGAAACTGTCACAAATCACAGTAGAGGGTTGACTCAGCCCTTCATCTTTCTGTCGTCAAAATGAACACAACTCTGTATGGAGTCAATAGGCTGCGAGTAGGTGGGCTGTGATGCTATGTGCCGTTGGCACATTGAACATAGAGACACCAATGGTTCGCTTGGGGAGCACCTGTGAACGCCACACAACCCCGATGCTTTCACCAATGCTCTCCGTTTCCACATTGTCTGTGCGCGTGAACAGCCAGCGGCTCCTTCCCCAGCGCGCTGCAGCAGGCCAGCCTGCCCGTGGTGGACTACGCGACGTGCAGCCAGCCCAGCTGGTGGGGGAGCAGCCTGAGGAGCAGCGTCATCTGTGCAGGGGGCAGCACCCGCTCTGCGTGCTCTGTGCGTATGGAGTTCAACGCGAGGCAACCCGCCTCAATTATTTGATGAAATTACTAATGAGAATAGTTATCAACACAATGTTTATTTTAAATATGAATTTAGTCAACAGTGACTATGAGTGGACAACAATCACCAAGCATGGCGATGACTGTGACCACTGAGATCACTGATTGGCTGACCTGGTAATTTTCGATTTAAAGCTTCCGTGACTGCAGGGATTCATCTTCTTGGTTCTTTCGGTAAAGTCACGTAGTAGGGAAGTAATAAAATAATAAAAATAAAACATAATACAACAATTCTCACGACGTATCGGCCACAACGCAAGCAGCCGTCCTCAGGTGAAGAACATGTCTGTCGATAAGACAGAGTCTGAATGACACGTCCTAGGCTTGGAACGTCTATTTAAGCTGGGAGGGAGGAGGAAGAGCGCCTTGACAAAATAATTTGTATATGAGAAATGCAGGAATGCGAATAGTGCTATTTGTGAAATGCGTGGGAGGTGGGTATCATCAGTATACTAAATATTATCTCCAATAAGCTGAGCTACTAACAGTAAGTAATACATTACAATTCTATGTCGCAAAAATATAATACGCTTCCAGCTAAACTTTTTCCCTTACATCAAACAGGTCTTCCCCGTACTATATGCTGCCATAGACAAACCCAACATTAAATTATATACTGTATTGCTATAATCCACCCTAAACCTTATACATTGTTATATTACACTATGTATTATTCTACCCATTCTAATGTATATCACAGCTCAGCTTATTGGAGAGTATATTTAGTATACTGATGATACTATGAAGTTTATACTTAGTTTTTTTACGTGGTTGTTTGGTTGCTGCAGCTGCATACTATTCACATTCCCTCCCTTTTGTTGGTGCTGCCCCTGCCCCTGCCCCCTCCTTTTGATGCTGCTAATCCTGCATAATGCACGGGCATAATATGACTTTGAAAACCCTCCGCCCACCTCCCAAGCATTTCACAATTAGCACTATTCGCATTCCTGCATTTCCCATAAATATGCTAAATTCCTCTTCAAATGCAAATTCTTTTGTCAAGGCTCTCTTCCTCCTCCCTCACAGCTTAAATAGACACTCCAAGCCTAAGACGTGTCATTTAGACTCTGTCTTATCGACAGACATGTTCTTCAACTGAGGACGGCTGCTTGCGTTGTGGCCGAAACGTCGTGAGAATTATTTTATTATGTTTTATTTTTATTATTTTATTACTTCCCTTCTACGTGACTTTACCGAAAGAACCAAGAAGATGGACAAATAGTGTGACTGCTTTAGTCGCCTAGACTAACAGATTGACCAAATGAAATCCGGTGACACTTAGATTTGACTAAAATTCTTCAGACTAAGTTTTTGCATGACTACATTCAATCAATAAATAACAGAAGGAATACAAATATTGACTAAATTAATGCCAGAGCAAACAGGGTGCATATTGAATCAGGCCTTAGGGTTACGTGATTTTACTCCATTACTTAGCAACACGGTCATAAAGCGTATTTGAAAAGTTTGCAAGCTCCTGTACTTACCCTTACCAGCACCCGCCACCATATCCCGTTCATGCTTTACCCAGTTAACGTGGATGCATATCTATCCTCTTCTATGCATCACAGGGTGATGGAGGTGGCCCACTGAACTGCCAGCAGTCAGACAATGCCTGGGTGGTGCAGGGAATCACCAGCTACGTCTCATCTCTGGGCTGCAACACAATCCGCAAGCCCACCGTGTTCACCCGTGTATCAGCCTACAACAGTTGGATCAGCAATGTGAGTGCCAATGCTGTCAATGTCGACGTTCTTACCATGATCTCGCTGTCAATGTCAATATTGATGCTCTTACTGTAGCAATGCCATTGTCATTATCATACAAATGGTACAGTAAAAAGCATTTTCAATAACACGTCACTGTCAATGTGATTATTGTTATTGCTCTTATAAGTGTCATTATCATTGTCAATGTTGATATTGTTGTCAATATCAATGTAGGTGCCACTTTACCTTGAACCTTGTACTTAATCAGGGAAACGTTTTATGGATGGGGCATATGTGGAGGATTGAAATGGACATGTTACCAAGGCAGGTGTTGAAAGTGGAATTCAGTGGTCAGAAACCAAATGTGAAAACCACAAGATGGTGATAAGACTCGTGAACCTTGGCGCTCAAGTGTTGACTGTGCACTAGTATAAGTGATGGCAAAGTGTGATGTCCTTATTCTATATCGATCACAATACAAAGGTGGGATTTTCATGAGTCATCGGTGTGGCTGGTATCGGCCAGGTATGATTGCTATCATGTTCGTTTATCTATAGGTACTGAGGTTCAAACACCACCCATTCCCCGTTTCTCCCGCAGGTCATGAGCGTGTACCGTGAAGCTCCGAAGATCGCCGAGGGAGAGCAGAGCGTCAACAGTGGAGTCAATGCCACAATTGCCGCATTCAAGAAGTCGCAGGCTTAAAGCATCATGCTCTTTACATCAATGCTCCCACTAATACTAGAATCACAGTTTCTTGTTATGGGTATTGCCTTTTTTAATGTGGGACTGGGCACGTGAGCATAGGATGGGTGGTTTGATGCAGTGAGTTTGTGTGGCCATGCCAGACATTACCAGTGTTAATGAAACTGTAACAATTTGCCATTTATATTAGATGTTAAACAATGAGCTTTCAAATTTGACAAAAAATACATTTTTGTCATACCAGCATGCATACTGTACCGCCAGTGCTAAATATACAATTTGAAAACATTTTTAAAGTAAGGTTCCATAATAGAACTGCCATTTTCATAGTAAGTTAAAAATGTTCTCCCTTTGTGAAGACATAAGTTTAAACAATATTGCATATATAGTATGGTACGACTGATTACAAATCCATAATTAGCAAATTATCGACTCGATTTCCAAATAATGTAATCTCAAGTGTACCGGATCTGCTAATGCTCTACCAGGCAAATATTACCTGGGGCCGTGTGATGTTCCACGTTGTGTTCAGGCCCCCGACTCATGCATAATCTGGTTGTGTGTGCATTACAAAAAGGATCCAGAAACAGAGCTCAATTGGCTGGTGGAGTTAATTTTAAAAAAATGTTTTAGCCTCCACGCCATATTCAAAGCATCACTCTCCTATAAAAATGGACATACAGTACACTATTAATTGTACTTTTTATGAAAAAATTTTTTTAAACAAAATTCTTTTTTTCTTAAGTAAAAATGACGCTAATATAGCAACAACAATGTTTGTTAAGATGTTATACTTACAAACATGTGATAATTTACGTCGGATATTTCAGCATAACGGAGACATGGCTGATGGCTAAATTGCACAGTAGGGCGAAGCTATTAGACAGTGGGGGAGGACTAAACACAATCATTTGAGACTGATCCTGCAGATCAAAGCTACCTCTGAACTATCTATTCAGAGACTGACATTTTGGTGACAATTCATCCAGGTAATTCTTCGCATCTGTTCTACGAGCAATGATTGGAAAAAATAAGCTCATGGGACGACCTTTAAAGGCATGCATCTTTGGACTACCAAAAAAAATTCCATTGTTACACGTGTACAGTTTAGCATTATACAGGCCATTATATTACTTTAATATTGTTAATTTAATTTGAATATTAGGGTCAGGCCAATTAAGCATTTGTGCAATTCCGTCCATTACAATTTAGTAGTGTTTGGGTCACGCGGTACCGTGGTGTATTGTGGGAAGCAGGTTAATGAAGGGTGATGAAGACTAGATTTATAAAGCTTAATGTGTCCGATTTGGTTCATGAATTAACAGTACTGTACTGTAGATTGATAATGTTATTCGTGAATGTTAGGGTTGGTGTAAAATAAACATTTAAAGTACAAAATAAAGTATCTGGTTTGTTTCATTGCCTGGTACATTTACCACACACCACTCACCTGGCAGTCATAACTTACAGGCACTCACAACTTGCTTTACGTATATGCATGTACGTATGTTGAACTTATTTCGAACACCATACATAGCGAACTGTGCTAATCATCTGACACCATCAAACACTCGTTACTCAGCACTCACCACTCATCCTCCAATCACCCAAAACCTACATTCATTAGACTCACCACTGACCAATGATCGCCCATGTAGCTTTAGTCTGTTGGGGCAAGTGCTGTAAGCATGTACCTCTGAAGGCACTCGAGGGGTTGATGGGGCTAGCAAACACGCCTGGCTGCCTTTGTCTCCCTAATGACAATGTTTCCACAAGGCAGTAAGTAACAGAGGTGTGGACTCGAGTCATGTGACTTGGACTCGAGTCAGACTCGAGTCATGAATTTGATGACTTCAGACTCGACTTGGACTTGCATAACAATGACTTTGTCCCACCTCTGAGGTGTGGACTCGAGTCATGTGACTTGGACTCGAGTCAGACTCGAGTCATGAATTTGATGACTTCAGACTCGACTTGGACTTGCATAACAATGACTTTGTCCCACCTCTGGTAAGTAATCACTTGAGGCTGCGTCGACCTATGCGCGGCCCTGGGCCGGTTCAGATATTCGCCACTGATATTGGTCGTGAGCGGGAATAGAACGAGCTTCGCCGGATACAGAGCCCCTTTGATTAGCTTTGTTGGCTACGTACGGTACGAAAAAGGTTAAACATACACACAGAGTGCAGTGCACTAACCACTGCGCTATATATCCCACTCACTACTTACTAGTGGTGATATGTCGGGCAGCCAAGACATGGGTTTCTTGGAGTGCCAGGACATTAATGTAATGTTTGTTCATTGTGTTCGCGAGATACTCGCACGTCCCTCAATGTTCAGTTTGAGGAAACCTGTCCCAGGGCCTATCTGGCACGTTGTTTGGCCATGAACAGGGCCATTGGCGTGGCTTGTGTCGTTGCTCTGGAGACTGAGAGCTCGTTCGGTCGCCGCGTTGATGGCATTCGTTGTTATTTCTCACTTAACAGAGTGGGCCACGTGAAGGCAAGCTTCCTTCCACTTCCAATTTCCACTCACCAAACACGACTGAACCCGAATGACTCACCTAATCCTCGTCACTCACCACTCATTACTGATTATAACAATGCATCACGTACTCGCTGACATTTTTTTAGGATAGATTGGTGGCCCACATAAATGTTGCGAAACTTCCTTCCAATGTGCGTCGAGGTGCCATACTCCGGCATACCAGGAGACGGCGGTAGAGCCCACAGTCAAATTTCGATTTAATGCTTTCGTGACTGCAGGGATTCATCTTCTTGGTTCTTTCGGTAAAGTCACGTAGAAGGGAAGTAATAAAATAATACAAAATAAAACATAATAAAACAATTCTCACGACGTTTCGGCCACAACGCAAGCAGCCGTCCTCAGATGAAAACCAGGTCTGTCGAGGCGACAGCGTCTGAATGAAACAGCACACGTGCTTGGAGCATGTATATAAGCTGGGTTGGAATAGAGGGAAAGGGCGCCTTGACAAAATAATTTGCATATCAAGAGAAATTTAGCATATTTATGGGAAATGCAGGTATGTGATTAGTACTACTTATGCCCGTGCATTATGCAGGATTAGCAGCATCAAAGGGAGGGGATATGAAAAATGCAGGTATGTGATTAGTACTACTTATGCCCGTGCATTATGCAGGATTAGCAGCATCAAAGGGAGGGGATATGGGAAATGCAGGTATGTGATTAGTACTACTTATGCCCGTGCATTATGCAGGATTAGCAGCATCAAAGGGAGGGGATAGGGGTAGCATTAATAAAGGGAAGAAGTGTTAATAGTATATAGCTGCAGTAACTAAAACCACCACGTAAACAACTAAAGTATAAACTACATAGTATCATCAGTATACTAAATATACTCTACAATAAGCTGAGTTACTAACAGTAAGTAATACATTACAATTCTACGTCGTAAAAAATATAATATGCTTCCATCTAAACTTTATTCTCTTACATCACACGAGTCTACATCGTACTATATACTGCCATAGACAAACCCAACATTTAATTATATACTGTATTGCTATAAACCACCCTAAACCTTATACATTGTAATATTACACTATGTATTATTCTACCCACCCTAATGTATATCACACTGCTGTATATTCACCATACAATTACGATACTATATATTACTTTGTACATTGTATTAAGCATACGCATGTTATACTATTTGTTATTATACACTGTACCATTGACCGTCATGTGAAAGATACTAAGAGGAAGCAACGAAATATGTCAATGGGAGAGTAGGGGAAGGAAACTTGCAGCGGAGCAAAGAATCCATTCCCTGCGGAGAATACAATGCCAGTGAGTGGAACGCGGTCTGAAAGTCACCGTAAACGTGAACACAATCAGTTAAGATCCGAAATGGTTTATTACGTCCTTCCAATGATTGCTAAGCCAGAATCCATCTTCTCGGTTGAAATTGTCTCCGTGTTTGTATATGTGGATCGCCTCATGAACGAATCTCTCATGGTAGCCAGATGGCTTGCAGAGAACCTCTGTCTTGGAGAAGTCAATATCATGTGAGCCCACTGAATTGTAACAGTGATCTGCCACGGCTGAGGTGTTTGTCCTACCGTGTTTCAAGTCTGCTTTATGTTCACGGATGCGGTCCGAGACATGTCGTTTGGTTTCTCCAATGTAACTGCTACCACAGAGGCAACTTAGTTTGTAGACGCCAGGGTACTGTATGTCTGGATCCACATCTTTTACAGACGGGACCAGATCACGGATTTTATGTATTGTGTTGAATCAAACCTAGATCTTGTGTTTTATCTGGATTTTGGAGATCTTTTTTGTGACCCCAGCAATGTAGGGTAAGGTGATGGTCTTGAAAGGCTCCTCAACAGGATCCTTCTTGATGGTTGGAGTGATGGCTTTGCGGATTGTGTAGTCAGAGTAACCATTAGCCATAAGAGCTTGGCGTACGTGTTTGAGTTCACTGGCAATGTGTTCCTGGTCGGATATGCATTGGGCTCTATGGTATAGAGTCTTGATGAGGGAATTTTTCTGGGATGGATGGTGGTGGGACTCCGGTTTTAGGTAAGCATCCGTATGGGTGGCTTTCCTGTAGACAGAGTGGCTCATTGAACCATCAGGTCTCCTTTTAATTAGGACATCCAAAAAGGGTAGCTTGCCATCTTTTTCGACTTCCATGGTGAATCTGATGGCTGGGTGTATGGAATTGATGTGGTTGAGAAATTGGCCTAGAGCTGGCCGGCCATGTGGCCAGATGACAAAAGTGTCATCTACGTACCTCTTCCATAAGGTCGGGCGTAGAGTGGCAGTCTGGATGGCGTCAGTCTCAAATGTTTCCATGAAAACGTTGGCTACAACCGGAGATAGGGGGGAGCCCATTGGGGTGCCCTCAGTTTGCTTGTAGAAAGTTCCCGGCGTTGCCCGGGTGAAAAATATATTTCTTAATAACCTTACATATATACACAGATGGGCTGCTACCCCTGCCCCCCCCCCCCCCCCCCCCAGCCACGATCTCCTCGGCCGCTGTGCAGTAATATGTACGGCCTATAGTGTGGTGGAGTGTCGAGGCCTAGTACCGTGCAGAGCCTCCGGCCTCGCCTAAATTGCCCACCCGGCTGAGGCTGGGTACTGGGGCCGTTACCCCCCCCCCCCCCCCTGTGCTACAATAATACTGTCTAATCGCTATAATTTTATTATCTACCGACCCTATAATAGTAATTGCACACATTGGGGTGGGGGGGGGAGTGAAGAGGACGTGAAACTTTGATGAATTTACCTCAGAGTCGCGTGTTAATGCGTGCGCATATTTTTAACGGGAATTAAAAATGGCGTCCACCCCGCAGCGAATGCGTCGCTACCCGTTGCCAGGGGCAACCGCCGTGGAAAACCAAACGGACCAATCGTGTCTCGCAAATCCCTCACATTTCGTCCAATGAAACTGCGTATGGTCCGGCGACACACAGACAGACACACACACAAACAGACAGACACACACACAGACAGACAGATTTGCGATTTTATATATATAATTTTATTACTTCCGTTCTACGTGACTTTACCGAAAGAACCAAGAAGATGAAGCCCACAGTCAGTTTAACAAGTTGGCTTTCGCGACCAATACCATCCATAAGGGGGCGTCCATAAATGACGTCACGCATCTAGGGGGGGGGGGGGGTCAGACATTTGTGACGATGTGTGACGAAGGGGGGGGGGGGTGAGAAATGTGACCGTCACATCAAAACTCGCAACTTTAAATAAATATAGACAACACGTTCTACTTAATGAAAGACTTTTTAATAAATGTTTTCTCCTACAACATCAGTGCAGCGCCACATTAAGTACGCACTACAATGGCAATAGTTTAAAGCGATTTGAAGCATGGTTTATTTTGGGGGAGGGGGGGGGCAGAGCTTTGTGACGTCATATTTGAGGGGAGGGGGGGTCTGACTTTTTGTGACGTGTGACGAAGGGGGGGGGGGGATCAAAAATCGTCCAAAATCGCGTGACGTCATTTATGGACGGCCCCTATTGCCAGAAAGGATACAACCTATTGTTATATTTTCATACCGGCAAAAAGGTCCCTTTTTGTAGCGAACCCAGAGCTATAAATAATCTGTTAGTGCATCATTGTCTTTTGGCGTTCTCTCGTCTGACACTGGTGATACCAGACACAATTATCACTAATTTTGCGTCACTATATAGTGGCCACGTGTGACGTAAATTACCAGCTGGCCACTATATGACGTAATTGCCAGTTGTGTGCGTGGTGATGCCATAGGGCAATTACATTCCAAGTGACGCCACGGATCACTTCCGCGACAATGCGCGGAAATGGCGACATGACGTCACGCACGCGACACCCGCAGTCGAAGCGGTTCAATTGTTCCTCTTCGTCAAAGGCCTTTGTCGAGTCATCGACCGTCAACGGCGATTCGGTTTGGGGCAGCGTCGCCTCTGACGTCCGCGGCGGATCCACGAGGAACCGGGATCGACGACAAAAAACACCAACGTCACTCTTACATTTTACCCACGCGGACGAGGCGCCAACCTCGCCCCGTCTTGCAACGCGATTGGTCCGCGGCGCGTCATGCGCGCGCGCTTAACCAATCACAGCGCGAATCTGTAAAAAAAAAACTCCCCCCTCCCTATGCCTCGTTTATGCGCGTCATAAACACGCGCGCGATACTGAAGCGGTTTCCGCCATGTTGGAAAGGGAAGGCCCCTCGCCCCCTCCCCAACCCCCGATGGGCGTTCGCATCTTAAACAGAGTCCCCTCCCTTCCCCCTGACGTCATCACGGCGGCCTGCTGTGTCGCCTGCCCCGACCCTACCCAACATGGCGCCGCGCGCGCTCCCCGCCCCGCCCCCCTCTTTTAAACAGTCCGCGCCCATCGGCTGTGGGAAATGCAATCGACGGCCGCACCATATTCACGTCCTCGCCGGCTCCGCCCGACGCAGCCTCAAGTTGCTGCCGCCGCCGCCGCATCTCTTCCCCCTCCACCAACACCACCACCACGTCGAGAACACAGCGGACAGCCCTCGTTGTTCCGGGGCCCCGTCGTCGCAATCGCGAGTTATCGCCGATTTAAGCTGAGGTCGCGGTAAACGCCGTTCCAAGGGCAAGATGACGACGCGCTCGGAGCGCGAGAAGGCGCTCAAGCAGAATGAACAGCACCAGGCTCTGCTCGTGGGGATGCTGCGAGAAGAGGACAATAAGTACTGCGCCGACTGCGAGGCGAAAGGTGCGGGACACGGGGACACACCCGGGGCCTAGGGGACATCGGTGATAGGTTTGGTGGCAGGGAGAAAAGAGACAGGGTGGATACTTAGGGAGAGAGGATGTAGTAGGGGTACGGGGGAGGCAGGAAACAACCAGTGTAGGGAGATTGGGGATAGGGAGATGCTAAGATTACGGGACAGAAGGACAACGATTTGGGATAACAGGTAACTAGAAGGAAGGGCAGACGAGAGCTGGGCGGACAGAGCGGAGGGAAACGAGAGAACATGAACTAAAAGAGCCCGAATGACTGAGGTAGGGTGATTGCTGATGGAGTGACGAAAAAGCGTGACCGTGAGACGGGATAATATGATTATGTGAGACGAGACAGGGTAAAGGGACAGGGAGACTGGGACATTAAAGGTAATTAAACTGGCGTGGCACGAGAGGGCAGAGGAAAGTAGAACTCTATAGACAGAGGGGTAGGGGATGCGGATATGGTGAGACACAAGTCACCGAGGGAGGAGGGGGGATTGGGGACGGGAAGAGAGAGACGGAAACAAGAGACTGGCTGAGATGGAGGCTTATTAATTGGGAGAGCGACTGTACCGAAAGAACCAAAGAGTATGGATTCCTGCGGTCACGAAAGCTTCAAATCAAGATCAAATCGAGATAGGGAGAGCGAGCTTTACTCAAATGATAAACCCCAAACCCAGGAATGAAACGATTCCAAGATCCATAGGTCACCCACAAACTCAACCGTTGAACCAAGATTTAAAGAGCTGACCCGAGTTACCCAATGGGTTAACACCCTAATTCTCGGCACAGGGATCAAACCCAAGACCAATTCGAAACAGAACCTATGAATAAAAAAAAAAATCCTTTACCTTTAACCTGGGAACCAGGTTCTAAAATGAAAGTCCTTCGCTCTGGACAGTGATTGTCCTTTAGGGAGACTGGTCCCCCATCGTACCAATGTATTGGGCACGAATGCAGAGTACAGTAATTGTTATCTCCACAAAGCAGAACTCGTGGTGTATCTCATGCCTGCATGCGATGTCCTGTGTTCAAACATACGGAACCCATTGTGCTGCGCTAAACTGGACCAGTTCTGCATTCAATCGAGAGGCTAGAATTACATCATTGTAAAGAGATGTCTGAAACAGCAATCTCACTGCATTATTCTGTATTTTTCTTTATGTTTAACGCATTTTTTATCAGTTTTTGTAACCTTGTCGGATGTTTTATTTTTATTAGTAACATGACAGGATGAACTGGGAATAGGGGTTATGGCTGGGGTAAGCGTGATAGCTAAGGTTAGCCTCCGCTCAATACCCTTAAGCTGTTCACATCAGCCGCGTATGTAGTGGAATAAGAACGTAACGTGCACTGGCAATGTTGTTGAGTAAGAAGGAGCTGACATATAAGGGGGGGAGGGTGAGGTGTCTGAGTGCCTCAGAGGACCGAATGCTGAGTTGGCACTTTTGAGAACCTTTGTCAAAATCTAGACAGCCACCTGTGATTAAACTGCATTTTAAACTGTGTTGAGTTGATGATCACATCCCAATTATGATTTACTGTTCAGAGATATCGCTCAGAGGTAGTTCTGTGACATCCGCTTCTTTGGTCCATTCTCAAACGTAGTGGGTTTGCACTGCTCTGTGACAGTTCCAAATGAAACTTTTATCTCATCTCATGTGACACCAATAGCGCGGTAAGGTTAAAACTGTGATTGTAAAAACACTAACGCGGAGGCGGAAATTATGTATAAATAGCTTTACAACCCGGCTTCGCCCGAGACTTCGATTCTTGTCTTGGATAAATACACGGCCTTCGCGGAGGGTGGGGGGGGGTGCCTGACGTCAGCAGGCACACTGCGTGACGCTGCCGCATGCGGGTGACATCACAGATGTGACGTCACCGCTCACTTACCTTGCAAAATATATCCATTATTGCGCCCCCCCCCCCCCCCAAAATACAAAAGTCTATTTTTATACGTTTTGCATTGTATACAGTCTGGAAGCTGGCCACATGCCAAATTTCAAGTTTGTTGCATGTCGGGAAGTATGCTAAACATTTCGAACAGACATATTCACAAATTTCCGTTTGATTATGTATGATTACATCATGTTGCTTTTCCGAGTTTTGACATTTTCTGTTATTGCATCTAGATGTTAGCCTGAGGTGGGCAGTGGACCCTGTCCATCCCCAGAGGTGTCTTCTTACCATGCTAGAGACAGCTCAAGTTGAGATTAAACGCACATGCACCCTGATATCTCCACTGGCGTCTAAGACTCGTCGTGCTAGATTAACTTTTACCCTCATCCATGCTGTGTCCTGCTAGCTTGGTGCATGACAGTACATTCCCTGGCCGTTTTTCGTTTTGGGAAATTTGATGTGTGCTCAGCAAATGTGATTTACACGCATAATCAATGTAATAATGCCAATGCAAGTATGTTAGTGCACACAGTTATTTTAACAAATTCCAGTGGGAGTTATTCAGTGTCATCAAATTGTATCACCTGTGCACTTAGTGAAACTAGGTTACCTAAGGCAGATCCACTACAGAATATTAAGATCTTTATTTAACCAGGAGAGAGTCCACTGACATGCACATCTGTTGTGAGACCTAAATAATGGAATCGAGGAGACAAAAGTAAAAGGGCACGGGTAGTAACATAATCCAAACCAAACACAAAAGGGGAACACAATAGAAAGTAAAATACTGTGTCTTAATCACATTTGCTAACAACAATACAACGTGAACATTTCGAAGTACTTAAGTGTGGTGGCAGAAGACATCACAACTAGAAGACCTGTCAGGTTAAAGTCCTGGTTGGGAGTTGCCTCGGCTTATCATCCCTTTATGGAATGAGTATCACACTTTTAGGGACGCTAGCCCCAGTTATAGTAATGGTGAATTTCAACCACTGGCTTAGAGCCAACAGTGGAGATGGTTACGACTATCCCGTGCTTGGTTGAACAATCCCTATGACACAACCGTCATTATTTAAGTTTTAAGTTAAGCATTATAAATCCATCCTGAGACTCTTAGAAGGAAAACATTTCCCTTATTAGAGTTGCGTATATATCACAGTGGGCTCTTCCCGCGGCAAGTTACAGATACGCCTTTCAGATATATATTTTTTATGATCGAGTAAGTAACTTGAAAGCTCAGAATGGAGAGTTGAGGAAGGTCTTATGGACTTATTCGGGAAGAGGTGGTTGTGATGTAGGAGGAACACGTGCTGTATTTATTATGAAAACAGGTTACTTAAATGGATATTAGGGTGCCAACAAAAGGTTGCCAGTTTAACACGTAGGCTTGCGCCACCAATATCCATAATACAGGTTTTTTGGGTTATATCGCATAAATATAAATGTCATTAAAACCGCCAACACCCGACACAGCAAATTAGTAAGCTTTGTCACGTAAACAGAACATGCCAATGCGTTGCTAGTACAGCACTCCGGTGTGTTGAGTAAATCAACAACATTCAGATTGTAAATGTTTATGGGGTTTATACAAAAACTACCCTAGGAGGGTTGGATCGTGACTGAAACAGCCGTGCGATCTGACAAGGTGGGAAGCTTGGCGTATCGACATAATTGGTTGTGGTGATCTCTGCATCCTGAACTAATTTGTGCAAGACAAAGTCTAGCATGACAAGATGCATTGTGTGGCTGGGCGGCGATGATGGACGTCCACTGTCTTATGCGGCGTGTTGCGTGACGTGCCTCCAGAGTGCCACCGCTGCAGTTGACGCGGCATGTTGCGCGCACGCATTTCTGCTTGCCAAGCAGTCATTTCGCAAAACAGCTGACGCGCCTTTAACTTGCGTTGACACTGCCTGGGGGGGCTTCATGCTTCTTCCCTCAGTGCACAAAGGCAAAATATCCCTTTGTAGCCTGGTGAGGACGCGTGCTCTTCACATTAAAGACCCTGTTCAAAAGAAAAATTGGAGGGGGGAGGCACGTTGGATGTCCTAAGCCAGCGTTAAAAATTCCTAATTTCCTTTTGTGGAAATTGGTTACAGTACCTCATAGGATTGCTACTGTTGAATTCCTAGAAATGGAGTGTTCATTTTCATGACAATTGGGCTCAGTTGGCCAGCAACCAATAGTTAAACTTTCAGCTTTCCTTTTGTCCAGCAACTAGCACCTGGGCATGCCCAGCCACCTTAATATAATTATTCTGATATTAACCATACTACATAATGTAGTTAAAGCCAAAAATAGATTCAGATATTGATTGGTATTTATAGATAGTAATCAAACCTGGGTTGTTGAGGTTATTGTACAGTGCGATAACCACCACAGCAACGTTCCCCGAACACCCACACACTTATAAAGCTTGCTCCCATGCTCATGTGGCACAGGACGTGTGCAATATATATTGGAGGGCAGAATCCCACTGGATATGGACACGCATATTTTGGCACCATTGCACAGGAAATGTACAGGAGCATATACATACAACAGCTGCCATTCACCATTAAGTGTCAGTTGACGTCACCACGGCGTTTATGCCAAACTAGGTGCACTTCGAGGACATGTGAAGTGTTGATGGCTAATTTGAACTACTTTTAGCAAGCAGCTGCTAAGACCAGAATTACAAATCAGTGGTGGGTGGTGTGGGCCGAAACTTGCTTTTGTCATGCAAGTTTATAGCAAGGCAATGCTTTGTTTTGCAATTGTAGTGTCATTACAATAAATTATCATTGCTATGGGAAGGTGAAGTTTCCAACTCCAAACATTGAATCATAATGAATTAATGGAGTACTGTATATGTATATGGCGAGTATGTGTACAGTTAAATAATACGTCCTGTGTGTAATCTTTAAACTTTTATACTATCTTATATATATAAGAGGAAAATTTGTGAATGTGTGTCTGTTCGAAATGTTTAGCATACTTCTCGACATGCAACAAACTTGAAATGTGGCATGTGGGTAGCTTCCAGAGTGTACACAATGCAACATGTATAAAATTGACTTTTGTATTTTGGGGGGGGAGGTGCAATAATGGATAGATTTTGCACAGCAAGTGAGCGGTGACGTCACATTTGTGATGTCACCCGCATGCGGCAGCGTCACGCAGTGTGCCTGCTGACGTCACGCATCTCCCCTCCACCCTCCGCGTAGGCCGTGTATTAATCCAAGACAAGAATCCATGTCCCGGGCGAAGCCGGGCGGTAAAGCTAGTACAGTATAACTGAACCTGCAGTTTAGAAGGTATGGCACATTGAAGGTGTTATGTGTGAATATTTTCTCAATTTCTTGTAGGGGCAAGTAGCGAACATAATAAACTCGTTATTTTGCTAAGTTTTACTGTGGTGCCTCGACAAGGAGAAACAATGCAGTGGGAACTTTCCACCAAGACCTCATTATTATTTTATTTGGCAAACGTTCAACTTGCTGCCCTGAGTAATGTGTTTCTGTTAAATTAAATTACGACCTAGTCTTCTACTTTAAGATGGCTACCAAGACCATCAACCTATGGAAAGTTCAGAACCCCGTTTAATCACAGGTGGCTTCCTGGATTTATAATCTAGCATCTTAGAGTCTCTGCTTAGCACTCTAATCTCTGAGCTTCTAAACACGTCCAGAATTGACCCCACTTTGAACTCTCATAAGTAGAATATCACCCTTTGTAACGGAATGGCATGTTGAAGCAGATTTTTGCAGAACTACTGAGATCCCTTCAAGTTACCTTATCCGTGCTAGGGGACAGTACTGTCCCACTTTCCCTACCACAGATGACTGAGTCGCATGGCAGTCAAGTGGACATTTAAAATTCTGTAGAGCTGAAATGTAGTCAAACTAAGTGGCAAATACAATTTAATTAGATAGATGTTTGTGCAGTTTTTGGTGACTCGACTAATACTACAAACTCACGATACTTGAGAATGTAATTTAACCACAGGCATCTGAAACTCCGATTCCATCTCAGGATATCACAGTGACGATTCATCTCTCTTAACATAAGCCACCCAGCCGCCTCTCAAGAATTGAACTTCATGAACGAATTTATGCTTTTTTACACCCAAACTGTATGTAAGGTACGCATTAAAACAAAAACAAATATATTTTAGCAGGTGTAAGGCCGACTGAGCTATATAGCATTTTTTTCCAAATGTGACCTGAAATTCATAGCAGCCAAATAATCTAAACGCATGTTTTTAAATGTGGAGGGAAAACCACGCAACCATGGGGAGAACACGCCAAATATACAGGCACGAGGGTCTGGATCAAACCCACGACCTGTATACCAGGCATGGTAGTTAACGTCTCGCAACTGTGGCAGATCTCGCATTCACTTTGAGTTGAGCACGAGGTGTGTGACCACCGTGGTGTGTGTGGCCACCCTGACCGGGAGCGTTCTCCGGTTGCCCAGGTCCCAGGTGGGCATCGTGGAACCTCGGCGTGTTCATGTGCATCCGTTGTGCGGGCATCCACCGCAACCTGGGCGTGCACATTTCGCGCGTGAAGTCTGTCAATCTCGACCAGTGGACGCCCGAGCAGATCCAGGTAGGTGCCTCCAAGCTGCTGCAACCACGGTGTCTGCTGCATATGCTCGGTGTTGGGGGGAGGGGGGAGAGACTGGAGCGACAAATGCTGTCCGAACCACAGAAACACGCTCAGCCATGTTTCACTCACTGCCTCCCCGCGGCTAATAATATGCTTCACACTGGCTCCTGAGCCACAGGTATTCATCATTAGTAAATATATTGAAGGCCTTCATTTGGCTTTTTGAACCGAATGCTAAGGGTCTTATTCTATCTCTCTCACAATGAACCCCAAAAAATCGTAAATATTTTCATTATTTAGCCGAGCCACCAGCATTAGAATGGAATTCTGAGGGTCCTGAAGATGCATTGGTTTGGCCTCGTGAGCTTCAGACATTCATGTTCTCTAAGAATCCTGAAAGTGCTTTGATCTGAGTGTTAATATTGAACCCTAACAATCTCAAAGGTGCTTTAATTTGCTCTTTGGTACGTGCTTGCTAATGTGTATCATATTGTGTTTTTTGTGTAAAGTGCATAAGGCCTGGCACAATCACTTAGTGGTGAATGGCGGTTATTGTTTGTATACAGTACATAATACAGAAAAATATATATAATTTTGGTTTTGGTGTTAAATGACACAAAATATGACATCACAACTTGCACAAAAATATTCGTTTATTCATAATTTAACATTGACTCTTCCATTCACAATGCATGCATTGAATTGTGTGCATAAGAATTGATTATTTTTAAATTATGCATTTGTGCTAATAAAACAAATCGTATGTGAATAGAGGAAATGAGAGAGAATATGAAGCAGATAATGCATGAGACTGTAGACAACGTAAAATAAACATGTTATTCTTCACTCGAGTCATGTCTCGAATTTGTGACAGCTCCATAAATGTAATTGGATGACTCATCACATGCCTGCAGATGAGCCTCCAGTCATCGACTTTCACAAATTCCGGGAGAGGATTGCCAATCACTCACTGTCCCAAGAGGATGTGCGATGCATTATAACTGGTGCGCTGTGTGTTCCGCATGCACGGTAGAACATTCAAGAGATGGGCAACAGGAAAGCACGACGTCTGTACGAGGCCAACCTGCCAGACAGCTTCAGGAGGCCGCAGTCCGACCAGTATCCTTTGCCCGGCCCGGCTGAAGAAATGTTGCTGCTGTTTATGTACTGACTAAGCTCTCGCATTGTCCCTACAGGATTACCGGTTGACGCGAGCCCTGCCTTCCTAGCCCCCGCCACCTTTCACTATGCGTTTGGGCACAAATGCCTGCAACGTTAATCGTATTCGGCATGCTCAGTGCTTGTTTCCCTAGACGCTGGACACCAATGCTTTAGTCCTGATATTTTGTTATTACGAATGATGATAATAATAATGCATGGCAGCATTTTGTAGGAGTACACACTCCTAAGGCATTTTCCTAGCAAGTCAAGCTCTTAAACCTCAATCTTGATTTGAAGCTTTTAAACCTCATAGATAAAAATCCTCGGATTATGCAACGTTACACTGAGTAGAGTTCTGGACTCACAATTGGAAAATGTTGAGTTGAGGACAGATGCCGTCTCAGCTCATCTCTGCATGATGGTCAATAAAGTAGGCACACATTTGTGTCTAGCTGCTCAAACGAGCAATGGGGTGGTGCTCATCTCCTTTGTTGGCCCTGAACCATTTGCTGAGAATGCACATTTTTATGCTGAGGACTAAAAAGTGATTCTCATTATGCATCCTTGAGGGGGATGATGAGTTGAATTGTTCCCTGATCTGAATTTTGAATGTGTGACCTCCAAATACGAGTCTATCACTCTAAGCACGGTAATATATGGTGCGATTTTTTTATATTTAGTCAATGAAATTAAATATTAATTGATAGTTATTGGTCCATGTGCTTCTGGATGAAGGCTTCCCTGTGTCATGTCAGTCACGGGGGTTGTTTGACCATACTTAACCATGACGGTCAGTTATGTGGTGGGGTAGCCAGGACTGGTTCGGATATTACTCGCCACTGATGTTAGCAATGGCAGGGTATCGAACTCTGGCCATTGGGGTTCATAGAGAATGCGCTTTACCACTGCGTGAATGCATTGCCTGTTAATTGCATACGCTCACGAATGCAGGCATACACGCACGAGTGCCTGTTCAGCACCTTTCGTGTCATTTAGCAAATGAAGTCACCGTTCACATTTAGGCATGTTCTACATTAAATATTTAAAAGATGGTTTTAAATATAAGAAGATATTCTTGTTTTCTGAATAATTTACAAATGTTTTGTGTTTACTGTTCTGTGTTGGAATTACTGTTTTGTAAAAGTATTTACACACTGGCAGTGTCTATTGTGGCAACCCTTAACCGCTAACCTACAATTTAGTGCCGTCGAAATTTTCATCCGAGACAAGTATGAAAAGAAAAAGTACATGGACAAAAGTTTGGACATTAACGCTCTTAAGGTCAGTAATAGTAAGATCGCAAAAATCCCATTTATTCTCAACCTACTTGTCC
Organism: Lethenteron reissneri; assembly: GCF_015708825.2. Classification (NCBI taxonomy): domain Eukaryota; kingdom Metazoa; phylum Chordata; class Hyperoartia; order Petromyzontiformes; family Petromyzontidae; genus Lethenteron; species Lethenteron reissneri. Next base: position 13,099,462 of record NC_083797.1, on the reverse strand, counting down.
TTGGCATACAGATCGACAGAATCGATATTTTTTTGGTCGCCCAGACAATAATTACTGTAAACTGAAGAGCGTACAAGCAATAACTTCACTCCTGTGCAGTTTCAAAGTTCTTGTGGGAGTTTACACACAAGCAGAATACTTGAGGCTCTGCATTTTTGTGTGTTTATCAAGCTCTCATAATCACTGGGTCAATATGGCCAAGCTTGGTCACTTGTTTGTTAGGCAAACAGTGCAATGGTAATGAGTACTGGCAAGCAGGCTACAGTAGAGGACTCATGGGGTGCAACGATGCTGCCACTTCAAGGGAAGTCTGACAACGCACTGCATGGTGGCTGTGCTTTTGACTTTCCCCAGACATAATAGCAGTGGTTGTTCGAAGGTGATTTTGGCTCCTCACATGGGAATATAGTATTTCCACCACTGATTCTGGGCTGCCAATGACATGGGTGCTGCCCCATTGCTCATTTGATCAGAGCAATATCTAGACTTTGAATTGGATTGTTTAAACTTTCAATTGTTGATAAGATTTGTGAGTTATAAGTCCAAATTATTTTCAGTTCAAATCCAGTAATCCGTGTTAAGCTGAACGCTGTTCATCCTCCACGTATCTCTGTGATTGAGAAAGGCACATGAAAGCATGTTTGCTGGGGACGTGGCATGCTGTACAAGGTCACACGGGTGCTCTTGAGGCACTCGAGGAGTGCACTGGAATGGGGAATATAGAATGCATTGACGTAATGAGCCAGCTAAGCTTTAGCGCGACAAACACATGAATACATATTCTATGGTTCTTTAGGTAAAGTCATGTAGATAGAAAAATAATAACGATAAAATGATAAAAATGAAATTAAAGTGAAATTTTTTTTTATTCACTTCATTTAATAAAAATGAAAATAAAGTGAATAAAGATGTATTTTTTATTCACTTTATTTTTATTATTTTATTGTTATTTTTTTATCTACGTGACTTTACCGAAAGAACTATAGAATATGTATTCCTGCAGTCACGAAAGTTGTAAGTCAAAACATGAATACTTGTGTATATTGTACCTGTAATGGGATGTTGGCACATCTGTGAAGTTGTTTCAACAGCAAAGTACTACTTAGCATAAACACAAACTGTCTGCGAACAACCTCTGCCACCTTGCAGTGGATTGTTCCTTTTTAAAATGATAATTCCTTCCAATCTATCGTTTTTCACCATAAAACTTCGCTGTCTTCTGAATCCTTAATGTAAATATATATTTTCCCTTAATAGCTATGTGGTTATAGCAGTAAATATAAAAAAAACTAAAGCAACCATCGTGATTGCTGTTCTGAACATAGTGATAGATAAAGTAATTGCCTTGAAGGACTGACATAAACCGGCGATTTCGTTTTCTGCCAGTGCTGTAATGTCATTGTCTGCTTTTTCCCCATGTAAGCATGAATACCACCCTACCAGGCAGCTGTGTGTCATAAGTGTACAGTACTTACCACTGAGCCAGAGTAAACACGTTTGATGGTTCGATTTCTGCCACAGCCGCCCGGAAAAACTTGCAGATGATTTCTAGTGTTATAACCATGTGAAGGTCCGTTTCCTCGCTGAAGTTTATTTGAAGATAATGCTAAGAGTGTCTTTCCAAACTCAAGCGAGTTTTGGGCATTGTTCAACTCCGTTCTTAGCCTTGAGCCTTTGATGGAAATTCCACATTCCTGTGGTGGTAGGTCAGTGTCTACACCTAATACTGTATATTAATGCAACTACCTATTTAATTTTGGGTGCCAAGCTGTATAATTTTGGAAAAATATTGAATCTTGGTGGACTCGGTAAATAAAACATTCCAATTGAATTGAGAACATTGGCTGCCAGCAGCGTCACGCTAGGCCGGCACCTGCGCAGCTCTCAGCGGTTGCTATAAACATAAATGTTGTGGTGCTCAACTGGACTTGCTTGATTAAAACTGTGCCCTGGTGTGACAGGTACGATGTGAAGAGATGTGTTTAAATTCCTTTTTCAGTTCTATGTCTGGGTAATTGGAACCTATTACCAAATCTGTTGGCTCTGTTGCCTGTCATTACACTTGTGCTGAGAGAAGGCTACTTTTGAAAAGTTACCAGTCTCTCATTATGGTTTACTTTTTAAGCTTTTTTGTGTAACATAGCCGAATGTTTTCAAAATAATGTAATTTTATTTTAAAATTACTTTTGTGATTAATTGCTTCAAAAATGTCAAACTTTCCCTGTTCAAACGGGCCACCACCATTATTTACCCCACTGGCTCGAGTACCATCGTTTAACGGGAGACACTTTCAATTGTGAGTCTAACCACAGTGAGACCCATCCTGTTGCATTAGCATAGCACTCAACACTACCAGTACTTTTCTGCTTTATATGGCTGCCTTTGTCGTTAAAGCTTCCAAATTTTCCGGGAAGCTTGACCGGGATGCATGATGAGCCCTGTCTACGTCTCTGTAAATCCTAATCACTGCTCAAGTAGATCCGTCGTTTGCCCTCGATTGGCAGTCGAGCATGAAGCCCAAAAATATTTAGTATAGGCGAAAACATGATTTTTCTCAAAAGATTGGGGACACTCGAACAGCCTTCCGACTAATAGGGGCAGTCCCAGTCAAACTGGGACTTTTGGTAGCCTTGTGCATGTTTAGTGTTCACTACGTGCGCCATGCGCCATGCGTGACAAATGTGCGCCTTTCTCTCGCAAACAGTCCTCAGCTTCCTCGGCGTCACTATCAGGAGAGAGCCGAGTGGAGGTATTGTCACCCTTCCCTATTTAAGCCACTGGAAAACTGAACGGTGCATGTCCTGCTATGTAAACGGCCGGGAATTCATACATTTATTTGTTTTAGAAACATGAAAAAAACGTATTTGGATTAGGTTTTTTTCATGCTAGCTATGCTTGCATTATATCTCCCAGGGTGAAAAAAAAAGAATCAGTCCTGCTAAAGGAAGTCAACCATGTTTTCCCTCTAGACTGGCCTCCGCTATAAATGTGGGATTTCCACAACTAGCTGTGGTCCGTCAAAGGATATGAGACAACATCTGACTTCCAATTGCGATTCAAGAGCTCTGACCACAATTCCACAGATCATAATGTTTAAATAATGCCACTTGTAGCATATCATCATCACCAGCCATTGTTTAACCACTGCTGGATTAAGGCCATCCCCCACCCTATTTGCCATCCCAAATGTGTTGCCACAATCCATTTTACTCATGCACATGAACTGATCTCATCTTTGTTCATCCTTTTGAGTGCATTCTCTCCTTTGGCTGCCGTTCTAAATCCACTATTGTCTGTAGGTCATCATTCCGTCTATCGATGTGTCGTTGAAGCTCACATACTTTTCTTCAGATGAGATGTAACTCAAAAGCAAATGCTTGTCGATGCCTACATATGCTGTGTGTCCTGCTGTCTCCAATAAAAGTTACAGGTTTCCTTAATGATAAGAAATATGATAACATTAGAGCACTCTGGTGACATCACAGATGTCCATATGCCACGGTATGGTCCCTTGCTTGATCATAATTTTTAAAGTATTTTGATTATCATTAACAAAGCTAAAACTTTACATATTACACAGATCCTTTGCCCATCCATACAAGCTTAGAACGAATTGTTTTTTCGGTTACATTTTCCCAACAGTTGGCTGCTGTCTCTGATTTGCATTTTTTCCCTGATTTATATGCCCCTCTTTTTCACAACATATAAACATGCTAAGAAAGCAACATGTAAAGCAACTTTGTCGATCTACATTTGACTATCATTACACTTACTGAAGCTGATTAAGTGTTTTGTGTGATTCACCGCAGATTAAATATAGCAGTCCAAATTAAGTGTTCTTTTGTGGTCACTCGTATACCAGTGGCTTAAGGAATGGTCAGCGACTTGTAATTGCCGTTGCTTCGCATACATATATGTATTGTGTGCATCTTACATATGTATGTATGTTGAAATTATTTTGCACCATACGTAGCCAACTGTGCTAATTGTACGTGCGGGAGAAGGATAACTGAACACAAAAAGCAGTTTTAAAGAAATTCGTTTTCAATCTAGATTTAAAACTGCATAGCTCCAGTGGCTTACGTGACACTTCCCTTATTTCCTACAGAAGGAGAAGGACAAACGGGTGGAGGAGAAGAAAAAGGAGAAGCCAGTTCCCCTCAGCAAACCCAAAGCCGTGAGTCTGGGGGACACTGTTAAAGCAGTTACCTTAGAGATGAGATATGTACTGTAGAGGTTGTTACAAGCTCGAGAGGCAAAGGCATTGCTGTGGTTTACATTGTGCTGGTGCTAGTGGCTGAACAGGAACTTGCAGTAGTGATGAAATCAGGTAAAGCAAACTGCAGCTGATATAGCATTTGTGTGCCCACTTGTTTACACGTGTTGTTTTGCCATTGTACAGTTTTCTTTATCATTTACACACAACCGTGCACCATTGTGTGTGCGCGTAAGAGTCTACACAATGCAAGTGGCCACATGTGGAAGTTTGTGTGGATATGCAGTTTTGTTTTTGCACTCAGCGTATTGTGTTACACAATGAGCATAACACTTGGCCTTCATTATGGTTGTCACTACAGAGACACGTGTTTCATTGTTTGACTGGGAAGTTATTTCACAGGCCATAACCCAATACATCTCGTTCATGAATGTCTTATATCTCAAGTGCTGGTGTATGCTGTATTCTGTGTAGACACGTGAGTGCTTCACTCTTTGTCCTCTCTGTTGAAAACACACCAAGAGATTTTATAAAAGAAAAACATTATATCTAGGTCTGTTAGTGCAAAGTGAGAGTAATAGATTTAATCGGGAAGGCAGCCAGAGGTGGGGGGGGGGTGACCAAGAGGAAGACCTTAATCCAGATGGTGTTGATGAAACTAAAATAGCAGATATTGGTGGTTATGTGTCGACTGCAGTGGCTCAAAAATCTAGCAGAAGGCAGGAAGCGATGACAGTCTTTGGTAGGATTGGCAGCAGTGGCTGTGATTAACTCTTTACCTTGTGCATTGTGCTGTCATTGGTGGCCGGGTTGGCACCACCACGCACGCAAGATTTGACATTTCGGTCTGGGATGTGAAACCCAAGATCTCAGCTTTGCCGGCTCAGGCCACCGACTTGGGTGTAATAAAAATTGAGAATACCGTATATTATTTAACACTTACCATGTTTTTGGAGTGTGTTCGGACAACAATGAGTTTCCCAGGAGAACAGTACCACAATCGTTTTTTCTACGCTACAAACCCTGAGGCCTGAGTTTGATTCCTAGCCACTGCTAACGTGAGTGGGGAGCAATATCTATAATAATATATCTCTCATCAACCCGCAATGACCAATGAGGTGGAGTATGGTCAAACAACCCCTATGACTGGCAGACGGTGTGTTACTCCTAGTACGCACGGATTTTCTCCTGGTTCTCTGATTTCCTTCTGCAAGCTAAGGGGCCATCCATTTAGTACGTTCTTCAAAATTCTGGCAAAACTCCCTGTATGCACGTTACTTTTTACCCCCCCCCCCCCACCTGCGTACATACGCTTGACGCACCTCCCCCCCCCCCCCCGAATTCTATAGAACGGCCGATATTTAATCCACGCAGAAACGATCAAGGATTAATAACTAATTTGAAGGCCAATATAGACAAATTATTATTGAGGCTTCACACCCCCCCCCCCCCCGTTTCCTATGTGTACGTACATTGTCAGTAGACCCACCATACGCAAGTGTACGCATTTGGGTTAACCCCCCCTAAATGGATGGCTCCCAAACACCTTATTAGTGATGACAAAATATCTAAATCAAGTCCTCTGAAAAAAGTATTGAGACTCGGCGAGAACTTTGTGGGTAAAGAATTGGCATTGCTGGTTGTATCCGCTAGGGCTGGTGTTAATCAGTGGCCGTTTCTCCTTGTGCTGTCACTTCCGGGTTCAGAAGTCTCCTGAGCAGCAGCAGCAGCGGCCACCAATTCCTTTACCAAAGGCGGCAGCTCCACCAAAGCCAGCTGAGCCTCCTGTGGACCTTCTCGGCTTGGGTAAGTATTGTAACTTCTGAAAGGGAGTCCACGTGAGTTGTCCTGGCAAGGGTTCTTTGCCGTTTCGATCAACATGAATACTCGTAGGGTAGGGCAGGCACAGCGCGGATGCTTGCAGGGTATGAGTGCTCGTTGACTTCAGCCTTTTCTTCCCAAAGCCCCTAGCCTTGGTGCCACATCTTTTTATAAATCCTCTCTTCCTCTTGCCCACCAATCTGATTGTTTTGGGTTGCCCCCCACCAATCGCCTATCCCCTCTTTCACACCCCTTTCGTGACCCCTACATTAAATCCTGGCATGTCCCTGCATGACCTCTACACTTCCATAGGCTTCATCAATCAATTTGGAAGTAAATAAAATAAATAGATGTTTTTTGTGTTCCTATATATAAAATAAAATGCGTCTTAATCTGTTAGCTTATTGACCTTTCCAGACTTCCATGAAACAGCATTTAATTGCCCTTTGGTTCAATCAAATGCTTAGAATTTGATTGCTTATTTTTACCAGGAGAATGTTTTCTTAAACAAATGCTGCTGGTTGATATAAGTGTAGAAATACAATAGACGAATAATAGTTTTTTCGTGGAGATATAGGATGCAAGTCTGTATTTATTTACCCAGAATAATCTGCTGCATCACAATGAGTGTTTACATCGTGATGTTATTTGCAGTTGAATGTTATTCCTAAATAATGTACAGATTGTACAGATTGTACATTATTATGATTTGGGATTAATGTCTTAAGGATTTTATTACCCACTTTGCAGAATGCAGTAAAAAAATACGCTTGTCTTCTTGGTTCTTTCGGTAAAGTCACGTAGAAGAGAAGTAATAAAATAATAAAAATAAAACATAATAAAATTATTCTCACGACGTTTCGGCCACAACGCAAGCAGCCGTCCTCAGGTGAAAACCAGGTCCGTCGAGGCGACAGAGTCTAAATGAAACAGCACACGAGCTTGGAGCATATATATAAGCTGGGCGCATTGACAAAGGAATTTGCATATCAAGAGGAATTTAGCATATATGCAAATTCCTTTGTCAATGCGCCCAGCTTATATATATGCTCCAAGCTCGTGTGCTGTTTCATTTAGACTCTGTCGCCTCGACGGACCTGGTTTTCACCTGAGGACGGCTGCTTGCGTTGTGGCCGAAACGTCGTGAGAATAATTTTATTATGTTTTATTTTTATTATTTTATTACTTCTCTTCTACGTGACTTTACCGAAAGAACCAAGAAGATGAATCCCTGCAGTCACGAAAGCTTTAAATCAAAATTTAAAATACGCTTGTATACATTATTGGGAATTTAACTTTTGATCTTTTGCAACTTGGCTCAGGCAAGTGGCCACCCAGCCTCCGATAAGACCATTCGGTTGCATTTCTCTCATTGAGGTCAATAGTGTGTCGGTAGGGAATATTAGCAACGTTTTATAGTAAATTACTCAACTTTAAACATATATTAAGTTTTGACTTAAAACTTTCGTGACTGCAGGAATTCATATTCTTGGTTATTTCGGTGAAGTCATGGAAATAGAAAAAAAAATCTAAAGAATTTAAATAAAATAAAAATAAGAAATATTATTTTGGTCTTTCGGTAATGTCACGTAGATAGAACAATAAAATAATACAAAATAAAAATTAAAATAAAATTAATTAAAAATAATAAAAATATCACAATGTTTCGATCGCAACACAGGCAATCGTCATCAGGTGAAAAAAGAAGGGGGGAAAGCTGCTGAGGCAGGCTGTTTTAAAGGTTTGAAATGGTGTAGTGCAAGGGTCCTAAACGAAGTGGGCGGGGCTAGTAATGTTAAAGTGAGAGAGATTAGCATGTCAATGTAAGAGATAAGCATGTCAATGTAAATGGCGGTTGTGTAAACGAAGTGAGCGGGGCTGGTGATGTTAAGTGAGAGAGATTAGCATACTCCTTGGTTCTTTCGGTAAAGTCACATAGGTATAAAATAAAATAAATCACGACGTTTCGATCACAACACAAGCGGTCGTCCTCAGGCAGAAAAAATATAATCCAGCAGTGGAACTGCTGAACCAGCGAGAGTGCGGTTACAACAAGGTTATATATGTGGCGATGGGCAAGCAAGCGGGGTCTGATCTGGAAAGGAATTCCACCCCCGGATGCAAGCACCTCATTTGTGTTAATGAGGGAGAGAGTATCATGCCCGCATATGCACATAACAGCATTGTTAATGAGAGATTAGCACCCTGAGATTGCAATTCAAAGGACATGTGAGCAGGAGAGTGCAATCCAAAGGACATGTGAGCATGAGAGGTGCAATCCAAAGGACATGTGAGCATGAGAGTGCAATCCAAAGGACATGAGAGATCTAAGATGACAATAGAGAGAGACGCAGAGTTGGAAATAACAGCTGACATAGGCAGGCAGGATGGAAACATCACAGTCAGTAAATACTTTACCTGGTTAATAACGTCCTTCCAATGATTGCTCAGTTTGTACCCATCTTCTTGGTTGAAGTTGTGTCTGTTTATATATCTGGATGGCTTCATGAACAAATCTCTGAAGGTAGCCGGTAGGTTTGCAGAGTACCTCCATCTTGGAAAAATCTATTTCGTGCGAGCCCACAGCGTTAAAACAATGATCAGCAACGGCAGAGGTATTGGTCCTACCATGTTTCAGATGCGCCTTATGTTCACGAACACCGTCCGAGTCGTGTTGCTTAGTTTTCCCAATGTAACTACTGCCGCAGGCACAACTTAGTTTGTAGATGCCGGGGTATTGTATGTCAGGGATCACATCTTTCGCAGATGGGATCAAATCACGAATTTTATGTACTGTGTTAAATCGAACCTGGATCTTATGTTTGCTCATAATTTTGGAAATATTTTTGGTGACCCCTGCTATGTATGGCACAGTGATGGTTTTGATTTGGTCCTCAGATGGTTCTTTCTCAATGGTTGGGGTGATAGCTTTACGGATTGTGTAGTCTGCATATCCATTCATCTAGAGGGCTTGGTGTACGTGTTCCAGTTCACTGGCTCGGTGGTAATGGTCAGAAATACAACAAGCTCTATGGTGTAGAGTTTTGATGAGGGAATTCTTCTGGGATGGATGGTGGTGGGAGTCAGGTTTTAGGTAGGCATCCGTATGGGTGGCTTTCCTGTAGACAGTTTCTCATGGAGCCATCTGGTCTCTTCGATTAAAACATCCAAGAATGGTAACTTGCCATCCTGTTCCACCTCCATGGTGAATTTGATGGCTGGGTGTATGGAATTTATGTGGTTGAGGAATTGGTTCAGAGCTGGTAGGCTGTGGCCAGATGACGAACGTGTCATCTATGTTACCTCTTCCACAAGGACGGACTTAGAGTGGATGCCTGGATGGCATATGTCTAAAAAAAATTTATGAAAACATTGGCGACAACTGGAGATAAGGGAGAACCAATTGAGGTACCTTCAACATGTTTGTAGAATGTTCCATTCCAGGTGAAGTAAGTGTTGTTGTGGCAGTGTCTAACCAGGGCCGGTAGATCAGCATTCAGTCCTTGTTGGACCAAATCTTCAATGATTGCAATGGTGTCAGGCAGAGGAACAAAGATACTACATCAAAACTAATGAGCAAATCACCTGGAGATAGTGAGATGTCCTTAATTAACGATACCAAGTGAGCTGAGTTAAGTACAGCTGAGGTGGTTTTACTAGTGAATGGTTGTAAGGTCTCAGACAGAAATCAGACCAGTTTGTAGGTGGGTGAGTCAATGTTGGAGACGATAGGATGAAGTTGTGTGTCTTCTTTATGGATTTTTGGTAAGCCATACAATCTGGGTAGTCTAGCAACAGAGGGTTTTAAGGAAGACCGCTTGGTTGGTTCGATTAAAGATGTCGAATCAGTGATGATATTGTTGGTTTTTGTAACCAGGCGGTTGGTGGGATCTCTATTGATTTTGGTATAGCTACCATCATTAAATAGGTCCTGAATATTGTTAATTGTATGTGGTGTTGTCCATGATGACAGGAATTCAACAGGCAGATGAAGACCGCTTCTGTTGCGATAGAAACGTCGTGGGTATTTTGCTTTTATTTTTTTCAATTTATTTTAAATTGTATTTTACTATTTTTATTTTACTGTTTTTTTTTTGCTTTTATTATTTTCAATGTATTACTTGTATTTTATTTTTATTTTACATTTTTAGATTTTTTTGTTTTCTATTCACGTAACTTCACAGAAAGAACCAAGAATATACGTATATTAAGTGTCATGTATTGTCTCTTGATTGAGTGCTAAACTTTATGATTCTTATTTTTTGGGTCTTTCGGTAAAGTCACGTAGATAGGTTCAAAGAAAATAACAAAAACTACGACGTTTCGATCGCAACTCATGACGACCGCTTGTGTTGCGATCGAAACATTGTAGTTTTTTGTTATTTTCTTTGAACCTATCTATGTGACTTTACCGAAACACCCAAAGAATATGAATTCCTGCAGTCACGAAAGCTTTCAGTCTATGTATCTTGTTTATAATTTTATTATGCTTTTTTCTGTGTAACGTTAAGTGGTCATTGTATATGTATCGTGGGATAGCAATTAGACACGAACGCCACTATTCATAGTTTTTTAAAAGCATATACTTGCCTCTGCGTCAGTAGTTATGGAATTTCCACCACTGGCTTAGACTAATCTTCACGGCAAATTACCTCTATCAAAAATAATCAGAGCACAAGGAGATGACAATTAAAGATAATTTAATCGTGTAAAAATCTACACAAACTTTACCATGACTACCATGTTTCCTATGCGTTTTACAAATTACACAGCGCGGGTTTGTTCAATGGGCTGCTTTTGTCTATGCATTATGAAAGCGTCATCCCTGTGCTTCTCTATGTCACCATGTCCCCTTTGTGGCCCGTGTTGGGTTAGTGTCACGGTGTAATTGGACTTCTCTTACAGATATTTGAGCTCGTGAGCCAGTGTGGCTTTACTGGAATTGTTGGTGCCATGTCCTCAAATCTCCCACAGTGCCATCAATGACAGCCCTCTTAATGTGCTTGGTTGTAGTACCTTTTATAATATAAACAGAGATCGCTACATAATTTCTTTACAAATGTGTGTTTTTTGGAACCACGCTCATCTTGCTATTTGGGGGAAATTTCACATTCCTGCGACAAGAATCCCCCCATACTTTTTTTTTATCACATAGCATCCTACATAGTTGGGTGGTGGGGGTGATGGAATCATGATTATGGTCAAGCTGAATTGACCTTGGAGGAGTTTTGACTTGAGGTCTACTGCTTAACCAACTGAGTATTTCACAATTAAATTACAATTAAATCTCTTTGATCAAATAACATACTCAATTCAACTGAATAATGCGAAATGTTTTTTGTTGTCAAAGGCCAAAGCATAACTGTTCCTTATTCCAAACTAGCATTGGGCAGTGCTCATTTTCATTGACGGTCCTGAGCCAGTGATGAAAATTCCACATTCCTATGATGGGAGCCGGTTTGTACGTTGCATAAACCACTGTTGAAGTTTCTGCAAAGTTGTAATGATTTTATCGACACTAGAGGCTGCATATGTAGCAGTGTTGGTAACACACTGATAAATTGAAAAAAAATAGGCACATCCTGTGATTCCAGATACTCTGAGTGCATGAGATTAGGTGCATAATCCTGCAGTCAGACAATCTGTGATGCACATCTGAGACATTTCCTTTCCAGTGGCTGAGTCACTGCTTGTGTTGTGACATTTGTAGGTTTCATTTACACACAGCACAAAACCAGCCTCCCATATGCCGCACGTTTCTCGCTTAGAATGTCTTTCAATTAAAACATTCTCTTAGAGGTTCCAAGGAAACACAATATTGGAAAGTTGTTAGTATACTAGAAAGCATTCATTTGGCAGCAGAATTGCACAGAAACATGCCATCGTACAGATCAACATCAATCGTAATTTTTAACTAAAATTAAAAACACAGTTGTGTATTTGTTTTTGGTCTTTATTGGTGCTGATGTTAATTTCGCAACAATAAACATCTGGCATAGATTATCATGATATGAACATTCTTTATTTTATGAATATTGTGTTAAGTATAACAAAAAAATTCTGCCACTTTTCAATCCACTACTGGCATTGCAGAAGTAGTTTTGTGATGTCCACTTCTAAGGGCCATTCTTTAACGTGGGAGGTTGCACTCCTGTTTGAGATTTCCTAACGGATTCTTAATTTCACGAGATTCTGCAGCAGCACAACATTTGGGATACGATTTTGGTGGGGGGGGGATAACCAGTTAATCAATATAATATATCATATCGCCAATGTTTGGAGGGCAACTTGAAAAGTAATATAGTATATACTCATTTTTTCACAGTAACAATCTAATTAATTACCTTTCCAAGTACTTGAATTTAATATGCAGAATATTGGATTGGTTTAATGTCTAAAATATCAGGCTTAATATTAGTGATGTATACAGTTGCTGCTAATATTATTGCATGAACCCAAAATGTTGATAACATATAATTGTTTTGTAATCATCTTTTATCAATATCAGGTTGATCATGAAAAATAATCAACTGGTTAATGTAATAGTAATTGAATTGCACACTAGAAACAATACAATATTACAGGATCTTCTTTAATGCAAAGAGTAACTTCCCAACACTGGTTTACAAAAGTCAGTGCTCTGTTTTGTGACTGCTTAGAACCCGGGCCATCACGGACCCAGTACAAGGTAAACCTGGGACAATGAAATCCAAGACTATACTACCATTTAGTGGCCAAACTAGAAAAGCAGTCCATGAGTCACAGTAGGGGTGATGTCACATCAAAGAGCATATCTTCTGTATTGGTTTTTTGTATGTGTGTATTCAACCTGGGCTTGTATAAACAAGGCAAATCTTGAGCCTGTTTCACCTTCATTGTATTTAAGAGGAACTTCCCTGCTTGCCTGTGTACTATTTTCTAAAATATGTGCGCGAATACATTTGCTTAAGCCAATTCACCAACCATAGGACACGCACTGCTGTAATGGTGAATCACACGAAACAATAGAATACTTTTGCATACAAGCACCGTAGGTGTCAGGCATGTGATGATGTAAGCGCTTCTCCCTTGTTGTGTGTAAACCAATCCGCCTCAGTGCATCCCTCTTGTGTGTAAACCAATCAACCAAAGATGCTGCTTCTCGTTTCAGATGCACAAGGGTGGCACAGCGAAGGATCCGCTGTGCCCAATGGGACGGGTGGTGGAATGGGAAGTGACCTGGATATTTTTGGTCCCATGGTTTCCAACCCCCTGCCAGTGTCCACCAGTCAGGTATGCTAATTGGAATGAGGATATATATTTTGGCATGTGTTATTTTGACATTTACAATATGCTTTCCATGTCACCAGAGCCAGTTCCGTGTCATCTTGGCAAGTTTTTGCAACTCCACATGTTTTCAATGGCACCTATCCTGTCACAAGCACTATGGTAACGTTACCACCACTTATTGACGTTTGACTGCTGTTGCAGTAGTTGTCCGATGTAGACACCAGTTTCTACCAAAGGAATCTAGAATATCCCCCACTATGGGCTGTTGGCTGAGATGAGCCTGTCCAAGGTTCAGTTGAGTATAGGAAGATACATTCCCGTTTTTTTACGTTTGGGAAACGATTCATATCCAGGCATAGTGGAATACATGTGCGATCCATTGCTTTTGAAGTATATCAAACTCGGCCCACTGGGCTATCAGATGGCTAATGGATAATCGCAGAGAAGGTGGTGGGTCTGTGAACCTGCCTGTCATTGTTGCCCTGCCCACTGAATGCGTGAATTGTCTTTGAGTACTCTGGTTTCATTGCAAAAAAAACCTCATTAAAATGGAAATTGGCTAACAATCTCAATGACGGATCCGCCTTAAAAAAATATTGACATTCCACAAAGACTTTTCTGGTGAAATAAATTACATCATTATTACGGAAGCGTATCATGTGACAACACAGAAAAACGCAATGCATGCTGGGATCAGACCAAAATGCTAATTGTTTCAATTTCACTAAAAGAAAATTGGTTACTGGAGCCGAATATGCAGTACAGATAATTAATCTCAATGTGCTAAAAAATATATATATATTGAAATTGCAATGTTGGTTTGGAAGTGTTTTGAATTCCTTCCTATTTGCAATCACTTGATCTAGGATAAAAACCTACATTGTTGCATTGCATTTGAAATCAGTTATTACTGAAGGTGGTGGAGAATAAAACAGGCAGAATTGGTGTTGTATATATAATTAATGATTCACAAGTATGCTCTTCGAGGAATTGGCTATTGAGAAAACCAGCAGCCATGTGGTTTTTGTACAAAGATAGTGTTTGATGCGGATTTCATTGCCATTACCAACTGTATTTAATGAGTGTCACTTATGGGGGCATGTTTTTGAAGCCTTTGACTAAAACATCACCCCCCTTTAAATTATTGCTTATAAAGATGATTTTGTCACGTAAGGATTGGTCGTCTGCACATCATAGATTCAGAGCTTTTGGAAACCAAACAATTGTTGTTGCATGCTGTTTTGAACAATTTCAATGATAACACTATGTAACACAATTTGTGTTCCTAGGTAGTAAGTGTTATTTCGTAAAATGGCTATTATTCCCCACAAACTTTACTTTTGTGACCAGGACAGTTATATTTTGAAATGTACCTCTTTTCAATGAGAAAATGGGCGAATTTGTGTCTTTCGTTCACATAAAGTCAGAAAAAAACAACATGAATCAAAATTAACATGTATTTATAATAAAATTATACAAATTACTACAAAAGATTTAGAAGTGAGTCATTTTTCGAGATTTACGATTATATTGTAAATCACTTTCACGAATCAGCCCCCAAATGTAGTCTCCCATCATGTTCTCGTTATACTGTCCTTGGTAGCGGCGTTCAAAGTCCAGTATATCCTGGTGGAAGCGCTCATCTTGTTCCTCCGAGTACGCGCCCATGTTCTCCTTGACTTTATGAAGATGAGCATCAAGGATATGGACTTTGAGGGACATCCTACAGCCCATTGTGCCGTAGTTCTTCACCAGAGTCTCAACCAGCTCCACATAGTTTTCGACCTTGTGATTGCCCAGGAAGCCACGAACCACTGCGACAAAGTTATTCCAAGCCGCTTTCTCCTTACTAGTGAGCTTCTTGGGGAATTCATTGCACTCCAGGATCTTCATTATCTGTGGTCCGATGAAGACACCGGCTTTGACCTTTGCCTCAGACAGCTTAGGGAAGAAGTCTTGAAGGTACTTGAAGGCTGCCGACTCCTTACCTACAGCTTTGACAAATTGTTTCATAAGGCCCAATTTGATGTGCAGTGGTGGCATCAGCACCTTCCGGGGGTCCACCAGTGGTTTCCACTTGACGTTGTTCCTCCCCGCAGAGAACTCAGTCCGCTGTGGCCAGTCCCGTCTGTGGTAGTGTGCTGGAACTAAACTGAATGGATGGGCTTAAGGCCCTGTATTTATACTCCTATCTATATTACTGGAAAGTTCTAGAATGTTCTAGAAGTTACTCCAAGTTTACCCAGCACTGAATCTATCTGGAATGTTCTGGAAAATCGGTAAATTTCAAAAGATAAATGTCCTCGTCACAAAAGCAAAGTTTGTGGGGAATAATAGCCATTTTCTGTACTTTTGAGGTGTAAGCAATTAGGAAATAATACTTACTACCCAGGAACAAAAAAAAATGTGTTCAGTGTAATCATTCCAAAAAAATAATCAACGTTCTATACATGACCCTGAAAAAAGGATTTTGCGAATATAAAAGGCTTGTATTTAACTAAACACAATAGCCAAGTACTGCCTCGATGAATCACATTAGGGAAGTGTTTAATGTTAAAATAACTTTTAAATTCCCAACCAATAGACCTTCCAGGTTAGTGCTTTTGC
Organism: Lethenteron reissneri; assembly: GCF_015708825.2. Classification (NCBI taxonomy): domain Eukaryota; kingdom Metazoa; phylum Chordata; class Hyperoartia; order Petromyzontiformes; family Petromyzontidae; genus Lethenteron; species Lethenteron reissneri. Next base: position 13,083,549 of record NC_083797.1, on the reverse strand, counting down.
TGTTGAAAAACTAGCCCCTGCTATTAGAATGTAGAAATTCTGACAGTAACCCAGGTCCACCATAGTAGATGCCTCATACCCTACACACTTTTACTAGAACAGGTTATACCATATTCAGGGAATGCTACTGGGTGATCCAATGTGATGGGCAAGATACTACTGTTCCTATAACGCGATGCAGCAACAACAGCAAGAACCATAGTAGTGGCAGTAATGAGAAAGGTGTGAATTTTCCTGAACAGTTGAGTTCTACAAAGTTGGAAAGACAAGAAGGGATGGAGTTCCAAAGCCGGTACGATGAGAGAACCAGGATGTGAAATATTCCTGAAATTAGGGCAGCTGTACACAGTGCAGATGTGAGGCGTCAACCAGTGTGAGACAGCATCCTAGCAATAAGAGATGGAATCACATAACTCCTGAGATCAATTACCATGATAGTAGTGGTACACATGCGATGAGAGAAGTTGTTGTAACAACCTTGATAGCAGTAGAGACCTAAGGAACCGATCAATGATCAGAGAAGCTGAGATGGTATTATAGGGAGTTTCATCTATGTTTGGTTTTGTGGTCTTGGGAGGGCATAGGAATGTCCATTGAAAATTCAGTGGAGTCGTTGGGGAGCCAAAATTGAATCAACCACTTCAAGCACCTATTGTAATGCTGTAAAATAACATTCACAGAATCCCTGTGATGTTTTCAGTACACAGGAATGCAACTCCAGCAGGTAGATACAAGGCAGCAAGTAAAGTTGTTTAAACTAGTCTTTATGAAAGCATATCTCCACGCCAGTGGCACACGGGTTCAAGCCCACATCTCATAGTTGCCATTGATGCGTTGCAGAAACACCGTGAATAAGACAATCTTTGGTGGAGACACCCCACCTACTCACTGGACAATACAGTGGTTTGCACGCAGAGCTGTGTGTCGTATGTGTATTTTTTGGTTTTCATTATCATACCTGACATAGTTCCAGCAGGTTTTGTTAAAATGTCAGTCGGAAATGTGTTACGCGTGCAACGTGGCGTTGCCTTAGGGGTTGTTGAGTAAATTCCTGCAAGAGCAGAGTTCCCGGGTTCCTGTGGTTTTTACTCATACGTTCCTTTGCATACTTCTTAGCTCTGTATGGTATGTACATATGCAGCCCTTTCATTGTCAGTCCCCTGCCGGATGAAGGCCTTTCCTCGCCCTGTGGGTCGTGTGGATTGTTTGACCAAACTCGACCACGCTGGTCAGTTGGTGAAGGTGGGGAGTGTAGACGGAGACTAGTTCAGTACAGTGGATTTTTCTGCACTTCCCTTTGCTGACATCTCAGCCCCCATACCGAGACAAGTCAAGTTTAATCTGATCGTTCGCAACCTGGATTATTCATGACTATGTATTGGGGGATTTCTATGGATTCTGGCGTAGTTTGAGCATTGTTCTTTCATATGCTTGGGTTTTCTCTGGACATTAGGTTAATTACATGTTAAAGAACAAATTGTCTGTATATCAGAAATATACCCAGTGCTACTTACGTGTTCATGTCGGTGGGCTTTATCCGGGTACTCCCAGTTTCATCCTACATACAAAACACCCTTAAAGGCATTGGCCAAACATCCCAATGTAGAACGCGCCTTTAAAAGTGTTTTGAAACTCATTGTGGCATCTGTATATAAATAAGTGACACGGTTATTTATACATGCGCAGGTCATTCATGTTACTCATGGTTATTTTGTTGACTTTGATTAATCTTATTTACATCACAAAGCAGCAAAATATATATAAGTCCACAAAAACAATTCCATTCCCCAAGCAATGCACTAAAGCTCATTTTCCTTGATGGCCCAGAGCCATTTATGGAAATTCCACATTCCAATGGTGCAGCCAGTATGTCCGTAGTATGACTACCTCCGATTAGCACGGTTGGCCACGTATGGTGCGAATAAAGTTCAACATACATATATGACTGTACAGTAATACAATAGGTCACTGTAGAATAGTCCTACAAATTTAATTGCCATGTGACAATGCGTAAAATGCTTATTGGGACAGAGCTGCTGACGTGGCGAAGGGTGTGTGCGCATACACAGTTCTGCACGCGTGCCTGACTCATGAGTAAAACCAGGGTTGGGAGTTTTTGTTCTTCTGACAGATGTGACCCTGATGTATGACGCGACTCCACAGACACTCGCTGAAGCCAACCAACCACCGCCCCTTGATTACTTGGCAGTGATTAAATGAATGTTAACCCAAGGCAATGTAACCAATGTAAATTAAATGAAGCTGTGACCGATTTAGTTGGTGCTCCATTATCGAACCAAGTGAGATTAAGTTGATATTTGTGATCTCTCCTCATAAAGATATGACATTTCCTTATGTAATGTCAATTGTTCGTTTCGACATTAATAGCTAACATATGGTGCCACTTTTATTGCTGCTGGCCTTGAGGTTATGGATCTTGTGGAGGTAAATGTTTACCTACAGGCTTTAGAAATAAAGACAAATGACATTTTTTGCAATTGTATGTGTGTGCACTTGCATGTGTTTTTGTGTACGTGTATATGTGTGTGCTTTCGTTTGTGTGTGTGTACATATTTGTATTTTGTGCGTATGTGTGTTTGAGTGTGCATGTATATGTGGGGAGCGTAGATTAGCGTTTAGTGCGTTGTGCTATGAACACGGCGACCTGAGTTCTATTCCCGCTCGCGGCAGCCAACACCAGTGATGATAATTATCTGAACCGGTTCTGAGCCTCCACTAGGTCGACTCAGCCGCAAATGAGTACCTGGTGCAGTGTGTAAAGACATCACCACTGGGGAGACAAAGGCAGTCAGGCGTGGTGCTGGCCACCCACCCCCTCATGTGCTGTACCGGCCTTAAATGGTGCTTGCTTAACAGCACTTGCCCCAAACAGTCTGTTAAGGCTATACAGGGGATTTTGTCTGCATCTATATGTGGAGAGTTGCAGCATATTGGTTACTGCATTGCGATACAAATCCTTCAACCTGAATTCTATTTCGGTGACAAATACCTGAATCGGTCCTGGGCCTTCCTGAGGGCGACTCGTTATTATATGAGTATCTGGTGCGGTGTTTAAACATCGGCATTTGGGAGACAAAGGCGGCCGGGGATAGTTCTCGCCCCCCACCCCCTCGTGTACCATGTAGGCTTTAAAAGCGCTAACACCACTTACACCAACAGTCTGTTAAAGGCTATATGTGGGATCTTGTCTTTGTTGTATATGTGTGTGGAGAATAGGCTTCCATTGGTTAGCACAGTATGCAATTATGATGGCTGCTTGAGTGATTTCCGGTCATGAATAGCATAAGCAGTGGAAGTGATTTCTTCACCCATCTTGGCCATTCTGTAGGTCAACCCATATTTTTTGAATACCTGATGCTGTGTGTGGACATCATTATTCTTGAGACAAAGGCAGCCAGTCATTCTCATGGCCTTATATCTCTTTTGTGTGCTGTGACAGCCTTAGTCGGTCCTCGCTGATAGCACCAACATCTATGTGGGGGATATTTGTCTTTGCTTGTGTTTGAATTTGCATGTGTGCTGTGCCTTCCTCCGCTCTGTAGGACTCAACAGGAATGCCTGCATCAGAAAGTGCTGACAGTGGCAGTAACAGCGACCTGAGTCTTTTCTCCGAGGCTGCGGCCAAGGCAGAGGATGCCGCCAAGAAACCCCTCACCAAGGACTCCATCATGTCCCTGTACGGCCCAGTGCCCAGCCAGAACCTCAATCAAGGTAGTGGCATCATTGATGCAAAAGTACAACTGATGCTCAGGTCATGGCCAATTCCCATAGCTCATTTGTGCATTGCAGACTGGCCCTTATACATTTCCCTTGCTTATTTGACCACAGATCTCCACCCTCTCCTCACATTTGGTGGAATCTTTCCATCCAAACAAATGCAAGGCTATTAATTATATCAAGTCAAAGTGTCTCCACTATCGAGTGAGTGTTGGGCATTGCTTGATATTTGTTGAAACCAGTGGTGGAAGTGTCACATTTTAATACCAGGATTTAGTCTCTTCATAAAGATGAACATTATTTATGTAACCAGTGCTCTTTCCTGGAATTATAAGTAGTGTTATTTTATGGACATAGGAGGGACGATGATCAGTTCTATTTTTATGCACGTGAATCGTGTTTGGACCAGGTGCCAAAACATGTCTTTGTTTTTCTATTTGTGTTTCTTTTTCGGTGCGTCACTCTTAATTGTTTGCTCTGTGTCCGTCTAAGGCCGCAACTAGAACTCCTCGTCTCCCATTTGCACACAGCTCCCACTAACCATTGCAGTGGCTTTCAAATTATGATAACAGTCTAAGCACTATAGTAAGACCAGAAATGAACAGCTGTTTGCACACACATCTGCTTAATCCTTCTCGAACCCCACTCTTTGTACCGCCAAACGCAGGCATGTACTACGCTCCGACCCCCAGCGCTGCATACGCACAGCAGTCGCAGCTCGCCGCATCGTACGGCCAGCCTCCTGTGGGTTACGGAGCTCCCGGCAGCATGACGCAGCAGCAGCAAATGCAGCAACAGCAGCAGCAACAAGCCATGGTGGGCCTAATGGCACAGCAGCAGGCCATGGCTGGTCTAATGGCTCAGCAGCAACAGGTGCACCAGCAGCAGGTGCTGGCGGGGGTAATGGCGCAGCAGCAGATGGCTGGGGTGATGGCGGGCGTGCCGAATGGATACGGCCCTAATGCAGGGGCAGTGACGCCGGCAATGATGGGCCTGAGTGTGGGGCCTGGCATGGTGGGAGGGCAGCACGGGATGGTGGCACAGCCCGTGTATGGTATGGCCCCACAGATGAACGCTGCTGCTCACCAGTGGAATGTCAACCAGGTGAGATGTACTTTATTTGCGTGGCGTGTGTGTGTGGAGCGTGTGTGCTTGCGTGCGCAGTGGGGAACGGTGATCCAGTCACCTGCATACTGCTGTGAGTCCAGCAGCCTGAGTTTTATTCCCAGCCATGGGAAATGTCAGTTGGCAAGCTTTGCCTAAGTTGACTAAGCCTTAAATGATTACCTGGTGCAGTGGATAAACATCATAAGTTAGGAGTCGGCAGTGACCGAGCGTGGTGCGATAACACGACGTGCGCAGTGACGGCCTTAAGTGCTTACTCGTAGCACTGCCCCAACAGATCTGTTCAGGCTCTATGGGGATTTTTCTGTTATGTGCCAATTTTTGCACGTTTGCATGTAATTTTCTACATTTGTATGTAAACATATCCTATGTGTGTTTACTTTTTGTTTATGCATATAAATGTTAATGGGAAGGTACGTATTTTACGGTGGTTAGTGCGCTGCGCTACAAACCTGGCGGCCCAGGTTTGATTCCCGCTCATGATCAACACCAGTGACGATATCTGAACCGGTCTTGGGCCTCTCCTAGGTCGACTCAGCCTTAAAATGAGTACCTGGTTTGGGGTGTAAACATCCCCTCTGGGGAGACAAAGGTGGATGGTTGTGGTACTGGCCACCCCCCTTCTTGTGTGTCATGCCAGCCGTCATAGATGCTCGCTAACAGCACTTGCCCCAACAGTCGTTTAAGGCTTTACAGGGGAACGTTGTCTCTTTGTCTTTGTATTTTTCGGTGTGCACCCATGTATGTGCATTTGTTTGGGGGTTTGTATGTGTGCATCACCCAGTGGTGGGGACGGTTCACATGCTTAAATGACCCTCGCTTGTACTTCCCTTGTTTTTTTGCATACGTGTGTGCACGTGCGCTTGTTTACCAAACCAGCTGAGTCAACAGATGGCGGGAATGGCGGTGGGTGTGCCTGCTGGTGTCATCGGATACGCGCAGCCTAGCGGTGGTGCAGGTGGCGTCTGGGGCGCCGGAATGGGGACCCAGTCCTTGGCCACGCATACCTGGAAATAGCGGAAGCTGCCCCGACGCACCACCAGCCCTTCCTTACCCTCATCCAACCAGCATCATTTACCCGCCAAGGACTTGCCCGTACAGTATGCTGGCCAGCTGGACTCACTGTGTCTTGAGAAACACGGGTGCTCACCACCTGGGCACTGTCACCCACGCACCACCTTGCACTATTACACACGCCTGACAATCACACACACCCACCCACGCACCACCTTGGATAAACACACAGTCTGGCAGTATCTCATACACTACCTACAACATTTGTATTCCACAATTGTTTGCAGAAGAAATCCTGTGAAAACATTCCATCATTGGGGCATCGACGTATCGTGTTGCTGGTGCTGGAGGTCCTGCTGTCGGTGCTGGTTTTCGTCCTGGGGCTGATGGTGGCGCTGCTAGTGTTGCAGGCACTGGGCAAGTCAATTTATGGGTAAACGCAACCACATAGAGCCATCCTATCCCCATGTACACAGGTGTACAGTAATGCTATATATGAATATACAATATATTATTTTTAGACAAATATGCCACCATGTAATTCTTTCTCACGTGTGCTACATTCTGACACCCTGTTTAGTGGTCTTGGGCTATCGGGCGTCCAGAATTTGCGCATGCGTAGTGGGGTGGGGGCTTTTGTGGACAGACGTACCCACATATGTGTCGGAGCAAAACAGACACATACAGCGCGCTGCTTGTGTACCGGGCAGCATTGTGGAGGAAGTGCACCGCACAAGGATTATAAAACGTGCCCATCGTACGGTCCGTGACATTGCCCAGCATGCTGTCCTTTTGAGGTCCTTTGTGCTTTCCAATAATGTTCCAACCAAGTTTGTCAGTCACATGTTAAATAAAGAGGCAAAGGCATTTAATGTAACAAAAATAATCTCCACTGTGGAAGATGTGTTCTGTCTAGCTTTGAATTTTGCGAGCCTTTGTAGAGAGGTTTGTTTGCTGTGATGCCACTGCCTTCTGAATTTGTACATGGGGACTAGGTTGTCGCTCTAAACTTAACTTTACCAAAGCATGTTGGGATTAAAATTGAAACAGTGAAATTATTATAAAGACGTGTGTTTAACATAGCGTGTGCTTTAAAAAGTCACGGAGTCTGCTCAAACAGCCTTTAGGTAGTACACATCCTCCATTGGCAATCCTGAGCCAGTCATGAAAATTCCACGTTCATTTTGCATGATCCAGGCTTCTAATCGAACAATCGCTGTTTAAACAGACTGATGTGAGAATGGACAACCAATCTTATTGAAAGTGCTTTGTAAAAGCCAGAGATGTGAGTTTGCTGACTGATTTTATTAAGACACGGCCTTGAGTTGCTGGTGTTGCCCCCTTAGACAATATCTTTCTGCATTCTGCTCAGCTACGGTTGGCTGTCATTGTCAAGAGTTTTGCACAGTTGTGCAAAGCCTTGCTATTGTGTGTGAGCAGCACAGGCTTTTGTGTGTATGAACAGCTATGGTTCTTTTATTACATCTACCAGCTGGTAATTGTCATGTTGAGCTATGTAACGGATTTTTTTTCTTGTTTGACATTGTAAGAAAATGTATTGCCGTGTCTGTGATAATTGTTAAATGTGGAAATTATAAATACAAAAACATAAGTGGGGGTCAGTAAATGTCTTCACTTTGATCAATGTTGCGATCTTGTACAGAAATCAGTTTGTTATATGAGAGATCTGCCAGTGGCTATTGATTTTTGTTCTGCAAAAATAGTTAGGCATGTGTCATTACCCATGTCCGTACGATTGAGCACATGCTTGTATATGTACTATCCATTAGCGTGTAGACATCATGGTAAGAAATTAAATTAAAACAAAATTAGTACTATGTACAGCATGTCCTTGTATAGTACATTGTTGTATGGGCAAGTCAAAGTATCTCCCTGTTCGTACAAGTATTGGGGTGGTGCTGCTCATCTCTGTTGGCAGTCCTGAATCACATTCCAGTGACAAGGGTCAGTTCCTTTACAGCACGACCACTGTTTATTTTTTCTCCAGAGTGGTCGGCATTTTATTGACCCCAGAGGGATGAAGGGGCTGAGTGGATTTCACGGCCAATATTTGAAGTCGCGACCCACCAATTTGCAAGTTGGGCACTTAACTGGAGCACCACCTGTCCAGATAATGTATGCTTGGGTGTACACACAAACACACTATGTGCACCTTTCCATAACACCAACTCATTTGTGTTTGTAAACTTGAAACTATTTTTGCTGAACAGATCTAAATTATAAGCTTAAGAGGTAAAGACTTGATGCATGATGGCTGAATCAAGCTTATACAATGATTTAAATTTGTCTAATTTCCTATTGCATATTTTATAAATCTGTATGATTTCTGTAGCAGAAAGTTCATTTTATATTGTTTTTGTAGCATATGCTTCCTGTGTATTACATATATAGACACTTAAATCAGTTATTTAAATTGTAATTTGCGATGGTTAGCCATTGCATTGTTTTGAGGGGGGAGGTACTTGAGGGGCTTCTTCAAAGCAGTGGCTGTCAAAAGGGACATTGCCTGCCAAGAGCATGTGCACGCTTGGCAGCAATTGTGTACAAGACAACATGTAAACGTGTGAGCCATATGCTAAGTTTGCACATTTGTAATTTGGTTTCTTGGGATTTGGTAGCATTGCACCAATAAAAAAAAGTATCGGTTTGTGTCCCTTTTAAGCCAGCATTGTTCGGTGCCTTACTTCCATTGGCAATCCTGAGCCAGTGGTGGAAATTGGACATTCCTTGGTTGGGAACCAAGGCTCTCCATAGGATGACCACTTGTTGACCTCCATTGACCATATTGTGCAGCCTTCCTGCTTGATACCGATTTCAATGACCCCAGTTGGATTTTTTTCCTACAATAGCTGGCTGCACTATTTCTCATTGACAACAGCATGGAGATGGCCCTCTGGGAACTGGGCTTAACGTACGTGCCTAAAACCCAGTTCTTGATGGTGTACAACAAATACATTGTTCGAATCGAGGTACAAATATTCTGGCATGGTAGTTTGACGCGCAAACGAATTGGTGCAAGTAAAAAGTCGCTACCGGGGTGTCAGCTCTTCCCATTATACCTTCGGGGTGAATAATATTATACGAGTACAACTTCATAGGAAGTCAACAGTGGTCGTTATAATCAACAGACTGGACCTTGTAGGAATGTGGAATTTCTGTCACTGGCTTAAGACCAGAAATCGAGTTGAGCACCACCCACAATAATTGTATGGTCGTGGAGTAATAGTATGATTGTGCACTTGACTTTGTTTCTAATAAAATACCTTACGATGGAGCGTCTGGTGACTGTTATGAAATGTTATTGAAGGTTTTGGCCATTGTCAGTTGTATTCGTTAAGTTATTAGGGTAATTTAGAGAATGCCATGTATTCTGGTATTGGCTATTGAGACTCATTTATTCAACGTAATTGTCTTTTATGGTTCACTAAATTTCGCTTAATATCTGGCTTATTTAGACCTTGTTAAGTGAGTATAGGCATCTTGCTACGATACAGATATTTTGTGGTGGCCGCACATGCCCTTAACACTGACTTGGGAGATTGAATTGGTGGATCGTTCAGAGATGGAAATGCTGAATCGTACCCAGTTGCAGTGTAATAATTCACTGTAACAAAAACAAATTCCCTGGGTAGTAAGTGTTATTTTCTAATTGCTTATGCCTCAAAAGTACAGAAAATGGCTATTTTTACCCACAAACTTTGCTTTTGTGACCAGGACTGTGATATTTTGAAATGTACTTATTTTCAATGTGAAAACGTGTGCATTTCTGTAATTCCTTCACAAAGTCCTGGTCACAAAACAAAGTTTGTGGGGAATGATAGCCATTTTATATACTTTTTTGGCACAACCAATTAAAAAATAATACTACCCAGGGACAAAAATCGTGTTACATCTATATATACAAGTCAAAATTTGTCTTTGGGTTTGTGTCATTGATTGTGTGTGCGCTTGCGAAGGATTTGCGTCTCCAATGGTGGGATTTACGTAAAATAAAAATAGCCAGGTACCACGCTGTAAGCCCCGCCGTGAGCAAGCGCTATTCCTTTTTCACATCCGTCAACTTTAAATTAGTTTAGCGTTTTTATGCAATTTCTGTGCGCTTTATTTATTTATGACTCGTACACGGCCATACCAACTCACGCGCCTTTGGTGGGGAGGACGGCCAATGCCAAGTCGCACGCCTTCGGTGGGAGTGAGGGGGACATTTTCTTTAGCGTTAAAAGTGCTATAAAAATACACTAAACGCTCAGGTCAATTCTTCACTGTGTGATGTCCCCCCCACCCCGATGCGTGCAGTTACTACTATACAGTCGGGACATGCTACTATAGGCTGTACATATTACTGCAGAGCGGCCGGGGAGATCGTGGCTGGGGAGGGGGGGGGGTCAGGGGTAGCAGCCTCGCCCCAGTCTCCAAAGGTGCCACATCAGCCGGTTGGACAATCTAGGCGAGGCCGGAGGCTCTGCATGGGACTCGGCCTCACCACTCTGTCAGGTGAGTACTTTGTGCTATAGAGTCGGGATGTACTACTGTATTGATAGCAGGTACCACCACAGTCGGTATGCACTGCTGTAATCATAGCAGGTACCACCACAGTATGCACTGCTGTTAGATTTTTAAGAGTAGGTTTGAAATATTTTTTTGACCCGGGCAACGCCAGGTACTTCCCGCTAGTAGTTTATATAATACGACGGTAGGAGGCAGTATACCTGAGCTTGGGAAATCAGCGCCTGCATGTTACAAGTTGAAATGATTACATTTCATTTATTAAAGGCAAACGAGAGCAGATTGTCGTGTTTTTTTAGGTCTGAAATTATGAAAAGCAACTTAGTAATGTGCCGAATGAAGAACCGATTTAATCAGTGGATCAGAAACATTGACATTCACAATAAAATTGAACAAAAGCTGAAAGGCTTTGAAAGCATGGTGAGATGCATGCTCAGAATTACATGAAGACAGAAAGAGGAACAACATGGATAAGGCAACAAACAAAATCAAATACATCGTATTGGTGTGCATCCAGGCGGTGGTGTCTCGCGCTTATAATCCAGGACTGGAGACGAGTGGTTGGTGGATCACACATGTTGCGAAACTCCGTGGGCGGTACCAGTTCATCATGGAAGTGGAGCTGACAGAACTGTACCATTTCTGGATATTCTGCTCGGACGGGGTAGAAATATTAAAATAACACAGTTACATCATGGGACTTCCTTTGCCAGTACCAAAATATTAGAATAGGGTTAGGGTTCTGGCAACAAACAGGCCTCCTCCTCGCTCGCTGTGAATAGCGAGCGAGGAGGCGACCCGAGTGGTGAATGTGTGAGGGAAGGGAATGAGTGTGTGAGGGGTTAGGGGGTGACAATGGTCTTGGTGGAGTCCCAGCACTGCGGCCTGGTGCCCTGGGGAGCCTTGGTCTCGCCTGGCTCAGCAGCAGGGTTCGGCTCACCCTGGTCCTGCCAGAGCTTGAGCTCTGAGGCCGGGGCCGCTTCGGGCTCGGAGGATGAGGGATGAGGCACTGGGCGTGCATCCGGCCTCGGCGGCCCCGCAAGAGGCAGCGGCTCCCGCATCTCTCTGCCGAGGAGACGCTCCTGCGTTGTCTTTGAAACTGATTGGTCCACACCAGAGACAGCTTTCTTTTGAGCCTAGTCTAAAAACGGTGTTAGACCAGAGGAGGCCAAAAGGCGTACAGCTCAAAGACAAGCATTATCAGAGTAATGAGAGCTCGGGGTGAGCAGTTACATCATGGGACCGCCTTTGGTAGTACCAAAATATGAGAATAGGCTTTCCCCTCTTTTTTTGCCAGAAAAAAGGGGAAACCTCTTCTTGCCCCCACTCCAGTGTGTGCACTTACTACTATAGGGTCGGTAGATACTAATATTATAGCGCTCAGATAGTATTATTGTAGAGCGAGCAGGGGGATGGTGGGGGGTGTTGTATATGTCGGGTCTTGAAGAATTAATAAAAATAATAAAAATTTAACGAAAATGGAAAAATGCATAATTATCCGAATTTATGCTAATTTGTGTAATTAAGCACATCAATTATGCTAATCATGAAGTTGTAATTGTATTAAGTTTCGCAAATGAATGCAATTATACTAATATATGCAGTTATGATAATTAGGTTCTGCTTCGTTGTCTAGGGTTGTATTATCAATCTGGATAATACAATGATTCTCGCTTTAACATTTACTGCTTATGTCTTAGTGTGTTCATGTCAGGTCTCCAAATTCTAATCTCACCGCAGGATACAGTTCTCATAATTAAGATTATTATGCATGAACTTAGAAAGGCACCACTCAGACACTTCTGTGTTAAGCAATTTTTATTTCTAACCAAAAACATAACACTAATATTCGAACTCTTATGCTTGGAATTGTCAACACAGTACTCCTGGAGATGTTCTCCTCATTGATCCGTACATTTAACCCTCAATGATTACGTTTGTGATAGCAGGTTCCACCACAGTCGGTATGCACAGCTACAGTGATAGCAGGTTCCACCAGTCAGTATGCACTGCTGTAGTGATAGCAGGTACCACCACAGTCGGTATGCACTGCTGCAGTGATAGTCAATACTGCTATAGAGTTGGTAGATACTGCTATATAGATTTAGTAGATAGTAAAACAGTCAGTACTTACCACTACGGTCAGTAAATACTACTACAATCAGTAGATACTGCTATACAGTCAGTAGACGCTAGTGTAGTGTCGTGAATACAGCCACTACTGTAAGTGTAGAGACACAGATGTCTCAGTGGGTCGCGCCAGCCACAGTGCTGGAGGAGCGCCGGGTGCCCCGATTGGACGAGCTAAGGTCATGTGACCGGAAGCGGGCCTCGATTGGACTAGCTAAGGGCAAGTGACCGGAAGCGGTGTCCGATTGCACGAGTTAAGGACACGTGGCCGGAAGCTAGGGCACCATCCTTGATACAGCAAGGGGAGGGGCCAGGGCCAAGGGATAAATGGGGATCGCGTTCGGGGATTTGTGGCTCGTTCGTGGGGATCAACTCAAGGGGCCGTCGGTCTTCGGTCATCGCTCTTCGCTCCTCATTCGCGGGGAGTCTTAGCTTAGGATCCTGGGTCAGGCAGCGTATATGCTGGCTGGCCCGTTTGTTCAGCAAACTCACACACACAGTGAAGTCAATTAACAGTATAGCCACATTTAACTGTAGAACTCAGTGATTAGTGTAGTCGTTTATTAAACGCGTTGCCTAAAAAAATATTGTGTGTGCCTCAATAATAACACACTAAATTACTATACAGTCAGTAGATACTGCTATAGAGTTAGTAGTTACTACTATCGTCATTATATACCACGCCATCTTGTCTTCTGTATATTTGTAGAGGAGTAGAGGAGAGTGGTGGCGTCGTGTGCGCTGTCCGGTGCGGTGACCTCACGGGACGTGGGGTCGCACGCGCTGGGCAGTGCACGTGACATCACCCCTCCGAGGGTATATAAGGGAGACCCCGTAACGTAAGCGGGGTCACTGGAGGAACGGGGATAGTGGAAGGGGTAAAGAGGGAACCAGGGATAGTGATAAGTGTTAATAAACCCTGGCGGAAGCCCCTAACTCAACCTCCGTCTCCGAGTACCTCCGTCTACGATACAACATATTTATTAAGAATAAAGTCTAATGACAACTCAACACGTAACCGTGAGTGACTCCGTACACTTGGGTATCGACACAACTCTATTCTGAGACAACATAGCTTCCAGTCTCAAGACAACTTGCAGACAATTGAGATGACCCGATCCAAGGCGACGACGACGGCAGTTCCCCACACCAAGCAGCCCCAAGTCTCCGCTTGCGCTGCTACTTATCCTCACCCGGTCTGGCCACGCCCTTATTCCTGAATTCTCCTCACCGCACCTGGCCCTGCCGATCACTGCCCTTATTTCACTTTCCAGCCATTGGATTCCATGCCCCCCCTCACGTGACCCTGTTAATGCTTGTCTCATTAATCATCATTAGCCCGTCCATTAGTAAGCTATCACTCCACACTGTCATTACACTACTATAGAGTTAGTAGTTGCTACTATCGAGTCGGTAGATACTACTATGGTCAGCAGTTACTACTACAGTCAGTAGATAGTACTGTAGGGCCAGTAGATACTACTACGGTCAGTAGTTGCTACAGTCAGTATATTCTACTATACAGTCAGTAGCTACTATTCGCTCAGTAGATACTACTGTACAGTCAGTAGATACAACTACAGAGTCAATAAATACTACTTACTTTGTTTTATGTAGGGTGTGTACGTATATATACCTACGCGTGGGTACAATTTTTTTTTAAAGGGGGAGTCGACAATTTTCGGAAACCTTTTATATCAACTATTTACCCCCGACTTTCTATTACTTTTTGGACTTCTGCAAGCCTCTCATAATTTTGTTGTTGGAGAAATGGACAGAAAAACGGGCCACCGGGCTTTCACAATAGCTTATTACTTCCCGCTAGTCTTCTTTTTAACCTATACATGTCATTGTTTGTCTGTCTGTGTGTGTGGCCCAAACTTGTGAAGGATTTGGCTCGCAAACCGTGGGGTTTACATACAAAAATAGTAGCCAAGTACCATGCCATAAGCCCCGTGCTGAGCCAGCACTATTCTGATTCTGCGTCCTTCACCTTTCAGGTAGTTTAATTAGCGATTTAGTGCTGTTTTCGGTTATTAATTAGCTAGCACACTCGAACATACCAACTCACACGCGTTCGGTGGGGGTGAGGGGCCATTTCTCTTTTGTGTGGACACTGAGTGAGGTAATACACACGAATTTCCAGCTCCCTTCAAACATACATCTATGTTATTTCTCTAATTTCTAGTACTGTTTTTCATAATACAGTGTACACATTAACCAATGTTTTATGACAGTAAATATACACAATGTAACATGTTTTTTTACCTGCGTACTAGCTGTTACATTTAATTTGCTTAAGACAACAAAGTCCAGCCAATGCATCTTTTTTCCCACAAACTTTCCTGTTGCGAGCAGGACTTTAAGTCACAAACTATTATTACTTTGTTTAAATTTATTTTTCACTTCCGCTCTCCGCAAATTTTATAAACAAGATGTTTCATTACAGCAGATATACACTATGTAACACGCTTTCTTCCCCTGCATACTCACTGCTCTATTTCATTTCGCTACGACAACAAAGTACAGCCATTGTGTCTTTTGCCTCAGAAATTTTCCGATTGTGAGCAGGACTTTACGCCACGAACCATTATGAGTTTGTTCTCATGGTGGGTGAGGAACATGGTAAGAGAGACATTGTGCTTCGATACCAAGACAACATCATCAAACGAATTCCTGAGACAAACAGAGCATATGATGCCCTACAATACCCCATTACACTGTGGCAAGGCCAAGATGGGTACCATGTCCAGATTCCTCAAATTATCAAAGCTACAGGACAAAGACATCCTCACAAAACTGTCTCCTCTAAAGACTTATATTCCTTCATGATCATGGACAGAGAAGGAGGAAACCACATATTACGGTGCGCCAACCTCTTTCACCAGTATGTTGTTGATTAGTATGCCAAAATTGAGAGTGAGCACCTTCTTTACATTCAACTGAATAAAAACGCCTGTGTGTAGACAGGTATGCTCGTCTCAGGGACTCTATCAATACTGACGGAGATTCAAACGCTCAGAATGTAGGGAGATTAGTTATTTTGCCTTCATCCTTCACAGGTGGACCAAGATACATGCATTAGAAGACTCAGGATGCCATGACGTACATCAGGCAATATGGCAGGCCCGATCTCTTTGTCACCTACACTTGCAATCCTAAAAAGAAGGAGATCCAGGTTGAGCTTTATCAAAACCAAAAGCCAACAGACAGACATGACATCATTGCAAGGGTCTTTAAACTCAAAGTTGATGAACTCATGAAGCTTATTACGACTAAGGAAGGCGACGTGTATGCAAAGACAAGATGTAACTTGCACACCATTGAGTGGCAAAAACGTGGTCTACCTCATGCTCACATTTTGCTATGGATGAGGGAAAAAAGTGTATGCAAGTGACATTGACACATTTATCAGTGCTGAGCGACCTGACCCCCATGAAGACCCTGCTCTATTTGATGTGGTCTGCAAGGAAATGGTCCATGGCCCATGTGGGGAGTTAAATCCAAATTCGCCATGTATGCAAGACCACAAGTGCACCAATAAGTATCTACGAAACTTCTTGAAAGTTACTCAGTCAGGGCATCATGGCTATCCTTTATATCGTCGCAGAAATACTGAGGATGGTGGATTTGAAACAACGCTCAGACCTGGCACTAACTCTGAAATGAAGGTTGACAACCAGTGGATCGCTCCATACTGCCCTCTTCTGTGCAAGATCTGCGAGGCCCACATTAAAGTGTAATTCTGCAATTCTGTGAAAGCCTATACTCTTGTTTCTTTCGGTTATGTCACGTAGATAGAAAAAAAAAATCTAAATTAAAAGCAACAACCCACGACGTTTCGATCGCAACACAAGCGGTTTTCTTCAGGTGGAGAAGACCGCTTGTGTTGCAATCGAAACGTCGTGGGTTTTTTGCTTGAAAATGTTTTTGCTTGTTTTCTATCTACGTGACATTACCGAAAGAACCAATAATATGACATCCTGCAGTCACGAAAGTTTAAGTCTAAATCTGTGAAAGCCATCTAATATGTTTGCAAATACATCAACAAAGGCTCTGACATGGCTGTCTTTGCCTTACAAAAAGAGGGGCAAAGTGTGGATGAGGATAAACTTTTTGTTCAAGGAAGATACATCAGCAGCAATGAGGCCATTTGGAGAATTGTTGGCTTCCCCATCCATGAGTGTTCCCCCACAATCGTCCATTTGGCAGTTCACCTCGAAAATGGTCAACGTATCTACTTCACCAAAGGAAATTCCCAACAACAAGCCCTGGCTCCAAAAGATACTACCCTGATGGCGTTCTTTGGTTGTGCCAAAAGTGACCCATTTGCTGCCAACCTGCTCTAACATGAAGTTCCCTCCTACTATACATGGACTGCTAAAAAACAAGGGAAGCGACGTGCTGGTGACGGTGAATCTGATGCCTTAGGAAAAGTTGATACAGTTCATTCCAACAATCAGGAGTGCTATTTTCTCTGAATGCTTCTTCATGTTGTCAAAGGGCCCAAATCTTTCGAAGACCTCAACTGAGATTGCTCTTCTGCATAATTATTCAAGTTTGTAGCCCATCTAACCCCATGGGACTCTGGCAAAAAATACAAAGAGGGCATGAGTGAGGACATCCTCCACAGAGCTCAACGAGAAAATCCAAACCTCGACGTTACCTTTTCTGATGTCATTTTTAACCAGGCCCTCATCCTCCTTGAGGACAAACTTCACTCCATTGGTGAAAAAGACCTCACGTCTATCGGACTACCAACACCCTACGGGAACAACCTGCATGCCCTTGCTCAAGAGATCCTCGGTGAAATATCCTATGATGGATTAGAGCTTCTTAAATTTATTGAGGAAAATGAGCCAAAGCTGATGGATGCACAAAGAGAAGCCTACAAGAAAATATTGGAAGACATTGAGACTAAAAATGGAGGCATATTTTCCCTTGATGCACCTGGTGGTACTGGGAAGACCTTTGTTCTCAACCTGCTCCTTGCTAAGGAGGGCTGTGGCATCATCGGGGATTGCGGCAACTCTGCTTACTGGAGGAAGAACTGCCCATTCCACATTTAAGCTTCCATTTGATCTATCTCGATAAGAAAACCCTGTTTGCAATATTTTAAAGGGGACTGCCCTTGCACAGGTCCTGCTTAAGTGTGAATTAATAAATTTCGATTTAAAGCTTTCGTGACTGCAGGGATTCATCTTCTTGGTTCTTTCGGTAAAGTCACGTAGATGGGAAGTAATAAAATAATAAAAATAAAACATAATAAAATATTAATAATATAATAAAATAATATAATAACATAATATTTTTATTATTTTATTACTTCCCTTCTACGTGACTTTACCGAAAGAACCAAGAAAATGTGAATTAATAGTGTGGGATGAATGCACCTTGTCCCACAAGGGAGCATTTGAGGCTGCCAACACAACTTTGCAGGACCTCCGCGACAATTCCAGGATTATGGGTGGTGTAACTTTTCTCATGGCTGGTGACTTCGAACAAACATTACCTGTTCTACTTCGAGGAACCAAAGCTGATGAGTTAAATTCCTGCATCAAGTCATCATTCCTCTGGAGGCACGTGCTAAAACTGAGACTAACTACAAACATGCGTGTATATCTCCATGGAGACCAAGAGGCAGGGAACTTTGCTGAAGCTCTTCTTGACATTGGAAATAGCAGTATTGTTGCTGATGGCACAGATAGACTTATCACCATGTCTAAAGGCATCCTTTCCACTTCGGAACAGGAACTGGAGGAAAAAGTGTACCCAAACATGCAACAACACTTTCAAGATGTTATCTGGCTACGGGAGATGGCCATTTTGGCTCCAAGATATGATGCTGTTCACAGAATCAATTCCATGCTGTTGCACAAATTACCTGGAGAGAGCAAGTCCTACAAATTTATTGACTCGGTGTTGGACCATGATCAAATTGTTCACTATCGAGTTGAATTCTTGAAATCTCTGCTGCTCCTGGGTGTTCCTCCACACAACTATCTACTAAAAATTGGGGCACCTGTCTTTCTATTGAGAAACTTGGACCCACCTAGACTATACAATGGCATAAGGTTAATTGTCAAAGAATTACATTCAAATGTTATCGAAGCTACAATCATTACAGGCAATTCAAAAGGTGAAGACGTCTTTCTCCCCATCCAGATCAGCTTTGCAATGTCGATTAACAAGGCGCAAGGACAATCTTTAAAAGTGGTGGGACTTAATTTGTCAACTCCGTGCTTTTCTCATTGTCATCTTTATGTCGGATGCTCTCGTGTAGGCAATGATAAATATTTACATTACTTTGCGCCAGCAGGCAAGAGCAGAAACATTGTTTACAAAGAGGCTCTTTGATAGCAGGGTGCGGCTCAGCAATAAGTGGCAGTTTCTTTGTTTTGGAGAGGCCCTGTTTTGTGTTTCACTACTTTGGAGAGACTCTTGCTTTGGTTGGGAGCGCGACTCCGCTCCCACGTGTGCTGCTTTACCCCATGCCTGCTGGGGGGCAGTTCGGCTGTCGGCGGGTGCTCACTGAGCCGCGCCCACACCTTGCTGCCCTGTGCGGCCTTCATATCGCTTTCCTTCCCGGATCTCCTTCCTGCACCCACGCCTGCCGGCCACCATTTTAGCGGCCTGGCTGCCGGCGACTGTTGGTGATGGCGCTCATGCAGCGCGGCTTCCTCGTCGTCCCACATCTCATCGCTCCATCCCCAAGTCTCCTGCCTGCCTCCATGCCTGCCAAGTGTCCTATCGGCGGTCTGGCTGCCAGCGGTTGTTTGCGGCATCGCCCGTGCGCTGTTTTTATTTCGCCATGGCCATGACCTGCCCTACCTACCTTCTCATTTACGCGATTTATCTATTACAAATAATAGACCGTCTGTGCTTCCTCAAGCGCCTTACTACAGTACTATTAAAAACAACAGTAATAAAGACTACAGTACAAATACTTCGATCTTTTTATACCATTAACCATTTACTTATGAATCATAGCATTCATTACAAGGCAAAGGTATATCATATAAGTTAAGTATGACCTTCACCTTTGATTACAGTGTGCTGATCCTCAAAGGTGCATTAACAATTGTTTTCATTTTCCCTCTTCATTGTTTTTTCCCTAACATTACGTATATAGAAAACGAATCTTTACTAACTGAGTTAGTAAATAGAAAAGTTCAAATATGTGTGTGTAAGTCAATGTCTGTGTGTGTAAGTCCGTGTGTGTGTGTGTGTCAGACGCTATGTGTGTGCGTGTGTGAGTCGATGTGTGTGTTTGAGTCCATGTGTGTGTGTGGCAAAACAACCCCCTACCTCCTCGTGGTGACGGACGGGCAACGTTGTCGTGGACAGTGCTGTGGGGGGGGGGGCAATTCCGATTGGCCTTTTCCCTCAGTGCATTTGTAACCACCACAGCGGCTAAATGGGGGCTCTGGATGGGTGCGAGGGGCTGGTAACCCCTCAACCTTCAATAAATTACCAGGGCCCGAGGGAACAGGTGTCTATGACGTCTCCTGGCCAAACCCCATTTGGCGGAGCCAGGAGATTTAATCTTTACCCTCGGGGCTCCTAAAAAAAACACAAAAAGCCACTACCAATGGCCACGTGAAATGTTCGAAAGCTCACTGCGGAGGAGAGGCTGCCACTCCTCTGTCGGGAGCTGGAATGGTACCGCCTGGATCTTTGTGGTATTCAGGAGGTCCGGTGGACCGGCTATGGCTCCTGCCACCATGAGGGGTGGACAGTCCTCTACTCGGGGCAGGAGACTACCAAACAACAGGGGGTGGCTCTTCTTCTGAACAAAAGAATAAAGGGGGCGTGGGAGCATGGCGGTGAGGTGTGGGAAGCTGTAAGCCCCAGGCTACTTTGTGCTTGCCTTCCCATCAACCGGAGGCGAGGAGTGGTGGTCGTAGTTTTTTATGCCCACACCGATGACAAACATCCGTGGAGGGATGCAGGCAAGGCCGATGAGTCAGATGCCTTTTGTGACCTCCTGTCACAGGTGCTAGGTAAAGTGGCCCCTCGGGATAGAGTCATCTTGTTGGGTGACTTAAATTCCCGAGTTGGTCACCTGGTCTGGAGTGATTGGAAGGCATGGGCTAGATCAGCTCAATAACAACGGTAGGAGGCTACTAGATTTTTGTGCAGCCCATAGGCTTGTAATTACCAACACGCTGTTCTGGCATCGACGCATCCACACAACATCATGGATGCATGCCGGCTCCAAGCAAGAACATCTGCTGGACTACATAGTGATGGAACAGCGGATGCGGGCCCATGTCCTTGACACCAGTACCTACCGAGGAGCTGATCTGCCCTCTAACCATAACTTGTCATCTGTAAGATTTGCCTGCCATTCTTCCACTCTGGTGGTGGGTGTACACCCAGGACCCCATTCAAACCTAAGGTGGCCTGGTCTCAGCTAGCTGATGAAAGTGGCAAGCAAGAATTACATCATCGCTTGCGCCTGGGGTTGGCATCGTCCCCCACTCCTCCAGATGTCGAGGGTAAATGGGCGAAGTTTAGGACTGTGACTCAGGCAGCTGCAATGGCTGCTTTGGGTACGTGGTCCAGACCTCCCCAGATACCCTGGCTAACAGAGAAGGTGTTCAGGATGGCTGAGAAAAAGCGACAGGCCCACTATAATCGTCTATAGCATCCCACGTCAGAGAATGAGCAGGCTTACCGCAGCCTTCGCTCGGAGGTTCGGAGAACCGTGAGGCGCTGCAAGGATGGGTGGTGGTAGCGGGTTGCTGAGGAGATGGAGTCTGCCTCAATGGCCCGTGATCACAAATCCCTATTTATCTCCATCAACAAAGTAACCTGCAGCACCACATCTATTACCGTCATTAGGGGAAAAAATGGTGATCCAATCTGCGACCCCCAGGAAGAGGTTTGCAGATTTGCTGAGCATGTCTGTGTAGTCCTGGGGAGGGGAAATCTCTCGACATGGAAAACCTCGTGGGAAAAAGTGGGGATGACCCTGCTGAGGCTGCGGTGCCCCAAATATTGGAGGAAGAAGTCACCCCCTGTGAGTGGCTGGCTGAGGTGTCATCTGTTGAGGAAGTACTAAAGGCGATCCAGAGTCTGAGACCAGGAAAGGCACTGGGCAGAGATGATCTCCCAAGCGAAATGCTGAGGGAGGGTGGCGTATGTGCACAGACTGCCCTACATGACATCATAACAACAGTTTGGAACACTGGACGGGTTCCGCAGGATTGGAAGGATGCCCTTGTGGTCCCCCTCTTTAAGAAGGGGGACCACACAGACTGTAACAACTACAGGGGCATCTCACTCCTCAGTGTGCCGGGAAAGGTCCTGGCAAGAATTATTCAACATCGCCTTGCCAGGCACGCTGAGGAGAGGCTTGCGGAGCCCCAATGTGGTTTTACAGATGCCATATTTTCTTTCCGTTTGCTACAGCAGAGATGTAAGGAGTTCCAACAAGAATTACATATCTGCTTTATTGACCTGGTCAAGGCCTATGATACCATCAGTAGACCTGGGCTGTGGGTTGTTCTTCGTGCTTTCGGGGTGTCCCTGACCCTCTGCTCACGATCATTAAGGACCTTCATGATGGTGAGCAGGCCCGGGATAAAAGTATGTGGCCAGGAGTCGGAGCCATTCCCTGTTCACCTTGGGGTGCGACAGGGATGTCCTCTGGCTCCCACATTATTTAATATCTTTTTCGACCACGTCGTTCGTGAAGCCTTTGATGGCTGTACCAGAGGAATTTCCATCTGGTACAGATACAATGGGAGGCTGATCGATGCCCGGGTGCGGTCAAGGGATGGCTCCCTATTGGTCAACCACGTTATGTATGCCGATGATTTGGTAATTGCTGCTCACTCAGAGGAGGAGTTGGAGGCACTGCTGCTGAAACTGGAGCATGCCGCTAAGAGGTGGGGCCTTACCATCAGCCCCACCAAAACTAAGCACCTGCCTGGGTATTTTGTACCATCAGGCACTCCACCCCCACAACTCCCAATCGGTTATGGGGCAGTTGTGGAGAGAGTGGAGAGAGAGGTCTCACTCAGAATCAGTTGAGCGGAATTATATTTTCATCGGTTGCATAACGCTTTGTGGAAGCTACCTGGTCTGTCGCTCCGCACGAAGCTTCAAGTCTTCTTGGCCGCGGTCATTCCCTCCCTTCTCTATGCTTGCGAAACGTGGGCCCCCCTAATGGAGCATCTTCACCGATTGGAAACATTTAGGCTGGCCTGCCTACGATCCATCCTGGGTTTAACCAGGCTGGATTGTGTGAGGAGCTCACAAATTCTTGAAAGATCTGGGCAAAGTCCCATCGGTGCGCTCCTCCGGCAGGCAAGGCTGCGTTGGCTGGGTCATGTAGCCCGCATCCCCAGTCACCACATGCCTTGTTCGGCCAGATAGAGGGGGCTAAATGGGTGCAGCATGGGTTGGAGGAGAGATGGAGTGATGTGGTGCAGGAGGATGTGGAGCTGAGTGGACTTGCCGATGACTGGTACCAGCGGTGTCAAGATCAGCCTCTGTGGAGGAAGCTCGTGAAAGACGCCTCTGGGTAGTTGGAGGCATTTGCCCTCCAACAACAACGGAGGGCGGAGGAGCGACGCTCACAACAACTAGCGGAGCGCCGGGTGGCTAAAGCACAGCAAGTTGGCACAGTCGGGGGCACAGGTGGTGCATCAGCCAGTCGTCTCAGTCCATGGCACCTGGGTCTGCTCCTTGACCTCCTGCCAGCGGGCGTTCGACACTTCACGTGGCCTCAAGGTGTACATAGCCTGGCACAAGCATCGTGGTGACGTCACCGCCACTTAGGCGGCGAATGGCGGTTATTGTGTGTAAGTCGATGTGTTTGTGTGTGTGTGTCGATGTCTGAATGTGTCTAAGTCGATATGTGTGTGTGTGTCTTTTTCGCCCGGGCAACGCCAGGTACTTCCTATTAGGTAAAATTTCTGATTGACAAGCCCGAACAAGTTCTGCTTGGTAAAACACTCAACATGTGACTTAATCGGTTCTGATACATGATGCAAGGTTCTGCTGACTCCATTCAGAAAGCTGTATCTCCACAGCATAAGTAAGTTGGAGGCTAAGAAGTCGTTATCACTTCTTTCCTTTTGCCAGGTTTCTCAGCTGTTGGACAGCCAGGTGACGGTGGTGCATGCCTATAATCCAGCACTATGGAGGCGAGGTTTGGTGGATCACTGCACAAATGTTGTGAAACTCCCTTCTCGCAGTCATTGAGGAGGTGCTATTCGCTGGCTCAACCACGAGAATGCAGTACAGCAAAAATGTGGACTCCACCGACTCCATCTGAATTAGATAGTGTTTTCCCCTCGCCACGAATGGGTTTTCTTCATTTGCTCCGGTTTCCTCCCATATGTAAACGTGCATTAATTGGTTGATAACACCTTCATTTATAGAGGACCACAGAGCTTGGAGAATTCTTAGAGCCAGCTCACCGCGTGGCAGCCTTCTTGCTCATCTGTGGTCCTTCGCCCCTTTGAGTCGTTCTCTCTCTATGAGAGTGAACAAATACTATGTGGTGCATTACAAGTTGAAATTATTATATTATTACAATAGACAACCTCCATGGTTGGCTATAATAGTATTATCATCAACCTCATTTGGCTTTAGGTGCTTCTCTTGGCTGCCATTGTCTGAGCGCCACTCCAATGGATGTGTCCAATACCTCTTGACAATAGCATACTTGTAATATAATCGGCGATTGTCCAAAAAATACGTGTGTTTTCGAGTCGTACTGCGAGTTGTTCAGCACGATGCCAGAAATGCCGCTCGCATGTGCTGGGAGCTTCTTGAGGAACTGAACTGAAAAGTCCTGGCGTCCTCGGTAAACTGAAATAGCAACGAGGAGTGCGGGCTCACTGTGCAGACACGGGCAACGTGGGTGATGTCCACTGCAAACACGGGAGGGCGGCAGCTGCTCACACCTCCACCTCCACGCTGTCGCCCTGGCCGCTTGGCTCGTTGGCCAGATTCACCTTCTCGGTGCGCGTATGCCACACGAGCACCTGCGGAGAGATGGAGAGAGGATGACGACAGACGCAGAGCAGGTGAACGAGCAGATGGATAGACTGACACGGTGGGTGAGAGTGAATAAAAAAGAATAAATATTACATGGTTAATCCCTCGAGATGGAATATCTCAATGACAAAAGTGTCCTGGGTAACAAGTGACACATGCATAGCCTATATAAATAGCTTGAAATCTCTAACGCAAACAGTCAAAGGTATTCATACAGTATCAAGAATAGGAAGAAGCCAATGTTTTTTTTTATAGACTTTAACTGCACCGGACAGAGTTTAAGATTTGAACGGGATTAACCTTTGGAGGTCCTCTTCTCTTTTGGCGGCAGTACTGGGGCAGCTAAATTTTATATATTCCTAAAGCCCATCCATTGGGCACTGTTGAGTTCAAACTGAGTGGTGCAGACTCCCCTAGTGATGCTCATATCAACAACTACGGAGGGACGATGATGATTATGGTGATGGTGATAGCGATGGTGGTGGTGATGGCGATATCGAAGATGATGAAATTGATGATGACATGGTAAGTTGATGCTAAACGATTGAAAATTTAAGCACAGTCCCACCATAAATTTGAGCCAGAAGACACTTTCTACTTCGACTTGAGTCTTAAAAATTAACGTATTATGAAAACAAAAATCGTGCAAAAAATTGATTACACATATTTAGACAGAGTATTTCAATCCTGAAGGTTGCCACATTGTTCAATAAAGGTGTATATATACAGTATAGTTCTTCAGATGTATCTTCAATTGCAAACGCCAGTGTCGCTTGCTGATAAAGTCATTGTGTTAGAATGCACATTGACGTTCTGGCCAAATCACCACCTTCAGAGACGCGGCACTTGTTTGCGAAAATTGGCAAGAGAAATTCATTCGCCCAATCCCGAGAGAGAAATTGGAAAACGCAAAATGCGGGGAGGATGAGGGCGACAGAGTGCGGGACCTCGCGACCTCGTCGTGCCTCAATAAATGAAGTGATGTGAACCCCCGTGAACCGGTGCAGGCAAACAAAGCTCGCAAGGACACACGCTCGGAGCTCGACGAACCGCAAGGGCACGCACCTCGATTGCATTGCCCCCTCCTCTGCAGGCAAACGGCAACAGAGAGCTATTGCTCGCTTACACCACTGATGGCAGAAGGGCCTCCGATACAAGGAGAGCTCCTTGCTTGGGTCATCTTAGCCTACTCTGCCATGCTGGCCAGATGTCTTGGACTAGGTGGACGTACCCACACTAGACCCGATTAGCACCTCCAATTATCACGCTTGGCTACATACGGTGAGATTGAAGTTCAGCATACATACACCGCACCAAATGCGGCCTGCTTGCTGACTACCATGATGTACACATTTACACTGTTGGGTGAACACAGAATGGAGCGGGAGGAGAGTGCGGATTTAAGACACCCTTTGCCCCATTGTTTAAACTGCCGCGCCAGGAGATCGAACTCTGGATCGCAAGTGCAGTGCCCCGACTGTTACACTGCAAGCAGTGTGCATATACTTGAAGAGAAAGGTTGTTAAAAATGTAATTGATCAAATGTCCCAGTGCAGGACCCCCTGAATAAAATGTATTGAGACTCAGCGAGGATGTCCGGGATAATAAATGTATATGGAATGTGAGGCACCACGGTGGCGAGATGTTAACTACCTCGCCTGGTATACAGGAGGTCGTGAGTTCTTTCGCGACCCTGACGCCTGTACATTTGAAGTTGCATGTTCTCCCCATGGTCGCGTGCATTTTCCTCCGAGTCCAGTTTTTCCATCCACATTTACAAACATGCATTTAAAGTATTTGGCTGCTATAAATTTCCACATGATAAGCCACTTCTTTGAACTAACATTTGTGGCCAGGTCGTTTCTGATCAGAGCTATATAGGCACAGTGGGCCTTACCTGGTCAAATTAAAATAGTTTATTGTTTTTATAGTTTATACTCTCCTTCATATTTGTCATTTATTTTCTCACACGGTAACAGTCACTACATGTGCCATGCAAGCAAGAGTGCCACCATATTTGATAATGCGAAGATTATATAGGTTCAGTGTGCTTTACCTGGTAAAACAAGTAGTTGAAATATGGTCCATGCAGGCTGTTGCTGTGATATTGTTTAGTATGCATTTTTTCTCACAGTCTCACTGAATGAAGCAGTGCTGGCAAGGCACTACTTTTGCATTTAGATGCTTTACAAACCCAACATGTTCTTTGCTTGTTCTAATGCTTCTCCCTGATCATATGAGCATGTTGCAATATTCAAAATTCAAGTGCATTTTGTTCAACCAGATGAGAGCTCAAGAGACAAGGACAGCCTCATTGGACAATCTCGTAAATAGTCATCAGAATACTTAATCTCAGTTTCAACAATTGATAGGCTGACGGTGGGTTGGTAATTTCATTGTTCTTTGACAAGATGCCATTCGTTATATGTTGCATAGCAAGATGCTCTCTTACCATGAATATTTGTTTTTTTTTTATTCTCTTGTGAGTAGTACATATTGCTCTATTTATAAGACGATAATTTATGTTCCATGCAATACTTGTCCTGACACTTGCCATGCATACCATGTTTGCTCACTGATTTGTATTGTTTGTGTGCACTTTTAAAAAATGCGCCTGGATTTTTACGTAAATCCTGTAACCTTGTTTGAAACTCTGTTTGCTTTATGGAATATTAAACAATTTTTATTTTATTTTACTATATAAATGAATAGCCCAATGAAGTGGCTGATCACGTGGAAATTTACAGCACCCAAAATACTCGTAACGCATGATTCTAATTGTCGAAGGAAAAACCGGAGGACCTGGAGAGAAATCCACGTGACCACAGGGACAATATTAAAACGTAAAATATACAGGCGTCAGGGTAGGGATCGAACTCACGACCCCTGTATATCAGGAGAGGTAGTTAACATCTCGCCACCTTGGCGCCCCCCCCCCCCCCCCCCCCACATCTGCTGTCAACACAGGAATCCCGCATTCAGAGTTTTCGAGCTCAGCGGGACCCTCCTGCAGCAATCAACTCAACTCGACCTCCACTGGTGACACAGAGCACATGGCTGAACTTCTGCACCTTGGTGCAGTTGCGAGCCTTGGGCTCCAGCTCCTGCATGGTGGTGATCTGACGCAGAAAGTCCGACTCCTGCATCCCAGGGCGACCACCCCGGCGCCGAAACTGCACAAAGGGGTTCTCCAGCAGCACCTGCAGATTCACAGCGAAGCCTGCATGCGCACGTGGACACACACGCGCACATGAATACACAAAGCTAATGATCCCCCGCAAAGTTTTAACAGACTGTTGGGGCAAGTACATAGATATCCATATAGACTTTAGGCTGTTGGAACAAGTGCTGTTGGCAATTATCTAATATTAAGGCCAACATAGCGTTTGTCTCCCCAGTGCTGATGTTATACACTGTACCGGGTACTAATTTAAGGCTGCATAGACCTAGGGGAGGCCTAGGGCAGGTTCAGATATTCACAACTAATGTTAGCTATGTCCGAGATTTGAACTTCGGTCTCTAAGATTATAGTTTAGTGTGCTAACAACTGCGCTACTGCTCTATTACAAGAACAAACACTCACATACCCCCTGATTTTACAAAGCACGAGAGTAAGTTTAACTAGTCTGGGTGGCCTTGTTTATGAAATGGTAAAATATTGCTGAAAGTCAACAGCCAACTGTCCTATGGAAGTAATGGCCCCGAGCAGATGAATGTGGAATGTTTACTACTGAATTCCAACTGAAACATGTATTTATTTGAGCAGGGATATATATGTATATAAAATTAGAACTCCTAGATAGAAGTAATATTCATGAATAATTCGTATATTGTAAGTGTATGGAAGGGGGTGTGGTAGTCAGCTCAGTCCTTCAATATTCCTGAGTCAATAAAATCACTACCACTTTGCGTGAGGTCAACAGCAGTCACCTTACGGAAAGACTGGCGCCTCAACCACTCCGTGGCATTATCCGTGAAATCCCAAAGCTGGCTCGGGACCACCGCTGAGGATGAGCAAGGGAGACACTGACCACGTGGGACTCACCACCGAAGGAAAATCGATCGGACGTTTGATATTCGTTTGACAATCGCAACGAAAGCACTTTGGCCACACCATTCCAACTGGAAAATGAAGGAAAGCGCTTGTGGAAATGTGTGGTGCCATTTGTTTCACCGTGAATCCTACCAAAAGTCTGTGAAAACCTATAACAAATATCATAGCACACTATAACATACTAATGGCAAAAAAACAAACCATTTAGCCACACAGAGAAATAGGTTTTGTCGCATATTCTCAAAAGTACTTTCCTTTATATTCCAGTTGGAATGGTGTAGCTAAGTGCTTTGATTTATTGTTATAGCGTTAGAGAGTTATAAGATTTTTTATGGGTTTTCACAGATTTGTCGGAAAGTGCTTTGGTTGCGAATGTCAAACCAATATCAAACGTGCCGTAACCCTCGACCACCCTACACAGCGAGTAAGGTTAGTCACGTAAAAAACGCGCCAGTTAGTTTCTACTCCAGCCCACCGGTGTGTTGGAGAGTAAATCCACATTTACAATTACTCTCCAACACACCGGTGGGCTGAAGTAGTAACTGATTGGCACGTTGCTTATGTGACAAACCTTACCGGCTGTATCGGGTGGTGGATGGGTTATGACACATTTATATTTACGCACTCTAACCCAAAAACCTTTATTATAAATAACATTGGTCGCGAAAGCCTACGTGTAAGACTGAATATGAAACGTCCGACCGATTTTCCTTCAGTGGACTTACCGGCCATGTCGGTGGCAAAGGGCCGGTCTGGCCGCCAGCCCGTGTACCAGGCGACCACGCGTCCCGCTCGCACCACGGGCCGCTCGTACCGCCGTCCGCCCACCAGACCCACGGGCCACACGGACACCTTGCGCGTATCCCGCATCTGCACGACGACGGACAGGTGCGAAAGAAAGTGCCGTCAATTCCGGGAGCACACCTCCGATGAGCGCGGTTTGGCTACGTACACGGTGCGAACGAAGCTCCGCATCCATACTGGGCATACAAACATCTCAGCGACTCAGCTGCATGCAACCCAAGTTGGACGTTTGCATGCAACTAATGCATGCTGCAACTGATCCCTCACACGTGGATCCAGCTCTAGCGAGTGTATGCTATGGCCACCATTGCACGCTGAATGAGGAGGTGGTTGAGGCCAGGGTTGTAGGCTGATGTTGACCAGATCTTTCCTGGTGCTCATTTTTAGGCCGAGTGGACTACTGTTATGTTGTATTGCGTGACCATGAGAGGCGGTGAACAGCTTGTTGAGCCCTTCGTCTAGCGGTTGATAGATCATGGCCGATAATGGTGGTGGGACGGCGGTTGAGTTCAACTCTCTACTCTGCAGCTGAATCAGCCGATCATCCCTCTGAGGTCAATAAATGAGTATTGTTTTGTGGAAAATGTATTTGGAGAGACTTGTCCCCACCATAGGAATGTGTAATTTCCACGAGTGGCTCCGGGCCGCTAACTGGTATGAGCATCGCTGTACTGCTCATTTGAGCATGGAGACTTCTTTGATCTTTGAACTAAAAATGCCTTACAACCAAATTCGCATGTTTTGTATTATCTGCAATGTTACTCTTGAACAATTAGTAGAAACTGACATGCGAATGAATGGGAGCTCGTATTAACATATATATAAAGATTGCTGTTGGTTTGCTACGATTACATTCCCAGGGTCCCTGTGCTTATTTTTGGCCTGCAACAGATGCTGCTCTGCATTCCCTCGGTGCTCAGTGTTAATTATTTGACCAAACTCCAAAGGCGCCATCGGAGGTTACAGCTGCAGCATTGTCATTAGCATGTGGTGACACACATGGGAAATGCAAATACAATGAGACAGCAACAGTGCCATTTCAAGTTGGCAATTTAAAATAAGTGCATTCGTTTGTGTCCCTGTATTCGTATATTCGCCTGCGTCTAGTGGTAATTGTATGGTCACCAATTTCTAGTGCAAGTCACAGTTTCGAACAACACGTAGACGTGCAAAAGCACACAAGCGCTGTGCGCTATGCAACAACCATCAGCATTTTCTGAAGAGGTGCATTGTGGTCGTCTTGCCTTAGGCCACCGTCACAATGAATGCGAGCAAGCAAACCGTGTCAGTATGGGAGTCATCGTGGAGACAGAGTGACGATGCAACCCTCACATTCCGCGTCAAACTGGGGGAGGTCGCTCTCATTCCAAAACTCTCGCCGCGTTGCAGCAGCTCGTGCAGGGAGCGCGTTGTATAAAACGTGCGTTGTTGAGAGGAACTCGTTTTGAAAACATTCAGGACGATAAATCAAAAGCGACGATAAAACTGAGTCACTTTAGATGGAGACTGCCAGAACAGCTTCCTAAAGCTACGTGGTCTGAGAGTGATTGTATATCAGTGTGGACAGCCGAATTGGTGCACTATTATTATTTGACTAGATCTCCTATGCTGGTCATCTCAATGAGCGAGAATTTCCCAACACTGGTTCAGGGCTGTACGGAGATGAACACTGCTCCAATGGGTATGGAACTCTTTCACTCGATCTTTATCTGTAATGTTGGCATCCCCAAGCACGCGCCCTTGGACGTGAGCACGCGACAATTTTCTCGAGCTGACCAGCAGGTGGCAGAAGCGGACACCGTAAGATGAGATGCAGTTTAACGGCACGGCCCCGTGTATTTAAATAAATCACGAACACATTTCGCCACTCAAACAAACGTGGGGGTGGTGCCCATCCGCATCCGCACTGGCGATGTTCAGGCAGTAGCGGAAATTCCACGTTCCTATGATGCACCGGGCTGGAGATGTCCTCCGTTGCGGGTTACGAAGAGGAGAGAAATTGGACAGGAGGCCCCATTTAATTAATTTCACCGGGGCGAATACCAAACACGCTCCACCACTGATGCAATACAGTACACATTTGTGGGATGAGACCAGTGGGTTTTTTTATTTACCATGGAAATATGGAATTTACATCATAGGTTTGCGGCCACCAGTGAAGATACGTGCCATCACACACTCGTTTGACAATCCCCAATCCCGTCAGCACAACAATTAAAATAATTGTTTAGAAATACCGCTGGCAAGTAATTGATCATGGCCCAAGTTCTAATTGGCACAGGCGGCGTGTGTAAATGATTTAAACCCCAATGCGCACTCTCTTCATATTTTTAAAGCATTTTTTGTCTCCCTAGATGCAGGCAGATAAATCTGATGCCTTGAAGAGGAGGATAAGTCGTGGAAGACAGCAATTGATTTCGGGTGGCATCAAATTAATTGCCAAATATAATTTATGCATGTACAGGGCGGCCCACAAGTCAGCACACATAGGGTTATTCCATTTATTTATTTATTTTAACACATGATCAAACTGACTTTCATGAACATCAATGAATGCATTAATTATCTGTTGAAATGCATTGTGTTTTTTTTTTAAATTGCAGCTGCTTTCTTTAGCGTACATAAAATCGAATTGAACTCGTTCGTCTTTCGTCAATTTTCTTCCCATTTTTTAACGTCATCTATGATAACAGGTTAATTATTAACTGAAATAAAAAAAACTATTAAATTTTTAATGCCGGTATTTCAAGTAAATTAAATAAATTCTAGATTTGAAGTTTTCGTGACTGCAAGAGTTCATACTCTTTGGTTTTGTCGATAAAGTCACGTAGGTAAAAAAGAAAATAAATAAATAAAATCACGACGTTTCGGAGGCAACACAAGCTTCCACGGCCCATCCTGGCTCCTCCCCCCCCCCCTTAACCTGTATATAATCTCGTGTCTCTTAGAGTTCTCTTCACTTGATACAGTAACTTTGCTGTGACGGTTCCACTCGAAGACGGAGGCTTGTGTTGCCTCCGAAACGTCGTGATTTAATTTATTTATTTTCTTTTTTACCTACGTGACTTTACCAAAAAAAACAGAGTTTAAATTAATAACCCTATGTGTTCTGACTTGTGGCCCACCCTTTATATGTGTGTGGGAAGCGGTGGCACAGCAGTGAATGCATGACGTCACAATCTTGGCAAACGAGGTTTGACGCGTGGGGAGGTGGAGTTGCGTGGTCGGCATGGGCCCTGGTGCAAGGAATGAACCGGGATCCCCTTCCCGGCGTCGTTGTCCCCCCCACTCCCCTATGCGTAGCGCAGTGCTTGGGCCCCTTTGCCTGGGCAAGGCCCATGCCCACCCATGTGTGCATCGCTCTGCCATCATAGAGACGACGCAGGTTTTATTGCTGACCACGATGCACAACACAGCAGTAAATGACATCTGCAGTCGTCCTGGGATTTACCTTAGATCGAATCAGCCTCAAATGAGTATCCGGTGCAGTGTGTGAACACATCGACGCTGGGGTGGCAAAGGTGGTGGTGGTGGTGGGGTGCGATGCTGGCGTATCGACTGCGACGGGGGTGGGCGGTGGGTGGGGAAGAACGCCCGGTTGTGCCGAGGCCGTAAGTGGACATTCCAGAGAGCGGGAGCCAACTGCGACCGCTGGCCGGATCTAACGGAAGTGGGAGCGGCAGCGGCGTCGAGACGAGGCGGCGTCGATGGCACGGGCCACGACGACGATGACCTCTCGACCTCCGCGACCTCACCTCGTGGAAGAGCTCCAGGCTGTAGGTGTTGTCGTCGTCGGCGAAGTAGACGACGGCGGGGAGGGGCCCGCGCGCCGCCTCGCCCCGCAGCCAGCGCAGCGCCTCGTTGCGCTGCTCGCTGGCGCGGGGCAGCCCGGCGCGGCGGTAGCGGCGCGGCGTGACGGCGCACAGGTGCGTGGCGCCGGGCACGCCGGAGCGCGCGAGCAGGGCGCGCACCATGGGCGACCGCGACAGGCGCGTCCTCCACGAGCACCCAGTGCAGCCACGGCACCTGCCGTCGCGCGCCCGGAATTTAAACGCGGGGCTGTCGTCACGTTTTGGGCGCATCGCACGCACGGTTGTCTGGACTCATCTGGGCGAATGAACAGAGTGGGTGGATATCTCCGTGGTGTGAACGGTCAGGGTACCGCACTTGCAATCCAGAGTGTCGCCGGATCGATTCCATCTATCAGCATGCCAGTTGGAGCAGCAGGGTACGACATTTTTTTTGTGATCGCTCATTGTCGTAATTGTGCAATCAGCCATGTAAGTTGTCTGACGTGTGGCTGAATTTTCTCTTTCTTACTCCCAGTACGCCCATGACAAACTAACATCTTCACTGCGACTCACTTATTTTGTTATCTCAATGCGCCTGCTGTGACATGCAGATGTGGTGTAGTTATTAGCACACTGGACTGGCATATCCAGAGGTCGTCAGTTCAACTCAATCTCAATGACGCGGCAGTTGAAACTCCGGGCGAGTTTCTCAAATCACCCCACACTTGTCCACCTCGCAGTATAGAATGCTCCACCACACTCGATCGGTAGGTCGTGCGTGGTGGGGTAAAGCGTGGGTACTCCCAGCTCTTCCAAAATGTCTGGCCAGCGTGAAAGTGTAGGCAGAATACCCGCTCTCTTAAGATTCCCGTAGTCAAGGCCCTTCTGCCAGGAGTGGTGTCAGTAATCGCAGGGCTGCACAATTACATTTTTGATCTTTAGACAAGTGAACCAAATAGTATTTTTTTTTAAAGATCAACATTGAGGTGGCCACGTGGGAGGGTGCCTGATGTGTCAGAGGACCGTGCTGGCAATGCTGGGATCCTGTGAAGGCACTTGAATCTGTAACGTAACTTCCGTGCTCTCCACAATGCACGCGACATGTGCTTCTATACATATATATAAAATGATCTACAGAATGAGTTTATCATTTCACATATAAGACAGAATTTTCAACGAGCGAGGTTATGGATGATAGGCCAAGTCAACCCTGTGACTGGTATTTGACCCGTCCACTCGCTCAGCGTTTGCTTTGAGCGCAGCACCACACGCGGCACACTTAAAGTGGTCAGGGCACGGATTTATGTTCTCGTGGAAAAGTAGCAGAGGCTACGAATTTTAATTGCAAATGGCATTTGCATCATCTTCCACTCCAGTCTCAATTACTGAATTTGCAGTGAACACACGGAGATGTCGGGGTGGGATTAATTCAGAGACCCTCCCGTGACCCCTCGCCCCACGCAGTCCGGGTGAAAGGAATTCCCAGCAGCAGCTTTGAATCGCAGGAGGTTGTAACCCCCTCATGGGATGAGACATTTGCAGCTCAAAGTTCACACCTTGATTTCCCAGTGTAGTGACGTGAGATAAAGATGGAATGCCTAATATAGACAATGAGAAAAAAAAAATTTCAATTTGTTTGGGTTGACTGTGATTTGTTGTTTCACTCTGTTTTGCTAACCTTGTAGAAGAGGTACAGGGGAGTGCATAACGGCCACGGCAGAGCAATCGTGTGTAATCCCTTAACGCGGGATTTTTTAATCCTGGGGTGACCACGGTTGACATCCCACAACACGGTTCTCATTGTATTAACTTCTGCACTCTGGTGTATTATTTAATGTAAGTGTGATTGTCTCATTGATTTCGTTGTTCAAAAGTGTTTCTGAAAAGGACGACTCTTTTGATGCAATAAATTTGCCAGGTGATGCACGCCTGTAATCCCTTGACTTGGGTAGGGTTGGTGGATGACGAAGAGACTGAGTGAGATAGCCACCGACACTGCAATGAAATATAAACTGAATTCATCCTTTCCTATAAACTGCAGTATAACAAGTAAGCTCCTATCAGAGTGTCTCATAAAATATCTGTTGGCCAAACAATTGTTTTGTTTGACCATACTTCACCACGCTGGTCAGTGGGTGGAGGGGGTGCAGGACCGATTCAGATATTACTGACCACTGATGCTCGCTGTGGCCAGGAATCAAACTCAGGTTGCCAGGTCCGGATTGCGGTGCACTCACCACTACAACACTATGTCAAGAAAACGACGATTTATTTTAAACGTGTGTTATCTGTAAAAAGCTTTGTTGACACAGCCTCGAAGTGTTGAAGGTTAAAAAGTGGCCAAGCCTAAAGTAGGTACGTACATCTTCCCTCATGACAAAACCATTCATTCATACTCTCTGTCACACACACACACAAAGACAGAGATGCCCTATGTAGCCGTAACAGACTCTTGGGGCAAGTGCTGTGAGCGAGCACTTATGAAGGCCGGCACGGCACACGAGAGGGTGGATGACCAAGACAACGCCCGGCCGCCTTTGTATCCCCAGTGCCAATGTTTTACACATCTCGCCAACTACTCATTTGAGGCTGAGTCGACCTAGGTGAGGCCCATGACGGATTAAAATATTTGTTACTGTTATTGGTTATGAGCGGGAATTGAACTCGGGTGGCAGCAGCACAGCGTGCTAACCGCTACACTACTGCTCCCCACACACTCACGCGTATACTATCTGTAAATATATTTTGGAGGTATCTGATTTTAAAAGTGGAATAATGAATTTTAAATTGCCTCTCGGGAAAGGGGTTTACATGGCAATGCTTCAGGCGACAGGCATTTATCCGCTGGGTGTCTATCATTTGGATTTCACATTTTGCTACAGGAGCTGTGAAAGTGACATACGCAAGATGATTCTGTAACTAGGTCAGTAGAACAGACAACTTATACGTATTATTATAATTCACATCCAAGAGCCAATGTTGCCAAATCCTTGAGATTATATTGTGGAGAAAAACAATAGATTCTCAAGCATTAAGTGCAAACTCTGAGCCCCAATGATCCAAAGCAAGAGCTCATCGTATCTTCATTTCTCCAAGCCGAATAATGTATAAAATACATACAGTACCGTGATACAGTATACAAAGGCATCACTGAGTCTCAATACTCGTATTTCAACATGCTCCTGCTTAGGATGTTTTGCAACATCCTCATTGAGTTTGTATACGTTGAAGGAAATGGGAATGCCTGGAGAAAACCCACGCATACGAGAGGAAAACACTCAAACATCCGCCCTGTTTGGTCCGTAACCAAAGTAACGTTTTGACCTGCCTCCACTGGGCACCTGTGAAAAAAGCTTTATAGCTCATCGGATTCCTCCACGCTAAATACTAATTCTGAAATAGATGTACAGGTAGCCCTGGTAATTATGAACACTTTTTGATTTACGAAATCTAAATTCCGCATTAATGAAATTTCACTCTGGCACGTGCCACGAGATCATCAAACGAGAAGGTTGCTTCTCGTTTGACAGCGTCACAGTGAAACGGTAACGCCTCCATGTCACCTCCTCAAGTCATTCCAACATGCAGCGGATGTTTTGGTGAGTTCCCAGAAATAGTTAAGAATTTATCTTTGTAATTAATTATTTTTCAATCGTACTAATATTATTTGTTAACATGTTTTGTATCGTCAAAGTGGGTCAATATTTTTACATTAGGAGTAGGAAACACATCCATAATTTTTTGTCATAAACTAATTAGAAAAGGCATTTCGATTTACAACATTTCGTTTCACGCGTTTGTTTTTGGAAGAACGCATCCCTTTCGTAAATCGAGGGTCACCTGTACTGCATCCCATTGCCTTGCAAGTTGGGGAGTCTCACATGCCACATATGACAGTGATCATGGGATGCACACTCAGGCGGGGTGGTTTTATTTAAATTGACAGCCCCCCCTTGCCAATAACGGCCTCCCCACGCTGTGTTGGGTCATGGGGAATTGTTTGAGCATACTTCACCATGTTGATGCTTAACTTTCACGTCTGAGGTATTATACTGGATTAACTAGAACGGAATGGGGAAAGAGATGCACATGAGCAAAGCGGATTCTCCTCTGCTTAAACTAAACTAAACTTTTTATTTCACCAGATAAGGCCCACTGAGCTATATAGCTTTTTTTCAAAAGCGATTTGGTCACATGTGATAGCTCAAAGAAGTGGCTTATCGTGTGGAAAGTTAAAGCAGACAAATACGTTAAACGCGTGACATTGATTTTAAATGTGGAGGAAAAGACCGGATGACCCAGAGAAAAATCCACGCGACCACGATGAGAGACTCAAACTCCAAATATACAGCAGCACGCGTCAGGGTCGGGAACGAACCCACGACCTCCTGCATATCCAGGCGAGGGAGTTAACATCTCCTAGCCACCGTGGCGCCACCCAGAGCCGCAGGAATTGCTCGCGATCTGCGACTCGCGGTGGTCCCAATCACGGTCCATGCTGCTGTTTGCAGCATTTCCCCTTTCCATCTGAGCCTAGCTCCAGAGGTGTAAAGTACCCACACCTTCCACCCACCACACGCGACCTCCACTCATCGACCAACTGCGGCAAACCCCATTCATACTACAGCTGGGTGGACAGAGGGAAGGGGAAGAGAGATTTAATCGCCTTAACAAACTTGTCAATTGCTTCAACTGCCGTGCGGGTAAATCTAATAGAACCGTTCGGCTCGCTAATCCAGACCGCTCACCATTACACCCGGCGGCAGCAGCAGCAGCCTCCCAAACGCTGGCGCGTGTGTGCCGGTTGCGTGTTGCGATAGTTTAGTAGCGATTAGCGCGCTGCGCTACGAACCCGGCCACCTGAGTTCGATTCCCCGCTCACAGCCAGCACCAGTGACGATTATCTGAACCGGTACTGGACCTCCCCTATGTCGACTCAACCTCAAATAAGTATCTGGTGCGATGAGTAAACATCGTCACTGGGAAGACAAAGGCAGTCGGACGTGGTGCTGGCTGCCCACGCCCTCGTGTGCCAGCCTTCATAGGTGCTCGCCCGCAACACTTGCCCCAATAGTTCAGGCTATATACGGGGATCTTTGTCCTAGTGTGTCCATAGACAAGCGAGTGAGTGACAGCAAGGCAGCGAGGTTCACCTGTCTGAACGTGTTCGCAAGCCTCGTGAGCTCCGCCTTCTGAGCCGGCCGTGCGTACGTGGGCGTCACCACGTAGATCACTGCTGCAGGTGTCCCTTGAGCTTCCGCTGATACTAACACTGCCGCAGCTGCAGCTGCAGCGTGAATGGGAAGAGGAGGAGGTGCAGGAGGAGGAGGGGGAGGCGGCTGCGGCACCGATAGAGGTCGAAGCCTCCAAGCTGCTGCTGCTCGTGCCGGCACTGCTCCTGCCACCGCCGCTGCTGCGGGCCGTGCGAGAGGTGACGGTGCGTGCGGCCGCAGCTTCTGCAGCTGTAGGTGCCGCTGCTGCTGCTGCAATATCCTCTCAGTCGGCGAGGACGTGGGCGTTCTGGGTCCGGCTCGGTTCAAATTGAAGTCGGCCACGAGCAGAGCGACCAGGAGCCAGGGGAAAGCGGCGAGGAGGCGGCTGAACCTGTAGGACCTCATGATGAGACCGCCGGCAACAGTAACACGACCACCACCTGCTGCTTATGTTGCTGCATGGGCTGGAGATCACACAGAGGTGGAGGCTGGGGTTGAGCTGGGCTGGTGGGCATGGCACACGGAAGAGGATACTGGAGCCCAAGTGCACCTCCGTCACGCCCATTCATTAATTAACTCTGCCACCCTACCATCCATTCGTTCATTCATCGTCGCCTCCATTCATCCACAGTGTAGATTAATTGATGTATCCGTCCAATTCATTCATCAGCCAAGTTCTCCGGACGCCTTTGTCTCCGGCTTTTGTTTTGCGAAGCGACGTCATAAGGACGATTCAGCCACGACCCGTGTATGAATGAACTCTGGGACTAGGCTCACAATGCTACCGACAGTTTATACGCCGCGCCGTGGTGCCGAGAGAAGCCGCGCGTACGCGTGGACGTGCGCACGCACGCACGCACACGCCGCTCTATTGTAACGCTCCCATTCTGCGCCTACTCCTGCCACGGTGCGTGCGGTAGGTGGAGCTGTGTGACTGGAGTCCCCTTGCAAATGCATCGAGTGCGAGAGAGACCTCGTAAATTTATATGATAAGGAAGGGGAGGTGGCGGGTGGGGGAGTGGGGCGGAGAGTGTCATAAGCAGGGGTACACGCGCACACCCCCTCTAGCCCCACCACCACCCCTCCCCCGAGAGCAGGACACTCAGAACACCCCCGAGTGTGGCTGTTCCAAATGATAATAAATCACTTTTATACGGTGCCTTTCATTGGAAGAGCACTCCGAAGCTGCCTTGCAGTCACCCGGCGCTTAGCTCCTCTTCCGCGCTGCACTGAACTTAGAGTCGTCATACAAATCCACGGAGACACGCGGTAATGGGGGGGGGGGGGGGCGAAGTGGTTGGTGCACTAAACATTTGAGCCCGTCTAACTGAGTTTGACTCCCGGCGATGACCAAGAACCCCGCGTCGAGAGATGTCTACACTGACCCTGTGAATTATGAACAGTACAATGACTTTAGCACGTAAGAGGCTTTGGCGACCAATATCATTCATGATAGAGGGGGGGGGGAGTTGGGGGGGATTAGATCGTGTAAATATAAATGTGTCGGTTAACCCGCCACCAACTGCCATAGCCAATGAGTAAGGCTTGTCACGTAATCACACGTGTCAATTAGTTACTAGTTCAGCAAACTGGTGTGTTGGAGAGTATACCCACAACACTTCGCCCCCCCCCCCCCCCATTGCCGCGTGTTGTGGGTTTGTTTCCGTGATAAACCTTATTAATTGGCTGTGTCGGGTGGTGGCGGGTTTAACGACACATCTATATTTAGAGCGATCTAAGCTGGAGTTCAACAACTGACCAAACACCCTGTTATCGTGACCTGCAATACTATTAACGTCAGGTATGTAACCACGATGCATCACTGACCTTCAAGACTCATTTCAGGAAGGTCAGGCATTCCATTAGACAACCATTGTTTACTTGAACAAATCAGTCCGGTACTCTTTTTTTTATCCACATCAGATGGACGATTGGCCGAGTCAGCCCCTGAACCGGATTTGAATTCGAATACGTACCATTGTGGGTCATGCGTTCTTAGCCACTTGTGACCCAGACACCCTACATGCATCTGATCTCGTCGCATCTCGGAAGCAGCTCAGCACGGTTGAGTCTGGTTGGTTCTGGGTTGGGTGCGACTTTCCGTGGCCGGTGTTGTAATGCGTAGGGCTGTGAAGTGGCCAGGAGAGAGCAGTGCGGCGTGATGAGCCGTCATGTGCTTTGGTTTTCTCAGAGTTCACTGATTTCCCCCCACAAGAGACCGAAGACAAATGAATGAAGTCACCCAAACATCGAGATTGAGATTCCCGGGTAAAATAATCAGTCTCTTTTTTGTATTCTATTTGCAGTGCTAGCCAGGCGATTACAGTGTTAACATGATTCCGTTAATCTTCGCACGGCGGCGCGAACCATGGTAACTCCCAACAGATGTGCAGCGGCGCGCCTCTGTGAATAGGAGAGGGCAGGAGCACTCCTCTTAGAGGAGCAAAATAATCTAAACACAAATGCGGCGGCCCACCGGTGAGATAAGGAGCAGTGTTTGGCTTGAGAGACAGCCAGATGTGATCCCCCGTAATATTATGTCTGACCCGACGACTGCCCCCCACCCCCCCACAGCTAAATGGAATTCCCAGGGCGAGCCGTTCCGTCAATAAGACACGTGCAGTGCCTGCACGGCATTGGGATAAATCAATGCAATTCAAGGGGTCTTTATTTAACCAGTTCAGGACCTATCGAGCTTCTCTGGCTTTCAGTTCTTTTTTTTTTTACAAAGGTAGACAGGACATCTGCTCAAACGTGAAATTTCGCTCAGTCGTGCAGTTGCAACCTTTATTTCACCATAATGGTAAAGGTGCAGCCCTGCAATTACTTACCCAAGGCACTGCTGGCAGAAGGGCCTCAGCGAGAGGGAGCTTTCGAGAGCCCCCTCTCGAGAGGGTATTTGGCCTCCTCTTCCACACTGAGCATACACGTTTGTTTACTGTACTCCACGACACCCGACCTGGCAATTGACTAACTGCGGTGTACACACAACATGACACCACGGCAGCATCACGCGCGTGCTGTACTTAATGGCAATTAAATGCTGTGGATTGTTGGTCACATTTGCCTTGTTCTCATTTCACAACAGAGGCAGCGGAGTAAACAAATACATTCTCATTAGTCCAATATCTAAGGCTCTGGCGTGTCATTATGGCGTGCTATTACGTCTCCAGCCTGTGTACTTTCTGTTGACTACAAATAACATCTTTGAATAGGTTCGGATGAAAAGGATCCCCATTAGCAGCCGCCACAGCGCTGATCTAACGGCAATTTAGGGGGCAATGCATTTTGGGCTGTGAACGGCACCGGCGACACGAACACAACCGCCTTAATTTGACGAACGCGTTCGCAGACAAATCTTTTCCATTGTATCTGTCACCGCGCTGCCGCCTTCCAACTGCAGCATTTCCTATTCAATATGCAACTTGTATACCAATACAGGGACGCGTCGCGTACGGCGTGTTGCCTTTGTAAGCAACAACAATAAAACATATATAATCATTTACAGCCCTTTGTATATCAACTACTGGATGAAGGTTAACCCACTTCATGTCATCACGGAGGTGGGTGGTGGAACATTCTTCACCATACTGGGTAGTGTGTACTGGTGAAGGGGGTAGGCCATGGACAGGAATCACACTCAGGTTACTGGCTTCCAAACGCAATCCGCTTACCAAGGTGCCACCGCTCCACCCCGTTATCTGATACCATATTTGATTAATGGAATTTGAGATATTTTGCAACTGTTGTGTTTTTTTTTTGTCCACGCCTATTTTAAGTATTCCAGGTCATCATTAAAAAAGACAGAGAGTGTGTATATAGAGATGGTACCTGGTTTTTAATATAGATGTGTGTCTCCGTCTTTATTTTAGGGTGACAACAACCTCTCAGAATCAAGTGGCTTCCTATTATAAAGAAGCATTTGGCTGCTGTGCATTTCTTGGATGACGAGACTCAGCCGATCTACGATTCGTCCCCTTGCCAATCCGACGGCCCTGTGACGAGTTCCTGAATTGTCGGCGTCGCTGTGGTCGTCGTTTCAGCTCCGTGCATTTGCCGACTACGTGGCAAGCCTGTCCATTTGTCGTGTCCACAACCGTAAATCAAACCTGATAGCTCCAATGGAGCAGCAAGCATATCCACATCCCCACCAGACCATTCAGCTATAACGTGCCGATTGGGCCGCATTGGTCAATGCAGCAAACACTGCGACTCTGAGTAATGCGGGGTGCAAATTGCTCTGCCGAAACATGTTTGGGAAAATATCACAATTTAGGAAATGGCCACGCTTTTACAATCGGATAAAAGCCTCTTCGCGCGTATAAAATAAAATTATTTCTCAGAATTATACACTGCTTAGACAGTTCTAAATACAATTTGCATTCGCCGAGAGATAATTTACGATTCGCATTCTGTCCCATTGCGGTTTAAAGTTCAAATGTTTCCTAACGTCCAACTTTAATTACACACCAAGTGATGCTATAAGGGAATCTACTACATCATGGCTAATTGTTTATTCATCTACAACGTGGATTTCATCGCCCGTGCGTCAGTCTGGGGGGCAATCTTCACGTTTGCTCGCGATGCCCACGTCTCCGTGTCTGTTTTGATATTTTTAAAGAGCGTGTCCCCCCCCCCCCGTCTCTCTCTCTATCGATGTTGACTCTTGCTTGCCACAGCACCGCACCGTACCCATCCACACAAGTCAAGATTTGTTACCACATCATCATTTTACAAACTTTGTTTCATAAATGAATTTGACACTGAATAAAATTATAAGCTAACATGTTAGGCAATGACACTGCTTTATACGCACTGAGAACAGATAGGCTATAGAGGGTAGCAATTAGATAGAATGAAAAGGCATCTTACAAAAATGTCAGTGTCTTTATTCTCAAATGTGGGTTGGGGTGGTACTTATCTCAGCGGATATGCATGAGTCTATGGTGGGCATTCCACGTTACTATGGCAGTGGCGAAGTAGCAAATAGAAAACAAAGCGAGACTTATTTTTTAACTGCTGGAGAAATGCGAGACTAACAGTTGTGAGCACGTCTTAACAAAGACAACGATCACCCGTATAGCCATAACAGACTGTTGGGACAAGTGCTGTTAGCGAGCACCTATGAAGGCAGGCACGGCACACGAGGGGGTGGGCGGCCAGCACAACGCCCAGCCACTTTTGTCTCTCCAATGCTGATATTTAAACACTGAAACAGGTATTCACT
The DNA here is from genome assembly GCF_015708825.2 of Lethenteron reissneri. Lineage (NCBI taxonomy): Eukaryota > Metazoa > Chordata > Hyperoartia > Petromyzontiformes > Petromyzontidae > Lethenteron > Lethenteron reissneri. Next base: position 13,039,908 of record NC_083797.1, on the reverse strand, counting down.
TATGGTGAGTCGACCTAGGGGTGACCCGGGACCGGTTTGGGTAGTCTTTACTGGCATTGACCGTGAGCGAGAATCGAACTCTGGTCGCTGGGTTCGCACACACCCACACGCACGCACCCACGTGGACATCCACTCATGCACGCCCCCACATACACATACGTATACAGACAAATATCCCCCATGTAGCCTTTGCAGGCTATAGGAGCAAGTGCTCGAAGCGAGCAGCTATGAAGGCCGGGGTGGGTGGCCAGCACCACGCCCGGCCAAGTACTCATTTGAGGCTCAGTCGACCTAGGGGAGGCCCAAGACCGGTTCAGATCATTCTCACCGGTGTTAGCCGTGAGCGGAAATCGAACTCGGGTCGTCGGGTTCGCAGCGCAGCGCGCTAACCACGACACTACCGCTCCCCACACACACACACACGGAGGCAGACACACACAATGCAAACGGACGCACGCATAAAAACAAAACATGCCGATGCTCTGGCAGGTATAATCTTGACAGTAAATCAATGGGCTATGATTATCCAGCGTGCCGTTTGCAGGGGAAGGGCGTGTTTAGAATTTATCTTCGTTAGGCTGCGTTGCGTGATCGCTCAACATGGCGGCTGCGCGCTGACTCCTGCTCACACTGTTTGTGTTGCTGTCAATGCTGAGTGTCTGCGGTGGTGGAGCGGTGAGCGCGCTGTGTTACGAACCCGGCCACCCGAGTTCGAGTCCCGTTCACGACCAACAACAGTAACGATGATCTGAATCGGTCCCGGGCCTCCCCTAGGTCGACTCAGCCTCAAAAGAGTACCTGGTACGGTGTGGAAACATTGCCACTAACGAGACAAAGGCGGCCGGGCGTAGTATTGGCCATCCACCCCCCTCGTGTGTCGTACCAGCCTAAATAGGTGCGCGCTAAAGCACTTGCCCCAACAGCCTGTTATGGCTATATAGGGGATCTTTGTCTTTGCTCTGTGTCGATACAGGGGGAGCCACCTGCTGAATTACCAACAAATGACGCATTAATTTCCGCTAATTGCAATTCGTAATAATTGTTTGGCAACGTTGGAAGAAAAATGCTGTAATTTTAATTCTGTAATTGCACTGGGGAATTGAATAGAATATTTCTAGACTAATTTTCTAGTACAAATCTACATTTACATTATAATAAAATGGGCAAACTATCAGGGATAATAAAAAAAAACATTGGCAATTCTGCTTCGTTTCCTGGCTTTAATACTGAGCGTGTTTTCTCCAAACACCTCAAGCCACGGCTCTGTGTTGATTAATCCCCTTCCGTGCCGTGCAGATGAGAATATAATGTGGCAAGAAAGTGATGTCGGTGTATGGGGCACGTGGGCAGGGTGGTGGGGAGATGGCAACCGATACAGGTACCAGAGTGGCACCTAAAGGTCGGAAGACAGAAAGCCCGACCGTATTGTTGAGATTGGAAGGGCGGTCCTGGAAGGATGTGGTCAAGTGTGACAAGGTGGACGTGATGATGACGGCCATTGTAAACAGTAGACCTTGGGAGTTCACTCTGCAACAGCTGAGAGATCGAGCAAAATGAAGGACACGATGCTGGTGGTGATGGCACTGGTGGCACCACTCACAGCATCATCTTATTCTTTGAACTATATAAGAAGCTAGCAGATAGAGTTTGACAGCTTAGTTATCTCTGGGAACATTAAATCGCTTACAAATTTCACAAACACAATAAAAAAACAGACAAAGCCCCTGAACACGCGGCCCTAAAGAAAACTTGTTGTGGCTGTAAATGCATTATCTTGCACAGGCGTGGAACGAAACAGCTCATTTTGCAGCCAATAAACCCTGAGACAGGTGATGGATACACGGTGTTCTGTGTGGAGCGGCAGACAAAGCAAGCGATGTACACTCGGTGCTCTGCGTGGAGCCGCGGATGAGTTACGAGCCCGGAGAGCCGGCAGGAATAATGACGCTTCACTTACTGAGATGTTCTGCCCAGTGACAATAAGAACTTCCGAGGTGGCCAATGGAAGGCAGCATATCAAGTAGGTTTTCAAGATTACCTGTGCGATCTTTGAGCATGTTCCTTTTTTGTGTTAACTCTATGCATGGGTGGGGTTATCTTTGAATTTCTCACAAATGGCCTAACATTCAAAATAAAACCTTCCTGAAAAAAAACGCCTTGAGAGTAATCTGAGTTTTTTTCTGGGTGAAGGTCAAGCCATGATACCTTCTTGCTAATGCAAGCACAGAGCGATGCTCATTTCAATTCCATTGGCGGCCCTGAGCCAGACTTGGAAATTCCACATTCCAAGAATGGGGGCCCAGTATTTTTTCAGAGGATGACCACAGCAGACAAACTGGCGTACCAAGTGTTACCAGCAAAGTTGTTTCCTTGGGAAGCTTTACATTTGGAAGATGTATACAATATATTAATTATACAATTCAATATGTGGCACGTGGCGTGTTGGTTAGCGAAATAAACCTGCTGTCCAGAGGTTGCTGGTTCGATCTCCTGGCACGGCATTTGAATCCATGGAGCAAGATTCTTAAATTACTCGCCTTTGTCTGCCCAGCAGTATAAATATATGGATCTTGATTTAAAGCTTTAGTGACTGCAGGAATCCATACTCTTTGGTTCTTTCGGTAAAGTCACGTAGGTAGAAAAAAAATAGATCACGACGTTTCAATCGCCACACAAGCAATCGTCTTCAGGTGGGAGAGATAAACAGGCTGCTGAAACAAGTCCTTATATATAGAGCCGAGAGTGGGGGAGGCGGGGCGTTACCGCATCGGGCAAGAGGGTGGGGGCTAGAGATTGTGCCTAAGCGAGTGGGAAATCCAAAGGTCGGAACCGAGATGGGGGGTGGTGATGCGAGGGCTGAGGAGGTGGCCATTTTATTGTGAGAGATGAGCATGTCAATGTTAACGAACCAACGCAACGGTGGCTATGCGAGTCTCTCTCTGTGCGTGGGTGTTGCCTCTCGGTGTGCGTCTCTCTCCTTCCCTCGATGTGGTGTTGTCCCTCGTTTGTTCCCCTCGTTTTCTAACGAGCTGGATGTCTGACTCACACAGCCATTGACATGCTAATCTCTCAACCCCCCCTACCCCCATCTCGGCTCTATATATAAGGACTTGTTTCAGCAGCCTGTTTCTCTCTCCCACCTGAAGACGATTGCTTGTGTGGCGATAGAAACGTCGTGATCTATTACTTTTTCTACCTACGTGACTTTACCGAAAGAACCAAAGAGTGAACGTCTTTCTTGCCGTACGTAGTCAACCGTGCATATGGTGGGATAAAGTGTGGATATCATGGGACCTCCTTTGCCAGTACCAAAATATGAAAATAGGTTTTCCCCTTTAAAAATAAAGAAAGCTGTCTGGTGTGGACCAATCAGTTTCAAAGACAATGCATATATTATCAGAGTATGTTTTTTGTTTACATTCTGACCACAAGTATTGTGGTTAATGCAGACATGATTCATTGTAAAAGGTTTCAGTTTGGTGTTTTAACATCTTAACACCTGTTTTGTTGCCAGAAAAAAGGGGAAATCCTATTCTTAAAGTGTGGATACTCTCACCTCATTCAAGATTCTCTCCAAAAGGGTCGGCGAGAGTTCCCTCTTGTGGAAGCCCTCCTGCCAGCAGTGGTGTGAGCGAGAAATTGCAGGGCTACGCCTTTGCCTTTTTCATCAATATCATCAGTCATGGTCAATCCACTGCTGGATTCAATACAATTCAAATGTAATCAGAACGTGTATTTTGGGAGCCTTGGGTCCAATCCCTGCAGGATTGTCAATGTTGCCGGCGAAAGTGTGCTGACACGGCCATTATGACCTCCCCCGGAGGCGATCAGCACCTCCGTTCGTAGCTGTTGGCGTGAGATGTTAACAACTGTTGAACGAAGCTGTTAGGGCATTAGGATTGCCACTCCCGGCAGTGACAGCCACATCAACGTGGACTGCGGCTGAACACGAGGCACCGCCCACACTATTTTACACGGTACCACAAGAGCTTTTTAGGCATTCCATCAGCAAGCTCCTGATCGACGGCACATCGCTATGAAATGGAGATATTTTTTTTTTATTCTGCGATTTGCCACAAAATTGGGCCAAAATTACATTTCCCAAAAGAAATCTGTCGCAGCCATCGTCACTTAACCTTCCACTGCGTAGACATCGGACTACAGGCAGTGAGAACATGAGCTGATACTGGTAGGAACCTCCTGGTTACACCAGCCCACAGGGGATTATTGTGTCCGTCCATCCGTCGTGCAGGGAGGGGCTGGGTGGGGAGGGTGGGGCTGGGTGGGGAGGGTGGGGAGGGGCTGGGTGGGGAGGGTGGGGCTGGGTGGGGCTGGGTGGGAGGAGTGGAGCTGAGTGGGGAGGGGCTGGTCACCCCGTGGTGCCCTTATAAAACTCAACGTTTAATCTACTCACGCCGACTTGTGCCCGCCCTCACAAACGGGCATATGCGCGGAATACACCACGCCGCAGTTGACCCTGGCCATTGACCGAGCAACCCAACGTTCCTACCAGCTTCCTCCGCAGGAATGTGTTAAACTCGGGCAACGCTTGTCCAACATCGGAGGCGATTAAAATTGTGAAAGCCACTCAGGGCCAATGAATAAAGCAACTGTGATTTAACTCCAGAAGCGAGTGGGACTTTTAATACAATGTCGAGCAGCGCGCTCGTAAATGAGCCCCACACCGTGTGACCTGCGTCTCTGTAATGCGGCGTGTGATGTGAAATGCGATTGTTTAGAAAAAATGATCACAGTAGTTTTTTCTTTATCTCTCCCATATCCCCTGTATAGCCTTAACAGAATTTTGGGGAAATGCTGTTAGCGAGCACCTACAAAAGCCCGCACGCCACACGAGGGGGTGGGTAGCCAGAGCTACGCCTGGCCGCCTGTGTTCCGCCAGTGTCGATGTTTGCATACTGCATTAGATACTTATTTGAGGCTGAGTCTACCTAGGGGAGGACCAGGACCGGTTCAGATAATCGTCACTGGTGTAGGCCGTGAGCGCGAATCGAACTCGGGACACCTCCGCATGCAAACACACACATGCATGCAGGTATACAGACACACGCCTTTATAAATATGTAGAGGTGATACGCGCTGGGATTAAGGATCGTATGCACAGTGCGTGATGATTGGCTGTGTAGGTGGTGACACGCGCTGACGGTGGAGGATCAGGGGTCAGCGCGGGGTCGTGGGTTACGGGGCACCGATTGGCTGTGGGCGGTGACGCGCTGAGAGAGAGTGCGTCGTGATTGGGTCATTAAGGAACGACGCTCACGTCGACGCCGCATCAGCTCCGTCCCTCGTGAGCAGGGGCTATAAAAGGGGATGCACACAGGCGTAAGGGCAGTGTGTAACCAGCGAAGAAGGAAGACGGGGATGAAGACCTAGAGCCCTGCGGTACCTAGCCCCGCTGTCCTAAGGGGACCGGGACTCTGTGTAACCCCGGGGCGAGTGTAGTGGGTGTAGCCATAGGTCTACACGAGCCGAATGTACTATGTGTAGCCAGGGCATAGGGCTTACACGAGTCGAGTGTATTGTGTAGCCAGAGGCATAGGGCTTACACGAGTCGAGTGTATTGTGTAGCCAGAGGCATAGGGCTTACACGAGTCGAGTATATTGTGTGTAGCCAGAGGCATAGGGTCTACACGAGTCAAGTGTATCGGGTGTAGCCAGAGGCCTAGAGCTTACACGAGATTAGTGGAGTGTGTCGGAGGAAGAAGAGAGACCACACGTTGTATTGTGATACCTAAAGGATTTAATAAAAGTGTGTTACCCGTCAAGAAGTTCCTGCCGTCAATTCCCATACTTCAACTGGCGTCAGAAGTGAAACGGTCCTCCAAGCATGGATACAAGGAGGAACCGTCGGACCCACGGGATTGACCACGAGGACAACCTCGACGACGCGGGCCAGCGGGCATCAGGGGGTGAGGAAGAGGAGCTGCCCACGGGGCAGGATCCACCGACGGCGCCGGTCGAGCGACGGGGGACTGACACCGTGCTTCGCGAGGCACACTCCCGTCTGGCGGAGCTGCTGCTCGCCGCCGCGTCCATCTTGGCGGAGATCAGCTCGTCGGGAGGAGCGGGGACGGCGGCCGACGTGCTACAGGATCGCCCTGCAGATTCCCGCCAAAACGATTTGGCGATTCCCGCCATTTCATCCGCTCCAACTTTTGGCGGGAACGGCCATCACCACGTGGCAGCGGTTCTCCATGCGCGGCCGCTGACGTCACCAACGCGCGCGGCGGACCGCCATCACACACCCGCCACTGGGGCCGCCATCTTACACACCGACGGGGGGGCAGAGAGGAAGCACGAGGAGGAGGACGACTTTATCTTTCAGCAGCGCCTTCCCACGTTGTCAGCATTCAAGGCAGAAGGCGGGGATTGGAGCCAATTTCAGCGCAGATTTTTGGCGCATCAAGAGATGTCCGCCTGGTCCGACGCTACGGCACTGCGGGCACTGCCTGCCATGCTGGACGACAACGCGCTCGCGGCCTTCACGTCCGCACGCAGGTCGGACCGCTCCACGCTCAAGGATGCGCTGGCTCTCATGGCCAAAGTCTACGGTCCTCCCTCGGCGTGCCGCCATCATTTCTACGCAAGACGGAAGGCGGCCACGGAGACCGTGCTCGCCTACCGCACGGCGTTGCTCGCTCTCGCTGACGCCGCGTTCCCTCGTATGGACGAGGAGGGCCAAGATGCGATGGTTTTGGAGCAGCTGCTCAAGTTGGCGCAGGACCTGGGGGTCCCCATCAACACGGCCGACGACACCGATATTTCTTCATTACGGGTCGCCACGAGCATGCAAGCGCACGAGGTCCTTCAACGAAAGCAGGGGGTCGTCTGCAACGCTGCCGTGGCCTCAACTCCGGGTCCGGTTGACACCGTGCCCCAAGTCGTCAGCCCACGAGAGGACGCGTTCATCGCGGGACGAGCGGGGGACTGGAGGTCGGGGGGTCGTTCGCCTCTGCGAGCGGCCCGCAAGCTGGAGCAACCGAGATCTCCGACTACTGTCATCACCTGCTATAACTGCGGCCTTCGTGGCCACGTGGCCTCCGGTTGCCGCGCCCCACGTCAGCGCGCCATGGGACCTCGGCTGGACGACGACCAAGGCCCCAAGTCATCACTGCAAACCCCGGCAAGTCGCGGCACCTCACATGCTTGGCCCGCATACTCGACACGTATGGGTCGTCGCGTTGCGACGAGGGAGAGCCGAGTAGAGTTCGGGGATTCGGTTCGGAGAGGGGGGTTCGGCCGGGACCGGGGAGACATTAAATGGTCGGAATTGGGGCACAGAATGGTGGCTGCCTCAGCGGGTTCATCCGTCGTTACCGGATCGATTGATGGGGTCGAGGTCAGGGTGTTAGTGGACACGGGGGCATCGGCGACTATTATTTCGGATCTCATTTATAATATTCTCCCGGTACAATGTCGTCCGCTTCTTCCGGTGGATGTGCCATTTTACGCCGCAAACGGGGGATCGTTGGGCATTATCGGTCAGATTAGGGCGTCCATTTGCATTGGTGATATCAAATTGTCGGGACCCGTTTTCGTTTCATCTTCCCTGGCGGTTCCTTGCCTATTGGGCACTGATTTTTTGGCGAAAATGCCCATCAAAATTCTCATTGATCAGCGTTGCATTGAACTACCATCGGGTCGCCGTATTTCATTTTTGACGAGCCCTAATGTAATTCGGACGGCGTGCGCTACCATTCAGGCGTTAGCAACACAGACCGTGCACGTGCCCCCGGGTTCACAAATGTTGATTCCCCTCCGGTTACGGAAGCCATGGGGGAAGGAGGCCTCGGAACAGGCCATGCTTTTGGGTCCTTCTAATAGGGCTGTTGGAGGTCTCGATTTATCGGTGGCTCACACTTTGGTTGGGGCAGACAGGGATCCGTTTGTCATGGTTTTAAACGCTGGGGCGCGGCCGGCCGTCATTCAGCAGGGCACCGTGCTGGCTCACGCGGCACGGGTCCCTGCGGAGGAGAGGCTGGTTGCGCAGGCTGATCCGAGCCCCACGAATAGCGTACCATCAAAGGAGGACCTAGATTGGATTGATATGCTGTGCGCGGACTCTGACGATTTGTCAGCGCTACAGTTGGGTGCGTTGCGCGGGTTGCTGATTGAATTTTCGGATGTCTTCAGTAAACATAAGTATGATATCGGATGCACGGACCTGCTACGCCACCACATTGAAACGGGCGATGCGGCACCGGTCAGGCAAAATCCCTTCCGACTGAGTCCTGCTGAGAAGGAACATGTTCAGTCGGCAGTTAACGATATGCTGGAAGCCGACATTATTTCGCCTTCTTCCAGTCCGTGGGGAGCACCTATTGTGCTCGTTAAAAAGCAGGACGGGTCCCTGCGATTTTGCGTCGATTTCCGCCGCCTGAATAAGATCTCGGTGGCCGACGCGTATCCGCTCCCCAGGATGGACGAGTCTCTCGACGCATTGTCCGGTGCGCGATACTTTTCGACTCTTGATTTATTGTCCGGATTTTGGCAGTTGCCACTCGACGAGGAGTCTAAGCCTAAGACTGCATTCCGGACTCCAGGGGGCCTGTTTCAATTTAACCGGTTACCCATGGGACTTCACTCCTCTCCTGCGACGTTTCAGCGTCTTATGGAATTGGTTTTGTCGGGCTTGCAGTGGGAGACGTGCCTCATTTACCTTGACGATGTCATTGTTTTCGGTAAAACGTTCGAAGAACACCTCCAGCGATTGAGAGGGGTGTTCTTGCGAATGCGATCGGCTAAATTAAAGTTTAAACCGGCCAAATGCCATCTTTTTCGTAAATCCGTGAGGTACTTGGGTCACATTGTCGACTCTTCGGGGATTTCTACCGATCCTGCGAAGACGGACTGTGTCAGTTCGTGGCCGACGCCCACGTCAGTGTCAGACGTGCGCAGTTTCATCGGTTTTGCTTCGTATTATCGCCGATTCGTTGAGCACTTCGCCACCATTGCAAAGCCCTTGCACGCTCTAACGGCAAAAGGAGTGAAGTTCCGGTGGGGACCGGAGGAGGAGGCTGCATTCTGCTCCCTCCGGGACGCCTTGGTAAGGGCCCCACCCTTGTGCTATCCAGACTTTGAGAGTCCCTTCTTGCTAGACACGGATGCTAGCAACACGGGCATTGGGGGAGTGCTGTCCCAAGTCGTTGGAGGGGTCGAACGGGTGGTCGCCTATGGTAGCAGGGTGTTGTCGCCGGCAGAGCAGCGCTACTGCGTCACCCGTCGTGAACTACTTGCCATTGTTTTTTTTGTACAACAATTCAGGCCATATCTCTATGGTCGTCATTTCACGGTCCGGACGGACCATGCGGCGCTCCAGTATTCATTACGGGTTGCCCAGCCCTCGGGCCAATTGTCGCGGTGGTTGGAAGTCCTCCAGGACTATCAGTTCACGACTACGTACCGTAAAGGGTTGCGACACACGAATGCCGATGCCCTGTCGCGGTTGTTGCCTTGTCACAAATGTGCGTGCTTATCGGGATCGGCGCGCTGTAAACCTCCGGTTACGGAAGGTAGGGAGGCGTTGGTTGCGACCGCGAGCACACCAATTGGGGATGGTCCCGCTACCCCAGGGGGTCAGGACTCGCTGCTCTCACTGTCGTTGATTGAGTGGGGCCGTCTCCAAATGGCGGACAGCTCCCTGCTGGCATTGCGCCGAAAGACGGAGGGTTCCGAAGGTAGCCACGACCGAACTGGCTCCTACGAGCTTAAGCAGGGCCTGTTGATGAGATGGGACAGTTTGTCCCGGCGGCATGCGATTGTGGTGCCTTCTGCTGTGAGGGGGAAGGTTGTCTTGGCCGCACACGAACGCCTCTTGCATTTGGGAGTTAACAAAACGCTTGCCCTGCTTCAGCGTGACTATTATTGGCCGGGAATGGGGGGTGACGTGGTGAATATTCTGAAGGGTTGTGTTGAGTGCGCCAGACGGAAACCACCGCCCGTGGCAGCTAATCCACCGCTGCAATCTATTCAGGTCTCGCGCACTAACGAGCTCGTTGCACTCGATATTCTGGGGCCCTTTCCGGTCACGCCAAGGGGTAATAAGTACCTGTTGGTGGGGGTCGAATATTTTACCCGGTGGCCTATGGCGTGGCCACTCGCCAACCAGTCGGCGGCGGCTGTGACGGACGCCTTTGTCCAGGGCTACGTCCTGGACAAGGGGGCTCCCGAACGCTTGCTGACTGACCAAGGGAAAAATTTTTCGAGTAAATTACTGCAGGAGGTGTGCGACCTGTTGGGTACCAAAAAGGTGCGTACCTCCCCGTACCACCCGCAGACGGACGGGATGGTGGAGAGGCTTAACAGGACATTGACCTCTATGCTGTGCCAGCAGGTGTGTGAGTCGCATGTTGATTGGGACCTGCAGGTCCCTGGGGTCCTTGCCGCGTATAGAATGGCCCCCCATGCAGCTACGGGGTTTTCCCCGTTTTTTCTAATGTACGGTCGGGAAGCCGACCCGCCCATGGAAACGCAGCTGGGTCTGCCCGCACCACGAACTAATTCTAAATTGGCAGAGCATATTAAATTTAATATTCATAAACTGACAGAGGCAAGGGAGGCCGCACGGCTTAATTCGCGGGCTCGCCAAATTGCGAACGAGCGGTTGCGGGCACGGAAGGTGTCCGTGCACAATTGGGAACCAGGTGACAAGGCCTGGCTGCATTGCCCTCAGGCACCTTTGGCCACGTCGCCTAAATTGTTGAAGCCGTGGCGGGGACCCGTGGAGGTCGTGCGGGTGGCACGCCCCCAGTGCGTTCAGATAAAATGGGGGAAACGCCGTTGGTACGTCCACCCCTCTCGACTGAAACCGTTCTCGCCTCCGTATGGCCTCCCCTTGTGTCGTGAGGGCCGAGCATGTGACGTGACCGACGACCCTGAGGGGGAATTGTCCTTGCCTGCTCCTCACATGTATCCGCCTGATCCGCTCCCAGGTGTCTCGGAACTGACTGCTGCCGACCACCGGCGGCCGGATCTTCACGGCGGGGCCGGTCCTTCCAGGCCCGACCCGTGCCGTCTAGAGCTGCCGGAGACACCGGACGGTCGCCAACGTCCCGTTCCATACGACGGACCGGCCAGACAGACTCGCGCTAGGTCGCGCTACTTTGTGTAACCTACCACGTGCGGAGTCGAGGCAGCCGGAGCGCCTCGGCACTGCGTGGGTCACAGTGACACTTGGCGCGTTCGTTTTACGGTGTTCGCTTTTATTGTGTTGTTCGTCGGGCTGTATATTGCTTCATATTTAAGGTTGTGTTATGTTGTTGTTGTTGTGTTACGGGGCACACTGGGATGTGGAGTTCTTTATTACTGCGTTGCGTTATGTTGTGTTGTAGGTTAACAGCCGGGCCGGCTGCAAGCTATGTGGGAGGGGGTGATGTAGAGGTGATACGCGCTGGGATTAAGGATCGTATGCACAGTGCGTGATGATTGGCTGTGTAGGTGGTGACACGCGCTGACGGTGGAGGATCAGGGGTCAGCGCGGGGTCGTGGGTTACGGGGCACCGATTGGCTGTGGGCGGTGACGCGCTGAGAGAGAGTGCGTCGTGATTGGGTCATTAAGGAACGACGCTCACGTCGACGCCGCATCAGCTCCGTCCCTCGTGAGCAGGGGCTATAAAAGGGGATGCACACAGGCGTAAGGGCAGTGTGTAACCAGCGAAGAAGGAAGACGGGGATGAAGACCTAGAGCCCTGCGGTACCTAGCCCCGCTGTCCTAAGGGGACCGGGACTCTGTGTAACCCCGGGGCGAGTGTAGTGGGTGTAGCCATAGGTCTACACGAGCCGAATGTACTATGTGTAGCCAGGGCATAGGGCTTACACGAGTCGAGTGTATTGTGTAGCCAGAGGCATAGGGCTTACACGAGTCGAGTGTATTGTGTAGCCAGAGGCATAGGGCTTACACGAGTCGAGTATATTGTGTGTAGCCAGAGGCATAGGGTCTACACGAGTCAAGTGTATCGGGTGTAGCCAGAGGCCTAGAGCTTACACGAGATTAGTGGAGTGTGTCGGAGGAAGAAGAGAGACCACACGTTGTATTGTGATACCTAAAGGATTTAATAAAAGTGTGTTACCCGTCAAGAAGTTCCTGCCGTCAATTCCCATACTTCAAATACAATAAAATAGAATCACAGTTGATGAGCAAAGGCCCAAAAACACCAAGCGGCCAGCACCAAACCAGCACTGTCGAGCTGAATGAGAGTGAATGTTTCTTGAATTCAGCGAAGGGGAAACTATGGGAGGGACTTGTCAGTAATGGGGGGAAAAAACATCATGAAAGAGTAGAAAATCATGTCATGATCCCCTGTCCAGCCTCGTAGCCTACGGGGACAAGTTGTCAAGTATGTATATGTATGTTGAACTTCTTTCGCACTGTACATAGCCAACCGTGCTACTCGGAGGTGGGGCAGCACCACACCGTCACGCTTTCACCTTTAGCATCGTCACGTGCAATTGAGAACCCCGACGTGTTTAGGTAGCTCAGCATCGTGGGTATTTCACAGGATGCTACGGCAGCCTCAGAAGAGTTTTACGTGTAGAAAACTCACGGGCAAGTGTATTATTTACAAGGAATTTTGACGTAATTATTTTTAATATTATTCGGTTTTCTCAGTTCACCTACGAATTATTGCGATCCGAGATGCCATTTCCTCAATTCGATGCGCAATCCCCAAAAGTAAAAAAAGTTAAATAGCCCTGAAGGCCACGAAATAAGTCCGAAGGCCCGAAGGCCTATTTTGTGTTTATATTTAGTGTGATGCCTCAGTGCAAAGCAGCGGTGTTGCGTCCTCTCTGTAGGTTAGGGTTAGGTTAAGACTAATATCGCGAATACTGTTGTCTGCTGGGGTTATGCGCGAATTTACTCCACTTATCCGCAGAAATCACGGATAATTGGAGGTAATGGGAGTTGACCTGTATCTCTCTGTCATTTCAGTCTAGTATCGTGAAGATTCACCCTTCCAACAATCCCAAATAAGAGCCATGATTAAGGGTCACAATCAATTCAAAGATCGACTTATGTATTGCATTGTGAGTTAGTTCCTGTAGGAGTCAGATGACCCAACAATATACAACATAAACAAATCAAAATGTATAATTATTATTTCATGTAGGGTGAGCGATAGGAAAATACTTCAATCTATGCGTGAATGCATCGTTACATCCCTAATGCTAACGTGGATATCGAGGGATTCTCACCCTGGGCAAACATGTCTCGTGGACCCGGTGGCGCTACGCTAAGCACAGTGAATTCGCCATCAGAAGGATGTGATTTCAAATCAAAGTCGGAGGTCGACTCTGTCCATCATCCACCAGGGTCGATAAAACAAACACAGACATTTTTTTGGAAACTCAACAGTCATCATCGTTATTGTGTTTAGTTTGTTGTCCTTCCCCCGCACCTCAACTTAGCACGGTTTGGCTACATAAAGTGCAAAATAAGTTCAACAAACATACATACATCCTTTCGACAGACTCCGTCTCACTGTTGAAATGTGCAATCTCCGTCAAGGGCTCAAGGCCCTTGTTAGAGCGGTGAGTGCCACCTCATCGAGTATTTGATCTCAGGGAGAGGTTATGTCTTTGTAGTTCCCCGATGAGCTTCCAGGTTGCTTCTTCGAGAGAAGCTCCCAGCATGTGCAGCTAAACGTCAAACAACCTGAGAACACATCGGGGAGCTATGCAACACAACAGCAACAACCTATGCTGTACTCTTGACATTGATCTAACGGCCACTTCAAAAGTTATCAACTGGACGTGGCAAATCTAATGGAAAAAAACAATCCAAACTGTGTTACGTGTAACTGATTCGACGTGAGTAAAAGTACCGACATCTGTGCCTCGCTCTCTCACCGAGGAGCAGGCCAGGACTATTATCACTGCACCCTTGGAGCTTAATTAGAGCTGCAGCTCAGTGAGCAGGAGCCCGGATCGCCACGGAAGACTCCGTGTGTAGGAGGCCGATGCGTCGTTCGCAGAGATGACATGAGTGGGGAGGGAAGCGGCTCAGCCATGCTCGTCTGAGCCTGAGGCAGCAGAGTGGAAGGCTGCTGGTAGCGATCAGTGCTTCAATTCAGCAGGAAAAAATCCAGAACGCTGTTGCCGTGAATGTCGGTACGCGACATCCACCTCGCCTTGTTTTGCCCTATTTTGTCCTTGTGAGAAAAAAAAATTAACTTGTTCAGATGATTATGGGAATACAGTCGAGCGTAAAATATTTTAGAATTTCAAAATCTAATTATTCTGGACAGGCATACCTTGGAATCGAGTGGTAGTACCATTTGCCGAGAATCCCTACTCCAAGCAAGCTTGCTGCTCTGCCCACTGTAGGCAGGAGGTGGGTGCGATGCACTGCCAGGGCCACGTTGGTTTGAGGACTTCATTTTGCCGACTGCCTCCATATTTTCGTGCGGTCCTTAAGCGCGTGGGTTAACGCGCAAATTAATGACAGAGTGGAGGAACGGTCCCACGATGCTCTGCACGTGGGGTTGGGACAAACTCCGCTTTGTATTATTCAATCAGTTACCCCGACGAGGTAAACACTAGCTCCCGGCCTCTCTGTCGGTGGGAGCCGCGTTGCTGCGCTTGCGCTCTGCGGGGAACCCTTTAATTGTGAATTATTATTATTATTGCGCGCCGCCGTGGATCCGTGTCACGCCACTGTGCACGCGCGTAATGAATGTGGATAAACAAACACGGAGACGAACGGGATGCGTACACACACGCTGCCGCGATAAAAGGTCCCGTGAGCTAACACGGGAAGCAACCGAGACGCCGTGCCGAAGTTATTCTTCCCATGGTCACCTGGGAAGGGCATTGCTGCACTCGATCCCACCAGTTGGTGTCGTTGTCATCATCGATCCCCGCATGGGTGCCACGCCGGCGAGATGTGAACTACCTCGCAACAGACTCAAAACAGTGTTGTTGTTGTTGTTTCAGAAAGCCTACTTCAAGGTGTGATCAATGCGCATTCCTGATGGACCGGACTCATAAGAGTGCGCAATAACAAATGTTATTACTTGCTTACGTGTGTATGGAGGAGGTCGCGGGTTCTATCCCGACCCTGACGCCTGCTATATATTTGGAGTTTGCATGTTCTCCCCGTAGTTGTGTGGATTTTTCTCCGGGTCCTCCGATTTTGTTCCCTTAAAATTTAGAATCAACATGCATTTAAAGTATGTGGCTGCTATATATTTCCACATGCTGGTAAGTCACTTCGTTGAGCTATCATTTGTGGCCAGGTCGCTTCTGAAAAAGAGCTATATAGCTCAGTGGGTCTTATCTGGTAAAATACGAAATAGTTTAGTTGAATTGTATGGTACAACTCTCTCTCTCTCTCTCGCTCCTCAGACCACTTGTTCACGGTGCTAGAAAATAACTTTTCCCCTGCAAATGATGATTTGACTGTGGAGATGTTGAAGGCACTGGGAACCAGGTGTGGTGACAATGGGGTTGTCTTAAAGTGTATTTGGATTTTTTAGATTTAACTTTCAACCGAACAGTCGCCCTTTGTTCTGCAACACCCTCGCCTTTTTTTTCAGATTGTGGACTTGTGAAAGTAGGCTGATTGTGGTCAGATTGTGGACATGTGAAAGTGGGCTGATTGTGGTCAGATTGTGGACTTGTGAAAGTGGGCTGATTGTGGTCAGATTGTGGACATGTGAAAGTTGGCTGATTGTGGTCAGATTGTGGACATGTGAAAGTGGGCTGATTGTGGTCAGATTGTAGACTGTGAAAGTAGGCTGATTGTGGTCAGATTGTGGACATGTGAAAGTGGGCTGATTGTGGTCAGATTGTGGACATGTGAAAGTTGGCTGATTGTGGTCAGATTGTGGACATGTGAAAGTGGGCTGATTGTGGTCAGATTGTAGACTGTGAAAGTAGGCTGATTGTGGTCAGATTGTGGACATGTGAAAGTGGGCTGATTGTGGTCAGATTGTAGACTGTGAAAGTAGGCTGATTGTGGTCAGATTGTGGACATGTGAAAGTGGGCTGATTGTGGTCAGATTGTGGACATGTGAAAGTGGGCTGATTGTGGTCAGATTGTGGACACGTGAAAGTTGGCTGATTGTGGTCAGATTGTGGACATGTGAAAGTGGGCTGATTGTGGTCAGATTGTAGACTGTGAAAGTAGGCTGATTGTGGTCAGATTGTGGACATGTGAAAGTGGGCTGATTGTGGTCAGATTGTGGACATGTGAAAGTGGGCTGATTGTGGTCAGATTGTGGACACGTGAAAGTTGGCTGATTGTGGTCAGATTGTGGACATGTGAAAGTGGGCTGATTGTGGTCAGATTGTGGACTTGTGAAAGTGGGCTGATTGTGGTCAGATTGTGGACATGTGAAAGTGGGCTGATTGTGGTCAGATTGTGGACTTGTGAAAGTGGGCTGATTGTGGTCAGACTGTGGACATGTGAAGGTGGGCTGATTGTGGTCAGATTGTGGACTTGTGAAAGTGGGTTGATTGTGGTCAGATTGTGGACTTGTGAAAGTGGGCGGATTTTGGTCAGATTGTGGACATGTGAAAGTGGGCTGTAAGCAATAAACGAAAAATAAAGAGGTCGATGAGCAGCAGTTGGGAGTGTGCTTTTGAAATCTGACCTTGATCGTAAAAAGCACCGTATCTAATGTACCTAAAACATAACTTTTAAATTGTTGTGTACTGAAATTAGAATAATACGGGATTTTGGTGTGGTCACATTGTGTAAATATATACATTTGTGGTTTCAATCTGAGTACAACGTTTCGCCAGTAACGTTGTGGATTGCTTTCCAACACACCGGTGTACTGTAACAGTAACGAATTGGCATGTTCTGTTTACATAACAAACCTTACTAATTGGCTGTGTCGGGTGGTGGCGGCCGACACATACATATTTACGCGATCTAACCCAAAATGCCTGTATTATGGATGATGTTGGTCGCGAAAGACTACATGTCAAAGTGAAATTAGGTTTACGGTTGGGAATTGAATTAAAACTAAAAACGAATCGAATTTTTTTACCACGTAAACTATATAGCTCTTTTTCAGAAGCGACCAGGCCAGAAATGATAGCCTAACAAAGTGGCTCATTATGTGAAAATGTATAGCAGCCAAATATTCTCGACGCATGTTTCTAAATGTGTAGGGAAACACCGGAGGACCCAGAGAAAAATCCACGCGACCATGGGGAGAACATGAAAACTCCAAATTTCCAGCAGGCGTCAAACCCACAGCCTCCAGCATACCAGGCGTCATCCCCCAAGTGTGCGCGGTGGGCGCGGTATGCTTGCCACAGGTGCACGGAGCCCAACCCAACCACATTCGCCACACACAGATAACCCTGAAGGCACATGCGTCCACACCACCATCACCGCCGCCGCCATACTGTGACCGCGGCCATTTCCACTATCGCCACTAATGTTCAAGAGAGCATTATGCACCGCTGTCGGGCGGAGGGTTTTAACGACATTCCGTGATATCTTAGACCCGCTGCGCCGCCACCCGCCTGCTGTGTTGTGTTTTTTTTAATCCGAGCGATTCCATATGTCACGTGTCAGCGCTGCTCTGACAGCATGCGTCCGCGTGGAGGTGGTGGAAATCGTGCTGCGATGGCAAATTGAAATTCCATTTCCCCTCGCCTTCCATCGGAGTGCGTTTATGCAAAATGCTGACCCTCGGCCTTTTGTATTAAAGCTCGGTTAAATTATAGCAATGTACAGCACTGATACGTTATCATAATGCAATGCATGCCTGTACACTGCTCCTGTTTGCCATTATGCATTGCGTTTTGTGTTATCAAAGATCAAAATTGCTCTGTTTGCCACTGTCGTTTTTCTCTCTCATATAATTATTTATTTACGATTGGGAATGACATCTACTATTGTCGATGTTTTGCAAAAAGCCACGCACGGAGATTGTCACCCCCAACACAAACCCCAATTGCTCCGAGTTTAAAAGGCACATCTTTGTATTCTGAGAAAACGATTTAAATTTGTTTGTCACGTTCCAAGTGGACGCGAAATTGGGCAAATAACCTACGATGCGTGATGATTCAGATGCATGGAATATTATGTGCGGCCTTGATGCATTCACGATCTCTGCCATCAAGATCAGAATTCACTCCGCACATCGTGATTGTAATTGGCACGTGCAAGCACGTGACGCTGATCATGCAGGTAACCATAACCAGTTATTACACGTATATTGTGTTTAAACTGATGTACTCATTTATGAATGTTATTGATATACAAGCGGTCATTTTTGCACTTGAGAAATATTCTTGTGTTATTTCTTTGCCGCCCTGTAAATTAATATTTTCTTACAGCAACTTAGCGTGTCCACATTTAGAGAGGCAATGTTTCAGGCAATGGCATTTCTTCAGGGCAGACAGCGGGTGGCTAGACGGTTCTGACTCGGAATTAGGAGGCACCGTGTTGCAATGCGGTGCCTAAAAAATATATTGGTAAGATTTGCATATTTACAACATACCGTTGCCATATATATGATAAATATGTCCTTATACCGATCCACCCTGGCTGTTAAGAAATGAAAAATAAGTATACAGGTAAAGCATCTGTTTTGTCGCCGATATAATGGACATTTTAATCCATCAAACAATGGTGATTCCCGACCAGAACATCCCAGAAGCATGTTTATCCTAAGGCAAACGAGCCTTAGACCAGCTTTCTTCTTATTTTAGTTTCGTAAGCAGTGTCTGACATCAATCCAATGCTCGCGGGTGGTCAGAAGCAATGGTTGAGAGCGATATTGAACCACTGTGGACCCCGAAACAATCGCAAAAATAAGAAATAATGCAACATTTATTTTCAAATTATATATCTGGAGTTTAATATATATAATTAGCACCAGTCCAAATAGCTATAAAGCTGCTCTGAAAATTATTTGTAATTGGGTTTTTGGGTTAGGTTGTGTAAAAAAACGTTGCGTGTCGTAAACCCTCCTCCACCCGACGCAGCCAATTAATAAAATCGTTATGTGACTCAAACACAACGGTGGTGCTGCTGAAGCAGTAATAAATGTGGCACGTTTGAGTCACGTGACACTTTAATTCATTGGCTGTGTCGGGTGGAGGAGAGTTTGCGACACACACGTTTTTTTACACGACCTAACCCAAGAAACACTAATATGAATCATAATATCGGTCATGAAATCCTATGTATAAAATACCCTGTAAATGTCTAGAGAAAAAAATCCGTTCATCGCAATTTGTCTGTCAAGAGAACTAAAGTATTGTTCATATTTTTGGTTCTTTTGGTAAAGTCACGTAGAAGGGAAATAATAAAATAATAAAAACAAAACATAATAAAAATTCTCACGACGTTTCGGCCACAACGAAAGCAGCCGTCCTCAGGTGAAGAACAGAGCTGTCGGAAAGACAGCGTCCTGATGAACACTGTGTTCATTATGTTTTAATTTTTATTATTTTATTATTTCCCTTCTACGTGACTTTACCGAAAGAACCAAGAATATGAATCCCTGCAGTCACGAAAGGTTTAAATCGAAAAATAAAAGTATTGTTCGTCCACCCACGCCAGATCTCAGTAGACAAGAATGAGTGTGTAGAGCAAACAGGTGCGCACCACCACGACTAGGAACCTGGTGGACACTCGCACCTCCGGTACAGAAGACAGCCACGTTGACCGTTGCTTGGTTTCAACGTTATTATCCCTCAACCATTTGAAATTGCAAGCAGCTACTGCGGCCCTACAATTTACAATTGGACAGGGAATTTGATGTTATTTTCTGTAACCCATTATCATCAACACCCGCGCGTCTCATTTGCCAGCCTGCATCTAATTACCAGGGGTAACTCGAAGTTCATGTCATCCCCGCCGGAATATCGCCGTGTCTAGTTTCCCCATCGCTGAGTGTCATCGCTTTATTTAGGCAGCAATTGGCGAATGCTCATGACCGCAAATGTATTCACCTCACATGCATGAGTTTTATTCCACTAATTACCACTCGCGCCCCCCATCTCGTCGCAGTCTCCTTTCATACGGTGGAGGGTTGATTGGCAGCATGCCTGTGCTCATTTCGATGCCGGCGAGTGGGCCAGTGGACGGCTTCATGAGTAGCCGGGCGAATATCTGAAACACTGCTTGTTGATTGATCATAGTGGGCAGTGAATCTTACTATATGGCCCATGGTTTGGAACCTATTGAGAAAACACTGTGTATAAAACAGTAACACCAAGAGTGCGTCAGTGCTCAACAAGCACGAGGGTGGGAACTCGGCTCCACTTTGTGATCCTAAGCAGGCGACGGAAATTCAGAGGCCGGTCTACCCCATCGGACATCTGTTACCGTTGACTTCCCACAAGGTAGCACCCATTTGAGCAAGCCTGGATGGGTTCGATTGAACCTGAGATCTCCTGACTGTGAGCCAAGTGGCCTTGTCCACAGAGCCACGTGGCAGGACTGCCGCATAAAGTCACAAGCCGGCCACGACGTCACGAACGATCAAGTTACGGTCTAATGTTACATTATAATCTGATGTTATATTGTGAGCATCCGGCCCAGAGAAGAAGAGCATTGTTGCAGCCATTATTAGCGCAGGGTGATCAGTGTACTCTTGTCGTCGTCTCCGTAATGAACAGCATTGAGGCGCCACGTCCTGTGTGATGTCTGTCCCTGAATTTTTTTCCATTTTAATAGCGGCGTGTGGCGTCCAAGCAATTTGGGTCATCTGTTGGGTCATGAATTCTTATATATATTATTTAATTGTGCGAGATTATGCAATTAAGTCGATTTAACAATTACATCTTGGCTGCAGAGTACTTAAGAAGGCATATTGGTGTGGGTAAAAAGAATCCTGAACATAAGCATACATTTTCGTCGTTTGAAAGAACAGATGGTGCTTTTTAGTGTGATGTGTTTTAAAATATGTTTTTTTTTCTCAATGCACCGAAGAGAAATCGAGAGCACACGATCGAAGACTGGCAGTCTAGCTGAATGCTCTGTAGCATGCTCGCCATCACACTATTGACAACTCCATTTCAACATTTAGGATCCGAAGTCTGGTGACCCATTGCAGCAAACACATCCACGAAATAATAGCCTTGCATATTAGTCCATGGGCCCAGAAAAATACTACTAATGACTTAATGTCACTTGAGCTGGAAACATTGTAAAGATTTTTAATGTAAGAGAGAAAATGTTTTCAATAGTTCACAACTTCGTAAATTGAAGTGGTGATTAAATAATAATGAGCATGGACGCGGTGCTTATCTCCCGTTTACAGCCCTGAGCTGGTGGTGGAAATTCTACATTCCTATGTCGGGAGCAAGTATATCCATAGGTCAACCATGGTTACCTTCCCCACAAAGTGGTACTGATTGTTTCGACCCCAGAGGGATGATGGGCTTAGTCAACCTACAATATATGAAGTTGCAACCTTCTGACTGTGAGTCACTCGCTCCCCTGCTGGGCCTCCTCAACGCAATTCCTTTTTTTTTGCCATATACTCACAGCAGGGATGCTGCCGTAGTGTAACGGTTAGCACCGTGAACTCCCAGTGTGGCAGCTGAAGAGACGGAGCAAATTTATTTTATCTCTGCCGTCCCTATAAATGGGTACACCCAGTTAGTTGATCAGCAAGTGGGAGTTTGATGGGATAACGTGTGGGTACTCCCACCTCTTCTAAGATATCGGGCCAGGGTGGAAGAGTAGGCCAAACATACCCTCTGGAGGGGGTTTCTTGAGCTCTCTCTCTCTCGCGCAGGCCCTTCCTCCAGCAGTGGCGTGAGCGAGCGATTGCAGGTCTGCACCTACATATTTACATCCATCAGTACAAAGTTTCGGCATGTCAGTTAACAATTTCTGCCAATGCACGATGTTTGTGAGATTCTGGAGTGGTTTAAGCATGCACAGGGGCTCAACAAATGGAAAAGCAATTCCCGCGTAATGAGTATGACGCAACACTCATCTTACGTTTACAGCCCTGTGCTAGTGGTGGAATTCGACATTCCTATGGCGGGGAGTGAGTCTATCCATAGTGCCTTCTCTCCCACTAAAGTGACGCAAATTGCATTGGCCTCGGATTGACGAAGGCCCCAGTTGACCTCCGGTCGGGAATTGAATTCACAACCGTCCGATCGCAAGCAGCGCACATGATATCTGCTGTGCCACATGGCCGGATTATTTTTAGAGCTGCCAACGCAAAAGAGCACTGCCCAGCGATCGTTGAAACACGGAGACACTGTGTTTGTTTTCTGTGTTGTTGTTGTTGTCATTGAATTATTATTACACGAAGAGGCATTTCATCATGATAATGGATCGCCCAACCCACAAAGTGAAATATTTCAAGTTCACATCGAGAGCTCCAATATTTGGTTTGCTGCGCTGCACACATTATCACCGGCGTGGAAATGTACCATCTCTGCAGCGTGCCTTTGCCAATCGCCAAAAGCTGCGATGCAATTTAATAATTTAAACTGAGAAAAAAAATCTCAAAAGTGCTGGTGCATGTAGCCAGGATCTAGGCTCCACTGTTCTTCATAATTGATGCAGTTTGTCAAAAGTTACCATGTTGTGTTTTTATAAATCCGATAGGGATCCTGGGAAAGTAAAACGCACGGCTATAAAATCCGAACAGTAGCTCTCTTGGATAGGATGCCACTCACGCCTGGGAGGCACTTCAACCTCCATCGCGAACAAATCTTTTCCGGACAATATGCGTGAAACATAACAATTCACAAAGTCTGAAGAAACACCGCACGCACTGCTCGTCTTGCGCATCATCAGCATTCAATCTTTGTCTGCTGCTCGATACAAATTTCTCCACACTAACATCATCTTCATTTCTCGGCACTCCCCATCTACTGATACTATACATGCCTTATCGTGGCATTGCGCACACTCACATGTTGCGAGTGGTCATTCGCTCATCACGGACCCAAATAATGAACTCCCCTGGATTAGACCAGCCCTAAAAACAACGGTGCACGCTGAACCCAATAACCCACAGAACATATCGGTTAAAGGAAGTTGATACACAGTAGACCCTCAAATCAAGGATGACAGTGAGGTAGCTGGGAACAATGCACATCATTACGTAAGGTGTCATGAACGACTATTCAGCATGTGCAATTATCGACTAGAGTCATTAGCAAAGACAAAGATCCCCCATATATGCTTAACGGACTGTTGGGGCAAGTGCTATTAGCAAGCACCTTTGAAGGCCCGCATGGCACACGAGAGGGTGGGTGGCCAGCATCACGCCCGGCGGCCTTTGTCTCCCCCTGTGGCGATGTTTACACACCGCACCAGTTACTCATTTGTGGCTGAGTCGACCTAGGGGAGTCCCAAGACCGGTTCAAATAATCGCTATCACTTGGTGTTGAACGTGAGTGGGAGTCCAACCCGGGTCTCCCAGGTTCGTAGCGCAGCGCGCTAATCGCTACACCACCGCTCCCCTTCCTCTCCCATTATCAGTAATACACACGCACATAAACATATAAGATAATTAGATGAGCGCACTAATTGACCAACAATTAAGAAGCTGGAGAGAAGTTGTGCTAATTGATGTTCATGTCAGTTCTGTTCATTTATTCAGTAGCATTATGTACCGTACTGCATTTTCAGCGCGTCACTGCTTGCGAATTGCTTTATAAATAGCATAATGTAATCGTGTATGTGGGCATACATAGTGATGTATCCATAATAAAGGTGTTTTGGGTTAGATCGCGTAAATATAAATGTGTCGTTAAACCCGCCACCACTGACACAGCCAATTAGTAAGGTTGTTTTGGAGAGTAAACCCACAAACCTTACTAATTGACTCTGTCGGGTGATGTGGTGTTACGTATGCTAAGTAGCTTCGCATGCGCCGCGATTGCTCACTACCCTCCACCCTGAGCACACGCACACACGCAGCACGTGCACCCACGTAGTGTCCTGGTGGGGGATTGCCTGGCACATCGGGTCTTAATCCAAAGGGCCCCCAGAGTTAGAGTCCCACGGTTTCCCGGTGCCAGAAGATTGGCCGACCCTTACAGGACAAGTTACATTGCGGTGCCCCTAAATTGGCTTACAATTGTATGGGCGCAGAAGGAAAAGGTTCACTGGGCCAACCGCAATAAGTTATTCATGACATTGCGAGAGGCCGAGGGTGGAATGTTAGGCAAGAAGGGCAGACCAGTATGTTAGAGTAAATGAGCACGGGAAAACAATGGGTGAGCGGAGCAGCAGCACAGTCCGTGGCGCGGTACCACGTCACCCTGGGCCTTTGAAGTTAAGGGAATAAAAAGAGTAGCCGGGGACGATTTTGGTCAGTTTTCGTTAACCTCCTGGCCGTCAAGACCCACTCCCTGCCGTCCTGCTTCCTCGAGCCGCTCGCAGTATCTGTGTGATGCCAGCGAGTGCTGCTACGAGGCAGTGATAGGCAAGGTTGTCGCTTGTCCTTCTCCCTCCGACTCTCACAGCGTCCGCGTGACGCCGTGAGTCCAGCTACGAGGTACGTGGTAGGACGTTCGAGTGACTGGGGTCGTAGGCAGAGTCTGGCTAAGCTCTTCTCGCAAAATATTCCCCCCCCCCAGGTAGAGTGTGCCGTTAATAAACTTTAGTACAGAGTATCGGTGCAGTGTGATTTCTGTGTGTGTGGGTAGAACATCGGCATGGTGTCTGCGATGTGTGTTTGGTGCGACTGCGCGGGGAGACGGTGTGTGCGAGAGAGCGAGCGCAGGGGCTGCAGCGTCGGTGTGGTGTCGGTAATCTGAGCGTGTGTGCGAGGCGCGCGCGTCTAGTAAAACATAGACGGCCGCCGACGTGCCCGCGTCCGAGCAGCCGTGCCGCGCGAGTATTATTAGGCCGCCATGCCTTTTACTTCTTTTTCTTCATGAGCTATGGTCAATCCACTGCTGGAAGAAGGCATCCCGAAGCCCTTTGAGATGTAAAAAAGGCCTTGACAGATTGGCTGAAATAAACCAAGCACCCTAACAATGCTTTAGTATGCCACAGCAGCCACCTGCGATGCAGGGAGCGCCGTATGCCTCGTGTCCTAATGGCACCACTCAGTGCTTTGTTTGCGCCGGGGTCCCATGAGGGGTGCCAGCTGGTGCAGGCACAACACGACCACGTTGAATGTCATGCAGCCACTCCTGGATAGTGTATGTCCCTGCTTTATGAGACCTGCCAAATTGCATTGTCGGGATTTGAAGTCAAGGTAGGAGCTGAGCGTAAGTGCACATCGCTGAAAAAACCGCACAGAACGGGTGTAGGATATATCAATGAATAGGGTGTCACAGCGAGAGACAAGAAGACCACATGGATAACAGTGCATGCAACAAGTTGGAGACGTCATTTGTACAAAAACATAATGGGCTTGGACAGGACAGGTCGCTTGCAGAGACGATGGCTGTCGGTCGAGGTCAACAACGGAGTGGCAGCCACATGGGGGAGAGGACACCTGAGAGCTCGTCGACAACAGCGACGAAATTTTATTGTGTGGAGCGGTGTTAGGTCGCAAGACCGTAACAATGAAGACGGTTTGGGGAGTCCTTTATCCAGCGGTGACGAGGATGCCGACAATTAGGATACACTTTTCATTTCGCACAAAAAATACATGGAATTACTGGATATCCAAATTGTTTAAGAGTTTGTACGATCACACAAAACGAATAAATGTCATACTGGCACAACTTCGAGTCACGTCGTACCAGGGAATGTCCTCCGGAAGATGACACCACGAAAGTAGTTCTTGAGTCACCACGTAAATCGACCTCTCAAGAGAAACTAGACGACGCTGCTCAACGCTTTCTCAAGAGTGTTCCTCAGTGACCATCAACCGAGATGCAATTTGCAGGAATATAGAAAAACGCCAAATGCCATATCATGTTGTGGGATTATTGGTGACCAGACTGGAAGCATCGACTTGCTGGACCTAATTACCCGGTGTCTAGGAATCAAACCCAGCATCGTAGCAGTTGCTGGCTCATTGTTCTGGCATGAGCCACCTGAGACAGATTTTTTGCTGCCGCACCATGCACGGCTGTCTCTGAAATGGTCACGAATGCCACAATCAGTGCCACATTTGTGAAACCGGAAAGACATTCTCCATTACAATACTCTACGGCGCTCTAGCACATTCACAGTGCGAGTTTGTGTGTTTCCTATATCGCGGATTATTATTTAGTAAATAAAAAATACCAGGTGGCTCAGTTTGGAAGGATGCGAGTTCAAATCGTGATTGGGGGAGTGACTCAGTCCATCATCCGTCCGGGGTCAATACAATCAACACCATTTTTGTGGGGAAATCAACAGTAGTTGTCCCATGGATAGACTCGCCCCCGCCATAGGAACGTGGACTATATACACCACTGGCTCAGGGCTGTAAACAGAAGGTGAGCACTGCCTCAATTTTCATTAGAGCAGGAAATCACTTTGACTTATTTTTCATGTTTTCGCAATTTCAAGGCCATGTCTCTGAAAAAAAATGCTCGGTAACATGTTTTCAAGATTTACTTGGTTAATATCGATGACTCTGTGTACTTGCATAGAAAAGTATCTGGCTTTTTTATGGAGCAATATCGTGAACACAGAGCATTAAATAACATTTCGGAATTCGGTGAAAAATTTGTAGCTTCCGTTAAATCTGCAAGAACATGCAACCGTTTGGCGGCTGTAAATTTCCACGTGATAAGCCACTTCGTTGAGGTATCGTTTGTGGCCAGGTTGCTTTTTGAAAAAGAGCTATATAGCTCAGTGGGCCTTATGTGCTAAAATAAATATAGTTTAGTTCATGGTTAATTTACAGAGGAAGAGCGGTGGCAGAATGGTTTGTACGCTGCACTATCAACCTTATTACTTGGTTTCAATTACTGGTCAGAAGTAGAATTTGTATTTAGCCTGGAGGAATCCGATGAGCTATGAAGCTCTTTCTCACAGATGTCCAATATGGAGCAGCTCAGAAAGTTACAACAACGGCTGATGTCAGTGGTGAGCGATATCTTAAGCAGGATTGGGTCTCCTCCTTGAACACCCCCGCGCTGACCGGCGTGGTGAAATATAGTCAAACAACCCCCAGTGCCCGACATGCCGTGAGGAGGCCTTCATCTAGCAGTGAATTGACAAACGACTTCTCCAATTAACACGTAGTAGGCTTTCGCGACCAATATTTTCCATAGCAGAGGTTTTTTTTGGGTTAGATCGCGCCAATAAAAATGTGTCGTTAAACCCGCCAGCAGCCGACACCGCCAATTAGTAAGGTTTGTCAAGAAAACAAAACATGCCAATTCATTGCTAGTTCAGCACACCGGTGTGTTGGAGAGTAAACCAACAATGTTTACAATTCGAGCCAGAGTTGTCGTACTCGAATTGTAAATGTTGCGGATTTAATCTTAATTTGCGGATTTATTCTCCAACACACCGGCTGTGCTGAACTAGTCACGAATTGGCATGTTTTGTTTACGTGACACAACCCTTACTAAATGGCTGTGTCGGGTGGTGGGAGGGTTTAACGACGCATTTATATTTACGCGATCTAACCCAAAACACCTCTATTATGGACTTCTCTTGCACGCCCCCGTCATTGTCCCTCCGCGCGGTTTTATCTTGCGACAGCTGTTGGAGAAGACATAACGTCACCTTGACCTTTTTTCACTTGAAAAAGCAATTCCAAGCCAGTGTTGTGGGAGGACAATCCCTGCGATGGGTTTTGCCTCCCTCTCAAATTCATTAAACAGCTGAGAAATGCAGTACTTTGTGACAACGATCGTCGGTGAACGACAGCTTTTCACCACTCCGTGACCTTCATTCCGCGACCTTATGAACTCAAAATAGGCGTTTTGCTGATGGTACGCCACTTAGTGTTTGCTGTTATGACGTGTCAAGTGACTTTTACAAGCGTCATGGGAATCGGCACACATTGTATGTTCCAGAATCAATGTTATATTGAATTTCGACCCAGATAATGTCAATATGCCTGCATGCTTAACCATGCAATGGGACAGTGCAAACTGCCATGGGCTGTGGAAATTCCACATTCCCATGACAGGAACGAGTCTTTCCATAGGACCACCACTGTTGGTTTACAAGGTGGTACAGTACCTGTTTCATCGATCCCAAGAAGGATGATGGACTGAGTTCACACCTAAGCTAAATCTGAACCTATAACATTATCATTGGGACTCGAGTAATTTTACCACATTGCCAACCGGTCAGACAAATAATTCGTTTTCTTGGTTCTTTCGGTAAAGACACGTAGAAGAGAAATAATAAAATAATAAAAATAAAACATAATAAAATAATTATCACGACATTTCGGCCACAACGCAAGCAGCCGTCGCTGTCTCCCCAACAGACCTGGTCTTCACCTGGGGACGGCTGCTTGCGTTGTGGCCGAAACGTCGTGAGCATTAGTTTATTATGTTTTATTTGTATTATTTTATTATTTTCCTTCTACGTGACTTTACAGAAAGAACCAAGAAGATGAATCCCTGCAGTCACGAAAGCTTTAAATCGAAAAATAATTCGTTCTTTAATCATATCTAATTTTACAATTACGTTTCCATTGGCAACATGCATCACCGTTCACAACAATCACAACGTATGGACCCGCCCGGTGGCACAGTCGCGATACGTTAGATAATCTTCGTAGCACAGTGAGTGCTTCTGGAAACATTGGCTAAAAAAATATATATTTTTTGTTGTTGTTGATCATTTGAAATTTCGTGAGAAACTGTCAAGGTCGAGACCAGGTTTGCTTGCGTTTTTTTGCATATCGCATCAACGGGGGGAGGGGGATGGGGAGGAGGGGGTGGATGGGGAGGAGGGGGTGGAGGGGGTGGAAGGGGTGGAGGGGGTGGAGGGGGAGGAGGGGGTGGAGGGGGTGGAGGGGGCGATGGTTACTCCTCCAGCCAAGACGATGTCACGCAGGCGACGGGTAAAGTATGCTGTCTTCCTCATCACCCACAGTGGCAGGGAGAAGCGCTCCTTGCTTAATCCTGGAGGAAGTCTGTCGTGTTCAATTGCCGCACACGATTTCCAAAACAAAGCTCGCTCGACGTGACTTTGCTGCTGAATGCAACGCTCCTTTGCTTTGGTTTCTTTACCCGAACGCATCGCATCATTTGACATTTCCCTGAGCTGTCTCTTCCCGCCAAATGTATGTAAAGAATGTTGAACTTCTTTCGCACCGTACGTAGCCAACCGTGCTAATTGGAGATACGGGGGAAGTACAACAAACTGAACATTTAAAGTAGTTCAAAGAAATTCATTTTCCATCTAGATTTCAAAGTGCATAGCGTTCATGACGGCCGCAAAAAGCGCATCTGAAAGCGCGCGATGCAGTGACCGTCTTTGTTCGATGGCTGCCAAAAGCCACTCTGAGCATGAGCGGAGTTCGCGTGATGGTTTATGCTATTTGATGAGATCAGCAAAGTACAAAAAGTGTAAGATTGACTATTGGTCAATTGAAAATGTATAGTATTTAGTTGTATATGCAGGGTGCTTCAAAGTGTTTTAACACTGATATGGGACTATCGTTTTTAATGGAAAAAGAACGGATAATACACTGTAATATGAGAACAAATTTAGGTTAATAGCCTTAAAAAGTCTAAGAGTCTCCACTTGTTCGCCATCATTGTCAACACGTGCCTGGAATCTTCTCCAGGTGGTCTCCAGAGCCCGGAGGAGGCACATTTCTTGTGGTGTTGTTGCAAATCTATTTTTCGAAGCACCCTGTATATATATAGCGGTGTTAGCGTTCCATGCAAATTGAACCTCAAAATTGCTGCAGAACCACCGACAGGCAGTTGGGAGGCAGCCAGGCAGTGAGCCAGCGCCGACAATTCCCCAGTCTCTGTAGTCATCTATGCATCAAGATGTTTTTTTACTCATGCATGAGTAGTACTGTATACGTGTGTCGGGCAATCAAAGCAGCCAGAGGAGCCCCACACGTGTGAAGAGGGGACAACATTCCATCCCATACACAACATTTGTGTGGTGATCCACCAACTCTCGCCGCTGCCAACTGCAGTGCTGAAGTACAGGCTTATAATTGACGATAAATACATGAACGATTAACACCAACATCGTTATTGAGTGGTGAAACGAGGGTCTGGACAGGGCGCGTGATGGCTGGAGGGGACTATTGCCGATGGATACGACTATTGACGGAACAGAAGTCGAGAGGTTACACTCGCACACCTGTCAACCCCTTATCAGTGCCCCTACCTTATTACAGACCAATTCAGACGTTATTGGTCACTCCGTGGCCCTTATACATCTTAACGTTCATCCTACACAGTCCAATCACAATGGAGAAACACAAACAAATAGACAAACAAAAATTGCCCGTATTGAAACAGCCGTATGCCGTATGGACCTAAAAACTAAATTTCCCTGTACAAGAATACGGGGTGTAAACCGTATAGATTGGCAGCTATGCACTCGCCCGAGGGGGTGTGCACGGTGGAGGTGGAGTGATGACATCAACTCGTGCGCGGGAGAGCGAGATTCAGAATATCAGAATTTTGTATTTATAATGGAGGAATCTGATGAGCCAAAAAGCTCTGTTTCACAGATGTCCACCAGAGATTAATTAGGGGGCTCGCGAGAACGATGTCGGTACGGGGGGAAGGGGGTTGCCTTCAACTAGCAGTGGATAAACCCATGGCTGTCGGTGATGATGACAATTTATTGGGTCGGTGCTGTGTGCCCTTCGACCACAGTCTGGCTGCACGCACGCGGCCTGCGGGAGCACGGCCGTGACTGGGGTCGTGGAGCCCGCGGCTGAGCAGCGCACGGCTCTCTGCTCGCTATTCGAGGAGACGGCGAGTATTTCGGAGCGGGGGCGTCAGCGTTGAATGTGACAGCGCCGGTTTGCCGCACGCTCCGTGTGTCTCATTTGCATGCGCGTGGGCGCGTGTGTGCGGCGTTGTAGCGTCGCTGTTAGCGCGCTGCGCTACGTGTGTATCGATGTCGAACTTGTTTCGCACCGTACGTCGCCAACCGTGATAATTGGAGATGCGAGGAACCCGGCGACCCGGGTTAAATCGCCGCTCTCGGATCAACACCATTGACATTAATGGGTTACCACCGAGTACCTGGTGTGGCATGTGTAAACATCGCCACTGGGGAGACAAAGGAGACCGGGCGGGGTGTTGGCCCCCCACCCCCGTTCCAGCCTTCATAGGTGCTCACTAGCCCGAACAGTTATTTGTGTATGGACGGGTTTGCAAAAGATTATCCGCGCCTCCGAGCCGCGTTACTTGACAGTAAACACTGCGGTGTTTACCACGACGTTTTCGATGAGTTTTTTCAGCGATTCTGAGATGGCTTTCGTTGTTCGTCTGCTTCAAATCCCGATTCAGTTCCCGAAGACGTTCCCAGCACGGGGGAGTGAAACGTCGGACGTCGCGCTGAACAACGCGCGACACAACCCACCAGCTGTACTGTGGTGAATTGTGAGCAATGCCAACATTCGACTGCAGACTGTCCCCCCCCCCCCCCCAAGACACGCACCTCACTTCCACCACCGCGGCAGATGGGGGCTGGGGGGGGGGGTCTCTGCTTCTGTGCTTAGGACCTGGTAAACCCTCCACATGAAATCACTTGCCGAAGAACCACATAGAGAGACTCCACAAATGAGTTGCTCGCAGTAACGAACACACACATATATAAAAACACGCGGATACGTTACAGATAATACGCGCGAATAAAGATGCACGCACACGGAGCTGGAGAGAAAGAGGGAGATCGAGAGGGAGATCTAGAAGAATATCTAGAGGGGTTCAGTCTCCATTTCTCCCCGACGGTCATCATCTTTGGACACCCGAAGGGCGATTGACCCCAACATCTTCAGGGGCTGGTCGAAGTACTAGTCGGCTACGCCAAGCTCGCCATATACAGCACGAGGAAGGTGGTCGTGGAGGGGAAACGTCCGGACAGCAGCCTGGGCATCTTCCGCGCTCTGGTCGGAGCCAGGCTGGGTGGGCTGGAGTTCCGCCATGCGCGGCTGACCCACGCCGTGCCGGCCTTCAAGGAGCAGTGGGCGCTGGAGGAGGCCGTGTGCTCGATGGCAGAAGACGGAGAGCTCTGCATGCAGATATGAGCTGCGAGAAGTGCTGGGTGCAGATGCAGCACTTATCGTAGTTACAAAAATACATAGAAAACAAGGGGAACATAGAGAGTAGGGAGGGGGGTCGAGAGAGGAGTAGAGAGATAGGGAAGGGGTAAAGAGGAGGAGCAGAGCGTGCTTCTTCGTGTTTATGTTTGTGTCTCCGAAGAAAGTAGCACAGATTGATTTTGTTTCAAAATGGAAAACAAGGAAAATTCATTCTAAAGGGGGGGGGGGGGGCACATAAAGCAAAGCATAAAAAAACGAAATGATGAACGAAGCAAAGTGCCGACTACACCGAGCATCTTTTTGTTTCCTTTGATTGTAAAAAGAGAGAGAGAGGGGAAGATAGAGAGAGAGAGAGTGAAGGAGAGGGAGCGAGAGAGGGAGGGAGTGAACGAGGGAGCGCGCGCCGACCGTCGCGTGCAGGATTCGTGCCCCCTAATGATGAATAATGGAGGCCACCGCAGCACGGAGATTGAGTCGTGAGCGGCGCGCGAGCGATGGACGCCGAGAGATGGACGAGCGTGGCGCCGAGCTGGACGAGCTGGACGCGGCTAATGGGGGAGGGGGGACCTCTGTTTCCTCGAGCCACGCGTGCTCATTTGAGGCTGAGTCGACCTAGATGAGACCCAGGACAGATTCGGATCACCGTCAGTGGTGTTGACTGTGAGAGGGAATCGAACCCGGGTTCGATTCCCTCTCACACGTATCTGCGCACCAGCACAAAGACAAAGATCCCCCGTATAGCCTTAACAAACAGTAGGAGCAAGTGCTGTTAGTGAGCACCTCTAAAGGCACTTTAGGGGGTGATGGGGCCAGTAACAAGTCCGGCCGCTTTTGTCTCCCCAGTGGCGAGCAGAAGGGGAGGCAGGGAGGGCACCGGACAGGGCAGCGGATAGCAAGCTGGTGGGATGGCAGCGAGGAAGGTGAATATTCCGTCCGCTCATTTGACATCAATGCGGATGGGTGTTGCCAATATCTGAGTGAAGGCCCGGCTCTCTGATCTCTAAATGACTCACTCGGCTTTTTCTCGCGAGTGAGTATAAATTAGTGCCCCCATATACCCATTGATCGCCACACAGTATCAAATGCAAATCATCATCATCGCCGTCGTTACTCGGTTACCTTTAGAAATTGTAATCAATTGCAAAATGTACCCACGTATTGGTGTGAATCCCTCATCACCAACCTGTACTGACCAGCGTGGCGAAGTATGGCCAAACAACCCCCATGACCAATATGGCGTTGGGACACATTCACCCTGTAATGGATAGACAGATTATTGTGATCATAGGGATGTGAATTGAGAGCCAGTTGAGACAAAGTCTCTCGCATGGCGTCTAAAGAAACTAAATTCACAGCCTACGTCACCGCAGAAAAATGAGCGTAGCAGTCAACAGATTCTAAAAAATTAACCCGTAAAAACAAAGTTTTTCACTATAAATCCTTTATATGCGTGGCATCGGTTTTATTTTATTATTCATTTATGTTTTTCTTGAGTAAGAGTTTCATTTTTATCACATTGGTATTTTAAATTAAATATGAAAAAAAAATTCCTAAAAAGTGGAAAATTTTGGAAAAAAATTTTCACTAAAATAAATTGTCACGCACAACGAGTCTGTGTGCAAAATGTCAGCTCGATTGGATCACGGGAAGTGGGTTAAAAACGACCGAAAGATTTACACGGTCGTAAGCGCGCAAGCAAGCAAGCAAGTGAACTTAATATAAAGATTTAAAAATAAACACAATACTTCTTAATGCCAAAAACAAAACTGTCTACAACAACAACGACATCAACATCATAACAAATAAACCTGTACAGCCAATACATTCCACAACACATATACAGCAAAAAACGGCCATGCCCCTGATAACAAAAGGGCATCCGAGTCATCTGGCCACCAATACGTCAAAAAAGAAAAATGTTAGACTCGTAGTCGCTCTCGTTTTCCGCATTGCGACCTCTCAACACAACAACAACGACGACGGTCACGGTTGTCATCGCCGCGTAACTCCTTGGAATGAAATTGTACACACAGATGGCAGAGTGGTGAGCGCACAGCACCGCGAATCCAACAACCCCACTTCAGCTCTCGGACACGGCTTTGGCTCCATCGGTGAACATCGACAGCCCCCGGCCCGCCCTCGGCGCCCTCCTTCACCGACCCACACCAACCAGAACGGTGAAGTACGGTCGAACAGTCCCCATAACTGCCGCGAAGTTGACGGGCCGTCGTACTGCAGTGTATTGACAGCGGACTCAAAATGCCATTAGCCCGATGATAGACATTGGCCAATCATCTCAAGCCGATCACTTCTGCTGTTTGCATTCAATCAAATGCGGCGGTGCGCCCGGACGAGCGACAGCATTGAGTGTACCGCACGCGCTACTCGTCCAGGCAGCTGTCTACGGCACAAAGCGAGGGAAACCTGCACTGCAGGACTCCAGGGATGTCATCGCAGAGCAGCGTTTCATTGTGAGCGATTGGCGTGTCGCCTCTACACGTTGTCCGCAATTTCCCCTGCGGATGCAATACTGGGAGTGCGCACTGAGCAAATGTGGCAGCTTCTATCAAAATGACGCTGTCAGAAAAAAAAACCTTGCGTAGTAGACAAGCAGCAGCAGCAGCTACAACATTGTCATCATGAGCAGAATCAGCGTCGTCGTCATTGAAAGCAGTAGCAGCATGAGCATCATCATAATCACATTCAGCAGCATCTGATTAATTGTCATTAATCAGTAGCAGCTGTAGAAACTTCATCGGCATCTGCAGCAGCATCGGCAAAAGCGGCAGCGTCGTCACTTGCAGAGAAGTATCAGATTCATTGCCATCAGCAGCAGCACAAACATCATCGTCGACATCGTTACCATCAATCAGCAGCAGGAACATTGCAGCGTTTGAGAGAGAAACAACAGGAAGGGCCGTCCAAACGATGAGTAAGTGAAGGAACGGCCGAAGCTGCACATCAGTGCTGACACTTGCGTGTTCACACGGTAGTTGCTGCCTCTTTGTTGATACGAAAACATTACCCATCTCGGAAACAATTATAATTGACAGTTGTTGGAACTGCTCTGGATCCTGCCACATTCGTCGTCATCGGCCACCATCAATCCACTGCTGGGTGAAAGCTTCACCCAAGTCGTCGCTCTCTCACGATCGCGTGATGTGATCATTCGCCGAGCACCTGCAACGAGCGCCGACTTCATCGCTCCATCTCCGCGGCAGCTGTCAATCTCGGACACGTTCCATCGCTTGGCTGCCACTCAATCATTCAACTCTTGACCAAGGTCATCGCCCCTTCTCGAGATGTCTTACCCAAGCCCACTTAGTTCCCTTAACATAGTCACGCCTTCAACCCGAATGTTGTTCTCTAATCCACGCGATCCTCTTTCTGTCGCCGAGTGTATGTACGCGGAGCGGTGGTGCAGCAGTTAGCGCGCTGTGCTACGCACCCGGCGACCCGAGTTCAATTGCTGCTCATGGCCAACATGATTATCTGAAGGGGTCCTGCGCCTCCCCCTAGGTCGACACAGCCTCAAATGACTAACTGGTGTGGTGTTTAAACGTCGTTACTGGGGAGACAAAGGCGGTCGGGCGAGGTGTTGGTCACCCACCCCCTCGTGTACGTTGTCGGCCTTCGTAGGCGCTCGCTAATGGCACTTGCCCCAACAGTTCAGGCGATACGGGGGTTTTTTGTCTTTATTTTCACGAAATAAACCTGCTATCCAGATGTCACCGCTTCAATCTCCCGGCGCGGCAGTTGAATGCGTGATTCTTAAATTCCCTGCCTCTATCCACCCAGCAGTATAAATGTGCGTATGTATGTTGCATTTCTTTCGCACCGTACGTGGCCAACCGTGCTAATCGGAGTGTAATGCCATTGCCCGCATTCCTCCATGCGTCCTTAAACACTTTTTTCAGTCGTTGTTCCATTTCCTCTGCTGATGTCCCATGTGCTGCATCTGAGCAAGGAGCAGACACGTAGGAAAAAAAAACCCACCTTCTTCTTGAGGGAACATTGGTGCGGTGCCTTTCCCGCGACATTTGTGTGAAATATCCAAACCATCTGTAGCACCCCCACCCCCACCCACTTATCCGTGTCTCTCGGAGCGGAGGGGAAACCCGAGTCAGCCAGGGGACAAACACAACTTGGAACTCACTGCAAGCCCACTGTTGAAACACGGCGCCGAGTCGTTAAGGCGCGCAATGCATGCGATTCGTGCCTATTAATTAACCACGTGTAATGGGCCCCTTTGGATGCTTGCTGAAGGTCTTATTACCACTCTTAATAAAAATGTAATAGCTCTCTTTTAAAAGGGGTGGAAATGTTCAGTTATTATATATGCTGATGCATGCAGCCGCCAGCGGGTGGGTTCTGTGTGCACTTCGTGGGAAGTGGGGCATGGTGTGAGGGGTAGGGGGTGTGGGGTTAGGAGTGTGGGGGTGGGTGGCAGGGTGGGGGCCTGCAGGGAAGGTTGACTCCACAGATTCATGCTCTGGGATATGACAACAATCAAAGGCAAAGGTTGATGGCTCTGCTCTCAAAACGAATCTCCAAACGTTCTCATTTTACCACCAGCCCTGCTGTCAAGAGCTTAAGCCGATCCCGGAAGCCTCCAGAGTGGGGTTTCTATACAAAGAGAAAAAAACAGGACATATCGAGGGAAGAATATCTCGCAATACCGGTCGATTAGATGACTCCGCATACACGCATTGTCTTGAATAGGTACAATATTATGCAACTGATAAATTCCGAGCTTTTCGATATTCCGGGAAGACCACCAAAGGGGAAGCTATCAGTGTGCCTAAAGCGATGGGAAAACCAAGACAGGTAACAACCCATAATCCAGAACTGGCCAAGCTGTCACACAAAACACACGCATTTGTCTATTTGGTCTTCGCACCTGATCAGCTCACAAGTGACGGCATCACAGGTATCCATCTGTTTAAGATGGAAACAGGAGGATTTCTCCACAACTCTGGCTGTCCGCCTGATGATGCTGGTTGTAATTACCGGCGAAACGTCGTACTCGAATTGTAATTGTAGTGGGTTTACTCTCCAACACACCGGTGTGCTGAACTAGTAACGAATTGGTATGTTACCCTATTCATTGGCTGTGTCGGGTGGTGGCGGGTTTAACGACACATGTGTATTTATAAAATTTAACCCAGTCAATAAAAACTGCACCAAGAAAAACACAAACCATTACATTTGATTTGCTACTTAATTTAGCCGAGCCAAACTGCGAGTGATGGTTTGTGGAACTGCGCATTGGATGACTGAGACACACAGTGAGCCACTGTTTACGCAGCATGAAGAAGGGCCGTCTTGCACTGGGTGAGAGGGGTCTAATTGAAACGACTCTGGAACTAGTTCTGTGTTGTCCTCTTTTGGGGCCGTTCCCTGATGTGACGACGTGAGCCTCTGCTGACTGAAAGTTCCAGAACGATGGTTGCTGCTCTTAAGAGATAAGAACAATATCAACAATAACAATATTAACAAGAGCAATATTAACAATAACAATATGAACAATAATAATATTGTAGAGGAGTAGTGTGAGTAACCAATGAGGGGGCAAGCAGAGGGAGGTGCAAGCAGATTGACAGCCAGGGATGATGTAACGTCACAGGCTGCTTACGGGGCTTCGGAGAGCACCTTTGGGAACAAAGGCAGGGCCGAGCTGGGGGGAGGAGCCACCCAGAGGGTTCTTAAGGGGGACCCCGTGATGAAGGCGTAGTCGCCGTCGGGAGCCAGGGTAAGGATCGGCTGCAGAGGGTCTCTCCCTCCTCGTCGCGGAGCAGTGTTGACTGAACCCCCGCTCCGGGCAGACGAGTGGGAGAGCCAAAGGGATAGCCGAGGGAAGGGTCCTGTAGTATTCAGTAAGGGTCGGCTGGAAGAGGGTCTCTCTCTCCTTGTCGCGGAGCGGTGTTGGCTGAACCCCCGCTCTGGGCAGACGAGTGAGAGAGCCCAAAGGGTAGCCGAGGGTAAGACCCAAAAAGTGTTCTGTGTCCGCAGTAAAGGACCGAGATAAAGTGCATCTGTGAGAATAGGTTTTCCCCTTTCTTCTGGCAACAAAACAGGTGTTAAGATGTTAAACATCAAACTGATACCTTTTACAAGGAATCATGTCTGCATTAACCACAATACTTGTGATCAGAATGCAAACAAAAAACATACTCTGATAATATATGCATTGTCTTTGAAACTGATTGGTCCACACCAGAGACAGCTTTCTTTTGAGCCTAGTCTCAAAACGGTGTTAGACCAGACGACACCAAAAGGCGTGTTAGACCAGAGGACACCAAAAGGCGTGTTAGACCAGAGGATGGAACAGCCAGGGCCGTAGAAACCAAAACATGGCCCGACAATGTGACATTGGCAATGCGCAACTCAACAGTTATCTGACCGATTATACTCAACGATACGCCGTTGGCGGCGAAACACCGGCTCCAAAACCCGACACCGGGGGGGGGGCAAAATATTGTAAATGAGGTCGGAAATAATGGTTGAAGATGCACCGGTGTTAACTAGCATGCGAATTTCAACCCCCTCAATGAACCCAAGCACAGCCGATGACCCTGCGGCCACCTCAACCACTCGATGTGCCAGCTCTGACCACTGATCCGGTTCTAGCGGCCGCATGTAGCGAACACGCACCAACTCCCCCCGAAACCGCACGCGACCCCGACGCAAATCGGACCCCCCCGATGGATGAAGTGAACCCCGGGGCCGAGTGTGAGGTGCGCCGTGACTCGCCTTAGTAAGCAGGGAGTCGTAGGAAAGCGAACATCCCGGGGGCCGCAGTCGAGGAACCCGGCAGCCCCATTGGACGTGCCCCGGCAGGCCGTAGTTGGATCAGGTGACCCGTCCACTGCTGGATTGGGATGATG
Source organism: Lethenteron reissneri (assembly GCF_015708825.2). NCBI lineage: Eukaryota > Metazoa > Chordata > Hyperoartia > Petromyzontiformes > Petromyzontidae > Lethenteron > Lethenteron reissneri. The sequence goes on along the minus strand of NC_083797.1, from coordinate 13,000,946 downwards.
CAGACCTCGCCCCCTGCCGGTTGTCCTGCCACCGATCGCCGTCACCCCGACGATCGCCGCTCCGCTGGTGCAGAGAGCATGGGGGAGCAAGCTCCTTATCTGTGTGGGCCCCGGGCTCCACGGAAGACGTAGCGCACGCCACCAACACCCTGTCACATTGCAGGGTCTGCTGCGCTTGTATACACCTGGCGATCTTGAGTGAAGACACCTCACCGTCCTTGGCAGGGAGCACAGTATGGAGGTCTTTGGCAAGTCCCAACATCTTCTCGAGGACCAAAGAGTCAAGGCCGTCATAGTCCATTTTTGGGAATGCGGCCTTCGCCAGCGCCAAGAGCGCACTTCGGTAGGCGAGTGCCGACTCACCATCCCTTTTACGTCTTACGGCGAACTTCTGGCGGGTGTTCAGTGGACGCTCGATAACAGCGGCCATCTGGTCAAACGCCTGCATGAGGGTGGACCTATCGGACGGCGAAATAGCGAGGAACGCCGCCAAGGCATTGTCATCGAGAGCGGCGGGCAGCGCTTTCAGGGCATCCACCTCCGACCATTCCGCCAAGTCGGCATTGGTAAGAAATCGTCGCTTAAATGCCACCCAGTCGCCGCTGGCGGCCACAAATTATTTAATGAAGGGCAGTCGATGGCGGCGTGACTGGACATCAATCGACGAGGACGTCCCCGCTTCAAGCTTGGCAGGCTCAGCGCTCCGCACCGGTAGAAAAATGGCGCCCAGGCATCGGTGATGGCGTTCCTGCCTTTTGTGAAATGGCAGCCGAGTCACCCCGTCCAGACAACTCCGCCGCTCCCTCCTTCGCCATCGAGGACATGGACCGCATCTCGACGAGAGTCGAGGACGCCACTTCAAGGAGGTCAGCAAGATGGCTGTGCATGTCCCTGACGAGCGCCTCCAACAAAGGCGAGGCGCCGTGCGCCCCGACTGCGCTCTGCTCTGCCAGCAACGCCTCCACTCCTTCTTCGACGGCCATGGGCGGAATCAGCTCCTCATCGTCTTCATCGTCTGACGCCCGTACACGTGTAGACATGACTAGTCTACCGCTAGCTACAGCTTAGCAAGTTGGCCACTTCCGACACCAGTTGTAATGAGTCCAACTGAGTCGCAGACGTTGTCTTGGAAAGCAACACTATTTATTACATCAACGCAACACAACATAACATAACCTACACTTGGGTGTTGAACGCCCATCTAATCACGTTATGGCAGAACTAGACACGGTCCCGCTATCCCAGTTCAGACCACGAGCTGGGTCCCGGACCATGTGGCTAGAGGCCTCTTCAATCCGTTCTTGTCCCTTGAAGAGCGCATTTAATCGATTTGGCGACGTTTTTAGTCAAGGTAAATTTGATATTGGACGAATGTCCCTGTTGTCTCACCACATAGACATGGGGAATTCGCCCCCCATTCGATTGAACTCTCACCGCCTTAGCCCTAGAGAGAAAGATCATGTCCACTTGGCTGTCAATGAGATGTTGGCGCCAGACATCATTTCTCCCTCTAACAGCCCAAAGGGGTCCCCCATAGTCTTGGTCAAGAAACGGGATGGGGGTCTCCGGTTTTGCGTGGATTTTCGAAAACTAAACAAAATTTTGGTGGCAGATGCCTAACTGCTTCCCCACATGGACAACTCGCTTGACACTCTTTCGGGTGCGTGGTTCTTTTCAACGCTGGATTTGCTTTCGGGATTTTTGGAAGCAACACTATTTATTACATCAACTCAACATAACATAACCTACACTTGGGTGTTGAACGCCCATCTAACCACGTTACGGCAGAACTAAACACGGTCCCGCTATCCCGGTCCAGACCACGAGCTGGGTCCCAGACCGCGTGGCTAGAGGCTTCTTCAACCCGGCGTGGATCTTCTTCACCAACAACCCAAAGAACCCCAAGCCCCTCACGGGGCCCCCGTTATATCGGCCTGGGCTGAGGCTGGCTCCGCTTCTTGCCCCGCCCACCTTCTAGATCTCTCAAGCTCTTTCCCGTAGGCTCTTGAGTGCTCTTTTATACCACGTGACCGCCCAGCGGCCCCCGTCCACCGGTGGCCCCCCTCCAATATCGTCCGGTCACGTGTCGGCAGGTCAACCAGCGTATCATGCCTCAACGTAACCCTGGCTGGCTGACACTCTCTCTCGCTCCCTCACCGGGAGCCCGCACCACACACTGTACGTGGTGCTTATGCGCTGACCAGCGCTCACCCAAGCCCTGCTAGGGCTGGTACTACACCCTGTAACCAGGCTGCACATAATGATAACATATTATCCGCGATGGCTTCGCAAGCCCGGCACCACACAGTGACATTCACAGTCACTACATTTGTTTTAGATACTGATGCCAGCGACACGGGCATAGGGGCTGTGCTTTCCCAGGTGGTCAATGGCGCCGAAAGGGTGGTAGCGTATGGCAGCTACATGTTGTCCTCTGCGGAGCAGCATTATTGTGTAACTCACAGAGAGCTGCTTGTGATTGTGTATTTCGTTCAGCTGTATTGGCCCTACTTGTATGGCAGGCGGTTCATCGTCTGGACGGATCATGCCGCCGTACAATACTCCTTGCGCATAGATCAACCTTCCGGTCAGCTGTCCCACTGGCTTGAGGTGTTGCAGGAGTATGCGTCGCGGTCGATGTTATTCACAGAAAGGGGGCACAGCACGGAAACATGGATGCCTTGTCTGGGTTGGCGCCGGACGGTGAGTGTGCATGTAGGATGGGCTCTAGGCGTTGCAGGCCTTCTGTTTTGTATCTGCGCCTCAGTTGGTTGTGACGGCTGACACGGCTCCTCTTCAAGGTGGGCCGCTGCCCGTGGATTGCAGACTAGGCCTCGCTCGTAGTGAATGGTCTCGCCTTCAGATTGAGCATTCTTCTCTGTTGAAATTGCCACGCCGTGTTAAATCTGACGACCATAATGCCACTCTCGCCTTCAGATTGAGCATTCTTCTCTATTGAAATTGCCACGCCGTGTTAAATCTGACGACCATAATGCCACTCTGGCGATCTTCCCAGCCATGGATTGCAGACTAGGCCTCGCTCGTAGTGAATGGTCTCGCCTTCAGATTGAGCATTCTTCTCTGTTGAAATTGCCACGCTGTGTTAAATCTGACGACCATAATGCCACTCTGGCGATCTTCCCAGCCGTTGCCCTGCAGGATGCCCTTCTTATGCGATGGGACGTATTGTTACAAAGGTATTGTGTCATGGTGCCCACAGTCCTACGGGGGAAACTGACTCGCATAATTTATTAAAAATTAATGCACTTGGGGATTGAGAAAACCTCGCTGACTATCAAGCGGGACTATTACTGGCCGGGCATGGAAGGTGACATGGCACTATTCATCAAAGGTTGCCAGGATTGCACACGCCGAATTCCTCCAGTTTTACATGATCGGCTCCCACTGCAATCCATCCAAGTATCACGCATTAATGAACTTGTGGCCCTTGACATTTTAGGCCTATTCCCAACTTCGCAGCGGGGCCACAATTCTCTTTTGGTTGGGGTGGAGTACCTTACCCACTGGCCCATGGCGTGGCCCTTACATGATCAGTCGGCCTCGTCCATCACCGATGCCTTTTTGCATGGCTACATGCTGGACAAGGGAGCCCCAGAGTAGTTTCTTACCGACTGCTCATGGAATAAAATTTGAACCTTGCCCTACCACCCTCAAAACCATGGAATGGTAGAGTGTTTACATCGCACCCTCACGTCCATGCTGTGCCACCAGGTGAACGCGACCCAGTCGGACTGGGATCTGTTTATTCCGAGCATCCTTGCCGCATATAGGCTGGCCCCTCACGCCTTGACGGGATTTTCGATCTTTTATTTAATGTACAGGAGGGAGCCCGAACCCCCGATGCAGGTACAACTGGGCTTGGGCTCGTCTAAAAAGGGATCCGCCATGCCCGCTTTGATGAGAGTCATGCTTGACAGGTTGCGGGAAGCACGGGAAGCTGCTGTAAACAATTCGGCCAACTGGCAAGCGGCTAACGAGCGGTTGGAGAAACACCAGGGATCCGGGCTTCTGTGGAGGAAGGGGGATAAAGCGTGGCTGCTTTGCCCACAGGTGCCCATAGGGACGTCCCCTAGATTACATCGCCCTTGGCAGGGTCCCATTGAGATCATGGAGGTCCGCCGGCCACAGTGTGTGCGCATCCGATTCGGTCGCCGTGACTGGATTGTTCACCCATCCAGGTTGAAGAGATAAGTTTTGCCTTGTCCCGATGATTCAACCCCAAATCCGGAGCAGCCGGTGCCTGATGTGTCCAACGAGCCGGGCCACCCAGGCCAGGATGTGGTGTAGCAAAAGTTCTCTGTTTGTCCGCCCACAGGACCCCTCCGAGTAGGTCCCAAGGAGCTGCCTGCCTCCCCGTCGGGGGAGAAGCCAACATCCGAGGATGCGCCGCCCTCACACAAGCGGGATGCTGCTCGTGGGAGCGGACCGGCGACACGTTATCGACAGACGTCCGTCGTCGCCGACGGTGTGGTCTGAGGGATGGAGGCCTTCCTTGCACTTACCGTTCTGCCTTAATACCCTTGTTATTCCCCCGCAGACGGCCCTGCCTCCTCACTTCCGGTGATATTATTGTTATTGTTGCAATTGTTATTGTTGATGGTTTTCTGGCTGTTTGCCATCGACCCCACCACGAATTGTTTTTTAGTATTGTTAGCAACCGGGATGGCTGATTTTTTTATGGGGGAGGGGGGGTGGTGTAGAGGAGTATCGTGAGTAACCAATGAAGGGGCGAACAGATAGAGGTGCGAGCGGGTTGACAGTCAAGGATGACAACGTCACGGGTTGCATAAGGAGCTTCGGAGAGCACCTTCGGGAACAGAGTCGGGGCCGACCTGGGGGGGAGGAGCCGCCCAAGGGGTTCTTAAGGGGGATCCCGTGACGAAGGCTTGGTCGTCGTGGGGAGCCAGGGTAGAGTATCTCCCTCCTCGTCGCGGAGCATTGTTGGCTGAATCCCCACTGGGCAGACAAGTGAGAGAGCCCAAAGGGTAGCCGAGGGTAGGACCCAAATAGTATTCTGAGATAGAGTGCACCTATACATGTGTGAGCGTAGGATGTCGAGTGTGACAGTGATTTAATAAACGGCAACAGCCCTTATAGTATTCCTTGTCTCCACGTGGTTCTACTGCACAATAACATTAACAACAGCAGGAAATTCTACGACAACTACCTAGGAAAATATCAGAAAACAACCTCATGGGGTGGTGTTGTGGTGCATTATGGGTAGAAGCAAATATAAGCAGAACTCCATTCTGTCTATGCACATAAATAAGACATACCCTTGAATATTTATGCATTCACCCAATAGGTTGATGGACAAACACATATTTGTTTATTTATGTGGAGGGATATCGGAGTTGTGCTTAATGTTTTCATGTACCCATGATGTGTCTGGTATTGTATGTTTTATTGAATTGTAATTTAGCAGCATGTTTAACAAGCTGGGCGCAGTTAGATGAAATAAATTCTGCTTGATAAGTTTGGTCTGGAAAGCCAAGAGCCTGATGGATTTCAACAATTTTGTATTTATGTGAGACAGATAGGAGTTCTTCTGTATCTGGAAAGATGGAGACATCTAGTTATGAGCATGATTTATTGATATATATGTACGGATGTGAAGGTCGAACTACAGAGAAAAATGGGGAATAAAATCAAGAACTGTGAATGATGGTGTTAGCGAACATTACTCAGAATATTAAAGAAAGACAGAAGTGAAAATGGATTGATGTTGAAAATTATCGCGTGTTGATGGAAACTGTGGAGAGAATGTACGAGACGAAGGTTAATGTCTTTTATGGCTTATGTTGGGATTGATAGCGACCTGTTGAGCAATGCATTGTGGAAGAGAGCAGCCTGCTGAATAGTTGATTACTTATTCCACTTTACCCCGGAGAGCCTCACCGAGTCTCTTGGCTCTTTGTGAAGAGTTTATTTTATTTTATTTTGCAGTTGGGGGCTGATGATTGCAATGTAAATTTCAGGTAATTCTCAAATTGGGCCAATTTGAATGATGGCTATCGGTCTGGTATAGAAGAAGCAGTGGGAAAGGCAGCAGGCGATATTTGTTGTCTGAAGTTCATGATAGCCACGGTGAGAAATATTCTTGGACTCACGTGATTATATAAATAATGTATACACGTATATACAGTATATATATTCTACATTTTCCCAGACTTTCTCAGTGACAACACAAGCTTAGATCAGATTGTAAATTCAGAAAGCCTTACAGAGTATCTAGAATCTTTGGCACGGTCGCTTCCACGGTTTCATTTGCAGGTCCCGCTCCTTAAGTATGTGGATTCGTGGAGGAACGGTCCCACGACGATCTAAATGTGCACTGCCCTCCCAAGTCCGCACAGACAGGTTCGTGAACACGTGCAAGAGCACTGTGTGCGTTGTGCCACCAACCCTCACGTTGGATTTGGGGGGGGAAGGGGGTTGGATTGGGGGGGGGGGGCACCAAGGAACCTGGCTCATTGTTAAGTGCCGCTACGCCTCCAGATAGCAGATTCGAGGTGAGTTTTCAAAATCGGCCGGCCGGCTGGGAAATAACACTTCAACGAAATTGCCGCTGCGGTGTAACCTCGTGGGGCAGCGGTGGGCGTGCAGCGCGATTACCAGGCCCTTTCAATTTCCCCAGGGCTTCCTTTTTGGGGATCTGGCTTTTGTGAGGCCAGTCGCAATCCTCCAGATGAAACCGCAAGGTGCTCCACGCTGGCTTTTTTGAAATTCCACGCCACGTGGAGCAGCCCTCAAACCCGGGAATTGGAACGTGGTCATCAATTGCACCGTCAAAAGTCGCCCCCTGCCTGGCTCACACGTGAGATGGACGGTGCTTACTCTCTGTTAAAAGTCCGATACCAAGCGGTTCGATTTCCACATTTCTATGGCAGAGACCACTTTCTCAGGAGCATGACCGATGTTAGCATTCTATCCACGCGTACAGATGCATGCAGCTCCTTTGTCAGCCCGCTGCTAGGCGATAGCTTTTGAGTGCCATGCGTGGTCCTGGGGGGTTATCTGACCATACTTCAACACGCTGGTCAGCGCAGATCGGAGAAGCCAATGGGCCATATCCATGTTAGCATAGGAACATGAACCAGTCGGCTGTCTATGACAGGATAGCATGAGTGGTGTTGGCGGTCCATCCAAGCACTAGGTAGGCCTGAAGCTGCAGTGCTTCGGAGATCTGACGAGACCGGTGGTACTCTACTGGTGGTACTCTACTGACCTTGAACAGGACGGGGTTGTTACAAATCGTTTATTTATTTTGCGTTATTATAACACAAGGTTACCGGTGTATCTGTTAGTGCTTAACAACAGCCACAGTGGCGCGTGGCGGAGTTCACTCTTTGTGAATCTCCATCGTGTACACCGCGCCCAACCTGTGTCGGTGTCTGTAAGCATCCCTTTCGTGCAAACGTTGAGAGAATATTGCTAAATGCGGTCTGAATGGAACCGGAATGACCAACAAGAGATCACAGGGAAATTGAATTGTTTGGTTGAAATTAAACGTTCGTGGAATAGAAATGTTTGTAATGGATTGCAATATCAACAACTAACTTTCAATGTAAACTATTAATTAAGATCGCAATGTCGCGACCTCTATGACCCCTTAATATCTCCCTGCACATCGCACGCAAAGATCCTTAACCGACTGTTGAGGCAAGTGTGGTCAGCGAGCACCTATGAAGGCCGGCACGGCACACCAGGGGGGGGGGATGGCCAACACCACGCCCGGTCGCATTTATCTCCCCAGTGGCGATGTTTTTACACACCGCACCAGTTACTCGTTTGAGGCTGAGTCGACCTAGGGGAGGCCCATGACCGGTTCAGATAATCGTCACCGATGTTGGCCGTGAGCGGGAATAGAACTCGGGTGGCCGGGTTCGTAATGCTGCTCGCTAACCTCTGCACTCACCTCCATCGCACACGTGCACACACACTCATAACAGTACATACACATAAACGTGCACGCACTCATACACAAATAAATACACGGGCACATTCACACACACACATACAGTAGATCTATGCAAACATATCCACTCGTATGAAAATACAAGTCATTCAAATTCACACATACATAAACACACATCCATATGCATACGCACATATACAAGCATACTATACATCCATAATACATACTGTATGTATATATATACACAAATGCATTCAAATACATATAGATGCATGGAAACACAAATGACAAATATTATTTGTGTATACATTTAGATGTTCAGGGCAAGTTCAATTAGCGAGCACCTATTAAGGAGGACAGGAGTGGTCAGAACCATATCTGGCCACATTTGTGTTTGTAACGAGTAATTCGTAAAACTTAAGGCTGAGGCTACCTGGGTTATGATATGGCTTGGTGCAGCGTGCAACCATCAGCACTGGAAAGACAAAGGTGGCCAGGCGTGATGTTAGCCACCCACCCTCTCATGTGCCGTGATGGCCTTCACTGGTGCTCGATTCCAGCACTTGCCCCAACAGTCTGTAAAGGTGTAACGGGTTCCGGAGACACTTGTAGAGGTAACTTCTTTATTACAATCCAACAGCACTCCAACAGTCCAACTACTCTGTTACAGCCTAGGTACACAGCCTAGGTACACAGCCTAGATACACTACTCTGGCTACGCTCTGAAACTCGCCCTCACAAGGACGTAGAGCCGGGAGTTCCAGAGTCCCACCACTGGCCCTCACAGTGTCCCAGGGTCCTCACATGGCTGGTCTTGGGTCTTGAGCTACAACTGGCCCTGATCGTCCAGGGAGCTCCCCTTTTATGCCTAGTCCCCAACGAGGGGTGGGGCCGTGTGCGCCCCAGATATCCCACAGAGCACACACAGCCCCCCCCCCCCCCCCCCCCCCGTTGGTGGCGCCAAGGGGCTTAAGCGCCTGGGCCGCCCGGGAACCCAACGCCTGGCGCCAAGGGGCTTAAGCGTCTGGGCCGCCTGGGAACCCAACGCCTGGCGCCAAGGGGCTTAAGCGTCTGGGCCGCCTGGGAACCCAGCGCCTGGCGCCAAGGGGCCCAAGCGCCTGGGCCGCCCAGGGTCCCAGTGCCCCCCAGCAGCCCCTCCCCTCCCATGTCACTACAAAGGCTGTATGAGAGATATTTGTCTTGAATGGGCCAATAACAAATAAAAATATCCCCTTAACACACGTTTGGGGCAAGTGCTGTTAGGGGGGTCAAGGGGCAGCACCACGCCCGGCCGCCTTTGTCTACCCAGTAGCGATGTTTACACACCGCAACATGTACTCATTTGAGGCTGAGTTGATCTAGGGGAGGCCCAGGACTGGTTTAGATCTTCATCACTGGTGTTTGTGGTAGTGAGCGAGAATCGAACTCAGGGTCTCTCCCGGTTTCGGAGTGCAGCGTGATAACTACACTATGCACATACACACACGCACATATGTGAACACAAATACAAATACACACCTACTAAACTTAAACTATTTTTGTTTTTTACTATGTAAGGCCCACTGAGCTATGTAGTTCTTTTTCACAAGCGTCCTGGTCACAAATGATAGCTCAACGAAGTGGCTTATCACGTGGAAATTTATCGCGGGCAAATACTCTAAACGCGTGGCGTTGATTCTAAATGTGAAGGGAAAAAGCGGAGGACCCGGAGAAAAATCTACGCGACCACGGGGAGAGAGACGCGCAAACTCCAAATATACAGCAGGCGTCAGGGTCGGGGTCGAACCCACGACCTCCTGTATACCAGGCGAGGTCGTTAATGTCTCTCCACCATACGCATATGGAAGCAAAAGTAACGCGTCCCGCAAGAAACAATTCACTTGCGCACAGAAGAGATTAATTGCGAGACAGAGTGAGTGCACGAGGAACAAGCGTCGTTGGGCTCGTTCCGAGGCCGCGTTTAGCACGAGGCGTGCGCCGCGGAGCGCTCAACTCAGGGGACCCCCCCCCCCCCCGCGATCGGTGGCAATAAACACTGCGCCGACTCGTAGATTAATACCCCTTCCGTCGCTCCGCCGTGGAAAGGTCACCCACTCGGTCATAGTAATGCGCCGCGAGAATCGGGTGACGACTTAACGTTGCATTACGCTTAAAATATGGGGCATTTATTGAAGCGAGCGCACACCTTGGGACGGGACACCAATTTACCTCCACCTACGTTCAGCGGCCCGAGTGCCTTGGCTTGGCCACGCTTTTAGGGTTGCATTGATTCCGCCGTTTTTAACCCTAACGCGTGGCCGGACATTTCTCCAGACCCCGCTCATACATTAAATTGGTATAATCGATTGTTATCATTATCATGTACCCAAAACGCTTCACCGACTCTGAAGACTGTGTCAGGAGGCTCATGCCAAATTTTCTCAGTAAGGGAGCTATATTGCCCTGTGGGTTTCCAGACGTTACTGGCGAGAGCGCTCTGTCTACTCGACAAGCGCCCTTGCAAAAGAGATTGGCTCTCAGCTGGTTGCACCTGAAGGAATCCGGTTGTGGATCTAACAGCACGCGAATGTATCCCTGAGCCGATGCTGGAAATTCCACAATCCCATGGTGGAGACCAGTCTTTTCAGAGGACGACTTTTAACGGTGGCGTCACCGTGTCGCAAGACTCACTTCAGGAGGGTTCTGCAAGTGGAACATTTGGTCAAATAGATCGTGCGTAGTTTTTTTAAGTGTGAGAGAAACCCACGGTACCTGGAAAAAACCCCACACAAACCCATGGGCTGTAATGCCTGCACATCTCCTGGCCATCTGGCAGGTCACGAGGTTTGAGATTTTCACAAATTACACGATCCACTAAGTCTTGCTTCCAAAGTGCTGCACCACATCCATCCATCACCGTGCCTCGCTATGTTTCGACATGTAAGATGCATTCCTTTTAGCCATTCATTTCTATATCCTTTATTTAACCAGATCACAGCCCAAAGAAATGCATTATCTAATTTGCAAAGGGAATCGTAGGGCCGAATTTTATTTTAGCCGTTAATGTGCATTCTATCGTGTCACGTGACTGGATAGCCACTCACAAACATCCATGAAGCTAAAGAGATGAATTTGTCCAATGCAATATCAACATTCGGCTCTGGTAAACCGATTTAAATTGGGAATTCCAATGCATAAAACTGATTTAGTTTTTTGGTCCGGTCCAAATTCCTCTGTTAATCATGTTGAGGGATTGCAGAGAAAATCCATTATTCTCTGTGTGCTATGGTGTGTTTGTGTGGGTGGGTCGGGAGCAGCAGTGCACCGGTTCACGCGCTGAAATATAAGTCCAAAATCTTGGGTTGGATCCCCAGCCAGATACAACACAAAGTGGCATGAAAACCAGGATTTGAACTCGCAGTCTTCAGCTTGCGAGCTACAGCGCTCTCACCAAATGGCCACCCAGCCGAATTCGCTGTGAGGTCAAGCCAATACCGTGGCCCAAAAAAGCCGTGAATAATTCACTTTCTATTTTACGCAGGCGCTAACGAGGTTGCGCGATGTTGTGACCCCATTACACGCAGGGCTTTGTAGTTCAATGTTCATGTGTCACAGCCGGGAAGGCTGCCCTCAAGCTCGACGGGCAGACGCCTCTGTCTCGCTTTGTTCTCAACGGCTATGGGGGCACAAAAAACAAGTCCAATTACCCACAATCCAACGGCGGGGCAGGCGAGGCCGAGCGGACTCTTGAAAGGCGCGGCTGTGCCGATGCTGCCGCTGCCTCTCGCCAAAGAATCTTAGCAGCCCCGCACGACCTCCAAGGGTTGCTCTCCACATCGAGGCCGCGCGCACTGGTACGCGCAACATATTACGATGTGCATTTGCGCTCATTCGATAGGAGGTTATTAGTGTGACAGTGCTTTGCGTGTGCAGAATATGGCTTTGTGTTTTGAATGAAATGGGCACTTCATTTCATGATGATGATAGCACAATAGAAATATAATGGGCAAGGGGAGGGTGGGGGATAGAATACAAATTATAAAAATACTTAGTTCCTGAAAGAAGCCTCCATCGTGTAGACATCATGCCAAACAACAGCTACCTTAACGCAAAATACATCAAAGCGCTTAACAGCACAATTGCGAACACCAACACAGTAACATAGAAATCAAATATCACGTGCCCATCGCGGAGACCAATTTCTCTAAAGGATGACCACTTAATTTCCTATGAAGCGGTGCTCATTTTACCGACTCTGGAAGGATGATGGAACTGAGCTCTGACTGGGATTGGAACGCAGCACCTTCCCTCTCTTATGAGACGAACGCCCTCAATGCAAAGCACAGCCAGTCGTGCATTTGCAGCGTGAGCGCAAGCCGCGTGTTCACTCATCCTCGGGCTGTCACAACGCACGCGCGGAAGCGATGCATTTCTAATGCCCCTCATTAGTGTCATTTACAAGCGATCTCGTCTGTGTTGCCGAGGAGGCGCCACAATTAGCAAATGGAAGGCAAGCACAATTAATATGCTCCTCAATGATGGCAGCCGGTTAAAACCTGCCCCGGTAACTGGAGCGTTGACAGATCTGACTGAACAAAAATAACAACAGGAGCGGCACGGTGAGACAAGCCAAGCCAATGTAATAATAAATAACAAGGGAGCCTCTGTTTCGTAAGGACATTGAACTGCACGGAAAAAGTGTGTGCACGGAATCGCTTAAACGCACCACCACGAGCAGTGGCTCTCAACCTTCGTTTGGCTGCCACTGTCACCCCCTTTTGAATTTTATTTCAACCGAGTAACCCCCCCCCCCCTTGCCTGACCCAACATGGTTCTGAGAAATAAATGTATGAATAATAAACATCGATATTTCATCAATTGTCCATTTTGTGAGGTACGCTAAAGAGCTGCTAGGAACTGCAAGCGAATAAAACTCAAATTCAACGGACGATCTGCGTGCGTGATGCGCCTGCTGTTTACTCTTGGAAACTCGCATTGTTTACAATCATTGAGTTTAGAAAGGTATTTTTGTTATCGTTCCAGGCTACCATGAGGATTTACATTTTCTTGTAGTTATTTTAAATTGGCAGATTCATACATCATTATTCTCCAATGACTCTAATGTATGATATAATTTCACACATTTATAAATCACCTCACGTTCCCCCAGTGGGACATTGCCACGTGTAACCCCAGGGGTCGGCGTGTAACCCCCGGGTGAGAACCACGGCCTAGAACGACGCCCACTGGAGCCGGCCTATCCGATTATTGAACTTATCTATTACTCTCACGATTATCTGCTCGATCACTTGATTAATTGTATCACACACACAAATATATATTATTTGGTTCTCTCGGTAAAGTCACGTAGATAGACAAAAATAAAAATTAAGAGAATACAAATAAAATAGAAATAAAAACAAAAACCACGACGTTTATTCACTTTATTTTTCATTATAATTTTCTGTCTACGTGATTTTACCGAAATAGCCAAAGAATATGAATTCCTGCAGTCACGAAAGTTTTACGTCAAAAATAGATATACTTGCGTTATGTAGCACACACCTGACCAGTTTGATGAAGTATGGTCAAGATAGCCATCCCAGGGCGCGGGGGGGGGCCTCATCTGGTAGCGATCATCGAGCTATGCATGTGGCGCACGTGGCCCAAGGTGGGAGTCCTCCACCCGGACTGTTGGATGCTGCACGAGCAGACCCTGCGAGGGACGGCGTCGACCGCGCAGCAGCCGGGGGGGTCTAACCGAAGGAAGGCAGCGACGACGGGGAATAGCGTCGTGAACGTCGACCCAGTGGCGTTGACGTTCATGTAGGGGGCAACAGGTGGTGCATCGGCCAGTCATCTCAGTCAGTCGACCGGTGGCAACTTGGTCTGCTCTGTGACCTCCTGCTAGCGGGCGTTCGACACTTCACGTGACCTTAACGTGCACATGGCCTGGCACAAGCGCCGTTGTGACTTCACCGCCACTTAGTGGTGAATGGCGGTTTTTGTAGTTACAATATTATCTGTTCAGTGTGTGCGGCAATTGGTCATGTTGGGCCCCAATGTTTGATTTGTCTCGCATGGTGGTACCTAGGCTATTATATATCGCGGGCTCATCTTGCCTCATCACATCATTACGCTCACGGTCTCGAACATTTACTGCTGTAGGGGTGCTCCGTCTTCCCAAAATGCATCCACTGCAGCTCCGTAGTCGTACCTTTTGCAACATGACGTTACTCCTTTAACTCTCTCTAAGATTTACCAGGCTTGTTGGGTCTTTCTCTCCCCCGGCCGCCGCGGGGGAGATTTACACACAGCTCTCTCATTAACATGCTCATTTCTCTGCTCATCCAGCAGACCCACCTCTCTCTCTGCCCCCCCCCCCCTCTCTGTTTGTCAAATTTCATACCTAACTTCTAATTTAGCAATCTTTGGAGAACGTAATCAACCAGGCTATGCGTTAACTGTGTCTCAGCCGACTATCTGTGTTGTATTGCATTACATTTCCAAAAAATTGCTTGTTTGTTTTCTCAAACTGCCTATTTCTCTCTCTAATATTTACCAGGCTCTCATAGGTCTATTCACTCTTTCACTCCCCTGGCCGCTTCGGGGTGGATTTCCACACAGCTCTCTCATTGACATGCGAATTTCTCTGCTCCAGCAGACTCACCTCTCTCTCTGCACCCCCATCCCTCTCTATGTAAGGCCTCGGCACAAAGGCGTTGGGTCTCTGTGTGTCTATGTTGTGTGTATCTCTCTGTCTCTGTGTTGTCTCTCTCTGCTTGTGTGTCTGTCTGTATGTCCCCGTGCCTGTGTTTTGTCTCTCTCTCAAATTTAGCAATCTTTGGAAGAACGTAATCAATCAGGTAAGGTGCTGACTGTTGTGTTAGCCGACTCTCTGTGTTGGATTGCATTGTATTTCTAAGTTCACTAGGTTAGTTTTTTTACCTAATCGACGATTTCTTGTGTTGCAATCAAAACGTCGTTTTCTATTATTTAATGTATTTTCTTTCGACGTGATTTTACCGAAAAAACCAAAGAGTAATTCCTGCAGTCACGAACGCTTCAACGTGGAACGCAAATGAAAGCATTTTCATAACAATACATTTAAACCGCGTTTTAAATCAGTGTTGATGTTCTTTTAAACTTGTTGTTGAAACCATATCTCATGGTGGTTGTCAAGGGGGCCCCGACTCGTAGCATTGGCCACCAGGTGGTGGCGTGGGGCAAGGCACCCCCAGCCTGTCCCACGCTCGTTACGCGACTGCGTCGACCCCTTGACCCCGACTAACCCCACCGATGGCGCGCTCCAGACGATTGCGAGGACGAGCCATAATGTACACATGGCCCTTCTCGAGGCTAACGGACGGAAATATTTATATTTATTTCATCAAGTGCCCGCCGCAAGCCTTGGTCATGCCACACATTAATGTTGAAAAATGACCTCAACAACGAGCTGATGCGAGTCTCATTACCACCGCGATGATTTTTCACGCACGTGTGCGGCTGCGGCGGCGGTGGCAGTGGCGGCTGCGGCGATGGCGATGGCAGTTCTCGGGCTCAGCCACCGACGATTTGGCGAGCTGCGAGCCACGATCTCGGCGTTACCACACGCTCAGCGAGGGAGGGCTGCGTCGTTAAAGCGGAGGAAGAAATGTGCCATGCGCAAGGGTTAGGGTCGCAGCGTCGCTCCCGTTACAGCTCGTTCGTGACACACTCGTTGTGCTCTGCTTTGTTAACAAATTAGCCGCTGGCATTATATTTCATTTGTACCTCGACGTAGTTTTAATGAGAATTGGCGTCACTGTCTCCTCACCCTTGTTTCAATGTAATTATTGACGAAAGCAGATTGGATTCAGTGTTTGGAATTTGATAGCGATTGTTCTCTGGTGTACAGTAACTGGCCCAGCCTTGTGAATATAAAGGGCGCTGCGGTGGCGAGATGTTAAATACCTCGACTGGTATACAGGAGATCGTGGGTTCGATGTCTGTATGTTTGGTGTTTGCACGTTCTCCCCGTGGCTACGTGGATTTTTCTCCGAGTCCTCCGTTGTTTTTCCCTCTAAATTTATAAACAGACTGCTATAAATGTCCACATGATGATAAGCCACTTCGTTGAGCTAATATTTGTGGCCACGTCGCCTCTGAAAAATAACTATATAGCTCATTGGGTCTCACCTGGTAAAATAAAAAAATTGTTTCGTTTGAAAATAATCACATCTGGAGATTGCCCAGTGCTCGTATAAACATGGAGATATGAATGATACAATGTATCACTCATTTAATTTGTACCTGTACAAAGTATCATTCATTGTGTTTCTGTTAAGCGTTCCGTTGAGTCTTCGGAATGTCCGTCATTTCGCTCCAGGTGCTGGAGCTTCTTCTGGAACAAAATTTTATCTGCCCCCTAGGAATGATGGGTTGAGTCAATTCCCCAAGGAGGAATTTTAACTCTCGAACCTTCACATCGCGAGTAAAGTGTGCTAACCGCAGTTGCCACCTGGCCGTTTTGTCACTCTTTCTGAGCTCTTAAACTCGAGCAAAAAATGTGGCTATTTGCGGAGACACGACGCATGCACTGGAAGAGCAGCAATAAAACAAGATCAGATGTGCTGCTGCATAGTAACGGCCCCAATTAGCGCCATCATCTCGTTGCTGCTGATACAATTTCCCAGAGGCCAGACCCATAAACACCCCCACTTACACGAGGAGCAGAGCCACTTAGTCACACGAGGATGGACACCTCCCGATCAAGCGCGCTCACATTAAGGCACCCTTTCTTTGCATATTATAATTTTTCGGGACATTTACTGAACTTTCACACACACACACGTACAGAGGCGTGGGGTGTTTAAATATTTATTAATACAATCGTTTCCATCAGGGGTGGGGAACATTTGGCCCGCGGGCCGTATAAGGCCCGCAAAATCATTTGGTCTGGCCCTGCCAAGGCAACCGCAGGCGAGACTCGAAATTCAATAAATCTAGGCGCAAACCTGCAATAGCAGTTGCGAGTAGCAACATCATCAATACCAGCTAACATCACACGCCTCACCAAAGAGAAGCAGTTCCAGCCATCACATTAGGGGTGAGTTAATTAAATGTTTGACCAAATATAAAGGGCTAATTTTTTAGTTGATTATTTTGTATGGCCCGCGAATGATGTTATAAATATCCAAATGGCCCTTGTTAGAAAAAAAGGTTCCCCGCCCCTGGTTTACATGGACGGTCCCTTGAGAAGGAGAGACTCGTTCGCAAGGGTGCCAAGTTTATGGATGTAAATAATTAGAATTCAGTCTTAATTGCGATATATTTAACTTTTGTTTTACCAGGTAACAACAACAAAATTCTCACAATTATGTTTCGCCCATGCTATTGGATTCTACTCACAAGACAAATATCGGTTCAGAACTATCGCAGCGGGCAGTGCAACACCTCGTGGAAGGTAATGGTTCTGGAAATTTGGCTTTATAAAATTATGTCTGAAAGTTGGGTTAGTAGGCCTCTTGTCCACACGAAGCAGGGCACATTTGGTATGCTCACTTTAGTCAAAAAAAAGCTGGTACCAGTTTCATTGACACTCGAAGAATGATGGGTTGAGTTAGTTGTCCCCAACTGGGACTGGTGACCTTGTGGGTGCAAATGTTATCACAAAATAAGAATAGGTTATACCCTTTGTGGCAACCTCTTATTATTTTGTCATACTTTGAAACTGGCAAAAAAGTCTCAAGTTAAATGTTACTACACAACACCCTCGGACAGGTCACATGTAAGTGTATCCCTAAAATAAACAAACAATATTTTTTGGTTAAACCTGGGTTTTCTATCACATTTGTGAAAATCTTTTCCCACAATGCAATGCCGATTGTGCTATCGGCGTCACGTGTTCATGAGACCCAGAACCCACTCGGATCTCTCGCCGATAGGTGCGACCCGGCGTCAAATAAGAGTGGCTCACGGAAGTGGATAACACAGGGCCACCTCTGAGATCCCTTCAAGTAATTTCTGATACACACGGTAGGGGGTAATCACTTTTCCACCCACTGCCACTGAGAGTAATGTTCGTCGTCACGTGGGTGATCGGGCCGAGACCATCAACTCACTGCACTCAAGGGCCCGGTTTAATCACACCTGGGTCACCTGCATTCAATCCCCAGGGTCTGAGCGGTGCCAACTCAAGCACTCTGACCTCAGAGCCACCCGGCCAACTTCTGCACGACTTACTTTTATAACAGCATGCCACACGACCGCCGCGAGGTGTGTGTGTGTGACTTCCATCAGCCGGGAAAATGCTGACGCTGAGGAAATCGGACCTGCATCGCCATAACAGGCCTTTGCTGCCCGAAGCCATCGCACGAACGAAGCAACAAGGCGGTCCCTCAGCAGGCACGTGGGAATTATTTGGTTTTCTTCCAGAACTCGGAACCTCCGCCAAATGTGAACTTTTTTTGAACGCGGTTGAGTGAGCAGCAGCAGCAGCATCTGTCGCGTTAGTGGCTCTTGACGGAGAGGATTTGTGGTTGAGAGGAGAGTTAGGGATTTGGCTTGCAGAGTGAATAGCTGAATAGCTATGGTACTGCATTTACTCGGGCACAGGGGCATGGTGGACTTTACTCTCCACGTTTCACTTGATGTTGTTGAGTATACTGCGGTTGTTGTTATCGTTGCTGATAGTATTATTATTTACGATGTTGTTGATGTTCAATATGTTGTTAATGATAAAGTTACGTCGATTATAATGATGTTAATTTCCATTGATATCGCTATTGTTGATGGGTGTTAAGTGTCCACATCGCGGTGCCTCGGCAATTCCCCCCGGAGAGACGAGTGACTGATCCGCATTGAGCTCACGTCGTCTCTAGTGCGGGTCAAAGTGCTCCGACTACAGTGCCACTCTCCCGCTTCGCTCATCGCAGCCTGCAGATCGGTGGAACAATTAGTGCTGGACATTTGCAGCTGCATTATCGTTGAACCGCAATTAAAAGTTTCTTGCCATGCTGCCACCACAATTCCATTAATAATCTCACCATTAACCTTTCGCTCAATCTCTTCTCCAGTTACCCCCACATGTCTCAATATCTCCTCCACGTTTATTGTCCCACACTCTTGCTCATTAAAATAAAATATATTTGCCTTCACTCCGATGTTTATACTTGCTTGTTATGGTAATAGCACGCAGGCAAAGGCTGCTTTTACCATCAAATGCGGACGTCTGCTTGTCTAACAGCGTGCGCCTCCCAAGGGAAATATCCGGGCCGTAGGGAGCACAAAGGAGACACGACACCGCACGCCACTGTGAAATTGCCCTCAAACGGTCGCGATGTAAAACAAGAATGGTGGCTTATCCTCCGAAAATGGGCTTCATACAGAGAGGACCGATTGGTTTTCACAAAACGATGGATTCCCTTTGACAAATCCGTGGCAAACGGATTGCTCCGCACGAAAAAAACCGCTTTCCCAAATGAATGTTTATGTTTTATTTATGTGTGTGTGTTTTAAATCACGTAAGGTAATGCAAAAGCCAGTTTTGTAAATATGTCTTTTGCGAATGTCTCATCAATAACTTTAGATACGCATGTTACATGATATGGGTCTCAGCCAAACGTTTAGAAAATTCTTCCGCAACTTCTCCTGGCAGGAGCAGCAGATTCTAAAGTAGCATGCTCTTAGATCCTCTGTGAAATCGTGGTTACTACAAACGTCAGTGATCTATTGGGATTACTAATATTAGGTCTAAAAACGTAGCTCTGAAAAAAACTGGATTAGGCCAAATTTAGTTGAATAAAAGGAAAATGTAAAACACAAGAAGAAGACTGTGAAAGCACCGGGCTCTTGCTGAAATGCCTCAGCAACTCGAAGCCACTAACATCTCATCTCGAATATCCAATGCCCTGTGGCAGTCTAGCCAAGTGGCATCTGTCAATGCGATGCACAAGGCGTGCGCAGCAGGCGGTTAGTTCAAAAACAAACATACTACCTCCGCTGACACCCGGATAAAACCAAGAATATCAGTGGTGCTGGCGCAGGGGGTATATGACAGTGTTAGAATCCATATTTGGCTGAACTGAGTTTCGCTTACTCAGATGCATCGCCTGGACTCATGAGTTCAATTTCTGCAACAAATGTAACTGCAAAGCGTTTCATGTCCGTCCCCGTGCGTTTCGTGATATTGACTCGACACCCCACGCAAATTTCTCCATGGCATCAAATTGTCCTCAAATTGGCAATTTGGCGTCTTCAATTCGCAACGCTGCACCAGCTAACAGGTTAATGCTGCCACGTTGCCCAGATTGTTTCAGCACGGCCAGTGTTTTCTATTAGGGTGTCACGTTAACGTACGTGTTTTGCTTTGTTTGTAATCGATACAGCTACACATGGCTCCATAGGCACACTGCCACTCAGTGACTGGCACCTATTTAGATCATTTTGTTAGTGCATTCTTTTTTTTCTTGCGCGTGAGGGCAGCAATATGTTCAGGAGATAAATGGCAATGTCGAGGTCTTCTGGCCACGACGAGAAGGCTTCAGGAGAGAGTTCGTGTTGTTTTGCTGTTCCTCCCTCTCCTCCACTGAAGGAGCGCAGACAATCACACTGGTTTATTCGGTGGTCCATAGATTTGGTTACATGGCCACAATAGCATTGATTAGGGCTTGTCACCATACACAGATGCAGGCTGAGCCATTATATTATACTAGCCTTTTGCCAGTCCTAGGACGGAAGCTGTAATATTTACGAAAAAATTGAGCGGAGTATAATTTATCTTGTGTAAATTTAATGACAGTGAATCTTGCACAAAACGACGTCATCAAACACGTCACTGAATTTAACTGCAGTACTGTATTAATAGGCAGTGATTCTGACACAAAACTACGTCCATTAAAACCCCTCACTTCCTGTCACTGTAGCACTGCATTTAACTCACCTTCAATTAGTTAAAAATGACTGCTCTGATACTTTATTTTCTTTTGCTTTCGCTCGATGGGGTTGTAATAAATTTTAATTCGATACAATGTCTGGAAAATCACAGAGAAATGTAAAAAAATATCATAATTTAGAAGCAAAAATTAGACTTACCTTTTGTTTCAAGTGCTGAAGAAATAAATAAAGACACCAAATACACTTTGTTACTGTGTATAATTATTTATTTGATTAACTTTAAATAAAGCAACGTCAGATTGAAAGCGAATTTGCGTAGAAAAATGTATTGCTTATGATAGTGACGGTGGGGGGGGGGGGCTCTTTTGCAGCGACGTCCCGTATGGATGTAGCACTGTGCTGCGAATATTTATTTTTTACCGTCATTTTCTGTAGACAAACATGATATTTGAAACGACTTTGCGAAAAAAAATGTCCTTCTGCTCGACCTTCTTCTGCGTGAATGACGCGGGGGGGGGGGGGGTGATGCGGCATGTGGAGTGACATCACGTGCGTTACACACATTTCTAGGCTATTATAGTATTATATTGAGCGCCGCGGTGGCGAGATGTTAACTACCTCGCCTGGTATAGAGGAAGTCATGGGTTTTCCCTCCATATTTAGAATGAACATGCATTTAGAGTATTTAGCTGCTATAAATGTTCACGTGATAAGCCACTTCGTTGAGCTTTTATTTGTGATAAACAGATCGCTTCTGAAAAAGAGCTACATAGCTCAGTGGACCTTACCTGGTAAAATGTAAAAATATATATATATAAAAGTTTTCTCCGTCTATATCTATAATTTTCTTTCCCAGGAGGAAAAGCAAACAGCGTGCCCCAACAACAAAAAACACACACGCGTGGATATCTCTTAAACTTTGGGTCACAAGTTCAGAATCCTACTCTCTGCACTGCTATTTGTATGTATCTTCAATAGGTTTGGCGGCTCGAACCTGACATCTGCGTGATTCTACTCCCCCCATGCGCCTCCACAGCACTGGGATACAGACGACCTCCTCAGATGCGTGGAGCTGCTAGTGAAGCCCTCGGATGGTGCACCGCTCACAGGGCATGAAGATAGTGCCTCCGTGATGGCCTTCGTGTTATGAGACTGACATGGCGTGTCATTGTGACAGGTACGGCAAGATTCGACCGTGTCCGGTGCTCGCCGAGAATACATTGTGATAAGGTCACACTCATTACACATAAAGTTCTTGCCAAAAATTAAACACAATACTTTGCTGATCTCGTCAAGGAGAATAAATCATCACGCAAACTTCGGTGAACTTAACAGCAGCGGCTTTTGACTCGACATTAAACAAAGACAGTCACCGCATCGCGCGCTTTCAAATGCGCTTCTGCAGCCGTCTGGAGTGATCTTCCTTCCCATATCAAGAAGCCACTGCAGCTATGCACTTTTAAATTATCTGGATTGAAAACTCATTTTTTAAGAGGTGATTTTGTGTTGAGTTTGTTGCCCTCCCCCTCACCTCTGATTAACATGGTTGGCTACATACAGTGCAAAAATAGTTCAACAAACATGACAGTAGAGTCAACCTCTGGTGTGAGTGGACTAGTGGCCACGGGAGGTAATGACAGGGGAGTCAACCTGCAGTGCGATTGGACTAGTGGCCATGGGAGGTAATGACAGGGGAGTCAGCTTGCAGTACGAGTGGACTGGTATCTGCGGGAATGATCTAGAATAGGAGCGTGGCCAGGTGACGGAAGAGGATGGTAAAGTCCGCCGGTAGAGCGAACGTCTAGAACTAGCGAGAAGGTTCAGGAATGGGGGCGTGTCCTCGGACCGTATACAGTGATACCTCGGTTCACGAACTTAATTCGTGAACTGACTCTGGTCGCGAACCGAATTGGTCGTGAACCGAGGCACATTTTCCTATAGGGTTCAATGTAAATCCGGTTAATCCGTTCTGACCTTTTTTTTTGGTTTTTGAAGCACAAAAATATGAAACAAATTACAATACACATTAGTACTGTACAGTATACTAATGTATAAAGAGAGAACACTAACCTTGCTTGAGATGACTTCAGTAAGCACTCAAACGGGTGAACTGTACAATACAGTAAGTACAGTATTGTACAGTACAGTAGTACAGTACAGTACTGTATGTGCTAAAAAGCACACCAAAAAGAAAAAAGTCACTGAAAGTGTCTTCACAGTACTCACAGTACTTCTTTCTGTGTCTCTTCTTCTCTCCACGATCTTCCTACAGGAAGTCACGACCATGTGACAGCCTGGAAATAGCATTAAAATGGCCGCGGCTCCTGTTCGTGAACCGAAGCAGAGTTCGTGAACCGGAGCATATTTTTATGAACTTTTCTGTTCGTGAACCGAGTTGTTCGTGAACAGAAGCGTTCGTAAACAGAGGTATCACTGTATAAGGGAGATGCTGTTGCAGTGGGGTCTCCGAGCACATGGCTCCTAAATAAATTAAAGCATCTCAAGACATGATAGCTAATGTGGTAAAATTTGGTGGAAAGGCCTCAATCATTGACGGTGCAGGCAGGCCTTCGCCCAGAAATGTATTGGCAAAGGGCAGTGTAATTATTATGCTTCATACTGAGAGAATATATATGTCTGGCTGGAGCTGGTTTAAATTATGGAGCTCACAATCAGAAGGTATTGAGTTCAGTGGTTGATGCAGACCATCCTCCTTATGGGGGATGATAAAATTGGTACCAAGTTGTAATGGGCTTGGCTCCCATCATGAGAATGTGGAATTCAAAGCACCGCTTGGGGTCTGCCAACAGAGAGAACCATTGCCTCACTTATTGTGCGCAGACACGTTTAGACTAAATGTTCGGGAGTCGTGAAGATTATTCATCGCACACGCCAATCACGTAAGGTAAACGTTGGCGCGAATCCAGCATTGTCTTCAACTGGTTAATTAAACAGCACTTACTTTAATGGGATAATGAAGTGGGCGCTTACTTTAATTAGTTAATTGAGCCACGTAAAAGCCTCCACATACAGGAATGGGGCGGGCGGGGGGTGGGTGGTGCATTTTGAGTCTGCGAATGTTGGGCCGTGGACGTGAGTGGTGAGTGGGGATTTTGAGTGCTTGGGCTCAGCTCATTTGACTTCTCGGAGGCGAAATTGGCGTTCACTGCTCTCGTGTCATTGCATCATCATTGGGTCGGGAAATCCACGTTCACATGGCGAGAGGGGAAATTTACTCCAAAGAAAAATGACCTACCGTTGACTTCCAAAGGTGGTGTTAATATTATCGATTGAATACACAGGGATGATGATTAATACTATGGGGTAGTATCAACCCACCTTTATGTATGTTGGTGTGTTGAACTTATTTTGCAACAGACGTAGGCCAACCATGCTAAATCGAGGTGCGGGGTGAAGGACAACACACTTAACACAGAGTTGGAACTTACGACCTCAGATACCAACGACTTGATGTTAACTCTCTCCCCATTGTATGCAGGTGGTCGTGGGTTCGATCCAGACCCTGATGCCAGCTGTATATTTGGAGTTTGCATGTCTCTCTCCCCGGGTCCTCTGGGGTTTCCCTCCACATTTATAAATGCAGTGGGTACAAATGGAAGGAGGGTTCTATGGAGGCAACACGTTTATTATTCAATAACGATACAGCTTAAGACAAAGGGGTTAAGGCCCCTTTCACTCGATATTCTAAGGAGGTATGTCCTCCTCACTAGCGTGCCCTACACACTGAGAGAGCTGTCCGCTAAGGGTCCTCCGGCTAGTGGGACCTAGGGAGGCTAACCTGACCCGACCCAGCCAAGATCCTCGGGTCCGGCCCCCGGCTCCAGGTCTTCCAGTTGGCGTCTTGAGTCTTCAAGTGGACGACAACTGCTGGGCCCGTTCAGGGACCCGGCTTTTATACACACCTTCCTTCTGGAATATTCCCGAGTGACCAGTAGTGCGACGTCATCCCCCCAGCTCCCTTCTTGGGGTCTGGGTACTGTTGTATATATTGGATCTTGAAAATTATAAGAATAATTAAAGTTAAATGAAATTTAAAAATGTTTAATTATCCGAAACATGCTAAATTATGCAATTATGCTAAGTAATAAGGTGTCATTGTAATATCTGATGCAAATGTATGTAATTATGCTAATGTATGCTATTAGGCTTTGTTGTGTTGTCTAGGGTTGTATTATTGTAGTGCCTGAAATACGCGCCTCACGCGGGTGTGGGTGTACGCGCGCGCAGAGTACGTTGGGAGCAAACGAGGTCGAGGTTGTTATTGTTGCTAGGTGTGAGGAGAAGGCCAGAGACGGGTAGGGGGCGATTAAGGACACAGGGCGCTGATTGGCTGGGAGTTGTTATTGTCCAAATGTGGTGCCACGCTTTCTGAGGATAGTAACAGGTGGTAGGGGGCGATTAAGGACGGAGGGCGCTGATTGGCCGGGAAGTTGTTTTTGTCGCTAAGTGGCACCGCATTGTCTGGGAAAACATGTCAGGTGCCAGCGGGGGCTAGGGGGCGACGGGCATCGCGGGGGGACGCCACCGATTAATTGGAAATTAATTGGCTTGGGAATAAAGAGAGGGGGTTTTGAAGGAGACGGGAGTTCGCGCCTGGGAAGAAAAGAGAGATGTTGGAGCTGAAGCAGCGGAGCCAGAAGCAGTGGAGAAGTGTAGGGTAGCAGTGCAGAAGTGTAGGGTAGCAGTAGAGCAGTATATTGGTAGCAATGGAAAAGCCAGCAGAAGCGGCTGGAGTGTGACGGCGAAGCCAGCAGAAAGCGGCTGGAGTGTGGCTGAAGAATGTGGCTGAGAAGCCGATAGTGATACGGCTGAGTGTGACAGGAGAGCCGATAAAGAGCGGCTGAACTGTGACGGAGAAGGTGGAGAGGAGAGTCGAAGGAGGAGAGACGCGGAGCGAGCGAGGCCGGCGGAACACGGCGAGCGAGTGGAGAGCGCGAGTTGGAGGAATGTTGATTGGTGTTAGCTGGAGGAATGTTGATCGGTATTAGCGAAATAAAGTGAGAGAGAAAAGGAAGAAGCTGTCAAGTCGAGCACTGCATTATCAATAGGGATAATAGAATGAAGGTGTACTTGTATGAAGTTATGCAAGTGTGATGTAAGTATGCTGATTAAGCTCGGCTTCGTTGTTTAGGATTGTATTATCAATCGGCATAATACAATGATTCTCGCTTTAACTTTTACTGCTTTATGTTTTGGTGTTAATGTCAGGTCTCAAAATTCAGATCTTTCCGCAGGATACAGTTCTTATAATTAAGATTAGGCACCACTCGGACTCTGTGTTCAGCAACTTTAATATCTAAAACACTCTAACATGCGAACACTTGTGCTCGGAATTGTCAACGCAGTACTCCTCGAGATGTCCTACTCATTGATCCGTACATTTACCCCTCAATGGTTACGTTTGTTAAACTGGGTAACAGAACAATTGGCTAATTCCTCAGAGTAAAGCAAGCATACACAGTGATGGGAAAAAGTCCTTAAAAATTAATGTGACAATATTCATACGAACAGTAATAAAGAAACATGTTCCTAAAGCAAAAGTAGTTATCATTAATTCATTGGTAAGCTTATGCAATTAACGAAAACGAATGACTAAAATACCTCTAAACAATCGTATTCATGTAACTCGACGGGCAGCAATGCTTTTCACGATCAGCTGATATTTAACGCACCACCTTGGAATGGCCACCATTTTTAAAAACAATGATAACTTTTTGGAACAATCTTATTATTCCCAATATGCGTGTTATGTGTGTCTTCTTTGACACTTGACTTAGCGGCTTAGGCGGTACAGCGTTCGTTGGACTGAAAATACCTCGGGTTCCCAGCAGGGCCGCTGGGACGGCATGTGTGTGTATTGAACACACGGCACTCTTGCCTGCACCACACTCTTCCTCTTGGCGTTGCCAGCTCTCTCCACTGCTGGTTGGTTGAGTTGGTGCGATGCTCGCCGTCGGAGGTGCGCGATGATTCCGTCGTCAGATAGCGCTCGCAGCTCGTCTGCTGGTCGCCGTTCCTCACTCTTGTCTTGGTTCCCAGCTGGTTCTTGTCGGTGTGTGTGTGGGTCGAACCCACAGCGCTCTCGCCAGCGCTCCCCTCACGGGTGGCTGGTCAAGCTCTTTCCCCTGCTCCGTGCTCTCTCCTTGCTCTCTCCGTGCTCTCGCCCTTGGCGTGCAGCTGCCAGCTTCGCGCAGACACCCGGTGGTGTTTCTCCCGCCTTTACCTCAGGCTGCGCCAGCTGTCTCCATGCTCTCTCCACTACTCCGTTCTCTCTCCGTGCTTTCTCCGTGCGCTCTCCTTTATCGTGCAGCGGCCAGCTTCACACAGACACCCGCTGGTGCCTCTCCCGCCCTTACTTCAGGGCTGTGCTGGCTCCGGCTCTTTCTACTGCTGCGTTCTCTCTCCTTTGGCGGGCAGCTTCCAGCTTCGCACTGGCATTCAGTGTTGCCTCTCCCACCCTTCCAGCAGGGCTTCGCTTAGTCGTTGCTCAACTTTCGTGCTCTCCGCCCTTCTTCCAAAAGGCTCTTGCTGTGAGCTGCTCGTCGCTGGCTGGATCACTCACTCTCAAAACGTGTAAATTGTATTAGCACACCTCTTACACAACTCTGATAGCTTAGTACAATACAACTTATCGTAATCCTTGACTCTGCAAGCGACTCATAACATCAGGATAAATGTAGAATAAAACTTTCAGCGATACCGTCGGTTCATGTCGAACTCAGCTCTGAACAATACATTTTCCCTTCTCTCTGCGAGACACGACACCCATAGTTGATCTTGAGGCCATGGCCTGGAGTCTGCCCCTTGCAAGACTGAGTTGCATGATCTGTGTCCTTGCTTATATGCGAAATTCGCCCACCTCAGCTCGCCTTCTCACAACGGACTGGAATTCCTTTGATTTCAGCTCTCAGCCTGTGGGAACAGCTTTTTGTCCGATGTGTGTGTGTTCTAATTTTATTGAAGTAATATACAGTGAGGAAAAAAAGTATTTGATCCCCTGCTGATTTTGTACGTTTGCCCACTGACAAAGAAATGATCAGTCTATCATTTTAATGGTAGGTTTATTTGAACAGTGAGAGACAGAATAACAACAACACAATTCAGAGAAACGCATGTCAAAAATTTGCATTTTAATGAGGGAAATAAGTATTTGACCCCCTCTCAATCAGAAAGTGTCTGGCTCCCAGGTGTCTTTTATACAGGAAATGAGCTGAGATTAGGAGCACACTCTCATCAAGGCCTGGTTCCTGTCCCCTTCCTCAAGTCACCCCACCATCAATGGAAACAGTTTTTCAACTTCCTAGTTTTTCAACTTCCTGCAATAATTAATCTGTAAGGAGGAGGGGTTCTTCTTGTCCGGCTGCGTTCTCCCCCCCCCCTCTTCCCTCCCGATTGCAGGTGTTACATTTTCTTGTCTCTCTCAAAGAGGGGTGCCGTCTCTTGAAGTGTGACCTCCCATTACCATGTTTTCCGTTCATTCTTATGGGTTGTAAGTTGAGAGAGACAATAACATTATTTTCTACCCCTTATCTTAGTATTCATCCCTTTTTGCGGTGTTGACTCTGTCAGTGACTCACTGTATGTTTTGAGCAGTGTTTTCAGTACGCGTGGTTTGAAATTTATTCATGGTGTTTGATATTTCAAGGGGAGGCGCCCTCCCTGCAGTGTGTGATTTATTGCTGCCACGTGCTTCTGGAAGACAAAGGCGGTGTGGAGACTCTGAGTCTATGGAATACATAATATCTTGGTCGCGTGTGATTGGCCTGTTTCGCATTTTATTTCTTCTGGATGGCCCTCGGTCTAATACTTCAAAATTATTATTTCGTTTATATTTCACCAAGATTTGTGATCTACCATAATTGTTACCACAGGTATTCCAAGGGTTTTATTAACCTTTGTTCCCCGTCTGTATCCAGGGATCCGTGCTTTTTATTCTCAAGTAATACAGTGATACCCCAGAGATCGAACTTAATTCGTTCCAGAAGGCCATTCGAACACCGATTTGTTCGAACACCGAATTCATTTTCCCCATAACAATTGGTTCCAGACACAAGAAATATCTCATTATAAAGCATTTTTACATTAACTTTACAGTAATTACATGCATAAATCATACAAAAAACAAGAAACACAATAAATAAATGGAATAAATGAAAAAATATATGGAATAAATTAAATAAATTAACATTGAACTTCACTTTACCTGTAGTAAGGAGAGTTGATGCATGGCTTGAGTGGAAGGTGGTGAGGAGGAGGTGGTGGTGTTATAATAATGTCGGGTAGCTGCCCTTCTGGGGTTCTTTCTCTTTTATTAATCTTTTCTGCTACTAACTGTGAGTCACTTGAGCTCTTTCTGACTAAAAACTTATCTAAAGAGGTTATCATATGGTAAAACCTTTGTCTGGGCAAACGTCATGCACGCTGGCCATACGCATCTCAGCCGTACAGGTTCTTTCAAGTCGCGATTGCCCGTTCGACCTCCGAATTTCGTTCGGTTTCCAGGGCAATTTTTTTTCAGAAATATTGTTCGAACACCGATTTGTTCGAGTTCTGGGTGCGTTCGATCTCCGAGGTTCTACTGTATTTTGATATCCTGAGGTTGAACATATAACTAAGTATTGACTTAAGCTTCCGTGGCTGCCGGAATTCATGTTCTTTGGTTATTTCGGTAAAGTCACGTAGATAGAAAGAAACAATAAAAAACACAATGTATGTGGTGAATAAGAGTAAAGTAAAATAAGTAATAATAAAAGCCACTAATGCAGACTGCAGTCTGATTATTAATCTGAGAGTGTAGTGGCAGTCTATAATGTCAATTTATTCTTGTCGCTAAGTTTAGAACTTTACCGTTGGTAAAAAAAAAAACGCCAGTTGGAATGTCCCTTTACCCCGGAGTCTATTATTTAATGGCTCTTTTGACCTCCCCTCCAGTTGCTTTAATGTGGCAAGGCAGCTGGGGTGTGAGGGTGGGGTGTGCCTCACCCTTTCATGCCCCCTGCTACACCCCGATTGATTATTATTTTTACAAAATATTGGCGGAATTATTCTTAATATAAAGTTTTGGAAAAAGGCCTATATATATATACAACAGGTCCGCACCCCTGGTCACGATGCTCCCCGGGGACTACCTTGGCCCAACGGCCCCACTTCATCTACCTTGCCGGCTCAGCCTGCCTTCCGCCCCCTGTTGACACGGGGCTGGTACTACCGGCTATGAGTAGTGGCGATCGCGCCCAACAATACCACTACATTACCCCCCCCCCCCCCCAGCTGTCCCAGCTGCCAACTCTCCCCACAAGAACATGGCAATAACATAACAAAAGTATGTGTGCCTCAACATCATCAACAACAAGAATGACCCGACATAAATACCCCAGCCCACCTGTACAAAATTACACTACCAGGGTGTTTAAAAAAAATCGACCCAATTTCAAAGTTGTATATTTCACGATGGCAACATGTTACAATTACACAAAAAGTTACAAACGGTTTAATGAGTTTTCAAGTTTTACTAAGCATTTTATAAATGCTATATGTGTCCTCCACCTGCTGTATGGACAACATCGAGACAATAGTTGAATTCGTCCCAAACGCCTCTCAAAGTGTCTTCTTCCACAGAAGTCACCGCTGCCGTGATTCTGTTTTTGAGGTCATCCAGATTGGTCGCTAATGGTGGCACAAAAACACGGTCTTTGACGTATTCCTACAAGAAAAAGTCGCAGGGTGTGATGTCTGGGGATCTTGGGGGCCAAGAGTGTAGCGCCAAGTCTTGGGGTCCCATGCGACCTATCCGACATTGAGGCAGTGTGTCACTAGAAAACGTCGAACCTGCAGGTGCCAATGTGGCGGTGCTCCGTCTTACTGAAAAATGAAGTCATCGGAATCTTCATCAAGTTGTGGAAAGAGCAATTTCTGCAGCATTTCGATATACACTTTCCCCGTAATTGTGTTTCCCTCGAAAAAGAAAGGGCCATAAACCTTTATTTGAGAAACGGCACAAAACACGTTCACTTTCGGGAAATTACGCTCATGCTCTACAGTTTCGTGTGGATTCTCTAATCCCAATATGTGCACATTGTGATGGTTAACTTTACCGCTGAGATTAAACGTTGCTTCATCACTAAAAATCAAACGCGGTAAGAAGCTGTTGTCCTTCATGTTCTGTAACATCGCATCACAAAATTCGACACACTTTCCTTCATCACCTTCAATATGTCGTGGTAGTTTGTAATATGCACAGTTTCGAAATGGTCTTCGTCAAGCACAATTTGCACTATGCTTTTGATTATCAAATGCAGTGTTTATAAAGCACCACTCCAACCCATCTCTTTAATCATTTCGGATGCTTGATCAAACTTCAATAACTGCCCTAGACACGTGTGCCTACTCTGCATTCTTTGACCGCGTCCCTTTCGACGCAAGCCGGGCGCCACGGTGGCGAGATGTTAACTCCCTCACCTGCTATGGAGGAGGTCGTGGGTTCGATCCCGACCCTGATGCCTGCTGTTTATTTCGAGTTTGCGGTGTCTAGCTCTCTCATCATCACGGTGGTAGGATGTTAACTCCGCTGCCTGGTATGCTAGAGGTCGTGGGTTTGATCCCTATCCTGGTGCACGTTGTATATTTCGAGTTTGTATGTTCTCCCCGTGGTAGCGTGGATTTTTCTCCGCGTCTTACGTTATTTTCCTCCACATTTAGAATAATGCGCTTGGAGTATTTGGCTGCCATAAATGTCCACGTGATACGCATTTCGTTGAGATATCATTTATGGGCAGGGCGCTCCTGAAAAAGAGCTCTATAGCTCAGTGGACCTTACCTGGTAAAATAAAAAATAGTTTTAAGTCATGCTCGCACATCGCCAGAGGACAAAGCTCACTACAGGCGAGAATAGGACTGTGCACGTCAACTATCTAGCTCGAGTTGTCGGGGAATTGAGACTGCTTCTGAGCTCCAGATTTAAATCTCGAGAGAGAAGCAAAATGATGTAACGATTGTCTCCATTCTAAACGATGCGATAACTAACATTTCAGTGGCCAGTCCAATGAAAGTGGGAAGCTAACGTAAGGAGTCAATAGTGGACCCTTTTTTCGAAACTGCAGAATCAAGGCTGAAAGAGAGGTATGGAAAGGGTTGCTGACATCTGTGGCGATGTTTCAGTGTTGTCTCCTGTGGTGTGAGATCGTTCTTGCAAATTCACCGCCATCATCAACCGTGATTTGTGTACTCATGGATGAAGGCCTCCTCGTGTCAGCCGTCGGTATTTCTGACAGTACTGTAATTTTTGTCTTACAGTCATGTTCTCCTACAATGCGGGTTGTTATGACTCGAATTTTATATAATTCGATACACATATTAGGGGACACATTTTATAACGCGGGTGCGAATTGGATTTAACACGATTGAGTGAACAGTACTACGTCGCGCGAGTAGGATGAAGCAGTTGTACGGCTGCCTCAGCGTAGCTTTGTACAATACATTGGGATGCTGCTGGATACTTATAGATGCTACCCACGCGCCTCAGTCTTTGTTCAGCCTGCGTATGCATCTCACGTGTTATCGTGGACTGTGCTTTACCCCTATATTATACAGGGAAAAAACGGAGGACCGGAGAAAAATCCACACGGCCACTGGGAGAGAGCCATGCAAACTATAAATATACAGGCGTAAGGGTCGGGATCGAGCCCACGACCTCCTGCATACCAGGCGAGGTAGTTAACATCTGACCACCGTGGCGCCCTATGTGAGAATCATACCCTAGTTCACATTTCTGCGTTAACTAATTGATGCAACGTGTGGTGTTCGAATACTGTACAATGTTAATGAGCCTATATATCTGGTACAGCACAATAATAGAACGTTACGTGGTTTTATATTGAAGAAAAAAATCTCTATTGCAATGCCATGAGCGACTTCATATGAACTAGATAACGCTTTCAGCAGCACAATTGAGTTTAATAACAGAAAATATACAAATTAGTTTTATGCAAGATTACACAATGTGATAAAAGAAATATACCATTGAAACATTTTTATAATAAAGCAAATTAGAAGTATTGTAATTTAACCAAGAGAACATTGTGGTGCAGTTACATCATTTGTTATATATAATGCATCATATATTGCACAGTATATGTGTAATAAACCTTCTCGAGACGGCTTCCGGAATCAGTCCTTTTATTTTCCAACTTCCACAGTCACACACACACACTCCCCGTTGCTGACAGACAACGGAAAGTGAGCAGACTCCCAGCTAAGTCCCCACCGTGCACGTGGCACCCGGAGCCCCGTACGCGCGTGACTCCTGCTCTTTTCGTTCCCAGGTCTGCTCTCGACTCCTCTGTCTCTCCTCCTCTTAATCCCTGGGTCACGTGGTACCCCTAAGCCAATCCTCCGTAGTCAGCGTTGACCGTTCCAGATGGTTCCCTGTCAATCCCGGGACCACGCCTCTGATCCGGCTTCCCATTAGCTGAGGCCCCGATCAGCCAGACCAATCACCCCTGCTAACATGCCGTGATCACGCCGAGGCCATGCTCCCTGGCTCACCCCTTATTGGCTACAAAGCGGGACCGGCAAGCCAATCCCCACGTGAGCCCTACATGGCTCTTATTACATATGTACCGTATGAATAGATTTTAATTTTATCTAACTGTTGCAAGACGTCAATTTATTTATTGGGTAGGGGTAGTAATAGGGGTTGGGGTAGAGGTAGTAATAAGGGTTGAAGTAGTGGTAGGGGTTGGGGTAGTGATAGGTGTTAGGGTAGTGATAGGAGGTGGGGTAGGGGTTGAGGTAGTAATAAGGATTGAGGTAGTGGTAGGGGTTGGGGTAGTGATAGGTGTTAGGGTAGTGATAGGAGGTGGGGTAGGGGTAGTAATAGGGGTTGGGGTAGTGGTAGGGATTGGGATAGTGATTGAAGTTGGGGTAGGGGTAGTAATCGGGGATGGGGTAGTGGTAGGGGTTAGGGTAGTCATAGAGGTAGGGGTAGTGATAGGGGTTGGGCTAGGCCTGGTCATAGCTGGGGTCCGGGGCCAGGAGTAGCAGTAGGATAGGCAGGGGAGAAGAGATGGGGGTTGTTTTAAGGGAGGAGCGTAAGCAGGTCCGTGAAGATGATTGCTCTGTGTGCTGCTGTGGGAGTTGATTCCAGTGAATGAGCGAGAAGGGAGAAGGAACGAGAGCGAGCGAGACTGCATGCAAGGCGAGAGAGGGAGCGTAGAGGACGGGATGGAACATAGAGATAAGAGATGCAAAATATGGTGAGGCAAGACCATGGAGAGATTTGTCGACGAGAGTGAGAAATTTTCAAAGTAGACAGGGAGCCAGTGGAGTTGGGAAAGTAGAGCAGAAGTATGTATGTTTAAATATTCTTTGGGTCTTTCGGTAAAGCCACGTAGATAGATCAAATATAAAAAATAAAATAATGAAAATAATAACAATGTATGTATGTTGAACTTCTTTCACGCCGTATGCAGCCAACCGTGCTAATGAGAGGTATGGAATTGTGGGGAAGGCATTTTGTAATTTTGTAGTTAGAGAGGAGTGAAGGCGTAGGCGGGAAGGCCGAGAAGAAGGGAATTACAAAAGTGAAGGTGAGCGAAAATGTGGGAGTGAACCGGGAGTTCAGCAGCAGGGAGTGAGATGAAGGGACGTATCTAGCGAATATTAAAGAAAGCTGAAAGCGGCGAGGGTGGGTAGTGGCAGAGACGCGGATGGAGAGGGGAGAGGGAGGAGTTGAAGATTACCCCGAGGTTGCGAGCAGAGGAGACAGGAGGAGTGAAGGAGAAGGTGAGTGAGGAGGGCAGTTTCAGTGGAATGGGAGGGGCGCAATACAGATTGGAGATGAGGGTAAAGAGAATTGGATGAGACATAGTAGTGAGTAAGGCGGGAGTGGACAAGACGTTCAAGAAGCTTAGAGAAGTAAGGAAGGAGAGAGATTGGCCAATAGTTGGCCAGGACTAGAAGTGCCGGGAGAGGGTTTTTGTTAGAAGGGGGGTGATGATCATAAAGCTGCCTTGAAGATTGCAAGAAAAAGAGCAGAGGTGAGGGAATAATTGAAGAGAGAGACTGGGTGTAGGGAAGGGTAAGAGGGAGGAGAGGAGGTAAAAGAGAAGCGAGGGATGGGGTCCTAAGGACAGGAGGTAGGATGGGCTTTGAATATGATGGAGGGGAGTTCGGATAATGATGTGGGAGATAAATCAGTGAAGAGAGAACCGTTACCACGTGGACGTGGGTGAGAGAGGGGGGGGGGGCTAGGTGATGAGGCTGGTGGAAGAGTCGTGCGCATTGTCTCAATTTTAGTCGTGGAGCAGTGGGCGAATTCAAGGGCTGTGAGGTAGAAGAAGAGGAAGGCGGGGCTGAGAGGGGCGGATGGAGTCGGTTATTAAGGGTTGAGAAGAATTGGCGGGCATGAGGGGCAGCGGAAGAAATTAAGAGTTGAGAAGTAGTCGCGCTTGGCTGCTTCTAGAGTGGCTGGGGAAGTGGGAGAGAAGAGAGTGAAAGGATGCTGAAGAAGATGGGGGGGGGGGGGGGGACTTTTACAGTCGTTCAGCTTTGGGGAGAGAAAAAACGACGGTCAAGGGAGTTGACTGGTGTGGGGGGAGGTGGGGAGGGGCTTAGGTGATGGGGAACGGAGGGGAAGTTAAGGGAAGAGGATAGTAGTGCAATAGAGAGGGAAGACGAGGCAGAGCCAGGGTGGAGGGAGGAAACGTCAACGATTGAGGGAAGGAGACGGTGGGAAGTCGGGGAACGAAGGTTGTGGCAGAGGATAGGGTGGCTAGGGGGAGACAAGGGAAAGTAAGGATTAGCACGGTTGGCTGCGTACGGTGCGAACGAAGTTCGACGTAGTACATACAAGGACCTTGTGAGAGAAAGGGAAATGAGAGAGTGGTCTAATCCACGACCGAGATTTGAAACTCATTGTCTTCCTATTGTCCCACAATGTTAACTGGCAACATACTCATCATTATCATCAGCCTATGAGCTATCCACTGTTGGATGAATGAAGCCCCCCGCCCCCCCCCCCCCCCCCACAAGCCCTCATCATCTCTCACCAACAACCCACCACATTAGCTGCTGTCATAGCCCAGTCTCTGTGGTAGAGGTGCTCTTGGGCGCTTTCCTTCCCTCGACCAATCCACACACCATCTCACTAACAATAACAATAATCAACGTAATAACCATGTTGAACTCTTTGCCAATGCAATGCTGAATGAAGGATTCAACATGCCGTCTTGGTCATGGAAGCTGTTTGACCATATTCTTAGGTTTTTTCGGTAAAGTCACGTAGGTAAAATTAAAAAATTAAAAATTAAATAAATTAATATAAAGGATTTACAAGTTTTTCACTTTAAATCCTTTATATGCGTGGCGGCTAGAGTCCTCTCGTCCTCTGGCTTGAGATGGCTGCCACCTATGGGTCAGATGATTGTCTGCCACCATTAAGCAATTGGTAATTAAATATTTAATTTGTTTTCCCTAAACAGTGTAAAATTTTGGATTTTTTTTTCACGAAAATTAATTGTCACACACAACAAGTCTGTGTGAAAAATGTCAGCTCGATTGGATCACGGGAAGTGGGTTAAAAAACGAGTGAAAGATTTGCACGGTCCTAAGCAAGCAAGCGATCTTAATATAAAGGATTTAAAAATATATTCGCCTGTGGAGGACGCGGGGATCGATCCCGCGACCTTTGGCATGGGAAGTGAGGGCGCTACCAACTGCGCTACTCCGCCACGGCCTGTGGAGGGGTTACGCTCTGGGCTCTTACACTCTGACGTTCAGCCAAAGCCATGAATGCGTTCTATTTGAATATATGTAAAATAATTTTTTTTTGCCTAAAAAGTGTAAAATTTTGGGAATTTTTTTTCACGAACAATAATTGTCTAGCACAACGAGTCTATGTGGAAAATGTCAGCTCGATTGGATCACGGGAAGTGGGTTAAAAAACGACCGAAAGATTTGCACGGTCCTAAGCAAGCAAGCAAGCACGCAAGCAAGCAAGCAAGCACGCGAACTTAATATAAAGGATTTGAAAAGTAAAATAAAATAAAAATAAAAATCACCACTTTTCGGAGGCAACACAAGCTTCCGTCTTCAGGTGGAACCGTCACAGCACGATAGCTGTATCAAGTGAGATAAATTCCAAGAAAACAGTCCTTGTATATATACTGGTTGAGGGTGGGAGGAGCCAAGGTAGGCCCTCAATATTATTTTTGTGAGGTTCGGTGCGGCTGAAGCACGCTGTTAGGAATGAGCCTTTGTTGTGTAAACTAGGTGCGGATGATGTAAAGGTGCGTGTAAATGGGACTGAGCCTTTAGTTATGTAGAGGTGATGCGGCTGAAATCGCTGCCAGGAAATGAGTCGTTGTTGTGTAGAATGATTAACTGAGCCTATTGTTATGTAGAGGTGGTGCGGCTGAAATCGCTGCCAGGAAATGAGTCTTTGTTGTGTAGAATAATTGACTGAGCCTATTGTTATGTAGAGGTGGTGCGACTGAAATCGTTGCCAGGAATTCTCCAAATATGTGTAGTTAAATCTTTTTTTTTTGCATGGTTAATAACATCTTTCCAATGATTACTAAGTTTGTACCCATCATCACGGTTGAAATTATGTCTGTGTTTGTATATTTGGATGGCCTCGTGTACAAACCTTTGATGGTAGCCAGGAGGCTTGCAGGGCACCTTGGTCTCGGAAAAGATGTTTGACCATACTTCACTACACGGGTTTGTGAAAGGGTGGCTTCAGGACCGGTTAACATATCACTCATCGCTGATGCGAAGTTTACCTTTATTTCGCTCAACCATATTCTTGGTTCTTTCGGTAAAGTCACGTAGATAGCCAGTCGGCTTGCAAAGTACCATCGTCTTAGAGAAATACATTTCACGTGAGCCAGCCGCATTAAAGTAATGATCGGCCACGGCAGAAGTGTTTGTCCTGCCGTGTTTCAGATCTGCCTTATGTTAACGAACACGGGCCGAGACTGGCAATTAACAAAAATTCGTTCACGAAGCCATCTATATATATAAAATCGTTCATGTCTGTCTGTCTGTGTGTGTGTGTGTGGACTTTGGCCCATACGCACTTTCATTGGACGGCGGTTGCCCCTGGCAACGGCTAGCCACGCCTTCGCCGCTTTCATTGGACCTGGCAACGGCTAGCCACGCCTTCGCCAAGGGCTGCAGTTTCATTGGACGGCGGTTGCCCCTGCCAACGGCTAGCCACGCCTTCGCCACTTTCATAAGCTCCGTATTTAATTAAATAATAGCCATTACACAGTATTGTTGGAGCGCTAGGGGGGGGGGAAGGAACGCCACCCGTACCCTGCCTCTTCCAAGCCAACAATTTTAGGCGAGGCCGCAGGCTTTGCACGCTACTAGGCCTCGACACCCACCACGCCACTCTGAGGTAAATTCATCAAAGTTTTTCCTACTCTTCACTACACCCCCACCACAATGTGTGCTATTAATATTACTTTTAAACCCAACGCGCCAACAATCGATTACTTTAATGTTCACTGTACAAATACTCATTAAGCTGGGTGAGCGTACTGCCAGTCTATCATGTACACTGTAGCTTGCTTATTAAGCTCGGTGAGCGTACTGCCACTCTATCATGTACACTCTAGCCTGCTTATGAAGCTGAGTGCGTGTACTGGCAGTCTATAATGTGGACTCTTGCCTGGTTATTATAATCGATTCTTTATATGTTCTTTGTACAAACAGTCATTAAGCTGCTTGAGCGACCCCAGTTCGATTCCAACTCACGCCCACCACCGCTGACGATTATTTGAAACGGACCTGGCCCTCCCCTAGGTCCACTCAGCCTCAAAAGCGTAACTGCTGTCGTGTGTGAACATCGTCACTGGGGAGACAAAGGCGGCGGGGCATCGTGGATCCAAGTCCCGGGCGAAGCCGGGTCATGTGTATGTGTGTTTGTGTTTATGTGTATGTCTGTGTGTCTCTATGTATGTGTGTATGTATGTGTATGTATGTGTTTGTGTGTATGTGTGTGTGTATGTATGTGGGTTTTTTTTATGTCTTTATGTGTATGTCTGCGTGTCTCTATGTATGTGTGTATGTACGTGTGTGCATGTGTTTGTGTGTATGTATGTGTGTGTCTATGTATGTGTGTGTCTATCTTTGTGTGTGTATGTGTGTGTATGTGTTTGTATGTGTTTGTGTGTTTTCGCTCGCATTACACAAATGTGTTGCTGGTCTAAGGCGTTCCTCGCACAGCATTGTCGCTTTATTATTTCAGTCGTTTACTGCCTTACGCACCCTGAAAGTCGTGTGTGTCTGCAGCAAGCGCGTGTATGTGTACCTATGGACGCGCGCGCGTGTGTTG
The DNA here is from genome assembly GCF_015708825.2 of Lethenteron reissneri. Lineage (NCBI taxonomy): Eukaryota > Metazoa > Chordata > Hyperoartia > Petromyzontiformes > Petromyzontidae > Lethenteron > Lethenteron reissneri. The sequence goes on along the minus strand of NC_083797.1, from coordinate 12,961,791 downwards.
TGTAGGGGGAACGGTAGTGTAGTGCTTAGCGTGCTGTCTGTGTGTCTGTGTGTGTGTGTGTCTGTCTGTGTCTGTCTGTGTGTGTCTGCGTGTGTGTCTGTGTGTGTGCGTGTGTGGTGTGTGGGGAGCGGTAGTGTAGTGCTTAGCGTGCTGTCTGTGTGTCTGTGTGTGTGTGTGTCTGTCTGTGTCTGTCTGTGTGTGTCTGCGTGTGTCTGTGTGTGTGTCTGTGCGTGTGTGGTGTGTGAGGAGCGGTGGGTGTAGTGCTTAACGCTACGCTGTGCTACCAACCCGGCGAACCCAGTTCCATTCCCGCTCACGGCCACCACCGGTGACGATTATTTGAACCTCCCCTAGGTCCACTCAGCCTCAAACGAGTAACTGGTGTGGCGTATTAACATCGGCACTTGGGAGACAAAGGCGGCTGGGCGTGGTAGATCCAAGTCCCGGGCGAAGCCGGGTCATGTGTATGTGTTTATGTGTATGTCTGTGTGTCTGTATGCATGTGTGTATGTATGTGTGTGTATGTGTTTGTGTGTATGTCTGTGTGTGTATGTATGTCGGTTTTGCCGCCGTGGTGGATCCAAGTCCCGGGCGAAGCCGGGTCATGTGTATGTGTGTATGTGTTTATGTGTATGTCTGTGTGTCTGTATGCATGTGTGTATGTATGTGTGTGCATGTGTTTGTGTGTATGTATGTGGGTTTTTTTGTATGTGTTTATGTGTATGTCTGCGTGCCTGTATGTGTGTATGTACGTCTGTGGATGTGTTTGTGTGTATGTATGTGTGTGTCTATGTATGTGTGTGTATGTGTTTCTGTGTTTGTATGTGTGTGTATGTATGTGTGTTATGTGTCTGTCTGTGTGTCTGCATGTATGTGTGTGTGTATTGTGTATGTGTTTGTGTGTGTTTGTGTGTTTACGCTCGCATTACACAAATGTATAATGCGGGTCTAAGGCGTTCCTTACACAGCATTGCCGCTTTATTATTTCAGTCGTTTACTGCCGTATGCACCCTGAAAGTCGTGTGTGTCTGCAGCAAGCGCGTGTATGTGTACCTATGGACGCACGCGCGTGTGTTGTGTAGGGGGAACGGTAGTGTAGTGCTTAGCGTGCTGCCTGTGTCTGTGTGTGTCTGTGTGTGTGTGTCTGTGTGTGTGTCTGTGTGTGTGTCTGTGTGTGTGCGTGTGTGGTGTGTGGGGAGCGGTAGTGTAGTGGTTAGCGTGCTGTCTGTGTGTGTGTTTCTGTCTGTGTGTGTCTGCGTGTGTCTGTGTGTGTGTCTGTGTGTGTGTCTGTGCGTGTGTGGTGTGTGAGGAGCGGTGGGTGTAGTGCTTAACGCTACGCTGCGCTACCAACCCGGCAAACCCAGTTCGATTCCCGCTCACGGCCACCACCGGTGACGATTATTTGAACCTCCCCTAGGTCGACTCTGCCTCAAACGAGTAACTTAACTACTGTAGCGTATTAACATCGCCACTGGGGAGACAAAGGCGGCCGGCCGTGGTAGATACAAGTCCCGGGCGAAGCCGGGTAGTACAGCTAGTCCATATATACAGACACAATTTCAACCGAGATTATGGTTTTAAACTCCGCAATCATTGGAAAGATGTCATCAACCACTTTGGGTCATTATTTGATTTGTGTTTTCTTGTCAACTTCTACCGTCAGCAGTGTGGATGTGTGTAGTGAGGTGCAATGCCCCCCCCCCCATCTCTACCCCACCTCTCTCCCCCCTATCTCTACCCTCTTCCTCCCCCCATTGTCTAACGCACTTGGACTGCGCCCTCGCCTTCAGCTCCACTTCTACCCCCCCCTCTCTCTCCCCCTGTCTCTGCCCCCTCCCTCCCCCCATTGTCTAACGCACTCGCTTTACTTGTACTATTTGTACTTGTGGTGCTTTGCTCCGACAAGGGCGCTGGCTGCCCCGCCCATGCTGTTGACGCCGCACAGCTTTACTCACTCTGAAAGCCCTATAAGCAGTTGCATTTGGAGGCTTGCCCCCTCTTTTTTTATTACACGCTTTTATTTAACTCCCTGTCTGTTGTTGTTGTCGTTGTTGTATCCTCAAATCTTGTAACTCAATTTTAACCCACTTCCCAATGTGGTATCGACTGCAAACTTGGTATACCTGTCATACTGATGACAATACTGTATTTTATCATAAACATTTTTTTAAACAATCTTCTTTATATATTATGTTTCGGCTTGGCTCTAATTGTCCACGGTAAACTGACGTTGGCTGTAATTGGCCACGATCCCTTACGTTATGGCAAGCTTCGGAGACACTTCCTGGAGTCGTGGAGTTCTTACATTACTAGTACCTTTCATTAAAGCGTGTTTTAAAAAAAAAATTATATTACTTATCTCTATGCCTGATGAAGACCGCTTGTGTTGCGATCAAAACGTCGTGGTTTTTTGCTTTAATAAAAATAAATTATTTTTCGATTTAAAGCTTTCGTGACTGCAGGGATTCATCTTCTTGGTTCTTTCGGTAAAGTCACGTAGAAGGGAAGTAATAAAATAATAAAAATAAAACATAATAAAACAATTCTCACGACGTTTCGGCCACAACGCAAGCAGCCGTCCTCAGGTGAAAACCAGGTCCGTCGAGGCGACAGAGTCTGAATGAAACAGCACACGGGCTTAGAGCATATATATAAGCTGGGCGCATTGACAAAGGAATTTGCATATCAACAGGAATTTAGCATATTTATGGGAAATGCAGGAATGTAATTAGTACTGCATATGCATGTGCATTATGCAGGATTACCAGCATCAAAGGGAGCTGCAGTTACTGCTGCTGCAGCAGCAGTAACTCTGTAACCCTCAAAAACGCTAAGATGCCAGCTAGCAACATTAGCAAAGATGAGCGTTTTGAATTAGCTCAATTAAAAAAGAGGGATGACATTGTCATCCTCTCAGCCGACAAAGGCAATGCCACTGTCATCATGGACAAAATAGAATACAACAACAAAATTCAAGAACTACTCAACGATGGCAGCTATACAAAAATAAAAAGAGACCCCACCAACAGCCTCGTCTCCAAAACCAACAACATCATTTCTGCTTCAACCGCATTAATTGATCAGACCAAACAGTTCTCGTTGAAACCTTCTGCAGCCAGGCCACCAAGATTGTACGGCTTGCCAAAGATACATAAAGAAGATACACCTCTTCGTCCCATTGTCTCTACTATCAACTCCCCCACTTACAAACTGGCTCGTTTTTTGTCCGAAATCCTACGGCCTTTCACTGGAAAAACCACCTCTGCAGTACTAAACTCTACTGACCTGGTATCGACAATCAAGGGGATTGCCCTGTCCCCAGACGACCTGCTTGTCAGTTTTGATGTGGTTTCCTTGTTCACCAAGGTGCCTGTGCCTGACACCATCGCAATCATTGAAGACTTGGTTCATCAAGGACTGAATGCTGGGGTACCCCCCCTGGTGAGACACTGCTTAACCAATACATACTTCACCTGGAATGGAACCTTCTACAAGCAAATTGAGGGCACCCCAATGGGCTCCCCCCTATCTCCGGTTGTAGCCAACATCTTCATGGAGAAATTTGAGACGGACGCCATCCAGACTGCCACTCTACGCCCGACCTTATGGAAGAGGTACGTAGACGACACTTTTGTCATCTGGCCACATGGCCGGCCTGCTCTAGACCAATTTCTCGACCACATCAATTCCATACACCCAGCCATCAGATTCACCATGGAAGTCGAAAATGATGGCAAGCTACCCTTTTTGGATGTCCTAATCAAAAGGAGACCTGATGGTTCAATGAGCCACTCTGTCTACAGGAAAGCCACCCACACGGATGCTTATCTAAAACCGGATTCCCACCACCATCCATCCCAGAAGAATTCCCTCATCAAGACTCTATATCATAGAGCCCAATGCATCTCCGACCATGAACACATTTCCAGTGAACTCAAACACGTACGCCAAGCTCTTAAGGCTAATGGTTACTCCGACTACACAATCCGCAAAGCCATCACTCCAACCATCAAGAAGGATCCTGTTGAGGAGCCTTTCAAGACCATCACCTTACCCTACATTGCTGGGGTCACAAAAAAGATCTCCAAAATCCTGATTAAACACAAGATCCAGGTCCGATTCAACACAGTACATAAAATCCGTGATCTGGTCCCGTCTGTAAAAGATGTGGTTCCAGACATACAGTACCCTGGCGTCTACAAACTAAGTTGCCTCTGTGGTAGCAGTTACATTGGGGAAACCAAACGACATGTCTCGGACCGCATCCGTGAACATAAGGCAGACCTGAAACACGGTAGGACAAACACCTCAGCCGTGGCAGATCACTGTTACAATTCAGTGGGCTCACATGACATTGACTTCTCCAAGACAGAGGTTCTCTGCAAGCCATCTGGCTATCATGAGAGATTCGTTCATGAGGCGATCCACATATACAAACACAGAGACAATTTCAACCGAGAAGATGGATTCTGGCTTAGCAATCATTGGAAGGACGTAATAAACCATTTCGGATCTTAACTGATTGTGTTCACGTTAACGGTGACTTTCAGACCGCGTTCCACTCACTGGCATGGTGCAGTGTGCAGAGTAATGTATGGTGTCGTAATTGTACAGTAAACATATAGCAGTATGATACACATTAGGGTGGGTAGAATAATACATAGTGTTATATTAAAATGGATAAGGCAGCAACTGCAGCAGCAGCAAGTGCAGCAGCAGCAGCAAGTGCAGCGGCAGCAGCTGCTGCAGCAGCAGCAGCAACTACAGCAGCAGCAGAAACTGCAGCAGCAGCAGCAACTGCTGCAGCAGCAGTAACTGCAGCTCCCTTTGATGCTGGTAATCCTGCATAATGCACATGCATATGCAGTACTAATTACATTCCTGCATTTCCCATAAATATGCTAAATTCCTGTTGATATGCAAATTCCTTTGTCAATGCGCCCAGCTTATATATATGCTCTAAGCCCGTGTGCTGTTTCATTCAGACTCTGTCGCCTCGACGGACCTGGTTTTCACCTGAGGACGGCTGCTTGCGTTGTGGCCGAAACGTCGTGAGAATTGTTTTATTATGTTTTATTTTTATTATTTTATTACTTCCCTTCTACGTGACTTTACCGAAAGAACCAAGAAAATAAATTATTTATTTTTTTTAAATTAAAATTGTATTTTTATTTTCTATCTACGTGACTTTACCGAAAGAACCAAGAATATAAATTCCTGCAGTCACGAAATTATTAAGTCAAAATTTAGTTCAACCAGCTGAGAACTCAAGAAGCCGTTTGCGAATATCCTGGGGCATTATTAGTCGTCCAGTTGGGGTGGTGACTGCTGTGTGCAGTATGATTACAATTGAATAATTTGCGGTGTAATTTTTTAATTTAGGAAAATGTAGGCCCTAACGCCAACACACTGTTTTTTTAATTATTTTAACAGACAAGGCCGACTGAGCCATATATAGATATTTTCAGAAGCGGCCTGACCACAAGCGATAGCTCAACGAAGTGGCTTATCGTGTGGAAATGTACAACAGCCAAATACTCTAAACACATGATTCTAAATGTGGAGGGAAAACTCGGAGGACCAGGAAAAAAACCATGCCACCAAAGGGCGAAAGAGACACGCAACCCCCAAATATACAGCAGCTAACATCTCACCAAAGCCGCACACAATGGCCTACTCGTGCGAATGATGTCAGGGGATCTTTAACATCCGCAGTATTAATCAGGGCGGTCGCTGAATTCCAACCGTGAACTTCTGCAAAAGACGGCGATAGCGCTTACCTGGGCCACGAGACCGCCTGACGTTGGCCACAGCCATGAACTCTGGTCGCTGAACTCATCGAGAAGTGGGCTAGCCAGTGCTCTCGCCGCTCCCCTACTTTCTCCAGCAGGCGATGTTAAACAGCCACGGCTAATGGCCCTGTTACACGAGGGCAATAAATTGTCATTAATTGGCCGCATAAACGTCCAGGGGGCGATAATGGCGCTGAAGAGAAGTCACCATTAGTAGCATCCCATTGGCCCGTTCCACTCGACAAAGCGTGCAATGGTCGATGGGACCGGTTTTTAGTTTACAACGCACGGAAACACGAGAGGACGTTGTAAGGGGTTGAAATGGTCAAACAGTTAATTCTGTACAAAGTGAACGCCAACCCGAAGTTCTATAACATGTCTGTCTATGAGATGCTGGAGAGAGACAATTTAAGTGCATGCTGCTTCAGCTGGTTTTATAAATCCACAAGTATTTCGTGGAAGGTATTGTTTTAGTTTCTGACAAATGCAGCCAATTTCTAACAAGGTGAAAAAAATACAAGTTAGCACATTTTGCAACATATAGTGAACACAATTAAATACAGTAAGAAGGGCACACCCCACATCACTTGCAGGAACTAATACAAAAAAATATTACATCAAGATCTTTAAGATCTTCTGATCTTCAACTGCTCAGGCATGCTTAGATGTATCAGTAGTAAAGGCCTGGGTTTGATCTTCCACGAAGCTCACGGTCCATCTTAAACCGCATCCGCACAAACCATGGAAGATGCGGATACCTGATGCACAAATGGAAAATGAAAAACTCTCCAGTGTGCGACTGTGTTCATCCAGAACACACCATACTGTATAACATACAATTACACAATGCCCGATGCATACATACGAAGGAGACATCACAGCGATACACTCCACTACTCTGACGCGGTCGTCTGGCTTGACCACCTGAATGTGAAATTGCAGTCATTGCTGTGCATCTACATCAGCAGCCATACGGAAGAATACGAAGTAGTAAAGGCGCAGCACTGCAAAACCTTGCTCACACCACTAATGGCAGAAGGGCCTCCACTAGAGGGAGCTCAAGAGAGCCCCCTCTGGAGGGCAAATGGCATACACACGTCCACGCTGGTCAGACATCTTGGAATGTGGGAATACCCACATTTATCCCCACCACCGATCGATATCGGTCCCCGAAGATGACTGCACAGAACTACTTCTGTATTTACACTGCTTACGTGGACCAGAGGCGAGGGGATTGGAGAACTGCTGCGCCAGGAGATCGAACATGTCACGTCTGAATCGGTATTCGTAGCATTGAGGCAAACATTGAGATAAATAAAATATATGTTTTAATGGGAGACCTGCGGTACGATAAAGGATAACATTTGGCCAGAATTTTGAAAGTATTTGACCGATCGCACATGTTGTGAAACGAGTGACGGAATATTAAAAAACGATACGAGGAAGCAATTGCGAAATAATGAAAAGAACAAAATGTTACCGCAATTGTTTTAATAACGCGCAAATAAATTACACTCAGACAATTCAATACGAGAAGCGCATAATTTAAGCAAATCATTAAAATACAACGTTTTTTTTTCATATTTAAACAGACTCAGAAATTTATCACAATCCACAGCACTGTTTTACGGGGCATCTAATTTGATACTTGGCCTAATTCAGGTAATACATCAACATCCGACGTGCAATACGCTTCAGTATGTGTTGCTGCCTGGGATTTACCGGAGGATAGCATTTTTGAGGCTGCAATTGCAAATTCTGCTTCGGCGTGGAGTGTAAATTGTGATAGATCACCTATAGACATTGCCGAGATTACCAAATTAATGCCGTGAAACAGCCGAACACAATCATCGGCGTGCTTTTAAAGTTTGCCACGAAATTAGAGCGTGGTCATCATTTTTTCCCTCTCTCTCTCGTCCAGATTGGGTCAGCGTTCGTAATAACGTGCCCTTAATTATCCCATAACTTTTCATTAATTTGACATGAAATTGCCTCTGTGCGCCGCATTTAATTGTGAATTATGGCTTAATCGCAACGGACCCTTTTCCTCCTCCTTTCCTGTCGTAACTCATGGCATATGTTTACAAATAAATGATCGTTATGGAACGAAAATACGCTTCATATTTCACACGCAGCAGCTGTCTTTGCTGGGCTCAGCCGATCTGCGTGGTATTTTCTTGCCAAACTGCATGGCTAAAGTACGTCGTTTTATTTACGTATAAATAAGAAAAAAATGTTGTTTAGAAGGCTGTAAATAATATGAAGTGACATTTTGAGAATTATTTCAGCCATTTTTTATATTGATCCAACCATTGCGAATAGAATATCGCAATATTTTACGGCCCTGCGTTAATTTTCAGCTGGAATAAAGCATCTCCATTGTCGTGTCAGGTCGTAGAGATTGTTTGACCATACTTCACCAAAGTGGTCAGTGTGACATGGTGAAAGTTGGTTCGAACGGGTTCAGAGCATAGTGTGGGAACTGCTGTGCCATTATTGACTCAACTGACAGCAGACAGGCTGGTGGATGACGAAACATGCAAACAGGTGCAAGGTGTATCATTAAGCACATAGCTAGGCCAGGTGGACAGGTGCCTCACCATCCAAATAAGTAAAATGAATGGGTGCCTCAACATCCATTTGGGCAAGGCAGCCATTAAACATTCAAATGGCGAAAGCAAATACAGCATTAATCTTCCAGATAGGCAGGCATGTAACTAAACATACAATCATCAACATCGTATTCAGCCAGGCAGACTAAAATACCGACAGCATGCAGGTAGGTACGCATGGGAGCAGGTGGACAGTGACATTATGCGGATGAATCTGCAAGGCAATGAACTACCATCAAGAGTTTACAAAGGACATGTGATGCTTCGTAGGCCATTGGCTAACGAATGTGGACGCTTGCTCCCCTCTAAGCAACATGGTGTCTGTGGAAGAATTAAGGACGAGATGGATTACGAGAAATGTCATAATTATACCAAGTGGGGGGGGGAGCGGGGGACAGGTGAGGTGCTGGGTGGATTTATGAGGAGAGGCGTGGCGGAAAGTCCCCTCGTTAAAGTGCTCCGAGCAATTACCGAGCGCTATTGGCAACTCAACACGGCGTGCACTCGAATCTTCCTGCAAGAAGCCATGGTGACGGGGCGCCATTTTTGATTAAGCACAATTCTCGATGTCAAATCTTGACTTAAAGCTTTCGTGACCGCAGGAATTCATATTCTCTGGGTCTTCCGGTAGAGTCACGTAGATAGTTCAAAGAAAATAGCAAAAAACTGCTACGTTTCGATCGCAACACAAACGGTCGTCATCAACGGTCGTCACCCTGATGACTGACCGCTTGTGTTGCGATCGAAACGTCGTAGTTTTTTGTTATTTGTAATTTTCTCGATGTCAGTTTTCTCAGTGGGAGCACGTTCATCGGATTCCTCCATTAAAGATACATCTTCTGATTGTGATCTCCCCATGAGGCTGAGGACTCGCATCGCGTGTCTCTCAACACATTCATCAGCAACGCTGATTAATATATATAATAGGCGATGTCTTGGGCAATGGGACTTTCTTCACAGCACACAGAGGCCAAAGGTGTTCTTCGCTGTTTAATCAACGTGACACAATGGGTATCTTTAGTTACGTGTGCCTCTGCCACAACTTGTCTACACTGGAGCCCTACTATCAACAATCAGTGAAAGTCACGTCATTTAAAATCCCCTTTCTCCTAATTCTTAAAATACGTTCCACCACGGCCATATTCTATGAGTAACACTACTACTATACTATACAGTCAGACATGATGTGTGGCTAGCATGGTCGAGTCTATTTATATCCTTGCGTATGTTGGCACCAATCTACTCAGGAGCTGCATGGGGCGCCACGGTGGCGAAATGTTAACTACCTCGCCTGGTAGACAGGAGGTCGTGGGTTATATTCCGACCCTGACGCCTGTATATTTTGAGTTTGCATGTTCTCCTCTCCCCGTTGTCTCGTGGATTGTTACACGGGTATTTCCAGTTCTTCCCTCCACACCTAGAATCTGCATGCGTTTAGAGTATTTGTTTGCTATAAATTTCCACATGGTAAGGCACTTCGTTGAGCTATCATTTGTGATAGCCAGGTCGCTTCTGAAAAATATCTATATAGCTCAGCGGGCCTTACCTGCTAAAATAAGAATTGTAATAGTTTAGTAGCATGCCATTGTCGAGGTCTGCTGCAAGCCACGAAATGGCTTCAGGAGTAATTTCGTGTAGCTTCTTTATTCCTTCGTGGAAGAAACGAAGAACTCAGCTGGGAGACGGTCGCCTTTACTGTTTCTCTTCCACTACCTCTACCCCTACCTGTTCCTTCCCCCGCCTCTAACCCACCCCCAATCCTCTTCCTCCTTCGACCCCAATTCCTGACCCGGCTCCCACGTCTCGCTTTCCCTATGTGCACCTAACCACATCTCTCCCCCAGCCCTACACTGTGCTCCTCCACCAGCTCAACCATCCGGCCACCAGACCTCTGCCCTTACCACCCTTCACCGAACCTCATTCATTCCCATTTTACCACTTCACGCGAGTGTGCCCCATACCCCACTACCTCTCATCCACATTGCACCCATCAGACATCCTCACTCACCATCACATTCCATCTTATTCCGCCTTTCCTACCCCAGCATCAGCTCCATTCCCAGCCCCTATCCCTCCATCCGTCACCTTCCTCACTGACCGCCGTTGGCTTGCATTTCAAAGCGCCCTGAAAAGGGCGCTATATAAATCCGAAATAAAATGGAATATACCCAACGCCGTCGCCTCGGTGAAATGGCCGCAAATTAATTTGAATCCTGCACGGCTGATGGCCGCCATTGTTAGCTTCCACGTTACACTGCAATAGCGCGCGATAACTTGCAACCTGGGTTTTTCGTAGCTGATGCAACATCCATATTTGTTTTAACATTCTCGAACCCAAAAACTAATTTGAATCAAGCATTGCTGTTCAAAGCAGAAAGTTTTATTCCCAATAGAAAGGGCATTCTGATAAATGTATTTAGGTTGGTAGCATGAGCCTTCATCCCACTACTGAAATCGCAGAGGGGCCGATGTTTCTCTGCAACAGTAAAAAAGAAATCTAATACCCACAGCTGGAAGCATTTGAAGTAAAACCGCAATTCCTGCTATAATAACGGTGCTCGCGAAAGAAACATTTTAATGATGATGCCACTAGGCAAAAGCAGACTGCTGCCCAAATATCCCTTTATCAAAACCTTCCTTTCCTCTCGCCTTAATCCGTAAATTGATGAACTCTGGCTAATCCCTCACGGTGACAGTTAAACTGCTACTGCTACTACAACCCGTCCGTCTACTACTGATGCACCTTGGAAGAGAGCCATGATATCAAAATCAGATGATTGATTTATACCGGAGAAATCCGATGAGCTATTCAGCTCTTTTTATCACCGACGTCCAGTAAATAGTTTTCTATCGAGGCAAAACCAGAGGGTGCTGGCAGAAGGGGGAGGGTGGGGGTAGGGTGGCGGGTAGGGTCTCCGAGCCAGCAACACGGAGCCACACGCCCAGAGCCCAGCCCTACGAGCTGCCGAGACGACACAATTGAACGTCTCGCGCTGTGCAAGCTCAGCCCTTATTAGCGCATAAAGACTCCCACACTGGGCCAGGACCCCCTCCTGCCTCTCCACATGCCGCCACCTGTGAGGGAGGCCGCTTTATGCGGAGGAGGAGGGGGGTGTTACTCGTGTTAATCGTTCACGTCAAAGATCGGTCTACATTTCCAAAAGTGTTTCTGCTCAGACGAGCGTGGTCGTAGCAGTTGGCATTTCACTTCCAGCAGAGTGGATGATGGGATGAGACAACCACCCAACTGGGGAATGAACGGCTGACATTCTGATTGTGAGCACCATACTCTCACCCCAATACCATTTGGCCATATACCGTCTCGGAACTTTATCTAAACATGTACAGCAACAGCTAGATGGTCATCTCTTGCACACCATGAGAAGGATGCTCAGCCATGTTTCTCCAGCAGGGCCCAATCTTTCTACTGAGTGGTACAATCGCACCAGGCGATACTCATTTGATCCAATCCAGAGAGACGATGATGACAAATGTAGGTCTGATTTGACCCCAACAGGAATATGGACTCTTGCAATGATAAGATCAATGCTGTAGCAAGCTATCCTCATTCTAACAGTTAATACCAGGTGTAAAATAACGTTTTTTTATTTTTTTAGAGTGTCTGTTTCAGAGCTACACAGTTAATAATAATGCTATTCATTTATTCCATAAAAGTCCCACAACCCTTTCAGGAGGGTCATGCATTGGGATGTTTGGCCAATTCCATTTTAAAGGCGCGTTTTACGTGTGGGAGGAAACAAGAGGACACAGAAAACCCGCACTATACATACGAGGGCATGCAAATCAAAAGGTCCGCATGGACAGGGCCAGCAGGTTTGTGAGATTCACAAATCTGCCAGACCTACCAACCCTTTCCCTCCACAGCGCTGGAAGGGGAGGTGGCAATTTTAGTCACGGTTAAATATTCCTTGCGCGTGCGCTTCGTGTGGAACCTACATACGAGTTGCACGGAATCGTTTCTTACAAACCCTATTCGAGGGTAGCATTGCGTCGTTATTGTACGTTATAACCCTTGCCATTCTCCAGCCGGAATATGAACCCGCGCCCTCTGATTGAGAGTCAGTCATTCTAACTAACCACAGCGCTACCGGGTGAAGAGTAGTTAAACTATTACATGAAGAATACTGTTATTGTTTAAAGTCACTTTTCTCCCGGATGTTCAGAGTTTTCCCACTCGTCGAGATGAATGACGACAGACACTTGGCAATGACTCTGTGGTGTCCTTGCATCACATCCTGCCATTATCAGAGTTACGTTTATTCTTCATTGAACTATTGCTGTCAACAGTGGGAGAGCAGTGCGCATTAAAACACACTCGTGGCATTCGTCATTGGCACTGCCCCCAAGAGGGAAAATAAATCTAACAGATGACACTTCGGGCAATGGCCCTCCACATATCAGAGGGAAGAACGACCATTTACTGAAACGTCGCCACTTGTAATTATCGTTTCCTCCCCCGGGCAGTAGGGTTGATGAATGTGTTGGGTTCTCGCTATTTGTGCAACCTCTGCCAATGAAGTATCGCACGCGTTTCTGTTTCATTTTGAAGCGCTCATTAAAATCGTCTGCCTCTTGGTGTCACGTGCATTATTATTCTGCCTGAAATTATTCCACTCAGTGTGACGTTAACAGGAAACAGCCTTCTTTCGCGTATCTTTAAAAAAATATATAAATTTCTGCTTCTCGGTTAAATTGCCAATTATGTAGGCATTTACAATTTGAAATTAGTTATTTATATATTACACGGGAGTTTTATATTCCGACATTTAATCACGGATAATCGTGAACCACCCACCGCCCCAAGCGAGAAGCCCGGTTTGAAAGCGTCGCTTCTGCGACCACGAACATCTAGCGCGCTCTGACCTATTCCGCGAGAAGCGATAATTGGGGAGATGCTAATTCAGCCTCTTGCTCATTTGGGCAGCTTCATTATTCTGCCCTCAGCCTCGCCTCTTTGCAGGTAACCCGGTGGCTCAAGGGCGGCTCGTGGTGACCGTGTCGGCGCCACTGAGATCTTGTGTTAAAATCTGCACCCGAGTTCTGTCGCTGGCAACCGAACCGGGAGAGCCAGGGGTAAGCCTGCTGATGGTCTCAAGTCCGGTCACAAATACATGCAAATATGCCGACCATATTGAATATATATTTTTATTATTATTTGGTACGAAAATTGTGATTTCACTGCACGCGAAAAACGCACGTGCATAAGAGGACATTGAAGGGAATGTCAATATCTCAGTCCGTTCCTTTCGTGGTATTGAACACGTCACAAACGGTTGCACAACAGCCGCAGTGGTTTCTTTAGATTCTCCTTAGATGATAAATAAAAAATATGAAATTCAAATGTTCTATCTATGTGACTTTACCGAAAGAATCAGAGAGTATGGATTCCTGCAATGACGAAAGCTTCAAATAAAGATTGATTAACCTCGTCGACCGAAAGGCAGTCACGAAGGTGTGCCGCTTGGCGTCTGACGAGTCAGAGGTCAACTCCGGCCATCATCTCTCAGGAGGTTGATAAAATAAAACAAGTAACACTGTGTAAGAATTCAACAGTGGCTCGCCGGATACACTTGACCCCTGCCACAGGAGTGTGGTATTTCCACTGAGATTTATAGGAATTTAAAATTAAAGTACATACTAGGAATGTTTAGTGATGCTGCTTGCTTTGGTAGTGGTGCAGAGGCATCAGCATTTACAAAAAATGACGCAAGAACAATCACGTGCTATGAAGAACGACCATTGCCCGAAACGTCACCGATTGTACATCTCTCTCTGTGAGCCGTGACATCTCCCAAAGTCGTTGACAATCATAACCTTCCATTCAACGCTGTGCGTGATATTACTCAACAACTTCTGACAGTTGCATCCCATTGATACCATTGCTTATATGTACAGTGAGGGAAAAATGTATTTGATCCCCTGCTGATTTTGTACGTTTGCCCACTGACAAAGAAATGATCAGTCTATAATTTTAATGGTAGGTTTATTTGAACAGTGAGAGACAGAATAACAAACAAAATCAAGAAAAGCGCACGTCAAAAATGTTATAAATTGATTTGCATGTTAATGAGGGAAATAAGAATTTGACCCCTTCTCAATCAGAAAGATTTCGGGCTCCCAGGTGTCTTTTATACAGGTAACAAGCTGAGATTAGGAGCACACTCTTAAAGGGAGTGCTCCTAATCTTAGCTTGTTACCTGTATAAAAGACACCTGTTCACAGAAGCAATCCATCGATCAGATTCCAAACTCTCCACCATGGCCAAGACCAACGAGCTCTCCAAGGATGTCAGGGACAAGATTGTAGACCTACACAAGGCTGGATTGGGATACAAGACCATCGCCAAGCAGCTTGGTGAGAAGGTGACAACAGTTGGTACGATTATTCGCAAATGGAAGAAACACAAAAGAACTGTCAATCTCCCTCGGCCTGGGGCTCCATGCAAGATCCCACCTCGTGGAGTTGCAATGATCATGAGAACGATGAGGAATCAGCCCAGAACTACACGGGAGGATCTTGTCAATGATCTCAAGGCAGCTGGGACCATAGTCACCAAGAAAACAGTTGGTAACACACTACGCCGTGAAGGACTGAAATCCTGCAGCGCACGCAAGGTCCCCCTGCTCAAGAAAGCACATATACATGCCCGTCTAAAGTTTGCCAATGAATATCTGAATGATTCAGAGGACAACTGGGTGAAAGTGTTGTGGTCTGATGAGACCAAAATGGAGCTCTTTGGCATCAACTCAACTCGTCGTGTTTGGAGGAGGAGAAATGCTGCCTATGACCCCAAGAACACCATCCCCACCGTCAAACATGGGGGTGGAAACACTATGCTTTGGGGGTGTTTTTCTGCTAAGGGGACAGGACAATTGGTTCTTTACCCTTCTATCTGGCAACAAAACTGACACCTTTTTGCAAGGAGTCATGTTTGCATAGACCGCAATACCTGCAGTCATAAATACAAACAAAAGACATAACTCTGATAATGTGCACTGTCCTTGAAGTTGATTGGTCCACACCCGAGACAGCTTTCCTTCGAGCCTAGTCTCATATGGGTTGGACCAGATGACGCCAAAAGGCGCACAACTCAAGGACAATGCACCATCAGAGTATGAGAGCTCGGGGCAAGCATCTACACTATGGGGACCTCATTTGCCAGTAAAAATATGATAATTGGTTCTTTACCCTTCTATCTGGCAACAAAACTGACACCTTTTTGCAAGGAGTCATGTTTGCATAGACCGCAATACCTGCAGTCATAAATACAAACAAAAGACATAACTCTGATAATGTGCACTGTCCTTGAAGTTGATTGGTCCACACCCGAGACAGCTTTCCTTCGAGCCTAGTCTCATATGGGTTGGACCAGATGACGCCAAAAGGCGCACAACTCAAGGACAATGCACCATCAGAGTATGAGAGCTCGGGGCAAGCATCTACACTATGGGGACCTCATTTGCCAGTAAAAATATGATAGTTGGTTCTTTACCCTTCTATCTGGCAACAAAACTGACACCTTTTTGCAAGGAGTCATGTTTGCATAGACCGCAATACCTGCAGTCATAAATACAAACAAAAGACATAACTCTGATAATGTGCACTGTCCTTGAAGTTGATTGGTCCACACCCGAGACAGCTTTCCTTCGAGCCTAGTCTCATATGGGTTGGACCAGATGACGCCAAAAGGCGCACAACTCAAGGACAATGCACCATCAGAGTATGAGAGCTCGGGGCAAGCATCTACACTATGGGGACCTCATTTGCCAGTAAAAATATGATAATTGGTTCTTTACCCTTCTATCTGGCAACAAAACTGACACCTTTTTGCAAACATGACTCCTTGCAAAAAGGTGTCAGTTTTGTTGCCAGATAGAAGGGTAAAGAACCAATTATCATATTTTTACTGGCAAATGAGGTCCCCATAGTGTAGATGCTTGCCCCGAGCTCTCATACTCTGATGGTGCATTGTCCTTGAGTTGTGCGCCTTTTGGCGTCATCTGGTCCAACCCATATGAGACTAGGCTCGAAGGAAAGCTGTCTCGGGTGTGGACCAATCAACTTCAAGGACAGTGCACATTATCAGAGTTATGTCTTTTGTTTGTATTTATGACTGCAGGTATTGCGGTCTATGCAAACATGACTCCTTGAAAAAAGGTGTCAGTTTTGTTGCCAGATAGAAGGGTAAAGAACCAATTATCATATTTTTACTGGCAAATGAGGTCCCCATAGTGTAGATGCTTGCCCCGAGCTCTCATACTCTGATGGTGCATTGTCCTTGAGTTGTGCGCCTTTTGGCGTCATCTGGTCCAACCCATATGAGACTAGGCTCGAAGGAAAGCTGTCTCGGGTGTGGACCAATCAACTTCAAGGACAGTGCACATTATCAGAGTTATGTCTTTTGTTTGTATTTATGACTGCAGGTATTGCGGTCTATGCAAACATGACTCCTTGCAAAAAGGTGTCAGTTTTGTTGCCAGATAGAAGGGTAAAGAACCAATTATCATATTTTTACTGGCAAATGAGGTCCCCGTAGTGTAGATGCTTGCCCCGAGCTCTCATGCTCTGATGGTGCATTGTCCTTGAGTTGTGCGCCTTTTGGCGTCATCTGGTCCAACCCATATGAGACTAGGCTCGAAGGAAAGCTGTCTCGGGTGTGGACCAATCAACTTCAAGGACAGTGCACATTATCAGAGTTATGTCTTTTGTTTGTATTTATGACTGCAGGTATTGCGGTCTATGCAAACATGACTCCTTGCAAAAAGGTGTCAGTTTTGTTGCCAGATAGAAGGGTAAAGAACCAATTATCATATTTTTACTGGCAAATGAGGTCCCCATAGTGTAGATGCTTGCCCCGAGCTCTCATACTCTGATGGTGCATTGTCCTTGAGTTGTGCGCCTTTTGGCGTCATCTGGTCCAACCCATATGAGACTAGGCTCGAAGGAAAGCTGTCTCGGGTGTGGACCAATCAACTTCAAGGACAGTGCACATTATCAGAGTTATGTCTTTTGTTTGTATTTATGACTGCAGGTATTGCGGTCTATGCAAACATGACTCCTTGCAAAAAGGTGTCAGTTTTGTTGCCAGATAGAAGGGTAATGAACCAATTATCATATTTTTACTGGCAAATGAGGTCCCCATAGTGTAGATGCTTGCCCTGAGCTCTCATACTCTGATGGTGCATTGTCCTTGAGTTGTGCGCCTTTTGGCGTCATCTGGTCCAACCCATATGAGACTAGGCTCGAAGGAAAGCTGTCTCGGGTGTGGACCAATCAACTTCAAGGACAGTGCACATTATCAGAGTTATGTCTTTTGTTTGTATTTATGACTGCAGGTATTGCGGTCTATGCAAACATGACTCCTTGCAAAAAGGTGTCAGTTTTGTTGCCAGATAGAAGGGTAAAGAACCAATTATCATATTTTTACTGGCAAATGAGGTCCCCATAGTGTAGATGCTTGCCCCGAGCTCTCATACTCTGATGGTGCATTGTCCTTGAGTTGTGCGCCTTTTGGCGTCATCTGGTCCAACCCATATGAGACTAGGCTCGAAGGAAAGCTGTCTCGGGTGTGGACCAATCAACTTCAAGGACAGTGCACATTATCAGAGTTATGTCTTTTGTTTGTATTTATGACTGCAGGTATTGCGGTCTATGCAAACATGACTCCTTGCAAAAAGGTGTCAGTTTTGTTGCCAGATAGAAGGGTAAAGAACCAATTATCATATTTTTACTGGCAAATGAGGTCCCCATAGTGTAGATGCTTGCCCCGAGCTCTCATACTCTGATGGTGCATTGTCCTTGAGTTGTGCGCCTTTTGGCGTCATCTGGTCCAACCCATATGAGACTAGGCTCGAAGGAAAGCTGTCTCGGGTGTGGACCAATCAACTTCAAGGACAGTGCACATTATCAGAGTTATGTCTTTTGTTTGTATTTATGACTGCAGGTATTGCGGTCTATGCAAACATGACTCCTTGCAAAAAGGTGTCAGTTTTGTTGCCAGATAGAAGGGTAAAGAACCAATTATCATATTTTTACTGGCAAATGAGGTCCCCATAGTGTAGATGCTTGCCCCGAGCTCTCATACTCTGATGGTGCATTGTCCTTGAGTTGTGCGCCTTTTGGCGTCATCTGGTCCAACCCATATGAGACTAGGCTCGAAGGAAAGCTGTCTCGGGTGTGGACCAATCAACTTCAAGGACAGTGCACATTATCAGAGTTATGTCTTTTGTTTGTATTTATGACTGCAGGTATTGCGGTCTATGCAAACATGACTCCTTGCAAAAAGGTATCAGTTTTGTTGCCAGATAGAAGGGTAAAGAACCAATTATCATATTTTTACTGGCAAATGAGGTCCCCATAGTGTAGATGCTTGCCCCGAGCTCTCATACTCTGATGGTGCATTGTCCTTGAGTTGTGCGCCTTTTGGCGTCATCTGGTCCAACCCATATGAGACTAGGCTCGAAGGAAAGCTGTCTCGGGTGTGGACCAATCAACTTCAAGGACAGTGCACATTATCAGAGTTATGTCTTTTGTTTGTATTTATGACTGCAGGTATTGCGGTCTATGCAAACATGACTCCTTGCAAAAAGGTGTCAGTTTTGTTGCCAGATAGAAGGGTAAAGAACCAATTATCATATTTTTACTGGCAAATGAGGTCCCCATAGGGACAGGACAACTTCACCGCATCAAAGGGACGATGGACAGGGCCATGTACCGTCAAATCTTGGGTGAGAACCTCCTTCCCTCAGCCAGGGCATTGAAAATGGGTCGTGGATGGGTATTCCAGCATGACAATTACCCAAAACAGACGGCCAAGGCAACAAAGGAGTGGCTCAAGAAGAAGGACATTAAGGTCCTGGAGTGGCCTAGCCAGTCTCCAGACCTTAATCCCATAGAAAATCTGTGGAGGGAGCTGAAGGTTCGAGTTTCCAAACGTCAGCCTCGAAACCTTAATGACTTGGAGAAGATCTGCAAAGAGGAGTGGGACAAAATCCTTCCTGAGATGTGTGCAAACCTGGTGGCCAACTACAAGAAACGTCTGACATCTGTGATTGCCAACAAGGGTTTTGCTACCAAGTACTAAGTCATGTTTTGCAGAGGGGTCAAATACTTATTTCCCTCATTAAAATGCAAATCAATTTATAAAAATGTTGACATGAATTATAGACTGATCATTTCTTTGTCAGTGGGCAAACGTACAAAATCAGCAGGGGATCAAATACTTTTTTCTCTCACTGTATATTTTACTTTAAGGCAGAGTTATTCATGAACGTGTTGATTTTTGTGTGTTTATATATATGCTAAAAAGTACAAATTTTATTTTGCATTGTTGCTTTTTCAGTACGGCAATGTTAGTCTCACCACCACCGCTTCCTCCTTCAGACGGCGTTGTTAAGCTTCACAAATGTCAATGTCGCTGGCATTCCACTTCGCCTTGCACCGCCTGCCTCGTGACCAGAGATCCATCGGGAACACGTGTCCACTGCATGAGATCAAGGGCACTTGGTTTCAACATACGTCGCTACGTATTTTGTGTGTACGTAATGGGGAGCGGTAGTGTAGCGGTTAGCTTGCTGCCCCACGAACCCGACGCCCCAATTTCGATTCCCGACTCAGCCTCAAATGAGGACCTGGTGCGGTGTGCAAACACCCACCCCGTCGTGTGCCGTTGCCGGCCTTCGGAGGTGCTACTCACGATCAGCACTTGCCCCAAAAGTCTGTTCAGGCTATAAGGAGGATCTTTGTATTTTTATGTATGAATGTCGAACTTCTTTCGCACCCGTAAGAAGACAACCGTGCTCATGGGAAGTGCGGCACGGAGAACACAACGCGTTTATGACGACGCTACGGGGTAGAGCTCTCCGATGGGTGGTTGTTTTGTTTATTTTTCTATTCCTGTCGTTCGGAACGAGCTCCAGAATTTCTCTCCACGCGCTGAGGTCTGTGGAACGAAATGTCCCGATGTGGCGCCGTCAAAACACGCGACCCGAAAACAAATCGGAGAGTCGCCCATAGTCCCTCATTACAATTACAATTATTGCTGTCGTTTCCAATTGCGGGTACATTTTTCGAATTCGAATTGAGACACAGGAAAAGAATGGCAGACTCCTGCGAGTTACGTGAGAGGATCATGAATGCCCACTGTGAAGGAGACGGCGAGTAGCGTTACATAACTGTTATTACACAGACCGCAGTATTAACCAGGGCACGCCGACTGGGTTCGACCCGTGGACTTCTGAAAAGAACCGGCGAACGCGCTACCACCGGGCCACGTCAGTTTCCCCTCTGTGGGAAGCGAACAGTGATTGTCGTCCTACATCAACACTGGGGAGACAAAGGCGGCTGGGCATGAATGGCGTTGGCCACAGTTATTCTCATTGTGTCACGTTGCTTTTAGTGGGTGCTCAAAATAGATTGTTATTTTTTGTCCGTGTGATCGGATTAACCCAGCACTTCGGTCAGAGGTTCATTAGTTCAAATTCCCAGTCGATAAAACAACGATAAACTAGTTTTTATTTGATCAGATAAGGCCCAATGAGCTATATAGCTGTTTTTTTTTCAGAAGCGACCTGGCCACAAATTATAGCTCAACAGAATGGCTTATCATGTGGAAAGTTATAGCAGCCAAATACTCTAAATGTGGAAGGAAAATCCGGAGGACCCGGAGAAAAATCCACGCGACCACGGGGAGCGAGACATGCAAACTCCACATATACAGGCGTCAGGGTTGGGATTGAACCCACGACCTCCTGTATACATCTCACCACCGCGGCGCCCAGAAAACAATAGAATCGGTACCATTTTGCGGTCAATCAAAGCTGTTCACGCTATGGAACCACCGGCCCCTTTCACGAGGAATGTCCACCACTGGATCAGAGAGCTGTAAGGGGAAATGAGCAAACCTACAGCACTTTGAACTTTGAATTCAGCTGAAGCTGCTTTTATAACAGGAGCCATCGGTTGAGAAGCGTCATTCCAGGCAGCCCCGTCACAATGCGACGAGTCTCCTTGCTCTCATGCAGTACACGCAGCCTCTTTCTCCCAACCGCGGTGCGCCTGTACCGCCGTGTCATCCTACACGTTAAATTCGGCCCCACGCTGGCACTGCTGTCTGATCCGATGTCTTCCACCAGCGCGAACGTTTATCGCGCTCGGCTCGCTCAGCTCGTGGCGCCTCAGGGGCCTTCCAGTCCGTGGCGCAGAAGAACGCCTCGATGCGGTAACGACAGCGACCGTGGTACCCCGTCGACTGGGAGAGGCCTGTAGAACAGAAAATGAAATAAAGAAAATCAAGACCCGCGACCCCCCCCCCGTCCTCCCAAAAAAACTTCAAAGGTTCGTCGGGGATCATAAAATAAAGCTGGAAGCAAACGCGGCACCTGGGATTGGAAGCCCATCTGCTTCGCGAGAACCTCTTGCTTATTAAGTGAGAAAACATCCTAATTACACGGAGAAATGAGCCAAGTGGAGCCTCTGTAGTTTTCATGGAGGGGCGAAGGGAGGGGGGGAGCGGCGGGTGGTGGTGGGAAGAGCACTGCGCCTTCTGCTGTTTATTGGCACTTCTCCTGCACGGAGGGATCACGGCCGCGCGCTCATGAACCATCGGCACCACGCCCCGGGCTCCGACCTCAATGGCAGGCGTCACGATGCCCGGCAGCTCGGATGCTCAGGGCCTGATTGATGCGCGCACACTCGGTTTTTGAACGCATCCTCCAAATCCGTGTGGAGTGTTCGTTGACACGGGCGAGCACTGTGCACGGTGCCGTTCTGCGCTGATCCGAGCAGCAGCAGCGGATCATGAGTTTGTCTCGGGGCAAAAGGGCGGACGACTTCCGACAATAGATGCGTGGAGTGGGGCTCTGAAGATAGGCACACGAATAGGGCGGGGTGGGGTCTGCACAGCGACCTCATCCCTCGTGCAAGGGACCACATCCCCAAATTTAGATTAAGTTAATGTTTTGTGCTTTGGTGAAATACTGCGTTGGCAGCGGTGCAAGAGCACATTCGTCAATAACACAACCCTGAAATGAAGAAAATCGTAAGAATAGCTGACGTTTCGAGAAAGCACCCTTCTTCACAGTAGAGCAATATAGTCCAGAGCGTGGTTAATAGTTGGATACTATGCTGTACATCTTGGGGCCCTAATATAAATGTAATATTATTTTGGATATATATATCCCTGTGGTGTATAGTGGAGTCTCCAATTACTATTCACCAATCCCTCCGGCCTCTCCATCTCTTTGCTATTCGGGAGGGCCAAATTGAGATCGACTGTCCTCACCTGATGCGGCGATGCCCCATCTCTGCCCTAAATTTACCGTAACCCTGCCGGGATCCCGTGTACTCTGACCCGTTCCGCTGCGCAGTGGAATTCAGTCTCAGCCAATGGAGGGAACTCCCCCACCCGCTCCCCCCCCCCCCCCCGATCGATCACAGAGTGTGGAATGGGGCCGAGTTTCCACAAAAATGGCTGTAATTCCACCACGTTTTGGCAGAATCACAACTAAAAACGACATCGATTGGGCCATTAGTGCTTGTGGCAGGCATCCCTTCAAGCATCCAGATTCACTGCCATGTCTCTAGAAACAATGCTGATATAACTGGGAGGCATAAAGTCAAAGGTCAGAAGTCAAAGCATGGTCCTACTCAAACGAGCACGCAGCAGTGCTCATCCCCATTTAATGTACGGGGCCAGAGGTGGGAATTCCATATTCCCAGGTGCTGGGCTACGTACAAAAGGAAATTTGACAGGCACCAGGATCGTTCCAACCACGTTACGCCTTTGGGCAAAAGCCTGAGCATTATATTAAAGTGAATTGTTCACTCTGTAATGGATGGACTCGTCCTTATATTAGGAATGTGGAATTTCCACCACTTGGCTTAGGTGCTACCGATTTGAACATATTACAATTTGCACCCCACACATTTGAACTCGTTGACTCAAGCCTGAGCACAGCACACATCTACGAACATAAGAACACAATGAGCGAGTCACCGAGAAGACTGAATGCGAAATGGCAAACTTGAGAGGCCACATGATGGAAGAGGCGGCTCAATGAATTAATCATATGCCAAAGAAATAAAGAATAATAAATAACAAACCCCTTCATATGCATTGACTGGGACACCGGGAGGATCCGTACGTGCGGTGTTTTGTGCTAGATCTCATCGTCTGGCTCCGCTGTCAATGCAAGTTATTCATATATTGCTCTCCCTTTATGCGTAGCAACACATAGGGAAATGCAAAAAAAGTCTTCCGCAATGCACGAGAATGTGAGATACCGCGTTGGGGTCATCATGACCAATGCCGTTCACGCCACCAAATTCAAGTTTCAAGTTGATTTTGTTGAGCCAAATGGTTCAGTACTCAAGAGACCAAAAGCCGAGTCTCATTTGCAACAGTGAACCGGGTCACCAACGTGGAAAAAGAAAAGCAAATACAAATCTGAGCAAGAACAAAAAAACTGCGTCACGTAAGGAAGTAAAAATATTGCACACACCCAATTCCTTGCAGCGCAAATCTGCTCGGGCAGATGACCTCCAGAATAATGGCAGCACAAATTACAAACATAAGCTCCACAAAACATTAACATTAAACAGATATAGGGTAACTATGTTACTAATATGTAAACAAACAAATGTATATGTCAAATAAGTGTGAGTTTTATATTAATATGGTAGGTTCTTTGATTTTGTTTGCCCAATTGGAGGATATTCCAGTTATGCCATTGGTGCCAGTTTACGAGATTCCCATTCGTAATTATCGCGGTGAGCATTGCACCACCTTGTGTGTCAGACGGTGCATTGTGTGACGATGTCACATAAATGCTTCTGAAGTCACGCATCACCTCGGCCTTTTATTTGCACACAAAAACGGCATGCCTTTATACGTCCCGAAAATAGTGTGTGTCGCGTGATAATCAAAAAGTTCGGGATAAGCCAAACCGAGCATTAGAATGAACGTTCACATGACTGGTTAATTGATGCATTCATTTGGTGGGTGGTCGGATTGACGCCATCAACTCACCACACGGATTTGAACCCACAACCTCAGTGGTGCTGACGAATTGCTTTGACACAGGCACGATGAGCCCCCTGAGTCATCTGGCCACCTTAAATTGAGCATTGCATTAAAGTGCCCTGGTCATGCCTTATTACTGAGAAGGCCCCAAACCAGACCAACCATGAGAAATAAAATGGTGGGCCCAGGATGGCAGCACCTTTTCTGCACATAAAACACAAAAATCCTCAAGGCTGACAAATTGAGCCATATATATACTTTCAATTTAGTGCTTAATTAAAAATCGCATGCCATTAATATTCCCCATTAGCCCTGTTAAGTAGATTGATGACGACATTAAGTCACACAACATTATCGCTCAGGGCTCCTATCCGCATTGAGACCTTCAGGTGACCTCCTCCGCTCGTACAGTGCACCCATATCAGCTGATCTCCATTACCGAGTCTCGCCACTGCGGCGCCCCTAAGCGGCCGCAGTGGCGAGATGTTATCTACCTTGCCTGGTATACAGAAGGTCGTGGGGTTCAATCCCAACCCTGACGTGTGTATATTTGGAGTTTGCATGTTCTCTCTCCCAATGATTGCATGGATTTTTTTCTGGGTCCTCCGTTTTTTCACTCCACGTTTAGAATCAACGTGCACTTAGAGTATTTTGCTATAAACTTTCACATGATGAGCCACTTCGTTAAGCTATCATTTGTGGCTTCTGAATAAGAGCTATAAAGCTCAGGGGGCCTTGCCTGGTAAAATAAAAAAATATATATGGTTTTGTTTATTGTGGCAGAAGGGCATACGAGGCAAGAGAAACGTCTTTATCACTATACGTGTCAGAAACGTGGCCTTCAATAAGTCTACTGGAAGAGAAAATGCTCTGGCCTTGGTGCATACAGATGACACGAGGAATTCAATGGAAGGATAGGGTAAGCAAGTTAGAGTTTCAGAATAATAATATGACAGGAATGGATCGTTCATCTAATCGTGTAGGTGAATGTTTCATTTTGTTGGGCATGTGTGCAGGATGTCGGATACTGGCATGAGAGTGGCATCCAGGAGTTGGCAAAGAACCAAAGCTAGATATAGATGGTGGTGGTGATGAGATTTTGCAAAGTGATTTTGGAGGTCGTGTGGCGATGGAGGGCTCTCTCAAGAGGAAGTGAGGTGTGACTTTGGTGTCAATGCACTCACTGGCTGCGGTGATCTATTTACTTGAACTGTAACAGAAAGAGAGACAACAGCACAGAAAGACAGAATAAACACTGCCACAATACCAATATTGAACTAAGTTCTTCATTCACTAGCGCATCATTATCACATCCTTTGCGAGTTCACAGCCTGGCAAGTAACATTTTAAAAACGAATGCCAGGGTGATACAAAAAAAATGGTGGCAATTTTATACAACTTAAATCACATCATTGAAGCTATGGTAAAAATAGACTTTCCAAAAATAATTTGAGGCTGAAATGCCTAATTATCCAATTTGTTTCCCGCAGCAGAGAAGATGAATGTGGAGCGCATTAGTTTAAAATTAGGGCAGTCCATCTCCACGCGCTTAGGCCGCGAGGAGACGTTGTTCCGAGAAGTTACTGAAAGTCCTCACGCGTGCCAAAGTCATAGAATGTCTCCCTCGTCCATCAACAGCTGAGCAGTGCTGATCTCCACGCCCGGCACTGGGTCAGTGGCGGAAATTCCACATTCTATGGACGGACACGACAGTCAGTGCACGCGACACCCCCTTTTGGCTCTCACAAAGAGGTGCTCACTTATCCATCACCATCGTCATCATCAGCACCAGCAACCATGTTCAATCCGCTGCTGGATGAAGGCCTCCTCACAGCATGCGAGTCATGGGAGGGGGGGGGGGTTGCTTAACCAAACCATGCTGGTTGGCGCGAGTTGGTGAAGATGGGGAGCATAACTTTTGGAGCAGAGTACAGTCCAACAATTGATTGTACTGCACTGGCCTCTCCTGACAACGTAGACCGCCCCCCCCCCCCCCCCTTCAGCAAACCACCCCACTTGTGAGGCACGGCGGTCGCCCATCCGAGCACCGTCCAGGCTCAACCCGTTTTAGCTGATGAGACCGGGCGCATTGAGAGTTGATTTTGGTCGCAGCCGGTGGCAATCCCCAGCGTGCTACATTTTCACGATGGCGTCCATCGTTGCAGAAGTGCCGAGGCGGTTTCATGGCCAAGCTTCCGCGGCGAGAGCTGCCACGGCACCACCGGGAGACCGCGCGAAGCTTCGTCAACTCGGCTCTAAACTGAAACGTAAGACGTGCATTTAAAAATATATAATATCCTATCCAAAAGATTTACACGCTTGTTTACCCAGCAATTTAATGACCGCTTTAATAATACCTTTCACGTTGAGTACCCAGGAGAGCTCTGTCGAGTCTATACATATTGCATCTTTTCCCCCATTTAGGGACGTTTTTTGCCAAAATTATGCATGTGGGATGGGGCCTAACGTTAGAGAACCCACGCGTTCAATGGAATCGCACTCATTAATCCCCACAATTCAGTTAAGCAACCTACGTCCTGTCATACCTGCTAAATGTACCGAATTGTTCAATAGGCCCCCATCTACACTGACTCAACTCACATCGCGGTACCCTGCGCAGCGCGTGCACATCAACACCCGGGGAAACGAATGTGGCTGTCTGAACGTACGTGGTGTTTGCCTCTTTGCCTTTAATAGGTGCTCGCAGAGTGCATTTAAGTATTTTGAATGTGTGTCGTGACGTAGCCAACACGGTGACGTGTAGCAGAGTATTTAAACGGCTCGATTACTGCAACTAAATATTCTACAGGATGTCTGGCAACAAAAAACATTACCAAGCTACAGCATGTACAACATTCAAAAGAAATACAAATAAACTAAACCATCCCCATCCTATCAGGCAAAGCCCACTGAGGTATCAACTTATTTCTCAGAAGCGATCTGGCCACAAATGATAGCTCAACAAAGTGGTTCATAATTTGGACATTTATCGCAGCAAATTAATCTAAATAATCTCAATGTATGTTCATAAATTGACCTGTACCAGTGGTGCAAATTCCACATACAACTAAACTAAACCTAACAATGTTATCAAATAATGCCCACTGAGCTAGAAAGCTCTTTTTCAGAAGCGACCTGGCAACAAATGATAGCTCAACGAAGTGGCTTATCACGTGGGAATTTATAGGAGCCAAATACTCTAAATGCACGTTGATTCTAAATTTGGAGGGAAAAACCGGAGGACCCGAAGAAAAATCCATGCAACCACGGGGAGAGAGACATGCAAACTCCAGATATACAGACGTCAGGGTCGGGATTGAACCCACGAACTCCTGTATACCAGGCAAGTAGTTGACATCTCGCCACCGCAGTGTTTTCATCGTGAAGGGCAGTTCCAGACATCAGGCAACCTCACAGTCAAATTTTCAAAATCACCCCAATACAATATATTAGGGGTGTTACTTTGGAGGTAATCGTCTACAGCTACAGGAAATGTGCCTTATCGGGAATAAATCCACGCTTTGACAAACACGACAATATGGATGCACCATCAACCATCCCAGCAGGGCGGATGAGTCAGTTCACGGTGTTTCTGTACCATAACATGAGGATATTATTGGCGTATAAATGCGACTGCAGCTGGCCTTTTTCTCTTGTCAATAAAGACGGAGAAATTATTTCTGTAATATAGGTTTTTTTTGTGTTAGATCGCGTAAATATATAAATGTGTCGTAAAACCCGCCACCACCCAACACCGCCATTTAGTCAGGGTTTTCAAGGTACCAAAACACACCAATTCGTTACTAGTTCAGCACACCGGTGTGTTTTAGAGTAAACCCACAGCATTTACAATTTGAGCACATGGTCGCGAAAGCCTGCGTGTCAAAATTAATTCCGGCCGAAAATCACAGTCCTCGTGAGTTGACGTCGCAGTGCCCCCAGTGGTCAAGTACAATTTACAAGCTTCGCATAGCTGCATGTACTGAGTGTCGAATCAAGTGGAGTTGACGGTGCTCAGGCACCTTTCTGCCTCTGTCACAATTTTGCCCTGGCGGCAAGCGAACGTGTAGGCGGACACTTTACATTCCCCCCCCTCCCCTGTTCCCAGGGCACAGCGTTCGGCGAGACACAGCCTGCCGCAGACCAGGCTGCCTCCACTTTCCTTTCGGTTAAGGTTCGACAAGGCGATGACGCTGTCGAGAAACGGCTTGAAGCCACTTAGCGTCTACAAGCATAGTCTCTGCATTATTAAACCGTGCACGGACACAGCCGAGGCGGTGGTTCCTCACAAGCGGCGCTGTGTGATACAATAAAAGCGGACGCCCCACAACTTCACCGATTAGCTGCGTACGATGCAAAAGAAATTCAACGTACATAATGTGCGACACCGCCAATGCTCATTTGAGTCGGAGAAAGATGACTGAATGTCAGAATTGGATTCTTTATTAAGGCTGGAGGGATCTGACGAGGCTATGAAGTTATTTTTCCGAGATGCCCAGTAGGTTTCAGGCATTATTAAGAATAGTAATAATGCACTCATTGGTTCTTTCGGTAAAGTCACGTATGAATAAATAAAATAAAAATAGATCACGACGTTTCGAACGCAACACAAGCGCTCGTCCTCAGGTGAAAATGGCGTAAACCACACAGCGAGGGAACACACAGAGATACATCACTCAGAGCACACAGAGAACGGCAAACTGCACGGAGGCAAATACAGCAAGAAGATGGGAGACGCACGAGGGAACATTTTTAGTATTTCTACATACGTGACTTTACCGAAAGAATCAATGAGTATAGTAATTCCTGCAGTCAACAAAGCTTCAATCCTAGAGTAATAATGCAGCCAGTGCCAAGACTAAAGTTCAGAGATCTGCCCATATATGGAAGAAAGGGGCGCATCCTTGCCCATATATGGTATCGTGGATCGCCAATCGATCTTTCCTCCACACCTCCGATTAGCACGGTTGGCTACATATGGTGCGAAATAAGTTCACCATATGTATGTCAACGCAGCGGCAAAATACCAATGACCATGAATCAAACTAGGAATGTCCCCACTTACCCGCAGCATGCCCGATCTCCTCAAATGTCTTATTGTGCGTGGATGGGTGACCATCTCGGATGCTAACGCAGGCTTTATATGAATTTTCCTCGCACCTCCGATTAGCACGGTTGGCTACGTACGGTGCGAAAGACGTTCAACACATATACGTACATGTGTAGTGTAATAGTGCTGGCTGGTGGACACTAGCGGCAACTATGGTGGACAAACAGTACACACGCCGGTGAGGGTGTGCACAGGTGTGTTGCCAGGGCGGGGGAACTAGGGCAAGGGTCACGGAGGACCCCGTCTGGAAGCCCCTGGAACCTGCTAGCGGGTTCAAGAAGGGAGGCGGGGCCAGGGCGGAGCCAGGCCGCACTGGTAGGATAAAAGGAGCCGAGAGTGGGGGGAGCTCGAGGCTGCCGGTTCTGGGATTGGATTCGTCTCGTCATTGCTGTTGTCTTGTCGACGTCGTCATTGCCTTCTTCGCTCGATATTGTGCTGCCAGATAGTTTTTGGCTGTCTCAGTCAACGCTGTCAGTGTTAAATGGCTAGTGTTGTGTACAGGCTAGGCTAAGCGACTGTAGAGTGTGTGGACGAGACCGTGAATATTTTTAATAAAAGATGGCGCCTCCTACAAACCTCGTCTCCAAATCACTGACACTACACATACACAACAAATAAAGACAAAGATCACCCATATAGTCTTGAACAGACTGTAGGGGCAAGTGCTGTTAGTGAGCCACCTATGAAGGCTGGAACTGCACACGAGGGGGTGTGTGGCCAGCGCCACACCAGGCCGCCTTTGTCTCTCGAGTGGTGATGTTTTTACACACCGCACCAGTTACTCATTTGAGGCTGAGTCAATCTAGGGGAGGCCCAGGACCAGTTCACCAAGTACTAAGTCATGTTTTGCAGATGGGTCAAATACTTATTTCCCTCATTAAAATGCAAATCAATTTAGAACATTTTTGACATGCGTTTTTCTGGATTTTGTTGTTATTCTGTCTCACACTGTTCAAACAAACCTACCATTAAAATTATAAACTGATCATTTATTTGTCAGTGGGTAAACGTACAAAATCAGCAGGGGATCAAATACTTTTTTTCCCTCACTGTAGCGAGAGAGCTACTGCAGCCAAAGGTTATATAAGTTTGAGATGGGTACAACCCAAGGGTAAATGGGCAGGGCTAGAGATGGAATTTGGGAGTAGATGTAAGATCGTAGAGCTAGGTATACCTCGGCTATTGTGTTGATATAGATTAGCATGTCAATCTGTTAATGTAACCCCCGGCTACGGTGCTGAAGAAGCCATTGTATTGCTCGAGATTAGAGATTAGCATGTCAATGTGAGACGGCTCCCGAGGCTCTCATGTTATCTACACGGTCCCAATCAGATATAAGATTTTTTTCTCTCAATGCTAAGTGTGATTGTAAGAGAGTCTTGTCTAAATGATCTAGTTCAAAACGGAGCAATCTTATTCTCTCTGAGATCAGGGCTAGGCCGGCCCTGAACAAGATCCGTTAAACATTAGGAGAAGTGACAGCAGCAGATGTGAGTGTAAAGGCAATCGGCATTACCTTGGTGTCGCGGCATTTCTTCAGAAAAGTGAACGACTCGATTAGATGAGCCTTTTTGTCTCGGAGTCTGTTAAAAGATATCATGCTTGCGTGGAAACCCTCCCTGTAAAGGCGGTTATATACTCTGATAAATGTTTTCGTAAATATTACAGCTTCTGTCATTGGACGGGCAAACAAAGCTAGTTAAGAATAATAATGCAGCCCGTGTCAAGACTAACGTTTTGAAATCCACTCTTCAGGGCGTTTCCGTGCTCGGTACAAAATTACCAGTTTATTTAAAATTGCACTGATGGTGCAAGCGCATGAAGCATTGTTGGCAGTTATTAGCATATTTTAATTAATGAATTGGTCTGAGAATTGGAATTATTATTCCAATATATTCGTGTCTTGGGGCAAGAAGGGAAAAAAAGGCTTCCGCTATCATTTTCCGATTTATACGTTGCATTTCGTGCAAGAAACAAAGATACAAGAACGCATGAAATAATTAAAGTCTCTGCAGTGGGGATGTGCGTTTTGCTATGTTGCGTGTGCGTGCGTGTTCGTTTTTTTCTTTCTCTCTACAGTTTTTATTCACACCTTGAGCCAGAACGCGACGTGTTCTTTGAAACGAGAGCCCTAGGAGAGCCGCAGGTAAAAAGGCTCGCGTCGTAATTAACACCTTCATTTTATTTTTAAACTTTCGAAAGTGGTTTCGGCACTGACGGCAAACAAGAGCACTTCACAACGTGCGCCCGGGCGCGCGTGTCCCATTCTAATTGCGCTCGTAGGATGAGTAACTGCCGCCATGGCGAGATGGAGCAATGAAGGCAGCTCGCGTGCGGGTGTTCGGTGAATTTATGCATCGTAGCACCGTGGAGCTGATGACTGTTTTGCGTTGGCCTTTGTCGAGCAGTGGATGTACCAAGGCTGACGATGATGATGTTTGTATGTGTGTATGTTGAACTGTTTTCGCACCTTACCTAGCCAACCGCGTTCTTCGGAGGTGCGGGGAACGACAAAATCGGAGGTGCGGTGTGTAGTGGAAGCACAGTTCTCGTAAGTGGAAGATCACAGGCTCGCATCATAGCCAGGAAATCGACAACGGTGGTTATGATAAGGGAGAGCGGACTCCGCCATGGGAATGTGGAATTTTGATGATAAAACCTTGTGCACAGTGGTGATACTTTCGGGGTGAAACCTTATGGCTCGCGTTCAGAATTCTGCCTGTGGAGACCGCCGGTAACCCGAGTTCGATTCCTAGCCACGGTGCCAACAGCTACTGACAATTGCAAGTGCGACTTTCAGCGAACGAATATTCAGCCACAAAATTGCCAGGGTGACTCAATTTTTCAATAACTTCATGACTCCGTCACCGTGTGACCCACAAAACCCACCTACGAGTTGCGGGATTTTATGTATGTAGCATCATCACCACTACACCTGGTATCACCCACAACATTATTACTTTTTAATTTCAGCTATTTGTCAATCCACTGCT
Organism: Lethenteron reissneri; assembly: GCF_015708825.2. Taxonomy (NCBI): domain Eukaryota; kingdom Metazoa; phylum Chordata; class Hyperoartia; order Petromyzontiformes; family Petromyzontidae; genus Lethenteron; species Lethenteron reissneri. The sequence goes on along the minus strand of NC_083797.1, from coordinate 12,929,242 downwards.
GGACGAGGTCATCTCTACATAGTCATTCATGGGTGGGGGGGTCGTGTGACCATACTTCGTCACGCTGGTTGGTGCAGGTTGGCGCCACAGTGGCAAGATGTTAACTACATCCCCTGGTACGCAGGAGGTCGTAGATTCGATCCAGACCCTGGCGTCTGTTGTACATTTGGAGTTTGCGTGTTCTCCCCGCAGTCATGTGGATTTTTCTCCGGGTCCGTCGGTTTTTCCCTCCAAATTTAGAATGAATGTGCGTTTCGAATATTTGGCTGCTATATATTTCCACGTGTTACGCCACTTCATTGAGCTATCATTTGTGATAGCCAGGTCGCTTATGAAAAATAACTATATAGCTCAGTGGGCCTTACCTGGTAAAATGAAGAAATTTAAATAGTAGTAGTCAATATCTAAAACCTGACTCCCACCATCATCCAGCCCAGAACAATTCCCTATTCAAAACCCTACACCATAGGTCCCGATGCATCTCCGGTCAGCACCACCTAGCCAGTGAACTGGAGCACGTACACCAAGCTCTCAAGATGAATGGATATTTGGACTGCACAATCCGCAAAAGTGTCACCCAATCAAAACCATCACCTTGCCATACATAGCAGGGGTCACCAAAAACATTTACAAAATCATGAACAAACACAAGCTCCTGGTCGATTCAACACAGTACATAACATTTGTGATCTGATCCCACCTGTGAAGGATGTGATCCCTGACATGCAATACCCCAGGGTCTACAAACTGAGCTGTGTCTGCGGCAGTAGTTACATTGGGGAAACTAAACGACATGTCTCGGACCGTGTTCGTGAACACAAGGCGGATCTGAAACACGGCAGGACCAATACCTTGGCCGTGGCTGATCATTGTTTTAACGCTGTGGGCTCACACGATATAGATTTTTCCAAGACGAAGGTACTCTGCAAACCTACTGGCTATCAGCAAAGATTTGTTCATGAAGCCATCCAGATATATAAACATAGACACAACATCAACCGATAAGATGGGTAGAAATTGAGCAATCATTGGAAGGACATGACTAACTAGATAAAGTCTTAACTTGCTATGATGTTTCCATCCTTTCTACCGATGTTAACTGACTGAGTTTCATTACTAGGCTGGATGTCTTTGTATTGACAGGCTGGGTGTCCACTGCCCCAGCCTCTGTGGTTGGACCATCTCTAGCTCCACCCACCTACCTTGATGCACCCATCTCGAGCTCCACCCACCTACCTTGATGCACCCATCTCATGCCTATATAGAACCTCGTCTCAGCAGCTTTCTTTCTCTCACCTGAAGACGATTGCTTGTGTTGCGTTCTAAACGCTTGTGATTTATTATTTTCTATTTACGTGACTTGACCGAAAGACCCAAAGAGTATGAATTCCTGCAGTCACGAAAGCTTTAAATCAAGATTTATGGTAAAGTGAATGGAGTTGAGCGTCTCTGTGAGCTGAATGTCCTTTTTCCCGGAGGAGTAGGGATGGGGAGAGTGTTGAACACATGCTCTCGGTGCTCTGGTCACCGGCTCTGAGCATGCCATTGATCATTCAGCTGACATTGCAGCATTGAGCTAATTACCCAGATCTACTGGCCTGCAAGGACTCACGGAGGACTCCATAAATCATGCAGACAAACTTATGTTGCCAACACCATAGACCACTCAAAGCAGTCAATCCCGGACGGCCGGCACTGTGGCGATATACATACAGCATTCGACTCGCAATCGAAAAATTGCAACAACAAAAAATCCAAATCTCTCCGGGGTGAATAAACTGAGTGTCACTTTTGTGACAAGTCAGCAGTGTCACTTTATGGAATAACTAACCCTGCCATGGGAATGTGGATTTTGTTGTTGTTGTTGTTTAATCAATGAGGATGCAAGTCTCCAAATCGGAAGACCACTGTTGACTTCCCACTTAACGCTACGAATCCGCATTGCTTCTCGAAGGAATGATGAACTGAATGGACTCTTGCCAAAGATTTAAGCTCACAACCGTTACAGTTGTGAGGTGGCCACTCTCTATGTATTGTACGACGAATTCTTTCGCACCGTACATAGCCAACCGTACTTATCGGAGGTGCGATTACAGGGCCATACGGCCAGGTTGTAGAGACACAACAAGAAACATTATTATTATCATCGTTAAAATCATGACCCATTGTCACCCTGAGGCTGTACCGAACTGTCCCCCACTGTGATCAGGGACGAGTCGTCCACATGAAGCTCCTGAAGGACAAGGCAGCGGGTAGGCGATGGCTACACTGTGCTGATGATTTCTCGTAACTATGAAACCGGTGTGCAGTCGCATCTTGGACCTGCTGTTGTCTAAATTAATATGGCCATAATGTTTAATCTTTTGAGTCTGCGGTCTAAAACGTGTATGACCATGATTATTAGAATATCGCTGCCTTACTAGATGAGGCTTGTTGAGCTATGTAGGTCTTTTTCAGAAGCGACCTGGCCACAAATGATAGCCCAATAAAGTGGTTTATGGCGTGGACATTTATATCATCCAAATACTCTAAACACATGTTTTTAATGTGGAGGTAAAAACCGGAGGATCCTGAGAAAATTCCACGTGACCACGAGGAAAAAATGCAATAGAGATGGAACCCATGACATCCTGTATACCAGGCGAGGTAGTTAATATATCGCCACCGTGGCGCCCCAAACATTGCCGCGCATGCAACTCCCCTTCCGATATTAGGAAGCCACTGGAGCTATGCACTTTTAAATCTAGATTCAAAATGTATTCTTTATAACTGATTTTTGTGGTTAGTTTGTTGTCCCACACACGCACCTCCGAAAGAAGTGAAACATACTTACTTACGATTCCGCCACGAAAGCAGCATAGCCCAACAAACGTCAAACGAAAAGAGAAACGTTGCCAATGAATGATTAATTATCTGAGTATCATGCCCCCCTCTTCCCCTTCCCCCTGTACCTCCTCCTCTCCCTCATCCTCTCTCTCTCTCTCGTTCTTGGGCTGCTGAACCGAGTCACTCTGCTCTCGTGCGAGAAGCTGGAACCGGGCCACGCCGCACGGAAACGGCCCTCGTGCGGCGAGGTGCACGAGCTTATTACAGCGCCACTTGGCCAAGCGCACAGCAATTAAAACCACAGCAGGGAGGCAAGGAATTGCCCGTTCCTCGGTGATCGTTATCCAAACAAACACTTGCAGTGTCTACAGGAGGACATTCTCAGCTGGCTTAAGGAGGGTTATGTTACCTGATGCAGATGTATGTTCGCTTCACTCATGTGTAGACGAGGTAAACAATACAACACATTGATACATTGTATTCGTGCCACCGTGCGCGGTAGCCATGTCTTCATGGGCTCGATCCCGACCCTCACGCCAGTATATTTGGAGTTTGCATGTAATCCCTCCCCGTGGTCGCGTGGATGTTTCTCCAGATCCTCCAGTTTTTCCCTCCACATTTAGAATTAACATGCCTTTAAATTATTCGGCTGCTATCAACGTCCACGTGAAAAGCCACTTCGTTTAGCTATCAAATGTGATAGCGAGGTCGCTTCTGAAAAATATCCATTTAGCTTGGTCGGCCTTACTTGGTAAAATAAGACAGTTTAATAATCGTATCATTCCGGTTTGCATAGTTTTATTGTGAAAATTCCACATTTTTATGGGAGGCGCCAGTAACCCCAAAGCGCTGATGTTAAAAAGCACCGCGCTTAATCGATGACCCACGGAGGGACCGCATGCCTAGCCGTTGACCCCGTGACTGGGATTTGAACTCTCAGCCCCACGACTGCGAGGAGGCCATAGCGTGACCACAGCGCCAGGCAGCAGGATTAACTTGTGAGCGCGCACCGATGGATTCGTCGGCTACAAATCACAACGCGAGTCTCGTACCATACAGATCTCTTGACATAAGCCCCGAATTAATCACACTATGTGGGCAGGTATACGGGGCACGTGATTTATTACCTTATATGGCACCGACACATATCTTTTTTAATAATTCATTATCCAAACACGGGATAGTTGTCATCGAGCTGAGTAAAGTAAAAGTTTCAATAAATATTAATGAGTTTTAACGAGGTAGGGTTTTGGCACGAAATTGTGCAGTGTCCCTGAATTAGACCAACAGCAAACTAAAATTATTCCACCCCGTTACGGAATTGTGAAGCGAGGCTGCGCTGTGAACGCGTGGGTGGAATTAATTAGTAATGCACGTGTAGGTGTTCAGTTACTGAGGCTCGACACGATCTTTAAGCATTTGTCAATTAATACGTTTATACATTATTTACTACAAAGCACAGGATTTCCAGCCAGGCAGCACAATGGTGTATAACGATATATCTACTACTAAACTAAAACGATGTTTTATTTTACCAGAAGCGACCTGGCGATCGCAAATGAAAGCTCAACGAAGTGGTTTAACGTCATGTGGACATTTATAGTAGCCAAATACTCGGAATGCATATCTTTTTTTTATGTAGAGGGAAAAGCAGGAGGACCCAGAGAAAATCCATAATAATGTAATAATTTCTACTTGTAATTCACCAAACAACATTCGTTCATTCTCATAGAGAAAGAACTACTCAGAGGGCCGACAGACCAGGGAAGAAGAACAAGGCAGCCACGGGATGAGCCGGCTACAACAACTGTCCAAGCCCTGCGGTCCCTCTACATATGAAGGTGTTACACTGGTCTACAGCCAAAATGCTTCCGAAATAAATGTAGTACAACTTTACTAATTCGAGGTAACTGAGAATTAAATGATGCTTAACATTGTTGATTGGCTATAGTTTTCAAGATATGCTACTGGGTCAGTATATACAACCCTTGACTCGGGAATTGCGGAGGATACGTGAGTTATAAAGGGAAGGGATCTCAATTTAAACCAGAAATGACTAAAATACATCTTTGACTGGATCTATGAATAAATCTATGAGTGGGTTTGGACAGTACTTGCTTTTTGAGCAGAACATTGAATGATGCAATCTGAACCTGGTATTGCATCATACATGATATAAATTGCATGAAGCTAAGATAAAGGAAGGTGTCTTTCTTGGTCCTCAGATTCGTGAACTTCTTCGAGATGATGCATTTGACAGTGCACTGCGTGCCAAGGAAAAGACGGCATGGAAAGCCTTCCAGTTAGTGGCAACAGATTTTCTCGGAAACAACAAGGCAGACAACTACAGGGAGTTGGTGGAAAACCTCAAGGCATACAAAGCCTTGGTTACAACATATCACTAAAGATACATTTTTTACACTATCAACTACATTTATTCCCACCGAACTGCGGAGCAGTGAGCGGCGAGTAATGCAAACGATTTCACCAGGACATTGCAACAATGGAGAAACGCTATCAGGGCAAATGGAGCCCATCAATGCTTGCAGACTATTGCTGGACAGTGACAAAGATGCTCCATTTAATGAATACAAGAGACAAGCCAAGAAGCGCCGAGTAGACACTGAATAGGACTAAACTATGCACTTAAACAACATAATAGTTTTTTTTAATTTTTGTTTCATAATACATTTTATTTATATAATCCCTTTTGCTGATTTTTTAAGTGTTACATGAACAGGACAGGTGACATGTTATCATGTAAAGCAACCATAAACACATGCAAAGACCTAGGTTTACAATTTATGAGTAAAACTCTATCTACACAAGATACATAGACGTAAAATGTAAAAACTTTAATAAATTGGAAACAGTAGCCAATCAGTTGTTTTAATTGCCATATTTGAATTCAGAACATCAGAATCCATAATAAACAGCACATTTCATCTGTGAAGCAGACGACGTCTAGAAAAGTGTAGACCAGTGAATTATCGGCGAATGAATGAGAGTTTACCTGTGGGAGGAAACCGGAGCACCCAGAGAAAACGCACGCGTGAGAGGGGGAAACACTCGATACTGTACAGACAACAGGTGGAGTCCACCTTGTTCCTGTTCTGCTTCCTGCTGGCGAGCCAGCGTATGACACCTCCTCGACGCCCATGGGAAGGGAGTTTCACATCATTTGTGCGGTGATCCACCAACCCTCACACACCACAGTGCTGGGCTACAGGCCCATGCCACCACCACCCACCCGGATTCATCTGAAATAGCCCAAAATTTGGCCTCGTTGGTCCAATAAAAAAAAAGTTTCTGCCTAATGCGAAAATGTGACATCTCAGGAAGTGACATCATTTACACGATGTCCCATCCGTGATTTTCCCACCACAAGTTTTGTCACATGGCGTCGGGTGACATCACTTTAGTTCGTACGATGACCCGTTACATTCCTTTAAATTGAGTACAGTCGTTCCTCATTAAACGGCAGCTCAATATATGCAGTTTCGTGATAACGTAAACTAATAATTAGAGAACGAATTCGATAGGCACTACGTTACATTGGCATTTATGGCTCTTTAAGGACTGCTTCGTGACATTTATTTATTAAGGACCATTTATTATTCACCTTCATTGCGGCTCTTTAAATATCGATATTTTTCTACCGAATATTTAAAAGGCTTTTCTTGTTATTTTGGTTGCCAACTCAGGAACTAACCCCTACCATGGAAATGTGGAGTTTTCACTGGCTTCACGGCTGCTGTGCAACTGCTCTTCAGCAAAGGCGACACTTTGAGTTGACATTTGTTGGGGGTAATGCGTAAAATATGAAGTCGACTGCCCAGCCCTCTCACACTGGCTTGGACTAATGGTGATAAATGTCACGTAATTTGCAATGGACCTTAAGCTGCTTTGGCACGGATTCCCCTAGGTCGCTCGTGGAGAGGGGGGTAGTGTGAGTTTAGCTGAGGGTGAGTTGGGCAGTGCAGTTAAGGAATGTCATGCTCGAGAAAGTAACAACAGCAAAGCTTGCATGCAGTAAAAATACCAAAGTGGCTTCCTGCGCAAAGGAGCATAATATAAAATAAACTATTTTTTATTTTACCAGTTAAGGCCCACTGAGCTATGTAGCTATATTTTTTTCAGAAGCAACCTGGCTATCACAAATGATAGCTCAACGAAGTGGCTTATCATGTGGAAAATTATTGCAGCCAAACACTCAAAACGAATACTCTCTGGTTCTTTCGGTAAAGTCACGTAGATATAAAAAATAATAAAAGAACACGACGTGTTGGTCGAAACACAAGCGTCCGACTGGACAGAACACGACGTTTCGGTCGCTACACAAGCGTCCGACGGACATTTGTGTTGCGACCGAAACGTCGTGTTCTTTTATTCTTTTTTCTATCTACGTGACTTTACCGAAAGAACCAGAGAATATGGATTCCTGCAGTCACAAAAGCTTCAAATCAAGACTCAAAAAGAATGTTCATTCTAAATGTTGAGGGAAAAACCGGAGGACCCAGAGAAAAATCCACGCGACCACGGGGAGAACGCAAACTCCAAATATACAGCAGGCGTCAGGGTCTGGATCGAACTCACGACCTTCTTCATCCCAGGCGAGGTAGTTTACATCTCGTCATCGTGAGCATGGGGAGCTGCTCAGCACCTTTGGGAGGAAATTCCACATTCCTATGGCAGGTTTGAGCTATACATTTTGGTAACCACTTGTGATTTCCCATGACGTGGTACTCATGTTATCAACCCTGAAGGGAATGGACAGTTTAGTCGATGCTGTTGACACTGTGTTGAAGGTCCTTATTCAGGTTCAGTCGACGCAGAGGAAGGCCCAAAACCAGTTCAGATATCGCTTGGCCACATGTCTTAGCCATTGCCAGGAATCGAACTCGGATTGCCGGGATCACAGTGCAGTGTGATTACCACTGTGCCACCTGCTTCCCACAACAATGCAATATTAAACAACAGCAACACAAACAGAATCAGAATATTTGTACTGGAGGAATCCGATGAGCTATAAAGCTCTTTCTCACAGATGTCCAAACAACTAGTACACCCGATCGCACAGCACTAGCAGGCTTTGCTGGGTAGTAGGGAGCGATGCACAGGACCACACGGTCATGACGGGCACACAGAGGACATGGTGATGAAAGTGGACGTCCCGGGAGTGTGTGGGAGAGACGTGGATAAGGGCACCTCAAGAATGCTGCACACAACGATTTCTGGGGACACGTGGAGGAGAGCCGGGCTGATAAGGATTGATTACACATTTCAAAATGGTGAGACAGGAAAGGGATTCAATTCACTGATAACTTGAGATTATTTTTTTTGTGGCCAGCTTACGTTATTTTCAGGACAATGGCCGGCCTGCGAATAGATTAACAGCAAAAGGCTCGGTTCCGAATTTGCCAAAGGTCACTGGAGGTAATTTAAATGTGAAGCCAGGAAAGGTGTGCTCAGGTTAATTAATAGTTCTGTGCGATGAGACGCGCCGGGCGGGAGGCTGAAAGTCAGGAGGAGTTGGGAGGAGAGGTGAGGGACCGAGCCAAGGGAACCGCCCTCTGATATCCGCAGTCAAAATGAATCAGCCAAGAGTCTAAGCGTCTCCCCGCTCACGTGAAGAACATAGCGGTGTTGATCTCCACGTTTTGGTGTGAGAGCGTATACAGCAGTGGCTCTCACCTGGCTGTACTGGGAGTACGTGGGGTAATTACAAACGTGCGAAATTACACATTCGAGCCATTGGTGAATAATCATGTATGAATCTGGCAATACAAAATAACCACGATAAAATGTAAATCCATATGGTAACATAGAACGATATATTCTTGGTTCTTTCGGTAAAGTCACGTAGAAGAGAAATAATAAAATACTAATAATAAAACATAAAGTTCTCACGACGTTTCGGCCACAACGCAAGCAGCCATAGAACGATATAAAATACCTTTCTAAACTCAATGATCGTAAACTATGTTGGTTTTCCAAGAGTAACCAGCGTGCGTGAACAAACCACGTCACGAGTGCAGAGCGTCCATTGACATTTTTTTTATTTCGCTTGCAGGTACTAGCAGATAGTTAGGATACCTCACAAAGTGGTCAATTGGTTATAATATTGATGTTCATTATTCGTACATTTATTTCTCAGAACCATGCTGGGTTAGGAATGGGGGAGTACTGGGTTGAAATCAAATTCAAAACGGGGTACAGCAATAGCCAAACAAAGGTTGAGAACCACTGATATTGAAGTATTGGCCTTCATAGAATTATAGCATCGGAGTAGAAATAGTTTACATTATATGAACATCTCCTCCCCCCTTGTGGTGTGATTCCAGGGGTCAGGTCGTTGGCGTATTCCAAGGCGACGATTAGGAAAGTCACCTTTTGTAAAAAGTTAACGCTGCACAATTTGTCACAACTTTTTCGTGAAAGTCTCTTACAAATGAAGTCGTGGAAATTATGTTTTACTCACGGGAGCATCTGCGTTCATCCAGATAGTCGCGTACAAGTGGGATTACTGAATACGGTAAGCACAGCAACATAACATTCAGTATGAAGGTATGAAAGAAAATAAGAATAGGTTTTACCCTTTCTGGCAAATAAAATCATATTTTTTTCATACTTTGATACTGGCAAAAAGATCCAATTTTGTAGCTGCTCACCCCGAGCTATAAATGCTTTGATACGTGCATTGTCTTTGTGCTGTTCGCCTTTTGGCGTTCTCAAGTCTGACAACTGGTGAGACTAGGCCCTTAAGAAGGCTGTCTCGGGTATAGACCAATCAGTTTCCAAGACAATACTAATATTATCAGAGCATAATAGGGGTTTTCGCCTATTTTCTAGCAACAAAACTGAAACCTTTTTACAAGGAATCATGTGTGCATTAACCACAATACTTCTGGTCAAAATGCAAACAAAAAACACACTGTGATAATATATGCATTGTCCTTTAAACTGATTGGTCCACACCAAAGACGGCTCTCTTTGAGCTGTACGCCTTTTGGCGTCCTCTGGTCTAGCACCAATAGAGACGAGGCTCAAAAGAAAGCCGTCTCTGGTGTGGACCAATCAGTTTAAAGGACAATGCATATATTATCAGTGTGTTTTTTGTTTGCATTTTGACCACAAGTTATGTGGTTAATGCACACATGATTCCTTGTAAAAAGGTTTCAGTTTTGTCGCTAGAAAAAAGGTGAAAACCCCTATTATTATATTTTGGTACTGACAAAGGAGGTCTAATGATGTTATAAGAGCATGTTTTGGTTTGCATGTTTACCACAAGTACGTGTGGTTAATGCAGACATTATTCCTTGCATAATGTTTCTATTTGGTGTTTGAACATCTTAACATCTGTTTTAGTGCCAGAAAGTATAAAACTTATTCTTATTTTTTTTCGTAACTTTCAATGTTGCTATGCTGGCACTGTGATCCTGAAAACCACAGAATTTGAAAACAATCCCAGGTACGAGCGAGAGGATAATACTCAAACAATCGCACATATAGTTCAGCAACGTACTTGCTGAACTATCAAACTACTTGCTGGAAATTATTTCAATTAGTTTTTTTTATTAGTAAAGGGTTTGTCTGTTACTCAAGAGCTACTCGTAGGTAACTATTCATATGCCTTTGTAAATACTGGTAATCAGAAAACATTTTGTGTTTATTTAATTATCATGAAGCCCCATGGTATTAATTGCGGTTTGCAATTCTTATCAACTATTGTCTCTCTGAACAAGGACCGTCTCCCGAAACGTCGCCGATTATACATATTTATATTTTAAGGCCGCAGTGTTATTGACAAATGTGTCGAGTTTTTTTTGTGTTACTTGCTGTACTGTAATTCCCTGACCTCGCAGCCTATCGTGTTGGGAGCGATACACGAGGCATTGTCCAGCAAACCACGGGTTACATCCAGCCCCTTGCATTTATCACAAACACCCGTGGCCGCGCGACTCATGAGCAAACTAACCAAACTCTTCAGTACCCCAAGCAACGCCGCGAGTGGGCGCGTGTTCATGAAAAAATTGTTGTGCATCAAACATCGAACTCAAATCCTCACGGACGTATAACACAGCGAATTAACCGAAAAAATCTAATTAATCTCTGTCGTATATATGTATGTTGAACTTCTTTTGCAGCGTACGTAACCAACCGTGAGAATCGGAGGTGTCGGCTATATTGTTTCTCATCTATCTACATCCCCGTGACTTGTCTACATCTCTGCTGTCATCGCATTTGGAGTTTATAAACCAATCGGAGTTTAGAAATCTAAAGGGGGAGGGGGGCGGGGCTGCTTAGGGCGGCCGCGCCGCCACCAGTGAGTGACAAATGCACAGCCACGTCGTGCTTGTCAGAGCCTCGGCCCGGAAATGATTACATTGCAGACATGGAAAGCGTACCCGGAAGCTTTTGTTGGCCCTTAATGTGCAAAATGTATGGACAGGATGAGGAAGCAACCTTTGCCCAAGGCTGAAGAGCGTTCACGTAATTGAAATGGGGCTCTAAACCAATTTGATTCAATTAAAATTTTATTGCAGTTTTTTTTCAAAGCATTCTCCAGGGCCCGAGATCCTTTGATGTGAATATTACGTGTCGAACCTCATGGATGTTTAAATCTTGATTTAAAGCTTTCGTGACTGCAGGCAATTCATACTTTTTGGGTCTTTCGGTCAAGTCACGTAAATAGAAAATAAATCACGTTTTGAACGCAACACAAGCAATTGTGATGCCGCCGCCCCATCCACGACCTCGCCACCACCAAGCGACGGAACCGACCCCGCGTCCCCCTCACCTCACCTCACATGAACACACCCGCACGCATTCCCCCCCCCCCCCCCCCATAGAGCTGGAAGGGGAGGTCACCTGATCGACCGGTTTTTATCCGAGAAGCCCTTATCGGGATTGACTTTCACGGTTTCCGGCGACCAGGGAATTGGACGGTCTCCCCCGACGCTACTTTGCACTGCGGCGCTGCAACCGGCCTTAAGATGGTATGGTCGCGGCGAAGGGCATTCGACCACCGCGGTTGAAACGCATCCCCCCACACACACACCCCCCACGGGTCGACGAGACAGGCAGAGGAGGGACGGGGCGGCGTAGTTTAGGGTGCGCAATTGATAGGGCAGGTGGTGGGGACATGCGGAGGCTCCGCGCTTAACTTCCGCAGCGGGCCGTGGTGATGGACGCCGCTGCATGGTGCGCAGGAGCACGGCTGCCATGCATGAGAAGGGGATTAATTGGAATTGGCGCCGCACACGCAGCACATCCGATTAGCATATCAAAGGCGCGCGTCCATTGTTAAAGAAAAACTGGGAGAGGGCCACCACCACGCTCGGAGCCGCATCCCTTTGATGTAGGGAGGATAAAAAGAGGGCGCAAAGGGGAAATCGCTCCCTTACTCCAGCGCCAGGCGACAAGACGCAGCTCCAGCCCAGCGACCCGGACGTCCGTGCGACTGCATCGAGGTACGCTGCTAGCACAGGGATCAACGGACCGCCGTGGACACGTAACAGTGAGTAAGGAAGGTGAAGTAGGATCATAGCCGATAAATAGGGAATAGGTACAGGGGTAGTGGAATAGGCCAGCCTCGTCGATTCATACTGACTCAACAACCAGTTCCAGGTAGCAAACAATTAATCATTAATAGCGAATCGTGGCCTCGTGTGATCTCGTTGAGCAGTGTGAACGAGTGTAGTGCTGCGTGTACAACGGCTCGCCTCGTGGGAGCGCTGCGCAGAGCGGCGCGAGAGTGGGTGTCGCGTGTGTGCAGGTGTGTGCGCTCGTAGTGTGGGGGAAGGGGTTGGTGCGTCCGCAGGTCCCCGCTCCGTCTATCGCTGCAGGGACTCGCGCGGTGTGAGGGCAGCGTCGTTCGCCCTCCGACCCCTGACCCCCGTTTAGAGCGCGTGATTTATGGAGAGACAACGCAGCATTTACAGGTGAACGAGAGCGTGCAGCGAACTATGCCTCTCACACGAGCTCGCGGAGGAACGGACCAGGGAGAGGAGCCGTCGGGCGATGAGCCCAGCGACGGCAGCAGCTGCTCGCAGAGTAGCAAGGGGTCGGCGAACGGCGGAGCCCCTGCCATAGGCATGGAGCAGGGAGGGACTTCGGGGACCAGCAGCCCCAACACAATCGTCTTCAGGTGAGAGAAAGAAAGCTGCTGAGACAAGGTTCTATATAGGCCTGAGATGGATGCATCAAGGTAGATGGGTGGAGCTAGAGATGGTCCAACCACAGAGGCTGGGGTAGTGGACACCCAGCCTGTCAATACAAAGACATCCAACCTAGTATTGAAACTCAGAGAGTCAGTTAACATCGGTAGAAAGGATGGAAACATCACAGCAAGTTAAGACTTTACCTGGTTAATCACGTCCCTCCAATGATTGCTCAATTTGTACCTATCTTCTCGGTTGATGTTGTGTCTATATTTATTTATCTGGATGGCTTCATGAACAAATCTTTGATGATAGCCAGTGGGTTTGCAGAGAACCTTCGTCTTAGAAAATCATGGATAAAACAACATACAATAACAATTCAGGACCTACTCAATGATGACAGCTATATCAAAATCAATAGAGATCCTACCAACCGCCTGGTTACGAAAACCAACAATATCACTGATTCGACGTCTTTAATCGAACCAACCAAGCGGCTCTCTCTAAAACCCTCTGCTGCTAGACCATCCAGATTTTATGGCTTACCATAAATCCATAAAGAAGGTACACCGCTCCGTCCTATCGTCTCCACAATTGACTCACCAACCTATAAACTGGCTCGATTTCTGTCTGAGACCTTTCTTCCATTCAATGGCAAGACCACCTCAGCTGTACTTTATTCAGCTGATTTGGTTTCTCTAATTAAAGACATCTCACTATCTCCAGGTGATTTGCTTGTTAGTTTTGATGTGGTCACTCTTTTCACCAAAGTTCCTGTGCCTGACACCATTGCAATCATTGAAGATTTGGTCCAACAAGGACTGAATGCTGATGTACCAACCCTGGTGAGACACTGTCTTACCAACACTTACTTCACCTGAAATGGTACATTCTACAAACAAGATGAAGGTACCCCAATTTGTTCACCTTTATCACCAGTGGTAGCCAATGTTTTCATGGAAAAATTTGAGACAGATGCCATCCAGGCATCCACCCTACGTCCTTCCTTGTGGAAGAGATACGTAGATGACACGTTCGTCATCTGTCCACATGGCCCGCTAGCACTGAACCAATTCTTTAACCACATAAATTCCATACACCCAGCCATCAAATTCACTATGGAAGTGTAAAAGGATGACAAGTTACCATTTTTGGATGTTTTAATCGAAAAGAGACCAGATGGCTCACTGGGACACTGTCTACATGATAGCCACCCACACAGATGCCTATCTAAAACCTGACTCCCACCATCATCCAGCTCAGAAGAATTCCCTCATCAAAACCCTACACCATAGGGATCCGTTGCATCTCTGACGAGCACCACCTAGCCAGTAAACTGGAGCACGTACACTAAGCCCCCCAACCGTGGGGAAAAAAACATCTGATGACCCAATTAAAACCATCACCTTGCCATACATATGTAGGGGTGTTAGAGAGAGAGCCGTTATGCATGGCAGCTTATGGCAAACAAACACAGTGGGCGGGGCTACGTGAGTGCACGGGGGGGTGCTCTCAATGACGTCCGCACCGGGCAGCCCGGGGCCCCACCCCTCAGCGGGGGTTGAGTATAAAAGGGGATGTGTCAGAGGGCTCGGGGGGAAATGTTAAGCTAACGAGAAGACTGAAGACATCTTAGCTAGAGCCCTGGACTCCCCTAGTTCGACGTCCTTATAAGGGCCTGAACAGGATCGAGCCAGCGGCGTGATTCCGAGAGCCAGAGCCGGTGCTCTTGTCAGAGCAGGTCTGGGACTCCGGGTACCGGGCCCGACTTACCAGTGTCGGGCCAGATAGCCTCCCCTAGTCCGTTAGTGGAGGACTAAGAGGCAGGCTATGGTAGCTAGCGTGTGTATTCCCAGCTAGCCGGGTGAGGGGGCCGATACCCCCTCGAGTGTTATATGCCCACTGTTGTGCTGTGAAATAAACCCGTGTGCCTCCAATCCGGCGTCAAGAGTCGTCAACGGTATTACATCTGGTGTCAGAAGTAAAAATCTACGAACATGGACACGCGCCGGACAGCTCGAGTCAGGATACCGGGGGCGGAGGACACCGCTGCAGTCGGAGAGCCCGGGACGGGTGAAGAGAGCACGGAGCAGTCGGGGCCAGATACGGCTACGCCGCAGCAACAGGAGGGTGGGGAGGTGTCGGCAGAGGGGCTGAGGCAGGCGCACGCCAAGCTGATGGAGCTGCTGCACGCCGCTGCCAGCATGCTGGACCACATCACTCAGCTGGGGGCTGCTGGACCGCCACGGCGCGACGAAAGCCGACGACCACAGCGCCTTCCCGCCATTTCGGCGGAACACCAATTTGAAAATCCCGCCATCACCGCAGCTGCAGTTGAGGGCGTGGCCGGCCTGAGCATCGCGTCCAACGGCGGGCATACAGTACCTGCCGCGTCATCGCCAACAGACGGGACGTCACCACGGGTGCGACCGGCGATGCCATCGGTCGTGCGCGCCGAAGCAGAGCCGGGTGAGGGGAACGAGGAAGGGCGACCTTCTGCGGCAGCCGCTGCGCTACATCAGCGACTGCCTCCACTCAAAGAATTTGTGGGCGAGGAAGGCGACTGGGGCGGCTTCCAGCGGCGCTTCCTCGCTCACCAGGAGATGGCGAAGTGGACGGACGCTGAGGCTCTCCGCGCGCTGCCAGCACTCCTCGACAGCGACGCCCTCGCCACTTTAACATCGGCACCGAAGGAGAGGCGCTCTACGCTGCAGACGGCGATGCAGGTACTGGCTGCAGTTTACGGTCCGCCGTCAGACTGTCGCCAACTCTTCTACGATCGCCAGCGGGGGGCAAAGGAGTCGCCTCTGGCGTACCGCACAAGCCTCCTGGCATTGGCAAAGGCGGCCTTTCCACGGATGGACAATGAAGGTGTCGACGCCATGGTTACGGAGAAGATACTCCTGCTGGCGGACGAATTGGAGATCGTCATCGTCACACAGGACGACGCGGAGATGTGCTCCCTCCAAGCGGCACGACTCCTCCACGCAAACCTGCTCACGCAACGACGCAAGGCCAGCAAGGCGGCGAGCGGGCGTACCGTGGCCGCAGCCACCCTCCCGGCGGAGGAGATCTGCGCCATCGACCATCAACGGCAGCAGGGAGCGGGAGTACGGGCGGACCGGGGTGGCTCGAGCCATCCCGATCATCCGTCGTCATCACCAGCGCTCCCGCGCTGCTACAACTGCAGCATCTGGGGCCATGTCGCCTCGGGGTGCCGCTCTCCTCGGCAGCGCGGGACGACACCTCGACGGGACGCCGGCCATCTTCCCAAGCTCCATCATCATAACCCGGCGAGTCGCGGCACCTCACATGTTTGGCCCACGCACACACCCGCCACACACTCATACACCGCACCAATTGGGGGGCCAATATCGCGCACCATCGCACCAACACGCACCACTCTGGGTACTCAGATTGAACCCAGCCAGTGGTCCGTGTTGGCCCATCGTGTTGTAGCCGCGTCGTCGGGGTGGTCGGCCGTTGTGGGGCACATCGACGGGGTCGAGGTGCGCATCCTGGTCGATACGGGAGCATCGGCGACCATTATTTCGGAGTTAATTTACAATATTCTCCCTGCCCAGAGCCGTCCTTTGATGCCTGTTAACGTGCCATTCTTTGCTGCTAACGGGGGCTCACTTGGCATCATCGGACAGATTCGAGCCCAAATTTGTATCAGGGATATTAAATTGTCTGGGCCAATTTTTGTTTCCTCCTCGCTGGCGGTTCCGTGCCTGCTGGGGACGGACTTCCTGGCCAAAATGCCGATTAGGATATTAATCGACCAGGGATGCATTGAGCTCCCATCGGGCCGACGCATGGCGTTTCTGCCATCCCCCGATACGAGTCGGACGGCGTTCGCAACGGTGCCGGCGTTTGTAGATAAAACGGTGCGCGTTCCTCCGGGGGCACAAATGTTGGTTCCTTTGAAACTTCGGCGGCCCTTCGCTAAGGGCATTGGGGCCCAAGGGGTTCTGCTGGGGCCGTCTAGGGCCGGGGTTAGTGGACCTCATTTACTTCCGGCCCAGACCATAGTAAGAGGGGATGGAGACCCCTTCATCGCGGTCCTCAATGCGGGCTCGCAGACGGTGGTGGTCCCGCAGGGGACCGTGCTTGCTCACGCGACGCCGGTGCCCTGTGAGGAACCCGTCGCGAATCACGTGAGTGCTGTCCCTGCGCCACGACCACATTCGGACAGCGATGAAGGGTGGCTCGAGGCGCTTTGTGTGGGATCGACGGACCTGTCAAATTCAGAGCGTCAACAGCTTAAAACGCTACTGCGGGAATTTTCCGACGTTTTCAGTCGGGACAAATACGATTTGGGTTGCACTCATCTGCTGCGTCACCATATTGATACGGGTGACAGCGCGCCAATACGCCAGAATCCGTTTCGGTTAAGTCCCGCCGAAAAGGACCATGTCAAATCGGCTATTGATGACATGTTAGCCGCCGACATCATTTCTCCTTCCACCAGCCCTTGGGGAGCGCCGATCGTCCTGGTTAAAAAGCAGGACGGCTCGTTGCGGTTTTGCGTTGATTTTCGGCGCCTTAACAAAATTTCGGTTGCCGACGCATACCCGCTCCCACGGATGGACGAATCGCTGGACGCCTTGGCGGGAGCGCGATTCTTCTCCACATTGGATTTACTTTCGGGATTCTGGCAGCTTCCTCTGGACGATGATTCAAAGCCTAAAACTGCTTTCCGTACACCGCACGGCCTGTTCCAATTCAACCGGTTGCCGATGGGACTCTACTCAGCGCCGGCAACTTTCCAGCGTTTGATGGAATTGGTTTTGGCTGGATTGCAATGGGATTCGTGCCTGATTTATTTGGATGACGTTATCGTCTTTAGTAAAACTTTTGACGAACATCTCCAGAGGTTGCGGGCGGTTTTCCTAAAGATGCGGGCTGCTAATTTGAAATTCAAACCCCAAAAATGTCATCTGTTACGCGATTCGGTGCATTATTTGGGACACATCGTGGGGCGCTCAGGTATTGCTACCGATCCCGCCAAAACGCAGTGCGTCAGATCCTGGCCGACTCCCACCTCGGTGGGAGAGGTCAGGAGTTTCATTGGCTTCGCGTCGTATTACCGACGGTTCGTCGCAGATTTTGCGACGATTGCGAAACCCCTACACGCTTTAACATCAAAAGGGGTTCGGTTCCACTGGGGTCAGGAGGAGGAGGCTGCTTTCTGCTCCCTTCGGGACGCCCTGGTAAAAGCTCCTCCCTTGATTTACCCCGATTTTTCTAAGCCTTTTTTGCTCGACACCGATGCGAGCAACACGGGTATTGGGGGCGTGCTTTCCCAGGTGGTTGACGGCGTGGAACGGGTGGTTGCGTACGGCAGTCGGGTGTTGTCTCCGGCGGAGCAAAGATATTGTGTCACCCGTCGGGAACTGTTGGCAATTGTCTATTTCATCCAACAGTATCGCCCATATCTGTACGGTCAGCATTTCACCGTCTGCACAGATCATGCGGCACTGCAGTACGCCCTGCGAGTTCAACAGCCATCGGGACAATTGTCCCGATGGTTGGAGATCCTCCAGGATTTTGATTCTGAAACCACCTACCGTAAGGGCGTTCGCCACACCAATGCGGACGCTCTGTCGCGCATGCCAACCACCTCCGAATGTGCATGCCTCCTGGGGTCGGGACGTTGCAGGCCAGCAGGGGACATACCGGTTCCGGTCCTGGCGGCCGCCGGCGACGACGAAACATTGGTTCCTAATTCAATCGCACAACAGGGAAAAGATTCCCTGTTGGGGTTGCCCGTCAATGAATGGGGGCGCCTCCAGATGGAGGATACCTCTCTCCTCGGGTTGCGTCGTCGCGTCGGCTGTGCTGGGCAGGGCAGGGGTGATACCGACGCATGGGAATTGGTGCATGGTCTGCTGATGCATTGGGACGGGAAATCCCATCGACATCGGCTGGTGGTCCCTTCGGGGTTGCGGGGCAAGGCGGTGTGGGCCGCACATGAGCGCCTCCTACACCTGGGGACCCAAAAGACCCTCGCCTTACTCCAACTCGATTTTTTTTGGCCAGGCATGACGAAGGATGTCGGGGATTTACTGGGGTCATGCCCTCGGTGCGCGCAACGAAAACCGCCAGCACGTGTGTCTAACCCACCCTTGCAGTCAATCAAAGTGTCCAGAGTTAACGAACTCGTCGCGCTGGATATTTTGGGCCCATTCCCCGCCACACCCAGGGGCAATAGATATTTGTTGACGGGTGTGGAGTATTTCACGCGCTGGCCTATGGCCTGGCCCCTTGCCAACCAGTCGGCAGCAGCCATCGTGGAGGCCTTTGTTCAGGGTTATGTCCTGGACAAAGGTGCTCCGGAGTGGCTGCTGACCGACCAGGGCAAAAAATTTTCCGGTAAATTGCTCAAAGAAGTCTGTGAGCTCCTGGGCACGAAGAAAATTCGTACCTCCCCGTATCACCCGCAGACTGACGGGATGGTCGAGCGTCTGCATCGGACCATCACGTCAATGTTGTCACAGCAGGTGTCGGACTCACAGACCGATTGGGACTTGCAAATTCAAGGGGTATTGGCGGCGTACCAGATGGCCCCCCACGCAGCTACGGGATTTTCACCCTTCTACCTCATGTACGGCCGCGAACCTGACCCGCCTGTTCGTGCCCAGCTGCAGATCCCCGCGCCTCAGGGAAAAACTAAATTGGCTGACCATGTGAAATTTAATTTGGCCAAATTGACAGAGGCACGGGATGCTGCCATACAAAACTCTGACCTCCGTCAGAAAGCGAACGAGCGACTCAGACGGGGTCGGGCGCACATGCTGCAGTGGAAGCCGGGGGACAAGGCATGGCTGCACTGTCCCCAGGTGCCATTAGCAACCTCCTCTAAGCTGGTGCGGCCGTAGCGGGGCCCTGTGGAGGTAGTTGAGGTGTTGCGACCGCAGTGCGTGCATATCAAATGGGGAAAGCGGCGGTGGTTCGTGCACCCCTCTAGATTAAAACCATTCGTCGCAGTACACATCCCCACTTCACACACGCGTGGCCAAACATGTGGGGGGGTCGGCCGACTCACTGGGTCCGTCTTCGTCGCTCTCACCTAATTCCTTGCCGGCTGTGCCACCTCCAGGTGCATCAGGAGTGATGGGCTCACGCCCGATCACCCCTCCTGGGGATGCCAAGGGTCACGCGGCGTCGGATGAGGACTCACCCCAAGACGGACTGTTGCCACAGGACGGTCCGCCACCCGGGGTTACCCTGTGTGAGGGGCCCGCTGCAAGGACGCGCGCTAAAATGCGCAGACTGTTGTGAGGACGGAAGATGTATACATAGGTTGTGTTCATTGTGTGTTGTGTGAATGGTGTGTTCCCCGCTCATTGGATGCGTATGCGTTGGTCTCACCATGTGTTGGGTGTGTGGTGGGTTCCCTGCAAATCGTATGTATGCTGTTTTACGGAATTCGTATTTATTCGGGGGGGGGTGCGTCGGGTTGTTTTCTCTTCTTGCTGTTGCGTTCTTGTTGTGTTCTTGTTGTTGTTCTTGTTATTGTTGAAAAATAGTGAGGCACACGCGCGGTCAGGGGGTAAATGCGCTTTTATTGTCGTTTTTTTTGTATGTTGGCAGCCGGGACGGCTGCAAGCTATGCGGGGGGGGTGATGTAGGGGTGTTAGAGAGAGAGCCGTTATGCATGGCAGCTTATGGGAAACAAACACAGTGGGCGGAGCTATGTGAGTGCACGGGGGGGATGCTCTCAACGACGTCCGCAACGGGCAGCCCGGGGCCCCACCCCTCAGCGGGGGTTGAGTATAAAAGGGGATGTGTCAGAGAGCTCGGGGGGAAATGTTAAGCTAACGAGAAGACTGAAGACATCTTAGCTAGAGCCCTGGACTCCCCTAGTTCGACGTCCTTATCAGGGCCGAACAGGATCGAGCCAGCGGCGTGGTTCCGAGAGCCAGAGCCGGTGCTCTTGTCAGAGCAGGTCTGGGACTCCGGGTACCGGGCCCGACTTACCAGTGTCGGGCCAGATAGCCTCCCCTAGCCCGTTAGTGGAGGACTAAGAGGCAGGCTAGGGTAGCTAGCGTGTGTATTCCCAGCTAGCCGGGTGAGGGGGCCGATACCCCCTCGAGTGTTATATGCCCACTGTTGTGCTGTGAAATAAACCCGTGTGCCTCCAACTCCAGGCGTCAAGAGTCGTCAACGGTATTACACATAGCAGGGGTAACCAAAATATTTACAAAATCATGAAGAAACAAGATCCAGGTTCGATTCAAGGTGCTCTGCAAACCTGGCTACCATCAAAGATTGTATTCATGAAGCCATCCAGATATACAAACATAGACATTACTTCAACCGAGAGGATGGATACAAATTGAGCAATCATTGGAAGGACTTGATAAACCAGGTAAACTTTTAACTGTTGTGTCGGCCGACTCTCTGAGTTGCATTGCATTGTTAAGCTTTGCTAAGTTTGATGTCTCAGCTTTCTTCTCTCTCACCTAAGCCCTCGTAGGATTGCACTCTCTTTCCCACAAGCCCTCCTTTCATTGCACACTCGTTTCGTCTCATTTTATTAAACACTCTCACTCTCACATGCCGTTCGGCACCCCCGTTCCCCCCTCAGTCTGTATAATGCCTCATCCACAGCATCTGTCTCTTTCACCTGAAGACGATCGCTTGTTGTTGCAATCGAAACGTCGTGATCTATTAATTTTATTTTATTATTTTTATTTTCTATCTACGTGACTTTACCGAAAGAACCAAAGAGTACAGTACGTAAAATTCGTGATCTGATTCCATCTGTGAAGAATGTTATCCCTGACATGCAATACCCCAGGGTCTACAAACTGAGCTGTGTCTAAGGCAGTAGTTACATTGGGGAAACTAAACGACATGTCTCGGACCGTGTTCGTGAATACAAGGCGGATCTAAAACACGGCAGAACCAATATCTCGGCCATGGCTGATCATTGTTTTAACTGCTGTGGGCTCACGCGATATTGATTTTTCCAAGATGAAGGTACTCTGTAAACCCACTGGCTATCATCAAAGATTTGTTCATCAAGCCATCCAGATATATAAACATAGACACAACTTTAACCGAGAAGATGGGTACAAATTGAGCAATCATTGGAGGGAGGTGATTCACCAGGTAAAGTCTTAACTTGCGATGATGTTTCCATCCTTTCTACCGATGTTAACTGACTCTCTAGTTTCATTACTAGGTTGGATGTCCTTGTATTGCCAGGCTAGGTGTCCACTGCCCCAGCCTCTGTGGTTGGACCATCTCTAGCTCCACCCACCTACCTTGATGCACCCATCTCAGGCCTATATAAGACCTTGTCTCAGCAGCTTTTTCTCTCTCACCTGAAGACGATTGCTTGTGTTGCGATCGAAACGTCGTGATCTATTATTTTCTATTTACGTGACTTGACGGAAAGACCCAAAGAGTATGAACTCATGTATTTTTATCACGAGTTCATCTGCGACGGCTGGGACTGCGAGGAGGAAAAATTGTTATTACATCTTTGGCACGAAAAAAACTGTCACGGCCACGTGCTTAAATATCTACCACACAAATCTGCTTCAAATTAAAATCAAGTATGAACAAATTAACACAAGCGTGCACGTAAAAAACATTGTTTTAATCTTAATTGTGAAAAGTAATGTCACATGTTGATAATGCTTCTTTTAAAATGTGTTGTTTAAAATCTACATTTGACCCTGTTTGGGTAGATTATGATTTCTAATTATTGGTGTCTTTCATCCCATTTCCATCTCATTATTATTTCATTAAGCGTCAATTCATTTCAAAGATGAGCATCAATTACAAAGGCCCTGCGAATCCACTCGCACAGATTAGGTTGGCATCCGTTATAAGGCAGTGGGTAGTATGTGGCCTAGCCACTGGATTCATTTGCACCAAATTTGCCATTCAATTCCTGCTATAGCCACATGGTAATTTATACGGGAAATTATATATATATTACATGATCTGTATAGAGAAGCGGATGTAACGATCGTATTACCTTATTTGTAAGATTTGCCCAATAGTTTCCCAAGTCAAATCCCGAAATGTAAGCTTACTTGCAGTTAAATGACATACAAAAGATTACTATGTTAGATATATCCAGGAAAACCTTGAACGAGGCTTAAGACACATTGCTTACAATGTAGGCCCTCTTTTGAGACGTTCGACCATTTTCTCATTCGCCAGAGGACTGCTACACTTCACCCATCCAGCGATTTTATAAAATATCACGATTCAGGGTTGTAATTCAATTCAAGAATCTGTTCAGTTCGCCTTATTTTTACAGCTTAATTTGAATGGTTTTCTTTTTCGTTGCTTTGTCTCAAGCAGTTTTGTTTGCTCCATTCTATGAAATCTAACATGATCGTGACATGCAATTAGTATACGATGAAATTAATTCATTCTTACGCCTACAATTCTACACGTGAACTTTGTGTGTAAGGATCGATCCATCGTTACACTCTTTGCGTTGTCGCCGTGCGCCGAGAGATCCCCACGAGCGAATCGACACTCACGACCCCCACAGCGGGACGAGCAACCAGTGGGGCGAGGGCTGAACGATTTGGGGAAAATATCTAATTGCGATTTTTCTGACAGATATTGCCATTTGATTTGCGATTACATTTTTTAAGTCAAGCTTCAGTTCAATATTCACTGTGTAATAGATTTAAAACATGTGATAGGGCATTATCACATGATACCATCAAATACGAACTGCTCTATATATATTCTAATGCAAGGATGAGAACTTAAAATATATGAATTGCTTCCAACATGTATTTATTAAAATGTTTTAATTAAAATATAACAATCAAACATAGAACAATTGTTAAGTTAAATAAATAAAGTTAGAATAATAAATAATAAAACAATTCCAACAAGAAAGTAATCGGAAAGTTATTATAATAAAAAATAAAACAATTCCAATAAGAAAGTAATAGGACTTTTCAAATCGCAAAAAATCGCATGGTTTCAAATTGAGATTTCTATTTGAAATCGATCAATCGTTCAGCCCGAGCAACCACCCTCGCCAAACCGCCTTCTCCTGGCCAGCCCACAGCCAGGTCAAAAACCTGCAAGCATCACAACGACTCCGCGTCTCTCGTCGTGATCCACCAACCCTGCCTCCAAAGCGCCGGACGAGTGACCGTGCGTCGCGAATGCGCGCGCCCGGTTTCAAGGCGTTTGGCGCGGCGTCGACGCCGTTTGTTGGCAAGGGAAGCACGCGGTGGCAAGGGAAGCACGCGGTGGCAAGAGAAGCGCGCGGTGGCGCGGGTTACGTCGCCAGCGAGCTGGCACCGTGATCCGTGAGCCGATGGGACCCGGCGGACGGTGCCCTGCGCGGATGTTTTAACGTGCGGCACAATGACAGGGACGGGTGGCGGCGGGCGGGCGGGCGGGGGCGTCGTGGAAGATGTCACTGAAAAGTGGAATCGCTCGTTAGCAGCGGCTCCGACGCCACAATCTGTTTCGCGCAAATTAATCATCGCGGCCGCCGGGGCTGCCCGCGTGCGCGCGAGGAACGCAACGCGAGGTCTCGCGTACCAGTTATTTATATCCGTCAAGTCGCACATTTAAATGACAATACAACTAAGCGATTATTCATTTTGTGCAGGCATCAGCTGGGTATGGAAAAAAAAGCAAGAATAATCATCAGCGTGATTAGCATTGCCCAGCTGCAGCAGCAGTGGTATTATCATCTTCAGCAGCAGCAGCGTCATCATCGTCACCATTAGCAACAGGAGCTGCAGCATCTTCATTGTCAGCAGGAACATCAGCGAGCTGCAAGTACCATCATCATCAACACCTTCATCTTTAAATTTCGATTTAAAGCTTTCGTGACTGCAGGGATTTATCTGCTTGGTTCTTTCGGTAAAGTTACGTAGAAGGGAAATAATAAAATAATAAAAATATAACGTAATAAAATACAATTCTCACGACGTTTCGGCCACAACGCAAGACGCTGTCTTTCCGACGTTGTTTTTCCGACAGACCTGTTCTTCACCTGAGGACGGCTGCTTGCGTTGTGGTCGAAACGTCGTGAAAATTGTATTTTATTTTGTTTTATTTTTATTATTTCCCTTCTACGTGACTTTATCGAAAGAACCAAGAAGACCTTCATCATCACTAACATCGCCATTATCATCATTGGCAATTGCAACTGCAACGGTATCAGCGTCAACATGAGCAGCAGGAATGGCACCATCGTCTGCAAAGGCATCTTCTAAATCATCTATACGCTGAAATAAATATCAAGACAACACTGCCATCACAACCAGCAGTATTTGCAGAAGCAACGTCTGTCAATCTATTTCCATTTCCAGAGACACGCGCTGTCTATACAGGTGTTGTCCAGAAATATTTTTCGTTGAATAGCAACACTGCGTTGTTCAAAATGCACACATTACAACAACAAAAACATTACAACAAAAAAACAACAACCGCCGAGGTAATACCAAAGACAAAGGTCCCCCCGTATAGCCTTGAACAGACTGTAGGGGCAAGTGCTGTTAGCGAGCACCTATTAGACCCGGCACGGCACCAGAGGGGGTGTATGGCCAGCACCACGCCCGGCCGCCTTTGTCTTCCTAGTAGCGATGTTTACACACCTCGCCAAATATTCATTTGAGGCTGTGTCGACCTAGGTGAGGCCCAGGAACGGTTCAGATGATCGTCACCGGTGTTGGCCGTGCGCGGGAATCAAACTCGGGTCGCAAAGTTCGTAGCGCAGCGCGTTAACTGCTACACCACCGCTCCCCACACTACCGTATACACACGCGCATTAACTTGAGCTCCATCGCAAGAACGCATGTTGATGAAAGCGCTGGACTTGTTTTAGGCGACGAAGAGGCGTGCCAACATTCATGAGGTTCACGGAGACAAATTAAAAGTCAATTTGCAGAAACTGATCCATTTTTAACTCCCAAAGAGGTCCATGGGATTTTCGGTTCGCCTTACCTTGTACTCCGTGTCAAGGCCTCTGTTCCTGGGGTGATCGGGCTTCTGCCAGTGTAGCGCCCGGATTATGGTCACGCTTTCCCTTTAGTAATAAGACAATCGGAGTATTTAGAGCTGTTTAACTCTGTATTGAAAACGCACCTCTTTAAACTGACCTTTACGCCCGAGTTCTGGCCGTGTACCCTACAAGTTCTGTTTATTTTGCTGCTCTCTATAAACGGTGGCGCATTGGGATCTATGGATGAAATACGCCAGTTTAAAAATGTAAATGATTATTCTTATTTGAAAGAACATTGTGTAAATATATGTAGTAATCATAAACCGGCTCACTAAATTCAGCCATGTACTATTTTAACCATTTCGACAACTAATTTGTACAACGTAGTAAAGAGCGCAATCCAAAATTACGCAAGTTCAATTCCCGGTCGAATCGTCGACTTATGATTTCTCCAGGGTGGATAAAATAATCGCCGCTTCATGGGAGTCAGCAGCGGTTGTCCCCTAGAATAAACCCATCCTCACCATGTGAATGTGGAGTTTCTGCCACAGCTATAAAGAGAGCTGACCACTGCTCCACACGCAACTGAGCAGGCTGGGCACGGTTTGAGCACGTTTACCTTTGCAGAAATATTCAAACATCAAAGGGTTGCAAGAGGCTAAACACATCAAAGGCTTTAAAGTAATAAAAACAAAAAAACGACACCGCACGATTAGTATTCAAGTGCAACTGTTGAGAACGAAGAACACATTAGGAATTTGAGATTGTCAAGCTGACAATGGCACTGCCGGGTCTCTTTGATTTTATCATTGGTATCAGCAGGTAGAGAATTGGACTTCCCTGGCCCGCACCGATTGTTCCTCGGCGCGAGTCTTTCTTTTCGCGTAATGAAGCGGTAACTTTAATCTTCCCTATTTTTGAGCTAACGCGGAGCACGAAGCTTTCGCATACCTCACACTGTTTACTCGCACCCCGGGATTTCACGCGTGGATGGAACAATTCTCAACATCTTTAAACTTCACTCTGGGCGAGGCAAGGCAAAGTGCAGATGTCGCTAAAAGTAAGCAATAAAAGTTTCAACCAACAGCAGAATGTTGGGGCGATTTCCCCACGGAGATGTTGACCACATTGCCAGGCACCACTGCAATGCCACAAACATTCCTTGACATTTTGTGACAGGTATGGACTTTTAGAAAAGCCGCGTGAAGTCTCTTCTGCGAGTCACTTCTTCACATCTCAAGAGTGAGCTCCTGCTGCTCCTGCTGCTGCTGCTGCTCCGGTTCCATGACTCAACTCAACATCGAAGGCCGTGAAAACTCCCAGATCGGGGGGAGGGGGGGGACAACTCAGCTCGCCATCGCACTATGCGGGTTGGTAAAGTTAGTACCACATTGTGAGATGTAAACAGTGGTTGCTGGCATATGGGTAAACTCATGCGCGCACGCACTCCATTGAAATGTGGAGTTTACACCAGTGGTTTAGATGTCCCACCATGAGCAACTGAGAATGGGAGGCATTGTGACTTTAAAACCAGAGCCCGTCCAGTGGTATGTGTTTGCATTCATATAAACAGTTCTCTGCCTTTTCAGATAGACTTGAACATCAAAGGTGAAAAAAAATCAAAGCCTTTGGAAGAAAAGTCAAATCAACAAACACCAAATTCATAATTTCAGTAACAGCGTGTTACGGAGGGGCTGGCACGAGAGAAATGTGGAATCACCCGCACTGGCTCAAGGCCACAGATGGTAGCGATCACCACGACACTCGTTTTAGTAGATACGCATTTCTATTATGGCTCACATCAACAAAGCTCTTAGAAAATGCTGGCTGAGGGTGTAGCTCAGTTGGCTGTACGACTCTTGATCGTAATGTTTATCGTCAGCCATGGTCAATCCACTGCTGGATGAAGACCTCCCCAAGTCTCCGTCGCCTCTCATGATCCTTGCATTGTGATGATTCTGTGACGTAATAATGACCTACAGGGTTGTGATGATTAAAATTGCAGCCAGCCAGGGTTAACGGAGAGGCTTTGTCGCCATCGTCATCATCATCCATCCAGGGTTGGTAAAATTCGTACCACATGCCACAGGGAAGTCAGCAGTGTGTTGTCCTATGGATATAATTGTCCCCGCCATAGTAAAGTGTGCGCCACGGTGGCGAGATGTTAACTACCTCGCCTGGTATACAGGGGCCGTAAGTTCGATCCCGGCCCAGACGCCTGCTGTATATTTGGAGTTTGCGTGTCTCTCTCCCCGTGGTCGCGTGGATTTTTCTCCGGGTCCTCCGGTTTTTCCCTCCACATTTAGAATCAACATGCGTTTAGAGTCTGTGTTTGCTATACATTTCTACATGATGATAATTCCTATTGCCTTTATTAGGTTATTTTTAATGGGCCCATATGCGAGTGCCGATGCGTCATCATAGTTGAGGCTGCGTGAGCTGGAGGGCTTTGAGCTGCATACGTGCCAACAACAGCATACGCCTCCGAAAGACGCTGAACCCCCAGAAGAAGCCAACATCTCATCAGTCCTTCGCTGCTAAAGTTAACCCCTTCATAGCCTTCATTACAGAGTGGTGAACACGCATACCAATGCACCCACCACCACATCACCACCACCACCACGGAGGTTGAGTGTTAAGATCGGCTCGTAAGCAGGAGCGAGATGGTGAGCATTTTGGGAGCCTCCTCCATCCTGCAGTGAATAGAACGTGACTGATTTGGTGATACAAGGACTGTAGTTTTGATTTATATTTAAAGTTGTTCAAAACAATTGTACCCTATTTCACAATGCTGAACAAAAATGCTCAACAATGTGGGACAGGAAACAACAACTGAAATATTTTTGCACGATAAAGAAAACAGGAATACATGATCAAACAAGCGAAATGAAGCATTAAAAGGCAAGGTTGTACCTTCAAAGAAGGCCGAAGATGTGTTGTCTGACCGCCTGCCTCCACTTCCAAAACATCTTCCTCAAATCACAAGATACTGTATAAGATATTGTAGGTATTTGCACGAAGTTTTCACCCAAGCTGATTGAAGCGAGAGGAATTATAAACATTATTCCAACAGAGCTACTCAAGGAAGCAAAAAGAAACAGAGTCATGTGAACAAGTTAACGACAGTAAATATGTATTTGACTTACCTTTGTGAAGGTGGGCTCTCCCATAATAAATAGATCAACTAATTGACTCATTGGTACCACCTGATACTTCAAAACTTGAGTTGTACCAACATCTTTACATCGATCAAATAAAAGTGAACGATGCAATGATCCTAATTTACTAAATGCGTTATCAGTATATCATCCACTTGTATTAGCCACAGACAGAAATTAGTATTGTTAAATACTCGCCACCCCTGGAGGCACGGAATACTGCTCTGTCCCGTTGGATGCATCAACCCAGGCGCTAGCGGCAGCGTGGAAAGTTCTCAATCCCTGCGGTGTTCAGGTTGAAGACCGATTTGGCGAGGCTGTGACCGAGGCTCAGTGAGCGTCGGCGTTGCCCCAAATGTACACGGGGGGCAACGGCGGGTGGGGGGGGGGGGTTGTGGGAACTACGGTATGTCGATTCATTCGAGAAAATCCCACAAATCGAAGCGGCGGTGTTGCGCTTACGGGTAGCAAAAAAGTGTTTTTCTCTCTCCTTCATGCGGCGGCGCGTTGCCGAGATAGGCAACCGGTGTGTGTAACGGCAACGAAGGTTATTACGCAGTGCAGTGCTGTTCTCCTGTAACGCCGTGTGCTGTATTCCATGACGCGAATTGGATAGGAATATATTCGGTAACGCTTTTTTTTCATATATATATATAACGCTGCATGCGAATTGGACATAACGCGGGTCTCGCTTGGTGAAGTAGAGCATTGGCACTATCATCGATTCAAGCAAGCCTCACTGCGCCGATGAGACACTGCGTGTTGTAGAACCGGCACAGAGTGTGTTTGAGCACAATGCTTCTCAATTGATGCACTCACAGAATGCCGGGCGGTTGACGAGTTGTCTCAGAAATACTTGTTCATGTGGCGAGACAGATACCATGGCTGTCAACCCATACGGTGTATCCCGTATTCCTGTACAGGGAAATTTAGTTTTCAGGTCCATACGGCGTAAAGCCATTTCAATACGGACAATTTTTTTTTATCTATTTGTTTCTTCCGTGTGTTTGGACTTTGTAGGATGAACGTTGAGATGTATAATGGCACAGAGTGACCAATAAGGTCTGAATTGGTCTATAATAAGGAAGGCACTAATTTTTTTACTTAAAACTTTCGTGACTGCAGGAATTCATATTCTTTGGTTCTTTCTTTTCCTGATGACGACCGCTTGTGTTGCGATCGAAACGTCGTGGTTTTTGTTTTTTTATTTAATTTTTATTACTGAAAGAACCAATAATAAGTCTACATTATAGACTGTCAGTACGCTCACTCAGGTTAAAAACCAGGCTACAGTCTACATTATAGACTGCCAGTACGCTCACTCAGTTTGATAACCATTGCTACAGTCTACATTACAGACTGCTAATACGCTCACCAGTTTAAAAACCAGGCAACAGTCTACATTATAGACTGCCAGTACGCTCACCGTGGTTAAGAACCAGGCTACAGTCTACATTATAGACTGCCAGTCCATTCACCCAGCTTAATACCCATTGCTACAGTCTACATTATAGACTACCAGTACACTCACCAAACTTAATAACCAGGCTACAGTCTACATTATAGATAGACTGCCAGTCCATTCACCCAGCTTAATACCCATTGCTACAGTCTACATTATAGACTACCAGTACACTCACCAAACTTAATAACCAGGCTACAGTCTACATTATAGATTGCCAGTACACTCACTCCGATTAAGAACCAGGCTACAGTCTACATTAGTGTTTTATTTTATTTTATTAATTTTATAATTTGTATTAACTTTATTTTTTTATTCTATCTACGTGACTTTACCGAAGTAACCAAAGAATAAGGGAGGCACTCTGAAGGGGTTGACAGGTTTGAGATACGCTTAAGTGTTTGTTTATTTATGGACATTCTCCACAATGATGCAAGCGATTGTTTTGAGTTGTGGTAAAATGAAGAAAGGCCGGAGAACGACAGCCAACCGCGTGGTACATTCAGAAGCAGCGTTCTCGCGCGAGAGGGGCCGGATGTGGTTGGTGTCCTGTCGCCACCTTGTGGCCGCAAAGGCTCCACGTTAGCGTTCGACCATCCTGTTTGTCGTTCGACAACCAATTTCTCTGCGTTCGCGCAATTTTCTCCGTTTCTCCGCGCTCAGGATGACATTTTGCATCGCTGTCAAATCACCACATTCTCGCTCCTGGGAGCCCTGGAGTTCTGCGGTGTTGGAAGGCGACAGATTTCACAACGCACACCACGGCGTGCAGCCTTCACCGTGTACAAATAGGTTTCCAACAGGCAGCAGTGAAATCGATGTACAAGGGTGGTCCAGAGATGTCTTGTGGCCCGCATTGAATCATGTAAAACTTCACATTTGTTTTGTGAGTAAGGTTGTATTTAAAACATAAATGAATTGAGCTAAAGAAAAAAAAAGTGTTATGGGTCAATTAATTGGGGGTCACAAGACATCTGGATCACCCTGTACAGGATGTCTGCATGTTGAACTTCTTTCGCAACCGTACGGAGCCAACCGTGCTAATTGGAGGTGCGAAACCAAGTGAGAATAGTAGACTGATTTCATTCTCGTTAGGACTCATCAGTACAGCATAGTCGTCAATGTTCGCTTGCTGCCATAATCCTCTGGGAGCCCCATATGTATGTATGTTGACATATTTCGCAACCGTACGTAGCCAACCGTGCTAATTGGAGGTGCGAAACCAAGTGAAAACAGTAGATCGGTTTCATTTTCGTTAGGACTCATCAGTACAGCATAGTCGTCAATGTTCGCTGCTACCATAATCCTCTGGGAGCCCCATATGTATGTATGTATGTTGACATATTTCGCAACCGTACGTAGCCAACCGTGCTCATCAGAAGTGCGGGGGGAGGACAACAAACTAAACACAACAAGTAGTTCTAAAGAAAGTCGTTTTCAAAAGAGGTGATTTTAAGGTGCATAGCTCCAGTGTCTTCCTAAGGAAGAGCTTTCCAGACGGCCGCAGAAGCACACCTGAAAGCGTGACGATGCGGTGACCGATGGAGAGACAAAAGCTGCTGCGAGGGTGACCGAAGTTTGCGTGATGGTTTATGCTCCTTGACGAGATCAACAAAGCATAGTATAAGATCAGCAAAGCATTGAATAACAATACAATAAATCATTCACACGCGATGCTGTACATTTTCTTCCAGCCTGCAGTAATGTTTTCCGTCGTGATGGGTTTTCTCATCTTGAACAGATTTGAATTCACGTCGGAGACCGCTCTCATTGGACACGTGGGATATGTCCGTGGAGGACAATGGGCTCGTTTCCACGTCTGATTTTATGCCCGACGTCGATATCTCTTGAGCAAAGTGTGAATCATATATTAGACGTCTCGCTTGCCAGTCAGACCAAAGCTTCCCATGCTGGTCATTGCAGGTTGGTAGTGAGACGGGGAATCAGGAGTTGTTGAGGTATTTACTCATCATGTTAGCCAGGGCCAGAAATCGAACTGAGTTTGGCATGTGCAATGTGCAAACCTTTGCACGACTGCTACACCCACACGTTACTTCATGTTCACTCGCGGGACACTCCAAGGCATTGTGGTATTTCTCCCTACGGTGCTGTGTGGTATTTTACCTCGTGTCGTTTAAAATACGACTCGTGTAATTTTATATTTCCTTCGAGATGATGACATTGTAAGAATGCTCAAATTTACATTTGCACAAAGGCCCCACGGTTTCATTCAGGACGTAACCGCTCTTTGTCAGCGATAGGCATCAGTTATGGCAGAAGCGCGCCTGGGCGACTGCATTCACGGTCCATAATAAAAGTGAAAGCAACGCACGGCTTCCTTACGGTCATTTCAGCTTCACTTTCGAGTTTTATCGACGTGGCTCACAAATGTTGTTTCACAATACATAATGCCATGAATTTAAATGCACTTTGGGGTCGACTCAGCTTCGTGGAAAGCCAATGAACAGCGATTACCCTACGTGCATATTCTGTCTCCTGCCATGAGAATGTTCAACTCTACCACTCATTAGCAGTGGGGATGAAAATTGCCCCATGGCTAGTTGGAGCATGGTAACACTCTGGGCCCAAACACTTTAAACACATCGCCTTGGCAATTTGTCCTCTCGTCGGTAAATTTAGACATCGGTTAGTTAGTTTTTTTTGCAACAAAACAAATCATGAAAATGAACATTCAAGATGACAAGCCTCATGCCTTTGAGGCTCTGTTCGAATATCAGCTTTGTGAGATGTGGAGGCTTACGTCTGGCTGTGCGCAAGAAAACACGCCCTAGGGGGCTCAAAAAAAATCCCCCTTTCTAGGAACGATACGGAGCCGCGTATTGTACAGCATTCCAACACGAACCAGCAAGCATTCCAAGCACGCGCATTTCCCCGTTGGAACCGCAGTGTGCCGGTACACACGCATCCTGAGAGACATCCGCTAGGGGGCAGCACATGCTTGCCACAAATGAACCACAGTACGGTGTCAAGGAGCAGAAACCATCACGCGAACTCGGGTCATCGTCGCAGCAGCGACGTTTGGCTATCCGTCGAACAAAGACGGTCACTGCCTCGCGCGATTTCAGATGCGCTTCTGTGGCCATCTGGAACGCTCTTCCTTACGATATTAGGAAGCTACTGGAGCTATGCATCTTAATATGACCTAGATTGAAAACTCATTTCTTTAGAACTGCTTTTGTGTTCAGATTGTCCTCATTCCCCCGCACCTCCGATTAGCACGGTTGGTCAGGTACGGTGCGAAAAAAGTACAACATACATGCCTACTCCGACAATAAATATGCGTCGGCGATGCTGCGTTGGCAGAGGTGCACAAGCACAAATATAATTTTTTTAAAAACTATTCAACGCATATATCAACACTGCCTCAAAATGAAAAGTATGTTAGGTGACGTTTCGGGCAATGGCCCTTCTTAATGCACTTCTTAACGTACGAACAGGGGCGATTTCCCAAAGCGTCACCTATTATATACACGTTGCCTTTAGGCTTTAACGGTGTTACTGACGATCGCCATACCTGTGGAGACCACCCCAATGTCTATCTCGTCAATTGGTCCACCTCCATCCTGCACACAAAAAGATAAAGATCCTCCGTATAGCCTGAACAGATTGCTCGGGCAAGTGCTGTTAGCGAGCACCAATGAAGGCCGGCACAGCACACGACGGGGTGGGCGGCCAGCAGCACGCCCGGCCGCCTTTGTCTCCCGAGTGGCGATGTTTACACACCGCACGAGGTACTCATATTGAGGCTGAGTCGACCTAGGGTAAGCCCAGGACCGGTTCCGATAATCGCCATTGGTGTTGGTCGTGAGTGGGAATCAAACTCGGGCCGCGGGTTCCTATTCGCTTGTTATTTTCCACAAACGAAGGTTTCAATTATGGATCGGCCAAACATTTAAAGCAGGACCCTCCTGAAAAATTAAGACTGTATTCTTGGGTCTTTCGGTAAAGCTTAAAGGTTTCGGTAAAGTCACGTAGATAGGTTCAAAGAAATCTATCTGCATGACTTTACCGAAAGACCCAAGAATATACATTCCTGCAGTCACGAAATCTTTAAGTCAATGAGACTGTAGTTTCACCCAGTACAGATACGTTTGTCCATGTTTTATAAAAGCTGCCTTGTTCCTTTAGCCCGTTCAGTCCTTTTCAAGGCTCATGGAAGTCCTCATTGTAATCCCCGGATGGAAATAACGCGCGTCTGTGAGTTCACGTCGCATCAGCAACTCTTGCGAATTAAACAGTAAATTGTCTACTGCCTGTGCATCATTATTAACGAGGGATGTTACGATTCATTGAATAAAAAAATCAGCCCGACGCTCACGAGATGCATCACATCGCACGTGTCATCGACTGTTTTTATGCTGTTTGTGATTGGTTCCTGGGAACCGTACTTCCACTCTAGATTAATCAGGCACCCGCGAGGGTGAACAAATGTAATTTTGAATTGACTCATGCTGGAATTGAATCAATACATGTCTCGAGGTATGTTGCAATTTGTCCCATTGCAGCATCGGATTAAACCACGTGTTCACACGAAGTAAATTAAACAGCTTGACAATGCATTTTTTTTCTCTCCCCTAAAAAAACACGCACGTTGTTGTTATTCCAATCTGCAATAGGAATGGTCAAATACACTGTTATTGTGTGCATCGGAATCCGAACGTCAATTCGGGTTTTTGGAGGCGATTCAATCAGAATGCACGGTAAATCGTCGCATTATGACCAGATCAAATCGCTTTTTGCGTAACATTCACTGTTAAGGATCCAACTGCCTTTATTAAAATGAACACCACGGGTTGTCAATGTACAACAGTATAGTGCGTACGATTTTAACGTGGCTGAGCCACAGCATAAGGGCAGCAATGCTCCTTTCGAACCACTCTGATAATTACACACCGATAACAGCTTTTTTGTTGTTGTTGTCATTAGCGAAGTGAAATCCTGTCCCTTCAGAAGCCACATTAAGCACCACACAAGCGCACGAGACAACGCAAGCTTCCAGGCGGTCATTATTTTATTATTACAAATAATGACGGATGATGCATCCTTGTCAATACAATTTGCACCACAGCTGCAAACTCCAACATGTACCCTTTGGTTTTTCGGGCAAGTAAACATTTTTTTTCCGTTGTCATTTTTGCACCAAAGGAAACCCATACTCTTCATTATCATCACAAATGCGGTCCAATGGCTTTCAAAATGTCATACAAAAGGACAGACCTGATAAGGTCACAACAGATTTATAAAGACATTACTGTACACGTAATTCGTAAACTCCGTGAGCAGACTCCACCACCAGTCCACTTATGCACCAATGAAATAAATTCACGTGCGGTATGTGCACGCTTGGAATGACCAAAAAGGTCAAAGCAAGAATGTTGACGAGACCCAATGATTAGTTTGATAACCACAAGCAGCGAGAGCTCAAGCATGTTCTATTGCAGCGCAACTGTCAATGACCCTGTTTCTGTGCGCATCGACTTGCCAATATGCACTTCGCACACTCCGCGAAGTCTCACTCACACCAACTGCCACCGCAATATGGTCAAGACATCAGTGTCATCTGTTCCACGGTTTTACCCGCTAAAATTCTTTTTTTTACACCGCGCAAGAGATTTATTTGTGTACGGGGGGGTTGCACGTTTCGGCATCGTCCAATTTGATTTTATTATCGCATCACAATTAGCATAACAATTTCACTTCCCTTCTGTGACGGTAGATGTGCGCATATGGATTTTTCCGCAGAGCACAGCTGGCAACGCATGCGTCAATGCGCTCGCTGCAGAGCAAGCACATTGCTGTTTATTCTCACGCGCGCGCAAACACACACGCACGCGCGCGCGCACACACACACAAGCGCGCTTGTGCATCACAACACGAGCCAATACCCAGGCACCGCGTGTACACGAACAGGTTTTCAAGTTTTGCTTCTTGCAAATTATACTTATGCAAGGGAACCAGGTAAGGCAGGCAAAGATTAAGCTTCGCTAAGTGCCATGTTCAGAGCCAAGCCGGTCTTACAAACTAAAGCGCCGTACCAAATGTCCCAAAATTAAGAAACATTTGGAAAATAATCCAGTGTTATGGAAAACAACGACTGATAAAAAAAAATATCGCGTGACATATGCTACCTCAGTGCAATATTGTAGCATCGCGTTTAATTTTACAAAATCTAATCCAGAGCTAGCAACAATTGGTAAAGTTTCCATTGATTCAAAGTCAAAGTGATTTCACGAGCACTGCGCAGCATGAGCCAGTGGTGGAACTTAGGTTCCTAAGGTTAAGCCCAATCTCTTTACAAACCACCGAGGTGACGAGTTTAATCCGACGATAACATTTTAGGCGACTAGAATTTCCGTACAAAAGAACGCAGTTGGCAGTAAAGATACCGTTAGAGCTATCAGCAGAAGCCATGTAGCCCGCAGAAAGCCAACCTTTTTTCACGAATAAACATGTGTATGATCAGTAACCAAAATAAAGTAGAATGTATTTTCATGATCAACGTGTTTTCTGGAATAACATATCGCAAGAACACAATTTTAAGGGCAAATTAGATCTGTTTTAACTTCAGTTAGTCATTACCCGATAAGTAATTGCCACTGGGTTATGCTGCACCATGCAGGTCTATGGGTTAGTAAACATGTCTCCCTAGTCACACGAGGGCGGGACAATGCTCATCTCCACTGCAGCACGGAGCCAATGGTGGAATTTCTGGAATCTAACGGTAGGTGACAAAAACAGTTATTTTCCGTCAGCATTTAAACCAGCTAATGTGCTTCAGTATATTTTGTTTAACCTTTTAAGCTTATTTCACTGTGGTGGTATAGTTTGGCTCAGCGTTGGCAAAATTCTGCTCTTTCATAAGCTCAAAAAATACTGCATCCTTAAAGTATGCGTACGAAACTTATTCATTCACCATAAGACTCCGAGCTCGAGGTGGCTATAATAATAATTAGCCACGAGTTGCAACAGCCCATGTAACTCTCTCCAATTCATGCCAGGGTTGAACCTGAAGGCGCAGTGCCTCCTATGGGGTATTCCTCCTGTCTTGCAGTCTTCATCGGTATCACTTAAGCCTTGTCCGACAGCATGGAACCCAAGCTGCAATAGACATCACAACAAAGAGGCATTCCCAGTTACAGGTAGCAGCGCCATATCAACATAAAACCATTGTAAACCATTGCAGCTGGTCGTTGTAACGCACGCCTATAGAGCCCAGCCCTCTTGCAGGCAGGGTAGGTGAACCGTGCGGACTGAAATCCCGTGCTCTGAGAATTCCAAACCCGCTGGGAATGACAGCTGAGCAGGAGGTAGCAGTAGAGCAAGTGGGTTGCTGACCTGCCTTAATGGACCTGTCTGCATACATTTTGTTCCAGGGTGCTCTGGATTCCTCACGCATGCAAAGCAACGATCGAAACGAAAAGGAACAAAACACTCCGACACAGGGGTACGCGCCAGATGAGAAGTGCCGAGACTCATTAAGGCTTTTCTGAATAAATTAATGACATTTACTCAACGTTAACAGCTCGGCATGCCATTATAGCACTCTAGTGATGTCACTCTCATGCATTTTTCCAACAATGCGGTACCATAGTACACGCCAGCGATGTCGGCACACTAAACTGCAACTTTAAAAGTATTTTTCCTCGACAAAGAAGCACAGGCTTGTGTCAGAGTCCAGGGCACGCTGCTCAGGTAACGCTTCCACAATGGCTTCTTGATGTTAAGCTTGCATGACTGCAGGAATTACTCTTTGGTTTTTTCGGTAAAATCAGGTAGAAAAAAAAGAAAATAAATAAGAGAATACGCCGTTTCGATTGCAACACAAGCAGGTGTGAATGCAAGCTCGGAGAGAAGACACATATACAGAGAGACAAACACAGGCACGGAGACACATACACAGAGACCCACAGAGAGACAAACACAACTGATGACGACTGCTTGTGTTGCAATCGAAACGTCGCATTCTATTATTTTTTATTTTCTTTCTACGTGACTTACCGAAAGAACCAAAGAGTAATGGCTGCTTGTTTTTGGATTGCGTCTCCGCTTAGGAATGCACAGGTAAATCGGATTTCACGCAGTCACATTTAATAAATAAAATAATTCTACAGCTCCATCCATCTACTGCTCGATGAAGCCCCCCCGCCCATGTCGTGTTGGTCTCAGGGGGTTGTTTGACCATACGCTGGTCAGTGTCAGTTGGTGAAGAGGGAGGCTCGGACCGGTACAAATGTCACTCGATGGTAGCCATGGCTGGCAATCAAG
The DNA here is from genome assembly GCF_015708825.2 of Lethenteron reissneri. NCBI lineage: Eukaryota > Metazoa > Chordata > Hyperoartia > Petromyzontiformes > Petromyzontidae > Lethenteron > Lethenteron reissneri. The sequence continues at coordinate 12,890,389 of NC_083797.1, read as the reverse complement.
CTCGGGTCGCTGGGTTAAATATTGCAGTGTGCTAACCATTGTGCCACCATTCCCCCACTTAAGAGATACTTTTGCTGACATAACCCTGTCGTGCTACATACACCTACACTACGTCCTGCACTGTTCCATGAAAGTTCACACAATATGAGGAAGGCTATTGGTATCCGCTTGACGTCGCACCTCTCCACGATAGCCTGCAGTCCTATCGCACGTTCATGTTTCATTCCTCTAATGCGACCAGTGCTCAGGGCCCGGTTATGCAAACACGCGTTTACTATGCAGCATAGTATATCGATGCGCACTGCATTCCTCGGCACTTAAGGATGGCAACGCACTTAGCCCTATTTATAATGTTGAAAACCAAATGGCTAGGATTTGCTGTGCAGCTACGCAATTTAGGCACAACAATGAAATGCATTTAACAGCATTAAGTAGTGGTAGAAAAACAGCATGAACACAACAATATTGACACAAGATGACTCTAAAGTTACGTGGAATATGCAATTATTATTTGACTAAGTTAGCTGCCTAAGCTTTATTCATATATTTCATACAAGACAGATTTGACATTGTACGGCCTCACCCTGCATCTCTCAGAAATACAAACGTGTTAAAGCCATGTGTTCAGATGAGAAAGGAGAAGTACACTGAGAAAGCGGTGACGTGTCTGCCCGTAATTCCCGCACACGACATGCACCGTCGCAACGCGCAACACACAACGCACGCAGCGGTGGTAGCAGCCACATTCTTCGCGGACGTGACCCAAAAAACCCGCTCCAAGTTTATGTTGATGAAAGCCTCTCTTCTTGCTCAGGAAGAGTGAAAGAGCTCCTCCTCCCACATGATGGGATAAGGGCCAACGAGATGGAACCTTAAAAATGTCGAGTGGTATTTAGACGCTTTTCCATCCACCTCTGAGGGTTGCAACAAGCCCCTGAATGCTCCTCGCCACTCATGGCCGCTCCTGGGTTTGTTGTTGTTGTTGTGTTGTTGCTGCTGTAACCAGGTTTATATATGGTGGAACAGAGTCCACGTTGAACATAAGCGTTTATTGCCCAATAGGTTTTACCTGTGACAATTTAAACCTATACTTTCCTCATGCAATCCATTCCAAAACAAGTACTGTACACGGCACTTATTCTGTAGACATGTACCTAAGCTGACCATCCTGGGATTGTCCAACAAAAGTTTTAAGCTTCATTGAGACAAAATTTGTTTTTACATTACTTTTAAGTGTGCCATGACAGAGCAATGTCACTGCTGTACCCTTTAATGTCATTATCTCAGCAACGTTAAGTGCTGTGGTAGGGTGCCTGGCAGTGACTTTAGATTAATTACTCTCACTAATAAAGCTGCACAGACGAGGTAAATGCCGACAACAAAAAAATAGACCATTAGGTAAATGCCGACAATAAAAAATAGATCATTAGATTTTTTTGGGCTGCAGCTTCCATGAATCTGAAAACATCGAGTTAAGTTATCATCGCAACCAATGCTGCCGTTGACACAGCTCACCATTGCTTTCTTCGACTCGACCCCTCAGTCGTTAGACAGCTGACAACCGCCACATACAGGGCACTCTTCTTGCACTGGCTTCATCGTAAACATGCTTCATCAGCACCATCTGGCACGAGCTCTTCCCCTCAGTCACCAATCCTCTGGGTGCCACTCCATGCCTTCTCCTTGTCGCTATTGTTTTGCTACTCGCATAGTTACTGATTCCTCCAGGACTGACTGTTTTGTCTCCTCCATACTGCGTTCAACTATCCTGCAAATCAAAACACTTCTTCTGCTTCTTTCATCGCACTGCTTGAATTGGGATTTCCCTCCCATATTCTCTTTTCCTTGCTAAATAAAAAAAACGCTTTAATCCTTATCTATTACAAGCGTCATTTGTTGCTGGCTGCTTGACATTTTGGGCCGGTGCTCGGCAACTTTGTTAAAATAAAAAAAGCCAGCCCTCCTCCATCCTGTACGTGTCCCACCCATGGCAACCTCATCCTCCCGATAAAGCGTCCATTTTTTGACATTCTATTCCAAACGTACAAGTCACTTACCCTCTCCTGCCGTGTGACATTCATTAGCATCTCCCACATTCACCTGAATTCAAAGGCCAGAAAGTTTCTAAGAGCTAGAGACAGAGACAAGCTTTTTTGTGGCTTCATAACTGCCGACATGTAATGCAGAAAAAGCGGGCCAAGTAATGCCTGGTATTAAAAAAAATGTTTGTTTAAAGTGCGATATTGGAATTTCACAGGGTCGAAGTGTTGCAGGGAAAGTGGCATGTGTGGAATGGCTAAACGCATCAACAGAGAAGGGGTTGCGTTTCGTGATGCATCAACTCCACCACTCAAACTTATAGTGTTGCCATGCGGGACAGTGTGCTGATAACACGTGTTGTTGCTGTGCAGCACAGCTCAGTAACGTTACACAGAGGAGGGTGCTGCTTCCACGGATGTCTTTCAGCCGCGGGCGTGGCCAAGCCTCTTCAATCATCGCCTGAAGAAGAATTCCCCAGCACAGAAGCATGCCTCAAATGCCCAAACAAAAGAACTGATAGAGGGACAGACGGCATTCCGAACCAAAGTGGAAAGCTATCTCCAATACAAAGATGTCCCATTTTAGCCTCGATGACTATCGGAGGAAGGGCTCTTAGCGAGCAGCATCTATTGAGGCCAGCATGGCACACAGTGAGAAGGAGGTTAAGGCCTATGGATTTGGAGACAAAGAGGGAAGAAAAAGACGTTGCTTCTCTCAACTTTAACTCCTTTAAAGACGGGGGGGGGGGGGACGACCAAACCCACATGTTGAGCCCCCCTCAATAGCCTTTACAACTGCCTCGGCTACTCGACATGGCCCCCATGGCTACGTGCAACCCCAACTTCAAGAGTTTATACACGCCTCGCGTGACCGACGTCGCCAATTCCCAGTTGCCTTTGTCTCATTGCTGATATTAGCACATTTCTGAAACAGGTCATAATAATTTTAGGTTCAGTCAACGGGTCGGGTTCACATTCCAATTTGCACTGGTTAAGTGAACCGTTGCCAATATATTGAACCCAGGTTGCAGGAATAAAAGTCCGGTACAATCGTAGTAGCTACAATAATCAGGAAAATCGTAATGAGCGAACATGCACACACACGTGTAGACATGTATACACAAAAGACCCTGTTACATTGTTGAATACCACAAAAGGGAAAAAAGTCCATGCCAAAGTTTGCTCTGTTCCTCTGCACATTGTTAGCCTGTCCACAGAGATTAATTTGCCAGCCTAATAATTCACCCTTACTCCCAGTCCAACAGTTAACGTCGACACAAATTATTCTTCCATACAACAGCTTCAGCCCGACAGCAGAAAGCGATTACAGGGATTTATAAGGCTAAACGTAAACATTAAAGCTTAAAACTTGGAAACAAGCTCGGTTACAGTTTTCCCACTTTTAAATATTGGAAGCCCAAAAGTAAATGCCCAGTTGTTAAAGATTTCTAATTTACTACACTCCGCATTTAACTTAACGGCCGTTAAAAGCAAAACTTTATTTCTACGCAATTAATAATTCTAAGATAAGTTCAAACGCACTGTAAAAATGTGACAAGTTCCAGATGCCAAGCGCTACAGGGTACACATTGCACTTTTGTGAAGACATAGGACAATGCATTGCAAATTACTTTGCATTGGCATTGCCTTTGGAAAAGGACGTAGAAAATAAATGTCAGTAGATTTGTGCTCAAATAGATGCGGCAGTACTCATTCAATGCTCATAGTTCTGCACCGTTGATGGAAATTCCACATTCACATGACAGAGAAAAGTTATTCCACAGGAGCGGGCGACCTCTGTTGAATTCCTAGAAAGTGGTACTCATTTTATGTACATTTAGGTCAACCCCCTTCATGGGATTTCAACACAAAACCTTCCTGATTGCGGGCCATACGCTGTGCTGACCACACCATCCGGCAAGTAACACTAACAAGTTTGTGCAGGTCCACATACTCAGTGCGAGGTTCACATTGCCGTGCTCCAAGTGACAGTCTCAAAACTTAACACTGCAACTACAGGGGTGTTTATTACAGAATAATTTAACAATCTCCATACTTATTTGTAATTTTTCAAGGCAAAGTTGCAGCCCTGAAATTGCTTGCTCACTGAAGTGCCTCCCCACTCGAGGCAGCTCTGGAGAGTCCCTGAATTTGGTCTACTCTTCCACGCTGGCCAAACGTCTTGGATGAGATGGGGAGTTCCTCATACTTTACCCCACCACGACGTGACCTGCCAGTGGTCGACTAATGGCGGTGCATCTATCTCTACCACTCGATGGGCGGATAGAGCATTTGGAAACTTGCATCGTTGTTTTGACTGCAGCGCCAGATGGATCAAACCGGCGACGTCTGAATTGCAAGCCGAGTGTACTGACCGTTACACACCATCGTGGCAGTATTTGTTGTTTTTGTGGATGGCTTTCAACAATTTTGATTTCCGTCTCATGGGAAATTAAAATGTCAATTGTGCAAAATTTTGTTAATTTTAAACACGTGCAATGGAGCCTGATTTTTAAGTAAAGCCTAGTAAGACGGCGTATTGAAGCTGCTAATTAAACACTTACTGTGAACGTGTGCCGCTATTATTGAACCTCAAGACAATTTTCACATGAAACATGACCATTAATAGAATTACCAGACTAAATTTTCTACTTGTTAGAATAATTTTAGTAACAATGGATTATATGGTTTAATGTTGGTGGTGTACATTTTAAAAATAAAAATAAATGTTGTGTCATTTTCCGCATTTTGTACCAGTTTTAAAATTTCGACAATAATAAATCCTAGAAATTTCACCACAATCGTTATTTTACATCAACCTGCGACCCCCTTATTCCTGTATAATCTTACAAACTGTTGGGAACAGTGGTTTTGTGGTTGCCTGTTAAAAGACACCAAAGCAAACGATGTTCACAAACTGCTAGAGGTCCACCCAAACTTCGCAAGATCTCATTGAGGATGTGACGATTCATCTAAAATGTATTGAGGTACAGTTAGCTGATCGCACCCCCTTGTGCCTTGACCATCCGCGGCTGACCGCAAAAGTTCTGTATGCGTCAGGTCACGGACACGACATGCATTGTGTGAAATGCATTGTTCTGCAAGCAATAAAACAAAAAAAATGTAAGTCAAAATGAGCCCATGGCCAAGCACCGGGTGTGGGGGTAGAACAAATGTTAGGTGGGTCCCATGTCCGATTGACAAGTTGGTGAGGGTTGAGGCATGGCAAGAACTTTGTTGGCCAGTGCGTCCCACGCACATATTGAAAGCCTTATCAGCTTTTGGCCAGCTTTTTGTTGAAACATTCACACAAACACCTCACACACCACACACACACATACGTACCTTGTGTTTTTCAGCCCTGCTGTATTTCAATGCTTTAGAGACTCCGTGATGGAAGACTACTAAAAAAAAACATGCAAAGGTAAGAATGTGATTGAATCATTACAAAATACTCTCAAGATACACGCTGCATTGTCATCTGCTGAGTCCACACATGTAGCATCAACAAGGACTGGTTTGTTATCCTAATATGGTATACATGTCCATTTTGGCTGTTTAAAGGTCTGTTTCCTACACAATATCTGGTAATGAAAAACTACTGTTTATTTTAACCTGTTTATATCTGTCAACATTTTAAACCCGTCAACTTTATTCACATTTTCCAGTATTTAAAGTGTGATCTCAAATCACTGTACAAGCCAGCCAGACTTTTTTGTGGTATTCTTTTTAAAAATATGCGTATTTATAAACTGTTTTGAGGATCAACACAATTTCAGTGATGAACACTGTTAAAAAAGCATAGCATATCCAGACACTGAGCAGGTTATGTATTTATACACAAAATCTTGGAATACACAGAAAAATGTACAAAGACAACCAAAAACAAACAGCTCCTGCCTTGTAGTTACACCCCTAGGCTGCGGCTAAGGCTGTGAAACACAAGTTTTGAAGCTTTCTTCCTGAGATAAGAGGCATTTAAGGTTACCCACGAGTGCTCTGGTAACATCAGTGCTGTGCCACTATGTAAAATCAAATACAACACTGCAACGACATCACTACATCTCTGCTGACCGTGACTTTAAATGCTTTTTTTTCCCATACGTGATGCTTCAAACTTTGTCCCGGGCAGCCCTTAACACAAGGCCTACGTATTAATTTTCAACGCAGAAAATATAAGAGCTATCGAAATTAAGCAACTTCTTCTCTGACCACCAATCAACCTACAAGTAAACAAGCAACTTACCGAATAAACCAGCATAAACAATGGGCATCAGTAGGTTCGGATTAAACAGGTCCCGTACCTCACCACTGTGAGCGACTGTGTGGGCTGAATGGAAGCCTGCTTGCCCATCCCTCGCCAGGAGCATTGCAGTTTGTGCAGCTTGTTTAAGGCAGTCAACATAAACACCCCACTCCCAGCTAACCAATGGCGCACAGCTGAGAGTGTAGGGTGTTTACATTGACTGAGCCTCACAGTCAAAAAGGGCACTGCACTCCAGCCACTTTGCCCATCATTCGGTCCATCAGTTAAACAAAGGCTTTTTGTGAAAACCAGGTGTGAGAGCCCATTGAGACGGCACATCTCAATCTAGAAAGACGTGGGTGTAACACAATACAGGTGAGCTTAAAGAAACAATAAGATTTGTCAGTGGAACAAATGTGTAAATCAAAATCAGTATTAAAAAGAACCCCAAGGGAAATAAGTATGCAGATTTGTAAGAGGTCAATAGTAGTCACCCAAAGGTCAGAAGACGACCAGAGACATTACCGCTGTTTCCACCACACATCGCCATCTCTTCCTCCCTGCTGCTAGATTCCGGAAACTGTTGCGCAGCGCACAGCTGATCTTTAGTATCGTGGCTCTAGGCCTTCCATCGGTCGCCAAGCCTCTGGAGCTTATCTTGGTGACTTCTACAAGAGACTTGTACCTGCCATAGTAATGTGGAATTTCCACCACTGGATCAAGGCCACCTCCCCCAAGGCTTGTTTGAACACAAACGGACAAAGATTTGACTTATTTTTAACCTAAATGCACTATGAATAAATGTCAAGAAGTAAAGCAATGTAAAATATAACGCTCCAAAAGAAATCCACAATAAACACGACACTACTGATCTAATTATTGTAGGAATCAATATAAAAATGTAAAAAAAATTACTTCTGCAATCGTTGCAGTCCGTTTTAATGAGCCACAGAAAATTACAGACGCTTACTTCCACACTTTCCAACTGAGCGTAATATTTCGTGTTTGCTCGAAACAAGACCAAAACTTAATCGAAGATCCCCCTCACCGCTCGCACGCGCATGAAAAATGTATCAACTCAGCTCCCTGCTTCAGTGAGACATGTTAACAGCTGACAGCGGCCGCACAACGGGCTGCAGTTTTAATGCAGCCGCGCGGGGGGATGAACGAGTAACAGAATTAAAGGTTGGGAACACTGCACTGTATGGCGAGGATGGATCAGCCGATGCGTTAATACGATCAATGATTGCATTGCGAACAAAGACTAAACAAAATGGGAGAGCCAAGTCGAGAGGCCGCACAAACCTAGCGTAGATTATTGGTTCGCACTTCCTAGCACCAGGGCCACGTCTGGGTGTGGTAAACCCCCGTCTTCAGGGAGCATTCATGTTATTCACACATTCAAAAAAACATCCCGCGCAGATAATAACGTCGGCTAATAAGCGTCGACAATAGGAGAGTAGACAGGTGAAATTTCAATGTCTTTATGGTTGATGCAAAATTTATACAAATTATATACAAATGTTACTTTCGGGCGAATGGAGTGAGCAAGAATATAAAATAAAATGGAAAAAAATAAGGTCACTAGTTAACCAGTGTTTTTACTTTGTTGCGAGCGAGGTAGGTGAGCGAATGTCAAACTGTAATTGTTAACATTTAATGCCCGTTCATTGCATTATAAGAAGTAAAGAAACCACATACACATTCAGCACTCTGTGGCTCACTCAGTAACCGAGCCCAAGGATTGATAGCAAATCGAACGACAGGCATGCTCAGCAAGACAGGAATAGAGGCACATTGACCGCACACAGCAAGAAAACACACGCACGCACACATCACAGTGCGTCCTATCAAGGATTCGACTCTCAACATGGGCTTTCCAGAGGGCACAGTTAAGTGCAGCCACACTTGCACAGAGAGAGTAGAACGCCATCAATAGTCCAAGGAAGTGAAAGGGTCACACACGTGCTGAGTACGGGCTGCATGGAAGTCCCATCGCAATGCCGGGGACTAATTTAGCAGTGTCATTCATCATCTGTTTCAGTTGAGCGCGACACTTTATATGTCTTTGTATGGCAGTGATTGAGAGTGGGTGAAAACACTGTGTATGGATATTGGTCTTACAGTGGCAGTAATGACAGATGTTCAAACTTTATATATTATATTGGACGATTGAGACTATGAAGAAGGGTGTGATGATGGTGGTGGTGGTGGTACACGTCTGTGATCCAGTGCTTTGAATATTGAGTTGGTGTATTAAGCAGATCTTTGTGCACAGACATCCCCCAAAATCACCGAAGTGCACAGCATTTTGTAAAATAGATTTTAAGCATGCTGTAGATAAATTCACAAGAGCAGGTAACTATCTCAATGCCTTAGGGAGTGGCTTCAACATAAGGTTGTCATGAACCTAGACCTCACCACTAACCCACAGCTCCCCACGAATACACACGACTTGTCACAAAATTTAACTTTACCATAAACGCTCGCGCCTTAACCCCCCCCCCCCCACCCCTTAAACACGAATAAGCCATCGAGAGCAATGCTGGGCTCTCTAAAAATAAGTCTTGAGACTCGGCGACACTTTCTAGATAAATTATATTTTTATTGTTATCATGCAGGCGAATCCTCTTTTGAAATATCTGCAACTATTTTTGGGGTATTTTAAATAAATGACATGTCCATGCGTATCTGGTTTTCCAGGTTTTTCTCGCAAAGGGTTACACAATAAAGTTGTTATTGCCGGTAGAGCGGTCAATCTCGAAAAAGCAACAAAGCACTGTCAATACACATGCATGAGCAGATCTTTTAAATACTGTATTTAATCCAAATTTCAGTGAGGCCAGCAAGTGCACTGCAAGTCAAGTCCATTGCTTTAGAATCTGTCCCTGCAGATTTCCACTTCCTTTTGAGTTTCAGGTTCAAAAGAACCAATAGCAGTCACAAGACAGTTATGGTGGCAGTCCGTATAATGGTCAAGGTACAGCGAGTACAGCAGCAGTTTCAGCAACAGCTAGCCACTTGCAAATGAGTTCTAGTCGGTGTCTCCCCGCTCAAACGCACATCGGATAATGCTCATCTCCACTGACAACAACGGACCAGTGGTGAAATTTCTTCATTCCCATCGTTGGGGGGACAATCTCCCTGTAAGATGGCTTGGAATTCCTACAACGCGGTTGTCAATATATTTTTAACGTAGAGGAACGACGGAAGGGCTGAGTTAATATTTGAGTGGGATTTGAACTCTGCCAGCGAGCCCAGCACCACGAGGCCACATAACACGTGCCTAAATGGAACACAATTACCAATACAGTCGTCCCTCAGTTAACAGTGACATTGGTTAATGGTTTTCGGTAAACGCTTCGCCTCCCATAGGACCCCATAGTTTCAACTCACATTAAAATTTAGATTACCGGTATGTTTACGTTATCCAATCAGCGATGCCCATTTCTGAGCGTTTAGACCTCGACTGGCTTTGTTGTTAATGCTTTTAACATGCAATTCCTATATTCGAATAAGTTATTTCGGTTACTGGTAGTTTTCGTGGAACGGATTAAAAACCTTAACCGAGGGACTACTGTACAGGTATTTACTTTGCAGCCTTCATCTTCGCATTTGTAAATATAAACAGATTTTTGCAGCAGGCAGTGCATTAGTTCATAAGCGCGATGAGAATTACTGATGACGTCAGTGAATTAGCTCAAGCAAAGTGGCTACAGTACAATTATTCCCCTTGCTGCCTAAGGACCAAGCGGACCCCGTTCAAGAACCGTGAAAAACCAGCCCAATAGATTAATCACTTCAAATATTCCATGGTGAAAATGGGGAACTTTTAATTATTTTTTCCCAAAATTATATTTCACTTTTCATATTGGAGCAATGTTTTGAGCTAAATGCATTTAAACGGGGACATCTGAAAATTGGGCAGTGCACCATCTTGTCCATAATACAAGTTTTTTTGTGTTAGAACGCATAAATATAAATGTCGTTAAACCCACCATCACCCAACACAGCCAATTAGTAAGGTTTGTCACGAACAAAAAATGCCAATTCGTTACTAGTTCAGCACACCCGTGTGTTGGAAAGTAAAACCAACAACATTTACAATTTTGAGTACGACGTTTCGCAGGCAAATACAACTAGCATCATCAGGCAGACAGCCAGAGTTGTGGAAAAATCCTCCTGCTTCGGTCCTAAATAGAGGGATGAATGTGGTGTCCTCACTTGTGAGCCAATCATGTCGAAGGCCAGGGGGGAGGGGGGAGAATGACCCCCAGAAGATGGCATCACAAAACTTACTAATGAAATCACTTCGAGATGCTTCTTTATACACACTCAGGACACACCTTTAATAGTCCTGACAGTGTTTTTTCTTATGGTTAGCTGACATGTTTAATCCTCAAGATGCCAGAGTCATTGGTGACAGACTGAGAACATCATGCATAATCAAGAACGACTGAATCCCAAATGCAAACCCCCGAATCTCAATGCTGCCAGGTCAGCACCGCTCTGACACAACATTAGCCCCCAGAACCACACGGCCATCTCCAAAAGGGTCTGCAGCAAACATGAAAAGAACCTTGAGCATTCACAGCTTCAATTACAGATGGGGAGACGAGGCGAGTTCTTCCCCGCCCAGCCCAACCGGCTTAATGACTGCATGGATTATTGCACCTCGGGCTATAAATACACTCCACGAATAGACACCACACTGGAAAGCGGGCGGTTAAGTAACGAGATATTATTAACACTACGCTGAATTAACATGGCTCAACAGCAGCTTCCATTTCGGCCCCAAGGCCTAGAAGGGAGAGGAAATTTAGGCCGTGGCATCTGGCCAGAATTTACACCTGCAGCGACCAATACAGCCGGCCACACTGCAGCGTTCACGTCGCTCTCACTTGGGCTAAGTGAAGAGGCACAGGTGCGATCAAGATGTGTGCATACTGGAGGTGGCTGGACCGCTCAGGATGGGGGTCTAATATACTGTGTTCAAGCACTGAGCATGCACCGCTGAGATTCCAGGGTTTGAGTCAAAAGTTTCACCAACCCGTGATGAAGACGGGTTCTCAAGTGTAGCAGAGTCCATGTTCTCAGCCTGGTCACCAATGACTACACAATAATTTTTAATTTGGTTGTCACTAAATTTAGCATATTCTAGCTCTGACAATGAAAAATGTATGGTTTTACTCCCGCCCCCCCCCTCCCCTTTTACCTTTATTTTTTCAGAGCACAATGGTGCAAAACCTTGGATAAGACATCTAAGTGACTTTGACAGTTCCGTGAATTCATCCTGCAGGGTCATTCCCTGATACAAATGCAACAGGCAAATCTCACAACATAATGCCAATAAGCCAACTGAAATATAATTGGTATAAGAAAAAAAGACACAAAAAAGTCCTCCGCACCCTCGGCGTAAACACCACACTCAACGCTATTTAGCAAATCCATAAATTTGCTCGTGATGTTAAAGCATCGTTTTTATGCAGGTTATTCGACGAAATGACCAGTGAAAACTACAATCGAGAGGAATTGTAATTCTGTTTGTTTGCGAATGCTTCAAGTATATTTAAAGCTGTTTCCTTGTGGGACATCCCCAGGCTCATTAAGATAATATAAATTCCCTGGCACGCCCAGATATTCACTTTGATATTTTGCTTGCAAATGGGGCCAGTTGGCCCAGTTGCCCAAACAAGGCAGCACAGGAAATGCCCATTCCAATCTTTTCAAACAAGGAGGCTTTCAATTATGTACTCAGCAGCACAATGTAATTGATGGCAGCTTCTGAGCAGTTCAGAACAACTGTCTTTGTCCAAAAATCTTTAAGCTCATTCCTAGAGGGCCCATAGAACGCTGGTCATACAAGGTTCACCGCTTCGAACCTTCGTACCGGCCCTCAGCAGCAAGTCAAGAGCACGTGCTTCTCAGGAGGCATTCGGCTCGCTCCCTTGTCCAGCTCGAGTGCGGCCCTAACGAGGCCCCACGACACTCTTGAAAAGACCGGACAACGATATGGGTCCGCAAGTGTGCCAATACAGCACGCTTCCCCCATCTCCCCCAAGCGGTCAAATTTTGTAACCAATGTGTTTTCAAAGCAGCCATACAAATATAAACTCTCCACTGCACATTTTAAACGCGATATTAACGTCAACGCTATAGAGCTTTAACGTGGATGCCAAGCTGAGAAACCTCGATGCATTGTTCTTAATGTAACCAAGGCGTGGTGGCACATGCCTGAATTCCAGCACGTTTGAGGCGAGGTTGGCAGTCATTTCATGATACCCACACCTCCAGAGATGTGAGATGGTCTGCGAATGGAAGTACATCGAGTAGATTGTTGACACTTTTCTTTTTGGATGCACGAGTGCACTTAAAAACACCCTTTTTGAGCATAACTGTCCCAAAAAAGCATACACACTCAGTCGAGGTCCTTTATGCTTAAGGGTAAAGAACCAATTATATAAAATATCACAGTAAAGTATGTGAAATGGTCGCCAAAGACCTCGACAATCACAGTTAAGGCGGGAACAGTCTAAATTGTTTATGGTTTAGAGTAGGAAGTGTACGATTTCATTTATCTCATGAAACCACAAGAATGCATTGATTGAAAAAATTAATGCATGGTGAACTTATTTTGCACCGTACGTAGCCTCTTGGGCACGTATGAAACTGTGGCGACCATGGACACAAACTGCCTTAATGCTTCGTGAGCTGACCACTACGTCACCAATTCAATATTCTTTGGTCATCTTAAACAAGTCACACACACGGTGGGGATTGCTATACCCACTCTACTGTAAAAGCTAATGCCACTACTGCATTCAAAGGTCAACTTGTCTCCCTGCACAAGTTATCGAATTTGTGCGCTCATCTCCATCAAGTGGTGGAATTTACAAATTCCCATGATGAGAACCGGTCTCTCCATAGGACAACCACTCCTGACTCCCACACAGTGGTATTCATTTTATCAAATGTTAAGAGAATGGTTCGTTTCAACAACTGCCCGAAAATTGAACTTTTATTTGTAGTCGGAAGTTGGAACCAGAGCCGCCTGGCCAGACGCCGCCGTGTCTCAATTAAATGTAATTTCCTACTTGAGATCACAGGTGTGAAGAATGATCGCAGAACGTCAAAAATCCACTCCTGTGCCAGCATCTCCTTATACACACACCCAGTACACAGCACGTCCAACGTGGGAGCAGGCATGAGCATGTCCGAGGGCCGAATCAATTACCGACTTCCGCAATCTTTCACGGGCAAGTAACATGCTACAATTTGTAAGCAATTAAACTGTGGGCTGGACCCATCATGTTCAAACTAATGTATTGCACACGCAATTCTCACATTGGCAGAGATTTCCAGTAAAAAAAGGTCATACCTTTAGTCGACTAACTTTTGGTAACGCCAATCTGCACCAGCAGTCCATAAGCAATACAATTCTACAATTTTCAGGTGGGGACCAGACTTTCCGAAGGAAAAATCACTTATTTTTATTTTACCAAATGGTGCAGCCTTAACATTTTTACCAAACCCAGGGGAATAATGATGATGAGGTTGATTCAATCCTGACAGCCTTTCTGCTTTGCCAACTGAACGACAGTACTTCCAAGCAATATTTGCATTTTTTTACATATTTGCAGTAAAGACAATAGGAAACCATGGTTAAGTTTATCCAACATTATCTTTGTTGTGCTCGGTGCCAAGCTGGTACTACTTTAGCACGCCAACTTTAGCAGGCTTGCCCACCTTATTAAAATAAAGCCATCTGAGCAGTGTGAATGTTTGGCTTAAATGTATGTTGGAAGGTGGCCCTGAATCTGTAGGAGCTCGAGCTTTGTGTGTTTGGCTGATCTTTGCGTTCCAGTCAAACTCCAACAACAAAATGCTATAACACAAGCACCCTGTAAGCGAGGGGGAAGCAACCTCCATATATATAGTAGCTTACATTTAACTTGTAGAAACTTGATGCACTCTCTAATGTAATCACTGTGATAGCAAAACTGAAATACGCTAACCTAAACTAAAACTTATTTTTCTGAACACACAAGACAAGACACTAACACAAACTTGCACGGTATGGAAGCTGATTGAACATTGAGTGCACGCCTTTCCCACGTAAATTTTAACACTGGAGGTCTGTTTATATAAACTTAGTACTTAGAAATGTAAAATTGTTAACAGAGATGCCAGTCCCTCCCAGCAAGGCCTCAGGAATGTTGTGTTGGCATTGCAAACACAACATAATTAACTGTCATGGCGCTGCTCTTCGACTTACTGGGTAACATCATGTAACATTACTCAACGTTACGCAATGCCTTCATGCCAAAGTTGAACATGTGCTGCTATATGGGTATCCCCAAGGCATTTCATTTCGGTTAGAACACGCAGAGATAGCATGCAAGTGAAAGCTACGCTCCCAGTGAAAGTTACATTTCTTGAAGGGACTAAAATTGCAAATACACCAACATTAAGTGGATAATTTCCAAGGATAACAGATTGTAGGAGTGGTCACTTGCGTTGAATGTTCCAACATACATTCTTAAAAAAAAAAAACACTAAGTAAACATGGAGACGGAAATTAGTTTCTAAACACAACATACACGATAACACAAGTTAGTTTGCCCAGAAAAATGTACCCCCACATCAGTAAGCATACTTTTAAAAAGTACAGGCCACAGAGGACACACTATTCCTCGAGAAAGCGGCAACTGTATACTGAAAGGCCGGAACACAGAGTACACCACAAATAACTCCAGCCAAGCATGGCATGGTGTTGCATTGCAAGCATGCAATCTGAGATGCTTGCTTTAAATCCGTCAGCAGCAGATACCATCAATAGATGGCATCAACAGGAAATGTATGCAATGGACAAGGAGGACAGAGAATGAAAACGGAACATCAGTATATGTTTTCCCCTCTACCAGGAAGCAATGTTTTTCGTTATGACTGTACGTTCGATCATCCCACATCTCGCCATCGGCAGAAGACGAGACAGCAATTAAACGCAGCGCAAGGGTGGTCACCGATGAGACGATTTTTGACACGCGGCAAACGCAAACATCTGACTGAAAGCCCTTTCACAGCAGCGGAGCACAGCTTTCAGTCGAGGATGTTTACAGTTGCTCGCCCCGCCAAGGCAAGCTGGACACCCGCTCTCCACACAGAAGCTCGCACACCATCCCTGCCAGCGGCCTCTCCTCCTCAGACATGAGACACAAACTTTTCAGTGATGCCTCGTGGCCATGGGAACATTGTCTCCTCTCTTCCCATGCCAGCCTAAAATGAGCACTTCATAAATAAACATATAAATAGGAAACAAAATATATGTTCCACGACCAATCTGATTCAACGTCCCAAATTTGGGAGAACTGTATCACGCCACTGAGTTTCATTCTCTTTATCAGGAGACGAGAGTGACCATTACTTGAGGAGAAATTGCAGTTAGTTTGTTTTACAAGAGTTATGTTACATATGAAGAAAATAAGTTTGACTATGATACAGGAAGGAAATTATGATGGAAAATTATTTTTATAACGTCCACAATGCAGCAGAGGACTTAGACAAATCCTGAAAATCAACTTTGTGACAAGAATCAAGCAAATTGACAGTGCTGATACCACTTACCATTAGGTCACCCATCTGCTGTATAACCAACGTTTTTTTAGACATATCAGTTGCCGCAGTTCTGTTTTAACTGCTCTACAACACATGTAACAATAGCAATTCCTTCTCCAATTCACAAAACTAGCTGATGTTGACTTTTTTTCTAAAAAATAAAGTGAGAGCTTTGAAGCACACATGTTGGCACAAAGATTCCCTGATTGTGTCTCCAGCAAAAAAATACCTACTGATTACAGACAGATCTTTAGCCCCAGAGGGCAATCTGTCTCGTGAAGAATTTAAAAAATGCAAAACACAGCTGTTAAGTCACTCCCCCAGGATCTTGCCATCCTGACGCTACATTAAGCACACTTCGCTGCAAGCGAAATTGAACTGCATTGCAACTTTTCATTAACACCAGCCTTCACATTTTCAATGTTTGCCTAACATCCCAAAAAAGAGTCTTCTGAAAGTCTTAAAACACTCAGGTGTAGGTTTTCTGTGTAAATATTTGTTTTAAAGATTTCATTTCTGAGGTTAAAGAGGCAGCCCACAAAACAAATATCGCCTATCTTTTAGCTGCACATCTCGGCTGTAACTGGCTGCCCAACAGGAGTTAATGAGAAAACAGACACAAGTGACTTTCAGAGCACTCTGGAGTATTTAAAATTACAGCAGACATACCGCAGTAACTTCACTAGAGCCCACCTTCTAAATACTTTTAAGCATTTTTCTCATTATCAAAATAGTGCATTCATGTTGGTCCCAACAAGACGCTACAAATACAAGTTTTTTGGGCTAATTAATTATTTCTGTAAGCAGATATTTTTCCGACTAGCTTAATTGCAATCTTTACATGTGGCACAACTCATTCTAAAAACTCAATTTATATAAACTATGTTTCTTCCATGTTTTAGAAGAATTGTACATTTTAAGTGTCTTTTTTATATACCATTAATACACTGAAGTATGGACTAAGATACGCCAAAAGAATCTACCTCAAAACCACTCTTCGAGCTTAAATAAAACAGCTCACTCACACTCGACAAGAAACCTGTGGCCTAATCAAACCAATGAAATAGCAAAGGGCAAGGCAGAATTTTTTTTTAATTACAGAGAACGTATTGAATAACTATACATTGTACAAGACAGTGTTCAATAACTACTGTAACTGTATGAACATTTCAGCAGTACCATTTACGACAGAGAAGTGAAAACTGGTTCGAGATTGTTTAAATGAAGATAACGCCAGAAGATAAAGCCAAAGTTGTTTAAACAAAGATAACATCTTATGAACAGCCGATCTAGGATGTGTACCAGGCTGTTTGACATGAGTTTGACCCTTTGTAGATCAGACAAAAAACATTAAAAAGTATGATCAGGTTCTTCTTCAGTGCTATCGTGTATTTACACCAGAGAATTAACACTTACAATGAATTGGATTAGTCAGTGATGCCAGTTGGGTTTCTTCATTAATCAAATATTTAACTTCTTTTGTTCAACAATGAAAATCAAGTCAATTGGAAAGCTGTCAAAGCACAGCTTAAGTATTATGTTTTTGGGTTTAGTCTTCCTTTAAAACCAACCTAATTTGTTCATAGACCTAAACATTACATTTGGGTGATGAAACATACATATAACGTTTGTATCTTTCTCTACGAGTTGCATATAAACAGACGTTGAATTTGTCAAACACTGTAAAACCCACGTGTCCTCAACAAATTCCAACAACACTGTCGACATTACACGTTTTTAAAGTTGTTGCAAAACACATGGGTCATAAACTGCTATCAAATTGAGGCAGGAGAAATGTTCACTAATATAGGGTGGCCCAAAATTTAGGACACGTCCGGTTATATTTATTTTAGCCAATCACATAAGGTTCTTTCGTTAATTTTAACAAATGTTCAAAACGACATACATTAACGCATGCATTCATTCTTTTTTTAAATTTATGATTTTTTTAAGTTTACAGGTGAAATATTAGAACATTCATCATTATGTTTCGTCTCCATTTATTCAGGGTTCTTGGTAGAATTGTGTCAACAACGGCTTTGAGGTGACCCCCACATGAAGAATAAAAATAGATATTAACAATAACAGATCAAATATTAATTTAAAGAACAAACAATTAAAATGATTTAATGCCAGCGTTAAAATAAATGAAAGAACCCTGTGTGTCCTGACTTTTGCACCACCCTATATAAACACAACTTAATTTCTCATTCTCTACTGCACATGTGCAGCCCTCTATATATCCACTGCTGAATGAGGGCCTCCCCCACCATGCAGGTTATTTGACCGTAGTTAACCAAGCTCGTCTGTGCAGGCCAGTTCACATGGGTAGCATAGATGTGGGAGCATAGGAACACATTGCAACAATGGAATTTGCACCACTGCCCTCTGCTACCAAACATGTAGTCTACTGTACAGTACTGTATTCTAAATGCATTAGGTTTAAAAAAATAAGGTACTGTATACATACTTATCCTGGTATTAAATGGGATATATTCAATGAGGTCAGCTATTACTATAGTAATACATATTTCCAAATATGTTTACCAACACGCAGCACTTATTCAAGCAAAACAAGTTATTTGGAAACCCAGGGACCTAACACACCGACTCAACGTTGTGGCGTTTAATTACTGGAGCACACATTCAATGTCAAAGTTGAACATCCACATCACGCCTAGAGACACACCATCAATGCACGGCTACTTAACGTCACAATTCAGTGAATATTCAAACTTATAATTAGCTGGGATAAGAAACCCAGCACCACTTCTACTTCATACTCACCCACCATCATCACCACCGTTGTGACCCAACTTGTACAGGATGCACCATGCATAACGACAGCGTCTTCTCCTGCACATAAAGACAAAGCCACGGTAGTTGTGGAGCAGTTCCACAATGTTGGACGTACTGTACTAGTCGTGTAGATTTCACACATTTTAAATGTGGATAAACAGAGGTTTGTTTTTATTTGGGTTAGATCGCGTAAACATTGGTATAATAACGAAGTGGCTTTTTACTTGGGCATAGTATTCAACCCATAGGGATGTAGTTAATACATAAATGTTGTGATCGTCTCTCTTAACTCTGGAAAACTGCAAGCCGTTGCTGCAATTATACAATACAGTAAATATCAATAGTACAGTATTGTATATAAGTCCACGCTGGGACGATGGTGCATTAAGTTTGTGGCCGTGTCAACCCATTGACTTATTCCATAAATACGGTTAATATTTTCATTAAACTATGTAAACGTGCCTTTGAAATTGTACACCCTGTAAGTACGGTACAGTAATTGCATTACCGTAAAATTAGGATGATTTTTAAACGTCAACCTGTGATGTTGCCAGACGTGTCCGAGACTGCGCTAGTTATGTGTAACAACAAATACACAAATAGTGGGCGAAACGTGAATGTTCAGAGGCATTTGCGGATTAACAAAAGCGTTAATTACACTCAACGCTTTATGCTGTACTGTATTCTTAGTCATGGGAATTGCCAAAACCCAAGGGCAAGGCAATGTGACAGCTGTTTTAGCCGGCCGTGGGATAATGAACATTGGCAACTATTATAATTATTATAGAGTAGTGTTGTTGCCAGTGGAGTATTTAAATAAAATAAAAAGTTAAAGCGCCAAGGTTAAAACTCAAAAAGTAAAAAAAAATTCTACCTGCAAGCGGACCCAGTGCCGAGGTCATTCAGGCGGCAGCAATTAATACGTTACGAGGTTAAACACAAGAACACATTAACGCTATGCATGCCATTGCGCATTGTTTATCACGGTAGACGATAATAAAAAAACACAATCGAGACAAATGAATTGAAATTGCCCAAGGTTGCGCACAGAGGTCACAAGCCCAGGGCCCCACACAAAGGGCGTCCCCCGTACAAGTTTCCCTCTAGTAAGTGAATTCCCTCATCATTAACCAACTCGGTCATTGACAAACTCGGTCAGTGACTCGGTCACTCTCTCAAGTCACCCGTGAGTCGAGATCGTGCCAAAAGCTCGGCTTCGTGGGCCTCGGTCTCCAGCCTGCACACCGCCCTTGCCTAGACTCCCTACCCAAGGCGTGGCGGATTTCCCCGCAGGGCAGGGAAGGCCGCAAATCAGGGGCGCGGCACGACTCAGAGTTGGCGGGAAAGAGGGGGGTTTGATGACTTACAGGGCTCGGGAAGGGCGTTTATCCGTGCCGAAATTTAATTCATATATATTTTTAAACAGACAATAGAGTACAACACTTACTTTCTTGTAATGTAAGGAATGTGGAATTTTCACCAGTCGATCCGATTAAATGTATTATGAGCACCAACCCCAAGGCTCGTTTTACGGGAAAACTTGTCTTTGCTTTTGGAAGTTATAATACCCTATGTGTAACTGTATATATCGATAACTATTAAGATATTGGCGGAGTAAACTGATGTTTGGTTGTCGTGTTAAGGATAGCCTGGTCCCCGTCATATGAATGTGGAAACACCGAAAAGAGTCAACGTCAAAATAACGTTAACATTACAATACAATATTTAATAAAACTGAGTTACAAGGGCATTGGAGCACTAAACAAGTCACAACACGACATTTAACACTCGACACACACACACAACTCTGGATTCTCTCAACCCGCAGGGCACGAAGCTTTTGCGAAAAGGACGGAGCATGCGGCATGGACACCGTGCAGGCGAACGTCAGCGCCACGTTTCGGCGACTAAAAGTTACGTAAAGAGACGACACAAGTTGACACAACGTACAACAGAAGCCTCGCTAACACCTCGTTGGCCAGAAAGCGTGGATATGGGACATCTCTTACGTGGTTTTAGTAACCCGGAGGTGAAGGGGGGCCCCGGTTCTTAAGTCTTGATTGACAGCATATAACACTCGTTACAATCCTCAATGGGTTACACACTTCTGTGCTCAACGCAATAGCTATCGTCACATCGACACAACGCTTAACACTCGAACAAACACAACAAAGAAGCCAAGACAATCGCCGTCAGAAGTAGAAACAAAACAAGACTCTACACAATCACTAGCACAGAAGCGCACAACCCACTCACCCACCACACGGGTCACCATTAATACCACAACACAAGTCAATACAATAACAAATAACACGATGTGACCACGAAATTTCTGCCATGACATCCGCGGTCCACCTGGACCTAACACACAACGAGGGCACGAAGCTCTCCCAACGCAGCAGTCAAGGTAACGACAGGCATCTTGAACAGGAGAACATTTGACATCATCTCTATCGTACGACTCTCTCTCAACGCAATTCCTGCCATACAGCAGCCACAAAATCACCGGGACTCGATGCAATCGCTGTTCATCAGCAGTCACACAACACAACTTGTGTTGTTCCAGAGTCTTACTTCAATGTGTGATCAATACGCATTTCCTGATGGACTTAACTCACAAGAGTACGCAATAACAAATGCTATGACTTGCTTGCTTGCTTACAAACTATCATAATCACAACAGCAGTCGCAAACAACCCACCACAATACCCATGGCACAACAAATAAACAATTCAGTAAATGCAACAGAACATGGGACACGAAGTAGCAGCAGAAACAACAACATCGGTGACACAAGCCTCGCAAGTCGCAATCCCAAGCACGACGACCAACTTCTCTAAAACACACGAGGAAGAGAGCCTCCGATTAGCACGGGTGGATTACGTACGGCACGAAAGAAGTTCAAGGGTACATGACGACAGAGCAACAAACAACAATAAACAATTCGTCAACTCAACGCAACTCACCACGACGGTCAGAGGGCAGCAACAACCAACACCGCCAACCACAAAGTAGCCCCTCTTCACATTGACAGGATACATCGGCGTGTCCCATCCATGTGGTCGGTGTGTGGCCACCAAGGAGATGATGATGATGGTGGTGGTCGTGGTGGTGGTGAAGGGGAACGTCGAGGATGTCTGGACAGTGGATAATGTTGATGATGAGTGGTTGAGATGAAGGTTATGTGGTGTGGCATGAACGTAGCTTTTGGCTTCGTTGTTTGGGCTGGTTCGTGAGTGTGCTGGGTGAAGGTGGGCGAGTGTTAGCAACGTGGACACACACACACACACGTGTTAATAACGGTGCCGGATTGCGATCGCATCGCAAATAGTGTAGCGAGTGGCAAATCGTGTGGCGGATGGCAATGACGGAACGAGCGGGACGAGCAAAGTGCGTGGGAGGGACACACACGAGAATGTGAAGTCACCGACTGCGGCGGGGACGATGGAGATCGCGAGTGGTCAAAGTGTTGGTGAATGGTGGCGTGGTGGTGCTGGTGGTGGTGTTGGAGTACGTGATGTCGAGATGTCCTTGCTGCTCTCCGTCTCGTCGCCGGCCGGGGTTAGTGGTGGGGTGGTGGTGGTGGTGGCGGCTCAGCTTGCCGGACGCCATTCCTCTTTGTCTTTGCCGTGACCTCTCCTCTCTCAGCGGGCTGCCCAGAGGGGTGTTACCACCCCTACCACCACCCCCCGTCACTACCACCACCCCCTACCACCACCACCACCCCCCTCTCACTTACTTGCCTCTTTAACATGATCACGCTTTGCCCACTTCGCAGACTTGAGTCTCTCCACCAGCAGCAGCAGCAGCGGCGGCGGTGGTGGTAGCGACAGCGAGAGAGAAGAAGAAGCAGCAACAGCAGCCAATAATGTCCTGCGGTGGATTTGTCAGATAAGTGTCGAGCAACTCTTGGGCCATCGTTGAATAAGTACATCGCTTGAAGCATTGATGCAATCATCGGCTGGGGTGGGTGGGGGTGATGACGATACGTGCAGCGAGTAAGCTATCTTTACAGGCTTGCACGTGTGCAAACATCCATGTACCGAGCGAGTACCCAACTTAATCGTCCGGCGAGTGCTGTGGAGTTGACGAGGACACAGCCTGTCCTGAGCAACGCAACGCCGAGAGGCGAACAACCAAAACGAAATGTCCTAACTACGCCTGCCGATATCGTTTCTACGTGCTGCTGCTACTGCTGCTGCAACCACTAGGAAGAACACTGAGAGAGAGATAGACCGGGAGCCCGCGTGATGGGGTGGTGGGGTGGGGGATACGAGGAAGAAGAAGAGCGAAGGAGGAGGGATGAGGAAGGGATGAAGGAGACGCGAAAAAGATGGGCGTGGGGGGTGACTGCTTCTTGCTGGCGCCAACCCCTTTGCATTTCCCAGAGCGCATTGGCAAGCGAGGGGGAGGTGGGGGGAGGGGGAGAGGGGGTGGGGGTAGAGGTGGGGGGCGGAGGAGGGGGAAGGGGAGGTGGGGGGAGAGGGGAGAGGGGGTGGGGGGAGAGGGGGGGAGGTGGGGGGGGCGAGGTGGCGGGCGGAGGAGGGGGGAGGGGAGGTGGGGGGAGAGGGGAGGTGGGGGGTGGGGGGAGAGGTGGGGAAGGGCGAGGTGGGGGGCGGAGGAGGGGGGAGGGGAGGTGGGGGGTGGAGGAGAGGGGGGGAGGAGGTGGGGGGAGGGGACTTGCCCCACTCCACTCCAACGTTTGATGGGCATAGTTCTCGGAAAATTAAATCCTTGGAACTAAAGCAAAACAAACTTCCAAGGTTTTATTAGCGAAGAAGAAGAAGAATGGGAAAAAAGGAGAGCTTAGTTGTACTCTAGATAAGTGAGCGCAATGTGTGCCACGTCTTGGCGAAACAGGCGTAGAGGGCTGTGTTGCCTTTGTCACATTCTGGATGTTTTAGTTGGGTTTTTCTTTTTAAATCCGCTTGTTTGGTGAATAAAGTGCCGTTCATTCGAGTAAAACAGGTTTGTAAAGTCACCGGGTGGATAAGTAATTCATACCTCGTGGGATAGTGTACACCCGATTGAAAAATGATATCTTTGAAGGGCAATAAGAATCTAAATAATAAATTGCGCAAAATATATTTGGGTGGAGTTGAGTGATTTTCTACTTGTAATTGTAAACCCAGCCGCACAGTTTAACCACACGTTTGGCAATCATTGACATGCTCCACCCAAAGTGAATTAGACCCTTAAACCTGGTGGTTAAAAAAAAACTGTAGTTTACATTCTCTACGCTTATTATAATGAATGCGTGTTAAGAATTACATAATGTTGCGTTGCCTATTGACGTCTGGCAGGTCACCAGCAATTGATTCAAAGTAACCCGGCTGACTGCTGATGAGACACTCAGTGCCGAGACCGGCCCTATGAAGAGTGTTGCTTGCACTGAATCAATGCTGCTGAAAGAGCCGGGGAGGAGGAGTGGGGTGGTGTGGGCGTAAGAAAGAGGGCCTCTTTTATTGATGTCATAACGTGGAGAGACGGACGAGTAACTAAAATAGATTGCTCATCCGTTTTAACATTAAACCTTTGTATTCTTAGTTATTTCGGTAAAGTCACGTAGAAGGGAAATAATAAAAATAAAACAATAACCGAAGGAACCAAGAATGTGAATCCCTGCAGTCACGAAAGCTTTCAATCGAAAATTAACACTTTACCCCACCAGCTTCTGTGGTGGTGAGCGCAGAGGGGAAAACCTCCGATCTGGCAACATGAGATGGAGGGCCCACTCCCCACCACCACCACTCGGTGACCCCTGTGCTCGAGAGCCCATTGGCTGGGACGCGAGTGCGCACGTGACCGCCAATCCTGAGCGATGACCAATGGGAGCGCGCGGATTTTGAGTGAGTGGGGGCGGGGGGGTGCTGTGTGCGCACGGCAGCCCCACCCCTTGCCCACGCGCTCCCTCCTCCCCCCCCGTGACCACGTGGGGGCTCTCTAAGTAATGAGCCACTGTGGATAACTCAATGGGATAAAGCGGACGACGTCTCTCTCAGCATTGTACGTCCATCCAAAAATAAAATCTAATAATATTTCTTACACAAACCCATCCGACGCCCACGGCCTTCTGAGAGTGCATAATTCCAGCAACATTGATGCAAAAATAAGCTAAAAAATCTGAGCCCAGGATTTGTTCTAATCAATGCTAGCGAATTGCCAGATATTACTGGTAAGGCACCTTAAATTGATCATCAGCGTCTTCGTGGAGAATATAGGGTTTTTTTTAGATTGTATGTTTTTCAGCAGGAAGGGCCCAACACGCTGTTAGGGTCTTTTTCATGGGCATCTCGCGACAGTACAGATGTAATATGAATACTGTATAAAGAACACCAATAACAGGAGCGATGCCATAATCAGGACCAATGCAAGTCAAAAGTATCTCCCTGAGTATTGCCACAGACAGTTATGCGCCAGCGGTTACAAATTCCACGTTTCCATGCTTGGTGGTGAGGAGTCTAAGATAATAATTATAAATCTGTGGTTATATCTGTGCAACTCCAATTACACTATGTAACACAATGTTTGTTCCTGGGTAGTAAGTGTTATTTCGTAATTGCTTATGCCTAAAAAGTATTTAAAATGGCTATTATTCCCCACAAACTTTTCTTTTGTGACCAGGACAGTGATATTTAGAAATTTGCCTATTTTCAATGAGAAAACGGGCGGATATGTGTCTTTTCGTTCACATATGAATGAAAATGTACGTGTATTTATACTAAAGTAATACAACAATGACTACACAATATTTAGAAGTGAGTAGTTTTTCGAGATTTACGATTATACTGTAAATCACTTTCACGAATCAGCCCCCAAATGTAGTCTCCAATCATGTTATCGTGATACCGTCCTTGGTAGCTTCCTGGTGTGGAGGTCGCCCTCCGATCTTACATTAACATGCCAATTTCTCACATTAACATCAATAGCCAACCCCCACTTTGTTTATGCCCCTTGGGCTACAACCATTTCAAACCTTTAAAACAGCCTGCCTCAGCAGCTTTCCTCTTTTTAAATCCTTTATATTAAGTTTGCTTGCTTGCTTGCGTGCTTGCTTGCTTACGACCGTGCAAATCTTTCGGTCGTTTTTTAACCCACTTCCCGTGATCCAATCGAGCTGACATTTTCCACACAGACTCGTTGTGCCAGACAATTAATGTTCGTGAAAAAAAAATTCCCAAAGTGTTACACTTTTTAGGCAAAAAAAATATATTTTACATATATTCAAAAGAACTCATTCTTGGCTTTGGCTGAACGTCACAGTATAAGAGCCCAGAGTGTAACCCCTCCACAGGCCGTGGCGGAGTAGCGCAGTTGGTAGCGCCCTCGCTTCCCATGCCAAAGGTCGCGGGATCGATCCCCGCGTCCTCCACAGGCGAATATATTTTTAAATCCTTTATATTAAGTTCGCTGCCACGCATATAAAGGATTTATAGTGAAAAACTTAGTTTTACGGGTTATACTTATTTAAATCCTTTATATTAAGTTCGCTTGCTTGCGTGCTTGCTTGCTTGCTTACGACCGTGCAAATCTTTTGGTCGTTTTTAAACCCACTTCCCGTGATCCAATCGAGCTGACATTTTGCACACAGACTCGTTGTGCGAGACAATTAATGTTCGTGAAAACAAATTAAATATTTAATTACTAATTGCTTAATACTGGCAGACAATCATCTGACCCATAGGTGGCAGCCATCTCAAGCCAGAGGACGAGAGGACTCTAGCCGCCACGCATATAAAGGATTTATAGTGAAAAACTTGGTTTTTACGGGTTTACTTATTCAGCCCGATGACGACCGCTTGCATTGCGATCGAAACGTCGTAGTTTTTTGTTATTTTTTAGATTTTCTTTGAACCTATCTACGTGACTTTACCAAAAGACCCAAAGAATATGAATTCCTGCAGTCACGAAAGCTTTAAGTCAAGATTCATCTGCAATCTTCTGTAAAATAGATACATTTCAAAATATCAATGTCCTGGTCACAAAAGTAAAGTTTATGGGGAATAATAGCTATTTTCTGTACTTTTGAGACATAAGCAATTAGGAAATAACACTTACTACCCAGGAACAAAAAAAATATGTTACACAATTTTATAATTTTATCAGAGTTGCATTAATTGTATTGATCCTTCAAAAAGAATGGGATAAGTTTGTGCACAAACGCAACCGGCTGGCTTTCCTTTTCAACGTTTCTGTTAAAATGTTTAATTCACCGGCAGGGTGGCACAGTGTAACACTAGTGGGCTTTACCTGGTATAATAAAATATAAATAGTTTCTAGTTTTCGTGCCTCACAGCAAGAAGGAGTCTGTCCCCCCTCCCCCCTCTTGTTCTGAATGGGTTTCCTCGAGTTTCCTCCCGGAGCTAAAACACACACACAATGTCACTGGTATTTGGCCAAAACATACCCGTTTACACTGCTGGGTGGCCAGAGACTGTTTATACCCCTCACGGAATTCAATTCAGAGGAATTAAACATGGGGGCTGCAAGTGGCGGGAGGCATGAATAAGCAAGTTTAAATGGAAAGAACTCGGATAGTTTTATAAAAATTCTCTGACAGCGACCATGTTTGGCGAGTAGAACGCCGCTCCCGTGGTTGCAACATCAGATTACTGATGAACGGAAGAGACAGCTTTGAAATTTTCATTAAAAACCACCTTTGGGGAAAACATTTCAAAGATTTTAATTTGAGATTTGTCTCGCTGACAACATTATGGAAATCCAGACACCGTGCATTATATTTTTTCCTCGCGGGAAAACGCACGGAGTGGTTGGCGCTCATCTCCAATGGCATGAACCAGTAGTGGAAATTCCACATTCCTCTCGACCAGCCACTGTATTTGACAGCCATTGTTAAATCCCCACAAAGTTGTACTTTATTTATCCGCCCTAGATGGATACTGGGAAGACCCACCAGAGTGTAACATTCTCATTTAAACTTTGTGACATTATATAATAATTTACACTTCTAAAGCGCCTTTCAACCAGAGATCACAAGGCCCTGTACAAAAAACAAACATCCCCCGTATAGCCTTAACAGACTGTTGGGGCAAGTGCTGTTAGCGAGCAACTTTGAAGGCCGGGACAGCACACGAGGGGGTTGGTGGCCAGTACCACGCCCGGCCGCCTTTGTCTCTCGAGTGGCGATGTTTACACACCGCACTAGGAAATTCATTTTGAGGCTGAGTCGACCTTGGGGAGGACCAGGACTAGCGCAGATATTCACCGGTGTTGGCCGTGAGCGAAATCGATC
This sequence comes from Lethenteron reissneri, assembly GCF_015708825.2. Lineage (NCBI taxonomy): Eukaryota > Metazoa > Chordata > Hyperoartia > Petromyzontiformes > Petromyzontidae > Lethenteron > Lethenteron reissneri. The sequence continues at coordinate 12,862,437 of NC_083797.1, read as the reverse complement.
TCGGGTCGCCGGGTTCAGAGCGTGGCGCACTAACCGCGACACTACCGTTCCCCACAAAACACACACACACGCAGGCTCACAACAATCAGATCCAACCCCACAACAAAGGATTCCAGAAATAGAAAAAAGCCTTTAAAAATAGGTGCTTAAGGCCCGATTTGAAAAAAAACGAGGGAGCCAGTGGAGCGAATGTCCAGTGGAAGTAAATCCCACAGCCTGGGGGCCACCCGAGTCGATTGCTCTAACCGCACCGCCACCTATCCCGGGCTGATTTATATTAAGCACTCACTGAACACGGGAATATGCATAAAATAAACAAACCTGTTAATAACCGCACTTAATCACATGACCTCCAGCCTTAAACCAAGCGGTTTACACATTGAAAGTAAAATCAATTATTGTACAGTGTGCATTCCTGGAATAATTATCTTCCAATTCAATACTGAGACTGTAATGTATCAGGGGTTATTGAAGCCATGTATACAGCTGGCTGAAGGACGAGAGTCGAGCAGAAGGAACACAAGCAAGGTTTTGTATGTTTACAAAATGTGGTCATGTGCTTAAGGCGCTCAGCATAACAATGCTTACAAGGTCTTCGCTGCGCATTCATTTGCATGTACAAAATGATCCCCCTCCTCCCTCTTTGGACAAAAAAAAACGATTCCGTTGTGTCACTATGCCCTTGATAATCCAACCGAGTGTTAATGTGGTAGAGCACTCTGCTTGCCGTTAGGTTACCAGTTTGAATCCCCAGTCCGGTAAGGAATCTGCCCATGATGCTTCCAGGATAGAGACAAATTAGTACCATTTGGTAGGATTTAGAGACTCGCCCAAACCATGGAGTGTGGAATTGCAATCACTGATTCAGGGCGATCAATGGAGCGGAGCATCGCTATTGACTTCAGACCAAGTGGTGCAGCCTTCTCAGGTGATGTTTATTTTATCCACCCCGTATGGGTGCTGTTGACCGGCTCAGTTGTTCCTGGCTGTGCTTTAACTCATGCCCTCATGGTCACAACCTCGGGGCTCTAGTAAGTCACCGATCCCATTCGCTGTCACAGTACGCTTTACATTTTCTACGCGCGAGTTCAACAATACATCCTGAATAAATGGGGTGTTCGTTATAACCGAATCAAATTGGGTTTATATATATACGTCCCCAGGCCATTTTCAGCAGTGTCCGCAGTGCCAGTTCTGAGCAAAATTAATGTACAGTGCTATATTATAATCGGTGGTGTAGTAGAAAAATCTACTTGCAAGTGGGGCTTTTGTAACACCATGCAAACACTCCTGTTTGTGTTAGTGGCAATTTGTTTTTTTTATAAAATAAAAAGAATGTGCCCTCCATGCTCATATTTGTTGTCTGTCCCTACACCAATGGAACATTAACACTTCTTTGGCAAGGAGTCGTCTCTGCGGAGGGAACCAATGTTGACTGCCCACGAAGTGGAACAAATTATTATCGATCGATATATGCAGAGTTCGTAAAGGGCGCAGTGGTTAGAATACCACGCTATGAACCCGGCGACCTTAGCCAGATTGATGGCCATTGCGGACGTGAGTGGTGATGTCTGAGCTATCTGGATCCCCCCCCCCTCTCTTTCATTAAGCCACACTGAATCGCGTGGTGAAGTATGGTTAAACAACTCGCTATGACTAGCACACAATTGGGGAGGCCTTCATCCTGCTGTGAATTTAGAATAGGGATGTAATTATTATTCATTTTAAACAGTTGTTATAAAGTTCTGACCCGCCCTTACTAGACATCTCTGAAAAATATCTTTATAGCTTATCGGATTCCTCCAGTATAAGTACATATTCTGATGATGAAAACAAAGCTTCTGCTGCTATATACCGGCCACTTAATAGGTCAGCAGCTTTTAATTCTCACAGCACATAATGATCTCTGTATCATCCACCAACCCGGCCTCGAGAGCACTGGATCAAAGAAGTGGCTAGTCGCTCCAGTGGGAATCTACTGAAATTTCACTGCCAATGTCTACCTGGACATTTTGCGAGGCTGTATCCAATGACTGGAGATGAAGTTGAATTACGATGCTTTATAAATCCAAATAACAGTGTAAACGTATAATATATTATACATTTGTCACTGACATTATCTAATTAATAAAGATTGTGTTTAACTAAGATTTGTTGAGCTGTGGTTGATTATGAATGCAACATCCCCGTGCCCCTGTATACATCTCGACCATGGGTAATTTAATAATTGTTTTTCCCAAAACCGCTTACAAATTCTACATCCAACCCATTTTTTTATACATTCCATTTGTAGACGTGACATTCGGGTGGGGTGGCGCTGTACTTAGACTTCTTGAATGACAGTGAAAGGGTCGTAAGTTCAAATCCCATTTATGGGGGTCGACGCAACCTGCCATCCCTCAGGTGTCAATGCAAAAGCACCACTTCATGGGTAGTCAACAGTGGTGGCAGCAGTGCAGAGTGGTTGGCATGGGCCCTGGTGGAAGGAATTTATGGGCCCCCTGTCCAATTCTTCATAGTCCGGCGCCTTGGGCCCCTCCGGCCTGTGGGGACGCCACCAAATGGTTGTCCCATGGAGAGGACAGGCTCTGACCTGCCCCTACTGGACATTTGTGAAAAAGATCTTCATAGCTCATCGGGTTCCTCCGTGTAAATACATATTTTCAGTCTGATTGTTTCCATGAGAATCTTGAATTTGTAACATTTCTACCACTTGGCTCAAGACCACCCGCAGACACGAATGCCACCCCAGCCCATTCGAGCAGAGTCTCTCTTTGGCTCGACTTGTCAATGCGTAGTCAGCGAAATTGGGCCCGAGACTCTCTGTACGAACCAGCCCGCCGCTGCAGAGCATTAGCACCGCGTGCACCTCCGCGTCAACGCGAGCGGCACGCAACGTGCACGCATACGCGCAGCTCGCCGATTAACAACAAGTCTTGGTAATCACGTGACACGGAGGACTTTGGAGCCCGCGGGAGGCATTCGACTAAAAGGAGCGAGTTAATAATCCCGTACATCGCGGCACAGTAATGCACGCCTCATTCACTTTGCAATCGCATAATCAGCCGGCCTTTTCCCAAGCTGTCCCCGCTCAGCGGTCTCCGAGGGGCCTCGGCCGCAGGAGTGGCTGTGGGATTGCATTCCACTGCATCTACACACACACGGGCACTGTGACACCGAGATTAGCGCGCTATGCGTGTGAGTGTGTGTGCTTCAGCAGTAGTGTAGCTGCACTGCGAACCCGGCCACCCGAGTTCGATTCCCGCTAATGGCCAGCAACACCAGTGACGATTATCTGAATCGGTCTTGGACCTGGCCTGCCTCCCCTAGGTCGACCCAGCCTCAAATCGGTATCTGGTGCGGTGAGTAAATATTGCCACTGGGGAGACAACGGCGGCCGGGCGTGGTGTTGGCCACCCACCCACTCGCGTGCTGTGTAGACCTTCATAGGTGCTCGCTAACAGCACTTTCCCCAACAGTCTGTTAAGGCTATACGAGGAAGCTGTGTTTTTGTTGCCACATCTCGAGACTTAAATCTTCTCCAGTAATAAAGGTCATCTTTGAGAATTAGTTAAAGCATATACAGTCAAAATATGATGACAGCATGCTCAAGATTTCAACAGTTAACTTTTAACGGTATGGGTATGTACGTTACGTTGAACCTCCTTCGCACCGTACACGGCCAATCGCTTGGAATGCTCGGGATGTTCTGTGGCTTCGTGTGGGATGACGCTTGAGCAACCCAGAGAAAAGGCCATGCAATTCGAGGGGACCGCAGTGCCATTCCCCGCCACACCTTTACAACCCCGCGTCGACAAGACTGGCAATCTCTGGCGGTCACATGTCCAAGCGCAGACTCGGCTCAACCGCTCGGTGGCTTCGTTTGAGTAACCCAAAGAAAAGGCCACGCAATTCGAGGGGACAGCAGTGCCATTCCTCGCCACACCTTTGCAACCCCGTAATCTCTGGCCGTCACATGTCCAAGCGCGGACTCGGCTCAACCAATTGGAATTATTCGGATCCTCGGTGGCTTCGTTTCAGTAACCCAGAGAAAAGGCCAGGCAATTCGAGGGGACAGCAGTGCCATTCCTCGCCACACCTTTACAAATCTACGTCGACAAGACCTGGCAATCTCTCGCGGTCACATGTCCAAGCGCAGACTCGGCTCAATGCTGCTCAAGAGCTTCGAAGATTTGGCGAGTTCGATTATTCGGTTATACCGACCGCGGGCAATTGTTAATCGTAAATACCACTCTGCTTAAGTAACCAGCACACAGGGCCTCGCTGAGAAAACTGGGATAATAAATCTTACACATCCCACAGAAGCTCACGTGGGAGAAAACCCGCATGTGGTTTTATTGGTCAACAAAAATCCAAACTGATCACAGACCAATTTCATAGACTGGTCCCCACTGAATGCGCCAGCCGAACAAACAGGCAAGCCACTGTCGCAATAGTCACTTCCAGATGGGTAACACAAACAACAAAAGCAAATATGAAATGGGGAAAAAAAATTTTAAGTTCCCCCAAATACTTCAAGATCTCGAGATAACCCCTTTGATTCGGCACCACGAGCGTGCCAGCTACTGCTTCTACGACTCTTCACACACACACACGTTGTCTTCCCTACAGCAGACGGCACGTAAGCGGGTTTATCCGAATCTGGTTAACTTTAATCCCACGGCAATTTGTGTGGATTGGTGGGGGGGTCTGGAGTTTCTATTTCGAGCTGCTGTTTGCACTGTACATACTGTACTGCACTGCTCTGTCTGAGCCCCCTTCTCCCAGTCCCCCCTTCTCCCCCAGCCCCCCCCCCCTAATCCCCCCATCCTCCCCTTCTCCCCCAGCCCCCTCCAGTAGTCTCCCCCAGCACCCCCCCCGCAGTCCCCCCCTTCTCCCCCAGCACCCCCCAAGTCCCCCCCTTCACCATTAGCCCCCCCCCCAGACCCCCCCTTCTCCCCCGAACCCCTCCAGCCCCCCATTCCCCTCTTCTCCCCCAGCCCCCCCCCCAGTCCCCCCCTTCTCCCCCAGCCCCCCGAATCTCTCCCCGCTTCTCGCCCCAGCCGCCCCAGACCCCCCCCCCTTCTCCCCCGAACCCCTCCAGCCCCCCCATTCCCCTCTTCTCCCCCAGCCCCCCCCCCCAGTCCCCCCCTTCTCCCCCAGCCCCCCGAATCTCTCCCCGCTTCTCGCCCCAGCCGCCCCAGACCCCCCCCCCCCTTCTCCCCCGAACCCCTCCAGCCCCCCCATTCCCCTCTTCTCCCCCAGCCCCCCCCCCCCCAGTCCCCCCCTTCTCCCCCAGCCCCCCGAATCTCTCCCCGCTTCTCGCCCCAGCCGACCCAGACCCCCCCTTCTCCCCCGAACCCGATCTCAAACCCTCTCCTGGAGTGTGCCTCACGGTCCCCACCCGCCACCCTCTCCTAAGTCTTCCCTATACCGCACTTTGTTTGCATTCCCATCGTGTTTTTCCGACTCGGAATGTTTATTTAAGACTGGAGGAATCCGATGAGCTTTGAGGCTCTTGATCATAGACGTCCAGTAGGGGCGGGTAAGAACGTCACAAACAACAGACAACAAAAAACACGATAGGAGTGCAAAGCATACGAAGAGGTAAACAAATCACTTGAACAATATACAAATACAACTAAACAAGGTTTTTGTTATCTAACCAGGTAAAGCCCACTGAGCTATTCGCGTCTGAGCTGCTCCTAATGGACATCTGTGAAAAAAGCTTCATAGCTCATCGGATTCATCCAGGATAAACACTGATTCTGAATTGCTGCCACTGTTTACACCCAGCAGGCAAGAGGGACCTCGATCAGGTTAACCCTAAAAAATAGTCTCAACGGTACAAGTGTCTTGCTGATCATATGAGCATTTGTTTTTGAAAGCCCATCAGCCTATTGGCTTGCCAGGACAATATTTATCCAGCGGCATTCGTTTAAGTAAGCCAACTCTGGACCGGTTTCAACCTTAAGTATGCTGACCTAAACAAATTATGATTAATAATATTGGTTTGGAAAGCGATTCGGCCAGTGGCCTCAAAGCATTATTTGTATGCATATATGTGGAGACACAGGACAGGAGGGTTCTGCTTATGCTGTATATGGTTTCGCTCAATTTTACACGCAACACGAGTTTTGTACACAACGAGATTTTAGCAGTGCTGTACCCAACTCCTAGTCTTGAGTCAATAGTGGGAATACCACATTCCTCTGACAGGGGCCAGTGTCTTCACAGACCAGCCACTGTTGTTGCCTTTGATTTATCGTCCTGCCTAAGCTTGCTCACAAATGTTAGTATGTACAGCGTATCATCGTGTTCATCAGCAGCAGCCGTCATGTTCTATGGCGGCTGCACCACTGTGGCGAGATATTAAGTGCCTCGTCTGGTATGTATGTTGGACTTCTTTCGCGCCGTACGTAGCCAACCGCGCTAATCGGAGGTGCGGGGGAAGGACAACAAATTAAACAAACAAAAAAGCAGTTCTAACGAAATTAGTTTTCAATCGAGACGATTTAAACGTGCATAGCTCCAACGGCGTCCTTAATATCGGAGGGAAGAGCGTTCCAGACGGCCGTAGAAGCGCACCTTAAAAAGCACGCGATGCGGTGATGTCAGCCACTTAACGAGATCCACTGTTGACAAGATTAAACACGGGGCCTCTCATTCATAAACGCAGGCAAAGCCACAGGACCCAGCCACGAAACTGCCTTTGCACCACTTTTTTCCTCCAACACACCAATTCCTTAGGATCTGGCCCAAGTCTACGGCCATCGCCATTGCCAAGCATGGGAAGCGAACCAACACCGCCGCCACCAGCAAACCCCCACTGCATCCCGTACGATGTTACAAGTTCACGGAGAGATCACAGCTGGCAGGGGATAGTGTCACTTTGCTCGACGCAGCGCTACCGGACGGACAATCTTTTGGCGAGTGACGGGAGTGCAGCTGGGCCGGCCGCGCTGTGAGCTCCCAGCGACGCACGCCGAGTGTGGGATTTGGTGAAATCTCAAGACTGTGGGACATTTAATCGAGTTTGTTGTTCTTTTAAAATCACAGTTGCTGAGCACAGCCCAATTGTCCAAAAAAGCCAAGCGACCACAGCCACAGACAGCACCATTACGGTGTGAATAGATCGGAGTTAACACGCTTCTTAAAATGAGCAAGGTTATCGTAAGAGTTTGATAGAACAACAACAACACACATTGGGAGGGAATTCCAAAGTCGGGCACAGTGAGGATAGAAGCAGACAGCGAAGTGTTTATGCCGTGCGGTGCGGTGGTTGAACGCGGGCGATGTGGATTGAGACGACTCAGTCGGCCTGGCACGAGCGACTCCTCAGCGTGGGCGAAGGACTGAACGAGTGAAGTTCATTGACCGCCTCCTACACCACACACGTGGAGGTGAGGGGGGATGGCCTCGTCCCGAACGGCAGCAAAATCGTCCCACGTGAAGCAATGCTGGCATTCAGCCGAGACGTTGTGGCTCAAAAAAATCACCCCACAAATCTCCCCCGGCTCGACACCAGATACTCTTCAACGACGGCGACCACGAATGGGCCCTCCCGAGTGGAGTTGAGAGCTGCGCGAAACCCGAAGCTCCAGCGTTGCTTTGCCACGCTTTGTGACGTTCCTCCAGCCACCCCCAGGCACCCACCGCGTGCAGCATTAGCGGGGCTCGCGCCGCCGTCTCGAACGTGTTGAAGCGTTCGCGCACCCAATGGCTTGACTTCAAGCGTGGGATTTCCATGGGCACGGTTCTCCGGGAAGGGAACCACAAAAAAATTGAAACCCGCTGACTTTGCTCGAGCCCGGTAATGCAAATGCATCACCGCCCGCATTAATTCGCCGGCAGTCCCACGCGCTCGCCCGCGGGAATTCGCAATGCGAAATGCAGAATTCCGCTCCACGTTTTAGGAGGGGGGGACACTGGTGGGGGGGGGGGGGGGCAGCGAGCGGAGGAGCGTTTTGCTCATTTACATTCCGCCGCCCCGGGAATTGCAGCGCCAAGATTCTGTTTGCCGTCCGTACCGATGCCGTAAACGCAGAGCCGGTGCCTCGTGAGCCGTCTCTCCTCTGTTTAGACGCCGCTCTAAACAGGGGAGAGACGTGAGGGCGCGGCGCATCTCAGCCTGGTTGGATCGCGACTTCCCGGGATGGAGTAAAGCACGCACGGCACGTGGGGAGGGCTCATCAGACAGCTGTATCGAAGTGAGGGCATGGGTTGGGTGGGGGGTCAGAATGAGTACCCCGGTGCCCACAGACGCGGTGTTTCATATATGGGCACTCATTGGTGGATTGAAACTCATAGAGACGCTCCCCCCCTCTGGGTTTACACTAATATTTGGCTGTTTAATTTTAGACACTTTACTTTCTGGGTTCAGTGGAGGCATTTGAGCTATTTTAGCCAAAATTAATGAGATCACCGATTCGCCCCAAAGGATATGATGGCTTGGCATGATTTGGGGTTGTTATTCAATCAAAACAATACGTATTTTTGTCTTAAGTTTACTGGGTAATTTGTAATGTGTCCAATTATATTTATGTTTCGTTTGGAGGTTTTTGCACATTTTTGTTAGCCTAAATGTGTCATGATCATAACATTATCATGTCATATTCAAGTACAATAATTTTTATGAATCATAAACGATAGTCACATCCACAATTCCATTCGTGCATTATGGACATGAGAATTGCAGCTTTGTTCAGGATCGGGATTTGCATTTACGGAGCGCTCACTTAAACGACCTTGAAACTAAAATCACTTGACATCACATCTCTTATGATGAAAGATAAGAATAGGTAGATGTTCAAACACCAAAATAGAAACATTTTGCAAGGCATCAAGTCTGCATTAACCACACATACATGTGGCAAAACATCCAGACAAACATGCTCTGATTATATATGCATTGTCCTTGAAATTGATTGGTCTACACCAGTGACGGTCTCCTTCATGGCCTTGTCTCACCGCCAGTGTCAGGTCAGAGAACGCCAAAAGGCAAACAGTACGAAGACAATGCAAGTCTCAGAGCATTTATATCTCGGGGACGAGCAGAGATATCACATGTCGTACTCAATCAAGCCAACGCTCCTGCTGCAATCAGCCAAGGGGAAAACTCCTGGTGATCATTACTTACCTCGTGGATTCTGCCTTTCGTCCAACACTCGACTTAGCCCCCACAATCTCTCAGTGGACTCTCATCTGGTTTAAATAAAAGCGCCGTTTGAGTGCCGTCTCACTCAACCTGCGTGTCCCCTACTCGGCGGAGCACGGGGGCATTTCTCACACCTCCGTTGTTGAGTCCTGAGCGCAACGGAGGAAATTCCACATTCCTTTTGAGTGGAGGGGGGGGGAACTCCAACCAGAGGATAAACCACTGTGTTCTAAGCATGTATGTTGAACTTCTTTCGCACCGTACGTAGCTAATGGAAGGTGCGGGGGGAAGGACAACAAATTTAACACAAAACGGAGGTTTAAAAGTGCATAGCTCCAGTGGCTTCCTAATATCGGAAGGAAGAGCGTTCCAGATGGCCACAGAAGCACATCTGAAAGCGCCCGATGCGATGACCATCTTTGTTCTATGGCTATCCAGAAATTGCTGCGAGGGTGATGATGGTTGATGTTCCTTGACGAGATCAGAAATGTATTGTGGTTCATTTGTGGTGAGATATTTGGGTGTAAATGAGTGCGACCTTCAAATGTTTTCGTTCGGCAACCGGAAGCCAACGGAACTCAGCGAGGACTGGACGAACACCGTCGGATCTTCGCATTGAGATTCCAGATGACAGTTCAGCCCTTGCCGATCTCTACATTAAAGCTGGACCGACTCCAGCATGCATGAGCACCGATTTTAAAAAGAAGCCATTAAGTTAAATGATGTAGACTTATTTATGCAAATTATTTAATTAATCAACGTGGGAGTGTAATTCATCTTCAATAAATTTTCCATAATTCCCCCCCCCCCCCATCTGTTTCTTAACATCACGCCTGATATTTCCCAATAAAACCAGCTAATGTAATACACATCGAATTCTAATTATCACAATAAATACAAATATATTTCCAGTTAAGTGTTTGTGAAGTATAAAAAAACACACAAAAGCAGCCATCTCATAAAAGCATTAATAGCACATTACGTGTTCAGACCCCCATTGTATTTCAACGCGAGTGCATGCATAATTATGGAATTCCCATTGTATTTCAATTAAACGAAGATCCTTAATTAATCTGTAATCAGCAGGGGAGGAACATATTTTATGAAAATACTTCTGGCTTTTAAGATATTGCTGAAAACATAAGTATGCACTCCACCCACCTACCACCACCAGCTTAATAATCGGACAAACTACAACATCTCAAAACATTTCGAGCTTACGTGACTGCAGGGATTCATATTCTTGGTTCTTTCCGTAAAGTCACGTAGAAGGGAAATAATACAATAATAAAAATAAAACATATCAAGATAAAATTCTCACGACGTTTCGGCCATAGCGCAAGCAGCCGTCCTCAGGTGAAGAAACCGAGCTGCCGGACGCTGTCAAAACATCTCTCTGGCTTTGGGCCTTCTGCTCGGTCACTGACCACTGGGTGCCACTCCAATGTGCATCTCGGTAACCGGACCTGCTCCATCCTGCACGCATGATCCAGACAATCCCCTCTCAATGTAACTATCACAGTGGACCATCTGGAACGCACCACACCGCTTTGCTCACGACTCAGCGATTGCGGGTGACCACAGACAAGCGGGAAGGCAGCCAACACCGACATCAACAATGCCTGGTCAACAATGCCTGATCAGCAATGCCTGATCAACAATTACTGATCAGCAATGTCTAATCAACAATGACTGATCAACAATGCCTCATTAACAAGGCATGATCAACAATGCCTATCAACATCCTGATCACTTTTCAGAGACGACATCCAGTTCAGAAATTCTGCAGACTCGTGTTACACCAGCATGTGACGCCGAGGTTCACGAGCTGCAGAGAAACTGCGCATTACAATAACTGTGGATGCAACTTTCAGGAGCCCGATGTTGTAGCTGTGGTGAGCTCGGCAAATTATGCTGCTCACCCTCCTTGGCAGTCTTTGCAGCATGAGGACCCATCATAGCATTTCAGCCTTCCCTTAGAAATGTATAGCAGGGGCATGAACCGTTTATACTGCTAGGAACCCACTGGTTCCACCAGCCCACAGGGGATTATTGTGTCCGTCCGTCGTGCAGGGAGGGGTTGGGTGGGGAGGGAGGGGCTGGGTGGGGAGGGGCTGGTCACCCCGTGGTGCCCTTATAAAACTCAACGTTTAAACTACTCACGCCGGCTTGTGCCCGCCCTAACAGTCGGGCATATTTGCGGAATACACCACGCCGCCGTTGACCCTGGCCATTGACCGAGCAACCAAACGTTCCTACCAGCTCCCTCCGCAGGAATGTGTTCATTGCAAAATGGGCGCCGCGGTGACGAGATGTTAACTACATCGCCTGGTTTGCAGGAGGCCGTGGGTTCGATCCCGACCCTGATGCGTGTATATTTGGAATGTGTATGTTCCCCCCGTGGTCGCGTGGATTTCTCCAGGTCCTCCGGTGTTTCCCTCCACACTTAGAAAAAAGTGCTTAGAGTATTTGGTGGCTTTCGATTTCCATAATATAAGTCACTTTGTTGAGCTGTCATTTGTGGGCAGGTCGCTTCGGGAAAAGCTATATAGCTTACTAGGTAAGGTCCACTGATTGGCATTTGTTTAAGCAAGCAAATTCAAATTCTGTACCGGTATCAATCAACCTTCGAGGTATTATCAGTCGACAGGCGTGTTTAACAAATGCTACTGCATCACCAGATATCATTAGGAAGGGCACTCCATCTGAACGACAGGGCCCTGTTACTACGGACTGCCTTTTTTGAAGGCCTGTTCGTCGAAAGACTGAGCAAATATTTATCAGTGGACAAAACCGAAAAAAATCACTATCAATACATTAACATTTTTCCAGTATACAGCCCAAAACCAGTGGTGGAAATTCCACATTTCTATGGCAGGGTTGAGTTTCTCCACAGCACCATTACTCTCGACTTTCCACAAAGCGGTACATATTTGTATTGACCCTGGAAGGACGAATGGCTCCAACGACCCCTCACCGGGATTTGAACTCACAACCTTCAGACCACGAGCTGCGCTCTCCAACCACTTGTGGTGTGGTCGAGTCAGCAGTGCAACATGTGCACACACTGTGCATGTACACAGACGTGTACACGTACCGTGCATGTACACATATGTACACATGCGTGCCCATGTACAAACACAGCAGTAATGTGAGTCGGTAACCTAAACTTTCACATCTTTTGTAGCCTGTGTCCACATCACACATTAACAGTATGCCTCCGCTCATATAGACACTGCCTTTACATTCCAAAATAAATGAGCTTGGGATGAGTAATGTGCAAGGGATTAGATCACTTAATAAATTCGGGCACCATTCAACCCCAATGCAAGTGGAGTTATTAAGAAAAACAGCAACGGGAGATTTACAGCCCTGATGGGGGCGGCTTGGGGCTCTGGTGGGGGTGGAGGTGGTGGTGTTTCTGCGGCGGTTTGTGCCACATCTGACATCAGAAGCATGTGAATCAGTCACCGGCCTCCAAACCTTGCAACCAACCCGTGCCAACCACAATGGTGAATTATTAATTATACACATAAAATTAAAACAAATGTTACGTTACCAGGTTAAGCCCATTGAGTTATACAGCTCTGTTTTTCAGAAGCGACCTGGTTATCACAAATGATAGCTCAACAAAGTGGCTTATCACGGGGAAATTTATAGCAGCAGGCAAATACTTAACATACATGCAATACGTATGAGCAGGAAATTAACAAGTATGGTACAATAAGCCCCGTGACTAGCACAGCATGGGGGAGGCCTGCAATCCAACAGAGGATTTACAAAGGGATGTATATTTGTATTGTTATTATTGTTGTGTAATAATAATTATTATTCTATAGCTGTACACCAGCCGGAGGAATGAGCTCAGTGTGAATAATTTGAGAGGCAAAGACTTTAGATGAAGCCTTAAATGTGTTTGCTTATCATTTTGCCTTTTTAATATCTGAGCTGTCAGATGATTATTACCAAACTTGTGGGCCAGGGACTGTTATATTTAATATTTGCAAAGGTCATTTATAATACCCTCGTGTGAGTCTGAGAGAAACGAAACGTTTGGCACAGAGAGCCGTTTTGGGAGAGCGTGGCTTTTACGCGCGGCGGCAGAGATAGCTCTTGAAGACACCAACATCGAAGATATTTTACTCTGCTTCGCGTGTGAAGCTGAAATGAGTTTCACATCTGCAAATAAATTAGATGAACTGAAAAAAAATACCAATATTGTACGTAATTGTTTACTTATGTTGTGTTATTGGTGACCGGACTACACTTGGGAGACCATTGTCATCAAGTGGAGCTGCCCAAATTCAAGCCCAGTATTTCTGTGGTGCCGGCTCAGTTATCTGACCTCTGACACAGCTGGATGTTTAGCATCCTTCCCAATATGTACAATTAGCTCCCGGGGCTGATACTGGACCAGGCGTCTAAGCCAGCACCACTAAAATCCTGGCTTCAAATCCAGGTTTCAGTCGCCTGTGATTAAAACGGCTTCTCGTGTACAGCGAGGCGATCGTCGCACTGCAATAAACATTGTATTTAATTATTTTGAATTCGAATTAGTTCATTCAGGCCTGTTCATCGGCACACGACAATGCACCGCATTTAAATGTCCATACGGCCAGTGTTATGAAATGTGTTACGGTTCAACACAAAAGGAATGCATTATTACACTCATAATTTGAAAATTACTGTATAGTAAATACAACATAAAAAAGTAACACATATTTAAAAAAAATTCTTTCCACTTAGCTTGAGTCTTTAAGCTAGCTTGAAGTCAGAAGAGGGGGGGGGGGTAATGAGTCACCACAATTGCACACACAGACGGGGCTCGCGCGCACACACAGACCAATACAAATACCCGCCATTCACCACTCAGTGACGGTGGCGTCACCACGGCGACTGTGCCAGGCCCGATGCACGTGAAGTGTCGAAGGCTCGCTGACAGGAGGTCTCGAGACAGACCCAGGTGGTGCCATGGGTTGGCTAACTGAGATGACTGGTAGATGCACCAGCTGTACCCCCTGCTGTGCCAACTTGCTGCATTCTAGCCACCCGGCGCTCCGCTCATTGTTGTGAGCGTCGCTCCTCTGTCCTCCGTTGTTGCTGGAGGGCGACTGCCTAGTAGCGTCCTTCATGAGCCTCCTCCATAGAGGCCGATCTTGACACCGCTGGTACCAGTCGTCGGCAAGTCCACTTAGCTCCACATCAGTCCATCTCTTCTCCAGCCCATGTCGTGCCCGTTTAGCCCCCTCTATCCGGCCAAACAGAAGCTGCTTGGGCATGTGGTGGCTAGGTATGTGGGCTAAATGACCCAACCAACCCAGCCTTGCCTGCCGGAGGAACTCACTGATGGGAATGTGTCCAGATCTTTGGTTCTTTCGGTTAAGTCACGTCTAAAGATAAAATAATAAATTAAATAATAGCATATTACGACGTTTCGATTGCAACACAAGCAATCATCATCAGGCATAAAAGAAATAGCAACAAAAATCTAACTAGAAAACTATAGACGACGCGGCATGGCACGCAAGCTTGAAAATCAGGAGAAAGACACACTAAAATTAAATAACCGAGTAAAATATCGAAATGTAATGTAATGCAACACAGAGAGTCGGTCAACACGCAATTAACGCATAGCCCGGTTGATTACGTATTTCAAAGATTGCTAAGTTAGAATTTAAGTGTGAAAATTCCAAAGAGAGGACACAGGCAGAGAGAACAAGCTTGCGTTGCGCGTCGTCATCTTACTTGCAGCATCACGTTGTCGTCCACTTATTGATATGCTAATTTTTTCTCTGCCCCCTCCCTCTCTCCGCCCCCGCCCCCTCTCTATATTTAAGGCCCCGTCACAGAAACGACCTCTCTCTTTGTGCCGATATGTGTTCTCTCTCTGTGTGTCCTTGTGATGTCTGTCTGCTTGTATGTCTGTCTATAGTTTTCTAGTTAGATTTTTGTTGCTATTTCTTTTATGCCTGATGATGATTGCTTATGTTGCAATCGAAACGTCGTAATATGCAATTTATTTATTTATTATTTTATCTTTATACGTGACTTAACCGAAATAACCAAAGAATAATTCCTGCAGTCACGAAAGCTCCAAAATAAAGAGTGTCCAGATCTTTCAAGGATTTGTGAGCTCCTCACACAATTCAACCTGGTTAAACCCAGGATGGATCGTAGGCATGCCAGCCTGAATGTTTCTAACCGGCGCAGGTTTTCCCTTAGAGGGATCCACGTTTCACAAGCATAGAGAAGGGGGGGGGGGGCATGAATGTAGCCGAGAAGACCCGAAGCTTCTTGCGGAGCGAAAGACCAGGTAGCTTCCACACATCATTGCGCAGTCGACGAAAAGTTTATGCCGCCCGACTGATTTGGAGTGAGACCTCTGCTGTCAAACCGGAGCCGGTCATAAGCACACTGCTCAGGTATGGGAAACTCTCCACTCTCTCCACAACTGCTCTATCACCAATGGGGAGCTGAGGGGGTGGAGAGTTTGATGGCACAAAATACCCAGGGCAGGTGCTTAGTTTTGGTGGGACTGATGGTAAGACCCCACCTCTATTGAACACACAAGACACACATTATATGTTATATCTATTATTCTATTGAACACACAGGCACACACACAAATACACACTCCCCCCCCCCCCTGCCTGTACGCGAATGCCCTTCAGAAGAACACTTTGAAATAAAGTGTTTTTTGCCGTTTCACAAACTCCTCCGTGCTCAGCTGTTGTGGAGTCGCCCACTTCTCCGGAGGACACAACACAACGCGGAAATGTCTACTCATTGTCTCCGAACTTTATTATTATTATTTATTGCTGTTGTCTATTTAGGCGACCCCCCCCCTCCCTCGTTAGAATTCACGGGATGAGAGGGACAAGGACGGACCGGCTACAGTAGCCAGGAGGTGCGGTAAATCGGAGGTAAGTTCTCTATTAATGGTTCCTCATACATTTGAGACCCGTACACATTCCCATGTTGCCCAAAAATCGAATAGCCTAGGGGACTGGCACAGCGGCTCGCAAACAGAAGGTCGCCAGCCCCAATCTCGGGATTCAAGTGAAGTGTATTTAATTTCATCAGGCGAGAACTCAAGAGGCCAGGATAGGTCTCATTTGCAAGAGTGAGCTTGCTAAAGGTGTGATGTCGACGCGAGTTATAAAGGATTGGAAAGTACTGCGCGAGTTAGCGGCTTAAAATGCAGCATTGTAGCAGTACAAACACGAAATCGACCGGGAGAAGAAGTCACGCCAACGCGCGACTCGCAGGGTCGTGAGTTCAAATCCCAGCCGAGGGTCATCTAAGCAGCTCTTTGTCCATTCAGGGTCGATCAAATGAGCTCCACTCTGGAAAGTCAGCCGTTAGTTGTCCTAGGGGCTGGCAAACCCCCCCCCCCCCCGCCATAGCAAGATGCGTATTGCACTTCTGACTCAGGGCTGCAAGCATGACGAGCGTTGCCTCTCGCTCCGTGCTAATCGCGCCTCCGATCAGCACGGCTGGCTACGTTGCGTTACGAAATAAGTTCAACATACATACATACGTGGGAGCAGGAAACTAATAAATTGCAACATTGGAAATAAAAAAAACACATCGCTTTTAATATTTAATATTCGGCTGCTTTGCAGATGCACACCAGCATAGTACGAGCAACGTATTGTGGGTTCTCCCACGATGCTTTGCGTGCCTAAATGTGTTTTGCCTCCGCATGTACCGTTTGACATTCATTCATTTATGCACCTTTTAGCATTGGGAACACGTCAAGGGGTATTTAAACCGATGTAGAGGGCCAAGGACACTGAAAAGCTGTGAGTGCTTTGCTTTATGAGATATTGTGACATCAGACACATTTCGGGTGATGAGGTCATGGGCTTATATAGTACCATATATGGATAGAATATGTGATGACTTTGGGAGGCCTTATCCGGCAGTGGATCAATTGTGGCTGATGTTGGAGATGAATCGAAAGGCTTTCATCTCTTGAATGTGAAATGTGGCTTAGGGCAGCCAACAGAGACGCTCATATGCAGGAGACGCTTTGTTGTTTCACGCACATTATAAACACAACACCCACAGATAACGGAGGAGCAACGTATGTTTACAAATCAAGGTAATTATTAACTGTTTGCTGTTTAACAAGGCACTCAACTGTCACCGTGGTCCATACGCGTGATGGAGAACGTGGTGCGTGAGTGATCACCTGCCCCAGTGGTTACAGTACATCACTCAACCCTGAGCTAGTTGAGTACAGAAGTAACGGTTCGACTCCCACTACAGGTGCCTGGGTTATTTCCACAGGAGACCTCCCCACATTGCCAATGAGTTTGTACGAATAGCCAAAGACAAGGGTATCACGGATAGTCGTAAACGCTGTTGTAGGCGTTTAAGTTACGTGAGCAAGCAAGCACCTGTTAAGAGCAATGTGGCACACATGTTAGTGGGGAGACCAAAAGCACAACCAGCCACCTTTGTCTACCTGATATCTACACACAAGGCTACTTATTCAATGAAGGTTAATGTTGAATTAGAAGGTTGTGCTGCCGCAGTGCAATGTTCAACACACCGGACTTAACCAAAACTAAACTTTTGATTTTACCAGCTAAGGCTCACTGAGCTATGTAGCTCTTTGATAGAAGCGACCTGACCACAAACGATAGCCAAACGAGGTGGCTTAAATATATAGAAGCCATACTCTTTGGTTCTTTCGGTAAAGTCACGTAGATGAAAAAATAAAATAAAAATAATAAAAATAACCAAATTAAATCACGACGTTTCGGAGGCAACACAAGCCTCCGTCATCAGGTGGAGCAGCCACAGCAAAATTACGGTTCCACCTGATGACGGAGGCTTGTGTTGCCTCCAAAACATCGTGATTTAATTTAGTTATTTTCATTTTTTTTCATCTACGTGACTTTACCGAAAGAACCTAACAGTATGTATCCTTGCAGTCACAAAAACTTCAAATCTAGAATATAGAAGCCAAATACTGTAAACGCGTGTTTCTAAATGTGGAGGGAAAAACCGGAGGACCCGGAAAAAAACATAAATGCGACCACGGGGAGAGAGAGACACGCACACTTTAAATATACAGGCGTCAGGATCGAACCCACGCACTCCTGTATTCCAGGCGATGTAGCTAACATCTCGCAATCTAGAGGCCGCAGGTTCAATCCCCTGGTTTGGGACGTTTGCGAGTTTCACAACATCCCCCCACAGCCTCTGTCCACCACCCAGCAGTATAAATGGGTACAGCACAGTTGTTGATCGGCAGGTAGTGTGTGGTGGAGTAAACCGTGGGTACCCCCCCCCCCCTCCCCTCTTACAAAATGTCTGGCGAACGTGGAAGGGTAGGCCAAATGTCCTCTAGAGAGGGCTAGAGGAGAGGGCCTCTCTCGAGCAGTAGCTCTCAACCTTTGGTTGGCTGCTACTCTACCCCTTGTTGAATTTGGTTTCAACCGAGTACTCCCCCCTTGCCTGACCCGGCATGGTTCTGAGATATAATGTATGGATAATGAGCATCGATATTTTAACCAATTGTCGATTATGGTAGGCATCCTAACTATCTGGTAAGCGCGAGTGAGCAAAACAAAATTCAAGGGACGCTCTGCACGTGCGACATAATGTCTTCGCGCTCGCTCGCTGGGACCACATATTTCTTTTACGTTACAATGAGTTTACAAAGGTCGTTAATATTGTTCTAGGTTACAATATGTAGTTACATTTTAGCGTACATATTTTATATTGGCAGATCCATACATGATTATTCACCAATGACTGCCATGTACGGTCTAATTTGGCTCATTCATAAATCGTCCCACTTACCCCCCTGGGTCGTTGCCACGTTACCCCCAAGGGGGTTCGCGTACCCCCGGGGTTGAGAACCGCTGCCGCAGAGGTAATCTCTCGCAGAGGCCAGCAGTGGGAGAAGCAAAGCAATTTACCATTGGCGAGGCCCCATGCCAGGGTTCAGACTCTGTCCCTTTGCCAGCGGTATCACCGTGGGCCTCGTCCCAAGAATTGAACCCAGCTGTGGGATTTGCAGAGCAGCGTGAGAATCGCTGACAGCCACGCGCCCTCTCCACGCTCGCACTCCTCCACTCGCGGTGCAGGAGGGGAGGGTGCCAGGAGAGCTCTTCTGTTCACATTCCCAGGAATGTAATTAGGGCATGGAAAAACACAAGAGCGATGCATCAGAATGACCGCCTACGACGGGAGGTTCATCTCACGGTGTTTATGAAATGAGACTAGGCAGGGTTTTCTCTCCCTCTCCGCCTATTAAAACAAGCCCGGATTCCAGCGCATCTTCCCGCGCCCATAGTCCGGGGATTTTCTCCGCGTTATTCTTTATCCGCGGATGCTGCCCTAGTGCGATTGTTAGTGTGCCAGTCCAGAGGTCGCCGGTTGGATCTCGTCCTATGGGCAGTTGAAACAATGGAGGAAGCTTCTTCAATGGCCCCTCCACCTCTCCTCCGTCCACTCAGCAGTGCGAATCTAGGTACACTAACAGTCGATCGCCAGGTCATGCGTGGTGCGGTTAAATGTGGGTGATCCCACTTCTTCCAAGACACATGGACAGCGTGGAAGAGGAATTCCAACGTTTCGTCTAGAGGGACTTTCTGGAGCTCGTAATTCTATTGGGAGGCTCTCCCGCCAGCAGCATCCGCCTGAAGCAAGCAATTGCAGGGCTGCGCCTTAATCCCTTTCATCCCTTATCTTCGCGCAGAAATACACGCAATATTCATGAGAAAGTAACTTCTGGCGATGGCTGTTGCACCTGTTTGCACGTCGGGAGGGCATGCCAAGAACCAAATCATCACGGTTGTTGTTTTGTTTTTACCTTCGCCAACAATGTACAGCGGCCCGGTGTTTCGATTGGGGCTCATGATGGCCGTGTCGGAGCACGGAGCCAGCGACTATAAACAACAGGGGTTTAAATCATGGTTTTGGCCACCCCAGAATTGAATCTGGCATTTGCGTGTGGGGCCGTCCGTAAATGACGTCACGCTATTTTGGACAATTTTTTTACCCCCCCCGCCCCCTCGTCACACAGCGTCACAGAAAGTCAGACCCCCCTCAAATATGACGTCACAAAGCCCTGCCCCCCCCCCCCAAAAATAAAACATGCTTCAAATCGCTTTAAACTATTGTCATAGTAGTGCGTATTTAATGTGGCGCTGCACTCTGATGTTGTAAGAGAAAATATTGATTAAAACGTCTATTTAATTAAGTATAACGTGTTGTCTATCTATATATATAAAATCGTTCATGTCTGTCTGTCTGTGTGTGTGTGTATTTCGGCCCATACGCACTTTCATTGGACGGCGGTTGCCCCTGGCAACGGCTAGCCACGCCTTCGCCGCTTTCATTGGACCTGGCAACGGCTAGCGACGCCTTCGCCAAGGGCTGCAGTTTCATTGGACGGCGGTTGCCCCTGCCAACGGCTAGCCACGCCTTCGCCACTTTCATAAGCTCCGTATTTAATTAAATAATAGCCATTACTCAGTATTGTTCGAGCGCTAGGTGGGGGGGGGGGGGGGACCGGCACCCGTACCCAGCGTCAGCCGGGTGGGAAAATCAGGCGAGGCAGGAGGCTCTGCACGGTGCTACGCCTCGACACCCACCACGTGAATCTAAGGTCAATTCATAAAAGTTTCACGTCTGTGTGTGTGTGTGTCTGTGCCGTTTTCACATCGGCACTGGGGAGACAAAGGCGGCCGGGCGTGGTGGATCCAAGTCCCGGGCGAAGCCGGGTCATGTCTATGTGTGTATGTGTTTATGTGTATGTCTGTGTGTCTCTATGTATGTGTGTATGTATGTGTGTGTATGTGTTTGTGTGTTTGTATGTGTGTGTGTATGTATGTCGGTTTTTTTATGTGTTTATGTGTATGTCTGCGTGTCTGTATGTGTGTATGTACGTGTGTGTATGTGTTTGTGTGTATGTATGTGTGTTTGTATGTATGTGTGTATGTGTTTCTGTGTATGTATGTGTGTGTATGTGTGTTATGTGTCTGTCTGTGTGTATGCATGTATGTGTGTGTCTATTGTGTTTGTGTGTATGTGTGTGTTTGTGTGTATGTGTATGTCTCTGTGTATGTATGTGTGTGTATGTGTGTGTATGTGTTTGTATGTGTGTGTATGTATGTGTGTGTATGTCTTTGTATGTGTTTTTGTGTTTACGCACGCATTACACAAATGTGTTGCAGGTCTAAGGCGTTCCTCGCGCAGCATTTCCGCTTTATTATTTCAGTCGTTTACTGCCGTTAGCACCCTCACAGTCGTGTGTGTCTGCAGCAAGCGCGTGTATGTGTACCTATGGACGCGCGCGCGTGTGTTGTGTAGGGGGAACGGTAGTGTAGTGGTTAGCGTGCTGTCTGTGTCTGTGTGTGTGTGTCTGTGTCTGTGTGTCTGTGTGTGTGTCTGTGTGTGTGCGTGTGTGGTGTGTGGGGAGCGGTAGTGTAGTGGTTAGCGTGCTGTCTGTGTGTCTGTGTGTCTCTGTGTGTGTGTCTGTGTGTGTGTGTCTGTGTGTGTGTCTGTGTGTGTGCCTGTGTTGTGTAGGGGGAACGGTAGTGTAGTGCTTAGCGTGCTGCCTGTGTCTGTGTGTGTGTGTCTGTGTGTGTGTGTCTGTGTGTGTGTGTCTGTGTGTGTGTGTCTGTGTGTGTGTGTCTGTGTGTGTGTGTCTGTGTGTGTGTCTGTGTGTGTGCGTGTATGGTGTGTGGGGAGCGGTAGTGTAGTGGTTAGCGTGCTGTCTGTGTGTCTGTGTGTGTGTGTCTGTCTGTGTGTGTCTGCGTGTGTCTGTGTGTGTGTCTGTGTGTGTGTCTGTGCGTGTGTGGTGTGTGAGGAGCGGTGGGTGTAGTGCTTAACGCTACGCTGCGCTACCAACCCGGCGAACCCAGTTCCATTCCCGCTCACGGCCACCACCGGTGACAATTATTTGAACCTCCCCTAGGTCGACTCTGCCTCAAACGAGTAACTGCTGTAGCGTATTAACATCGCCACTGGGGAGACAAAGGCGGCCGGCCGTGGTGGATACAAGTCCCGGGCGAAGCCGGGAAGTCGTCGCTTCCTTTTGCGTTCAGCGCTATTGGTGGTCTTTTCCCACGCACGTGTCAACTTGCTGCACTTAATTCGAAGTTCTTTTTTCTCTTCCATAGAAACAAAGTATCCATGTCTACATCAAGCAAGGGAAAGCGTAAAGTGCAAACCACGACAACTAAACAAGCCAACAAAAAAGCCCGTACAACCACCGACGAAGCACCCTCCATACCTGCACCAAAGCGCGTTATGACCGAACAACAAAAAAAGCTAAAACGTCAACGGGCGGCGTTTATACATGCGGCGCAAACGGCTAAAGCGTTGCAACAAAGCCGCCACAATAAAGCAATTGCCAAGGCGCGTTTGCGCACCCAAGCTACTGCAAAACAACTTGAAGCCAGACGCCAACGCAACCGAGAGCTCATGTCTTACGCACGTGCCAACGAAACCCCCGAAGAACGCGACGCGCGACACCTACGCAACCGTGAGGTTACGTCGGACGCACGTGCCGCGGAAACCGAGGAACAACGCGACGCGCGACGCCAACGCAACCGAGAGCTCATGTCGGACGCACGTGCCGAGGAAACCGACCATGAACGCGAGGCGCGACGCCAACGCAACCGAGAGCTCATGTCTTACGCACGTGGCAACGAAACCCCCGAACAACGCGAGGCGCGACGCCACCGCGACCGCGAGGCGACGTCGGACGCACGTGCTAACGAAACCGCTGAAGAACGCGACGCGCGACGCCTCCGCGACCGGGAAGTTACGTCGGCCGCACGTTCTAACGAAAGCACCGAAGAGCGTCAAGCGCGACGCCGAGTGGATCGCGAGGCAACTGCCGTGGCACGGCAAAATGAAGATGAACGCCAACTCTCAACACCACGCGCTGACGATGCGCAGCGCAGAGCTGTCCGGGTCTCGACAAACTATCGAGACCTAATTGGCGCGGCATTCGTCTATTCACCCCACGACCCATATGCCGATATGCGCGTTCTCCAACTTGGTCTCATGGACAAGCGGTGTGTCCAATGCACTGCTTTAACGTTTGCAGGAGAACCCAAGGGTCTATGTTGTGCAAGTGGCAAGGTTGTATTGCCTGCTTTGCCACAACCCCCTTCGCCGTTGAATCAACTGTTGTACGGGAATGGAGACTTGGATCGGCATTTCCAAAACAATATCCGGCGCTTTAACTCTGCATTTCAGATGACCAGCTTTGGTGCAGACGTTAAGGATCAGGGGGGCTTTATGCCAACGTTTCGCGTCAAGGGTCAAGTGTACCATAGAATAGGGTCATTGTTGCCTTTCGCTGATAATAATCCTCAGTTCTTGCAGATTTATTTCTGCGATGGTATCGACACCGCCACCAATGCTTGATTGAGCTTCACAGTTCAGAACGAACGAGATCGGTCCAAGGACCGTGAGGTGGTTGTGATGCTTCAAGACATGCTTAATGACCACAACGAGTTGGTGCGGCAGTTCAAAAACCATCTTGGGAATTTGACTACACCAGGCCAGCGCTTGATCATTCGTGGGGACAAAACACCTGGGGATGAACATCGTGGGCGCTACAACGCACCAACAGCACCCGACGTCGCAGTCATCATCTGTGGAGAAAACGGAAAGAAAAGGGACATTGTGCTTGAGAAATCAAGCGGTGTTCTGGTGCGGATTTCCGAATTTAATCCAACGTATGATCCACTGCAGTACCCCTTGATTTTTTGGAACGGGCATGATGGTTATCACTTTGATATATATCAAAACGGAGGGCAAAGCGCTAAAAAGGTGTCATGTATGCAATTCTACTGCTACATGCTCATGATTCGCGACGGTACTAAGAACCTATTGCTGTACTATCGTGAATTGTTCCATCAATTCGTGGTCGACATGTACGCAAAAATTGAATCTGAACGATTGGACTTTATCCGTTACAACCAAACAAAATTGCGCAGTGAATCTTACTTCCATTTGTGTGACGCGATGAATCAGGCAAACGCGGATCCTACTCAAATTGGGAGACGTGTCGTCTTGCCTGCTACGTTCACTGGTAGCCCGAGACACATGCACAAATACGCTCAAGATGCCATGGCGTATGTGCGCAAGTACGGCCGACCTGATCTTTTTGTTACGTTCACATGCAACCCCAAGTGGGAGGAAATACAACGTCATCTATTCCAAAACCAAAAACCTACACATCGTCACGATGTGATCGCTCGGGTCTTTCGTCTCAAGCTTAAAAAAATGATGGAAGTCATCTGGAAGGGAAAAATATTTGGTGACACCATTTGCCACATGTATTCGGTGGAATGGCAAAAACGTGGGTTACCCCATGCGCACATCTTGGTTTGGTTGGCTACAAAAATACGCCCCAATCAAGTGGATCTCATTATCACTGCTGAGATCCCAGATTCCAACATCGACCCTGCTTTGTACACAACTGTCACTACAAACTTGCTTCATGGTCCATGCGGAAGGGACAATCCTTCCTCACCGTGCATGCTAAATGGCGTTTGTTCCAAGCGCTACCCCAGGCAATTCATTGTCGAAACACAAACTGACAAAGAAGGGTATCCTTTATACAGAAGACGAGATTCCAACCATGGTGGTCATACATTCAAAAAGACTATCCGTGGGAAAGAATTTACGTACGACAACCGATATGTTGTGCCATATTCGCCGATTTTGTGCAAAATGTTCCATGCGCACATCAATGTCGAATTTTGTCAGTCTGTGAAGGCTATCAAATACATTTGCAAGTATGTCTACAAAGGCAGCGACCAAGCTGTGTTTGAGGTCACTGGAGGCACTGAAAATTTTGACGAGGTTCGACAGTTTCAACAGGGCCGCTACATAAGCAGCAACGAGGCTATATGGAGAATCTTCAGCTTTTCCATCCATGATCGGTTTCCTGCCGTTGTCCATCTTGATGTGCATCTAGAAAACGGTGAACGCGTGTATTTTACAGCCGGCAACGTCGACAAAGTCCTTCAAGTGCGTCGCAATACTACGTTGACTGCATTCTTCAAACTTTGCGAAAGCGATGAGTTTGCGCGTACGCTACTGTACTCTGACATTCCGTCGTATTACACTTGGAAGAACTACACTTGGAACCGTCGTCTCAAGGGCCTACCAGTGGAAGGCTGGCCTGGCGTTTGCAAGGACCACGCATTGGGTCGCCTCTATACCGTTCATATGTCCCAAACGGAATGCTATTATCTCCGTTTGCTTTTGATTAACGTCAGAGGCCCAACATCCTTTGACTCCATTAAAACGGTCGATGGACAACTTTGTGATACGTTTAAACAAGCGTGCCAAGGTTTGCACCTTCTGGAAAGCGAACATCATTTGCACCAGGCCATGCAAGAAGCAGTAGACTGTCGAGGACCGTCAAAAATCCGCGATCTATTCGCTATTATTTTGACTACGTATACTCCAGCTAATGCGAGAGACCTGTGGGATGCTTACAAAGATCACATGGCTGAAGACATTCTATTTCGCTATCAAAATGAGTCCAACGACCAAGGACTTAAATTGTCCGATGCTATGACTAATGAGGCTTTGATCTTGATAGAGAACATCACTTTGTCTATGGCGGGCCGCCCGTTGGAACACTTTGGTCTGGATACACCTCGACGAGACCTTCCAGTGCCCCTTTGTGCTGAAATTGTTCGGGAGCAGAACTACGATACTATTGCTCTCTCACATTTAGTGGACCACAATCTGCCTCTATTGCAGAATGTGCCTGCGCAACATACGGCATATGTATCATTGATAGAGAAGATCTACTCCGGACAAGGTTCCGTCACCTTCCTCGACGCACCTGCTGGCACTGGGAAGACGTTCCTCATCAACACCATATTAGCCTCTGTCCGGTGCAAAGGAGATATTGCGTTAGCAACAGCTTCTTCTGGCATTGCTGCTACTCTTATGGATGGGGGACGCACA
The DNA here is from genome assembly GCF_015708825.2 of Lethenteron reissneri. Classification (NCBI taxonomy): domain Eukaryota; kingdom Metazoa; phylum Chordata; class Hyperoartia; order Petromyzontiformes; family Petromyzontidae; genus Lethenteron; species Lethenteron reissneri. The sequence continues at coordinate 12,836,306 of NC_083797.1, read as the reverse complement.
GCTCATTCCACATTCAAGCTACCACTGAATTTGACACGTGAAGATGCCACTTGCAATATCTCCAACCAAAGTGGTACTGCCAAATTGTTACGTGCTTGCAAAGTCATTGTTTGGGATGAATGTACGATGGCACACAAAAGAGCTGTAGAACTCCTCGATGACACTTTACGCGATATCCGCGAACCCCGTCAAGTCATGGGAGGAGTCTGTGTCATTTTATCAGGGGACTTTCGTCAGACACTGCCTATCATTACCCAGGGAACCATGGCGGATGAGGTCCATGCGTGCTTGAAGAAAAGCCGCCTTTGGACCCAGGTCGATAAGCTAAAGTTGACTACTAACATGCGCCTATTGACCAGTGGGGATTTGTCGGCTCAACGTTTTGCCGACACATTACTCCACATTGGAAATGGGACTATGCAGCCAATCCATAACGATGACATTACACTCCCTATCGACTTTTGTCATATGTTGTCGTCTCCTAGCGACTTAAAAGACAAAGTCTATCCTGATATCGCCACCAAACCTATGGGAGATGATTTGTGCACTTGGCTATGTGCACGAGCTATACTGGCACCCCGGAACGATGATGTCAATGCAATCAATGCTCATATTTTGGGGTTGCTGCCACAGCCTGCTGTGACGTACAAGTCGTTCAACAAGACACTTGAAAATGACGATGCAGTACGCTTTCCCACTGAATTTCTTGACTCTCAAGAATTGCCAGGCATGCCTCAACACAAACTCACGCTGAAGGTTGGCGCACCTATACTTTTGTTGCGAAATCTCAATGCTCCAAAACTCTGCAATGGTACAAGACTTTGTGTCAAGTCTTTGTTTCCAAACTTAATTGAAGCAGTTGTGTTGACTGGCAGTCACAAAGGGGTTGAAGTGCTATTGCCACGGATCCCCATTATTGCCGAAGATGTCCCATTTCCCTTCAAGCGAACGCAATTCCCCATTCGTTTGGCTTATGCAATGACCATTAACAAATCTCAAGGTCAAACATTCCTAATTGCTGGGATCAATCTACAAACGCCTTGCTTTGCCCACGGCCAACTATACGTGGCCTGCTCTCGCGTCGGATCCGCCAAAAACTTATTTGTCTACGCACCTGGCGGTATCACGAAAAACATTGTGTACCCACAAGTTCTCATTGATTAGTTTCTAAACTTCCGTAATCAATTATCTTTAAACACTTCACTTAAACACACTCTTTACTTACCTTTTTCTAACACTCCGTAATAAATTATTCGATACACTTTAACATCTTTCTCTGTCCCCACTTATGTACCCGCCACAAGCGCAACGCGTGCACATGCAAACCACAAAATACAAAGCCTCCAACTCAGACAACACGTGAGGACCCGTGCAACGGCGGGTTTTACTGCGAATTGCCAAAGTTGTCAATATGTGTGTCTGTTCAACATGTTAACCGTATTTCCCGACATGCAACAAACAGCAAATTTCGCATGGGGCTACTTTGCAGACTGTACACCATGCAAACATTCTGAAAATACACTTTTTTTAGGGGAGGGGGTGAGCTCAATAATGCATATATTTTGGTACACCAATTGACCTGTGACGTCAAATATGTCATGTGACCCACGCATGTGTAAGCGTAACGCATTGCAGTGTCGTGGTTAGCGCGCCGCGCTACGAACCCGGCCACCCAAGTTCCATTCCCGCTCACGGCCACCACCGGTGACGATTATTTGAACCGGTCGTGGGCCTACTCTAGGTCCACTCAGCCTCAAAACGAGTAACTGGTGTGGCGTATGAACATCGCCACTGGGGAGACAAAGGCGGCCTGGCGTCGTGTATCCAAGACCCGGGCGAAGCCGGGTAGTACAGCTAGTATTTATTTAAAGTTGCGCATTTTGATGTGACGTCACATTTTTCAAACCCCACCCCCCTCGTCACACATCGTCACAAATGTCTGACCCCCCCTAGGTGCGTGACGTCATTTATGGACGGCCCCTGTAACGCTGCAGAATGACTCATTCAACACGCACGCCCCTTTTTCTTTCAGCCAACAAAATACCATTCAGACGCTCGCCTTGCACAGCTCCAAGACTTTAATTGCTGCCTCCGAAAAGGTCATTGATTTACGTGCCTATTTACTGAACAAGCTCCCAAAGATCAGCTGGATCCAATTAAATTCAAATGGACAAAAAAAAAGCACATTTGGTTGTTTCTATGCAAATTATTGGTGAGTGACACTGAACCCAGTTGAATCACAGCCGACTGAAATTCAGACTTGAAGCAGTGGTGGCTCAGCGTGCCTCCCACTTGGCCGTGGTGAACCCACTGAGCCACCCTGCGCCTCTCCTTCAAATGCTGTTCACAATTTCACTTCATCACATCGCCCTCTGCTGGGCTGATTCCATCATTTGTCAATGGTATATTTTTGCCCTTTCTTGCAATTAAACAGGAGGTGTTACGATGCTCACAACACACCAATTATATACTTTTTGCAAGGCATCAAATTATCAGAGCGTGTTTGTTTATATTATCAGAGCATGTTTGTTTGCATGTTTTGCCACAAGCATGTGTGGTTAATGCAGACTTGATCCCTTGTAGAAGGTAAACATTTGGTGCTTGAACATCTTACCACCTCCCGTTTTATTGCAAGAAAGGGGCAAACACTATTCTTAAGTTATATAATGAGTTACTGCGATCTGATTACCAAACGTACGTCGAGCTAGCTGAGAGGGCTAACACCATGTCAGAGCACTGACTCCCGACACCGCTGAGAACCTGCGTTCGAGTCTAGGTTTTCAACCATCCATGTTTAACCGCTAGAGCCATATAAAACCAATCGACTCATTATCAGAGTTGCTTCTTTTTGTTTGCTTTTTTGACTACTTGTGTTGTGGTTATTGCAAATATGATGCCTTGAATAAAGGTGTCAGTTTTGTACCAGTTTAAAAGGGTAAAAACCTACTACTATATTTTGCCACTGGTAAAAGAGATATCATAGTGTAAATGCTTACCCCGAGCTCTCAATACTCTGATATTGCACTGTGTTTGAGTTGTACGCCTTCTGGTGTCATCTGGTCTAACACCAATGGGGACTAGGCTCTAAAGAAAGCCATCTCGGGTGTGGACCAATCAACTTTAAGGACAGTGCATATTATTATCATTATCAGAGTTGCTTCTTTTAGTTAGCTTTTTTGACTACTTGTGTTGTGGTTATTGCAAACATGATGCCTTGAATAAAGGTGTCAGTTTTGTACCAGTTTAAAAGGGTAAAAACCTACTACTACTTGACTTTGAACAGTTTAGCACAGAAAATAAAATGGGGGGTAATATGGGCACGCTTTGGGGGACTCTGCAATCACGGAATCAAAGTACAACAGCGTGCCCCCTGGCCCGTATTTTTGTGACTTTCATGAAGTTCTGTCAAAGCCACGTTCTCCCTGAGCTTGTGGCTTATTGTGCTTTCGGTTATCATACGCCATACACTGCAGGGCAACGTCCTTAAATTAACCACGTGACAGCCAATTGAGATTAAGTATCTTATTATGGAAAAGACGCCTGACTTATCGCAGCTGTTCAGTATAGTGTAAATTATATTTAGAATTGTGGATGATTTTAAATTGTCGCTTTAGCCATGATGCTGGTACGCAAATGGCATATGCCCTTGTAATTGTCACAAGCTTACTAACGTCCACTTTCGAGTTTTGGTAATTCACTGATATAATTACTGCACAGCTGCCAAAAAGTCAAAGAAACTCTCATTGCGGTGGGGCAGCAATCGTCTTCTTTGGCGCTCCTAAGCTAGTGGTGGGAATTCCGCATTGTTCTAGCAATAAGCAGTCTTTACAAAGTTGCAGTTGTCTAAAAAAAATTGAGAATTGGGAGTTGCATGCTTGGGGACAAAGAGACAAAAAAGAACACGTGGCTTAAAGAACAAATATAAATTTAAGGCATCATATTCCCCGCTAAGAAAAGTGTGCTTGGGCAAGACACGTCGACGGAAGGGATGATAACAGATAGAGGAGGCAAGTGACAGAATGTCAGCCAAAGGAGGGAAGACACCGGAGAAGACAAACCACTCGAATTTTAGCGATGATATCAGCTCATGTGCAAGGAGCAAGATGTATCGTTGCATCACGGGACGGTGAGAGATAGCGACGACTTGGGGAAACCTTCATCCAGCAATGAATGAAGCTTGGGTGATAATGAAGATGATTCATTGAAAACTTGCTCAGCCGCGAGTCTGCTCACCACTGGGCTAGCCACACATTAAGCTGGAGGGTTATGGCTCGGCGTGGTGGTGGTGATAATCGAAGCAGAAGACAAAGATAAAGATCCCCCGTATTGCCTGAAGAGACTGTTGGGGCAAATACTGTTAGCGAGCACCTATGAAGGCCGGCACGGCACACGAGAGGCTGGGTGGCCAGCACCACGCCCGGCCGCGTTTGTCTCCCTAGTGGCGATGTTTACACACCGCACCAGGTACTCATTTGAGGCTGAGTCGACCTAGGGGAGACCCAGGATCGGTTCAAATAATCGTCACTGGTGTTGGCTGTGAGCGGGAATCGGACTCGGATCGCCAGGTTCGTAGCGCAGCACAGCGCTAACCGCTACACCACCACGCAACACACGGGCACACACATCAAACAGCTGCGCGTGTATATGCACGGCTGGGCACGGTGTCTCTATTATTGCATCCCTCCGGCCAGAGCACCGTAGCAGCACTCGGCGCCGTGTAACAGCGTGGCGAACCATTTGGCGAACGGAAGCGTGGTCACGCAATTCACGCCGCAAACACCGACGCACCCACACGTCGCCTCGGTCCTCAAAGAAGCGGTCTCAGAGGCGGTGCCGGATTATCCTCGTCGCCCCGCGCTAAATGCTTTCAAGCTATCAATTTCGGTTCAGTGATTCTGTACTTGCTCTATTGCTATAGTACTATACTGCCTTCAACTTTTATGAACGACTGGGTGTTTAAGGTTAGTGATTTGTCGTATTATATTATCTGGCTGTATAGCAAATGAAAAAAATACAATTACTTTACTATGCAAGTTAAAAATGTGTGTTTTAATATTTATGTGTTTTTTTTTTATTTAGGGCCACTTTATAACAACATATGCTAACAGGCACCGCACCAGCTTAATTCGGCACTGCTCAGAGGAGGTGGTGAAAAACTCTACGTGTGTGTATGGACTGGGCCAGTCTCTTCAAGGGCACGATCACTAACAGCTATCCCAAAATAGCGATGCTTTAGTTCATCAAGCGCTGAAAGGTTGGTGCCCTTGAGCCGATTGCGAACCTTCAAATGAATGAACCGCGTCAATCGAGTAAGGGATGACCGCGGGACCTCCCGGCCAGACACTGCTGCAAACCACGTAATTTAATGATGCCTCGAATAATGTCATACAATCAATCATTACAACTCAATGTACACGCATCGACTCGTATGTGTAAGAAAAACATTCTAAAATACAAACGCTTCGGAAAAAATCTAATACTCTATATGGAATGAAAAATAAGAATATGTTTTACCCTTTCTGTCAATAAAACATGAGGTTCATCTTCTTGGTTCTTTCGGTAAAGTCACGTAGAAGGGAAATAATAAAATAATAAACCGGAGGACGGCTGCTTGCGTTGTGGCCGAAACGTCGTGAGAATGATTTTATAATGTTTTATTTTTATTATTTTATTATTTCCCTTCTACGTGACTTTACTGAAATAACCAAGAAGATGAATCCCTGCAGTCACGAAAGTTTTAAATCGAAAACATGAGGTGTTAAGATGTTCGAACATAAAATATAAACTTTTTTGCAAAGAATAATGTCTGCATTAACCACACGTACTTGTGGTGAACCCGCAAACAAAACATCCCCTGCTAATATATGGCATTGTCTTAGAAAGTGATTGGCCTACAACAGAGAGAGCCTTTTTAGGGCCTGGTCTCACCAGTCAGTGTCAGACCAGAGGACGCCAACATTGGCAACATCTGAACACCTGTTTTATTGCCAATAAGGGTAAAATATATTCTTATATTTTCATACTTTGATACTGGAAAAAAAAGGTCCCACTCTATATGGCAATGATATGCCAATGTTACGTTTAGATCAATGGGAAAACAAAACCTTGCACACGAATAAAAAAAAAACAATAGAAACGAGATGATGAAAACAAGGCAACAAAATAATTGATTCTGAAATTACGTTTTGACAATTCATTAACTCACGAGGGGAGGAATTTATTTACGTGTGTTATGTTAAAAATATCACATTCATTCCTATTTAAATATATATGATATGTGGACATTGCTTGTTAATTACTACTTCATGCTCGCATTATTACAATGTAAACTATTTGTTGGTTGAAATCCACTGATATAAAGCAAATTCCACTCCAGACTAATTTCTTTAAAAAAAAATGTTTGCTCCACAAACGGCATCCGAATTTGACATCCACGCCACGCTCAACTTCAGTGCGACCCATCCATTCTAGGACCATCTGCCAGACCACTATCGAACCGTTAACAGGTTTAATATAGAACGTTCAACACCTCTGTTGTGTTTGATGCACAATTCTTGCCTCAGCCAACATGGAATCCACATCCCATTCAATATAGAATCCGCTGCCTTAACATAGAGACATTGTATCATACGATACAATATAGAACCATTGACCCATTACAGCATAATTTCTTACAAATATAACATGCGTTCCTCTTTTGGAAACACAACCCTAAGTCACATTCAATACAGGAGTAATACTGACACCTCCAGTAGAGAACCGTCGATACACATGATACACGAAGTCTCGCTACAACAGGGCAGGGCACTTTGAGTTGATGTTTACAGATCGTATGCCAATTCTGCCCATTCGTTGATAACAGCAAGCGGACACGCTGTAAGAAAGCACGCATTTAAGTGCTTTGAATGTGAAACTCAGCTTTGTCGCAAATTAATGTGTCTCACTACCACGATGCACGCAATTACCAGTCAGTTTAACACGTAGTAGTAGGAGGCTTTCGCGACCAATCTCATCCATAATAGATGGGGGTTTTTGGGTTAGATCGCGTAGATATAAATGTCTCGTTAAACCCGCCACCACCCGACAGAGCTGTAGTGACATCGGGTATGTCACTGTACCAAGGCCGTAGCCATGGAGTCAACATTGGGGGGGACCAAATCTTCCAGGGTGTCTGGGGGTCCCAACCCAGAAAAATATCTAAATTGTAAAACTAATTTCCTGCCTAAGATATTTTAAAAAAATCACTAACACATGGGATGGACTAATAGTGTATTGTATTACATTGCTCTGTTTTTAAATTTTTATCATTTCTTGTTTCATTGTATGTAATGGCAGAGATTAGGGATTAATAAAGTACAACCATAACCACAATCATATAAACAGAAATGTATGCATTGATTTATATGAAGACAAGTCCAGATATTGTGGCCAAAGTTTAGCAAATTGTAGTTTTTATTTACATAGCATAGGAATACATTTTTATAACAATATATTGGGGGAGACATTTTGAGCATATTTGAATTTTCTATTATAATTACGGCCCTGCACTGTATTGTGCCGGCCCGGGAGGGCCTTGGCCTGCGATGTACTTACGTCGCGGACAGCACCGTGTGTTGCTGAGTGAGGCCGGCTCGAGCATAGTAAGGCGTCATCGCGTACACCCCGTAGGTGGGTGTAGTACCAGCCCTAGCGGTGCTTGGTGAGCGTTGGGATAGCACAGGCACCACGCATAGCGTGTAGAGTGTCAGCCCAGGAGCAGGGTTGCCCCGGGCCATGGCACTCTGGTTGACCCCGTAGGCACGTCATCCGGAATGTCCACAGAGAGGGTCAAAGGTCGGGGGGCTAGGGGTGATCACGTGTCCGGGGAGAGCTCTCGAGAGGGATCGAGAGGGAGCTAGAACACTCGCGAAGGTGGGCGGGGCCGAGGGCGGAGCCGGCCCCGACCCGGGAGGATAAAAGGTGGGTCCCTGAGAGGGACCGGGGTCGCTTCGTTCTACAAGCTGGAAGCTCTACATTCTACGTCTGAAGAGGCACCAACACGTGGCCGGGGACCCGAGTGAGGGTCCTACCCTTGGTAGCTGTAACTCCTCTGTATAGTGCAGTTAGCTGGGTGGGCACCACCCCAGGCTGTGTCTGGTAAAGGGGCAGTTACCCCTTTGTATATATACGTGTTGCGAATAAAAGTGTTGCCTCTGAAGAATAACGTCTGCGACTCAGTTGGACTCACTACAGAGCCAATAAGTAAGGTTTTGTCATGTAAAAAAACGCATGCCAATTCGTTACTAGTTCAGCACACCAGTTAACTCTGGCTGTTGCCTGATGGTGCTGGTTGTAATTACCGACAAAACATCGTACTCGACTTGTAGATGTTGTGGGTTTACTCTCTAACACACCGGTGTGCTGTACTGGTAACCAATTGGCATGTTTTGTTTACGTGACAAACCTTACTAATTGGCTGTCGGGTGGTGGCGGGTTTTCGACACATTAATATTTTATGCGATCTAACCCTAAACATCTCTATTATGAATTACCAGTCAGTATTAACTTCAGCATTGCAATACGGTACATTACTTCCAAACAGCATGCATGTCCATGCATACCTATGTGTGCGAATGGGAGCGTTTGTCCCAACGTTTCGGAGACCGAGGCAGCCTCTGATGTAGAACGCGCACATCTTAAATGCACACAATATTTAACGACTGTCAGTCGCCGACAATCCAAATCGTGGCCTGTGCACAGGGGTCGTGGCTCGTGCCTGGAGTTCGAGCGGCCACGCGATTGGATGGAGAGTGAACACGTCCTGTGTGGACAGACTGAAGCTCGATAATTGTTTTTTTACCCTTTTATCTGGCAACAAAATTGACACCTTTTTTACAAGGAGTCATGCTTGCATTGACCACAAATGAGGTTCCAATGGTGTAAATGCTTACCCCGAGCTCTCATACTCTGATGGTGCATTGTCCTTGAGTTGTGCGCCTTTTGGCGTCATCTGGTCCAACACCATGTGAGACTAGGCTCTAAAGAAAGCTGTCTCGGGTGTGGACCAATCAATTTCAAGGACAGTGCATACATGATCAGAGTTATGTTTTATGTTGCATTCCAACTGCAGGTATTGTGGTCAATGCAAACATGACTCCTTGTAGAAAAAGGTGTCAGTTTTGTTGCCAGATTAAAGGGTAAAAAAACAATTATCATATTTTGCTACTGGCAAATGAGGTTCCAATGGTGGACTGAAGCTCCTTGCCATTGCCATAGGATTACCACAATGTAAGCAGAACACAACGTCCTGTAATGCACATTTCGCACCTCCGACTAGCACGGTTGCCTACGTTACGCTGCGAAAGAAGTTCAACATGCATGCAGATACGTACATTTAAGGTCCATCAACATATGGGCTTTTCCGAAGTGTTTGTTTAAGCAGCAAACTCAGGACTAGCCTTGATTTCCTCAGTCTCATCAGCAAAGCAGGAATGTTTTCTCCGGGTAATCCGGTTTCCCTCCACATGCCAAACACTCCATACTCTTTGGTTCTTTCGGTAAAGTCAGGTAGGTATAAAATAAAAAAAAATTTAATCACTACGTTTCGGGCGCATTTATTTTATTTCATACCTACGTGACTTTACCGAAAGAACCAAAGAGTAATGGTCCCTGCAGTCACGAAAACTTCAAATCTAGATTATGCCAAACACTCGGTAACAGTAATAGTCCGTGGACCAGAGCACCTCCAACGAGCATAATTCGCTACGTACGGGTGCGAAAGGTGTTCAACATAAATACATAGAGAGCAGGAATTGGTACCGGCCTAAGACTTTTGTAGTACAGATTTATTAATATGGCTAATAAGAGTGGATTATTTGACAACGCACTCATCTCAAATGGTGATCACGTGATTCACTGTTATTGGCCACATTTAGAATTTTAAAACACGAAAGTGATGAGACCTCAGTTGGTTACCGGAGAGAGAGATGTCTGGTCTTGGCCGGTGCAAGCCAAAAACTCTTCCTTCAATATTAGGAAGAGCCAGGAGCTATGCACTTTTAAATTTAGATGGAAAACGAATTTCTTTAAAACTGTCTTTTGTGTTAAGTTTGTTATCCTTCCGCCTGCCCCTCCGATTAGCGCGGTTGGCTATGTACGGTGTGAAAGAAGTTCAACATGCATGCATGCATACAAATACAAGTGGTCAAATACCCCGTTACATGACCCTCCTCATATGCACATAAGAGGGTAGATCAAAACGTTTCAGGACACATTTTTATGTAGATGAAATTAAAAGACGACATACCTAATCAAATGTACATCCTTAAAAGTAGTTTTTCCTCCTGACTGAATACGATACTATTCTTTCAGAGATAGCTTTGAGGTTACGAGTTGCATATTGGATGACGGTTGGCACTTCCTGAAATCTCTTTCCTTTTTAGGGTGCGTTTCAATCTGTGGAATAGGAAAAAAATCATTTGGTGCCAAATCTGGTGAATACAGCGGTTAAGGAACCAGTGGAATGTTGCGCTTGGCCATCAATTATACTGGTAAGAACCTCCTGGTTACACCAGCCCACAGGGGATTATTGTGTTCGTCGTGCAGGGAGGGGCTGGGTGGGGAGGGAGGGGCTGGGTGGGAAGGGTGGGGCTGGGTGGAGAGGGGAGGGTGGGGAGGGTGGGGAGGGGCCGGGTGGGGAGGGGAGGGTGGGGAGGGGCTGGGTGGGAAGGGGCTGGGTGGGGAGGGGCTGGGTGGGGAGGGGAGGGTGGGGAGGGGCTTGGTGGGGAGGGGCTGGTCACCCCGTGGTGCCCTTATAAAACTCAACGTTTAACCTACTCACGCCGGCTTGTGCCCGCCCTCACAGTCGGGCATATTTGTGGAATACACCACGCCGCCGTTGACCCTGGCCATTGACCGAGCAACCCAACGTTCCTACCAGCTCCCTCCGCAGGAATGTGTTTGTACGAGTAGTGCTTCATGTGATGGTGCGTTGTCGTAATGCGAGATCCACACAGCTGACTCCCATTTTTCAGGCCGTTTCCATAGAACTGCATCTCGTAGGCGTTTCAGAACGGCCAAATGAAACAACCGCTTTAAGGAACGAAACAGGAGGATGTCTCCACAAATCTGGCTTTCCGCCTGATGATGCTAGTTGTAATTACTGGCAAAACGTATTCAGATTGTAAATGTTGTGGATTTGCTTTCCAACACACCGGTGTGCTGTAATAGTAACAAATTGGCATGTTCTGTTTACGTGACAAATCTAACTAATTGGCTGTGTCGGGTGGTTTCGGGTTTAACCACAAATTAATATTTACGCGATCTAACCGAAAGCCTGCGTGTTAAACCAACCGATTCCCCGTCTGACCCTATGGAACGAACTCATAGTGCACACAACACACCTTCACCGTCAAAAAAGACAGTCGACCATCATGTTTACATTTGCGCGCTTGCCTTGCTTTCATTGGTCGAGGTGACGACGGCGATCCTCCACCGAGATGGCCGACGCTTCGTCTCGGGATCGTAGCCAATAAACCCAAGTCTCATGACCTCACCCACTCACTCACCCACTCACTCACCTACTTGGTCACTCGCTCACCCATTCACTCACCCACTCACTCACCCACTCGCTCACCCACTCACTCACTCACTGACCCACTCACTCGGTCACTTACCCACTCACCCACTCACTCGGTCACTCACTCACTCACCCACTCGCTCACTCACCCACTCACTCGGTCACTCACTCACCCAATCGCTCGCTCACTCACCTACTCACTCACTTGGTCACACGCTCACCCACTCGCTCACTCACCCACTCACTCACTCACCCACTCGCTCTCACCCACTCACTCGGTCACTCGCTCACCCACTCGACACTCACCCACTCACTTAGTCACTCACTCGCTCACCCACTCACTCGTTAAATAATTCACCCACTCATCCACTTACCCACTCACTCGGTCACTTACCCACTCACTCACCCACTCACTCGGTCACTCACTCACTCACTCGCTCACGCACCCACTCACTCACTTGGTCACTCGCTCACCCACTCGCTCGCTCGCTCACCCACTCACTCACTCACCCACTCGCTCACTCACCCACTCACTCGGTCACTCGCTCACCCACTCGACACTCACCCACTCACTTAGTCACTCACTCGCTCACCCACTCACCCACTCACTCGGTAAATAATTCACCCACTCATCCACTTACCCACTCACTCGGCCACTCACTCACCCAACCACTCAGCCACTACCTCTCTTGCTTTCTTTGGTTGAGGTGATGACGGCGTCCCACGCCGAGATGACCGACGTTTCGTCTCGGGGCCAGAGCCAATAAACCCAAGTCTCATCACCTGGTTCCTCACCCACTATATGTACCATATCTGGCACCAAATAACATTTTCCTGTTCCCTAAATTAAAACGCACCCTAAAAGGAAAGATATTTCAGGATGTGCCAACCATCACTGAAAATGTAGCTCGGGATTATCTTAAAGAGAACCAGAGATGCCTCGAGAAATGACAGGACCCCTGGAATCGCTATCGTGTTCGCTCAGAGGGCTACTTTTAAGGACATACACACTTGAATATATATGTCGTCCTTTAGCTTTGTCTAAATAAAATTATTCCCGGTACTTTTTGATCAACCCTCGTATGCTGTATATATCTCTTGAGACTCACTATATTAGCGCAAGACACGGCGAAAAGTGTAAAAAAGTGATGAAATATAGAGTGAGTATTTGACCCCTCTGCAAAACATGACTTAGTACTTGGTGGCAAAACCCTTGTTGGCAACCACAGAGGTCAGACGTTTCTTGTAGTTGGCCACCAGGTTTGCACACATCTCAGGAAGTATTTTGTCCCACTCCTCTTTGCAGATCTTCTCCAAGTCATTAAGGTTTCGATGCTGATGTTTGGCAACTCGAACCGTCAGCTCCCTCCACAGATTTTCTATGGGATTAAGGTCTGGAGACTGGCTAGGCCACTCCAAGACCTTAATGTGCTTCTTCTTGAGCCACTCCTTTGTTGCCTTGGCCGTGTGTTTTGGGTCATTGTCATGCTGGAATACCCATCCATGACCCATTTTCAATGCCCTGGCTGAGGGAAGGAGGTTCTCACCCAAGACTTGACGGTACATGGCCCCGTCCATCGTCCCTTTGATGCAGTGAAGTTGTCCTGTCCCCTTAGCAGAAAAACACCCCCAAAGCATAATGTTTACACCTCCATGTTTGACGGTGGGGATGGTGTTCTTGGGGTCATAGGCAGCATTCCTCCTCCTCCAAACACGGCGAGTTGAGTTGATGCCAAAGAGCTCCATTTTGGTCTCATCTGACCACAACACTTTCACCCAGTTGTCCTCTGAATCATTCAGATGTTCTTTGGCAAACTTCAGACGGGCATGTATATGTGCTTTCTTGAGCAGGGGGCCTTTGCGGGCGCTGCAGGATTTCAGTCCTTCACGGCGTAGTGTGTTATCAACTGTTTTCTTGGTGACTATGGTCCCAGCTGCCTTGAGATCATTGACAAGATCCTCCCGTGTAGTTCTGGGCTGATTCCTCACCGTTCTCATGATCATTGCAACTCCACGAGGTGAGATCTTGCATGGAGCCCCAGGCCGAGAGAGATTGACAGTTATTTTGTGTTTCTTCCATTTGCGAATAATCGCACCAACTATTGTCACCTTCTCACCAAGCTGCTTGGCGATGGTCTTGTAGCCCAATCCAGGCTTGTGTAGGTCTACAATCTTGTCCCTGACATCCTTGGAGAGCTCTTTGGTCTTGGCCATGGTGGAGAGTTTGGAATCTGATTGATTGATTGCTTCTGTGAACAGGTGTCTTTTATACAGGTAACGAGCTGAGATTAGGAGCACACTCTTAAAGGGAGCACACTCTTAAAGGGAGTGCTCCTAATCTCAGATTGTTACCTGTATAAAAGACAGCTGGGAGCCAGAAATTTTTCTGATTGAAAGGGGGTCAAATACTTATTTCCCTCATTAAAATGCAAATAAATGTATAACATTTTTGACATGCGTTTTTCTGGATTGTGTTGTTGTTATTCTGTCTCTCACTGTTCAAATAAACCTACCATTAAAATTATAGACTGATCATTTCTTTGTCAGTGGGCAAACGTACAAAATCAGCAGGGGGTCAAATACTTTTTTCCCTTACTGTACGGGCAATCTACCCACGGATCATGATGATGGTTGTTTATGAAACGCATCAGTATTTCATATTCTTGGTTCTTTCGGTAAAGTCACGTAGAAAGGAAACAATAAAATAATACAAATATAAAAAATATTATAAAAATCACAGCAAAAAAAATTATTGCTGTGGTTTTCACACCTGATGATGATTGATTGTGTTGCAATGGAAACGTCGTGATAATTTTATTGTTTATTATTTTTATTATTTTATTGTTTCCCTTCTACGTGACTTTACCGAAAGAACCAAGAATATGAATCCCTGCAGTCACGAAAGCTTTAAATCAAAATTCATCACTATTTGTTTAACTGGCCACATTCTTCTGATGAGACTCCAAAAGTCAAAACAAGATCAGGATTTCATATTCAAAAATACGTTTCGATCACACCCATTTTAAACCTTTAAAAACAGCCTCATGCCTTCAGCAGCTTCCCCCCTCTTTTTTCCTTCTGATGACGATTGCTTGTGTTGTGATCGAACCGTCGTACTTTTTGTTTATTTTTATTAATTTGAACATATCTATTGACTTTACCGAAAGACCCAAGGAATATGAATTCCTGCAGTCACGAAAGCTTTAAGTCAATATTTAAGATGAGGATTTGCTGCGTAAACAAGTGCTGCCGGACAACCTTGGGCCAGAAGGCTCACCGACTCCTCGATTTAAAAAAATTGGTCATGAGAGATCCTTGTTAGTCTGTATTCATTTATATGTTGGCTTGCATGATTTTCCAACCTCCTAGATGGGAATTTGCGAAGTGAACAACCAAGTTAAAGTGATTCCCTGATCAAACAAACATAGAATTGTGGATTATGGGTGTTTGACCAGTCCTAAGCCTCTTGTGGAAATTCCACATTCCCGTAGCAAAGGCAAATCCATAGCATGATCCTATTGCCACACGGGGCTCATTTCGACCCAGGGGGCATGAGGGGTTATCCTCACCCCGTGCTTGGGACTTGAATTCCCAGCCTTAATATTCAAAGTTTTTATTTTCCTTTCGTTTGGTTGCTGATGTAGATGCAGAACAACAAAATACAATTTCACATTCAGGTGCTCAAGCCCAGATAACCGCATCAGGAGCCAGCTGAGTGTATCGCAGTGATTTCTCCTTCGTTTTGGTGGATAGGGGCATTGCGTCGTTATACGTTGTACGGTCTGTTCTGGATGACCACGGTCGCACACTACCGGAGAGCTTCACTTTTTCGACGCACGATAATGCAAGTCACGCACTCTCACCGATGCACTTCAACCGGTGGATGTGTGCAATGGTGCCGTCACACGAATTTCTATGGAGATGACAGCGTGACACTCGTTACTTATCTTTATAATTAATACACCACCATTGGAAGCGTGCCGGCAGGGGCTATGATGCGCGGACGGTGAGGAGTACGCTTAAGTGCAATGTGGGTGTAAGCACCGACAGTCGTGACGTTAACATATGCTTGGTTCTTTCGGTAAAGTCACATAGAAGGGAAATAATAAAATATAAAACAATAAAAATTCTCACGACGTTTCGACTGCAACACAAGCAATCATCATCAGGTGTGAAATCCACAGAAAGAAAAAACTTTTTTCAAATTTTCTTTCTGTGGATTTCACACCTGATGATGATCCATAGCCTGTGAATTTCACACCTGATGATGATTGCTTGTGTTACAATCGAAACGTCGTGAGAATTTTTATTGTTTTATATTTTATTATTTCGCTTCTGCGTGACTTTACTGAAAGAACCAAGAATATGAATCCCTGCAGTCACGAAAGCTTTAAATAAAAAATTAAAGAACTTGCCACACGTATATATCAATTTTAATTCATTACAATTATTCCAGTACAATATTTTTTTTCAAACTCCCCGCTGCCATTGTTATCGCGATTCTAATAGGCTGGGATAAAGACGGCTGTGATGAGGGGGTTATGTTTCAGTCTGTGCTTGCACGAAGCTGTTGAAGCCGTCCCTGCAGTGAGGATGAATGTATGCAAAGCACATTATGGTGGGAAATTGTAGGACAGGGAGATATAAAAACAGAATGAGCTTCAAGCTCCTGTTTACATAATGCATTTTTCCCATTATGCATGTCAAGAGCACGTGCATATAACTTTCACCAACACCATTATACTTTCACTAATGCTGTCAAGCGTGGCCTCCTTAAGGGTTAAACAAGCAATGGGCTATGGTATGGAAATTCCACATACCTATGGCAGTTTCTCCACAGGGGATGATCACTGTTGACGTTCCACGAAATGGTACTCGATTTTTTTTCGACTCTGGAGGGATAATAGATTAAAGTTTCCCCCCGTGAACTTCGTTGTTGCAAGACATGCGTTTTAAGAACAGCACCGCCAGGCGGGGATTTAAGAATTACGACGCTCGTGAATTCCATGCTGTTAGTTACACTTGAGTAAGCTCATTATGGAGCAAATACGGCTGGTGTTGTTTACCCGCCTTACTAAGAATCTGTATGTATTGCCTGCGAGCTGTACTTAAACAGAATGTATGATTCATGACCAGAACCGTGTTATTGGGTCAGCCTTTGGACTACCAGGGAGGGCATCTTCAACCAGTCAATCTGTATTTAGATGACACTCGTGTGGATTTGAATGGCTTTGTGATCAGCACACTCGCCACGAAGCCACTGTACACGCAGTCAACTATCACCAATGTCTCATCGGAAATCATCTTCGTTATTTGAGCAGGAGAGCTCCCGATCTTAGGATAAAGATTTCAAATCCTGGCCAGGATGGACTCAGCCCATCATCCCTCTGGGGTCAGAAATGCGTTTTAGTTGAGCGAGCAAATCTGGCGCTGTGGTTTCAGCGTGTGGCAATCATGTCCCATTGTCAGTCAGGTGGTCGAATTAAGCCTCACATCTCTTCAGGGTTGTTAAATAAGTTTCATTATACGAATGTGCAATTTCCACTCGTGACTCAGGGCCCTGCCGCACAGATGAACACCACCTCATAGCTCGAGCACAGCAATGTGAACTTTGGCTTAACAAGCACCAATGCATGAGGGGCTGCACGCACTTGGAAGTGTGGCGATACACGAGCAACGCAACAGCCTCACTCCGCCTTTGAGGAGGAGGCGTCTCTCACTCAGCAGGGTGTGTGTAGTAGTCAGGAGGCAAGGCCACGATGTGCAACTAATTGCCAAGGCATAGGTTCAATTCCTGGGCTGATCATATCTGAATTAGAATTAACGACGTCCATTTCGCCTAGACGGCAGTATTAAGTTATGTTTAAGGAAACACCTAACAGGCAGGCCTCCGCACATCGTCAGGGTTGTATGGCTATACTTCACCACGCCGGTCAGTGCAGGATAGTGAAGGGTAGCATAGACGTGAGAACATTGTTTAAACTGCTATTGTAGCCCCCCCACCCCAGCATCAGTTGTAACTTTTTGACCCGCCCACCAACTGGACATCTGTGAAAATTTGCTTCACAGCCCATCGGATTTCTCCAGAATAAGTAAATATTCAGATTCAGCCTAGAAGTGGGAGCAGAGTAAAAGGTGAATTGCTTGCTCACGCCACTGCTGGTGAAAAGCCCTCTCCTCGAGTGAACCCACTCGCTGTATTTCATCTCCTCTTGCACGTTAACCAGACGCAATGCGACAAGAGGGCGTCCCCACATTCTGCCCCACCACACACGACCTGCCGACTCGCTGCGGTGTTACCCATCGATACTGCTGGGTGGACGACGGATGGGGTGGATCTGAGATTATCCAGTTTAAACGGCGGGAAATCGAATCGAACCGATGACCTCTGGATTGCAAAGTCCAATTTGCAAAACCATTACACCACAGAATTGTACACAATGACAGACTTTGCTTAACAGCCCACGGCACAGCCCATAACACCTATTTTTGTCAAGGTGGACACCAATACAAGAACTATCGAGGCTTATGCCTGCTGAGCTTTCGTTGTTAATTATGCATCATTTGGTTATAGGCAATTCATTATTAATGGGTATAAATTTCATGGTATTTTTAATATAAAAAAAATCCTTATTTGTTAGGTTACCCTCAGTGTACACAAAGTCATAACCTTCGTATTTCAAGCAAGGTCCCATAGTGTTCAACACCTTCTGCTTCCGTAACTCGTCTGCCAACATTTTTAGTGTAAACTGTATTCATTTATTGTAAAAAGGTTTTGGGTTAGATCGCGTTATTTATACATGTGTTGCATCCCTCCACCACCCGACATGGCCAATCAGTAAAAAATGTGTCACGTTGACAAAAATTTCACTAATTTAGCCCACCGGTGTGTTGAAGAGTGGATCCATAACATTTACAATTTGAGTATGACATTTCGCTGAAAATTACATCCAGCATCTTCGGCCGATTTGCCAGAATAGTGAAGCCATCCACCTGCTTCCAGTCTTAAATATGCAGGATGATGTCATCATTGTTGAACCCCATCAGGATCTAGATCAGAGGCGGAGGTGAGGGTGTATTAAATTATGTAATAGATCAATAATCATCCACTTAGCATGTGAATAACCTGTAAGGAATTGCAATGTGTTGTGTAGACTCTTATATAAGCACACTTTATCTGTGATGAATGCTGCACTTACCGTCGTTTTCATGCAGGGGGCGCTGCAAACCTACGTGCCCCCTTGCATGAACGACTGGAGGCGCAGGGGACAGACGTTCGATCACGTTGGAATCTATCTGCAGACGGCGGTCTTCTCGCACGGCCAGCAGCTCTATGTCGCCTTATCTCGATCCCGCAATCCCAAACAGGTGAAAGTCCGCATCGAACCGACCCCCCCGCAAGGACATCTACTTAACGAGAGAAAATTCACACGAAAAGTCGTTTTCAATTAAGTCTTTCAGATGTAAAATGATATAAGCTTTTAATGAAGAAATACAATGATCTCATTCAAAACAATACAATTCAAAGATGTTTCATTTTAAAACTTCTAAACGGAGCATCGGGTGCTTGCGTGAATGCGTCGTTCGTGTGCAATTGTTTTCGCGACTTTCCTGGCCAAAGGCCGTAAATGGTTGAGGGGCGGCACAGGCGCCCCCTCACAACCCCTAGTTACTTAATAATACGCTTCCAGGCTGCGCTGAGTCTATAGCTATCACAGCGATTACAATTATTAGAATTCTCAATTTCAATTGATTCTCTAATCTTGGCAAGAAATAATTAGTTCTGCATAACACTTCAACGTTATAAAAATAAATTGAATGTCCTTGTTGGCAAGCATGCTCTGCCACTGCTGACAGCTGTTTGGGAGAATTTAATTTTCCTTTGGTGTTCTTTTAGTCTTACGCTGTTACGTTCCGTCTGTCCAATATAACACTTACCGCATAAGCAATTAATCCGATATACACCTTCTGTTGATAACTTCGGCAATTCATCTTTAGTACAAGACACTAGATTTTGAATTTTGTGGACCATACCAAATCTTACTTTAATGTTTTACTTTTGAACTCCTGAGAAATATGGTATTTTAATTGTATTGATAATCTGATCACTTTCAGTAGTATTGTTGTTCGATCTTGATTTGGCATTCAATGCTGTTAATTTGAGCATTGTAGCCAGTCTTAGTCCTTCTTTAACATGTTTAATCTCTTTCCTTAAACTTTCACCATCTGACAGTCTTTGCCCAATGTACGAGCATCTTGATGAGAGAGGATTTCTTTGCTGGGTGATGATGCGAATCTGCATTCAGATAGGCATCTGTGTGCATTCCCTTTCGGTAGACGCTGTGCGTTATTTTGCCATTTTGACCGCGTCCAAGCAAAATATCCAGGAATGGGAGTGTGTTATTCACCTCGATTTCTACGGTGAACTGAATGGCTGGGTTTTGTGCATTGAGATGATTTTAAAATTCAATAAGTGTATCTCTTCACTCTTCAACACACCGGTGGGCTAAAGTAGTGAAATATTTGTCTTTTGTCAACGCGACACATTATTTTACTGATTGGCTGTGTCGGGTGGTTGTGGGTTGCGGACACATTTATAATTAACGTGATCTAACCCAAAAACCTTTATTATGAATAATACTGGTCGCGAAAGCCTACGTGTTAAACTGTATTCATTTAATTTATTCAACTGTAAACATGTTTGCACAACGACATACTTTTTATGTGTAAATATTTCCATCCAGTCATTGGTACATTTGCCATTCCCCCTTGTTTAATCAACCACACGTGGCTTTTTGGTGGGGGAGGAAAAACTCCATTATGAACCACCCCACCAGTCTGCCAGGTGTGGTGAGATGGTCCTTTTGTCCTCCTCATGGTACCAATTACGCCCGCATGTCGCAATGTTGAGAATGCTTAACGTCAGCGTATTAGTTGAATTAGACGGAAATACATTCTCAACGAGCACAGACAATGCCTTTTTTAAACTTCTTGATGCAGACTTGTCCACATATGTCAGTTTCATTCACCACTGCACTAGCCATAGTTAAATAAAGACAATATATTTGTAAATAGCTTATGACGCAGACACTTAAAAAGTTGAGCAGACACACATCGTACTTTTCACTTTTAAATATAAATAAAAATGTTTAAAAAACCTATTTGCAATAGCCGGATACCAAGGACGGTGAATGTCACGAGAAGGCGATACGTGGAAGGAAAAAAATGAACAGACCATCATCTCGCACACATACTATTGCACATCATTCATACGCAAAGAACCTTTATGAGCTTGAATCTGTAGTTTGACTGGGATTGCAAGCGCAGAGAAATGAAACCATGAGCTCTGCACAACCAATAGAATACTTACGTGAAATAGTTTGGCAGTGGTTGCTCAGTTACCACTAGGTGAAGCTTAACGAAAACTTCACCGATTTCCTTCCTGCTACACGACTGTTCGTTCTACACGCTCTTCTCAGCCGGGCTTCTGGCCGCATGCAAAGCGCTGCCCATGCGCCCACCGCTCCGTGGCGAACCTTTCTCAGCGCCGGATGATACTTCCTGCAGACGTGTCGTGTGCGACACCACGACCGCACGCAGCTTCCCGGCGGTGGCGGTGCCGTCTGGGGCCGGCGACGCAATCACCGCCGTCGCCGCTCCCTCTCCTCGCCACGGCGTCACGGTCTTGTCGCATCGCCAGGCGCCTGTGAGCACACTTCTGTATTCCCCTTCTTCCTCCGTCGACGTGGCCGCGTCGGTCTTCGTCCGCTCTGCCTTGTGAGCGGCACACGTCGAGCTGCTCGCTGTGGCGACGTGAGGACCGTCGCTCCACTCCGCGGGCCGCGTGGGATCGGGCCTGGGGTCGTCGCCAAGTGGCGACGACTTCCCTTCGTCGCCATCCATTTTCCAATCGTCGTGGCTTTCGTCCATCTCCGAGCCCGCGCCGACGTCGTGTTTCTGTTCCTTCTGCTCGGACGAGCCGTTCCCACCGCTCTCTGGCGCTGCTACGCACTGCTGCTGCTCCTGCTGCTGCTCCTGCTGTTGCTGCTCTGCCGCCGGCTTCCTGAAGCCGGGCAGCTTGTGCGCGGGCGGCCCCCACGGGAAGTCAGTCGGGCTGCGGGTAGTGCTTCCGGGCGAAGAGCAGCAGCTCTCGACGCTCCTTCTTCGTGCGGAGGGTGAACACGAAGTATTCGAGGCAGCTCTGCTTCACGCGCGGCAGCTGCTTGTTGCACAGCGTCTCCTCCAGGAAGAACCGCACGAGCGGTGCCTTCATCCTCTCCAGACCCAGCTCCCCCAGACTCTTGAGGATGCGCGTCAGCCGCAGGTTGTTGTGCGTGTGGCTGTCGTGTCGGGAGAGAGAGATAAATACAGATGAGGTAGGTTGGATTGACGGGCCATCTAAATACAACAAGCAGAGGTCTTCAATGCGGTAATTATTCCACATCAATTAAACTTTAAGAAGTTTTCCCATAGTTCAATATGATACAACAAAAAAACAATTGACATAATGTCTTGAATGCAGTCGCTGCAAAACTGTGTGGACTAGTGAGCGGTTTTTATTCTGCTCCGGTCTGCTGAATAAACATCAGAGCTGAGTTTGACTGAATTACCTTCAGAGTTCATTTGTAGCACAGTTAACATGTGATATATCAGTGACACCAATGAGACCATTCCTCATCAGTCTGATAATTTACTTTTACCCAGGAGGGTTTTTCTTTGGATATTAGGCCAGTTATTTTAAAGTTATTTTGACTTCATGTGTAAGAAAACCACGTCTAAAATGGGAATGCACATGACCAGACAGTAAAGGTCAGTAGATATTCTGGCAACATGCTTGCTGTCCTTACTTCTACAGGCAGGTCACTGCCCCTGAGCATCAATGAATGTCTCTTGCACATTGAGTCTGCTTCATCCAGGTAAGCACCAACACACTCGGCTAAAAGCGCAGCACTTATCTCCACTGGTGGCCTTGAGCCAGTGGTGGAATTTCAAGGGCCATTCCTTACAGGAATAATGGGTCAAGTTGACCACCGAGCGGGATGTAAATTCACAACATTCTAGTTAAATTTTGATTTAAAGCTTTCGTGACTGCAGGGATTCATATTCTCGGTTCTTTCAGTAAAGTCACGTAGAAGGGAAATAATAAAATAATACAAATATAAAACAATAAAAATTCTTACGACGTTATAATTCAGTGGGCTCACATGACATTGGGCTCACATGACATTGACTTCTCCAAGACAGAGGTTCTCTGCAAGCCATCTGGCTACCATGAGAGATTCGTTCATGAGGCTATCCACATATACAAACACAGAGACAATTTCAACCAAGAAGATGGATTCTGGCTTAGCAATCATTGGAAGGATTTGATAAACCGTTTCGGGTCTTAATTTATTGTGTTCACGCTTACGGTGACTTTCAGACCGCATTCCATTTTCTTCTCCCTCCTCCTCTTTTCCGAACATAGATGTACTCGTCCATCTGGCCAACTGCCAAATTGCTGTCTATGGTGCTGACGTTAGGAAAAACCGTCACTTTTTTCAAATTTTCTTGCTGTGGATTTCACACCTGATGATAATTGCTTGTGTTGCAGTCGAAACGTCGTGAGAATTTGTATTGTTTCATATGTTTATTATTTTATTATTTCCCTTCTACGTGACTTTACCGAAAGAACCAAGAATATATAACCTTCTAGTTTCCAGTCAAGAGCTCTAACCACTGCACCACCCAACGAGGTGGAAGCCTAAACTCCACAGGCAGATCTGGATGCCATGGACTGAAGAGTCCTTGCCTGTTCAGGTTGAGAAACCGCGTCCTCCAGTTGC
Organism: Lethenteron reissneri; assembly: GCF_015708825.2. Lineage (NCBI taxonomy): Eukaryota > Metazoa > Chordata > Hyperoartia > Petromyzontiformes > Petromyzontidae > Lethenteron > Lethenteron reissneri. The sequence continues at coordinate 12,812,924 of NC_083797.1, read as the reverse complement.
CCGTACGCGCCACTTCCCCAGTCTCCTCATTCACGAGCATGATCCCATAAAAATCCAGCATCATGCGGTAGGCCCGCATCAGCCGGCCCTGAACCTCCTTTGACTCCTTGAATTTCTAAACATTTTGCAAGCCACACAAACGAGAGCGGAGCCAATCAAACACAGTGAGGCTAGGGATGTAATGATTCACAAGTCGGGGTTCACAATTCAATTCTCGTGACGCAAGTTTTAAGCAACAGTGCCATGAATCTACAATCGTGTTGAAGAACCAATGAACACAAATAATTAGCAAATAAGCAGCACATCATTTGCTAGGGTGAAAAATATGCGGTCAGCAAAGCTTTACAGCATAACCCACAATGCTTTACGAGTCGAACTAAAGGCAGCTGCAGCATATGCACAGGAGCTTTATTCTGAATGTTTACAGTTAAAACAGCAAGGCGAGTGTGTCAGTTTAACGATTATCAAAGATTATCAGTAAATTAGATCCCCGATGTCCTGTGACAAGAGTGTACACGTTTTACTCCTATTATGGATCATTCGTGAGGTACATCCTGCTACCCTATATGTCTACTAGTTTCACCCTACAAAGAAGTGTTTAGTGCAATACACTATTTCGCACCTGTAGAATTTTTTTATATCAATAATTTACTAGAATGAAGGATGGCAGTGACAGTGGTAGTAGTGATGCTGGTGGTACTCCTGGTACTGCTGATGCAGGTGGTGATGTTAGCAACGCTGGTGGTGGAGGTGTAATGCTGGTGGTGGTGCTGATGTTGGGGTGGGAGCGTGGAGGCAAGGTGTGGGAAGTTGTGAGTCCCAGGCTGCTGTGGGCTGGCCTACTCATCAACAAGAGGCGAGGAATGTTGGTGGTCGTTTACGTCCCCACTGAAGATGAACATCAGTAGAGAGATGCAGACAAAGCTGATGAGTCAGAGGCCTTCTATAACTTCCTGTCCCAGGTGCGAGCTAGACTCGCCCCTCAGGATAGAGTCATCCTGTTGGGTGACTTGAATGCTCCAGTATGTCATGACGCGGGTACCTGGGCCGGACTAATTGGAAGGAATGGGCCAGAGCTTATTAGTAACGATAGAAGGCTACTAAGTACCAACAACACTGTTCTACCATTAGAGCATCTACACATCATGGATGCACGCCTGGTCCAAGCAAGAACATCTGCTGGACTATATAGTAACGGGACAGCGGATGCCAGCCCATGTCCTTCACACCAGGACCTACCGTGGAGCTGATCTGCCCACTAACCATCGGCTTGTCATCTGTAAGATGCGCCTGCCATTCCTCCACTGCGGTGGTGGGTGTCCACCTAGGACCCCATTCAAACCCACGGTAGCCTGGTCTAAGCTAGATGATGATTTTGGCAGAAGTAATTACTCCTAGTGAGTAGGCAGAGATCAGAATCTTTTAGACTGGAGGAATCTGATGAGCTATGAAGCTCTTTTTCACAGACGTCCAGTTGGAGATGATCTCCCAACCGAACTGCTGAAGGAGGTTGTCGTTTGTGTGCAAACTACCCTATATGACGTCACAACTGCCTGGACCACAGGACGGGTTCCACATGATTGGAAGGATACCCTGGTGGTCCTCCTCTCTTTAAGATGGACCATACAGATTGTAACAACTACCTGGGGCATCTCCCTCCTCAAGTGTGCGGGGAAAGGTCCTGGTGCCAGTTTGAAACATTCAGGCTGGCCTGCCTATGATCCATCCTGGGTTTAATCAGGCTGGATTGTGTGACCTTCCAAATCCTTGAAAGATCTGGACATATTCGCATCAATGAGCTCCTCTGGAAGGCAAAGCTGCCTTTGGATGGGTCATGTAGCCCACATGTCCAGTCACCGCATGTCCAATCAGATTTTGTTTGGATAGATAAAGGGGCTAAATGGGCATAGCTCAGGCTGGAGGACAGATGGACTAATGTGATCCAGGAGGATGTGGAGATGACTGGACTTGCTGAAGACTGGTATCAGCAGTGTTAAGATCGGCCTCTATGGAGGAAGATTGTGAAGGACGCTACTGGGCAGTTGGAGGCCGTCGTCATCGAACAACAGCGAAGGGCAGAGGAGCAACGCTCACAACAATGAGTGGAGTGCCGGGCCACTAAAATTCAGCAAGTCCATACAGTAGGGGGCACAGGTGGTGCATCTGCCAGTCATGTCAGTCAATCCATGGCACCTGGGTCTATCCTGTGACCTCCTGTCAGCAAGCCTTTGACAGTTCACGTGGCCTCAAAGTGCACCTGGCCTAACACAAGCACCATGGTGATGTCACCGCCACTTAGTGGCGAATGGCGGCTGTGGTTATTTTTGTGATAATGGTGCTAATAGTGGCAGCAGGTCCAACTCAAAGTTTGTAAAAGATGTGACCTTGATACTCACCTCAATCTCTTCCTTGGTCAATACTGCTGCATAGGGGTTCATGCCCTGCTCCCTTATCGGGAAAAGCCTAGGGAACAATCAATCAAGCAATTAATCACTCAACATCCTTTACTAAACCCCACAGGGGCCCACGGTCTCTCTCCAAGATAGACTAAAATTGTTCAAAAAGGAGCGGCTGCAATGACAAGCCAAAACTACTTTCCCTCTATCATCAAGTTGAATTTTTTAGTAAATTAGTGTCAGGTAATTTCACAAATATGAAATTTATGCTGCGGCATTCGTTCAATGTGTTTCTTGCAGAAATGTCACATCTGGGTCTTTATGTTTGGTGGAGAGATGTTAACAACCTCGCTTGGTATACAAGAGATCATGGGTTCCATCCTAACCTTGACCACTGATTTCCTCATCTCTTCCTCCCCAACTCAGATTTCTCCTCCCTGCACCCTGACTATGCTTCTTTTCATATTCTTGGTTCTTTCGGTAAAGTCACGTAGAAGGGAAATAATAAAATAACAAAAATAAAACAATACAATTCTCACGACGTTTCGATTGCAACACAAGCAATCATCATCAGGTGTGAAAACCACAGCAAGAAAAATTTTAAAAAGTGTTTTATTTTTGTATTATTTCCCTTCTACGTGACTTGATACAGCTATCATGCTGTGACAGTTCCATCCTGAAGACGGAAGCTTGTGTTGCCTCCGAAACGTCGTGATTTTTATTTTATTTTACTTTTATTAATTAAAATTTTTACCTACGTGACTTTACCGAAAAAAAAAAACCTAAGAATATTTACAGAAAGAACCAAGAATATGAAACCCTGCAGTCACGAAAGCTTTAAATCGAAACTGCTTCTTTTGTCCTAAATTCAGGACTCTCTTCCTCTAGACGCGCTTGCACCTCTGCTTCCCTTCCACCCTCCGCAACGCTCCCCATGTCCTTGGTCATCACCACCGCTCAAGTCACAGCGCAGGCTCGTACACAAAGCAGAGCGCATTTGGAGGACCTCACCAACTCATTATTCACATTCCGCATATACTTCCCTAATATCAAATTACACTTCGGCCCTGGAGGCTTGTCGTCAATCATACTTTCTTTCCCTCATTTCCGCCCTATCTGCACACCCTGCTCTCCTCTTCAATTCTTTAAACTCTCTGCTCCATCCGTCTTCTACCGCACCTATCACTTCCTCCTCCGCCTCCACTCAGGTGGTCCTTTCCAACTACTAATTCCTCAGTGAAATTAGTGGGCAGTTGTGAGATCCCAATTGTATACTTTGCAAAATAGTCAAGTACTTATAAAATCTGCCACCTAAACCACCATGCAATCTCTGCACATTTTTTAAAGAGGACTAACGTTTTGAACAACAATTTTCAGCTGGAAATACAACACGCTGCCTGGTTATACTCTCCACGAGTTCTCCCAAATAAAAGAGACATGTGGTCTCAATGGGCTCTCTCACCTAATGAATACATTCTCATTTAATACAAAATATATATTTTCAAAGGAGAAATTAAAAATCTTGTTAGTTTGCTCAAATCTTACCACTGGATGTACGAGTGGTTCCATTCCAGCTGCTCGTAGTCAGAAAACCAGTCGGTGAGTATCTCCTCGATCAGCATGCCTGTGCAGAAAATTCTAAGTTAAAAACACTTGTACAATAATGTATTTAATTTTACCATGAAAGCCTCACCGAGTCTGAAGGCTAATTTTGAAGAGTGTTCTGCTAGGAATATTACAACTTCAATGTAATTGCATTTCAAAGCTGACCAGAGCATATAAATAACCACATGAGTGGATAATGCTCGAAATGCACGTAGATTAGCAACCTTCTTGCTGTACTGCAAGTGGATTGTTGTCTGGTTAGGTGGTGGCTATGCATGCCTGTAATTCAGCACTGCAGAGCGAGGGTTGGGGAATCGCGCACGAATATTCTGAAACTCCCTTCCCGTGGCCAACGAGCTGCCACACCTTGGCTTGCCATGCGAATGCAGTACAGCAAGTGGCCTAATCGCTATCTATTTCCATTTGTAGGGGTATAGTGTTGCCCCTTTTTGATTTGTGTTTTCTTCGGGTGTTCCGGTTTTCTCCCACAAGTATTTACACTTATTAATTGGCTGAAAAAGACTCAGTGTGACTCTCCTGTATGAAATTAAAAAAGACATGAGGTGTCATGGGCAGCAAATTAAATTTATATCACTTTAGAAAAGTGTTTGGATGTGTGGGGAGCAGTGGCAAAGTGGTTATTAAATTGCACAGCAACCCTGATGACCTATTCCAGTCCATCGGTGACAACTATGGCAAGTGGTCTTAAACTGTCCTGAACCTCATCTAGGTTGACTCGGCCTTAAATAAACTCAGCACACATTAAGTGCAGGGTGTTTTTTTTACGTGTGCTTGTGCACCACTGTCCATTAAGTCCCTTGGTTTTTTTTGCTCAGCCTCAAATAAGTACCTGGTGCAGTGTTTAAATATTGGCACTGATAAAAAGCTATTGGGCTGTGGTGGTGGCCACAACACGCCCCCTCATGTACCATCCTGGTCTTAAAAGGTGCTTGATAACAGCACTTGCTCTAGGAGTTTGTATAGCTATGACTTTGCCTTTGTGTGTGTGGTGAAGGTGTGTGTATGCGAGTTCGTTGTTGCCATTAACAATGAGCTCAGTGTAAAACCAATCAAACATCGCGAGTTGGCACAATAGCGAGTGCGGGAGGTTCATCGGCAAGTCACGCCGGTCAATTAACCAAGCCTTTATCACTCAACGTGGCCTCAAAGTGCACCAAGCCTGATGCAAAATCCGCACGAACAATGGTGACTGTTGCTGTCGTAGTGCTGGGTGTGTATGGGGTGGAGGTGTGTGTTTATGTATGATCTTACTGCCAGGCTTGCACCTCAACTGGTTCAGATAAAATTTATAGTTCATCATCCTTCCAGCAGGGATGTCATCTTGTGTGCCCTGAAAGGATAAACAGGGACAAGCATCGTCAACACAACCTCCGACAGTGAATTATCATTAGACGTGGCTGGATGGCTCAGAAACAAATGTTAATACGTGTTTGTGATCTGAGTTCGTGCATTTCAAACGTGGGTTCTCACGCAGCATAAACCAGATTGTTGAGTACAATGTTTGTGAACCCAGCCACAAAAAAATGTAATAAACAGCATATAAATTGGGGTTTTCACTCAATTTGGCTCTGCTTAGCTCTGAGAACGTAACTAGCGAAAGAGATAGAAGTGAGCCAATCACTGACTTGCCCAGCAGAAAAGTGCAACCGTGGGTTGTGGAACCAAAGATCCTTGAAACAAGTCAGATGAAAGCTAGCTTCTGGGTACTTCCCTAATCTGACCTGCCAGAGACCTAACAAATGTATCATGTCAATTATCAGTACTTCCATTATAAGTCATTCACACTGCCTTTATTTTAAAATGATGGTTAATTACAAAGATGTACATTGATATTGGTGCTGGAACACTGCTGTCAACACTGTTCCTTAATTTAAATGTATCATATGGAGATCGTGAATGGAAAATACCTCACTGTCTAGATGCAGGCAATTCAATCACAATATAATTTCCAAAAACAAAAATAAATTATTATAAAACTAAGCCCCTCATTCAAATGGTATTATTTGACTTGAAGCACACATGAGAGTATAATATGGAGGATATTCATATCACCAGCTCCCAATATAAGCATCACTCTGTTTGAGGGCACGCAAGGCAATGTGAACCCTCTCTAAGCAAATGGGTACAGGCAGTCCCCAGGTTACGGAATGGTTAGGTTCCTGATAACGATCCGGAACCAGAATTTTCTGTATGTCGGAAATTGAACAATTTTCCTCCAAAATCAACAATAAAATCCAATAGCCGGTAATAGTCACGCCTTGCCTTCCATTTCTCTCAGTACTTTATTACGCTATCGTCCGTTTTCTATCGCTACCCGTATCGTAACGCTGAACATATGCTCTACATTTCCTATTATTCTTTCATTCTTTTATTTTATCGAATATCTACCCTAACACTACCCATAATTAAACTGATGGAACATATACTGTATCCAATTGTTTATGAATACCACGAAAATTGTAATATTAATTGTTAACAGAAAGCAGTCACTTTCTAATGGTCGTTTACCATACATTAGGCTCGCCTAGACTTCGCATACACGTACACAAAGACAAAGGTGGAGTAAGCTTGTTTACACACATACACATACAAAGACAAAGATCCCCGTATAGCCTTAACAGGATGTTGGGGCAAGTGCTGCTCGCAAGCACCTATGAAGGCAGGCACGGTACACGAGGGCATGGGTGGCCAGCACCACGCCCGACCGCCTTTGTCTCCTCAGTGTCTGTTTACACACGACACCAAGTACTCATTTGAGGCTGAGTCAACCTAGGGGAGGCCCAAGACCGGTTCGGATAAACGTCACCGGTGTTGGCCGTGAGCGGGAATCGAACTCGGGTTGCCGGGTTTCGTAGTGCAGTGCGCTAACCACTACACTACCACTGCCCCAACATACACACAGATACACGCACACATACACACAGTACATACAGTAACTAACTAAAAAAATAAACTTCAAATGAAGACAACTAGCAGTAGAAACATGGGAGAAAAAAGACAGTTCTAAGCACAGAAAACAAACAATTACTTAATGTAACAAAAGGAAAAGAATTAGTAACTCTACAAAAAAATTCCATTTGACTTAATCCTCGTGAAACTCGGGCTCGGTGAGAAGGCCGCGTTTTGGTGGAGGCGTAAGGCGGAGCTTACACCTCACTCCGCGGTATTCATCCGCAACCTCACCGCGCAGCAACTATTTGTGCTTACATAACTCACGCAAACATTCCGCATATTTAACTTTTTTTACATTATTTATGGGAGCATTTCCGTGAAGTTGGATTTCCGTAAGGCGGGTCTTCCGTAACCCGATGATTGCCTGTGTAGTGACAGAACGGTCACTACTGTGTTGGCCCGTACGAGGGCTGGGGGCCCCAAGGGGGTGCCTGGGGGGTCACGTGCTGGAGGGATCCGGACCTTCCCAGAGGTGGGGGAAGTGAGGCGTGGCCTGGGAAGTGAGGCGTGGCCTGGGAAGGGAGGCGTGGCCTGGGAAGGGAGGCGTGGCCTGGGCGGAGCCGGCCACGCCAGAGAGACGAGATATAAGCGTGGTGTGAAGGCAGAGCAGGGCTGTTCCTGAGAAGAATGAAGACACCTCGTGAAGATGCCAGAAGAGAAGACCTACAGTGAGCGGACTGCCAGCAACCACCTGGCTGGGTCACGCTGGAGCGGCTAAAATACAATTGTGAGTTAGCTAGTGTAGGTCGGTGGTCACCACCCTATGTGTAGAGTAAGAGTAACTGTTGAGTAAACGTTGTGTTAATTAATAAATGAGTGTTGCCTCCCAAGAAGTGTGTGCGCCTAAATTGAACCCATTACATTTGGTGTCAGAAGTTGTGGAAAAATAAATATTGCTAGGTGTTATCCTAGGGAAGTAAAATGGGCACACGAAAAACAAATACAAAACTCATCTGGACGTCTTCGTACGACGGGGATGGTGTGACGACCGTCCTTCGGACAGCCCCGGGGATGGCAGCCCCGGTGACAGAGAGAGAGAGAGATGGCGCTGCACGCGGAGCGGCGGGACTTGCATCGCACTGCTGCTTCGCCGCCATCGGGAACGGAGCGACGGAGCCGCGGCGAGAGGACACCATCGTCGCTGCGGTGGCTGGCGGGGGAAGCCCGGGCATGCGGGCCACGCGGTGGGCCCGCCATTTCGGCGGCTGGTCGGGGCGCTGTTCCCGCCAAAACGCCGTTCCCGCCATTTCGGCGGCTGGTCGGGGCGCGGTTCCCGCCAAAACGCCGTTCCCGCCATTTCGGCGGCTGGTCGGTGCGCTGTTCCCGCCAAAACGCCGTTCCCGCCATTTCGGCGGCTGGTCGGGGCGCTGTTCCCGCCAAAACACCGCTCCTGCTGCCGAAATGCCGCTCCCGCCGACATCAACGCCTGCAGAGGGGGAGTTCCAGCCTTCTGCTCGAGCGCGAGAGGTGGATGGGTTCGCAAGAGCAGGCCGTGTTCACCATCAAAGATTCTTCGGGCCGTTCCAGTGCTCCACCTTGCCGCCCTCCGCTATTCACAGTTTGCCAGGCGAGTTGTGACTTGACAAGCACCCGGCCCCAATAAAAATAATAATAATAACTTCACCCATCTTCCGTGTGCCGGGTTGCGATCGCGGGTGTTTTTTTTTTACTCGCTGGGTTGCGGAACGTGTTCGTCCGGTTGTGTGCGTGAGAAATTGACGCGGCGACCAGTGTTTGTTGTTAATTACGGCGTCGAGATCGGTATCTTCTGGGGGTAGTTAATGATTAATTCGTTGTTGGTGTCCCGAGCTCCGTTGATATCCTGTATGTTGCCGTGTTAATGACTCGTGTTGTTACATCGTTGTGTTGCGAAATCGCCATTGTTATTGTGTATACTGTATGGAGTTTCGCTCGTGATTGTCACTTGTAACTGTCAGAAACTTTGATCGTCATTGTTGCCAATGTACAGACCGTATGGAGCTTTGCTTGAAATTGTTAACAGTGTATGGACTGTTGGGTACTTGCTGGTGATTATTTACTATGTACGGATTGTCTGGAGTATTGATTGTGTGTGTTGCCATGTGGGGACTGGATGGAACATTGCGCCAAATGATTGGCTGTACGAACTTCGTATACTGCATATACTGTATTAATCAATTCGGCGATTCTTGGCGTTTGTGTATAGTTTTTTTTTATTCGAATGCCCTGAGTCCCATGGTTAATGTTGAAGGGGATTTTGAAATTACAGGTTCGGTTTGTTTCAAACTCACTGGTTGGTTCCTGTCCGTTGTTGCACAGATGATGTCTTTTGTGCGGGAATGCTCCTTGTGTTCTACATGGATCGGGGGTGCGTTTCCGTTAATTGCCGTAAAATTGCGTTGCTCTCTCCACTCGGTTGGTACAGCTGCATTGCTGCAATGCGAGTCTCGGAGATGATGTGTACGGATACGGGATGTGAGGTGTATTGTTGTGACCATTGAATATTCGGGATCGTCACAAATTGTGCGTACCTGTTCGGCATTGGATCAGTTCTGTGGGGGATCATAATTCAAATTGTATGTGTTGTGATGGTGTTAAATTGCGATGGTGACATGCTGCCAGGGATTTGGAATTGTGGTGCTGGCTGTCACTTATCTTGGGGCGCAGATCCTGACCAGGATGGCCCAGTGAGTGTTGCGTGTCTAACATGAACGTTGTGGTCCCGTCATGCAATGGCTGACGGCTTGACCTGACAGCCCGGAGATTGAAACACTCCGTGGTATGTCTAGCCTAGTGGGCTGTGCGCTCACAGGGCTCGGAGAGTGTGGTCCCGTCATGCAATGGCTGACGGCTTGACCTGACAGCCCGGAGATTGAAACACTCCGTGGTATGTCTAGCCTAGTGGGCTGTGCGCTCACAGGGCTCGGGGAGTGTGGTCCCGTCATGCAATGGCTGACGGCTTGACCTGACAGCCCGGAGATTGAAACACTCCGTGGTATGTCTAGCCTAGTGGGCTGTGTGCTCACATGGCTCGGAGTGTGTGGTCCCGTCATGCAATGGCTGACGGCTTGACCTGACAGCCCGGAGATCGAGACACTCCGTGGCTTGTCTAGCCTAGTGGGCTGTGCACTCACATGGCTCGGAGAGTGTGGTCCCGTCATGCTGTGTCTGACGGCTTCACCTGACAGCCCGGAGATCGAGACACTCTGTGGCTTGTCTAGCCTTGTGGGCTGTGCGCTCACATGGCTCAGGGAGGGTGGTCCCGTCATGCTATGGCTGACAGCTTGACCTGACGGCTCGGAGGTTGAGACCCTCTGAGGCGCGTTGAAACAGTGGGCTGGAGATTCGTAAGGTTCGGGTGGAGTTGGCCTGTTACGTTGAGACTGTTTCCCTCAGTTGTTAGGGTGCATGTTGTGCAGTGAGTGAACGATGGGTCGTCTCAGCTCGGTCGGTACAGCTATATGCTGCGATGCGAGTCTGGGAGAGAGACTGGGTCGTCTCAGCTCGGTCGGTACAGCTATATGCTGCGATGCGAGTCTTGGAGAGAGACTGGGTTAAAATCCCACCGATATGGCCGACGTGTGCTACTGGTTGTGACGCCGCGTCGGAAAGGCGGTGGGGTGGTAACATGGAAATTCCCCCCCCCGATATGGCCGACGCGTGCTACTGGTTGTGACGCCACGTCGGAAAGGCGGGGGGGTGCTAACGGGTGACTGTCATTGCATGCGTGATTCTAACGGGGGGGGGGGGGGGGGGGGGCTGTGCTGTAGCGTAAGTGGGTTAGCCAGTTTTCATGTATATTTGTTGTTAATTCCCTGTTTTCTATGCGGTTCCCTTTTACCCTCGTCGATTCTGTATATATTACGTGATTGTATTTCTTATCGGTCGCCGGTCATTTATTGATGTTGCTGGTTCGGAGGCACACCTTTTCGATGTTCACAGTTGTGTTACAGCCGGGGACGGCTGTGTGTTTATACAGGGGGGGGTGATGTAGTGACAGAACGGTCACTACTGTGTTGGCCCGTACGAGGGCTGGGGGCCCCAAGGGGGTGCCTGGGGGGTCACGTGCTGGAGGGATCCGGACCTTCCCAGAGGTGGGGGAAGTGAGGCGTGGCCTGGGAAGTGAGGCGTGGCCTGGGAAGGGAGGCGTGGCCTGGGAAGGGAGGCGTGGCCTGGGCGGAGCCGGCCACGCCAGAGAGACGAGATATAAGCGTGGTGTGAAGGCAGAGCAGGGCTGTTCCTGAGAAGAATGAAGACACCTCGTGAAGATGCCAGAAGAGAAGACCTACAGTGAGCGGACTGCCAGCAACCACCTGGCTGGGTCACGCTGGAGCGGCTAAAATACAATTGTGAGTTAGCTAGTGTAGGTCGGTGGTCACCACCCTATGTGTAGAGTAAGAGTAACTGTTGAGTAAACGTTGTGTTAATTAATAAATGAGTGTTGCCTCCCAAGAAGTGTGTGCGCCTAAATTGAACCCATTACACCTGTATATTATTCTGGGCTAACAAAATAATGGCTTTCCTAGGCGTCTCATTCACAGCAGTAACAAACAGACCATACTATTGTGCGGGAGCTGTTCATAAAAACAAACCCACATTTGGTTTTGTCCTCTGCCCTCAAACCAAAGAGTTGAATGTGTTGAGGACAATATAAAGGTAAATATATGTACACTGCCCTTGGTAATCCCTTAGCATGGCAAATACAAGCCAGTCCCTTGAGTAGGTTCCTTTCGCAATGTTCCTTGGCCTCCTTGGCAAATACAGCATAATTAGGTCTCTCCCTTTGGAGATATTTACATGAAAGCAGTAATATGTGGTAATCGCAAATTCACAGGTGGTGGAGCATATTGGTATTACGTTGACAATGGTGTGGCTACTATTGGAACTATAAGTGATGTAACGTGATTTTAAGCGCATGCAACTTCGTCTGAACACTTAGTAATGCAAACATAGCCATCACTGCAGTCTGAAAGCACTGCATGTTTGTTTTAAACTTGTTTTTTACTTGCATAAATGAATGTTGCATACCAAGGAATATTTTTGAATGATTATCTTTTAATAGTGTTATCATCTTTGTCAATCCACAGCTGAAGCTAATCCCCATGTCAGTTATAGAGGTTGTTTGATCATACTCCACCATACTGGTCAGTATGGGTTGGTGAAGTGAGGGCCAGCACCAGTTCAAATATCACTCTCACCGAATGTTAGCCTTGACCAAGGAATTTCCAGGTTCACAGCGCGCTGAACACTACACCACAGCTGCCCCCCAACATGAGATATATTTTATCGTACATGTGTAGTGACTGTACTTGTCACTGTGTGGTGCCAGGACTTGCGAAGTCACGGCCGGTAATGTTGTCATTGAGGGCAGCCCGGGTTGCAGACTGCAGTACAGTACCAACACTAGCGGTGGTTGGGTGAGTGCTGGTTAGCGTGGAGGCACCGCGAGCAGTGTGCGGTGTCGGCTCCCAGTGAGGGAACGAGAGCGTCAGCCAGCCAAGGTTACTCTGGGGCATGATACTCTGGCTGACCTGTTGTTACATGACCAGACGATACTGGAGGGGGGCCGAGGGGCGGTCACGTGGTCCCGGAGAGCTCTCAGGAACATTCCAGAGGAGCCTGGGAGGTGGGCGGGGCTAACGGCGGAGCCAGCACCAGCCCGGACGCATATAACGAGAGCTCCGTGAGGAGCTTGGGGTTGGTGTTCGAAGATCCACGTCAGGGAGAAGAAGCCTCTAGCCACGCAGTCCGGGAGACCGAGCGTAGGTTGTGTTATGTTCGTGCTGTTGTGTGAATAAATAGTGTTGCTCCCAAGATCACATCTGCGATTCAGTTTGACTCACTACAACTGGTGTCGGAAGTAGCCAACTTGCTAGGCTATAGCTAGCGGTAGACGGAAGATGTCTACACGTCGCAGAGTTCGCGTGCGAGCGTCGGACGACGAAGACGACGACGAGCTGATTCCGCCCACGGCCGCCGAGAACGAAGCGGAGACGCTGCCCCTGGAGCAGGGCCCAGCCGGGGCACGGGGCGCCTCGCCTCGCCTTCTGTTGAGGAGCTCGTCAGGGACGGCGAAGTTAGGGGCGGCGGAGCCGTCCGGGCGAGGCGACTTGGCCGCCACCTCACAAAGGGCGGGAACGCCATTGCTGTTGCCCGCAGGCACTATTTTGCCGCCGTCGGGGAGCGCGGAGCCCGCCAAGCTTGAAGCGGGAACCTCCTCGTCATCTGACGTCCAGTCCCTCCGCCGTCGGCTGCCCTTCATTAAATAATTTGTGGCCTCCAGAGGAGATTGGGTGGCGTTTAAAAGAAAATTCCTCACACGAATGCCGACGTGGCGGGGTGGTCGGAGGCGGATGCGCTGAAGGCGCTTCCCGCTGCCCTCAATGACGATGCTTTCGCGGCGTTCCTCGCCATCCCGCCGTCCTAGAGGTCGACCCTCACACGCAGGCGTTTGACCAGATGGCCGCCACTTTTGAGCCAAGGATCTTCGCACTGTACTTCCCGCCAACGGCGGGGACGTGTCTTCGCTCAAGATCACTAGGTGTATCCACGCGCAACAGACCCTGCAGCGTGACAGGGTGTTGGTGGCGTGCTCCGCGTCTTCTGCGGAGCCCGAGGGTCACACGGTCGGAGAGGCCATGTCCGCGTACTCGCTGCATTGGTGGGGCGCCGATCGACGGGGCGACGGTGATCGGCGGCGGGACGACCTGCAGCGGGCGAGGTCTGCTTCGTCCCATTCCAGTGACGGACGAGTCACCTGCTACAACTGCGGCCTGCCGGGGCATGTCCAGTTGGGCTGCCGGGTTCCTCGACGGCGGGCCTTGGGACGTCCGCCTTCCTACGACTCCATCCCCCCTAAGGCGAGTCGCAATGCACCTCACACTCGGCCCCAGGGTTCCCTTCATTCATGGGGGGGATCCGGTGTGCGTCGGGGTCGCGCGTGTGTTCGGGGGGAGTCGGGTCGTGTTCGTGACGCGCGGCCGCTCCGACCTGATCAGTGGTCGGAGCTGGCAGGTCGTGTGGTCACGGCAACCACGGGGTCATCGGCCGTGCTCGGGTTTGTTGAGGGAATTGAGGTGCGGATGCTGGTGCGTCCTCGACCATTATATCCGAGTTGATTCATAACATTTTGCCATGCCGCCGTTTATACAAGTCCTTAACACTGGGTCGGACACTACGATTATTCAAGAGGGTTCCGTGATCGCTCACTCGTCCCCAGGGTGTCCGAAAGCGGATGTTGTGGGAAACGTCGGGATCGGCGTTCAATCTCATGGACCTCCGGTGGTCGATGAGGCATGGATCGACAAATTATGTTCGGAATGCGGCGATTTGTCCTCGGGCTAAACGCGGAAACTAAGGGCGCTCTTGCGGGAATTTTCCGACATTTTTAGTAAGTCGAAATTTGATATCGGTCGGATATCTCTATTGAGCTACCGTATTGACATGGGTAATGCTGCCCCCATTCGCCAGAATCCTTATCGCCGAGTCCGGCTGAGGAGGACCATGTTCGTGTGGCGGTGAATGAAATGTTGGCCGCGGATATCATTTCGCCGTCAACCAGTCCATGGGGGGCTCCGATAATGTTTGTTAAGAAGCACGACGGTAGTCTGCGGTTTTGCGTCGATTTTGGGAAACTTAACAAAGTGTCAGTCGCGGATGCCTACCCCCTGCCTCGCATGGACGCTCTGGCAGGCGCGCGGTATTTTTCAACCCTTGACCTTTTGTCCGGGTTTTGGCAATTTCCGCTTGACGAGGCCTCGAGGCCCAAGACGGCTTTTCGAACACCCCAAGGGCTGTTTGAGTTCAACCGACTTCCAATGGGGCTCCATTCCGCGCCTGCCACTTTTCAGAGGCTGATGGCATTGTTTTTGGCGGGCCTCCAGTGGGATTCGTGCCTGATATATTTAGATGAGGTCATCATTTTCGGTCGCATGTTTGATGAGCATTGGGATCGTCTGCGGGCTGTTTTTGTTAAGATGCGCGCCGCCGACTTGAAGTTCAAACCCCAAAAATGTCATCTGCTCCTAAAATCTGTCCGTTACTTGGGCTTAATAGTCAGCGAATCGGGCATTGCGATTGATCCTGAGAAAACTGCTTGTGTTCGGACGTGGCCGACACCCACCTCGGCTTGCCTCTTATTATCGCTGGTTTGTTGTGGGGTTCGTGTTCATTGCTAAACCTCTCCACGCCTTGATGGCCAAGGGCAAGAAATTTAATTGGGGGGAGGCGGTGGAGGCTGCGTTCCGCTCTATTCACGATGGCCTTGTTAACGCTCCTCCCCGACGTTATTCCGACTTTTCGCTGCCGTTCATCTTGGACACTGATGCCAGTAATACCGGCATTGGTGCCGTGTTACCTCAGATTGTTAATGGCGTGGAACACGTGGTTATGAATGGCAGCAGGGTGCTGTCTCCGGCAGAGCAGCGGTACTGCGTTACGCGCCGCGAACTGTTGGCCATTGTCGTGTTCGTGCAGCAGTATCAGCCGTATTTGTACGGGCGGCACTTCGAAGTGCGCTCGGACCACGCGGCGCTCCAGTATGCGTTGCGTGTGGACCAGCCCTCGGGCCAATTATCGCGCCGACTTGAAATCCTACAGGATTTTTCGTTCAATGTCACATATCGTAAGAGAACTCGCCATTCGAATGCCGATGCCCTCTCGCGATTGCCAGCGCCTGGGGAGTGCGCATGTTTTTACGGTTCGGGTCCCTGTCGGCCATGCGGCTCAACCTCCCCCTCCCCTCTCGTTGCGTCTGCCATGAACGCCGTTGAGAAGACGGGCGACGTCCCCGTCGCGCGTGATGCTCCCTTAGGTCTTGATTATGAGGTATGGGGACGTCGACAGGCGGAAGATTCATCCCTCCTTAAGCTGCGCCGGCGTGTCAGGGTGACCGCCGATGGTGAGACACCACGGGATGTGAATTTGTTTGTGCTGCAGGGAGGACTGCTCATGTATCTAGATGGAGGATTGCGCCGTTATGTTATTGTTGTCCCTATCGCCCTGCAGGGCGAGGTCGTGTGGGCTGTGCATAAACGGCTCTTGCACCTCGGAGTGCAGAAGACGCTGGCCGCACTCAAATTGGATTTTTATTGGCCGGCCATGGCCTCTGACGTTGAGGATCTACTTAAAGGCTGCGTGCAATGTGCCCAGCGCAAGCCGCCGGCGAGATCCTGTTGTCCTCCGCTGCAATCCATCCAGGTGTCACGGGTAAATGAAATTGTTGCCCTCGATATTCTCTGGCCATTTCCCATTTCGGCACGGGAAAACTAATATTTTATCGTGGGCGTCGAGTATTTCTCACGCTGGTCTATGGCTTGGCTGCTCCCAAATCAGTCGGCTGTTGCTATCACCGACGTGTTCCTGAATGGGTATGTCCTGGATAAGGGGGCTCCTGAGTGCCTATTGACGGATCAAGGTAAAAAAAAAAATTCCACGCTGCTGCGTGAGGTTTGCGACCTGCTACGTACAAAGAAGGTATGCACGTCCCCGTACCACCCGCAAACTGATGGCATGGTCGAGCGCTCACACCGGACTCTGACCGCCATGTTGAGTCACTTGGTCAGCGAGTCGCAGGTTGATTGGGATTTGCATATCTCTGCGGTTCTTGCCGCTTACTGGCTGACCCCGCACACGTCTACTGGCTACTCTCCCTTCTTTTTGATGTATGGTAGAGAGTATAACCCTCGCATCGATGTACAGTTTCAGGCTGTGCCCACCCCAAAGGTATCCAAAATTTCCGACTCAATTCAATTCACAATGGGAAAACTTTCTGAGGCGCAGGAAGCCGCCAGCGTTAACTCTCGGGCCAGGCAGCTGGCCAACGAGCGGCTCAAAGGTGGGCACGTTTCCCTGCATGATTGGTCGCCGGGTGACAGGGCCTGCTTGCATTGCCCGCAGGTGCCAGTGGGCACGTCACCTAAATTGCTGCAACCTTGGAGAGAGCCGGTTGATGTCGTTCAGGTCGTGACGCCCTAATGTGTCCAGGTTCGGTTTGGTAAGCGGAACTGGTTTGTCCACCCCTCTCGCCTGAAACCATTAATCATGCCGTGCGAGTTTGTTTCATCTCCATATCGAAGGGGCCGAGTATCGGGTGTGCCTGACGAGCTGGGGCGTGCGTCTGCCGATGCGGTTCCTCAGGAGACTGTTTCTGTTCCATCCCCAGGCACCGCGCGACTCATGCCTCACACGCGGCCGTTCGTGTCGGCCTCGCGGGCTCGGAAGGCCAAGGACTTAACGACCCGGCCTACTGCTCTGCATGAGGAGCCGGCTTCGTCGGGTCGATTTCTTGCTCCCCCCGGCCCTCCCAAGGCGGTCGAGCCCAACCCGTTTGGAGGACTAACGTCATGGACTTATTCAAAGACTTGTTTTGCATGATCCCGCACAATGCACACTCCCACACCGTCATGGCCTGTCGCGCTCGCGTGATCCTGCTCGCCATCGAGATCACAAGCATTGTTACACGTTGAGGGTGGGAGATGGTGGTTGTGGGGATTTCGTGCGCCGCGGTTGCCGGTTTGACCGGTTGTTTTTTTGTCTTGTTGTCATGCGTATATATTGTACAGTTGGGTTGGGTTATTTATTATTGCCTTGTTATGTTGTTGCAGCACACTTGTTGGTTATGTTAGTTTACGTCGGTTGCTTGCTTTGGGGGGAGTTAGCAGCCAGGACGGCTGGAAGATACGTAGGGGGGGGGGGGTGATGTAGTGACTGTACTTGTCACTGTGTGGTGCCGGGACTTCCGAAGTTACGGCCGGTAATTATCATTGCGGGCAGCCGGGTTGCGGGCTGCAGTACCAACACTAGCGCCGGTCGGGGAGAAGAATCCTCTAGCCACACGGTCCGGGACCCAGCTTGTGGTCCGGACCGGGATAGCAAACCGTGTCTAGTTCTACCGTAGTGTGATTAGATGGGCATTCGATACCAGAGCGTAGGTTGTGTTATGTTCGTGCTGTTGTATGAATAAATAGTGTTGCTCCCAAGATAACGTCTGCGACTCAGTTTGACTCACTACACATGCATTAACCACAAAAGTGAAAGCACCTTAAACATGGACCTAAACCTGTAAATCCATACAGTTTACCCGTATTCTTGCACAGGTAAACTGAGTTCAGGTTCATACACCGTACAGCCGTTTCAATACGGGCAAAAATGTGTTTGTCTATTTGTTTGTGTTTCTCCGTTGTGATGGGACTTTGTAGGATGAAACGTATAAGGACACGAGGTAACAAATCAGGTCTGAATTGGTCTGTAATAACGTAGGCACCGATAAGGGGTTGACAGGTATGTGGATCCTAAAATAGATGAGCCAATTCCCTACAAATATTACCCGTTTCAGTTTCAGTTTATTTGGTATAGCCCTGTGAGCCATCCGGCTCTTGAATCGGGTGCAACCGCAACAAAACAAAAAACACATGAACAAGAAGACATCTTAAAGTGACTATGCGCAAACAGAAAAATCCAGGAAAAAACTGTAAAGTCTTCCAGAAAAAGCACCGTACACCAACTGCTGTGTGCAAAAATCCCAGTGGGATGCAAGTTAAACAACAAGACAACTTAGATTAAAGCCATCAGTCTAACTCCATACTACAACAAACAAAACATGGCCAAACCAAAAAAGCCATAAGCAATGTAGCAGTGATCATAGGAACTGTGACCGAATTTTCACAATAAACAACATGTACCACCAAACCCTGTAGCCATAGCTGACTGCATGAGTCACTCCACAACAGCAGGAGCATCAGTAGGAGTATTAACATTGTTCAATGTACCTTTAAGATCAGCACACTAAATCAAAACACAAGATCATACTTTACAGCGGTCACCGGGAGCGAAAACATTTTATTTTAAGCCACTGAATAGCAGTGGCAGATAGGGGTGTAAAACTCCTCTAGAGCAGTTTTGAGTGAAGATCTCATAGGTAGTGATTCAAGTTGCAGTTTATTGGCAATAGCATTCCAGACCCTGGGAGCATCAATAGCAAAGGCCCTTCCTCCAGTATTTGTACGGCAATAAGGAATGTGAAGCTGGTAAATGAGCGAAGACCTTAGGTCACATTTGTTCCTCGAAACAGAGAGGATATACAGCAGGTAGTCTGCCAATTTTTTTGTAAGTATATCATTAATAAATAAGATCTGGTGCACAAGCCGTCGAACATTGAGATATTAAGTTTGACCCAATGTAGAGATAACAGTGGTGAGTTCTATATGGGCAGTTCAATGCAAATCTTAAGGCCGAGTGATAAATTGAGTCAAGCTTCTTCAGTACAGTACTTGGGGCTGATTTATATACGATGTCACAGAAATCAAGTAGAGGCAGTATGGTAGCTTTTATCAATTCCAAAACGGAACAAAGGGGGAAAGCAGGATGACCCCAATATACTTATAGATCTTGACTTGCTCTATTTGATCATTATTTAAGGAATGTAATTGGGGAAAAATAACTTCCTGCTTTAGCCCTGGTGAGAAGCATAGCACCTTGGTTTTGGAGGTATTCAGGACTAGTTTAAGAGCAACTAGCTGATGTTGTAGTTTGTTGAAATCACCCTGGAGCTTAGCAATCACGTCATCCGGAGAGCGGCCAGCAGTAATCAGTATCGTGTCATCTGCAAAAAGATTTACCCTGGAATGATCCAGGTCAGTGCCCAAGTCATTTACATAAAGAGAGAACAAGAGGGGGCCGAGGATGTTATCTTAACACTGTTTGACCTCCAACCAACTGTGAATCTGTGAATACAGTTTGGGTGCGAGAAAAGAGGTAATTTTCTAACCATTCTACTGCATGTTTGGATAAACCGAGGCAACTTAGTTTACTAAGCAGGATGTTGTGGTCGACTGTATCAAAGGCTTTGGACAAGTCAAGAAAAAGACTGGTGCAGTACTGCTTATTATCAAGGCTACTGTAAATGTGATTCAGAGTCTAATGCAGCAGATGTGGTGCTGTATTATTTTCGGAAACCAGATTGTTTTAGATGTAATAGATTGTTGTCGGACAGGAAATTGATAATTTGGTAGTTTAATAACTTTTCAAAAATTTTCATCAACGGGGACAAAATTGAGATAGGTCGGTAGTTATTTGGATCATCTTCAGGGCCCCCTTTGTGAAGTGGACTAACATAGTAATTTTTCCATTCTAGAGGAATTGATGCTTCTTTGATGGACAGTTTGAAAATATGGGCTATAGGTTTGTATATTAGGTTACCAACATTTAGCAGAGCAAAGACAGGAATACTATCTGCTCCGGTAGAGGAGGACCCTTTGAGGTAGGACAGTTGTTTCAGAATATTACTTTCATGGATTGGCTGAAAACTAAATTCGCTTAATGTTTGGACAGGGGTGTAGGAATTTGCATGAGCAGGGGTGACTCCCAATACATTATCAAAAAGGTTACCAGCTTCAGAAAAATGGAGGTTAAAATTGTCAACTATTTTTTTGGGCTCTGAAAAATATTCCCCATTTCGGTAAAGCTCAACGGGCAGATGATCTGTTTTGGATGCCTTTTCGATACATTTGATTGTTTTCCAGAAGATCCTGGCATTTCCATGCGATTCCAGAAGAGTGGAGGAAAAGTAGGCATCTTTTGCATGTCGTATTTTTTTGACGCATCTATTCCTTAAAATCCTGTATTCTAGCCAGTCATTGACAAAATTACTTTTGTGAGCACATGCCCAAGCCTTGTCCCTAGTTTTCATGAGCTTAGTAATCAAAGGATAATACCATTGTGGGCAGTTGCCTTTAGTTTAAAATCTAACTAACGGAGCATGTTTGTTAAGAATTTGGAGAAACGTGCACCTGAAGGTCTCCCAAGCCGTAGTCAGGTTGGGGATATCACCGACCCTGTCAATATCTGAGTGAAGCACATCATTAGTAAATGCCGAGAGCTGAAGTGTCTCATGGAGTGCTTCTCAATCAATTTAGGGGGGGCTTTGGGTCTGGCTGATGATCTCACCCCAAATATGAAGGAGTGATCACTAAGAACACCAGTCAGTGCGAAATTGTGAGGGACATTTGTCAATAGGACGTCAAGCAGAGATGACTGTCCTGGATTTTTCAGGTTGGGTCTTATGGGGCCATTTATTAATTGAAACAGGTTAAATTCATCTGCAAAATGTGCGGCCACGGCCAGCGGGTTTAGCCAATTCCAATTTAGATCACCCACTAAAACCATTTCACCTTTAGGGAGGCCCCCAAGAAGCTCTCAGTGCAGATGCAGCTTCAACATCCTTCCCACTAGGCGGTCTATAGCACACACTACGAATATCTGTTGATTATTTGGCAAAGTTATTCTGAAAGCCAGACCTTCAAAGCAATATATTTTAAATAAGGAGTGAGCTGGTGAACGTGCAATAGTATTACGAACATAGATGGCAATTCCACCTCCTTTAGATCCTCGGTCAAGCCGAAAAAGATTGTAGTTGCCAATCGTAATCTGCAAGTCATTGATGGCAGGAGTGAGAAATGTTTCTGTTAAGCAAAAAATGTCCGGGTCCAGATTTGCCACTTCTAGTTTTAGTTGACTTAATTTAATCACAAGCCCAAGCCCTCTGATGTTGACATGTAGAATACCGACACCTTTCCTGCCAGAAAATTCTTCAGAATTATACGAGTTCTTTACATTTGGACCAGGATGAAGCTAAATACCTCCCTGAAATAAGAAAAGTAGAACTAATAGTTTCCACAGGTATTTTCTGTGAATGGATGAAGAGCGGCAAACCTTTGACAAATAGCAGCAGCTCGCAGATGGTGACATTTTTAAGAGCAGAATGCAGTTTGGAAGGAGTGCTGGTGAAGTAATGGGACAGAGATAGGGTTTACAAGGATACAATGATGGAGTGTAGAAGTGTCTATAAGTTGTTTCATTAGCAGGTGTAGTGGCAAATTTAGCAATAAGTATTGACGCGAAGTAACGCGGGTAGCCGTTTGTAGAGTTGAGTGTGGCACTAGATATGGCCGGGAGGGACAGCAGTGGGATACACAGCAGGAGAATTGACATCTTTAAAACACTAAATTTAAACACACACACAGCTCACTCACACGCAGCTCATTCTCACCCATTCTCACACACAGCTCACACTCATGCAGCACAACGCACACGCCCCCGCCATCTTGCTGCTGTTGCTGCTGCTGTTGCAGCTGCTGCTGTTGCAGCTGCTGCTGTTGCAGCTGCTGCTGCTGCAGCTGCTGCTGTTGTTGCTGTTGCAGCTGCTGCTGCTGTTGTTGCAGCTGCTGCTGCTGTTGCAGTTGCTGTTGTTGCAGCTGCTGCTGTTGCAGCTGCTGCTACTATTGTTGCAGCTGCTGTTGTTGTTGCAGCTGCTGCTGTTGTTGTTGTAGCCAATGCTGCTGTTTTTATTGTAGCTGCTGCTGCTGTTGGTGTAGCTGCGGTTGTTGTAGCAGCTGCTGTTGTAGCTGTTGTTGTTGTAGCTGCTGCTGTTGTAACTGCTGCTGCTGCTGTTGTTGTAGCAGCTGCTGCTGCTGTTTTAGCTGCTGCTGTCGTTGTAGCTGCTGTTGTTGTTGTAGCTGCTGTTGTTGTTATAGCTGTTGTCGTTGTAGCTGCTGCTGTCGTTGTAACTGCTGTTGTCGTTGTAGCTGCTTCTGTCATTGTAGCTGCTGCTGTTGTTGTAGCTGCTGCTACAACAGTAACGCGAGGTTGCGGCAAGCGGGGTTTTCGCACACCCAATGAACCCAGCCACCAGAGTAGCAGCAGCAGCTGTAGCAGCAGCAGCCGACCCAACTGCAGTTGCAGGAGTCATACACGAAGCAGCCGCAGCTGTGTGAACAACAGCAGAGCAGCAGCGGCCGTGCGGCCTGGAGGCGCCGAGGCCTGAGGAGTAGGCCGCGACTAGCACCCCCTCCCTCGTTCTCACACGGCAGGCTTCGCAGCTCTCAACCGCCTCGCACACACAGCTCACTCACACTCATTCACACTCACTCGCACACACAACCCACACTCACTCACACACACAGTCCACACTCACTCACACACACACAGCTCAAAGTGCAAAGATAACTAAACTTCTGACACCTTATAAAATGGCTTTGTTGCAGGCATGCTGACTACCGCAAAAGCCAGTTCCCTGCTGCAGTTGTAAACGAAAAACAATTGAGAATTCAGCAACATGACGAGGAACTGAGATACTATTAAAGTAGACCCTCCTGTTCCAGTGCTATACCATTAGTTCTGCACCGTCAAGTGGCACAGTGATATATGATGCCCTTACCGGATAGTTACGTCGATACCGCTGCAGATCCTTTGCTGCAAACACGCTTCTCCCACACAAGGTTCTCTGTGGAAAGGTGTAAATTTCAGGCCGAGATTAGGGTTCAAGATTACGTTAATATCCTGAGTTTATCCACAACGCTATGGCCAGTAAATAAACTACGTGCTGAACTGGTCTTAACTTCACTAAGTCTCATCAACAGGGTGTGGCCAGTTAAATGCTGCTTCTGGATTGCCCAGTGATTTACACAAACGCCATTGTGGCTCCCCATTGTCATATTCAGCGGAGAACTTCAACATTGTACAAAATAACCCTTTTAGGTCACACTCTGCTCATGAAGCAGCAAGAAGCTGAAATCAATTCAGGGATTGCCATGTTTAACCAGGGCTTTAAAATAATGATCCAGAAGGTCCACTGATGGATGGACTCAAGTGCTATTGTAGTTTATGATGTACAAACCTTCCCCGATTTCTTTATTGCCACGTATATGGATCAAATTAACATCCTGAATTCACCTATCACACATACCAAATCGAACTTCTCTCAACATTAAATGGAATTTTCATGATTGTTGATGGGTTTTTTACAATTCAAGTTTACATTTATGACAACAAATATGTTAATCATTTAAAACATAATTGGAAAAGCTGTTTACGATAATGGAACACAGTGAGCGAATACCATCATCACAAAAGTCTATAAAATATCTACCACTTTGTGGAAGTCGGCAGTGGTTGTTCTATGAAGAGAATAGTCCACATACAGGAATGTGTTATTTCCATAACTGGCTCTGGGCCACGAAAGGTGAAAACCACTGCTCAATAAAATTGGGACACTTTGACAACTGATAAAAGTATTTTAGCAGTAATTTACTGTAGTAGTTATTCAACTGTCCGCTAATTGATTGAATTTCAAAATATACTTAGAAACGTACAAAAGTCACTCGGCCTTTGTCCATTATACAACAAAAACATCAGCAGCTTCTGAATGAATGCAGTGGTCCTCTTGTCTTAGGTGACCATCGAAATAAATTTGAGCAAACTGACTGGCATTTTTGAAAGTGAACTAAAACAAGATGACCAAAATGCAGTTCTTCACGAAATAGTTTTTATTATTTTTGCAGAAAGCACAAAGGCTCAGCGCTTTTGGTACACATTTTGCACGTGTTTTTTTTTACTTTTCTGGCCTACACTATTTTTATGTTATGATAGATTTTCTCGTCATTTACATATCTGCTTATTGAATTCAAGAACTTCATTTGAACTTTTGAATCTTGAAAAATTCTCAAATAAAGCTTGTCTGTAAATATGACATTAACTGAAAGGTAAGTGAAAATTCCAACACGTAGAAATATCGACTGAAATAAAGTAAACATGACAATTTTAAACACAACCAATTTACAATTCCTTGTCGGTTTTATCTGTGCTTTAAAATTAATGTAACAATAAAATTGGACGTGTATTTTAATCCATTTAGATGTATGACAAACATCTTAAGACAGAATGTTTAAGTTTAAAAAGTTGACAATACTTTAGTACATACAAAAATATATAAATTACCTGAAGCAGGGCAATGACGATTATACTTTTTGTTACAGTTATTGTATTCTATACTTACTTCTGCTCTTACATACCGCCAATTATCTTAATATTATTTTACAATGACACTTTTTTTTCATTTGTATTATTAATTTTTTTACTGGTGTGCCAATATAATCAGGAACTTTGTCTTTTTCATTACACGGATTACCCGTATATATAATATTAAAACTGTATGTATTGGTCACTACAAAAAAGCTTGTTTTCCTTATTCTGTGCCATAACTTACGTACTAAAGTCTTACGAGTTTACAGCGTTTTAATAATTAGTAAAATTCTAGAATCTGCTACTATCCATGTAGCATGATTATAACCACAATAATGTAAGAAACTGTTTCATTTATGTTCCACAAGCGTATAGTATTTTAAATAGATTGTTTAAAATGATACTAACAAATTACCGGTTAGTGGGTGTTTACGATGAAAAGCGTTTATTCAGCATTACAAAATAACCGGAGTTGCACCAAAAATAACTTTCCAAAGTCACACCTGTCTGCCCGTTCGCTTATCTGTATTAAAGGCGCTGAGTAAAGAGATAGAAATTCCACATTATCATGACGAGGTCAGGCACACATTCCCAACTCGACCATAACAATTGTAAACCAAAGCAACCCATGCACTTCCTATGACAAATACCAAATTATAAAAACTCACAATTTTTTTTTAAATGCATCGGCAATAAAAAAAATGTTAACACGTATTTATTCTATCTACGTGGCTTTACCGAAAGACCCAAAAGAATACACCAATTAAATCCCTCTCAACATCCCACATGGTGTCCCCGACCCTTGCCGCCTTTCCTGAGAACGTCCGCGGAAAAGCCTGCGCTAGGCCAAGCGCAGCAACCAAAGCATGGTCCGGCGAGTGGTGGCGGTGGTGGTGCGCGTACAACGCTAATTTTTTTGTAACCTCCGCCTTCTTTGGCCTCGAGTCCGTCTGCTGCGCGGCCTCGTCCTCGTCGCTCGTGTCCCACGTCGAGTCGTAGCCCGAGGACCTCTCCATGCGCGCCTTGAGCCGTGCCCGGAGCGCCCGGCCCAGGTCGGCCTTCCTCTTCCCCATGATAACGGTTCCTGCACCACGGCCTCGACAAACCTCGCTTTAGATTTCGTACAGCTAACGCGCACGGTTGGTGGTGGTGGTGGGGGCGGGGGTTGGGCAGGCAACGACCACCCCCCACTCTCCGTGCACGCGCGCCCATTGGTCGGGCTTCGCTTATCCGCTCTAGGAAATGTACGGCAAGCACGCTGTGCGGGGGGCGGGGCTGGGGTCCGTTATGCGCGCCTCAGTGCGCATGCGCGAAACTACGGTGACCCCACCCCCAACAAAACTGGGGTTCAAACTCTGGTTATTCACAATAATCGAGGTTTTTTTTATCAATTATTTTTTGGGTTATAGAAAAATGTGTCATGAAACCCGCCGCCACCCGGCACGGCCAATTAGTAAGGTGTGTCTGGTAAACAGTACGTGCCAATTCGTTACTAGTGCAGCAACACCGGTGTGTTGGGAGAGAAAGTCCAATCTGAGCACGACGTTTCGCCAGTAATTAAGAACCGGCATCATCATGCGGCAGCCAGATTTGTGGAGAAATCCTCCTGTTTCGTTCCTTAAATATGTTGTGGATTTGCTCTCCAACACACCGGTGTGCTGTACTAGTCACGAATTGGCACGTTCTGTTTACGTGACAAAGTTATTAATTGGCTGTGGCGGGTTTAACGACGAATTTATATTTACGCAATCTAACCCAAAAAAGTCTGCATTATGGATGATATCGGTCGGGAAAGCCTACGTGGTAAACAGACTGGTTAGTTTGCGGGCAAATTTAAAATTGGCCAGGCGTAAAACGCCCGCAGAGCACGGTGAATCTATACCGTCAGCCGGGGCTTCATTGCAAGGCGAGCGTGCGTGTGACTGTGGTCATCCGGAACAGACCGCATGACGGACGCGATACGCAGACCACGAATAGGAATGAGACAAAACAGCGACGATGCAACACTCCGCTGGCTCCTGACACGGTTATCTGGCTTGACCACAGCCTGAATGTGAAATTGTAGTTTAGTTGTTGCTCTGCATCTACATAAGAAAGAAAGCCATAAGAAATAAAGGTCCCTGGCGGCCCCTGATGGCCTTTGGTGCGGTCCCCAACAATATACAAAAGTGAAAACACCCCCCCCCCCCCCACCCAATAATCATCGTGCTGCTGTCAAACCCACAATGGTTTCAAATGTGTGGCGGCCCTCACACTGATGATGTCTTATTGGCAAAAGTTGCACACCCCCCCCTCTCTGAAAATTAGTAAAGAACACTGATTTACATCATCAGTCACAAGAGGCAATGCATCTCAGAGGATTATTTCTCTCTCACTTGGTTAAATAACTGTTAGAGGATGAATCTCATCAGGATCTCATCTTAGTTAAGTAGATAATAACACAATTCTCATCTGGCGTGCGCTCCCAGCAATATGTTCAGGAGCGATATGCGAATGTTAATGTCTTTCTGGCCACGGCGAGAGGACTTTAGGACAGAGGGAGTTTGTAATTTCGCTGTTCCTCCATTGAAGGAGGGCAGACTACAATGGTTTATTATATGGTCAATAGTTTCGGTTGCATGGCCACAATCGCAATCCTTTGGCTTACCTACAATGCCCAGAGGTAAAACAACTGCACAATGAATTGACATCAGGTACGAGAGCAACGACTTTTAAAGCTATGATTTCTCTCCCACTTGGTAAAATAAAGAACTTAAGTTACTTGACTTCACAATGAAGATACAATGCAATGAAGATACATTGAATCTCAATGGTTTTTTTATCTGAATTAGTGATTGAAAGGACGTCAATTACTCAATGCATGTATTATGAATGTAAAAGGGAAATAAACTGTTCTTGTAAATCATAAGATCGAATCAATCTCAATAGGCTCTCACCTCTTTAATACAGAGCGCCATTCACAAGGGACAGTCTCAAAGGGTTCTCACCAGGGTTAAATAAAGGCAAGGCCGTAATTATAATACAAATTGGGGGGAACACATCCCCCCCAATATTCAAATATGCTCAAAATGTCCCCCCCCCCCCCCCAATATATTGCTATTAAAAAATGTATTGCTATGCTATGTAAATAAAACAATTTGCTAAACCTTGGCCACAATATCTGGACTTGTCTTCAAATAATCAATGCATACATTCCTGTTAATATGATTGTGGTTATGGTTGTACTTTATTAATCCCTAATCTCTGCCATTACATTCAATGAAACAAGAAATGGTAAAAAAAATAGTTAAAACAGAGCAATCTAATACAATACACTATTAGACATGATTGTAAAACATAAATAAAAAGTCCATCCCATGTGTTAGTCAATTTTTTAATATTTTAGGCAGGAAATGAGTTTTCAAATTTAGATATTTTTATGGGTTGGGACCCCCAGACATCCTAGAAGATTTTGTCCCCCCCATGTTGACTCCATGGTGACGGCCTTGAATAAAAGACACCAGAAATAACATCTTTTGACTTTTACACGTTTCGGTTCTCAGAGATTAAGTAACAACAGCCAAACTATTATGATGTAATCATTAAGTTATTATCGGTTTTATTTTATTTCATGAGATTAAAATGTAGTTTAAACTTCGAGGCAGAAAATGAGTGAAAGTTACAACACTTCGAGATTTATGTCCTTAATCTAATCAGTTGGGAACTCGTTGAGATTCAACATCTCTTTATGAAACCAAATAATAATACATTCATTATTGTAATCAATCGAGAACCCGTGATATTCATTACACTATATATTCATTCATTGTTTAACAATGTAAGATCGGAGCTATATTACACTTCTCTTTGAAGTGCTCTTTATATAACCACGAGAATCCTCGAGAGATGGCTTCACTCCTTTAACAAGGCGAGATAACATATATTAATTTTACATTATTACCCTTTCCCTAACCAGGAAAGAGCTTATATAAATGACCCAATTATTATTCTTTATACGGGTGAGAAATGTAATCTTCTTACTGAAAGTGAGACCTTCAGTAAAGTAGATAAATTTATTTTATTTTATACCTACGTGACTTTACTGAAAGAACCAAAGAGTAAAGAACGTAGATCAAGTATTAACGTGCATGGGATTTCACACCTCACTCATTATTTAAGTAAGGAAATAAATACATTTCACGTATTTATTCAAGAAGGTCTGCATCTCATGGCTCTTTTTCAGAAGAGTCCCGCCTTCCATTGTTTTCCGATTCATTTTCGAGCAGTGGGTCTCAGAGTGTGGTCCCCAGACGGTGATCCAGGTGAGCCACAGGCTGTGATACAAATGCAGGTTGATCCGGAAAATGTAATTTTTCGTATAAAATTTGTTTAGGACATTAATTAATATGTTACTTTAATTTTTAAATGAAGTTAGATAAACTACCCTGATTAAACTACCCTAGCCCTATGATCTAATTACTCCCCATTAAAAAAAAAAACACGTTATGGGTGCGTGTAAAAAATGTTTATGTTCCGGTAATATGAATCATTTGGTATGAGTGGTGTTTAGAGAGAAGTGCATGCGTTTTGTCACCAGGAGTGTGAGGCTGGGTGGTCCACGTAAAAGTTTGCTTCGGCCGAGTGGTCCACGGGCCAAACACGTTTTAGAAACACTGCAACAGAGGAATGTGTGTTCACTCCACCCATTTTCACTCACGCCATCTCGTAGTCCTCATGCTGTGACCTCATCAATGGGGCATACGCCTATTCACTTGCAACGGCTTAGGGACTTCACAACCCCTGCTGGGCCGGCTCCCCGTTGGCTCAATAATGCTGAGGGACTGGAGGAAGCTTACCCATTAATCAATGCTCAACTTATTATATACTGTATACTACGCCTGGCCTTGGGACTCACGTCTAATCGCAGTTGTATTATGTTTTAGTATGACGATGTGGTGCTGGGTGCCCTGGCTCACCATCATAAAAGTACCAGTTCAAACACAGCTCGGATGTTAACTTAGCCCATCATTCCTTCAGGGTAGATTAAAGCGAGTACCACTTTGTGGTACGTCAACAGTACCTCTAGAGAATGGCTTCCTTACCACATGAGTAATTTCAAGTACTGGCGCGAGGCCGGCAATTGTGATGGGCACTTTGTCATGCTTATATGAACATAGTGACCCTTTTTGTTATAAAGGGCGTGAAGATGCTAGTAGGGGTGATGTCACGAGACACATATAATTAAAATAAAAAACCCCAGCCCTTTGTCAATCCACTTCTGAATGAAAGCATTCCCTTGCCGTGTAGGTGTTGAGAGTTGTTCGACTTGACAATACTCCACTTCATACTTCACCGTGTTCGTCAGAGCAGAGGGATATGGATCAAATACTCAACCATTGTACACGTCAACGTATAGAATTGCGTTTTTTCATTCAACACTCAACTATTTTAGGAACAAGATCATTTCTTGCCATACACAGTACTGCATATATTTTCAGCAGTGAAGGTATGAATACTTTTTTAAATTGCAAAATTATTTGAATTATCTGGATGACATCGCCAATGCAATTTTAACTTTGAAGTTGTGTGTGGAATAATAAACCCCACTGATAGATTGAACTTTAAAACACTGTATTGAACATCCTGCCACAACACTGACCTCAAAGCATGACCCCTGGTGTTCTGATAGTTCTGAAGATTGCCGACGCACTCTTCACTTCAACCCATGACCATAACTGACCTTTATAAAGGTGAACCTCGCTCATGACCTCCTACTAAAGGCTTACAAATGAAACAGCATCAGCAGCCTACTGCTTATCAATCCACTGCTATGTGAATACATCCCCAAACCTTTGCCATCTCACGTGGTCCTGCATTGTAACAATCCACCTAGCACTTGCACAGGAGCTGATTTCACCACTCCGTCTTCTCGTAATATATCGTGCCCAAGCAACTTGCTTTCCTTAACAGCCAATGTGATGATAATTGGTTTGTTACCCTTTAATCTGGAAACAAAACTGACACCTTTTTTAACGAGGAGTCATGTTTACATAGACCACAATACCTGCAGTCATAATGCAAACAAAAACATAACTCTGATAATGTATTCACTGTCCTTGAAGTTGATTGGTACACACCCGAGACAGCTTTCCTTAGAGCCTCGTCTCACATGGGTTGGACCAGATGACGCCAAAAGGCGCACAACTCAAAGACAATGCACCATCAGAGCATAAGAGCTCGAGGTAAGAATTTACACCATTGGTACCTCATTTGCCAGTTAAAAATATGATAATTGTTTTTTTACCCTTTAATCTGGCAACAAAACTGACACCTTTTTTTTATCAGAGTTATGTTTTTTGTTTGCATTATGACTGCAGGTATTGTGGTCTATGCAAACATGACTCCTCGTAAACAAAAAGTGTCAGTTTTGTTGCCAGATTAAAGGGTAAAAAACCAATTATCATATTTTTTACTGGCAAATGAGGTACCAATGGAGCCAATGTGATGTCTAAAATTTGTTCAAGTTCTCTAATCGATGTGTTTTTATTTATCTCAGTGCAATGTCTTTTCAGGCATCTTTGCGCACTTTTCACATTGTTGTTGTTGTCGTTGTCGATGTTTTCGATCCATATAATCAGTGTACACTAACAATTATCTCATTTAAAATATATTGCACTCGAGGCCAGGATGGATATGCATATGCGCCATTAAATATTTTTTTATCGAATGCATTTGTTTTATGGGGTGCAGTGAGTATGGAGAAGTGTATTGTATATCTGAATGAGTGGGGAATGATTTCTCCTACTTGTGCAGCAATTGGAAGCCCACAGTCAGCATCGAGCGCTCTCGAGGCAGTCCTCGTTTTCACTCGAGGGAACTTCTGAGAGCGACAACCACGAGAGTTAAATTCCAGCAAGAACAACCATCCATACGCGCGGCTTTCTGCGATGCCTTTTAAACGTGCGCTTCATCTTCAACGACCAGTGCCGGATTATCCCAGTAGCAAAAGTAGCTACATAATGCTACAGGCCCCGCACTTTCAAGGGATCCGCGCTAAATGCTTTCAAGCTATGAATTCCGTGTCAGTGATTCTGCACTTACTCCATTACTATAGTATTATACCACCTTAAACTTTTATAAACGACTGGATGTTTAAGGTTAGCGATTTGTCGTATTATCTGGCTGTATAGCAAATGAAAAAATACAATTACTTTACTATGCAAGTAAAACATGTATGTGTCTTAATATTTACGTGTTTTTATTTAACATAGGGCCCCTTTATAACATATGCTACAGACCCCGCACTAGCTTAATCGCTCACACGCCAGGCGCGACGAGACCACGCGGGTTTTCAGAGTGGCTCTGCCGCGGAAAATGCAGGCAACCCCTTTGTACTGCGGCTCTTTAAGGACTGGCTTCGTGACCATTATTTATGAAGGAAACACCGTCTCGTATTCACGTGCATTGTGGCTCTTGAAATATCGAGGGATTTCTTTGTTGATGAATTCAATTGTTATTCATTGGAATAACAATTGAATGATTACCAATTATTGGAATAACAATTGAATGATTACCAATCTATATAATTACAATACACTCCTTGCCTCGAGTCACTGCACCAGATTGAATTGAATTAAATGATGACGTCACCCTGATGCTGCTCTATTTAAGACCGGAAGCAACAGGAGAGCTTCACCATTCTTGCCCGATGAAGCTGATTGTAATTATCAGCGAAACGTCGTACTCAAATTTTAAAATGCTGTTGATTCTTTCTTCAGCACACCGGTGGGCTAAATAAGTCAATTAATTTGTCCTTTGAAAACGTGACACATTTTTTACTGTTTGGCCGTGTCGGGTGGTGGAGGGTTACGACACATTTATAAGTAACGCGATCTGACCCAAAAACCTATATTATGAATGTCACACCGCTGTTTATTCTTCAACATCGGCCACCATCCCTTTTAGCATTTTGTCCTGCACAAGTACACTTTCCTGAAGAGTCTGAATTTTGTCTCGAGCTTCTGTTCTCTCCGAGTGCACGTGTTTAAGTTGACCACACGGGGGGAATCGTGCAGCTCGGTGCGTCTGCCACCAACGGCAACTGCCGTTCACCACGAAGCGTCGGTGACGCCACTACAGTGCTCGTGCCATGCTCGGTGGATTTTTAGGTCACTTTAAGAGTCGAAGTCTCGCTGGCAGGAGGACACGGAACAGACCCAGATGCCATGGGTTTACTGACTGAGATGACTGGCAGAAGCACCAACCGTGATCCCTACGGTGCCAACGCTCTGCGTTTTAGCTGCCTGGCGCTCCACTCATTGTGTGTGAGCATCGCTCATCTGCCCTCTGTTGTTTTCGGAGGGTGACTGCCTTCCAACTCCCCAGTAGCGTCCTTCATGAACCTCCTCCACAGAGACCTATCTTGACACTGCTGGTACCAGGCATCGGCAAGTCCAATCAGCTCTACATCCTTCCGTACCACATCAGTCGATATTTTTTCTAGCCTGTGCTGTGCCCGTTTAGCCCCATCTATCCGGCTGAACAGAAGCTGCTTGGGCATGCGTTGGCTGGGCATAGGGGCTGCATGGCCCAGCCAACGCAGCCTCGACTGCTGGAGGAGCTCACTGATGGGACAGTGTCCAGATCATTCAAGGATCTGTGAACTCATCACAAAATCCATTCTGGTTAAACCCAGGATGGTTCGTAGGCAGGCTAACCTGAATGTTTCAAACCTGCGCAGATGTTCAAATTCAGATTATTTATTTATATACTGGAGCAATCGGATGAGCTATGAAGCTCCTTTTACAGATGTCCAGTTTGGGCAGGTCAGAACGTTACAACAACAAACAATACAAAAACACAATAGGAGTGCAAAGTATAGGAAAGGTAAACTAATCACACAAAAAAAGAAACTATTTTATATTTGACCAGGTACTGTACAGCCCATTGAGCTATTAGCTTCTTCTTCAGACATCACCTGGCCACATAGTATAGCTCAACGAAGTGGCTTGTCATGTGGACATGTATAGCAGGCAAAAATAATCTAAACAATCTAAAAACATGTTTCTAAATGTGGAGGGGAAAACCGGAGGACCCGGATAAAAATAAAATTCCACGCGACCACGGGGACAGAGACATGCAAACTCCAAATATACAAACATTCGTTCGGGTTGGGATCGAATCCCCGATCTCCTGCATACCAGGCAAGGAAGATAACATCTCGCCACAGTTTCGCAAGCACAGAGAAGGGAGGGCATAATTGTGGCTTTGTATTTGTAGTGACATGGCTGGATGGCACCATGCTGTAAGTGAAGTGCCGGCCCTACAGGACACGGTGGTGGGTGTCGACCTAAGGGGAAGGTCGTGTGAGGCCATGGCACTCTGGTTGACCCGGGAGGACACGTGACCGGTTAAGATGACAGGGGGGCCCCCAAGAGGGGGCTAGGGGAGTCACGTGATTGGGACCCAGGTTCTTCCCGATGGTTCTGGAAGGGGGGCGTGGCCAAGGGCGGAGCCGGCCATGCCGCAAAGAATAGAAGCCGAGTCCCGAGAGGGATCAGGGTTGTTCATCCCGGGAAAGAAACCCTTCGTCTACGATCTCCGTCCTACTAGTCTTCCAGTACGTGGACCCGGGCAGATGCTGTTGGTCCCGGGTCCGTAGTAACAGTTACTTGGTAACTAGTGTAGTTAGCCGGGTGGTCACCACCCAAGGTTGTCATTGTGTTAAGGGGAAGTGTACCCCGTGTGTTGGAACTAAATAAATGTGCTGCCTCCAAAGTCTATATCTGCATAATAAGTTGAGCCCACTACATTTTGAACGACAGGCCAAGCAGCTTCCACACAGCGTTACGCAGCTGATGAAAAGAGAATGTCGCTTAACTGATTCTGAGCTGGTGATAAGCACACTGCCCAAGAAGTTGGGCGTCTGGCACCAAAACAAAGATCCCCCGTATAGCCTTAACAGATTGTGGGGGCAAGTGCTGTTTGTGAGCACCTATAAAGGTCGGCACGGCACAAGAGGGGGTTGGGTAGCCAACACCACACCCGGCCGCCTTTGTTTCCCGCGTGGCTATGTTTACACACCGCGCATTGGATACTAATTTTAGGCTGAGCCGACCTAGGGGATGCCCAGGACCGGTTCAGATAATCGTCACTGGTGATGGCCGCGAGCGGGAATCGAACTCGGGTCACCGGGTTCGCAGCGGAGTGCGCGAACGCGACACGACCTCTCCCCATATCTGGCACCACCACTACCTCGACCAACCACGTGGAGGATGGAGTTACGGGCTGCTCCGTAAATTCTCCTCCTCCCTTACCCCCCCCTCCTCTCTCTCTCTCATTACCCTCCCTTATCCCCCCCCCCCATGCGATACACGCCCCCTGCATTCCCCTCTCCTCCCTCTCCCTCCTCCCTCCCTCCCATACCTCTCCTCTTTCTCCTCCCCCCCCCTCTCCTCCCTCCTCCCTCTCTTTTTTTACGATCGGTGTAGTCGGCACTTTTCTTCGTTCATTATTTCGTTTTTTTAATGTGTTGCTTTACGTAACCCCCCCCCCCCCCTTTTCAAATGAAAGATTTCACAAAAGATTTCCCGCTCTGCTCTCCTCCTTCTTCCCTCTCTCTCTCTACCCCCTCTCTCTTTTTTTTGCAATATCAACCAAACTGCCTTCTAATTTAAGAACGCAGCACTTAGTAGTACATGTTGTACAAGGTACTCGTATGTAAATGATTACAATATCTTACAATCGTACGAGCATTTTACACCCATCGATTACATCCCGTAACCGATGGAATTCCGTACTTGTGAAATATGGACAGCAGAGGGCTGTACAATTAAATCCGTTGTTGTACTGCTCCTCTATGCTCCAGCATCTATGCTTCCCGTCTTTGCTAACCAACAATGGCCAGCGTAGCAAATGGTCAAATAACCCCCCTCACCCCCACGACGTGCATGACGTGGGGAGAGACCTTGACCAGAAGTGAATTGAAACTGCGCTGCACATGTCCTCAATCGTGCTTCTCATATAAAAATATACATGAAAATACAAGAGGGCAGTTTCCAAGCTCTTAAATGCTTAAGGTTTACCAACACGTTAAGCTAAAAAGGTTCACTGGACGCAAACTGAAATCAGCGTGACTATCAAAGCACCGTTTAACTTGATCGACACCCTTTTCAACCAGGCTAACCTGACGCACGCACACACCTGCAAACCTACCCCCCCTCTCTATACCCCCTCTCTCCATACTCTATGTCTATGTTCCCCCTGTTTTCTATGTCATTTTTTTACTACGACAAGTGCTGCATCTGCACCCCGCCCTTCTCGCAGTCCTACGGCCTCCGACGGTAGCTCTGCATGCAGAGCTCTCCGTCATCTGCCACCGAGCACACGGCCTCCTCCAGCGCCCACTGCTCCTTGAAGGCCGGCACGGCGTGGGTCAGCCGCGCATGGCGGAACTCCAGCCCACACACCCTGGCTCCGACCAGAGCGCGGAAGATGCCCAGGCTGCTGGCCGGACGTTTCCCCTCCAAGGCCACCTTCCTCGCCCTGTAAATGGCGAGCTTGGCGTAGCCGACGAGCACGTTGACCAGCCCCTGGAGATGTTGGGGTCCGTCGCCCTGTCGGTATCCAAAGATGAGGACCGTCGGGGAGAAGTGGAGGCTGAACTTTAGGAGGATGTTTCTCAGGACCTTGAACAGCGAGTCCAGGCTCTTGCACTCCACGTATTGGTGCGCCACCGTCTCCACTTTTCCGCAGAACCGGCACTCCGGGGGCGTGTCAGTGAAGCGCGCCAGGGAGGCGTTGGTGGTGACGGTGCCGTGGGCGATGCTCCAGCTGAGGTCGCCGATGCGGTTGTACGTCGGGCTGGAGTAGAGTTGCCTCCAGCGAGGCCTCTCCGGAGAGATGCAGGGCAGGGCTTTCCTCCAGGCATGGTCCTTATGGCTCCTCAGGGTGTCCTGTTGGTGAAACCGGACCATGTAGGAGTAGAGCACCTTCCTCTTGACATTTGCGAAGGCCACCTCTGGTAGGTCCTCCAGCCGGCACAGGTTGTGATCCGCCTTCGCTTGTCGGCATTGGCGACGCAGTGGCACGACGGAGAGCTCCGGTGGAGGGGGACCGAGAGGGGCCTCGTGATCCCCAACGCCGATGGGGGGCGTTCTCCCCGCTGCCGCTGAGAAGGCCCCCTTGGCTTCGGCCAGGATCCTCCCTCCCTCTCCTCTCTTTTTTACGATCAGAGGAAACAAGAAGATGCTCGGTGTAGTCGGCACTTTGCTTCGTTCATCTTTTCATGTTTAAATGAAAAATTCACGAAATATTTCACGCTTTGCTCTCCTTCTTACCCCTTCCCTCTCTCTCTACCCCCTCTCTCCCTACTCTATGTCGATGTCCCCCTGTTCCCTCTCCTCTCACTCCCCCCTCCCTTTCCTCTCTCTTTTTTTCTCCCTCCTCCCTCTCTCTTCTATCCTCCCCCTCCCTCTCATCTCCCTCCTACCTCCCCCTCCTCTCCCTCCCCCCTCCCCCTCCTCTCCCTCCCCCCTCCTCTCCCTCCCTCTCCTCTCATCTCCCTCCCTCTCCCTCCCACCTCCCTCTCTCACTCACGCGTCCCGCACCATTTCCACACAGACGCACGTACGCACGACTCATCCTCTCGTCTTCCCTGTTGATGTAAAAACAACCCCCCCCCCCCCCCCACGAACGACGCCACCACCCCGCCACTCACAGTAGCCATCGCTTGCAGCAGCATCAGCACCACCACCACCACGGAATTGCAGCATCTCGCACGGAGCGGCCACAGAGACGGAGGAGACACGGAGAGGGGGGAGAGAGACGGACCGGAGGCAGCCAAAGGCGACTGCTGCCGGGGCTGCTGCGTGAGAGTCGGTGTACGGCTGAGAGTCGGTGTGCCTCTTGTCTGCATCCATCGAGTGAGAACACACGCGGACACACACACCATATACACACACACACACCATAGACACACACAAATCCAGACACACACAACCAGACACACACACACCATAGACACACACACACCACCATAGACACACACACACCATAGACACACACACCACCACAGACACACACAACCAGACACACACACACCATAGGCACACACACACCCAGACACACACACACACCATAGACACACACACAACCAGACAGACACACACACACCATAGACACACACACACTATAGACACACACACAACCAGACACACACACCATAGACACATACACACACACACCATAGACACACACACACACCATACACACACCATACACACAAACCATAGACACACACACCATATACACACACACCATAGACACACATGCCCCATAGACACACACACAACCAGACACATACACACCATAGACACACACACACCATAGACACACACACAACCAGACACGCACGCACCATAGACACACACACACAACCAGACACACACACACCACGTGGTCTACACACAACTGTTCATGTGTATCGAACATTCTTACCATAGACACACACACACAACCAGACACACACGCACCATAGACACACACACACAACCAGACACACACACACACCGCGTGGGCTACACACAACTGTTCATGTGTATCGAACACTCTTACTATAGACACACAACCAGACGGGCACACACGGATAAGAGTGCCCGTGCTGTACAAAACTGTTCATATTCTAGTCAACACTTTACAGCCCGCTGTACACAGACGGCTACACACACTGACACACACGTTGTGTATGTCATGTGTAACTGTTCGCATGCACGTTCATGTGTATGCTGTACAGAACGCACACCTAGCAACCCCTTATGAGTGTGCCTCCCTTATTACAGACCGATTCAGACCTTATTGGTTCGGGGAAAGGACAATAAACTAAAAATAAAAACCAATTCTAAAGAAATAAGTTTTAAATCTAGATTTAAAAGAGCATAACTGCAGTGGCTTCCTAATATCAGAAAGAAGAGCGTTCCAGACGGCCGCAGAAGCGCATCTGAAAGCGCGCGATGTGGCGGCCGTCTTTGTTTGATGGTTAGCCAAAAGCCGCTGCGAGGATGACCGGAGTTTGCGTGATGGTTCATGCTCCTTGATGAGATCAGCAAGGTATTTTTTATTTTATTTTTGGCAAACACTTTGTGTGTAATAAGTGCGATCTTATAACGACGTATTTGTTCAATAACCTGAAGCCAACGCAGCTCGGCGAGCATGGGGACTGATATGGTCAGATCTTGCAGTACCACCCAGACGTCCCGTGGAGTAGTGAGTTGCAATAACCGAGCCTTGTCGATACTATGCTCCACGCCACTGTGTTGGTTATGTCAAGACTCAATAGTGGTCGAATTTGTCATAGAGCCCTGATGTGAAAATTGCAGGACTTGACTCTATTTTGCACGTGGTGATCAAACGGCATATTCTGGTCGAGTAGACGAGTCGAAAAACTGAATCCTGGAGTCTGCGACTGCCACACCTGATCCTCCCATAAATGTTGTCACCTGATTCCGAGGCACTGCATTCACCACTAACTGGAGTACAGAATTCACAGGGCTTGGACCTAGACTGTGGAATGCCGCTATGCCCTCCCACATCAGCAATTGTGACTCTGTCAGCACTTTTAAATCCAGTGTGAAAACCTATTTTCATTCATTGGCATTTCCTGTACGTAGTTTCATTGGATTTTACCTAAACTGTACTGTAATTGTATCAGAATCTTTATACTGGAGGAGGAATCTGATAAGCTATGAAGCTCTTTTTCACAGATGTTCAGTTGGGAGCGGGTCATCAAGTTACAACAACAACAATATTATTGACTTCTAACATAGTTATTCATTTCATCTGTACTGTATTGTGAGTGCAGTTATTATTTTATTGGATTTCATTTGGAATTTATTGATACTTGGGAGTGCATTTTTTTTTGTATAGCGCTTTGAGATTTCGTTATGAAAGGGGCTTTTATAAAATCAACATCACTCTTTGGTTCTTTCGGCAAAGTCACGTAGAAAATCAAATCAATAATAGAATACGACGTTTCGATTGCAACACAAGCAAGACAACATCAGGTAAGAATGAATGAGAAAAAAACATAGTAAACTTAGAAACACAATGCAACACAACACAGAGAGCCGGCCAACACCTGGCTGACCACGCTCCTCCAACGAATGACAAACAGAAAGACAGCGCCACTGTGTCTAGGCCTTAAATAGAGGGGGGAGGGGTGGGGCAGAGAGAGAGGGGGGGGCAGAGGACAATGAGAGAGTTGTGTGGAATTCCGGACCATAGTGGCCGGCGGAGAGACAATGAACTCTAAACAAACCGGCACGGCAATTCTTAGAGCAAGAAAATCGGAAGTTTGAGAAAGCAAATTTCGTAAAATTAGGAAGTGTAATGCAATGCAATGCAACACATTCTTACCTAGTGATGGTTGCTTGTGTTGCAATCGAAACGTCGTATTATATTGTTATTTTATTTTCTACGTGACTTTACCGAAAGAACCAAAGAGTAATTCCTGCAGTCACGAAAGCTTCGAATCGAGTTTAAAATCAACATTATTATTACTACAGACCGATTTTTGACTGACGCATACACACTGTCAGTATATGGTAGATTTGGAATGAATATATTACATATGGTATTGTGTGTGCTGTGTGAGTTACTAGGACACCACAGTACAGTATAAGTATATTGTTATACGATTAGTGTATACACGCACACAGACACATAATAAACTGTTGCGGGTGTGTGTATATTATGTCTGTGGTGTACAATTCAGTTTGTGATCCAGCCCTCGAGTCAAACAACCAGGCACCTAGAGACTTCCAACCTTCCCACCTATTTATATCACGCAGTACAGATAGATGGACAGATAGCCAGGCAGACAACTGGACACGTGGAGAGATCAACAGAAAGACAAATCAACGGACAGGCAGACAGATAGGCAGACAGAGTGGAACATTGACGGATGGACATGCGAAATGGAGCTGCAACGAGGCATCGATTGGTCAATTAGTATTGATTCTTAAGCTCATGCTACCTGCATTGAATCACGTGTGTAAGGATACATTAATCAGTTTGGGGCAGTGACACGGTCTAGCGGTAGTGAGTTCATCGCCGGTTACAAACATGCGCGTTCGGTTCTAACCCAGTGGCTGCCCTGGTAAATACTATGGGTGTGGTAACCGTAAAAGTACGCACCGTTTTGCTTCACAGTGAACGTTAAAGATCCCATGAAGGCATTTGCAAGAGGAGGTCATCGTGACGTTCCAAATTTAGAACTTACCTGCAAATGTACGGTATTGGAATGTGCACAATAATAATCGACCCCCGTCCTACGGAAACTTGGCAGGACCCTCCTGAAAAGGTAATGAGACTC
Organism: Lethenteron reissneri; assembly: GCF_015708825.2. Classification (NCBI taxonomy): domain Eukaryota; kingdom Metazoa; phylum Chordata; class Hyperoartia; order Petromyzontiformes; family Petromyzontidae; genus Lethenteron; species Lethenteron reissneri. The sequence continues at coordinate 12,771,827 of NC_083797.1, read as the reverse complement.
GGTGAAGCTTTCTTTGGTGAACAAAACATACAATTATCAGGATATTTTTTTCAAATCGTATACATACATTGCATGCGATGGGTTTGTCCAACCTCTGCAGCTGCATCAGTAACAGTGATAAACAAGATTCAATTCTTGAATCGTATCATGACCCTGAATCGTGACAAGTCATCGACTAAAGAGAGACAAAACACGCCGATAACGAAGCACACAGCAGGTCCGACAGCTAAAAACAGACGGACAGATGGCTAACCAGACAGACAAGTCGACAGACACATGCCATCTGAATAGGGGCCGTCCATAAATGACGTCACGCGAATTTTGGACGATTTTTGACCCCCTCCCCCCTCGTCACACAGCGTCACAAAAAGTCAGACTCCCCATCAAATATGAAGTCACAAAGCTCTGCCCCCCCCCCCCCAAAACCATATTTCCATTTTGAAAATAAAACATGCTTCAAATCGCTTTAAACTATTGTCATTGTAGTGCGTATTTAATGTGGCGCTGTACCCTGATGTTGTAGGAGTGTTGTTATAACAATTAGTGTCGTTATAACAATTTTATATTTATTTAAAGTTGCGCATTTTGATGTGACGTCACATTTCTCAAACCCTCCCCTCGTCACACATCGTCACAAATGTCTGACCCCCCCCCCCCCCCCCCGGTGCATGACGTCATTTATGGACGGCCCTATAATGGCCACAGCAAGACCTGTGTGCTCTACTCATTGATCAAAGCCTGACATCGAGGCACTTTCTTTGCGCCGTACGTAGCCAGCCTATAGATGTTACACACAGCAGTGCCTGCCAGCCCAACTGCTCGTACATCACGACAGTGGAATGGCGAGTGATGCATTATCACTACGGCATGCTCTGTAATATCACCACATGATCGGTGTCTACAGTGACTAAGTTACCGTCGTCAATTTGGGAGCGGTAGTGTAGCGATTCAATCTAGATTTGAAGTTTTCGTGACTGCAGGGATCCATACTCTTTGGTTCTTTCGGCAAAGTCACGTAGATGTAAAACAAAATAAATGATATCTACGTGACTTTACCGAAAGAACCAAAGAGTATTAACGCGCTGCGCTATGAACCCGGCCATCTGAGTTCGACTCATCGCCATCACCGGTGACGATGATCTAAACTGGTCCTGGGCCTCCCCAAGGTCAAGTCAGCATCAGCTGAGTACCTGGTGTGATGTGTAAACATCTCCACAAGGGAGACAAAGGCGGCTGGGTGCGGTGTTGGTCACCCACCCTCTTGTGTGCTGTCCAAGCCTTCATAGGTGCTCGCTAACAGCATTTTCCCCAACAATCTGTTAAGGATTCATACTCTTTAGTTTTTTCGGTAAAGTCACGTAGGTAAAAAAAATGAAAACTAAATTAAAAAAAACTAAATTAAATCACGACGTGTCGTGATTTAATTTAGTTGTTTTCATTTATTTAACATTTTTACCTACGTGACTTTACCGAAAAAAACAAAGAGTATGAATCCTTGCAGTCACGAAAACTTCAAATCTAGAATCTGTTAAGGCTACTCGGGGGATCTTTGTCTTGTAGCCACTGTGGCGTGATGGGCACACTGTGTGAGCACCCATTTCACCGGATATGAATCCCACTGAATACCAGACCTATACAGCGAATGTGTGTAGCGGATGCGTCCGTAATAACTGTGACTATCGCGGCTGTGTCTATAGAGACTGCCTGGTCCGTACGCACGTGTGTGTGTGTGATGCACAGTAGTGTTCATTAGAATCCCCTGCATGTCCGCTGCAGAGGAGGGGGGGGGGGTCCTTTCTGCTGTAGGGCAGCCTGCACAAAGAGCTCGTTTCCTATTTTCATGTTTTTCATTCTTGTCGCTAAAACAAATGTGGGCTTTGACCTGGGGGTGGGAATCACGCTTGGACCGATTAAGTCGCGGATGAGTGCTGTGGGTGCAGGCCCACTCATGCATGCACACCGCTGGGCATGTGTGCTTGCGTGCACGTATGTATGTAATATTTGTGTGTGTCGGGGGGGGGGGGTGTGATCTATGGTCCCCATACTTGGGCAGTGAGCTCACGACCAGCTCTGATTTGGCAGCGGAGGTCTCACTAAAGCAGTTGAGCGGAGCGGAATTATCTTTTCATCAGCTGCGTGATGCTTTGTGGAAGCCGCCTCCTGGCCTCTCGCTCCACGCGAAGCTCTGGGTCTTCTCGGCCACGAACTTTTCTTCTTTCTTATATGGACCCCTTTACAGGAAAACCTGCGCCGGCTTGAAACGTACAGGCTGGCCTGTCTACAATCCTCATCCTGAGTTTGACCAGGTTGGATTGTGTGAGGAGCTCGCATATCCTTGCAAGATCTGAGCACAGTCCCATCAGTGAGCTTCGCCGCACTCTTAAGCAATAAATGAGGGTGAATGAGCGACTCTCACAACAACGCTTGAGCTGCCAGGCAGCTCAAACACAGCTGGGTGGAACAGTGTGGAGCACGAATGGTGGATCTGGCAGCAATCTCAGTCACTCACTGAATCCATAAAACTTGGGCTTGTCACGCGACCTTCCAGAAAGCCTTCGACTCTTCACGTGGCCGACAATGCACCTAGCCTGGCACAAGCACTGTAGCGATGTCGCCGCAGATCAATGGCAAATGCCGGTTGCTTTTTTGCTGCCTTGTGCCTTGGCACGGGGGACCACCACGTGTACGCCTGTGCGTGTATGCGAGTGTAATGATGTGCATGCACACATCGCCTACGCTGCCATGTGCTGACACTGTGCGTGCGTGGGTGGGCTCTGTGTGCGCGTGCGTGTGTGCGTGCGCGGTTGTTTGTTTCTTTGAGAGACGTCGCGCTGGTTACGCTGCGACTTGGGTGTGATCAATTTGCAGGTGTCCTTTTACTTAAAGGGGTGGCTTTCGACTCACATGGCACGTCATGGTACAACGACTCATTCCAAAATTCAAGGGAATTGCAATTCTAGGGGACTGCGTGTACTGCGCTGCAAGAACACCGCGGCTAGGTATGGGTTTCACACTGTTGGGCTCCGAGTTCCCGCATTCTCAAATTCCTGCGCAGCATTCTTTACAGCCTCACCAGATGACGACGACTGGTCACCTTCGACATTGCACCGATTTGCTTCATTAAACAGCTGGGAGTGGACCCTTAAAGTAAAATCTTTCTTCAGATTATCGTTGTGAATGTACATTGGGTCTGACGAGAGTAACTCTAGGAAGATTAAAATGACATTGGTATTCATGAAGTCCGTGTTTGTTAGCAAAGGGGTGGCTCTCAACTCCACTGTAAGGCTATGGTAAATATCGACCATGACACTCACAATGCAACGATGCCTCCATTAACTACCACCATTTACACAGTGATGTTCAGTGCTGGGCGTGGTGGCACACACTTCGAGTAAACAGTTATCATTGTAGTGACATCGCGGGATGTCACTGTGTAGTGCCGGCCCTAGAGAGGCACGGCATGCGGTGTATTGACATCGCGGATACCACTTTGGTGTGGGTGTAGTACCGGCCCTAGAGGGGCTCGGTGAGCGCTGATTGATAGCGCTGGATGGCACCACGCTTGGCGTGCAGTGCCAACACCACAGGATAGGGTGTGGGAGTGCCGGCGTAGGAATGGGGTTACTAAAGGACATGGCACTCTGGTTGACCCGAGAGGACACGTGACTAATTAAGTCTATAAAGGGGCCCCAAGTGGGGGCTCGGGGTGGTCACGTGGTCGGGGTCCAGATCCTGCTCGAGGATTCTGGAAGGTGGTCGTGGCCAAGGGCGGAGCCAGCCACGCAGCAGAGAATATAAGCCGGGTCCCCCCAGAGGAATCGGCGTTGTTGTTCATCCTGAAGAAACCTTCGTCTACGTCCTACGTTCTACCGAGTCTCCAACACGTGGACCTGGACCCAAGCTGTTGGTCCCGGCCCGTAGTAGCTAGTTACGTCGTAATTAGTGTAGTTAGCCTGGTGGTCACCACCATAGGTTATTCTGTTAAGGGGCAGTTTCCCCGTGTGTTAAATGTGTTGCCTCCAAGTGTACGTCTGCGACTCAGTTGAACTCACTACATTATTATCACCACTGCGCAAGCTTTCGCGGTTGTGCTGCACGTGGAACTTAACGTCGGACATTGCGCCGAGCGATACTCGGTTCAACGTGAAAAGACACGGGAGAGGAGTGATTGCGAGTTATTATTGCTGCAGGTGGTGGCAAACGCCTGCAAAGCCTGGTGCTTAGGAGGCGCAGTTGGTGGTTCATGCAGGTGCGACATCCATATGCTGGTCTACGAGGTGGCCACTAGATGTCAGTACAGCAAGTAGGCTGCTAACCTGTCCGTGTGGACTTTTGAGTATTGTTCCTTTGTATGCATGGGCCTTCTTCAGGCACTCTGGCTCCCTCCCCCACAAACAATTAGTGAATGTGGAACTGGTTCCAGAATTGTATTTGTTTTTGTTTGCGTATTTAAAATATTTAATCTGGAATACACCTTGATGGAACAGATCGTTTTCAAGGGTGTGTCTATAGTGTCCATTGACTCATGCATAGTGACCCAGTTATGACATATATGCACATTAATGCAATGAATACGTGCGAAAAAGTAAACAAACGTTTTAATTGCAATAACATGAATGCGCCCCCGCTAAGCGTGCATTCATAAACAAATGACCGTGGCTGGTGGCCGGCACAGGACGTTGCTGCAGGGCACAGCGCTTTCATAATCCGGCGGCGAGACATTCCGTGCGTGGCTCTGCGATGTTATCGGAGAGGGACTTCAGAGAGGGAGGACCAAGTGACCCAGACAGCGGGGCACTGTGGGATTTGACACCGTCATTTCACCACAGTGGGGGGGGGGGGGCTCTCTCATCCACACTCCACTGCTCTCCCAATGCCCTCCGTTTCAGCAACCAAGGCCTCCCGTCCAATTTCCCCCATTTGATCGTTGCTCAGTAGGAGGTCTCTCCTTCTCTGTTGCTGCTCCAGATGACATTGGCAGAGTGGGGGAGTGGTGATGCTTTAATCGGTACACTGCACTATGACAAACCTGTCAACCCCTTCTCAGTGCCTACCTTATTACAGACCAATTCAGACCTTATTGGTCACTCCGTGCCCTTATACATCTCAACGTTCATCCCACAAAGTCCCATCACAAGGGAGAAACACAAACATATAGACAATTTTTTTTGCCCGTATTGAAACGGCTGTACGTCGTATGGACCCGAAAACTCAATTTCCCTGTACAAGAATGCAGTAGTACCCCAGAGATCGAACTTAATTCGTTCCAGAAGGCCATTCAAACACAGATTTGTTTGAACACCGAAATAATTTTCCCCATAAGAATTAATGTAAATGACATTAATTGGTTCCAGACACAAGATATCTCTCATTATAAAGATTTTTTACACGAAGTTTACAGTAATTACATGCATAAAATCATACAACAAGAAACACAATAAATAAATGGAATAAATGAATAAATATATGGAATAAATTAAATAAATGAACATTAAACTTCACTTTACCTGTAGTAAGGAGAGTTGATGGCTTGAGTGGAAGGTGATGAGGAGGTGGTGGTGTTATTGTTTGGAAGGGGAGTCCCCTTTGTCTGGGCAAGCGGCATGCACGCTGGCTATACGCGTCTCAGCCGTACAGGTTCTTTCAAGTCGCGATTGCCCGTCCGACCTCCGAATTTTGTTCGGTTTCCGGAACAAAAATGTTCGGAAATATCGTTCGAATATCGATTTGTTCGAGTTCTGGTGCGTTCGATCTCCGAGGTTCTACTGTCTAGGTAAACCGTATGGGTTGACAACAGGTATGCTATGAACTCAGCTGATTTGTAACGCGTTCGTGAACTGATGTTAGTTATGACAACGTTTCTTTTGGTAGGACTGCATAAATGTCAATGTGTTCTACACCCACCTCCACACTTTTGCCAATCGCCCAATGATGCTGGTTGTAATCGCCAGCGAAACGTCATGCTCAAATTGTAAATGTTGTGAGTTTGCTCTCCAACACACACACTGGTGTGCTGAAGTAGCAACTAATTGGCACGTTCCGTTTACGTGACTACCTTACGAATTGGCTGTCGGATGGAGGTGGCTGTACGACACACTTACATTCACGCGATCCAACCCAAACAACGGTATCCGTGAGCTGAGCTAATTGTCTGGCCATGGCTAACAGTAGTTTCAAGTTACATCGAAACCAGACCTGGACTCTTTCACCACCCCACACTGATCAGCATGGTGAAGTATAGTCAAACAGTACTCACGACTGACACGGCAGGGTGGAGGCCGTCATCCACCAAGGAAATTGACAAAACACTGTACGTTAAATACCAGTACAGTAGACTCGATTATTTGCGCTAATGACGGGGAGGACAGCCGCGGGTAATCCAAAAATATAAATTTTCCTTGGATCTGCTAAAAACCACTAATATAGGTATACATTATGTTTAAGCCTAGGAAATTGAGGTTCTCATCACTAGCGTGCTCAGTGATAACACTTTCCTGTCCCCGCACAGAAGACTCGGCACACTAAGTGGATGATAGCAGAGCCACGCCAATCAACATCAATCAAACGCTGCCCACTGTTGTAAAGATATTGCAACTACTGTACTGTAGAGGTGACTCCGTGGATTTCTGATTAACTGGAGCACATATTTGTTCGGTTTAAGCATGTGACTTGTAATACATATTTCCAAGAATAACAATGTGTAACTGTTATTAGATTATTAATTTGGGCTTAAGGGAAAATCCACGAGTTATTAATTTATGTCAAAATATCAGGTGCGCGGTTAATCCGCAAATTGTATAAAACGCACGCGGATTAATCGAGAGTCTAGTGTATTTACACCGTGCAAACAGATTAGATACTTGCTTTGCTTTCTTTCCCATCCCCACACCGATCACAGATGTTATGAAATGCCGTGAGACGTGATGACATCTCATCTCGGCAGCTTATTTTTTCGGAGTTCGCGTTGAGCTGACTGGCATGGCCTCTTGGTCGGCGATCGGCCGCAGAAGATGACGTCGCGGTCACTTTTGATGTCGCTTCAATCGGTCTCTTATCCACGCTAGGTGGTGGCTAGGTGATGGCGCACCCTTACGCCCTTCAAAGCATGTCGGTCTTTTGGAAATGAAACTGAAAAAAGCTGTACGTGTAATCCTCAGTTGGAATAAGCCAAATTAAGTCGGTACATTATCTATGGTGGCAGTCGTCATTGGACACCAGGCTGAGACCATACATTCACCAGAGTTGAGAACAAAGTGTATTCATTGGTGGCTGAAAGCCAGATTTATTGTACATATTATTATTATTATTATGCTTGTTTACCAAGGAAAGTACCACTGTGAGTCGAGGACCTTTTGTCATGAGGGTCCTACCAAGTTTTCCCAGTGATGGGAACGATGTTGCTGTGCAAAATCCCCATTGAGTAATTTGCGGCTCTGGTTTATTTGTAAAATACTGGTTGCACTGTGCGTGTATTTGTTTGGGCTATTTGAGGAAACTGGAGAATCCGGAGGAAACCCATGCAGAACAGAGAGAGAACACACAAACTCCACACGAAAAGTCACCGTAGTCGAGAATCGAACCCAGGCTTTCTTAGTTGTGAGTGTTACCGCACTGCAAAAGATGCCAGTGTTTGATGTCTCAGTGCTTTGATAAAACCATGATGTGACCTCTGAGCTAATATGTAATTTACCTAGGCAATCTTCAGTCTCAAGACTCCTCTTCGTGCGTCAGAGGAAACCCACAAATAAGAGGGGCGGACACTCAAAGCAATCCGTACAGATAGGTCTGTAATTCGGGGCTATCAATCTCCCATGTCTTACTTGCCATGTCAGAACGTTGCCATGTGTTTTTGAGAATACCAGCGTTATTTTAAGGAAGCCTCTTCAGATGCGTCACTGTATTAGTCTGACGTGAGCATACGTGTGTACATGGAGACCGAATCAATCCTGACACAGGAGCCATGGTGATGTCCCCACCACTTAGTGGTGATTCCTAGTTGTTGGGTTTTTTGTGTGCGTGCGTGTGCGTGCGCGCGCGCGTGTGCATGCGCGTGTCTAGGGAATGATGTTGCAATGGTTTCTGCGCTGCAACTACGCCCCCGTAACTTGGCTTCAATTCTTGCCAATGCTTGCAAATCAGTTACAAGCTGCAACTGAAACTGTGTTGAACCTTCCCTCGGTCAACGAAATCTTAAGTACGTTGCAAACAATGCCGGATTGCAGACAATGGTGACCGGATGTGGTAGTTGCGACACCACCTGTTCCTGCGGGATGCGGGCCTTCACAGGTGCTCACTAACAGCGCTTGTTATTAAGGTCCATTAGGTTTGCCAGGAGATCCTTTTTTGTGTGTGTGTGCGCACACACGTGGCATCTGGTGGGTGTGTGGCCTAGCCGCCCAGCAGTCCTTTCAATTTCGCTTGGATAGCATTGCTATCTCCCTGTCTATTTGCTCCTCTGCTTTCCTGCCTGTCTTTCCATTTGTCTTTCGATCTGCCTGTCAGTCTGTTTATCTGTCTCTCCGGTTGTCTGTCTGCCTGTTTGTCTTCGTTTCCACCAATCCCTACCATACAGAATTAATGCAAACCAATGGCAGGTATGTGGGGCGACTGATGTGTGGGGTGACTGCACGCGTGACTCACCTGTCCGCCTCTCTGCGTCGTTCACCACAGACGCCGCATCCGCACCCTCTCCTCCTCCTACGCCTCTGCGGGGGCAGCCAGGGGGCCGGTGCGCGAGCGCCACTCTTCCACGGGAGGCGGTGTGGTGGGCGCCAGGCGTGGGGCCGCCGGAGTCATGATGGAGGAGGACATTGAAGTGGCCATAAAGGTAGTGGTGGTGGGGAACGGCGGCGTGGGGAAGTCCAGCATGATCCAGCGCTACTGCAAGGGCGTCTTCACCTCCGAGTACAAGAAAACCATTGGGGTGGACTTCCTCGAGAGGCTCATTCAGTAAGTGCCTCCGGCAGCGCTGGGGAAACCCAGAGAGTGCCTCAGTTGTGATGGCTCATTGCTCTGATATGTGACAATTTAGTTTCCACCAAAGCCTCGCTATCTGCCTCCCTAGTCGATCACATACTCTGCATCTCATCCCCTATATTATGCATAGCCTCCCTTTCTCAACCACATACTCTGCATATTGAACAGTTACTCCTTATGTCACCAAAAGCCACCCTCTATCACCCACAGAGAATCAAATCCACATATTTGCTGACATTTTTACCTCCTTCTGCCGGTCAATACTTTTCTAAAATGTCTCGCGTTAGTCTGTCCGTTTGTCATATCAGCGTGGAAATTGTGCTTCCTTGCCGCACGCCGCGCTTTGCCTCACCGCGATTCAGGCAAACCCCCCCCCCCGCAGCCACCGCTGAACTCTGGGACTCTCCCCCCCCTCCCCTCGTCTTCCCCACCAGAGTCAAACTCACAGTCACTTTAAGTCTTGCGACAATCGCTCTCCACTTTCACGTCTGCGTCGCTGACGCTGATAAGGTCCACGGTAGGCCCTGAGCTCGTGCCAGCAACTTTCAATAAAGCAACAATAAAAATCTGTTAGTTTCTGAAATTTGAAATTCTGTGTGGGGTGAATCCCTAAGGGAAATATCCCTGCAGCACTGACACACGCTGATGGAATCGTGAGACATGAGTACGCGTGTATTGGTGCCGATAGCCCGTGCCGCACAGTCGAGGCACACCAGTTAGCACGGCCACAGCAGGTAATGCGTTTCGTGCCTGCATGTGCTAAAGAACAGCATGTGATATGAGGGTGTTGGAACACCGTGAACCCCGTAGTTAATGCATTTTCAGAGTTTGTTCAAAGATCACAGCCCTGGTCTTGTATGCCTGGAGGCTGTGCTTTAATAACGCCTATTGTGTTTTTCGATTTCTTTTGAAAGCCATTGTTTAGATAATTATTATTCTAATCTGCACCTGCTGCACTGAATGGGCCGTAGTTGCGTAGAGTCACAGCAAGGGGTTGGAGCGAGGCCCAGGCAGGGGCTGATTTATTTAAACGTGATTTATCGTCAGTGCCTGACCAAGCTCCTCCTTCCTGATGCGCACTCAATGATCGTTTGCACTGAGCCCTAACAGCAAAAGTCGCAATAAAACGAGTTGGCCAAGAGAGATTGCTTGGTGTGTTTTTCCTACTTGGATTCTCAGTTGTTTCGATTTGGCTCTGAGTCTTGGGGTATTTTCACTTAATCCCAAGGATCATAAATACACTTCTGAGTTTGGCTTCGGCAATTTAACTATTAGCTATTCAACTATTTATTTTATTTTATTAGGTAAGGCCCACTGAGCACTATAGCTCTCTTTCAGACGCTACCTGGCCACAAACGATAGCTCAACGAAGTGGTTTATCATGTGGAAATGTGTAGCAACACAAATGCGGTAGGGAAAAACCGGAGGACTCGGAGGAGAATCCACACGACCATTGGGAGAACATGCAGGCTCCAGGTATCAGGGTTGGAATCGAACCCACGACCTGCATACCAGGCGAGGGAGATGAGATTTCGCCACTGCGGCACCAGTTCATTGGTGACCAATGGTTTCCGAATCAAATTAACATTAACTATTATTATTATTACTCCAGCGCTTTGCATTCTGTTCTTATCGGACGGCTCGGACCATACAGCGTGAACCCCGTATCCACCAAATCGAACAGTATTTGGGGATACCGCAGTGGGTGCACAGGCACAAATAAGAAATAAACAGACAACTCAGCACATTCAACAGTAGCACTGGATATATAATGGGTGACGTTTTGGGCAATGGCCCTTTTTCGTAGCACATGAAGAAGGGCCTGAAACGTCTCTTATGTCTTTTTTCTGACGACTGTGTTGAATTTTCTTTATCTGCAAGAGCCGATTCGTTTTCGGGTTCCATCCTCCGTCGACTCACAGGGCCCTCCCTTGGGGGGGGGGGGATCTCAGTGGAACTTCTCGGGGAGAGGGCAGCGCTGGTACAGGCAGCGGCGTTCTCTAGCCGTCTCTGCGGCGACCGGCACAGCTTGAGCCAGACGGAGCGCGCAGCACTCGCCCGGCCTCCCCGTCATCGCATGCCCAACAGTCTCCTGCTGTTGCTGCTGATTCTGTAGCTGCTGACTCTGCTTATGTTGCTAATTCTGCTGCTGTTGCCGATTCTGCTGCTGCTGATGCTGCCGATTTAGCTGTTGCTTTTGCTGTTGCTGCTGATTCTGCTGCTTACTTGTCTGATTCTGCTGCTCCTGTTGCTGCTGCGCAGGATGAAGGGGCAGGACGTGAGGTTGATGCTGTGGGACACTGCTGGGCAGGAGGAGTTTGACGCCATCACAAAGGCCTACTACAGAGGTGAGGTGCTGCTGCGGCTCTGCTGTGGGGGCGGACTAATTCACAGCGCCAAAGCACCGTGAACGCGCCGATCTCAACGAATATCGCAAGCCCAGCAGGTTTGAATCTGGTTAGTGCTTCGACAGCTTGCCACGTGTTGTAGGCTCGAGGCTGCGAGGTGACAGGCAGTAGTGTCACCCCCTCTTACGAGTGGTGGGTTTTGTCTGGGTTCTCCAGGGTTGCTCCCACGTGAAGCCAAACACTCATTCTTGGAGTTGGCCAAAAATCGCCCTCGGGAGAATGGTTCACAAGACTCGGCCAGACTTCGTTCTGTGACATAACCTCCCAGGGCTGCTCTCTGACACAAGGTGGTGCACTTCTCCCTGCTACAGTATCGAATGGAAATCTCTTTCGTCTCACGACATGACGCAAAATCAAATGTCAGAATTAGTTAATGTCTCGGGATTTCAAGAATTGTCTCTACTCATTCTACACCACACCGGAGCCTCTTAGCAAAGTAACCATGGTCTGCTAACACTGTGTCTTTGGGCATGCCTCGAAGCCACACAAGTATGCAAACCAGCTCACTTTTTCGTTTGGCATTAAGAAAATAATTGAAAAAGAAAAACTGTCTGGGAGTGCAGGAGGCGGTTTAAAGATTTACAGATCTCTGGTTCTGTTTGGGAAGCTAATACATCACCCTACACATTAACGTGACCCGACATGCCGAGCCTGCACAGCCCGCCGATGGGAAACGGGGTCGCGGCACCTGCAGCTTTATCTGAACGCACACAGTCCCGATGAAGGCCTCGTTACCCAGTCGACTTTCACCTTCAAGAGAAAAGGACATATGATAAAAATAATAATAATGACTTGCATTCATTGGCTGCCCATAACAACGGTACTTCTCAGAGCACAGTCTTTGGTGTACGGTGCTCTTTCTGGAAGACTTTGCAGTTTTTTCCTGGATTTTTCTGTTTGCGCATAGTCACTTTAATATGTTTTCTTGTTCATTTTTTTTTTGCGGTTGTACCCGATTCAAGAGCCGAATGGCTCACAGGGCTATACCAAATAAACTGAAACTAAATTAACTGAAACTTTCTATCCGAGGGGACCCCCTCTGCATTAGGGGGGTGGAGGGGAGCTCTGGAGCCGCATGCGGCTCTTTACGGCCTGCTTAGTGATGTAATGTACAGACATATTCACGTGCATTGCGGCTCTTCAAATATTGAGTTGTTGTGTGGAATTTGGAAGTAAAAAAATGGCTCTTCTTGAGCCATTTTGGTCTGCCGACCCCTGCCCTGATGTCAGCTTGTCCCTACACACGGGGGCCCTTGGGGGCCCTGGTTGAGCAAGCGAGGGGAAGGATATTGTGGGGCACAGCAGGTGGCTGTTTGTGGGGAGCAGCTGCCCCACTGCCTCCCGTGCCCCAACAACGCGTGACCAAATGTTGACGAGAGATCGCTGGAATGTGCTGCCTCTTGGCTTTCAGCCACAGCGAATGTTCGCCCCCTTTGCTGGCGCAAGGTGCGATGTCTGCTGCCGGCTCATGGCCGCAAGGGGAGACCGGCACTACCCCAGTGTCAAGAGACACTTTCACTTTTGCGTCGTGCACTTTAAGTTTCGTCCTTTGAGCCTCGTCTTTAGGGATGCATTCCAGTGTCTTTAAACTACGGAGCAAGCGGTGTATTGATCTCTTTCTCTTCTTTTCTGTGCTGCCTACCTGCCTGTGTGCCCATTTGTCTACCTGCTTTTCTCTCTTCGTCTGCATGTCTATCCTCTGCGTGTGTACGTGTCTGCCAGCGTGCGAGACTGTGTGCATGCTTGTCTGCGTGTCTGTGTGCGTGTCTGCGTGCATGACTGCACGTGTCTGTGTGCGTGCATGTCTGTGTGCGTGACTGCACGTGTCTGTGTGACTGTGTGCGTGTCTGCGTGACTGTGTGCGTGTCTGCGTGCATGACTGCACGTGTCTGTGTGACTGTGTGCGTGTCTGCGTGCGTGACTGCACGTGTCTGCGTGCGTGACTGCATGTGTCTGTGTGCGTGCGTAGGTGCGCAGGCGTGCGTGCTCGTCTTCTCCACGGTGGACCGCGCCTCCTTCGAGGCGGCGCTCTCCTGGAGGCTCAAGGTGGAGCGCGAGGTGGGCACCGTGCCCATCGTGCTCGTGCAGAACAAGATCGACCTCCTCGACAGCGCCGTCGTCAACAGGTGTCAGCGCCGGACCATCGTCGGCTCATCGTCGCCGTCATCTCTGACATTATCCCTCCTCTCATTGTCACCGCGATCGTCAGCGACAATGTTGTTATCAGCAGCGTTCTTGTCATCCTCGTCTTCTTCATCCTCGTCGTCGCCGCCACCTTCAGCGCCTTCTTCATGATTAACGGCATCGTGATAATCGTTTTCATCAATGTCACCATCGTCGCAAAGTTAGCATAATTGTCACCGCCACCATCTTGCACACTCCATGCTGAACGCGATTGTGAAGCCTGCCACGCTGCAGAGCGCAGGAGGAAACTAACCTCCGAGTCTAGTCGTAGCCCCGGTGTTCCGCGGTCTTGGCTAACGCTGCGTGCTGTGTGCGCTTTCATAGTGAGGAGGCGGAGGCTTTGGCCAAGCAGATGAAGGTGCGGTTCTACCGGGCGTCCGTCAAGGAGGACCTCAACATCAACGATGGTGAGCTCTGTGCACAGGGCACTGGGAGGTTTATCCGTGAGGTTTTCCCCCGCATTGATATCTGTGCCATAGGGATCCGTGCACAGAGCAACGCAGCTTGTTCCATTCTGGTTTCACTATTTTCATTGTCAATTTGAGACGATGCCTGTGCCTGCGAGGAGCGGGGGCGGGGGGGGGGGAGCAGTGGTTCGCGCACTTTGCTGCGAACCCGACGCCCTGAGTTTGATTACTGGCCACGGCCAACATCAGTGGCGAGTGATATCTGAACCTGGTCCTGGGTCATTTCTTCACCAACTCACACTGGCCGGCTTGGTGAAGTATGGTCAAACAACTCCCATGACTGATAACGGCGTGGGGAAGCCTTCGTCTCGTAATGGAGGAAAGCACACGGCGACACGTCCACATTTCAAATTAGGTCATCTCAGTCGGGCTCCCATTGGTTGCATTAAACACCGATGGAGTTTAGATTTGGATTGATCATTCGCGCTGTCGTGAGACATGCGCACGGTCGTATAGGCTGATGGCGTTTAATTCCTATCCATCCACGACATTCGTGGCCGATGTAAACTGAACGTGGCCCCCACGTTCTTCACTTAACCCTTTCCCTTTCGAAACCAGAAGGGAAGATTCAAGATAAAATAACTTTATCAGTAGAGATCCTCCCACAAGGCCATGCAGGAGGGCGTGTGGCACAGTTTGGCGCCGGCTATCATAGAGTGGTCGTATCGCTACGGTTTCTCTGCGGTGAGTACAGTAAAATGTATTTTTAAAAAAGCAGGGCTGTCTTTCCGACAGCCCTGCTCTTCACCTGAGGACGGCTGCTTGCATTGTGGCCGAAACGTCGTGAGAATTGTATTTTATTATGTTGTATCTTTATTATTTTATTATTTCCCTTCTATGTGACTTTACCGAAAGAACCAAGAAGATGAATCCCTGCAGTCACGAAAGCTTTAAATCGAAATTTAAACGGCGCTACTCCTTAAATAAAATGAACGTCGAGCTACTTGCACGTTCCGAGATTCAGCGGTGAGCGGGACACTCCCACCCTGCAACTTGCAGACGTCTCGGAACGAGAAAGGGTTAATAAACTCTACATTGAGCGACTGGTGCGGTATTTAGACATCAGGGCTGAGGAGGTGGTCAGGCGTGGCCCTGCCCACAGCCACCCACCTCATGTGCCCTGCCGGCACTTCCCCCAACAATCTATGCGGCTAAAAGTTGGATCTTTTGAATTGTTGGTTGTTTGTGTGAGACAGTGTTTAAGTACCTGGCAAGGAAGTATCTGCAGAGCCTGCAGCAGGGTGCCACAGAGGCGCCACGGAAGCAAATCTCCAACAGCAAAATAGGTGAGTCATCTTCAGTCCAGATTATCCATTTGCTCAAACGCTGCACCGAGCCGTTGCCATGGCACTCATGTGCCACTTAGTCAGTGGCTCGGCGAAGTGTGTTGTGTTAGTGCTAAGCGGGCACCACTGATATCCTGGGCTTGAATTGAGGCAATCAACTGCCTCACCACACCGTCGCCACCCCTCGTGGTCTTGCCAAGCCGTAATCCGTCTCACTCCGACGCTCGCCTCGGCGCTCCTTGCGGTCTCGGCGCTCCGTGTGTGCGATGGTCGTCCCGTTTGCTCCTCACCAATCTTGCACACCGGCCCTCGTCCCACCTAACGATGTGCTCCCTCACTTACTAACCAGTGTGACGTCTTGAACTGCGTTTGTTCCACCTTTCTGTGCTTTGCACACTTTTCAGCTTTTGCCATATTTTCTGTTTCAGTGTCCATGTTTCTGATCCATATCTCACTGATTGAAAACCTTCTCGCACTGCCTTGGTATGTTGCTTTCCATCATGAAATTCACGTTTCCAAAAGCACTCCATTCCGCTCTCATTTCATCATTTTCACCTCGATCCTTCCTTCAGTAATCGTCACATGTGTACCTGTTCTGCTGCGTCATACAGTTGCCTCCCACCAACAATTATTCTCTTGTCCAGTTCTATTAACCTAGTAGAGTTCGACTTTTTTTATTTTATTTAACCAGGTAATGTCCACTGAGCTATTTTTCAGAAGCTACCGGCCCAAATTATAGCTCAACGGGATGGCTTATCACGTCGAAAATTATAGCAGCCATATTCTCGAAATGAATGTTTCTAAATGTGGAGAGAAAAAACACACAACCACAGTGAGAGAGAGAGCATGCAAACTCCAAATATACAGGCGACAGGGTCAAGATCGAAGCCACGACCTCATGTATACCAGGCGAGGAGGTTAACATCTCGCCACCGCGACGCCCTGCGATTGCCCTATTCGTGGCTCTAATCGAGTGGGGGGGGGGGGGGGTCAATTCCACTTTGCCATTGCAGGGTCCCGTCTCCCCCGTAGAACAACCGCTGCTGTTGGCCTCTCTGACACGAGAGCGATCGCGAGCTGGGCGGACGGGGGCGAGTGACCGTCGTTTCTATCCCCACAGCCGTGTTCAACACCGCGAGCGACAGCAGCCCCACGCTGCCCGCGGCCAACGGGAGCGACATCGTGAGCCTGAGGCCCAACAAGCAGCGCGCCAAGAAGAGCCGCGTGCCCTTCAACAGCTGCGGCCTCTTGTAGCGATGGCGCCCGGCACGCCCAGGGAGGAGGCGCGGAGGCGGCACACGGCGCCGCCCGTTAACGCCGTCGTTCTCGCAGCGGCAGGCGGCGCTGTAGACAAGGAGTCCTCGGGAGACGTGACAGAAAGTCAAGCACACGCGCTCGACCCTCGCCGCTTAGAAAATGCTAAGGGGTGACGTCGGTGACCCCGGCGTTTCCAGAGCGGGGCTCGTGCCGGACCGGCTCCTAGATCCTGCGTTGAGCAAAACAGGGTTTGGTTTTAATGTTCGTTGTCGAGTCGCAAAACGTTGCCTTGCCCCCCCCCCAACCCGTGCTCCTCGCCCTGGAGCTTCCCGCTCCACCTATGGACGCAGCGACCGTGCATGTGCCGCTCTGTGTGTGTGCGCCGCGCCGTGTGTGCGCAACGCAGCAGGCACCGGCAAACAGAACGTCGATGTAGCCCGAGGCTCGGATCTCTCTCTCCGGCCGCGGCGACGCCGATTAATGCCGAGGGAAAGAACGTGCGGTGGCTGTGGATCCCCCGGCCTCTCGGGAGCTCACCGTGAGGCGGTGGAATCCAGGAGACGACAAAATCAAAGCTGCCCACTGCCTGCCGTTTGTGGGAAGGCGTCGCCTGCATCACCGGAGGTGTCTCCACTAAAGCCGCTTTGCACATCGTCCGATATCGACGAGTGGAAGGTTTAAATTTTTGCTCCGTCCGCCCGGTAATTTTCGCGAGGAGATCCCAAAGTGGGCCGGCCATTAAGACTCTTGTGATGCCATCGTTTTGCAAAAAAAAAAAATGGCCGTTGTGTGCCACTTGCAGCCAAAATCCTTACGTGCATAGAGCTCTTGCAAAAAACCACCCCTAAATGTTGGACTGCTCCTAGATACAAATGGCCTGCCAGGTCTCGATTGGAGGAGATGACGATTATCAGTAGATTTGCACCTTGTTAAAGGATGGGGATAACGAGTTTGTTTTATCTTAAAGTTTCAACAGCACCCACGTTTTTTAAAATGTATTATTTGGGTTAAGGGAGTCAGAAGATGCTCATTTCTACTGTATATTAACATTTGACCCCAACGGTAATAAAATGTTCAGAATGCTTCATTTCTAGAACGCATACCTAGAAAGTGCCACACTTGTAAATCCGCAGTCCTTCGTTAATCCGCTGCTGGTTCAAGGCCTCCCCACGCCGTCCCGGTCATGGGGAATGTTTGGCCATACTTCACGCCAGTCAGTGCGGGTTTTGCCAACACTCTGTACTGATGTCAGCTGTCGACAGAAATCGAACTCGGTTTGTCGGGTTTACAGCGCAGTGCGACAACTGCTGTGTCATTGTTCCCTCATTCCGCTTGTTGCTGATTATTAACAGTGGCTAGTGGCAGTCGCAGCCTGGCGTGTTGGGAATGAGCTGCTTTGAGCGTTACGGGTCGGGAAATAATGAACAGCGACATCCAGTGGTGAACTTTCATGTTTTGTAACTGTTCCTATGTCCGAGTGCTGTGTTATTGTGGAACGCAGGGTGGCCTAGCGACGTGGACCCTTGTCATCTAGAGTCGATCTGGAATGTACAGTTTCCAATCTTTAAAGTTAAGTCGGCGTCTCCCTGTTGATCTCCATCGGTGGTCCCTGAGACGCACGGAAGCTCCACATTCCAGTTGGAGACACCAGTCTCTCCGTAGGACCGCAGGTGACTTCCAACAAAGGGGTATTCATTTTGACCACCATTCGAGGGATGATGGGGCCGAGTCATTCCACGGCGGGGGATTTGAACCTCGTAACCTTTCGATTGTGGGTCAAGCGTTTTATCCGCAGCATCACCCAGCCGATTTGAATCTTTGTGGCTGATGGCCGCGTTTTCTGAGAATGACCCAAGCGTGCCAAGGATGACGCTATCGAACGTGTTCCATTGTTTGGAAGAGGAGGCCATTGGACACTGCTGCCTTTGCCAAAATCTCAACATCTCCACACTAAATTGTTAATGTATATTGAACAATCATGGATCCAAGCGTCTGTTTCACAGGCCAAAAAAACATGTAATTGCATTTGGATCCATCGGTGAGCGAGCCTTCCAAACCAACGTGTTTTCCTGCACCATTTCCCTAGGCGGCGGATCTTCGCCTGGTTTCAACATTGGGAGATGGACCAGAACAATGTGGCCAGTTAAACAAATGCTGACGGGTCTCATTAATAATATTGCCAATCACCGAGGGGTGCAACACTGAGTCTCAATACTTTTCGATTTTTAAAGTAGGGTCCTGGCCATTGGGTTCGATCGGCCAATTTGACAAACGGCTTGTGGGAGGAAGCCGGAGTTCCCGGAGAACACCCTCGCTCTCTGAAGGGGCGACACTCGGCACTGACACCGCCTGGCCACCCCACAACCCCATGCCGACAGTGACTGCCAAGCCCTGATGCTTCCCGTCCACCTGCTAACCAGGCCCATCCTGCTTATCTTCTGAGATCAGACGGGGGAGGCGAATGGTCGACACAGCTAATACCTGTGGCGACGTAACTAGCATGCAGGCCTCCATTTGAAAGAGGTAACGCATTTAAATGTGCCCCCATAAACAAGAATAATGTTACATATTTGTTCAACGAATAATGAATCCACCGAGTCTCAAAACTAATTTCTTCGGGAGGGTCCTTGCTTAGCATACGTGGCCAATTCCGAGTGGATTTTTTACGATAGCATTCACGAACAACATTTTGGAACATCCGTGTGGTTCTGTGACCCCGCTGTTCCCACCTCAGACTGCTTCTGCCAGAGCGCTGCCTACGTACAACGGCCTCGTGTCCGATTGATGATGGAGAGACACCTCAGTATACATGTGTACAGATCAGGGTTCGACGGTCAAATGACGCGCAGCAAAGTTTGTAATCCTCGGAAATCGCACTGTGCAATCGGGTGTCGTGTTGCGCCTGCAAAACACGGGTTTTATGAGCTTTTGCGAGCCGAGCAGCGTCGTTTTATTCGAATAAAGTATTGACGCGTGATGGGATTGGTGCAGCGGCGTGCACGCGGATCGGCAAGCATCGTGCGGCGAGGCACGGCGGCGACCGCGTCGTGCAATGAAACGCGTCGCGCTGGGACGCGCCTCGCTCCTCGAACGTTTGTAACGCGACGTCTCACGCGAAGGGAAAAAAACCCACACCAGTCGAGCTTATTACTCGCTGGGGCTAGGTGTGAAATAATTGGAACCGTAATTGGCCGACTGGGCTACGCGTGTTTGCCAAGTTTGTGAGATGTGTCCGGGTGGCTCGATGGCTGCGTCAAGGACACTGAGCCTGCACTGCAGAGGCCCTGGGGCTTGAGTCTAAATCTGGTTTTTAGTCACAAGGAACTTAAACTAACTGCATAAGTGTCGCGAGTCTATGGTCTTGGCCTGGTCACCAACGAATAGCAGCACACTTGCCATACGAATGTCGTTTTTTTTGCTTAAAGTATCATAACATAGCTTTAAGGACTCGGTTTTATGAATATATCGGTTGACTTAACATGAGGGTGTCACTCTTTTTTAGAGGGCACATTGGGAGCACCATCTCGTGTTGGGTGAGACTGGTCTAACGTGAAGTAGCTCCAGTTCTGCTGACCGTAGCAGCTTCAAGGACAGTTTCTTCAACTTGAGAAATTACTTAAGCAGAATAGCTTAGGAAATGTCAAAATGTATTGGAAATATTGTAAGTAGGGTACTGAAGCCTATATTGTCAAATTAGGCTTGGCACACTGTATCACCGTCGTACAGAACATGGGGCACTGCCAAGACATTTGAACGATTAGCTTAGTCACTTATCGGAAATTATGAGGGGACATCACCAATGGGTTGGGATGCTTTTTTCCATGATGCAAACGAATATATTACAAGATGACCTGATTTTAAGCGCAGTGCTGTAATAACCGTTTCCGGTCAGAAATGTATCTGAATAAAGAATGCCCGAGGTTATATTGCCTTTAAGAATATCAAGTCGGGATCCACTGCATATTCATGTTGGTTTTATTCATAACCTATGTATAGGAAATTAATCAATGGTGAGACCAGGTTTGAAAGTGGCTTGATCGGCCAAAGTTAATTTGACATCCATCATCTACGTGCACCGCCAAATGTGAAGTTGATTCGGTTTAATCCAGGTGAGAACTGAATGGGCCAGCATAGTGTCATTTACAGGGGCTCCTCTATTTACGAACGCGTTAGGTTCCAGAAGTCTGTTGGTTTTGTTCACAAGTCCAACTTTAACTACCGTCGATTCCAAACATGTTGTAAGGCATGTACACTAAACGCGGGGAATGGTTTAAAAAGTTGTATAATCTCCTGTAGATGCCACTGGTTCTTCATGTTCTGCAGACGGAGATGCCACCACTGCATCTATTGCGCGGTTAAACTTATGACTATCGGTCCGAAGAGGCAACTGGACATGTGGACATGTTTTTTCGTATCTCTGAAAATGCGTAAGTCGAATGTTCGTAAGTAGAGGAGCCCCTGGACAAGAGTAACATAGAGCCTGCCACTCACGAGCAATGAATGCTGCGTAATCCCAAGTGAGTAATTTGCGGTGTGATGTTCAAATCTTTTAAATTTGGACCATGCTGCCGGCACACAACGGAATACTCTTGCGAATGACTTCACAGAATCTTTAACGTCCACTGGTGTGTGTAGTGTTCGGGTTATTATACCGACAGTAATAACCAGGGCGGCCGTTGGGATTTGAACCGTGAACCTCCGTAAGAGGTGAGCGCGCTCCCACAAGGCCACGTCACCGCCGCCGCTCTTCAATGAGAGTTTGTAATACGTCAACATTGAATTAAGTGGTTACGGAAACATTTTTAAATAATTCTGTATCTGCAAAATACATTTCAAAGGCATAAGCACAAAACTGTGTCGCATCTTACGTAAGCTCGCCGACACATGGTTTCCTGTTATAAAACGTCAAATCGCATTATTACAATTTTGTGAGTTAAATAACGTAACCGACTTGTGTATCCTTGGCAAAGTAACGGAGGCAGGTTAAAGCAGCACAGACTATTTAAATGTCAGTGTGTGTGCTCTTTGTGCCGCATAGGGGTTCCCTTGCAGTATCATGTTCAGTTTGGTTCCTGTCTGTGCACGATGCAGTTATAATAATGTTTGGAAATCTGGAATGGGGGCGAGGGGGTACCTTCCCCTGGGCCAATTCACCCGAAAGTACTTGGTGCTGTGTTGACGAAAGTGAAATAGACCATGCTTATGTGCCGGCTTTGCGAACGCGTCAGCAACATTTGCCCTAAACAGTCGATACAGACGAATATAAAATGGTTGTTTCATACACACAAATATAAAAAAAAAACTTGCGTTAACAATCTGACTTTATCAGACGATTCAGGCTTGCGTTTG
Organism: Lethenteron reissneri; assembly: GCF_015708825.2. Classification (NCBI taxonomy): domain Eukaryota; kingdom Metazoa; phylum Chordata; class Hyperoartia; order Petromyzontiformes; family Petromyzontidae; genus Lethenteron; species Lethenteron reissneri. The sequence continues at coordinate 12,749,900 of NC_083797.1, read as the reverse complement.
AAAACAGCTGTACGCTTGCCATTCGCCCCCGAGTTGGAATAGTAGTGGTCTGTGCGTGTACGCGTGCAGTTAGGGATTCAATCGTCGATGCTGTACATGTGACGCATGAAGAGGGACCGCACCAGCAGTTACGTTGTTTTCTGTACTGTGATTTTGAGAGGGAAAAAACTCACGAGGTATACCAATTAAACATTGTGAAAACGAGCGTTTTAGTCTGGGTTGCGATGTTGCACGCATTTAACGCTGTTAGACTATGTAGAACTTCTTTCGCACCGTATGTAGCCAACCGTGCTAATCGGAGGTACGGGGAGGGGAACTACAAAGTAAACATAGAAGCGGTTATAAATAAATTAGTTTTCAGGGTTGAACACAAGATTTTCCCTCCTCCAAGGAAAAAGGGCAGTGGTTTAAATTCCACAACCATATGGTAGGGACCCACCGAACTTCCCTGTAACACATTCCTGCGGAGGGAGCTAGTAGGGACGTTGGGTTGCTCAGTCAATGGCCAGGGTCAACGGCGGCGTGGTGTATTCCGCAAACATGCCCGACTAAGGGCGGGCACAAGCCGGCGTGAGTAGGTTAAACGTTGAGTTTTATAAGGGCACCACGGGGTGACCAGCCCCTCACCCAGCCCCACCCCTCACCCAGCCCCACCCTCCCCACCCAGCCCCTCCCTGCACGACGGACGGATGGACACAATAATCCCCTGTGGGCTGGTGTAACCAGGAAGTTCCTACCAGTAAAACAGCACATTGTCAACATTGCCTTGGCGACTGGATTCTCAGATGTCCCTTGTGGGATGATGACCGTGCATTTTAACCCCACCTGAGTAATGTACGGGAATTCGCGGCGATACGGTCAGAACCCAATGGGACAAAATTACGCACAAAAGTTTTATTATCACAACCGATGGTCACTTACAAATGTTATGGCATTCTAACCCATTACTCTGGAGCTGTGGATTTTAAGGCATAGACAATCACTTATGATGCATGTAACCAAGTTCCAAAGGAGAATAGATCTAGAAAATACTCAACCCGAGGCCATAAAGATGCAGCAGCACTGCAATTGCTTGGTCAGGCCACTGCTGATAAAATGGCCTCCTCTAGAGGGTATTTGGTCTACTCTTCCACCCTGACCATAGGTCTTGGAAGCGGGAGTAACCACTCACAAGTGTAACCCCACCACACGCGCACTGCCGATCAATTGGAGGTGCGCAACTTGACCGGTTTCAAGTGCCACGCTGGGAGATCAACCCGGTGGCCATTACATCGTGGCAGCATCCTTACCCTATCAATCCGATGCCATACACGCTTATCTGATCCTAAGCGATTTTTGTTGTATGGTTTTAATAAAACTATGGGGAGTCCTCGCCTAACGCGTAGTTCACGTAACGTGTTTTCCACGTGAACGCGGTTTCTTCCATTGGGATTTTTTCACACAACGCAGACTGCGCAAACCGTTATAGCGCGGCTCGCCGTTGTAATGCGCTTTCTGAGCGGTTGACGGCAAACTACTTTCTTGAGCTGCGCGGTCCCAGCGGTACGATACGCTACGCAGAATGATAGTAAAACGTGGCGGCGTACCCTCAGTGAATTGTACCGCTGCGTGCGGACGTCATCTCACCAAACATTATTGTTGCCGTCAGTTATAGGGAAATTGTTTTCGCTTAACGCGGCACTTTTAAGGAATGCACTTACGGCGCTGAACGAGGACTTGCTGTAAACCCAAAGTATGCTTAAGCTTACAGTGGAGCAGCAGCAGCACTGGAATCCATTGCATTTAGGCTGCACCGTCTATGATAGTACTGTACCTCTGATTAGCACGCTTGGCTACGTACGGTGCGAAAGATGTTCGACATACATATGAAGACAAAGAATCCCCATATAGCCTTAAGACTGTTGGGCCAAGTTTTCAATCGAAATGCATTATCCCACAGAGAAGCCCTACCACAACTTCACCCTTCACTTTTAATTGTCAATTATTTTTTTGGAGAGCACAGGTCAAATAAAGCACATTACAGTTGAAGAAAAAGGCAAAAAAGGTTGAAATTGGAGTCGGCTCTGTTGAGACAATGATGTCTGAGAACTTGTGTAGCTGTAGGAGAGATGGACCCATTGTGGAAAGGTTAATAAGTGATGGCTCACATACCCGTGGAACTTGAATCATATTTACAAAGTTGAGAATACGCTCTGGGAAATCATAAAACATTTCTTGCAAAACGTATTACTTTACATTTTAAAGCCAACATTTTTTTGGGGCAAACTGCTCACAAATAACTGGAGCATTTAAATTGGGCCAATGCCTCTTTTTAAATCCTTTATATAAGTTCGCTTGCTTGCGTGCTTGCTTACGACCGTGTAAATCTTTCGGTCGTTTTTTAACCCACTTCCCATGATCCAATCGAGCTGACATTTTCCACACACACTCGTTGTGCGTGACAATTAATGTTCGTGAAAAATTTTTTCCAAAATTTTACACTTTATAGGACAAAAATATTATATTTAATTACCAATTGTTTAATACTGCAGACAATCATCTGACCCATAGGTGGCAGCCATCTCAAGCCAGAGGACGAGAGGACTCTAGCCGCCACGCATATAAAGGATTTAGAGTGAAAAACTTTGTTTTTACGGGTTTACTTATATTAAGTTCGCTTGCTTGCGTGCTTGCTTGCTTACGACCGTGCAAATCTTTCGCTCGTTTTTTAACCCACTTCCCGTGATCCAATCGAGCTGACATTTTGCACACAGACTCGTTGTGCGAGACAATTAATGTTCGTGAAAATTTTTTTTCCAAAATTTTACACTGTTTAGGGAAAACAAATTAAATATTGAATTACCAATTGCTTAATACTGGCAGACAATCATCTGACCCATAGGTGGCAGCCATCTCAAGCCAGAGGACGAGAGGACTCTAGCTGCCCGTTTCATGATGACGCAAATGTTGACTAACCACATGGCATGAAATCCCTGCCCCCACGCTGTACAATGGAGACTATTTATAGAGCAGTTACATTGAAGCCGCCAGGTTCTTGAAAGTGGTAAAACGGGTCAACGCTAGTGCCCTCGGGAATATACGGGGCATGTCAAGAGGTGATCTTACATATAAAGGATTTATAGTGAAAAACTTTGTTTTTACGGGTTAATTTTTTCATCTTCTGATCAATATACACCAACTGTGAGTTAACTAAGTGACAGATAAATAAATGGCCTACCAAGATCCAGTGAGTAAATGATAAACATCCACCCTTTCATAAAAATAAAAAAAATTCTCTAGTTAATTTAATGACTTTTTTTTAGTTGCCATGTCATGGACAGGTAACAATACATTCCTGCGGAGGGAGCTGGTAGGAACTTTGGCTTGCTCGGTCAATGGCCAGGGTCAACGGCGGCGTGGTGTATTCCACAAATATGCCCGACTGTGAGGACGGGCACAAGCCGGCGTGAGTAGGTTACACGTTGAGTTTTATAAGGGCACCACGGGGTGACCAGCCCCATGCCACCCAGCCCCATCCCTCCCACCCAGCCCACCCTCACCAACCAGCCCCTCCCCACCCAGCCCCTCCCTGCACGACGGACGGACACAATAATCCCCTGTGGGCTGGTGTAACCAGGAGGTTCCTACCAGTATAAACAAAAGCAATCATCTCATTTCGCCAAGCAGTTACACCATTAAAAAATTTCTGTTTTTTTATTTTGCAGTCTTTATTTTGTTTGGTTTGCCTAAATGGAGCACACTGGCATAATCAGAATGAAGATTTGTCACTTTCCATGTGGATGATACAATAGTCATAGCTCAAAGCAGAGCGCTGTCTGTTGATCAAAAATCAATGCTCATTAAAAAATTAAGGAAGGTCAAATGAAGGTTCTGAGGTGAACTGAGGGACAGGTCACGCAGAGAGGTTAGGATGCAAGAGGGGACTGCGTGGACCCCATGTCTTTCAGACTGCGCGCCAACGCCTCCCTCAGCTCAGCTTCCTCTTCGGCGTCTACTGCACTCACACGACACGTATACACACAGCAGTCACACACGTGGACACACAACACACTGTCCTTTAGCCCACGAGCCCAGACCAGATATTTCACTTATCGGTACCACAAGGCAGCATAGCTTTTTAGTGGCTCCAATTTCTTTATGTGGCCAATAACAGTGAATTGTGAGAACCCTTTGAAATGTTCGGGTGTGCAGATAATTAACGTCTCAATATACTGTACAACAGCGGAGGGGCTCTCACATCAAAGGGGACCTCGAAGAGGTTTAATTACCCATTGAGGGGACTACAGGGCAGGGAAAGGAGACGATGGTTTGGAAAGAAGTGTGCATTAAAACATTACACAGTGAAGACAGTCCTGGGCAGAGGAGCGGACCAGGGTCTTTAGCCTGGACGTATGAATAGAGGTCTTCATCAGCTGCAAAGGATAGTTTGTGTCATAAACCCTTAGAAGGTTGTTACACTTCCTCTTTTGAGCAGTCCTTTCAGTTTACAGAAAAGGACGGTTTGTACATAAGGTTACTGGCACACAACACGCACCGGCATACAGACACACACGCACATGCCTACACACACAAACCTGCATACATGCCGTTACAGACAAAGATCCCCCATATAGGCATTTACAGACTGTTAGGGCAAGTGCTGTTAGCGAGCACCTATTAAGCAAGGCAGGAACGGTTCACGAAGGGGTGGGTTGCCAGCACCACACCTGACCGCCTTTGTCTCCCCAGTGCCAATGGTTACACAACAGCTGAGGCCGAGTCGATCTAGGGGAGGCCCACGACCACTTCAAAAAATCATCACTTACAATGACCATGAGCGGGAATCAAACTGGGGGTCGCCGCTTTTGTAGCGCATCACACAAACTGCTGCGCCACCGCTCCCCACAGCCAGACACATATGCGCACCCAAGCAACCGCACGCAAAGATTCCGCACACACACACGGTAGCCGTACCATTGTCAGAGTCTGAGATGCTGTTGATGAGGGCGCAGAGCAGCTTGGCGTCAGTGTTGTGGGGGTCGAGGATGTGTGACGGGCGTCCCGTGCGAGCAAACTGCTCCTTGACCTCCATGAAGCCCTTGTCCCCCGACAGCACGGACAGGGGGATGTGCTTGGGCAGCTGCGCGTCCATGCGCCCGGCCTACGCGCGAGCAGTACGAGGCAAACGCAGACCATCAAAACACAGGTTCCGGCGCCGAAACGGTTGTGTAGCTAATTCATCGTCGTCGCCGCCGCCGTCGTCTGCGACGTTGTCCCTACTCTCGTCGTCTCTGTGATCGTCACCGACGATGTTGTTTATCAAAATCCTTGTTGTCGTCGTCGCCAATGTTGCCTTCAGCACCTTCTTCATCATTAACGTCATTGTAATGACTGTTGTTGTCAATGCCATCGTCTGGGTGTACACCCACCACCGGAGTGGAAGAAAGGCAGGCGCATCTTACAGATGACTAGTCGATGGTCAGAGGGCAGATCAGCTCCACGGTAGGTCCTGGTGTCAAGGACATTGGCTCGCATCCGCTGGTCCGTCACTATGTAGTCCAGCAGATGTTCTTACTTGGACCCGGCATGCATCCATGATGTTGTGTGGATGCGCCAATGCCGGAACAGAGTGTTGGTAATAACAAGCCCATGGGCTGCACAAAAATCTAGCAGCCGCCTACTGTTGTTATTGAGCTGATCTGGCCCATGCCTTCCAATCACTCCAGACCAGGTGCCAGCATCATGACCAACTCGGGCATTGAAGTCACCCAACAAGATGACTATCCCAAGGGGCCACTTTAGCCAGCACCTGTGACAGGTCATAGAAAGCATCTGACTCATCGGCCTTGCCTGCATCCCTCCATGGATGTTCGTCTTTGGTGGGGGCATAAGTAAACACGACCACCACTCCTCGCCTGTGGTTGATGGGAAGGCAAGCCCAAAGTAGCCTGGGGCTTACAGCCTCCCACACTTCACCGCCACGCTCCCACGCCCCCTTCATTATATTGTTCAGAAGAAGAGCCACACCCTGTTGTTTGGCAGTCTCCTGCCCCGAGTAGAGGACTGTCCACCCCTCATGGTGGCAGGAGCCAGATCCGGTCCACTGGACCTCCTGAATGCCAGAGATCCAGGCGGTACCAATCCAGCTCCCGACAGGAGTGGCAGCCTCTCCTCCGCAGTGAACGTTCGAACATTCCACGTGGCCATCCGAAGTGGCTTTTCATTGTTCCTGGAGGAGCCCCGAGAGATTCAATCTCCTGGCTCCGCCAAATGGGGTTTGGCCAGCAGACGTCATAGACGCCTGTCTGCCCGGGGCCTCCGGCACAAGCTTATTAGTTAGATATTTCAGTCGTGGTTTAGTGGTAATTTATTGAAGGTGGAGGGGTTACTAGCCCCTCGCACCCATCCAGAGCCCCCATTTAGCCGCTACGGTGGTCACAGACGCCCTGAGGGGAAAGGCCAATCTGAATTGGCCCTCCCCTCACGGCACTGCCCACGACAGCGTTGCCCGTCCAGCACCATGAGGTTAGGGGGTTATTTTGCACAGACACCAAAAATATATACATATATACACCAACACACAACAATTTATAAGTGACTGAATGACAGACCAGACTATGCATCAGTGTTAATGACTGAATGACGCACTAGGCTAACGGTGTACGTTTGTAGGGGTGGGGGGGGGGGGTGTAGCGTTTAGCGCGCTGCGATATGAAACCAGCCATCCGAGTTCGATTCCCGCTCACGGCCATCACCAGTGACAATTATTTGAACCAGTCTTGGGCATCCCCTAGGTCAATACAGTCTCAAATGAGTACTTGGTGCGATGTGGAAAAAACTTTGCCACTCGGGAGACAAAGGCGGCCGGGCGTGGTGCTGGCCACCCACTCCCTCGTGTGCCGTTCTGGCCTTCATAGATGCTCACTAACAGCACTTACCCCAAGAGTCTGTTAAGTCTACACGAAGGGAGGGGGGGATCTTAGTCTTTAAAATCTTTTGAAACTCACGTGCAGGCAGATGGCGAAGTCGGCGGCGTCCTTGCGCCCACTGCACTGCGGGTGTAGGAAAAAGCAGCCCTGCTGCTGCAGCTGACGGTATGCGGCACAATCCCTGGGTGGCTGCCACTTGTTGCTTCCGCCTTGGTTTGGCAACGCCACCCGGGGGACGAACGCAAGCACAGCGTGAAGGGGTGCAGCCACGCGACTGTCCGTTCACACCGCTGCTGGTGGAAGGGCTTCCACACACGGACTTCCACGCTAGCCAGACATCTTGGAAGCGTTTCATATACCCACACTTTACCCCACCAGACGCGACCTGCCGATCGGTTAACTGTGCTGCACCCAATTTTTGGTGCTGTGTGGCAGAGGCCGAGGGATTTAAGCAACCTCTGTATGTATGTTGAACTTTTTCCGCACCATACGTAGACAACTGTGCTAATCGGAGGTGCGGGGGAAAGGACAAAAAACTAAACACAAAAATCAGTTCTAAAGAAATTAGTTTTTAAACTAGATGATTTAAAAATACATATCTGCAGTGGCTTCCTAATATCAGAAGAGTGTTCCAGAAGCCGCAGTAGCGCATTTAATAAGCGCGCGATGGGGTGACTGTCTTTGTTCAATGGCCAGCAAAAAAGGTGCTGCTGCGAGGATGACCGGAGTCAGATTGATGGTTTATACTTCATCGTTGAAACTGTCACGCAAGGAGATCAAACATGCAGCATGTGGATCACAAGAGTAACTGAAGGTACTTCATACTGAACAGTGAGCCAGAGCCTGGAATTGATGGCAAAAGCCAGCAGGGTTGCCTTCACATCCAACCTGCCATCGAGAAGTAGAATCCAAAAAGTTTATTTAGACCAGTACTAGAATGCCAGATTCACAATGGAGTGTTTATTTAATTGAAACAGCGATGATAAGAGGTTACACAGGAGTTAAAAACACATTCGGCAAAGCGCCAATCAACATTGTCCATCGCTAGCTTACGATGAAATTGGTTGTCATTTTATTTCCTCATGGGTAGAGAGGGGGGGTAAGGATGACAACCATGGCTCAAGGCCACTAATCTTACTCACCCATTTGCTTACTCCTAATCTTACTCACCCCTTTGCTTACTCCTCACCTTTGAAGCCCCATATGAAGATGCCAGTCTGCAGCTGCGCAGGGAGTTTTTGAAAGAAGTTGGGCCAGTTGTCCAGGTCAATGAGGAGAACGTGTGACATGGTGCTCAGGTAGTCGGCGTCCGGGAGCTCCTGATTGCTTGAGTCGGGGCCTGGTTGTTCAAAAATCCACCCCCCCACCCACGCAGATATGTAAAACACAAAGCACACTCCACACACACCAAGCACGTACATCATTGTGTCTTGCTCGAGCGATCAAATCACATTTGCAAGAGGCCTGAAGGTGGCGACATGTTAACAACCTCGCCTAGTATACAGGAGGTCCTGCGTTCTATCCTAAATATAACGCCTGTATATTTGGAGTTTGCATGTATTCCCCGTGGTCACGTGGATTTTTCTCTGGGTTCTCTGGGTTTTCCCTCCACGTTTAGAATTGACATAACATGTTTAGAGTATCTGGCTGCTTTACATGTCCACACGATAAGCCACTTCCATAGAGCTATCATTTGTGGCCAGGTCACTTCTAAAAGAGTTACATAGCTCAGTGGGACTTACCTGGTAAAATAAAAGTTTAGTTTTTAGTTTAGTAAAAAAAAAACGAATTGCCAGACTAATAGGGTGGAGCCCTCGTTCCCAGATCTGAAAGGTCTGGCGCGTGTGTTAGTGTACAGACCAAAATAAGAGAGTACTTGTGGTGTGTTTTTTTATAGTACTGCAGTCGTTTCGACGGTACACGGCTCCCCCCCCTCACTCCCCCTACCATACATCACCCACCGCCGCCCTCCCCTCTCACTCCCTCCCCGTCACCCTCTACCGCTAATGTATTTACGCAAATAATCTTCACACACAATGCAACTACATAAAAGTGCAATAGCATGCTCGAGCGCGTTCCGTCATGCATTACATTATGTAAAATATTCCAAACGTAGTGTGTTAAATATTCTGAATAAATATACATATTAGTTTTTTTTTTTTTTTAGCGGACCTGGTCTAGCTAAGTGCAAAATCTGGCTCACTGTGGATTTTACTGTACTTTAACATCTAATTTGCATTATAATAATTCCTAAATAATAGACTCTTTGGCAAACATGCACTCCTGGTGGAAGGCCTCCCTTCATGGTGTGGATCACGGCAGTTCTATGACCGTGAGCTGGTTGGTGAAGTGAATGAAGGGTTGCGACGGGACAGGTTTACATTTCAATTTCCACTGGTCTCTCAGCAGTAGCGAAGAACAGAGCTCACCAGGATTCATTGTGTGACAAGCTAATAACCACCACGCCACCTCCCAAATCATCAGTATGTATACACTATGTCTTTGGTTACTCTCAGTTCAGAGTAACGGAGAATCTCAAAGAACAAAAGCAATTAAAGCAAAATGCCAGCACTCACTGCTTTCCGGAGATGGAGACGCTGTGAACTCAAATGGCATGGGCTTGGGCTCCAAGTCCAACTGAACTTTCATGTAGGCCGCTAAGAAGGGGTAACCACCTCCACCACTACTCCCAACCCCATTGTTACTGCTGCTCCCACCGCCGCTGACCCTGTTCCCGCAGCGCTGGCACGTGCTTTTGCCTGGCAACAGCTGCGTTCGACACTCTGGACACAAAACCAGGTAGTGCGGGCCCTTTTTGGATAGATTAGACTGCATGTGACTTTTCAGGTGGTCATGAATAGCCTCCAGTAGATAGCTTGCCTTCTTGCAAAAGCAGCACTTGTAAATTGGCCCGCGATTGTCAGCAACCTTGTGCTTCTTCCTGGGCGGTTTCAGAGTCTTCTGCTGCTCATCACTGTCCCTGGGCCTCACGGCCACGGTGTTATCCTTCTGCGGGGAAGCCCCGCTCGTGCCGGCCGCCTCCGAGCCCTGCGCGCCACCAGCCGCTGCACCGAGCGCCGGCTCTGTCGCGGGATATTCTGGCGCCGCCGTCGCTTCCGTCGCCGGAGTCTCGTCGTCGTCACCGCCGCGGCGCTCGAAGTAGAAGGAGTGGCCTGGGTGGTAGTTCAGCAGGTGGCCCGCAATGCCGTTGCGTCCACTGGGCACCTCAATGCGGCACGAGCAGCACCAGCGCTCGTAGTCGGATAAGTGCGCACCGCCGTGCGTGCGGCTCATGTGCAGCCTCACAATGCTTTCGGCTAGGAAGACCGTACGGCACACGAGGCAGCGGAAGTGCACGCTGTTGGTTGCCACGAGGTGCTCGAAGGCCTCGTCCTCCGTGGCCAGGACGCTGCCGCACTCGCACACCCACTGCGGGGCCTCCGTCGCCCTGCCGCCGCCTGCAGCCTTGCTGCTGCTGCCACCGATGATGTTTCCGACACCGCTGCCATTGTCGTCGTTGTTGTTGCTGCTGCAAGCGGGATGTGGAAATGCACCTGTCGATTGCGCAATATACACACACGCACACACACCAAGCGACGGTAACGCAGCATTTAAAAGGTAATATTTAGAAAAAACTGTTCTAAATAAAATACTCAGTCAAGATCAGTAAAAATGTATTTGTGTTTAACCCATGAAGACTCCAAATGAGCTTCGGGACTATTTCGGGATGGTTCTGCTCAGGAAACCTAGCCAATACCTTTGAGTAGTTTTTTTGTAACTGGGAGATCAGAACAGGTGCACAGTAAATCGAAGGACGGCGTCATTATTCACTGCCACCCACTGGCACGGTCAGTGCAGGGGTGAATATCTCGTACGGTAACTCCTCGCTTCGCACGTTTTCGCTATAACACGGTTCTTTTATTGGGAAGACTTTCTGAACAACGCGCCTGTTAGAACTCGGTTCCTGAGCGGTGAACAACAAACTACTTTCTGAAGCTGCGCAACCGAGTGGTACGATACAGTACGCGGAACGATACAGTACGCTGTGTACCCTCATCTCAGTTCTTTGTCCCGCCATGGCACGACTCCAGGCTGGTTTGAGTGCAAATGTTGCTTTTACTTAACACACCTTTCAGGAACGCATCTACCGTGTTAGACGAGGAAATACTTTGTACACAGCTATCTGTATGTGGTACCTCACAAATTATAACGTCCTGAGAACAATTGTTTGAGGCCGTGTTATAAATTATGATTAATCATTACAAATTGGTATCTGCTTCAATGTCGTCTGTTGAGAGGAGACCTGCATAGCTGCTGATTTAAACACCATTACAAATCGTCGTCATGACCTCACCAGGTCAGTTTGATGGATACGAAATGAAATGACCAATCGTACCGGCTAAATTGCTCGACTAAAGGGAATGTCACCACAGCCCTTATCACAACTCTACGGCCATCACCCAGGACTGGCTACAAAACCTGAAAGCACGGCCTAGCCCTCGTATGCTTGGCGGGTGGTGAGATGTTAACTACCTCGCCTGGTATGCAGGCAGGAGGTCGTGGGTTCTATCCTGACCCTTATACCTGTATATTCGGAGTCTCCATGCTCTCCCTGTGCTAATGTGGATTTTTCTCCGGGTCCACCGGTTTTTCTCTCCACATTTAGAATCAACAACACGCGATTAGAGTAGTCGGCTGCTATATATTTCCACACGATAAGCCACTTCGTTGAGCTATCATTTGTGATAGTCAGGTCACTTCTGAAAAAAAGACCTACGCAGCTCAGTGGGCCTTACCAGGTAAAATAAAAAAAATAGTTTCTAGTTTTTTTGTTTAGTTTAGCCCTGGCTGGCCGACCTCTCAAACCGCATTACTTGCCGGTGTCGGTGGATGACGTGCTGGGCTGTGGACTGTGTGAGCCAGCCGTCTTTCCGTCATAGTTTTTGCCGATGCTGCTGCTGGTTTTGCCGTCGTTGACAGCGGCGCTGTTTACGCCCGAGCGGAAGTAGCAGAAGGCGATGAGGGCGACCTGCATGTTGTTGATGCGCCACACCAGGTGGCCCGTGGCCGCCTCGTGATTGGCGCAGTCGTCCTCCGTGAGCAGCGCAAGGCCAGCGCACAGCAGGCAGCGCCCGGCTGCCCAGAACACCTTGGCCACGTCGCTCACCGGTTGCTTGGCCAGTGCCAGTGGCCACCCGCCCTGGCACCGCAACCTGCCACAAGTCCCCCCCCACCACCACCGCGGGCAAACAAAAGACTTTAAAGACAAAGATCCAACCCCCCATAGCCTTCACATAAGAGCTATTCAGACGGAGGTAAAAAGCGCGCGATGCAGTCACCGTCTTTGTTCGATCGCTAGCCAAAAGCATTGTTGCGCTACACGGCGGTGTTAAAGGTCCCGGTGGCGACGACGTGTTCTTGGTGCGGGCCTGCCGGGTGCAGCCAAGGCTACCGCAATGCTCCATTATCAATGGAGAGAAAGCGACCCCCGAGCCCCACGCTCGGTCACCTGAAATGTTCCGTGACGTGATTGTTGCTGCGCAGTCCCTGCCCGCAGGAGACGCACGTCACCGTAAATTCCACCTCCCGGCACAGGGACACCAGCATGTTCTTCGCGTAGTCCGGGAACACGATAGGGCACGGCTCCTTTTGCTTCTCTGCCAATCACAAAGGGTTCAGCAGGTGGAGGGGGTTAGAGGTATTGATGAGTGTGGCTTAACCACAGCGAGCAGGTACGTACGTCGAACTTCTTTTGCACCGCACGAAGCCAACCGTGCTAATCGGAGGCGCGGGGGAAGGACAACAAACTAAACACAAAAATCAGTTCTAAAGAAATTAGTTTCCAATCAGGATTTAAAAGTGCATGGTTCCGGTAGCTTCCAAAAATAAAAAAAATTGCTCTCCACCGATATCAGCATCAGGTACGAACGAGCTCATTGGATGCGCTTACCAATGGGGTAGGTGCTCCGGAAGTGGCCCTGCTGCTGCATGTGCTGCAGGCACTGGTCGTGCAGCGTGAAGAGCAGAAAACAGTCGGGGCAGGCGAAGTGGCGGGAGGACAGCGGGGACGCGCCGGGCTTGTGGGGGGGGCAGATGCTCAAGCTTGAGTCATCTTTCAGCTGAGGAGATCATTCGTAATTGGGGATAATTCAGCACGGCTGCACTATGGCAATATATACGGTATTAGTAATTTGCTACGAGTCGAATTGCCGAACCGAATGGCCCAATTTTGGCATACACGTGGAACGATGCCACACGCCACGACCAAAACACCGACTTAAGTCTGGTGGCAGCGCGCATGGTGAGCGTCAGTGCAGACCTGTCGCTTTGGACTTTACCTTGTTTATGCACTCTGTGCAAGCCAACTCCCTCAGAAATGTCTACACCTACATCAAGTAAATCCCTTAGTCTGCGAGACAAATCCAAAGTTTTGGATAAAATTGATGCAGGTGTGTCAATGTCAATGTGTGAAGAGTTTGGGGCAGGAGGCACTGGGGAGTACCGTTGTACATAATTCGGAATATTGGGTAATTCGGCAAGGCAAGAGCTCCGCATGTGTCGATTTAACAAGGGTTTACTATATTTATTTATACTGCAGGAATCCAATGAGCTAAAACGCGATTTTTCACAGATGCCCAGTAGTGACTGATCAGAATGTTAGAACAACAATCAATACGAAAACAAGATAGGAGTGCAAAGTATAGAAAAAGTAAACAAATCATACTCTTTGGTTCTTTCGGTAAAGTCACGTATGTAGAAAAAAAGAATAGATCACAACGTTTCGATCGCCACACAAGCAATTGTCTTCAGGTGGGACAACCACAGCAAGAAAAAACTGAAGAAGCAGTGTGTGATGTCCTCTTCTTCCCCCCCCCCACCCCAATGCGTGAACTTACTACTATAGGATCAGTCGATACTACTGTAGTGAGTTCAACTGAGTCGCAGACGTACTCTTTGGAGGCAACACATTTAATGACACCAACACAAAGGGGTAACTGCCTCTTCACCAGATAACCTATGGTGGTGAACCACCAAGCTAACTACACTAAATACACTGGGAGTAGCTACAACGGGCAGGACCGCAGCTTGGGTCCAGGTCCACGTGTTGGTGACTCTTCTCGGACGTCGAACGTAGATCTTCAAGATGACAACAGCAACGCTGAACCCCGGTCCCTCTGGGGACCCGGCTTATATCCTTCACTGGTCGTGGCTGGCCCCGCCCTTGGCCACGACCACCTTCTCGAATCCTCGAGCAGGATCTCGCCCCAACACGTGACCACCCCTAGTCCCCACTTGGGGCCCCTGTGTAGACTTTACCAGTCACGTGTCCTCCGGGGTCAACCAGAGTGCCACGGCCTATAGTAACCCCATTCCCTGGCCGATACTCTCACACCCCATCCTGTAGGGGTCGGTACTGCACGCCAAGCGTAGTGCCACTCAGCGCTATGACTCAGCGCTCACCGAGCCCCTCTAGGGCCGGTACTACACCCACATATACGGGATGTCCGCGATGTGAGTCCATCGCACGCAAAGCCTCTCTAGAGCCAGCATTACACCGTAATGTCAGCGATGTCACTACACTACTGTAGAGTTTGTAGTTACTGCTATCGTAGAGCGGGCGGTGGGGGGGGGTGGTGTAGCAGCCCAGGACCAGGCTGCCAAGGTGCCACCTCAGCCGGCTGGGCAATCTAGGCGAGGCCGGGGGCTCTGCACGGGACAAGGCATCACCACGGCACTGATAAGTAGTTAACTGCTATAGAGTCGAAAGATACTATTATTAAGTCGGTATATATGACTATAGAACATTCCAGCATGATCTGGCACCAGATCCAAATGGCCAAGGTGGAGAAAAGGGACCTCCATGTAGTCTTCCTCGACCTCGCCAATGCATTTGGCTCTGTGCCCCATGAACTCCTATGGTCTGCCTTCAGATTTTTCCACATACCGGACACCATCACAACCCTGGTGAAGTCGTACTTCCAGGATCTGCAGTTCTGCTTCACCACCTCAGAGTTCACCACCTCATGGCAGTGCCTGAATGTAGGTATAATGGCGGGATGTACCATTTCTCTGTTGGCATTCATAATGGCAATGGAGGTTATCATTAGATCCTCAAAATGGGTTACTGGTGGACAGCGAGTCGACTCTGGTTTCCGCCTCCCTCCACTCAGAGCCTACATGGACGACATTACAACATTGACCACCACTGTCCCATGCACCAGGAGACTGCTCAGAAAACTCGAGGAGAACATCAGCTGGGCCCGTATGAAGATTAAACCATTTAAGTCACGCAGCATCTCGATTGTGAAGGGAGTACTCTCTCTGACCTGAAATTCTTCATCGGAGATGACCAAATCCCAACAGTGTCTGAGCAGCCGGTAAAAAGCCTTGGAAGGTGGTATGATGCAAGCCTGAAGGACAAAGACCAGGTGCAACAGCTGCGCAAAGACATCAGTAGTAGCCTACAGTCCATCGACAACACCCAGCGACCTGGAAAGTTAAAGGCCTGGTGTCTGCAGTTTGTTCTCCTACCCCGGGTGTTGTGGCCCCTAGCAGTGTATGAGGTTCCAATCTCAACAGTGGAGAAGATGGAAAGAGGAGTCACAGGCTACTTAAAGAAGTGGCTCGGAGTTCCACGATGCCTTACCACCATAGGCCTCTATGGAGATGGAGTCCTCAAGCTGCCCCTCACCAGTCTAACAGAGGAATTCAAGTGTGCAAAAACCAGGCTCCAGATGACACTGAATGAATCTCGAGACCCAGTGGTGAGCAACAACGCGCCGACCTTGGCAACTGGGCGCAAATGGAGGCCAGGAAAAGCAGTCCAGGAGGCAACAGCAGCCCTCAGACATGCTGACATTGTGGGTCATGTTCAGCAAGGGAGAGGAGGCCTTGGGCTAACTAGCCGTGCTGCTTGGAGTAAGGCCACTGCACCAGAGCGGCGGAAGATGGTAGTGCAGGAAGTACGCCATCAGGAGGAGGCTGCAAGGTGGGCCAAGGCAGTCTCTCTTGCCAAACAGGGACAATGGACTCGATGGGACAGTGTGGAGAAGAGGAAGATCAGCTGGAAGGATCTGTGGGCCATGGAAGCGAGGCGGTTGAGCTTTTCCATCAGAGCAACATATGACGTCCTTCCAACACCAGTTAATCTTCACCAATGGTATGGTGAAGATCCGGACTGTGCCCTCTGTTCCATGCCAGCCAACCTCAGGCACATTCTCACAGGGTGTAAAACAAGCCTCACCCAAGGACGCTACACTTGGCGTCACAACCAAGTCCTTAAAAACCTTGCGTCCGCCCTGGAGGACAAGCGAGCTGCCACCAACTCCCTACCACCCCCAGCAGCATCACACCACTTACGGACGACCTTTGTCCGCGAAGGGGCTAAACCACCGAAGAGCGGCTCTACACCATTAGAGCGAGACCAGCTGCGCTTGGCCCGCGACTGGAAAATGCTAGCTGACATTGGCCGGCAACTTGTGTTTCCTCCGGAGATCGCAACCACCACCCTAAGACCTGACATTGTGCTCTGGTCCCGTTCGCTCAAGAAGGTCTTCATCATTGAGCTCACAGTACCCTGGGAGGACTCAGTAGATGAGGCTTATGAGCGAAAACATCTGCGCTATGCCGATCTAGCTGCCGAAGCATGGCATCATGGCTGAAACACAGAAGTCCGACCAGTGGAGGTGGGCTGCAGAGGTTTTGTGGCAACATCTACAACCAGACTGCTTAGAGACCTGGGAATTAAGGGCCAGAGCCAGCGTTCGGCAATCAGAGCGGTATCGGAGGCGGCAGAACGCAGCAGTCAGTGGCTCTGGATGAAGAGGAAAGACCCCAGCTGGGCCCCGAAGTGAGAGGGCCAGGAGGTATGCGGTCAACAATGCTTGACTCAGGGAGGACGCCCCTGCCATGCATAGTCCCATGGGATGTTGGCTATCTACAACAAGGCAACTCCTATGACTAATTGGGAATGGGACGCAAGCGTAGGATTGATCACCCTGTCGCTGGCCGCCTTTGGGGAGGGTGTATAGTATGAAAGGCCGAAACACCCTAGGAACCAAAGGTACACTACTGACGATGTGCTCCCCAAATTTCACCAGGCTCACTGTTCATGAACTCTTGAAAGTGCTTGCACAAAGGATAGTAACATCTCATCCTGTGTTCTTGGAATCGTACAGTCGGTAAATACTACTGTAAAGTCGGGCGATACTACTGCAGACTCGGTAGATGCTACTGTAGAGTCATTAGTTTCGACTATAGTCGGCAGATATTACTATTGAGTCAGCAGATACTACTGCAGTCCGTAGATAATACTACAGTCAGCAAATACTGCTAGTCAGTAGATATTACTATGACTTAAGGCTTTCGTGACTGCAGGAATTCATACTCTTTGGGTCTTTCAGTAAAGTCACATAGATATAATTGTTTTTTTAAATCACGACGTTTCGATCGCAACACAAACAATCGTCTTCAGGTGAAAAAATATAGCAGGCGAACTGCTGAGGCAGGAGAAATATAGCGAGAGAACTACTGCAGCAAGAGGTTATATAGGTTTGAGATGGGTACAACCCAAGGGAAAGTGGGCGGGGCTAGAGATGGAATTTACAAGTAATGTACCTCGGCCATTGGATTGTTAGAGATTAGCATGTCAATCTGTTAATGTAACTCCACGACTACGGTGCTGAAGAAGCCATTGTATTGCTAAAGATTAGAGATTAGCATTTCAATGTGAGATGCCTCCCGCAGCAGCGGCTGTGTTAATGAGACACATTCAGCCTATTAAACAACGAGAGCCACCGCCACATCGAGGAAAAGGGAAGCAGCGACTATGTTAGCGAGACATTTAGCCTGTTAATGTAAAGACATTTAACAAGGTAATGTAACTCAGAGATTCGTAAATAACCGTTAACATCGGCAGGTAGGATGGAAGCATCACAGCCAGTTATGACTTTACCTGGTTAATAACGTCCTTCTAAAGATTGCTCAGTTTATACCCATCTTTTCGGTTCAAATTAGCTTCATGAACAAATCTTTGTTGATAATCAGTGGGTTTGCAGAGTACCCTCGCTCTTGGAGAAATCGATTCCGTGTGAGCCCACCGCATTAAAACAATGATCAGCCACGGCTGAGGTATGGGTTCTACCGTGTTTCAGATCTGCCTTATGTTCACAAACACGGTCCGAGACATGTCTCTTAGTTTCTCCAATGTAAATACTGCCGCAGGCACAGCTTAGTTTGTAGACGCCAGGATATTGCATGTCAGGGATCACATCCCTCACAGATGGGATCAAATCACGCATTTTATGTCCTGTGTTAAATCGAACCTGGATCTTGTATTTGCTCATGATTTTGGAAATACTTTTGGTGACCCCTGCTATATATGGCAAGGTAATGGTTTTGATTGGGTCCTCAGATGGTTCTTTCTCAACATTTGGGGTGATTTATTTACGGATTGTGTAGTCTGAATATCCATTCATCTTGAGGGCTTGGTGTACGTGTTCCAGTTCACTGGCTAGGTGGTGTTGGTCGGAAATACAACGAGCTCTATTGTGTAGAGTTTTGATGAGGGAATTATTTTGGGATGGATGGTGGTGGGAATCAATTTTTAGGTAGGCATCCGTATGGGTGGCTTTCCTGTAGACAAAGTGTCCCATTGAGCCATCTGGTCTCTTTTCGATTAAAACATCCAAAAATGGTAACGTGCCATCCTTTTCCACCTCCATGGTGAATTTGATGGCTGGGTGTATGGAATTGATGTGGTTCAGGAATTGGTTCAGAGCTGGTAGGCCATATGGCCAGATGACGAACGTGTCATCTATGTACCTCTTCCAAAAGGACGGATGAAGAGTAGATGCCTGGATGGCATCCGTCTCAAATTTTTCCATGAAAACATTGGCTACAACTGGAGATAAGGGAGAACCCATTGGGATACCTTCGACTTGTTTGTAGAATGTTCCATTCCAGGTGAAGTAAGTGTTGGTGAGGCAGTGTTTAACCAGGGCCTGTACAACAGCATTCAGTCCTTATTGGACCAAATCTTCAATGATTGCAATGGTGTCAGGCACAGTAACTTTGGTAAACAAATATACTACATCGAAACTAACGAGCAAATCACCTGGAGATAGTGAGATGTCCTTAATTAACGATACCAAGTGAGCCGAGTTAAGTACAGCGGAGGTGGTCTTACCAGTGAATGGTTGTAAGGTCTCAGACAGAAATCGGGCCAGTTTGTAGGTGGGCGAGTCAATGGTGGAAACGATAGGCCCAAGTGGTGTGCCTTCTTTATGGATTTTTGGTAAGCCATACAATCTGGGTGGTCTAGCAGCAGAGGGTTTTGAGGAAAACCACTTGGTTGATTCGATTAAAGATGTCGAATCGGTGATGATATTGTTGGTTTTTGTAACCAGGCGGTTGGTGGGATCTCTATTGATTTTGGTATAGCTACCATCATTAAGTATGTCCTGAATTTTGTTCTTGTACGTGGTTTTGTCCATGATGAGTGGCATTTCCCTTGTCGGCTGAGAGCATTACTACGTCATCTCTCTTTTTAAATTGAGAAAGCTCAAAGCGCTCGTCCTTACTGATGTTGCTAATGGGATTGCAGCGATTTACAATCTTGCCACATCTGCAGACATGTGTCCCAAACCTTTAAGGGCTACGTCGACCTGTCCAATGATATCAACTGGGATGTGTTAAGGGGTGACTGCGAAATTCAACCTTTTAGCTAGAACCGATTTTAGGCTGTCGGATATTGGACTGTTACTGTGATTGATAACAATCTTGTCAACGTCTAACTTTTTAATGTGTGGATCTGGCATTCTTCTTGGAAAGGAGGTTGAACTTGTGAATCAGGTTATCTTTGCATTTAGCTGACATTGAGGCGGCTGAAGAGGCTGTCGCGTTGTCTACATGTTCCTAATCAGATGCAGACATTTTTTCTGTCAATGTTAAGTGTGATTTCAAGAGTCTTGTCTAAATTGTCTAGTTCAAATCGGAGCAATCTTATTCTCTGAGATCAGGGCTAGGACGGCCCTGAACAAGATCCGTTTAGCATTAGGAGAAGTGACAGCAACAGACGTCAGCGTGAAGGCGATCGGTATTACCTGGCTGTGATGTTTCCATCCTACCTTCAAATGTTAGCAGTTATTTTCGACTCTGATTTTACATTAACAGGTTCACACTAGGCCTCGGCAAGGTAAGGTAAAAGTTAAAAGGTAAAAACGAGCCTACCTTTACCCTACCTTTTACCTTACCACAATACAATCACTCTACCCTTACCTTTTACCCTTTAGCAGGTAAGGTAAAAGGTAAAAAGCAACGAGCTTACCTTTACCCTACCTTTAACCCTTACCCCATACAAATTACCCGATTACAGGGTAATTACTGGGGTACTACTACACATGAACAAGGTTTATAACGGTAAATGCTAGGTAGAGCGCTTTATTCATATAGAATACTCTCGATGATTCCAATTTTACATGGCTTTCTTTGAACTCACTCTGTCTGTTGTTGTCGTTATTGTTGTTGTTGTCGTTGTTGTCATTGTTGTCGTTGTTTTCGTCGCTGTCGTATCCTCAAATCTTGTAACTCAATTTTAACCCACTTCCTAATTTGGTATCGACTGCAAACTTGGTATACGTATGTCGTAATGGTGACAATACTATATTATATCACTAAAAAAATACATATTTTTATACGATCTTTTGTATACGTTATGTTTTGGCTTGGCTCTAATTGTCCACGCTCAACTCACGTTGGCTGTAAATCACCACGGCCCCTTACGTTATGGCAAGCTTCGGGGCCACTTCCTGGAGTCGTGGAGTTCTGCCATTACGAGTACATTTAATAAAAGCGTGTTTTTTTTCTTCTTGGTTCTTTCGGTAAAGTCACGTAGAAGGGAAGTAATAAAATAATAAAAATAAAACATAATAAAACAATTCTTGGTGAGAATTGTTTTATTATGTTTTATTTTTATTTTTTATTTTATTTTTATTATTTTATTACTTCCCTTCTACGTGACTTTACCGAAAGAACCAAGAAGATGAATCCCTGCAGTCACGAAAGCTTTAAATCGAAAAAAAAAAAATCGTGTTTTCTTTTTTTAGTTTTTAAATATTACTTATTAAATGGAAGCCACAGACTGCGCCACGGAGCTTCTCGCAATAAACAAGGTACCGTATTTACCGGGTAATACTTCGCGCTATCTTTACTCTACCGGGTAATTTTTCCGAGCTACCTTTACCCTACCCTTTACCCTTACCCCTTGGCATGTCGACACCTTTACCCTTTTACCCGGTAAAAAGGGTAATTTATCTTACCTTGCCGAGGCCTAGTTAACACTAACAAAGCCGCCGTTTACACTGACATGCTAATCTCTCTCACTTTAACATCACTAGCCCCGCCCACTTCGTTTATGACCCTTGGGCTACACCCATATCAAACCTTTAAAACAGCCTGCTTCAGCAGCTTTTCCCCCTCTTTTTTCACCTGATGACGATGCTTCTGTTCGGATCGAAATGTCGCGATATTTTTATTATTTTTGATTCACTTTATTTTAATTTTTATTATTATAATTTTATTGTTTTATCTATGTGACTTTACTAAAAGACCCAGAGAATGAGTTACTACTATAGTCAGTGGATACTGTTGTAATGACAGTGTGGAGCGATAGCGGGACAGTATAGTTTTCCTCGGGATGTTGCATATGTAGGCCTTTTTCCAAAATTTTATATTAAGAATCATTCTGCCAATTTTTTTTTTTTATAATCGATCGGGGTGAGCATGGGGCATGAAAGGGTGAGGCACACCCCACCCCTCACACCCAGCTGCCTTGCCACATTAAATCAACTGGAGGGAGGTCATAAAGAGCCTTAGATAATAAACTCCAGGGTAAAGAGAGGTTAACGACGATCTGGAAAATCTCCAGATTGTCAAAGGACCATATGACATGACCTCTACGGACGTTTTGGACGTTTCGCAAACATCTCCAGACAAAGATACAGTGCAGGGGCAAATGGATATTACACTGGCGTTTTCTTTAACGGTAAAAGTTCGAAGCTTGGCTATAAGAATAACTCGACATTATAGACTGCAGTCTATATTAGTGGCATTAATTATTACTTATTTTATTTCACCCTTATTCACCTCATATTGTTTCTTATTGTATATTTCTATCTACGTGATTTTACCAAGAGAACCAAGGAATATGAATTCTGGCAGTCAAGAAAGCTTAAGTGAAAACTTAGTTACATCTCCCACCTCAGGATATCAAACTATAGCTCGAGAATAAAAAGCACGGATCCCTGGATACAGACAGGGAGCAAAGGTTAATACAACCATTGAAATACCAGAGGTAACAACTAATGGCACTATACAAATATTGGTTAAACATAAACCAAATAATAATCATGAGGTATTAGAGTAGATACAAAAAGTGGCTGGCTGCAGGGTGACGTAAGGTTAAAAAATACATGGCTCTGAAAGGGTTAAAGGCAATGGCCTGGCTGAAAAGCCGGTTGGCAGCAACTGCAGCGGCAACGATCGGGCTTCACCAAAGACGTGCCCAATGCTCGTGCCCGACCCCCGTGTGCGAAAGCGACGCTCTCACCTTCTCCAGCAGGTGTACCTCGTAATCGACCATGGAGTAGAACATCCGTTGGCACGGGCCACACACGTACTTCACAATCGGTACTCCCTTCAGCATCACGCAGGGATCGCAGGGTGAGTGGTCGAACCTGCAGAGAAACCCGGCCGATTCATGTCAGCCGAGGCCAAGGCCACCGGTCAGTACCCTTACAAAGCTGACAATAACGAGGGGCCTCGGAATACTACCAGCCGGGTTGCCTTCACATGTTTCAACTACAACATTCCTCAGCCGACTGCTATGAAATATATCGTACTTGTAAAGTTTTTTTTGGCAAGGTTGATAAAAAAAAGTTTAAATGTTGTTTTTGTTGTTAATAAAGGTAATGCTGCATTCTAGCACAATGAGCAGTGCACATGCAAGGATGTGGATATAAATTCACGTGCTGCATGTGCATTCAGTTTGCATGCACCCAATTCTTTGTACAGTCGATCCCGCTAACAAAATGCAGGCTCCCATGATAGACTGTCTTTCCAGCTTCCCATTCAAGTGAAGAGTGGGACAGCATCCCATTCAAGTGGGGATGTTCACATTGGAATCGCCAATAGAACTGCGATTCCTACAGGTATGTGTGCGTACTTTGTTTAGTGTTTGGCTCATGATAAAGGTTTTTTGGGTTAGATCGCATAAGTATAAATGTGTCATTAACCCGCCACCACCCGACACAGCCAATTAGTAAGGTTTGTCACGTAAACAAAACGTGCCAATTAGTTACTTTAGCCCACCGGTGTGTTGGAGAATAAATCCACAACATTTACAATTTGAGTACGACGTTTCAATGGTAATTACATTCGGCATCATCGGGCGATTTTGCCAGAATTGTGTTTGGCTGCTATAAATTTCCATATGATAAGCCACACCGTAGAGCTATCATTTGTGGCCAGGTTGCTTCTAAAAAAAGAGCTGTATTAGCCCAGTGGGTCTTACCAGGTAAAATAAAAAGTGTAGTTTAGACATCGCCCATGATAGAATTATAATAGAATGTTGGGATATGAATATAATTCCCGCAAAAATAACTTACGTTAATTCATACGATGAGTAAAGTAAGGAACGGGCATGGCTCGTCATCTACTCCCTGCGCAGACTCACCTTTTCATGTGGCCCAGCAGCAGAGCGCGGTTGTCGAAGGTGCGCAGGCAGTTTTTTATGGGGCAGTTTAGGGCCTCGGTGAACGAAGAATAAGTTGGGCAGCCTGGCGCCTGCTGGCGCCTGTTTGCGTGCAGGTTGCCTGGCCGCAGGGCTGGGTAAGGTCGCACACACAAAGGGGGATTTAACCAGCTACAGTCTAGATTAGAGATTTCCAGTACACTCACTCCGATTACGCACCAGGCTAGTCTACATAAGCATTTTTGGTTTTTATTCTTTTTATTCACCTTATTTTTATTATTATTTTTCTATCTACGTGAATTTACCGAAAGAACCTAAGAATATAGAGTGAAGTGAGTTGAACGTCTTAGCAAATACCAGTGAATGCACAAATATACCATATACCTACTATAATGACCCAGGAATGTCTGTCCTTAACGCTCGTGACATCATTCCACATTGACCAGTTCCCCTCATTAATATTCATGAGCAGGTGACGTCCTCCAAATGGACACCCACCCCTCATTAATAATCATGAGCGGGTGACGTCACTCCACATCGAACAGCCCCCCTCATTAATAATCATGAACAGGTGACGTCCTCCAAATGGACACCCCCCCCATTCATAATAATTAGTGGCTGACAGTCACTCCATATGGAAGGCCGAGGTGCCTCCTCCCCCCTCCTCGGCGTCAACTTACAAACCTCACTACAAAGGCAGAACCCTCACGTCACACGATCCCCGTAACGCTATTGAGACATCAAAGTAAAAAAAGACGTCATGATGAACAAGGGATTATAACCTTAAAATGAAACAGGTTTATGTCACCACGCCCTTACAAATTGCACACGCATTAATGCAATGAATATCACGTCGCGATCTGCTTTTTGCTTGCAAGCTTCAGATTTACTGCAAAACACCCATTCTTAGACGGGCAAAAGGCTAGTTAAGTTAGATTTTCAGAAAATGGATCAAAATTTCCAGCGACAATTGAGTTTATTTAGCCAATGTGATGGACACCTCTTTAGAAGGACATATGAAAGGTACACCACCCAGTGTGGATAAGAGGACATTTAAGGGACCTCATAGGTTGTCCTGGGATATAACCTTTCAGAAGTTGTTCTCTAATACGAGTGGCGGCTTCCTGCGAGTATTTGGAATGGAAATATCCTTCACTTCAAGCAAAATGACATCATAAAGCCATTGCAAAATAACTAGGAATAAGACAAAATGCTATCGCCTATTCAGGCCCTCCAGCTAGTTAAACGACCCATGCGACGACTGACCGGGCTTCTTGGCGTAGTACTCGACGCATTTCTTTGCCGCCTGCATGTCGGGGTTCTGTGGGCACAGCCCCAGCATGTAGGTGCCGTGCGCCTGCAGCGAGTCCCTCTGCACCTGCAAGCGCAGCGCGGCACGCGCCTCAATCAGCGCCGCACCATCGCTGTCCGCAACCCCCCCCCCCCGCAACTTTTGTGCAAGCTCCCACAGGGCAGCCACGGGAACTCGCGCGCACAGCTCCCTCCTTTTGACCACTTTGAGACTCGTGTGTGCAACAGCAGGGACCTCAGCTCTCCGGGCGCCGCAAGGACAGCGCTCACGCTCACACCATCCACGCCGCTCCCACGCCTCCGACTAGCACGGTTGGCTACGTACGGTGCCAAAGAAGTTCACTATACGTACACACACGCCACGCTCCTCCCTGTCGGGTAGTGGGGAGCTACGGCCACGAATATATAAAATACAACCCCGCAAATTTAAAGACACGCTCCAATAAATGTATCGCAAAACCGCGGTTATAAAACCCGCAAACATTACGGGTTTACTGTTTCCAATTGTCATATCTGTTAAGCATGAAATTTCTATCTCGCTGTATTTGATAGAATTCACAGTAGAGCAATAAGGTTGATTGATGATCCAGCACTCACTAATTCACTCCAGTAACTCACTCACCAGCAGTCAGTCACCTCCCTATCGCTCTTTTATCGCTACGAACATGTTTGCTGTTCGTTCCTCTAAACCTCACTCATCAATTCCTCCACCCATATTGCAGACTCAGTCAAACAAAATTACTATTCCGTCCCCTCCACACTGCGTTCAACTGCGGCTCCCAACATTTCTCTTTCCGCTTCTTCCCTCGCACGGCTCGTCTTTGGGAATTCCCTCCCATTGTCTCTTTTCCCAAGCTCTTATAACCTTGCTCAATTAAAAAAACGTGTTAACTCGTATCTAATATAACTCTGATAGTGTTGTATTGTTGCTGGCCCAGTTGGCATTTTAGGCCTTTGGGCCTGTGCTCAAGCAACCGTGTAAAAAAGAACGATTCTCAAATACAAGCATTGCCTCTTCCTTTCTCGTAATAGCCAGCGGGCATCGCCTTTTTCCAGAATCATCCCCCCCACCTTGGCCGTAGAATGATGTACGTTGAACTTCTTTCGCACCGTACATAGCCAACCTAATCGAAGGTGCGGGGGAAGGACAACAAACTAGGGGAGGTGACGTAGGCACTTACGCGCAACAGCTCGTTGTGCGCACGCCGACTCTCCTTGTCCTCCTCCACGTTGCGGGCGAGACGCTCCAGTGTGCTCTGCACACGCGCTTTGACACGGTCCACGTGATCCTCGGCGGCAGGCGTCTTCCCCTGTGAACAACAGCGCAAAAGAGGAGTCTCGAGACCTCCTCAAAGTCGTCGGCTTCACGCGGACAGGATCGCTCCCATGACGCCTCTGAAAGTTGTTGAACACATGCAACCCTATCAGATCGAGGAAAGTAAGCAGAACTGAGCCTGGGTAATACTCTGAATGCAGGGCCAGCATGGGCTTGATACAGTATGGAGATGCAAGGTGGTCCAGGAGATGGCGGTGCCGAGCATTACCCCTTGTATGCGTGGCTTTGTTTGGGTACTCTGGTTTCCTACCACATGCAAAACACTGCTTACAGAGGACTTGATCGAACATCCCAATGCAAAACCCTTATGAAAGATTCTTGAGATTCAGAAAGGCTTTCCCCTCGATAATTATTACGACGGACAAGTCACTTGACAATGATGATTGCAACACGCACTCCTTTACCGTTCACCACATGCTAAGCGTTAAGAACAGAAAACGAGCTATTGTGCACAATCCATAACAGCGAGACAAGCAATCCATTCACATGAACTGGTTCACACAAAATCAGGAAAATCGCCGAATATAATTTCGACGAGTGTGGACAGCGTGAAAACCGGCGTTGACTGCAAAGCATCGTGTATCTTGCCTCATCGTTGGGATTGTTCAAGTTGCTCTCTTCGTCCGAAAGCTCAATGAAGGCAACCACTGGCCTTTGCAGCCCCGCCTGCAAAGGGGCACAGCCGCTTCCCATGAGTTTTTGTACAGCAATACTTTTTCCATTGAATGGAGTGTCAGATTATATGGAGTGCTCTTACCAATAACATCTGGTAATCCAGCAGCATATGTTAACAAGCCTGACAAGACCAACAAGGTCAAAACCGGTTCAGAGTTTCATTGCTTTGCTTAAACAAACATTGCTTGATCATTTTGGTCAAGAAAGCCATTAGGCCGATGGATATACAAATATTTATTTATGGAGCCACAGAACAGAGTTCGGCTTATATATGCAGTTTCCTGTGTGAGCGATGAAGATGTACTCAAGCATTGATGGCCGATCACTGCAGTTTCTCTATGATGGTACACAGAGCAAGTGCATCGCTTTTATGATTAAAATAAAATCTTACACTCATAATACACTAATCATTTGTGCTGATCAAGTGAAACTACAAAAAAAGAGAAACGATGCAAAGATGGTCTAAAACAAGACAAGAAATGCATTAAATCACCGAGTTGGGGAATGGTTACAATCCCTAGTACCGAATGCAGGTAAGCAGAATGTCATATAAGCAATCAGAAAGTTGAACCTACGGATGTTCAGGTACGGTTTTCCGGTTAACCCAAACCGACTAAACCAGCTATGCGGTTCAATCGGCTTAGAATAGTTATAGAAGGTTCGGTTCCAGGTTAACCGTTGGCAAAAAAACTGTTTTAAATCGGTTCAAATGTGCATATTTGCTCAAAATTTATAAAACAAAGACCTCCCATGTAGCTTGCATTTCAGGATACAATGTATGCTACACAGGTCTTCATTTAGCAAAATTTGGTATAATTTTAGCTGATATGTTTTGTTGTGTTCGAGTCACATGTCTCTCTGCAAAGAGGCAGATGCCAAGAGACAAACAGAGATGCAGAAACAAATGGGGCAAAGAGACAATTGGAGATGCAAAGAGAGCATGATGCAGAGATGTAGAGACAGAGGCAGAGACAAACTGAGACGCAAAGAAACAGAGATAGAAAGAGGCAAATGGTGGTATTGGTCAACATGGAAAATAAATGAGGCGTTCATTATTTCATATTTTCTCTAAATATCAGTAAAATTTTCACGGATTAGTTGTACCCTTTTCGACATTATCATGAAAGTAGGAATGAAATGTTATTTTATAAATGTTCTGCAATGTATTTTTTTTGTTTTACTGCTTGTGTTTGCATGAATGCAACTACTAAGGTACAGGATTGATCAAATATGCTTTAATTACTACTTCAATGACAATGTTTTAGAACCCAGCGACCCGAGTCCAATTCACGCTCACAATCAATATTAGCGACGAATATCTGACCTGTTCCTAGGCCTCCTCCCCATGGTCGACTCAGTCTTAAATGAGTACCTGGTGCAGTGTGTAAACATCAGCATTGCGAAGAACAAAGGCGGTGGTCAGTTGTGGTGCTGGCCACCCATCCTCTCGTGTGCCTTGTTGACCTTAATAGGTGCTCGCTAACAGCACTTGCTCCAAGAGTGCTGTTTAAGTCTTATACAGGGGATCTTTGTGTTAGCTGAAACTATGCATATTGTCACCATTGGATTCTGAGTGAGTGTGACCGTCTTACTGCCTGGTCTTGAGTTGACCGTTGAGTAGTGTACTTCTGAGTACAAGATGTCTCACCGAGTGACTCAAGTACCACAGCTAATGTGGCCTTCAGCATCATTGGTTAAAACTGCAAAGTTGGCTTTGAAACCGTATCCATTTTAACTTTTACACCCTGGCTACAAAAAGCAATATTTTAAGTGATTATCAATGCTGGGCAACACATTTTATATTGATTTGGTTTTCCGTTCGACTCTCTGGAAGAGAAGCACTTTTGCTGACAGGCTGGAGTGCATGGAAGCGTGCGGTACCTACAGACACAAAGACCACCTCATCAGAGTCTTCTAAGTTATTGCCATTGACGGGCTGCTCAATGTCCGAGCTCTTCTGTTGCTCCATGTCTGTGCTGCGTGGAGCAGAGTGCAAGTTGAAGGTTAATTTGTTGAACCAGGTGAAAACTGAAGAGACCAGTGAAGTCGCATTTACAAGAGCGACTTGGGTTACCAACATGACAAAAAGCAACAGATTTAAGTTTTACAATGAAGCAAATAGAAATCGGTGCTAACACAACCTCGTAAGAGGAGAAATCGAAAATGTTGCAGAAATGTAAACCGACAACGAATATATATTTCGAAAGGTGGCTTGGCCAAATTACCTTTAAATACATTTCTATTACAAAGGAGTTAGAGAAATATGAAACAGATTTATAGTGATTGTTGCACGATGTAAACAGACACGACGAACACATGCCACGTTATACAAATACAATTGACGTTATCACAGAGCACAGGGCATGAGACGGAGAGTCTAGGGACCCATCCATAACTCATCAACCAAATGGCAAGTCTAAATGTACATTGCACATTCGTTTCTTAAATCACAAGGGCATTGTGGTGGCAAGGGTCGTTGGATCACACAAGACACGTGAAACTCCCAAACATGCCAAGTACACAAGGCTGCCCAGAGATGGCAGTATCGTACAACAAATTAGTGAAGTGAACCATCATGGGACCTCCTATGCCAGTACCTAAATATTAGAATAGGTTTTCCCCTTTTTTCTGGCAACAAAACAGGTGTTAAGATGTTAAAACACCAAACTGAAACCTTTGACAAGGAATCATGTCTGTATTAACCACAATACTTGTGGTCAGAATGCAAACAAAAAACATACTCTGATAGTATATGCATTGCCTGTGAAACTGATTGGTCCACACCAGAGACAGCTTTCTTTCGAGCCTAGTCCCAAAAGGCGTACAGCCTCAAGCACATGCAACTTATACACATACACCGGATGAAGAGGGGTATCAAGGGCGTGTGTGCACCGTACAGACACTCACTGGTGCTCGCTAGCAGTTCGCAAGGGTTCGAGGCGTGAAGGAGCTAACTGTTAAAACGGAATGGTTTCTCCACGTCCGTATGTGATGTGTGTGCCTCAAAGTGCACCTAGCCTGGCACAAGCATCGTGGTGACGTCACCTCCACTGAGTTGCGAATGTCGGCTGTTGTTGTGAGTAGTCTGTGGAGTATTTGTGAATTGTTTGTGGTGTATTGGCGAGTTGTCTGTGCGTGTCTGTGTTCTACAACGTGGGGCGTGTGAACGTAATGGCGCATGTCCCAAACACTCGCAGGATCTTGCAAAAATTTTCTGAAACTAAACTATGTTTATTTTACCAGGTAAGGCCCACTGAGCTACATAGGTATTTTTCAGACGCGACCTAGCCACAAATGATAGCCCAGTGAAGTGGCTTATCGTGTGGACATTTATAGCAGCCAAATCCTCTACACGCATTCTAAATGTGGAGGGAAAAACCCGGAGGACCCGGAGAAAAATACACACGACCACGGGGAGACGTGCAAACTTCAAATATACAGCAGGCGTCAGGGTCGGACCCACGACCTCCTGTATACCTGGCGAGGGCGATAACATTTGGCACAATTACGCGACCCCCCATGCGTAAATCCCATAGAAAATGGTACTTTTATAATTATCATTTCGTACGGCCGATATAGATGCAGAGCAACAACTGCGATTTCACGTTGAGGTGCCAAAGCCAGGTCAACCGCGTCTTGGAGCGGCGGAGTGTATCGTTGCTTGTGACGGCGAATCTTCACATGGGCCACGAATATTGACCCCACGCGATTTCACAAAACTACGTGAAGCAGTTCGGTTACTCGAGGCCCCCAGGGCGACTGTTAAAAAGCGAGGCCTGCGTGCACTTGTGTTGTTGGTCGCACTAAAACCAGCGGTGGTCGTTATCGGCAGCAAGCAACATCATTTAGCGTACAACAAACACATTCCTGCGGAGGGAGCTGGTAGGAACGTTGGGTTGCTCGGTCAGTGGTCAGGGTCAACGGCGGCGTGGTGTATTCCGTAAATATGCCCCACTGTGAGGGCGGGCACAAGCCGGCGTGAGTAGGTTAAACGTTGAGTTTTATAAGGGCACCACGGGGTGACCAGCCCCTCCCCACCCAGCCCCACCCAGCCCCTCCCTCCCTTCTCCACCCAGCCCCTCCCTACAGGCAAGCGGTGTGTGTGTGTAGCAAGCGGTGTGTGTGTGTGTAGCAAGCGGTGTGTGTGTGTGTAGCAAGCGGTGTGTGTGTGTGTAGCAAGCGGTGTGTGTGTAGCAAGCGGTGTGTGTGTGTAGCAAGCGGTGTGTGTGTGTAGCAAGCGGTGTGTGTGTGTAGCAAGCGGTGTGTGTGTGTAGCAAGCGGTGGGTGTGTAGCAAGCGGTGTGTGTGTGTAGCAAGCGGTGTGTGTGTGTAGCAAGCGGTGTGTGTGTGTAGCAAGCGGTGTGTGTGTGTGTAGCAAGCGGTGTGTGTGTGTAGCAAGCGGTGTGTGTGTGTAGCAAGCGGTGTGTGTGTAGCAAGCGGTGTGTGTGTGTAGCAAGCGGTGTGTGCGTGTGTAGCAAGCGGTGTGTGTGTGTGTAGCAAGCGGTGTGTGTGTGTGTGTAGCAAGCGGTGTGTGTGTGTGTAGCAAGCGGTGTGTGTGTGTAGCAAGCGGTTTGTGTGTAGCAAGCGGTGTGTGTGTGTAGCAAGCGGTGTGTGTGTGTAGCAAGCGGTGTGTGTGTGTAGCAAGCGGTGTGTGTGTGTAGCAAGCGGTGTGTGTGTGTAGCAAGCGGTGTGTGTGTGTGGCAAGCGGTGTGTGTGTGTAGCAAGCGGTGTGTGTGTAGCAAGCGGTGTGTGTGTGTGTAGCAAGCGGTGTGTGTGTGCTCGTGTTGATTTTTTTTTTAAAGCGACGGCCTCACGATTATCGCAATTTTAGTGTTACCCCTCTTAACAACTGCGACCACTAACAACGACAAGAAAGCGGCGAGGAGAGCATTGCCAATGGGGTCAATGACCGGACACCCCTGAGGTACCGTGGTTGGTAGTTGTTGTTGGGGGTTGTTGTTGGTTGTTGATGGTTGTTTGGGGGTTGTTGGGGGTTGTTGTTGTTAGGGGTTGTTGGTGTTGTAGGTGGTGGTTGTTGTTGGTGGTGGTTGTTGTTGGTGGTTGTTGTTGGTGGTGGTTGTTGATGGCAGTTGTTGTTGTTGTTGTTTGTTACCGTGCAGCCGCGTGCCGCCTGCGGGCGTCGAGACGTTGAACTGGCGGCTGCGTTGAGGCCTCCCGCCACTCGCATGTACGGTGGCCGCGCGGTTTTTTAAATAAAAAAAACGCGCGGATTCGCGTTTTTATTGCGGCGATGTTTCGCGACCCGTAGACCTTGCCCTGTGCAAGCGGCGTGGTGGTGTGCTGAGTGGTGGTGTCCGGTGGTGTGAAGTGTTCTGTGGTGTTTACTGTGATGGTGTGTGCTGAGTGGTGGTGTACGGTGGGTTGGTGTGTTCTGTAGTGTTTACTGTGGTGGTGTGTGCTGAGTGGTGGTGTACGGTGGGGTGGTGTGTTCTGTAGTGTTTACTGTGGTGGTGTGTGCTGAGTGGTGGTGTACGGTGGTGTGAAGTGTTCTGTGGTGTTTACTGTGGTGGTGTGTGCTGAGTGGTGGTGTACGGTGGGGTGGTGTGTTCTGTAGTGTTTACTGTGGTGGTGTGTGCTGAGTGGTGGTGTACGGTGGGGTGGTGTGTTCTGTAGTGTTTACTGTGGTGGTGTGTGCTGAGTGGTGGTGTACGGTGGTGTGAAGTGTTCTGTGGTGTTTACTGTGGTGGTGTGTGCTGAGTGGTGGTGTACGGTGGGGTGGTGTGTTCTGTAGTGTTTACTGTGGCGTGGTGGTGTGCTGAGTGGTGGTGTACGGTGGGGTGGCGTGTTCTGTAGTGTTTACTGTGGCGTGGTGGTGTGTGCTGAGTGGTGGTGTACGGTGGGCTGGCGTGTTCTGTGGTGTTTACTGTGGCGTGGTGGTGTATGGTGGAGTTGTGTGATGTGTTCTGTGGTGTGTGGTGGGGTGGTGTGTTCTGTGGTGGTGTGTGCTGAGTGGTGGTGTACGGTGGGCTGGCGTGTTCTGTAGTGTTTACTGTGGCGTGGTGGTGTATGGTGGAGTTGTGTGATGTGTTCTGTGGTGTGTGGTGGGGTGGTGTGTTCTGTGGTGGTGTGTGCTGAGTGGTGGTGTACGGTGGGGTGGTGTGTTCTGTGGTGTTTACTGTGGCGTGGTGGTGTATGGTGGAGTTGTGTGATGTGTTCTGTGGTGTGTGGTGGGGTGGTGTGTTCTGTGGTGGTGTGTGCTGAGTGGTGTACGGTGGGGTGGTGTGTTCTGTGGTGTTTACTGTGGCGTGGTGGTGTATGGTGGAGTTGTGTGATGTGTTCTGTGGTGTGTTTACTGTGGTGTATGGTGGTTGTGTGATGTGTTCTGTGGTGTGTTTACTGTATCGTGTTGTACCGTAGCCCTACCTAACCCACTTGTGCAGTACAATGTAAATTACTATCGCATTTATTAGCGACTGGAAGAATGCGATGAGCTATTAAGCTCTATTTTTCTTACACAGATCTCCAGTAAGGGGACATGCCAAAACGTTACAAGCAATACAAAAAAACACGCATAGGAGTGCAAAGTATAGGAAAGGTAAACTAATCGCTTGCAAAAATATATACAAATAAAACTGAATTTTTTATCAGCTAACAATCGTTGAGCGTACAGAGATGCACGTACCGGAGACAATTGTCCGCTTGTCCCGTTCTTTTGTTTTCTACAAAACGAATTGTGAGAATTGTTATACTGTTACTATTATTATTTTGCAAGAGAAATAACCGAGGGAACAGACCGCTTACCGAGGGCACACAAACGCACGTGTGGCCCCCACGGAGATTCAGGAAGTGAATCAAAGCCTCTGAATCGTTGCACGGAGGGCCTCACAAGAGGATTGGTCAGATGAGATGAGATATTCAAAGTTGATTGGCGGGGGGGGGGGGGAGATTCAAACGTTAAAGGCGGGAGACGAGGGCTGATTGCGTTGGATGGGCAGCAGGACGAGCATTGGCTGAAGGGAAGTGGGGTGTAGCGAAGGTTCGGGGAATATAAATGAGTTCTAGATTTGAAGCTTTCGTGACTGCAAGGATTCATACTCTTAGGTTTTTTCGGTAAAATCACGTAGGTAAAAAATAAAATTAATAAAAGTAATAGTAGAAATAAAATATTATTTATATATTTTTTCTATTATTACTTTTATTAATTTAATGTTTTACCTACCTGACTTAATAATATAAATAAGACAAGGGGGGAGGTGGTGGTAAGGGAGCGGTGGTGCAGCAGTTAGCGCCCTGTGCTGTGAACCTGACGCCACGAGGTTCGATTTCCGTTCACGGCCAACAAGTTGACGATTATTTGAACCGGTCCTGAGACTCCCCTAGGTCGACTCGGCCTCAAATAAGTACCTGGTGCGATGTGGAAGCATCGCCACTGGGGAGACAAAGGCGTGCGGGCGTGGTGCTGCCCCCCCCCCCCGTCGCGTACAGTCACCGGCATTTCTCGGTGCTCGCTAACAGCGCTTGCCCCAGCAGTCTGTGAAGGCTGTGTATGGCAGATTGTTGTATTTGGTGACAGAGAGACGAAGACGACCTAGATAGTGTTATACTCTTATGTTTTTTCGGTACAGTCACGTAGGTAAACATAAATAATAAAAATAATAATAGAAATAAAATTATAAATCACGACGTTTCGGAGGCAACACAAGTCTCCGTCATCAGGTGGGACCGTCACAGCTAAATTTACTTTATCAAGTGAGGCAAAATTCCAAGAGACCAGCTCTTAAATACAAGTTAAGGGGTAGGGGGGGAGGGGCTTATCTGAATGTGGTAGCCAATGAATGGAACTTGTTGGGGGGGTGGGCGAGGCTAAGAGAGAACAATAGGTGCACTTGTTGTAACCGGTGTTGGCTGACAATCCAAAATACAAAAAGGGGAATACTGTTAAACGCTGGGGATAAGAAGTCCACTAGATAGTGCTGTGTACGAATAAAGGCTCATAGTAAAGTACAACGTGTGCCGGCGTCATTACACTGTTATGTATTTGTAAGGGATGTCAGGGGAAGGATTCCCACCAAAAGGAATGGGGGAGGAGCAAGTGAGGAGATATAAGAGAGAACGGGCGGGGAAAATGGGAAGAATTGGTGGGAACCGGATCGAGAAGGCTGGGGACGAGTGTGGACTGGGGGAAGCAATAAAAGACGAACCCCCTGCAAACTTGTGTCGGCTCTCCTTTACATATTGTGTATCATTTTGCATGGAAGTCTGGTCGCATACCTGAGATGAGAGGGCCCTTCCCTATAAACATCCGGCAGTTCACCAGCATTGCTTTCAAGCACAGCCTGACTGCTGATGACACTATTAAACTTCTGTATTTAATTGTAAATAAAAAAAATATGTTACCAGGCAGGGCCCACTGAGCAATATAGCTCTTTCAGAATCGACCTGGCCACAAATGATAGCTCAAAGAAGTCGTTTCTCATCACGTGGAAATTATTAGCAGCCAAATAATATTGAACGCATGTTGACTCTAAATGTGTCGGGCAAAACTGGATATCTGTGAAAATGAGCTTTATAGCTCATTGGATTCCTCGAGTATGAATACATTCTGACATGCACATTCCAAATATGCAGCAGGCGTCAGGGTTGGATTGATCCCACGACCTCCTGCATACCAGGCGAGATAGTTAACATCTTGCCACACTGAGTGACACTGTTAAAACTGCCCGAGAGTTTTGCTTGTGTTGAATCAATGCTACTGAAATTATGCACTCTCAGAAGGCCATGTGGCCGATGGGTCCTGTAAGTAATTCTTGTTGAGTTTAATGTGGAGATGGATATATAAAGGAGACAAATTACTGTGCCTATGTTGTTTCTCCCTCCTTTGATGTGTACAGTAATATGAGCAGCTCCAATGTCAGTATTTGATCCTTATGGCGGTACCCCGGGGTACCAAATAATGCAAAATGGCCGAGGCAATTAAATATTTTATTTCTGGGACACTTTTTTTCCATTGGTGTACTTAACTCCACGACTGGGGTACCAATCAATCCGAAATCAGTGGTGCTACTCCGCGATGTCGAAACGCAGCGAGGACGATTGCTCTGAAACCCTGAACGCTTGCGTATGCACCGTAGTGGTACATCGTGTACAGCTCGTCGAGATGAGTCGATTGCCGCATCGCCAACCATCAACAGACTAAAAATGACTGCATCAAGGACATTATGCGAGAGCCAGGGTACCGCCATAAGGCTCATTTCCTGAATCAAATCTCGGTACTAATTTCTTGCCACCCTTACACATTCCAAGTCTTGGGTTGTTCCGTCAAACGTGGACACGTGGCAACCAAACCCTATTTTCTGCCCCCATATGAAAGATCATAGGATTAAGAGCATCTGGTCTTAAGCGTCCTCTTCAACAGGCAACACTGAGCAGCTTGGTGAAGTATGTCAATGTCTTCATCCACAAGCCTTGACAATGTCTTCATCCAGAAGTGGATTACCAAAGGGGTGAAAATTTTAATGGCAGAATACGATCATGAAACGATGAAATGTCGTGACTCAAGAGATCACTCGGGGTTCACATAACATTCAGTGCTGACAAGAAGTCAGTGTTGTGATGAGTTGACGGTGGTGGTGGTGGTATAATCGTGGTTTGTGTGGTGCGATAATAAACCACCCCACAACACAACAGCGTCCACAACAACCGCATGATGCATTCAAAACACAACCAAGTCTTTATTTTGTACATATCAAAATGAAAACAACTCTCAAAAAAGCTATTCATAAAAAAAAATCAATCTCTTTAAATTTAGAAGCTTTACCTGAATTGAATTGTGCATGACAAAATGTGCTTTGGTTTTTGTAACCAGTCTGGTGCGTGCATGTGGACTTTTGGTAACGTTCACAGCGCAGCACCAGCGATTAAGGAAGATGTCTCTTTCTGTGGCTCCAAAGTGCATTTACAGTATTTATCTTCAGAATTTTTTTCATTGATGTAAGTGGAAGAATGGCTCCTAATTATAAATGCAGAAAAATGGGAGCACATTTGTCACTGTTTATTTCTGTAAGAGTAGAAGTTTTGCACACAGACAGCGCCACATTGACAATCTTAAATATAGCCTCTGAGATAATCACCGTGCCTTATCTTTTCCACTGCACAACTGAGCCATGCCAGGTCGTGTGTATGTCTGTTGAACTTCTTTCGCACCGTGCTAATCGGAGGTCCATGCTGAGCTAGTTTGGTGTGGCTCAGGAAGCGCCTGATTGCATTCCCACTGCAGAAACCGAGCTGTGCCACTCACCTCACACGCAATGAACGAGACACATGTCCGCAGAGATGCTGTCCTCACGGTATACTGACTGACATCACATGCAGTGAACGCGTCTATAGCCCAGCCCTGGACTTTCTTGTCCCCCTGCGCCAGATTCTGATGTCTTATGAGCCCAGAGTATAACAGTCTTGGTAGTGAGTGGAAAACCACCGTTACTGTTAGGGCTCCATGATGGCTTAGCTCAGATGTCCCAGTGGAAAAGAGGTATTATTAGGTCAAAGCTATTCCTCCGGTTCCACGCTCGCTGGCCCAAGCAGCTCATCACCAGAAGATATGTCGCTTTTGTCCTCGTCGAATGCTTCGTCTTCTTCGGGAAGTCCCGCTGCCATGGTCTCATCGGCCAGGGGGTCCTGTTCAGGCTCTACCCATGCACCATCACTGGCTGAGGCTTCAGGATGGTGGTCCCCAGCAATCTCATTGGCTGGAGCATCCTGCGCAAACTCCTCCATGAAGTCACCATTGGCCAAAGCTGCTTGGTCTGGGCCTATTGATGGGCTCCTGGTGGCTCTAATCAGACGCATTTCTTTGGAGATAGCCGGCTTTCGGCCGAGAACATTTAAACTCCTGAAACAGAATCGTAAAAAACACGAGTTGGAAAAAATCATGCACGCATTATTTAATGCTTTTCAACATGCGCCTGTACTCAGAAATGCTGTATTGCATCAGTAGTTTGGAAGCTGAATGGTGGCTGTCAGAGCAAATATATAACGTTTGCATTTTGAACAAATCATCCTTTTCGCGCTTGTTTGTGTCTGCAAGTTCTTTCCATTAACTCTTTGATGAAATTGGTGGATTTTACATGTGGAAAGTCTTCATCGCCAAGACAACTTTAAATGAAGGTTTGGCTTATATTGTATCATTTTTTACGAACGTTATAGTGACCCTATGTGTGAGACACACAGCAGAACGAATGCATTTTAACGCTTACAATTTAAAACGGAAGCATAAAAAACAGGACATTTAGAACATGAACCCAGCTATTTTAACTCAAGGATACTCTTTTCACAGATGACGCCATGTGGGTCTTTTTACATCAAAATCAAGGTCTCCTTGGAAATTCGACTGCTGGTCTCAATCGGCTCTTACCTGGTCATAAATGTCATATCTATAACATCCAATGTACACTAGATGGCAACATTCAGTAATTCCCACATCATACTGGTAGGAACCACCTGGTTCCACCAGCCCATAGGGGATTATTGTGTCCATCCGTCCGTCGTGCATTCAAAAATGGGAGGGGTGGGGCTGGGTGGAGAGAGGAGGGTGGGGAGGGGCTGGGTGGGGAGGGTGGGGCTGGGTGGGGGGTGGGAGGGGTAGGGCTGGGTGGGGAGGGGCTGGTCACCCCGTAGTGCCCTTATAAAACTCAACGTTTAACCTACTCACGCCGGCTTGTGCCCGCCCTCACAGTCGGCCATATTTGTAGAATACATCACGCCGCCGTTGACCCTGGCCATTGACCGAGCAACCCAACGTTCCTACCAGCTCCCTCCGCAGGAATGTGTTTTAAGGGAGTGGCTGTAGCTTGTGCTTACCCTTCCAACTCAAACTCGTAAGTGTTGTCTGTGGAATCGGCATTCTTAACCACAATCTTGTCCACTTGAATGTTGTAATCTGTGAAGGAAATTACAAAATTGTACTTTTACAAAAACAAGCAGTACGTGAGGTCACAGAAAACTGCTTCTGTCCACGTTCAACAGGTTCAGTGTTAGTGACGATCACAGTGTGGCTTATGCATATGTAATAAAAGACTCCGTCAGGCGATGCTGGTCTCCGTTTGTCTTTTATTAAGGTTCTTCTCCGCACCCCCACTGGCCTCCTCTCGGACCAGAGTCGTTCCGCGCGCGCCCCGCGCACGCTCCCTCTCGCGTGCCATGCACGCTCTCTCTCTCGCGTGCCACGCACGCTCTCTCTCTCGCGTGCCCCGCACGCTCCTCCGTTAGCTCCTCTATTCCCGCACTCCGCACACCGCTGGCCGACGGCGTGCAGAGGTCCTTCGGCCACGTGGCCGATGGCGCGGATCTTTCCTCACCACCCAACGTGGCTCAGCCTCTTAACTTCCCCGACTGCCCCGATCTCTTCCGGGCTCCCACTTATATACATTCCCCCCACGTGACCCTGATTCCTCCCCTTCCGGATCGTCAGATCCGGCCTTCCCATACTACCCCGCTGGCTCCGCCCCCATTCACCTCGCCTCCCATTGGAGCCGAGGTGAACGGTGGCCCCTCCCACACGTCCCGCAGACCAGGCTCCGCCCCCCAATACCCCCGGCCGTGTGATTGGACCAGAGCCCAGCAACAACCCCATTTACGCTCGCATTACACATATATCGGGTTCTGTGTGTGCAAATTTTCTCTGGCAGGATAGCATGGTAAGATTGGGGAAGGTTCTTGGAAGGCTTTAAATAATAGTGTGGATTTAAGAAACAATTCCGTTGTGTGGTTAGAGTCAGCATATTCTG
Organism: Lethenteron reissneri; assembly: GCF_015708825.2. Lineage (NCBI taxonomy): Eukaryota > Metazoa > Chordata > Hyperoartia > Petromyzontiformes > Petromyzontidae > Lethenteron > Lethenteron reissneri. The sequence goes on along the minus strand of NC_083797.1, from coordinate 12,710,175 downwards.
CGAATGGATGTCCTTCAGGAAGTTCAACAGCCAGCGGTCTCATGTCAGGCAGGGGTAAGTTTCCGTGTCACTGACCCGAACAGAGCCGACTGAAATCAAGCCCTGGTAGTGACACAGTGACACTGCAGTGACATCACTACAGTGCCGTGGTGGCATGCTCAAGAGTAGGTTGAGTGGGATTATGAAAAGCCACGCACCATTTTCACAGGAGGCGGAGAGGATGGCTCGGCGGAGCTCCCCCAGATCCACGGCCTTCACCTCAAAGACCATCACCTGCACGGGGGAGGGTCGATGATGGGACATCAGCCAATCAACGATCAATACGCAACCACAATAAATGTTTAAATACCCGAAAACAATTCGTCAAACCTGGCTCAAGTGTACGGATTTGTTAACTCAACGATGAGGGCCTTTTCCCGGGTGAAGCGGAATTTCGCAAGGATACGGAAGACAACCAATATAGACGTCCTCGCGCTCTAAGGAAGCTTTGTTAATTGCGACTACATCACCGGCTGCAGCCAGTGCTGCGGGTTATGGGCACGGGCGGAATTAAGTTATAAGGGGCCTAAGGCCTACGAAGTAAGGGCCTAAGTACTTATTACATATTGCAAGTTATAAAACATGTTGATTTGCCTTTGTAAAATTAACAAATTTATTGTACTCAAGGTAAATTCATCAAACATAAATCAGTCATGAATCATAAATCCCTCACGACACATTTTTTTTCACTGTCACAAAGTCATGAACGATGCCATTCTCTTTGGGTCTTTCGGTAAAGCCACGTAGATAGAAAAATAATACAAAAAATATAAATAAAACATATCAGGACGTTTCGATCGCAACACAAGCAATCATCATCAGGTGAAAAAATTAACCCGTAAAAACTAAGTTTTTCACTATAAATCCTTTATATGCGTGGCATCGGCTTTATTTTATTATTTATTTCTGTTTTTCTTGAGTAAGAGTTTCATTTTTAGCACATTGGTATTTTAAATTAAATATGAAAAAAAATCCAAAAAAGTGGAAAATTTTTGAAAAAAAACTTCACGAAAATAAATTGTCACGCACAACGAGTCTGTGTGCAAAATGTCAGCTCGATTGGATCACGGGAAGTGGGTTAAAAAACGACCGAAAGATTTGCACGGTCGTAAGCGCGCAAGCAAGCAAGCAAGTTAACTTAATATAAAGGATTTAAAAATACGGGGCTTTACCGAAAGACCCAAAGAGTATGAATTCTAGCAGTCACGAAAGCTTTAAGTCAATGATGTCATTGTAATTGAAAGAGAAAATAGATTGTGATGGCCGTGCCACCGGTTGCTGAGCTGTTACTTCAACATGGCATGGAGGGACTATAAGAGGATCTTAAAAATATGAGGGCCTGAGGTCTCAGTTCTTATTAGCCTATGAGTTACTCCGGCCCTGGCAAGGGGGAGACGCACCGGCTGGTCGTGGACGCCGTGCTGGTCCCCGCGAGTCGCCTCGCCCAGCCAGCGCTCGCCCGAGTCGCCATGCGTGCCGACCACCATGAGTGTGACGCGCGGCGCCGGCTGCGCCGCAATGAAGTCCTCACCGAACACCAGCACCTGGTACCGGAGCACTGAGCACCAACACGCAGCAGCACACACCGGGCCCGGGTCCATTCATTTAGAACGAATTGCAACCACAAAGCAATTGCAATTGTAACTGCCATTGGTTAGGATCTGACATTGGACAGCATCATCTGCAGGGATACGTAGATAAGCAATAATGTGCGGGGAACGATTGGTGGACTATGCGAAGATGGAGATTGTGTGGCCTGGCCTAGATTTCTGCCCAGAGAAGGTGCATCTCACCGGGATCAGACACCAGGCCACAGGCGGGTAGAGAAAGAGATAGGGGCAGTGACATGTGCAGAGGGGGGAAATACGAGGGACAGCATTGTGGGTGGGGAGTGAGCCCCAGAGCCTCAATGTACAAATTGGGTGTCGAGACTCACACCCCTTGTGTGGGGGTGAGATAGGGTCAGGCGTAGGAATATGGGTAGTATTGGCGTTAAAGGTAGCGTTAGGGTTAGAGGTAGAGGAATTGTTAGGCTTATGGCTGTGTTAGGGTTAGTATTAGTGGGGAGCGGAGGTGTAGCGGTTAGCACGCTGGGCTACAAACCCGGCGACCACAGTTCGATTCCTGCTCACAGCCAACACTGGTGATGATTATCTAAATTGGTCCTGGGTCTCCCCTCGGTCAACTCAGCCTCAAATTAATACCTGGTGTGGTGTGTAAGCATCACTACTGGGGAGAAAAAGGTAGTTGGGGGGCCATTGTGCTGGCCACCCATCCCCTCATGTACCGCTCCGCCCATCATAGTGCTGGCTAACAGCACTTGCCCCTACAGTCTGGAGGCTAAACGGGGATCTTTGTCTTTGTTCGGGTTAGCGAGTGTTAGGGGTAGGGTTAGGGATATTGCGAGAATTAGCACGAGGGTTAGGAGGTTCAGAGTCGAGATAGACCCCATGCGTGCTGCACGTTGTCTACGGTATCCAGTTATCGCCACCATCGGCCCCGGTTCTCCCCGCACCCGTCGGCGCTGGTCTCTGGGGCCACTCGGCGGGGATCTCCATCCAGACGTCCCCGCCGGACGGGGGAGGCAGCGCCTCGCCGGGCGCATGGGTGAACGTGGCGCGCGTGCGCACGTCCGTCATGCGGAAGCGGCGCAGGTGCGGGGCGGCCGTGGTGTCAGCAGTGGTGCCCGCGCGCTCGTTCCCTCCGCCCGGGCCGTGCTCCCAGGGCGCCGAGCCGTCACGCGCCCCAAGCCGCACCTTGTACGGCACGCCCACGCTCACGGGGAACGACACCTGCGCGGCACGGGGTGGGGGAACCGTCCGCACGGTCATCGTGTGCCAGCCCGCCGGGTGATAAGACGGTCAGGCGAAGGGTCGGACGGTCGGTGAGTTAAACAGTCGGGCGCTCTTTAAGCAAATCAGAGCGGTCAGCAAGATAACAGCTGGGAAGCTAGGGAGCGAAACGATCAATGAATGAGTGATATTATTTGGTTCTTTCGGTAAAGTCATGTAGATAGAAAAAATAAAAATCACGACGTTTCGATCACAACACAAGCGATCATCTTCAGGAGGAAAGAGGGGAAAGGTCACCGAAGGCAATCGTTTATAAAGGTTTAAAAAAAGGGGCGTGGCACAAGAGCCCCGGCGGCGGCACGAAGTGGGCGGGGTATATGTGCCCTGTGGTAAGATAACAAAGGAAACAAACATCAAGTCCTGACTTGACCTGTGCTCCCTTGACAAGAAAACACAAATCAAGTCATGACCCAAAGTGTTTGATGACATATTTCCAATGAGTTTTTAACCATCTTCTCAGTTGAAATTGTGTCTGTATATATGGATAGCTTCATCAACGAATCTTTGTTGATAGCCAGTGGGCTTGCAAAGTACCATCATCTCAGAGAAATCAATTCGTGTGAGCCAGCCGCATAAAAATAATGATCAGCCACGGCAGATGTATTGGTCCTACCGTGTTTCAAATCTGCCTTATGCTCACGGACACGGTCCGAGACATGTCGCTTAGTTTCCTCAATGTAACTGCTGCCGCAGATACAGCTTAGTTTGTAGACGCCGGGATATTGCATGTCAGGAATCTTGTCCTTCACAGATGGGATCAGATCACGAATCTTATGTACTATGTTAAATCGGACCTGGATCTTGTGTTTGTTCATGATTTTGGAAATCTTTTTGGTTACCCCTGCTATGTATGGCAGGGTGATGGTTTTTATTGGATCCTCAGATGGCTCCTTCCTCACGGTTGGGGTGATGGCTTTGCAGATTGTGCAGTCAGAAAATCCATTCGCCTTGAGAGCTTGGTGTACGTGTTTGAGTTCACTGGTTAGGTGTTCATGGTCATTGAGCTCTATGGTGTAGAGTTTTGATGAGGGAATTATTCTGGGATGGATGGTGGTGGGAATCAGGTTTTAGGTAGGCATCAGTATGGGTGGGTATTCTGTAGACAGAATGGCTCATTGAGCCATCTGGTCTTTTTTTGATTAGGACATCCAAGAAAGGTAGCATGCCATCCTTTTCTACCTCCATGGTGAATTTGATGGCTGGGTGTATGGAATTGATGTGGTTGAGGAATTGGTTCAGAGCCGGTCGGCCATGTGGCCAGATGACAAACGTGCTACGCCCATTTTTGAAACCATTATAAACGGTTGCCTTCGGTGACCTTCCCCCTCTTTCCTCCTGAAGACGATCGCATGTGTTGTGATCGAAACGTCGTGGGTTTTTTTTCTATCTGCGTGATTTTACCGAAAGAACCAAAGAATATGAATTCCTGCAGTCACGAAAGTTTTAAGTCAAAATGTAATGAATGAGTGAGTGAATTTTAAGCCAACAAACTTTAGAGTTGATGATAACGTGATCATGTTGGTGATATGTACAGCACTCATAATAATGACAGGACTGATTATGATAATTATGATGATTCGGATAATGATGTTTATGATGATAGTGGCAATACTGATGACAATGGTAATCCAGCTTGACTGATGAGGCTGCTTATAATAATGTTGATGATGACAATGGCAATCATTCCGATGATGGTGACGACGGTGACGGTGGCAATGATGATGTTGACGACGGCCGACTTGCCTCGAACGCGATGGTGCTGCTGGCGCCGCCATCGCCCGTGCCGTGCCGGGGGCCCACGAGGGGCAAGGGGCTCGTCTTGCCCTCGGAGCCGTACACCACGAGGCACAGACCCGGGGGCAGCAGCAGCGTCTGCTGCTGCTCCCGCCGCCCGGGGCTGCCCCGCGCCGACCCGCCACCATCGCCGTCATCGTCATCTTCGTTACCCAGCGTCAGCTCCACTCGCCAGCGTCCATCTGGTGGGGAGGGCACGGAGAGGACGGAGAGTGGCTTAGAGAGCGAATATGAGGGTGGTGATATGATGAGGGTGGTGATATGATGAGGGTGGTGATAAGATGAGGGTGGTGATATGATGAGGGTGGTGATATGATGAGGGTAGTGATATGATGAGGGTGGTGATATGATGAGGGTGGTGATATGATGAGGGTGGTGATATGATGAGGGTGGTGATATGATGAGGATGGTGATATGAGGGTGGTGATATGATGAGGGTGGTGATATGATGAGGGTGGTGATAAGATGAGGGTGGTGATATGATGAGGGTGGTGCTAATGAGGGTGGTGATATGAGGGTGGTGATAATGAGGGTGGTGATATGATGAAGGTGGTGATAATGAGGGTGATGATATGATGAGGGTGGTGATATGATGAGGGTGGTGATATGATGAGGGTGGTGATGAGAAAGAAAGTAATAATTGGAAGAGAGAATTGATAAGAATATGGTGGATATCGGCATAGGGTGATGATAGGAATAGTAATTATGATAATCGGGATGTAATCAGAGGGTAAGCATATCAGAGATGTAATGATTCAGAAATGTAAAACCACAAATGATGCTCATGATACATGTATTAAAATCATGTGTGCAGGTACTGATTATTTCTGATTCAGAAATATGTATGCCACTATAAATGTACACCACCGTAGATGAATACACCACCATGTATCCTAACCCTTCACTGTGGCAATCGAACTGTGGATGGCTCGATTCATCACGTTCATCGCGGATACAGTGACAAGCAAGGTTAGGAACGACCGCACGACGGGAGGGATCGATCGCACTGCCAGAGATTGTGGAGAGGTCACGGTGGGGGTCTGCGCGTTGCCGTGCACGCGAACCACACGCGTCGCACGCGGCACTCACGGATACGAACACACCCCGCCCGGCGCGTCACCCATGCGCACAATACAGTACGGTCCCCGCTTTTACGGGGACACCATGCGTTCGTAAATGGGATCATCGTAAATCGGACCACTATTTTCCCATGGAGAGTAAAAAACATGAGACGCGTCAATTTGCCGTCTTATTTTTCCTTTTATCGGCCGCATTTAACAGGGTTCAACAGGTAAAAGTCCACAAAAAAACACCTTGAGAATATCAAAAGCTTCACGCTCCGAGTCACGTCGAAAACCAGACCAACTTAGTTCAGACGCATTCGGAGTCGTGTCAGAAGATTGCGTCGCAAACCGAGTTTCTGAGTCGTAAACTGGCGGCGTTATACGAATGACGTGAATGTGCATCGTCGTAAATCGGAATCGTAAAACCGAAGCCCGCCCTTACGGCCGTTGGTGGCATCACAGCGGCGTGGCTCGGCTGCATTACGCACCGGAGACACTGAAGGTGAAGCCGCCCACCGATACCGCACGCGCGCATCAGGACAATGAACGTTAGAATGTCATCCGCCCCGAGGCGAGCGAAGCACTCACCGGACTTGGGTGCTGGAGCGTCGCTGGGCAGGGGGGCCACGGTCACAGCACTCGGCCGAACCTCTGTGGAGGTCACGGGGGGCAAGAGGGTACGGCGGAGACGGCCGGTGGGGGGGGTGGGGAGGACGCACACACGCTGTTGTGCGGAGACGTACACCGAACGAACACGCATCATCCCATCACCAACATCGTCGTCATCACCAGCAACCATAGCTGTTGGATGAAGGATAATCGGGATTCCTCGTGATCGTGCAATGCTGCAATTCATCTCACTCCTGCACGTGACCTCCAGGATGGTAGTTGTCTCCAGTTCGTTTGCCACCTACGACTGCCGGTCTGTCGCCAGTCTTGTCCGTTGATTGTCGTCGCTTCTAGCCACGTTGTGTCCGACCCAAAGCCACTTTTATAAGCAATATGTGTCTGGGTTGTGTTGCTCCTGGAAGCAAGTGTTCTATTTATGTCTCTCAGTGCAATTCACTTTAATCGTTTCCGTCCTCTCTGCTCTGAAGAGTCGCCATTGCCAAAATGTTAGCCTACTTTATATTTTACAGCTGTGAGGCAGCGTTGAGACACAGCCCAAAGACACTTTCAACTCACATTCAGGCTCTCTGTCAAAGCAGTCGAACGATGGGACTGCATTCAAGTTGTATTAAAATAAACAAAAGAGCAATTGGCTCTGTCACGAGCAGGCCTGGGGTCAATTATCACTACAATTACAGCGGCATTGCTCGCTCAACTTACAATTATATTACAATTGGAATGAGATAACTGCAGCTATCACCCCGGACAACGGGACGTGCTTCGCTGCGTCCGTCGGGTTGCGACCTCCCACGCCGACAGGGGTTGGGGCAACCAAAACAACAACAGGAGTAATTTTTTTTTCGAATTCGGTGAATACAAGACGGTGGTCCTTTGTAAATAATCGTCATGACACGGTCCTGAATGAGCCGCATGCGGCTCTGGAGCCGCAGGTTGCTGAGCCCATGCGCAAAGAGGAAGGCAGCGACGACCTTAGCCTTGCGCTTCACGTTTGGAGCGTCGCCGCTCGCTTCACCCACCGGTGAGCGGGACGCGCACGGACGCGGTGGAGCCCGCCGCGCCGTCGCGCAGCCAGCGATGAGCCTGGAAGACGGCCTCGAACGGCGCGAAGGGGCCCTCACGGACGCTCACCGCCTCCACGTGCCAGTCGCTGCCGGGCCCCTTCTCCACCAGCACCTCCCTCAGGGGCCCCAGCTCCACCGCCTCCAGCGACCAGGAGGTCACCTGCGGGGAGGACGCAGCTCCGAGCCCGTTCGTAGTGGCGGTGCGCTACCGGCTACGCCACCGCTCCCCACGCGTACATGCAGAGATGCGCGGGTGTACATGCACGCGCGCACACTGCACGCGCTCGTGGTGACGTACGCGCCCCTTGGCGAAGCTCCTCTCTCCGCGGCGCCGAGCGAGCGCGCGTCTTCCCGTGTCACCACGTTCGCCGGTGACGGTGAGCCAGACGCGCGCCGTCGTCGCAGAGCTCTCCGAGGAGCCCGTGCGCACGCTCACCACGTACTCCAGCACTGCGGGGACACGGGGCGGTGGGGGCGGGGGTCAGGGGTAGTGGGCTAGGAGTAGTGACTGACGTACGTTCTAACGATGTCAGAGTCGATGTCATCACGCCGGGTGGATTATTACGTCGCAGGATCACGAGAGGTCGTGGCGGCTTGGGGAGGAATTCATCCAGCAGTGAAATGACCCTGACCGATGATGATCTTGTTGATGTTATAGATTCTAGGAGGACTATGAATCAGAAATGTGTCTCTGTTATTAATTTAATTCATCCAAAAACCTAATATTTTATTTTCAAGTGAAGCCAGCGGATTAACTATTTTTATTTTTACCAGGTAAGGCCCACCGAGCTATATGGCTGTTTCTCAGAGGTGACCTGGCTATCACAAATGATAGCTGAACGAAGTGGCTTATGACATGGAAATGTATGGCAGCCAAATACTCTCTAAGCGTCACGTCAATTCTAAATGTAGTGGGGAAAACCGGAGGACCCGGAGAAAAATCCACGCGACCATGGGGCGAGAGGCACACGAACTCCAAAATACAGGCGTCAGGGTGGGGATCGAACCTACGACTTCCTTCCAGCATAACAGGCGAGGTAAATAACATCAACCTTTTTGTTAGGGTTCTCGTGGTGAGTGTACTAACGTTAGGGTTATGGAGGTAATGATGTTAGGGTCCAGGCAGGGGGGTGGGGAACCTTTTTTACTATGCTCGACTTGGTGAGTTTCATCCGGTTTTTGGAAATTATTTAACGTTCCCCCGAATACAAAGCTGTAGACCCCCAAATCGATATCCAAATTTGTATTGTGCTTGGTTCGCAGTGCAAGCCAGGCACACGGTACATTGCCTGCACTTCCCTGCAAAGTGCATTCAATCAGTGTCACTCATTCACCCACTCACCCGCTCGCTAGCTCGCTCACCCACTCGCCCCCCGTTTGCCGGCCCGCCCGCCCGCTCACCCACTCACCCACTCGCCCTCCGCTCGCCCACGCACTCACCCACTCACCCGCTCGTCCGCTCACCCGCTCGCTCGCCCACTCACTCACCTGCTCGCTCTGGCAGACTAACTGCTCACCGATCTCTCAATGACTCGCTGTGGATGTTGAGTCGGGACAAGGTAAGGGATGGCACAAACACGAGCTACCATGGCGATGATGATGATGATGATGAATTGGCAGGTGGCAGTGGTGGTGCACGTCTGTAATCCAGCACTGTGGAGGTGAGGGTTGGTGGCTCACACAAAAGTTGTGAAACTCCCTTCACATGGGATTCGAGGAGGAGCCATACCCTGGCTCTGCTAGAAGGCAGTACAGCAACATTGTGGACCTCACCTGTTCCATATGTTTGGGATAGAGTGTTGCCCCCTCACATTGATTGGACGACAACTCCTTAATATATAGAGGACCACAAAGCAGTCTGTAGATTGTTGGTGCCGGCTGACCACGTGGCTCCCTTCTCGTCCACCTGTGGTTCCTCCTCGCACCCCTCTGAGTCGTTCTCTCTCTTCGTGAGCGAGCGAATGTTGTCCACGTTACAAGCCAATAGTATTGTGTTTATTATAATAATTATTATGATTGTTGTGTAGTGAATGTGACAGTGATGACTGTGCTAATGGGGCTGAGTCAGCTCTGGTCACAAATTAAACTTTTGACACCACAACTGACAGCCGTGCTGCTGCTACTGAACCAGCAGAGCTACGTGCCAGCATTTAACATTCTGATGACAAGAACGATGATGATGATGACGATGGTGACGATGGGGATGATGTTGTAGGTAACAGCAGAGTTCTCCATCGGGGTCGTGGCTGGTTAAGGGGGTCGGAGGAGACTCACCCACAGGGATCGGCGATTCTGGCGATCCTGACGAGAGCAGGGGCAGCTCGGACACCTGTCCGCCATTATCCGGTGAGAACCAGCGCACAAACGGGAACTTGAGAATCTTTTTGCCATCCTCTTCTCCTGAGCCTCCTCTTCCATTTCTCTCCTGCCGCCGCCGCCGGAGCGTCACCTGCGCGGGGAGAAAAAAGTCGTCGGGTGCAGCACAAAAGGCAGAAACTACTCCAACCGAGCCAGGTTTCACTCACTGATGAATGCCGCTCAAGTTGTCGAACGACAGGCGTTCGCGGCGAGACATTGTTATTACGGGTGGCGAGCAGCGTGAGAGAAACGGGCGCAAGTCAACTTCAGCCAAGGTATCAGCGAGCCATGGCCAGCATCTGACTGCCAAGGAAAGCCCGGTACTAAGTAGGAGTCATTAACACGTAAGGTTTCATCAGTGAGCTCGATCCACAAATATGAAGGACACATCACAGCGATACACTCCGCTGCTCCTAAAACGGTTGTCTGGCTTTGACCACCCGAATGTGAAATTGTAGCTGTTGCTCTGCATTTACATCAGCCCCCGTACGAAAGAAGAGTGAGCCCTGCACCATCCACAGACTGCAACAAACTCAATGTGGAGGGCGCTAATGTACGGAGGGAGATAACGGGGTAAGTACTGTCGAACTGAGCTGTACGGCGTTCAACACAAGGCCGGCCATTCGGCCAGCCGGCCGCTGCCGCCGCTTCTACTACAGCTGCCACCGCACCCTTCACGCACCTTGCGGCAGTACCAGCTGTCTCTGGCCTCGCCCTCCTCCATCTCGATGCGGACTTTGACGACGGGGCCCAGCTCCTCGGGCAGCACCAGCGAGGCCTCGTAGTGGCGGCCCCTGGCCCGCAGGGCCCCCCGTGGCACGCCGATGGGCAGCGCCGCGCCGGCCCGGCAGCACACCGTCACCGAGACGCCCAGCTCCGTGCCGGCATCCGGGAAGTCACCGGTGTGAAGGCGAAGGGTCCACGAGCCCCCTGCAGCGACAGAACAGGGGCAGCGAGAGACAGATGTGTGGCGCGAGATAGGGAGAGGCAGGAAAGGAGAATAAACGAGAGGCAAAGAGTTAGAGGAAGGGAGGGAGAGGGAAAAGGAGAAAGAGTCGTGGAGAGAGGGAGAGATTATACTCCTCTTGCAAGGATTAAAACAAATTTCCACTTCATCTCACTCCCTGCACCCCAAGCGCATTTGCTTTAAGAACCGATTGTATACGTAGAGCCCTTTTGTAAATCCACTGCTGGATGAGGGCCTTATCAAAAACCGTGTGGGCTGTGGGGGTCATCTGACCGTACATCACCGCACCGCTCGGTGCAGATTGGTGACGGCAACAATGGAATTCCCTGCATGGCCCTCTGCTAGCAATGAAGCCTTGCATTACCCTAGAGCACCTGTTGTGTGGATTTTAATTACATCTATTATATTATACTCACATTTCACCTGGATAATCGCTTGAGATAGATCATCTCATTTTCAACAATATGCAAGCTGGTCACTCACCCTCCACTCAGCTCACCCTACGCACAGCTCACCCTACTCACAGCTCACCCTCCACTTAGCTCACCTAACAGGAAGCAGGTCTGCCTAGGGCAGGGGGTAGGCAACCAAACTTACAAGAAGAGACATTTTTTTTCGCAAATGCACGCGAATACAAGACGTTGGGTCCTTGATAAAAAAAAAACGTCGCAGAGCGGCCCTCAAAGAGCCGCACTCGGCCTGGGGGGGAACCTCCCTCACAGCGGGCAGAGCTCCCCCCCCCGCAGGGCCCCAGCTCCTCTCACCGTGCGACGCCGGCGTCTCCCCGAGCCCGTCCCGCGTCTCCCCGAGCAGCCGCAGCGTCCGCTCGGTGCTGCGGTCGCCGACTCCGTCGTCGAGCCACTGGCGGCACGGGAAGAGGAGCTCTGCGTAGCTGGCTGCCCCTCGCGACCCCGGCGACCCCGGGGAGCACCGCACCGCCACGGTGTCGAGGAACCAGCCCGAGCCGAGCCCGGCGGCGCGCACGCCGACCCGCACAGACGTCAGCGGCCCCAGATCCACGGCGCGTACCGCGAACATCGACGTCTGCAGCGCACGCGCGGTGCCGACGCGGCATTTCAGACGTGGGGTCGGTGGATGGATGCAGAGGTCGTGCGTGCGTGAGCGTCTGTGAGCGCGCGCGTGTGTAGGGAGCGGTGGTGCGCTACGATCCCGGTGATGTTACATTATTCCGTGATGTATGTTATCAGAAATGTGGACACTGACGAGGAATAAAATATGCAAGGCACACGTATATATATGTATGTTGAACTTCTTTCGCACCCTATGTAGCCAACCGTTGTGGGGAGCGGTGGTGTAGTGGTTAGCGCTCTGCCCTCCAAACCCTGTGACCCGAGTTCGATTACCGTTCACGGCCAACACCGGTGACGATGATCTGAACCGGTCCTGGGCCCCCCCTAGGTCGACTCAGCCTGAAATGAGGAACTTGTGGAGGAGGAAGCTCGTGATTGATGGTACTGGGCAGTTGGAGGCAATCGCTCTCCAGCAACAACGGAGGGCAGAGGAGCGACGCTCACAACAATGAGCGGAGCTCCGGGCGGCTAAAACGCAGCAAGTTGGCACAGCAGGCGGCCCAGCTGGCGCATCTGGCAGCAGTCATCTCGAGTCACTCAACCCACGGCACCTGCTGAGTCTGTCCCGTGACCTCCTGTCAGCGAGCCTTCCGACACTTTACGTGGCCTCAAGGTGCACCTAGCCTGGCACAAGTACTGCGGCGACGTCACCGCAGTTGCCGTCGGGCTTGTGAGTGGGGACGTGCGTGCGGTTAACGAGCGGCGACGGCATGTCAGGGTTGCTGCGCAGGATTGGCGGCGCACGATGGGATGGGGGGGGCGAGACCCGGACCTGGCCGCGGAGGAAGGCGTCGCGGTGATCGCCGCGACGCAGCGGCCGGGGGCCCGTGTCACCGAACTCCCCGACGAGCGTGAGGTGGACGGGCGCGTGGGTGCCCGCGGCCGGCACGTCCCCGGTGCGCACGCGGACCTCGTACTCCACGTCTGCGCGCGTGCCGAGCGGCACACGTGGGGGGGGGAGGGGGGTGGGAGAGGAGGAGGGTGTGCGGTGTGGGGCACATCAGTTATTTGTTATCGTGGTTGCTGGGCACAGGCCCAGGGGTGTGAACATCGTGGTGGTGACAATGATGATGATGACGGTGGTTTCAAGTGAATTAAGATGACCACAACATTTTTCAAGAATGATGGTGGTGATGCGGATGACTCATGATAATGATGGCCGGTGATGAAGGTAATTTCAAGTTCAAGGTAACTATGCGGATGACAATGATGATTTCATATAATGATGACGATCACAAAGTTTATAATTCAATGACGGTGACGCGACGACGATGACGAATGGATCGTCGCACGGGGAGGGAGACCGCGCCTCACCAAGGAGGGGCTGGCAGTCCGGCCGGATCACCGCCAGCTCTGTCACGGGTTCCGTGCCGTCTTTGCCAAACAGCCACACGTCGGCGGCCTCGAAGCCGAGCTCCTCGCGCGTGTCACGGTCCTTCAGGCGCACCTGGAAACACGGGCAGACGGCGCCTGGTGACCAAAGGGGTTCGGTGGTAATTCTCAAGGTCAATAACTGCCAACAAAGCGGAAAAAATGTCAGGGACCCTAGAGGAATGCTGCTGATGGTGGGGCAGTGACGTGGCCTATCGGTGGCGCGTTCACCGCCTGTTGCAGTTAATACTGCGGGTGCATGTTGAACTTCTTTCGCACTGTACGTAGTCGACCGTGAAAATCGGAGGTGCAATAATCATAAAAACGCCACGCGCCGTTACCTTCACAGCGCACGTTAAAGACCTCCTGTAGTCATCACAAAATCGGCCACTGTGTGCCGGCGTCGCGGTGCTAATTTTGCCAAATTAAAAAATGACCGCATATTATTTATTTGGCATTACACGTGATAATCATCGCCCTCTACCGGTAGACTCATGCCCACTTGCAGGCCAGGTGCTGGGTCACCTTGTGCCACACAGAGACAGCTGTCATTGAGGGTGCCTTTCGAATGTGTCGAGGTGAGATGTGGCGTAAGTTCCTTATCGCGCGTAGAGTGCTCTGAGATGCCCTGGCGTGAAAGGCAGTGACTCTATCAACGACAAATCATTCTCACGATTATGACTGATAATGACGAAGCTGTTGATCATTGGTTGAGTCGACCCCTTGACTAGGCTTTGAACCTGTGACCTTACGATTGGTGACCTTACGCATAGCCAACTAATTATCCCGATGCCCACTGGCAGGCGAGGCTGTAAGTGTGCGGAACAAATTCATTCTGTGACCAGCGAGCATTTGGGGGAGGAGGTAGGGGGGGGGGGGGGGCACCTTGCTCAGGAGGATGCCCTTCCCATGCAGACCCTCGGTGCAGACGAAGGACAGCTTCCTGAGGTCCCCGACATCGCCGATATGCAGCTGCCACCGAGACACGGGCGGCACGGGCGACAGAGTTCACGCGACATCACGTCACGCTGCACGCCCGTCAACGTCCGCCGGTATCTAACGCGCGATCTTGTGAGGGGCCACGGTGGCCAGATGTTAACTCCGTCGCCTGGTATGCAGGAAGGAAGTCGTAGGCTCGATCCCGATCCTGACGCCTGCTGTCTATTTTAAATTTGCATGTTTTCCCCGTGGTGACGTGGATTTTTCTCCGGGTGCTCCGGTTTTTCCCTCCACATTTAGTAAATGTGCATTCAGAGTATTTGGCTGCGATAAATCTCCACATGATATCATTTGTGGCGAGGTCGCTTCTGAAAAAAAGCTATACAGATCAGTGAGCCTTACTTGGTAAAATATCTTTTTTTATAGTTTAGTTTTAGCCTCCTGATCAAAAACCGCGTGAACGATTCACCACTCGGAGGAGTCTCGCAAAGCCACCCATACGGCTCCCAGGTGCCTATGCTACTTCCAACACCGCCCAGTGCTCGGGTATAACCCACAATCTTTTGCCCGTATCATAATTTGAGCGAGAAGCCGGAACACTTTAAAGTGGGACAAGATCATCATTTTCACGAAGCTTTCGGGAAAAAAAACCAGGACAGGCTTTCGCAAACCGCGGGCCCTATCCCGGCCGCACCGGGGACGTTGGGTCGCTCTCCTCTCGGAGCTCGTCGTGGCCGTCTCACCAGGAAGGGCCGGTCGTTCACGTTGCCGATGGGCAGCGGCGGCGACTTCCCCAGCGTTCCGTACGCCACGGCGTGCACCGCCGGCGGCCAGATGCCCGGGCCCTCCGCCTCGGCCGACATCACCCACGCGTCCCACAATCCCCTGCTCGGTGCGGCCGCCCCCCTCGCCCGGTCGGGCGGCAGCACCTTCAGTTTTTCTGCGGGGCACAGGAAGCGGTGGGAGAGTGATGGCGGGGGGGGGGGGGGGGCGACATGGACGCAGCAATGAGATCGCAGAACGCGGGGACGCATCGGGCGAGGCAGTCGAGAGCTTCCTCTCCGCGTCGCTTGTTGATGCGTAAGGTCACAAGGTCGTGAGGTCGCCGGATCGTGAGGTCGCAAGGTCGCGAGGTCGCACCCGTGAGCGAGAGTGACACCTCCACGGGCCCGTGACCCCCGCCCGGCGCCGCCATGATCCAGCCGCCGTGGGAGAAGACGCAGCGATGCATGGCGGCCTCCCCCTCGGTCACCACCACGCGCTCCAGCAGCCAGCCCCCTGCAGAGCAACCGCAGCACACACATCAAGCGCAGCACATGCAGCATGCACAGCATACGCATTGACATCGTGTACATAACAGCACGCGTAACAGCACACACACGTCAGCATGTGCACGCACTGTGCACACAACTGCATGCACGCGCAAAAGCGGACGCACACACAGTGACCCACAAATACAACAGCGAGAATTACGTTACCACCACGAGAGTCACAGACATGGGTGGTAATTCCACATTGATGTAAACTAAACAATTTTTATTTTACCAGGTAAGGCCCACTGAGCTACATAGCTCTTAATTCTAGATTTAAAGCTTTCGTGACTGCAAGAATTCATATTCTTAGGTTTTTTCGGAAAAGTCACGTAGGTAAAAAATAAAAGTAAAATAAACATAACAAAGGCTCAGTCCTTTGTTATGTAGACTAGCCATAGTCTCAAGCCGCACCAACCTTACCATAATAATAAAAAGGGGGCCTGTCCTGGCTCATCCCCCCCCTCAACCAGTATATATACGGGGTAGTATCTCTTGGAATTTATCATTTACTTGATACAGCAAGCGTGATGTGACGGTTCCACCTGAAGACGGAAGCTTGTGTTGCCTCCGAAACGTCGTGATTTTTATTTTATATTTATTTTATTTTACTTTTATTAATTTTATTTTTTTACCTACATGACTTTACCGAAAAAAACCTAAGAATATGAATATATATATATAGCTCTTTTTAAGAAGCGACCTGGCCACAAATAATAGCTCAACGAAGTGGCTTATCACGTGGACATTTGTATCAGCCAAACACTCTAAATGCATGTTTCTAAATGTGGAGGGAAAAACCGGAGGGCCTGGATAAAAATCCACGCGACCATGGGGGAGAACATGCAAACTCCAAATATCAGGGTTGCGATCGAACCAACGACCTCCTGTATAACAGGCGAGGTAGTTAACATCTCACCACCATGGCGATATGATGGGGGACAACCCCACTAACGTGGTAAAACCGCACACGGCGACGGCGGTTTAATATTTACACCATGCATGGCTGTACCACAGCAAAATTGTGACGAAAAGATAGCACGCAGGGAAGGACGGCTTATAAACATTCTCTCCCACCCCCAGGCCGAGCCATCGCCACCGCACCTTCCCTGTGGCCACTGTAGCCCACGGTGACCAACCGCAGCTCTCCCAGGTGCACGGCTTCCACCTTGAACACGTCCACCTGCACACGGGGGGGGGGGGGGGGGTATGGGCAGACACGGAAGGGCACGGCGGGGGGGGGGGCATGGGGGGACGATACAGTGGCAAGTGTCAGTGGTGGTATATCACGGCTCCACATGGAGCAGGAGAGGCACTCCGCCTCAGGTTTTTCCACTGTCTGGTTACATGTTGGGGCGCCGCGGTGGCAAAATGTTACCTCTCTCGCTTGGATATTTGGAGTTTGCATGTTGAGATGTTAGCTGCCTCGCCTGGTATACAGGAGGTCGTGGGTTCGATCCCAATCCTGAAGCCTGTATATTTGGAGTCTGCGTGTCTCTCTCCCCGTGGTCGCGTGGATTTTTCTCCGGGTCCCGCAGTTTTTCCCATTCACATTTAGCTGCTATAATAGTCCAGATGATAAGCCGTGTTCGTGAACACAAGGCAGATTTGAAACACAGCAGAACCAACGCATTTGCCGTGGCTGATCACTGTGATATTGTTTGTTCCGAGACCAAGGTACTCTGAAAACCTTCGGGCTACCATCAAAGATTTGTCCATGAAGCCATCGAGATATATAAACACAGACACAATTTCAACTGAGAGGATGGGTACAAACTGATCAATCATTGGAAGGACGTTATTAACCAGTTTAGGTCATAACTGGCTGTGATGTCCCCTTCCTGCCCGCCTCTGTTAGCAGCTTCTCTCGGCTTTCTGAGTCACATTCACTAACACAGCTTTTTTCTCCTCCTGCCCCCAATCCCTCTGTAAATTGCATCCCCACCCGCTCACTCGTTATGGCAGCCCCCCTCCCATCCCTCCCCCTCCTCGGATTAGCTGTTTGCCTTACATTTACTTATATAACCCCTTGCTTGTGGCAGCTTTCTCACAATTTTTCGCCTGATGACGGACGCTTGTGTTGCGTCCGAAACGTCGTGATCTATTGTTTTTCTACCTACGTGACTTTACTGAAAGACCCAAAGAGTATAGTTTAATTTCAATTTCCAGTAAAGGTGAAGGGGTCACCGCCTGGCAATCTCTTAGACTAGGGCAGAGGTCAGCAACCTGCGGCTTCGTAGCCGCATGCGGCTCTTTAAGGACTGGTTCCTGACGCTGTTTATAAAGAACCACCGTCTTGTATTCACATGCATTGCCGAATTCGACCACTTACCCTCTTCTTATGGGGTGTGCCCCCATACCCGACGGCACTAGCGAAGAACTAGGTGCCGCCCCCCCCCCCCCCTTACACTCACCTGTCCCCTGCGGAATGCGCGGGGGCGGCCATCGAGCCAGCGGCGGCCCGAGTCGCCGCGCTCCCCGTGCAGGTGGACGCACACGCGGCCGTCCGCCCCGCCGCCGCGCGCCTCCCCGGTGTGCACCTCCACCACGTACAGCAGCGCTGGCGCGGCGACAGTGGCAGGCAGGGGGGTCACGCGCGGCGACAGTGGCAGGCAGGGGGGTCATGTGTGGCGACAGTGGCAGGCAGGGGGGTCACGCGCGGCGACAGCGGCAGGCAGGGGGGTCACGTGTGGCGACAGTGGCAGGCAGGGGGGTCACGCGCGGCGACAGTGGCAGGCAGGGGGGTCACGTGTGGCGACAGTGGCAGGCAGGGGGGTCACGCGCGGCGACAGCGGCAGGCAGGGGGGTCACGTGTGGCGACAGTGGCAGGCAGGGGGGTCACGCGCGGCGACAGTGGCAGGCAGGGGGGTCACGTGTGGCGACAGTGGCAGGAGGGGGGTCACGCGTGGCGACAGTGGCAGGCAGGGGGGTCACGCGCGGCGACAGTGGCAGGCAGGGGGGTCACGTGTGGCGACAGTGGCAGGCAAGGGGGTCACGCGCGGCGACAGCGGCAGGCAGGGGGGTCACGTGTGGCGACAGTGGCAGGCAGGGGGTCACGTGTGGCGACAGTGGCAGGCAGGGGGGTCACGTGTGGCGACAGTGGCAGGCAGGGGGGTCACGCGCGGCGACAGTGGCAGGCAGGGGGGTCACGTGTGGCGACAGTGGCAGGCAGGGGGGTCACGCGTGGCGACAGTGGCAGGCAGGGGGGTCACGCGCGGCGACAGTGGCAGGCAGGGGGGTCACGTGTGGCGACAGTGGCAGGCAAGGGGGTCACGCGCGGCGACAGCGGCAGGCAGGGGGGTCACGTGTGGCGACAGTGGCAGGCAGGGGGGTCACGTGTGGCGACAGTGGCAGGCAGGGGGGGGGGGGGCACGCGTGGCGACAGCGGCAGGCAGGGGGGTCACGCGCGGCGACAGCGGCAGGCAGGGGGGTCACGCGTGGCGATAGCGGCAGGCAGGGGGGTCACGCGTGGCGACAGTGGCAGGCAGGGGGGTCACGCGTGGCGACAGTGGCAGGCAGGGGGGTCACGCGTGGCGACAGTGGCAGGCAGGGGGGTCACGTGTGGCGACAGTGGCAGGCAGGGGGGTCACGTGTGGCGACAGTGGCAGGCAGGGGGGTCACGTGTGGCGACAGTGGCAGGCAGGGGGGTCACGCGCGGCGACAGTGGCAGGCAGGGGGGTCACGTGTGGCGACAGTGGCAGGCAGGGGGGTCACGCGTGGCGACAGTGGCAGGCAGGGGGGTCACGCGCGGCGACAGTGGCAGGCAGGGGGGTCACGTGTGGCGACAGTGGCAGGCAAGGGGGTCACGCGCGGCGACAGCGGCAGGCAGGGGGGTCACGTGTGGCGACAGTGGCAGGCAGGGGGGTCACGTGTGGCGACAGTGGCAGGCAGGGGGGGGGGGGTCACGCGTGGCGACAGCGGCAGGCAGGGGGGTCACGCGCGGCGACAGCGGCAGGCAGGGGGGTCACGCGTGGCGATAGCGGCAGGCAGGGGGGTCACGCGTGGCGACAGTGGCAGGCAGGGGGGTCACGCGTGGCGACAGTGGCAGGCAGGGGGGTCACGCGTGGCGACAGTGGCAGGCAGGGGGGTCACGTGTGGCGACAGTGGCAGGCAGGGGGGGTCACGTGTGGCGACAGTAGCAGGCAGGGGGGTCACGTGTGGCGACAGTGGCAGGCAGGGGGGTCACGTGTGGCGACAGTAGCAGGCAGGGGGGTCACGTGTGGCGACAGTGGCAGGCAGGGGGGTCACGCGCGGCGACAGCAGCAGGCAGGGGGGTCACGCGCGGCGACAGTGGCAGGCAGGGGGGTCACGCGTGGCGACAGCGGCAGGCAGGGGGGTCACGCGCGGCGACAGTGGCAGGCAGGGGGGTCACGCGTGGCGACAGGGGCAGGCAGGGGGGTCACGCGCGGCGACAGCGGCAGGCAGGGGGGTCACGTGTGGCGACAGTGGCGCGGACGCAGAGAGACGAACGACGTTGCGCGCGCATAAACCCACGCGGATCGCCGTTAGCGACTGACGCAGCGCTCGAGGGGGCGATGTGGCAGGCAAACACACCTGGCTGCCTTTTCCCGCCGCACCGTGTGCTCATTGAAGGCTGAGCCAACTGAGGGTTCAGATATTCGGCACTGATATTGACAGTGAGCGGGAATCCAACTCGCGTCGCCAGGTTCGCGAGGTTCACAAGCTTCCTAGTGCAGTGCGCTAACCACTACAATACTGCAACAATATACATGTGTGCACACAAATGAACGGACAGAAAGAGCCACAATTCGCCACAAAGTTCTGGTGACGTCACCAGAGTGCTTGCGCTCGGCGAGGTGCACTTTAATTGCACGTGAAGTATCGAAGGCTCGTCGCTGACAGGAGCTCACGGGACAGACCCAGGTGCCATTGGTCGACTGACTGAGATGACTGACAGATGTACCGCTTATGCTCCCTACTGTGCCAACTCGCTGCGTTTTAGCCGCCTGACGCTTCGCTCGTCGTTGCGAGCGTCGCCCTCCGTTGCTGCTGGAGGCCGACTGCCACCGAATGTCCAGTAGCGTCCTTGACGAAGCTCCTCCATTGACGCATGCGCACGTGCACACAAGCACACACGGACACACGCACACACACGCAACGCACACACGTACTCACCGGGGAGCGGGTCGACCCCTGGCCGCAGCGCCGGTACCTCGGCGTCGTAGCGCCCACCGGGGCCCCCGCCCAGCCACGCCTCGACGAGGAAACTCGTCTCGGGGGGCCCCCCAGCGGGGGGCGTGAAACGCACGCTTCGCAGGAGCCACGCCGGCAGGGGAGCTCCCCAGCCCCCACCACTCCCCCCGCCGGCCCCGCCGCCGCCACCCCCCTCCTGCGGCACGGAGGTCACGTCGTCCTCGGGGTCCACGGACGCTCGCAGCTTCAACAGCTCCCCCACGCGCGGCACGTCCCACTGCACGGGGGGGGAGGGATGCGGGGGGGGGGGCAGCAGACGACGCGTTCTCACGGTGATCCCAGCGTAAGGTCGCAAGACGAATCGCGCAGAACGTTTATGATATTCCCTGTGAGGAGTGGTCATCGTGAGGAATTTAATGTTCGTGGCTGGAATGAACGGAGTTGCGTGAAGACCCCAGACGTAGTGATTTTTTTGTTTGTACAGCGATTGGCCATGAGGCCGAGAAGATCAACTCACCGCCCTAGGAACATGACCCCATTGCTCGTCTGGCTCACAAGCTACCGTGAGAAACTTGTCTTTCTTTTCCGTGCCCAAGCCTTCGGCGCTAACTGAAGGCAAATATTGCCTCTGTGACAAAACACAAATGGTGATGTCGGCGTCGTGTCGCACGACGATGAACCGATTGACAAATCTTGGAGAGAGAGCAGAACGGCCCCATCCTGCACAGACGAGCAACAAAATAAACATGCCACTACCGCCCTGCCACCGGTCGTCCGGAATTCGTTGAGCGTCACTCAATGTTGTGGCCTACGCAAGATACACCTGTTCCGACTTGCCTTCCCACACAATAAAAAAAAAAAATTCCATTGTTTATCTTCCGTCACGTATATTTTGCATGTATCTATGTATGTTGAACGTCTTTCACACCGCAAGAAGCCAACCTCGCTAACAAATATAAATGCAATGTCTTCATTGCGCACGGTTGCACTTTCTTTTGCTCATTCGGTGTTAGCCGCTGAGGTTGTGATGGGATTTTTTGTATTTTTTATTTTTGTTCCACACTCCTGTACGCTGTAGCGTTCCCATTCTGCTGTAATGTGCAACCAATGCCGACTTCATTGAGGACGATATTGCCACGTTAAATAAAGATCGACTGAAGTGCCGGGGTGCGGTGGGGGGTCGGGAGGGCGGAGGAGTGGGGGGGGCACCGTGAGCTCGTGGCAGGAGGACAGGACATGGGTGTGCAGGACGGCGCTGCCCCGCGTGCCGTACAGCGCCAACCGGAGGTGCGGGGGTGCCCGGGCCTCCCTGTGCTCCCCACCCTTTCCTTCCCCCTTCTCCCTCCCCTCCTCCTTCTCCTCCTTCCCTTCTTCCTCCTCCTCCTGTTCCTCCCCGTCGGAGCGGGGAGCTCCCAGCACAGTGATCTTCCACTGCGAGGTGGACGAGAGGTCATCCTTCTCCTCCTCCTCCTCCTTCCGCTCTGCCTGGCGAGACTCCGTGAGATGGTTCGGCGTCTCCGCCACGGCCCTCTCGCCTGGCAAGGCATGCGGGCACAACACGATAAAGCACAGAACCTCGGAACCAGCATTCTGTGACTGTCCATGAGGTCAACGACACTTTTGACATGTCATGGAAAGCAGCGATTGTTGAATATCAACAAAACCCGAATTTGAATTCTGAGAGCTGGAACCAGCGGAGTTAGATTAACGTTTAAACAAATACAGTCTGTTTACCTATGGCAGTGCACCATGCCATGCCAGTGTGCCATGCCGTGCCAGTGTGCCAGTGTGACATGCCAGTGTACCGTGCCAGTGTGCCATCCCATGCCAGTGTACCGTGCCAGTGCGCCGCGTCGCCTCACCCAGGAGATGGAGCTTGCGCACGGTGCGGCGCTCGCCCATGTGGTCGTCGAGCCAAGCCCAGCACGGGAAGAGCGACTCACGCGCCGCCGAGTTGGACTCGCGCACCGTCACCATCTTCACGAAGAGCCCCGAGCCATATCCCTCCCCGTCGTGCCCGATCACCACCTTGCGCACCTGCCCCAGCGACACCGCCTCCACCAGGAAAGAGTCCGTCTGTGCGCGGCGCGGAAACGTCGAGTTGAACGTTAATAAACGTGAGCGGGATTGCGGGCGAGGATCGTTTCGTCAGAATCAGAATCATTACTTATCATGGAGAAATCCGATGAGCTATGAAGCTCTTCTTCACAGATGTCCAGAAGGGGCGGGTCAGAAAATTATAACAAAGTATCAACGAAGGAGAGAACGCGATCGAGGACACGTCCGCCGTGGAGACGGAGGAAATAACACGCAGAGGTCCCCCCAGGAACCTGGAACTTTGCCGCACCTCCACCACCGGCCCAGCGGGATCACTCACCCGGCCCCGCTGGAACTTGAGACCCGGTTGCAGCGAGCGCAGCAGCTTGCGACAGCCGGTGTCGCCCGCCTCCCCATACAGCGTCATGTACACGCCAGCAAACGTCTCGGCTCCCCACCGCTCGCCCACGTGCACGGACACCACGTAATGATGGACTGGCACCGTGAGGCGGGGGGGGGGGTGCGACGGGCAGGGGCAAGATAGTTGTTCACTGTCAACGTTCAGAATATCTTTTAATAAATAATTTCCCCATTTCTATTTGACATTTTTAAATCCTGACTTAAAGCTTTCGTGACTGCAGGAATTCATATTCTTTGGGTCTTTCGGTAAAATCACTTAGATAGAAAAAATAATAACAATGAAATGATAAATAAAAAGATAAAGTGAATAAAAAATAATAAAAATATCACGATGTTTCGATACCAACACAAGCAATTGGTCATCAGGAGAAAAAAGAGGGGGAAAAGCTGCTGAGGCAGGCTGTTTTAACGGTTTGAAATGGGTGTAGCCCAAGGGTCATAAACGAAGTGGGCGGGGCTAGTGGTGTTACAGTGAGAAATTTGCATGTCAATGTAAGATTGGAGAGCTACCTCCACGATGAGGGTGCGGAGGAGGCCATTGTATTGAGAGATTAGCATGTCAATGTAAGATCGCAGAGCCGCCGCCACATAGAGGACGGGAATGCAAGTGGATCCCGTTTCTCTGCAGGTCCAATCGTTAATAGTTAATTAGTTAAGAGTTAATGAGACAGTAATTTTGTCACTTGTTAATTTATCTAAAAGTAGCCTCTGCCGACATGGGCTCTTATCTCCTACTGTGATGCACGACGCCACTTTGAATCACGGTCAAGGTAATGGCCAAACAAATACTCGCCCGAATTATAATATTTATTTATACTGGAGGAATCCGATGAGCTATGAAGCTCTTGTTTACAGATGTCCTGTAGGGACAGATCGGAACGTTACAACAAACAATGCAAAAATACGATTAGGGTGATTACTGCTGGAATCTATACTCTTTGGTTCTTTCGGTAAAGTCACGTCGGTAGAAAAAATAATAGATCACGAGGTTTCTATCGCCACACAAGCAATCGTCTTCAGGTGGGAGAGAGAAACAGGCTGCTGAAACAAGTCCTTATATATAGAGCCGAGAGGGATGGAGGAGGGGTTGCCACATCGGGCAAGAGGATGGGGGCTAGAGATTGTGCCTAAGCGAGTGGGAAATCCCAAGATGGGAACCGAGATTGGGGAGGGGGGGTGATGCGAGAGCTGAGGAGGTGGCCATTGTATTGTGAGAGATGAGCATGTCAATGCAAACGAACCAACGCAACGGTGGCTGTGCTAGTGAGACATCCAGCTCGTTAGAAAACGAGGGGAAAAAAACGAGGGACAACACCACATCGTGGGAAGGAGAGAGAGACACACACCGAGAGGCACACCCATGCAAAGAGAGAGACACACACAGAGAGACACCCAGAGAGAGAAGCACACGCAGAAAGACATGCCCACACAGAGAGAGACACACACAAAGTGACACACAGAGAGAGACACACACAAACCGAGAGACACAAAAAGACACACAGAGAGAGACACACACACAATAACATCACAGCCAGTTATAGTCTGCTAAAAAACAAGAGCCACCGCCACATCGAGGGAAAGGGGCAACGTTGGCTTTGTTAGTGAGACATTTAGTCCGTTAATGTAAAGACATTTTACCTGGTAATGTAAATTGGTAATGTAACTCAGAGAGTCGGAAATAACTGCTCACAATGGCAGGTAAGATGGAAACATCAACAACCAGTTAAGGATTTCCTTGGTTAATAACGTCCTTCCAATGATTGCTCAATTTGTACCCATCTTATCGGTTGAAGTTATGTCTGTGTTTATATATCTGGATGGCTTCATGAACACATCTTTGATGGTAGCCCGAAGGGCAGAGTACCTTGGTCTCGGAAAAGACTATGTTGTGTGAGCCCACCGTGTTCAAGCAGTGATCAGCCATGGCAGAGGTATTGGTTTTGCCGTGTTTCAAATCTGCCTTGTGTTCGCGAACACGGTCCGAGACATGTCGTTTCGTTTCCCCAATGTAACTGCTACCGAAAGACACAACTTAGTTTGTAGACACCAGGGTATTGCATGTCAGGAATCACATCTTTCACAGATGGGATCAAGTCACGGAATTTGTGTACTGTGTTTAATCGAATCTGAATCTTATGTTTGTTCAAGATTTTGGGAATATTTTTGGTAACCCCTGCTATGTATGGCAAGGTGATGGTTTTGATTGGGTCCTCAGATGGTTCTTTACCCATGGTTGGGGATACAGCTTTGCGGATTGTGCGGTCCTAATATCCATTCATCTTGAGGGCTTGGTGTACGTACTCCAGTTCACTGGATAGATGGTGCTGGTTGGAGATGCAATGGGCCCTATGGTGTAGTGTTTTGATGAGGGAATTCTTCTGGGCTGGATGGTGGTGGGAATCAGGGTTTAGATAGGAATCAGTGTGGGTGGCTTTCCTGTAGACAGTGTCCCAACGAGCCATCAGGTCTCTTCTAGATTAAAACATCCAGGAATGGTAGCTTGCCATCAATTTCCACTTCCATGGTGAATTTGATAGATGGGTGTATGGAATTGATGGGGTTGAAAAATTGGTTCAGTGCTGACAGGCCATGTGACCAGATGACGAACGTGTCATCTACGTATCTCTTCCACAAGAAGGGACGTAGGGTGGATGTATGGATGGCATCTGTCTCAAATTTCTCCATGAAAACATTCGCGACCACTGGCGACAAGGGAGAACTCATTTTGTTTGTAGAATGTACCATTCCAGGTGAAGTAAGTGTTGATAAGGTAGTGCCTCACCAAAGTTGGTACATCAGGATTCAGGCCCTGTTGGACCAAGTCTTCAATGATTGCAATAGTGTCAGGTACAGGTACCTTGGTGAACAGGGAGACTACATCGAAACTGACAAGCAAATCATCTGTAGACATAGATATGTCCTTGATTAGAGAAACCAAGTGAGCTAAGTACAGCTGAGGTGGTCTTGCTCGTGAAAGACAGAAATCCGGCCAGTTTGTAGGTGGGTGAGTTAATGGTGGAGACGATAGGACGGAGTGGAGTACCTTCTTTATGGATTTTGGAAGGCCATAAAATATGGGTGGTCTAGCAGTCTCCACGTCGGTTCGATTAAAGAAGTCGAATTAGTGATAATGTTGGTTTTCGTGGCCAGGCAGTTGGTAGGATCTCTATTGATTTTGGTATAGCTGCCATCATTAAGAAGGTCCTGAATTGTGTTGTTGTAAGTGGTTTTATTCATGACGACATTGTCATATCTCTTTTTCAATTGAGCGAGTTCAAAACGCTCATCCTTGCTGATGTTGCTAATGGATTTCTTAGCATTTTTGAGGATAGCAGCGATTTCAGATCTTGCAACGTCTGCCGGGATGTGTCCCGAACCTTTGAGGACTACGTCTACCTGGGCAATGATATCGTAAATTGGGCTGTTACTGTGATTGATAACAATCTTGTTAACATCAAATAGAGCTTAGAAGGCTCAGCCGAGATCCTGGGATAGAATCATGATGATTAAACCCGGTAAAGTAAAGAGCAGTTCATCCTTTACCCATTTAAACAAACGCTGCTGGAAACCACATTGATTCAGAAGGCTCCCAGGCTGCCGGACTGTGCGTGTACACGTACGTGTATATGTCGAACTTCTTACGCAACGTATATAGCCAATCGTGCTACTTGAAGGTGCGGGGGGGGGACAGCCTAAACACGAAAACGAAACTAAACGCACACGTTCACCATCACCCACTGCCCCTCCCGCTGCCCTTTCCAGAAAACCACCCGCTCACCGGGCAGGAGCGGCCGTCCCTCGGGGGCCACGGCAAACTCCCGCGTGGTACCGCGCTTGCCCCGCGTGCGCGAAAGCCACCCGCGGGCATCGGCGGGTGCCAGTACGTGCCCTGTGGCCACCTCCTCGAGCCGCAGCGCATCCAGGTGCCAGCCCTGCCACTCGGAGGGGTCCTCCACGCTCAGCCGCACCTTGTAGAGCTCCCCCACGTCGCCCGGGTCCACCTGAAGGGGGGGGGGGAGTTGCAGGATTGAGCCCACAGGCGAGAGCTCGACAGTTTCGGGACATAAGGGTGCGAAAGAAGTTAAACGTACAAGAAAAAGATCCCCTCTATATCCCCTCTATAAGAGCTGTTAGCGAGCATCTATGAAGGCCGGCACAGCATACGAGGGGGTGGGTGGCCAATACCACGCCCGGTCGCCTTTGTTTTCCTCGTGGTGATAATTACACACTGCACCAGGTACTCATTTGAGGCTGAGTCGACCTAGGGGAGGCTCAAGACCGGTTCAGATAATCGTCACCAGTGTTGGTCATGAGCCAGAATCGAACTCGGGTCACCGGGTTCGGAGCGCAGAGCGCTAACCGCTACACCACCGCTCCCCACAATGGTTGGCCTACGTACGGTGCGGAAGAAGTTCAATATACATATATACTTACATATTTTATCCCTAGTCAGTGTCCACGTTTCTGATCCATGCATCACGTAATAATGTAACATTTCCCACTTGTAATGCGACGTCCGCTGCAACATTTGCTGCTCACTCTCGAAGACAGATACCAACTCGGAGGCGTGAGGAGGAACCACAGGCGAGCGGGAAAAGAAGCAGCCGTGCGGTGAGCCAGCACCCAATCCCCTGCAAGTTCTGCAGTCCTCTATCTATATTTATAAAGGTGTTATTGGCCGATTAATAAGGAAGGAAATCGGAGCACCCGGAGAAAACCACATGCGTGCTCAGAGGGCGACACTCTTTCCCAGGGGTCGGCAAGCAGAATAACAAGAAGAGCCATTTCTTTTCGAATTACGTGAAAAAAAACTCAATATTTCAGGAGCCGCATTGCACGTGGTGAATACGAGACGGTGGTCCTTAATAAATGACGTCACGAAGCGGTCCTTAAAGAGCCGCACGAGCCTCCAGTGCCACAGGTTTGCCGATCCCTGCTCCATCCCATACAAAAAGGGACAAGTGGAATTCAACGCGATGCCAGGCTGTGTGTGAATGCAGCGGCCAATCATCTCAGTCAGTCGACCCATGGCACTTGGGTCTGCCCCATGACCTCCAGCCAACGGGCATTTGACACTTCACGTGGCCTTAACGTGCACATAGCCTGGCACAAGCGCCGTGGTGACGTCACCGCCACTTAGTTTCGAATGGCGGTTGTTTTTGTTGTGTGAATGCTCTGTCCAGGGGGCTGTGTCAGTCGAACCAGGAAGGTGTCGGAGGAGCCGGGCAGGAAACCCATGTGGCCCGGTCGCACGGACGGCAGGGTCATCTCGTCGGAGCGGCCCTGCGCGCCGTAGGCCACCAGGGAGGCCGAGGCGCCCAGCGGGGGCAGCGAGTCGGACGCCGTGATCACCGTCACGCGGTAGCGCGTGTCTGTGTGCGTGGGGGGGGGGGGGGAGCGGTGGGGCAGCGGTTAGCAGGCTGTGCTATGAACCCGGCGACCCGAGTTCGATTCCCCCTCGACGATTATTTGAACAGGTCATGGGCCTCCCCTAGGTCGACTCAGACTCAAGTGAGAACATTGCCACTGGGGAGACAGGGGTCAGGACTGGTGCTGGCCACCCACCCCATCATGAGCCGTGCTGGCCTTCATGGGTACTCGCGAACAACACTTGCCCATAGCATTTACAAAACCGCCCGATGATGCTGGATGTAATTACCAGCGAAACATCGTACTCAAATTGTAAATGTTGTGGGTTTACTCTCCAACACACCGGTGTGCTGAAGTAGTAACTGATTGGTACGTTACAAACCTTA
Organism: Lethenteron reissneri; assembly: GCF_015708825.2. Lineage (NCBI taxonomy): Eukaryota > Metazoa > Chordata > Hyperoartia > Petromyzontiformes > Petromyzontidae > Lethenteron > Lethenteron reissneri. Next base: position 12,681,332 of record NC_083797.1, on the reverse strand, counting down.
CTAATTGGCTGTGTCGGGTGGTGGTGGGTTAACGACCCAAAAAAAAACGGCCTTGATTGTAAACTCACCTTTTTTCGGAGTCTTGCCAATCAGTATGGGAGCTGCAAAAGAAAGTGTCACGAGCGCAGGTCAGATTCTCCGCCATGGCCGTACACTCTCACGTCGGAGGCCGGTCCCATTTAAAACCGAGATCTCTCTTTGGGACCATTTTTTTGCCAGAATCAAAGACGATAAAAAATAAAGGAATGGCTTCGCCCTTTCTGGCAAGTAAATACGGGAGACGTTAAGATGTCACACACCAAATGTATGTACTGTACGTTGAACTTCTTTTGCACCGTACGTGGACAACCTTGCTCATTGGAGGTGACACCTATTACGAGACATCAAGTCTTGCATTCACCACACATACTTGTGGTGAAAATATGTTTGCATGTAAAACCTGTGGTAAAACATGGTTGCTGAATTCCAACCCCTTCCATTAACCTCTCTCGCCTGTTCTCCCAACTGTCACCATCACCACACCACCACTTTTAATAACCCCACCCTTTACCTCAACCACTTTCATCGTACATACCAGTTTTTAAAAAATAAATGCTGTAAAGCGCCTCGGAATAAGGCGCTATGTATAAAATCTAGATGATATAAGATAAGTCCCTCGACCGTGCGGGCTCGCGGTTCGTGACACGAGCACCGTGTAAGCCCTCACCACCCGGCCACCCTCGCCGCACATGGCCGCGCGTGGTTCCACCTGGACTTACCTTGAGCCTCCAGCTCCCGCTCCACCTTTCCGTCATCCCTGCCCTGGTCCAGCCACCTTCATGCCACATGTCGCACGAAATGCGTTATGGCCTGCGAACGTGATGGCCTTCCTCTCACTGCCACGCTCACTATGTACGTATGTATGTTGAACTTTTTTTGCACTGTACGTAGCCAACCATTCTAATCGGAGGTGCAGGGGAAGGACAACAAACTAAACATCAAAAGCAGTTCAAAAGAAATGAGTTTTCAATCTAGATGTAAAAGTGCCATAGCTCCAGAGGCTTCCTAATATCGGAAGGAAGAGTGTTCGAGACGGCCGGAGAAGCGCATAGGTGTGAAACGATGCCTTGATTACTAGTACAATAGCCCAGAAATATGTGTAACGCGCGTGACGTCACTCCACATGCCGCACCCCGCTCCCGTCATTAAAATAATCATGAGCGGGTGAATTTTTACACTCACGCGGAAAAAGGTCGAGTGGAAAGATTTTTTTTTCTGCAAAGTCGCTTCAAATATGACGACGTTTCTTTACAGAAAGTGACGGTCAACAATAAATCTACGCAGCACAGTGCTACATCCGTACGTGACGTCACTGCAAAATAGGCCCCCCGTCATTACTATCATAAGCAATAAAAAAAATTTACGCAAATTCGCTTTAAATTTGACGTTTCTTTCTTGAAAGTTACTCAAAATAAATAACTCTACGCAGACGTTTCTTTACGTAACTATTACAGCTTCCGTCCTAGGATGGGCAAAAGGCTAGCTTATAATATTGATAATGTATGTGTACAGCCTCTTTGTTAATCCATTGCTGAAAAAGGGCCTCCCCACACCGTGCAGACTGCAGAGGTTGTCTCAACAGTGGCCAGGAATTGAACTCAGGTCAGCAGGTTCGAAGCGCGGCACGCTAATCGCTGCGTCGCCACTTCCAGCGCACATCACATACACAGGCACCACGAGATGGGTATACGCTAAATAAAAACTTTTTTCTTCTATTAAACTAAACAATTTTTTGTTTTACCAGGTAAGGCCCACTAAGCCATATAGCTCTCTTTCAGAAGCGACTTGGCCACAAATGATAGCTCAACGAAGTGGCTTATCACGTGTAAATGTATAGCAGTCAAGTACTCTTAAATGCATGTTGACCGGAGGATCCGGAGGAAAATCCACGCAACCACGTGGAGAGGGACACGCAAACTCCAAAGATACAGGCGTCAGGGTCGGGATCGAGCCCACGACCTTCGATAAACCAGGCGAGGTAGTGAACATCTCGCCACGACGGTGCCCTCTCATGCACACGTACCCACCTCTCGCACGGGAAGACGTATTCCCTGTCCAATTCGCTGCCCGTCACTTTCACGACGACCCTGTCCAGGAACCAGCCTTGCCCTGCAGCAGAATGAAAGGGTTCGTAGCTGCGCGAGGAGTCGGGGGAGCAGGCTCACGCAAAAAACCTCGATCAGTCTCGCCAGTTTACTACGCGGCGCGCTCTAACGACGATAGCGGCGCTCATTCGAACGAAAGCGGGGGGGGGGAATTTTGAAGCCGGTCGAGCCACGGTCGGCCATGCTTTCGGAACGTCACCTGGGCTCGTGCCGTCGTGACCGATCACCACCTTGCGGAGCTCCCCCAGGGAAACGGCCTCCAGCCGGAACACGTCCATCTGCGAGAGCGAGCAAGCAAGCGAGCGAAAGGGAGGGAGAGAGGGAGGGGGATTGGCGGCGTGTGGCGACAGCACCGTGAGTCGCCACCAGAACCAGGCCGGATGCACGCGACCACGGCCCGCATCCCACAAGTGAGAACTGTTCGCTGCTTCCATCTCGATGGGAGTGACATTCTGCAGACGCTCTCCCGCTACGTTTGTTGTTGCTGTGGGGCTGTGAAACTCTCCGACACGTGTGTGTGCGTGTAGGTGAGCGGTCGCGTGCTTGTGTGTAGATCGACTCAGCCTAAAAAGAGTACCTTGTGTGGAGTGTAAATATCTCCACGAGGTAGATAAATGCGGCCGTGCATGGTGCTGGCCACCCACCCCCCTCGTGTGCCATACGGGCCTTCATAGATGCTCACTAACAGCACCTGCCCCAATAGTTTGCCAAGGCTATACAGGGGGTCTTTATCTTTGTAGGGTTGTACCACGTGTTGTTCGGCAACGATGTCCTACGTTTCGCTGCACTCGCTGGGAGCTTAGAATAAAATTCCTGAAGGTCCCAGCGTGCGAAGCGAGACGTCGGACATCATGCGCTCAAGTCAGATAGCGGGGATCTTCTATTTGTAGTTCTGAGCCAGCGTTAAGTACATGTATCTACGTGTATGTATGTATGTTGAACTTCTTTCGCACCATACGAAGCCAACTCTGCTAATCGGAGGTGTGGGGGAAGGACAACACACTAACAACAACAACAATCAGTTCTAAAGAAATTAGTTTGCAATCTACATTTAAAAGTGCATAGCTCCAGTGGCTTCTTTGGAAGAAAGAAAGTAAGGAAGTGTCTATGGAGAGGGACTATCTATCCATAAGGACAACAGCTTTTGACTTCACACAATATTATTGGTCGGAAAAAGTAACCCGTAAAAACTAAGTTTTTCACTATAATCCTTTATATGCGTGACATTGGGGCGGCTAGAGTCCTCTCGTCCGTTGGCTTGAGATGGCTGCCACCTATGGGTCAGATGATTGTGTGCCAGCATTAACCAATTGGTAAATAAATATTTAAAAAAATTTCCCTAAGCAGTGTAAAATTTTGGAAAAAAAAATTCACGAAAATTCATTGTCACGCACAACGAGTCTGTGTGCAAAATGTCAGCTCGATTGGATCACGGGAAGTGGGTTAAAAAACGACCGAAAGATTTGCACGGTCCTAAGCAAGCAAGCAAGCAAACTTAATAAAAATTAACCCGTAAAAACAAAGTTTTCACTATAAATCCTTTATGTGCATGGCATCGGTTTTATTTTATTATTCATTTCTGTTTTTATTGAGTAAGAGTTTCATTTTTATCACATTGGTATTTTAAATTAAATATGAAAAAAAATTCCTAAAAAGTGTACAAATTTTGGAAATTTTTTTTTCACGAAAACAAATTTTCACGAAACAACGAGTCTGTGTGCAAAATGTCAGCTCGATTGAATCACGGGAAGTGGGTTAAAAAACGACCGAATGATTTGCACGGTCCTAAGCAAGCAAGCAAGTGAACTTAATATAAAGGATTTAACAAGTAAACCCGTAAAAACAAAGTTTTTGACTATAAATCCTTTATATGCGTGGCGGCTAGAGTCTTCTCGTCCTCTGGCTTGAGATGGCTGCCACTTATGGGTCAGATGATTGTCTGCCAGTATTAAGCAATTGGTAATTAAATATTTAATTTGTTTTCCCTAAACAGTGTAAAATTTTGGAAAAAATTTTTCACGAACATTAATCGTCACACACAACGAGTCTGTGTGGAAAATGTCAGCTCGATTGGATCACGGGAAGTGGGTTAAAAAACGAGCGAAAGATTTGCACGGTCCTAAGCAAGCAAGCGAACTTAATATAAAGGATTTAAAAATATATTCGCCTGTGGAGAACGCGGGGATCGATCCCGCGACCTTTGGCATGGGAAGCGAGGGCGCTACCAACTGCGCTACTCCGCCACGGCCTGTGGAGGGGTTACGCTCTGGGATCCTACACTGTGACGTTCAGCCAAAGCCATGAATGAGTTATTTTTGAATAAATGTAAAATACAATTTTTTTGCCTAATAAGTGTAAAATTTTTGAATTTTTTTTTCACGAACATTAATTGTCTAGCACAACGAGTCTGTGTGCAAAATGTCAGCTCGATTGGATCACGGGAAGTGGGTTAAAAAACGACCGAAAGATTTGCACGGTCGTAAGCAAGCAAGCACGCAAGCATGCAAGCAAGCAAGCGAACTTAATATAAAGGATTTAATAAAGGATTTAAAAAAGGGCTGAGTCCACACGCCAACCGGAATGTAAATTCACGCGCTATCACAAACCATCCTCTCCTCGCACTCCCACATTATCCGTCCCCCTCCCCGTGCCACCCCCCCCCCACACCCAGTGCCGGCCTCCACACCTGCCCCTCCTGGAAGGGGATGGGGTTGTTGAGGGAGCGGTGCAGAAGTCGGGCCCCCGAGTCGCCCCGCTCGCCCCAGAGTGACGCGTGCACGCGCGCGTCCGTGTCGGCTCCCGCGCGTCCGCCCGTCAGCACGCTCAGCTGGTACACCACCACTGTGGGCCACGAACAACCATCGACTTGTGAGCAACAACCATTGGCGTCTCAATAACAACGACAGCGACATCTCAAACACGGCAGCGACAAAGCCCCTGGGTCTGTTCATTGGCTTGATTAGGCAGCAGCGTTAACTTGACTGCGCATGTAGAAATATACACGCACATTTAGTGTGAATCAAATTATTTCCTATTTCAATTAATATGGACAAAAACAGCAGCCATTACTGCTAAGAGGTTGCTAGGAATGGCACGGCATGACAGGGTAAGAAACTTGCAGATTAGAGTGTAGGCAAAAAAGCGTTGGAGAGATGCGATCTGGACGAAGAGGAGGTTTGCGATGGGTGGGACGAACCGTGCAGGAGGGCAGGTTACAGAGCCGGGTACCGGCGTAGCACCAAAGCAGTGGCGAATAAAAGGGAAGACCCAAAGCCAGAGGGACAGCAGTGAAATGCGTCGCCGTGAAGCAAAACTCAACTCTTGAGCCAAATGGAGGATGGGGTACCCGTAAGCGTGAACCGCGCAGGTTATGCGTCGATTCTCACGACAGCTGAAGAGATGAAGTGACGATGAAGAAGCCCCTTTGACCGTGACCCTAGGCCCAAAGCGAGGTCAAGGGCGTCACCGTGCAGTTACGACGCGTACAGGAATTTCGCGGCCAAACCGCGAGTGGTCGAGCCACAGGGGCGGTCAATCGGCGAACTGTACCCCAATACATTTGGCGCTGGAGAAAAGGGTTTGCTGTATATATATACAGCACAGTGGGAAGCGGTGGCGCAGTGGTTAGCACACTTCGCTATAAATCCCGTGGCCCGAGTTTGATTCCCATGTCGCAGCCAACAACAGTGACCAATATCCGAACCGGTCCTGGGGCCTCACCAAGGTCTGAATGAGCACCCGGTGCGATGCGTGCAAAACAACGTCGCCACGGAGGAGACAAAGGGGAACCGCGGGGCGCGGCATTTCACCGGGTAGGAGGCGTTTTCCGGGCCGGGGAACGGGCACCTCCCTCCAGGTGTCGCCGTCGTCTCGGTCGTCGGCGAGCCAGCGGGTCACGGGCAGCTCCAGGGGGCGGCCGCCCGCCGGCTTGAGGCGCACGCGCTCCAGGAACCAGGCAGAGGCCTCGCCCACGCCCGAGTGGCCCACGCGCAACTTGTACAGCTCCCCCAGCTCCGGCAGAGAGATCTAGCAGCCGCGGAACGCACGGGTGTATATGTATGTGTTGTTTTTTAGTGGGAATCGAACTCGGGCCATGGGGTTCATAGCGCAGTGCACTAAACACTGCACCACCGCTTCGCACTATACAGTATATGGATGTACTGACGGTACACCGGTGCAGAATAATACACAGGTCCTCTTAAAACAGTCTTAACAATGTATATACAGTACATGGATAAAAAGTGCTTTATTTGATAACCCACTCATTTCAAGTGGTTATCACGTAATTCACTGTTAAGGACCACACAGAGACAATTGGAAACTTCAAGTGATGACACCTCAGGTTGTACTGACCAGTGAGTTACCTGATATCTGGTTAGTGCTCATGGACTATCTGTGCCCCCCCCCCACTGCGCCGACTGTTGAATGTGAGCGTTTCTCCCTCCACCTCCCATTGTTGCTGTTGCTGAGTGGCTGCCAACGATGCAAGGCCTCCTGCTCCTTTGAGGCATCATCATGATCACCTGATATGCTGCCCCAGCGGTCTGCAAGAGGGCATCAGTCTGCCAGTGGCGGCGATGATGCCGTGCGGCTTCTCAATTAAAACAAATTTGCGAGGAATTTACGAAATTTAGCAAAATGGCGCCGGCACACAAGGCCCAGGCAATTTCAAATAACATCGTGGGATCACTAGTGTCCATTGTGTGTATCACTAAATGATAAACATTTTTTTATTTTACCAGGTAAGGCCCACTAAGCTATAGAGTCCTTTTTTTCAGAAGCGACCTGACCAAAAATGATAGCTCAACGAAGTGGCTTATCACGTGAAAATGTATACGTAGCAGCCAAACTTTCAAAACGCATGGTCATTTTAAACGTCGAGAGAAAACCCGTAGAAACCGCAAAAATAATCTACGCCACCACGGGGAGAGATGCATGCAAACTCCAAATATACAGCAGGCGTCAGGGTCGGGCTCGAACCCACGACATCCTGTACACCAGGCGAGGCAGTTAACATCTGAACATAGCGACCATAGCACGCACCGCGATTCCCCAGCAAAGAGCTGCGAACGCACGACCGCTCAGCACCGCAACCTCGGCCGTCGTCGCGATGGCTCGGCCTCCTCACCCGGAAGCTGTCGACGCTGCGCGGCTTGAAGAGGTGGCTCTCCCCGGAGCCGAGCAGCAGCGTCCGCGACGCCCCGTGCTCTCCGTACACCACGAGGCTCACGGTCGCCTCCGTGCCCGAGTCCGGCCCGTCGCCCGTCACCACCAAAATCTTCCACTCGCTCTCTATCGGTGGGTGGGAGGGAGGACACGCGCAATGCCAGCCGTTACCTAAGTGAAGAGAATAATGGGTTTTTGTTTGAGTGAACGAAAACATAGACTTGACGGAAAGAGCTAATAAGCGCAACGGTGACTGTGGCTGCCACGCAGCACAGAGAGAGCAGCACGAGCGCCGGCTGCGCCAAGACAACGCAAAGTCTGAATGGAGACGCAGACCGAGATGATTCTGGGGCATTGCTCGAGACCCCAAGGCACTGAGGAAGAACCAAACGTGGCTATTGGCTACATATAATGTACTTCAAAAGTTACCTGATAAACTAAACTAAAAACTATTTCAATTTTACCGGGTAAGTTCCACTGAGCTGTGTAGCTCTTTTTCAGAAGCGAATTGGCTGTCACAAGTAATGGCTCAACGAAGTGGCTTAAGATGTGGAAATTTATAGCAGCCAAATATACTCTAAAACGCGCATTGATTGTAAATGTGGAGGGAAAAACCACGGATAGAACATGCAAACTCCAAATACACAGGTGTCAGGGTCGGGATCGAATCCACGACCGCCGATATACCAGGCGAGGGAGTTAACATCTCGCCACCACGGCAGTGTTGGCTCATTGCTTCTGTCACAGCCATTACGTGCCCACTGAACCACGGCGCCACCTCAAATGGCCACATTTCAGCCAACGTGACGTAGGATTCAGGAGACCGGGGGAAGCCCTCTGCTCCAGGATTTACCAAGTCCAATCATTGAGGCTCTCCCGTGATGGTAAAATATCAACCGCTCAGCAATTGGGTACAAACACAAGACAAGGCACGAATGCAACTACGACAGGGAGGGCGCTACAAAGGTTTCCTTCCGGCCTTCCGCTTGTGCCCTTGGCTGCTTTGACACGGTAATGCCTCAACTCCGCCACGATGCTGCCAAGTTCCAATGCATTGTCCCGAATTCCAGATTTACTCTCATTTCTCAAAACGGGAGGTGATCGGTGAGCTGTTGCGCTGAAAACGCGACAAACAAAACAATGATAATTTCGCGGCTTGAGGAGGTTCACATTTGTCTCACACCCATCGTCCCGCTGGACTGATACACGACAGAGGTGTCACGGGCAACAGGGGACATTCCCACACACGCTAGGGCTACGTAGCCACGCTCAGGCGTCGCCACAGTTGCTGAGTCATGGTCAACGTTTGAACGTGAAGACAATGAAACAGATCCATATCCATCCGTAACCATGTGTGTTCCTCAACCGGTGGTTGAAGTGATAATGTTTCTATGCTGCGAGTCGGTAGCTCTTCAAGAAATGTAAACAAAAGTTGTTGACTTTTCGAGGGAGGATAATGATGATAACGACAATGAGGATGCTACAGCTGAATTGTCACCACTGCTGTTGCTGCTTCTAGCCCGCGCCCTCAGCGGATTTCTCTCGCATCGTCATTTAACTTTTACGTCAGACGTGGCTGGAGTCACAACCTCTCACATTGGACCCCTCACGTTCTGTCTCTGCATGCTAGCAGCCGTCGGCAAGATTCCCCCTTTGCTTTTCAGCGACCGATGACGTGGTGAGCTCAATGAACACCCCGAACTGCCCCGTGAACAAACCCGGCAAGGCGCTCACACGGCCTCACCGTGGTGCGTCCGCCGCTCATGGCGGACGTTCACAGTTGGAACCCCAGCGGCCACCCTGGTTAACACTGCGGTCTGCGTGGTAACCATACTATAACGCACGCCGTCTGCTTCAGGGTGGACGTTAAAGATCCCATGACGTAATTCGCAAGAGTGGGCCACAAATTACTTAATTGGAGTATATACATCCACACACATAGCAATCATCGCCTCCGACTGCAAACATTTGGCAGGACACTGCTGAAAGGGAGTCATGAGACTTGGTTATAAATTTCACCTCTTGTCCATATGCGTGAGGTCATCATCACAATCATCGTCATAAACCATCATCATCGATCATGGTCAATTGTTTGAGATCAAAGTCTGATTACATCAATCTGCTCACAAATGTTTCAATTTGGAAAGGGCTGTCATGCGTGAGAGGGCAGGCTTGATTGTACGGAGAGATTTAAAAAAAGAAATCACACCGGAGAGTTTCATGTATTCGTCATGCAATTTATTTGGGATGAGATGTACAAGTGGTGAACATTACCACAGCACGGATAGGCTGGCACGTTCTGTCGTTTTTTTATTGTGTTTCGTCTTCATGCCAATTCGCAATTACTTCATGAGCATCTTTGATCTCAGGGCTTGCGAATCATAATAAAGTTAAATTAAATAGAAAAATCAAATGTAAAGGTCTCACGTTCGACGATTAAAGATGCCGATTATTTCAGCAAAAAATTACGCCGAGAGACTCGCAGAGCTGCACATTTTTTAAAAGTCAAATTTACAAAAAGCAAGTACGTAATCGAATGTCAGAACGCGACGGACACGCGCAGACACGATGGCAATCGCGATCATTTGCAGTCGACGGTGGCACTTGACAATCACGGATTATGGGGGGAGGGTGATTCACGCAAACTCATCGGTGTAAAAACAAGGAAGAGAAAAAAACTTGATCTGCAACGCGTTCCAACGTGCGACAGTGAGGCTGGGTTTCAAGCCGCACGACGGGACGAAGTCATAAACGTGCGGCAATGCGCGATGACGTCGTCGAGAGGCGGTGGGGGAGTGGGAGGGGGAGACACGCCCTTCATTTTTGCGCTGGTTTTAAGAATTTCTTTTAACACTGGGGTTTTTTTTGTCTCCACGTTTAGGGTAACAGCCCTTGAACAATGTGGTTGGTGTTCTCCAGGGTAAAGTTCCGAATAGCAACACGGCTTTGTACTTCGTGTTGCACCATCCTTTAGGGGCCATCCATTTAGTACGTACGCATGGAGGGGGGAAGGGGGGGTTAACCCAAATGCGTACGCTTGTGTTTGGGGGGTCTACTGACAATGTACGTAGCATAGGAAATGGGGGTGGAGTTGAAGCCTCGATAATAATGCAGCCGGCGGTGAACTATCTGTTTGCTTAAACACATTAATATTATTAATCCTTGATCGTTTCTGCGTGGATTAAATATCGGCCGTTCTATAGGATTCGGTGGGGGGGGGGCGTCAAGCGTACGTACGCAGGTGGGGGGGGGGGGGTGTAAAAAGTCAGGGTGCGTACAGGGAGGGGGGAGTTGACGGATATTTGCGTACGTACTAAATGGATGGCCCCTTACAAGAGTTGTCGTCAGAGCTAATGCAAAAACGCTTTCAACCCGAGTTGAAAAGCATTAACAAGTATAGTTTAACATGTAGGCTTTCGCGAACAAGCATAGTTTGCATTTCGATGGGCAGAATGTCGGTACCTCTACGAGAAGTAGCACCTACATAGCTAGTTGGGGTGGAGGTGCCCACATATTATCCCACCTTGAGTTGCCGATACATCCTTTTACTCGCGGATAAACAGAGGCAACAGTAGATGGAGAAACATTCCCAACAATGCAACCACCGTCGCCAGGAAATGATACGCTCCACAGGTGTGCCAAAGTGAATGAAGGAGCGTTCTATTTCGGGCATGAGGGGGGGGGGGTGTTTCAATACAAATGTCCTTTCCCCCTGGGGGCACAGTAACGAATGAGCGGACCGGGCTAGGCAGAGCGAAGCGGCCAAGGCGAGGCTATTTACCGTTCACCTCCGACCTCGCTTCCAGGGGCGTCACTTTCCGGATTTCTGCAGACGATCGCAAGACAGAAAGACGAGCAACCATCAGCGCAGGGCTCACACCATGTGCGTCTGCAGCACACTCTGCATGCAGGGCATTGACACTTTCCCCCGACATGAGTCCCCATGAAACGTTGGGCCTCTCTGTCCCAGTCCAGCGAACGAGACTGGCGAATGGCAGGCCAAGAACACGCCCACCGAGAAGGTAGAGTGATGAGATCAGAACAATTTTTCTTTTATTCCAGGAGCACCACACTGAGTCATAGGACTCTCTTTTTTGGGAGGGTCTGACATTGTTTTGTTTGAAGATCGTTTCAGCGAATTAACAAAAAAGTCTTGATTTGAAGCTTTCGTGACTGCAGGAATCCATACTCTTTGGTTCTTTCGGTAAAGTCACGTGACTTTACCGAAAGAACCAAAGAGTAACAATGCAGTGTTTGTTCAACTATTTATTTTTGAATATAGTTGGAATGCTCTTTCTTCCGATATTAGGAAGCCGCTGGAGCTATGCACTTTTAAATCTAGATTGAAAACTCCTTTCTGCAGAACTGCTTTTTGTCTTTAGTTTGTTGTCCTTCCCTGCACCTTCGATTAGCACGGTTGGCTACGTACGGTGCAAAAGAAGTTCAACATACTTAGAGTACACACGTACTGCATTGGCAGCGGTGCACAGGCAGAAACGATGATGCCTCAACACGTTCCCCAACAACACGGCCCTGCAGACGAAATCATTCTAGAATAGACGACGTTCGTGGCAACGGCCCCTATCGCAGCAGAGAGCTGAGGCTGGGCCATTGCCAGAGACGTCGGCTGTCACGCGTGCTGTTGCAGCGTTCCTCGTTCGGGCCGCGTTACTGACGAAGGTCACAAAGTTTCCGTGATCGCGGCACGACGGCTCGCCAGATTGCCTCGGTCTGTGCGGGAAGACAGCACGCACCTTCCAGAAGCAGCATCTTCTCTCTCTGGGCGTCCTCGACAGAGAACTCCTCGGGGATCCACCTGAGAAGAAATCGGTCGATAAGAAGCGAACGGTCGTGGGATGAACCCCAACTAGCCCCCCCCCCCCTCAATCAGCCTGTGGCGCAACACAACCCCTGGTGCCTGACACACCGCTCGAACTGCTGGCGGAGGCTCCGAGTTTAAGGTCTATTTTATATAACCGGCGAATAACTCGAAGATAGCAGGATGAGACTCGTTTGGCAAGAGCGACCTGGGGCGTTAGCCTGCCAGTAGGGGAGGGGGGGGCGACGATTGCTGCAGTGTACACCGAATTGAGTCATTTGCGGCGCCTGAGTTTCGGGTTTGTGTAAATTTTGGACCCTGACGCCGGCAAACACCGGCCTACTCTTTATTTTTCACGAATGATGTCGGGGGACCTTTAACGTCCACTGTGAAACGGAAGTCGTGTGTTGTTGTAGTTAAATACACCCTCGGTGGTAATCAGGGCGGTTGCTGGATTCGACCTGTGGACCGCTGAATCAGGTCATAGGATACAATATCCTCACCCCAGCACACATAGCTAGAAGGGAAGATGGCTGATAATCTATATACATAAAAGGGAAATTTGTGAATATGTGTGTCTGTTCGAAATGTTTAGCATACTTCCCAACATGCAACAAACTTGAAATTTGGCATGTGGGTAGCTTCCAGACTGTACACAATACAACACGTCTAAAAATAGACTTTTGTGTTTTGGGGGGGGGGGGGGGCGCAATAATGGATATATTTTGCATGGCAAGTGAGCGGTGACGTCACATCTGTGATGTCACCCGCATGCGGCAGCGTCACGCAGTGTGCCTGCTGACGTCAGGCCCCCCCACCCTCCTGCGTAGGCCGTGTATTTATCCAAGACAAGAATCCAAGTCTCGGGTGAAGCCGGGTAGTTAAAGCTCATCAAGAATAATAGTGAGAGGATTTCCACTGAGAGAATGGTGTAGTGAAATTAGTTTGTGTGCAGATGAGAGATGGATTGACTGTGGCTGATGATGATGATAACGATGATTCTCACCCGAGGTTCAGGTAAAAATGCAATCTCACAGCGGCCCCAGCGAACCCCACGGTTACGTCACCACCACCATCACAGCCGCTAGCACAACCATCACTCCATCACCACTATCCCCCCCTCCAAAAAAATAAAAATCCCCCGTATAGCCTGAAAAGAATGTTGGGGCAGGTGCTGTTTGCGAGCACCTATGAAAGCCAGAAAGGCACATGAGGGGGTGGGGTGGCCAGCACCATGCCCGGCCACCTTTGTCTCCCTAGGTACTCACTTGAGGCTGAGTCGACCTAGGGGAGACCCAAGACCGGTTCAGATAATCATCACTGATGTTGACCGTGAGCGGGAATCTAACTCAGGTCGCCAGGTTCGTAGCGCAGCGTGCTAACCGCTACACCACCCCTACCAACACCATCACCACTGCTGCCACCACCACATCCACCGCCATCATCCACCGCCATCATCACCACCACCACAGCCGCCGCCACCCTCCGTGCGCCATCCTCACCCGTTGCAGGGGAATCCGTACTCGAGGTCGGAGTGCGGCGACTCCCGCACGGACACCGCGTGGCAGAACCAGCGGTCGTGAGCGGCGCGCGCATCGCAGCGCAGGGACACACGGCGCAGCTCCCCCAGGCTCACGGCCTCCAGCTCAAACACGTCCGTCTGGGGGCACGCACACGCAGGCGTGCATTCATACACGTACACGTGTGTGTGCGTGTCGTGTGTGCCAACGTGTGTTTGCGTGTGTATGCGAGACAAAAAATACGTGGTTCTTGAATAATAATTGATATTAGTAACATGCCGCTGCACAGTATCGACTCACTCTCGAAGAGAGAAAACAACTCAGAGGTGCGAGGTAGAACAGAGAAGCTGGAAGGCAGCCGAGTGTTGAGTTGGCACCAACAATCGCACAAGCTCTGTGGCCCTCGATATATGAAGCTGCTATCGGCCAGTCATTCAGTGTTTACACGTGGGAGGAATCCGGAGCATCCAGGGAAAAGTCAACGCATGCGAGAGGGAAACACTCTATCCCATACAGACAGGCCACGAGCGTGGCCACCGTCGCCAGGCCATTGCACCGTGACCGTGAATCAAGATGGGGTGGATCGTCACGTGCCAAACACAGGTGAGTGCGGTGCCACCGCTTCTAGCTTTGGGGGGTGGGGGGGGGTGGTAACCACAACGCATGCGGCTGGGGCCGAGAGTGGGGGCCGAGAGTGGGGGGCGAGGGTGGTGGGGGGGAGACAGCGGCTCACCTGTCCCCGGCGGAAAGGCACGGCGTGGTCGGAGGTGAGCAGCTCGCGCTCGCCGCTGTCTCCGCGCTCGCCGTGCAGGCACAAGAAGAGGGGCGCCTGCGTCTCCGCACCCGGCTCATCTCCCGTGCTCACCGACACGCGGTACCGCAGCACTGCACCGCGGTCGCACGTGCGTAACGTGTCAATGCACCGGTACAGCGTCCCGACGCACACAAGCTAAACTAAACTATTATAACTAAACTATTAAAACTTTTTTTTCCAAGTTAAGGAGGATGAGTCGACCTGGAGGAGGCCCGAGTTTCGAACCGTGAGCGGGTATCGAACTCGGGTCTCCATGTTCGTTCAGCAGGGCGCTAACCGCTGCGCCACCGCTCCCCACATGCACACACGCGTACGCCCGACTGCCCACCTGATTGCACACACGCGTGTACATGCGAGACTTACGCACGACACGTACACGCTCGCCCAGCATCCACAAACACGCGCACGGGCGCGCGTCACCCACGGGCCCCGCGCCGTCTCTCCGCGTGAACGATTCCCCCACCCCCCTCCACCTGCCCCCCACCTGGGTGGAGCGGCTTCCCCGTGGCGTCGCGCACCGCCGGCAGCTCGCGCACCGTCTGCCCGTCGCCGTGGCGCCGCGACAGCCAGCGGTTGGCCGGGAAGCGCAACGTGTCGCCCCCACGGAGCCCCCGCAGCACCACCTAGGTCACGGTGGGGCAGGGGACGGGAAAGGAGGTGGGGGGGGGGGCGTTCACGTCACACCCCGCTGGTACCGGGACGTGAGCTCCAGAAACGAGAAGTCAGAGGGCGAAAAGGCAGCGATGGGAAGAATGGGCAAGTGGTGTTGGAGTGGAGCGGACTGGAATACTCCTGCGAACTGTACCCAGAGCACCAACCAGCCACTAGCGCTAGCCCCCCCCACTGTGTCACCTGCTGTGTGTGCGTGTGCGTGTCACTTGCTGTGTGTGTGTGTCACCTGCTGTGTGTGTGTCACCTGCTGTGTGTGTGTGTCACCTGCTGTGTGTCACCTGTGTGTGTCCTGCTGTGTGTCACCTGCTGTGTGTGTGTGTGTCACTTGCTGTGTGTGTCACCTGCTGTGTGTGTGTCACCTGCTGTGTGTGTGTGTGTCACCCGCTGTGTGTGTGTCACCTGTGTGTGTGTGTCCTGCTGTGTGTGTGTCACCTGATGTGTGTGTGTGTGTGTCACCTGATGTGTGCGTGTGTGTGTGTCACCTGCTGTAGCTTCCAGTCCGGGTTTTCGCTGGAGCCGTCGTGAGCCACTCGGATCTTGTAGATCTTGCCCAGGTCCGGGAGCGTTATCTGCCCGGGCATGTCAAGTTGATTTCATTTAGCACGGTGAGAGAGACCTCAAGAGACCAGGGGAATGATTTTCAATTTGCAAGAGGTGACCTCGGTCACCAAAGTGACTAAAGTAAAACAAATATAAGATAATGCAATGCAAGGGAATAGAAATCGGCGCCAAAGCAACTGTGCGCGGGAAGCACTGATCGTTCAAGGATGATAAAAGACAACAATCGCACAGCCCAAGCAAGCCTTTAGTCTTCCGCCCAACGGCAAGTGTTTTGACCAAAAGCTCTCTCCTTCCTGACCGATCCTGAGCCTCCTTCGGCTGGCCGCGTGTTTTTTGTTGCTGTTCTGCGTCTCGGGCCTCTCTCGCACAAACGCAGCGGCCGTACGTTGCTCGGACCCTCATCCACCAAGTCGTCACCTCCTCTGGCCACGCGCGCTGGCCTGTGGACGGGGCACATGCCCAGAGGTGGCCTCGTAGGCGAGGATGCTAATTCTATGCCGTGTTCAAAGTTGTGTTACTATTTACGATTAACTATTTTTTTTTCCAGGTAAGGCCCACTGAGCATGTAGCTTTTTTCAGAAGCAACCTGGCCACAAATGATAGCTCAACGAGGTGGCTGATCATCACGTTGAAATTTATAGCAGCCAAATACTCGAAGCGCATGTTGATTCTATAGATGGAGGGAAAACTGGAATACAGTAATCCCTCGCCACTTCGCGGTTCAAGTTTCGCGGCCTCAGTGCATCGCGGATTTTTCGAACTGATTTAAAGGCCTCATTATACCTGTGCAGTAACACCATCATCATCATCATTCATCATCACATTCATCGAACTGCACAGGTCTGTCATCGTCGTCATTGTCATCGTCATTGTCATCGTCGTCGTCGTCATTACTGGAGTCAAGTCTCAAGATACTACTGTCATTGGTGAGTGTAGAACACCATAATACGTATCCTATGAGAGAGACAGAGAGAGAGTGAATGTATAATATTAAGGTTTTATAATTAAATAGATTTAAGTAAAATATATATATATATAAAGTATAAATATACATATTTTAAACATTCTGGTACCCACACACACATATACGGAAATTCCTAGGGGGCCAATCCTACTTCGCGGATTTTCACCTATCGCGAGGGGTTCCAGTCCCCATTAACCGCGATAAACGAGGGATCACTGTACTCGGAGAAGAATCCACGCGTCCACGGGGAGAACATGCAAACTCCAAATATACAACAGGCACATCCAGGTAAGTGGTCAACTCCAAACTGTGCAATGGAGACCGGATGTTGGACAATGGACAACAGGAGCTGATATGGAAAGTGGGCACTGGATAACTGACATATGAACAATGAAAGCTAAAATACCAGACAATAAATAATGGACACTGGAAAACAGATACTCGACATAAAACAAGAGAAACTAGACAATGGACACTGGACAATGGACACTGGAAGTTGGACAATTAATTGTATGTATACGTCTTCAGTTTTTCTTCCAATTCCGTTCCAATTCCGTATGTCTACGTCATCAGAACGAAATCGATTACAAATGGAATTGGAAGTAAAAGGCCATGCAGGAGGGTGGGTGGCAGAGTTTGGCGCGAGTTCCCGCAGAGTGCGGTCATGTCGCTATGGTTCTCTGCGGTGAGTACAGTACAACGTCTGTAAAAACAGCGGTGCTACGCCTCTCTAAATGCAAATAAAACGCCGAACCGCTTGAGCAGTGAACGGGACCCACCCTGCAACTGGCAGACGTCTCGGAATGGGAATGGTTTAATAGACAACAGACGATAAACAAGGACATCTGGACGATGGACATGGGTCATAGGCACTGGTTCATGGACACTGTGACTGGGGGTGGGTTGGGGGTGGGGGGTCCTGGGGGGGGGGGTATCACCTGGAACTCGTCCTCCTGCTTGGCGCTGAAGATGCCGTCGTGCTCGCCCTTGCCCAGGAAAATGGGGCCCGCGGAGCCACGCTCCCCGTACACCCAGAGCTGCACGCGCGCACCCGTGCCCTCGCTGCCCGTCGTGACCAGCACGCGCCACTCCCACCCTGCGACGATGGTCAGCCGCACGGTCATCGCCCTATCGTCACTCCGCCCCACGTCGGGCGTCCGACGCTCAACGTTCATCACTCCCGACGCATCGGCGTTCGCCAACTCCGCTGCGTCGGCGTTTCGTCGCTCTCCAACGTCCGGGCGTGTCGGCCGAACAGCCGGCCCGGTGGTGCCAGCGGCAAGGGCGCTCGATTTGACCGATGGAAGGTCACGGAATTAACATCCCAGTCGGGGGGGAAGAGGGCGGGGGGGGGGCGTCATCCCGACTCGTGATTCAAGCGATGCGGTCACTGAAACGAGCGACACCTTGGTGAAAACGAACGTCGATTGTCCCAGGCAGCTCAGGTGACTTAAGACTGAGTCAACGGCCACTGAGCCGACAGTACAAGTGGAAGAGTCATTGGGAGATGGAAGTGGAAGAAAACGTCCAACGGCGAGACTGACCACCATAACGGGAACGGGGAATTTCAGCATCTCGGCAAGGTGGCGAGATGTTAACTACCTTGCCTGATATACAGGAGGTCGTGGGTTCGATCCAGAACTTGACACCTGCAGTATATTTGGAGTCTGCGTGTCTCGCTCTCCATGGTCACGTGGATTTTTCTCCGGGTCCTCCGGTTTTTCCCTCCGCATTTAGAATCAACGTCACGCGTTTAGAGTATTTGGCTGCTATACATTTCCACGTGATGATTAAAGCCACTTTCGTCGAGATATAATTTGTGATAGCCACGTGGCTTCTGCAAAAAGAGCTACTATTCAGCTCAGTGGGCCTTACCCAGTCAAATAAAAAACAGTTTAGCCGTCTAGTTTATCTTGACTCGTGTGGCGGAGCTGCGTGTGACCACTCGACGGCAGCGGCGGGTCGGCCCGCCGCGCGCGACACCCACCTTTGGGGGTGTCGAGCGGCACGGGGGAGAGGGCCGACGAGAGTCGCGGCGTCTCCTCCATCGACAGGTCGAGGTGACGCGAAGCCTTTTCTCTGCCGACTGCGCGCGCACACGCACGCACACACGCACGCACACGCACGCACACACACACGCACGCACGCACACGCACGCCCACACGCACACACGCACGCACACACACGCACGCACACACACACACGCACACGCACGCCCACACGCACACACGCACACACGCACGCACACACACACACGCACGCACGTAAAAATTCAAAGATTCCCCCGTGTAACTTTCATAGACCGTTGGGGCAAGTGCTGTCAGCGAGCAGCGCCTGCAAAGGCCGGCACGGCACACGAGGTGGTGGGTGGCCGGCACCACGGCCGTCCGTCTTTGTCTCTCGGGTCGCGATGTTTACACATCGCACCAGGTCCTCATTTGAGGCTGAGTCGACCTAGCGGAGGTCCAGGACCGGTGGTGGTGGTGGTGGTGACGTTGGTGACGGTGATGACAGTGGCGACGGTGATGAGGGTGGTGACGGTGATGAGGGTGGCGACGGTGATGAGGGTGGTGACGGTGATGAGGGTGGCGACGGTGATGAGGGTGGTGACGGTGATGAGGGTGATGAGGGTGGCGATGGTGATGAGGGTGGTGACGGTGATGAGGGTGGCGACGGTGATGAGGGTGGCGATGGTGATGAGGGTGTTGACGGTGATGAGGGTGGTGACGGTGATGAGGGTGGTGACGGTGATGAGGGTGATGAGGGTGGCGATGGTGATGAGGGTGGTGACGGTGATGAGGGTGGCGACGGTGATGAGGGTGGCGATGGTGATGAGGGTGGTGACGGTGATGAGGGTGGCGACGGTGTAGCCACGGTGTTGGTTGGTAGTGGGGAGAGGCGGCCGGTGTCTCACAGGAGATGACTTGTGGGTAGAAGGTGGTGTTGGCCTCTCCGGCATTGACAAGGGGCCGCGCCTGCCCGTCGGCCTGCAGCCCCACGAAGATGCCCTTGTGGCGCGCCGACTCCAGCCCCACCGAGCTCCAGTCGCGCTGCTTGTGCACGATGAAGTGGCAGTGCTTGTCGCCAATGCCCTGCGAATACGCACACATGCGCACACGCACACACGTACATGTACATACACACACCAGTAGATGTTCTCCTATAACGTGGCGGGAGTAGTTGCGTTCCTGAAGAACACCACCCTCTGGAAAAATCTCGCTATAATAAATAATCAATAATATAGGGGGTAAAGCACAGTCTGCGATAACACGTGAGATGCGTACGCAGGCCGAACAAAAACCGAGGCGCGTGGGTAGCATCTAGAAGCATCCAGCGTTATTAAAAAAAAAAGTGTTCCCAAATACATTCGTCGCGTTATATATCCGATTCGCATGATGAAAACAACACGCAGCGTTATGGGAGAACAGACTGTTTTATTATTTACGTTTTTATATGGCGCAGCAGACCCAACAAAGGGCTTCAGAGTGCCGTGCTGACAAAAAAATACTTGGTAATCTATCCAATATATCCTAGGAAGTAATTAAATGTTTAGTTTTTTTATGAATGGGATAATTCTCAGCAGTCAGGCGCAGTTCTTCAGACAGAGGGCCAAGAACAGAAAACGCGCGAGCTGCGAAAAATGTTTGCTTTGGGTCTCCAATGCCCTGCACGGCACAGGGCTGATATGTTCGCCGGTCGTGAGTGACTGACGTACGTGCTAATGATGTCAAAGTCGATGTTATTGCGCTTGGTGGATTATTACGTCGCAGAATCACGAGAGGTCGCGGCGGAAGCTTGGGGAAGAGCTAATCCAGCAGTGAATTGACCGTAACTGATGATGATGTTGATGGTGTTATAGATTCTAGGGGGGATATAAATCAGAAATGCGTCTTTGTTATGAATTTAATTAATCCCAAAACCTAACATTTTATTTTGAAGCTCGGCCCCGCAGATAAAATATTACAATGTTTACATTTTATTGGGCATGGCCCACTGAGGTATTTTGCTCTTTTTCAGAAGCGACCTGGCCACAAATGATAGCTCAACGAAGTGGATTATCACGTGGAAATGTATATCAGCCAAATTCCCTAAACGTGTGATGTTGATCCTAAATGTGGAGGAGAAAACTGGAGGACCCGAAGAAAAATCCACGCAACCACAGAGAGAGAGAGAGACAGGCAAACTGCAAATATAGTTTACAGCAGGCGTCAGGGTCGGGATCGAACCCACGACCTGCATACCAGGCGAGGTCGTTAACATCTCGCCATCGTGGTGCAGTTTTCAGGGGCCGCTGAAACCGCGCCGCTACACCTACCAGCCCATCGCAGTGGCCGTCCTTGACGCGGAGGAACCTGCGCGGGAACGCGACACTCTCGAACATGCAGGTGCGCGGCGCCACCACGTGCACGCGCAGGTGCGACGCCTCCAAGCGCCGGCCCGCGCCGCTGCACCGCCCGTCCGCCGACACCGACAGCGCCTGCGTGGTGCTCGAGTTGAGCAGCAGCACCGCCCCGTCACGGAACACGCCCTGCGCGCGGCACGCACGGCACGCGAGCGGCAAGATACAGCGACCACGAATTCTGGGAGGCTCAACCGAGACACGGTGAGATTCACCTGGCAGCCCCTGCCTCATCCGCTGGCCCTGCCCCACGCAGCGAGTGACTCCTCCTCTTCCTCCTCCTCCCTCTTTCTTCCACTGGCCTCACCTGCGACCCGTGGCCCCGCCCACTCTCCTGACAGCCCCGCCCACTACTCAGGTAGCTTCGCCCTTTGAACAATTAACACGAGTTGAGCGTGAGGCCAAAAAGCATTAAACCGGTGATAGATTCCCATTTTTTTTTTTGCAAGCTTTGAGAACACCGGGACAGCCGTTTGCGAGACTGGGACTATCCCAGCCAAAGAAGGACACCGGCCAGTGGGCCGTAATCAGTTTGACCAACGGTCTCAAGACGCCGGCCTACTGACCCCCGACGTCGGTCTCCAGACACTGACCAGCGGGGGTGGGGGGCCGCGGGAAGCTCACCTTGACGTGCACGTAGAAGAGGCACGCGGGGCCCTGCGCGGCCGCCTTGGTGTCGCCGGGCCGGCCGTGTGGCGTGAAGAGCACAGCGTGGCCGGGCAAGCGCACGGACGCGAGCTGCACGCTGCGGTCGCGCTGCACGCACACGCTGAAGTCGCACGCCGGCCCGTTCTCGCTCTGCGGGGCGACACGCCGCGCGATCGTCGTCAACCTCCGTTGTCGTCTTGTTAGCGCGTCTAACCGGTTCGCTCGTCGAGCCGCTGGGAAAAGTTCCACGGCGGGTGGTGAATTTGCATAATTAGTTTGTTGGAGAGGTGAGAGGTTACGGCATTGGCTTGTTAAGAATGCAAAGAGGGATAAAAGTTGCAGGCCCTACAATCGCTCGCTCACGCCAATGCTTCCGAAAGGGCCTCCACTAAGGGGGAGCTCTTGAGAGCCCCTTTAGAGGGTGTTTGTCTTCCACGCTGGTCAGACGTCCTGGAAGAGGTGGCGGTACCGACACTTTACCCCACCACATGCGATTTGCCACTCGACAAACTGTCGAGTGCCCATTTGTACTGCTGGGTTCACAGACAAAAAACGTACTCCTTCATTCAACTGCCGTGCCAGCAGATTGAATAGAACCAGCGCCCTCTGGATTGCAAGTCCAGTGGTGTGCTAACCACTACACAATGGAAGGAGCCCATTCAAAAATGTAACGGGTTATGACGAAGTTAGTTTAATCACTGGTTCATGACACCATTGGACTGTGCTCTGGGTCGCTTTGTAGGCGTCGTGGCCCTCACCATGCCCACGACGTGGTTCTGCTCCACTGCTAGATAGTACGCGGGCAGCGCCAGGCTGTTGAACGCCCGCACGTTGCCACGCCGCCGTGCCACCTCAAAGTAACCTTAACACACAGACACACACGGACGGACACACACACCACCCAGACAAGCCAGATCAGAGGTTTCACCTCCAGATCCTATTGTAATATGAGAATATATCCGGCTCACTGACGTATCACAACTTGTCATGGTGATTGGCTCTGCCGGTCCTGGTTTACAGCCAATGGGGGGAAGCCTGGGGGCATGGCCCTGACGTGATGGAAAGGTGACAGCTATGAGGATTGGGTCTGCTGGCTTTGGCCTCAGCCAATGGGGAGATGAGTCAGGGGCGTGGTCTCGGGAGCTGACGAGGGAGCCTGGAAGATTTGATGCAGGCTAACGAGGATTGGCAGAAACGTACCACGTGACCCGGGTATTAAATAGGGGTGGAAACGAACGACACGGGGTCAGAACGGGAACGAACGGAGGAAGGGGCCATGCGGGAGCGGGGCTCCGAGTTGCCACGTGGCAATGCGTCTCTCTCGGTCTATCTGTCCCTTTCACGTTGCCTAGCAGTAGCGTGGAGTAACTGTAAGATAAAGTGAATAAAAGACGGATTCCAGAAGTCGTCTCAACGAGCTTTATTACACTATGATCACGATTATGATTCATCGCGACCAGAACTTCTCGTGAAACCTCAAGCCAGCACCACAGTTCTTCTCCTTGAGCCGGGTGGGGGGGGGGGGGGCATGCCCTGCTCCCTCCCTTCGCTTCCCCACAATGACCTACGTGTGTGCTCGGAGAGGAGGTGGATAAGGAAGTGGAGGAAGAGATGGAGGAAGTGGAGGAGGAGGTGGAGGAGGTGGATGAGGAGGAGGAGGTGGATGAGGAGGTGGAGGAGGAGGTGGAGGAGGAAGTGGAGGATGTGGAGGTGGATGAGGATGTGGAGGTGAATATGGAGGAGGTGGTGGATGAGGAGGAGGAGGTGATAGAGGTGGGGGAGAGTGCTGTGAGGC
This sequence comes from Lethenteron reissneri, assembly GCF_015708825.2. Taxonomy (NCBI): domain Eukaryota; kingdom Metazoa; phylum Chordata; class Hyperoartia; order Petromyzontiformes; family Petromyzontidae; genus Lethenteron; species Lethenteron reissneri. Next base: position 12,657,830 of record NC_083797.1, on the reverse strand, counting down.
CCTCACTGTATTTGTCGCCCTTCTCCCCAAGCGCGTCAACCGAGGCATCAGGCTTGATCCGCAGCAGGCGCCCGGTGAGCTTGTTTCGTGAGCTGCAGGACGCTGCCACGCTGGAACTTCCAGCCCTCGGCTGCCCACTACTCGCACATGCAGCGCACAAGCAGCGCACAAGCAGTGCGACCCGTCAACTCTCACCACTCGTCTCCTAACTCGTGACAACAAACTCGACCTTTAACCATCAACTCGCGACATTCATCACTCAACTCGCAAACCTCGGCCATCAATTCGCGACACTCAGCGATATTTTAGCAAATTTTTGTGCATGCAATTATCGACAACGATAAAATCCGCAACAACCCTACTTAACGAGAAGAGCACAACGCACACATTGCCGACAACATTACTGACAGCAAATCGCTACTCAACAACAATTAACCCCGCCCTTCTAAAGCCAACCCAGCAAGTGAATGAATCCGTCGCGGCGAGCGCAGCACTCACCAGCTCCTTCTCAAGCAGCTCCTGCTCTTGCTCTGTGGAGTCGCACACGGAGAGCACACGCGGTCAGAGCCTTCCCATGAGAACCCGCAGCACGACGCAGGCATGACATGGAACAAATACGAAGAATGGAAGGGGCCAGATCCTCGTCCCCGATAGATTTACAAAAACGTCGACGCGTCTCCTGGCTCAAACACCGCGTGCGGTCGTGAACGCTTCCAGTGGTGTCTGTGGCGGAGGTTTTCTGCATTGCCTGTCTCCATAGGACCACCGTACGTGTGTGTGCGCATGGCGTGCGTGAATTATACGCAACAACGGTTCGTTCAGGCTTGGGTCACTAGAAGGATTATCATGATGGCCGGTGGTCGATATTTCGCGACGGAGCGGCAGCCAAAGAAGGGAATGCACCCGAGAGAGCACATCCAGCAGTGGACTGATCATGGGTGATTATGATGAAATGCATAACCACTTTTGCTGACCACTGTAGAGTTAAAGGTCTCACTCAAATAGAGTGGACTGAACAGAACAGACAAACTGCCCCTACGTGTCACACACACACAATCAGCTTCACTGCCCAGTTTTTGTTAAAACTCATTTATTTTCTCTTGCTTAGACAAACTCCTCTTCTCCATGCTTTCCCCATCATTACCACCATCATCACCTTTTCCCAACTTCCCTACCCATCCATCACATTCACTATTAACCACTCACTGTCACTCTCATCGTCGTTTATTTCACGCATCGTCATATTCGTCATGCACCACCATCCTTACCATAGACTCATCTCATCACACCTCTGCTGTATGAATAGCTAACTCAAGAGAATGGTTTGACGACATAAGGGGTTAGTGCCAGAAAGACGTGGCACTACTTGAGCCATATTGGCACAAGACAGAGGAAAGTGGAAATGTGCAGTGGACACCTACGGGGCTATCTGCCCATGGATCGTGATGATAATGATTAAGATAAGAACACTTACGTGCCGCGCTCAGCGTTCGATCCACGATGTTGAGATCCCGCGACGTCTTCCCGTCGTCTTCGCCCGTGTCCAGCCAACTGCGCGCGCACGCATGCCGTTAGCGGGCACCGTTGAGGCGGTGACAAGAGCGATGGGCAACCCTGATCCTTTATCCATAATTCACTACGCGGGTCAGCACAGGTTGGAGCAGGGGAGGCCCCAGAATTTGGTTTGGATATCGCTCGTCACAGGTGTTAACGGTGGCCGAGAGTGCAACTCAGGTCGCCGGGTTCGCTGCTCCACCTTCGCAGGATAACAACATTGCCTAGCGTCACCGCTGAAGTCAGTCTGTAGACACTACTACATGTGCTCCCCCCCCCACACTCCCCTGACCAAGTATATTATAAAGCATCCCCTCTGATGTAAAGCAGGCGTGCAACGATGCACTTCTCAGCAATCTGATGAAATGTCACGGTTGGCGGTTGCGATTCCATTTAAAAATATATATTGTTTCCCCCCCCCCGTTCCCCCTACTTAATCAGAAATTTTAACCGCCCCATATGAATACATTCCCTACAGGGAAAGTCATGAGCTCGGAGGACACAATCTGCAGGCCGCACGTCCACTGAATGTTCTCTCTCTTGTTGCCGTAGGACTTGCATTGGGTTCAATACAAAAGCAATATATCATCTCGCTTTTGCTGTCTCGTTCGTGTGGGTACCAATGTTTTGTCTCATTGTACAAGTTTTGTTTGCTCCAGCATCCTAAATATCACATAACCCTTTAGTTTGGATAAAAGTCACGCAAATCGCAAACCATGCAACTTTGGCGTGCGTGAGAATCGCAATCCCCGTCTGACCACGTCTGACCCCGTCTGTATGTATGTATGTATGTTGAACTTCTTTCGCACCATACGTAGCCAAGTGTGCTAATCAGAGGTGCGGGTGAAGGACAATGAACTAAACACAAAAATACGTTTTCAATCTAGATTATTTAAAAGTGCATAGCTCCGGTGGTTTCCTAATATCGGAAGGAAGAGCGTTTCAGACGGCCACAGAAGCGCATCTGAAAGCAATGTAGTGACCATCTTTGTTCGATGGCCAGCCAAGAGCCGCTGCTGCTGCGAGGATGACCGCAGGTCGAAGGTGCGACCGGGGGCCTCACCGGTGGCAGAGGAACACGCTCTCCATGTCGGCCAGCGGGTCCTGGATCACCACCTTCTCCAGGTACCAGCCTTTGCCTGGAATCACAGTCAGGGCACGGGTCGCTGCAGCAAATTCCCAGCAAGAAAGCCCACAGCTCTCCTCTATAGCTCCCCTCGACAGCTCTCCTCTACAGCTCCCCTCTACAACTCCCCTCTACAGCTCCCCTCTACAGCTCTCCTCTACAGCTCTCCTCTACAGCTCTCCTCTATAGCTCCCCTCGACAGCTCTCCTCCAAAGCTCTCCCCGACATCTCTCCCCTACGGGTTTCCTCCACAGATCTCCTCCACGGCTGTCCTCTACAGTCTGGAGCCCACTGGGACTCCCCATCTCTCTCATTGACGAATTCATTCACGGGCTTCACGCGTAACCTGGCGAGGGCAGCAGACAGCCAGTGGTGTGTGGGGACGGAGGTAGACGTGGGGCGGAGCGAGACGCAGGGCAGAGGGAGACACGGGACGGCGCAGCGAGACGCGGGAATGTGGGACGGAGGGAGACGCGGGGCGGTGGAAGACGTGGGGTGGAGCGAGACCCAGGACGGAGGGAGATGCGGGGCGGAGAGAGACGTGGAATAGAGGGAGACACAAGACGGAGGGAGACGCGGGGCGGAGAGAGACGCGTGACGGTGGAGTGAGACGCGGGATGGAGAAAATAGCGGGGCGGAGCAAGACGGAGGGCGCAGCGAAATGCAGGGCGGAGCGAGATGCGGGACGGAGCGAAACGCGTGAAGGTGGAGTGAGACGCGGGATGGAGGGAGACGCGGGGCGGGGAGAGACGCGGAATGGAGAGAAACACGTGACGGTCGAGTGAGACGTGGGATGGAGGGAGATGCGGGGCGGATGGATATGCGGGACCCACCCGGCTCCTCGGAGTCGTGGCTCACGAGCACGCGCTGCAGGCGGCCCAGGTGGACGGCCTCCAGGCGGAACACGTCCGTCTGCACACGGACACGTGGACACGAGGTGAGAAAAGACAAACAACCTTAACAGACTATTGGGGCAAGTGCTTTTAGCGATCACCTATTAAGGCTGGCACGGTACACGAGGGGGTGGGTGGCCAGCACCACGCCTGGCTGCATTTGTCTCCCCAGTGGCAACGTTTACACAACGCACCAGGTACTCATTTTAGGCTGAGTCGACCTTGGCGAGGCTCAGGACCGATTCAGATATTCGTCACTGGTGTTGGCCGTGAGCGGGAATCAAACTCGGGTCGCCGGGTTCGTAGCGCAAGTGTAATGCGAGCATAAATGGGGTGGTTGCTGGCCTCCGCGCCAATCACATGGCCCGGAGCATTGGGGGGCGGAGCCTGGTCGGCGGAGCGTGTGGGAGGAGCCACTGCTCACCTCGGCTCCAATGGGAGACGAGGTGAACGGGGGGCGGAGACGGGGGCAGTAAGGGAAGGAGGAGTCAGGGTCACGTGATGGGAAGGATATAGGGAGAGAGCCGGAAGAGATCGAGGAGTCGGAACGGAGCGAGAATAGGGGAAGCCACGCTGGGCAGTGCGGGAGGAGCGGCGCCATCTGCCACGTGGTCGAAGACCGACGCACACCGTCGGCCAGCGGTGTGCGTGGGGTAGACGGGGCTAGCGGTGTGTGAGGGGCTAGCAGAGTGTGCGGGGCACACGGAGCGAGCGGTGTGGCTGGCGGCGTGTGCGGGGCACACGGAGAGAGCGGAGCGGCCACCAACGAGTGCGGGCCACACGGAGCGTGCGCGGGGCGCGCGGCGGAGGCGGCGCGGGTCCGGCCGAGGACCAGCGGGGTGCGATACGAAGAACATAAATAAACGACAACGGAGACCAAGAGAGCCTGACAGAGTCGTTTATTACACAAGCGCGATAACCGCGACACTACCGCTCCCCACACGAGGTGAGCACATATACACAGAGACACGCGGTCACACGTAAGCGGGGTGGGTTGTCACACGTCAAGTACGCAAACAGCAATGATGATCACACAAAGAGCGCCGACACTGGGGCATAAATTCAGCCAGGGTCTGTCTGGGCCAGTGGGCAGCTAAAGAACTGTGCACCCGGCACACCACATTCAGAATCCCTCTTCAATATCTCCAGTAGCCACGCACCACTTGCTCCAGTCTACCAGCTGCGGACGTTCGGTTTCGTGATTTCGGCAATTTAGTGCCTCATACGCTGGATCCAAAGAGTGTTCAACGTAGAAGTAATGAAGCAAGAAAAAGGTTGCACATAGAATAACACCTGATGCAGGCAGTGACGAGAAGGAAACTGGCACTATTTGGACACGTAGCAAGATGAACAACAGCAGGAAAATGTTCAGTGTGTTGTCGGGAAAAATGGAAGGAACCGGAAAGAGAGGAAGAGCTCACAGAGAATGGCTTGACGATGACGACGACGTTAGAAGAGATTGCCAGGAAGATGTTGCACTACCTGAGCATATTGGCACTACGAGACAGAGGGGAAAGTGGAAACAAATGACGAAATGTGCAGTGGACACCTATGGGGCTATCTGCCCATGGATCGCGATGATAATGATGATGACGAGCGGCCTGGTAAACAAAAGCTGATGTCGCGTCGAGAAACTGAAGCCCCCGGACTGACGCCGACGCTGCCCACGTGGGGTGCCGCCCGCCGCCCGCCCGACCCACCTGGCCACGCTGGAAGGAGGTGGGGTGCCGCGAGCGCTGCAGAAGGCGCGGCCCCGTGTCGCCGCGCTCGCCATGCACCGCCACATGAACACGCCCCTCCGTGCCGGCGTTCCACAGCTCGCCCGTCGTGATGCGCACCTCGTAGCGCACCGCTGCGCACACAGCCCGGCACAACGGGGGGGTGGGGGTGGGGGGCAGCATAGCTCGTGAATACAGCCGCGACTCCCACCGGCTCGGGCGGGGGAGAAGGCGATCCGTGCGTGGTGAGATGAAGGTAATAATGTCCGGCTTAAATTTTGATTTAAAGCTTTCGTGACTGCAGGGATTCATATTATTGGTTCTTTCGGTAAAGTCACGTAGAAGGGATTTCACACCTGATGATGATTGCTTGTGTTGCAGTCGAAACGTCGTGAGAATTTTTATTGTTTTATATTTATTTTATTTTATTATTTCCCTTCTACGTGACTTACCGAAAGAACCAAGAATATAATGTCCGGCTTATAGCACGCACAGACGCAAGGCAGAGGTGCGGTGAGACGCCTCTAGCCGGAAATAAAGTTTTGCCAAAAAACTTGATGCTCCCGATTATACATCGATGTGTACGACAAATTGTTTGGTCTCACTTTCAATGAGGAGCATTAATAAAAAAATTAACCCGTAAAAACAAAGTTTTTCACTATAAATCCTTTACATGCGTGGCGGCTAGATTCCTCTATGGGTCAGATGATTGCCTGCCACCATTAAGCAATTGGTAATTAAATATATAAAAAAAAATCCTAAAAAGGGTAAAGTTATGGAAAGTTTTTTTCACGAAAATAAATTGTCACGCACAACGAGTCTGTGTGCAAAATGTCAGCTCGATTGGATCACGGGAAGTGGGTTAAAAAACGACCGAAAGATTTGCATGGTCGTAAGCGCGCAAGCAAGTGAACTTAATATAAAGAATTTAAAAACAAGTGCATGACCACGTGGCACGTGCTGTGCTGTGCGTGTCCGTGTGTCGTTTTTCTGTGAAGTCCCAGTTCTCAAGAAAGGCTGCTCCCGTTGTCTCTCTCTCTCTCTACCTGAAGCATCTGCGGATATCGGGATTTTGTCTCGGGTTTAAAAATGTCATGGCCTCACACTCGACTAATGATGCGGGCAAAGGGTGAAGCTCCCTGAGCGGTGGGTGGGGCCAACGTGCAGTGGGCGGGGCCAACGTGCAGTGGGCGGGGTCAATGGGCAGTGGGCGGGGCCAACATCAGACGTAGCGAAGGGGCTGCTCCCTGTGCGGGTGGAGCTGGTGGTTGAGTGCACGTGGCATTTAAAACTCGTGGTTAGTTTGTTTCCCTTTCCCGGCACCTCGGATTATAGCGTGGTTGGCGACATACGGTGCGAAAGGAGTTCAACATAAGTATGCACATACAGTGACATCTGCGCGATACAGACTTGGTGAGAGAGAGAGCTGTGCATGCATCAGATGTATCTTTGCCAAACCTCCCCCCACCCACCCCAACCACCCACGACGGCGGACACCAACCACCGTACCGGGCAGGACGGGCCCCGTGCGCCGCGGCACCGCCACCTCCCGGCAGATCTCTCCGTCGTCCTCGTCTCGCGAGAGCCAGCGGTTCACGCGCATCTCGAACTCCTCCTTCGTGTGCAGGTCCAGCAGCCGCACCTGGACCCGCGGGGACAACGGCAGTGACGGCAGACGGAATTAATGGGCCGGTGGAGTTTGCTCCGGGAGCACAGATCCGGAGAGGGGCCTCAGGAAAGAGTTGAGGTGACCCCACAGGCCTCGTCTGGACCTTAGCCCCCGGTCCCCCAAAACGTTTTTGGTGGCCCTGGTCAGAGGAGGCGGCCTCAGTGCAAAACAGCGCTGCTGTAAAATGCAGCGCCGTAGCCAATCATCACGTGACGGAGGCTATCCGTCAGTCACGTGACGATTCTCAAACGCATCATTTCTCGAACCCATTGCAATGAATTGTCAAAAAGAGTCACGATTAAATTGAAGAAGAGTTTGTTCATGGCATGAGTATTATTGTATAAGAATATGTTTTACCATTTCTGGTAATAAAACAGGTGTTAAGATGTTCAAACACCAAACATAAACCTTTTGCAAGGAATTATGTCCGCATTAATCACACATACTTGTAGTGAACATGCAAACGAAAACATTCTCTGATAATATATGCATTGTCTTTGAAATTGATTGATTACTTTTTATGATTATCATTATTAGTTTTACTGTCCATCTCGTGTTGTTCACCTCAGGTTCTTCACAAGCTCAAGTATCTCACCTGATCTCCACCCCTCTTGTCTACTTCGCCCAGATTATCCTGTTGGCCTCCAGGATAATCTCGAGAACTGGCCGGCTCACCACCGACAATTCTGATCGATTGTGTGAATTCAAACCGGGTTGTACGTATTGTACATATGTTGAACTTCTTCCGCACCATGCGTAGACAACCGTGCTAATCGGAGTTGCGGGGGAAGGACAACAACACGCATTGCCGTCCCCGCGGAGACCCTCGGAGCCTCACTCGTACCGCTTGGCAGAGCCATCCCGGGGACTCGCCAGAGTTGTCGTGGCTGACGCGGATCTTGTAGAGTTCCCCTACGTTCCCGGCAGAGACCTACAGCACGTGGTGTGACACGACAGCACACAGGCAGGCACGCACGCACGCACTGAGACACGGTGTAGGCGCACGACACACATCAGTTGCACTGCAGAGATGCGCGAACCCTAATGCCAGTGCGCTGGATACACTTTCTTGCGTGCACCCATCCTCTATGGGCTCGAAAAGACAAAGATCCACCGTGAAGCCTTAACAGACTGTCGGGGCAAGTGTTTTAGCGAGAACCCATGAAAGCCGGCCATGGCACACGAGGGGGGGGGGGGGTGGGTTGCAGGCACGGCCATCTTTGTCTTCCCAGTTCTGATGTTTGCACACCATACTCATTTGAGGCTGAGTCAACCTCGGCGAGGCCCAGGACCGGTTCAGATAATTCTCTGGGTGTCGGTGGCCATAAGCGGTGTCCGAACTCGGGTCGCCGGGTTCGCTGCGCGGGCTTCGCTCACCGTGAACTCATCCTCGCTGCCCTTGCTGAAGGTGCCACCGGTGCCGCCGCTGCCGGCGCCGAGCAGGATGGGCCCCGCGTGGCCGCGCTCCCCGTACAACGTCACGGAGACGCGCGCGTCCGTGCCGGCGGCGGCCAGCTCCCCCGTGCTCACCCACACCTTGAAGCGGCCCTCTGCAAACACAAAGACCCCACCCCGTGTAGCCATTAAGGGACTGTTGGGGCGAGTGCTGTTGAGTGGGAGCACCTGTGAAGGTGGGCAGAGCACACCAGGGGGTCGGTGGGTGGGTGACCACCAGAAATCGTGCCTGCTTTTGACTCCCTGGTTTTTACACATTTGCACCAAGTACTCATTGTGAAGGAAGTCACATGATGTGCGTACTACTTCATTGCATTACAGCACCACATCGTCGTATTGCGTAACATCATTGTCTCTGAACATGGCTGCTTAACTCAGTCGTTATTCTATGAATCTATAAGATCTGAGGCTGAGTTGACCGAGGGGGAGGCCCCAGGACCGATTTGGATAATTGCCACTGGTGTTGTCCGCGAGCCAGAATCGAACTCGGTTTGCCGGGTTTGTAGAACAGCTACAACTACAAAGATTCCCAGTATAGCCTAAACTGACTGTTGGGGGAAGTGCTACCGCTCTCACATACACACACATATATATGTGTGTGTATGTGAGAGTGGTGTGTGTGTGAGTACCAGGGTTGCCATCTATGCTGGATTTCCCAGCACTTTCCTGTGAGCGAGGTGGCTTGTGCTGGGAAATCTTAAAGTCCTTCCCAGGACAACAAAAGTCCACGTGTCTGTCAGTTGTGTAATTATAAAACGACACGATGCATACACATTTCGCAGTATTTCTGCGAAATTCGTCTTCGCCTATATATGTATTTGGCGGCTATACATTTACACGTGATAAGCCATTTAGTTGAGCTATCATTGTGGCCAGGTCGCTTCTGAAAAAGAGCTGTATAGCTCAGTGGGCCTGATCTCCATATATATAAAAGGCAAAGTTGTGATTATGTGTGTCTGTTCAAAATGTTTAGCGTACTTCCCGACATGCAACAAACTTGAAATTTTCCATGTGGGTACTTTCCAGACTGTACACCATGCAAAAATTATTAAAATACACTTTTGTGTTTTTTGGGGGGGGGGGGGGGGAGCTCAATAATGCATATAATTTTTGTACAGCAAGTAAGCTGTGACGTCAAATCTGTCACGTGACCCGCGCAAGTGGACGCGTAACGCATTGTAGTGTAGTGGTTAGCGCGCCGCACTATGAACCCGGCGACCCGAGTTCGATTCCCGCTCACGGCCACCACTGATGACGATTATTTTAACCGCTCCTGGGCCTCCCCTAGGTCGACTCAGCCTCAAGCGAGGAACTGCTGTGGTGTGTGAACATCGCAACTGGGGAGACAAAGGCGGCCGGGCGTGGTGCTGTCACCCACCCCCTCGTCTGGTATAAACCTCACTGAGTCTCAATACGTAATCTTTTTTTGACAAGGGTCTTGCCAAGTTTTCACAGCAGGTGGCGATGCTGCTGCGGCTGCTGTAAATTTCCACGTGATAATCCACTTGGTTGAGCTCTCATTTTGTGTGTGAGGTCGCTTCTGAGAAAGAGCTATAACAGCTCAGTGAGCCTGATCTGGTAGAAAAAAACCTCACCGAGTCTCAATACGGAATCTTCTTTTGAGAAGGGTCTTGCCAAGTTTGAGCAGTAGGTGTCGATGCTGCCGCAGCTGCTGTGTGTAACGTGTGATCCTGATTGAGTAGTTTGTGCAGGTACATTTTCAGCACTGGGAAATTTGCATTTAGATTATTTAGATTATTTTGCTGCTATGAATTTTCACGTGACGATAAGCCGCTTCGTCCAGGTCGCTTCTGAAAAAGATAATAGCTCAGTGGGCTTTACCTGGTGAGATAGCAAAAAAGTTTCGTTTTATTTGCTTATATTCTAGATTTGAAGTTTTCGTGACTGCAATGATCCATACTCTTTGGTTCTTTCGGTAAAGTGTTTCAATCGAAACGTCGTGATTTAATTTACTTTTATTTTATTTTTTATTTCTATTTTTATTTTTACTTTTTACCTACGTGACTTTACCGAAAGAACCAAAGAGTATTTGCTTATATTTTTTAAGTTATTTGTTTAGCTTTCCTATACTCTGCACTCCTATCATGTTTTTGTATTGTTTGTTGTTGTAACGTTTTTGCCTGCCCATACTGGACATCTGTGAAACAAGCTTTAGAATACGTAGGCCTTCGTGACCAATATTATTCATAATAAAGGCGTGTTTGGGTTGGAGCGCGTATATGTCGTTAAACCCGTCACCACCCGACACAGCCAATTAGTAAAGTTTATCACGTGAACAAAATGTACCAATTAGTTACTACTTCACCTCGGTGTGTTGGAGAGTAGACCCACGACATTTACGATGTGAGTACCCAAATTGAAGCGCTTTATAGCTCATCGGATTCCTCCAGTAAAAATAAATATTCTGATTGCATAAATGTTTTAAGTGATTTGTTTACATTTCCTATACTTTACACTCCTATCGTATTTTTGCATTGCTTGTTGTTGTAACGTCCTGATCTGTCCCTACTGGACATGTGTGAACAGGAGCTTTATATGACAATAGGTTTTCTCCTTTTTTCTGGCAACAAAACAGGAGTTAAGATGTTAAAACACCGAACTGAAACCTAAAAGGTTTTGTTGCCAGAAAAAAAGGGCAAAAACCTATTCTCATATTTTGGTACTGGCAAAGGAGGTCCCATGATGGAAGAGCTTTATAGCTCATCGGATTCCTCCAGTTTCAATACATATTTCAATAAATATTTCAATAAAATATTGTAATTCCGGCGAGTATTTGTTTGGCCACAACCTTGACCGTCGTACATCACGGTCGGAGATAAGAGCCCGTGTCGGCAGAGGCTACTCTAACAGAAATTAACAAGTGACAAAATTAACGTGTCACTAACTCTTAACTAATTAACTAATTAACTAGAAACGGGACCCGCTTGCACGCTCGTTTGGAAGACTGCGCCCAACCCCCGCCCCTCACCCGCGAATGGGGGCAGGGCCGTGTGCAAATAGAAGCTTGTGATTGGCTGGGAGAGGGGGCTGAATCGGCCAATGAGAGGCCGCCCCTCAGCGAGACCCCGCCTCTCAGTGGAGCACCGCACGTGGAGTTATTAACTTTGAATTGATTCTGCAGAATGGATTTAAAATGACACAATAACATAACATTAAATATCTTTTTCACACTGTTGGAATTCTTGTGTCAGTGGGGCGTCGCACCAATTCCCCACGCACACACAGTCGCCACTGCTCCAGTTCAGCAGTCAGCCGATGAGTTCGGTACAGGCGTGTCGTCTCGCTTAACGAGCGAAATATGTTCCTCGAAATGTGCTCGGTAAACGAACACTCGTTAAACGATCACCATTTTCCCCCATTGACCCCCTCCCATTTTGAAAGTTGTGAAACGTTACGGATCCAAAATGTCGCATTCTTGAACGAATTTAGTTTTTACACGAGAAATACAAATTACTGTATAACTGTACAATAAGATAACATTTAACTGAACGCTTACCACACATGAAGAACCACGGTGCAAGATCCACCGTATAGCCTATCACCTCCTTACAGCCATATACTTTATTTGAAATCAACGCTCTCACACACACTCTCTCAATCACACAGCCCTCTCCAGCTCTCTCTAACTCTCTCCTTCATACTTGTGTAGTGACATCGCGGGATGTCAACGTGCAGTGTCGGCCCTAGAGAGGCACTGCGTGCGGTGTGACGACATCGCGGACACCACAGTGGTGTGGGTGTAGTACCGGCCCTAGAGGGGCCCGGTGAGTGCTGATTGATAGCGCTAGATGGCACCATGCTCGGTGTGCCGGCCGAGGATGAGGTTACTTGAGGCCATGGCACTCTGGTTGACCCGGGAGGACACGTGACCAGTTAAGTCTACAAAGGGGCCACAAAGTGGGGGCTAGGGGTAGTTACGTGATTGGGACCCAGATCCTTCCCGAGAATTCTAGAAGGTGGACGTGGCCAAAGGCGGAGCCAGACACGCCGCAGAGAATATAAGCCGGGTCCCGAGAGGGGCCAGGGTTGTTGTTGTTGTTCATCCTGGAAGAAACCTTCATCGACGTTCTCCGTTCAACGAGTCTCCAACACGTGGACCTGGACCCGAGCTCTGGTCTGGTCCGTTGTAGCAGTTACGTTGTAATTAGTGTAGTTAGCCTGGTGGTCACCACCATAGGTTGTTATTCTGTTAAGCGGAAGTGTTGGAGTTGAATAAATGTGTTGCCTCCAAGTCTACGTCTGCAACTCAGTTGAACCCATTACACATGCACACACACCTTCCCCTCCCCAAAAATAAAGATCACCCGTATAGCCTAAACAGATTGTGGGACCAAGTGCTGTTAGCAAGCACCTATGAAGGTGGCAGGGCACACGAGGGGTGGGTGGCCAGCACCACGCCTGGCCGCATTTGTTCTTCGTTAAGTGAGACACACCTGTACTCAGCTGATGAATTCAGCACTCAGGTGATGAGTTCAGCACGCTGCTGAGACACTGGATGTTGAATTGCTGTTGCACTTACTCTATTAACTCAGAAGGCCGTAGGGCAATTGGGTTGTGTAAAGAATACTTATGTTATCTGAAGAGACATATATGTTAAAGGGGGCATTGCTTATTTAATTTGTAATTGCATATCATAAATCCAGGCTCGGCGTCTGGCACGGTGTGTGTGTGTGGGTCAGAGCGCTCGACCAGCAAGCGGAAGGCAAAAGTTAAAATCCCAGTCGGGGGTAGAGTCAGCCCATCATCCCGCCATAGTTAAAAAATAAACGAGTACCATTCTGTGGAAGTCAACAGTGGCTGTACTATGATGTGACTGGCCTCGGCCAGAGGAATAAGAAATGTCTGTCTTTGCTTGGGGCTGACAGCAGAGATGTGCGCTGCCTCGATGCTCGTTTAGACCGGTGACAAAATGAGAGAAGTTAAAAATGAGAGAAGGGAGCTGCTAACGGACGCCGGAATTGTCCCGAGTGTAGCGCAGTGTGGTAGAGGCAATAGAGAGACCAAGGCAGACAACTTAAAAACAAAAATAACAGGCGCCTTTATAAACACCACACACAGCTAGAGATTAACAGCAGAAGGGGAGGAAAACGTTCAGGTACAAAAAGAATAACAAGCCAAGAACACAATGCGTCCCAAACAAAAATACAAGACGAGGAAGTGTTGTCCTCTGTGAAATAGAACACAATGGCTTTCTCCGAGTGTTGCGTGTCGCGCGCGTAGAAAAACAAACGTGGCCGGGCGAACAACTAAAAAAACTATAAACAAAAAACCGAGGAGCAGACGAACGTGGGTGCTCAACACAAAACACCTGGCAAGGTCAGAGAAAGTGTGGAGAAGAGACAACACAGGACAGCGGGTCCTGACGCTACCGACACACCGTGCAACCCTTGAAGAAAAAAACGATTGCTACTACAAGTTACAGACCTTTAAAGTATCACGCACCGTGTCCGTACGAATATTGGTTTAGTTTTCGTTCCCTAATTAAATTTTGATTGGACGCGCGTCGTGTAACTCGTGCAGAGCAGCCTCGTGGTAAAAAAGGGATATCACTGAACTACATCCGAGATCCCTTCACGTCACATTTTTTTTTATCCACACACGCCCAGCTCAAGAGAAATGTGTATTGTATGGCAGTCAAACGGACATTATTTTTAATTCTCAGGTGGATGGGTCCCAAATTAAGTGTTAAAAAATGCAATATATTTTGATGGAGATTTGTTTGTGCTTTGCAACCATTGAGAGACCTTCAAGTTGCTATACTTGAGAATCCTGATGAATGACGGGTGGCTGAAACCAAGATTAAGTCCCAGAAGGCCAGCAATGCCAGCGCAGTGTTCAGAGCCACCTGGACACAGCGAAGATTGATTATTTCTACGCGAAGACAGCGATCCCCCCCTACCCAACCCCCAGCAAACCTCACGCCACCATCCGGCAATCCCGGACTACCACTGGCAGTAGAGTGGCGTGGTCAGCCTGGGCCCTCCATCCCAGTGGCGCTTACTAACTGGCTATGTCTGGTGGTGGCGGCTTGAACGACACATTTATATGTACGCGATCCAACCTAAAAACCTCTATTATGGGTAATATTGGTCGCGAAAGCCTACGTGATAAACTCAAAAGCTGCTCGACAGTACGACTGCCAACTTGGCCATTCACAGCACTGACAATCTCTCAGCTTGAAAGGTCTATAGTTGATACACAATGGCGTGATTGATACCAAACGCAGAACGAGAACAAAACATGCCTACATTTTAAAATACTGTCTTTTTGTTACTTTCAAAAGGCAACAGAGCTGATTAATATTTAAAAACTCATTGTGCCAGCGTCTTGGCGATAATCTACTGCGTTAACATTAACGTTTGCACAGTTTGAATGACTGTCACGACTGGCTATAATACTGATACATACCGTGTAGGATCGCACCCGACGGTGTATGGGCCACTTGGCAATAATAGCGATGATGTAATTTATTCATCAACTAGTTCATGAAGCCAGTCTTCACCAGTCAAAAGTTTTCAATAAATATAATAATTAACCTGATATGATATTTTTAAATTTGTATCTACGATCAGACACTAACTACTCCAAAAAAAAATATTTTTCCCGCAAAAAACACAAAAATTGTTGACGATTTGATTCAACTTCTTCTAAAGACGTACCCATCGGAAACCGCTCCATTTAAAGATTCCGTTCATTTTAATGAGAAAGAACAAAAATGAATTAACTTAATACTTTATGACACGAAGCTCTCCTATCTTTCACCGTTTTCGAATTATTTAGATTTTAACATCATAAAATGCGGATTTTTTTCGTTCAAAACCGCTTTAATGCGAAATATCTTAAAAACAATAAAAGATAGAACAATGGTTCTCGATTTAATTTGACTTGCTGTTTAATGCTTTATCAAACGAAAAAACCCACAATCATGCAAAAACATGATTATGGGGCACTTTAAATCGAGATTTTGGGGCATTAAAATGAAAAATCTCGGATTTTCAGATATTTGTTGTTGTTTGTGTACGAAAATCTACCCGTGTACCAAATTAAAGCTTTCTACTTCATCGGGAAGTACCCGAGAGGTATGTGACACATACATGTATACATACATACAGATCAAGTTCATATTTATAAAGATGAGAGCGTCGCCTAGTCTCAGGATGGACGCTGTAGCATTGGGATATTTGGAAAGTTTTTGTTTAAGAAGTACCCGGCAACCCCCCCCCCCACACACACTTTTACGCGGAGATAACTCTGCAACTCTCCAACAGTCCGTAGCGATGGGTCGGGAGCCCACTTGCTTGTCCAGCCATCTCCCAGGCCAACTCACAGTCCAGTGAGTATCACGTATCTGCACGTGATCCATCAACCCTTGCCCCTTGAATCATTCCGTCGCTTGGCGTGAGCCACCGCACAGGCGATCCTACGTTGAAACGCGGTTATTTTTTTTTAAGCTTGAAAATTGCGCAGCTCTTTCAAAGGACAAGAGCGAACCACAACGCCTTGAAACTGAACATCGGTGTCGTGTGGCAACTTCAAATTATTGTACAGGGGCTGCCTCGGCAGTGGTGCAGAAGGGTAGCGTTGCGATACTGTTTACAACACGCTCGTGTGGATGCAGGGACGCTTCATTGCGACAAACGAGAGGAATTCCACAACCCCCAGCAATCTACAAACAGCACAGTTCCTAAACGCACGTTCGAGAACCCGTCGGTAAGGTTCACAAGGAGCCTGAGGGTGTGGTGCAGCGGCATCAATGGCACCAGCTGCGATGAGCTCTTGAACTATTGCCACAGAGTGTTTGAATAGCTTGGCTCGAGTGCTTTGAAGGGTTTCTTCGTTGGCAGATCATGTTTTGCATCGAATACTGGAAACGTACGCGAATAGTGCACGTCTCCGATAATCTAAAGCAGGGGTGTCGAACTCAATTTCATCTTGGGCCGCGTGTCATTATGGGTGCCCTCAAAGGGCCGGTTGTATCTGTAAGACTATATAACTCTTTATCATATTAAATAATCGCCTCTGCATTGGATTATTACTGGTTTTAGTAATCACTTAAGTAATAACTAACTCTGAAAGTAGAAGTCTAGGAAAAATAATGGCAAGCAGATATTCATTTTATTCATTTCAGTTTTCAGTTTCATTTATGAGGTATAGCCCATGTGAGCCATGCGGCTCTTGACTCGGGTGCAACCGCAACAAACAAAAACATGAAAAAGAGACATCTTAAAGTGACTACACGCAACAGAAAAACCAGAAAAAAACAGCAAAGTCTTCCAGAAAAAACACTGTATATCAACACTATGTGCAAAAATCCCGGTGGGATACAAGTCAAACAATAACCACCATAATACAATTTAGATTAAAGTTATCAGGCTAACTCTGTACTCCAACAAATAAACATGGCTAAACAAAAACGTTTTCGAAATCACCAAAATAAAGCTATAAAACAATGTAACAGTGATCATAGGAACTGTGATTCAAATTTAACAATAAACGATATACATAACATGTACGACCAAACTTTGCAGCCATAGCTGACTGCATGAGTCACTCCATAACAGCAGGAGTATATCAGTCGCAGTATAAAAAATTTAATCTACGTCCCGCGACAGTTTCACTTTGAGTGCCGGGTTATCACGTGACACTAGTTGGCTGTGTCGGGTGGTGGCGGGTTTAACAACACATTTATATATTTACGCGATCTAACCCAAAAAACCTCTATTATGGACACCACCCCTTCCCTGATCCATTATAAAGCGTGTATATCTCCCACTTGTCATTCACCAACCCAAGACATTAACAGCCATGAACCGTGAGCTGCGTATCCTGGATTACTCCGACCCCGCGCGTGAATTACGCCTGGCTTAACGAGCAGCCCCTTGCGGCTCATCCCAGAGGGCATCGTGTAGGTTACACGTCATGCAACAAACCCAAGCTACTGGACAAAATGGCTTCTGCCCAGAGCCAACTCACCGACAGACAGATATCTTACTTTTCAGACGAATGTATAGTTTATTGTTTAATAAACGGGAGGGGGGGGGGGTGTTCCGCCCATCATCCTGCAAGCGCGAATCGTGCAATGAGAGACAACGGAGAAACGATTAGAGGAAAGCAGCAAGATAAAAAGTCCTCCGCCAACTAGTGTCAACTCGCGTCAACTAGCATCAACTAGCGCCAACTAGCGTCCGTGCGGCTTTTTGCTCCCCCCGCATGTGCACTTGCAGCCACACGCCCTGACGACCGGGAGGCTCTCAGGCGCGCTTCGCTCTCGACAGATCTCCGAGCCGGAGTCTCCTCCATCGCTCGCGTCCTCCAGCTCCAGCGTGCTCCGGTCGTCGGAGCCGTGGACGGCGCGCATCGACGAGTTCGAGTGAATCGGCGGGAGCTTCTGCGGGGGCGCTCGATCTCTCGTGACGACGAAGCCATTCCTGAAGGGCTGCAGCACCGTGACCGTGGACTTGTACCGCGGGAAGGCCTGCCCCCGCCCCCCACCATCACAAGCGGCGTTGCTCGCGGTCACCCTGCTTGCCATCTGCACCACGACCGCGGTGGCCTCGGCCAGGTCGACGATGGCCGGAAGCTTCGTTTGCGACGAGAAGTGGGACGTGTCATCATCCACTGTTTCCGAATCAGGACTCGAGCCCTTTCCCTCATCGACCGAGCCCTGCCTGGTGGCTTCCACCTGGTGGTCCATGTTGCATTTCCGTCTGACACCAGGAATCCGCTTGAAGCCTTCGGCGAGCCCGTTTCCCTCTTGTTGCTTCGTCGGTATGGAATTGTCTTCATTTACCGGCCCCCTTTCCCACAAACCCCTTTGCTGAACTTCTTTCACTACCATCATTGTCTCTGTATTGCCTGACATCTCCACCCCTATAGTCTGATAGCTTCCTTTGGCACCCGTGGGGGCTTTTTCTCTTATCACTTGATTTAATGTATTATCCTTGACTTTATCTTCTTTTGCTCTCTCCTGCTTCACTAGATTATCTTCCTCTGCTGATTTACCTTTTGCAACCTTCACCTCTCCCCCTATGGCTTTCACATTATTTTCACGACTCACCTGTTCACGTTCTTTTTTGTCTGGCTTTGTCACAGCTTTGTTTTTCAAAATCGCCTTCAAGTCAAGTGTCATGTCCAGCATTGCATTGTCCCTGCTCAGTGCAGGCTGCCGCTTGGCATCGTCCTTCTGAACATTTTGGTCTTTCCTTTCACTCAAGATTTGTCTAAGATCAAACGCTTGCATCACAGGTGTGCCAGCGATCAGCTCTTTGGCACACCGACTTTTTCTAAATTTACTTGCTAAACAGTCCTCACAGGGACAGTAGTCTCCTTCATCATCTTCGTCATCTTCCTCACCATCCACCTCATCATCCACGCCTCCGGCATTCATGCCGGCATTTTCAAGATTATAGGTCTCATTTACGGAGGTTGAGCTGTCCACAGGCACCTCCGTTCTCTGCTTCTCAGCATGCTTCCGATTAAGCTCTTCGATGACAGGCGAAAACTTCTTGGTCTTCTCGTCCTGGTACGTCGGCTGCTTCCTCAACGATTCCATCCTCATTCGGCGCAGCTTGGTGGAGTTCGTCGAGCGATGAGAAGCCTCGGACAACGGCGGCCGTGGAACGGTCCTCTTCAGTATCTCAGCCTCAACGTTCTTCATCTCCAAGCGAATGCTCTGCCGTATCCTTTTGGATACCTCTTCCTGCACGGCTCGGATCATCTCATCCACCTCTTCGTTCTCGCCGAGGTCCCACTTGAGCTTGAACTCGCGCATCACATTGCTGTAGAGCTGCACACACGTCTTCCCCACTTTCTTCAGGAGCCTGCCCCACCCACACGTTTTCTGGGTCTGACGGCTTCTGGTAGACAAAGCTTCTGTCTCTGCCTATCTGGGGCTTCCACCGCTGTGAGGATCGGGCAGCTGTTCCCGCACGCCGTGTACATCCTGTCGAGAAAGTCCCCTTCGTCTCGAGCGGGAAGCACGGGTCCCCCTTGCGTGGGTGCCGGTTGCTTCGTGACAACCTTAGCGGTGTGCGTCACCTCTCTTGCACTTTTCTCAGCGTCGGAAACGGGTTCGGCGTCATCCAAGTTCACCGCCCTGGAGGTGCCCATGCCGCAAACGCCGGTGTCTGCAATCTCCTCAGGAATGAGCATACTTTCAGGAGCATCGTGATCGTTTTCAGAATGTCGATCTTCACTACTCCTCAACATCAACGCAACAGATGCTCCCGCCACGTCTGCATTCGCGCCGGCCCCACCGTTTTCCTCCGGGGGTTCTAAGGCCTCATCTCCGCCTACATCTCGAACGTCCTCTTCGCCAGGCATTTCCCAAACGCACGGCAGCGTGCGACGCTCGCTGATGACGCCGCATTCCTGTTCGCGCACGTTGCACTCAGAGGGCTCCTCCTCGGGGATTGTGTCGACGGGTCTCCTGTAGAGGGGCGTGTGACATGCGTTGAGATGCCAGTTCACTCCGACGTCCGACCTGGGGGTCTTCCCGGAGGTCGGCACAGAGCCGTACGTCGGGGCGGCACAAACATCGCTTGACTTCAGGTCTTCCTCGTCGCTCGTGACGGACGTCAGGGAAGACGTTTCCTCGGAAGAATGTCGATCGTTTTCGTCGCAAGTCGACTCGGCGGGTGCCGCTAAGGAAAAGTGGACGCCACTGAATGAAGAATTATCATTGCATTGACCGCTGATGCCGTTTTGCACGCCCTGGGAAAATGATTCATTGTGGGTTGAATAATTGTCTTCAGATTCAAGGCCATCATGCATTTCACCGTCTTCTTCTTCTCCATTCGTAATAATTCCATTAACAACGGATGATGGTAACACACTATCCCCATGTGTTTCCTGAACATAATTTGTGTGCAATACTGTCTCAGTGTTGCGAGATGGACCGGAGGATTTCTCAGAATCTACGGCATCGCCAGGCCTCTCCGCAAGAGGTGTACCCTCGGGCGGAAGACGTCTGATGTCCTTCCATGCCTTTAATAGTTTCTCTGAGGCGCTCGCCTGGACGGGTGAAGACCTCTTGGTGTGGATGCAGTCCTCGTCCTCGAGGCTTCCAAGCTGGCCAAGGAACTCGAGGAAGGAGAGGGCCTCATCGCGCAGCTGTTCGCAACGCTCGTCAGTGGCAGGACGGTGCCGGCATCGGCTTGGACAGCCATTGCACTGCACCTCCGAGGCAGGACTTGCGACGTAGTTTCTAGTTTTATCGAGAATCAGCTTGTCCTTGCACTTTATGATGTTCTTGAGAATCTGAACAGACATGAGCTCGTTGCCATCCCTCGGCAACAATTTAGCCTCCTCACAGCAATGCACCAGTTGCTCCTTCTTGCCTACGTCCGAAGGGTGCAGGTCTTTCTCGAAACTTCTTACCTTCATGTTTAGCGACTGAGTTGTAAAATGAGGTGACCTCTGGAGGGCCTCCCTTATCACAGAAATCTCCGTCTCAATGCACTGCTTCCTCAGCCGACAGTCAACACCAGTGGATGGATCATCGCCCCTGAAGACGGGGCTTGAGGCACCGTCTTGCACTTCCCCATTCACTTGGTGGGTTTCCCCCGAGCCCATCCCCAGCTCTGTGAGGTCATCTTCCAACGCCTCGGGATTGGAGGAGATCTTCACCAGCCACTCCCTAATGGTGTCATTTGGTGACGTGGACGGCAAAGACGCGGGCACCACGAAGTGCGAGGCGTCCCTCCTCGTGCCTCCCACACGCCGCATTCTCTCCTGCGTCCGATTCGTCTCCATTGAGGACGCCGCCGCCATCGTCCTCCGACATCCCACGCACCGTTCTCGTGACTTCCGGGCACCGTGTCACATTCCCCTTCACTGCCGCGTGGCGTCTTCTGCGCACCGCTCTCCACCGGCTTGCGCCGAGGCTGCCGAGCCGTACTGGCTCCATTCTCAGCCTGCTCTCTGAGCCGCGTCTTTCGTGCCGATGCGCTGGGCCTCCCTTCCGGGGGCAGCGGCTGCCGCAACAGCCTTGGCGCCGTGTGCGGCTGGGCGTGCACGGCGTTGGCGCCATTCTCATCGGCACGCTGGGACCGCTCCCCAGTGTCCTCCCACGAGGGCACACGAGCCACCGCGGTCCGACCGGCGCCATCGTCGTCGACATCGGTCCGCCGGTCTCCATCCGAATCGTCCACATCGGCCCGCCGGTCTTCGGCCATGACGTTGGGCGTCGCCGCACGTTTGTCGCATGATGCGGACGCAGCGGAGCGCCACTGGGACTGGTCGGTCTCGTCGACATCGGCCGCGGCCCCGTTGCTGTTGGTGTGCCGCGCGAGCATCTCGGCATTGCTCGACGCGCTGCTCGGCCGCTCCTCGCCGCGCGGCTTCGTCACATCCACATCACCCACGCGCCTCTCGCTATTCACTGCAAGGCCGAGTGGAAGATCCTCTGCCTCGTAATTGCCTTCTACAGATACAATGCCCACATCAGCCTCCTGAAGTGAATTCGGACTCTTGAGCAAGTGTTCGCCACTCCCAGTAACTTTCCGATGATCCTCGACATCGTCAGTGTCCTCGGCATCGCTTACCCTCCTGCTTATGACGTATGTGTTATCGCTGGAGCAATTCGATATTGCCACTTCCCGTTCATCGCCGCGGCTCTCAATGTTGCCCTCCACCAGCGTGTGGTCCACTTCTACGTCCTCACAACTTGCTTTACTTCCCCAGTGACGTAGCGTGCCATTCTCCACGCGCTCACGCATTTCCATCACGGCGTCCCTCGCTGCGGTGCCTGTAGAGGCCTCCTCCTCCTTGCTGCGCCCGCACGGGGACGAGGAGGAGGAGGCAGTCGCCAATGAGTCGGGCGCCGGCCGTTGAAGGCCTCTGCACAGATGGAAACACCCGGCCGCTCCTGCTGAAGACGCGCCGCCTCAGCGCGTGGAACTCCAACGCCCCCCCTCCATCTTGTCGCCGCTCCATGAAGGCCACTACCTTCTGCAGAAAATCCTCCCGAAAGTCTGAGCCCACCACCGATGACTGCCGTGACTCTTGCCGCAGCACGAAGTCCTCGTTCGCCGGCGGCGACGACGGCGGAGGCGGCGGGATATCCCTGTCGGGCGGGCTGGCGCCGGGGCAGCTGAGGTCCAGGCTGCCAACGTCGAAGGGGTTGGGGCTCATCCTGAATGCCGGATTCTTCCAGATGTCATAGTTCACCGGCCCTTCGAGGAGTTCCTCCGCGGTTTGCCAACACTTTGACGCCGAACCACGCTCTGAGCCGGCTCCCACTCGGCTCAGTGCGGGGTCGCTGAATTCCATGGAGGGGCGGGTGTCGGTTAGCCTGCTCGTCCGCACGTCGCCCGCGTTGGCGGCGGCGCCGCTGTTGTGCACCGTGCTCTCGCGGCTCACGCGTGTGTTCCACGTCACCACCTCGTTGTGTAGGCGGAAGCGCACGCGCATCTCCACCGTCATGCTACCATCTGGGTTGACGTGGATCCTCTTCTCGATGTCATCCTCCTCCATCGGCACCACCTTGGTTCCCCATTCTCCTCCGCCTTCTGCTTCTCTTCCTGCTCCTCCTCCTGATGCTGCTGTTGACAGCGGAAACATCTGATACAGGGTCTGGTCTTGTTGCTGGGACTGAGCCGAGGCTTGCGAATGGTCAGATGCCAGAGCGTGGGCTGGTGCGTTGAGGGTGCTGGTGGATGAGGCGAAGGCAAAGCTGTCGTTGTTCGTGTAGCCGCGCCTGTAACTCTCCGCCGCCCCGCTATCGCTATGTGCCCGGGGTCGGGCCTGCTGAGGCCTGATCCTCAAGGGCTTGTCCAGGTAGACGGAGAAGCGCTTCGAGCTGTGGCTGGAGGGCAGCTGTGGGTTTACACGCCTCTTGTGCAGCACCGCCCCAAGGTTGACTGCGCCGCGTTTATTTGGCAGCGTGAGTTAAGTGTGCAAAGGAGAGAAGCGAAGCCCGGTCCATCGTATTGAGGGCAGCAGTGAGGGACAGTGCAAGACAAAGGGGTGAAGGAGGAGGAAACAGAAAAAGGAAATCACAATTTACCAAGTTTCACGACAAAGTGATCAAAGTGGTGGATAACTCAGTGCCACTGGATGCACGCTTAGAAGAGGAAAGGAACGATTTGCGAGAATCAAAATCAAAGTGTCAGAACAATGTTGTTTTAGAAAGGCTGAGGAACATTCAGGATTTCTTATGTAGGGTGAAAAAATTAGGATATTTAAAACAGCTTTCAAATTGTACTGCTAATAAATTGTTAAGATTTTGTTACAAGACCACTATTTGTGTAAATACGAGCATATGTTATCAAGTTATCAAGTGAAACTGCAGTGGTAGATGTTGGCATGCTTCGTGGATGTTGGTGGGGTTTGTGTGTGTGTTATGGGGGGCACTAGTGTAGTGGTTAGAGCACTGGGAATCCCCTAGATTAACTCAGCTTTAAATGAGTGCCTGGTGCGATGCTAAACAGCACTTGCCCCAACAGTCTACTTAGGCTACCGGGGAGACCTCTGTCTTTTGTTCTCACGTTAACAAGCGATTACAATGCACGTGGAGTGATGGTTCTTGGCGTGCTTGTGTATTTAGCGAGAGGTGCCCTTCCTGCTTGTGTACAGCGCCGGAGTTGCCAGAGTTCTTGTGTGCGGTACGGCCAACCGCAGGCACTGGAAAGGGGGCGGCACCATCACACAACACAAACCGAGGGTCACCGGAATCGCGCACTCACTCGTCTTGCCCTCGGCCCGGGCGGCACCGCGAGGGTTCTGCAGCAGCGGCAGCCGCATGGCGTCGTAGAGCAGCGGCTGAAACGGCTCCCGACCGGCGGCCACCAGCGTGGATGGTACGTGCAGCAGGGCCTGCAGGCTTTCCACCTGCGCGACACGGCAACGCGTGTGTTCGGTGGGTGCGTGCGGCGAACGCTGGCTCGACGCACGCGTGGGAAAATACACACACCACGTGCGCTCACTCACTCGGCACGGATTCAATCGATGCGTGGCAACATATACCAGCATATAGAGGCAACACACGCGCAGCAACATACAACGATGGCGATTCAGAAGATTTTGCTGATGTTGACCGTGGTGATGGTGAGAATGACAATGGAACTTCTGATGTTCACGACAATAATCATGACTCTTCCAACCATCCCGCTGCCACCTCTGTCGATAGCTCTTGATGACTGCGACAGACAACCTCGTTACTAGTCTCAGCAACGAGCCGCTGCCACCTCCGCCACGAGCACCACCACAACCAGACGCACACTGTGGGGCAAGTGCTCTTAGCGTGCACCTATGAAGGCCAGCACGGCACACGAGGGGGTGGGTAGCGCAATGTACTAACCGCCGCACTGTCACAACACACACCTACACACGGACACACGCGCACACAAGCACGCGCTCATCACCTTGCGCCCATCAGTGGTGTAGAGCCGTGCCACGCTGAAGCCCATGATCTGGGAGGCATCGGCGAGCAGCCCGGCGAGGCCACTGGAGGCGGAACGGCGTGACAGCAGCAGGGCGTAGCGCGGCCCCGTCGCATCGCCGTTGCGCACCAGGGTGAGACGGCGCGGGGTGGCGCGCGCCAACCTTGGCTCCTCCGCTCCCCCTCCCATCTCCTGCCGCCGGAGCAAACGCAAAGCCTGGCGGCGGCTGCTGCTGCTCGTCAGGGGGCGGCGGCTGCAGGGACGGGGCATGGGAAAAGGTTAATATTTAGGTGTTGTTAGTATTCGGGTGTCGTTAATGTTCGGGTGTCGTTAATATTAGGGTGGCATTAATATTAGGGTATTGTTAATATTGGGGTGTCGTTAATATTGGGGTGTCGTTCGTATTGGGGTGTCGTTAATGTTTGGTGTCGTTAATATTAGGGTGGCATTAATATTAGGGTATTATTAATATTGGGGTGTCGTTAATATTGGGGTGTCGTTCGTATTGGGGTGTCGTTAATGTTTGGTGTCGTTAATATTAGGGTGGCATTAATATTAGGGTATTGTTAATATTGGGGTGTCGTTAATATTGGGGTGTCGTTCGTATTGGGGTGTCGTTAATGTTTGGTGTCGTTAATATTAGGGTGGCATTAATATTAGGGTATTATTAATATTGGGGTGTCGTTAATATTGGGGTGTCGTTCGTATTGGGGTGTCGTTAATGTTTGGTGTCGTTAATATTAGGGTGGCATTAATATTAGGGTATTGTTAATATTGGGGTGTCGTTAATATTGGGGTGTCGTTCGTATTGGGGTGTCGTTAATGTTTGGTGTCGTTAATATTAGGGTGGCATTAATATTAGGGTATTGTTAATATTGGGGTGTCGTTAATATTGGGGTGTCGTTCGTATTGGGGTGTCGTTAATGTATGGTGTCGTTAATATTAGGGTGGTATTAATATTAGGGTATTGTTAATATTGGGGTGCCGTTAATATTCAGGTGTCGTTAATATTAAGATATCTGAGTGATCAGTTGCACAACTTAAATTGCCACTATGCGGACGTCTCTGCAAACCAGAAGCAAGACACACCTATTTAGACTTGCTTTCCCATAAAATATAAATTTTCAAATAAAACCTGTTTCTTTACTTGTTATTTATTTTGTTAATTTGTATTGACGACTCACCTTTCTCATGCTATTCGTTGAGCACGGTTGCACTTTATTTTGCGCGCGGTTCCAATTTACTCTGCTCAGTCGGTGTTAGCCGCTGAGGGCGTGACGGGTTTCTTTTTAAATCCTTTATATTAAGTTCGCATGCTTGCTTGCTTGCTTGCGTGCTTGCTTGCTTGCTTACGACCGTGCAAATCTTTCGGTCGT
The DNA here is from genome assembly GCF_015708825.2 of Lethenteron reissneri. NCBI lineage: Eukaryota > Metazoa > Chordata > Hyperoartia > Petromyzontiformes > Petromyzontidae > Lethenteron > Lethenteron reissneri. The sequence goes on along the minus strand of NC_083797.1, from coordinate 12,631,636 downwards.
TTTTTAACTCACTTCCCGTGATCCAATCGAGCTGACATTTTCCACACAGACTCGTTGTGCCAGACAATTAATGTTCGTGAAAAAAAATTCCCAAAATTTTACACTTTTTAGGCAAAAAAAATGTATTTTACATATATTCAAATAGAACTCATTCATCGCTTTGGCTGAACGTCACAGTATAAGAGCCCAGAGCGTAACCCCTCCACAGTCCGTAGCGGAGTAGCGCAGTTGGTAGCGCCCTCGCTTCCCATGCCAAAGGTCGCGGGATCGATCTCCGCGTCCTCCACAGGCGAATATATTTTTAAATCCTTTATATTAAGTTCGCTGCCACGCATATAAAGGATTTATAGTGAAAAACTTTGTTTTTACGGGTTATACTTATTTCATTCCTATTGCTGAATGCCCCCTGTACCATTCCCGTTCTGCCGTGATGTGCGCTGATGCACGACTTTATTGACGCCAATATTGGCACGGAGAACAAATCAAGAGTTGCACGACAAGTTGCTCGACTTTCACGCGTCGATCTCGCTCGGCGATTATCACGTGACACGCGTGCGAACTGCGATCGGCCGTCACATTCCTGAACACGACGTTTCATATCCAACTATCCACCGGGATGCGGACAAAGCGGCCGCGGGCTGCGACCGAGCCGCGCAATTCGAAGAGCGACTTTGGTCGCGCGAACCGACCGTTCAGGCGTGGGGCCCGAGCTTCGTCTTTTTTCCCCCCTCCGGCCGAGCCTGACGCTCAGACGTCCACGACTCGCGAACCGAAAACCGAATCCGAACGAGTACAAAGCGAGGGTCTCTCCACACGCACCTCGACCTCCAGGGCTGGGGGCGGCGCGAGGCCTGCTCCAGGTCCAGGGGCTTGGCACGGCGGCGGTCGGAGCAGACGTAGGCCTTGCCGTCCTCGAGCTGCTCGAGGTCGCGCACCGCGTGGAGGCCGCGCGGCGTGCTCACGGTGCGCACGCCGAATGGCAGCGGCATGCGCCGCGACAGGTTGTCCAGCAGCGCATCGAACGTCTTGAACGTGCGGTTGTTGATGGCCACCTACCGCGGGGGAGAGAGAGAACTTGATGCCGCCAGCGGGCGGGCCGCCGGAATAATGAGAATCGGAATCTTTATTTAGGCTGGAGGATTACGATGAGCTATGAAGCTCTTTTGCACAGATGTCCAGTGAAACGGGCAAGCGCCGACGAGGCGAGTGGCGTCCTGCAAGGCCTCGAGGTCCAAGTGTCTCGTGCACAGAAGTTTGGATGTCACACGGGGGTCGTGACCTCATAACAGCTGTGCGTGCGACCGCGAGTGTTCACGTATTGTCTCCGGGTGTCTCATCTCTACCTCTTGTTTTTCATCTCACCGATTGTTATCGCTCACCTCCAGTGTTGTATTAAATAAATAATTTAATTGCCAATGTGTTTTCAGTCACGTGAGCACCAAATCGCAGACCCTCTATGAGAGTGAGAAAAAAATAACGCAGTGCGTAAAGATGTTTAATTTATTTGTCCACAAACATCGGTAATCCGCTCACAGCTAGCTAAGGGAGGACTGTACTCACCTGACCTCAAGTTGTTCAAAAGAGCACAGGTGCTCGCTTTAGTCGCCCATACAGGCTATACCCACGGGGTGAAATCTGTCCACCCCGAATCTCATCTCACTTGCCATGGCAGCCATACCCGCCTGTACAACACAGCCGCCTTTGCTTAAAGCCTTGCGCTGTGGGAACGGCCGTTGCCAAGCCATCGAATTTCCCCTCCAGATGTCGTGACCCATCGACCCCAGGCCAAGCCTCCGCGAAACGCACCCCACGTGCGCCCATCGACAGCGGTCATCGTCGCGTACCTTGAGGCCGCCGAACTGCGGGTCGCCGCTCTTGTAGAAGTAGACCCGCTTGGCGGTGATGGGCTCGGCCAGGGCGGAGGCTCCCGCGTGGCGCACGCCCAGATAGTGCGCGAGGGTGCCGTCCGGGGGATGCGTGAGAGCGCGCGACTGCTCGCTCGACGGCGTGCCGTTCATCTGCTCCGACTGCATGAGGGCGAGCGCTGCACACACACACGCACGCGCGCGAATATATCCACGTAGAAGGCACCGTTCGCCACTGAGTGGCGGTGACGTCACCACGGTGCTTGTGCCAGGCTAGGTGCACTTTGAGACCACGTGAAGTGTCAAAGGCTTGTTGACAGGAGGTCGCGGGACAGACCCAGGTGTTATGGGTTCATTGACTGAGATGTAAATGTTGTGAGTTTATTCTCTAGCACACCGGTGTGCTGAACTAGTAACGAATTTGTTTGTTTACGTGACAAACGTTACTAATTGGCTGTGTGATGGGTGGTGACGGGTTTAACGACACATTAATATTTGCGCAATATAACCCAAAAACCTCTGTTATGGATATGGTCCCAAAAGTCTACATGTTAAACTGACTGAGATGACTGGCAGATACACCAGCTGTGCCCCCTACTCTGCCAAATTCCTGCGTTTTATCCGCCCGGCGCTCCGCTCATTGTTGTTGCGAGCGTCGCTCCTCTGCCCTCTGTTGTTGTTGGAGGGCAACTGCCTCCAACTGCCCAGTAGCGTCCTGCACGAGCCTACTCCACAGAATCTGATCTTGACACCTTTGGTACCAGTTTTTGGCAAGTCCACTCTTTCAAGGACCTGTGAGCTTCTCACACAATCCAGCCTTATTCAATCCAAGATTGACCGTAGGCAAGCCAGCTTGAATGTTAAAAACCGGCACAGATTTTTTTATTGGCAGGGTCTACGTTTCGCAAGCATCGAGCAGGGAGGGAGTAACTGTGGCTGAGAAGACCAGGTTTCCACACAGTGTTACGCATTCTGAGTGAGACCATATAAGCACACTGCCCAGGAATGGAAACTTCTTCACTCTCCCCACAACTGCTTTATCACTCATGGGGAGTTGAGGAGGTGGAGAAGTTCATGCCATAAAATAGCCAGATCATCAGCATACATAAAAATTTTGACCAATAGACAGCCATTCCTTGACAGCACCCAGGTATCGCTCAGCCTCCCACTGTATCTGTACCAGATGGAAATTCCTCTGGTACAGCCATGGAAAGCTTCTCGAACTACATGGTCAAAAAATATCAAATAATGTAGGAGCCAGAGGACATCCCTGCCATACCCAAGGTGAACATAGCTCTGACTCCTGGCCACGTGGCTGCCCACCATCATGAAGGTCCTTAATTATTGTGAAAAGCCAGTAACCACGAAAGCACACATACATATATCCGGACATCACAATCAAATGGCTTTTACTAAGATCAATTAACCTTCCTTCCTTCTGCACTTCTTTTAAATCCACTACCAATGGGGGCTTGCTCCCTCCCAAGAAGAGGCGACTGGGTAATGGTTTATAAGAATAGGTTTTACCCTTTCTGGCAATAAAACAGGTGTTAAGATGTTAAAACACCGAACAGAAATCTTTTGGAAGGAATAATTTCTTGTCTACATTAATCACACATACTTTGTGGCGAACATGCAAACACAAAAACGTGCTCTGGTAGTATATGCATTGCCTTTGAACCTGATTGGTCCACACTAGAGACAGCTTTCTTCAGAGTCTAGTCTCAAACAGTATTAGACCAGAGGACGCCAAAAGACGAACGGCACAAAGACAATGCACTTGCAAAAGGTTTATATTTAGTGTTTTAACATCTCAACACCTATTTTATTGCCAGAAACGGTAAAATCCATTCTTATATTTTGATACTGGCAAGGGAGGTCCCATCATGAGCAAGGGTTGTTGAGAGTCGTGAAGTTTGAAATTAGGTCCGTGAACCTCGTTTGGAAGCGACTGTGCGGTGGCTGTCCCACCGCTAATCCGCGGCCACTCAAACGGTGTGTGGTAATGAGTTTGTCAGTAAGGTCCCGCACAACTGCCCCCTCCATATGTATGTCCCTATCCATAAGCAGATTCCTGCTTTCAATCCCGAAATCTGATTACCTAATCCCATAATCGGATTTGTCAAAAAAATCCCCCGTTGGACATGGCTGTCCCCCCGCAGCTGCGCGCATTTCCTCTCGATTGGGCCCAGTGGACAAAATGTGTGCCATGTGTGTTTGTGTGAGCATGTGTGGGGAGAGTGGGGAGCAGTTGTGGAGCGGTTAGCGCGCTGCGCTACGAACCTGGCTACACGGGTTCGATTCCCGCTCATGGCCAACACCAGTGCCGATTATTTGAACCGGTCCTGGGCCTCCCCTAGGTCGACTCAGCCTCAAATTAGTACCTGGTGCGATGTGTAAAACATTGCCTCTAGGGAGACAAAGGCGGCCGGGCGTGGTGCTGGCCTCCCATCCCCTCGTGTGCCATGCCGGCCTTTATAGGTACTCGCTAACAGCACTTGCCCATACAATTTGTTAAGGTTATATTGGGGGTCTTTGTCCGGCAAAAACAATCCCCTATCTCCTCGTGGTGGCAGACGGCAACGTTGTGGTGGGCAGTGCTGTGGGGGAGGACCAATTTAGATTGGCCTTTCCCTTCATGGCGTTTTTAACCACCACAGCGGCCATATGGGAGCTCTGGACGGGTGCTGGGGGCAGGTAACCCCTTCACCTTCAATCAACTACCACTAAACTACGAGGTAAAAAAAATGATTAAGCTTGTGCCGGAGGCCCCGGGGGGACATGCGTCTATGACGTCTCCTGGCCAAACCCCATTTGGCGGAGCCAGGAGACTGAATCCTTACCCTCGGGGCTCCTCCAGATGCAACAAAAAGCCACTACGGATGTCCACGTGGAATGTTCGAACGCTCACTGCGGTGGAGAGGCTGCCACTCCTCTGTCAGGAGCTGGACCTGTACCGCCTGGATCTCTGGTATTCAGGAGGTCCGGTGGACCGGCTCTGGCTCCTGCCACCGTGAGGGGTGGACAGTCCTCTACTCGGGGCAGGAGACTGCCAAACAACAAGGAGTGGCTCTTCTTCTGAACAAAAGAATGAAGGGGGCATGGGAGCGTGGCGGTGAGGTGTGGGAAGCTGTAAGCCCCAGACTAATTTAGGCTCGCCTTCCCATCAACCAGAGACGTGGAGTGGTGGTCGTGGTTACTTATCCCACACCGAAGATGAACATCCGTGGAGGGATGCAGGCAAGGCCGATGAGTTAGATGCCTTCTATGACCTCCTGTCACAGGTGCTGGCTAAAGTGACCCCTTGGGATAGAGTCATCTTGTTGGGTGACTTCAATGCCCGAGTTGGTCAGGATGCTAGCACCTGGGCTGGAGTGATTGGAAGACATGGGCCAGATCAGCTCAATAACAACGGTAGGAGGCTGCTAGATTTTTGTGCAGCCCATGGGCTTGTAATTACCAACATGCTGTTCCGGCATCGGTGCATCCACACAATATCATGGATGCATGCCTGGTCCAAGCAAGAACATCTGCTGGACTACATAGTGACGGAACAGTGGATGTGGGCCTATGTCCTTGACACCAGGACCTACCGTGGAGCTGATCTGCCCACTGACCATCGACTTGTCATCTATGAGATGCGCCTGCCATTCTTCCACTCCTGTGGTGGGTTTACACCCAGAACTCCATTCAAACCCTTAGTGGCATGGTCTCAGCTAGCTGATGAAAGTTGCAAGCGAGAATTTCATCATCACTTACGGCTGGGGATGGCATCGTCGCCCTACTCCTCCTGTTGACGAGGGGAAATGGGCGAGGTATAGGACTGTGGCTCATGCAATTGCAATGGCTATCCTTGATGAACACTTTGATCTGCTGAGGCTATTTAGATCTAGACAGAGCCACGTACAACTAGCCATAGGGAAAATACGGGATCATTGAGATAAATAGCCACATTTTCAAAAGTCTGACCATGCGACTTGTTGATCGTCATCACATATGCAGGAATTATCGGAATTTGTTGTCGTTTAAGTACAAAAGGAAGAGTGATATCACTTGGGGCTAGGTCAATACTTGGGATGAAGACGATTTCGTCCTCGGTTGAAAAGGCGAACAATCTATGTGGCTGTATTATTCGAAAAAAAAACCGTAACTTCACTTTAGCACTGTTTTCATCTGAAGCTGTTAACTGACAAATTTATCTTCACCGATAGACGCTTGATAGCGAAGAGTGAAGAAAGTAGAGTGCTGACCCTTGAAGATCTCGCAGATTCTAGATAAATATTTTGAGGAGATACTGCTTGGGCATGTTTAGACATTTTTAAAAAATTATTTTTGCATGCGAGAAGAAATTGTGGTGCTCAGGAAAAGTCCACACACATTTTTTTGAGCTGAGAAGAACAGCAATCGCTCACGCGGGAACACGAGGTTACAATTACTGCCACAGTTCACCACGCTGCAAGTTGGTAAACGGCACTCAAATGCATTGAACTGTAAATGAATGTATTGCAGAGGGAAGCGGTGGGGGTACAGTGGTTAGTGTACTGTGCTTATGGATCCAGCAACCCGAGTTGGATTCCTGGTCAAGGCTAACATTGGTGGTGAGTGACATCAATAAGCGGTCCTCTCCCCCCCCCCAACCTCTACCCCGCCCGCCGTCCCGCCTCATCTTCTTCACCATCCTGGATTGACCAACGTGGTAAAGAATGGTCGTCGCCTCATACATCTATTCTTTTCTTTACCAGGTAAGGCCCACCTTGAGCTATGTGGTTCTTTTCTCAGAAGCGACCTGGATATCACAAATTATAGCTCAATGAATGAGCTCATCACGTGGAAATTAGTATCAGCCAAACACTCTAAATGGATGTTTCTAAATGTGGAGGAAAAAACTGTAGGATCCGGAGAAAAATCCACGCGACCACGGGCAGAACATGCAAACTCCAAATGTACAGCAGGCATCAGGGTCGAGATCGAACCCACGACATGGAGAGGCCTTGATATAGCAGTGGATTGAGAATAGCTGGAATGTTTTTTTTATATATGTGTAGTGACATAAATGGAGTCACTATGGCGTTTAGCACCAGCTACGGTCATAAGAGTGGAGCTGTGTGTCTTTGGCCTCTCTTGGGCACCAAAGTAGGTATGCCATGGAAGCGGGCCCGAGGGGGCATAGTCCTCATGACAGTGAGAGAGAGGTCGAGTGAGGACATGACAGTCTGGGTGACCTCGAGAGGGCACGTGACCGGACAAGGTGGCAAGGGGGGCCCAAAAGGAGGGGAGATGAACACATGATGTAGGGGCCAGAGTCTTCGGGAAGGATCTGGAAAGGGGCATGGCCAACGGCAGAGCCCAGCCACGCCACGGCCCATAAAGGCCGAGTCCCGAGCTCTGATCAGGGCTGTTCTCTCGAATCAACCCTTGGTGCTACGTCTCTTTGATTATCGGTCGTCGCTCGGCATTGTGGGTCAGTCAGAATGTTACTGACTGACCCGGTTATGTAGTTACCCCTCTGGGGTCTAGTTAACTTGTGTACGTTTAAGTAGTAGCTCTGTTGGGGCCGTGTAATAAACGTGTTGCCTCCAAGTTCAAGTGTGTGCCTCCGTGAAGAACACTACTACCGGAGTCAGAAGTGAAACACAATAGTTAGGTGATAGCCTAGCATGAAATAATGTTAACTAGGCAGAAGCAACTCACCAAGTCGTCTTCAGGCGAGTAGGAGGACGACTGGGATGATTCCACAGACAGCCCTGGGAACTGCAGCCCCGGAGATGGAGCATGAAGATTTTCTGCCGGTGGAGCAGGGAAAAAGCCAGGTACTCGCCGCGCCGTCGGTCGCGGAATGTGTGCATCTATAATCTTATGGCCGCCATGGCAGCTCTGGCCGCCGCTTTAAAGTGGAAAGAAGACGTCGGGGCACCGGAGCAGCAGCAAGACGTCTCCACCGCCGCTGGTTCCCACACGCGGGAAAACAGAGAGGCGCGGCCCGCACAAGCGGCCGCCATTTTGCCGGACGGGCGGGACGGAATTCCTGCCAAAACAGACCTCCCGCCAAAAGTGCTGAAGCTTCAAGACTGCGCTCTGAAGAAGAGGCTTCCCTTCATTAGAGAATTTGCAGTTGTGGGTGGCAACTGGGAGGCGTTTCGACGACGCTACGCCGCCTGTGATCTTGCGGGGTAGATGGAGGTGGAGGCGCTGCGGGCGCTTCCCACAGCACTCGACGACGACACCTTGGCAGCATTTGATGCCATCCCGTCCGAAGACAAGTCGAGACTGCCTCAAGCCCTTACACAGATGGCGACAATTTTTGCACCGCCGTCCAACAAGTGCCAGAAGTTTCACCACGCGAAGGTGGGGGAGGCCAAGAGGCCACTCGCCTTCCGCAGCGCGCTCATGGCGCTGGCGAAATCTGCGTACCCCGGGATAGACCACGTCGGAAGGGATTCCCCGGTCCTCGAAAGAATGTTGCTGCTGGCCCAAGAATTGAAAATCGTCATACCAGCCACGGAAGACTTGTCCTCACTCAAAGTCGCACGGTGCCTCCAGGCACATTTCAACATCTAGCAATGTGCGACCGTGACCGCATGTACCGAACCTTCCGAGGGCGAAGGTGCACCCAAAGAAATGGAGCCTCTACAAGCCTACGCTACACTGGATGGTGCAAAGTGGAAGATGGGCGAGGCGAGACGACAAGGTGGCCGAGACCAGGATGAAGGAGACCTTCCCTCGCCAAAGGGACGACCCGGTCGTCTGCTTCAGGTGCGACCTGCCGGGACACGTCTTGATGGGATGCCATGCTCGATGAGGGAGCCCCTTCACGACGCCGCCATCCAAGGCACAGAGGCTCGAGTTGTGTGCACTTTTGAAGGAATTTTCAGACGTATTTAGTCAAACTAAATACGATATTGGCTGCACACCGCTGTTATGTCACCACATTCATACGGAGAACGCCGCCCCCGTTCGCCAAAACCCATACAGATTAAGTCCCAAGGAGAAAGACCACGTGTGTCACGCGGTCGACGAGATGTTGGCCGCTGACATCATGCTTGTTAAAAAGCAGGATGGGAGTCTGAGGTTTTGCGTCGATTTTCACAAACTCAACACGTACCCGCTCCCACAGATGGATGACTCTTTGGATGCTTTGTCAGGGGCATGTTTCTTCTCCACCCTTGATTTGTTGTTGGGGTTCTGGCAGTTGCCCTTGGACAGCAGTTCTAAACCTAAGACTGCGTTCCGCACACCCCAAGGGTTATTAGAATTTAACCGGCTCCCGATGGGACTTCACTCGGCCCGTGCCACGTTCCAGAGGCTCATAGAGTTGGTGTTGGCGGGGCTCCAATGGGACACTTGTCCGATTTACCTTGACGACGTCATGTTTTCGGCCATATATTTGAGGACCACCTACAGAGGTTGTGTGCGGTTTTTCTTAAAATGCGGAATGCGGAACTCAAATTTAAGCCGCAGAAATGTAATTTGCTGCAAAGATCTGTCCGGTAACTAGGGCACATTGTCAGCGAATCCGGAATATCGAAGGATCCGGACAGAACTGCATGCATGCACACATTTCCAACCTCCAAGTCGGTGGGTGAAGTGCATAGTTTTGTCAGGTTCGCCTCCTATTATCGACGTTTTGTACCTGGGTTCACCACAATCGCAAAGCTTATCCATGTCCTCATGGTGAAGGGACAAAAATTTGGATGGGTGGAGGAGGCTGCATTTGCCGCACAGCGAGATGGCCTGGTCAACGCACCTCCCCTCCGGTACCCTGATTTTTCTTTGCCCTTAATCCTGGATACCGAGACCAGTAACACTGGGATTGGCGTCGTGTTATCCCAGGTTGTAAACGGAGTGGAGTGTGTGGTTGCGTATGGGAGTAGAGTACTGTCCCCTGGCGGAGCAGTGCTACTGCGTGAGTTGCTGGCTATCGTTCACTTCATCCAGCAATACCGTCCATACCTCTATAGGAATGATGTTTGAGTTATGCTCGGATCATGTGGCTTAAACAGCCATCCGGCCAGCTCTCTAGAACTCCTTCAGAACTACTCCTTTGTGGTCTCATATAGAAAGGGGGTTTGCCATGTAAACGCTGATGCACTATCACGACTGCCACCAAGTGATCAGTGTGCATGCATTAAAGGGGCACGGCAGTTGCAAGCCCGCTGCTACGGGACCGTCTCGCACTGTTGTGGCTGCAGCGGATGTTGCACACACAGACACTGCTGACATATGGGACAACACAATCGGCCACACCCACATGAAATGGGGGCGACTCCAGGCGGAGGATGCCTCCTTATTTAAAATAAGAACTTCGAGGAGAGGTGGGGGCCAACGAGCATTGTCTACGGTGATCCTTAGTGGGTGTCTATTGATGAGGTGGGATGGGGAATTGCGGAAATATAACATCGTTGTGCCCACCGTTTTGCGGGGCAAAATAATATGGGCGACGCATGAGCGAGTGATGCATCTTGGTGTCCGACTTAACTTCTTCTGGCCCGGGATGGCAGGAGACGTCCATAATATTTTATAAGGATGCACGGAATGCGCTCGTCAGAAACTTTCGCCAAAAATGGCTTGTCCCCCTATAAAATCAGTCAGTGTGTCCCGTGTGAACGAACTCATCGCTCTCGACATGCTCGGCCCGTTTCCTACCACCCCGCGGGGTAATACATATTTTTTGGTAGGTGTTGAGTATCTATCTCGGTGGCTAATGGCCTGGCCGGTGCCGGACCAGTCGGCTGCGACGATTACTAACGCATTTTTCCACGGTTACGTTTTGGATAAAAGGGGCCCCGGAACGCCTTCTTACGGACCAAGGCAAAATATTTTCCTCTAAATTACTAAAGGAGGTATGCGATCTGTTGGGCAACAAGAAGGTTCGCACCTCGCCCTATCACCCAAAAACTGATGGCATGGTGGAACGTCTGCATAGGACCCTGACATCCATGCTATGTCAGCAGGTCAATGAGGACCAATCTGACTCGGACCTGCACGTCCCAGGTTTTCTCGCGGCGTACAGATTGGCCCCTCACACCTCCACCGGCTTCTCGCAGTTTTTTCTTATGTACGGGAGGGAGCAGGATCCACAAATTTAGGTTCAATTGAACCCGGAGCAGAGTAATAAGAAAATGCCTAGCCCCAAGCAGTTATCAAAAGCAAGGGAAGCTTCGAGGGAATTCGGCCTTGCGGAAAGCTGCAAACGAATGGCTAGTTGGGCTCCGGAAATCGGGAACAAAATGGTCACCAGGAGATATGGCTTGGCTTCACTGCCCCCAAGTCCCAGTGGGTCCGTCCCCTAAATTGTATAATCCTTGGTGAGGCCCGGTGGAAATTATAGAAGTTACATGTCCACAAAGTGTACGGATCCAGTTCGGTCGCAGGCGTTGGTTTGTTCATCCGTCGTGACTGAAACAATTTTTTCCGCCGGACGGGATCCCTTCATCTCCACTACCCAGGGGCTGTGTGTCGGGTGTGCCCGACAAGCTGGGGTGTGTGTCCGCGGAGGTTGCTCCTCAGGGGATTTCTAGTTCTCCGTCCGCAGGATCCCAGCACCTAGAGCCCTTGGTGCAGCCGGTTGCACCGACCGGATGTGTATTGAGAGAAGAGAGGCCGTCATCCACTCCTCCTTTTGCCGGACTTCCTTCTTGTTCTCAGGAGGGGCCGCGCCCATAAGCCCATCTTCTACCTGTCCCAGGGACCCCCGGGAAGCCCACCCTCACCCCGCCTCGGGGTCCGGCGACGAGGACCTGCTCAAAAACTGCCCGCTTTAAGTGACCCTCGTTCAACAGGCAAATTGTCCTGATGCCATCTGGTTGTGATCACACTCGCGAGCTGTATGGGTCATTGGCTGATCCTGGCTCTTCTTGTGCTCACAAGAGTGAAGCTGTGTGTCTTGGGCCTCTCTAGGGCACTAAAGTGGGTATGCCATGTTTGCGAGCCCTAAGGGGTATAGTCCTGGTGACAGTGAGAGAGAGGTCGAGTGAGGACAGTCTGGGTGACCCCGAGGGGGCACGTGACCGGACAAGGTGGCAAGGGGGGCCCAAAAAGAGGGGAGAGAGACACGTGATGTAGGGGCCTGTGGCCAAAACTCCAAATTCCTATATCGAAGCAGAATTTATTATACAAAGCACAGGGGGGTGACGATGATGATGATGATTATAGGCTGCATAAACTCCTTCCTGGATTTAAACTTACAACTGCCATACTGTTGATTCCAGCTCTCCAACCACTGTGACACCCATCCAGCCAGACGCAGGTGTTGTGGGTTCAACTGAGTCGCACTCTTAGACTTGGAGGCAGCGCATTTTATTTAGTTCCAACACAACGGTGTAACTTCCCCTTTCTCAAGACAACAATCTAGGGTGGTGACCACCTGGCTAACTACACTGGATACTGAGTACAGTAGAACCTCGGAGATTGAACGCACCAGAACTCGAACAAATGGGTGTTCGAACAATATTTCCGAACATTTTTTGCCCTGGAAACCGAACTAAATTCGGAGGTCGAATGGGCAATCGCAACTTGAAAAAACCTGTACGGCTAAGACGCGTATGGCCAGCGTGCATGACGCTTGCCCAGACAAAGGTTTTACCACCTCCTCCTCCTTACCACCTTCCACTCAAGCCATCATCTGTCCTTACTACAGGTAAAGTGAAGTTCAATGTTAATTTATTTCATTTATTCCATATACTTATTAATTTATTTCATTTATTTTTGTTTCTTGTTTTTTTCGTATGATTTAATGCATGTAATTACTGTAAACTTCGTGTAAAATGCTTTATAATGAGAGATTTCTTGTGTCTGGAACCAATTAATGTCATTTACATTAATTCTTATGGAGAAAATTAATTTGGTGTTCGAACAAATCGGTGTTCGAATGGCCTTCTGGAACGAATTAAGTTCGATCTCCGGGGTACCACTGTAACTATTAACTACGGACCCGGGACCAACAACATACTGCCCGGGTCCACGTGCTGGAAGACTCGTAGAACGGAGATTGTAGATGAAGGGTTTCTTCCCCGGGACGGACAACCACGATCCCTCTCGGGACTCGGCTGATATTCTCGTAAGCTCCCTGGGGGTCACGGGAGGAATTAGAAAATGTCCCGACGAGCCCGGCTCCTCACGAAGAGCAGTCGAATGGGAAGACGGGCACTCCACCCCTGGAGCTCCTGGAGACGGCGCAGGCTGCGGCTTGGAGGAAGTTAAATGCTCGGAATCTGAGGGCGAGATCACATAACTCCCCTGAGGACCAACCTCAGCGGGTGCACGCCCCAGTTCGCCTGACACACCTGACACTCGGCCCTTGTGTACTGGAGATTAGATTAATTCACACGGCCAAATAAAGGGTTGAGGCGGAAAGGGTGAACGAACCAACTCCGTCGACCCCAGCAAATTTGAACGCACTGAGGCCTGACGGCCCGAATCACGTCAACCGGCCCTCTCCAAGGCTTATACAATTTGGGCGACATTCCCACCGGTACCTGAGAGCAGTGCAGCCACGCCCTGTCACCTGGAGTCTACTTACGTCCCGAAAGGCAAGAGACCCCTCAGCCGCTCATTTGCCAATTGGCGTGAATTAGAATTTTCCCTGGAAGCCTTGCGCGCTTCCAAAAGTCTCTGAAGGGCAACGTGCATGGGCTCCGAAATTTTTTACTTAACCCTGTTTGGCTCGGTTTTCAATTGGACATCAAATCGGGGGGTCATGTTCCCTCCTGTACATTACAAAAAATGGCGAGTAGCCGGTGGACGCGTGAGGGGCCATTCTATAGGCAGCAAAGACTCTGGGGATATGCAAGTCCAGTCACCCTGGGACTCACTGACCTGATGGCTTAACATGGAGGTCAGAGCCCTGTGCAACCTTTGGGGTGGTAGGGCGACGTTCGTACTATATTTGTTTCCAACAAATCACACACCTCCCGTAACAATTTAGAAGAAACGTTTTTACCATGATCGGTCAGGAAACGCTTAGGTGCCCCTTGTCCAGCACATAGCCGTCAGCCATCGTGAAAAATATTCAACGCCCACTAGTAAATACTTATTCCGGCAGGGAGTGGTTGGAAATGGGCCGAGGACATCAAGAGCGACCAGCTCATTTATTCGGGAGACCCGAATGGAATGCAAAGGTGGACAACAAGGTTTAGATGGTGGTTTCCGCCGAGCGCACTGCACGTACCCCTTCAACACGTTAGTGACATCCTCCGCCATACCGGGCCAGAAGAAGTCGAGTTTGAGTGTGGCCAGTGTCTTGTGCACACCCAGGTGCAGCAGTCGCTCATGCACTGCCCAAATTATTTTACCCCGCAGGGCAGTGGATACGACAATGTTGTAATGGCGTAACCCCCCGTTCCAGCGCATCAGCAAGCCGCCTATGAGAATAAGAGAGGCTACCTCACGTCGATCCTCTCCCCCTTTCGCACCCTTGACACGGTGTCACAACGTCAACAGGGAAGCGTCCTCCACCTGGAGGCGTCCGCACTCCGCATGGTGCAGGCTAATAGCTGCATTACGCGCATCGGGGCCGTCGGGATTTTCGGGGGTGTCAACCTCCACCGACGCCACAAGGGGAAGGGGCAAGGCCTCGGCAGCTGCCTTACAGCGCCCCGAGCCCGAGAAACAAGCATCCTGCTTCTTAACAAGAATGATCGGGGCCCCCCATGGACTATTGGACGGTGAGATAATATTGGCGGCCAACATCTCATTAACTGCCAACTTTATGTGGTCCTTCTCTTTGGGGCTCAGCCGGTAGGGGTTCTGCCAGATGGCGGCGGCATTGCCCGTATCGATGTGGTGACTCAAAAGGGTAGTGCAGCTGATGTAGAATTTTCCTTGCTAAACATGTCGGAGAATTCCTGCAAAAGCGGCCGCAACTCCTTCCTCTGAGTCTCGGACATTTCTGGGTTTGCATAGCAGAGCGCATCCATCCACTTCTCATCGGAATGCCGCTGCGGCTCCGTAACCAACGCGGCTCCCACTCCACCAATGACGTTCCCCTCACGAAGCGTGGGCGACATGTGGGCTAGCACCATGCCTTGCTGTATAACTGACGTATCCAACCCCACATTGAGGACCTGAATGAACGGTTCCTGGGCCCCAACGAACATCAACCCACGAACGGCATTGTTTGAGGGCCCCAGAAAGATTCCTGGTCAAGTGGCTTTCGCAACCGCAAGGGCACTAGCATTTGTGCCCCGGGAGGAATCGTTACGGTTTTGCTCACAATCGTTTGTACCGTAGCGTAGGCCTTATGCGAAGGTAAAATGGCCAACCGGTGGCCTGATGATAATTCGACACATCCCCCATATATTAGAATTTTCAGGGGCATCTTCCCCAGGAAATCAGTCCCAAACAAGCAGGGAACGCCAAGGGCCCTCTAAACAAGAACTGGTCCCGTAAATTTGATATCTCCAATACACACTTCTGCCGTTATTTGTCCAATAATGCCCAATGAGCCGCCATTTTCAGCAAAGCATGAAACCCCGACGGGACACAGGGTATGACACTTTCAGGGCAAGATGTTATAAATTAATTCAGAAATGGTCGCAGACGCACCGGTATCGACGAGCATCCTAATTTCTATTCCCTGTATCATACCGATAACAGCGGACAAACCCGCAGCCGCAGCAACTACCCTATGGGCCAACTCCGACCACTGACCCAGTCAGAGTGGCTAGCCAACCCCCATGAAATCCGAACCGTCACACCCCGACACACGACGGGAATGAAAACCCTCCGAACGTGATAAGTGAGGTGGATGCAAAGGCCTGAGCGTGTGGTGTGTCGCGACTTGCCTTGGGACCTAGTGGAGTTGAGGACGGTCGGGCGGATGATGGCGGCGGTCCAGGGAGGCATCATCGTGTAGCGCGGCAACCCAACGAGACGTGTCCCGGCAGGCTGCAGTTGTAGCACATGACGGAGCCGCTCCCTGGACGAGGAAAGGTCTCCCGCCGCCGGTGTTGTCCATCGTGTCAGACCATGCCAGTCCCCCCGCCAGCCTCCGCCTTGGGCCGAAGTGCAGGCTTGGACGGGCTCCACGTTTTCGGGTGTATCACGTGTCTCAAGATGTGCGGTACACGCCACCAACCCCGTATGCTGTTACAAAAGCAGGTGCGCCTGGATGCACCTTACAAATTTGAGGGAAGATAAATCATCCTCATCAGCAACCTTTCGAGAACCAGCGAGTCGACTCCAGCGTGATCCATCTTTGGGAAGGCAGCCTTTGCCAGTGCCAACAGCATGCTGCGGAAGGCGAGGGGCATCTCGGCCTCCCCCCTCCTTCCGCGCAGCGAACTTGTGGTGAACATTCGACCGTGGGCCATAAAATGCCGCCATTTGGGCAAAGGCTTGCGGAAGCGTGGCCCTCTCTGTCGGCGGAATGGCGCAGAACGCCGCTAAAGCGTCGTCGTCAACAGTGGCGGGTAGCGATCTCAGCACCTCTGCCTCCGTCCATCCTGTCAAATCACAATTCATCTGAAAGTGACGCTTGAAGGCCACCCAGTCGCCTCCTGCAGGCCGTGAATTCCTTTACAAATGGTAGACGTCACCTGAGGGATTGATCTCGACAGGCGAACTTGATGGGCTTTCATATTTGGCGGGCTCTCTGTCCCACTCAGTGAACAAAATGTCGGCCTGCGTGTGCGGACTGCGCAATGGAGTTTTCCTGCTGGCGGGAAGCAGCGACGGAGGACTCGGCTCCGCGCAGCTCTAGTGCTCTCTCCTCCACCGCCGGCTCCTCACGGTCGAGTTCGGCGACCATCGCGGCCACGGCTTCGAGAAGTTCAGCGAGGCTGGGCACGGAACGATCGGCGCCCTCTTCCTGCCGGCGGCGAGCCATCGCCAATGATGGTCGTCGCGCTGCTCCACCGGCAGCGCCTCACTCCCTTTTTCCGTGGTCGCCATCCCCAGGGTTTTTTGGGGAATAATACCCTCGTCGTTTTCAGTCGTCCAACACGTTCCTGGTAGGTTGTCTGCTGTCGCGTAAGCATTACCTAACTCGGCCTATCTCACTAAAAACGTTTGGCCACTTCTGACGCCAGTTGTAGTGGCTTCAACTGAATCGCACTCTTAGACTTGGAGGCAGCGCATTTTTATTTAATTCCAACACAACGGGGTAACTTCCGTGGGTGTGATGAAGAACTTTGTCAAAGCCAAGGACAAAACACAAGCAGCTTTAAAGTACCTCCGAGGAAAATTTCCAAGGTTAAGTGAAGCTTAGATAAAGGAAGGTGTCTTTGTTGGTCTTCAGATTCGTGAACTTCTTCGCCAAGGAAAAGACGGCATGGAAAGCCTTCCAGTTAGTGGCAACAAATTTTCTCGGAAATAATAAGGCAGACAACTAAAGGGAGTTGGTGGAAAACCTCCTCAAGGCATACAAAAGCCTTGGTTGCAACATGTCACTGAAGACAAATTATTTTCACTCTCATCTAGATTTTTTCCCACCGAACTGCAGAGCAGTGAGCAACAATGGAGAAACGCTCTCAGGGCAAATGGAGCCCGTCAATGCTTGCAGACTATTGCTGGACAGTGACAAGACATTCTCCATTTAATAAATACAAGAAACAAGCCAAGAAGTGCCGAGTAGACACTGAATAAAGACTAAACTATGCACTTTAAAAACATAATCGTTCTTTGCCTTTTGTTTAATAATACATTTTATTTATATAACCCTTTTGTTGATTTTTAAAGTGTTAAATGAACAGGACAGGCAATATGTTATCATGTAAAGCAACCATAAACACATGCAAAGACCTAGGTTTACAATTTATGAGTAATACTCTATCTACACAATATACAAAGACGTAAATGTTAAAACTTAAATATCTTAGGAACAGTAGCCAATCAGTTGTTTTAATGGCCATATTTGAATTCAGCACATCAAAATCCATAATAAACAGCACAGTTAATTTCTGAAGCAGACGACATCTAACACATTGTCGACCAGTGCAATCGGTGACGTTTCGCTACTTCAGAGCACAGAGACGTTGTCGATTTCACTGCATTTTCCTTTGAGGGCAGCGTTAACAATGAATGTGTTGAGTTTTTTAAATAGATTAAACGTCCGGTAGCATTTCTGTTCCAGACACTTTATGCACAAGTTGGTAATTTACATAAAAACAAAGCGTCATAAGCCATTCATTAAAAAAACAGATTTTTTAATGGCATGGTATCTTATTCCATAAGAGTCCACCTTGTAGAGAATGTGCTAGAAAATGGATCACGAGCCACGAAAGACCACTCTGACATCTTTCCACGGTTAAATATCCAGAGGGGGGAAACGCTTCCTTACCTTGACTAGGCAACGAGTAACATTTTATGCTTCATGACGAAAACGTCGAGAGAGAGAGAGAGAAGGTTGAGCCTGAGCAGAGGGAGAAGCGCTCACGTCAGGTGAAGTCGGTACGTCCCATGGTGCCGCGACACCGTGTGGCCTTGAGACCGCGAGTGTCTCTCTCTCTTTCGCGCGCGTGACACGGACGGTGATCCAATTTGGATTAGTGTGGCTCTTCGAGTTCGCACACCCCCAAGCATCACAGCAGCTGGCAACGCTGCCAGCGCCCAGCAACAATAACACCGCCAGCACCCAGCAAAAATAACACCGCCAGCACCCAACAATGATAACACCGCCAGCACCCAGCCGACCAACAGCCAGCGCCACCAACAGTCAGCGCACCCAGTGCCACAACAGCTGGAAACACCAGCACCCAGCAACAATAACACAAACAACAACCAGCACTACCGGCAGCAAGCCACGACAACAAACACACCCTCCATTTAACTTGATTTTGCCCTTTATTTCACAAAATTCCAGCTCCAAGAATGAAAAATATCAGTTTGAAACACACTGCACCCTATTGTGTGGACCAGAGGTCATTTGAAAAAAAAAATCTCAAAGGTAGCTCTGTGAAATCCGCTTCTGCGGACCGTTGTCTAACAAGGAGGTGCTGCACTGCTCTTCGAGAGATCTGAACGGATTGTTTGCCTCGCGGATGACGCGACCATGGGAGGTGCAATCGGGGTCAAGCCAGGGAAACAGATTCGATTGTTTTAGTGACTCCTTCATGTCATGACGCGAGTGTTGAGTAATAATATCCAGGGTACAGTGCACGAAGGTTTGCGAGATGGGTAGCCGCTCCGTTATTTGTGGACCCTGTTGCTTTGCTCATTTGTTTGAGTATTTACTGACCGGCTTTCCTAGGAACACCAAGGCACAAGTCTCAAGCCTGACAGATCAGCCAGGGGCATGAAGCAGGTGCGACACTCGCTGTCTCCTGATGCAATTCTACGGGAACACTCCTCCGATCCGCAGGTGCGAACGTCGCACACCCTACTATCGGTCACATTATCTGAACATCTACGCCATTTGTCTGCGACGGGGGAAGGACAAAAAATATATTAAGATAATTTGGGAATTTGTATCATAACTCCAGTTGTCGGTGAAAATAATTTGCATATAAAAGGAAGCTGTTCCACGGTGAGAGATGGGGAAAAACTGCAGATAATGGGAAGAATAAAACTCATGGGTATTGGGGTCACAGAAAAGAAGAGTTCTACTCTACATGTTTTACGGAGCTTTCAAGACTTATGATAATGGTGCGTAATTGTCTTGAACATACGTATCGTCATCTGGAACAAAAAAATCCTGAAAGCGGCAATATTTACAAACACCGCCTGAACTCCGGTCATCCTCACAGAGGCTTTTGGCTGGCCATCAAACAAAGATGGTCACTGCATCACATGCTTCCAGACGCACTTCTGCTGCTATCTGGAACGCTCTTCCTTCAAACATTGGGAAGCTACTGGAACTGTGGATTCTTAAATCATCTGTATTAAAAACTAGTTTGTTATTCTTCCCCCACACCTCCGATGAGCACAATTGTATTGGGCCTGATAATTGATTTTCAAAGACAACTTAGGAATATACATTTCTTAAAAACTGTTTTCCAGGTAAAGCCCACTGAGCTATGAGCTCTTTTTTCAGAGGCGACCTGGCCCCACATGATAGCTCAACAAAGCGACTAATTAGATGGGGGAATTCATCGTGACCAAATATTCTATACACGCGTTGATGAACGTGGAGGGCAAAACCGGAGGACCTAGAGAAATGCCCACGTGACCACTGGGAAAGAGAACACACGAACTCCAAATATACAACAGGCATCATCAGCATCAGAATAGAACCCACTACCTCCTGCATACAAGGTGAGGGAGATAACATCTCCTCTCTACCACGGCTAGATGCCTATCCAGCAGCATAGCGTATTTGGCATGGGCCCTGGTGTAATGATTAAAATGGGTCCTTCCTATGTCTAATTCTTCCCATGTTGATAGCCTGGCACCTGGGTCCCTCCTTCCCATGAACCCCAGTGCAGGTGCACCGCCTGCACACTCAATCACAACACCACTTCGCACTCGATAGCCTATCGCCTACCCACCCGACCATATAGCCACCTATGCCCCTACTTCCCGATCTATCCACCTACCCATTCAGCTCAGCCATTATGCCGCCACCAAGGCACGAGCTGTGATATCCGTTCCGAACCTGATCGTGGAACCACAGCACCGCAATCAAACCTCTAACCCCATTACCCTGATTGGGTGCCGGATTGCGGGAGACGAGATAGGGATCCAAAGATAGCCTCTTTTCCACAGCCCACATTAGGCGCATTGCACTGTGGGTAATCTGGATGAGCAGGCCTCAGATGGGATTAACCGCCAGATCAAAAAATACACCGCGGTGTCCTGAACCGTCTCGCTGACCAATGCCGCACGACGTTGCTCCACACACAACAGCGGCCCGGCGGCGATGGCTGACTTGGTGATGCGTGACGGCCACTGGGCACTAGCCGTAGCTTCCGCCGGCACGGTTGATGGAGATTCCGCGTCTCTCCTTTTTCTAGCCGGCCCACGGCAAGACGGCAGCAATGACGGGGGCCACTGGCCAATGGACGAGTGAGTTGCCACATAAAGCTGCGTTGCGTCATGCCAGGGTACACATGTCAACAGAGACAAAATAAACAAGCGCATACCGGTACTGTACTGCAAAACACCTCGCCACCACATTAAAAGTACATGTACAGCCCCTCTCGTCAACCCACTGCTGGATGAGGGCCTGTTCGCGCTTTGCGGGATGTGAAGGTGGGGAGCATAGTAGACATGGAAGTATATTCGTATATGTACGGTACAACAGTGCATTTTGCTGCACTGCCATCTAATATATATTTATGCGATATAACCCAAAAAAACTATTATGTATATTGGTTAAGATAGCCTACATGTTAAACTGCCCGCTAATGCCCACCACGTGGCTCCTCATCCCCTATGCCAACCTGTTTGTATACGTGGGGGTCACTAGTCACGCATTCAAGCAACCCTGCTGAGTGTTTCCCAGATCTGATAAGGTCTCGAGCAATTTGGGTGATTCTGCAAAAGGTCGAGGACCGGTTGAAGTTTAGCTCAAGGATGCTCGGAATTCCATACAGCAGGATAGGGTAAGCAAGGGGGAATAAATAACGTGGCAGGAGAGTGTTGTAGGTGTCATCCACAAGAGAAGGTTCCAGTGGGGGGGACGCGGGCGCAGGATGGAGGAGGGCAGGTAACCGAGACGGCGCATCAGAGTGGCAATGAGGGTCAAGCAGAGGAAGTTGAAGGTCAAATGTCAACTTTACAAGAGCTAGGGGACTCAGCAGGAGGCACGAAGTGACGGTGACATGTGGCGGCATCAGTGGAAGTGTTTGAGAGAACTCCTAACCTTGACGACGGACGACAACAAGCAGGCGTTGCACGTCCGTACGGAAATTGCGTTACCATCGTCGACAACAAACGCCGGATTGAAGCACTCTCAGGCTGCGTCAACGGCAGCCCCCGAAAACGCACGCGCCGTGGTGCCGGACTGCCTTATGTGTTTAGTTTGTTGTCCTTGCTCCCCCCCCCCCACACACCTTCCGATTAGCACGGTTGGCTACGTGCGGGTGTGCGAAAGACGGTCTCGTCTGATTACCCGCACCGTGCGCCCGATTCGTATTTGATTTACTCCCGGCTGGGTCAACACGCTACGTCACCATTTGCGCTGCTTCGCTCTCGTGAGTGGCGGCGAGAGGCAAGGGGCGCCGAGAGGCCACGATGCCGCCACCACCGCTTTGTTTGTCCTGCCCCACGCGGCGAGAAAAACTCGGCGTGCCAACTCAAAGCGTGTTGTGAAGCGCCGTCTAAAGTGGAGCCTAGTGCACGCCACGGCAGCGGCCACTGCCAGGGATTAACTCATTAACTCAGTGTTCTTCACTCATTTTCAGAGGGGGCGGCCACGTTCGCCGAAAAGACATCTTCAATGTGAGCGCCGCCACACATTTTAAACCATTGGTAGTTTTGACAGCACAATGATGATGAGGTGATGGGGGGTGGGTGGTGATTTCACTATTTGCGTATTGTCGGGGAGGGGGCACACGTCAGGGGCCGCACTAAAGGCCACCAGGGGCCACCAGTGGCCTGCGGGGCCTTGCAATGAAGGACACTGGATTAACTTCAGTCGCGTTTGTGAACCAGAACATATTTTTCAACTGTTGCTGTGCGTGCCGAATCCAGTCCGCCGCATCCATTACAAATGTAATTGCGTCATTCAACTGAAAAAACAACAACAAAGAAACTTGGATTGGCCCAACTTCCCAATGCTGAAAAATGCAAGCGAATTACTCAGTTGGGATTACGTATTGTGACATCGCTCACTGCTGCAAAACAACTATGGCAGGACCCTCCTGAAAGAGGGCTTGAGACCCGGTGAGGCTCTCCTCGTTAAAAAAGACACGCAGAATAATTGGAGAAGCGGGCCTGCCCCCCGTCTCTCTACCCACTGCTTTTCTACAACCGGTTTAGTTCACGTCGACGGTTCGAACACGCGACATAATGTAACGGGCCCACGCATTGCCACAATACAAAATTATTTTTAAAAAACGTAACACAGAGACTCACCTCTAATACCGGACCGTTACGTGTATTGTTGGAATGAATACCATACATTGAAAATGTGAATAAATAAAACGTGAGAAAAAACACGCAAAAACAACCGTAAAAAATCAATGTGAAGCGCCGTCAATTATATTGCACAAATCAATGATATTGCGCAATGAATTGCAATTACTGTGTAATTGTAATTTAATCTAACAATGCTGCTGTGTTTGTAATTAAAATAGGGCCCAGGTCTGACTCCAATGCACCTCTCACTATGACTCTGGCTAAGAGTCGTGGTGTGCCACCTTTCAGTCGAGAAAGCAACCTGGAAAATATTCAGTGATAAATTAAGCCCTGGCCACACAGGTGGATGGAACACCGGGACACAAACCGTGTGGACCTGAGGCAGGACGTGTGTTTCTGTGCTGCACTGCAGTGGACAGGATTGTAGCAGACTGAGCTGAATGACAACACAAATATTAAACACAATGATTATGAAAATAATATTGTCACGTATTTAATGCATGAATGCATCTGCTGACTGTTGAGATTCTGATTCAGGAAGTGTTGTTACTTATTTAATTGTTTGGAGGAGAAACAAATGAGTTTGCTGGGTTTGGGAGTTGGGGAGCTTCACTGAGTCTCAAGAGGCTTCAGATTCGGTGAGTTTTCAAGGACTGGCCATTAGAACCAATTTTTTTTAAATAAAAAGCTGTCATTACAATAGTTTGAGAAAATTTTCCCAAGCCACGTGACCAGCTTTGCCGATCATGTGACCACAGCTTAGAAGCACGCGTTTAGATTATTTGGCTGCGGTAAATTTCCACGCGATAAGCCACTTAGTTGAGCTGTTGTTTGTGGCCAGGTCGCTTCTCAAAAATAAATAATAGCTCAGTGGCCCTTACCTGGTAAAATAAAAATAGGATTTTTTTTGTTTATTTACGTATTTTTATTGACTTTCTTACCTTTCCTATACTTTGCACTCCTATCCTTTTAAAATTATTATTTGTTGTTGTACCTTTTGACCCACCCTTCCTGGACATCTATGAAAAAAAGAAGAGCTTCATAACTCATCAGATTTTTCCAGACTAAATAAAGAGTTCTGATTCTTGGAGAGCGCAGGCATTTACACAGGTGCGACCCCTTCACCCTGCGTCTTCCAGGAAACTCGAGTGGTCACCATTCTGTTCACACACACCCCTTCCCTATCGGATCAACAACTCCGCTCACCGACTTCTAATGTCCTGCTGCCCGACATATTCCGTTGTCAAGGGACGCCTCGTGCACGCCTGCACGCCGTTCTGAAGCTGCGCGTCTGCGGCTGACGCGTGCTGCCCCGTTCGCAATGGACGATGCGTGGGCCAAAAGTAAAGTTAAAAAAAATACCCCCCACAGTCTTGTCTGCGAGATGTCAAACTCACAATTGTAGATTACGTCGACAAATAACATCTATGGCGTAAGGCCTCTTCTACCGCTACTCACAATATCACACGAGATGTTACATTCTGTAAATACACGTGTATTCATACACGTGTATTTACAGAAATGTTATATATTTAGTGGGAAAGGACCTAACTTGCTTATCCGAGTGAGCAGCATTGAGTCCATAACTGACGTGCACAACAAATGCCAATAAATCAACAGTAAAACAGTGGCATAAATCTTTAATGGGTTCACCTTGCCGCCATTGACCTACAACCAGCGGGAATATTCTAGAGATTTCCGCAACAGTAAATAAACTTCGTATTTGCCACCGTCTACTGCTGAGCAACATTTCAAGAGTGAAGCCAAAAACGTCGGAGGAGGCAGCCGTGACACGGCGAACTTCGCGAGCACCAGTCACGCAGCTCGTCTCGCCGGGTTATTCGCCTACGTACCTCACGTAAGAATGTCAAATAATCCCCAGGCATCAATCGACAGCGGCCGCTGCTTGCTGGCCTCCACGCAAGCGGCCCAACAGCGTCCACAGTCCAACCTCCCAGATCTCGTCCGACGCCAACGTCCCCGATGGGACACTTCGCCCGTGCTCCCGGCTCCACCTGGACTCAGAACGACACCGGCAACGCTTCTGCTGTCTCCGGCGCCAGGTGGTGCATATTCTACCCCTGCTCCTGCCCCGGCCGAATCGGACCCCGCGTGTTGTGCGAGAGCGGTCGTTTTGAAACTCTGAAACGAACCGGCCCCCTCGTTTTTGGGAAGCGCTTCTTGGGGTGGTTTTTTTTTGTGTTCTGGGCTGGCGCCGCGGATGGGCCCTGTGGCGGTGGATAGCGACCGTTGCTAGGCCAGCAAATATCTGTTTGGGTCTAACTCCAAACAAGTCGCCGAGATACGCGCGAGGCAGACCCCCCCCCCACCACCTCTGCTCTCACTCAACCCTCTCCAGCTCGCCGCCGCGGGGGCCCAAGCACCCAGCCCAGCACTGCAAACATTCGGACGCCCTAGACAAACAGGGCCAGCAACCCAGCAGCACCATCCGTCCCACCTCCCCCCCCGCCAAATCCCCCACCCCACGCCGGGCGCCCTCACCTTGCAAACTGTCTCCTTACAGGATTTGGCTGTAAAACAACAACCGCCGCGTGCCCCCCTCGCAAGGGTCCCAACTTGCACGCCGCTCTCAGGTGAAGTGTTTTCGCATTTTCGGTTCACAGCCGAAGCGAGGCCGCTTCAATGCAATCGTCCAGCTGTTAGTTTCAAAGCGAGGTTTTGTTTGGGGAATTTCACGCCCCCCATCTCCCTCCTCCCCGCCACCTTCCCCTTCCTCTTAAGGCCCAGCGGTCAAAATATGCCAGCGAGGGGTGGCCCACAGTTGGGACGTGCGTGGCCAAAGGCGCCCAAGCGTTGCTTAGGCGCCGCTCGTTTTGGCGACTCTAGAGACCGCGCTATCTGAACCCCGTTCAGATATGCCCGCCCCCGTCGGCCGTTTGGCAACGAAGCTCAAAACGATCGGTGCAAACGGTGACGTTTTATAGAGTTGTTGGGTTTTGTGAGTCGAAGTAATTGCGGCTGTGGGCGGCGTCGCCATGCCCCGATCCTGGCAGCTATGAATTTTCCCGTCGGCTTTGTGCTAGGGTAGGCAGAGAGAAAAGGCCCTCGTTTGAATGCAGCACGCCTGGATAAACCTTTTTACCAACGGCATTATTTTGCACTTTGGTCGCTGCCGCCAGCACAAAAAGCCCCCTGAAAGCGTTCAAGAGGACGCGGCGCAAGCTCCGATGCAATGTCATCCATCTGGGTCTTCAGGTTCACGTCCCTTTATAGGTGACGCGGGGTTAAAGAGGAATTTGACACACATTTGAATGGAGAAAAAAGCAACTGTTGAACGTAGACGTGACAATTTCTGAGCTGCTGTTTTCAGGCGTAATGCTTTGCCTGTCAATTCTAATCTTGGTAATTAAGGTAATGCATGCCGGTTCGTGACACTGATTAGTGCTCGACTCACAGCTTAGAAGGTCGTGAGTAGGTCGATTCAGCAATCTATGTTCAATAAATGAACGACCGCTTTGTGGGAAGTTAACAGTGTACGTGCTATGGAGAAACTGTCTTCCACCATGGGAATGTGGAATTTACACCATTTGTTCAGGGCCTCGAACAGAGGTGAGTACTGTACAAAGAGACCCACTTTGGCTTTTATTTTATTTCCAGAGATTTAAGACCAATCAATCAGTCAATTTACCAGAGGAAACCCAAACAGTATCAAGACCTTTACAGAAGTAAATAACAAAACGTAATTATGAATATTGAATTCAACTCACTGGAGGGCATAACTTCCCATGGTTTTCTGTGCCACGCGTGTGTATTCCCCACCTTGGAGCCCCCTCCACCGTGGACAGGACAGAGCGTGCGTACTCATGGCTCCAGTCCAAGTGGACTTGGGCAGGGCGGCAGAGACAATGACAAAGATCCTCCGTGTAGCTTACATGGGTCTGCTGGGGCAAGTGGTCTTATTATCGAACCCTCATTGAAGACTGGGGTGTGGCCAGAACCTCCCCAGTGTTAATGTTTTACACACCGCACCAGATACGTGTTTAAGGCTGAGTCCCAGGAACCAGTTCGGTTATTCCCCAGGGGAATCGAACTCGAGTTTCGGGCTTTCGTAGCGCAGTGCGCGAACCACTGCGCCACCGCTCCCCGCAGGGGACCTCGGCCGAGAGCAGTGGCGTCCGATGAGCAAGCTCCAGAGTCCGAGTCGGCACCTGGCTGCCCGTGGCTACGACTAATCGCGATCCCAGAGTCAACGGTGCAAACCCCGAACAACCCAAAACAAAGCATCTCCATGGCACTCGCCCGAACAGCCTGGTTACACGCCCACCGCATTGTTTGCGGACCTCTGGTGAACGGCGGGGGGCACGATGGCACGAGGGGCGAATCGGGAGCGGTCGCTCCGTGGCTCGGCTCGTAAACAACGCGAAGGCACGAGGCACAGGGCGACTCGGGCGACTCGGGTGATCGCTGCACTGCAGTGGCCCGCGTGCGATCGGTGGAGTCAAGGCGCCATGCAAGCAAATACTTTAACGAGATGGTCAGAAGTTGGTGGGAGGATGCAACGGCGATGCTTTGAAGTCCATCCGCGCATTATCAGACGCTCCAGTAATAACAAAGACACAGATTCCCCCATATAGCCTTAAACAGACGCTTCGGGCAAGCGCTGTTAGCGAGCACCTATGAAGGCCGGCACGGCACATGAGGGGGTGGGTGGCCAGCACCATGCCCGGACGCCATTGTCTCCCTAGTGGCGATGTTTACACACTGCACCAGGTACTCATTTGAGGCTGAATCGACCTTGGTGTTGGCCACGAGTGGAATTTGAACTCGTAGCGCAGTGTGCTAACCGCGTACACAGTTTGTATTTATATTCAGTGAGTTTCTAAGCTTTCCTATACTTTGCACTCCTATCGTTCTTTTTTGTATTGTTTTCTGTTGTAACTTTCTGACTTGGCCCTTACTGGACATCTGTGAAAAAGAGCTTCATAGCTCATCGGATTCTTTCAGTCTGATTCAAATCTGATCAGACACACACACGACCTTTGCTGTAATATACGGGGGCGGGGGGGGGGTGTTAAGTGCACCTTAAATGCGGATAACACGGAACCCGTGGCTGTAATCCAGTGGAGTGCAGCTGGAGTTGGTGGAGAATGTACTGTACAGTTGCAGGCAGTGCAAGACACCCAGGCATGAGACACTCAGTTGATGTGTGTGGGAAGCGTGACGAGATCAAGGTGTGTACGTGTGCTCCGGCCATCTGATATTAACTCCCTCGCCTCGTATGCAGGCGGTTCGTGGGTTCGATCCCGACTCTAACGCCTGCTGTATATTTTCAGTTAGAATGCTGGATTTTTCTCCAGGTCCTCCGCTGTTTCCCTCCACATTTAGAAACATGCGTTTTAAGCATTTCACAGCTATAAATGTACACGTGCTAAGCCACTTCGTTGAGCTATCATTTGTGGCTAATTCGCTTCTAAAAAAAAGCTATATAGCTCAGTGGGCCTTACTTGGTAAAATAACAATTAATTTAAAAGATAATTTAGTTGTATCTGGCTTCCTCACATGTATGAAATATGCAAAGTGGAATCGACCAAAAAAAAATGCAAATTCAGGAACCTCCAGAAACAAAAACAAGAATTGGAACTCTGAATAAACATGCACTTAATATGAACACAACCTCGCTATAAGATTTTTAAAGATTATTATAAATTTCTTCCTTGTCAAGCCACAGTGTTTTGTGAACTGCTATTTGCGTTTGGTTTGTTGTCCTTTCCCCGCACCTCCGATTGATGAAGACCTTCCCTCGCTGTGTTGGCCACTAGTCTGACTATATATTATTTGGGTCTTCCGGTAAAGTCACGTAGAAAGGTTCAAAGAAAATAATAATAAAAAAACTACGACGTTTCGATCGCAACACAATCGTTCGTCATTAAGAAGAAAAAAAGGGGGACATCTGCTGAAGCAGACTGTTTTAAAGGTTTAAAATGGGTGTAGCACAAGGGTCATAAACGAAGTGGGTGGAGCTAGTGATGTTAAAGTGAAAATTTAGCATGTCAATGTAAGATCGGAGGGCGACCTCCACGACGAGGGCATGGAAGTGTCTATGTTAATGTGAGAGATCAGCATGTTAATGTGAGAGATTAGCATGTTAATGGCAGAATGCAGAGCAGCAACGCCGAGCTGGGTGAGCGAGGTGGCTGTGTTAGTGTGGGAAATTTTACCTGTTAATGTAAAATCAGAGAGCCGAAAATAACAACTAACATCGGAAGGTGGCAGGATGGGAACATCACAGCCAGTTATGACTTAAACTGGTTGATAACGTCCTTCCAGTGATTGCTCAGTTTATACCCATCTTCTCGATTGAAGTTATCTCTGTGTCTATATATTTGGATGGCTTCATGAACGAATCTTTGTTGATATCCAGTGGGTTTGCAAAGTACCTCCGTCTACGAGAAATCAATTTCGTGTGAGCCCACCACATTAAAACAATGATCAGCCACGGCCGAGGTATTGGTCTTACCGTGTTTCAGATCTGCCTTATGTTCACGAACACGGTCCGAGACATGTCGCTTAGTTTCCCCAATGTAACTACTGCCGCAGACACAGCTTAGTTTGTAGACGCCGGGGTATTGCACGTCAGGGATGACATCCTTAACAGATGGGATCAGATCACGAATTTTACGTACTGTGTTAAATCGAACCTGCATCTTGTGTTTGCTCATGATTTTCGAGATATTTTTGGTGACCCCTGCTGTGTATGACAAGGTGATGGTTTTGATTGGATTCTCAGGATGGTTCTTTCCCAACGGTTGGGGTTGTAGCTTTACGGATTGTGTAGTCTGAATATCCATTCATCTTGAGACCTTGGTGTATGCGTTTCAGTTCACTGGCTAGGTGATGGTCAGAAATACATTGAGCTCTATGGTTTAGAGTTTTGATGAGGGAATTATTCTTGGCAGGATGGTGGTGGGAGTCCGGTTTTAGATATGCATCCGTATGGGTGGCTTTCCTGGAGACAGAGTGTCCCATTGAGCCATCTGGTCTCCTTTCGATTAAAACATCTAAGAAATGTAGCTTGCCATCCTTTTCCACCTCCATGGTGAATTTGATGGCTGGGTGTATGGAATTGATGTGGTTGAGGAATTGGTTCAGAGCTGGTCGGCCATGTGGTCAGATGACGAATGTGTAATCTACGAACTTCTTCCACAAGGACGGATGTAGAGTGGATGTCTGGATGGCATCTGTCTCTAATTTTTACATAAAAACATTGGCTACAACTGGCCGTCTCCTGCCGCGGTTTCGCTTTGCGCACCCTCTTTTTGTGGACCCATCTACTCCTCGACACATTCCCCGTGTACAAATGTATTTCCAAAATGCCTCATGACACATCCACTGCTGGATGAAGGCCTCCCTCCCTAAGCTGTCCCCAGCTCGGCCCTGCGGATGTAACAATACGCCTCGCCCCAGCACACGAGCTCATGTCATTGCTCCCATCTCTGCATCGGAGGCTTGTATTAACCGCCTCACATTTACTCGATGGAACAGCGCACTTGCAAATGCCGATTCCAGTAGAGTATTCACGAATGCACACTAACACGGAAACGGCAGGGTTATAAATACTCAGGTTGTTTAAAAGTGGCGCTTATTTGGAATAAACGAAGTACGTACACGACTGCTGCATCACCTAATACAGGCAACCGAGCATACGCGCGTTGAACTTCCTTCGCACCGTACGTAGCCAACCGCGCTAAATCGAAGGTGCGTGCGGTGTGCCAAATGTTTATTTTTCCTCTGCAGCCTCTGAATGCGCACACACTCTCTCTCTCTGAAAAATCATCTACATGTACGCTCCCACTCCTACCCCCCAGAGACACAATTGTTCACCACGAAAATGGAACCCTAAACACCGCACGCGTACAATGGTTAACTTGGCAGCTCGGGTCACGGCAGGCTGCACCCTAAGACGCGAGTGTTTTCGTTACCCACTCGCCGTTGGAAATTAAATACAGCGTGTGTACGCACGGGCCAGTTCGGGTTTGTTTACGATACTTATCACCGGAGAGTGCCCGCGCGACTCCGCTAGCCTGGCGGCCAAAAACTGCCCCCTGAATCATAAGATTCATGAACACCGGAGGAATCCAATGAGCTATAAAGCTCTTTTTGTTCACAGATGTTCCGGGGGTGGTGAGGGGGGGTCAAGAACGATTCGACGATTCCTCGGCACGACGCCACGCGCCGTCCGTCACGTGGACGTGAACACGGCCTGGGGTCTCTGACGGAACACCCATCCAGCAGAGGATTGACAAAAAGTTGCCGCACTTGCACATCATGCGCTGTTGTAGGGGGAGCATTGTGAGTAACAAATAAATAGGTTTGTCTCGCTGTATAGTCAGGAGAGGAAACATATCAATGAGGAGTTTAAGACAAAGGCAATGAATGTGATGATGGCCTAACCACCTCCTTTAATAGGAGCTTGCCAACAGCATTTGTCAACAATCTATTCGGCTTTCGATGCTTGTTTACCCAGGAAGGCATCACGAGTCTCAAAAGTTTTTTTTTCAGGAGGGTCCTTCCTAGTTGTTTGCAGTAGGGGGCGATGCTGCTGCTGCTGTGTGTAAACCCAACTGAGTCATTTGCAGGTAATTTTTCAGCATTGGGATATTTGGCCAATACTACTTACATAATACTGTACGGTGGTTTTTTTTGCAATGGGAGGAAACTGGACAGCCCAAAGGAAAGCCATGCGGAACAGGGGGAGAACACACAAACTCTATACATGAGTTCCTTGCTTTGAGGCACGTGTGTTATCACTGCGCCAGGGAATCTGTCTTTTACAACTTCTAATATCATAATCGCCAATAGCACTCAACTCAGATGTCCGTACAGGTTAAGGGATCGCTGGATTGTTTGTCTCTGCCTTGTTCTGCATTGTCTGCTCTGACTAGTTTGGCCGATTCACAAGCCCTTCTTAGTACGCACCCGAGTGATGTTATGAACACATTTGACTAACACAGGAGGGTATATACTTGAATCAATTCCCAATGAGAATTCCACTTTTCAGCATTGATAACATTTCTTTCATCATAAATTCCAAGGTAAATTCCGGAGTCACCTGGCTTTCTAAGGTCAATGCTCCAATTGAGCAGTCAGCCGCTGGCATTCCGAGCAGGATTAGAAGGCGATGCTTGGACAGTACACAATGGCCAGTGTGGCAGCGTAATCCTGAGAAATTTTTGAACTCTGGAGTTCAGAGAGCGATCGTCGGTGTTTGCGAGAGGAGGCAGGAGCTAAGCGGTGAGGCTGATGCAACGCTGCAGATTACAGATAGCAAAAACAAGCCGGCCTCCCTTCCACCGATTCCAATGCTTTGTGTCAATTAGGAGAAACTAATCAAATATATAAAAGTGCATGCAGACTGAAAACAAATAAGTGTATACATTACATATAATATTAATACACAAAAAAGGGGATGTATTGACAGAAAAAGGTACGATTGTGACCGTAATATAGGTCCTCCCATCATACTTTGCATGTCCCATAACATCATGACACCACGTCCGTGTATAACGCACGCAGCCCCTTGTTTTATACCGACAACCCAACAGAGGCAAATGTTGACTCTTTTGGTGATGCAGAATGGGGACGTCACGATAACTGCTTTCCATCCCATGGGACGCGGTTCTCCGATCTTGCGTCCCATCCCATGAGATGGGACGCGAGGCAACAGCTTCACTTAATGTACAAATGGCAATAGTTCCAATTCAAGCTGGAAATTTGAGTTTCAAGTCCAGCTTTAGTAGTGCTCTGTCACATTCACAATCTGTAATACACAAGTAATGAGCAGAGGTGGCCAACTGGCGTCTCCTGAACCACACGCGGCTCTTTAATCCACCACGTGCGGCTTTATTGAAGAGACATAACGTAGAACGTACTATCAGAGTAGCAAAGAATAAACAATGTCTCCCGTGCTGTGCCGAAAACTGTCAATATATACGCACGTATATATACTTGGATGTTTGCAGTCTTCATGGGTACTTTTTGGTTCTTGGTCTGTTACAGGTTGGCCACCCCTGAGCTACAGGCATTATTTTAATGGTAAAAAGAATACATTCATACTGGTAGGAACCTCCTGGTTACACCAGCCCACAGGGGATTATTGTGGCCGTCCGTCCGTCGTGCATCCAAAAATGGGAGCGTTGGGGCTGGGTGGAGAGGGGAGGGTGGGGAGGGGCTGGGTGGGGAAGGTGGGGAGGGGCTGGGTGGAGAGGGTGGGGAGGGGCTGAGTGGGGAGGGTGGGGCTGGGTAGGGGGTGGGAGGGGTGGGGCTGGGTGGGGAGGGGCTGGTCACCCCGTGGTGCCCTTATAAAACTCAACGTTTAACCTACTCACGTCGACTTGTGCCCGCCCTCACAGTCGGCCATATTTGCGGAATACACCACGCCGCCGTTGACCCTGGCCATTGACCGAGCAACCCAACGTTCCCCTCCGCAGGAATGTGTTTCATCCCTTTTACCGTTCCAATTAAGTAAATTTTCATTTCAACATGAAGCCACCACTGACTTCATGTTTTTGACTGACACACAAAGGCCCACCCATATGAACAGAGGTTTCTAAAATTTAGATTTTTCATCATATTATCCACAACACACAACTCCTGTCAGTTTACTTTGTGTCGATCTTAGGTCTGACCCTCAAACCATTGGACGAACTTCAGGAATGGCCCTCGAGTTCAACACATATGCTCGAACCAACCAATGAACCCACAGACCAACGAACCAAAACCAAAGTGGTTGCGATGTTCCTCTTATGTTTCAGTTGGAATGACTTGTACGTCACTCAGCCGTGATGTTCGGTAGGGGTCCTTCCTGCAAGAGCCTGAGTTCAAATCGCAGACATGGGTGACACAAACCCATCAACATCACCCATCTGCAGGTGGTAAACCACTCGTTCGGAATTTCACAGTTATAGTCCTCCGGAGTGACTAGTCCCCGCCAGAGGATTGTGGAATTTCCACTGATGTCAGGACGGTTAAGCGCCGCTCAACGCTCATTTGAGCGCTGAGAACTCTTGACGATTCAGAACACGGAGATGAGAACAGTCGCGTAACGAGCGTGGGACAGCTTTGCCCCCTCCCCCCCCCTGCTGGTCAAAGCTACGAGTTGGGGCCCCCCTGACAACCACCAGAAGATATGGTTTCAACAACAGTGTAATAGAACAACAAAA
Source organism: Lethenteron reissneri (assembly GCF_015708825.2). NCBI lineage: Eukaryota > Metazoa > Chordata > Hyperoartia > Petromyzontiformes > Petromyzontidae > Lethenteron > Lethenteron reissneri. The sequence goes on along the minus strand of NC_083797.1, from coordinate 12,597,636 downwards.
CGTTCCACCTTTTATTTGATTTTAACGAGAGCAGTAATGTTTGGCTTCCGCAAATTGCGCACCGCACATGCGTTTCTATGTTGTTGTCATGGCAGTGTAACCAGATAGACAAGCAGAACCATTCTTCCGGGTTGGCGCGACGTAGGGCTTGAGCACTATGATGTGATAAGGCAAGAGGGAGCCGCGACATGTAATAGCCGAGGTGCGACCGTGCGAGACAAATCCAATATTGGGGCCCCACCTGGCGATTGCCGCACCTCCTGAGATGATGATGTTGATGTCGTTACTACGCCACTTACTCAGACGCGGACCATCCCTTTGGCTGCCACTCTGCCATTATCATCGTTCCATCATCCCTTTTAGCCACGTGTCTTGCCCAAGCCCACTCACTTTCATTGACAGTTCTAATAATGCCATTAACCCCGGGTGTGTTCTCTAATCCGTGCGTTTTCTCTGTTTATCTCCGTGTGGTCGTGGGTAACACGACACGAGCAACACTTTTGAGAGAAACGCTGCACGCTATCGGTGACTTCCAGGAAACAAAAGGTGCAATTGTGACTCTCGTGGGCCTCCCTATCATGCCCTGCTTGCCACGTGTCACCAACTTGGCACGGTACAGCAACCACGCTCCGATTAGCGCGGTTGGCTCCGTACGGTGCGAAGAAGTTCAACATACATAACACCCACAACCCTGTCCTGGACCACCATCTCAAATCAGTCAAAGTCGTGGCCTTATTATTTTACACAGCGGCAGGACAATGATACAATTGCCTTCCGGTTTAACCCTTGTTAGGATTCACCAGCACAGTGTAGCCACTAACATTGCCTACAACTGCCCGGCAGGGTCTTAGTGTGGACGAGTCGTCCCTGATCACTGTGGGGACAGTTTGGCAGTCACTAATTCTAACGATATCTGTACATGGCAAGACACTTATCGGACGTGAAAGTGCGTGTGGGCTGCGTGTGTTATCATTTGTTTTGCAGCCTGCACACGCACGTTTCTGATTGACGACTATCTCAATAATTTACATAAAGTGTTACAATTGATTAACCAATCAATATTTTATTCGTCTCGCACGGTCGCACCGAGGCTATCATATATCGCGGCTCCTCTCGTCTCATCACATCGTCGCTACGCTCACGGTCTCGAACATTTAATGCTGTATGGGCGCACTCCGTCTTCGCACAATGCAGCCGCTACAGTCCCGTAGTATAACGTTACTGCTCTAATAAAATTAAAATAAAATGTGGAACGTAAATGAAAGCATTTTCATGAGACATTTAGACCGCATTTTAAATGTTTTTGTTCTTTTACACTGTTGTTGAACACCGTATCTCACTTTGGTTGTCAACTCGTAGCCTTGGCTACCATGGGGGTAGGGGGGGGGGATAAGGTACCCCTTGCCCCCACACTCTTTTCGCTCCTGGTCTAAGGGGCCGTCCATAAATGACGTCACGCAATTTTGGACGATTTTTAACCCCCCCCCCCCTTCGTCACACGGCGTCACAAAAAGTCAGACCCCCCCCTCCTCAAATATGACGTCACAAAGCTCTGCCCCCCCCCCCCAAAAAAAAACATGCTTCAAATCGCCTTAAACTAGTGCCATTGTAGTGCGTATTTAATGTGGCGCTGCACTCTGATGTTGTAGGAGAAAACATTTATTTAAAAGTCTATTTAATTCAGTAAAACGTGTTGCTTTATATGTATTTAAAGTTGCGCATTTTGATGTGACGTCACATTTCTCACCCCCCCCCCCCCCTCGTCACACATCGTCACAAATGTCTGACCCCCCCCCCCCCACTAGGTGCGTAACGTCATTTATGGATGGACGGCCCCTAAGGACATCACATACGGAGTGTTTAAATGAGCCCCATGAAGGTGGAGTTGATCATTATAACTGCACAGTGCAAGATCGCGAGGTGGCAGCGGCTTAGGGAGGCCCTCAACCAGCAGTGGATGGTTCGTGGCTGCTGCTGCTGCTGCTTACGATTACTCTGAAAGGTGGTGATGTCATCCGACTTGCGGGCAGCTGTGTGGGTGAGTGGCAGACAGAGGTGAATAGCCACTGCGAGTGGCTGTGAACCTACACGACCCTAACGCGACTCGGGATTAAAACAGACCGCCGTGCTGATTACACATGGGATTATTACTGAGCGCTTACAACTCACACCGAGCGGCCGCAAAGCACTTTACGGTGGAACACGCGTGGTTTAAATGGAGAGAGCGGCGGTGCTTTGGTCGGCGCATTGCGCTATGCACCCGGTAATTTAATATGATGGCGTGTGATCATGTAATAATGGTCCTGGAATCGTGCTTTAGCAACCCGAATTGACCGGCATGGCGAAGTATTGTCAAACAACCCTCATGGTTTAGAATTTAACCGCATCAAGCGCTTTCAGATGGGCTTCCTGTGGCCGTCTGGAATGCTCTTCCTTCCGATATTCGGAAGCCACTGGAGCTATGCACTTTTAAATATAGATTGAAAATTAATATTCTTGGATCTTTCGGTAAAGTTACGTAGAAGGGGAAATAATAAAATAATAAAAATAAAACATTATACAATTATCACGACGTTTCGGCAACAACACAAGCAGCCGTCCTCAGGTGAAGAACAGAGCTGTCGGAAAGAGCGTTCAAATGAACACTGCTTGGCAGCGTATTTTAAGATGGGTGGGAGGAGCAGAGCGCCTGGACAAAGGAGTTTACATATCAACAGAGGAATTTAGCATATTGACGCTAAATAACTGCTACTACCCTACTACCATACAATAAACCGTATGGTGTAAAACACCTTCTATATACGTACATACAAGTGCTGATCCCACAAAAATAGCTTATAACGTAAAGCCACCATTAAATAATATTGCAGATACTTGTTTTACTTGATCCAAGCTCACAACACTCTGCTCAGTTCCAACGTTGATTTTTTTTGTACCCATAACTCGAGGAGTGAATTACACGTCACTGTACGTCGAAGCAAACTATTAAGATCAGCACAGAAGCCTGTCAGCCTTCATCCTTCTAGACAGCCATGACATATCTTCGTGATCCAACAACCTTGTTATACAGGCACACACGCCATACGGAGACCAGGCTACAGTCTACATTATAGACTGCCAGTACACTCACTCCGATTAAGAACCAGGCTACAGTCTACATTAATGTTTTTTTTAATGATTTTTATTCACTTTATTTTTCTATCTACGTGACTTTAACGAAAGAACCAAAGAATATGCATTCCTGCAGTCACGAAAGTTTTAAGTCAAAATTTATTCTGAGATGAGTTGAAATTCAGTGTCTCCCTGCTCAAGCAGTGACCAGGGAGCATTGGGATGTGGAAATTCCACATTCGTACGGCGGGGAACCGTACTATCATAATCCTTCTCCCGCACCTCCGATTAGCAGGGTTGGCTACGTTTGCTGTGAAAGAAGATCAACATACGTACAGGAAACCCTTGAATATCGCGGGATTACGTCCCTGGAAAGTGCCGCGAAAGCCAAAACCGCGATATTCAATACTTAAGCCTCAACTAAATAATGGGGTTAGGTACACGGCAGCCAAAAATAAACACATCACAATTTTAACAAGCACTGTACTGTATGCCAATTTTTTTTTACATGTAAAAACCCAATGCAACAAAAATCATTCTGCGACAATAAATCATTCTGTATAAATACTGAATTAATGTTGTACTGCACGATGACGCTCATCCAAAGCGGGTTGTGTGCATTTGTTCGCGAGTGGGATCGGGAGCGCCAGTGTAGCGGTTCGCGCCCTGCGCTACAAACCCAGCAACCACAGGTCGATTCCCACTCACCCCCAACACTAGAAACGATGATCTTAACCGGGCATCTCCTAGGTCGACTCAGCCTCAAATGACAACATCGCCAACGGGGAGACAACGGTGGTCGGACGTGGTGCTGGCCACTCACCCCCGCGCGTGTGCCGTGCCCGCCTTCATAGGTGCTCGCTAACAGCACTTGCATCAAAATCAACCAATATTATTATTCTGCCTATTTACCGAGGGAAACTTCTGCTCTATTCACCGCTGGACGAAAACGTCCCCATGTCATCGCCACCATCCTTCACGGTCTCGCGATGCAACAGCATCCCATCGAGGATCTGTCTACACACACGAGGCGATTTCATCGCTCCACGATCCATCTCTGCGGCGGACCTACCCTCCGGGGGGGGGGGGCACATTCTCCTCGTTTGGCTGCTGCTCCGCCGTCGACGAGACAAGCACGTGCGTGTCCACGTAGCCACATCGTGCGCTGTGTGGTGTCTGCAGCTTTGTGCGTGTTCTCGCTAATCCGCGTGCTTCTCGTTCCGTGTCCTCGGTACGCTGGTCACGCACGCGCATGGATCGGTAATCAAAATAATAAAAAGTTCCATTTCCTTCGAATTCGGCATAAAAAAAACTATATACTTCGAAAGGCGCAATGCGTGTGAATTAATGAATAACATGAACCATATTTTTGTAATAACTTTTAAGAAAAGCACGAGCGCAACGATTCGTAATTGCCGCGTTACAAATCATTGTTGGGCTTTCAGACGTTCATCGTTCATCGAAAATAATTAGGTTTTTTTTTAAATTTGCAATTATAGTGTCGGCGAGTCACGAAGCGGTTCTTAAAGAGCCGCAGATTGCCGACCCGGGCGCACGTGGCAGCGAGCGAGCCACGTGACATCCCCACTGAATCCCACATGACGTCATAAAACACACACCAATGCGATGACGTCAGTTCACCATTCTGGCGAATTGCCCGATGATGCTGGATGCAATTACCAGCGAAACGTCGTGCTACTCAAAAATGGTAAATGTTGTGGTTTCACGCTTCAACACACCGGTGGGCTAAAGCAGTGAACTATTTGTCTTTTGTCAACGTGACACTTTTTTACTGATTGGCCGTGTCGGGTGGTGGAGGGTTACGACACATTTATAAATAACGCGATCTAAACCCAAAAAGTTGATTATGAGCGATGACGTCAGATGTTTCAAACACAATTTTTTTTATTGCAGCAAATGACGTCATCTCGGCAGAGTGAGTTAAACCAGGTACGAAAAGGTAAACAAACGGCCCTGGCAATTGCTCGCTCACGCCACTCCTGGCGGAGTAGCCTCTAGTGAGCCCCTTCAGAGGGCTGCTCTTCCACACTGGTCAGATCTCCTGAGTGACGTCATACCGAGATATACCATTTAGTTACGAGTGACGTCATACCGAGAGGTTCTAATTAGATAAGAGTGACGTCACACCAATGAGACGTGACGCTAGATTAAATTATTCAGATTAAATTATTTAGATTATTTAGCTGCTATAGATTTCCATGTGAAAAACCACTTTGTTGTGTGGTCAGGTCGCTTCTCTAAAATAAGTTTATACCTCAGTGGGCTTTGCCTGCTAGAATGGGGATGGTTTCGTTTTATTTGTATATTTCTGGGTGATTTGTTTACCTTTCTTATACTTTGCACGACTCTCGTGTTTGTGTATTGTTTGCTGTTCTAGCATTCCTACGCGCCCCCTATTGGAACATCCGCGAAGAACAACTTCATCGCTCATCGGAATTCCTCCGGTGCAAATCAAAATTCTGATACCTATATTCTTGTTTTTTTTCGGTAAAGTCACGTAGAAGGGAAACAATAAAATAATAAAAATATAACAGGACCCTGTGGGGTGGGCTGGTAGGACCGAACAATTGAATGGCTATAATAAAATGAAATGGCAAAAAATGGCCGCCAATAAGTGGATGCCCCGTGGCCCCGCCCCCTCCACCCGCGTAACCCCGCCCCGGCCACCCGTGGCCCCCGCCCCATCTCGGTGTCCCCGCCCCCAGCTCGTTGCCCCGCCCCTTACCGCCGTAACCCCGCCCCAACCCCGCGTAGCCCCGCCCTCCACCTCGTGCCCACGCCCCCTGCCGCCGTTGCCCCGCCCAGCCCCGCGTAGCCCCGCCCCCTGCCGCTGTAGCCCCGCCCCCTGCCGCTGTAGCCCCGCCCCCTGCCGCTGTAGCCCCGCCCAATACACCCCAAGCGGGGGAGAGATTCCCAGGCCTGGCTCGGCTGGAGAGCCGCCGACAAGTGGGGGGGGGGGGGGGGGGTAGGGAGTTGTTTTTAATGTAAAAGCTTTAAATTGAAATGTTTCCATTAAAAAAAACATCAGGGAATGTAACATTGTTAAACATTAACTCCCTTTCACACACGCGGGGGTACGATACGAAGGGAGAGTTTCAGGCCTAGGTCTCGGTTTTTGTAGGGTCATGCCAAGTGTTTGCAGTAGGGGGCGATGTTGCTACACGGACGGACGGACGGACAAACGGACGGACGATATAATCTATTGGTGGCTGGTCCACTTCGTTCCTACCAGTAAAACAATAAAATTATCACGTTTCGACTGCAACACAAGCAATCATCATCAAATCCACAGCAATAAAATTTGAAAACTTTTTTTTTACTTTTTTAAAAATTTATTGCTGTGGATTTCACACCTGATTATGATTGCTTGTGTTGCAGTCGAAACGTGATAATTTTTATTGTTTAATATTTTTATTATTTCATTCTTTCCCTTTTACGTGACTTTACCGAGAAAAACAAGAAAATTAATCCCTGCAGTCACGAAAGCTTTAAACCAACATTCTGATATTTACACCATTGGAACCTCATTTGCCAGTAAAAAATATGATCATTGTTTTTTTACCCTTCTATCTGGCAACAAAACTGTCATTCTGATACATTTTGTGAATGTTGACATTGTCGCAAGTGACGTCATGTCGCCGAGGCGCGACTCTGCGACGCGATGACGCCATACCGAACGCGTGACGTCGCGCGCACGCGGTTGCCATGGCGAGGGCGAGGACGCTGCTCGAGGCGGAGGCGCGCTCTGCCGTGCGACTCGAAGTGAGGAGATTGATCGATAAATAAACAAATAAAGGCTGTTAAGATCGATAGCCGAGGGCCATAGCACGTTACTTGTTGACAGGAACGAGAGGGAGCGGCTCTGTCGCCAATTCATTGTACCGATAGCCATTTAACCGCTTTACGACCATTGTTACGGTGGTAATCGATTAACTATTGTTAGCACGATAACGAGCTAACCGCTGTTACGATCATAGTTAACCATTGTTACCGGGGTAATCGATTAACTACTGTTACCACGACAACGAATTAACTGCTGTCACGTGCATAGTTGACCATTGTTACCGGGGTAATCGATTAACTATTGTTAGCACGACAACCATTTAACCGCTGTTACGATCACAGTTAACCATTGTTACCGGGGCAATCGATTAACTATTGCTACCACGATAACAAGTTAACCGCTGTCGCGTGCATAGTTAACCATTGTTACCGGGGTAATCGATTAACTATTGTTACCATGACCACTTCGAGCATGAGGATTAAACATTGCAAGCCCATGACAGTAAATTAACTATTTTTGTAATGAACAATAGTGGCAAAGGCAGTTCATTTGCTCATGTTAAAGTGACATTTACTGAAAAACTATTAGAATTGTAACTAAATAATTCCATGGCCTAACCAAACAATCTATTGTTCATAACATTTCTTGTGAGAACCCACGTGCTTTGGTTAATTGTAACCCATTCGCCATCGTTATGTTATAAAACATTGGTCACTGCTTGTGAGAGTAACCACTGTTAGTTAATGTTGCCCTCCCTTGCTCCGTGATGCTTAGACCTGCTTCATAGTGGCCCGTGCCATGTCTATGACAGGTCGCGCCATTTCTTGTGCTGGCCCCCACAGCTGTATACCAACGTGCGTTATGCTCTCGACTCTTCTCCAGGTTAAATTAAATCAAGAGTATATCCCTACCGAATACGTACCATTTCGTGCATCAACATGCACTCTACGGGAGGGGGGAGCTCTCGTACAGCCAACAGTGGATCTCCAACTCAGCACTGCTGATTCGAACCACGTTGAACACAAATTCAATGTAATTGCATTGCTGTACTTTTTGGTGTTCACTCTTTTTATGCAAAGACGCTGCTTGATTAACACAGGCTGTGTGAGAGGTCCTTGCCTATGCGATGCCTCCCCACTGTCTAAACCCTGCTCAAGGGAATCTGCACTGATAATTATATTATAAGTTAGAATTATAATTCTAACTTTAAACATCTTAGTATCGCATACGTTTTCTCCAACCACCCTGGCTTAATCCCAAATGCAAATTCATTTGGCAATTGGCCAAATATTCCCAGCAGGACCCTTAAAAATTATTCTTAAGACTATATTGATGCTTTTTAAAAAATATATATATATAGAACTGTTAATTTCCAATGAGTATCTGGTGAAAAAGGAATTACCATAGTAACAAAAGAAATACATCAAAAATAGTGCCATGGCTGAAAATAACAGATGCCCTCTGAACTTTAGTGTGCCCCTCGGTGCACCCCTTGAGCTATATGCTGGCCCCAAGAGGCTCCATTGTGAAATGAATAATGTGCCAAACTCAACATAATAATCAGGGCGTGACTGGCCCAGTGCAGCGATATTGGGCGACGCGCATTGTGAACCCACCATACGCAAATTAGCTGCTTCCTGGCTGTGCGTGCAGCCGGTGCTAGGAGTGTTTGTGCTGCTTGTGGTGGCCTGAACTCCAGAGAGCAGCAGGGCGAGGTAGAGATGTGGTGCACATGCAGATACGTCGGCATGCTGGCGCTGTGAATATCCAAAGTGAAAAAAGCATGGCATGTGAAAAGGCCATTCTCGGTAAATAGGGGAAGCGGAAAATTGTAATAGGGCAGAGCATATTTAATGGACAGGCCCTAATTCTCATTGCTAATTCTAACCACACTGGTCAACGACTCCTAACACTATCTCTGTCCCTAAACACACTGGTTAACCATCCCCGAAAACACCACCACTTATAACTACTCTGCTAGACCAGCCATTAGCACCATCCCCAACTGTTACTTGCCAAACGTATTGTAGCTTGAACACTTATCACATCAGCCAGACACGAATCACACTAATTAACGTCCCTAGCCCTAACAACTTGAACCTATCCATACCCCTATAGTTAACCACATTAGCAAACCAAATACTAGCTTCAACGATAACTCCAGCTACACTATTTAACAAGACTCTAGCCTAAACTCTTACCCCACCCTTGGGTTGAACATGGTAGTGTCGGCATTTGTAAAAGCTATGAGGCTCTAAAGAAGGAAAACTAATGGGGTTAAAATAATATCTATTTCCCTGTCGCCATCATGAAAGATTGCCAACGTTATGAGTACAAGTCCTCGGAGAGTGGTGGCTAAAGTGGTTCTGGTCTGGTCAAGACAGGAGTCCCCCTCCTGTAGTGACAATAGCATCACAGTGGGGTCAGAATGAGAATCAGAATCTTTATTTAGACTGGAAGAATCCAATGAACTATGAAGCTCTTTTTCACAGATGACCAGTATGGGCGGGTCAGCAAGTTACAACAAAAAACAATACAAAAAAAACGATAGGAGTGCAAAATAGAGAAAATGGTAAGCAAGTCACTAAATATGAATAATAAATGCATTTATTATATAAATCAGATTGATCAAACTTGGGTAAGGCAGAAAAACCAACAACAAAACAGTCGCAGACCACACCAAGATAACACGCATTCCCTCAATACAATGACAAATTAGCATTGAACTATCGATACACAGGTAAGGATCAAAATTACAAATCACATTTGCAAATGTAGTGGGGTAGTTGGACCCTGAGTATTCATGACATCACCAAGGTCAGAAGAGCCGTAGTGACAGTGGCACCACTGTCACCAACCACCACACCATTGCATGACTTGAAAAACATGAACAGATATACACCAAATAAGGAAATGGCCCCATCCATTCACTGTATTTTATATGGAAAACAATTCCAGGAATTACAAAATGCGGGGAAATGATTGAGGTCTCATATCACTCACTTTATTGCCCCCGATTGTTATAATAATACTCATTCACATTTATACTACGCGTTTCTTTAAATAAAAACCATGCTACCTTACATCTTCCACACCACATTGAACTGCTGTCATTCAAATTCACCCTCGCGCTGCATTCAACCACATGCAATACATAATTTTCTATTAAATTGCACTCAAATAAGAACATCTCTAATACAACAGACATGTTTTGAATTATGACTTTCATAAGATAAATGGTTCTAGAATTGTTTGGCAAGTTCGACAAAAGTTCTGTCAACCGTATTGCAGTACAAACCCATTGGTTTGATGGGTCTACCACGAGAAAGGGGATGGGTTGTCCAGTGTGCTGGGTTCAGTCAGATATGCAGGAGCAAGCCTATAAATTTAACATCGGGTGATTATCTTCAGAGAATGAGCCAGCACCAATGAGATCCTGGGTTCGAATCTGGGCAGCTGCCCATGATTAAACCAGGTTCATGTTTATGGATTTAACCCAGGTACTAATGACCGCACTTTATTAGGCTTTTTACAGCTCTGGTGGCTGAAGAAAATTTAAATAAACTGATTGTCTCGTGACAAACACGTCTGTAGTAGGACATGTGAGAAAATGCACCAGACATTGTTTTATAGGAGACAACATAGAAGCTTAGAATTTGTCCTTCAGTGTCATTTTCTGGAGGCCATATTTTACGTGCGATGATGCTTCACTACTTGCTGCGAAAGTTCCAAATTTAAATTCCTTCATCACAAAAGCAAAAGGAGTAGGATTTTAATAGCGTGTGTTTTTTCACTGGCAATGAATGCAATTATTCTATAACTGACTGTCAGGATGCATTCAAACGAATTGAGCAGCTGCATTTCGAATCCACTGCATTTTTGGACTCTTTGCCTGCAGCCAGCGCTGGGAGTGTCTGTACTTCGCACTGGTCTGGGTTGGACGGAGCGGCAGTGCGAGACCGAGCCATGGAGAGCGCTGGCCCTCGACTGTGTTCTGGGCACGTTGGTGCACTGCTCCACACGGGGCCTGTCCTGGGCCTGCCTACCCCTCGTGGCGTCACTCACACTTGCCCTGCTGCACGACACCACACGTATGTCGCAGGCTTCCCACTTCTCACACCAACACATCTTACACACTCTCTGCAACTTGCACTGTGTAGTGATTTCAAATAACTTCAAATAACTGTTAATAATAAATTATAGTAGACATAATGATACAATGTATTGCCATATATTTACCAATGAAAGCCTCACTGACTCAAGACTGCACAACAGCACGTGTGTGACGCAGTCCCCAACTCTCAGCACAGCACCTATTACATGCTCTTGAACTTAAATGTGTGGTGTAGACCTCAGAGCTCTCATGTGCCAAATTAAGTGAAAACATTAAAATCAATGAGTGTTTTGTACAATGAATGGTAATTGGACTGAGTCAATCGAGTCACTACACTTAAGAATCTCGATTCATTATGGATGTTGCCCAGATTCAAACCCAGTATCTCAATCATAGCAGTTAAGTGCCTTGGCCCACTATAACCAACTGAGCCACCCAGCCACTTATACTTTGATTATTTGGAAATACATGAAATTGGTACACGAACATTTCAGTTCCGAAGCCTTGCCCATTGGTATAGCTACAACAAATGTGTGCTGACAGTGCCACTGTACCAGAACCCACAGGCTGGAGGGTCCCAGACACCAGGCTACAAAAAGGTGGGACATTGGACCGGAGGGTCAATGGTAATTCCTTGCACCTGGGACCATGCCAACCACACTACGCCATTGGGCCTGCCGCTGCCTCCTTGCTAGAGCTGTCACTGGAGGAGGTGCTGAGGAGCCTGGAGGAGCGTGTGCACGGCTGCCTGGGGTCTGGCCGCCCGGCCCGCATTGTCCTCCACTTCTTTTCGTCCACGTATGTACCGCACTTCCGCTTATGGCGCGCTGCCCTCCTGCGCGGCACCTTCACTGCCTCCGTTGCCAGCCGCCCGCCACCCTTGAACCTGGAGGTAGAGGTGCCGCTCCCCATACCGGCGCTGCAGCGCGGCATGGAGGAGGGCGCTGTTGAGCGACGGCGGCGCGAGGCTGAGCGTCTCGAGGAAGTCGAGGTGCGCGTGCGCACCGACGCACGGGTTCGCCAGGAGGAACTGCGCGGTGAGGGCCGAGATCAACTGGAGAAGGTCCTGGCTCGACTCTCGGTGCAGGAGGGAGAGACGGTGGATGCAGAGGTGAGCTTTGCACAGGCGTTAGCGTCAGTGTTATTTCAAACCAAGCCGAGCGAAGCTGTTAGAGGGTGCAGCTCGGAGTTAGATGTTTATGAGGTCACTCAGAGGTAACTCGACCTTTATCTTGGGTGAAAAGTGGTTGCTCTATGGAAGGAACCAGCCTTAGATATGTGGGATTTCCACGAACTGGCTCAGAGCTGCCAACAAGATGGGTAACGTGGAGCAGTAGCATAGCAATTGAGTGTGCAGAGGGTGCTACTGCACCCACAGGCTGGAGGGTCCCAAGTAACAGGCTACAAAGAGGAGGTAAATTGGGCAGGGTGCTCCATATATCTCATTGCACCATGACCCATGCCAACCGTGAAATGTCACATGACATAACATGAACTTAAAACCACTTGAGAGCCCAGTAAGACTTAATAGTCATGATTGTGTTGTGCCGCTCATCGGCGAACGCTCCCACTCCCGTCTCGGCGTGCAGACGCTCGCCCTGGTGCTGAGGGAAGCGATCTCCGTGCAGATCCTCACGGCATGCGAAGTGGCCCTGTCAGAGATCCGGGCGACGTTTCTCCTCACGGAGGCCCGTCTCAACACACTCGCTTCCTCGCCCGCACCTGGCTCCTCGCTCCCCGGCGAGCTCAATGGACGCACGGCACCAACGCACGGCGGTGGTGGCGGCGGCAGCAGAAAGCGCAAGCCGCCAAAATAGCGCCCTCAAGATGGCAGGGTGGCGCAGTGGTGGGGGGAGGGGGCGGTGATGCCCGGTCTTTCAGCAAACTGGTGTGTTGGAGAGTAAACCCAATTTGTGTTTACTCTCCAACACAACAGTGTGCTGAAGTAGTAACTAATTGGCATGTTTTGTTTAAGTGACAAACTTTATAGAAATGGCCGTGCCGGATGATGTCGGGTTTAACGACACTTATATTTACGCGATTTAACCCCAAAAAAACTCTCTATTATCCACAAGTCAACATTCACAGGCAATGCAGATGTGGATGGAATTCAGAAATGCATTAGCCCCATTTTGCCCTAGTCATGAAGATGACAGCTCATACCGGACATCTTGTCAGGTCACTTCTCACAGAGTTTATTCTTTGCTTCCCACTATCCCCTTAAAAGTTGGGTGTTGTTTGACAATGTTGTACGCAGTATTTCTAACTATATGTCTACCATTATAAATGAACAATTAATATTTTACATTTGCCATGCCGATTATGTAAATGTGCATGCATTATCATGTTTAAATTGTGTACACAAATGCACACTATAAATACACAAGTACATCTTGTACAATTTAGCTGCACCTGTTTGGAATTTCAAAGAACGTGGCACAGATCACACTATCCCGCCATTTAATAGATTATTTTTTCTGTCACGTGAGCTGACGTGTCCGCGAGTTCCGTGGCTGTTTTGAGCTGTTCAAGAAAAGAGCAGTGCTGTGGAAGCATTAAAACAGGAGCTTTGCTACAGCAGTATGAGTCTTCACTGTAGAAGCTCCAGGAGCTTTGTGTGGGTGCTGAAGTTTCCCTGTTAGGTCTCCCTTTTGAGGAAAACATATGTCTGTTACAGAGCAGTTGTGTGGTTTGCTGTTCGTGTGGACAACGTGTGTGCACTAATTTATACATGGTCCACACTTATTCGTAGTGATAATGAGATGATTGAAACAAATATCTGTTTGCACTTTATTAGGCTAACTTAGCCTCGTGCGTAAGAGAGGATCGCCAGAAGGCCTGATGCAGCTCGTACAAATGAGGCGTGTGTTTCTGGTCTTAAATGTAGAAAATATGTTCATGGCAAGTTATGTGCTTTGCCAATAAACTTTTATGCTGAACTAAACAAAGTGTCATCATATTGTTTTACATGTATGTGCTTGTTTAAATCATTCCTGTTTGTGACAAAATTACCCAAAAGCTTGCAAATCATGCATGAGGATCACTCCTTTGGCAAACCGAGGATGTTCAATATTTACGACTTATCATTCGCCACCAGGAGCGCACATGAACTTGATCTTCCCAGCAGCATGGTTTATAAACACTGGCGACATAGACATCGCATTGCCGAGGACAAAACAATGTGAGGAGATTTCCTTTGTTTTTGTGCTTGCTGCATAATTAAGGGAATGGCGGAGACTCTGAGAAGGTTTACACTAAGTGTCAGAACGTTTGAAGGACTTTCAGATACGAGGGGTAGAGAATCTTGTACGGTACAGTTGAAGAAGCCAGTGTGGTGTTTGCAAAGTGTTCACTTTGCGAGTTATGTTAGTACTCGCTATGCCAGTCATTGGAGACTTTTCTCTTAATACTATGAACTTACTCTCGTTGTAATGCATTTGACTTTTCTGATGCGTCACTGAATTACCAGAATAATATTTGGTCAGATATATCAATATGCTTAGCCGGTCAGATAAGTCAATGTTAGTGCCTTCTGAGACAAGTCACTATGTATGCTGAGATAAGGCACTGTGCGTGACTGAAAGGATGTAACTTATTTTCCAGTGTGTGGGACACATGGCCAGGTCAAAAAAGGACACCCGAGTTACATGAAACCGCTCGTCACCCGCCCTGTGAGGCCGCATTGGCGAGAATGGGTGGGCGTTGGCTGCAACCCAGGTCTCCCTTTACCATTCAACAGAAACTCACCCACTCACTCACCCACGTACTCACCCACCCATACACTCACCCACTTACACACCCACTCACCCATGCACACACCTACACACACACAATTACACACTCAATGGCACGCACTCTTTCCCTAACTCATCCACACGTCCATGCACAAAACACACCAGCTCATGCACGCACTCACCCACCCACAAATGCACCGCACCCACTCACTCAAACACAGAAATTCAGCAACGCACTTAACCACGCACTTGCCCCGCGCAGTCACTCACATATACCCAAATACTCACCGACAAACTCACCCATCCACGACACACTCACCTACCCACCCACCAACTTGCGCACTCAATCACCCGCACTCACTCATACACATTCACTCACCCACCCATGCATCCACACACCCACTCACTCATCCACACATTCAGCAACACAGTCACCCAATCACTCACTCACTCGCACACACCCACCCTGCTCTGGCCCTGGGCTGCTGTAAACACCGTGGCTCTGAGCGCGAGACTCTGAGTCGGCGCAGCTCCGGGCAGGAAGCCGGGCTGTCGGGGCGAGCGAGAGATGTTAACGCGCTGCCCCCTCCGGGCTCTTTTCCTGCTGCCGACGTGATGAATTTGCCCACAGTTTCAGATTCACTTAAATAAATAAATGGCGCGCATGGAAATAAACAAAAAGACCGCTCCGATATTCTCCAAAGATCAAGAGGATAATACACTGCAAAGGTTGAATGATATTTTTTCTTTATAAAACGTTATGTATGTGGACACTACCGCACATGCTCACCTTTTATACACAAAAAAGATTGCGCACCGTCAGGGTTCTATATGAACCGTGTATTATCCGGCAGCTGCAGTTGCGCACACGGCGCACCACGTCCAGTATACTTCTTGCTACGGCTGTCGCTACTCGTCACGTGCCTACTCCAGTTCATTGTCAGCGCAGCAAACATTTCGTGAGAAATGAAGCCCTTCAAATTGCGACACAATTTCCTGGACATCAAATAAAATTAGGATGTCCATCGCATCACGTGGATATTAATAAAAAAGTGAATTAACGTTTGGAGATGAGATTGCTGTGGAGGGTTTGGCACACATCGCTGTCCTCATGCTCAAACAAATATCACATGGTCATTATTTCCTGGTCCTGAGGCGTGGAAATTCCACGATACTATGAGTAGACTCATTCTATTCTTAACACAACCACTGTCAATTTCCCACTAAACGATACCGCTTCATCGAGGGAAACTCATTGTGTTTATCCTTGAGAAATTATGGTGATGGTGATTATCACGATGATTGCGATGGTGGTGGGGCAGAGATCAACCAATGGCCAGGATGCGAACTCATGATGATCAGGAATTGGACCTCCACGACTCTAACAACGCATTTTTGTTCTGTTCAGGGGGTTTCAGAACAGGTGTCCTATTCCGCACCTCCGATTAGCACGGTTGCCTACGTACGGTTCGAAAAAAGTTCAACGTGCATACGTACATACACAAATGCGTGCATGACATGCACTTGCATGCTTAAGAAATTTTACATATCACCAAATTATTTTTACACAGTGTATTAAGTTGGTGCTTCGGCAAACCGACGCATCACCTTAATGGCCAAAAACTATTACCAAGGTTTCTCCACTCGTTTTTAGATAATGCGAAAATTTGGAGCTCAATGACCATCTTCAATATTTCCTGATACTGTCACTCGGTGACGATAAAACAACCCTTGCTATTGTTGACCTAGTAACAGGCATAGTAATCATGTCGCGTGACGAACAAACGTGGATAATGTATCACTGCTTCATGAGCAGCACCACCGGTGCATTGTTGGAGAGCGGTCCACACTAAACACGTTCAGCAATTGGGTTGTCAGACGATTTCGTGTGTGTACGAATGTTGAACTTCTTTCGCACCATACGTAGCCAACCGTGCTCATCGGAGGTGCGGGGGAAGGACAACAAACTAAACAAAAAAAATCAGTTCTAATGAAATGAGTTATCAATCTCGATTATTTAAAAGTGCAGAGGTCCAGTGGATTCCTAATATCGGAAGGAAGAGCGTTCCAGACGGCCGCAGAAGCGCATCTGAAAGCACCAAACACAGTGACCATCTTTGTTCTATGGTTAGCCAAAAGCAGCTGCTGTGAGGATGACCGGAGTTTGCATGATGGTTTATGCTCCTTGACGAGATCAGCAAGATGTTGTGGTTCATTTGTGGCAGGCACTTTGTGTGTGCTGGTAGCTACACCCCAAATCATCAGGCAGTTGCCAGAATCATGTTTCTCCCCAGTTGTTAAGTGCTGTGTGTGGATCGCTCTCCAAAGACGCACTGGTGCTGCTTAAGCAGTGATACATTGGCACGATTGTTCACGTGATAACGGGCCAAGGAGGGAGTATGACATTTTACGAACGCAACCTGACCCAAAAATCTATTATTAATCATAAGATTGGTCGCGAAAGCCTTCGTGTTAAATAATATTGATTTACCCAGGGAAGCCTCACTGAGTCTTAACACTGTTTGTCAGTGGGTTCCTGCTCGGCATGTTTGGCCAGCTATTATTGATAGTTATGTTTGGGTGTGCGTAAAAAAAACAGAGCACCCGATATTAGGAAGATACAGGAGTTATGCACGTTTAAAGCATCTACATTGAAAACTAATTTCTTGATTTTTGTGTTTAGTGTTGTCCTTCCCCCACCCGCACCTCCGATTAGCACAGTTGTGCTACGTACGGTTAGCTACGTACGGTAAGAAAGAAGTTCAACATAGATACATACATGCGTTTGACAGGACGACGCTCCGACTGAACGCTCAACGGATTCGCAGGCAACCGACTTTTCATTACCTTGTGCAGAAATACGGACGCTTAACGAGGACAATAGAGCACAAACTAGAAGGTGCACAGAGACGCGCGTGGAGAGTTGACTGCTTGTAATTACATCGAGGGGCAGAACGAGGAACACGCGGATCGAAAAACATACGCAGGTTAAGGGCATCGAATTTGAGTCAATCATTTTGTGAGGTATGATGGGCCGGCGGTCGAGACCGGCAACTTGGTGTCAGCCGAGGGGGTGAACATGCCCCAGAATGTCGCGATGGCACGTGGAGGCGAGATGTTCACTACCTCGCCTGGTATACAGGAGGTCGTGGTTTTGATCCCAATCCCGACCCTGACGATGACTATCAATTTTGAATTTGCATGTCTCTCTCCCAGTGGTCGCGTGGATTTTTCTCCGTGTCTTCCGGGTTTATCCCTCCACATTTAGAATCATGCGTTTTAGAGTATTTGGCTGCGGTACATTTCCACGTGATAAGCCGCTTTGTTGAGCTATCGTGTGTTGCCAGTCGCTTCTAAAAAAGAGCTCTATAGCACAGTGAGCCTTACCTGGTAAAATAAAAAAAATGTTTATAGTTTAGTTTTGAGTTTATCTGCCAGTGGATTGATCATGTTTGGCCACAGCATAACTCAGCAAGTTGGGTGGCTCTCCCACAACACAATACACCAATCCCACCTCCAAAGTGCTGGATTACAGGCGTGCGCCACCACGCCCGGCTTGGCATTGTTATTATATTGTGTTTAAGCCCAGTGCAACGAACCCAGTGACCCCTGGAATCAATGGGGCATCGGACAATGAAGGGGACCGAGTTGAGTTGCCACCTGTTATGGTTTTCCAAGGATCATCCCACTTTAAGGGTAGCCGTCCTGGGAAATCTGTAAGTATTTTAAGAACATGAAACATTAATAGCCCAATTGTTGTCAGTTACAAGTAATTGTCCCTAGTCTGGTCTTGTGGGATGTTCTTCTTCCTGTGACACTTCTTTGTTTTTGTTCCTCAGACGTGGTAACCCCATGACCCAGAGTGATATCCCCGAGCTACCTAATGTCAGCTACTTGTGCTCACCAACCACCCAAGCCTCCCGCACTTCTGCACAAGAGCACCGCGAGATGTCAACTACCTCGTCTGGTATACAGGAGGTCGTAGGTTCGATTCCCTACCCTGGCGCTTATATATATATTTGGAGTTTGCATGTTCTCCCCGTGGTCGCGTGGATCTTCCTCTGGGTCCTCCAGTTTTTCCCTCGACATTTAGAAACATGCGTTTAGAGTATTTAGCTGCGATACATTTCCACATGATAAGCTACTTCGCTGAGCTATCACCTGTGGCCAGGTCGCTTCTGAAAAAGAGCTACATAGCTCAGCGGGCCTTACCTGGTAAAAAAAAATATAGTTTAGTTCTTCTGTGAGTCACTCAGATATTCTCTTCCCTCCTGCAAATCACTCAAGCACCCTTCCCCAATCGGAGTCACTGCATGAGGCACCGTCTGGCTTCTGTGAGTCACTGATAATGTCAGGCAGAATTTGAGTGCCGGAAATAAGTTCTGCCTCGCCATTTGCTGTTGGAAAAAGTTTCGTTCCCCAAATATGCATGCATCTGATCGCTGCTCCCTCTAGTGGGCAGGAAATTGGGATTGCAATGTGCAATCAGATCACCAACAGATCTCACATGACTATACACTTTTGGACTAACTCGGTTTTCATTGACCAGACAGAAATCTTATTCTGTGTTATTGCCGGACCAAGTTAGCACCGTTGCCAATGATAAATGCTTTGCTAGTGGGCAATTAGCGCAAACAACCAGGACAGCCACCCAGCGTGCAAAGCTGTGACCCAGTAAATATACACGGTGTGGTGAGGCCTTCATCCAGCAGTGGATTAACAAAGGGCAGTACATCATTCGTATTGTTCTTCAGTTGTTTACGTAGGGTACAGTGCATGGTTTTAGAAATTATTGCTCAGTTGGTAGGGCAGGAAGGCTTCTGTTTATGTGGTCTTGGGTTAAACTCCGGCGCCAACTCAGCCCCATCAATGATCGACCCTCCAGGGTTGAGAAAATGGAAACCATGTCGTAAGAGGGTTTCATTAAAGAACAAATAGTTTCAGGGATGGTTGTCCTCTCAGGAGCGCCGGATGGCTAATGCACAGCAAGTTGACACAGTAGGGGGCACAGGTGGCGCATCGACCACTCATCTCAGTGGCATGCCAGCGGGCGTTCGACACTTCACGTGGCCTCGACGTGCACATAGCCTGGCACAATCGCCGTGGTGACGTCACCGCCACTTAGTGGCGAATGGCGGTTACTGTGGTTGTTGATGTGGTTGTTTCCTCCCTTGGTTGCCGTTCAAGCGCCAGTCTTGGCCAATGGTCATCGGCGGTGTGTCCTGCCCGACTCACTGTCCTCAGCAATCAGCGTGGAAAAAGAGCCGTGGGATCGATCAGCAGCTAATGTGCAGAACTGAAATGAATTTCGGCATCGCATGGCAGTGAGAAGGGCAGTGTGGTTGAGGCCTTCCATCCAGGAGTAGATGCGCAGTAGCTGTATGATTGTTCGTGTGTTATTTATTTTGCTTGTTTACCCCGGAAAGCCTCGCCGAGTCTGATGACTCTTTTTCGGGCAAAATCCTGCCAAGTTTATTTTTTTCCGCAGGAGTACGGGACGACGATATTTGTCTGCATTCCAAATGAGTAACGTGTTGGTCATTTTGTCGCCGGTACACAATGGCCTACACTCGCGAAAGACGTTACGGGCTCTTCAATGTACGCTGTAAAGCATACGGTGCGTGCGTAGTATTTGTGTACGGCTAGTATACACCGCGGTATTCACCAGGGTGGCCGCTCGTAGCGAACCGTGATCTTCTGCAACAAGCGGTGAATGCGCAACCGCCGTGGGGGGGAGGGGCATGGTGACCATAACGGATTTGAGTTAAAATATTTAACGAGTTGCTCGTGCGCTCCCCACGGTGATGTCGAGCGGCAACGTCCCGGAATTGGACGCTCGGTGTGGCGGTGCCCGCCACCCCGTGGTTGGTGCCGCGGTTTTAATTGCCACCGCTATTGGGAAACCAAAACAACGCACGGCAGAAGCAGAAAAAAAATCTAAATATATTCTTTCCACATGAGCAGCCAAAAGCAGGCGTGGTGTATATCGGTTACCTACCAAAACGCACACGACCGAGACACGGTAAACATGCGCGACAAAAACAAAATGTGAAGTCGAACACGTTCCACCTTAACCGTTTCTCATCCGAGAATCAATCAATCGCGTTTTTTCGGTTCTTGGAGTTTTAACTGGGCGTGAGATTTTGTTTTGCGGCCATTCCATGCATCTATCGGGGCATGCTCCGCGCACATGCCCCGTTTGTGGACGGAATAAAAAAAACACACGAGGCAGTGAGTGAGTGAGTTGACCGGATTTTTCCGAAACATCCTGGATTTTTCTGAGGGTTGCTGGAAAGGGAGGGGGGGTTTGAGTTTGTTTTATTTATTACTTTATTTTAACGAGCAGGAACGCGGTATCGTGCAGGAAGCAGGCAGGGTTTGTCTTCCGTTTGCGAACCTGCGTGTGTGTGCGTGCGCCACGCGTGTGTGTATGTGCACGCGCGCACGCACGTGTGTGTGCACCACGCGTGTGTGCGCATCACGAGTGTGTGTGCGCATCACGAGTGTGTGCGTGCACCGCGCGCGTGTTTGCGCGCAACGCATGTGTGTATGTGCGCGCGCAAGAACCGTGTAATTCCAGTCCAAATTGCCATGGAAAAAGGGCAGCGCCAGAGTTTTTTTGGGGCTCGCCCAGTGGCTGCCGAAGCGCTGCTCGCACAACGCAGGCAGGCAAGGAGGAAAACTCTCCTCCTTGGGGGGGGGGGGGGGGGGGGGAGAGTTTCGGCTTGATGAGTATTGGAAATGGCTTAAACGCTGGGGAAGAAAAAACAACTGCGCACATGGCTCAACATGGGATTGCTACTCTGTCCTCTTTATTACACTAATATTCCTTGCGTTTATTGTTCGTAATTTAAACGTACGCAGCCAGAATGCGCAGCTGAAATGCCACGTCTGGCTTGTTACATGCCACAGGAGAGACTCCCGTACGCTCATGGTGTTTGGCGAACATTGGAATTTAGGAGTGTATAATGATCTTAATGAAAATTCCCCCCACATTGTCAAGATAACTATTTATAGTGGTATTGGCCACAGCCATTGCTGAGACATCTAATGTGCTGGCAAATGTACCGAAGCTTCTGCTATCAGCACATCACCTGCACGATGCGATCCGACGAGAGGCGGTTCCTCATCGTTTTATGAGAATCGCACACGGAACTCACGAGTGCACGGATTTACTACACACACGCTTTCTTTCGCAAAAGCAAGTTTTTATTTACATTTCACACGCGTGGACTTTCGCGACCAATATTACAATATATTATTGATTTTAGGTAAGGACATATCTGCATATTGTTTACCTCTTCAGCACACCACTCGTGTTGGGGAGCTCAAACAGTAACACATTAATAGCACGTTTAAAACACGTCGGCTTTCGCGACCAAGATTATCCATAACGTTTTTGGGTTAGGTCGCGTAAATGTTTTGTTAATCCCGCCACCACCCGACAGCCAATTAGTAATGTTTGTCACGTGAACAGAACATGCCAATTCGCTGCTAGTATAGCACACCGATGTTGGAGAGTAAATCCATAACATTTACAATTTTAGTTCGACGTTTCGCAAACAATTACAACCAACTTCATCAGGCGGCAGCAACACATCTGGTTCTGTTTACGTTAAAAACTTTACTAATTGGCCGTGTAGGGTGGTGGCGGGTTTAACGACACATTTATATTTACACAATCTAACCCAATAAAAACCTGTTATGGACATTGGAGCACGTTTGTCCATCACGTGACAACTTCATTGATTGGCCATGTCGGGTAGAGGAGGGTGTACCACACATTTTATATACGTGATCTGCTCCCCCCCCCCCCCCACTGCATGGGGGGGGGGGGGGGCGCACGCAATATGAAGGGTACATTGATGATGGGCGGGACGTTGGAGTTGTTCAATTCCTGAATTTTACAATCATCTGGAGGTGCCAAACACAATCAGCTGTGGAGACAGTCACCGACACGCCGCTACAGAAGTGTCCGTTAATGTACGTGCGCACGGTATATACACACATTTAAGCAGTAAATGGCCACACTATACAAATGATTCCTACATATCAGGAAATGGGTACATCGTTTCATTACCTTCATTTGTGCAATTTGAACTCCATTAATTTGAGCTGAATGGAATTCAAGAGAACCTCACGAACAGCACGCTGGGAAAGACCCAACGCAGCATAAGATCCGTGTTTTGATCTTCCACCAAGCTCATGGTCTACCCTAAACCGCATCCACTGCACGAAACCATGGCAAATGTGGTTACCCGATGCACACATGGGAAAATTATAAACCCTGCAAGTGTGCGACTGTGGTCATCCAGAACGGAGCCTAAAAAACGTATGACGCAATGCGCCCATCCACAAATACGGAGATACATCACGGCGATACACTCTGCTGTGGCTATCTGGGCTTGAACACCTGAATGCGAAATTGTAGTTTGTTGCTCTGCATTCTACATTACCCGTAAAGGAAGAATACGTTCTGCTACCAAATTAAAGATGCCACAATCTCGGCTCTCTTGACCCAGCGGCCATTCCAAAGACTCCGCAGGGTAGAATGTTTACGAGCAGGATGTCACCTTGACACGCCAAGCATGCTGGGGATTCCGCTCATGTTTGCCGTTCAGGACAACTTTGTGCCGGCGAGTGTGCTTTATTGTGCACGTGTTGGCGTTGTTTGGTTCATAACTGCGATTGTGGGACAGTACAAAACATATTAAGAAGTGACAGGGTGGACAGCACAGCATGCTGGGTAGCGCTTTGAATCGAGACTCTGACCTCCACACAAACGCAGAGATTACGATACAAATTGAGTGGGACTTTTACACTAACGTTCGTGTCTTGAACACATCCCAGGACCAAATCACCAATCTCGGCTACAGATCGCCAAGCAAAGTTGCGTCTCGATAACACTTGGATGGGCAACCATAATGGACAGATTGTCATCGGCAAAAGCAGTATGCAAATGAGAAACGTAGAAAAAAATCCAGTTGTACTTTACTTCAATACTCCGAAGCGTATGCTCCCACCTTCACCATTCCACAATGGACAAGCATGATAAAGTGGTAAAATATCCACCACGGTGGCGAAATGCCAATTCCATCGCCTGGTATATAGGAGTGTGTGGGTTCGATGCCGACCCTGACACTTGTATATTTGGAGTTTGCATGTTCTGGTGGCAAGTGGATGTTTTCTCCTGGTATTCATGTTTCCCCGCCCTCTACATTTAGAATCAATGTGCACTTAGAGTATTTGGCTGCTGTAAATTTCCACGTTAAAAATGCACTTTGGTGAGATATCATATGGCCAGGTCACTGCTGAGAAAAAGCGATATAGCTCAGTGGGCCTTACCTGGTAAAAATAAGAGTCCAGTCAATGCCCCATCACCCATAAAAGTGGATTGACAAAAGGGCTGGTCACGTACATAGTACCCGAGACACACGGCCTCTTGCTGCAATCAACCAACCCCACGACCCTTGCAGCGTTTAGCGAAATGCCGACAGCCTACAACGGAGCAGTATTGTACAAAATGCCTTCTCGGCAGATTGGAGGGCAATGCAGGGGAAAGGGTCGGGTTTGTGGCTAAAATGTGCATCTAAGTTTTTGTTGTCCCCACCCCCCCTCAACAGTTAGTATAGAGCACCGAGCAAGTTTCAACAACTACAATTATCATCAGCAGGGTGAGGCCCAAAAACGCTTCCAGGTTTTTCCCAATAATTGTTACCCCCCCCGGGGCAATTAAGTACGGCCGCGCAACGCCATACAGAATATGTTTTGGAGCGTGCATTGGAGATGCGCGAGGGTGGCTACCGACGCAGCACCAACAGGAACGGGAGATTCCAAATCTAATCCCCATCAGCGCGCCGCCTCCACCGTCTGAGGGGAGGAGGCCACACCGCCACCGGGAGAGGTCAAGATAACGGAGGCATTCCGCGGGCCCGAGGAAGGAAGAGAAGTGATAAATACTGCAGCTGCGGGAAAGGAAGCTCCGCGAAACCGACACTATAGAAAAAAATCTCGACAAAAAAAGTGAGTGTGTGAAATTACAGATCTTTATATATATATATAAAAAATACACGTCCCCCCCCAACCCCACATGCACAAAGTCGCACGACCGCCGGGCCGAACCACGCACACTGCGTCGCTCCGTGTGGGCCCCCCACAATGGCCGATGCCAACAGCACGTTGGCGCCTCTCGCTCGCAGTACACCGGAGGGAGGGGGTTTCCCTCCTTCAGTGGTCATGGCACTACCAACGCAGCCTTCATTATTTACGCATCCCCCAAAAACCACCACAGCACACGTGCGCCGCACAACGTGGCTAACACAAACAGCATTTCAGCGCAATTAAATATTATCATAATATATAAACAAGTGTGGCTTTTCGCACGATGGTGATAATGGCAAAAAAACACCTGCTTGGTGAAACTGTACACAAGCGTCATGCAAGGAAGGATGTTGCGATGCGGTGGGTGCGTACAGGCAAGGCGAATGTGGAAGGCAAGATCTGCCTTCAAACTGACAAAAGATGACGGGCGTGGAAAACCGCGCGTCGACGGTAGCATCTCCACGTTGCCAGTCTTGCGTAATTGGATAAAAATCACGCATGGCATCCACCACAACTACAACCACCACCGGGCACGTTTCGAGTCCGAGCAAATAAATACAAAAAAACGCGTTTGACGGTTGCCTCCACAATAAATTGTGCATCGGCACCAATAGCATTCAGAAAGATGAAAAAGTTGTTTGAAAGTGATGTCAACGTAAAAAGAATAAAAGTCGTTTAAGTAGTAACTTCCATTGGGCAACTTACGATGGGTTATCTTCTAACCTATAAGTATGTTTTGTCTTTCCGTCTGCCTGTCTGTGCACGTGCGCTTGCGAGGGATTTGGCTCTCAAACGGTGGGGTTTATGTGAACACATTTTTGCCAGGTACCACGCCGTAAGCCCCGCGCTGGGCAAGCGCTATTCCGTTTTCCCGTCCAATACCTTTTCATTAAATTTCGATTTAAAGCTTTCGTGACTGCAGGGATTCATCTTCTTGTTTCTTTCGGTAAAGTCACGTAGAAGGGAAGTAATAAAATAATAAAAATAAAACATAATAAAACAATTCTCACGACGTTTCGGCTACAACGCAAGCAGCCGTCTTCAGGTGAAGAATGAGACACTACCAAACTAGGAGCTTATATATAAGCTGCATTGGGGGTTGAAGAGCGCCTTAACAAAAAGAATGTGCATGTGAAGAGGGATTTAGCATATTCATGGAAAATGCGTAGGCGTTGGGCGGGGGGGTGTCAAAGTCATATTATGCCCATGCATTATGCAGGATCAGCAGCAACCAAGGGGGGTGCAGGGATTAGCAGTAACAAAGGAAAGGAATGTTAATGATATGTAGCTGCAGTTACTCAACAACCACGTAGAAAACTAAAGTATAAACTACATAAAAAACTAAAGTATAAACTGCATCGCACCATCAGTATACTTGCTATACTCTATAATAAGCTGAGTTACTAACAGCAAGTAATACATTACAATTTTACCTCGTAATGTATTACTTGCTGTTAGTAACTCAGCTTATTATAGAGTATAGTAAGTATACTGATGGTGCGATGCAGTTTATACTTTAGTTTTCTACGTGGTTGTTGAGTAACTGCAGCTACATATCATTAACATTCCTTTCCTTTGTTACTGCTAATCCCTGCACCCCCCTTGGTTGCTGCTGATCCTGCATAATGCATGGGCATAATATGACTTTGACACCCCCCCGCCCAACGCCTACGCATTTTCCATGAATATGCTAAATCCCTCTTCACATGCACATTCTTTTTGTTAAGGCGCTCTTCAACCCCCAATGCAGCTTATATATAAGCTCCTAGTTTGGTAGTGTCTCATTCTTCACCTGAAGACGGCTGCTTGCGTTGTAGCCGAAACGTCGTGAGAATTGTTTTATTATGTTTTATTTTTATTATTTTATTACTTCCCTTCTACGTGACTTTACCGAAAGAAACAAGAAGACCTTTTCATTAGTTTAAATAGCATTTGTTTGCGATTTATCTTTATTTAAATATTACTTTTGCCCTTATTTCCGTTCGCCACTCGGGGAGTGACAACGCAGCAGGCTGCACTTGCGCACAACGCCCACTAGGTTAGCCCCTAGCAGTCCACACGCGCCATCGCCGGAGGTGCGAGGCATTCTTTTTTCGCCTGCACACTCTACAGGCCAAGTCACACACATATCTCAAATTACACTTTGCACTGCTGACAGGGGTTGTCCCTGAGCAACGCACACACGATCGGCACAAATTTTCATTCACGTTAAACATGTAGCAAAAGTACACAAACACTTCCGTTATTTCTTCACAGTGCGAGGTCCTCTTCTCCCCACCCCAATGCGTCCTCAAACTATTATAGAGCCCCGATATATTCCTATTATAGCGCTTCCATTGTATTATTGGAGCGCGGGGGGAGGGGGGGCAGCCCAGCCCCCAGCCTGCCAACACACCACGCCCGACTGGAAAAACTAGGCGAGGCCGAGGGCTCTGCACGAGACTAGGCCTCATCACGCCAATGTTTAGACACAATATCCTTTTATTCTTTCCCTAACCTCACCTTGATAGCAACCCCGGTTTTTTTTATAATTACCTTCCTAATATTACATTGCCTACGTTTGTGTGCAGACAGCTATTTTTGTTTGACTGCCTACAATTAATATTTTGAAATTCACTTGGTCATTATTATATTTTTTAATGTGTCAACTCGCCTTCATTAGAAACATACGTCTTTTATCACCACCTTGCAAATATTACGTTTATACCGTTTGTGTGCAGACAACTGACAGTTCTATTCTTTGCTTCCTTCGCTAAACTCTCGTACATTGTAACCTATGCTTTCAATGATCACCTTCCAAACATTACATTAGAAAAGTTTGTGCAGAAAATTAGTATTCATCTTCCTTGCTTCTTTCGCTAAACTCGCGTACATTACAAACCTGCCATTAAAAAAAAAATCACCTTGGAAATAGTCAAACTTTGTGTGTACTCACACCGAATACTTTATAAAGCCCTTGCCCATTATTACTATTTTGTGTGTCCGACTAACGTTGCTAGAACCCTGCATTTTAAAGATTCACCTTACAAATATTACAATCATGTTTGGGTGCCGACTACTACGATTTCTACATTTCGTTGATCTATACTTATATATTCTAAATTGCCTCTAGATCCTTGTGCGCGCGAGTCCCTGTCCGTGTCTGCCACCATGTGCGTGTGTCTACGTCCGTGTATCAGTCGATGTGTGTTTGTGAAGCTCCATTTCACTGTGTAAGTCAATCACTTTGTGTGCGCGCGCGTCGATGTGTCTGTATGTCTCTGCATGTGTGCGTATCTAAAGTCGATGCCTGTGTGTGTGCGCGAGTCCGTATGTCTTTGTGTGCATTAGCCGATGTGCGTGTGGCTCCATGCGAGTGTTTAAGAACTTTTCTTTGTGTGCGTGTAGCTGCACGTGCGAGTGTATCTAAAGTCGATGCCTGTTAATGTGAGGCTATACGAGTGTGCATTAGTCGATGTGTGTGTCTCAGGGTCCATGTGTGTGTGTGCGAGAGTCGATGTGTGCGTGGTTCCATGTGAGTGTGTAACTCCTTTTCTTTGTGTGTGTCTGTGTATAAGGCGATGTCTTTGTGTGTGGGTCAATGTCTGCAAATGTGTGCAGGTCGATGTGCGCGTCTGCCTTTTTTGCCTGGGCAACGCTGGGCACTTCCCGCTAGTACAAGTATAAATAGGCGACGTTGAACCGGATTCCGTGTATATCGCCCTCCCCAGCCCAGAGAGTTGTATTAAGAGGCTGCCTCCACATACACGCGGTATACATTTTAAAGTTGGTCTCGCATGTTGCATATGAAGAAAGACCTTTGGTGTGTACAGACCCACCTCCCTCCCACCACAGACCACACTCCGTAAACATGCACACATACACACCACGTGGCAAAAAAAAATTGTACACGCAATTTCAACAGAAAGCGGTGAGAGCCAAAACATTTACCCAAAACAATCCTCTTTGGCACAGGGCTCGAGTCGGAGAAAACTAATTGCATTACAATACATACCAGCAATACACAAAGCGTTTAAGGAGATCTTGATGGCAGCCCGTCTGACACCACACTCTGGTTGGTTATGAGGAACAACACCACGGGAACGGACGGAGTTTTCAAATGCAGTACACAAAAAACCTACAACTCTCCCCAACAAAACATTTTGCTGCTTTGTGAGAGGATTGTGGCCAAATTCCAGTCACAAATACATCCTGTGTGTTTTTTTTTTAAGGTGGGGGGGGGGGGAAAGAAACCCAACTTGGAAGTTTTGTAAATGAAAGACAAAAAAAAACAATGGTCGTGTCGATAACCCTGGCCCAACAAGAGATTGTTTTTCGTGCTTGGGTGTCGAACACGCTACACCACCACTACCAGGTGGATTACAAAAACCGCGTTTAAAAACAAAGTTAAACACAAACCCCCACACAAAACAACAAACAACAAGCCGCCGCACACGCACGCAGTTTGCCCCCTCCACAGCTGTCCGCGTCAACAAGCCACAGTCCACAGACATCGAGGGTGGGGCGTGGGGGGGGGGGTCACAACAACAACGCCAACACCTCTTCGTCTCGTTCACCTCGTTCCCACACGTGACGAGGCCTCATCAATATTTTACCTCGCCCGCTGCCATGCGATGGTCAGGCCAACAGCTAAGGGGCAGGGCATTTTCTGTCATCCAAGCAACACCACCACCCACCCCCCACCAATCCCATTTCACGGTACTCGGGAAGCGAGAGAGAGAGAGATAGGAGACGGAGGCGCGCGCGCATGCACAGATGTTGCGCCCTGAATGATTAATGCACAGCACCTGCACCAGGGCTCCACAGCCTCGGGCCTAAATTCACGTTGGGCACGACGGAAACTTACGAGCGCAGCGTTGTGGCAATTTTAACAAGTTATATTTGAATAGATATGCTGAACGGAAATTGGTGATAAAAACGTGGATACTAAACGGTACGCGCATGCCTGTAAAATAAAAAAAGGTGAATTGACAACAGCGTTAGGATTTTGTTGGCTGTGCTGGTATGGGTAAGGAAGAGGAATTTGGCCAAGGTGAGGAATCTTAAACGAGAGAATGGAAATGTAAGGAGCAGCTCGAACCCACATTTTTGGCAAGTTCAATCATCTTTAAAATAATAAATCCGAGTCTACTAATGTTTACACAGGCCCACCCCGCTAGGACAAAAGCCACGCATTGGATTAAACACTCAAAATCTCGCCAAAGTTGGCTTCGTGACACCACCACCAGTGTCCGTGATTGTGTTATTTTGCATACGTGTAAGCAACTCGTAGGTCCCGTGCGAAAAAACGTCTTTGCGCATCTCGTGCTGATTGCGTGCGTTTCAGAAAAGGACTCATGCAGGAGGGTGGTGGAGGGATCCTCAAAACCACACCTCGCATTCATCATCAATCCCTAGAAACCACAAACTAAGGCCACTGTGGCATCCTGTGGCCGACCGTTCCGCTACGCCACAGGTAGGGGGTGGGGGAGACGCGCTGTTGCCTGCCTCCGCTAGCTGTAATAGTTGTTGTACACTGCCGTGGCGCTGGAGAGAGCCGAGATGAGGTTGGACTCTCCGGAGAGGCAGGTGGAGGAGGAAGTGGAATTTTGGATTGGTGTGGAGCAGCTGGACGACACCGCCACCTCCGCGCACGGTGCCAGCATGAGGTACTGGTCCAGCTCGCTGCGATCCACCTCCTCCAGGTACTGGCCGAACGGCTCCAGGACCTCCAGCACCTGCGAGTGGGAGGCCCTGGGTGGCTCCGGCGGAGGCGAGGGCTGCCCGAAGCTGAATGAAGTCGGGTCGGTCCCCACTCCATGCAGCGCATAGAGGGCACAGTGCGCAGAGCCCCCACCACCGCTACCGCCGCCGTGGTACGGAGATGCGTGGATCTGCTGGCTGGAGGCCCCCACCTCCTGGCCCTGGTAGCTGCCGCTGCCGCTGCAGGCCCCGAGCTGGTGGTATCCATACAGCGGCGCGGGGACGGCCAACTCAGCGGCTGGGTACCCGTTCTCCACTGCAGCGGTAGCGTAGTAGTCAGGGTGAAGGTGCGAGCCCAGGTACATTGTCGGCGGGTACGCGGACGAGGACGAGACGGACGATGCGGGCGACGACGCCGAGCTGGAGTCGTCCGCGGGAGGGGAGCGCTCTGGGGTGGGCAGCCCACATGGCGCCCGTTGCTGCTGCTGCGTGTAGTGCAGCGGCGCCGGCTGCAGCTCGCGGTAGTGCACCACGCCCTGCTGCTGCTGGTGCCGCCGTTCGCGGTGGCCGAACCCCGGCGGCAGAGGAGGCGGCAGGGAGGAGAGGGAAGCGGGGCCCCCAGACACCCGGGTCCCATCCCCCGGGCCCCCTGCTCCTGGCTGAGCACCACCACCGCCACCTCGCTTGGCGCTGTGCGGGAGGCGCTTGGGCTGCTTCTTGCGCCGCGGGCGATACTTGTAGTCTGGGTGCTCGCTCAGGTGCAGCAAGCGCAGCCGCTCTGCCTCCTCCACGCACGGGCGCCGGCTCTCCGGGGTCAGCGCGCGCCAAGACTTGCCTGCCACACAGGGGGGAAGGGGACAGCCATGGAGAGGATGAGAAGGGGGTTGGCGATGGCAATGTTTGATGGTGTGGGTGGCAAAAGGTGAATAAGTGCTTTGGGTGATCGTTTTGATTTCGGCGGTGGCGATGTTGTGGTGGTGGAAGCGATTGAGGTCACGGCAACGATAGTGAACGTTGTTGCGGTGGAAGTGATTGAGGGTTATGGTGGAAGTGATAGAGGATGTGGCTAGTGGTGGCGGTAAGGTAGTGGTGTGGACATGGTGGTCGTGTTGTGGCACAGAAGGCACGCACAAGACATACTTTATACAAGTCTGACAATGCTCGTAACGTCTACCGATCGAGCTCTCGTGAGCTCGCAGCCAGGAGGCAGAGTTTATCCGGGTCACACTGCATTAAATGCCAGCGTTTGGACTTTCAACAACATGTACGGTGCCGTATAATATTTACACCACGCACAAAAATTGGCACCACGCAAACCTCGCCATGGCAATGTGGAATTCCCATCACCGCGTCAGGGTTACCCCAACAGACCTGGCACCGCTCCAAAACGCTCGATTTGATCAGCTGACGCAACCTTAACGGGTGAACACCGAGTGGCTAACCACCGACTAAACCCTGGGATCCAGTAGTTAAAGGGTTAACGACCGCGCGCGTCCGCACATTACTGTACTACCCCCCCCCCCCCCCCCCAGTGTGGCTTCCTCGTTAGAAGACTAGGGGTTTTTTCCCACCAAGCAAAACACCAACATAAATACATTGACCAAACGTCCCAATGCAGAGTTGAGACTCTGCGAGGGCCGTTTTTCCTGGATGATCGTCAACACGGGTCGAAACGCTGGCGGTCACGAACTTCGGAACCGCACACGACATCCCGCGCGTTAAAAAAAAACGGACGGGCGGGGCAGCCACAACCGTGTTACGTGCACGGCGTTCACACGCCTCCTCAAAAAAGCCCATCTTCGAGGTTTCAATAAAAGGGCTGCGCGTTTAACCATGTACTAGAGACTGTGCAGGGAATTACAATTATCGTGATGATGATCATTAATGTAGAAACTTCAGCTCCAGATTTTAAATCATTGTCATCATTCTCAGTAGCCGCACATTTGCACTGCGCCCGATGGAAGCATCTCGAGGCTTCGGACGCTAAGCCTGCGGGGGGGGGGGGGGGGGGGGGGATACCCCCCCTAATGGCAGCTTGTCCCAGCGTGCATATTTAGTCCCATTTGGTGTTCATAAAAAAAAAACACTTGTATAAGTACGTCAACGCAGTTCCCAAATCACCAAAATATATTAGATGCGCTAGGACTGACGGTTGCAACGCGCGTGTGTAGTGTATACAAGTCCATACCAGGGTCAAGTCGAGATCTCCCCTCCGGCAAGCAACGAAGGTTCGGTGTGAAAATTTCTACACAAAATGAGAGGCTTCTCCGTGCCGTGTGCATGTCGTAATACTGAACGTGTAATGAAATAATCCAACAAGGTCCGGTTGGCAGCAATGTTAAATTTACTCTGCTTTCTGCTCTCCCACTGTCACCAACTCTTAACGGGCCCAACCACGGTAACATTATATAGTTCGTTCAAATATCCCCGACGAGCCCAACTATTTGTAACCATTTTTTTTTTATTTCACCAGGTCAGGCCCACTGTGCTATATAGCTCTATTTCAGAAGCGACTTGGCCACAAATGAAAGCTCAACAAAGTGGCTTATCACGTGGAAATGGATAGCAGTCAAATACTCTAAATGCACGTTTTCTAATTTTATAGGGAAAAGTCTGATAACCCAGAGAAAGATCCACGCGACCACAGAGAGAGAGAGAGACATGCAAACTCGAAATAGTCATTGTCAGGGTCGGGATCGAACCCACGACCTCCTGCATACCAGGCGAGGTAGTTAATATTCACCGTTGCGCAAAGAGGCGCTCATTCAGCAGTGGATCGAGCAAAAGGGGACCCCGTGTACACGAGCAGGTCTCGGGGGCCAATGGAAGTCACAAGTGGCAGTGGCGGTGGCTCGAGCTCCCGTGAAGAATAAAAACTCGGCCCGCATCTCAAGGGTTCAATCAGAGACCCGGATCGCTAACGCTCACGAGACTCGATTTTAAATGTAACGCTCTCCGATACGCGTAGCACATTCGTCTCGGCTGCCTTAAAATAGAGATCACGTGTGACGTGTTGGGCAATGATCCTTCATCATAGCAAGTGAACGGCAGTGTTATCGATTAATGCGCCAGTTTCGTTAACCGCAAAAAGGCCAACGTAGCAGCATCGCCAAATAACAAACGTTATTAAATCATGAGCGCTTGACATATACATAACAAATATTTGTGGCATCTGATCCTGCGGGCACAAGGCGACTTCAGCACCTGGCCTGTAAACGACAATTAAGCCTGCCAGGTGTGTGGGGTGGGGTATAGCCACGATTGGCAGGTGTAATCCCTAATTAATAATTTGCGGGTAATTTTCGACTTTGCCTACTTAAAAAAATCGCGGAACTTCCTGCACAAAGGAACAGAGCTGACGCTATTAACTGTTGTCGGCGACGGCACAAACCACGCGCGCGCGTACGCGGAACACGGACGTGATACGAAGCACTCGCGCAGCAGGCACCTCGGGGTCGCCATAGCCAAAGCTGCTCCCCCCCCCCCCCCGAGATTCCTCGCTACTCTCCGGACGCGATATAACTTATTATTATAATAGATAGAATATTTATTTAGACTGGAGAACTATTACGGTAGCGTACTAGTAGAGATGCGGCTTCTAGCAGTCTAGAGCATCGCGGTCTTGACATGGGGTGTACACGCACCCCCTTGGGGGTCCGATATGCCCTTTCTGGGGGTGCGAGACATTGCCAGATCCTTTAAAGAGGCAAATCGAAGCCCAACTTAAGCACGGACACGCAAGGACAACGACTTTGTGTTTCATCAAGCCCTATGTATATTTATTACCATTTTTTTTAACGATTGAGAACCAAAGGGGTGCAAGGCTGCAGTCAATGTTTAAGACTCACTGGTCTAGACTTTCGACGCGGGTAATACGAGTTGACCCTGGAAAAACGAACCACGTTGCAACCCATTCCAAATAACGTTTATCAGACTAAATCACGACGTTTCGATTTTAAACACAAGCAATCGAAACGTCGTGCTTTAATTAATTTTATACCTTCAAATCTATATAGGTTTATCAGACTACAACGGCACCAATTCGAATATAAAAACAAGTCGATTTAGAAAACTGGTGATTCGGAGACGCAAGTTAAACCAGATCATTATTTGATACTATTACATTTTTCTCGAAACGACAGTTGCTCATTTGGACAATATTCCCGTATTCGTGATAATACAATTAAATTAGCGTCATGTTAAAGTCTGACCATCGTTGCAAGCCTAATATTAAAAACACCGCGCGCGCGCTTTGTTTTTGCCGGTCACGTTTTTAACGAGGTGGTGATGTCAACCATCAGGAATGTTACCGGTCCACGAAACGTCCCTCCCAACAATTCGTTAATTGCACAGTTGGACTCCGCCCCCCGTGTACGACTTCACTGTAAGTGAACGCATCTACACAGCCCTACACACGCGGCGACTTGGAATCGCCGTCGTGTTGCGCTAAAACAACTGTCGGTGTAGCCGTGAAAACAAACGACTCCATTGGGCGAAGCTTGTACAGCGGCATCCAACCTTGCAGGCGAAGGAGTTGACGACACGCGAGCCTCGTTTAAAAGCCACGCGATTAGCCGCTAATTGCTGCCCGCGGAGTGCGCGGCACGAGTCGCAAGACGGGGCGAGTTGATCCTCCCGCAGCGCCAGCGCGTTCACGAGATGCCCGGGGCACTTACATCCACAGCCGATCACGTCCACACAATTCCGTTGTGGGGTTCACAAGTTACATTTTATTGATTTTATAAAGTTAGGAGTTTGAATCTTGAAATATAAATTGGTATATTTTAGCGACGAAACAAAGTTAGCCACTATACCCTGCCATAGAATACACAAGCGGCAAAACAAAAAAAGTTCCATCTTGGGACACGGATTCGCCGCGACTCGCCGATGAACGATCATGGTTCCACTCAACTGGGTAACTGTCGCACGTAAAATAAAACACTTTCTGGAACAGTTGAGAGAGTTCACGTACACGGGAAGAGTTGGTTCGCACATTAACCACAACGTAAAACACCGTTGTGTCTATTAGTTAAACGCGCATTAGGGGGCGGGGTTCGGTGTTGCGCTCTGGTAAATGGATCGGGTAGGAACAGGTAACTTGTAAAAACAAGACCCCCCCCCCCAAAAAAAAAAATCGGATTGAATCTTAACCGTGGGTTTAGGCTGCGGTTTATTGGACAACTGCTTGAACCCAACACATCCTGAACGCGGCAAGAGGTGGCCCGAGACTCGTCCACGCGAGCTGCGGTGCGCGCTGTATAATATCTCCTCGCGTATGAAACACCATCACCGCAAAAGACACAATATATATATCATTACAATTAGTAAAACAAACCTAGAAAAATAGGCGACAATAATTAAGTTTGAGATCAGAGTTCGGAAGAGGATACGTTAAGGGTAGTGATCGGGTTGTTCGGCTTATCGAGCGAGAGTTTAGGCCAAGGTGGTCTAGAACCAGACCAGTCCCACATCTTGTTGGCGACCGTAAACCCCAATACACGTACGGATTTTGACAGTAATTATACACCATGTAAAAAACACGATTTTTGTTCCTGGGTAGTAAGTATTATTTTCTAATTGCTCATCTCAAAAGTATAGAAAATGGTTATTATTCCCCACAAACATTGCTTTTGTGACCAGGACTTTATGTGAAGGAATGACACAAATGCGCACGTTCTCACTGAAAATGGAAACTTCAAAATATCACTGTCCTGGTCACAAAAGCAAAGTTTGTGGGGAATAGCCATTTTCTGTTCTTTTGGAGGCATAAGCAATTAGAAAATAACACTTACTACCCAGGAACAAAAATAAATACATTTGTTACACAGTGTTACCAAAGCGCTGTGCAAACGAGACCCCGTCTCTCACTGGCGCAATCCACTGCTGCCGGGACACACAATGTCGTGCCCGAGGGACGGTGGACTACGGAGCCAGAGTCGATTCCTGTCGGGACTTTTTTCGTTGTTTGGTTGTTGCTGCAAGCTCCGTTTCCAGGGAACGTGGCCTTAACGGCGAACAACACAAAGGAGCATCAAAGTTTCCGAGTAGCGGGGTGGAAAGCGCTCGGGAATCGGGGAGGGAGGGGGGGCACCGCGGTTTAGCGGTGGCGCGGTGATGGTTGTGGTGGCGTCACTTCGCTGGTTGTGGTGGCGGTCTCCGTACGATTAAAGGG
This sequence comes from Lethenteron reissneri, assembly GCF_015708825.2. Taxonomy (NCBI): domain Eukaryota; kingdom Metazoa; phylum Chordata; class Hyperoartia; order Petromyzontiformes; family Petromyzontidae; genus Lethenteron; species Lethenteron reissneri. Next base: position 12,560,917 of record NC_083797.1, on the reverse strand, counting down.
ACCTATGGAACCATCCTCACCCACTGGCCACAGCGCGAGGAGGAACACTCCGGGCCGACCCTTCTGATGGGATCTCGCCGAAGTCGAAACAGCGAGGCTGACCGCATTTACCGAACATCACACGCGATGTTGTATCCGACGCCCATAGGTCGATGCATTTACTACGAATGTAAAACACGAGAATGGGAGTTAAAAGCCATATTTGAGAAGGAATAAAGTTCAAACGACACAATTCGCTTTTGACCGCATTCGGCAAGTAGTGTGACCTGTTGAGACACCATGGCCGACTCCGGTCAGAACCACGCCCGGCCGCCTTTGTCTTTCCAAGTCAACATTTGACACCCGGGATTATACGTTCAATTTAATCATCAGTATACTTAAGAGGCCCAAAAGAGGTTTGGATATTACTTACTAATGTTATCCATGGGTCAGGAAATGGAACCCGGGTTTACCAAGGTGCCCCCACGGCGCTTGTGCAAAGTTAGGTGCGCCCCGAGACCAAGTAAAGTGTCGACGGGGTTATCTGCTATGAGATCACGGGACATACCCAGATGTTACGGGTTAGCCAATCAAGGGGATTTCACCTGCGCTCTGCCACTGCCACACAAAGACAAAGAGACACTCTCCTCCGCTGTGTAGCCCGCACCGACCGCTGGGCAAGCGTTGCGAGCGAGCACCTAAAGGCCCACACGGCACTCGAGCGGTTTGGCCAGAACCACGCCTGGCCATTTGCTGATATATTTACAGAGTACAGGACTTATTTAATGCCGAGTCTACCTAGGAGAAGGCCCAGGACACACACGACTCACCTAGCATCTTGCTGAGCTCAGCATTGTGCAGATCTGGGTTCTGTTTGGCCAGACGCCTTCTCTCATCCTTGGCCCAGACCATGAACGCGTTCATGGGTCGCGGGATGCGCGCTTCTCCTTGTTGCTGCGTCTTGCTGCTGCTGCTGCCGCCACTGGCACCGCCGCCTCCCTCCTGCGTCCTCTTCGCAACCTCCGTGACAGCCTGAACGCCCCGCGGGCCAGTACCTGGACTCGAACCCGGGCCCACCTGGACGGGACTCGGCGCCGCGCGGGGGGCCGCGCCACCCGGCCACAGAGCAGCCGAGGACACGAGCGGGGTCTGCTGCTGCAAGTGCAGCAGGTGATGCTGTCGTTGGCGCTGCTGGTGGTGGTGTTGGTGCGTTTGCAGGTGATGGAGCGGGTGGTGGTGAAGGTTTGTCTGATCGTCGCTCATGTAGCCTACATCTGGACTACTCATTCTCTATCTAAGGATTAAAAAAAAGTTACCGTGCAAGCAGGTAAAGCGAAGAGAAGAATCCAGGTATGTTTCTGGTCCTCTCTCACGCGTGGAGCTAAATAACACAAGCAAGAACTGGCCTCCCCACGTCTCCAGTTTATCTGTCTGTCTCTCTCTCGCTGGGTCTGAGAGCTTCCCAAGTTTTTTTGTGGGAGGTGGCTGGGATTGTTTGGATTTTATAGCGAGCGCCCCTCCAATCGCCTCGCGCTCCGGGTCGCAGGAGCGGGTCCCATCACCGCCCCCTTTATCCAAGCGGGGGCTTCAACCCCAGCCAGACCCCCTGCCATCATCACGGCTTCTTTACCTCTCTCTCCCTCTCCCAGCGTGCGCCAATTAACAAACGCACACCTGAGATCGTTTCGGCTGCCGCTCGCGAATACCATGAATAAATGTTCAGGGCGCGGGTGGGGTTCCAGTCTGCTGTCTGGTGCGGGCCGCTGTGATTAATCGCGGGAGGCGCTCTCTGATTCATCGCTGATTAGAGGTGGGCGCACGTGGGATTAGTTTAAGATATGAAAGGACTGAGCTTGAGGAGGGGGGGGGATTCTTTTTTTTAGCTGAACACTTTATTTGTGGAACGCTTTGGACGTCGCTCTCGAAGTTAAATCGTTCAAATTCGCCGCAGTAGTTTTACGCGTTGGGAAAACATTTGAGGTCATGAAATACGAACGTTACGATAAATTAATGCGTAATGTTCTCATGATATCTCATGTGAGATCCCGTGTCGTTGACAATCTCGCGAGAGTGGGGCTTCTCCGGGTGCTCCCCACGTGGATAACAAAAACTCAATCGTTAATGACCTGGAAACATCCCAAAGTGAAAAAGGAGTCCTGCGGCTCGGTGTGGCTCTCCTGGACGAATAGAAGTGAGATCATACGAACGTTGATCATGAAATACGTTCCATTTAAATACAAAATCTTTATTTGCCATACTGCATTGCCAGTGGTACACGACAGCACAAATAAAACAAACTCAACGCATTCGCACGTGTGTACAGTAACGCCGTATGTACGTTGAACTTATTTCGCACCGTACGCAGCCAACCGTGATAGCAACACCGTGGGCCATAGAAAATGAACCGACCAAGTTTAACCAGAAAATCCCATGGACAGCCAAAACCACCAATACACAAGTTCTGCAAGATATGGGCACTGACAGGCAACTGCTGAAGACCATCATTAGCAGGAAGTGTTACTACCTAGGCCACATTGCCCGAAACGACCACAAATACCAGCTATTAAAGCAAATCCTGGAAGGAAAAATCGAAGGGAAAAAACGACCAGGACGGCCAAAAACGACATGGCTCAGTAACATCAAAACATGGCTACAATTAACAACAGCAGCACAAACTCTACACGCCGTGCTAGACCGGGACCAATATCATCGTGAAGTCGCACACGCCGTTAGGCAGCACTCAAGAAGAAGAAGTTTAACCAACCAAAAAAACCACCGCGCGCACCCCGACCGCGTTTGTCTTCCTTACACTGATCACATCGCCGTAGCACCAAGTACGTATTTTAGGCTGAATCGACCTAGGGGCCCCGAAAGAGAAGCTTTGATACAATTTCATCACTGCTGTAGTTCACAGCCAGGAATCGAACCCAAGTCACCGGCATCGTAACGGGATGCGTGAGCCACGTGCCAGTTGTTCTCACAGTTCTAAGCGACATGTACAGCAACACTGGGCGTACAGAGATACACAAATATAGGACTCCTTATCATAGCCGCAACATGTATGATTAAATATAGGCTGCGTCGTCTTCATCATGTTCAAGTTATATTGACGAATATGGCGGAGCCATTGATCCGGCTACCAGAGTTCGATTCCCGGCCACGGATAACATCAGTGGCGAGTGATACCTGAACCTGCTCTGGTCTCCGCGCCTTCAACTCGCCGTTCTCTATATGTTCGTAAACATGTAACCAGTAGAGAAATCTACGATCCACCAGCCCCTTTTGCCAAAGCGCTGGGTCACAATCATGCACCGCACGCAGCGCTCGTGTGTCCCCCACGATAATAATAATCAACAATTATGCAATACTGTATTGCCGATTGCGCTGACGTTCCGTGACGTAACGAGAAGGGCACGTGCCAATAACATCGAGTAACCTAGGATAGCACGCCTGCCTCTGCTGATGAGACCCAGAAGGGAAATCCTTTTTCCAGAGTTTGTGCTTAAACGCATATGGTAAGGGTACATCTGGAACGGACAAGCAATCGGCCGTCCGGCGACACGACACGATCTGTTTGTGTCGAGATACGGATCTGACGGCGGTTCCATCCGGTGGTCGATGATAATAACGGAGCGACCACCGCCATCAGAATGTGCATTTATACTGGTGGAATCCGGTGAGCTATGAAGCTCTTTTTTCCCACAGATGTCCAGTTAAAACGCAACATTGTTCGGTAAAAAAACTCGTCGAATTCGTTTTTTTTCCCGCAAGTGGGTGATGGTGATTCACGGTAATTATTTTTTTCACTCGGCGCTGTTTTGCCTGACAGCGGCCAACAATGGCATTGGCAGAGAAACATCTCAGGAGAGAAGCTAGTTGCATTCAGCAGCAGTAGCAGCAGCAACAGCAGCACAACAATGAAATATGCGTGCGACCCTCTCCCCTTCGTTGTCCCGAGCGGGGGATATTTGGCAAACGCAGCGACCCAGGGCGAGCTCCAAGGGGTCCAGGCAGGCGTGCAGTGGGGTGTTCACCCGCAACCCCTATGGGCCATATAAAGTAGACCACTGTAATATGCGCTCCTTCGACAGGAGGAGGAGGAATACCAAAACCGGGGTTCTGTTTGTGTTCGCGTGTTCGTAGCACGACTCGTCGTCTTCCTGAGCTCACTTGCCTCGCGAGTTCAGTTTCATGAACGCCTTCCCAAATAACATCGGACTCGTTTAATTAATTTGACGTGTTATTGTCTGTTGAAATACAATATATGTTTGATATTAATGGTTTTTAATGCAACATTCTTGATAATTGTGCTGTGATTGGTCTAAATATCTGCCAGAGCCGGCTTGCGTTGCAGGCAATGTATTGCTTAACATTTTATTAATCATTGATTTGTGTTTGTGCAATTCGATTGCTTACGGGACACAGTGTTTTTGTTTCTCTCTGATTGTTTTGCTTTTGTCATTCTTGTGAGCCAGATCAGCCTTGCAAATGAGACTCCATACCCTGGCCTCGTGAGCGCTCACCTGGATACACAACGCAACATGAGCTTGACCACATCTCTGTCTGTAACAAAGCGGGGGAGATAACCCCACGTGAACATGATCGGTTGATCCGATGAGAAAGAAGTGCAACATACATACGCACAATATGAATGAAACTGTAATGTGAAATAGCACCGCTGTTCGCGACTCGCCGTGTTGAAAGGCGGCCAAATTGATCAAAGGGTTGCCCAAAACTTGGAGACAAAAACCTAACGCCAGCAGGTCTTTGTCAGAAGCGACCTGGCCACAACTGATAGCTCGACGGAGTGGCTTTTCGCGTGGAAATTTATCGCAGCCAAATACTTCAAACGCGTGCTTCTAAACGAGGAGGGGAAACCCGGAGGACCCGGAGAAAAATCCACGCAACCACGGGGAAAACACGCAAACTCCAAATATACAGGCGTTAGGGTCGGGATCGAACCCACGACCCCTCATGTATACCAGCCGAGGTAGTTCACATTTCGTACGGGCTTCGCCTCCTCTCAGACGAATACTGATTCTAGATTTGAAGCTTTCGTGACTGCAAGGATTCATACTCTTAGGTTGTTTTTTTCGGTAAAGTCACGTAGGCAAAAAAGATAAGTAAATAATAAAATAATAAAAATAATAATAAAAATAAAATATTTTACTTATATTTTATTTTATTTATATTTTATTTCTGACTTTACCGAAAAAACCTAAGAGTAAGACGAATACTGCTTGGACTGCAATTCCGAGATGTCGTCGCGAGAGATCTCACGACCATGGCCACTCATGCGCCGCTAGCCTGGCCATGGAAGCACGCCTGCCCCTCGTTCTCCGCTCACTCGCTTCGTGCGAGTTCTTCAGAGATTCGTGCGAGTTCGTTGCAACAGTCGTTGGAGGTTGTCGGTTTGATGTCTGACGTTATTCGGAAGGGCTGCATCGAAAGTCTCTCACTTCCCAATAATTCAGACGTCGCCTTTCAAAGAATTGCATTGTCATGATCAACTACCCGGACATTAATAATAATCGATGGGGCTGCCATTCCTACACTCCAGCCATTGAGTGGAGCTCGAGGAGGAGGAGCAGGCGTCGCTCGTTTATCTTTAAACGCGCTGCCTTGTCCGCATACAAACGAATACACATCGTGACTTACTGCTCAAAAACATCACCATCATCAACCTTGGTCAATCCACTGCTGGATGAAGGCCGCCGTCGCCGCCACCTCTCACGATCCCCGCTATGTAATGAATGCACCCAGCACGTGCCCTTACGTCATCGCTCCATCTCCACGGCGTACGTCCTATCGGACGCGTTCGCATTCATCGGCTCGTGGGGTTTAAAGTTGGATACGCGTCACCAGTGAGCGTTTACCAATATCGGTGTTTACCAATATCATTGTTTACCAAAATCGTTTATTAATATCGGTTACCAATATCGGTTACCAATATCGTTTACCAATATCGGTTACCAATATCGTTTGCCAATATCGTTGTTTACCAATATCGGTTACCAATATCGTTTACCAATATCGTTGTTACCAATATCGGTTACCAATATCGTTGTTTACCAACATCGGTAACAAATATCGTTTACCAATATCGGTGACCAATACCGGCGGTTGACTTGCAACCAACACTCAGTCGCAGCCGCACGCGGAGGAGAGAGAGAGAGAGTGTGTGGGGGCCGTGCGAAGGCATCTCAGGACACCCGGGTGGTGTGTTCGGGGACGTTTGATTGTTTTGTGTCTGGTTTGTTGTCCTTCCCCTGCACCTACGATTGGCACGGGTGGCTACGTGCGGTGCGAAAGAAGTTCGACGTACATGCATCACACAGGGTGATGCACTGCTTACTGTGATAGTTTCGAAACGTGGCTCTTGGCCTCGTGACATGACGACGATCGCATAACTTTAATTTAAAAAATGGGGGGGGGGGGGGGGATATTCTTCTTGGTTCTTTCGGTAAAGTCACGTAGAAGGGAAATAATAAATTATGTTTTATTTTCATTATTTTATTATTTCCCTTCTGCGTGACTTTACCGAAAGAACCAAGAAGATGAATCCCTGCAGTCACGAAAGCTTTAAATCGAAAAAGAAAAAAATATTGTTCAACAAACAAAAATACGGTGCAAAATGTTGCGGAGCGAGCGAGCGAGCGAGTGTGAGAAGCGCGCCGCACCTCCACCGACAGCCTCCCAAATCCTCTGGGACAATAACCGCCACCACCACGCAGATAAGAAGCGGACACTTCAGAGCGCCCTCACCCTTCCCGCGCAGGTGTAACGAGCGATAGGCGACAATTAATCCCTGATTAGACTTAATTAAGGCCGGCGCCAGGCATCAACCCGGATGACGACGACGTCATGCCGTAATAATTAGGCGAATTAGAGGGGCAAGTCTCCATGAGCCGTTGTTCATTAACCTGGGAGCGGAGGCGACGTTTAGCCGCAGTTTTATTGTATTTCGCAGGTAAGGGCTCACTGAGCTATATATAGATATCTTTCTCAGAAGCGACATGGCCACAAATGATAATTCAACGAAGTGGCTTATCGCGTGGAAATTTATAGTAGGCCAAATACTCTAAAACGCATGATTCTAAATGGGGAGGGGAAAACCCCGAAGACCCGGAGAAAAATCCACGCGACCACGGGGAGAACACGCCAACTCGAAATGTACAGCAGGCGTCAGGGGTCGGGATCGAACCCATGTCATCCTGTATACCAGGCCAGGTGGTGAACATCTCGCCACCGTGGCGCCCCTGCACTGCACAGACGTGAACGGAAACGGATGGATACATCAACGGCCAATCTGAAATCAATGAACCCACAAATCCCGCCGTGAGAATGAACAATGCGCTCATCATTCACAGGTAGCGCGCGCTCCTCGCCCCCGATTGTGGAAACAATTCACATTTTGCAAAGGATTAACTGTTGGATCTATGACTTCAAAGCAACGACTGCAGCTGCGTAATTGAAATCAGATTGGTGGACTGTGAGATTGAGCTCGGTATTGTGGACGCGGTCTGATTAACGCCTGAGAGCTGTTGCGTCCGTAATCTGTCTCGGCGTAGACTCCGCGGCTCCACCGCCGACCCCCGTGCCTTCTTCTCACGGGAGGAGCCTCGCTTAACCTGCCGCGTATCTCACTCTGCTGGTGCTAAAACCACGTGTGAGGATATTCCACATCTCCTTGGGCAGGGGGGGGCGGCGGCGGGGGGGGGGGCGGGCAAGTCCGTCCGCCTCCGATGAGCGCGGTTGTCGAGGTACGGTGCGAAAGAAGTTCAACATAGAGTTCATACAAAACAAGATTCCCTTCTTTCGTAGGGCTGATGTAGTTGCAGAGCAACAACTACGATTTCACATTCACGTGGTGAAGCCAGACTGCCTCGTCAGGAGTGTATCGCTGTGATGCCTCCTTTGCATTTGTGCATCGGGCATTGCGTGCGTTGTATGTTGTACGGTATCTGTTCACCGCAGGCGCACACTGCTGGAGAGTGTTTAATGTGCCATTGATTGCAGCATCAGGTATCCGCATCTACTGCCATGTTTGTGCAGTGGATGCGATTTGGGGTGGACCGTGAGCTTCGCGGAAGACCAAACACAGGGATCCTCCTGTTTTGGGTCTTTCACAACGTAGTGTTTGTTTGTGAAGATTCACTGCTGACTTCCTTTCTATACTCTTAGGTTTTTTCGGTAAAGTCACGTAATAAAATAATAATAAATTTATCTTCACTTGATACAGTAAATTTGGCTGTGACGGTCCCACCTGAAGACGGAGACTTGTGTTGCCTCCGAAACATCGTGATTTAATTTAGTTATTTTCATTTATTATTATTTATTTTATTATTATTTACCAACGTGACTTTACCGAAAAAACCCAAGAGTACGAATCCTTGCAGTCACGAAAGCTTCAAATCTAGAATTCCTGTATATACCCAGTGGCGTAGTCTCACACAGGCGGTACCAATTTTACCGACCCCAGAGAGATGGATGATGATGATGATGATAATAATAATACTACAATGCAGCCTTTAAATATTGACTTAAAGCTTTCGTGACTGTAGGAATTCATATTCTTTGGGTCTTTCGGTAATGCCACGTAGATAGGTTGAAAAAAAATCAAACTCCAACGTTTCGATCACAACACAAGCGATCGTCATCCTCCTGATCGTCATCCTCCTGATGACGAACGCTTGAGTAGCGATCGAAACGTCGTAGTTTTTTTTCTTTTAACCTATCCACGTGACTTTACTTTATATGCAGCCTTTGTCGAGTCACTGCTGGATGAAGGCTTCCCCACTCCGTGTTGGTCATGGGGGGCTGCATGGGGGTTGTTTACCCATAGTTCACCTCATGGGTGGGGAGGCAGAATCGGTTCAGGAAGCACTCGCCGCTGCTGGCGAGCCGTGACCGGGAATCGAACTCGTGTGGCCAGGTGCGTCACGCGCAGAACTCACCCCACGCACAGATAGAGGGCGGCTGTATGTCCATTAGAATAAGTAATATTTATAAATACTTTTTTAAAAACACGCTTTAATGAAATGTACCGTACGAGTAATGGCAGAACTCCACTACTCCAGTAAGGGGCCGTGATTATTTACAGCCAACGTGAGTTGAGTGTGGACAATTAGACCCAAGCCGAAACATAACAGAAAAAAAAGATCGTTTAAAAATATTTTATTTTTAATGATAGAATATAGTCTTGCATCAGTATGACATAAGTATACCAAGTTTGCAGTCAATAGCACATTGGGAGGTGGGTAAAAATTGAGTTGCAATATTTTTAGAGGTTAAGACAACAGACAGAGTGAGTTAAATAAAAGCATGTAATAATAAAAATGGCTACGCACTCGCTACAATTTAAGTACGGTATTCGTTTTAGGCTGAGTCGGCCTAGGGGAGATCACCATTTCAACACGCCACTTTCCACCAAAGAGTGTGTGGCCACGAATCGAACGGAATCAGAGTATTTATTTATATCCCACAGGAATCCGATGAGCTATGTAAAGCTCTTTTTTTTCTCCAAATATGTCTAGTCGATCGGGCCGACGAGAGGTGACCGTCAACCTCTTCGCCTCGCGTCATTGACACCCGTCCATTCATTGGTACGGGGCCCGTCCACAGCCATCTGCGGACCCACACACACGCGTGGTTTATTCGTGCCCGGCTTCCCAACAACCAGAAGCAGGTAAGGCACCAACACCTGCATGGAGCCAGAGCTCAAGTTCAGCCGACGAACCAGAAAATATGTTTTGCACCCGGTACACCACATCCAGTACTTTCATAATCAAAGTCACCCTTTTTATATATAAACAAACTATTTATACAAACTATTTGTTACCGCTGCGTTTGGCAGTGGTGCACAAACGCAAACGACAAAGACACGTTAGTCAATTACACCGCGGCGTTCAAACAATAATATCTACTAGACATTTGTGAAAAAAAGATTCATGGCTCATCGGATTCCTCCAGGAAGAATAAACATTCCGATTCTGATGTAGCATAAAAATATAACATGCGACGTTTCGGCCTATGGACGTTGTCTCATGTGCTATGAAGGACCATTGCCCGAAACATCGTTCCATTTAGACCCATTACGCGTCTAAAGCACAATGGGTCGCAGTGCGGTTGGGGGTGGGCGTGAAAGTCACAACAGGATTCACAATTAGCCGGGCGCCCGACCCCCCCGTCTCTCTCCCTGGGTGTCTCTGTCGCCGCGTGTGTTGATTGCAGTGGGGTTGGCGATTAGCATGTCAATGACGACGGTGGGGTAGTCGGCGACGTGACGCGCCCGCCACTGCCTTACGTAAGCCTGAATAATGCGGATTATTCCTGTCTTATTGTTGTTGCAAGATAAGGGTTAGGGGCCGTCCATAAAAGACGTCATGCACACCTGGGGGGGGGGGGGGGGGGGTCAGACATTTGTGACGATGTGTGACGAGGGGGGGGGGGGTGTTTGAGAAATGTGACGTCACATCAAAATGCGCAACTTTAAATAAATATAGAGAACACGTTCTTATTAATTAAATATACTTTTTAATGTTTTCTCCTACAACATCAGAGTGCAGCAGCACATTAAATACACACTAAAATGACAATAGCTTAAAGCGATTTGAAGCATGTTTTATTTGAGGGGGGGCAGAGCTTTGTGACGTCATATTTGAGGGGGGGGGTCTGCCTTTTTGTGACGCTGTGTGACGAGGGGGGGGGGGGGGTAAAAAAATCGTCCAAAATCGCGTGACGTCATTTATGGATGGCCCCTTGGCGCAGTTCGTGCATTGCAATGCGCGCCCCGTGAACCTGGACGCGGAGAGCCGCTCTTCGATCCGCCTGGGCGGAAGAAAAAGAAAAAACACGAAACGGCGAGCAACGTGCATCTGACCTTGCCACCGCGCGCGGTCCGCACTCTTTTTAACGACCCTGGTGGACACAGCGCGGTGAACAGCGCCGGATTATCCCAGTAACAAAAGTAGCTACATGTGTAGTAGCTACATGTGTAGAGTGCGGGACCCGTAGCTTCTACACGTGTAGTAGCTACTACATGTGTAGTAGCTACATGTGTAGTAGCTACTACATGTGTAGTAGCTACTGCACGTGTAGTAGCTACTGCACGTGTAGTAGCTACTGCACGTGTAGTAGCTACTGCACGTGTAGTAGCTACTGCATGTGTAGAAGCTACGGGTCCCGCACTCTCAAGGGCCCTGCGCTAAATGCTTTCAAGCTATCAGTTCCGGTCCAGCTATTCTGCACTTGCTCTATTACTAAAGTACTATACTGCCTTCAGCTTTTATGAACGACTTGGTGTTTAAGATGAGCGATTTGTCGTATTATCTGGCTGTATAGCAAACGAAAATACAATTACTTGACTATGCACGTTAAAAGTTGCGTTTCAATATTGACGTGTTTTTTTTATTTAGGGCCCCTTTATAACATATGCTACAGGCCCCGCACTAGCTTAATCCGGCACTGGTGGTGAAGTGTGGCTAAACGATCACTTGGACCGACGAAACGCCGTGCCGAGGCCTTCATCAAGCTGCGTGGTTCTCACTCTACTCCGGTTGCGTTTCTTTAACAACAACAAAATCCAACAAGGAATTGGCCAAACATCCCAATGTAGCAGGACCCTTCTGAACAAGCGTCGTGAGGCTCAGTGAGGGTTCTTGGATAATAAGTACATTATTGTATTATATTAGATTTTCAAGTATAGAGAGTTAAAGGTCTTCATATAGAGCATTGTATGAACCGTGATTTTGAACGGAATTCAGTTGAACAAATGGGTGTTTGAGTGCTCACTCAGCAGACACACTGGCAGAATCGCTGACAAAGATCCCCCGTGTAGCCTTAATCGACTGTTGGGGCAAGTGCTGTTAGCGAGTAGCACCGATGAAGGCCGGTCGCCTTTGCCTCCAGTTTTAACCCACCGCACCAGGTACTCATTTGAGACTGAGTCGACCTAGGGGCGGGCCGAGGACCGGTTAAAATAATCGTCACTTGCGTTGGGCGTGAGCGAGAATCAAACTCGGGTCGCCGGGTTCGTAGCGCAGCGCGCTAACCGCAACACCACCTCAACACCACCTCAGCACCACCGCTACACCACCACCACACCACCGCAACACCACCGCTACACCACCACCACACCACCGCTACACCACCACCACACCACCGCTGCCCCACCGCTCCCCACTCGGAGAGAGACGAATGGAAGAGACGCAATGCCCCTTGCAGGTTATTGGAGAATGTGAGAACGTGAATGTGATGTCCCCAAAGGCTGCTTCCGAAGCCAAAACAATAGATGCTTTGTTCTCTGCCCGTATTGGGATATAATTGTGGTTGAATATTGTCCGTTATAATAATGGCTTATTCTCACGTTAATAAATCGTTATATCAATGGCAAGGAGCATGACTCATGCATTGCATTGGGTCAGCACATTATGTAAGAGACTACCGGTACGGCGCATGAGGGTGTGGGTGGCCAACACCCCACGCCTGCCCAGCCGCTTTTGTCTCCCCAGGTGTCGCGCTACCAACCCGTCGACCCGAGTTCCTTCTCGCTCACGACCAACACCAGTGACGATGATCTGAACCGGTATTTGGCCTCCCCTCGGTCGACTCAGCCTCAAATTAGCACCTGGTGTCGTGCGTAAACATCGCAACTTGGGAACCAAAGGTGGCCGGACGTGGTGTTGGCCATCCGCCCTCTCGTCGTGTGCTGTACCGGCATTACTAGGTGCTCGCTAACCAAGGCCGTCATCATTATAATATATATTAAAATTTGCTCAAAATGTCCCCCCCCAATATTATTGTTCTAAAATAGATTTCTGTTTATATGATTGTGGTTATGGTTGTACTTTATTAATCCCTAATCTCTGCCATTACATACAATGAAAAAAGAAAAGGTAAATAAAAAAACAGAGCAATGTAATACAATACACTATTAGACATTATTGTAAAAAATAAATAAAAAGTCCATCCTTCGTGTTAGTGCATTTTTTTATATTTTAGGCAGGAAATGAGTTTTCAAATTTAGATTTTTTTTTCTGGGGGGCGCCCCCAGACCCCCTGGAAGATTTGGTCCCCCCCAATGTTGACTCCATGGCTACGGCCTTGTCGCTAACAATACTTACCCCAACAGATTGTTCAGGCTATACGGGGATCTTGTGGATAGCATCACAGGAATCTAGCGCAGTTCGCCACGTACGGCGCGAAAGAAGTTCAACATAGTGTACATTCATCGCGGGTTACTTGATAATTTCAGCTCCTGCCCACGGACTTAAATATAACCCATTTATATGCAGTATATAGAGGCTCCAAGTTGTTTGGTAAGATATCACATAGTTCACCCCTTGTAAAGACATTTTAACCAATTAAGTTATGACAAATCAGCTGCTACCGATAAGTGACATATCTGGAATGGGCGCATGGACGAATTATGGATAGGCGTACCTTGTACTCTAGTGGTAGTGCCTTGCACCGAAGAGTCCGCAGCGTTCCGGAAAATATCAATCGAGAAATTAATCATCGGGCATGTACGCAGCACGCATGTTTGTGTTAACCTTGGCAGTACGTACACAATGATATGCACACAATGAGCCAACGTGCTCTTGAATAATGGACTGACTCATTACCGCGGCACTCGAGGGCTGAGCCCTTTTCCCAGAAAGGGCTGCAGCCGCTGCTGCACGTGGAGCTGCGAGGCGTCCCTGGGAACGAGGTGGGTGGTGATGATGGGGTGGGAGTTGATTCACGTGAGCAAAGGGGGGAGGGGGGTAATACACAACACAGCGAGTCGCACACAAAGCCAAAGGTCGCCCGTTGAAGCCTTTAAACAGACCTTTAAACGGACAATTGAACCATCGTACCCCGGCTCTCGCATAATGTCCGTGATGCAGTCTATAATGTAGACTGTAGCCTGGTTCTTAACCTCGGTGAGCGTACTGGCAGTCTATAATGTAGACTGTAGCCTGGTTCTTAACCTCCATGAGCGTACTGACAGTCTATAATGTAGACTGTAGCCTGGTTCTTAACCTCGATAAGCGTACTGGCAGTCTATAATTTAGACTGTAGCCTGGTTTTACAAGCTCGGTGAGTGTAATGGCAGTCTATAATGTAGACTGTAGCCTGGTTCTTAACCTCGGTGAGCGTACTGGCAGTCTATAATGTAGACTGTAGCCTGGCTTTTAAGCTGGTGAGCGTACTGGCAGTCTATAATGTAGACTGTAGCCTGGTTCTTAACTTAAGCGAGCATACTGACAGTCTATAATGTAGACTTTCAGTAATAAAAATAAAATAAAAACGAAAACCACGACGTTTCGATCGCAACACAAGCAGTCGTTGTCAGGAAAAGAGGGGTTAGCCTCTAGAGGCAAACTGTTTATCAAGGTTTAGAGATGGGCATAGCCCATACGGCGTACGACCGTTTCAATTCGGGCAAAAAACAGGCTACAGTCTACATTATAGACTGCCAGTACACTCACTCAGGTTAAGAACCAGGCTACAGTCAACATTATAGACTGCCAGTACACTCACTCAGGTTAAGAACCAGGCTACAGTCTACATTATAGACTGCCAGTACACTCACTCAGGTTAAGAACCAGGCTACAGTCTAAATTATAGACTGCCAGTACACTCACTCAGGTTAAGAACCAGGCTACAGTCTACATTATAGACTGCCAGTACGCTCACTCAGGTTAAGAACCAGGCTACAGTATACATTATAGACTGCCAGTATGTTCACCAGCTTAAAAAAACCAGGCTACAGTCTAAATTATAGACTGCCAATACACTCACCGAGATTAAGAACCAGGCTACAGTCTACATTATAGACTGCCAGTACATTCACCGAGGTTAAGAACCAGACTACAGTCTACATTATAGACTGCCAGTATGCTCACCCAGCGTAATGACCATTGCTACAGTCTATATTATAGACTACCAGTACACACACCAAACTTAATAACCAGGCTACATTCTACATTATAGACTGCCAGTGCGCTCACTCTGATTAAGAACCAGGCTACAGTCCACATAGTGTTTTTTATTTTATTTTTATTATTATTATTATTCACTTTATTTTTTATTATGTTTCTTCTATCTACGTGACTTTACCGAAAGATCCAAAGAACATTAATTCCTGCAGTCACGAAAGTTTTAAGTCAAAATCTGTTCATGAATATTAATGAGGGGTCTGGTCGATGTGGAGTGACGTCACGATCGTTACACACAGACATCTTGGCTCATTATAGTAGATAATAATAATGGGGAGGGAGGGGGGTGTCCATTTGGAGGACGTCACCTGTTCATGATTATTAATGAGGGGGGCTGTTCGATGTGGAGTGACGTCACTAGCGCATGATAATTCGTGAACGGGGGGGGGGAGTACTCCATATTTAGTGATGTCACCGCTCATGATTATTAATGAAGGGTGGGGGGAGGGGTGTCCATTTGGAGGACGTCATCTGCTCATGAATATTAATGAGGGGGGCTGGTCGATGTGGAGTGACGTCACGAGCGTTAAGGACAGACATTCCTGGGTGATTATCGTAGGTATGTCCACGTGACGACAGCCCACTTCGTTGGGCTATCACCTGTGGCCAGGTCGCTGCTGAGAAAGAGCTACATAGCTCAGTGGGCCTGAGCCTGGTGAACAAAGAGATGCACCTTATTGTTCCTGTAATATCTACTTCCAGCGCATTTACAAGCATTGCTCGTCATCGCCATTAGACATTGTCTGTCCACTGCTGGATGAAGGCCACCACATCATGCTCGTACAACGCCGCAATCCACCAGGCTCTTCGTGAACAGCATCAAGATGCGTTTAGAGTGCACCAGTGGCGTAGTGACGACATTATCAGCTCAGGGGATGCGCCATTGGGTCAGGTGGGACCCAAATACTTGTGTAATGACAGTAGAGTCGACATTGCGGTGTGAGTGGACTGGTGGCCACGGGAGGTAATGACAGGGGAGTCAGCTGTGAAGGGACCGGTGGCTACAGGAATGATCGAGAAGGGAGAGTTGTCAGGTGAAGGAAGAGGATGGTGGAGTCTGCCGGTGGAGCGAGCGTCCAGAGTCAGCAAGAATGATCGAGAAGGGGGGCGTGGCCTCTGTCGGTATAACAGGGAGATGCGCGGGAGACTCGGGGCTGTTGCAGTGTGGGTCTCCGCGTTTATCAAGTGAACGTGTCTTCAATAAAGTGCCATATCAAGAGAAGTGTGTCAAGTCGTCATTGCACTTGATTTGTCTCGCACAGTCGCACCGAGGCTATGATACATCGCGGCACTCCCTTGTCTAATCACATCAGTAAGCTTTTAATGGAAACATTATTTAAACCGCGTTTTCAATAAGTGTTGTTCTTTTACACTGTCGTTGAAAATCACATCTCACGGCGGTTGTCAAGGGGGCCCCAACTCGTAGCCTTGGCCACCAGTGCGGGCCAAAGCATCCCCTGATTGCCCCACGCTGCTCGTTACACTGCTGGGGCGCACGCATTATGCAGGGCTTCCTAAACCAGGGGTCGGCAACCAAAATAACAAGAGCAATTTTTATTTGCGATTCGGTGAAACGAAAAAGAACTCGATATTTCAAGGGCGCGCAATGCGTGTGAATAACGGTGACGGAGCCGGGTCCTTAAGGAGCAGCATGCGGCTCCGATCCGCAGGTTGCCCGCCTTCCTCGTCCTAAACAAATCCATCTCAGACAAACTTTACAACTCATAATCAACGATTTTTGGGTTTAGATCGCGTTTATTTATAAATGTGTCGTAACCCTCCACCACCCGACACGGCCAATCAGTAAAAAATGTGTCACGTTGACAAAGACAAATAGTTCACTGCTTTAGCCCACCGGTGTGTTGAAGCAACAACATTCACAATTTGAGTACGACGTTTCGCTGGTAATTACAACCAGCATCATCGGGCAATTCGCCAGAATGGTGAGGCTCTCCTGTGTCTCCCGTTCTTATATAGAGCAGCAGCAGGATGACGTCATCATTAACTCATTAACTCATCAGGTGCAAAGATTCAAGGGGGGAGTGATTGTAATTATATACTAGATTAGTAATCAGGCTATTGTTACGATGCGAGTTGTAGATTAGTAATCATTTGGAATGTGTTTTATTGTGATTATGCTACATTAGTAATCTGTTAGTGGTTGTTTCCCTTATAAGTAATTGTAATGTATCTTATTTAATAATACGCTTCCAGGCCGCACTAAGCCTGTAGCTGTCTGAGCGATTAAAGTTATTTCTGTTTCTCTCAATTTCAATCGATTCTCTAATTAGTCTTTGCCAGTAGTAACTAGTTTTACACAACACTTCCACGTTGTCAAAATCAATTGAGTGTCCCTGTTGGCATGCATGTTCTGCTACTGCCGACAGTTGTGTTTGTGATAGTTTAATATTTCTCTGGTGTTCTTTAAGTCTTACACTAACGTTACGCCCTGTCTGTCCAATATAGCATCTGCCACATACACAATTAATCCGATATACACCTTCTGTTGATAATTTAGGTAATTCGTCTTTAGTGCACGTTACTAGTTGTTGAATTTTGTGTACTGTACCAAATCTTACTGTAATGTTTTGCTTTTGCAAAACACGGGCTAATTTATCAGTTACTCCTGAGATAAATGGTATTTTTATTGTTTTAATAATCTGATCGCTTTCAGCAGTGTTGCTTTGCGATCGTGATTTACAGAAAGCCAACGCACACTGATGCCTATCTGAATGCAGATTCGCATCATCACCCAGCTCAGAAATCCTCTCTTATCAAGACGCTCATACATCGGGCTAAAACAGTGTCAGATGGTGAAAGTCTAGTGAGAGAGATTAAACATGTTAAAGAAGCACTAAGGCAGAATGGCTACAATAATGCTCAAATTAACAGAGCACTAAAAGCCAAATCACGATCGCAAAGCAACACTGCTGAAAGCGATCAGATTATTAAAACAATAAAAATACCATTTATCTCAGGAGTAACTGATAAATTAGCCCGTGTTTTGCAAAAGCAAAACATTACAGTAAGATTTGGTACAGTACACAAAATTCAACAACTAGTAACGTGCACTAAAGACGAATTACCTAAATTATCAACAGAAGGTGTATATCGGATTAATTGTGTATGTGGCAGATGCTATATTGGACAGACAGGGCGTAACGTTAGTGTAAGACTTAAAGAACACCAGAGAAATATTAAACTATCACAAACACAACTGTCGGCAGTAGCAGAACATGCATGCCAACAGGGACACTCAATTGATTTTGACAACGTGGAAGTGTTGTGTAAAACTAGTTACTACTGGCAAAGACTAATTAGAGAATCGATTGAAATTGAGAGAAACAGAAATAACTTTAATCGCTCAGACAGCTACAGGCTTAGTGCGGCCTGGAAGCGTATTATTAAATAAGATACATTACAATTACTTATAAGGGAAACAACCACTAACAGATTACTAATGTAGCATAATCACAATAAAACACATTCCAAATGATTACTAATCTACAACTCGCATCGTAACAATAGCCTGATTACTAATCTAGTATATAATTACAATCACTCCCCCCTTGAATCTTTGCACCTGATGAGTTAATGAGTTAATGATGACGTCATCCTGCTGCTGCTCTATATAAGAACGGGAGACACAGGAGAGCCTCACCATTCTGGCGAATTGCCCGATGATGCTGGTTGTAATTACCAGCGAAACGTCGTACTCAAATTGTGAATGTTGTTGCTTCAACACACCGGTGGGCTAAAGCAGTGAACTATTTGTCTTTGTCAACGTGACACATTTTTTACTGATTGGCCGTGTCGGGTGGTGGAGGGTTACGACACATTTATAAATAAACGCGATCTAAACCCAAAAATCGTTGATTATGAATAACATTGGTCGCGAAAGCCTACGTGTTAAACAAACTTTACAACACATTCAGGTTAACGGCCACTTGGCTTCAACGATCAACACTCATGCCTGTCAACCCATACGGTTTGCCCCGTATTCTTGTACAGGGGAATTGCGTTTGCAGGTCCATACGGTGTACGGCCGTTTCAATACTGGCAAAAAACCGATCTGTTTGTTTTTATTTCTCCCTTGTGATCGCACTTTTTAGGTTGAACGTTGATATTTAAAGGGGGCACGGGGTGACCAATAATGTCTGAATATGTCTCTAATAAGGTAGACACTGATAAGGGGTTGGTTGACAGGTATGAACACTCTGCAATTTATATGTCCGCAATGGACTCGCCACCTGTCTGGGTTTGACCCAGGTCAGTCGGGGAATTGCCCCCCCCCCCCCCCCCCCTGTGATCGGGCGGCAGAAATTGGATCTGCTGGTATACAGTGTTGTTGAACTTCATTACAGTTCGCCTACCGCACAGATTTAGTTTTTTCCATAATAGACATCCAGTGCTGGCTGAGAAACGCGTGAGGGTTTAGTCTACGGTGGCGAAAGTGGCAGGCGACCCGAGTCGAGTAGAGGGCATCTCATCAAAGTGCCCCTGCTGCTATCGCATTGACAACAGAACGGTGAAATTGACGTGACGTGGAACTTTGCATTCGTCGCTTTGTTTTGGGACTGTTCACCTGGAGACCCCACCACACACGCCCATCGCAAGACAAGTACTCATGCGTCACACACAAATGCCTGGCGACATAAGTTCGCACCTCCGATGAGCACGGTTGGCGACGTACGGTGCGAAAGAGGTTCGACATACATGCAAACAGACGTACACACATCGCACGCAATCCAGGCGTAGAGACGGAACTCTCTGGCCGCGTGTCGCGACCGCGCCACAGCCGCCAGATGATGGATCTGGCAGAAGGAAGCGATGGCGAGGTGCGGTGCCATCGACGGCATTGGCAAGCGAATTGCATCTCTAACGCTGACCTTGCTCGTGTGATGTGGAGCAAAGTCTCCAGGCGCTTGTTTTCCTCGCCTGCCACCCTACCCCGTGGGCTGACAACAAAGCGCGCTGCTCTCTGCCAGCGGCCCGCTAATTGTGTGGCCGGGCTGGTGCGGAATTTCCGCTCTTAAGAGGGGAAAAATAACCACCTCGATGGCTTCTAACGCCGCTTCCAACAACACGCTTCGCCCTGACAACGAAGATCAGCACGCCGCACTGGTGGTGCCTGGTGGTGGCAAATCGCAACGGGATTTTTATTTTATTTACAACACAAATATGACTTCGTCACTTTTAAGACCGGCCAGGTTTGTGATGATGGTGATTATTGTTGTCATTGCTATTGTGTCTCTTTGTTTTTAAACGTGAACACTTGTTGTACACCCGTGAACAGCATCCTCACGTTTGGTATGGAGCACCGCGGCAGCAAGATATTAACTAGCTCGCCTGGTATGCAGGAGGTTGTGGGTTCGATCCCCACGCAGACGCATGCTGTATATTTGGAGGTTGCATGTTTTTCTCCCCGTGGTCGCGTGGATTTGTCTCCTGGCCCTCTGGTTTTTCCCTTCACATTTTTGTAGAGGGTTTGACTGCTATAAATGTCAACGTGATGATAAGCCACTTCGTTGAGCTATCATTTTTGGTGGCCAGGTCGCTTCTGAAAAAGAGCGATATACCTCAGTGATATTCGTCGTAGACTCTCCACAAAATATGTCGCAGAAAACGTGCAGGTCTCGACTTTTGTGCCCAGCCGAAAATAAAACTTATCCGGAACGAATATGTCAGTTCCAAAGAACGTAGCAGATCCCATCACATGTCGGCGCGAGCTTCGGCGATGGCTGTGTAAACACAAATTAATGTTGTGTCAGCCAAGTCCCACGTGTTAGAGGTGGTAGTGCGGGGGGGGGGGCCTTATGGGACCCTCGCACCCAAACATCCTGCCTCGCTGCCGAGCCCCCAACAGGAAGTGTTGTGTCGAGAGCGTGCCCTGTTTACGGGCGCTGGCTGCCAGGAAGCGCCTGTTATAACGAATGGCGAGGTTTGCGTGGGGGGGGGGGGGGAGTCCGCTTATCGTCGACAAAAGCCCCCGCAAGGAGCCGACACGGCCCGGCCCGCAGCTGCGAGAGCACCAGATGCATCACTCGGCAGGAACAGATCTATCACCCGATGGCCACCAACAATCCGGGGATCACCTGGCACTTGACACAAGCCGCTGATTCTGGGAGCTCAAATTAGTGAGTTCGTGCCCTCCCTCCCCTTGAGCAGATAAGGCCGGATAGGGCTCGGGTTAGTTAGGATTAGGGTTTATATTGGGGTTGAAAACCTTGGCCTGGCCTGGCCGTTACTAGTTGTGACAGAGCTGATCGTTTAGGAACACAGGATATTAGAGTGGTAGTGATTCATGAATTTGTCGCAATTCCGCAACTTCCCAACCCTACTGATTTCATAATATAATAAATGATTTACTCACTGAGTCATAGGACTACTTTGTCAAGAGGGTCCTGCAAATTGGGCTTTAATTTAAATATTCTTCTTTCAGTCAATGAATGAGATGAGGCCTTCATCCAGCAGTGGATCGATCATGGTTGATGGCAACCGGTTGAACATCAGTGCCACTTTTTGGAAACTCAGTTGTGTTGGCTAAATTGGCCCCTTCGATTAGACCGTGGAACTTTGACCACTCACTCATGGCAGCCAATGGGGACAAGTGCTATTTAATACAATTATCTTTGTTA
The DNA here is from genome assembly GCF_015708825.2 of Lethenteron reissneri. Lineage (NCBI taxonomy): Eukaryota > Metazoa > Chordata > Hyperoartia > Petromyzontiformes > Petromyzontidae > Lethenteron > Lethenteron reissneri. Next base: position 12,539,316 of record NC_083797.1, on the reverse strand, counting down.
TTAACGTTTATTTATCCAGCAGAGCCACAATGAGGCATAGGAAGGTCCTGCACTGGGTCTCATTTTGTAAGGTGTTTTCAGGCAGTGAATGGGTTCTTATCACACGTGGGAGCAAATCGGAGCGCCCGGAGAAAACCCACGGGCACGATGGGAGCAGCTCTCCATCCCCGTACAGATGGACACGGATGGCGATCACTGTAACCGCCTTCTCCTGGCGAGCCAGGGTTCGCCACCTCCTCGACGCTCTCAGGAACGGAGGTTTCACGCCATCTGCGTGCCATCCGCCAACCCTCGCTGCACCCTCCTGTGCTGGGGATTCGAGGCGACCACGAGCAGAAAGTAGCCGCCACCAACTGCCGCCCGGCTGTAGGGTTGTCAATGTTTAGACCGATTATACCGCACACCGATTTTCAGTGAAAATTGCGCTAAAATGAGTGCATAGAGCGATACGAATAGCTCTCAAAAGCGGTGTGCGTGACCAGCGTTTTAACATTGGTACGCCTACCTGCTTACCATTTTCGTAGGCTTGACGAGCGTGTAATTCAGGATTGCATTTCGATTCAAGAATTGAACCTCGTGGCGGGACCCCGGGGTCCCCATAAGCCCCCGGCTCTCGCATGAAACTGCGTTGCGACGGCATTTTATGTCTGTTGAAGGCGAACGACACGGCAATCTATTATTCTCGACGAGCTCTACACGATGCGCTCATCAAAGTTTCAAGGTTTTGTTTCTTCTTGCGCATTCGTCCTCGCTGCTGCGCTTGGACACGACATGACAACAGAATGAGCCGCGCCAGGCGGGTCGCGGCGTTGATGTGCGCGGTGGGACGGAATCGCCAAAAGGAAATTAAATAATTACGTTTCGATTTAAAGCTTTAGTGACTGCAGCGATTCATATTCTTGGTTCTTTCGGTAAAGTCACGTAGAAGGGAAATAATAAATTAATAAAAATTTAACATAATAAAATACAATTCTCACGACGTTTCGGCCACAACGCAAGCAGCCGTCCTCAGGTGAAGAACAGGTCTGTCGGAAAGACATTAGGACGCTCTGTTCTTCACCTGAGGACGGCTGCTTGCGTTGTGGCCGAAATGTCGTGAGAATTATTATAATGTTTTATTTTTATTATTTTATTATTTCCATTCTACGTGACTTTACCGAAAGAACCAAGAATAGAAATAATTACGATTTAGACTTCCGTTTATTCGGGACGCCATAAGGTTCAATTATACCCCGATATACGTGAATTCGATAAACTTTTTTTAAAGTTAACGTTTTTTTTTATTTTTTTAACATCTCGTTTGTTTCGCTCTTACGCTTATTTTTTTTCAAATCTACATGATATTTTTGGATGTAAAGAAAATAATAATCGAAATACCTGATTAGTAAATGCACGTTGTGTCGTTTGTCCGTGCATACATTTCATGCAGTTCCAGGCAGTTAATTCCCCTGCTCAAGCCGCATAGTTCAAACTACTGTACGTTACACAACGCTTTTTGATTATACGCACTGCACGTACTGTACGCACCACCCACTGTATGCACTGTATGTACTGTGCGCACCTCGTGCATACTGTACGTACTGCGCGTACTCCCCAACAGGCAGCGGCAGAGTTCCCACTGTCCCCCTCCTCTCCTCCACACCTCACGCGACCTGCAACCACAAGTGTAGTGGTTCGTAAATGACACACAGTCTTTGTTTTAAATGGCCTGTCTAGTTATTATCCATATATTTACGCGTAAAATATCTTAGTTGTGTTGAAAAGTGTTCATTTCAGGTTTTTTGGGTCCGAAAATATTTTCTTGGGAACGCATCCTAGGTTATATGATGGGACCCTTATGATAATTACGTTTCTATATACGATGTTTCACTTTACGTTCAGGCTTTCAAGAAAGCAACCCAAACGTCTGTGCTGCGTATATATTACACTTTTTAAGCACCGTACGTAGCCGACCGTGCTAATCGGAGGTGCGAAATTCGATGAATGAATGAATGCATCGTGAACCTAAGACTCAATTTGAATTTGCCAAACCGATTCCTTCTTAGACCTCTGCTATGCACACACCATGTGGGGAGCGGTGGTGCAGCGGTTAGCGCACTGTGCTACGAACCCGGCGACCCGAGTTCAATTCCCGCTCACGGCCAACAACGGCGACGATTATCTGAACCGGTCCCGGGCCTCCCCTAGGTTGGGTCAGCCTCAAATGAGTACCTGGTGTGGCGTGGTAAACATCGTCACTGGGGAGACAAAGGCGGCCGGGCGTGTAGCTGGTCATCCATCCTCTCTTGTGCCGTACTGGCATTAGCTTGCAGCACTTGCCCCAACAGTCTGCTAAGGCTACATGGGGGATCTTTGTCTTTGTAGACAGAGCTGGTGTCTCACATCGTGCATTGTGAAACGCTCGTCATGCTGGGCTGCGAGGCGGTGGCAGTACAGCAAGTGGGTTCTTGACCTGTTTGTTTTTTACATGTAAGATTGTTGCCCCCCCCCCACCCCTCTGTGTGTGTGTACGTACCTTTTCTCCAGGCACTTCGGTTTCCTCCCACTTGCAAAACGCTCACGAAGGAATTTATCAGACATTCCAATGCGGGACCCTCAGTCTGGAAACTCGGCGACCCTTTCCGGGATTATAAATGCACATCCTGTGAGTCTCAAAAACGGAAAGTACAAAACGTTCCTCCTGTAACTGGTGGAGCACTACATTGAGATGTAAGGAGTTTTTTTTTGGCAGTACACTTCTACCCTCTGCGAGTTCTCCACTTGTCGCCGATTTTCTCGAAGACCCTTCACTATTTTTTGAACAAAAAAACATTTGACCAGGTACGGTCCATTCAGCTACGTAGCTCTTTATGAGAAGGGACCTGGCCGCAAACGAAAGCTCAACGAAGTGACTCATCACGTGCACATTTATAACAGCCAAATACTCTAAACGGATGTTGATTCCAAATATGGAGGGGAAAACCGGAGGACCTGGAGAAAAATTAACGCGACCACAGGGAGAAAGACATGCAAACTCAGAACATACAGCAGGCGTCAGGGTCGGGGTCGGGATCGGGATCGAACCCACGACCTCCTCCATACCAGGCAAGAGAGATAACATTTCTCCACCATCCACGGCGCTGCCGCTTGACATTTTGCCATGGCTGTGACGCTTTATCTGGGCCTGACCATCGCTCGAACGTCTTTGTCCACGAGGTCCTTTGCCTTTGTCTTGTTGAAAAAAGGAAACATCAAACAACAACAAAAAACGACATCAAGCACTTTCTTTAGCTGCAGAGGAGGCCAGACATCCAACAGCCAGACAATAATGCGCGAGCAGCAGGCGGAAATATGCGACAAAACAAACAGCGTGAACGCAGGTGTCCTGAACAACAACAACAACAACAACCACAACAACAACAACAGCCAGTGACGGACTGGGACGAAAAAATCTGCCCAGGCATTTTGCAAACACAGCGGACCCAAATTGTCGTGCGATCTTATTGGCCCACTGAGGCTGGGTTAAAAAAACGAATGTGATCGGTTAGGCAGATTTTTTCGGGGCTACTAAATATGGTGACTTAATGTCAACAGAGAGCATAAATAAGCAATGAAGCGTACACTTTAGAGGTAATAATATGTTTTTTTTTATAATCTGACCACTTTTGTAATTTCCCCAAAGACCGGCTCACCGGCCCTCGGGATGGATCGTCCCACCGGGATTTTGGCCGACGGACTGCTGCCCGAAGGCCAGTCCCGGGGGCCTGACAACAACCACAACAACAACAAGGGCGCTCAGCAAGAACCTGCAGCACGCTTTCAAATGCCAGGATGACATCAGCCACATTCCGCTCGCACGCCACGCGTGTGATGGTCACCGCCGGTTCCTGGGAGAGGCGAGGCTGCCGTGGGGACGGTGATGTAATTTGGCCGCTCAATAAGTATCAGCCCACCCGCAGGGGAAGGGAATTGTTGGAAACCACGCAGCCATCTCAAGCGACAGCCCCTGTCTGCTTGGCGAGAGAGCGACGGGAGGGACGACTTCAGAGGTGGCCTAGGGGAATTACAATAAACGCGTCTTAATGAATGGTAACACCGCTTTAACCTCTCTGGCATAAATACAGAATGTGGGAGATGTGAAAACACCAACTAGACATCGATTACAAGGCATCGAGTCTGCGTTAACCACACACACTTGTAAAAAATGCATTGTCCTTGAAACTGAGTTCAGTTCAGTTTCAGTTCATTTATTAGGTATAGCCCTGTGAGTCATGCGGCTCTTGAATCGGGTGCAACCACAACAAACAAAAACATGAACAAGAAACATCTTAAAGTGACTACGGGCAACAGAAAATTCCAAGAAAAAACAGCAAAGTTTTCCAGAAAAAGCACCGTATATCAACGCTATGTGCAAAAATCCCAGTGGGATGCAAGTCAAACAATAACAACCATAAGACAATTTAGATTAAAGTTATCAGTCTAACTCTGTACTACAACAAACAAATATGGCTAAGCCAAAAGTTTTCGAAATCACCAAAATAAAGCTATAAAAACAACGTAACAGTGATCATAGGAACTGTGATTCAAATTTAACAATAAACGATATACGTAACACGTACGACCGAACTTTGCAGCCATAGCTGGCAGCATGAGTCACTCCATGAGTGGCCTACACCAGCCTCCTGCATGGCTGTCTCACCAGTGCTATAGAGAAAATGCCACCAAAAGTCAAGCAGTACAAGGACAAGGACGAGGCAACCAAACAAAAATCAGTTATCGTTCGATATCTTGAAACAGGCAAACCTCTTTAAAGCTTTCGTGACTGCAGGGATTCATCTTATTGGTTCTTTCGGTAAAGTCACGTAGAAGGGAAGTAATAAAATAATAAAAATAAAACATAATAAAACAATTCTCACGACGTTTCGGCCACAACGCAAGCAGCCGTCCTCAGGTGAAAACCAGGTCCGTCGAGGCGAAACGTGAGAATTGTTTAATTATGTTTTATTTTTATTATTTTATTACTTCCCTTCTACGTGACTTTACCGAAAGAACCAAGAAGAGGCAAACCTCTGTTATTTATCTTAAATGGGTATCTAGGTTCCGCGTTGGCGAGATTCTAACTCGCGACCAGCCAACGTGGAGTCAAGCTAGTTGAATTAAATGAATTCATTTTGGGCACCACCGTGGCGAGATGTTAACTACCTCGCCTGGTTTACAGGAGGTCGTGGGTTCGATCACGACCCTGACGCCAGTTTACTTATAATTTGCATGTTTCTCTTTCTTTCTCTCCCCACGATCACGTTGGATTTTTCTCCGGGTGCTCCGGTTTTTTTCCTCCACATTTATAAACGTGCGTTTCGAGTATTTGGATGCTAAAACGTTTCCACGTGATAAGCCACTTCGTTGAGCCATCGTTTGTGATAGCCAGGTCGCTTCTGAAAAAAGAGATATATAGCTCAGTTGACCTTACCTGGTAAACAATTAAAACAAAATATATAGTTTATCTCGTGGGGTGTGTAGAGATCAGCACTGGAAGAGATCAAGGCGGCTGGGTGTAGAGTCTCCCCCGCTGAAAATCCACAACTTCTACTTCCGAAGCCCCATTCCCATGCTCGCGTCAACTTCGAGCTGCGTGACAACTCCATCCCGGCCGCACTGATGGGGTCCTGGAGGCCCTCTTCATACTATGCGGAGGCGATGATTTGATTAACAGCAGAGGTGCGTGCACGTTAATGTGTGGCCTCCACCATAGGTATTCGTAAATCCCGGTTGGCCTTCAGTAAGGGACAGCTTCCTCAAATGATCTCGCCCAGGTGCTCACTCATAGCCATTTGCCTGGCAGTCCGTTCATGGCCAAGTTGCCAGCTGCTGGCGGGGCCCGCACAGGCTAGGGCCGCTGCAGTGGGGCGCCTGTGCTGGGCATGGAGGGGGCAGACGGAGGAGGGCGAGGCGGGCGTCGAGGGGCGATACCAGCGGTGGCATGCGTGAGATACGGGGTCGGGGAGGTGACGGAGGGGAGGGAGAAGGGAAATAGTGTGGGGGGGGGGGGGGTCATGGTGGGGGGATGATGGGGGTAGTGGGAGGCGTGCATAGGGAGCAGGAAGAGGGGTGGGAAGGAAAGGGGTCGGCACGAGCGAGCAGCAAGACGGAGCGGGAAGGAGGGAGAGGGGTCGGGCTTCGGGGCTCGCGGACTGGGGGAGAGCAGTGGGAGTGGTGGCGGCGGATGGAGTTGGAGCGAGAGGGGGTGGAGGTAAGGGGTAGGCGGCGATGTTTGTTCAGGCGAGCTGCGGAGTTGCAGCTCTGCTGTTTGCCTGGCGTGGTTTGTTGCTGCGGGGGGGACGATGTGGCCGTGATGATGGATGCGGGCAGGGGAGGGACTTCGGCTGAGTCCTCGTCTCCCGAGACGCAGCGCGTGTTACGAGATAAGCGCGCGATTCTATTTTCTTTCTCTGAGCTCCCGACAGTCGAGAGCGATCGATTCCACCCCGTCAAGGTGTCTCCATTCCTCGAGTCAAAGCGGTGGGCCGTGAGGTCGCTGTGTGGCTCGCAGCTTGGGCGACTGAGACGGAAACCGCTGGGAGCCAGCCCTGGGTTCGAATCCATGCAGCCGCCTGTGACTAATGAAGTCGGTTCCTGCAGTGTAGTGAGATCATCGTCTCTGCCTGGTCACCAATGACAGCACGCCAATAAAAAAATATTCATATTACCGTTGGATTTGCACTTAAATCGACTAAAATTGCAGCTCTGAGAAATTAATGCTCCAGTTTAGTTTGACGAGAATGTGACGACAGTATTAGCAGAGTGTTGGAAAGTGCGACCCCTACTGGGTAAAGAAAGTTCGCCTCAAGGATTTATTGAGAAGTTCCGAGAAACCATTCTCGTCTAACGCGAGGAGCGCACTGCAGATTTATGAATGAAAGCTCCACAGCGTTGAGGAGGTGCCATACCCTGGCTCGCCAGAAGGCAGTACAGCAAGTTGACTAATCGTCATCTGTGCCCATAAAAACAAACATTTGTCTGAACATCTTAAAATAAAATAAATATATACAGGAGCCTCCTACGACTTACTGTGGCTCTTCTGAATAAATAAGTACCGTATATTATTAATAACAAAGATAAAAGTGTTGGACAACACTTGTCCCTATTGGCTGCCGTGAGCGAGTGGCCAAAGTTCCACGGTCTTATCGAAGGGGCCAATTTACCCAACACTACTGAGTTCACAAAAAGTGTCACGATTTCTTTTTTACCCATTATCATCAACCATGATAAATCCACTGCTGGATGAAGGCCTCATCTCTCACGATGCTGAAATGCAACAATCCGCCGAACAGGAATTCCGTCGCTCCATCTCCCTGGTGGACATCCACTGGGGTGCATTCCCTCCAGTGACCGTCCACTCCTTCACGAGTCTCAACCCTTATAGAATTATAAATGATAAACTAAGTCAACCTCTCACCGGAATGTGAACTCACAACTCTCTGACTGAAATGCTTCCTCGTAAGATCCAATGACAAAGCGGTCGAGAATTCACCCTCAGCCGACTATACTCAACTATGTGGGGTTACATTATTATATCGCTTTGGTACTTACCGTGATCACCCAGAGGCCCCAGCGATAATAAGCGACACGTGGTATTAGCGCAGTGAATACACAACCAGTATTAATGAGCGACCGTTATACAAACAATTCTCATAACACGGGGATGTATGAAAACAGCTTTTGAATGAATCTTGTCCAATGCATAACCAGCCATGCACGTTGCTGACAATAGCCACATATGGCACGTTCCATACGAAGTGAACTCAACTAAAGGAGAGTACACTGAAGCGAACGCGTTACAATGCATGTGAAAGGACCCTTGCAATGCACAACGCAATGCTTTTTGCTACAGCGCTGTTTAAACAAAATATGAATGAGAAAAGAACACGTAAAACATCACGCTTAAGGCAAAACCCGCATTGTTATAATGCGGAATGTTTACACGACCATGTACGTTTGGAACTACCTATGCATTACACTTACACACAGCTCTGTACGCTGCATTAATGGGGGTTGGTGCGGTGTTGCAGTGGCTCGCACGATGAATGATGAAAATCATTCACGATCAGGGGTAGTAATAATAATAAGTTCCATTTTTTTTCAAATTCGGTTAAAAAAACAATCAAGATGTAAAGAGCCGCAATGCACGTGAATACAAGACGGTGGTCCTGAATAAATAACGTCGTGAAGCAGTCTTTAGAAGAGCCGCGCGCGTTGCTCCGGACGGAGGCCGCAGGTCGCCGGCCGCTTGTTCGAGATGGACCTGAGTGAGCTGCAACAGCCTGGCCCCACTAGAGGGCACCCCGCAATCTCTCGAGCAGAGCAATGGTCTGCGGTTGCCGTTTTGAAACATTTCCATTGCTACCTATGGGGCAACTCGGTAAACTGGCTTTCCAGAAGATCTGTCCGCTGGTGAGCACAAACGCTCGCTGGGGGCTATTTCGAAACTCATTTGCTCTTTCCCCAGGTCCTTTGCGGATTCTCCCGTGCGGTGCTTTCGCGAACACACGCGCGCACCGTTCAGAGTCCCACAGATACAGTGATGTGTTAAGACATTATCAGCTCAAGGGGGTGCAGCAAACGGTCAGGTGGGGCCCCATTATTGCATTTGTTTTGCACGATCGCGGCTCCTGTTGTCTAATCACATCGTCGTTACGCTCACGGGCTCGAACAGTTAACGCTGCAGGGGCGCACTGCGTCTTTTTACACTGTTGTTGAAAACATATCTCATGGTCCATAATACAGGGTTTGTTTTGGGTAAAATCACGTAAGTGTATAAATGTGTCGTTAAACCCGCCTCAACATGACACAGCCAATTAGTAAAGTTTGACACGCAAACCGAACGTGCCAGTTCGTCACTAGTACAGCACACCGACGTGTGTTGGAGAGCCAAGCCACAACATTAACAATCTGAGTACAACGTTTCATCAGTAATTACAACTAGCTTCATCAGGCGACAGCCAGATTTGTGGAGAAGTCCACCTGTTTCGTTCCTTAAATAGAAGCGTAGATGTGATGACAACGCTTGCCATCACATCTACTTGTTTGACTTGCATCCCACTGGGATTTTTGCACACAACGTTGGTGTATGGTGCTTTTTTTGCTGGAATTGTTGCCGTTTTATCCCGGGATTTTCAGTTTGCACAGTCACATAGTCACTTTAAGATGTGTTCTTGTTCATGTTTTTGTTTGTTGCGGTTGCACCCCATTCAATTGCCGAATGGCTCACAGGGCTACACCTAATACATGAACTTGAACTTGCGCACTCTTCTTGCACGAAGTGGGGGGGGGGGGATTAATGCATGTATATTTTTCATGGTAATCAACGTACATGAGTGAGTGTTGGTTGTCAAGGAGGCCCCAACTCGTAGCTTTGTATTGTCCTGTATTGTCCTTGAAACTGATTGGTCTACACCAGAGACAACTTTCTTTTGAGCCTCGTCTCAGGTTTCGGTTTTGTTGCCAGAAAAAAAGGGCGAAAACACTATTATTATATTTTGGTACTGGCAAAGGAGGTCTAATGATGTAGATGCTCACCCCGAGCCCTCATTACTTTGATAGTGCATTGTCTTTGAGCTGTACACCTTTTGGCGTCCTCTAGTCTAGTATCAATTGAGACGAGACTCAAAAGAAAGCCTTCTCTGGTGTGGACCAATCAGTTTCAAGGACAATGCCAATATATTATCAGAGTGTGTTTTTTGTTTGCATTTTGACCACAAGAATTGTGGTTAATGCACACAGGATTCCTTATAAAAAGGTTTCAGTTTTGTTGGCAGAAAATAGTGGAGAAACCCCTATTATCAGAATAAAGGTATAACGTCTCCATCTCCACCGGGGGCCCTGAACCCGTGGTGTAAATTCAACATTACCATGGCCAGTCTCACGGGAGGAAAATCACTGTCAGCTTGCCGCAGAGTGCGCTGGTTGTAGATGTTGGGCTGTGTGGCTCTCCTCTGATGTGTTTCCAAAGTTGCCCAGCGTAATGCCTCAATATTTCGCTGCGGGAGTTTTTCAGAAGCCGCAGAAGCGCGGAGCGCGAGGCGTAATGTCGGACATCGCGCGGAACAACACTGCGGCACAACCCGAAAACACATCGGAGAACTATGCCCACCACAGAGCGACATTCAGTACATTCACTCTGGAGGCCCCGTTGCGCTACGGGGTCCGCCCTTGGGCCTTCTTGGTTACAGCCTCTTGGCTCATCGCGGGGCGGGTGGGAACCGATTAGTGAGCGTCACCTCGGCGATGGAAACTCCAGCGACGTGCATCATTTGTCGCACAAAACCCAAATAAACGTTTGATAAGGAACTACGGAGGTGACATCAGTGCGCAGCGACGGCGTGCGGGGAGCGCCACGGGAAATGGGAGAGGGGGGCGACTTCTGGGATGTGGCCCCGACTACTGAGATTGATGCTCCCCGCGTGGTTATGCGTCAATGAGCATGAACGACCATCACGCAAACTTTGGTCATCCTCGCAGCAGCGGCTTTTGGCTCGCCACCGAACAACGACGGCCACTGAACCGCGCGCTTTCAGATGCGCTTCTGCGGCCGTCTGGAACGCTCTCCCTTCCGAGACGAGGAAGCTACTGGAGCTATGCACTTTTTAATCTAGATACAAAACAAATTTCTTTCGAACTGCTTTTTGTGTTTAGGTTCTTGTCCTTCCCCCGCACCTCCGATTAGCACGGTTGGCTATTACGTATGGTGGGAAATAAGTTCAACGCAGACACATTATACATGTGACACTTAGGCTTTCGCGACCAATATTATGAAGAAAGTTATTTTTTTCTGGCAAAATCGCCCAATGATGCTGAATGTAATTACCAGCGAAACGTCGTACTCAAATGTTGTGGATGTACTCAACAACACACCGGTGGACTGAAGAGGTCACTAATTGGCACGTTTTGTTTACTTGACAAACCCTTTCTAATTGGTTGTGTCGGGTGGTGGCGGGTGAACGGCACATTTATACTTACGCGATTTAACAAAAAAATGTTTTATTATGAATACATACATTTTAACACGTCGGCTTTCGCGACCAATATCACCCATAACACAGTTTTTTTTGGGGGGGGGAGTTAGATCGCGTAAATTAATAAATGTGTCATTAAAACCGCCACCACCCGACACAGCCAATTAGTTAAACCTGTATTGTGGACATCCATACATACATAGAGTATCGATTTAAAGCTTTCGTGACTGCAGGGATTCATATTCTTGGTTCTTTCGGTAAAGTCACGTAGAAGGGAAATAATGAAATAAAAATAAAACAACAAAATAAAATTATCACGACGTTTCGGCCACAACGCAAGCAGCCGTCCTCAGGTGAAGAAACAGAGCTGTCGGAAAGACAACGTCTTTGTGGTCGAAACGTCGTGAGAATTTTCTTTTATTATGTTTTATTTTAGTTTTATTATTTCCCTTCTACGTGACTTTACCGAAAGAACCAAGAACATACATAGAGTATGTAACATTGCGAAGTGACCCCGAGCAGCGGCGAGACGAGGCAGGGCGAGAGGAGGCTTGGGCGAGACGAGGCAGGGCGAGACGAGGCAGGGCGAGAGGAGGCTTGGGCGAGACGAGGCAGGGCGAGACGAGGCAGGGCGAGAGGAGGCTTGGGCGAGACGAGGCAGGGCGAGACGAGGCAGGGCGAGAGGAGGCTTGGGCGCTGCTGAAGATCGCGTGGCTGCAGAGCGTCGCGCGTGTCCTCCCACGTGCCCTCCCACGTGTCCTCCCGCGTCCGCGTGGTCATTGCACGGTGATGACGGTGGGGGGGGGACACTGAACTGCAATGGGGAGCACTGAAAGTGAAAGTGGTGCTGTGTGAAGAAAAGTGAAGTATGAATGAAAGTGAAATTGCCAAAACAATGACAATAATCTTCTTGGTTCTTTCGGTAAAGTCACGTAGAATGGAAATAATAAAATAATAAAATAAAACATAATAAAATTATTCTCACGACGTTTCGGCCACAACGCAAGCAGCCGTCCTCAGGTGGAGAGCAGGTCAGACTCTGTCTTCTCGACAGACCTGCTCTCCTGAGGACGGCTGCTTGCGTTGTGGCCGAAACGTCGTGAGAAGTATTTTATTATGTTTTATTTTATTGTATTTTTTATTATTATTTTTATTTCCATTCTACGTGACTTTACCGAAAGAACCAAGAAGATGAATCCCTGCAGTCACGAAAGCTTTAAATCTAAATGACAATAATGTTGACCGCTTTGACGTGCTGTACTGAGCCCTAGAGGCCCATTGTGTTCAATCGCGGTCAATTTCCACCAGGTCCACTTATTCAACTGATATTCGGATGAGTCGAATGTAGAAAAGTGCCTCGCTGTTCAAAATATCATGCAACATTGCCCACCTCCATTGGTGGACCCGGAGCCTGTGGTGGAAATTCCACATTCCCGTGACAGAAAGCCATTTCCCTCGGAGCACTCTTACTTTGAGCTTCCGACGAATCGTTTTTCATTTAAACACAGGAATCCTGAGCCGAGGATTTCCACCGGTCCGGGTTTTACCTCGAGATTCAGGCAATTGCCATCTGATGTTCGAGTGACGGGAATTGATTTCGTACCGAGATCTGATTCCGCTATTGCCGTGTTGAGCTGCACCGCAGTCCACTGCGCAGTATTCAGAGCATTAGACCTAGTGCTGATTGGGAAAATACGACCGGGTTTTTGTTCGACAATGGAAGAGAGGTCGCAACTCGAAGCGATTTTGTGTTCACCACCGGCATGGATTCTAACTCGCGACCAGCCAACGTGGAGTCAACTGTTTGGATTAAATTACTTAATTGTGCAGGGCACTACGGTGGCGATATTTGGAGTTGGCATGTATCTCGCTTTCTCCGTGGCGAGACGTTAGCCCGCACATCTGGTATACAGGAGGTCGTGGGTTCGATCCCGACCCTAACGCCTGTATATTTTGAGTTTGCGTGTTTCTCCCCGTGGTCGCGTGGATGTTTTTCCGGGTCCTCCGGTTTTTTTCCGTCCCCATTTAGAAACACGCGTTTTCGAGTATTTGCCTGCGATACATTTCCACGTGATCAGCCACTTCGTTGAGCTTATCATTCGTTTGCCAGGTCGCTACTGAAAAAGAGGTGCGTAGCTCCGGCGGGCCTTACCTGATTCCCAGGCTTATGAACTGCATGTGCAGGCACCATCCAGTCGGGTTGGGGCCTGTGGCCCATGTCAAGGATGGACTCACAGACACAACAATCCACGGTGCTATTCGCTCTAGCCAGCAGGAGGGGACAGAGCGCCGTGACTCGTGCACAGACGGCAGTGGAGGCGCTCTTCCTCTGGCAGCTTATCGCGCCTGGCTGCGGAGCGGACTACAAGGCAGCAGCTGAGGTGCATATGCTTTGGTTCTTTCGGTCAAGTCACGTAGAAGGGAAATTAAAAAATGTAACAATAACATTCTCACGACGTTTCGATTGCAACACCAGCAAGCATCCCATTTGTATTATTTTATTATTTCCCTTCTACGTGACTTTACCGAAAGAACCAAGAATATGAATCCCTGCAGTCACGAAAGCTTTAATCGGAATGCAGCTAAAGGTTGTGGGGTATCCGCTGGAACTCGTGTTCGGCGGCTTCGTTCACTGGGGAAATGCTGCATCGCGAGTTAATTTAATGTCACTTCGGGGTCTTTTGGGTCTTTTTTTTCTTGTACCTCTTGCTCCCACGTGTTTGCACTGTCCTTTTCGATTCGCGTGCGTTTATGTCACTGTTACCGTGCCGGCCTTCATAGGTGCTACTCACTAACAGCACTTGCCCCGACAGTCTGTTCGGGCTATACGGGGGATCTTTGTACGTGTCTTCGCCAGACTAAAATATACAAGCTTACGTGCACCCGTACCTAACTCTTTCTCGCGCCTCTTGCTCTCATGTTATGTTTGCACGGTTGTTGTGATTCTCGTCTGTTTTCGTTTAGGATCATTTCTCACACGCAACCTCGTTTGTTCGTGGTGTAATATTCCTTAAGGGCCCTGCCGTACGCGTCCTCTGCCCTATTGACGTTTTCGTCTTTTGCTTTTGTTGCTGCTGCTGCTGTGTTTTCGCACCGCAGATCTCGCCTTTGTACAAAAAAAATATCCCGGGAAACTGACTGCACGGGATCATCCGCATAACGAATTAAAATAAACTCAAACTTAATTTCTCAGAAATCTCGATCGTGTTAGTGGGAATTCCTAAAAAGAAACCCAAAAGGCAACGCGTTGTTCCTTCCGAAAACGCCCATGGCTCAATACTCTCACTCGACACGGGGGTACAAAGCAGTAGGGCAAGTGGCACGGGGCGATCGTGCACGCAGCTCTGCGCGGGTGGCCACTGAAGACCGATGATGAGTCAGCTCCAAAACGTGTGATGCACGTGGCCAGGTAATCCGGCTTCAATGCCTGGCCGCGCACATCGTCATGGAAATAATGACGATGTTAATTTGCCCAGGGAAGCCTCACTGGGACTTAAGACGCTTTTTTTGTTACGAGGATTCTGCATTGGGATGTTTGGTGAAGTTTATTTTTGTTTAACGAGGTCAGAATTTGAGAGATCACGATAGTCTTCTGTGCAAGAGTGGCCTGGATGATGCTGTGTACGCCATCACCCTCGTGTGCCTTGCCGGCCTTTAATAGATGATCTCTAACAGCACTTGCCCCAACGGTTTGTTCAAGGTTAGGATCATCGTGTGTACGTATATGTATGTGTGTATAATTATGGGGAGCGGTAGCGTAGTGGTTAGCGTGCTGCGCTCACAAGAGTGACGATTATCTGAACTAGTACCTGGGCCTCCTCTAGGTCGACTCAGCCTCAAATGAGTACCTGGTGGAGTGTGTAAAAACATCGCCACTGGGGAGACAAATGCGGCCGGGCATGGTGCTGGCCACCCACTCGCTCTTGTGTCGTACCGGCATTCGCTAACAGTACTTGCCCCCAACATTCTGCTCAGGCTACACAGGGGAACTTTGTCTTTGTAGACAGAGCTGGTGTCTCACACCGGGCACTGTGAAACTTTCAATATGCTGGGCTGTGAGGCGGTGGCAGTACAGTAAGTGGGTTCTTGACCTGTTTTTATTTTACATGTGGTGGTGTTGTGGCTGTTGTGGTTGTTGTGGTTGTGGGATACACTTGGAGAAACCACACAATTTAAAATGAAACACAAGGGCGCTCGCTCGCCCATCTGTCCGATTCGCATACCTCCGATCAGCACGGTTGGCTGCGCACGATGCGAAAGAAGTTCAACACACACACATACACATGCCTGTCTACATTGGGGAACTTCCTCTGTACTCTCCGTAGTAACGCTCATTGATTCACTGAAATACCTTAGTCTATGGTGGACCGCGGAGCTTGGGCAATTGTTGGCGCCGGATCACTGCCTGGCTGCTGCCTTCCCGTTTGTGTTTGGCTCCTCGGCAACGGTGAGATGCGATCTGCATGAACAACGCGAGATACACACACAGCGAGACATACATACAGCGAGACATACACACGACGAGACATACAAAAACAACAACCGCCATTCGCCACTAAATGGCGGTGACGTCACCACGACGCTTGTGCCAGGCCATGTGCACCTTGAGGCCACGTGAAGTGTCGAACGCCCACTGGCTGGAGGTCACGGGGCAGACCCAGGTGCCACAGGTCGACTGACTGAGACGACTGGCTGATGCCCCACCTGTGCCCCCTACTGTGCCAACTTGCTGTGCTTTATCCACCCGGCGCTCCACTCGTTGTTGTGAGCGTCGCTCCTCACGCCTACGTTGTTGTTGGAGGGCGAGTGCCTCTAACTGCCCAGTAGCGTCTTTCACGAGCCTCCTCCACAGAGGCCGATTTTGGCACCGCTGGTACCAGTCATCGGTAAGTCCACTCAGCTCCACACCCTCCTGTACCACATCACTCCATTTCTTCCCTAGCCCGTGCCGCGCCTGTTTAGGCCGCTCTGTCCGACCGAACAAAAGCTGTTTAGGCGGCGACTGGGCATGCGGGCTACATTACCCAGCCAACACAGCCTTGCCTGCCGGAGGAGCTCATCGATGGGACTTTGTCCAGATCTTTCAAGGATTTGTGAGCTCCTCACACAATTCAGCCTGGTTAAACCCAAGATGGATCGTAGGCAGGCCAGCCTAAATGTTTCTAACCAGCGAAGATGTTCCATTAGGGGGGTCCACGTTTTACAAGCGTAGAGAAGGGAGAGAATGACCGTGGCCGAGAAGACCTGAAGCTTCGTGTGGAGCGACAGACCAGGTAGTTTCCACACAGCATTATGCAGCCGTGAAAAGAGAATGCCCACTCAAATGGTTCGGAGTGAGACCTCTGCTGTCAAACCGGAGCCAGTCATGAGCACACTGCCCAGGTATGGGAAACGCTCCACTCTCTCAACAACTGCCCCATCACCAATTGGGAGTTGTGGGGGTGGAGTGTCCGATGGTACAACATACCCAGGCAGGTACTTCTTTTTGGTAGGGCTGATGGTAAGGCCCCACCTCTTAGTGACATGCTCCAGGTTCAGCAGTAGCGCCTCCAACTCCTCCTCTGAGTGAGCGGCAATTACCAGATCATTGGCATACATAACGTGGTTGACCAATAGGGAGCCATCCCTTGACCACACCCGGGCATCGATCAGCCTCCCATTGTATCTGTACCAGATGGAAATTCCTCCGGTACAGCCATCAAAGGCTTCATGAACTACGTGGTCGAAAAAGATGTTAAATAATGTGGGAGCCAGAGGACATCCCTGTCGCACCTCAAGGTGAACAGGGCATGGCTCCGACTCCCAGCCACATAGTTTTACCCGGGCCCGCTCACTATCATGAAGGTCCTTAATGATCGTGAGCAGAGGGTCAGGGACTACGAAAGCACGAAGAATAACCCAGAGCCCAGGCCAACTGATAGTATCATAGGTCTTGATCAGGTCAATAAAGCAGAGATGTAGGTCTTGTTGGAATTCCCTACACCTCTGCTGTAGCAGACGGACAGAAAATATGGCATCTGTGCAGGACCACCCTTTCCTGAATTCGCATGGTGCTCTGCAAGCCTCTCCTCAGCGTGCCTGGCAAGGCGATATTGAATAATCCTTGCCAGGACCTTTCTTGGCACACTTGGGAATAAGATGCCCCTGTAGTTGTTACAGCCTGTGCGGTCCCCCTTCTTAAAGAGGGGGACCACCAGGGCATCCTTCCAATCCTGCGGAACCCGTCCAGTGGTCCAGACTGTTGTTATGATGTCATGTAGGGCAGTCTGTGCACAAACGCCACCCTCCCTCAGCATGTCGCGAGTCAACCCACCGAGCAGGATGTTAAATGTTGCTTTGTGTGGAACAGTTTCTTGTCTTTCCGCTAAGTTTGTTGTTTTTGTTGAGTTCGACGACAGCGCAGACACCCGGACGGAGGGCGTAACAGGTGGGACCGCAACCCGTGGCATTCTCGCTGATCGTCACGGTCCAAACGAGGGGCGGGGGGGGGGTTACAGGAAAGAGGAAGCTGTGAATGCGACATGGGTAGAGGCCCCACGAGTCCGTCTGTCCGCATCGTGACAATATGGCTCGAGGGGGGGGCGGGGGGGGGGCATGCGGGATGGAGGCAACAACAACAACAAAAACTCGGTGTGCCTTTTCCGTGTGACTCAAACGCCGATAGCGCAATTGGGGAAACAAATGTTTGAAGAAGAAGAAGAAAAAAAGCCAAATAAATAAATAAATAGCCGTACTAGAGCACTTGGCGCGTGGTAACGGCGAGCGCAAAACGACCCCCCCCCCCCCGGCGTTCCCCAATTGCATGCGCGAGACCCTGGGGGGGGGGGTGCCCGGCAAACAGAGAGACATTGTGTCGCTAGAGCCTCTCACCTGCCTCTAAATAAATGAATCCTCTCCATCATTTAATGCACTTGTCCCGTGGGGGGGGAGGGGGGGGGCGGCTTGCATGATGAAGTCATTTGTAGCGACAATCGATAGCGCCCTTGTTCTCACGCCGCACGACGCTCTCCGTCGCCGTGCAGGCGCAGAATAGAAAAGTTATGATGATGGCGGTGGTAGTGATGGTCATGGTATTGATAAACCGCAACCGATTTGCCACTGGCGTAGCGTGTAGGGTATGGATCGTGATCCTCGGAATTAAATTCCCCCCTGAACCCCCCCCCCCCGCCCAATGTCCCACCTGCTCCAGCCCCGCGGGCTCCGGCGCAGTTGCACCGCCTGCACCCCCCGGGAGCGATGCCACTTGCTTAGGGGCCGTCCATAAATGACGTCACCTACCTAGGGGGGGGGGGGGTCAGACATTTGTGACGATGTGTGACAAGGGGGGGGGGGGGGTTGAGAAATGTGACGTCACATCAAAATGCGCAACTTTAAATAAATATAGACAACACGTTCTACTTAATTAAATAGACGTTTTAATAAATGTTTTCTGCTACAACATCAGAGTGCAGCGGCACATTACATACGCACTACAATGGCTTTAGTTTAAAGCGATTTGAAGCATGTTTTATTTTTTTTGGGAGGGGGGGGGGGCAGAGCTTTGTGACGTCATATATGAGGGGGGGTCTGACTTTTTGTGACGCCGTGTGACGAGGGGGGGCGGGGGTCAAAAATCGTCCAAAATCGCGTGACGTCATTTATGGACGGCCCCTTATCGCCCGATGTAACCCCGTGAATTGCGAGCCCAATAACATCATTATAATCGACATATCTCGGACCAGTGGTCAAGCGGCTAGACCCGGTTCGTACTCCGGTGTAGGACTGCAGGCGCTGTCGGCTTGGACTCCAAATACAAAGACGAAGATCCCCCGTGCAGCTTTTTAGCAGACTGTTGGGGAAAGTGCTGTTCGCCAACGGCTATGAAGGCCGGCAAGACACACGAGGGAGGGGTGGGGGTTGGTTTGCCAACACCAACGCCCGGTCGCCTTTGTCTCCCGAGTGGTAATGTGTAATGCACCGCACCGGCTACTCATTTGAGGCTGAGTCGACGTAGGCGAGGCCCGAGACCGGTTGAGACGATCGTCACCGGCAGTTGGCCGTGAGCGGCAATCGAACTCGGGCTGCTACTGCGACCAAGCGGAGCTTCGCGAGTGATCTCCTCACCGTGCACCGTTGCGTTTCTCCGGGTGATTCTCGTCCGCTTCCGAGCGCACTCGGTTTGCGTGAGCCTCGTTAAGATAAATCGGTGAATGTTCATGCCCAGGAATCCTCTTTTTTTGGCGCACACACATAGCGTGATTAATTGCCGCTTTTACAAACGCCACGTCGTGTCTAAACACCGAGGGGCAATGATACATGCGAATTACGAGAGCTTCAGAGAAGAGGGGTGATTAAGCGTGTGTTCGACAAGCAGAGCCGAAAGCCATGCATGCACTTTCAAAATTCACGGTGATTAAGTCATTAGCGGCCGCGCGCAGTGGCACGCCGCTGTGATCCTGCACTTTTTTTACGACGAACTGATGAACCAGAAAACGGGAGAATGCGGTAAACGCTTACTCCGCAGAACCTATATGTATTTACGTTGAACTTCCTTCGCACCGTACGTAGCCAACCGTGCTAATTGGAGGTGCGGGGGGGGGGACAACAAACTGAACACCAAAAAGCAGTTCTAAAGAAAATGCGTTTTCAATCTACGAGATGTAAAGAGGGCAGAGCTCCGGTGGCTTCCTCACATCGGAAGGAAGAGGGTTCCAGACGGCCACAGAAGCGCATCTGAAAGCGCCACGCGATGCGGTTAACTACCGTCTTTGTTCGATGGGCTGAGCCAATAGCCGCTGCGGGTGTTGCGGCCGCTTCACGCGCACTGTGAGACTCTCAAACCCGCTGGGTCACACGGTGGCCCAGTCCAGCAAGTGGCTTCGTGAACCCATCTGTGTGGACATTTGAGCCGTTGGTCTGCAGTTGTCTTCAGTTTCCTCCCAAAAGCATGAACGCAACTGGTCAAACATCGCAATGCAGGGACCCTCCTGAAAACACATTGAGACTCAGTGAGGCACTCGGGGGATAAATACATGGCATTGATGCGTCCCTCCAGTGCTCATCTCCAAAGGCGGTCCTAAGTCAATTGTGGCAATTCCACATTCCACTATCGGGAGCAAGCACAGCCGACTTACCCCACACAATTATATACATTCAGTGGGCCCTGATGGACGATGGGTTGATCTGATTCCCGAGCGGCTATTTGAGCTCACGATCTCCCCAACTTGTGGGTCGCGTTGTCTTGCCACGGCGACTCGTGACCTCTCCTCGGATCTGACCTCTCTGCTCCCGGAGCCGCTCCCCCCCCCCCGCCGCCGCACTGGGTGAGAGGGGAGGAGGAAATGGCCATGGCAGGGCTGAAGGGATCGAGGGGCAGGCGACGTCCGTTTTTTTTTCTGCGAAACGCCTCGAGGTGGGAAGCTCTTTGCCGTCGCTCGCGAGGCCGGCAAGCGGAGACGGGACCCCGGGTCGCTCTACGACACTCACCCTCATCAGATATTTATGCTGCCTGTGTTTGTGGTGTCAATTGTGCCCCACGATTTATGAGTTTCTCAAACCTATATGCACTGTACAGTATATTGTATATGTGCAGACGCATGCATATGTATGTTTGGAGGGTAGTGGCGGGGGGATGGCGCCGTGGTTAACGCTCCGTGGTGGTCAGATGTGAACTCCCTCGCCTCGTATGCAAGAGGTCATGGGTTCTATCCCGACACCTGCTGTATATTGGGAGTTTGGGTGTTTCTCTCCCCGCGGCCGCGTGTATTTTTCTCCGGGTCCTCCGGCTTTTCCCTCCACATTTAGAATCAACATCTCGCGTTCATAGTATTTGGCTGATATACATTTCCACGTAGTAAGACACTTTGTTGAGCTATCATTTGTGGCCAGGTCGCTTCTGAAAACGACTTACATAGCTCAGTGGGCCTTACATGGTAAAATAAATAAAAATAGTTTATAGTTTTAGTTCTACGAACCCGGTAACCCGGGTTTCGCTTCCGTGGTCATCGTTAGTGGCGAGCGATTTGTGTACGTATGTTGGAACTTCTTTTGCACCGTACGTAGACAACCGTAGAATCTTTGAACGGAGACTAAATGGGCCACAAATGAGAAAAAAAACAACGCTTCTCGGCTAAATAAAAAATAAAACCGTGCAATTGTGGGGGCCGTTGGCCCCCGGGGTCCCTCCCGCCAGCATCCCCTATTCCGTTTAAGTTACCCCACCTCCCTATTACTCGCTACGGTTTTGCCGGCATTCGAATGCGACGCCACTACGGTTACAGCCTCGCGCCGCGCTCCCACGCTGCGAGCATACGTGCGCACATCATCGTCAATCAAACGCCGTGCTCGCAGTATAGCCCTGTGCGGCACGTTACCAATGCGCATCCGTGTCCGACATGTAACGAACGTATGCACACACACACACGCCGCTCCGTGCACTCCAACTCCACACCAACTACGCAAGTTATGATCGCGCACCTGTATCACACACGGAGTGAACACACGCGACACCCACTCTTGCGCCGCTCTGCGCAGCGCTCGCCGTCTGCTGGCCGCTTGCGTTATGATCGCGCACCTGGGGTACGCCTATTACGCACGCCGCGAGCTTACGCACACACAGTACCACACGCGTTCCCACACGCAACCCGCGCGCTCAGCTCCGCGCAGCGCTCACTCACGTGGCGAACCACTGTGCACACAGCGCACCCACACGCTCACACTGCACGACAAGATCACGCGAGACCACGCTTCGCTATTAATGATTTATTATATGCCACCTGCGAATTGATGTTGAATCAGTGAGTCGACGAGGCTGGCCTATTCCACTAAACCTGTACCTATTCCCTATTTATCGGCTATGATTCTAATTCCCCTTCTTACTCACTGTTAAGTGTCCACGGCGGTCCGCTGATCCTTGTGTTAACCGCGTGCCTCGGTGCGTCGCACGGACGTCCGGGTCGGTGGCCCGAGCTGCGTCTGGTCGCCTGGCGCTGGAGTAAGAGAGCGATTTCCCCTCTGCGCTCCTCTATTTATCCTCCCTACCTCCCAAAGGGGATGCTGCGCTGAACAATGGGCTCGTGCACCCCAAGCCCGCGCACGGCAGTCCCCAGGCGCTGTTGATATGCTAATCAGTGTGCTGCGTGCAAGGCGTAAATCCTAATTACTCCCTTACCCTTCCTACCAATGGGGCTTGCGCGCTCAAGCGCAATTATCCCAACCCTCCATGACTATGCGCAACAGCCCCTGTGACCCCGCTATTCATGCTGTCCCGTGCCTCCCCTGCTTGCCCCGTCGACTCGTGGGGGTGTGTGTGGGGGGAAATGCGCCTCAACCGCGGTGGCCGAATGCCCCACGCCGCGACCACACCATATTAAGGCCGGCAGCAGCGCCGCGGTACCACGTAGCACGGGGGAGGTCATCCAATTCCCTGATCGCCGGAAACCGTGAGAATTAATCCCGATAAGGGTCTCTCGGATAAAAACCGGTCGATCAGGTAACCTTCCCTTCCAGCTCTATGGGGGGGGGGGGGGGGGGGGGGGGATGCGTGCGGGTGTGTGCTTATGTGGGGCGGGTGATTGGGGGCAGTGCGGTGGGGGAAGCCGGGCGGCTCCCTGGCTCGGCAGAGCGGCCCCGTCGCTGTGGCACCACATAGCCCCCCGGGGTGCCAGTCCCCGTCCCGGGTTGACTTGAGCACCTCGCCTGGGTTGCCCCCACGAGGTATCGCCGCGGGGTCCGCGGGATTCGCCCGGCCCTTGTGGTTGGCCTCGGGGGTGGCGGCTCCGTCTCCTGGGGCTCCGGCGGGGGTCTCCTCCTCCATTCCAACGGCTCCCCTCGGCCTCTGGCACCTGCGGGCTGGGGAACAAACTCAGAGGCGGTGGGGTTTAAGGGTCGCCGTCCTCGTCGCCCCCGGCCCCGCCCGGGGCCCCTCGGAGCCCGGGGCTCCGTGGGGCCCATGTACTGCGCGAGGCCCCCGGGCACGGGGGGTGGGGGGACCCCGGGGTTTCGGGGTACTTGGACGGCGGGGCTCCCCCCCTCGGGGGCTGCTCGCCACGGCTTCAGTCGGCGGATGTTGACCACCATCTCCCGGCCCCTCTCTCCTCCCTGAATCAGCACCGTCCATGGTGAGATCTGCCGTCTCACAATCCAGGGTCCTCGCCAGTAGGTGGTCAGCTTCCCCACCTGTCCGGCACCGACGCGGGGAGTGTACAGCCACACCTCGGAGCCCGCAGTGTAGAAGGGGGGCTCCATACGGGGTCGGGCGCCCTGCTCTTGCCGCTGGTGCGCGGCCTCTCCGTGCGGGCAGGCTCGGCCCCTGGCCCCTCGCAGGGTCTCCAGCAAGTGCTCCACGGGGTGGCTCCCTTCCTCCCGTTGCGGCGGAGGAACACCGAACAGCAGATCTGCGGGCAGGCGAGACTCGCGACCAAACATCATTAGGAACGGGGTCTGTCCTGTAGAGGTGTGAACGGCGGTGGTGTAGGCGAACAGGGCATAGGGAAGGTGTTCGTCCCAGTCCTGTTGATTCGCGGCCGCCATGCGTTTAAGCTTCCCGGCCAGAGTCTGGTTCATCCTCTCTACCATCCCGTTCGCCTGGGGGTGATACGCCGTGGTTCGGTCCTTCTGGATCCCGAACTCTCGGCACAGCGCCTGAAATAATTCGGCCTCGAATTCACTACCCTGGTCGGTAATGACTCGTTCGGGGATCCCGCACTTAAGTACATAGTTTTCCACGAAGGCCCGGGCCACTACAAGGGCTGTTTTATCTGGGATAGCCACCGCCACGGGGTAGCGGGTGAAGTATTCCACCGCTACGAGAATATATCGGTTGCCCCGGTGGGATCGTGGAAAGGGCCCCTGCAGGTCGATTCCGACCAACTGATTCGTCCGACTGACTCGGAACGGCCTCAGGGGTACCTGGTACCTCGCCGGCTTTTGCCCACACTGCTGACAGGCCCGGCAGCCCTGCACCCAGGCGGCCACATCTTGTGCCAATTTGGGCCAGAGATACTGGCGACGCAGGGTCTCCCGGGTGCGCCGTTCCCCATCATGGCCCCCGAGTGGGTGGTCATGCACCAGCCGTAGCAGCTGGGGTCGCACCTGGGCAGGAACACAGATGCCCCCCGGCTGGCCGGCCTCGGTTAACTCCCGTACCACTCCGTTCCGCACACACAACCGGGCATACAAACCGCTCCAGGGTCCTGGTAGGGCGCTCTTTTCCTCCCGCAGTGCCGCCTCCACTGCCGCCAGATCCGGATCTCGCTGCTGGGTCTGTCTCAGCTGCTCGTCGTTTAGGCCCGGGAAGGCGCAGCCGACGTCCTCCTGGATCCGTCCGATCGGGTCCCGAGCCGCGGGTCCCGCGCTTGCCGGGCGGTCGACGGGATCCTCAGTGCCACCTGTGAGGGTTTCTGTGGCGCACACTGCACTCTCCCTCGCTGGGGGGGGGTCAGTGGCCGCGGCCTCTCGGGGGTCCGTTGCCTGCCGGCAGCGTCCCCCCGTGAAACACGGGCAGGCCTCCTCCGCCCTCGTCTCGGCGTACACCGTGGGTCGCCTCGATAAGGCGTCCGCGTTTGCATGCGTCCGGCCAGCCCGATACTCGATTTGCAGGTTGTACTCCTGCAACTGCGCCAACCACCGGGCCATCTGCCCCCGCGGCTCCTTGAATGTAAGAAGAAACTGCAGAGCATAATGGTCAGTGCGTACGCGACATCTCCTGCCGTACAAATACGGCCGGAACTGCTTACATGCGAAAATCACGGCGTACAACTCTTGGCGGGTCACGCAATAGTTCAGCTCGGCCCCACTCAAGGTCCGGCTGGCGTACGCGATGACTCGTTCCGTCCCATCCTGTACCTGTGACAACACCGCGCCCAGCCCGCTGCTGCAGGCGTCGGTGTCCAAAATAAAATCGGTGGTAAAATCGGGGAAAGCAAGGGTGGGGGCGTGGGTGAGGTGGTCTTTGAGAGTGGTGAAGGCCGTCTGGCAGGCCCCCGTCCACTGATAGGGGTGCTTAGGGGAAGTGAGTTGGGTGAGGGGGCGTGCAATCTCGCTGAATCCCTTTACAAATCGACGATAATAGGTGGCAAGCCCCAAAAATGATCTGATCTCCGTCAGATTCCTTGGCCGTGGCCACTCCACTACGGCGCGCACCTTCTCCGGATCGGTGTGCACGCCTGCCTCGCTGACGCGATGCCCGAGGTACCCCACCTCGCGTTGTGCGATGTAACACTTACGTGGCTTGAGCTTGAGATGAGCCGCTCGCAGTCGCTGGAACACCTCTCGAAGCCTGGACCAATGCTCAGACAAAGATCTACTGAACACTATCACATCGTCCAAGTAAATCAGGCACTGTTCCCATTGCAAGCCCCGCATCACCAACTCCATCAGCCGCTGGAACGTCGCGGGCGCATTGGTGAGTCCGAACGGCAACACTCGAAACTCAAACAGGCCCATCGGGGTGGTGAATGCTGTTTTTGGCCGATCCTCCTCCGTCATCTCCACCTGCCAGTAACCGGATGCCAGATCGAGGGTGGAAAAATACCGCGCTCCTGCGAGACTGTCGAAGGTGTCGTCGATGCGAGGTATGGGGAAGGCATCGCCGAGCGTGACTGCGTTTAGTTTACGGTAATCGACGCAGAACCGGGTTGACCCATCCTTTTTCGTTACTAGTACCACCGGGGCTGACCAGGGGCTCGCCGAGGGCTGAATTATGTTATCGCGAAGCATGTCCCCAACTGCCTCTTTGATTTGGGCGCGTTCGGGTGCGCCCACTCGGTACGCAGGGAGTTTGATGGGTCGGGCTGCACCAGTGTCAATTTGATGCTTAACAAGGTCGGTCCGACCCACGTCCGAGTCGTGTTCGCTGAACACGTCGGCATACTCCCGCAGTAACTCGCGCAGCCGATCGGCCTCTCCCTTAGGTAAGTCCGCCCATGGTACATGTAACGCGTCGAGCAGGGGAACGACCTCGGCTCGGGGAGTCGGGCCGACTCGCCAGGCCAGGTCCTGCTCACCCTCAGGACGACCGGGGTCCTCAGCCCAGAGTGCGAACACCGAGTCGTTAGAGTGGCGTGCGTGCAGGGGGTGTACTGTGGCTATCGGGGTGCGCCGTCGCAGTATCGCGGGGGTATTGTGGGGGTTAAACATCTGCATAAACAATCGGCCCCCATCTGCGTTTACCAACGTGGCGGATCCCACAACCCCATACCGTTTTGCCAACTCCGGGTGAGGAGTTAGCATTACCTCCCCTGATGGTCGGAGCGCGGGGTCGGTGGGGGATGTTGCCACCGGCACCAGCATCTCGGTGAGCGGGCCGATGGTGACTGCCGTCGCCAGGATAGCGGCCACAGGTGCAAAGCGGCGGCGCGTTGGTTCTCGTCCCAGGAACGGTATCCGCTCGCCGTTGCTCTCCATGGTGGCGCATCGCTGGCGGGGTTGCACGTTGAGTCCCAACCGTTCTAGGAGGTCGGTGCCTGCGATACACTCGTGACACAACGCACTCGACACGTAGAACTCCTGCGTGCATACCTGGCTGCCTATGCGGACCTCTAGGGTGGCTTTCCCCAGCAGCCCCATTCCGGCTCCGCTCGCCGTGTGCAGCGCGCGGTCCGGGGCCTGCAGGTGACGCACGTCGACCCCGATCGCGCTGCAGTGCGCTGCGCTCACGAGCGAGGCCACCGCCCCCGTGTCCAGTAGGATGCGGGTACGCACTCCGTTTACCTCCCCTTCCACCAGCGACGTGGCCCCCGTGATCCCCGCCACCAGCTCCCGCAGCCAGTCACCAGGAGTCACCGTTTCTGTGGGCGTTGTTGCTGGAACCTGTGTGGAGATCACTCGCTCGCCATTATTCTCACAGCTTGTTTGTGTCGGGGCTACGTCGATTTCACCCCCCGGTGGTCCCCTCTCTAGGGGGGCCTTAGTGTTTGACCTTAGCTCTTGTCTAGCTCGGGCGACCTGAGGACAGTCCCTCACTAGATGCCCTCGGCGATCGCACATGTAACATGCCCGGGGAGGGGTGGCGGCTCCGTAGTGGGCTCTCTGCCCACTCCCTCCTCCCCCAGTGCGCTGCTGCTCATACTCTGCTTCTAGTCGCGCTATCCTTCCAGTTAGCCCTCCTACCGTGGAGTCTAGTTCCCCCATCTCGGATCGGATGGTCTCAACGGAGGATTGCAGTTGGGTCATATTTTTATTCGTTTCCTCGCGTACCTGGGTTACCCTCTCACCTACGTGAGTTACCTTGTTGTCTATCTGGGTTACCTGGCCGGAGACATCCTTTATACCCGTTTGTATACCGGCAACCCATCCCGGGGTTGTCTCGCGGGACACTGGAGGCTCTCTTTCCCGGCCCCTTACCGTCCTCGCGAGCTCCTGTTCCTCCTCCTCGTCTTCCGAGAGCAGGCTCGCAATGGCGCGCTCTCGTCCCAGCCCCCGGAGCTGCGCGCGTTCGCTGTGAATTCTTTCACACTTACGTGCGCGCTCGACAAGGGCGTTAAAGGGAAGACGTGGGCAGCTCATGTCTGGCTGCCACCACGCCGTGCGAGACAGGTACCGCTGGATTTTCTCGGCGGCCAGTTCCTCAATAACATCAGTTGCGTACCCCGGGCGTGCGATCTTTGTTAACTCGCGCACATCCTCGGCGTAATCACGTAGATCTTCGCCAGGTTGGCGCCGGCGCGCCTCCAAGGCCGATTTTGCTTCCTCCTCGTCACGCGTGCCAAACCGCTGATCGAGTCGGCGCATCAGCTCCTCTAGCTGTGTCTGTGCGCTCGCGGGTAACGCTTCTACAAAATCGGCTGCCCGCCCATCAAGATTCATATTAAGTTGACGTACTGCCTGCGCGTCCGTCCATCCATTAATTTCCTTGGCCCCTAAGAGATTGCGGGCGAATGCCTTCCACGAAGGGGCCCCCCGGCCGGTAAATATTAGTCTTATTTTAGCGTGAGGTAACGCGGGGGTCCGTACCGCTTCCGACACCAATTTGTGGGGGCCGTTGGCCCCCGGGGTCCCTCCCGCCAGCATCCCCTATTCCGTTTAAGTTACCCCACCTCCCTATTACTCGCTACGGTTTTGCCGGCATTCGAATGCGACGCCACTACGGTTACAGCCTCGCGCCGCGCTCCCACGCTGCGAGCATACGTGCGCACATCATCGTCAATCAAACGCCGTGCTCGCAGTATAGCCCTGTGCGGCACGTTACCAATGCGCATCCGTGTCCGACATGTAACGAACGTATGCACACACACACACGCCGCTCCGTGCACTCCAACTCCACACCAACTACGCAAGTTATGATCGCGCACCTGTATCACACACGGAGTGAACACACGCGACACCCACTCTTGCGCCGCTCTGCGCAGCGCTCGCCGTCTGCTGGCCGCTTGCGTTATGATCGCGCACCTGGGGTACGCCTATTACGCACGCCGCGAGCTTACGCACACACAGTACCACACGCGTTCCCACACGCAACCCGCGCGCTCAGCTCCGCGCAGCGCTCACTCACGTGGCGAACCACTGTGCACACAGCGCACCCACACGCTCACACTGCACGACAAGATCACGCGAGACCACGCTTCGCTATTAATGATTTATTATATGCCACCTGCGAATTGATGTTGAATCAGTGAGTCGACGAGGCTGGCCTATTCCACTAAACCTGTACCTATTCCCTATTTATCGGCTATGATTCTAATTCCCCTTCTTACTCACTGTTAAGTGTCCACGGCGGTCCGCTGATCCTTGTGTTAACCGCGTGCCTCGGTGCGTCGCACGGACGTCCGGGTCGGTGGCCCGAGCTGCGTCTGGTCGCCTGGCGCTGGAGTAAGAGAGCGATTTCCCCTCTGCGCTCCTCTATTTATCCTCCCTACCTCCCAAAGGGGATGCTGCGCTGAACAATGGGCTCGTGCACCCCAAGCCCGCGCACGGCAGTCCCCAGGCGCTGTTGATATGCTAATCAGTGTGCTGCGTGCAAGGCGTAAATCCTAATTACTCCCTTACCCTTCCTACCAATGGGGCTTGCGCGCTCAAGCGCAATTATCCCAACCCTCCATGACTATGCGCAACAGCCCCTGTGACCCCGCTATTCATGCTGTCCCGTGCCTCCCCTGCTTGCCCCGTCGACTCGTGGGGGTGTGTGTGGGGGGAAATGCGCCTCAACCGCGGTGGCCGAATGCCCCACGCCGCGACCACACCATATTAAGGCCGGCAGCAGCGCCGCGGTACCACGTAGCACGGGGGAGGTCATCCAATTCCCTGATCGCCGGAAACCGTGAGAATTAATCCCGATAAGGGTCTCTCGGATAAAAACCGGTCGATCAGGTAACCTTCCCTTCCAGCTCTATGGGGGGGGGGGGGGGGGGGGGATGCGTGCGGGTGTGTGCTTATGTGGGGCGGGTGATTGGGGGCAGTGCGGTGGGGGAAGCCGGGCGGCTCCCTGGCTCGGCAGAGCGGCCCCGTCGCTGTGGCACCACACAATTCCATTCAGATTCCTTTTTTCTACTCGACGCGGACCATTCTTCACCACGCTGGACCGTGTGGGTTGCTGAAGCTCCGGGCCATAGACGTGGGGGGCAATAGAAGTACAGTTCAATAATGGATTTTGCCGCTTTGCTGTCTGTGAGCGGAGGGAACTTTGTGAAAGAGTACTCTCACCTGCCCAGACTCATTTCTGGATCTCACGACGCACGCATTGAAGGATGAACTTAGCTGATGCCATGTTTACTTTTCTCTCGCAAATAATGTTGCTGGATAACGTCGTCTGTGCTGCTCTGACTATTCAGCGAAAAGTCGAATTCAATATCGTGGGTTTGGGTTTGTGTGTGTGGTGTGTGTAGTGTGTGTAGTGTGTGGTGTGTGTGTGTAGTGTGTGTGTGTAGTGTGTGTGTGTAGTGTGTGTAGTGTGTGTAGTGCGTGTGTAGTGTTTGTAGTGTGTGTAGTGTGTAATGTGTGTGTAGTGTGTGTGTGTAGTGTGTGTGTAGTGTGTGTAGTGTGTGTGTGTGGTGTGTGTGTAGTGTGTGTAGTGTGTGTGTGTGTAATGTGTGTGTAGTGTGTGTGTGTAATGTGTGTGTAGTGTGTGTGTAGTGTGTGTGTGTAGTGTGTGTGTAGTGTGTGTGTGTAGTGTGTGTGTGTAGGGTGTGTGTAGTGTGTGTGTGGTGTGTGTGTGTAGTGTGTGTGTGTAGTGTGTGTGTGTAGTGTGTGTAGTGTGTGTGTGTAGTGTTTGTAGTGTGTGTAGTGTGTAATGTGTGTGTAGTGTGTGTGTGTAGTGTGTGTAGTGTGTGTGTGTGGTGTGTGTGTAGTGTGTGTGGTGTGTGTAGTGTGTGTAGTGTGTGTGTGTCTAATGTGTGTGTAGTGTGTGTGTGTAATGTGTGTGTAGTGTGTGTGTAGTGTGTGTGTAGTGTGTGTGTGTAGTGTGTGTGTAGTGTGTGTGTGTAGTGTGTGTGTAGTGTGTGTATGTAGTGTGTGTGTGGTGTGTGTGTGAAATGTGTGTGTGTGTAATGTGTGTGTGTAGTGTGTGTGTGTGTCGTGTGTGTGTAGTGTGTGTGTAGTATGTGTGTGTAGTATGTGGGTGTAATGTGTGTGTAGTGTGTATGTGTAGTGTGTGTAGTGTGTGTGTAGTTTGTGTGTGTAGTGTGTGTGTGGGTGCGTGCGTGTGTAGTGTGTGTGTAGTGTGTGTGTGTAATGTGTGTGTAGTGTGTGTGTGTAGTGTGTGTGTGTAGGGTGTGTGTAGTGTTTGTGTGTGTAGTGTGTGTGTGTAGTGTGTGTAGTGTGTGTGTAGTGTTTGTGTGTGTAGTATGTGTGTGTGTAGTGTGTATATGCGTAGTGTGTGTAGTGTGTGTGTAGTGTGTGTGTAGTATGTGTGTGTAATGTGTGTGTAGTGTGTGTGTGTAGTGTGTGTAGTGTAGTGTGTGTAGTGTGTGTGTGTAGTGTGTGTAGTTTGTGTGTGTAGTGTGTGCGTGCGTGTGTGTGTAGTGTGTGCGTGCGTAGTGTGTGTAGTGTGTGTGTAGTGTGTGTATGCGTAGTGTGTGTGTGTAGTGTGTGTGTAGTGTGTGCGTGCGTGTGTGTGTAGTGTGTGTGTCGTGTGTGTGTAGTGTGTGCGTGCGTGTGTGTAGTGTGTGTGTGTAGTGTGTGTGTGTAGTGTGTGTAGTATGTGTGTAGTGTGTGTGTGGGTACGTGCGTGTGTGGTGTGTGTGTAGGGTGTGTGTAGTGTGTGTGTGTAGTGTGTGTGTAGTGTTTGTGTGTGTAGTATGTGTGTGTGTAGTGTGTGTGTGTAGTGTGTGTGTGTAGTGTTTGTGTGTGTAGTATGTGTGTGTGTAGTGTCTGCGTGTGTAGTGTGGGTGTGTAGTGTGTGTGTGTAGTATGTGTGTGTGTAGTGTGTGTGCAGTGTTTGTGTGTGTGTAGTGTGTGTGTAGTGTGTGTAGTGTCTGCGTGTGTAGTGTGTGTGTGTAGGGTGTGTAGTGTGTGTGTGTAGTGCGTGTGTAGTGTGTGTGTGTGTAGTGTGTGTGTAGTGTGTGCATGTGTAGTGTGTGTGTGGTGTGTGTGTGTAGTATGTGTGTGTAGTGCGTGTGTAGTGTTTGTGTGTGTAGTATGTGTGTGTGTAGTGTGTGTAGTGTGTGTGTAGTGTGTGTCTGTGTGTAGTGTGTGTGTGTGCAGGTACAGATGACCCATCCGAGATCGCCGACTCGTCGAACTTTGAGAAACCCGGCTTTAATCGCGGGAGGCTGAACCCGGGGTTAGAAACCTAGACCCTCGGCAGTGCTGTTTCGTTGCTCTGATCTGCCCACCACCCCCTCCGTACCAAAATAAAAAGGCCATTCGCACAGTTGCCCACGCACGGTGCGAAAGAAGTTCACCATCCATACACCATCAACCACCACCATTCGTCAGGCAACGCGGGCAAACGTGGTGCTCCGTCCAGTCCGTGGCCCCCACGCGACCACGGGAGCATCGCCAGCGGTGCGAGTAGCGTACCCCGTGATGACACGAGATCGCTCTCAACGCCACATTCGCATTCCCGTTCCTCGCAAAACTACTCCTGGGCCATTTAGTCCTCCGTTTATGGACTTTTATTTGAAGAAGAAGAAAGTGTTTTTTATCATGTTTCCTGAGCACAACAATAATGTTTTGATGGTATTGAAAGGGTTCTATGTGAAGGACCCTAAGTGAAAAGTTTTAGCGGAGAGAGACTGGAAGGAGACAATGAGTGCTTCTGCCACTGTGATGATGCACTTAGTGTGGCTCGGGTAAAGTTTATTGTGGAATTGGTGGCCGAGCTGAGACCATCAATTTCAACAACGAACGGCCTGTTCAGGCCGATTGTTTGCAGGCCCTTTTGTTTTGGCAGCCAGCCGTGAATCCTGCTCGAACATATTGAATCCAGAATCCTCATTCACGTGTCATGGACTTACATGTCCTTTTTACTTCAGTGATTAAATGAATCCTTCTTTGTATAAATTAATTGCTATTATGTTAAAGGGTGTTCGATGAGCCACGCGTTCAGCCGTCACCGCTGTGTGTGAGCTACGCGCGTGCGTGTCTGCGATTGCGCGGTTGGTTTTAACGGGGATCGGTGGCGCAGCGGTTAGCGCACTGCGCTACGAACCTGCCCACCCGAGTTCGATTCCCGCCCACGACCAACACCAACGGCGATTATCTGAACCGCCTCTGGGCCTCCTTTAGGTCGATTCACCTTCGAATGAGTACCTGGCGGTGCGGTGTGTAAACATCGCCACTCGGGATTTTAAAAAAATAACGCCTGGGCGTGGTGCTGGCCACCCCAACGCCCTCGTGTTCCGTGCCAGCCTTCATGGGTGCAACCCGCTCGCAGCACTTGCATTAAGGCTACGCGGGTGGGGGGGGGGGCTTCGTATTTGGTTAGGCGTGTCGGCGTGACCACGTACCGACTCGGGAACATCACCGCGATGCTGTCGTGCATTTGCGCACGGATGTACCAGCACGCTGAACTTCTTTCGCACCGTACGCAGCTTAACCGTGCTAATCCGTGCTCATGACAAGTTGGCCATCGACATCGGGGTGAGCTCCTCGCCTCCCCAGCGTTTCTCTTGTTTTGCTCCACGCGACTCGCGCGCCGCTGAATGCCACTCCGCGCCCCCCGCTCCGTGGCCATATTAATGACCGATCAGCGGGGGTGGCAGAATGCGCCCGTGAATAATTGATGGTCTCCACGCGACTCTGGCTGATGGTTCTCCACTGTAATCCAAACAGAAACGCGACCTGGCTGGGAACCATTAATTTTGCACGTTCCCCGCGTATTAAATATGCAAATGCTCCGCGCGCTGCGGCAGCTCCTGTCACTGCGAGCGCGGCCAAGAGCGCCGTCCAAACGCCTCCCCCTCGCTCCGCTCTGCACGCAGCTGGGTGGCCCGTTGTCTTCGGAGGAGACATCCAGAAATCTCCACACGAGGCTTGCTTGCGCGTGACGTTTGAAAAGCAACGAATGGGGTTGATAGCTACAGTGAGGGAAAAAAGTATTTGATCCCCTGCTGATTTTGTACGTTTGCCCACTGACAAAGAAATGATCAGTCTATCATTTTAATGGTTTTCTGGCTCTCATGTGTCTTTTATACAGGTAACGAGCTGAGATTAGGAGCACACTCTTAAAGGGAGTACTCCTAATTTCAGCTTGTTACCTGTATAAAAGACACCTGTTCACAGAAGCAATCAATCAGATTCCAAACTCTCCACCAAGGCCAAGACCAACGAGCTCTCCAAGGATGTCAGGGACAATATTGTAGACCTACACAAGGCTGGAATGGGATACAAGACCATCGCCAAGCAGCTTGGTGAGAAGGTGACAACAGTTGGTGCGATTATTCGCAAATGAAGGAAACATAAAATAACTGTCAATCTCCCTCGGCCTGGGGCTCCATGCAATATCTCACCTCGTGGAGTTGCAATGATCATGAGAACAGTGAGGAATCAGCCCAGAAATACACGGGAGGATCTTGTCAATGATCTCAAGGCAGCTGGGACCATAGTCACCAAGAAAACAGTTGGTAACACACTACGCCGAAAAGGACTGAAACCCTGCAGCGCCCGCAAGGTCCCCCTGCTCAAGAAAGCACATATACATGCCCGTCTGAAGTTTGCCAATGAACATCTGAAGGATTCAGAAGACAACTGGGTGAAAGTGTTGTGGTCAGATGAGACCAAAATGGAGCTCTTTGGCATCAACTCAACTCGCCGTGTTTGAAGGAGGAGAAATGCTGCCTATGACCCCAAGAACACCATCCCCACCATCAAACATTGAGGTGGAAACATTATCCTTTGGGGGTGTTTTTCTGCTAAGGGGACAGGACAACTTTACCGCATCAAAGGGACGATGGACGGGGCCATGTACCGTCAAATCTTGGATGAGAACCTCCTTCCCTCAGCCAGGGCATTTAAAATGGGTCGTGGATGGGTATTCCAGCATGACAATGGCCCAAAACACACGGCCAAGGCAACAAAGGAGTGGCTCAAGAAGCACATTAAGGTCCTGGAGTGGCCTAGCCAGTCTCCAGACCTTAATCCCATAGAAAATCTGTGGAGAGTGGAGGGAGCTGAAGGTTCGAGTGGCCAAACGTCAGCCTCGAAGATCTGCAAAGAGGAGTGGGACAAAATCTCTCCTGAGATGTGTGCAAACCTGGTGGCCAACTACAAGAAACGTCTGACCTCTGTGATGGCCAACAAGGATTTTGCCACCAAGTACTAAGTCATGTTTTGCAGAGGGGTCAACTACTTATTTCCCTCATTAAAATGCAAATCAATTTATAACATTTTTAACATGCGTTTTTCTGGATTTTGTTGTTGTTGTTATTCTGTCTCTCGCTGTTCAAATAAACCTACCATTAAAATTATAGACTGATCATTTCTTTGTTAGTGGGCAAACGTACAAAATCAGCAGGGGATCAAATACTTGTTTCCCGCACTGTAGCTGCGCGTGTTGAGTTTGAGAAAACCACTCCACGGTTTCTGGCGCGACCAGATGGACTCGCAACGCGCATGTGGCTCAACGCGATTGGTGACGTGAGTGATGCGTTGCACACCCACGCGCATAGAGAGATCCATAGACTTTACATGGAGATAGATTATTGACTCACGCGATACGACGCGACTTGATGTGAGAGAGCGGGAGATTGCAATGCTCCGCACAGTCACAATGATGCGACTTCATACGTTCCGAGCTCATGGCAGAGGTGACAGCGCATTTCCTTGGGGTTAAAGCGCCGTCCAGAGTGCGTGCGAGATCGGCAGTTCATCTCAGGCTTGTATTGACTCCGAACACTTAGCCCCCCCCCCACCACCACCACTCCCCTCCCCCCACCTACACCGCGGTTTGTTAAGAAGAGAAGAGAGAGAGAGAGACAGGAAACCCTCGGGGCAAAATGATGAACGGAGGAGGTGGCAGTCACACTGCTAATAATCATCAGACTAATTGAGTGTATCCATAAGAGCCACACTGAAGAGTATGACTCTATTTTGAGAGGGTTCTGCCACTTTGTTTGTAATCTGTATTCAGCCGATTAATGATGAGCACCCCGAGAAAGCCCACGCCTTGCGCGAGGGGGCAACGCTCTATGCCCCACGTGCAGATCCTTCGGATGTGTCACGGGCGAGTGTACGTCGTTCGGTGGTGTCGCGTGCGCAGTTGAGAATGAAGTTGAGAAAAAAATGAATGAAGAATATCATCTGAGACTTCGATGCATGTCTCTCCACCAGCCGTCGATGTCTCTGTCGTGGCAAAAACGAATGATCGTGGCTACAGGAATGAAAAAGTCCGCGTCTGTGACCTGACGAGAGCCAATTGAGGTCGTGCGTTACGACAACGTCATCATCACTGTCGTTAAAGAAGACAACACGGGACGACGTTACGGACGGTCATTAAATAGCAGCGCTGGTATCCGTCCACGCGGGTTTGAGCTGGTGAGCCAACGCGCTCCCCGGCACAGAGCCACGATTGCCGGGACAGGCGGATTGAAGTTGTCACTTCATCTACAGGTGACGGAACTGCGGCATCAACCTGAGCGAGTTCACTGATCACAAGAGGTCACTGATCACGAGAGGTCACTGATCACGAGAGGTCACTGATCACGAGAGGTCACTGATCACGAGAGGTCACTGAGAGGTCACTGATCATGAGAGGTCACTGATCACGAGAGGTCATTGATCACGGCGAGGTCACTGAGAGGTCACTGATCACGAGAGGTCACCGATCACGAGAAGTCACTGAGAGGTCACTGATCACGAGAGGTCACTGATCACGAGAAGTCACTGATCACGAGAGGTCACCGATCACGAGAGGTCACTGAGAGGTCACTCATCACGAGAGGTGACTGATCACGAGAGGTCACCGATCACGAGAAGTCACTGAGAGATCACTGATCACGAGAGGTCACTGAGAGGTCACTCATCACGAGAGGTCACTGAGAGGTCACTGATCACGAGAGGTCACTGAGAGGTCACTGATCACGAGAGGTCACCGATCAGGAGAGGTCACCGATCACGAGAGGTCACTGAGAGGTCACTCATCACGAGAGGTCACTGATCACGAGATGTCACCGATCACGAGAGGTCACTGAGAGGTCACTGATCACGAGAGGTCACTGAGAGGTCACTGATCACGAGAGGTCACCGATCACGAGAGGTCACTGATTACGGAGAGGTTACTGATCACGAAAGGTCACTGAGAGGTCACTGATCACGAGAGGTCACTGATCACGGAGGTCACTGATCACGAGAGGTCACTGATCACGAAAGGTCACTGAGAGGTCACTGATCACGAGAGGTCACTGATCACGAGAGGTCACTGATCACAGAGAGGTCACTGAGAGGTCACTGAGAGGTCACTGATCACGGAGGTCACTGATCACGAGAGGTCACTGATCACGAAAGGTCACTGAGAGGTCACTGATCACGAGAGGTCACTGATCACGAGAGGTCACTGATCACAGAGAGGTCACTGAGAGGTCACCAAGAGGTCACCGATCACGAGAGGTCACCGATCACCGAGCGGTGACTGGTCATAGCATGACCACTGTCGTCTTGGAAGGTTGAAATGGTTTTTGTTGCCCTGACATACCCCCCCCCCATCTCCTCCGTCCCCCCTTTCTACCCGGCTGCGTTTTCATCTTCATTGTGAAGAGGCTTCAGATGCGATGGCGCACAGACGCGATACAAACGAACATTGATGTTGACAAAGTGGTGATCGTATTCTTGGTTCTTTCGGTAAAGTCACGTAGAAGGGAAGTAATAAAATAATTGAAATAAAACAATAAAATTCTCACGACGTTTCGATTGCAACACAAGCAATCATCATCAGGTGTGAAAACCACAATTTTCTTGCTGTGGTTTTCACACCTGATGATGATTGCTTGTGTTGCAATCGAAACGTCGTGAGAATTTTATTGTTTTATTTGTATTACTTTATTATTTCCCTTCTACGTGACTTTATCGAAAGAACCAAGAATATGAATATAAAGTGGAACTCTTTTGTATACTCCTTCGAAAACAGCGATTCCCAATTGAGATGTGAACATGCGAGCACTCCAACCGCACCACTATTGATAAAAACACATGCAAAACGAGATTGTAACATTCTATAAATTAAGGAGCGGCTTGACGAAAAATGTACACGTGCTACGTGTTTTTAAACTCCCAACGCTACGGTACGTGGAGACGCGCTCTCGTGGACCCCGTACTTAAATCACACGGTACGCGTGATTTCAATTTGGGTCGAGAGCCCATCTCACCGCGATACGAACCCTTCGATCGGGCTGTGCCCGCGCATGTTAACGGGGGGCATTGATCCGCGTCGCTCTCGCTCGTTCGAGCCGCCGGGACGAGGCGTCAGTCCGCCGCTGCCTGAGACGGAAGAAGAGCGCCTCTCGCAATCATCCGCGTTGCCACTCGGAGCGTTCAAACCGGCTTTCTTCTTTGTAATTGGCTTCTAATTGGATTGCCACCCCCTCTGGGAATTGGTGCGCATCTTCCGATTCCACTTAACGGATTCGGTTTGTGTTTGTCACCGCAGACCCGGAGGGGGGCGTGGGGTGTGGGGGGGGGGTACTCGTGGCACTTCACCTCGCCAGGAGCCCTCGTCACAAACACGGCGTTGGGCGCTCCAGCTGAAGGACAAAGGTGCAGCTCTGCAACTACCGGCATACACCGACGCTGGAGGAACGAACAGCACCGGAGGGGAATCCAGAGGGCATTTGGCTCACTCTCCAACCCTCGCCGTACGTCTCGGGAGAGGCGGAAGTGCCCACACTTTACCCCAAAGTGCGGGAGCTGACTATGGCGTTTCCACGTATAAGGCTCCTGAGGAGGTTGAGGATGAGGGGGGGGGATGGAAGGAATTCACGAACCGTGCACGATTGCTTCAACTGCCGCGCCAGACAGATCGAATGGAACCGGCGGACGAACGCGTGTTGGAAACCGTTGCAGAATCCACGCGTGTGCACGGTTTTTCTTCCTTGCAATATTTTTGTAAATTTTTATTTCGTTGCCGCAGACTTGCGAGCAACGGCTGCTGTCCGCGGAAGTCCTCGCAGGGATTGGCGAGGGGTCTCGCTCACAGACAGCCGGGTGCTGCATTATTTACAAAAACAAAATCAACTTTCACGGCCGTACGGATACTCGGCCATGACGAGCTCACGCTTAACGCCTCCTCAAATTCCCATCGGTCCCACCAAGGTGGCGATTTCACGCCGCCTGGCACGAGTGACTACTCGCCCGGTAAGAAACAAAATATTATTTTTAAAAATCCGTAATAGATCGCTATTCTTACGCCAATTGGAAACGCACAGCAGTCAGATACTCTTAACGCATGATGATTCTAAATGGGGAGAGGAAAAACCAGAGGACTCGGAGGAAAATCCACGCAATCATGGGGAGAGAGACACGGAAACTCCAAACATACAGTAGGCGTCAGGGTCAGGATCGAACCCACGACCTCCTGTATACCGGGCGAGGGAGATAACATCTCGCCACTGTGGGGCCCTTTCACAGTCGGGGGGGGGGGGGGCGATGATCGCTATGCACGGTATCTTTCTGGTCATTTTCCTCCTCTTGCGAATGACGTCACGGGATCTTTTAATGGATCTTTAATGCTCACTGTGAAGCAGGCAGCACGTAGTATTTTCTACACACGCGCGCGCGGTGATAACCAGGGCGGCCGGTGGATCCGGACTAGTGGACTTCAGCAACGAAGCGAGGGGCTCGATCAGAGGCCTGCGATGCGCTGGCGAGCGAGGGCGGTGATGCGAATCTTGCATTTGTCTCTGCGTGCGTTGGGTTGCAGAATTTAACATTTCATAAGGAACACTTCTTTATTTAATTCATTATATTTCTGGAAGGATGTGAACAGAGTGAAGTCTCCGTGCTCGAGGCGTCAAAATATCTGCCGACAGTCCCGAATCCCGTGGCGAGTGATGCGGCCTCGCCGGGGGGCGCGGAACATTTCGCGCACGTCTCTGTTTGCAGGCGGCGTTGATATTGAAGAGCTGCGATGAAGGCTTCCTCTTTTTACCACACTCCACCCCCGCTGGTTCGGGCGTGGGTTGCTGGGGGCTTCAACAAGAGGCGAGCGCCGTATGGCAGGTGCGCGCTCTGCACGGAGAGAGATTCTCTCCCCTCCTCCTCCGCACCGGGGCGATCGCGTCACCGACGGCGAGCGCCATAGACGAGCAAGCGCCCGCGATGAGACGATGCCGTGGGCCGCTGCGACACCCCTGGGACGGTCCCGCATCAGCAGGAGCACAATTAATTACGTAAATATTGGAATTGACTCGTACCCCACTGCCCTCGATCCGCCTGCCCGCCCCCTCCATTCCCATTTCCCTGCCGTGCACCGTCAAGAATGAGCAGGGTGGGGGGGGGGTGTTGTGGCTGGGCACAGGGAGCTGCCGCGGGTGACTGCGCTTCTATAAATAAATGAAGGTTGTTGTCAAGGAGACGCTGCTGCTGCTGCTGTATATTGGCACCTCTAACGAGCACTTTAATTAGTAGGCGGTCTCGGACCGCCCTCCGGGAGATCGGACTGCTGAGGTGTTTGATGGCGGTGGGGGTTTGGCGGATGAGGTTCGTGTGGAGGGACAGTGTGAGTTGGGGGGAGGTAAGGGGCTCGTGTTGAGTGGCATGCATATCCTTAGTGAAATATCATGACCTTTACGTTTCTCTTCGCAGTTTGCTTCCTTCCGGTTGTTTTTTGTATTGGACGCGGCCACATGCAGCCCTCCTCGCAAAGCGTCTCGGCGTCGTTAATTTATCGGCCGCGTTCCCACCGCGCCGAATTAGCGCGCGCATCTCCACCAAAGCCGCTCAACTTTGGCAGCGACGAGTGGAGAGCCAGGCCCCCGTCTCCAGCAGGACGCTCGTCCTCCTCCTCCTGTCCCCTTATTATTCAGAGCCCATCCCATCAACAATAACCCGTACGGCGACGCGCATAGAGGACCAGGTGGATCGGAGAACAAGCCCCCACAGTGGAGCGATCGCATTCTCCCCGGGTCCCCCGGGGTTGCCGACACGTTTAGAATCAACGTGCGTTTAGATTGACTGCTGTACATTTGCACGAGAGAAGTCACTCCGTTGAGCTATCATTTGTGGCCAGGTCGCTTCTGAAAAAGAAGCTAATAACTCAGTAGGCTTTACCTGCTAAAATTAAACGTAGTATAGTGTGTATTTTTACTTTAAAATGTTGTGTGATTTGTTTACCTTCCATATACTTTGCACTCCTGTCGTGTTTTGTTTTTATTGTTTATTGTAACTTTCTGACCCGCCCCGACTGAACGTCTGTTAAAAAGAGCTTTATAGCTCATCGGATTCCTCCATTATAAATGCAGATTCTCGTTCTGACTGTGAGGAAAAGTGGGTGGGCTTTTGCAAGACGCATCGCCAGAAGACGATGGCCGATGGTCAATGCTGGTGATGGAGAGGCACGCGGGAGCACACCCAAGGGGATGACCACTGCGGAGATGCTGACATCGTGGGTTGCAAACATTGGCAGGAAGGACATTTAATTCGTTCTCAATTCCTGATTTTGTGCTTATCATTTTGCTGGACCTTGTCCTGAAAATACCTCGGCGTAGTTTCGAGAGGGAAAAAAAATCTTAATTGTATCGCTGCATTTGCCGGTGATAATTGTTATTTGATTCACCGGTGAGCCGAAGCAATAACAGTTTGGCGGGTGAAACTCCTCTGTGCGTGCCAGGTCATTTGTTTGGCCGTGCCAGGTGTTGAAGGTACTTCGGCCAGCTCATTAGTTGCCTAATCCAAAAAAAAATGTATGAATCAATTTAAATGTAGGAGCTGTTGATCTCAACCCAGTTACCAATGGCTGCACTCAAAAAAGCAATTACTCTAAAATGTTCTCCTAAATTTTGTTGAGCATTCAATCATTTTGTCAGGCCTAAGACGGCAGACGTGAGGGCCAAAGCAATCTTACATAGAGCGTGAAGCAGCATCGTCTCGTGTTGGGCGAGTGGGGCAATTGAACGGACACGAGAAATAGTTATTTAGTTTCCTCTTCCCGGACAGTTCGCTGACTGTGGCAGTTCCACAAAGCACTCTTATTCAGTTCATAACAACACTTGTGGAGCAAAATTGAGGTAGAATCGCTCATAATAATACGATAGAAATAAATAAACAAATTATACTCTGTCAAAGCAATCGATACACGGAATAACAGGCAATGAGAAAGTACACAAAAAGCAATTTGAAAATAGATGAGGAAATGTCCACATTGGGAAACTAATAATATTGTGTGGGGGTGGGGGGGTCATTATTATGATGACAGTGTAACATTAATAGAATTCGATTGCTCGTGGATGTGCCTTGAATATGCGTGTGGGTCCGGCTGCTGGCTCTCGCCTTATCGCCACCCCTCCTGCTCCCGCACGGAACAGCCGAGACCCAAGGAAGGGGCCCCTCGCTGATTTGTGGCGTTTCTGCTCCAGAGCCGCCCGTGCCAACATGAAAAAAAGAGAGAGAGAGACGAGACATAACGAAAATAATTTTTCATAATCACGTCTCGCTAAGCCGCAGAGCTGCCGCGAGTTTTGATGACCGTCGGTGGCTGCGACGTTGATTGGCCGTTGCATTACAAGCTGAATTAACGATTCTATCGTTTGAAGGTGGAGTGCGTTAGGCCCGGCCTTTGGGGCCCGTGGGCTCCGCAATCCTGGCGACGGGGAGCGGTCAGACGCCCGCATCCTCGTTTCGGCGTTGCTCGCCTTCCAGCCGTCTCCGAGTGGAGGCGGCTTACAGCGCCCTCGGCTCTCGGCTCTCACTCAGCCGGGCGGATCACGGCCCAGCGCCTGGGCGCTTGACTCAATCAGAAGGTCGCCGAGTTCAAATCACAGTCGAAGTGTCGACGCGGCCCCTTCGCCCCTTTGCGGAGCTTGTGGAGAGTCCACAGCGGCCCTACAATGGATAGACCCCCCCCCCTCCCTCCGTGATGATAATGTGGAATTCACACCACCGGTTCCAAAGTGCCCGTATGTGCTATATGTTGAATTTCTATTGCATCGTACATAGCCAGCCGTGCTAATCGGAGGTGCGACGAATCGTAGGCGATTGCCCATGACCAAGTCTCCGTAAATCCAATATGGGACCTTTTTTGCCACTATCAAAGTATGAAAAAATAAGAAAAGGTTTTACTCTTTCTGGCAAAAAATATTGCCAGAAAGGGTAACACCTCTTCTTATTTCTCCCTAAATCCACCCGATCACCGCAGACTTCAGGAACTAAGCATACTTTGAGCCTGGTTGGTACTTGGATGAGTGACCACCGGGGCTTGCCGGGTGTCGTAGGCGTGGGGCTGCGAGGTGTCCAGCAGATGGTAGCGCTGAGTGTCGCCCACCCTCGTACGAGTAATGGGATTTTTTCCGGGTTCCTCCCGCAATTTGTTTTTACAAACGTTGACCCAAACAGTCCAAGGCAGGAACCCTCCTGACAAAAAACGTCTTGAGGCTTATTGAGGTTTTCCCGGAGACTCCATGGCGAGGACATTGAGTAATAGGGAAGAGATGGAAAGCAAGACACGTGATGAACATGGAAGCGCCGGGGTGGAGACCGAGGGGCAGCAGCGGAGGACTGCGGAGCGGTCGTGGCGATGATGGCCCAAGACAGAGAGATGAGTGGAGCAGCAAGACAAAGAGTCCTCGCGGTTGGGGCAAAATGTCAGGAAGAAGAATATTATTTGCTATTAGATTTCGTGGTGCCGTTCCACGCGCGAACATCGTTTACCACCGCGCCGGAGCCCATGGGGAGACGCGTTGTCTCGTTTAGGGGTACAAGGGAGGCGAGATGTATTTCTGCACCGATCTTCGGCGCTGGTTAATTCTCCATCAACCGCGCTCCCGCTCACCCCGGCCAGGGACATGCAGGCATCGCGTGATTCATTGTTCGCGCGAAGTGGCAAGGCTCCCAGCCTGGGAATTAATGAGCCTGTAATGTTGACTCTGGGGGATTCAAAAGCAATTATTCTATTCATGAGTCGTGTTTAGAAAACAGGTTTTTTTTTGTCCACGCCCAAAATGGAGGACTCTTCCCTGGTCATGCAAAAATTACGGTGGCATTTGAGTAACGTGACCACGTGCCTTGTTTCTTTATCTACGTGCGACACGATGATGACATTCATTATACTCTCATTTGTACGACACATAAAGGTACGGCTCCTCTACCGAGTATCCATCATCGAAAGCGCCCAGAACAAACCGCAGAAAGTGAACCCGCTTTCTCGGAACGCGGTGTGGGCGTCTCCGGCAAATGGGGGGGGGGGGGGGGCTCACATGCTCTCAGAAAGCCAAATTAATTAATTCTAATTTCCAAGAAACTGGTTTAAAATTTAAACGCTCGCCGAAGGTCGCGGAGTGCGGTGGCAGAAGACGGCGGCGCTGCGAGGGCTGGCGGTGAGCGGCGCTCTGGTCCTCAGCTGAAGGAGTCGACGACAACAACAAAAATTAACCCGTAAAAACAAAGTTTTTCACTATAAATCCTTTATATGCGTGGCGGCTAGAGTCCTCTCGTCCTCTGGCTTGAGATGGCTGCCACCTATGGGTCAGATGATTGCCTGCCGCCATCAAGCAATTGGTAATTAAATATTATTTATTTTTTCCTAAAAAGTGTAAAATTTAGGAAAACATTTTTCACGAAAATAAATTGTCACGCACAACGAGTCTGTGTGCAAAATGTCAGCTCGATTGGATCACGGGAAGTGGGTTAATAAACGACCGAAAGA
This sequence comes from Lethenteron reissneri, assembly GCF_015708825.2. NCBI lineage: Eukaryota > Metazoa > Chordata > Hyperoartia > Petromyzontiformes > Petromyzontidae > Lethenteron > Lethenteron reissneri. Next base: position 12,495,123 of record NC_083797.1, on the reverse strand, counting down.
TTTGCACGGTCGTAAGCGCGCAAGCAAGCAAGTGAACTTAATATAAAGGATTTAAAAAATTAACCCGTAAAAACAAAGTTTTTCACTATAAATGCTTTATATGTATGGCGGCTAGAGTCCTCTCGTCCTCTGGCTTGAGATGGCTGCCACTTATGGGTCAGATGATTGCCTGCCACCATTAAGCAATTGGTAATTAAATATTATTTATTTTTTCCTAAAAAGTGTAAAATTTTGGAAAAAAAATTTCACGAAAATAAATTGTCACGCACAACGGAATCTGTGTGCAAAATGTCAGCTCGATTGGATCACGGGAAGTGGGTTAAAAAACGACCGAAAGATTTGCAAGCGTGCAAGCAAGCAAGCAAGTGAACTTAATATAAAGGATTTAAAAACTGCCCGGTCCCGAGTGGGGCTGACGCGAGGCGAGACGGACTCTGAGCTGGGCGTTTGCTCGATGGGGCGAATGGCCACGTCATGGGCCACTTTATGGGCCTAATGCACCGGCTGTGGTGAGGTTTTTTAAAAACAAATGCTTCTGGGGTCTATAGACCTTTGACAATAATATGAATACATCTATATAGTTACCCAGGAGAGAGAAAAAAAATAACCACAGCTAAATACATCTTAAGACCCGCATTGAAAAAAAAATTATTGCTAAGAATATAATGGGACCTCCTTTGTCAGTACCAAAATATGAGAATAGGTTTTCCCCTTTTTCTGGCAACATAACAGGTGCTAAGATGTTAAAACACCAAACTGAAACCTTTTACAAGGAATCATGTCTACATTAACCACAATGCTTGTGGTTAGAATGCAAACAAAAAAACCATACTCTGATAATAAATGCATTGTCTTTCAAACTGATTGGTCCACACCAGAGACAGCTTTCTTTTGAGCCTTGTCTCAAACGGTGTTAGACCAGAGGACGCCAAAAGGCGTGGTTTGGTGTGGACCAATCATTTCAAAAACATCAACAAAGGGGAAGAAGCGACACAGTGACATTGCATTTCACGAGCCGGAGGCGGCACGGCACAGATCGTGCTCAGCAGAGATATCGTGGGCCGAGGGGCAGGGGTTCGTGGGAAACGTCTCAGACACAGAACACTGCAGTGGGATTACAACGAAGAAAGACATTTCTCCCAGAATAAAGGGTGTTTGATTGGGTCATTCTTGATTTGAAGCTTTCGTGACTGCAGGAATCCATACTCTTTGGTTCTTTCGGTAAAGTCACGTAGGTCGAAAAAATAATAAATCACGACGTTTCGATAGCAACACAAGCAATCGTCATCAGGTGAGACAACTACACCAAGACTACTTCAGCAGTTTTCTTGCTGTAGTTGTCTCACCTGATGACGGTTGCTTGTGTTGCGATCGAAACGTCGTGATCTATAATTATTTCTACCTACGTGACTTTACCGAAAGAACAAAAGAGTATTTTATTGTGTCATGTTTTTTTTTGTTTACGTGACAAACCTTACTAATTGGCTGTGTCGGGTGGTGGCGGGTTCAACGACACATTTATATTTACGCGCTCTAACCCAACCCCCCCCAAGAAAAATGTTTTTCGTGGATAATATTGGTCACGAAAGTCCCACTACTACTCCGCGTTAAAACGTGCCCCGTGTAGCCTAAACGGCCTGTTGGGGCAAGTGACGATGAAGGGCGGCACGGCGCACGAGGTCGGGGATGGGTGGGTGGGGAGGCCATCACCACTCCCGACCACATTTACCTCCCCAGTGCTGATCGCTACGCATCACACGAGATGCTCATTTAAAGGCTGAGTCGACCTAGCCGGATGCCCGCCCCCCCCCCCCCCCCCTAAAAATTTAACCGGTTCAAATATTCGCCACCCACGTTGCGGTTAATGAAACTGCAACAAGCACATCAAGCTCTCGGATTAGAGCACTTCCTGGCTGGGCGAGGTGTCACCTGGGCGATTCGTGGCGCGGTGTGCGCTCGCCGCCACCACCACCACCGCTCCCCACGGGCTCACGGGCGAGTGGGACGAGGGGGGTGTGAGCGCAAGCTCCTCGTCTCATCGCGAGTGCGATCACGTCTCTCCTCTTCCCCTTCCCCTCCTCCCGCTCGTTGCCGTTTCGCCGAGCGGCGCTCGTCGCGGTGAGATTTGCATAGGGGAAGCGAGCACAATCGCTCCGTCAAATTAACACGTAGCAGGGCTTTCGCCACCACATTATTCATAATAAAGGGAGGTTTCTTTGGGGGGGGGGGGGATTGGGGGTTAGACGGCGTAAGTATAAATGTGTCGTTAAACCCGCCACCACCCGACACAGCTGATTGGTAAGTTTGTCACGTTAACAGAACGTGGCAATTAGTTGCTAGTACAGCGCACCGGTTGTGTGTTGCGCTGGTAATTACAACAACTAGCATCATCGGGCGATGTTTGCCCGATGAAGCAGAACGGAGCAGTTTTTTTTACATTGGTTGCCATATTTCTCCATCGCGTCTTGTTCTCTCACCGCACGTGCCACCGACCCTCCCTCCCATCCCCCCTCCCAGTGCCGGATTAAGCTAGTGCGGGGCCTGTAGCATATGGTATACAGCGGCCCTAAATAGAAAGAGAAAAAAAGACGTAAATATAAAAAAAAAATGTTTAACTTGCATAGTAAAGTAATTGTATTTTTTCATTTGCTATACAGCCAGATAATACGACAAATCGCTAACCTTAAACACCCAGCAGTTCGTCAAAGTTGAAGGCAGTATAGTACTATAGTAATAGAGCAAGTTCAGATTCACTGAACCGGAATTCATAGCTTGAAAACATTTAACGCGGGGCCCTTGAAAGTGCGGGGCCCGCAGCATATTTAGCAAGCGGTCATCTTCAGGACGACTGCTTGCGTTGCGATCGAAACGTCGTAGTTTTCTGTTACTTTTTTTATTATGTTCTTTGAACCTATCTACGTGACTTTACCGAAAAACCCAAGAATATGAATTCCTGCAGCCACGAAAGCTTTACGTTAACATATGTAGCTACTTTTGCTGCTAGGATAATCCGGCACTGCCCCCTCCCCCCCTTCTCTACCTTCTCATCCTCCAGATCATCTTCCACACCATGACTTCTCATGCCAGGCGTTCCATCATCGCTCAGGTTCCACCGCTGTCGCCTCCCCAGCCTCACTTGCTGCCACCTTGCCACGCACTCTGCCAACGGACAGACTCGCGCGGCGCGCACGCTGCGTCGCGGACACGTGCATGGAGTTTGCCATGAAATTGGAAGAGATGGATGGGCTTGGAACATCGCGAGCGGACCGAGTGACGTGGCCTTCGCTTCGTTGGTCGAATAACATTGCCGACCCCCCCCCCCACCCCGAGGATGACTCTCCAAACACCGTAGAGATAGGTCAGCGTCCTACTTGCTATACTGCTCCCACTGGCCCCTCTGCTGTCCTTACAGCTTAGGAGGGTCACGCACAAGCGCATGCCCTCTCGGGTGCCGAAAGTGTTGCGTTTGACCTGGTTCCTGAAGTGACCCTTACATGCCTCCAGCCAGATGTGTGGGTCCAGTTCATTGATTTTTTGTGCCACATCGCCACCCATGTAAGGTTCGCACCACAACACGGTATGGGTCAAGCTCGATGGAACATGGAGTGAAGAAATCGTGTAATGTGTAAGGCAAGTACCACAGCACGACATAGATGAAGCTTGATGGAATCGGCTTCGACCGGGTCTCGTGTTTTGCCTGCTGAAACGACATTTCTGGCATGTCACGTAAAGTTCAGAGGAATTACCGGCTGAAGGAATGCAAACATATTTCATTTAACGTTAAAGTTACCCGATAAGTTACAAACAATGTGATGCTCCATCGAGTGGCGAGCCCCTATACCATGTGCACCATCATATATTCTACCCACAAGTCCCTGTTTATTTGTATTCTTGAGGGGAAATGGGAAAGTTGCCAACAACAGTGTTACACGTTTGGCCACACATCCAGAGAGGTGTTATGACTGATACAATAATTATTATGTGACATGATGATATTAAGATCATTCACACAAGCCACGATGTCACGGTTGGTTTACATAATTATAAAAAAAATGTTGGGACAAGCATTAAGGAAACACGGGAAATAGCATTGGAGCCATCATCAGCGTCGACAATTTTAATTCTCATTCTGAAAGTTTTAAAAGCAACACGTGATGGCAATGACGTTTCCCCCTCTAGAAAACATTCATAAACACCGGGACATCTCGTGGGAAGAAGAATATCACACAATACCGTTAGAGGGGAGCTTGCGTATAACCTTATCTTGAGTGCTGCATTATTATTCATGCGCCAAGAAGCCTGAATCTGATGTAGTGCAATCAGTTTCACAGACAATGCATATATTACCAGAGCATGTTTATTTGCATGTTTTGCCACAAATACATGTGGTTAATGCAGACTTGATGCCTTACAAAATGTATCTATGTGGTGTTTGAATATCTTAACACCTGTTTTATTGCCAGAAAGCGTAAACCCTATACTTATTTTTCATTTTCTTTGGGTCTTTCGTTAACGGCACGTAGATAGCTTCAAAGAAAATAACAAAAATAATAAATTAAAACTACGACATTTTGATCGCAACGCAAGCGGTCGTCATCAGGCTGAAAAAAGAGAAGAAAGCTGCCGAGGCAGGCTGTTTTAGAGGTTTGAAATGGGTGAGGCTCAAGGGTCATAGACGTAGTGGGCAGGGCTATTGATGTTAATGTGATAATCTAGCATAGACTTAAAGCTTTCGCGACTGCAGGAATTCATACTCTTTGGGTCTTTCGATAAAGTCACGGAAATAGAAAAATAATAAAAAAAATTGCTTGTGTTGCGATCGTAACGTCGTGATTTTTTATTTATTTTTCTATCTACGTGACTTTACCGAAAGACCCAAAGAGTAGAAATTAGCATGTCAATGTAAGATCGGAGGGCGACCTCCACGACGAGTGTGCAGAGGTGGCTATGTTATACTGGTAGGAACGAAGTGGACCAGACACCAATAGATTATATCGTCCGTCCGTTTGTCCGTTTGTCCGTCCGTCCGTCCGTGTATCAACATCGCCCCCTACTGCAAACACTTGGCATGACCCTACAAAAACCTATCCTGGCTAAACAAGTGTAACATTCCCTTATAATTCCCTCAGATAGCATTTAATTACAATGTTATATTCCCTGATGTTTTTAAATAGCAACATTTACATTTAAAGCTTTTACATAAATAATTAAAACATTTATATTAACAATTAACTCACGGCGGCCTAAGGCCTACAGCTAGGCCTAAAGCCTAGACCTAGGCCTCAAGCTCTCCCTTCGTATAGTTCCCCCGTGTGTGTGAAAGGGAGTAAATGTTTAACAATGTTACATTCCCTGATGTTTTTTAATAGAAACATTTACATTTAAAGCTTTTACATACATAATTAAAACATTTATATTAACAATTAACTCACGGCGGCCTAAGGCCTACAGCTAGGCCTAAAGCCTAGACCTAGGCCTCAAGCTCTCCCTTCGTATAGTTCCCCCACGTGTGAAATGGAGTAAATGTTTAACAATGTTACATTCCCTGATGTTTTAAATAGAAACATTTACATTTAAAGCTTTTACATAAATAATTAAAACATTTATATTTACAATTAACTCATGGCGGCCTTAGGCCTAAAGCCTAGACCTAGGCCTCAAGCTCTCCCTTCGTATAGTTCTCCCGCGTGTGTGAAAGGGAGTAAATGTTTAACAATGTTACATTCCCTGATGTTTTTTTAATAGAAACATTTACATTTAAAGCTTTTACATTAAAAACAACTCCCTACGCCCCCCCCCACCTCGTCGGCGGCTCTCCAGCCGAGCCAGGCCTGGGAATCTCTCCCCCGCTCGGGGTGTATTGGGCGGGGCTACAGCGGCAGGGGGCGGGGCTACGCGGGGCTGGGCGGGGACACCGAGATGGAGCGGGGCCACGGGTGGCCGGGGCGGGGTTACGCAGGTGGAGGGCGGGGCCACGGGGGCGGAGCGGGGCCACGGGGGACTGGGGCGGGGTCAAGCGGTGTGAGGCGGAGCTTAGCGCGATGGAGGGAGGGGCTGTTGGCGAAAAGGGGCGGAGTCTACAGTCGAGAATACAGTACTGGGGGCGAGAAGGCGGGGCTAATAGTGATAGGGGCGTGGCCGACGGCGCTGCATATCGTGCAGATTGTTACTACTCACTGTGTCTGCTCCAAGCTGCACTCACGTAGGTACATGCTTGTGCAATACTATTATTTTTTGCACAACGGTTACTACTACTTTATTGTTTCTTATGTTCCACTACGTCTACGTTTCCATCCACTTATTGGCGCCCATTTTTTGCCATTTCATTTTACTATAGCCATTTAATTGTTCGGTCCTACCAGCCCACCCCACAGGGACCTGTTTGTGAGAGAAATTAGCATGTTCAGTTTTTTGTTATTTTTTTTATTTCTTTGAACCTATCTACGTGACTTTACCGAAAGACCCAAATAATATGAATTCCTGCAGTCACGAAAATTTCAGTCAAGATTATTTTTCATCATTTTGGATACTGACATAACGGTCCCATAGATATAATTAATATTACGCAACTGACAAAAAACGCCCCAGAAAGACTTAGATATTTAAAACTAAACTAAACTAAATTTCGATTTAAAGCTTTCGTGACTGCAGGGATTCATCTTCTTGGTTCTTTTGGTAAAGTCACGTAGAAGGGAAATAATAAAAGAATAAAAATAAAACATAATAAAATCATTCTTACGACGTTTCGGCCACAACACAAGCAGCCGTCCTCAGGTGAAGAACAGGTCTGTCTGTTGGAAAGACGGCTGCTTGCGTTGTGGCCGAAACGTCGTGAGAATTTTTTATTATTTTTTATTTTTATTATTTTATTATTTCCCTTCTACGTGACTTTACCGAAAGCACAAAGAAGATAAACTAAACTACTTTTTTTATTTTTACCAGGTAAGGCCCACTGAGCCATTTTGCATTTTTTTCCGAAGCGACCTGGCCACAAATGATAGTTCAACGAAGTGGCTTATCACGTGGAAATGTATAGCAGCCAAATTCACTAAAAGCATGTTTTCAAATGTGGAGGGAAAAACCGGAGGACCCGGAAAAAATCCACGATACTACGAGGAGCGAGAGAGACATGCAACCTCCAAATATACAGCAGCAGGCGTCAGGGTTGGGATCGAACCCACAACCTCCAGCATACCAGGCGAGGGAGTTAACATCTCGACCCAGGACAGTCGGCCCAAAGAGAGCACGATCTCGGAGAAACCAGGCAGGTGGCAACACCAGATTGTAGTTGAAAATAAAACACTAACCACTAATTCATCCCGATTAAAACCCAGTCACACTTGTGCACTGTCCGTTTTCAGCAAGAATGTTCGGACTGGGAAACGCGGCTTGTTGGTCACTTGAAACACGTGACCCTCTCTGGCGACGCGTTTGTTCAATCCTCCGATACAAATAGACGCTCCATGTGCGTGCGTGTGGGGGGGATGGTGTAACGGTTAGCGCTATGCTGCTCTACGAGTTAGATTCTCGCTCACGGCCAACACCAGTGACGATTATCTCGACCGGTGCTGGGCCTCCCCTAGATCGACTCAGCCTCAAATGGTTCGGTGTGTAAGTATCGCCACTAGGGAGACAAAGACGTCCGGGCGTGGTGCTGTCCACCCACCACCCCGTGTCGGCCTTCAGAGGTGCTCCCTAACAGCACTTGCGCCAACAGCCTGTTAAGGCTATACGGGGGATCTTGACTTAAAGCTTTCGTGACTGCAGGAATTCATATTCTTTGGGTCTTTCGGTAAAGTCACGTAGATAGGTTCAAAAACAATTTAATAATACTTTTTAAAATAATAATTATTAAAAATTATAATGATGATTTTTTTATAATAATAATAAAAATATTAAAAATTATAATTATATGAAATATATATTTTTTTATAATGATATATATTTTTTTAACCTATCTACGCGACTTAACCAAAAGACCCAAAGATTTTCCGGGGGGGTCGTTGTCTTTGTGTGCGTGTGCTTTTTTTCTGACTTTGTAGAACTGCAATTTTCCCACCTGACATATCCCATCTCGAAAGGATTAATTACGTGTCGATTACTGTGAGGAGATGGGCGATTCCTTCAAGGCACTCGTCTCGTGCAGCGCGACGGGTTTTAAGCGCGTGGCTCCGCCGGTTTAATCTGTAGCCGCACACCCACAGCGGCCAGTCCTACGGCGAGGTCACATGTCACTCCCGCAATGCACTGTGTTCACATTGCATCGTGGTCCAAATTTGACTGCTCAATTGTTTTATTCAAATAGAAAAAAGTTTAAAATGAAGATTAAAATGTTTTCATTCGTCCATCACGATTGTAACGTATTCATTTTCAAAGTCATCGTCTCTCCACCCCCCCCCATGAACGAGCACTGGAGGTTGCATTCAAATCTGTCCACGGCATTGAGCCAGTGTTGGACATTCCACATTCCTATGGAATTGTCAGTTTCTTTCCACACATCATTTTCGATACCTCTGTTGTGGTAACTTTTTGTTGTTAATACCTCTTCATGCTGTCAGGATTTTCATTTACTTAATTTCTAATAATAGGATTAAGGCCTTAACGAGATGATAATTATTATTGTACAGCGCTGTGAGATGCAATTAGCATGAATGACGCAGTATAAAATTAAATTCTTATTATATGAGTGGTCATATTTAAATGCGTTATACTCAACACCGTACTTTTAATTATCATGTCTAAGCATGGACGTATTAATTTAACGTAACGAACCCAGTTGAGTTGCCTTGAGCCTGACACGCTTGTTTACACTCATCAGTGCCACTCTCGGTTCCTTTGTTTCACTGGACAATGGCTCGGTAAGGATTATGACTGGGTGGCTATTGAGCCTTGGCCAGAGAACAGTCCTGTGGGTGCGACGTTCGATTCGCCAGCAAAGGGCGGCTCCTCTAATGACAATGCCAGTCCATTACCCAGTAGAGCCACACTCAGAGTTTCCAAACTCTTTTCTACCGGCGAGTCGCAACGTCCGGGATGTTTGTCCAATTCCGCTCGTACGAGGAGCAGTGTTGATCGGTGTTCTTCTTTCCGACACGCCGAATCACGACGATTGACTAGCAGGGGGATGTTGTTGTTGTTGTTCTCCCTGTTCCAGCCGGGCCCGGGCTGACACGAGCGCGATGCGTCGCACGCCATTTGAGTGAGCGATTGAACGTTCTCCGCTACTGCACCGGTGCCCCTTGGAGGTCGGAGGTCAGCGAGGCTGTTCCTCCTGGGTCCCTGCCGACTCCCCTGTTTTGTATTCCCGCGTTTGGCAACGCTCCGCCCACGGCCCAGCGGGGGCTCGCGGCGCCTCCATGCTGATGTCGCCTGTCCCACTTCCCATATTCGTGAAGCCACTGGGGCTGTGCAACCTTGAAATGCTCGAGATTTGACACTCATTTCTTTACAACTGCTTCTTGTGCTAAGTTTGTTATCCTTCCCCCGCACCTCCGATTATCACGGTTGGCTACGTGCGGTGCGAAAAAAGTTTAGCATACACCAAGACAAAGGTGCCCGTATAGCCTGTTAGGGCAAGTGCTGTGTAGCGAGTAGCACCTATGAAGGCCGTCACGTACACGCAGCTGCCCTTTCAGATGCGCTTCTGCGGCCGTCTGCAACCCTCTTCCTTCCGGTATTAGGAAGCCACCGGATATATGTACTTTTAAATCTACATTGAAAACTAATTTCTTGCGAACAGCTTTGTGTGTGTGTATTTAGTTTGTTGTCCTTCCCCCGCACATCTGATTATGCACGGTTGGCTACTTACGGTGCGAAAGAAGTTCAACATGCATGCAACCAACACTCCCGCTGAGAAACGACTCGGGTCACTTGTGGACTTTGTACAAGATCAATTGGCTCGCATAATAAGCACGCATAATGTACGTTGGCTCATTACCCCCCCCCCTCGCCACTTTGCGCAAGAGCGCAGAAGCGTGGTCACCACATCTACTCCTCTATATAAGGAACGAAACAGGTGGACTTCTCCACCTGGACTTCTCCACAAATCTGTCGCCTGATGAAGCTGGTTGTAATTACTGGCGAAACGTCGTACTCAGATTGTAAATGTCGTGGCTTGGCTCTCCAACACACCCGTGTGCTGTACTAGTGACGAATTGGCCACGTTCTGTTTACGCGACAACACTTACTAGTTGGCTGTGTCGGGTGGTGACGGGTTTTAACGACACATTTATATATTTACGCGATCTAACCCAAAAACACCTCTATTTTGGATGCTCCGCTCGTGGCTCTGTCGTGCCCGAGAGGCTGCCTGTGGATGCTTTTCGCAAAAGACGAGCGAAACTGACAGCAGCAATGGCAATCGGTATTCCTTGGTCTAATGGTGATGGCTTTGAAGAAGACGAAGACACACACATTGCAACGTCAATCTGGTTCCTGGCTCTACCTCAATCCGTTGGTTGAAATTCCTCGCCCTTTGACGGGGGGCGAGTCACTCGCGACGTCCAATCAGCGTTGGCCCCCCAACGGGCTCGGTCGATCCCTCCCCCAGGATTTGATCTCGCAACCTTCTGATTGAGGGTCACGTGCTCTAACCGCCGTGCCATGCCGCTGGATTCGTAATCACAACCGCTACGTAAAACAATCTCGCCCTCAAGATCCAGACGTATACAAATGTGCATTACAGATTAGAGTCTTAATTGAGAATAGTCTATGAAAGAACCAACGTCTCGTTCTGTGATTGAAAAGATTAAACTAAACTATGTTTTATTTGACCAGGTGAGGCCCACTGAGCTACGTAGCTCTTTATCAGAAGCGACCTGGCCACAAATGATAGCTCAATTAAGTGGCTTGTCATGCGGAAATTTATAATAGCCACATCCTCTTTGGTTCTTTTGGTAAAGTCACGTATCAAATAAAATACTATTTTATTTTATACCTACGTGACTTTCTGCAGTCACGAAAGCTTCAAATCAAGATTGAACAGCCAAATACCCTAAACGCATGGCGATGTTGATTTTAAATGTGGTGGGAAAACCCGGAGAACCTGCAGAAAGATCCACGCGACCACAGGGCGAACACCAAAACTCCAAATACACAACAGGCGTCAGGGTCGGGATCGAGCCCACGACCTCCTGTATGCCAGGCGAGGGAGTTAACGTCTCGTCACCGTGGCGCGATTAAAATCAACCATTTGCCGCGCACACGTGTACGTGACGCTGGATTGTGAGCGATCAGCATCGCATCTCGCAGAGCCACGACCAACACGTTCCTGTTCACAGAATTAAGACCGGCGTTTTTTTTTGTTGGCACCGTATACCAGCTTTTAAATAGGCCCAAAATAACCCTGGGACTGCTGGTGTGTCAATTTGCATGGGCTGGCATTTAAAAGACGCAGGTGGTGGAGCTCATTTGCACCGGACAGGAGGGAGAGGTGGTGATGAGGAGGAGGAGGAGGAATTCCGCACGGAGATGGACAAAGTAAATATTCAACCATCGCTGCTCTTACACCATTGGAACCTCATTTGCCAGTAAAAAATATAATTGTTTTTTTACCCTTCTATCTGGCAACAAAACTGACACCTTTTTTGACAAGGAGTTATGTTTGCATAGACCACAATACCTGCAGCCATAATGCAAACAAAAAACATAACTCTGAGACTAGGCTCTAAGGAAAGCTGTCTCGGGTGTGGACCAATCAACTTCAAGGACAGGACAGTGCATATATTATCAGAGTTATGTTTTTTATTTGCATTATGGCTGAAGGTATTGTGGTCTATGCAAACATGACTCCTTGTCAAAAAAGGTGTCAGTTTTGTTGCCAGATAGAAGGTAAAAAACAATTATCATCGCTGCTGTATCTATGGGATCTTTTGCCAATATCAAAATGATTAAAAATATATATATATAAGAATAGGCTTCACCCATATATTTTTCATAATTTTTATACTGACCAAAGGTTCCCACAGATACAACTCGTCAAAGCGAGCTATAAACGCCCTGATACTTGCGTTACCTGTTGACGTTCTCTGGTCTAACACTGGTGGTGAGACTACGGCATAAATACGGTGTAGGCCAATCCGTTTCAGAGACAATGCATATATAATTATCGGAGAATATTTGTTCGCATGTTTTGCCACAAGTACGTGTGGTTATTGCTGGCTTAATGCCTTGCAAAAGGTATCACATTGTTGGTGTATTGAACATCTTTATTCCGCCTGTTTTATTGCCTGAATGGGTTAAAGCATCTTCTGACTTTGTTCATCATCGGAGGGCTGTCGTCGACAGGACCCGCGCCGTGGATTCGCACTTCAACAGCCAAATGGGCGCGCGCCCCTTTTGCCTTTCCCAACTGCCTCGCGTGCCTCGCAAGTCCCCCCACACATGCTTCTGTTAGGACGGCGAGCAGAGAACCGCCACGATGCATCAACGTAAATGGATTTTGTTTGACTTGTTCGGACGGAAGTGTAATATTGCGGCTGCGAAACACCGAAATGCGAGCGAAGGGGAAAATGGAATTCTTAAAATGGAAGCTCTGTTATTATTATTATTATTTTCGCCCTGTCAATCTCGTCGAAGGCACCGTCCCCAGTGAGGCCCCACGGAGACGTTGCATCTCATTGAATTCTTCGCGGAATTTGAATCGAATATAAAAAAACGCGTGGACGGGTGCATTATAATCACGCACCTCCCGCCAAACATGCCCCGCTTGTCGTGAACCCAAATCGTATAATTATTATCACCACCTTCATCAAGGGTGCATGCCACCAGCATTATCAGCCACGACCAGGGGTCGGCAAAAATCTGCGTCCCCGCGTGGCGGCTCTTTGAGGAGTGCTTCGCGACGACATTCGCACGCGCTGAAGTCGAGAGCCGGAATTCTAAATAAAAGATAGCGGCTCTTGGTTGATATTTTTGGATGCCGACCCCCGACCTGGATACATCCACCGCTGGATCGAAGGCTGCCATTGCTCTCTCGCGGTGATGTGAGGTCGCAGTTGATCTCGGACGCGTTCCATTTTTTGGCTGCCACTCCGTCACTACTCTTGGCCACCCATTATTTTCTCCCAGCGGCGTTTCCTGCCTAATCACATCCTCGCCTTTCAAAACACTTTCAGTAATAATAATAACAATAACATGCTGCGTACATTCTGCAAATGAATGTCTTCATCGTTCCGCCTCTCAGTGCAATTTTGTCGAGCGTGCATCTCTCCACACTTCTCTAAGCACTTCTCAGCGTGTCTTCCGCTATTGTTGTTGTCTTTGTAACTACCACGCCCGCCGTACACCGCCCAGGTATCATCTCTCACCTCTGCCCCCTACACCGCACTCGCGCGAGCATGTGCGCGCCTTTCACTCAAATTCCGCGTGAGAATCACGTTTTAAACATTCACATTTAACTCAATAATGCATTTATGTTTCCATTGGCATCGCAATGTGGCGCGATCAATAAGTCAAACCCGCCGTTAAATATTCAGTGTGCCATATGTACGATATGTCGAGGGCAGAAGTTGCTTTGCATTTCCCTGCAAATCCTACGGACGTCCATACGTGTAAAGATTTTGACTTCGCGTCAATTATTGAGCGTGTGTAAATGCCCGCTATTGGTTGGTAATTGGCACGATTTGGATGTTCACTTAGGAGCGTCGCCCACGAAAGCAGCGCCGTCTCTCTGGCCATGTGTTTGCACGAAACGATCGGGGGGGTGGGGGGGGGGTAGCTTCTCCATGGAAGGATCTCACCGCCGCCGTGGGACTTTGATTCGGAGCAAGGGAACACACTGTGGTGTCACACACACACATCACACACACACACATCACACACATCACACACACACATCACACACACACATCACACACACATCATACACACATCACACACACACCACACACACACCACACACACAACACAAACACATCACACACACATCACACACACATCACACACACATCACACACACAACACAAACACATCACGCACACAACACAAACACATCACACACACATCACACACACATCACACACACAACACACACACAACACAAACACATCACACGCACATCACACACACACATCACACACACATCACACGCACATCACACACACAACACACACACATCACACGCACATCACACACACAACACACACACAACACAAACACATCACATACACCACACACACATACCACACACACACATCACACACACATCACACACACATCACACACACGACACACACACAACACAAACACATCACACACACATCACACGCACACATCACACGCACATCACACGCACATCACACACACAACACAAACACATCACACACACACACATCACACACACACCATACACACACACATCACACGCACATCACACACACAACACAAACACATCACACACACATCACACACACATCACACGCACATCACACACACATCACACACATCACACACACAACACAAACACATCACACACACACATCACACACACTGTTGTGTTACACACACATCACACACACATCACACACACATCACACGCACATCACACACACATCACACACACATCACACACACTGTCGTGTTACACACACATCACACACACACACATCACACACACACACATCACACACACATCACACACACATCACACACACACACATCACACACACACCACACACACATCACACGCACATCACACACACAACACAAACACATCACACACACATCACACACACTGTCGTGTTACACACACATCACACACACACCACACACACACACACCACACACACCACACACACACACCACACGCACATCACACACACAACACAAACACATCACACACACATCACACACACACAACACAAACACATCACACACACACATCACACACACAACACAAAAACATCACACACACATCACACACACTGTCGTGTTACACACATATCACACACACACCACACACACATCACACACACACATCACACACACACACATCACACACACATCACACCACATATCACACACACATCACACACACACATCACACACCACACACACATCACACACACACCACACACACATCACACACACACATCACACACACATCACACACACACATCACACGCACATCACACGCACATCACATCACACACACACATCACACACACAACACAAACACATCACACACACACATCACACACACTGTCGTGTTACACACACATCACACACACATCACACACACATCACACACACATCACACGCACATCACACATACATCACACACATCACACACACTGTCGTGTTACACACACATAACACACACACACATTACACACACACATCACACACACACATCACACACACATCACACACACATCACACACACACCACACACACATCACACGCACATCACACACACAACACAAACACATCACACACACATCACACACACTGTCGTGTTACACACACATCACACACACACCACACACACACACCACACACACACCACACGCACATCACACACACAACACAAACACATCACACACACATCACACACACACACAACACAAACACATCACACACACACACATCACACACACAACACAAAAACATCACACACATCACACACACTGTCGTGTTACACACATATCACACACACACCACACACACATCACACACACACATCACACACACACACATCACACACACATCACACCACATATCACACACACATCACACACACACATCACACACCACACACACATCACACACACACCACACACACATCACACACACACACATCACACACACATCACACACACACATCACACGCACATCACACACACAAACACATCACACACACAACACACACACTGTCGTGTTACACACATATCACACACACACCACACACACATCACACACACACCACACACACATCACACACACACATCACACACACATCACACACACATCACACCACACATCACACACACAACACAAACACATCACACACACAACACACACACTGTCGTGTTACACACATATCACACACACCACACACACACCACACACACACCACACACACATATCACACACACACCACACACACATCACACACACACATCACACACACATCACACACACATCACACGCACATCACACACACAACACAAACACATCACACACACATCACACACACACCACACACACATCACACACACTATCGTGTTACACACATATCACACACACACACACCACACACACATCACACACACACCACACACACATCACACACACACATCACACACACACACATCACACACACATCACACCACACATCACACACACATCACACACACACATCACACACACAACACACATATCACACACACACATCACACACCACACATACACACATCCCACACACATCACACACACATACATCACACCACACATCACACACATAACACACACAACACACACACACATCACGCACATCACACCACACATCACACACATCACACACACACATCACACACACATCACACACTACACACGCACATCACGCACATCACACCACACATCACACACATCACACACACACACCACACACACATCACACACACATCGCACACACATCGCACACACACCACACACAACACCACACACACACACATCACACACCACATCACACACACATAACACACACACAACACACACAAGACACACACGAATGTGTGTTATCAAGGGGTAATAACACGCATTGTCATTGACGGTGGGAGACTCTTATGGTAGATCTCTGGGTCTCTGTGTGAGTCTATGGGTCTCTGTATGAGTTTAAGGCTCTCTCCGTGAGTCTACGGGTCTCTGTGTGAGTCTACGGATCTCTCCGTGAGTCTACGGGTCTCTGTGTGGGTCTACGGGTCTCTGTGTGAGTCTACGGGTCTCTGCGTGAGTCTACGGGTCTCTGTGTGAGTCTAGGGGTCTCTGTGTGAGTCTAGGGGTCTCTGTGTAAGTCTACGGGTCTCTGTGTGAATCTACGGGTCTCTGCGTGAGTCCAACGGCCGCCCTGGTTAATACTGCGCGTCTCAGTCGTACAAAAATACTACGCGTGTCGTCTTCCTTCACAGCGGACGTCAACGAACCTGCAATTGAAATCGCGAGCGCTCGGCCACTGCGTGCGGGCGCCTTCTTCCAATTTTGCCAACTTTTCGGGGGGGGGGGGGGGGGGAAATCACACTGCGAATTACTGTACTCAATGTGGGACCTCAACAAACGTGTGCATGAATGTTGAACTTCTTTCGCGCCGTACGTAGCCAACCGTGCTAATCAGGAGGTGCGGGTGAAGGACGACAAACTGGACACAAGAAGCAGTTCTAAAGTAGTGAGTGTTCAATCTGGGTTCTAAAGCAGTGAGTGTTCAATCTGGGTTCTAAAGAACACAGCAATCATTGGCCCCCTCCCCTCCCCGACAACTGCGTACACTTGGCAGGACCTTCCCGAAAAAGAGTCGTGCGATTCAGTCCAGCTTTGCCCGGGCACACAAGCGGAATAACAATCATACAATTAAATAATAATAAATAGTGATTGTGATGATTCACTCAGCTGCCGTGGAGCGATCAGCCCCGCCGAGGGACGCTGCTCCCCTTCCTCGGCGGCGCGAGGTCGCGCATTTTTGGGGAGATTAAATATTGAGGAGATCGACCGCCCTTATCTTGGGAGACGCGGCCGCGCTCCTGTGATGTGGAAATATTAAATCCGGAGATCGTGTACCAGAAACCTGCTCTCCCCCGCTATGCAATATGCATCGCCGCTAAATTTGCTATTCCGCATACGCCGCTGAGATTGTGAATGTGCAGCGTCTCAACGCCGCGGAGTTCTCTTTCGTTTTCACGCCTCTGCGTAGTGCCCAGATTTATTAACACCATTAAAAAAGTAATTTTGACGATGCATTGTTACGTCTGATTCGCGCGCGGCTGACTTGAGGAGTTTCGCTGTTCTCCGTCGGCACTGATTGCGCCCAGTCGTTTTGTTCGCCGCGAGTCGCGTGCCAAGTTGGTGAACGAGCACCCGCCTTGAACTCGCAGTCGGCGGTCCTCATGTCGCGCGAGCGAACGACCCGCGGAAGATGACATCGTGGAACAACTTCTGAAAAGGTGCGCCTTTTGGCGTCATCTGGTCCAACACCATGTGAGACTAGACTCTAAGGAAAGCTGTCTCGGGTGTGGACCAATCAACTTCAAGGAGAGTGCATACATTATCAGAGTTATGTTTCGATTTAAAGCTTTCGTGACTGCAGGGATTCATCTTATTGGTTCTTTCGGTAAAGTCACGTAGAATGGAAATAATAAAATAATAAAAATAAAACATAATAAAATATTATGTTTAAAACATAATATTTTATTAAAACATTAAAATTGATTAAAGTAAAATAAAATAAAAATCACGACGTTTCGGAGGCAACACAAGCCTCCGTCTTCAGGTGGAACCGTCACAGCCACGACAGCTGTATAAAGTAAATGAGAGATTTCAGGAGCTACCACTCCGTTTATATAATGGTTGGAGAAGGGGGGGGGTAAGGGCCAAATACAGCACACTTTTTATTAATATGGTAAGGTGAGGCTCATGAGGGTGAGCCTTTGTTATGGAGAGGTACGGTTTGTGACTCAACCTGTGACAAGGAGACAACCACTAAACATGGTAAGTTAAATCTTTTTTGCATGGTTAATCACATCTTTCCAATGATTACTCAGTTTGAAACCGTCATCACGGTTGAAATTATGTCTGTGTTTGTATATTTGTATGGCTTCGTGTACAAACCTTTGATGGTAGCCAGGAGGTTTGCAGAGAACCTTGGTCTCGGAAAATACAATTTCATGAGAGCCCACCGAGTTGTAGCAATGATCGGCAACGGCCGAAGAATCAGTTCTGCCGTGTTTCAAATCTGACTTGTGCTCGCGGACACGATCAGAAACATGACGTTTCGTTTCTCCAATGTAGCAATCACCACAAATGCAACTCAATTTGTAGACTCCAGGATACTGTAAGTCAGGAACGACATCCTTCACAGATGGAATCAAATCACGGATTTTATGCACTGTACTGAATCGGACTTGGATCTTATGTTTGTTTAGAATTTTGGAGATCTTTTTGGTCACGCCTGCTATGTATGGTAACGTGATAGTTTTGTTCGGAGTTTCATGTGGCTGTTTCTGTGTGGTGGGAGAGACAGCTTGGCGGATAGTACGGTCAGAGTATCCGTTCATCCTGAGGGCCCGATGTACATGTCTTAATTCACCGGCCAGGTGGTGTTGGTCAGAAATGCCATGGGCTCTGTGGTATAGCGTTTTGATGAGAGAATTCTTTTGAGATGGGTGGTGGTGGGAATCCGGTTCCAAGTAGGAATCCGTATTCCTCCCCTGGCGTCACTCCAACTCATCATGGACTCTGCTTTCCTGCTCCTCCACGAGGGAGTTAACATCGCGCCGCGTGGGGCGAGATGTTAACTACCTCGCCGGGTATGCAGCAGGTCGTGCGCCCGCTGAGTTGGCATAACTTTAGTGGCTAAAATTTCATTACGTTGGTTGACTATGTGATGTGTTTTTTTTAAACGAATGGCTTACCAAACAACTTGCGTCGATATACTGCACATAAATGGGTTGTACTAAAGTACTAGGGCTGGAGTAGAAATGATTACATGACCCGCTATGAATGTACACGGGGTGCCACAGTGGCGATATGTTAACTTGCTCGCCTGGTATACGGGTGGCCGTGAGTTTGATCCCGACCCTGACGCCTACTGCTGTGTATTTGGAGTTTGCGTGTCTCTCTCCCCGTGGTCGCGTGGATTTTTCTCCGGGTCCTTCACTTTTTCCCTCCACATTTAGCAACAACAACACGCGTTCAGAGTATTTGGCTGCTATGAATTTCCACGTGATGATAAGCCAACTTCGTTGAGCTTGTCATGTGTGGCCAGGTCGCTTCCGAAAAAGAGCTACATAGCTCAGTGGGCCTTACCTGGCAAATAAAAGTAAATACCAAAAAAAAACCGACTTTAATCGTTTTAGCTGAAGACTCCAGTCCTTCACGTGCATGATTTCCACTTCAAGCCACCTCTCTTGAAGTCTGCCCCGTATCCCCCTCCTCCTGCACCTCTCTGCTCTGCAGGGTCACCTCGCCAGCCTTGTGACAGTCACCGAGTGAATACCCTACCGCAACATGACGACCTACCATGGCACGACGACCTACCATGGCACGACGACCTACCACGGCACGACGACCTACCGCAGCGCTTCATTAACGTTGTCTAGTAAAGAGACAAGCTCCACTTTCATCGACTGAAACCGCGCCTTTGGATTTACCGTCGTCGTGTTCACAGTCGTTGGAGGCCAGGCTGAGGCCATCATCGAGCTGCGATCGAGAACGCGGGTCTCGTTAATTGTATATTCATATTTGGTGACTCGCTTGCCACTTTCTCTTTTTTGCACTCCCAACCGTGTTTTTGTAATGCGTTGCTGTTGCAACTTTGCTGAGCCGCCCGTACTGGACATCCGTGAATAAAAGGATCTTCATAGCTCATCGGATTACTTCTCCCGCAGTCTCAATAAAGATTCTGATTCTGATTAACCCCAGGGGCCGGCTGAGACCCGGGGGGAATAGAAGCCGGCTCTCCGTGGAGACATTTTGAGCCCCCAGATGCAAGGCTGCTACCTACATATCCACCTACCTATCTACCTACATATCTACCTACCTATCTACCTACCTATCTACCCACCTACCTATCTATTTACATATCTAGTTATCTACCCACCTACCTATCTACTTACATATCTACCTATGTATCTACCTATACATCTATATACCTACCTATATACTTGTCTACTTCCCTATCTACCTACCCTACACGTTCCGTTTATTTCACATTTCTCGTCCCTACGCAATAGTTTTGTTGTTGTTGTTTTAATAATTGAACAGGTGCAAACCCGCCATTAGTGGGGTTTCCGTATTGGAAAGGCAATACGTGTGAGTCTGCACGTACTTTCATATCGCCTTCTCGTGGCGGCTCCTCGGGGGTTATTGTCGCGAGCCTGTTTGTGAAATTACATCTCGCTCGCCCCGCGAACGGAGCTCGCCGCTCTGTAAGCGACGCTGCTCCCTCCCTCTGTGTGAGATTGCACGACGAAACAAGTCATTCCTCTTCAAAGTGTGGCCCTTACTCTCGATTGCGTTGCAGATCTTCGCTCGCGTCACTTTGTTGTGAATATAATAACGTCGTGGTTTCACTGATCTCACTCGATATTGTCCAGAACACCTGCTTGGAGTGAGGACGATCCAGTGTCAGGCACTGCTACTCGAGTATAAGACACTTATTATCGATAACAATCCTCTATCCTTGTACCCTACATTCCTATGAAGGGTGTTTACGGTGGCGAGATGTTAAATACCTCGCCTGGTATGCAGGAGGTCGTGGGTTCGATCTTGACCTTGACGCCTGCTGTGTATTAGGAGTTTGCGTGTTCTCTCCGTGGTCGCATGGATTTTTCTCCGGGTCCTCTGGTTTTTTTCCTCCGCATTTAGAAATGTGCGTTTATAGTATTTGGCTGCTGTACGTTTCCACGTGATAAGCCACTTCGTTGAGCTATCATTTGTGGCCAGGTCGCTTTGAAAAATAGCTACATAGCTGGTAAAAATAAAAAAATATATATATAGTTTCAGTTTAGGAAGTAGAATGTCTCCCAATACAAAAGGAGTGACTACATTCGCCACGTGATAAGATCCCACCCCAACTCGTGTATGAACATCAATTTCGGAATGCGTCTTATAATGCCGTAGATGTGTCTGTGTGCGATATCATTGTAACGTTATTGAAAATGGAGCGCAACGTGTGGATTGCATCTTACTTTCTGGAGTGCTTTATAATCCGGAGAGCATAGCACGTGTAGATGCATCGTCTTGAGTGGTGCATCATCATTATGATGCAACCGACAAAATCCGGCATTCCGTAACCTCTCGGGAAGATTCACATTTCCCAGGATAGCTGCCTCAACAAGAGAACGGTTCCGGGAAACTCGGGATGGGTGGCAACCTTCGGCCTTATCCTTGACCTCACAAATCAAGTCGTTGTCCTCACATAGGGCCATCTCATTGTCCGTACGTATGTCAGAATCAGAATCAGAATATGTATTTATACTGGAGGAATCCGATGAGCTATAAAGCTCTTTCTCACAGATGTACAGTGGGGGCGGGTAAGAACGTTACAACAACAAAAGTACAAAAACATGATAGGAGGGCAAAGTACAAGAAAGGTAAACAAATCACCCAAACACATAAAAATAAAACTTAAGCATCCCCATCCTACCATGTTGGACTTCTTTCGCACCGTACGTAGCCAACCGTGCTCATCGGAGGTGCGGGAAAGGCTTTGCGTAACTTGCCTGTGCACACGGAGGCATCTAGGAATTGGATCTCTCCACAACAAGGCCTCGGGAAAAAAAAATCAAGAATTGTGTTCCTTTCTTTAGGTTTGTGGGCGCTCGTTGAGTTTCGGCGTCAATACGGAAACAAGACCCGGGGTAGCGCGCACGTTTTGTATGGAAACAAATCAATATGAACATTAAACATGTCCCGACGAGCAAATGACAAGGGATTATTCTTGGAACACTTCACATGTTTGGCATTTGGCAGAGGGAAAGTGTTGTTTCTGCGTGTTTGTGTGAACACGTGCTTATATCTGTGCTAATGTGTGATGCACGGAATGCTGTTGAGTCATTGAATCAGAGTGGATAAGAGGCTATCGGAGTCGTGCGGGAGCAGAGACAGCGACGCAATGTGTATCCTGGCCATTTATCGATTTGAAACTTTTTGTGAAAATGCACACGTGGGGTGAGAGCTGCCCACAGCCGCCACCACCATCACGACTGACGGGACGGTGACCCGACCCAGCCAGCGTCGTCTCTACATTGATGATCATCACACTTCCCAAACGAACTGAGTTAAGGCTGAGGTTACCTAGGGGAAAACCAAACCAAAAACATATTTTTTCTCCCCATGGTTCTTCGTCTCTTCGTGACAAGGCAGGAAACCCAGGTCTCCGGGATAGTGGCACAATGTCCGCACCACAACGGCGCTATCTCACACAAGAGACGGATCGCCCGTGTGACAACACGGGCCGGCACGGCGCACGAGAGGGTGCCGTAGCCAGCAGCAGCAGCAGCAGCACCACGCCCGGTCCTCTCCCCAGTGCTGAGTGTGACACGCTGCACCAAGCACCAATCTAGGGAGAGACCCAGGAACGGTTCAGATATCCGTCATGTTGGCCACGTTCGAGACTCGAACCCAGCTTGTCGGATTTGTAGCGCACTGCGCTAATCATGATACTACCGCTCTACCACAAAGACAAAGATCCCCCAAATAGCCTAACATCAAGTGTTGTTAGTGAACACCTATGAAGGCCTGAACGGTACACGAGGGGGTGGGTGAGCCAGCAGCACTCTCGACCGCCTTTGCATCCCCAGTAGCTATGCTTGCACACCGCATCATTTGAGGCTGAGTCAACCTAGGGGATGCCCAGGACCGGTTCAAATAATCGTCACTGATGTTGACCGTGAGCGGGAATCGAACTCGTGTTGCCGGGTTCGTAGCGCGGCACGCTAACCGCTGCACCACCGCTCCCCCACACCCCACTCAAACCACACGCACACGCACACCCACTCACATATGGACACACTCAATGACAATGACACACAATCGCACAGACGCTCATATTCATCAGCAGTGTTCCCAATCCCCTCCGCTGGTGACAACGATGCTCATGTGATCCATCTCGCCCTAACCTGCGTCTTAATCCCAACGCTCCTTCGCTCCGCCGAGTCTTTCACGTGCGCGTCTCCTCCATGCTTGGCTGCCATCCCAATTGCGAGCATCATCCATCAGTTGTTCGTGTGCTCCTCGCGACAAGCCGCGTGCTTTCGTGAGCGGGGGCACAATGTTGGGCGCAGCAATAATTAACTGCGGGACACTTTCGCCGGTATCAAGATGTTGAATGAAAAAATTCTTTTGATTTAAAGCTTTCGTGACTGCAGGGATTCATATTGTTGCTTCTTTCGGTAAAGTCACGTAGAAGGCAAATAATAAAATAATAAAAATATAAAACTATTAAAATTATCGCGACGTTTCGACTGCAACACAAGCAATCATCATCAGGTGTGAAATCCACAGCAAGAAAATTTGAAAAAAAATATATTTTTCTTGCTGTGGATTTCACACATGATGATGATTGCTTGTGTTGCAGTCGAAACGTCGTCATAATTTTAATTGTTTTTTTCTCCCTTCTACGTGACTTTACCGGAAGAACCAAGAATATGGAAAAATAATGTTTTACTCTTTCTGGCGTTACGCCATTCAACTACAATAAACTCGGTTACAGCATGCGCCTAGGCGGGGGACTGTGGCCAACAACGTAACAGGTCTATCGGTTAATATTTGTGCTTTCGGTGATATATCACGAGACAAATACCTCAAACCGAAACTCTAACGGGGAAAAGGATGACCCGCATGGTAGGGAATGGCCTGTGGAAGCAGATATCACAGAACTATTGTTGAGATCCTTTCAAGTGACCTCTGATCTACCCTAGAGGGCGCTGCACTTACCCACGTGCCCTGCACAGAGAAATGTTTATCGAACGATGGATTCAAATCATATTCAATTGACTAAATATCAACTAATTTAGTAAACAGAGGACACTTTAACGTGATGGATTCTGTTGTAGCCATTGGTGACCAACTCACTACACCTAGGAACCTAATTCCATCTCGGGCATCTGCCTGGATTCAAACTCGACCACCTCGGCAGTGCCGGCTCCACGCACGGCCTCTTCACCCCTGAGCCATAAAGCCGACATGAATTCTTCAAACTCGAAGCCAGTTTCAACTGTCTGAGCCCTCATCGTTAACCCACCCCGACTCTGCCGATGAAACTCGTGAGTATGCTTCTGAGAAAAATGCTGGTGGGAAAACATTGGCCCAGAAGATCGATCAGCCGATGGACCACGGTGTTGTCACGCTTCATTACACGTCGCGGTAGCGCGAACCCTTGTCTCGTCTCTTTATTTAAAATGTCGGGTGGCCGCTTTGTTCTCAATCACCTGATACGCACGCATTTAATTGCGTCCCTGCGTGTGCGCTTCGACGTGCATGCACGCACATGGATTTATTGTCCTCCGCTGGATAATTGTAACTTCTATTGATTCATGTTCTTTGCTGTTAATGCCTAAGGGCCCTTAATCCAATCCCAATTCGTGTCCCAGAGTTTTAATTACAAAACGTAAAGACCTGAGCCGCGAGGGGGCAAAACTAAAAATAAATAAAATGATGAATGGAAGAGGTGAGCGGAGATGTTCCGAGAAACGCGACGTGATCTACATGAAGCGCATCGCCTTGAGCGTTCCGGCCGCCGGGGCTTCGTGAGGTCGTTCCGTTCGCTTATAAGGTCGCACTCATCTTTTGCTGTCTTTTCTTGGATTTTCTGTTTGCACATAGTCACATAGTCACGTTAAGATGTTTTCTTGTTCATGTTTTTGTTTGTTGCGGTTGCACCCGATTCAAGAGCCGAATGGCTCACAGGGTTATACCAAATAAATGAAACTGAAAACTGAAACTGAAACTCATTGCACACAAAGTGTTTGCCACAAATGAACCACAACACCTCGCTGATCTCGTCAAGGAGCATGAACCATCATCACGCGAACTCCGCTCATCCTCAAAGCAGCGGCGTTTGGCTCGCCGTCGAACGAATACGGTCACTGCATCGCGCGCTTTCAGATGCGCTTCTGCAGCCACTTGGGACGCTCTTCCTTCAGATATTAGGAAGCCACTGAAGCTATGCACTTTTAAATCAACTAGATTGAAAACTCATTTCTTTAGAACTGCTTTTTATTAAATTTTGATTTAAAGCTTTCGTGACTGCAGGGATTCATATTCTAGGTTCTTTCGGTAAAGTCACGTAGAAGGGAAATAATAAAATAATACAAATATAAAACAATAAAAATTCTCACGACGTTTCGACTGCAACACAAGCAATCATCATCAGGTGTAAAATCCACAGCAAGAAACGTCGTGAGAATTTTTGGTTGTTTTATATTTATTTTATTATTTCCCTTCTACGTGACTTTACCGAAAGAACCAAGAATATGCTTTTTATTATTTAGTTTGTTGTCTTTCACCTGCAACGTACAGTGCGAAAGAAGTTCAGCATTCGTGTTTCGGGCAGAGAGCCCTGATTCACAGGTCATAAATAGAGCCCAGGGAAATTGAGTGGAGGATACGAATTGGAGACTGCACTTTACACCGTGGGGTCTGATGGTGATGGAGCCTTGTAAGAATTAAATTAAATTTAAACCTCATCAGGCCCCATGGTATAAAGTTCATTTTATTAATTTACCCCGTTACACATTTGCCAAATGTCGCAAATGTACTTACATTTTTAATATTAAAATAAACAGTTAACACAGTTTGTACATGTATTACAGGCATGTCTTGCTTAACGGGCGTTCTTTCTATGAGAATTCACAATCACGATCAATTCGAATTTAGACCAATTTGTTCGCAAAACGAGCTAAATGTTCACTTAGTGAGCGGGGACCAGATCGATGGAATGCGTCCCATGGCGGCAGGGGGCGCACAGCAGGCCGCAGCTGTTGGTTTGCAGCTGTGCTGCGTGCCCGCGTGTTTCGTTGTGTGGGGGAGGGGGCCTCGTGGTGGCACTGTAATGAGTGGCGGGGGCGGGAGAGGTGGGTGGCAGTGGTGCTAATTAATTGCAGACGCTGAGGACAAGAAGTAGCGCTCCGTCTGGCATCCCCGAATCGTGGCTCGTTGTTTCAAGAGTGTAATATTTTTGGGGCTGAAACGTAGCTCAGCTTTTAACATGTGGGGAGTCAGTCATCGCTTAATGAGTTTCACTTACTGAGCAATTTTTGCGAATCATATCTCACTCGTTAAGCGAGACGCGTCTGCGCTCTATTACCTTGTGCAAATAACAGTTCAAAAAGTCCACATCTCCAAAAGCCAACCAGACAAAATCCTATCCATGAGCCTTCCGGACCAAATTTCCCTGCGTCATTTATTACTTAGGCAGGCAAATTCTACACCCGTTTCCACTGTCTGAGTCTCATCGGCCGAGTTGGGCCTGTAACACAACTAGCCGCTGCTTGTTGGGTGACCCTAGAAAGTTTGCATTTTCAGACGTCGCCTCGAAGCCGCGGTTGCGTTGCCTCCTCCCCTCGAACCCACGTGGCCAGGCACGCGGTTCCTCAAGTGACGCAAGCCCCGAGGGTCCGGCCCAGGAGCGTCACCAGGAGCGCTCGAGGAGAGCGGATTTCTTGTCGCCGATTCAATTTTTGTTGTTATTTTCCTGAGCGAACTTCGCATGAATTCCCACCTCTGGCTCTTTGTGGGCAGGTGTCGGAGCGGTTTGCCCGTGGTGACGTGGTGACGGAGGAGCGGCGTTCAAGTGGCGACTGAAGACGAAGACGACGACAAAAGGGAGAAATCACACGCGGGGCGGGGGGGGGGGGTTCAAATGGTGTGTCACGCCGTTCATGTTATGCCCGCTGCCACCATGAAGTAGCGGTTACCACAGAATTGTGCAAATTCACAGACACGTTACACTTCCTCTGAACGCGACATGAATGGTGAACGTACGATACATTTAAAGTGCAAGTCTAGGAAAGCAAAGTGAATGCACAGCTACTGCGTGGGCGTCACACCACAGAGTTATGGGAAACCCCATTACCCGTCTCTCTGTAGGGTGTGATAAATATGTCTGCACGCACGGGGCAACACGTCTATGTCCAGACTCAAACGAGACTTCTCAAAGTTTACATTCTCAGCTGCTAATCCACAGGCCAAAACCACATGCCACAGTCGACTTCCAGCAATACATCGATTCACTGAGGACTCCCAGTACCTTGTAGAAAATCATATCTTGGGTGCAATCGATCTTGCCTCGTGGCCTTTTGGTTGCTCCGCGCAATATAATCAGCGGACCAACGACGGTGTGATGTTATCTACCTCGCCTGGTATGCGGAAGGTCGGAGGGCTCGATCCCGACCTTGACGCCTGTATATTTGGAGTTTGCATGTTTTCCCCCGTGGTCTCGTGGATTATTTTCTCCGGGTCCTCCGCTATTTTCCCTCCGCAATTAGAATACACAGATTCTTTTGCTGCTGTGGATTTCCACATGATAAGCCACTTCGTTGAGCTATCACTTGCGGCCAGGTCGCTCCTGAAAAAGAAGCCAATGGCTCAGTGGACCTAATGATATATAATTTCAAAAAAATGGTTTACTTTAATCTGTATATATTTTTGAAGTGATTTGTTGACCTTGCCTATAATTTGCACTCCTATCATGTTTTGATACCATTTGTTGTTGTAACGTTCTGACACGCCCCGACTGGATATCGGTGAAAAAAAGCTTCATAGCTGATCGGATTCCTCGTCCAGTATAAATATTCTGATATTCTGATTCTGTAACCCCCCCCACCCACCCTTGGACGATTGCACCCGAGCTGCTCCGGCAGGCACCAGTGGCGAACGTGAAACTCGACAAAAGACTTCGACGCAAACCTTCACGCGAGACACGGAGCTCAAGATCCGACGAGACGGAGCTTCCAAAAACAGGGGGGCTGGCAGGGGCAACGTACGGAATGGGTACACGATGGATAACGGAGCCACCGTAAACGTCCAAAGACAGTAGTTCCCAACCAGTGTGTACGTCGTTCTTCTTTCGCTCCGTACATATCCGACCGTGATAATCGGAGGCGAGAGGGGGGGGGGGTCAACAAACTACTGCGACTCTGCAAGGCCGTGGCAAGTGGCCCGTGGGACTGTTGCAGATGCGATGGGCTGTTTTTTGTTTGTGTTTGTTTCACGGACCGCTCTTTGTTCTTACTGCACAGGGATTCCGTCGACACGTTTTGAAATGTTGACTGTGATGCGCAGCGGGGGGGGGGGGGGTGCGGAAAGGTTTGGAACCACTGCCCGTAGGTGGTGTCGAGAGGACGTGCCGCTACAATTCGTAGTCTGTAGTTGAGGAGGTCAAGGGGGAACTTTAAGTGAACCGGCAGCCAATCAGGGCTTGGGTGGTGTGGGGCAGCTGCGTCCAACTTCCTCACCGCCACAACAAAGATACAAAGACAAAGATCCCCCTCCCCCAGTATAGCCTTAACAGATTGTTGGGGCAAGTGCTGTTAGCGAGCACCTATGAAGGCCAGTGCGGCACACGACGGGGTGGGTGGCCAGCACAACGCCTGGCCGCCTTTGTCTCCCCAGTGGCGATGTTTGCACACCACGCCAGGTACTCATTTGAGACCGAGCCGACCTAGGGGAGGCTCAGGACCGGTTCGGATAATTGTCACTTGGTGTTGGCCGTGAGCGGGAATCCAACTCGGATCGTCGGGTTCGTAGTGCAGCGCGCTAACCGCTGCACCACCGCTCCCCATTACACACACGCGCGCGTGCTCTCGTGCTTGTCAGCAATGTTGCAACAACACGGCTCCTGTCTGAAAACAGCGATCAGCAAGGCTGGGCACTGCTCAAGGGACGGACACAGCATCTGCCAGCAAAACCTAAAACACGTGCGTGAATATACCGAGCAGTTTAAAGAGGTGCACGCGCACACACGCACGCGCACGCGCGTGCGTGTGTGCGCGTGCGTGATAATTGCAACACCACTCTCTCTGTATGCGGACCGAGTTGCAAAGGGGAGCGCAACTCCTTGGTTAACCAAAGGTCAAATGTAGTTGGCTGCGAGGTCACGGATTCATTTCACAGCTCAACATTCAAGGAAGCCAGGCAGCGCCTGTATAAGGCAGCAAACAGCACAGCAAGTATGCTCCCAGTAGGGCTATCTGTGCAGCATTACTGCTACCCAACCCTGAATTCTTGTCGCAGCCACCCACGGTACCTGAGTGGACCGCACAGACCCCACCGCCCGGTGCTCATGTCACGCTCTGGCGGCCGGCCGGTGGTGACAGACTGAGCAGTGGCAGCTCATGTCCCAGCATTCGTGGAACCCGTTGACCGAGTAGACCAGTATTCTTGACTACTTTTCAGAGGTGGGGGGTAGGGGGGCAGGGACCACTTTCGCCGAGAAGACATCATCAGTGTGAGGGCCGCCACACCATTTGAAACCATTGGGGGTTTGACAGCAGCGCGATGGGGTGTTTTCATTTGTTGTGTATTGTCGGGGGCCGCACTGAAGGCCACCAGGGAGCGCCAGTAGCCCGCAGGCCTTGCAGCGAAGAACACCGCTGCAGTGGGACACGTTGAAGGTCAGCCGCCTTCGTGTAAGCGGCGTTAGAGATCTCTCCCTCTCTGTGGTTGTCCTCCGGTGGCGACAAAGTTTGTCCCCACGCGTCAAATTTCTCAACAAGCAATTTGACGCGCACCGAAAAACGTGGTGATGGTAGAGGTGCAGCCCTGCAATTTCTAGATCGTGGCCACTTGCTGGTGAAAGTGCCTCCCCTCGAGGAGAACAATCCCGACAGTCGGTAAAGATTTCTTGGGAAAATGTTTTAAACTCAATCGACGGAAGATGCCGATGTCCCAAGTCTGCAAAGAGGCGGCGAGCGGCAGGCGCGGAGGGCCCCACAACTCGGACGGTCGCGAGCCACTTGCGTCTCGAAGACTGTTGAGCCCTCGGCTGCTGACTCGCGTGTGAAGGCGGCCTTCCGAGCGGGCCCCTGCGGACGGGAAGATTCCACTCAGATTCACGCTCCCTTCTCGACATCTCCTCCTCCAGGCACTTGCGTCACGTGACGGTCACGTCCCTTGATCCACCGCGAAGCCCCTTCCTTCGAGCTACCGCGCGAGTGTTGGGCGGTTGCGTGCTGCGCACTTCTGGCTTGCTTAATCACGTGCGCCCCTTCTGCATGACGTCCAACGTTTCGCTCCGGCTGCTGGGAGCTCCCTCCAGCCCCGTGTCTCACAGCCTCCTCTTCAAAAGTCGCTCGAATGGACGAATATCCGAGCGGCGCGCGGAGCGTGAACGCCGGGCAAGGGCGCGGCGACGACACCGGAGAGCCGCCTCATGTGTCCTGTGCTCCGGCGGCGCCACCGCCGCCACCGCCACCTCGCAGCAGCCTCACGACCCTCCAGGCGTACGCGTCGCGCAGGTTCCTCCCGCCCTCGCCGCCGTCGCCACCGGCCACGGTGGCCGCGGCGGCGGCGGCGAGGCGCTCCTGCGAGAGGCTCCGCGCGAGCCTGCGCAGCGTCTTGCCCTGCCGCGCCGAGGAGTCGCGCGCCCGCAGCGTCACGTAGTACTCGGAGAACTTGTCGTTGATGGTGGCGATGGGCAGCGCGAGCACCAGGATGCCGAAGAGGATGCAGAGGAAGGCGACCGCCTTGCCCGCCGCCGTGTCGGGCCGGATGTCGCCGTAGCCCACCGTGGTCATGGAGGCGATGGCCCACCACCAGGCGGCGGGGACGCTCGGGTAGAGCGAGTTGGGCTCGGAGCCCTCGAGCGCGTGCTCCAGCGCCGCGAAGATGGAGATGCCCACGGAGAGGAAGAGCATGAGCATGCCCACCTCCTCGTAGCAGCGCGCCAGCGTCGTGCCCAGCGCACGCAGCCCTGCGCGAGGAGAGACGCGGGGGGGGGGGGGGGGCGCTCGGGGTCAGGTGTGCGGTGCTTGGGGTCAGGAGTGGGGGGGCTCGGGGTCAGGTGTGGGGGGGGGGAGGGGTCAGGTGTGGGGGGGGAGGGGTCAGGTGTGGGGGGGGGAGGGGTCAGGTGTGGGGGGGGGAGGGGTCAGGTGTGGGGGGCTCGGGGTCAGGAGTGGGGGGGGGGGGGGCTCGGGTTCAGGTGTAAAGTGAGTACAGACCAAGTCAAGTAATGTATGCAAACTGTGTATCTGTCCTTGTTCTGCTTGCTCTTGCAAATATGATTCATGTTTGTTTCATGAACGTTTCTTTAAACTGTATTTGTGCTGATTTCGTTTTTCATTGGATGGTAGCAGCATGCTGTGTTGCTGTAGTGATTTAAATTCACACTTTTGGTCTGGTGGGGTCATTTCCGTGGTAATACTAAAACATAGCAGCCCTTTTAGCAATCCCCAGCCGAATCATAATTAGTATTAATCTTGGAAGTAATCCGATTAGCTATGAAGTTCACAGATGCCCAGCAAGGGGTGGGTCATCAAGTTGCGGTCATGAGGTTGTGTGACCATACTTCACCACGCTGGTCAGCGGATGAATCTTCAGTCAGGTTATTCTATGGTAATTATTGAACGCTGCTCCTCCGACCACAGCTCTCTGGCTGTGGTTGTGCTCCGCGGTGTAATGATGCGTCACGCGATATTTGATCACGTCTATAAGTTCTCCCTTGCAAAGGACACGCGCGTCTCCGTGGCGAGTCTCACCGGGGTTCACGTTAAATTTACGCATCTGTGAGTGTGTTGTTGTTGTTGTTTAATTTTTCGCACGTGCTTCGCCAAGTTACGGGATGGCTTTCTTCTGGAACCCCCAAAAACGGTCAGCAGAGGCTCCCTATTCACGTCAGCGAACACCCTCGAGGGAGACCGCGCAGCGACTTGCGGAGTCACTCCTCGATTGCACCGCGGCTCCGTCGTGCCCAGTCGAGAGCCATGCCTCTCACGCCAATCACCGGTTACACGGAGGGAGGGAGGGAGGGACGGGTGGCTGGATTGAGGGAAGAGGCGGTACACGTCCACGGGACGTGCGGGGGAGCCGGGCAGTCTCTTTGTAACTCATTGCACACAGAGCGCTCGCCACAAAATAAACCGCAATGCCATGCTGATCTCGTCAAGGGCCATAAGCCATCACGCCATCTGAGATCATCCTCGCGGCAGCAGTGGCTTTTGACTGCTGGCCATCTAACAAAGACGGTCATCGCATCGCGCGCTTTCAAATACGCTGCTGCGGCCGTGTGGAACGCTCTACCTTTCGATGTTATGAAGCCACTGGAGCTATACGCTTTTAAATAATCTGAATTGAAAACTCATTTCTTTAGAACTGCTTTTTCTGTTTAGTTGGTTGTCCTTCCCCCGCACCTCGGATTAGCACGGTTGGCTACGTACGGTGCGAAAGAAATCAACATACAGTAACGTCTAATGGACGCGTGGGCTGCTAGTACTTTTGTAAATTGCTTAATCGAATAAAAAAAAGTTCGCTATCCATGACTGCCTGACACAGTCAGCTCCCTGCACTTGAGAATCCGGTTCTATCTGAAGTGGCAGGCGGAGTTAAACCACGGGTCTCAACCGTGATGAACTTCCAGAGGGGCTCAGACAAACTTTCTTTACACGTCATAGGTTCGTGTTGTCCAGCGACAGTGCAACGCAACACTGGCAAGGGTTGATTTACTAACAATGCTGCATCACAATGATCCCCCGTACAGCCTTAACAGACTGTTGGGGCAAGTGCTGTTAGCGGGTAGCACCTATGAAGGCTGGAACGGCACACAAAGGGGCTGGGTAGCAAGCACCATGCCCGGCCGTCTTTGTCTCCCGATATTTACACATGACACTAGGTACTCGTTTGAGGCTGAGTCGACCTAGTGGATACCCGGGACCGGTTCAGATAATCGTCACCGGTGTTGGCCGTGAGCGGGAATCGAACCCGGGTTGCCGGGATCGTAACGCAGCACAGCGCTAACCCCTACACTACCGCTCACCCACACACACCCCCACACACACACACACCCCCACACACACCCCCACACACACACACCCCCACACACCCCCACTCACACCCCCACACACACCCCCACACACACACCCCCACACACCCCCACACACCCCCAATACACACCCACACACACCCCCACACACCCCCGCACACACCCACACACACACCCACACACACCCCCACACACCCCCACACACCCCCAATACACACCCACACACACACCCACACACCCCCACACACCCCCACACACACCCACACACCCCCACTCACACCCCCACACACACACACACACCCACACACCCCCCAATACACACCCACACACACCCCCACACACCCCCCCACGCACACCCACACACACCCCCACACACCCCCACACACACCCCCACACACACCCACACACCCCCCACACACACCCCCACACACACCCACACACACCACCACACACACCCCCACACACACACACACCCACACACGGACGTACCCGTGGAGTGCCGCCCCAGCTTGAGGAGGCGCAGTGCGCGCAGGAGGCGCACCGTCTGCAGCGCGCGTCCCGCGTTGCCGAGATCACCGCCGCCACCGCCGCCGCCGGCAGTAGCACCGGCGGCAGCGGCGGCCCCTGAGTGCTGCTGCTGCTGCTGGACTCTCTCGAGCAGCGCCGTGATGTAGTAGGGCGCGATCGCGAGCAGGTCCACCACGTTGGAGAAGCGCGCGAGGAAGCGCAGCTTGCGGGGCGCGCACACGGCGCGGCACGAGAACTCGACGGTGAACCACGCGGTGCAGGCGCTCTCGAGCGCCGAGAACGCCTCCTGCGCCGCGGCGCCCTCGTAGGCCGTCATGAGGCACATGTTGACCACCGAGAGGAGCACGAAGCTCACGGAGAGGAGCGACACCGCGCGCGCCGTCCGCGACGACTCGGGGCTCTCGAGGAGCTCGAGGACGCGCACACGCAGCGGGCCGCAGCGCGCGCCCTCGGTCAGCAGCAGCTGCCGCTCCTCGTCCTCCTGCGCCTGCTGCCTCGAACCGAACTGCTCGGCGGGGAACTGCTGCTGCTGCTGAGCCGCCGCGGTGCTTAGGATGTTGTCGCGCTTGCGCCCGAAGCGGTCGCGGCAGCAGCGCGCCAGGCTGGGCTCCGAGATGCCCCAGTACTCCATCTCCTGCAGGAAGGCGGCGGCGCAGAGGCCTTCGTGCACGTGCAGGCGGCCCGTGCGGTAGAAGGCGAGCACGTAGCCGAACGTCTCGGCGCTGCGGTCGAAGAAGAACTCGCGCGAGGAGGGGTCCGCGTCGTCGCACAGATCGACGAAGGCGGCCGAGCCGAGCACGGCGCCATCCGCCGCTGCGTCCGGCGCGACCGCCTCGGGGCCTCCCGCCGCGGTCACGGCCGAGCGATCGAGGGGGTCGCCGAACGTGACGCCCGAGTGGGAGGACGACCTGGCCGCCAGCCTCCCGAGGCGGCTGTCCGGATGAGCCTCGAGCAGCTCACGGGGCACGAAGTGCTTGCTGCCGCCCACGTTCACGCAGAGGCCGCGGGGCCCGTCCGGGTTGGAGTCCCCTGCCGGGTCTGGCGAGTGGGATCCTCTTCTTCTTACTCCTCTTCCTCCTCCTCCTCCGCTGCTAAACCGCCCGACTGAGCGAGCGTACGAAGAGGGTGCTGGCATCGTCAGTCGGGGCTTCTCTGTTTGTCCTCGCTCCTCTGCGTTGTGCGCTGCGTGCTGGGTACAGGGGTGTTTACCTGTACCAGCACGCAACGCGCGCGCGTGTGCGTGTGTGTGCGTGCGTGTGTATGCGTGCGTGTGTGTGCGTGTGTGTGTGTGCGTGTGTGTGTGTGCGTGTGTGCGTGCGTATGCGTGTGTGTGCGCGTGTATGCGTGCGTGTGTGTGTATGCGCGCGTGTGCGTGCGCGTGTGTGCGTGTGTGTGTGTGCGTGTGTGTGTGTGCGTGTGTGTGTATGCGTGTGTGCGTGCGTATGCGTGTGTGTGCGCGTGTATGCGTGCGTGTGTGTGTATGCGTGTGTGTGTGTGCGCGTGTGTGCGTGTGTGTGTGCGCGCGCGTGTGTGTGTGTGCGTATGTGCGTGTGCGTGCGTGTGTGTGCGTGCGTGTGTGTGCGCGCGCGTGTGTGCGTGTGTGCGTGTGTGTGTGTGCGTGTGTGTGTGTGCGTGTGTGTGTGTATACGTGTGTGTGTGCGTGTGCGTGCGTGTGTGTGTGTGTGCAGGGAGAGAGCGAATGCGCAGTAGTTAGTGCGCTACGCAACGAATCCGGCGAACTGAAATTGATTCCCGCTGGCGACGACCAACATCAGTGACGATGATCTGAACTGTCCTGGGCCTCCCTGAGGTCTACTCAGCCACACACTAGTATCAGGTGCGACGTATAAACATCGCCACTAAGGGAGATAAAGGCGGCAGGTCGTGGTGTTGGCGACCCACTCCCCTCGTATGCCGCTGCGGCCTTAACAGGTGCTCGCAAACAGCACTTGCCCCTACAGTTTGTGAAAGGCTATGGTGGGGCGGGGGGTGTGGGGAATTTGTCTTTGCAGGTAGAGAGTGAGTGGTGGTTACGAGCACGCGTCGGCTCGTGTGACATCCTCCAGAGAATCGTGACACCCAACACGCAGCGGCGCACTCAGCACCGCACCCGTTGCCCAATTCACCCTCGGGTGACATCATCGTCACCATCGACCATGGTCGATCCACTGCTGGACGAAGGCCTCCCCAAGCCGCGACCCTTGCGATGCGGGAATCCACCCCGCAGCTGCGCGCGAGCTTCGACGCCATCGCTCCGTCTCCCTGGTGGACGTGCTCTTGTTAGCCGTGGCCGGGCACGCATCGAGCGCAGACCTCTGAGTTCGTAGCGCAGTGCGCTAACCACTGCGCCACCAACCCCCCACATGCGTACAGGATCTATTTAAGCCGGCACGGCACACGAGGTGGGGGGGTGGGTGTTCAGCACCGCGCCCGGCCCGCCTTTGTTTCCCCAGTGCTGATGTTTACGCCCCTCGCGAGGTAACTCGTTAAGGCCGAGTGGACCTAGTGGCGGCCCGGACCCGCTCGGATATTCGCCACCGATATTGCCCGTGAACGGCACTCCAACTCGGGTCACCGGGTTCGGAGCGCAGCACGCCAACCACCGTACGACCGCTCCCCAGACGTTCACTCCACACACCGATGCGTGTGATCTGCACAGCACATCGGGACTGATGTGTGGGACATTTGGGATAACTGAGGCAGGCAGTCATGGGGCTTAATGAGATCCAAACTGGTCCCAAGTGCTCACTGATGTTCGGTATGCTTTGCCACGATTGAGCCAATTTAGAGAGGCATTCTGTTATTGACGGGTGTTCGTGGTGAAGAATGGTTTAGCAGCCATTGCACTGGCGATCCGGAGTCCGCCGGGGTTCGACTCCGTGACCTCGCGCGGCAGCTGAAACAACGGAGCACGTTTTCTTAAATCCCCACCCGCACGGCCTCTGTGGGTGAACCCCGATTGTAAGTGAACTCCGTGTGAATAAATGGCTTCACCGCAGTAAATGGGTCGCGAATGGGCATGTCGCGGTGTGTGTGGCGGGGTAAAGCGTGGGTACTCGCAACCTCTTCCTTAGACGTGTGTGGCCAGCTCCCTCGAGGAGCGGAGGGCCCCTTCCGCCAACAGTGGTGTGACACAGCCGACTTGCAGGGCCTGCGCCTTTGCGCGCGCCGCTCAGGGCTCTGGCGTCCGGGCTCTGGCGCTGCGACTCGGGCGTTTGAGCTCACACATGCGGAAGGTCGCGAGTTCAACTCCCGCGTGCGACCCGGGACGGGGGTGGTTGAGACACGGCGAATTAAAAACGAGGACCACTTTACGTGCACATTTTTAGTGTGGTTGGTGTGGTTGGCGTGACTCCCCCGCTCGCCATAGGAATATGGATTTCCCGCACCACCGGCACAGGGCTAACGATGCCGAGGAACAACCGTCTCCTGCTCTCTGGAGCAGGGAGAAAATTTTTTTTACTGCATCAGCTGCCAGTGAATGTAAATTAATGAGGAGCAGTCACGCATTATACGTGGCGATGTGGTCGTGCTGTTGCATTTTTGGCACGCTCCCCAAAACGATCATTCCTGCATCAAAAAAACCGTGCTCTCCATCCGACACAGGCGTGTAAATCGATAACACCACAAATATGGTCATATATTTGAATAATGCCCCTCATTTATCCAGGAGAGTCCCGCTGGGTCTCGAGACCGTTTTGCTGTCGTTGTTGTTGTTATTGTCAGGATCATTTCTGCCTTGCGATGTTTGGCCAATTCCATTCTTTAGCGATTAGCGTGTGGGGAGGCAGCAGTTGGAGCACCGGGACAAAGCGCCACACATTTGGTCTTGGAGATTGCACGCCGGGCTCCGCTCCTGCCAGCGTTATTGTGGGATCGTTATTCATCCGATCATTACCACACAGCTCATTACCTTCAAATGAATGGGGTGCCGCGGTGGCGAAATGTTAACTCCCTCGCCTGGTATGCAGGAGGTCATGGGTTCGATCCGGACCCTGATGCCTGCTGTATATTTGGAGTTTGTGTGTTTTTTCTCCCCGTGATCGCGTGGATTTCTCCGGGTCCTCCGGTTTTTCCCTCCACATTTAGAATCAACATTTCGCTTTTCGAGTATTTAGCTGCTATAAATGTCCACGTGATAAGCCACTTCGTTGTGATCAGGTTGTTTCTGAAATAGAGCTATATAGCTCATTAAACATTACTTGGTAAAAAAAAATCGTAGTTTATCGTTTCTCTTTCAGTTTGTCTGACACATCAACATTGTTGTCAATATCATAATTTGTATGAACTTACCAATGGTTATGCACGTAGAATCCCACTGAAATGTGCTGCTCGGAAACACCGCCGATTTAAATCACACGAGATGTTCCCTTTATTGCTTGCTTCTGTTTGGGGTGTTTATTCATTTAAACCTCCACTCGGGATAACTTGCTAAACTCGAGTCATTTGGCGAAGAGACCGGAGGGCTTTGGAAGACATAACCCCACTCACGTGACCGAGGAACACTCAACTTTCACACACCTAGAGCAGAACACGACTTGCTGTACTGCACTATATGATCTCAGTCGGGGTGTCTCACACCGGCTCTATCCCGTCACGATCCACCGACCCCATGGTGATCACAACACCCAGAATTTACATTTTTGTTCGCAAAAAGTAATCCTCGTATTTTAGATTCGGGTTCAAATCGTCATCGTCGCCTTCAGCCATGGTCGATCCACCGCTGGATGAAGACCGCCCCAAGCCACCTACATATCTAATGCAACGATCGCGCGACGTTCGGACTGGCCGACAACAACCACCACCACCACGACGCGTGGAGCCTACCTCGCTACGCCGCTCGGCACGATGGGAAGACGCCACTCCGATTGAGGTGGAGCCCAGCCGCTGGAGAATCGGCTGAGCACACAGCGAGCATCACGCCCGCGTAGCTCCTTGGATATTTATTTTGTTGTTGCTCAAAATGCCCCGCCTCTCGTGAACGACGAAAGGTGTCGCGGGGCCTTTGACGGCCACTTGCATCGGCACGTGGCGCACGAGCTTTGCTCAATGGCGCGGAGGAGTCACTGAGCGACTGCGCCGAGGAAGTGAAACCCCGTGGGTTGCCTGCACGGCGGCTCAGCGGTGAGCACACGGAACGCTTAGCTGGACGCGATTCCAAATCGTGGCAAAACAAACAAAAACGGATTAATCACCAAAGCGACCCGGCTACTCGTGCACACGCGTGCGTCGTCACGATGGGCACGCGAACGCTCGAGAACGGCGCGCGCGCTGTTGCCGCGACGTTCCCTGTCGTGCATTTTGTTTGTGTTTCTCCAACAAAAAAAAGCGTTCAATTGCCGCGGAACGGCGTCTCGGTTTTGACAGCACATCTTCACGCGTCTTCAGCACATCTTCACGCATCTTCGGCACATCTTCACACATCTTCACGCATCTTCAGCACATCTTCACGCATCTTCAGCACATCTTCACACATCTTCACGCATCTTCACACATCTTCACGCATCTTCAGCACATCTTCACACATCTTCAGAACATCTTCACACATCTTCACACATCTTCACGCATCTTCACACATCTTCACACATCTTCACGCATCTTCAGCACATCTTCACACATCTTCAGAACATCTTCACACATCTTCACACATCTTCAGAACATCTTCACACATCTTCACACATCTTCACACATCTTCACGCATCTTCAGCACATCTTCACACATCTTCAGAACATCTTCACACATCTTCACACATCTTCACGCATCTTCACACATCTTCAGAACATCTTCACACATCTTCACACATCTTCACGCATCTTCAGCACATCTTCACACATCTTCACGCATCTTCAGCACATCTTCAGCACATCTTCACGCACCTTCAGCACATCTTCATACATCTTCACGCACCTTCAGCACATCTTCACACATCTTCACACATCTTCACGCACCTTCAGCACATCTTCACACATCTTCACACATCTTCACACATCTTCACACATCTTCACGCGTGCGATGCGTTGCGCCAGCCGATGGGCCGGAAGCGTGGGACAAACAAACACAATGCAACGCGCGATCTGTTCACATGAAAGTGTCCGTTGGAGAAACGTCGTGTTTCGGGTTAGCTGGCCCTTTTGCGTGCTCGACGATTGAACGCAGTTCGTGGCGTGCGTGCCTGCGCGTCCAACAGCCAAGTATTTAATCAGCAGATATATAACACAACGAACATAAACGTGCCAATTACTTCGTGATTTGATTTTCGGGAAGTCGCGCTAATGGCTCGATAATGATGTCACGATGCACAAATAAACAGCGGCACCTCCCCGATCTCACTTAATTCGATTTATGAAATGTGCCGCTCGCTCAGTAATGCCTCGTGGTGGGAATAATCAAACAACCCTTTTGACAAGTTTGTACAATCTGTCCCGAAGCTCAATCCGTAGAGAGGCAATGCCCATTGTGATAGACCACCGCCATTACCCAACTCTCCCTTGCACACATTAAACGTTGTTCCTCTGGGCTGACACACCCGGTTATAAATTATGAGATCATATATGTTAAGAGTAGAACAGATGTCACGCGAATTGCAGAGTTCCAAACATGAACGCCGGAGTCTGGTGCGGCGGCTGCATTCACTCACCTACTTACCCATCGCAAAACCAAGACAAAGATCACCCGTATAGCCTTTAGCAAACTGTTGGGACAAGTGCCCGTTAGCGAACACCTCTGAAGGCCGGTACGTCACACGAGGGGTGGGTGGCCAGCACCACGCCCGTCCGAGCTTTGTCTCCCCAGTGCTAGCGATGTTTACACGCCGCACTAGGTACTCATTTGAGGCTGAGTCGACCTAGGGGAGGCCCAGGACTAGTTCAGATAATCGCCACTGTTACTAATCGTGAGCTGGAATGGAACTCATGTCGCTGGTTCTGTAACACGGTACGTTAACCACGACATTAACGCTCCTCGTGACGAATCACACTCGCTCATTCACCCACTCCTTGGCTCACTTGCACATTCACCCATTCACTGAAATATCAAACATTTCACCCACTCAATCACTCAAGTATCGTACATACATCAACTCTCGCCCATTGTTATACAGACACCCACCAACTTACGAATTCACTCATTCGCCCAACCAATTATTGACCCAGTCACCAACTCACCCACTCACCCACTGACTCACTCACTCATCTACTCCCTAATTCATTCACTTACCCACTCATTCAGCCACCCACTCACCCGCTCAATTAACCATCAATAATTCACACGCTCACTCGCTCGCTCACTCACTCATCCACCCACCGACTCACCCCCCCCCCCCCCCCCCCATTTCACTCACCATATCACTCACTCATTCATCGACCCACACATACACGCACCCACCCTACTCACCATCTCATTCGCTCACTCATCTCACCTGTTGGAATAACTGCGCAGCCTCGTACCGCACAGCCACTCCGCGCGTCTCCTCTTCGTGGCGGCGCACGCGGTCACGGGACGGAGCCAACGCATGGCCGTCACCCTCGGCTCGCGTCTCTTGGCGATCTCCGCGAGCCTCCGCGTGTAGCGGCGGCAGCAGAAACAGCTCACGAATATCCCCCCCCCCCACCACCACCACCCACGCTCTCCTTTTCAGTCACGAGAGTGGCGCAGAGCAAGCGGAGGGAGCGCACAACACCCACTCAACTCTCTCTCCACGACCCGCAGCAGCAGCAGCAGGAGCCCATTTGCCGTCCAGCTTCCACGCCCAGTCACACGCGGTC
This sequence comes from Lethenteron reissneri, assembly GCF_015708825.2. NCBI lineage: Eukaryota > Metazoa > Chordata > Hyperoartia > Petromyzontiformes > Petromyzontidae > Lethenteron > Lethenteron reissneri. The sequence goes on along the minus strand of NC_083797.1, from coordinate 12,453,146 downwards.
GCACGCGTTGTGGCAGGGGCGGGGGTGGAGGGTGAGCCGGGGGCAGGAGGGTGGCGTTAAAGTGCTGCCACGTGGATTTTTCTGTAGCCCCCCCCCCCCGACCCCAAACCTTCATCACCACGACAGCGACCACCGCCTCAAGCACCATCCCTCCACCACCACCATCGCCTCTAGCACCATCCCTCCACCACCACCATCGCCTCTAGCACCATCCCTCCACCACCACCATCGCCTCTAGCACCATCCCTCCACCACCACCACCGCCTCTAGCACCATCCCTCCACCACCACCACCACCGCCTCAAGCACCATCCCTCCACCACCACCACCGCCTCAAGCACCATCCCTCCACCACCACCATCGCCTCTAGCACCATCCCTCCACCACCACCACCGCCTCTAGCACCATCCCTCCACCACCACCACCGCCTCTAGCACCATCCCTCCACCACCACCATCGCCTCTAGCACCATCCCTCCACTACCACCAACAACAACCGCCATTCGCCACTAAGTGGCGGTGAAGTCACCACGACGCTTGTGCCAGGCTATGTGCACTTTGAGGCCACGTGAAGTGTCGAACGCCCGCTGGCAGGAGGTCACGGGGAAAGACCCAGATGCCACAGGTCGACTGACTGAGACGACTGGCTGATGCCCCACCTGTGCCCCCTACTGTGCCAACTTGCTGTGCTTTAGCCACCTGGCGCTCCGCTCGCTGTTGTGAGCATCGCTCCTATACCCTCCGTTGTTGTTGGAGGGCGACTGCCTCCAACTGCCCAGTAGCGTCCTTCACGAGCCTCCTCCACAGAGGCCGACTTGACACCGCTGATACAAGTCATCGGCAAGTCCACTCAGCTCCACATCTTCCTGTACCACAAACACACCATCTCTTCTCTAGCCCGTGCCGCGCCCGTTAAGCCCTCTCAATCCGGCCAAACAAAAGCTGTTTAGGCATGCGGTGGCTGGGCATGCGGACTACATGACCCAGCCAACGAAGCCTTGCCTGCCGGAGGAGCTCACCGATGGGACTTTGTCCAGATCTTTCAAGGATTTGTGAGCTCCTCACACAATCCAGCCTGGTTAAACCCAGGATGGATCGTAGGTAGGCAAGCCTAAATGTTTCTAAATGGTGAAGATGTTCCATTCGTGGTGTCCACGTTTCGCAAGCATAGAGAATGGATGGAATGACTGTGGCCGAGAAAACATGAAGCTTTGTACAGAGCGACAGACCAGGTAGCTTCCACACAGCGTAAAGCAAACGATGAAAAGATAATGCCGCTCAATTGATTCGGAGTGAGACCTCTGCTGTTAAACCGGAGCCGGTCATAAGCACACTGCCCAGGTATGGGATACTCTCCACTCTCTCCACAACTACCCTATAACCAATTGGGAGTTGTGGGGTTGAGTGTCCGATGGTACAAAATACCCAGGAAGGTGCTTAGTTTTAGTGGGGCTAAGTGACAAGATCCAGGTTCAGTAGCAGCCCAGGCCTACTGATGGTATCATAGGCCTTGATCAGGGCAATAAAGCAGAGATGCAGGTCTTGTTGGAATTCCCTAAACCTCTGCTGTAGCAGACGGACAGACAATATGGCATCTGTGCAGGACCGCCCTTTCCTGAAACCGCATTGGGGCTCCGCAAGCCTCTCCTCAGCGTGCCTGGCAAGGCGATGTTGAATAATCCTTGCCAGGACCTTTCCCGGCACACTGAGGAGCGAGATTCCGCTGTGGTCGTTGCAGTCTGTGCGGTCCCCCTTCTTAAAGAAGGGGACCACCAGGGCATTCTTCCAATCCTGCAGAACCAGTCCAGTGGTCCAGACTTGTTATGATGTCATGTTCGGGCAGTCTGTGCACAACGCCACCCTCCCTCAGCATTTCGCTTGGGAGATCATCTCTGCCCGGTGCCTTTCCTGGTTTGAGACTGGATCGCCTTCAGTATTTCCTCAACAAATGCCACCTCATCTAGCCACTCACAGGGGGTGACTTCTTCTTCCAATATTTGAGCCACCGCAGCCTTGGCAGAGTCATCCTCACTTTGTCCCACGTGGTTCTCCAGCGCGAGAGATTTCCCCTTCCTCAGGACCTCACAGAAATGCTCAGAAATTCTGCAAACCTGTTCCTGGCGGTCATAAATTGGAACACCATTCTTTCCTCTAATGATGGTGATAAGTGTGGCACTGCAGGTTACTTTTTTTGATGGAATTAAAAAGCGATTTGTGATCGTGGGCCATTGAGGCAGACTCCATCTCCTCAGCAACCCGCGACCACCACCCATCACGGCTCTCCGAACCTACGAGCGAAGGCTGTGGTAAGCCTCCTCAAACTCTGACGTGGGATGCTGTAGCCGATGAGAGTAGGCCTGTCGCTTTTTTCAGCCAGCTTGAACACCTCCTCTGTCAGCCAGGATCTCTGGGGAGGTCTGGACCATGTACCCAAAGCAGCCATTGCAGCTGCATGAGCCACAGTCCTAAACCTCGCCCATTTCCCCTCGACATCAGGAGGAGTGGGGACGATGCCAACCCCAGCCACAAACGATGATGAAATTATTGCTTGCAACTTTCATCAGCTAGCTGAGACCATGCCACTAAGGGTTTGAATGGGGTCCTGTGTGTACACCCACCACAGGAGTGGAAGAATGGCAGGCACATCTTACAGATGTCAAGTCGATGGTCAGTGTGCAGATCTGCTCCACGGTAGGTCCTGGTGTCAAGGACATGGGCCCACATCCCGCTGTTCCGTCACTATATAGTCCAGCAAATGTTATTGCTTGCACACAGCATGCATGCATGATGTTGTGTGGATGCGCCGATGCCGGAACAGCGTGTTGGTAATTACAAACCCATGGGCTGCACACAAATCTAGCAGCCCCCTGCCGTTGTTATTGAGCTGATCTGGCTCATTCCTTCCAATCACTCCAGACCAGGTGCCAGCATCATGACCAACTCGAGCATTGAAGTCACCCAACAGGATAACTCTATCCCGATGGGCCACTTTAGCAAGCACCTGTGACAGGAGGTCATAGAAGGCATCTGACTCATCGGCTTTGCCTGCATCCCTTCACTATCCCTCCACTAATGGGCATGTTCGGTGGGGGCATAAGTAACCACGACCACACTCCTCGCCTATGGTTGATGGGAAGGCGAGCCCAAAGTAGCCTGGGGCTTACAGCTTCCCACACCTCACCGCCACGCTCCTATGCCCCTTGATTATTTTGTTCAGAAGAAGAGCTACTCCCTGTTGTTTGGCAGTCTCCTGCCCCGATTAGAGGACTGCCCACCCCTCATGGTAGTCGGAAACAGAGCCGGTCCACTGGACCTCCTGAATATCACAGAGATCCAGACAGTACCAGTCTAGCTCCCGACAGAGGAGTGGCAGCCTCTTCTCCACAGTGAGCGTTCGACCATTCCACGTGGCCACCCGCAGTAGCTTTTTGCTATTTCTGGAGGAGCACCGAGGGTAAGGATTTAATCTCCTGGCTCTGCCAAATATGATTTGGCCAGGAGATGGCATAGACAACTGTCCACCCGGGGCCTCTGGCACAAACTTAGTTGGATATTTTTGTTCGTGATTTAGTAGTAATTAATTTAAGTTGGGGGGGATACCAGCCCCTTGCACCCTTCCAGAGCCCCCTTTGGCCGTTGTGGTGGCTACAACTGCCAAGAGAGGAATGGCCAATCGAAATTGGCCTTCCCCCCATGGCACTGCTCACCACAGCGTTACCACCACCGCCTCTAGCACCATCCCACCACTACACCACCGCCTCAATCAACAACAACTGCCGTTCACCACTAAGTGGTGGTGGCATCACAACTAGTTATTGTGCCATGCTAGGTGCACTTTGAGGCAATGTGAAGTGTCGACGGCCCGCTGGCAGGAGGTCAGAGAAGATACCCAGGTGCCATGGGTTGACTGACTGAGATGACTGGCAGACGCACCAACTGTGCCCCCTACTGTGTCAAAAACTGGTACCAGCAGTGTCAAGAACGGCCTCTATGGAGGAGGCTTGTGAACGCTGGGCAGTTGAAGGCAGTCGCCCTCCAACACAAATGGAGGGCAGAAGAGCGGCGCGCAACAACAACGATCGGAGCGCCAGGTGGCTAAAACGCAGAGGGTTGGCACAGTGGGGAGCACAGCTGGTGCATCTGCCAGTCATCTCAGTCAGTCTACCCACCAACCGTCCATCACCAACAAAATCACCACCTCGAGCACCAACCCTCCACCCTTCTATCGCCAATGCCACCACCACTCCACCACGCGCCCCCACTCGCATTCCACGCCATTGACTCCGCCGTTATTGCGGAGTTGTAATTTTGTTGCGGGCCGTTGATCTGAGAAGGGAGCAACACAATTGGTTAATTTGCAGCGTTGTTGAGTTTTCGCGTTATTTGTATCTGAATATGCATTTGCGCACGATTGCTTTGCTAATTATTTTTTCTCTACGCTTCTTCTAAAAAAATTACACTGGTGTTGTTTGTTTGCTCGGTTGAGTGCTTTTGTTTGGGGTGGGTGGTGGTTTCGGTTTTTGTATATTAACCACGTGGTAATCGGTCTTAAAAATACATTTTAAAAAATCGCAATCATTATATATTTTCCTGCGATTCGCAACCCCCGGTCAGAAAATCTTGCGGGGTAGTGGTGGTGGTGGTGGTGCGAGTCAAAATCAGTTCTCGTGATGTCGAGGCAGTCGGAAGGCGAACGTTGTTATGAGCGGGCTGAACACGAAGAAGCTTCACAGTCTGTTGCCGTATAGCAGCACCCAGCCTGGCGACGATTGCCCGGCTCTGTGAGTTGACTCGACGTGCCCTCCACTTGGTCGGACGGTTCCTCTATTCAACGGGACCCAAATCAAAGGTCAAAATTGACCTTTTTTTTACAAAGCTCAGTAGACTGAATAAACCTTCGAATCGCATCAAACTTGGCGACAGGGTCAATTAAAGAGCGATAAACAGATTTGCTGACTGAAATGTTAATGTTTTATGCGGACCGGTGCGTTACCGGTTTGCCGCCAACACGTCCACATTTTAATCATTGCCCCTCCTCCATCGCTTGCGACCGCACTGCTCCCGTGCAGCTCATTGCACTCGCACGCGATTCGATGAATAATCGCAATAGTTTAGATTATTTGGATGACTATTTTTCTGCTCTAAATTTGAACGTGATAAGCCACTTCGTTGAGCTTTCATTTGTGATTGCCAGGTCGCTTCTGAAAACGAGCTACATAGCTCAGTGGGCATTACTTGGTAAAATAAAAAATATATAATTTCGTAGTTTATAGTGTCTCTTTCAGATTGTCTGAGATATCAACATTGTTGTCAATATTATTATTAACTTACCATTGATGGTGCAGGTAGAATCCCACCTAAATATGTTACTCGGAAAACACTCCCGGTTTAAATCACAGGAGATTTATCGTTTATGTTTGGTTCTGAAAAAGAAGCTAATGGCTCAGTGGGCTTTACCTGGTAAGATAAAAAAAATTTGTTTAATTTAGATTTATTTTAAAATGATTTTTTTACCTTTCATATACTTCACACTCCTATCGTGTTCTGTGTCTTGTTTGTTGTTGTAACGTTCTGACCCGCCCCTACTGGACATCTGTGAAAAAAGCTTTATAGCTATATTCTTAGTTTTTTTCGGTAAAGTCACGTAGGTAAAAATTTAAAATTTAAATTAATAAACCGTGCTGTGACGGTTCCACCTGAAGACGGAAGCTTGTGTTGCCTCCGAAACGTCGTGATTTTTATTTTATTTTTATTTTACTTTTATTAATTTTCATTTAAATTTTTTACCTACGTGACTTTACCGAAAAAACCTAAGAATATGAATCCTTGCAGTCACGAAAGCTTCAAATCTAGCTTTATAGCTAATCGGATTCCTCCTGCAGTATAGATACATATTTTGAGTCTGATTCTGATCTCCACGTCACACGTCCAACGGCTCTGAATGCGCACGTGGGTGAGAAGCATCTTCTATTGGTGCCCACGGATGAGTGGTGGCAATTCCGCACTCCTCGAGCAAAGCTTGGATTATTTATTCACAAGAACAGCGACTGTAGAATTTCCACATCGGAATGACAATATATAAACGCGTTTAGTTAAGCATACTACTGCTAATATTATTATATAAATGAACGAGAGAAACGAGAAGAAATTGCCATCCTAACCCTCTTCTCATCTGAATTAAACGCACACATCTCAATACGCTCCGGCGTGTGCGGCGCCGTGTGCACAGTTCATTTATGTTTTCTGAAGATCGAACTCGGCTATTTGTTATCCTTCGCGAACCCAAATTAAAGCCATTCATCATTCTTCACGACGCGGTTCCAAGGGGGTGCAGGGTCCTTGCTGTAGATGTCTCTGGCGGAGCGCGTGCGGTGGTGCCTTTGTGTGCGGTGCACATTACGGGGAGCGGTGGCGCAGTGGTTAGCGCGCCGAGCTAAGATACTGGCGACCCGAGTTCGATTCCCGTTCACGGTCACCAACACCGGTGAGGACTGCTCAAACCGGTCCTGGGTTTCGCCTCGGTTGACTCAGCCTCAAATGAGTACCTGGCGCAGTTTGTAGACGTCGTTAACATCTCGCCACCGCATCTCTCTCCGTCCCTCTCCCATTCCCTCTCTTTTTTTGACGATCAGAGGGAACAATAAGATGCTCGGTGTAGTCGGCACTTTGCTTCGTTCATCATTTCGTAATTTTTTTTTTTTTTAACGGGGCTTTATGTTGCCCTCGCTCGCTCGCTCTCTCGCTCACTCGCTCGCTCGCTCGCTCGCTCTCTCTCTCGCTCATTCTCTCGCTCCTTTTCTCGCGCTCACTCTCTCGTTATGTACGCCGCCCCCCTCGCAGTCCGACGGCCTCCGACGGGTAGCTCAATTCCCTCTCTCTCTCCCTCGCTTTTTTTGACGATCAGAGGGAACAATAAGATGCTCGGTGTAGTCGGCACTTTGCTTCGTTCATCATTTCGTTTTTTTTTTCAATGCTTTGCTTTATGTGCCCCCCCCCCTTTTTTAAATGAAAGATTTCACAAAAGATTTCACGCTCTGCTTTCCTCATTCTTACCTCTTCCCTCTCTCTTTCTCTACCCTCTCTTTCTACGCCCCCCCTCTCTCCCTGTCTCTCCCCTCCTCTCCCTGTCTCTCTTTTTTTACCTCTCCCACCTCTCATTTTTTTACGATCAGAGGAAACTCCCTCTCACTCTCTCTCTCACCATACACTTGTTGTGTTGCTCCCCGGTGTAGACGCGCACGTGGATAAGGAGCTTGTATCTCTCTCTCACTGTGCCCCTTTCTCTCTTCCCCGCACCTCCGATTAGCACGGCTGGCTACGTGCGGTGCGAAAGAAGTTCAACATACATACGTCACTAGGGAGACAAAGGCGGCCGGCCGTGGTGATGGCCGCCTACCCCCATCGTGTGCCGTTCCGGCACCTTCATAGGTGCTACTCGCAAGCAGCACTTGCCCCAACAGTCTGTTTAGGCTATACGGGGGACCTTTGTCTGTGGAGTCACTGCATGGGTCCCCGTGGTGTTCACGGGGGATTAATGCCGCAGGCGACCCTGCGGCATTTGTTTGATAGGCCAACAACCTGCTGACGAGCTTCAAGGAAGTGGAGAGTGGTCCAGGGCTTTGCCTGCTGAATACGCCATGTTGCTGGAATGCATTCCTCGTGCGGCTTCGGAGCCGCACGAGGCTCTCGGCGGACTGCTCTGTGACTTGAGGTGCGTACGTCGTCACGTGCACTGCGGCTCTTCAAATGTTGAGCTTTGTACCAAAATCGCGAAAAAAATGGCTCTTGTCGTTATTCCGGTTGCCGACCCCTGCTCTAGAAGGTCCAGAAGCTGATGGGCCTTCATTCAGATTCGGGTTTTTTTGGGATGTATGAAACATTTATGGTGGTGAAACAAACCCCTCGTTCACGATCCGATTCGCAGAATCCCCCAAAGACAACGCGACGCAGTGGAAATATATCGCAGCAGAGGGAAATCGCCACCTGTGAGAATAGATGGCCAGTCCGGGAGTCGATCTTTGAAGGGCCCTGCGTTCGTCCTGGATGTTGCTGGAATGTCGAGTGGCGGAGCATCTCCGCTCTGACGCAGCACACGTGGTGGAGCGGTCACCTCCGCCCCCCCCCCCCCCCGAGTCAGCGGTGAAATTCGCTCAAACTGAACCAGAGCTCTTCGGTATCAGGTCGGATCTCACGCCAGTCCAATTATGAAAAAAAACACGATACAGCCTGTTCTCCGCTGCGTGTTGTTTTCATGAAGCGAATTGGATCATTAAGTAACGCATTCGGGAACGCGTTGTTTTATAACGCGGATGCGAATTGGATGTAACGCGCTTGAATGGACAGAACTACGTTGCGCGAGTAGGAATAAGCGGTCGGGCGGTGGCCACGGCGTGGCATCACCGAGGGCATTGAGATGCTGCTCAATGCTTCTAGATGCTACCCAAGCACCTCAGTCTTTGTTCAGCCTGCGTACGCATCTCACGTGTTATCTCGGAACGCGCATCATTATTATAATATATTGTTTAATATCGGAGAAGCGACTGCACCAGGTGCGGTTCGTCCATTCGGGACGTTGGGGCACCGCCCCACCAAGCGGCTGGAGATGAGAAATTATTTTTCTTATAAAAAATACTTTCTTTGATAAATTGTTTTGCTGTGTTTACATTTTTTAAATAAAACAATTCTTTCAACGTGAATTGCCTAATGAAGATAATATTTTAAGTTGTTCTTATTAGAAACCGTTGCAACAACACAGTGCCTCGGGGAGGTCTCGGGGCAGCTGTGAAGGTGTCCGAGTGAGAGATTTCCCCTTCATCCGTTTCGATTAGATTCGCATTGTAGCCACGCCGTTTGAGACCCATTCAAGGCGGTGAAAAGGGCGCCCGTGGCTGCGATGAGAGACGATGTCACGACGCGAGGTGGCAGCGTGCAGATGTAGTGGGTCCACGGCCTGCACGCGCGAGGAGGGAACGACATTCGGCAGCGTCGTCCGTGTAAAGTGACGTTACAGTTGCCACAGACAACAGTGGGACAAACAGTGGACACGCAACGGAACGAGCTCTAATGAAGAGTGAAGTAATAAAAGAATAAAAATAAAACATAATAAAATTATTCTCACGACGTTTCGGCCACAACGCAAGTAGCCGTTGTGGCCGAAACGTCGTGAGAATAATTTTATTATGTTTTATTTTTATTATTTTATTACTTCCCTTCTACGTAACTTTACCGAAAGAACCAAGAAGATGAATCCCTGCAGTCACGAAAGCTTTAAATCGAAATTTAAGAGTGAAGTAGATAGTGAGGCCTTTGTACATTTATAAACGTCGCCACTGAATACAGATCAAAGCTCTTTGTGTAGGCGAGTGTACGAGGGTGTGTGGCTGTTAGTACGCGGTGTCTTGGTTGCCTCGGCTAATTTGTTGAGTCGTGTCAGCTGAGCTTGAATTTTTCTTTCGGCTTTTGGCAGTGTCAAAGGGATTGTGTAGTGTGGACTTGAGGGTCATGGGGACAGCATTTGAGTGTTCTGTTTTGTTTTATAAATGCCTACCGTTGGTAGATAAGACAGTTACATCACTTTCACGGGAAGTCCAATAATATGACGAGGTTTTTCTTAATTAGAGGTCACTCACAACAGCCCCACCTGGTGTAAATGTTAAAGAGCCGCCACTGGACTGCATCGTGCTTTACTACCAAGTTCAGTTCTGAAATCGTTCTCGCGTCCAACTCTCAACCTATTTCAGTCCGAGTCGAACTCCCAGATGAACGTTTGGAGGGCTAAAAGTCGCCTGTTGTTGTTTGTTATTGTAGCCAATAGTACGTGCTTTCTAGCCTCCTCCCAGCTGGTCCATTTGCACCCTAAACACAAAGAACCCCCGTATAGCCTTAACAGACTGTTGGGGCAAGTGCTGTTCGCGAGCACCTATGAAGGCCGGCACGGCACACGAGTAGATGGGTGGCCAGCACCACGCCCGTCCGTCTTTGTCTCTCCAGTGGCGATGTTTACACACGGGACCAGATACTGATTTGATGCTGAGTCGACCTAGGGAAGGCCCAGGACGAGTTAAGATAATCGTCACACTGCTGTTGGCCGTGAGCGGGAATCGAACTCGGCTCGCCAGGTTCGTAACGCAGTGCGCTAACCGCTACACTACCGCTCCCCCCACACACACACGGACAGACACACTGCCACGCACTCCGACTCCATCTCCGGGTGAACCGCCAAACCCGCTTGGAAGCTGTCAAACAACGTGCGCCCCATCTTGCACCGCTGCCCGCAGACGATCAGCGGCGGGTGGCACTCCCGCATGTGATGTCAACTCTGGTGACCTTTAGCGTCGCTCCGAATGACACCGTCTCACACACACCTTCACCCCCCCACCCCCGGCTTACCTTACAGCTGTACGGGGCAGGAGAGGGACCGTGGGCTTGCGCTGTGCGCGCGCCCGCGGTATCGCCGATGGACGGCTCGAAATCTCACGTGTGTATGATGTCCTGTAAGTTGAACTTCTTTTGCACCGTACGTAGCCAACCATGCGAAGCGGAGGTGCGGGGGAAGGACACCAAAGTAAACAGAAACAGCAGTTCTTAATGAATACGTTTTCGGTCTAGATTTAAAAGTGCATATCTCCCAGTTGCTTCCTAATATCGGAAGGAAGAGCGTTCCAGACGGCCGCAGAAGTGCATCTAAAAGCGCGCGATGCGGTGGGTGTCTTTGTTCTATGACGAGCCAAAAGCCGCTGCGAGGATGACCGGAGTTTACGTGGATGGTTTATGCTCCTTTAGGAGATCAGCAAGGTCTTGTGGCAAGCACTTCGTGTGTGTAATGAGTGCGACCTTAACACATTCCTGCGGAGGGAGCTGGTAGGAACGTTGGGTTGCTCGGTCAATGGCCAGAGTCAACGGCGGCGTGGAGTGTTCCGCAAATATGCCCGACTGTGAGGGCGGGTACAAGCCGGCGTGAGTAGGTTAAACGTTGAGTTTTATAAGGGCACCACGGGGTGACCAGCCCCTCCCCACCCAGCCCCACCCCTCCCACCCCCCACCCAGCCCCACCCTCCCCACCCAGCCCCTCCCTACCCTCCCCACCCAGCCCCTCCCCACCCTCCCCACCCAGCCCCTCCCCACCCTCCCCACCCAGCCCCTCCCCACCCTCCACACCCAGCCCCTCCCCACCCTCCCCACCCTCCCCTCTCCACCTAGCCCCACCCCTCCCATTTTTGGATGCACGACGGACGGACGGACACAATAATCCCCTGTGGGCTGGTGTAACCAGGAGGTTCCTACCAGTATCACGTGTTCGTTTGGCAACTGGAAGCCAACGCGGCTCGGCGAGCACCGGGCGGACACGGTCTCATCGCGCACTGGATCAGCGTGGAGGCTTCTCGCTGCGATTCAGTTGGAGCAGAGAATTCTGATTGCAAAGCAGAACCATGAAATCTCCACGCCGTCACTTGCCCCCATCACCCGCTTCTAACCACACGCAAAACATCTGAAGCTGGATAGCTTTCAAAATAAATTTTCACATAGCATCAGACAAATGTCAAAAATTATCCCTGCAGGGCATCGTGGAGCAATACTCACGGTGTCTGGAATAGCATCTCCATACATCACATTGAGACATCAGCTTTCCGCCCGCGTGCTGAGCTAATCCGGCAAAAACCTCACCTCGATTATATACGGGTACATAAACATGCCCTAAGAAGCCTGTAACAGATTATGGGACAAGTGCTGTTGGCGAGCACTTATTAAGCTACGAACCTGGCAACCCGGGTTCGCTTCCCGCTCACGGCCATCACCAGTGACGATTATCTGAACCGGTGCTGGGCCTCCCTTAGGTCGACTCAGCCTCTAATGAGTACCTGGTGCGATGTGTAAACATGGACACTAGGGAGACAAAGCCGGCCGGGCGTGGTGCTGGCCACCCACTCCCTCGTGTGCCGTTCCGGCCTTCATAGTGCTCGCTAACAGCACTTGCCCCTACAGTCCGTTAAGGCTATACGGGGCATCTTTGTCTTTGTTGAACTTTGTTCGCACCGTATGTAGTCGACCGTGCCAATCGGGGGTGCACGGTGTGGTGGTCATGCTGGTGATGGGAACGGGCACGATACATGACGACATCGGTAACGACGACAGTCTGGGTCCGATGCATCGGTGTTTTGACATCGGGTAACATCGGAACCACAGTGTTTCACTTTCGACGTTCGCGTTTTTGTTCACGCTGGAAATAACAAAGGAATCGCTGTGTTGGTTCCCTCTGCAAACGTCACTGAAAGGTGTCTGTACTGCAGACAGCGGTGTAAAGTCAATGTCCTGTAAAGTAGGCGTACGTTTGCTGCGAGTTGAGGGTTGTGTGTATGCGTGTCGAACTTTTGTCGCGTCGTACGTAGTCATCGGTGGCGCGGACTGACCCTGCAACACTAACCCCTGTGCTTTTTTCGAAAACAAACATCCCTTTTCAATATTAACATTGCTCTTTCGTCGAAAGAGTTAGTTGAAACTAATGGAGAAAATCTAACATCGTGAAACTAACGCCGATTATCTCCGAGCGGGCATCGACGTTTTCATTCTAAACATCGTGTGTTCGGCATGCGTCCATGTGCATCTTACGATGTCCCATTCCTGTGGGCAAAGCCGTCCCCTAGGGGGAAACGGCGAATCTGGGCGACCGCCCCGGGCCCCGCGCTTGGGGGGGGGGGGGCGTCGGATGTAATATTCCCGGCTTAGTTTGAAGGCGTCAGAGGGGTGGTGGCGGGGTGGTGAGAGGGAGGCTCCACACGGTGGAAGTTGCTCCCCCCCTCCCCACGGGGGCCCCACGCACCCCCCTTATGGATGGCCCCGTCCCTGGGCCCGGCAATTAACCAGCAACCTGAATCCACACCTCCCGTGTCCCTGCGCTAATAGAACACGGTGGAGGTGGGGGGACATTGAGGGGGGGGGCGGGGTGGTGGGTGGGGGGGTAGTCCTCAGTGAGTGATCGCAGGGAGCCGGCTTGCCCCCCTCCCCCCCACGGCTATCGGCCGGGCCCCTCATTTGTCCTGCTCCCGGGGCTTTAATCGAATTTTAGGACCCAGGGGTGGCCGTGCAGTAATCTGAGACTGGGTCTTAGGAGGTTAATCCCCAGGAACCCCTAAACCCCGATCCTCTCTCTCCCCGCACGCAGCCAACTCCCCCACCCACGACCCCCCACAGCCGCTGCCGAGGCCGTCAAGGCACACACCACCCACGAGCCCCCGCGCCCAGCGCGCAATGGGCCACAAATCAGCCGGTGTCGATATCCACCGTCAACGGCGCGCTCTCGCGCTCTCGCGCTCTGTTTGAGGCAATCGAGGCGACGTCTCACGCCGCCCACTCGTTAGTGAGCGCGCGCGTTTCGAGTGTTCGTGCGTAAATCTACAACCAACTTTGGCCCATCTGGGTGAAGAGGGCGAGGGTTCAACTCTCCCTACGCTCCACAAACACACCACACACACACAACAGCAACCGCCATTCGCCACTAAGTGGCGGTGACGTCACCACAACGCTTGTGCCAGGCTATGTGCAGGTTGAGGCCACGTGAAGTGTCGAACGCCCGCTGGCAGGAGGTCACGGGGCAGACCCAGGTGCCACGGGTCGACTCACTGAGATGACTGGCTAATGCACCACCTGTGCTCCCTACTGTGCCAACTTGCTGTGCTTTAGCCACCCGGCGCTCCACTCGTTGTTGTGAGCGTCGCTCCTCCCCCCTCCGTTGTTGTTGGAGGGCGACTGCCTCCAACTGGCCAGTAGCGTCCTTCACGAGCCTCCTCCATAGAGGCCGATCCTGACACCGCTGGCACCAGTCATCGGCAAGTCCACTCAGCTCCACATCCTCCTGTACCACATCATTCCATCTCTTCTCTAGCCCGTGCCGCGCGTGTGTGGAGCGGTAGTGTAGGGGAGCGGTAATATAGCGGTCAGCGCGCTGTGCTACGAACCTGGTGACCCGGGTTCAATTCCGCTCACGGTCAACACCGGTGACGATTATCTGAACCGGTCCTGGGCCTCCCCCAGGTCGACTCAGCCTCAAATGAGTACCTGGTGCGGTGTGTAAACATCGCCACTGGGGAGACAAAAGCGGCCGGGCGTGGTGGATGGTCACTCACCACGTCGTGTGGCGTTCCGGCCTTCATAGGTGCTACTCGCTAACTGCACTTGCCCCAACAATCTGTTAAGGCTACACGGGGGTTCTTTGTGTTTAGGATGCAAATGGACCGCTGCGAGAAGGCGAGAGGGCACGTGCTATTGGCTACAATAACAAACAACAACAAGCGGCGACTTTCAGCCCTCCAAAACGTTCATCTGGGAGTTAGACTCGGACTGAAATGGGTTGAGAGATGGACTAGATAACGATTTCAGAACTGAACTTGGTAGTAAAGCATGATGCAGTCCAGTGGCGTCTCTTTAACATTTCGACCAGGTGGGGCTGTTGTGAGTGACCTCTGAAAATATGGTGTTCTAATTAAGAAAAACCTCGTCATGGTATTGGACTTCTCGTGAAAGTGATGTAACTGTCGTATCTACCAACTGTATGCATTTATAAACAATATACAAAACAACAAAGCACTCAAATGCTGTCCCCATGGCCTTCAAGTCCACACTACACAACCCCTTTGACACTGCCAGAAGCCCAAACAACAATTAAAGATCAGCTGACACGACTCAACAAATTAGCCAGGCAACCAAGACACCGCGTACTAACAGCCACACACCGTCACCTACACAAAGAGCTTAGATCTGTATTCACTGGCGACGATTTTCAATATACAAGGCCTCACTATTTACTTCACTATTCGTTTGAGCTTGTTTATTTGTGTGGCCACTGTCTCACTGTTATCTGTGGCAACTGTAACATCACTTGACGCGGAATACATTCTGTCCTTCTATAACGCGGTGGTAGTTGCGTTCCTGGAGAACACCGCGCTATCGAAAAATCGCGTTGTATGGGGCAATGAGGTGCACGCACATGGCAAGGGCAGAAAGTAGGTTTTGCCCACGTGTTTGTGTTGAGTGTGAGTGAGTGTACTGCGGCCACTCGGGATTCATGCCATTGTAGCAGCATATTTTGAAATGTAATTGGCGAAATGTTCCGGGCGGCGGAATTCTCCTTAAAAATGTTGATCCTGAGACTCAGTGAGGCTTTGTGGGACCCGAGTACCTATTACGATTATCGTCATCATCATCGGCTTTTTATTAAAAGTTGTAACAAAAATAACAACGTTCCTTATCGCAACGGACATCTGCAAACTAGCTGAGCGAGTAAAGCGAGAAATAATTAAACAATCATCATCAGGTGTGAAATCCACAGCAAGAACATTTTCTTGCTGTGGATTTCACACCTGATGACGATTGCTTGTGTTGCAGTCGAAACGTCGTGATAATTTTTATTGTTTTATATTTGTATTATTGTATTATTTCCCTTCTACGTGACTTCACCGAAAGAACCAATAATATGAATATTTTGTTGTTTGTTATTTTGTTGCTGTTGTTTGTTCCGCATTACGAGTCGCGCGCTCGGAACGGGTGGGGGGGGGGCACCCAGTTTGGGTTACGCAAAGTCCAACAACAACAAAAACAATGACAGGGCAGCCGCTCCTTGCAACCGTGCGCCGCCGCCGTTTCTAGCCAGGAGGCATCGCGAGCCCCAAACTCGACACATCCCCCGCGCGCGCGTGCACTCACATTAGCAAAGAGACCCACCCTCCCTCCCTCCCTCCTTACCGCCCCAGCCCCTTCTCTCGACCTCACGGGAAAGCCCGAAGCCGCCGATAATTGTAGCTTATAAAAATAGCGCACCCTTTCCCGCCGCCGGCCTGAGGCTATAAAACCCAGCGGTTCCTGTCCGAGTCCAAGATAAATGCGTTTGCCTATCAAAAGCTTGCCCGCTTCAGATACACTGTAATGGCATCTGGATTAATGCCCGTGGCCTCTGCGGTTGTGGCTACAGGGACCCGCATGGGTTGATGTGGTCATTTACTACATCACGGGCTGGACAAATAGCAACGGTCCTTTCTTCATCCAGGAGAGCGTAATGGAATTCATACTCTTAGGTTTTTTCGGTATAGTCACGTAGGTAAAATAATAATAATAAAATAAATAATAATAAATGAAATAACTACAAATTTAGCTATAAAATAAAAAATAAAACAAAAATAAATGAAAATAACTAAATTTGTAGTTATTTCATTTATTATTATTTTATTTCATTATTATTTTACCTATGTGACTTTACCGAAAAAACCTAAGAGTATGAATCCTTGCAGTCACGAAAGCTTCAAATCTAGCGTAATGGGAAGTCTAAGGGCCCGGTTCATATATATTGTTTACATAGAGACGTCGACGAAAAAATGATTTCCCTCACGATGAAACAAATCTCACGAGAATGAACTTTCGATGTGAGCTGGTCGGGAGACAGCAGAACAGCAGTGGATTCATAATAAAGGTGTGTTGGGTTAGATCTGGTAAGAATGAATGTTTCGTAACGCTCCACCACCCGACACGGCCAATTAGTAAGGGATTTGTCACGTAAACAAAACGCCAATTAGTTACTGCTTCAGCCCACCGTTGTGTTGGAGAGTAAATCCACAATATTTACAATTGTAAAAAAAAACTTTATTGTGAATAATATTGGTTGCGAAAACATCCATATTAAACAGCAGTGGATTGTTGAATCGGTCAAAAAAATCACGAATGGTGTTGGTCGATCATCCCGATGCGTGATCCTTCTGAGACAATGGCGCTGTTACTGAGGCCCATCGAGGCGTTGCTGAACAAGTTGTATGACACGTTTCTGTCATCGTTATTGGCGCACCTCCGATTAGAGCGGTTGGCTACGTACGGTGTGAAAGAAGTTCAACGTACGTGCGTACACACATACAATGTGGGCTGATGCAAAATTGTGTCCTTTTTTTCTGTTCACACGAGTATTTGGGTCGCGCTAATCTCCATTGGTGATCCCGAACCAGCGGTGGAAATTACACATTACCATGGCAGAGGCTCAGTCCATCGGCACTGAACCCGGCGGCTGACATCACTAAAGCGGTGCTCACTTTATCAGCGTCGCGTGGATGATGGGCTGAGTTGATCCTGGACAAGTACTCTAACTTACGACCTTCCCAAGAGCGAGTTGGTCACTCCGATATAGAACACAGTAACGTAGAGAGCAGTAGCTATAGAATCCAGTCATCTATAAAGCAGTAGCTATAGAACCCAATAACGTTCAGAGCAGTAGTTATAAAATCCATTCATGTATAGAGCAGTAGCTATAACACATTCCTGCGGAGGAAGCTGATAGGAACGTTGGGTTGCTCGGTCTATGGCCAGGGTCAACGGCGGCGTAGTGTATTCCGCAAATATGCCCGACGACGTGAGTAGGTTAAACGTTGAGTTTTATAAGGGCACCACGGAGTGACCAGCCCGTCCTCACCCAGCCCCACCCCTCCCACCCCCCACCCAGCCCCTCCCCACCCTCCCCTCTCCACCCAGCCCCCCCCCCTCCCATTTTTGGATGCACGACGGACGAACACAATAATCCCCTGTGGGCTAGTGTAACCAGGAGGTTCCTACCAGTATAACCTGAATGTATAGACCAGTAGCTATAGAACCCATTCATCACCCGAGAGGGCACGTGACCGGGACAGGGTAGTGAGGGGGGCCCGACGGGGGGCTTGAGGGACACGTGATGCTCGCTCGAGATCCTTCGGGAAAGATCTCGAAGGGGACGTGGCCGAAGGCGGATCGAGGTCACGCTCAGGAGCATAAAGGGGCGGTCTCGAGAGCGTTCTTGGGGACCGTCCATAAATGACGTCACGCGATTTTGGACGATTTTTGATCGCCCCCCCCCTTTGTCACACGGCGTCACAAAAAGTTAGACCCCCCTCAAATATGACATCACAAAGCTCTGCCCCCCCCAAAAAAAAAATGATCAAACATGCTTCAAATCGCTTTAAACTATTGTTGTCATTGTAGTGCGTATTTAATGTGGCGCTGCACTCTGATTTTGTAGGAGAAAACATTTATTAAAAAGTCAATTTAATTAAGTAGAACGTGTTGTCTATATTTAAAGTTGCCCATTTTGATGTGACGTCACATTTATCACCCCCCCCCCCCCCCATCGTCACACATCGTCACAAATGTCTGACCCCCTTCCCATAAGTGCGTGACGTCATTTATGGCGGCCCCTTAGCTGTTCTCTGGAATCATCCCTCGGCGCTACGTCTCTTCGATCTTCGGTCTTCGCTCGGCAACGTGGGTCAGCCAGCATGTTACTGACTGACCCGATTATGTAGTTTCCCTGTTAAGCCAAGGTGTTGTCATCCTGTTAGGGTCTAGTCAGTGTGTGAACGTTCATGTGGTTAGCCCTCTTGGGGCTGTGTAATAAGCGTGTTGTCTCCAAGTCACAGTGTGTGCCTCCGTGTTCAACACGACATATAGAGCAGTAGCTATAGAATCCAGTCATGTATAGAGCAGCAGTAGCTATATCACCCAGTCATGTATAGAGCAGTAGTAGCTATATCACCCAGTCATGTATAGAGCAGTTGCTACATAACCCAATAATGTAGAGCGTGTCCGTGACTTATTTCTTGCATTATCTTATATGGAAATATATGAACACCTAGCAATGAGCCCTCCCAAGTTGACCTATCAAAATGGTGCTTGAGGATATTTCAACCACTTCACTGGGGTTTTCATGGAGATTACATTTACGATAATTATATCGAAGGCTGAAACCTGGATGGGGTTGAAGGGTCACTGGATGCAGCGGCGGCGCCTGCTGCTCTAAGCACCCCTGCAGGGAGGCGCCTTAGGTGGCTCGTGGCGAATTAACATCGTCGGAGTTCAAATCCCTGCCAGGGTTTCGTACAGCCTCATCACGGTAAATTATCATTATCATCATCATCATCCCTTGAACCAAAGTCATCATTATCAGCCACCATTGGCACCATCAGCATCATCAACATTCCATCATGAATAATGAATCACGAGCAACGCGTCGTCGTCCTCATTATTATCATCAGCTTCTTCATGTAAATGTAAATCCTTCACATAAATGGATATCGACAGACAAACAAAGACAAAGATCCCCCGCATAACCTTAACAGACTGTTGTGGCAAGTGCTGTTAGCGCAAGTAGCACCTATGAAGGCCGTAACAGCACACGAGAGGTTGGGTGGCCAACACCACGCTCGACCACCTTTGTCTCCCCTGAGTCAATCTAGGGGAGGCCCAGGACCGGTTCAGGTAATCATCACCGGTGTTGGTGGCCGTGAGCGGGTATCCGAACTCGGGTCGCCGAGTTCGTAGCGCAGGGCGCGAACCGCTACACTCCCGCTCCCCACACACGGATGTGATGAACGGACACATGCAAATAGTCACGTGCAGACGTTCACTGCAGAGAGACACACAGCGAGACAACACAGGCGGACAGACATGAAGCGTTACCGCTCAGCGCTGTGGATATTCCCCCTCCATACTGTTGGGTTTAGGCGTTTTATTTTTGTGTAACGCTTCGCAACTCGAGTTGCCACCTGTGGTGAAAAGAGGGAAGGCACCCTCGCGATTAAGGACTTGTGATTTGGATTCGGGGGCCGGACACATTTTTTTTGTTTTAGAAAAAAAACCCACCAACGAGCGCCTTCACGACTCATTTGACGAAGAGCCACGATTATGCATGAGCAGGCCGCGGCACGATGAAGATTACAAGGTTACATTTGAAACGCTCGTAAATCACGAGACCATAGATAGCCACACAATGTCTCCTTCACATACCGTGTATGTCTGGCGCTAATTATTATTATTATGCAATCAGAGGGCCAGACTATGCCAATCGAGTGGCGCGCGGAAACGTGCCAACCGAGCGTTAAACGCTGCGCATAATGTTTCAAGTGTCCTACTTAATTTCACATTGAGCTCTCAAAGTCATTGCCCCGAACCGAAGTGGCCGCCACCTGCTCCGATTAAGCCAGCGATGCCCCAGTTTTGTACTTTTTCCCATGGCCTTTATAAAGTTTTTTTGTAAACTAGGGCAGCAGAATGCCCCGGCGATGCTGCGCCGCTGACTTTCGTATCGAAGCGCCGCGGTGGCGAGATGTTAACTACCTCGCCTGGTGTACAGGAGGTCGTGGGATCCATCCCGACCCTGACGCCTGCTGTATATTACGAGTTTGCGTGTTTTCCCTGTGGCCGCATGGATTACTCATCCGGGTTTTCCCTCCACATTTAGGATCAACATCGCGCGTTGAGGGTATTTGGCTACTCTCAGTCTCCACACGAGAAGCCACTCCGTTGAGCTATCATCTGTGGTCTACACAGCTCAGTAGGCCTTACCTGCTCAAAACAAATGTTTGTTTGTTTATTTCAGACCGCGGCACGCACGGCAGAGACAGAGGAACACAACGGCGTAGAGTTGAGAATCGATCGGAGAGATGTGGCCAGAGAAGGGAGAGGCGAGAGAGGCAGGAGAGATTTAGAGTTATGGCTGAGAATTAGACACGTAACAATTCACTCCCCGCTTTCCGAGGCGATCGTCATTAGCCATGATGGATCCGCTGCTGGATGAAGGCTTCCCCAAACCACAGTCATCTCTCGGGATCCTGCCAGGCAACAATTCCCCGAGCACACTGGCAAAGCTCATCACTCCATCTCAGCCAAATGGGGGTCAATGAATTGCCACAATTTGTGGTCACACGCGGTTGGATTAAAGAATCAATTGTATTATTTGTCGCCTTGTCTTTACCGTCTCGTTCTGTCTCATTTTCACAGGTTTGTCTGCACCGGTGCACACGTGGTATCATTCCTATAACATTGGGATAACATTTGCCTACAAGGTAAAAGTGCAGCCCTGCAATCGCCTGCGCACGTCACTGCTGCGGTGGAAGAGGGCTCCACTCGTGGCAAGCGCTAGAGACAAAAAAAAATGTCCTCGATTGCTCTCCCGTCTTAATCACAATTTTATGCCAAGCTGTGGATTCCGTACAACCTCACTTGCAATTTAATTTGACTTATAGTGTCGTCGATTTGCATGCCTGTGCAATAGCCACCCTGCATCTGTTTAAAATATCTGCAAGTTAATATCGTGGTTGTACTTTTTACCAGCATACAGCCCCTCTTCCACATTGGCTTCATATCTTGATAAAGAAGTAGGAGTACCCACACTTTACCCCACTGCACGCGATCCGCTACATTGACTGACGGGTGGATTCAAGAATAAATAAATCAATGTGCTTATCGTTGAAATGTTCCGCGCTGGGAGATCGAACCGGGCGATCTCTGACGGATTTGCTATGCATTGAAAATAACCTATTCCCACACGCGTAGCGTGCAATTTGTTACAACGTGCAAGAAAAGAGGGGCCTTAGGAATCGATGTGTGCACAACGAAGTGGCTGCGTGGTTAAGTGGCGTGCGAGCCGGGGGTGTGTTTACATCCCGGCGTCTCGGGTGTCGAACGCTCCTTGACAGTGTTGATTAAAAGCCAAAAATAGAACGACTTGGAAGCCATTACACCTTTTAATCACGTCGCCACTCCTGCTAACGATGGGAACACACGCAACGCAAAGCCTCGTGGATATTTAGACCTTGCGACAGTTCCGCGAAACGCCACTTTGGAACGCCCGCGTTGTTTTTTTTATATGTTATTGTTAACCTCCTTCAGAAGAGCACGCGCTTGATTAAAACACGGCACTAAAAGATGTGAAACGCGCCTTTATCTGGGTTATTAAAAGCGTAGTGTGGGGAAAATGCAGAGGCAGTGAGTGATTGTGAACCTCAACTTAACCCTAACGGTGAAGCCCTGATTCATGAATGTTATTTTGGGTTCGGCCACGCACCGATCTGACCAATCGTATGCATGTGGAACTTCTTTTGCACCGTACGTAGTCAATCGACCTAATCGGAGGTGCGGATTTCAGTATTCTCTGTACGCCCCTCCATCAGTCCGCCAAACAATGAAATAGTCATCTGGACAATACATTTACAATGCGACAGTTATTATTATTATTGCTATTCTTATTGTTTCAGAATATCGAAGTGCAATTCTCACAACTTTAGCAGCACATTAGGTAGGCGACGCTTCATTTGAAAATGTTTCAGACGTCATCAGGAAGAAGATCCAGGGGCTCGAAACGAGAATCGATTCAATGGGATGAACCGTTTCACCTGACCAGGCGTCCTGATTCCGGAGTGAATTCCTTTGCATACGTCTCTATAACGTCGCGACAATTTAGCATGAGGCCAATCGCAATCGCTTCAGGGCGCCGCGCTGACGAGATGTTAACTGGCATACAGGAGGTCGTAAGTTCGATCCCAAACCTGATACCTGCATATCTCAAGTTTTCATGTCTTTCTCTCTCCCCCCCGTTTGTCGCGCGGATTTTTCTTCGGGTCTTCCGGATTTCCCTCCACATTTTGAATATTTGGCTGCTATCAATTTCCACGTGATAAGCCACTTCGTTGAGCTATCATCTGTGGCCAGGTGGCTTCTGAAAAAGAGCTATGTAGCTGAGTGGGCCTTATCTGGTAAAGTAAAAAATATATAACACGAGTACCGTACAGTGAAGAACAGTAAAACCACGTGCATGCGTCTATAATCGTGAATACATCAGCGTGAAGCCTAACAGTTAATTAATTGGCCTACGTTCATTAAAGCGAACCATTAACCTAAGTATGTAGCAGTGAAATCATTAACTTAACGGTGGAAATATTAGCGTAATCCTGATAACGATCCCTCAGCAGTGTATACGTATATAGCAGTGAATAAATTGGCAGGCGCAACTCAACCGGTGAACTCCTTGCATACCAAGTACGGCACATTCTTCTCCTGGATCCACTGCTGGATAATGGCCCTTCTCCCATGTTGTACGGGTCGTCAATGTTATTTGACCCCACTTCACCACGTTGGCCAATAGAGGCTGGTGAAGGCGGGCGACATCGGCGTGGATGTGGAGTGCCGCGCTCCCATCTCCTGGTCCAGCACAGAGCTCCGGTTCCCGATTGCAACCTGTCGTCTGTGCTCGGTGGTGAGCCATTCAAGAGGCACTGGCCAGGCTCAACCCCTGCTTAGCTTCTGAGATCTGACGAGACGGATGGCATACCGGGTGGGCTGGCAACCGGCGGTGAATTAATTTGAGTGCCGCGTAAAATGTTTACAGCGGGTGACGGCATTGATGTCGGCCGAACGGCGAGCTCCAAGGCAAAAGACACAACGACGAAAATCTCGGCACGAATTGTGTTTGTATCTTAGCATGTGCCCCTTGCTAACAGTGACACCTTGAGCCTACGGGCGAGTGCATCGTATCATGAAGCCCAGTTTCAGACTCAAAATGGTTAAAGACTTCAAACCACTCAAACGCAGCTTTCATCCGCTCCCCCAACAACACTGATGCGGCATGACTTCTAAATCCATACCGCGTCAGATCCATTGCTATTGTCGTTATTATAGATTACAAAATCCCCCTAAGTGGAGACAGAAATCAGATGATGGATTCTCGTGTTTTTTGAACCAGCTTTCTTATATATAAAACATGTTGCACTTAAATTAAACTGAAGTGTTAATTCTGAAACGAATCTGTGCCCAGGTGTGGTCCGATACAATCGATTTGGCGGCGAATGCGGCAAATGTTTTCACATTGGCGTTTGATGTCGATGGCCAATTCTAGAATTCCATTGCCAGCCACGGCCCTGGGGCGTGCACATCGCAGCCAACCGGTTGGCCGGGAGGGGTGAACGCGTCGTCTTCAGTCAAGGAATGAAATAAAAACTCGTTTTAGGTGCAGAGAGGGTGTCAATAATAATAATGATAATGACAACGAAACGTGGGTTTTTTTTTATACCATCATCTTTGCCAGGACCAACACAGCTTTATGTGAGCAATGTTTTCACATTTAATATTTCAATATCACCCCCCCCCCCCCGTTGTTAATCTAATACAGGATGAAGGCCTCGCCACATTGTGTCGGTCATGCGAGTTTGTTCGACCATACCTCAGTATGTTGGTTCGTGCGTGTTCGTGAAGGCAGGAAGCGTAGACACAGGAGCATAGAAGCACAGTATCTTCTTCTTTAGTGCTGCCTAACGGCGTGTGCGACTTCACGATGATATTGGTCCCGGTCTAGCACGGCGTGTAGAGTTTGTGCTGTTGTTAATTGTAGCCATGTTTTGATGTTACTGAGCCATGTCGTTTTTGGCCGTCCTGGTCGTTTTTCCCTTCGATTTTTCCTTCCAGGATTTGCTTTAATAGCTAGTATTTGTGGTCGTTTCGGGCAATGTGGCCTAGGTAGTGACACTTCCTGCTAATGATGGTCTTCAGCAGTTGCCTGTCAGTGCCCATATCTTGCAGAACTTGTGTATTGGTGGTTTTGGCTGTCCATGGGATTTTCAGCATTCTTCGATACAGCCACATCTCGAAAGCTTCGAGCCTTTTTGTTGCTGTTGTTGTCAATGTCCACGTCTCTACTCCGTACAGCAAAATTGACCAGATGTAGCATTTCAGTGTGCGCAGTTTCAGTGATGTACTCAAGTTGCGGTCTGCAAGGAGTGTTTTCCATTTAATAAATGCTTGCCTTGCTTGTTCAATTCTGCTCTTGATTTCGACTTCATGGTTCAGCTGATCGTCAATGATTACACCAAGGTATTTAAATCGGTGTACTTGTTCCAATTTTTCGCTGCCAAGCTTGATTGTTATTTCGCTTGTAGTTCGGCTGACCTTCATAATCTTTGTTTTCTTTTTATTAATTCGTAAGCCCCATATTTGACTCTGTGGCAACCTCGTCCAAGATTTGTTGTAGGTCTTGTTCCGAATCGGCCAGCAGTGCAGTGTCGTCGGCATACCTGATGTTGTTGATGTATTGTCCATTGACTTTAATACCAATGTTTTTATCTGCTAGTGTTCGATCAAAAATCTGCTCCGAGTAGATGTTGAAAAGACTGGGTGAAAGTGGGCAGCCTTGTCGTACACCTTTTTGTATTGGTGTTGGGTCTGTCAATTCGTTGTCATATCGGAGTTGGGCTGTTTGCTTCCAATAAAGAGCAATGATGAAGTTGATGTCGTTTTTATCTAGTCCCAGTTGTTTTAATAGAGCTGCTAGTCGGTCGTGGTCGACTGAGTCAAAGGCTTTTTCGTAATCTATGAAGCAGATGTACACTTCTTTCTGATGTTCGTAGCATCGCTGTAGTAGTATCTGTAGACAGAAGATTGCTTCTCTTGTGCCTAGTCCTTTGCAGAAGCCAAACTGTGTGTTCTTCAATGCATTTTCGCATGTGGAGCGTATGCGCTGTTGGATCACCTTCAGGAAGACTTTCAGCACGTGGCTCACCAAGCTTATCAGTCTGTAGTCTTCGCATTCCCGGCTTGTTGCTTTCTTTGGTATGGCCACAAAAAATGGATTGTAGCCAGTCGGATGGAATTTTATTGCCAATGTATATTTGATTGTACCAATTAGTCAGTTGTCGTATGTTGTTACTGTCTAATAGTTTGAGCAATTCTACATGGATTGTGTCGGGCCCGCACGCTTTGCCTGACTTAGCTGTTTTGATTGCATGTTCTACTTCTGATGTTAAAATATGTAGAGCGTCTGATAATTGGTTCTTTACCCTTCTATCTGGCAACAAAACTGACACCTTTTTGCAAGGAGTCATGTTTGCGGTCTATGCAAACATGACTCCTTGCAAAAAGGTGTCAGTTTTGTTGCCAGATAGAAGGGTAAAGAACCAATTATCATATTTTTACTGGCAAATGAGGTCCCCATAGTGTAGATGCTTGCCCCGAGCTCTCATACTCTGATGGTGCATTGTCCTTGAGTTGTGTGCCTTTTGGCGTCATCTGGTCCAACCCATATGAGACTAGGCTCGAAGGAAAGCTGTCTCCGGTGTGGACCAATCAACTTCAAGGACAGTGCACATTATCAGAGTTATGTTCTTTTGTTTGTATTATGACTGCAGGTATTGCGGTCTATGCAAACATGACTCCTTGCAAAAAGGTGTCAGTTTTGTTGCCAGATAGAAGGGTAAAGAACCAATTATCATATTTTTACTGGCAAATGAGGTCCCCATAGTGTAGATGCTTGCCCCGAGCTCTCATACTCTGATGGTGCATTGTCCTTGAGTTGTGTGCCTTTTGGCGTCATCTGGTCCAACCCATATGAGACTAGGCTCGAAGGAAAGCTGTCTCGGGTGTGGACCAATCAACTTCAAGGACAGTGCACATTATCAGAGTTATGTTCTTTTGTTTGTATTATGACTGCAGGTATTGCGGTCTATGCAAACATGACTCCTTGCAAAAAGGTGTCAGTTTTGTTGCCAGATAGAAGGGTAACGAACCAATTATCATATTTTTACTGGCAAATGAGGTCCCCATAGTGTAGATGCTTGCCCCGAGCTCTCATACTCTGATGGTGCATTGTCCTTGAGTTGTGCGCCTTTTGGCGTCATCTGGTCCAACCCATATGAGACTAGGCTCGAAGGAAAGCTGTCTCGGGTGTGGACCAATCAACTTCAAGGACAGTGCACATTATCAGAGTTATGTTCTTTTGTTTGTATTATGACTGCAGGTATTGCGGTCTATGCAAACATGACTCCTTGCAAAAAGGTGTCAGTTTTGTTGCCAGATAGAAGGGTAAAGAACCAATTATCATATTTTTACTGGCAAATGAGGTCCCCATAGTGTGTAGAGCGTCTTTCGACATCTGTTGGTCTTTTTCTGCAGGTGTTCTCGTGGCGCCATAGAGCTTGTGTATATAGTTTGTCCAGGTGTCCATTTTTTCTTGTTTATTTAGGATTGGTTGGTTGTTGTCCGCATACAAGGTAGCTGTTGGGGCTGGTCTGTAGATGTTACCAGCTTCTTTGAGCTTCTTGTGCAGAGTAAAATTGTCATGTTTTTTAATTAGTTCTTCAATCTCGGCGCATTGTTCTTCCATCCACTTTTCTTTTGCCTGTCGGATTGCTTCTCTGATCTTCTGTTGCATTTGTTTGTACTTCTCCAAGTTGTTGTTTTTGTACATTCTTCGTTGGCTCATTAGATCGAGAATACAATGTGTCATCCATCGTTGTTTCTTTTTCGGTGGCTGATGTCCCAGCATGACTTCTGTTGTTTCTGTGATGCATTGTTTGAACGAGCGCCAGTACTCCTGAACATCTGCTGTTTCTGTTGTTATTGAGCGGATGCTATCGTTGAGATGTTGCCGTACTTGTCTTTTATCGGCGCTGTATAACAATGGATTTTTTTAATGCCCTGCGCTGCTTGCAATGTAGCACAGCCCCGCAGCCGTCCTATTACAAACCACGATACATTTAAGTTAAACCAAGTTTCAGGAAGGCTCAACGAGTACACATGATGAGCTGACAGTCCCTCCCCATGTCAACCCCAAAGACAAAGATCCTCCGTATAGCCTTAACAGACTGTTGGGGAATGTGCGGCTAGCGAGTCGCACCTATGAAGGCCGCCACGGCACACGAGGGGGTGGGTGGTCAGCTCCACGCCCGACCACCTTTGTCTCCCCAGTGACGATGTTTACACACCGCACCAAGTACTCATTTAGGGCCGAGTCGACCTATGAGAGGCCCAGGATCGGCTGTTCAGATATATAATCGTCACTGGTGTTGGCCGTGAGCGGGAATCTAACTCGGTTCGTAGCGCACGCTACACAACAGCTTATCCCCACCCACTATTACACAGCCCCGCCCACTCAGCAACTATCACCGCCCTTCTGGCTTGAAGCCCCACCACTCCGCTGCCAATCCCGCCCACT
Organism: Lethenteron reissneri; assembly: GCF_015708825.2. Lineage (NCBI taxonomy): Eukaryota > Metazoa > Chordata > Hyperoartia > Petromyzontiformes > Petromyzontidae > Lethenteron > Lethenteron reissneri. The sequence goes on along the minus strand of NC_083797.1, from coordinate 12,425,394 downwards.
GCTCCCGAATCATTTGTGAAATTCCGAGCGCATGCAAATCAAGACCATCATTATGAGCGACGACTTTATCTCTCTGTTGCAGAAGTCCCTTGCCCTTCTCATGCCCATCGACGCATTGATTGTCAAATATCAATCCGATTCCGTACCAGTCTCTAAAGTCTTGCCGGATTTTCACACCTTCGCTGCTGAGTTTGCCAAGCTGCACGAAGACGGTCATGCGAGCACTGAAGATATCAACTGCCTGATCAAGTTGTCAGCAAGTCGCTTTCAGTTCATGTACGGAAAGGCCCATGGGCTGGCATATCTGTTAGATCCTCGCTTCATTGGAGAGGGCTTGAGCCCGGCTAATCAAAAAGAGCTGGTTTACATCCATTATGCTGCTCAAGGGATGTAAGACACCTTTGCAGTATTGGCAGTCTGACGGCGTGGCCTGGCCAGATCTTCAGAAGATCGGTGTTAAGCTGTTCACGGTGGCGACATCCTCTGCTGCCTCGGAGCACAACTTCTCAACTATGGGCTTCATACACAGCAAGCTCAGGAACAGCTTGGTGCCCAGTTCGGTGGAGAAGTTGTGTCTTGCCTCACGGCAGATGCGGAGCGTATGTATACAGGAAGTTCCTGTTTTTGTTGCTAATTTTGGTCATGTGACCAGGAAGTGACGATGTTAGATTTTCAGTGAACCACGCGGGCATCTGCCATCTTACTGATAATTCAAGATGGCGGCACGCATCGCATCTTAGTGAGACCACAGCCGCACTTGTCCATTGTGGGAGCTTAAGAAGCATTGTCTGTAAATTTGTTTATATTCCTATAATATTGACAATGCTGTTGTAATGTTGGAATGACCGTTATAGTGATGTAAATGCCTTTATGGTGCCGTTAAGTTGTTGTAGTAAATACGAGGCCTAGTTAGTAACGAAGCCTGCAACTTTCCTTATTGTGGATGTTACTTGTGATTTAGTAGGTCGAGTCAGACTTGTGCCCAGGTGGCTATGTTGCGATCCTGAGAGTAAAGATGACGAAGTATCTCATCCACAGTTTAGTGTTATGTGTAATGCTGTACTTTTGGGGTGCAATGGGATGAATACACGATGTGCCTGTATGCAACGCACCGGCTTGTGCTTTTGTCTAGTTGTTCAGTGGTAATGTAGGGGCCTGGTCCGTCCAGGATATATTGTTATCTAAGACAATGTTCTGATGCTGTGGTGTTCATTGTGTTGGTGTTTCCGGATTATAACAGATGCTGTATCTGTGTTTTCTCACCAGTTTTACCTTGTTACAATCAATAAATGACGATTGGAGTTGGACGTTCATCCTAGCTCCGAGGGTTTATTGAACGCAAGGTTATCTAGCGGTGCAACGCAACGCACAGCGAGGCCGAGATAAGTTGGTCTACTTCAAGAACAACTATGCAGCGTTCGCCGAATGCAGTTATGTGTCCGAGGGCAACGACATGGACTTGTCGGAGGAGGACTAGTACTGATCTAGAATTATTGCGAATAAAACCATGAGGTTTATTAGGTTTATTAAAGTTTATTAAGGTTTGAACCTTAAACCTCAAATTCGAATCTGAAATAATTTGTTTTTTTCCACCCCTGAGCCAACCGTGCTAATCGGAGGTGCGGGCGAGGGACAATAAACTAAAACAAATGTAAGCTATGTAAAGTGATGCACAGGGCATATGCAAAGTGAATCATACAATTGTAAACTATTTTCTTCGTACCGTTCGCCTTTTGACGTTCTCTGGTCTAATGCTGGTGAGGTAAGATCGTAAAGAAGGCTTTCTCTGGTGTAGGCCAATCAGTTTCACAGCCAATGCATATATTATAATTAGAGCATGTTTTTCCAGGAGTATGTATGGTTAATGCAGACTCGATGCCTTGCAAAATGTATCTATTTGGTGTTTGAACGTCTGAACACCGCCTGTTTTATTGCCAGAAAGGGTAAAACCTATTCTTTTTTTCTCCATAATTATTGATACTGGCTAAAAGGTCCCATCGATACAGTAGTTCCTCAGTTAACAGTGACATCGGTTCACGGTTTTTCAGTGAACGTTTCGCCTCCCATAGGACCCCATGGTGTCGACTCACGTTGACATTTTGATCTCCGGAATGTTTATGTGATGCACGTGGTGGCTCCAATTTCGGCCAATCCGGGCGCTCGTAAGTGGGGCTGAGCCATGTTCTTGGCCAATCAGCGATGCCCATTTGTGAGCGTTCTGACCTCGACTGGCTTTGTTCAAGTTATTATGCTTTCTGTTTTGGCAGTGGAAACAGCTCTCTCTTGTTGTGCAGACTAGAGTGAATTGTACTTATTTTTCAACTTACAAGTGAATTCAATGAACAGTTGTTTCGGTTAGCAGTAGTTTTTTCGTGGAACGGATTAAAACACGTTAACTACAGGCATTGTCGAACAAAGCCTCCGGTATAAATAACGCAGCCACACTATGGCACGGTCGGTGAAGTCGAAAGCAGCAGGCCAGGGTTTTTTCCCCCCACTTCAAAGAAATGCCACGAACATATATCGACCCAGAGTACCCCTTTTGGTCCGTGGAATCTATTGTTGCTTCATTGCTCATTAAAAACAAACCCCTTACCACGGATTTTCTCTCTTCACCTCCCCCCCGTTATTTGTGAGTATTCTGCAAGGTGCGGGCGTCAGTGAACCGTCTGCGATGCCAGCGCACGGAGGAGTTATCAGAAATCCACGCGGAGGGCTCAGACATGTTTTAAATTCAATTAAATTGCAAAAGTCAAACTTTTGCTCATGACTGCAACTGCCTATTAAGTTAGGCTGCCGATGTGAATATGGCAAAGTTTACACGTACTCAATGATATTGAATTGTATTTAGAAACACGCATTTAGAGTATGTGGCTGCGATACATGTCCACGTGATGAGCCATTTCATACAGCTATCATTTGTGGCCAGGTCGCTTTTGAAAACGAGCTGTATAGCTCAGTGGGCCTTACCTGGTAAAAATAACAAATACAAATTAGTTTTAGTTTCATGAACCCGGAAACCTGGGTTTTGCTGCCATGGACATCATTAGTGGCGAGTGATGATATTGGAGGTGATATCCGATGTCTCGCGAGAAACGAGACATCCGATATCATCAACAACGCAGGCTGGATCCAACATCGAAAACTAGGTGAATTCACATGTCATCCCTTCAAAGTTGTCACAACACACATTGTCATACTACTGCCAAGTTAAAACAACACAGGTTTACATACAGCAGCCATGTTCTAATACTGCACAGACACAACAGAACACTATAGTTTCACCATATCACCACCACTACCACCCAGTTCGAACACACATACATAATGTGTGCTGACTTTCCCAGGATCGTCCTGTTGTTGAGCTCGCTACTGTCCTGGGAAATCTGTAAACCATACAATTGCGTCATAATTTACCACTCAAGACAATTAACTTAAATGCAATTCTTCCCTCTTTCAATATTGGAATATCTTCTTCATATGGAATGTTCTGGTTGTTTTTGTACCTCTTCCTAATTAACTATAACTATAAACATTTTACCAGCTAAGTCCCACGAGCTTAATACAGTAAAAAAAAAATCAGAAGCAACCTGGCCACATATGATAGCTCAGCAAAGTGGCTTATCACATGAAAATGTAGAGCGGTCAAATAACGTAACCACACGTTTCTAAATGTGGAAGGGAAAACTGGAGGACCAGGAGCAAATCCACGCGACCATCGAGACAGAGACACGCACATTCCAAATATACAGGTGTCAGGGCCGGGATCGAACCCACGAACTCACGACCTCACGACCTCCTGTATACCAGGCTAGGTATTTAACATTTCGCCACTGCGGTGCCCCCGAGGTGGCAACCCAGAATAGATTGCTTTCATGTACTGCACTAATCCCCAAAGCCACTGGAGAACTGCGTCTCTGACCTCTGACCTCCGCGTCTGCACCTTTCATCCCCCCCCCCCCCCCCCCAAGACGGGTCACGTGAATTCTTAATTCCCTCGTTTGGTGGCGCTGAATGTGCAGCTGCTTCCCTGCCGCTTAATCTCCGGATGTGTAATCGACCCCCCCCCCCCCGCCGTGGGGGCCACACCCAGCCACACCAATCTGCTTATTCTCATCACGAGCCATTATGAGCTGTGGACCTGTTATCCTGCAACACATAACAGGAGTGCGGGATTTCAAGTCTCTATTTCTGTGTGTCAAACCAACCGTGCTAAATGAAGGTGCGGGGGAAGGACCACAAACCAAACACAAAAAGCAGTTAAAAAGAAATTCGTTTTCAATATATATTTTAAAGTGCATAGCTCCAGTAGCTTCCTAATATCGGAAAGAAGATGGTTCCAAACGGTCACAGAAGCGCATCTGAAAGTGCGTGATGCAGTGACGACCTTTGTTTGATGGCCAGCCAAACGCCACTGCGAGGATGACCGGAATTCGCGTGGCTGATTGCCACCTCTAAGCTCCAAAAAAAACCAGGACGTATCATGGAAATAATAACTCACAATAGCATAAGGGGAGAACAACACGTACATGGAAAGTCTTGAGTGGTATGTTATTATTATGCAACTGACAAGAACTGGCATTTTTTTTACCCCAGAAAGATCTATAGGTTTCCCAGGACAGTCATCCCAAAAAGAGGACGACCCTGGGAAAACCATGACAGGTGGCAACCCTGATTTCAGGCCTCGCTTCCATGAAGAAGGGCCATTGCCCAAAACGTCACCTCTCATGTAAACATGTTCCCTTCAGGGCAACGTTAATGATGAACGTATTCAGTTTTTATTATTTGCTTCTTAACTATTTTATTTTACCAGCTAAAGCCCACTCAGCTTTGTCGCTGTTTTTCAGAGGCAACCTGGCCACACATGAGAGCTCAACGAAGTGGCTTATCGCGTGGCAATTTATAGCAGCCAAATAATGCAAAAAGCACATTTATAAATGTGGAGGGAGAAAGCAGAGGACCCGGAGAAAAATCCGTGCGACCACGTGGAGAACATGCAAACTCCAAATATACAGCAGGGGTCAGGATCGGTCAGGATCGAACCCACGACCTCCTGTATGCCAGGCGAGGTAGATAACATCCGCCAGCGCAGTACCGCACGATAAAATGTATAATTTAAGATTTGGGCAAGCCATGGCCACCCGAGAGAAAGAACGTGGAAACCTGCCAAAGCACGTGAAGGCAAATCGCCCTTTAGCGACCGCTGAATCTTTAATCGCCGATTCGTTTTTATGAAAAGGCAAAAAAACAGCGCCTTTCATGAACGTAGGGTAAATGTTGGCGGCGCGGTAATGAAAGTGGGGCCACTTTCGGACGACGGTAATAAAGCTGGCACCGGTCTCTCACTCTCTCCGAGTGGGCGTGGGCAGCGGTGAGGGAGCGCAAGTTGTGGGGATAATCCGTCACTGAGCCGTGCCATGGTGCCGGGTAAAAAGAACCAAACTTTTTAGGTAATGACCCTTCATCGCAGGCTTAAGCGATGAAGGGACATTTTCTCGGAGAGTTTTTTTATGCACATATATATTTTAAATATATTTTCGCAGCGAGAAATGCTTCAGAAGTGTAAAATGCCATTCCCAGATTTTAATTTCTTTAACCTTTTCGCCCGTGTTCTCCTGCTGGCTTTCTTCAGCCTCACTGCCTTCGTCAAGAGGCAAGCGCCAAGCCCGTCAGCTGAGAATTCCCTCCTTAGATTGTGGCCATTACAATCTATATACGCTTTAAACGTGGCTTACTAATAATTCTCGAGAAGAAGAATATAATAATACTACTAATGTTTGCATCCTCTGATGAGCACGGTAGGCTACGTAGGGTGCGGAAGACGTTCGACATACATACAGAAGGTAACAGGTGCAATCAGTAACGCTGTGGAAATGCAAAAGAGAAGAGATATGGAGATGCAATATAGGCAATGTAGGAAAACTACAGTTTTAGGAGAACTACCTCGTAGGCAAACTGCAATGTGAGTAAGGTCACAGCTTGTGGCCATGCTCATACTGGACGGTGCCGTGTGCAGAAATTGTAGCGCCCGAGTCTCGGTGTGCGGCGGTCACGTAGACGCCGCTGTCGTCGTCACAGGAGGTGACCTTTCGCACCGAGAGGCAATCTGCGGCCCTCCCGTAAACCGTCCCTGCTCTCTCTGTCCGTGTCACGGCGGCCGTGTTTTTTTCCCCGATGTACCGACGCGTGCGACCAGTGCCGGATTAAGCTGGGGCCCTAAATAAAAAAAACACGTAAATATTAAAACACAATTTTTTTTTACTTGTGTAGCGACATACGATGTCCCTACTGTGTCGGAACTGTACGAGCGTAGGGACATATGATGTCACTCCTGTGTTGGCTCGATATGGGTATTGCAAGCGGGTGTCACGGGGGTCGTGTCAGGCCGTGACACTCTACGTAAACACAACAGGACACGTGACCGGATAAAGGGGGGCTAGGGGCCCCAGGGGGGAGCTTGGAGTTCACGTGGTTGGGGGCCCGGACCTTCCCGAAGGATCGAGAAGGGGAGCGTGGCCTGGGGCAGAGCCGCCCACGCCACGGGAGTTACAAGCGGGGTGTGAACAGAGAGCGGGGCTGTTCGACAACGGGATGAAGACGCCATCCAACGCTCCTCCAGGCTCCGACCTTCGTCCGTGACCAAGAAGCCCATTAACCTGCCTTGGTCACGTTATGTAGTATTCCCTCCCCGAGTGTTAGTGAGATTAGGAAAGGTGATCACCACCCTGTGTATAGCATTCCCGTTGGTTGTTATGCGTTAATAAATAGTGTTGCCTCCAAGTTGAGTGTGCGCCTCAATCGAACCCATTACATTTGGTGCCAGAAGTGGTACAAATTTTTCTAAGTTAGTCTTAGTCTTAGTGGGGCGATATGCTTACGCATTGCAGACAACCCACCAGAACGTCCTCGGGCGACGACGAAGAGACCATCCCTCCGACAGCCCCGGGGATATTTTCCCCAGAGGGTGCGGGCAAGGCTTCTCCACCGGCAGAGCAGCGCTGTGCGACTCAAGCATCCGCGTCGCAGAGAGATCACCGCCCTGCCCGCGTCCGCCTCACTGAGCTGCTGAGTGCCACGGCCGTGCTGATCACCGAGCTCGACGTTGGGGAGCCAGCGACAGAGGATGCGGTCGCGTTGCGCAGACCTCTCTCTCCGCAGCCCGACCGTTCGGCGACCATTCCAGTGCTGCACCATCGACTCCCATTCGTCTGGGAATTTACAGCAGCTGGCCGGGATTGGGAGGTGTTCACACGCCGCTTCTCCGTGAACTGCACGCTGGCGGGCTGGACTGAGGCGGAGGTGTTGAAGGCGCTTCCCACCGCCCTCGACGACTATGCTTGAGCGGAATTTTATACTATCCCACCAGGAGAGAGGACCATGCTATCGCAGGGCTTTACACAGATGGCTGCGGTATACGACCCGCCATCGAGCGTTCGACACAGGTCCGCGGTGCGGAGGCTGGGGGAGGCCGAGACGCCCCTCATATTCCGTAGTGCCATGTTGTCCCTGGCGCAAGCGGCGTTCCCAAAAATGGAGCCGGCGGGTATTGACTCTTTGGTCCTGGAGCGGTTGCTGGTGCTGGAAAAGGAGTTGAATGGCCTTGACAGCTACAGAGGAGGACGACCCATTGTCCCTCACGATCGCCTGGTGCATTCAAGCTCACCTAAATTTAAAGCGTCGAACGGGGCTGGTGGCGTTTACAGCACCCGCGGAGGTGCTCGGAACATTGGAAGAGGACGAGCCCGCCCAGGCTTGTGATGCAGAGCGGCGACGGAGATGGAGACACGATCGTCCTCCAGGGACCTTCCCTCATCCTGGCAACAGCCCCGTCGTCTGCTACAACTGCGGGACGCCGGAACACGTCTCATCGGGGTGCCGCATTGCTAGTCGACGACTCTCAACTTTGAGGGGCCCTAAGACGAATCGTGGCGCACTACACACTCGGCCCTCATTCCCACCTCACCCATCGCATTCTCGTGTCGGTTAGCATCCGGTCGTTGTTTGTCCTCGTCGGATCGCGATACGTGAGGGGTCAGTTGGGTCGGGTGGTGGCTGGCCGCTCTGGCTGGCTCAGTGGTCACCGTTGGCCCACCGTGTTGTTGCCGCGGCGGCGGGATCGTCGGCGGTTATCGGAACGATACAGCGAGTAGAGGTGCGGGTTCTCATCGACACGGGGGCTTCCGCCACCATTATTTCCAAATTTATTTTTTATATTCTACCACGTGGATGTCGTTCCTTGCACCCTGTTACCGTTCCATATTTTGCCACTAACGGGGGTTCGTTAGGCATTATAGGCCAGATATCGGCGGAGGTGTCCATCAGCGACATTAAATTGGCGGGGCCTGTCTTAGTTTCCACCTCCCTGGCCGTGCCCTGTCTGTTGGGGACCGATTTTCTAAGTAAAATTCCCTTGAAGATCTTGATAGATCAAGGATATCTGGATTGCCCTTGGGCCGTCGCGTTGTGTTCTTGTCCTCCCCAACCCGAGTGCACACGGCTAACGCGACTGTCCAGGAGGCTAGTGTCATGGTTAAAATTCCCCCTGCAGCGCAAATGCTTGTTCCCCTGCGGCTGTGAAAACCATTAGATTGGGAGGCCACTGCGGGAGGAGTCGTGTTAGGACACTCTAACAGGGTGGTCCGGGGGATTATGCTCGTGGGGGCTCAGACGGTGGTCTCTAGGGACCAACAGCCGTTCATTCAGATCCTCAATGTTGGGCCGGACGCGTCGGTTATACAGGCGGGCACGGTGCTCGCCCACACCGTGAAGGAGGACGGTAACATTGTGGGAGAAATGGGGGTCACGTCGGCCACAGACCAAGGGCAGGTCGGCAAGGACAGCTGGGCAGATGCCCTCTGCTCCGAAAATTCAGACTTGTCCGGCACCCAGAGGTCCACGCTACGCACGCTGTTGCTTGAGTTTGCGGATCTTTTTAGAAAGGGTAAATATGACATTGGTCGCACGACCCTCCTAAGCCACCATATTGACACAAGTGACTCTGCCCCCATTCGGCAAAACCCTGACCGCTTGAGTCCTACTGAGAAGGAACATGTGTGGCAGGCGGCCGACGCGATGTTGGCTGCCGATGTAATTTCTCCATCCACCAGCCCATGGGGTGCTCCAATTTTGCTCGTGAAGAAACATGACGGGAGTTTGCGTTTTTGTGTAGACTTCCGCAAACTTAACAAAGTATATGTGGCAGATGCGTACCCCCTGCTACGCATGGATGATTCACTCTGGTTGGGGTGCGTTTTTTCTCGACGCTTGACCTGCTGTCGGGATCCTGGCAATTACCCCTGGATGATTGCTCAAAGCCTAAGACTGCTTTTCGGACACCGCAGGGTTTATTCGAGTTTAACCGGCTTCCGATGGGCCTCCACTCGTCCCTGGCGATGTTCCAGATGCTCATGGAGCTTGTCCTGGCAGGACTCCAATGGGACTCCGGCTTGATATACCTGGACGATGTTATCATGTTGAGCCGCACATTCGAGGAGCACTTAGTGCGGCTCCGCGCTGTTTTCTTTAAAATGCAGGCGGCTAACCTCAAATTTAAACCCTAGAAATGCCACCTGCTGCAGACGTCCATCCGATACCTTGGACACATCATATTATTACTGCCGCTTTATGCCTGGGTTCGCCACCATTGCCAAACCTCTCCACGCCCTGATGGCGAAGGGCCAAAAATTTCGATGGGGAGCGGAGGAGGAGGCCGCATTTGTTGCAGCTTCGGGATGGGCTGGTGGCCGCCCCTCCCCTCCGATACCCGGATTTTTCATTACCCTTCATCCTGGACACTGACGCCAGCAACACGGGCATTGGCGCAGTGCTGTCGCAGGTGGTGAACGGGGTGTAAAAAGTCGTGGCATATGGCAGCAGGGTATTGTCCCCGGCCGAGCAACGCTTCTGTGTGACGCGGCGGCAATTGCTTGGAATAGTTTTTTTTATACAATACCAGCCCTTTTCTATGGCAGGCGGTTGGAGGTACGCTCCGACCACACCATTCTCCAGTACGCTTTGCGCGTTGAGCAACCATCCGGCCAGTTCTCCCGCTGGCTGGAAATTTTACAGGATTTTTTCTTGTGGGTTTTTTACGGCAAGGATGCGCGACACACAAATGCGGATGCGCTTTCGCGGCTTCCTCCGAGCGACGAGTGCGCGTGCCTCTCAGGTTCGGCCCGCTGCAAATTTGCTACAGCAGCGGTTCCCCTTCTGTTGTAGCGTCGGCCTCCACCCCAGATAGGCCCGGTGATTTCATCGCACACGATGCCACCCTCGGGTTGAGCCATGATGAATGGGGGCGCCTCCAGGCAGAGGACACCTCCCTATTGAAACTGCGACATCAGTGACGTGGATAACGTGTAGGGCTGGCGCGGGGTGGCTCCTGTCATTCTTAAGGATGGTCTTTTGATGTACTGGGACGGCGGCTTGCATTGCTATGGTGTTGTGGTACCTACGGGCCTCAGGGGTAGAATAATTTTGGCCGTACATGAGCGCCTGATGCATCTTGGAGTGCACAAGACCCTAGCTACCCTTAAACTTGTTTTTTTTGTTCTGGAATGGCAGGAGACATCGAAAACATCCTGAAGGGCTGCATGCAATGTGCTCGCCTGAAAACCGCCATCTACTAAGTGCTGTCCGCCCTTGCAATCTATTTGTGTATATCGAATCAACGAGCTGATCGCACTCAACGTTATCGTGCCCTTCCCCATCACAGCCCGAGGGAATAACTATTTACTGGTGGCCGTGGAGTATTTCTCCCACTGGCCTATGGCTTGGCAACTCTCCAATCAATCAGCCGCGGCCATCGTCGATGCTTTCATTCACGGATACGTGCTGGATAAGGGGGCCCCGGAGCGCCTCCTTACTGACCAAGGGGAAACATTTTCGTCCAAATTATTTCAGGAGGTGTGCGACCTTTTGGGTACAATAAAGCTTCGCACATCGCCCTACCATCCCCAGACGGACGGGATGGTGGAGCGACTTAACAGAACTCTGACCTCCATTCTGAGTCAGCAGGTCGGTGAGTCATAGAACGACTGGGACTTGCACGTTCCAGGGGTGCTTGTGGCTTATAAAATGGCCCTGCATGCTTCCACCGGCTACTCACCCTTCTTTTTAATGTACGGTAGGGAACCAAACCCCCCTATTGACGTCCAACTGAATACGGCATCTAGAAAGCCGAGGGTCGCCATTTCAGAACCCATGCGCCTAACCCTTCAACTGGTCTCGGAGGCACACAAGGCTTCTAAAGAAAATTCTGCCTTACGGCAGTCGGCCAACGAACGGCTGAGGGGGCTTCGGGTGTCGGGTAAACAGTGGCCCCCGGGGACAGGGCTTGGCTGCACTGCCCTCAAGTTCCAGTGAGTACATCCCCCAAGTTGTACCAGCCAGTAAAGTAATTGTATTTTTTCAATTGCTATACAGCCAGATAATACGATAAATCGCTAACCTTAAATGCCTAGTCATTCATAAAAGTTCAAGGTGGTACAGTCCTATAGTAATAGAGCAAGTGCAGAATCACTGAACCAAAATTGATAGCTGGAAAGCATTTAACGCGGGGCCCTTGAAAGTACGGGGCCCATAGCATATGAAGATACTTTTGCTACTAGTGTAGAGGAGTGAAATACGCGGTGCGCACAGTTAACCGAGGGCAACTGAGGGCAAGCAGGTGCGCGTGAGGTTTGCACGGGAAAACCGTCAGTTGTAAGGGGCGAAGCAGGTGCAAATGGTGTTGCCAGGGAGATGGGAGATTAGGGTTGATTGATGGGCCGACAGGCACCAGTCTGGTGAGAGCTTAAATAGACGCACGAATTAGCAGAGGCATAGAAGGGTGTGTGCATCATGAGCGGAGAGGGAGCTGTTGCGGGGAACCATGGGTGAAGACATCTCGCCGCTGCCACTCACGCCGTCGCCGACGAAGGGCAGCGGCGGAGATGGGGAGTTGCTGTGTGTGAAGCTGCTGTATGCGACGACGCTGTGTGCGAAGACGCTGTGTGCGGAGTCGCTGAGAGCAGAGCTGTTGAGTGCAGGATAAGCGAGTTGAAAGGTAGATAAGAGTGGGGAGAAGTTATCGTATAAATAGTTATAGGAGTGCCTAAAACTGGTGCAAGAATAGGTGAATAAAGTGAAAGCAGGTGACTTGTTACAGCGTGTCGGTGTGAGTCATTTTTAAACACTACACTAGGATAATCCGGCTCTGCGTGCGACCGCTTCACCGCCGAGAGAGCGAGCGGCAGATGCCGTGGAGCCCCTCACTGTGCCTCCTCCGATCGTTTGAAGAAAATGGCGGCGTCTGTCCATGTCGAGGCCCCCCCGCCTCGACATGCGCTAATTTGTCATTAATGGCTACAATATGCTGCAGCCTCGCGGTGTTTAGCCTCCGCTGATGTGCAAGAGTATTTGTCCAAAAAAATTGTGGGTACTTAGAGGGGGAAGTGCACCGTTGATGTTTTTGTGGAATGTCTCGCTCCCTCGTTCGGCTAATTATTGGGCCGCTGAGTTATTAAAAGCAGCTCCCGGAGTGCTGGGATCAACATTAGAGCCCAGACAAGGGAAGGATCTGATTTCTAATGAGGGGGGGAAGGAACGGCAGGAAGGACAAGGTTTGGAACTTTTGAAGGAGCTGGCGGTAGGGTGAACCAGATGCTAGCGATAAAGAGATTGTAAAAGGTGACCTAGGAGAGGTCAGGTGTCAACCTCACCATGGATCGAGCACAGAAGGAAGGCCACGGTGAGGTGCGGTGGAATCGTTGACATCGGCCGTGATAACCTCTTGACCACAGATACGCTCAGTCGCTAGATATTAAGGCAGGTTTTTTTATGTAAGCCAATATTTGTGAACATTCTTTAAAGACCGGCAAACTTGGTTGGTTGATTTATTTCTGCGTCCATTGTGCACACGATTTCCTCTCGCAGAGAAAACGCTCCTTTGAAACAAACTGAGTTGTGGTTGTGGCAGCAGTTACATTGGGGAAACGAAACGACATGTCTCGGACCGTGTTCGTGAACACAAGGCAAATCTAGAACACGGTAGTACCAATACCTCTGCCGTTGCTTATCATTGTTTTAACGCTGTGGGCTCACACGAAATTGATTTTTCCAAGACGAAAATACTTTGCAAACCCACCTTGTTCATGAAGCCATCCAGATATATCAACACAGACACAACTTCAACCGAGAAAATGGGTACAAACTAAGCAATCATTGGAAGGACGTTATTAACCAGGTAAAGTCTTAACTGACTGTGATGTTTCCATCCTACCTGCCTATGTCAGCTGTTATTTACGACTCTGTCTGTCTCTCTCTCTGTGCCTCTCTCTTAGATCTCTCACATGTCCTTTGGATTGCACTCTCATGCTCACATTTCCTTTGGATTGCACTCTCATGGTGCTAATATTTAATTAACACCGCTGTTGTGCGGGGATGATACTCTTATGCGGCGACGGAAGCTAATCCATGCCAATCTCCCTCCCTAATCTCTCTCTCCCTAATCTCCCCCATTAACACAACTGACGTGCTTGCGTCCGTGGATGGAATTCCTTTCCAGCTCAGACCCCGCTTGCTTGCTCATCGCCACATATATAACCTTGTTGTAACAGCTCTCTCGCTGGTTCAGCAGTTCCACTGCTGGATTATTTTTTCTGCCTGAGGACGACCGCTTGTGTTGCGATCGAAACGTCGTGATATATATTTTTTCTACCTACGTGACTTTACCGAAAGAACCAAATAGTATGGATTCCTGCAGTCACGAAAGCTTCAGATCAAGATTAGTGCGAAAGATGTTCAAATACATGCATTGCATAAGGGTTTATTGTTTTGCTTTAAAACATGTCCAATAAAGAAAGTAATGACGTTTCATCCTGATGCGTGATTCTATGACTGCGACATGCAGGCTGTACCCACGTAAGATGTAATCAGTCCCGAGACCTTCCCGCACCTCAGATTGGCACGGGTCGCTGCGTAGGGTTCAAAAGAAGATAAACATACTTACAAATCAATACTGAATGTTCTTATTATCATCATTATCTTCATTTACATTTCTAAGGCGCATTTCATCCATAGATCACAACGCGCCATATATAGAGAACCAGGGTAAACGGTCAGAATTACTAGGAGATCGATTGAGAACAATCACGCATACGAGGGTATGAGCATTAAACATCAGCGCATATATAGAACTCGACTTTCTCTACTTCCTCTTCAGCTGCAATGCAGGTGCCATCGTCACTCGTCACCGTCACCATCATCGTCAGCCACGGTGAGTTCGCTGCCGGCTGAATATCTCCTCCCCGATCTGCCGCCACCTCTTGCAATTCGACACAGGTTGCACCCCGCAATAATTGAACTTTGTGGAGGGACCCCGGGGTCCCATAAGCCCCCGACTCTCGCATAAACTGCGTTGCGACGTCATTTTATGTCTGTTAAAGACGAATGATACGGCAATCTATTCCTCTCGACGAACTCTACACGATGCGCTAATTAAAATTTAAAAGTTTTGTTCATGACTATGGCAATTTTGGCAACGACGGGTGCTTGGTGAAGAACAAGAGGATTAATTTATGGTGGGTCACTGCGTTTATGTGCGCGGTGGGACGGAGTCGCCAAAAATAAATAAATTAATTACGATTTAGAGCCCGGGGTCCCACCATAAGGTTCAGTTCAATGACCCCCCGCGCCCGCCCCGTATATCGTAAGAAGGGCATTCAATTCTGCCTCGCCGGAGATTCCTCGCGGTGGCACAAACGATCATTTGGATAAGCGTGCAACCACCACCCCCAACAACAACAAGAAACAGCCCCACGCCGCCAAGGGGATGCCGCTCTGCCCGCAGATTCATGACCTGGGAGGGTGGCGGTGGCAATGCAGGTTACGACTGTAGCCCCCTCCCCCCACTGCCTCCTTTCTCCCGACTCACGTTTACTGAAATAGCTACAGATGTTTTTGTTTTACCCGTATACAATCATGTGTAGGCTATAACTCTATAATGATTGTTCTAATTTTTTTATTCTAACATTTATGCCCCCCCCCCACTCCATGTTGGTCGACTGGACCCTGATGCGTCACATCACGCTGCCAGATACCCCAACTTCCATAGTTGCTTTCCTCGGTGGGGAGCATGGGGTGGGGGGCGGGGGGAGGCGCGAGTGAGTTAATGCTCTCATCACAATACGGTCCCTTAATGAAATACTGCCAGTGACGGCCACTGGAAGCATTGTCTCCTTGTAAATGGCCATAATAAACTCGCCCTGTTACGGAAACAACCCCGCGGTGACGGATGTGGCCGTCGGCGCTCGCTAATAGCTTGCATTGTGACCCTGGCGCGGTGTGCCGCAACTATGCATCACCATTCCAAAGCCCCCGCGCCCGCGCAACGCTATCCTCAAGCATCGGCTCGGTCCAAAAAAAAACCGTACACATCAACGCGGCACGGCAGCATCAATGGGGAGACAGAGTAAATCAGCATCGCTTTTGTTAACCACGTGATCGCCCTCAAGGGACTCCATTAACCAAAGGTGGCACGTGAAGCGTTGAATCCGTGTTCGCTTTATCGGCAGTCGGCAGATGATGGTCAATGAATGCTGGCGGCGAGACCTCTCCAGGTGTTTACGCCGCGCGCCACCATCAATACCATTCCACTTCGCGAGGTCTCGGAAGAATGTTCCGTTAATTCCTGGAAATCCCTGCGAGTTGGAAAAGATTGTGTTCGCCCCATCTCGTCGTAACTCGGCGAAAGAATAAAAAAAACGGGGGGCATGTGAACTGCTGATCTATCGTCAGCTCACTGCCATGGAACTCAAGCACATGCAGGGTCTTGCATTTAAGGCCAGCGGTGCGTTTTCGATGCTGTGCATCAAGAAAGCAGTTGCAGCAAACTGCAACGATGTGTGGCTGCTGCCGACTTGGCAGTCGCGGCTAATGTAATATTTTTCGTCCATGGTCCCAGACTAAATACTTCACTTGCAGGTGTCACTTAAAACTTTGACGGCACTGTACCAACATCTTTATCGTTACCAGGTATTGACTATCCGCTACTGGACGGAGGCCTCCCCCACACTGCCGCCATCTCCCACGGTCTTGCGCCGATGCCATTATCCGTCTCACTCGTCCCTCGAGCTGATGATGATCCACCTCTGCGCTGGTCACCCTCACGGGCGCGTTCTCTCCTCCGACGCCTTCCCATTACGCCCTAGATCCCATCCGTTGGGCACCATCCCGTCCAGTGATGTGTCCCGTGCCCTTTTCAGATTTGGTTCCGTACTCTGTGCCAGTATCCGTGTGTGTGATCCATGCTGTTGGTTAACGTGCACACACCGCTCCGTTCCCTTTCACCATCACTTATATTCAGTTTTGTTCAAGATATTTACAGGGCCAATGGATTGCATTATTTATAAATGTGTTATTATGAATAATATTGGTCGCGAAAGCCTACGTGTTAAACAGAGGGCCAATGGAGTTGAGTATCACAATAACCATTTCAAATGAGTAGAGTTATTACCTTACTTTCCCGGGGTCCCCAGAAAAAATCTCATTTTAAACAAGGCACAGTAATCCATTTACGCTACTTTGAGGACATACTGTGAATCATTATTATTATGATGACGCTGGTTTACCAATGATAGCCTCCCCGGAGGGCCCTGCCCAGTTGTCTCGATGCGCAATCCCAAATGAATGTGGGTGGCAGCGTGGCTCTGTGGTCAGGGTGCTGCTCCCTTAGCAAGCCGGTCGGCATTCCATTGACAATTCGATTTATTCCCGCTACAGCGGCCAAATAATTACGCAGCGCTGATGTCAGCCGAAATGGCAAAATATGAAAATTGCCCGTGAATAAATTGTGAAGTTACCATTAAATTGGTTGTGCTTATTTCGGCTGCAAGCTACAGGGGATTCGTGGCAAAAAAATAAGCTAGGATGCTGTGAAAGACACACGTGCAAAGAGCTACAGAGCGTTCGTCACGCGGCAAATGCCTCCCTGGACATGAAGACTAAACACTGTGAGGCCGGTGGAGGAGTCACCGCATTCAAAACAAAAACCACAGGAGGTCAATTCATTAATCGTGGCTTTCAAACTGTAAACAAAACCAATCACCCGGTGAGAACCACTTAGTGGAACGTCAAACGATAGTTGTCCGGTAGAGACGAGCCCATTCCTGCCAGAGTAATGAGGAACTTCCACGACTGGATCGGTGCAGGCAACAGTGTCGTGCGCTGTCCATCGCTCATTCGACCCCAGGTGACTTGATGAGCAATGTGGAACACTGCTGCGCTCAGATGTTTGCATTGTGTATCGCTGTCAGGCCAGAGGTTGCGTCGGCGTAACGGTGCCTGGTCTTCACGCGTAGGAGTCGGCAGTTCATTGCAAATTCAGCGGCTCGAAATCCACCGCAGAGGCCTGCTCTACGGTATCCCGGCTATGACAGAACGCATCATCGACACTCACTGGAGCGCAATGGCGAATTGATTATCACCAAAACATTGAGGCCACCCCTTCTGGAATATGGCGAAAGGGCCCGAACGTTCAGAGTTTTGACGCCAAAAGAACAACAGCGACAACTTTGGCATAAACAGCCACGTCTCCATTAAATGTCATCACCGATCCGACCGTGGACCCCACCCCCGTTGGATAAGACCAATGTCAAAAACAAGGGCGCACCCCGATACGAATGACCCGCAGCATCCGTGGTGGATTCTGTCACCAACGATCCAAGCGGAGACTCGGCGGCACGTGACCTTAGCGATGTGGACCAGACCACGGGCCACGTTGTGAACCTTTGGAAGGGCATGGCACACAACATTGATCAGATCAGTGCATTATGAGCTATGTTGGTCATGGGCGAAATTTTATGACCGTTTATAAGAAACGTTGGTCAGATGCTTTGACAGGGACGTACGCCAACAACTGTGATCGGTTGCTTGAGCCAGCATGGGTGAAACTTTTTCTTCCTATCTCAGTGTCAAGGAGATGTTTACAATGCAGCTGGACTCTGATGTCTGCAGCACAGGTTAGCATGGTGCAAGGTGGCCTCTGCGTCCAGGGGAGGTTAAAGTTCAGCGACTCCCATTTTTTCCCCACCCCAACCCCACCGGGTGGTGATGATCAGGGCGATGGGTGGTGCAGGCCGCGGCCAGCGTCCAGCCACGGCTATGTCTGGAGACAAATACGAGCCATCGTGGTTTGATGTGCATTACAATTGCCAGACAAATTGAAATGTTCCAGAGAGTTTTACTTGTCATCCCTTAGCATTACATTTGCATGCCACAACGCAAGGCAACAAAAGTTACAGAGCAATGTTTTTTATGTACACACAGTATAACTTATTATTCATGACTACTGTTAGATATGCAGTGGTGGACGACCATCCATGACTCATTAACAATTCATTATCCGAGATTCCTTGAAGGTTAGCCTCCTCTGTATTTATCGATAATGGTGAAATAATGACAGATCGTGATGCATACTGATCTGTCACACCTCCGATTAGCACAGTTGGCTACGTACAGTGCGAAAGAAGTTCAACATACATGTATGTGTGTATGCAAATCAACTGGTGACACCAATAAAAATCAGCTACTCATTTATTCTCATTGTTCCATCAACGCAGCGTGGGTGTCCGTGTTTACGCGGGCGTCCGTGCAACACTCTCGGCCAACGATGCGGCGAGTGGGCTGAGGCCCGAGGAGAAATCGACGTGAAGCTTGGCGTCGTTGATGGCAGGGACCACGAGGTGTCTCGTCGACCCATAGCAAATGGTGTCCGGAGATATGATCGTGCACTCCTCCGGCTCGGAGACTTCCTGCCGCTCCCTGTGGATGACAACGCGAGCAAGTTCGCATCGCGCGCTTTCAGATGCCCTTCTGCGGCCGTCTGGAACGCTCTTCCTCCCGATATTAGAAAGCCACCGGAGCTATGTACTTTTCATTTAGGTTGAAAACTCATCTCTTTAGAACTGCTTTTTGTGTTTAGCACGGTTGTCTCCGTACAATTCGAAAGAAGTTCAACATACATACGTACAACTTAGTGGTTAACAATCATAATCGTTGTTATCATCATCGTAATATTGATATTAATTATGGAAAATAAAAAAATTATCCGGCAGTGTGCGGCGATTGTGGTCACCACCCAGAACAGAACCGTTGAACGTCTAACAAGTCAACGCCCGATTCACAATTACGAAGGAGGAGGCGTGGATCACACCACTCCACGACTCTTGACGACGCAGTCGTCTGGCTCAACCACCTGAATGCAAATTTACAGGCAGACCTCGCTTAGCGCATATCCCGTAGAACTCTAATTTGTGATGGCGCTCTTTGTCCCGGAGAAGAAAAACATGAAATCAAATTATCTAAAATGTTTGTTGAACTTCTATCGCACCGTACGTAGCCAAAGTGCTTTTAAGTGAGAACATACAGCAGTGCTGGCTGAGGAAACCTGGACCCATCATTCACTCAGCCAACGAGTAATGTAAGCTGTGAGCCAACCAAACCCCATCCCCCCTATTTGGGTTATCACGATTCATGGTAGCGATTACATTTTTTTAAATCCACATTTTAAGTTTTTTTCCCCAATATTATTACAATGCGTTTGTTTAGCCAGGTAAGAAATCGCTAGACCAGGATAGAGTCTCACTCTGGCTCCACTTAAAAGAAACCTCACCACAGAAATGTCGACTGAGGGCATCACTAAGAGCCGGATTGGGAGCACAACAGCTCACGCAACCTCGTCCCTAACCTCGTCTTACATTGTAGGAGTAAAGTAGATTGCACTTGTGAGTACAGTACATAATACTTATTGATATTATATATGTTTTTACTTGTTAAATTATCTTAATATTATTAGTGGTATTACCGATACGCCAATGAAGCCCTCATATACGCATCCCCATATATATAGTTATATAATGACCCCCTTCATATCACCAGGAACGCAGCTTGAGCGCTAAGCGAGGTATCCCTGTACAGCTGTTGATCCACACCATTATCAGCCATAGAAAGAATGATCATCGTCATCATCATCACCACCACCGTTGTACGCCGACAGCCCTTTCGTCGGTCCACTGCCAGTTGGGGGCCTTCCCACTCCGTGGAGGTCGTCGTGGAGGTTCATCAACGTCATCCTCTGCTAATTTTACCCACTCACCCCTGACATAGCGAGGGGGGGGGGGTGGGAATTCCTAAACTATGTTCCCACAACTATGCACCCTGCCTTCACCGACCCGCACTGATCAGCGAGGCGATGTATGTATGCTGAACTTCTTTTACATACGGTGCAAAAGAAGTTCAACTTACGTGCATACTTCACAGAGCTAGTCAGCGCGTGTCAGTGAAGGCAGGGTGCACAGATGTGGGAACATTGTACAGGTATCCCCTTCGCTATATGTCAGGGCTGCATTTGTGGGAAATGCTGTTGTGTGTGTTACATCGAAAAGGTTATTAAACACACACACACGCACACACCGGCCTCCAGGAGTGTGGGTGAAAGTGATGGAGGATTACGTTGATGAACCTCAAAGGGCCTGACTCATCTCAAGCAGACACAGCTGCGTTTATAACAAGACACCGACGGTTGGAATATTTTGGAATTAGCTTCAGGGCTGAAATCGTTGCATGGGCTCTATTTTGAAGGAGGATATTTCAAATTAAATTTCCTTTGAGCGAAAATGTTATTGTAGAAAAAATATATATATACGATGAAGTTTAATATGTTGGCCATATTCAGATGCCACTTCAGAAGCAGGCCAGTTAATAAACTTAGCAAATTGGTTCGGCGCATGAATACCTTTCATCTGTGGAGCAGTAGCTTCTCAGGCTGAAAATAAGCATAACCACAGCCTGCAAAAGAAAAGAGTTTCACACCACACACCACATGCGTTCAAATGATACCCACGACAAAATCATCAGCAGCAGCAACCGTGAATCTCTCCACTGCTGAATTAAGCCTGCCCCCCCCCTGGCCCCCCTCCACCTCAAGTCGTTATCATCTCTCACGGTATGGCATTAAATAATAATCGTGGTTTTTGGGGGGTTAGGATCGCAGAAATATAAACGTGTCGCTAAACCAGCCTGCCCATGCAATACAGAGGTTGCGCTGATTTGATCTCCTGGTGCGGCAATTGAATTCGTTACGCAAACAAAAACTTTCTGTCCGCCCAGCAGGATACACTATGGCCATCCCCTGATGAAGCTGGTTGTAATTACCGGCAAAACGTCGTACTCGAATTGTAAATGTTGTGGATTTACTTTCCAACACACCGGTGTGCTGAAGTAGTAACTAATTGGCATGTTTTGTTTACGTGACAAACCTTACTAAGTGGCTGAGTTAGGTGGTCGCGGGTTTAACGACACATTGATATTTACGCGATCCTTCATGGATAATATTGGTCATTAGAGCCTCCGTGGCAATTCAGTTCACCGTCCAACTGCATGCGGGCCGATTTCATGGCTTCTTCCCCACAGCGGACGTCCTGCATTTCTGTACAGCATCTTTAGATGCAGCCGCATTTCGACTCTAGGTATTATTATTATGAGCATCGTATTGTTGTGACAATCATTATAGAATTGTGTCAATACAAAGTGCCACCTGTCTGGTATAATCGTGAGCGGGAGCCAAATCGTTCCTGCGACGATTCTCTTCACTACCCTGCGCCGTGACGAGCTTCAGTCCGGGGGGCAACACGGCCCCCCCCCCTCTTCCCCCAAGGGGGTGGGATGTGAGCGGGGGCCCCCCTCGGAGGGGGGTGTGAGTGGGGGGCTCACCGGGGAATTCTGAGTGGGTGGGGCCCTTGAGAAGGGAGGAGGGTGCGAGTGGGGTGGGAGGGTGTGAGCGGGGGCCCACTGAGGGGGTGTGAGCGGGGTAGGGAGGGGGGGCGGGGGGCCCCTCTGGGTGGGTGGGGGGGAGGTTCGCACCACGACGAAGAGGAAGCCGCCCTGCACCGAGGCGGCCCATGCAAAGGGCAGCACCCGCAGGATGAGCCCTCCGAACACGGGCCCCACGCACTCCCTGCAGCGCGCACAAAGACAAAGATCCCCCGTGTAGCCTTCAAAGACTGTGGGGCAAGTGCTGCTAGCGAGCAGCACCTGCGAAGACCAGAACAACGCCCGGCAGCCTTTGTCTCCCCAGTGGCAACGTTTACACATCGCACCAGGTACTCATTTGAGACGGAGTAGACCTAGGAGAGGCCCAGTACCATTTAGATAATCGTCACCGGTGTTGGACGTGAGCGGGAATCAAACCCCGGGTCCCTGGGCTTCCCACAAATGTACAATCACACATACATCAACAACCACCATTCGCATAGAGCAGTCATCCCATTGTCAATGCACTTGTGCCAGAATAGGTGCACTCGTACCCATATGAAGTCGTGATGGCACAACATCACGTGACAGACCCAGATATTTCCATTAACAGAGCAGGGTGATTCACTTCCTACACCCCTCCACTGCACCAACTCGCCGAGCTTCAGCAACCACCGAACCGCGTCTGCGACTGCTCAGAGCATTTGCTCCCGCTCAGCCACACGCACACTGGCCGAGAATGTGTGACCGAAACAGATGGCCACGTACGGTGCGAAAGAAGTTCCGCAAACAGTTCCCGCCGATTCAGGGGTGCAATTCCATCCTCTCCCGAAAAAAAACATTCGATCTTGAGACAACTATCACTCAGACACCACGTGCCAACGACCGCCCCAATCCAAATTAGCGACGGCACCACGTGGGAATAGCGCGGACGCCAAACGCGCCGTTACGTGACCTTTAGGAGGCACCGTGAGCAACGATATTGAGCTGTAAATCGCGGCACGACGCCGTTATTGTGCGAGGACCGTTCTTTACGACGGGGGGCGAGGGGTGGGGTGGTGCCGGGGAGGCAAGCAGCAGGCAGGAGCGACATGACGTTACCCCAGACACCACATGGAGGTGAAGAGTCCTGACACCAGCCCGAGCGTCGCCGCATTGTCAGCAAACCCCACCTGGCTGCAGAGACAACGCCACGGGGGGACTCGCATCAGACGCGCAGACCGTCGCGAGTCGCGTCATGAAACTTCCGAGCCGCTCACGGGAAGAAGGCGACCCAACAAAGGAAGGGACCTTGTCCTGTCATTTCGCGCCGAGGCCGCGTGTTTCAGGCCGTCCGGCGTGCGGACCCTTCACGCGACAGAATGGCCCGTGGAAAGTGGATATCACAGAGCTACCTCCGAGTACGCATTCCAGTGACCTCTGATCCACCCACTGTGCCGCGGGGAGTCATGTTCGTCACGTGACAGACAAACGAATAAGCGTACTAATCAAGGAGCTGGAATTAAGCCAAATTAAGGGGGCAGAACCAAATTTAACGTGATGGGTTTGTTGTGAGCATCTCCCCTCCGCGTAGCCACCCGCACACTCACCAATATTTCATGAACAGAATTGTCCTGCCAGTTCTGTGAGCATCAACTCACGCGACCTGAGAACCCGGTTTAATCACAGGTGGCCGAAACAAAGACGCAGACCCACGATCTCAGCGTCTCAGATCCCCCAGCCACCTCTGCATTTTCCTTTTCAAAGTGGGCTCACGATGGCTCTTCGGGCGCCGTGCCGTTTAACACCGCTGCAGTCACAGAACTACAGCACTGATAAATGTAGTTTCAACTTGATTTTTAATCTCGTAGATATACGCTGTGTCCACCCAGGACACAGCGCCACGTGAGTATATTTTAAATGTGCCGTCATTTAAGACATGATGACGGTCTGCACATCTTGACATTTACACAGGTGCTGTTTAATTATGTTCAATGAATGGTCAATAGTTTCGGTTCCATAGCCACAATTGCACTCTGGCTTCTTTTTAATGTGTCTCTATGAGTGCATGTAAAGTCTATGGGTCTCTTCAGTATATCTATGAGTTTCCATGTATCTCTGTGTGTCTCTATAGGTCTCTATGGAAATCTCTGGGTTTCTATGTATCCCTAAGAGTGTTTATGGGTCTCTATGTATCTCTATCGGTCTCTTTGCATCTCTACAAGTCTCGATGTCTCTATGGATGTACCATATGGTCCATAGTTCCGGTTGCATGGCCACAATCGCACTGGTGTGACTTGTCTGTGTGTTGTACGGTGTGCAGTATCTAATGCGCACACTCCCATTAAATGGTTGGGTGAGGTTTCTATGCAGGATACACTGTGGATATCCACACATATATTTAACTAAATCATACTCTGACTTTTTAAGCGTATGTGTGCTGACAAGGCGGCGTGAAGATCGTTAAGAATATCTGCACGTCCCACGCGCGCTGGCCTCGTGCTGTGTTCGCTGCATGTACTTGGAAGAATTTTCCGCATACGTTAGATTATATCCAGATATACAATATTTAGGTCGCATCGGCAATGCGCCGAGATTCGAGTTTTGAAAGAAGTGCCAAGAGGCACTACTTATTATGTACTACAATGCTCTTCACACTGCGTGCATCCGATCTCGTCAGATGTGGGACACGCTAAGCAGGGCTGAGCCTACACAGTGCTTGGATGGGCGCCCAAATCGCACAGGCCGGGTGCGATGGGGCCGCGGGACTACGCTCGGGCAATCACACGGACGGCAGTGTATAACAATAAACTTAGCGTTGTACTGATCTTCAACGTTTCCATGTCAATGTCCCCCCCCCCCCACCAGCTGACCACACCACCCCCCCACCTGCCACCATCAAAAGCCTGCACTGACCAGGATGGAGAAATACGGTCGAATAATTCTCACAGAACAATGTACCGGCATGAGGAGAGGCATTCATCCAGCAGTTGATTGAAAACAGGTGCTGTCTAAATGCGAATTTGTTTCAGAAAGCTGCGTTTTAATCGAGCCTTCTCATTATATGGCATTGGCAGAAACACAAACAACAACAAAACTCATGACGCACACATCAATATTGCTGCCCTCATTAGGCAACAATTTGGGCAACGGCTCCCTGTCTCCGTAGCAGAGAGACGCGTTCCATTGAGGTCGCTCGTCGCTTCGCGTATCGGGCCACGGTGACCCACTGTAAGTTCAACGAACACCGGAGGCGGACACCGCGTGATGCAGCCGGCACCATTCGCTTGGCACGGAGGGGGAGCCACTCACAAATGTAGGGGGTGGGATGGGGGGTACAGGGGAGGCCACGCAGCCCGAGACGCTGTGGAGGGGGGAAGGGGGTGGCGCGGACGTGGCAAGATTGGGAGGCGAGAGAGCGGAGCGCTTAACTGTGCCGATTCCAGGATGATGGAGTAAGCCGGGACCAGGGTGCTCCCCAGGCAGATGCCCATGATGACCAGAACCAGAACCAGGAGCCACACCTGGCTGCACGCCACACACACACGCCGCACACACACACACGCGCACACACGCGCACACGCCGCACACACGCACAAGTATGTATGTAAAACAGTGATATATGTGATAAGCAAATGTGTTGGAAAATGCTGCCTCTTCTTCAGAGAGAGGGAGACGGGAGAAAGGATGGCTGACTTGTCAGTGAACACTGAGTGGGGGAAAAATACAAGTAAATGTACGTATGTTTTTTTTTACGTGAGCATTTTTGTATTGTTCTGTATGTTCAACTTATTTCGCACCGTACGTAGCCAACCGTGCCGATCGGCGGTGCGGTACCTCCCCTTGCAGTATCACTCGCAGGAGCGATTTTGTGATTGCCCACGACGAGAGAGAGCGCGGCCGCCACAAGCGACGTCGGTGGCACAACCGGATCAACATTTCAGAGTCACCGAATAGATTTCCAACCCAGGGTACCTGCAACTGTATGCCATTGCGTTGCTTTGAATGTGGAAGTACCACGAACAAAAAAACATTTACGCGGCTGGCCATTTTGCCCTCTCTACCAGGGCACACCTCTGCGTGACTCTAGGGCGAGTTGGAGGGGGGGGGTCAGAAAAAAAAGTTTAGGATTTGCATTCATTGAGCGCATAAAATACAACGGCGTTCTGAGTTGTTATAACCAGGGCCTCATTTCAGCCGAGTCTGACCGTTCGACTAGCAGGAAACATGATCACGCCCCGGCACACCACATCCAGTAAAATACCTCACGCCAAGGCTGCGGCTTCTATTTGTAACGTGCGACCTACTCCTGTCTACCTGCAACCTGGAAAATGGTCGTTGAGAAATTAAGCCCCGATGAAAGCAGTGCTATTGTTAAAAGTGTTGGTGTTCTGCCCCATGGCATGGTGTTGAGTTTGGTAACGTGACCAGGACGTTACAATTTAAGGTCCTCTAAGCCATGAGGCTGGGTGTCAGCCATTACACAGAGTACAAAATGGAGGCACAAATAGCATCTCAGTGAAGACACGTGCATCTGTTCATTGTGGGGCTTTAAGAAGCATTGTCTGTGTTTATGTTCTTATAATACTGGGAATTCTGTTATGTTAGGATTGCCGTTATAATGCTGTAAATGGCTTTATAATGCCGTTAAATTGTTATGCTAAATATGAGGCCTAGTTAACAACGAAGCCTGCCACTTGCATTATTGTGAATGTTACTTGTAATTTAATAAGTCGAGTTAGACTTGTACCCATGTAACTTTAATGCGATATAGAAATCAAGGATGAAGAAGTATCTCATCCACAGTTCAGTATTATGTGCAGCGCTGTACATTTAGGCTGCAGTATGGTGATTACACAAAGTGGCCTTATTTAACACAGTAGCTTATTCTTTTGTATAGCTATTCAGTGCTAATGTAGGTGCCTGGTCCATCCAAGACCTATTGTTGAGTTTCATGTTATCTAAGACAATGTTATGATGATGCAGTGTTCATTTAAGTATTAACAGATGCTGTATTTTGTGCTGTGTTTTTCCATCAGTTTTACCTCGTTCTATTAATTAAATACGTTTGGAGTCGGATGTTCACCCTGACTCTCAAGATTTATTGAATGCAAGGTTTACTACTCGGATAGTGGTGCAACGCAGCGGACAGCGAGGCCGAGACAGTTGAGAAATGCTGCTTCTTCTTTAGAGAGAGAGAAACGGGAGAAAGGATGGCTGAATTGTAGGTGGACACTGTGAGTGAAGGAGAAATGCACATTTAAATACATATAAGCATTCTTTCGTATTCTTCTGCATGTACGTTGAACTTCTTTCGTCAGCGTAGGTAGCCAACCGTGCTAATTGGCTTACGCAACTGACAAAAAACTGAACTTTTAAGAGTTGCAGATATTTCCGCAGCCACCTGCAAACGAGGGCAAGTTCCAGGAAACAAATCAGGACAAGTGGCAACCCTGGGAGTAAAGCACTCCAGCCTCACTGCCCTCGCAAGCTGCTCCTCTTCTCTCCACCAGTGGGCCTCTGGCCTCTGACAGCACTGACCTCTCGATCCATCTCCATTACAACAGGGGCACTTTACCCTGGTGTCCTTCCCCCCACCCCCACCGCCTATTAGTGCCGACCCCTGTCCGTCAGTCGCGCTGAATCGTGATCGCTTCATTCACAGGGTCACCGTGACCTCCTTTCATTGACGGGAGTTAACCAGCCATGTATTTAACACCTGCGCGTTGCTGTCCGTTGCTATCTTCCACCTGGTTTCCTGCTATGGCATGTGAGCATCAATAAGCACTCCTAGCAGCTAGGAGTTGCATTATGCGCTCGGAGTTGTATTGATGCTCATTGTCAGACCAGGAAACCAAGCAGAAGATAGCAACTGACAGCAATGCACAGGTATTAAATACAGCGCTGGTTAACTCCGTCAGTGATAAGATGTCACAGTGACCCTGTATACGAGGAAATACATGCTATTGTTAAACATCCATCAGCTTACTATTACATCTACGCAACGCCCTGATGTGGCCAGGATAGTCTCAGTTTCAACAAGATAGTTTCTGGTCACCCAAAGTAATTTAAAAAATTTAGATGTTTCACGCTCCACTCGTGATAAAGGCAAAGGGCGGAGCTATCTGTGCATTGGGTGGGACCTACGAGGAGTAGGTGGGGCCAGCATGTGGGTGGGTGGTGCTAGTGGAGGAGTGGGCGGGGCTATGTAAACATGGGCGGGAGCGTTAATTTACTGCACCGTTGGGTGATGGGCGACGCGTTTTTCACCCAAAAATCTGGGTCGACAGGAGCGTTGGCATTTAAACACACGAATAGGACCGCTTCCGTTTGCTCAATCCACCATCCAGAGAGTTAAGCGCCTCTCGCCGATGTAATAAATAAAACCCCACCAACACCGCCACCGCTTACAAACGAGCAAGAAAGCCGCGGTCGTTCACCCCGAGTGACCGCACATCGGGGACACCACGAGCAACCGCTGCCCGCGGGCGTCATTCGCGACGCCATTGCGGCTAAGGGCCGGGGTCACGGCTGGGGTCAGGGCTAAGATTACAGTCACAGTGAGTAAGAAAAGTCGTTAGAATGACTCCCAGCATGATGTAATTATCACAGAGGTGCGTGATTGTGGCCAGCAATTGGGAACGCCACGATGACATTAGCAACGATGCTCCTGTATAAATATGTGAAAAATAGTCCTGGAGTGGCTTTTGCGTGAGCTTTCTCTGGATACTCTCTGGTTTATTTCCACTTGTAACATAAGACATTTTCTGTGATAAGAAATTTTCCGTGACATAAGACATTTTCTGTAACATGACAATTTCTGTGACAGAAGATATATTTTCCAAACTTTCCTGAACAAAGAGTCTTCGGTGAGGCTTTCCTGGATAGACAAATAAATACCACTATAAAATTCAAGATTATGATCGTGAGATGTGCATCCTGCAGTACAGTTCCAGCTAGACAGCTTTTCAAAACAGCATGGAGTCAAATCAGTTTGTTGCAGGATCATTTCATGTTGGATGGGCGTATGACTGTATACATGTTCGAATTTCACCCTTACATTTTTTCAAGTGTTTCAGTCATCTGTGCAAAAGAAGCCGAAACAAGCTTGGGCTGACAAAGTGCAGAGATGTTTCAAACAGGTGTCTGTGTAGCTGTGTTATGGGTGACATGTGGAGGGTGACCTATTTTCATAACAGAATACGACACTTTCAAAAGGGCCCTAACCTGGCCAAAGCCATTATAACTGGAACCACGACGAATCATAATTAAAATTTAATTTAATAACTAGACTAAGAATGATTTTGGCTACTAATTTTTGTGCCCGATTACTTGGGGTCCATTTAAAAAATGGTGGCCACCCCGATGAGCCCTGTCAATCACCTCCCAACCAGCGACACACTTGAAAACACCGTTGATGATACTTTTTCTTTCCCAACTATTGTCCGATTGGCACGGTTGGCGACGTATGGTGCAAAATGAGCTCAACACGCACATACAGGTTATCTGAACAATCGAGTGACAAAATGGATAATCGGTCGAACGATCAAAGACTTCAATATTGACGGCCAAGCTGTTGATTCCAACCACCAATATATTTTTTCCCCATGGCCCAGTCAACGCAGGTACATATTGTGCAGCATCTGTGACTGGATTGAAAGCCAATGACCACACACACACACAGAGATCATGAAACCAGATGCGTGGGAGAGCCAGCAGGTGTTAAACCCAAGAGGGAAAGCTTGTCTTTCAATGTCTCTGAACTGCAGCCTTGAACTCTAAATCTCACAAGTGCTGCCTCGCTTTCCTGACAGACGCATTAATCCCAGAACACTCACAGCTGCTGCGTCATAGCTGCTGCTCGACAGGGACACTCAGTTTTATTCATGTCGTCTTACGTTAATGTAAAAATATTTCATTTATATGTTTCCGCACCTCCGATTAACACGGTTGTTTGCGTACGGTGCGAAAAAAGTTCAACGTACATATGTACATAAATATGTGCCGGTGTGGGAGATTGATAATTATCATTATTTACAGCCTTTTATCAATCCACTGCTGGATGGAAGCCTCCCCACACTGTCAGGAATGGAGGTTGCTTGACCATACTTTACTGCTTAGTGAAGGGGTTGCCCAGGACCAGTTCAGGTATCATTTGCCAGTGACGTCAGCTTCGGCCGGGAATTAAACTCAGGTATGCCAGGTTCTCGGGACGTGTGGTCAGGGGAGGCAGGGGAGGCAGAGCCTCACCTGCCATACTCCAATGAAAATAGCTGTTACGAAAAGAAAATAAGAAAATAAATATCATTTATATATGATTCCAATATTTTTTTCTAGTCAAAATCGCCAAATTTGCGTAGCGTCGCTACAAATACAGGGAGAGACGAGAGGTGAGGCAGCGACGCGCTCAGCCTCCCCTCTAATTGCTCAACCCCTCAGTAACCGTATGGAGCGCGGGCAATAAGCGCGTGCCTGTTACTATCTCAGCATGTCACCAATGGAATGTTTGTAGACCCCTTCATTACATGTCCTCGCCTTCCATAGTCCAAGGAGAAGACAATGCCGAAAAGCGGACCCTGCGCCACAGCGGGAACAACGCTAGGAAGAAGAAGCCTTCCATAGTCCAAGTATATTATTTCACGTATGTGTATAAAGATATTTAGGCTCGCTGGTCTCGTCATAAATTGCAATGAAAAAGCACGAGGGGAGGCAGCTATCACATCTGCCTCACTGAGGGGAGCGTGTCAGACGCGCCTCTCTCAGCGAAGACACGCCCCCCTCAGTGAGGACACGCCCCCTCAGTGAGGACACGCCCCCTCAGTGAGGACACGCCCCCT
This sequence comes from Lethenteron reissneri, assembly GCF_015708825.2. Classification (NCBI taxonomy): domain Eukaryota; kingdom Metazoa; phylum Chordata; class Hyperoartia; order Petromyzontiformes; family Petromyzontidae; genus Lethenteron; species Lethenteron reissneri. The sequence goes on along the minus strand of NC_083797.1, from coordinate 12,394,789 downwards.
CAGTGAGGACACGCCCCCTCAGTGAGGACACGCCCCCTCAGTGAGGACACGCCCCCCTCAGTGAGGACACGCCCCCCTCAGTGAAGACACGCCCCCCTCAGTGAGGCAGCTATCACATCTGCCTCACTGAGGGGGGCGTGTCTTGAGCCCACGTTATTGACGCTCGCTCTCCCTCCACGTTAGCCAGCTCTAGCAAAAAAATTCCAGCGGCTGCAATAATGGAAAACGATATATCTAACCTTAAAAATTTCTCAAAATTGGACTTTCAATCAAAGCAGGGAGTGATAAACAATGGAAGACCAATGCCTGAGCTTAAGGACCTACTTCAAACGAAGGGACAGAAAATAACACGGTCGTTTCGAATGGAGTGGTACCAACGAAGCGACTGGCTGTGTGGGCTGTGCTACGAAGAATCTCCTCTACTGCTTCCCCTGCCTTCTGTTCTCCACTACCGACAACGTTTGGACTAACGCGGGATTCTGTGACTTATATACCAAGGAGCCTCAACAAACGTGAAAAATCGACAACTCACATTCAAAGCCAAATTGCTTTAAAAACTTTAGGAGATTCAAGGATATATTTGGCTTTGAATGAACAGCGGAGATGAAATAACAGCATCCACAAAGCTAAGGTAAAGGAAAAGCGTGAGATTTTTAAAAGACCTTATTAATGCGACCTGCTCCCTAGCCAAACAGGAATTAGCATTTCGTGGTAACGATGAGAGTGCAAGCTCTTCTACTCGTGGCAACGATGTGGAGCTATTACCGGCTTTTGCTGAGAAAGATGAAACGTTGGCTAGACATTTGGAGACCTCCACTGTGTTTTCTGGCTTATCAAACAGAATACAGAACGATTTAATCGAAGCAGTCGGTGATGTAATTAGAAATTATATCAAAGAGGAGACTAATGCAGCCCCATTTGTTGCAGTCGAAGTAGACGAGACAACCAACGGATGTCACGAACAAAGCCCAGGTCTCTGTAATTTTGCGTTATGTGGATAAAAGTGAGGTGACTTGTGAGGTGAGGGAGACGTTCTTAGGATTTGATGATGTCAGTGATGATAGACAAGCACCAGCTATTGCTGATTATGTTCTGGGAATGTTGGGGAAATACAATTGCGTTGAAAAGCTGCGAGCTCAGACTTATGGCGGAGCCTCTGTGATGGCATCAGATCTTAATGGGGTGCAGGCCAAGATTAAAGAAAAGGTACCTGAAGCCACGTTTACCCATTGTTATGCACAAATATAACCTGGTGCTCTCGCATTCAGCAAAATGTATGCCTGAGTGTAAAACGTTTGTTTTAAACAGTTGAGGGTCTTGCGACGTTTTTCAATAAGTTGACCAAGCGCACCCACCTCCTGGACGATGTTGTGAAGCGACGTTTACCAAGAACAGCGCCCACGAGATGGAACTCAAATTCTAGACTAGTTCAGACGATCAGCATGTACCAATCTGATCTGCGTGCTGTGTTCCAAATTATGAGCGAAAATCCTGATGGTTGGGACAATGACACCCTGATGATGGCCGCCGGATATGATCTCTGACTGTCAAAAGCATCAACCTGCTTCTTCATAATAGCACTAGCAGAAGTACCCGGCGTTGCCCGGGTGAAAAATATATTTCTTAATAACCTTACATATATACACAGATGGGCTGCTACCCCTGCCCCCCCCCCCCCAGCCACGATCTCCTCGGCCGCTGTGCAGTAATATGTACGGCCTATAGTGTGGTGGGGTGTCGAGGCCTAGTACCGTGCAGAGCCTCCGGCCTCGCCTAAATTGCCCACCCGGCTGAGGCTGGGTACCGGGGCCGTTACCCCCCCCCCCCCCCGCGCTACAATAATACTGTCTAATCGCTATAATTGTATTATCTACCGACCCTATAATAGTAATTGCACACATTGGGGTGGGGGGGGGGAGTGAAGAGGACGTGAAACTTTGATGAATTTACCTCAGAGTCGCGTGTTAATGCGTGCGCATATTTTTAACGGGAATTAAAAATGGCGTCCACCCCGCAGCGAATGCGTCGCTACCCGTTGCCAGGGGCAACCGCCGTGGAAAACCAAACGGACCAATCGCGTCTCGCAAATCCCTCACATTTCGTCCAATGAAACTGCGTATGGTCCGGCGACACACAGACAAACAGACACACACACAGACACACACACAGACAGACAGACCGACAGACAGACAGATTTGCGATTTTATATATATAGATATGAGGGCATTTTCAATGAAACCGATGCCCTCTTTCGTGTGCTGCAGAATAAAGTAATGGACATTGGATTCTGCTGTGCACGAATCCGCGACACAATGGGAGTTGTGGAATGCCAGAGACAAGAGTTTGACAGTTTCTATGATCGATTCGAGCAGAAATGCGTCACACTTGGCCTGACAGACAATGCCCAAAGTAAACAGCCGATCAGAGATGAGAGGAAAATAATGTTTTATAACATTCTGGACAATCTCAGTGTTCAAATGAAAGCTAGGTTTGATCATTTCGGTGAGCTAACTTTCCTTGGTTTGGTTGATTGCAAGAAATTTTATGAAATGTCCCAACATTTCGATGACACCAAACTGCAGAGCCTATGGAAATATGCAAGTTACTTTGACTTTGTTAGACTAAAGGCTGACCTCATCGGATTGTATACTTCACAAATGGTGAGGAACGAATACAAATCACCCGGACAGCTCCTCAGCTTTTTGGCCCAGAATGATCTGATGCAGACGGCTCCCGAGGCGACAAAGTTACTCCAACTGGTGCTCACTATATCAGCCACAACAGCGTCCGTTTTAAGGTCGTTCTCTGCTTTGAAACGACTCAAAACATACAGTCGGAATCGGACTGACTAAGGACGACTTTCATCCCTAGCAATCATCTCTATTGAGACGGAGAGACTTTAAAACTAAAAGAGAATAAAGAGGACTTCTACAACAAAGTCACTGACATATTTGTCCAGAAGGATAGGCGAATGGACTTCATTTACAAGTACTGTAAAGGTAAGACCATGCAATATATATTTTCATTTGCGTTGAATGAGTATGAATAGTGGAACTGCATTCGCCTATAAAACGTGAATCGAATACGTAACTTACCTGTATGCGTGTGTTATAAAGAATGCTGTTATAAATATGAAACATACGGCCGCCTAACCAATAGTCATTGTGCAACCTGCCAATTGAATGGTGAATTTAAGCTGCCTCTATCGGGTTCATATGTGTGTAAATCTGGCTCTGATACTAGCCAGTGCCTCCCCAACCATTGACCTCACCGCACGTTACTGCCAGGTTAATAGTGCAGTGGACTAACCATGGCACCATTGTTTTATCATTGCGTTATGAACCCAGCCATCCGAGTTTGATTCTTGCCCATGGCTAACATTGATTGATAACTACACAGGGGTGATGAAGCGTGATTATTTTTTTTAATATTTGTGCCTGCCGGTGCAAGTCTCATGGTATAAAGTGATCTCTGCATGACCCACTAGCAAGCTCCCAAAAGTATCGCATGGCGTGTGTGCATGGTGTGTGCGCGCATGATGTGCGCGCATAGGTGCGCGCATGGTGTGTGCGCGGCTCGCATTGGGGCAGACGCACGGCTCACGTTTTGATGACAGCGCTGTGAGCAGCGAAGTAGAAATCGACGGCGAAATCATGCGGTGCCGGGAATGTTTGTGACCTCGGGAGGTCACCGTGAGAGCTCGCTCGCGTTCCACGCTCACAGCGTGAAACGCCCTCAGCAGGGCCGCTGCAACCTCATAAGACCGCCGATTGATTTAAAGGCGAAATAACGGACCGGAGTGTGGATAGCATCGAGTGGAACCAAGAAGGATGAACAATTTGAAACAGCACCCCCACGAATGGGGCCACGGCGTGGCGAGAATCCCCAGTCTGTGCAGGCGACAGCCATGCCGATGAAATGTTCACGTTGTTCCTTCGTTTAGCAGCCAAATACTCTAAACGCATGTTGATTCTAAATGTGGAGAAAAATGTACGCGACCACGGGGAGATCATGCAAACTACACATATACAGCTGGCGTCAAGGTAGAGATCTACGATCTCATGTATACCAGGCGAGGTAGTTCACATCTTGCCACCGTGGCCCCCACAAACATTGACGCGGCATGCGAGATGACGGCGCTGGCTCACAGTCAACAGCGCGGTTCTCTTCACACAAACACCAAGATCCCCCGTGTAGCCTTCCCAAACTGTTGGGGAAAGTGCTCTTAGCGAGCACCTTTGAAGGCCGACACGGCACACGAGGGGGTCGGTGGCCAGCACCATGCCCAGCCACGTTTGTCTCCCCAGTGGCGATGTTTACACACCCCACTCATTTGAGGCTGAGTCGACCTCGGGGATGCCAAGGACCGGTACAGATATTCGCCACTGGTGTTAGTCGTGAGCGAACTCAGGTGGCTGGGTTGGTAGTGCAGCGCGCTAACCACCAGAGGTGGGACAAAGTCATTGTTATGCAAGTCCAAGTCGAGTCTGAAGTCATCAAATTCATGACTCGAGTCTGACTCGAGTCCAAGTCACATGACTCGAGTCCACACCTCAGAGGTGGGACAAAGTCATTGTTATGCAAGTCCAAGTCGAGTCTGAAGTCATCAAATTCATGACTCGAGTCTGACTCGAGTCCAAGTCACATGACTCGAGTCCACACCTCTGCTAACCACTACACCACCACTCCAGATCAGTGCCAGATTAAACTAGTGCGGGGCCTGTAGCATATGTTATAAAAGGGCCCTAAATAAATAAATAACACTAATATTAAAACACAGATGTTTAACTTGCATAATAAAGTAATTGTATTTTTTCATTTGCTATTCAGCCAGATAATACGACAAATCGCTAACCTTAAACACCCAGTCGTTCATAAAAGTTCAAGGCAGTATTGCACTATAGTAATAGAGCAAGTGCAAAATCACTGAACCGGAATTGATAGCTTGAAAGCATTTAGCGCAGGGCCCTTGAAAGTGCGGGGCCCGTAGCATATGCTACTTTTGCTACTGGGATAATCCGGCACTGCTCCAGATACTATGCAACCAAACACACACACCCATTTACTCCATGCGTATCTTACATCACGCATATGGCTCACCCTCTATGTAAAAATTGTTCAAATAATCGTCACTGGTGTGACGGTTATCCCTTTACTAGAAGGCTCTTTGACAACTGTTTATTCCTCAACAAGAGCCCTTACCAGGTCTCACGACTGTTTCACAAGCATCCTGGACCATTCCTCATTTTTTTGTGCATTTGAAGAATTCTCTCCCATTGGAAATTATAAATATATATATTTTTTAAACACGATTTCAGCCTTCAAGCTAGAATTGTCGAGACATTTGCATTAGCTGCGTGCGTGTAATATGCAATATAACGTGTGAAAGGCACTTTTAAAATGATGTTCGTGCATTATGATGATCTAGTGTAAGATTCTTTACATATATTCTCCGTTGGGAGATGTAATGAAACTGGTGCTTACTGGCAGCCACGCAGCGCCATGTGCTATGACGTCACATGCACCAGGTTTCACATCTATCTGGTTTATCTCGCTCTCTTCTCACCAATCTTTATCTCCTGTCTAAAGCTCTCTTCATCTCTGCCTCTTGTTTTTCTCCCTTTAATCTCCCTTATCTGTATCTCTTTACGCCTCAGAGAGACATCTTTTTTACTGTTGACTATTTTCATTTTACCAGGTAAGGCTTACAGAGCTATTTCGATCTTTTACAGAAGTGACCTGGCCACAAATGACAGCTCAACGATGTGGCTCATCACGTGGACATTCCTAGCAGCCAAAGACTCTAAACCCATGTTTGATTCTAAATATAGAGGGGAAACACCGGAGGACCCGGAGAAAAATCTACGCCACCATGGGGAGAACAAGCAAACTCCAAAGTCACAGGCAAGGCCTATAAACTAGGCAAGACCACAGCTCTGGGGGCCACTTCAAGAGCCTTTGCCATGGGTGGCTCGCGGTCCGCCAGTTCAGGAACCCAGATCTCTCGTGACCATTGTGATCCGTTGTCTGACGGCTATGATGATGATCATAATGATTGCTGAATAGGTGACTATGGCAACGATTTGGAATTTCAGGGAGCAAGTGTCTGTGAGAAATCATGTTGAGTAGGCAAGGGGGCCTACGAAGCCTGGCACATAGCTTGAGTCCCTGTCCAAAAAGTTGTGCGGAGAACCGGAGCGATGGGGGTGGGGGGAGAAGCAGCTGCCCTCCTGCCCGCCTGTGCTCCCACGGCTACGACTGGGCACAAATTGAAGCTTGGGCAGATGCGTAACGTTGAAGTCTGCACGCGCTGTGGACTTGCGGCTACGTGCCGCTGGACGCGCAGCACCCTGCACCGGCGTGCGAGCGTCGCTGAGGAAAGGGGGGAAATATTTTTGAGTAACGGTGAGCGTGTGAGTTTGAGCATCCTTGATTCGGCAAAACCTCTCCTCTGCCGCGTGTCGATTCCTCTGGGTATACCCGGGACCCCTGCTCACCTCTCCTCCTCCGTGTTCTCCACAGAGCCCAGAGGGAATGTTATGCTACTTCGTGCGAAGTCCGCGAATTATTATCACATTCGCCTGTGCTTCTGCCAGAGGACAATTTCCTTCATCCGAGGACACTTCGCTTGTTTCTAACGAAAACTGCAAAAACGCCTGAAACCCATCGCTGTCGTGAAACGCACCCCGCACGTTACAGATACCATAGTCCAGATCTGATACGTTTTTTGGCAACGGCTACCAAAAACTTTTGTTTGAAGACTTAAATTGTTTTTAATAAAATGGAAGCGCTGATGGTGCTGCCTATCGGCGTGATGAGCACGCGTGTTCGAACATGAGTGTGTGGGCGTGAGTGCGCGCATAACTTTTTGTGTCCATTCGTGAGTGTTTTGTGTGTCGTGTGCACATATCGTACAAATTCTCTCGCATAATGGAGGCTCATTCAATGCACTGCCTCAGCTGGCTTTTTCATTCCTGCTGGGGGCAGTGAGCGGGGCGCCGCGGTGGCGAGATGTTAACTACCTCGCCTGGTACACAGGAAGTTGTGGGTTCCGATCCCGACCCTGTATATTTGGAGTTTGCACGTTCTCCCCGTGGTCCTCCATTTTTTCCCTCCACATTTAGAAACATGCGCTTAGAATATTTGACTGCTATGATAAACTACTTATTTGACCTACCATTTGTGGCCCGGTTGCTTCTGAAAAAGAGTTCAGTGGGCCTTACCTGGTAAAATAAAAAGTTTAGTTTTAGAGTGACATGGCCGGAGTGAGTGCATTTGCTGGTTGTTGCCGAGGTTCGTGGTTCGGCCCCAGCATCCGCCCTAATGAATACGACGCCTACAGCAACCAAAAAAATGCTACACGCCATCTGCTGAACGGTGGACTGTAAAGACCCCATAGTGTTGTTATCTGAAAAAAAGAGGAGGCCTTGTGTGCTCGCGTCACGGCCCAGATTTGCCAAATTTGAAAAAATCACTGGCAAATTACTCAATTGGATAGAGCCGCGTAGCAACATCACCCCTTGTGTGAAACGACTGCAGAATAGACAGCGACAGTAATCTTCCGTGACAGCCTTGCACGATAAGAACGGCTCGAATAACAAATGCACCCGCGATTGGATTGATTGGAGGATTGTTGGGACCTTTTTCCCAGTATCAAAGTAGTAAAAAATTAAAATAGGTGTTTCCCTTTCTGGCCATAAAACAGGTCTTTAGATGTTCGAACACCAAATAGAAACCTTTTGCAAGGAATCAAGTTTACTGCATTAACCACACAGAGTACTTGTGGTGAAGATGGTGTTTGAACATCCTAATACCTATTTTTTGGGTGATGAGGTTCGCTTGTGTTGCGATCGAAACATCGTAGTTTTTTGTTTATTTTATAATTTTTTGAACCTATCTACGTGACTTTACCGAAAGACCCAAAGAATATGAATTCCTGCAGTCACAAAAGCTTTAAGTCAAGATCTTAACACCGGTTTCATTGCCAGAAAGGGGAAAACTTATTTAAATTTCCCATACTGTAGGATTGTTGCTGGGCTGGCTCATAATGCTGAGATGACAGAGGCGATCATTCATCTGAGAGGTTCAATCCAGTGTCTTCTGCAAATTTAGTTTTAAACCACCCTTCATTCTGGTTGAGAACAAGTTTATATGAACACAACCGAATACTTCTGAGATACTGCTGACGATGGGTGACTGCAATCTGGACATATCGGGCAACTGGTCAAGTTTATCTAGTTAAGAATATGAAAGCAAATATTTATTTATTTTAAAATCTACATTTATAAACGCATGACTTTATCTGTGATGAACGCTGCACTCCCCGTCGTTTTCATGCAGGCGGCGCGTAGGTTTGAACGACGGAGGCGCACGGGCAGACGTTCGATTACGTTGGAATCGATCTGCGGAACGAGGCGATTCAGTGCTGATTCGCAGAATCGACCAGGCCCCCACCGACGCGACTTTGCCTTTTGTTTTGCGACGACGACAACAATATTTCCCATTCTCCCCGCATACGCTATCACAATCAACAAGTCTCAGGGACAGAAGTTCAATTACGTTGATAAGCGCACAACTTTAACATTCTATGATGAACAATATAATAATATAAAACTTCTAAATGGAGCATCGGGAGCTTGCGTGAATGCGTCGTTCGTGTGCAAATGTTGTGACTTTTCCTGGCCGAAGGCCGGAAATGCTTTTGTGGGGGGGGCGCAGCAGGTGCCCCTGAACAACTAGTAATTAATAATTTCTCACAGAAACGCTGGAGCTCTCCGTGGGCTCCTGTTGGTCACGCTGTCGGCTCCAGTCAGAGGCAGAAACCATCATTGAAACCCATTTATAATGAGTGCAAGCAATCATGTACAGGGAAGGGAGTTTCGCTAAGCTATAGCAATCAGGTATTCAAATAACATAACCGTAAATTTAACCCAAGCACTCACACACACAGTCTACGCCGAATGGTTCGCAAAAGCATTCAATATAATTAACCTGTAAACAAACGGTATCTGCCGCTCGCTACGCCACGTCAGGCCGGTTGGTTATCGTTCGTGAGCGTGTACCGAGAGGCGGTCGGCAAGAGCGAGTCGATGTGTGGACACCCGCCCACCCGCACCGCGCGTGACCGCGTGGCACAGCAGTCAGGCGGCTTCGCGTGCCAGCGGTCTGTTCGGCCGACGGTCCTCACGTGGACCGACTGTCTGGAGAGTCAACGGTGGCGCTCTCCTATGGGAGGCCGGGGCCCTGCTGAAGAAAATCTGGAATTTTCACCGCTGGTTCAGGGCCAACATATGTATATGCATAGCCCTGACCACAAACGCCATCTGTCTCCATTCTTGCATATATTGAAACGCCACGCCCACCAACGTGCCCGCAGTTGGCTACGTACGGTGTGAAATAAGTTCAACATACAATCGTACGTACACATGACAGAAGTGAGCGCTGGACCCAGAGTGCGTGTGAGCAGCGGAGAGACGTTTTGATTTCAAGATTTATATCCCAAGGTGTGGGTGCTTCCAGCTCTTCCGAGATGTCTGGCCAGCGTGGAAGAGTCGGTTAATCTAAACTATTTAAAAAAAACTAAACTATTTTTATTTTACCAGGTAAGACCCACTGAGCTCTATAGCTCCTTTTTTCAGAAGCGACCTGGCCATCACAAATGATAGCTCAATGAAGTGGCTTGTCAAGTGGAAATTTGGAGCAGCCACATACTATAAAACACTTGATGTTGATTCGGGGAAAAAAACGGAAGACCCTACGTAACAACAGGGAGAGAGACACGCAAACTCCACATATACAGGCGTCAGGGTCGGGATCGAACCCACGACCTCCTGTATCCATGTGTAGAATAATAGCGCCGGCTGGTGGACAGCAGCGGCATCTGTGGTGGACGGAGAGTACACACGCCGGTGAGGGCATGCATGGGGTGTTGGCAGAGTAGAGGAACTGGGGTAAAGGTCACAGAGGACCCCATCTGGAGGCCCCTGGAACCTGCTACCGGGTTCGAGAAGGGAGGCGTGGCCAGGGCGGAGCCAGGCTGCACTGGGAGCATAAAAGGAGCCGAGAGCGGCAGTCGGGGCTGCCGGTTCTGGGAGTGGACTCGTCTCGTCATCGCTGTCATCTTGCCGCCTTTGTCGCTGCCGTCTTCGCTAGATATTGCGCGGCCAGAAAGTTGTTGGCTGTCTCAGTCAGCTCCATCAGTGTTACACAGTTAGGGTTGTGTTTAGCCTCGGTTAGACGACGATGGAGAGTGCAACCTGTGAAGTGTGAACTTGTTCAATAAAGGTTCCTCCTGGAAACCCTTGTCTCCTAATCACTAACACTATACATGTGTAATGACATGGTGACACCTCTCGGCCTGGAGTGGTAATTGCGGTTACAGGTGCATTATGTAATGCCTTATTATAAAGAGGCATATCTGGGGTAAAGGTCAAAGGCGGAGTCAGTCGAGAAGCTCCGGGAACCGTCTCGAGGGTTCTGGAAGGGGGCGTGGCCAGAGGTGGAGCTTGGCCGTGCCGGGGCAGAGATAAGGAGGACCAAACGAGAGGTTCGGGGCTGTTTGGAGTCCTGGCTGTGTCGCTGCCCGTCATCATCTATTCGTTCTCCGACCACGTGGCTGATCTGCGCAAAGACCCTCTCCACCGCTGTCACTACACTAGTCAGACAACTGCGTAGTGGTATGCTAGTGATGGGGCTGTGAGTGTTAGGATCGCCTATGTGTAGCCGCGTTACATAACGTATCGCCCAGTGTGCTCTTAATAAATAAGAAGCCCTCTACCCGACGTGTCTCGGAAGTCGCTCACTGCACATGTATGTTGAACTTCTTTCGCACCATACATAGCCACCCGTGCTAATTGGAGGTGCGTACCAGGGGAGGGAGATAATATCTCACCACTGCAGCGCCGCTCAAAATAACCTCTGGAGGGGCTCCCTAGAGCTCAGCCCCTCTCATGGAGGCCCTTCCACCAGTAGTGGCGCAATCCCGACGGAGACACGTCGCCAAATCTATCTCTCCTACGCCTTTATGAAAAAGCACAGCCTACTAACATAATCAGAGGGCCCCTGTTCTGCAAAGCCTCCGCTTTCTGATGGCTGACTTCGGTCGAGTTTACACCGAGAGAGATCTATTTGAGCCAACGGAGCTCTTTTACTGAAAGGAAACGCTCACAATTTTGAGACGTCTACTTCGTGCCTTGGCTCGACTCTGCTGCAGAGAAAAATACCGTTGCAGCCAATCAGAATCCATTTAGTGACTCACAGGGTGTGTAGCGGGCACGTTGATGTGCGAGACAGGAGACTGATGGGGTCGTGGCGAGGGCTCTTTATATTGGCTATGGAGTCTCTGTTTGGAGCGGCGGTATTTTTCACCGCAGCGACACGCATTGCGTTACCTCTTTATGTGCAGGAGTGGGATTGGCCCCAGCATTTGGAAGCAGAGGGAGCAGATTGTGACTCCAGCCGTCATCATCACCTTCCGCACGGCCTGAACACAAGCGCACGCACAAAGACAAAGATCCCCCGTATCGCCTTAACAGACTGTTGGGGCAAGTGCTGTTCGCACCTATGAAGGCCGGTACGGCACACGAGGGGGTGGGTTGCCAACACCACGCCCGGCCACCTTTGTCTCCTTAATGGCGATGTCTACACACCATACCAGGTACTCGTTTGAGGCTGAGTCGACCTAGAGGAGGCCTGAGACCGGTTCAGATAATCGCTGTTGGTGAATCGAACTCGGGTCGTCTGGTCCGTAGCACGGCACACTCACCGCTACACTCTCGCACATACACACAAGTGCCCCTTCTTTCAGCCAAGCCGGTCGGTCGTACAGGCGAGTGCTGTTGGTGATCCAGCAAGGCGCACAGGTGTGGCACGTGGTGTGGTCGTGCATTCCTAGCCACCTTTGTCTCTCCTACGCTGATGTTGGTTAAACTCTGGCACCGCCTCCCCACTTCCACTACCTTCTATGGTCAGGGGGTGTGGGGTTGTGAAACGATGCTTAAACAAGTTCATGTTAAATTAAATTAAATGTAGGCAAGGCCTTTGAATGGGACAAGCATGACGTTTTCGATTACGGCGAGTTAAAATCTGCTTTGTCATGTCTGGAAGTGTGCATTTGGTGCTACCGTGGCTGAAAAGTTGAAATCAGCGAGCGATGTCGCCTCTCCATCCGCCGATGTCACGACTGGTCCTGGACTCGGCCCGGGTGACAATCTGATTGGTGGTTAACAGGCAGCGCCCAGCAATCAAGTGCTGGGCTGCCTTGGGACCAAGCCAAGCCCGAGAGGAATGCTCTGGGAACACTCGACTGTGGATCCAGGTACCACGGTGGCGAGATGTTAACTCCCTCGCCTGGTATGCAGGAAGACGCGGGTTCGATCCCGACCCTGACGCCTGCTGCTGTATAGTTGGAGTTTGCATGGCTCTTTCCACGTGGTCGCATAGATTTTTCTCAGGATCCTCCGGTTTTTCCCTCCACATTTAAAAACCGTGTTCGGAGTGTTTGGCTGCGATAAATGTCCACACGATGAGCCACTTCAGTGAGCGATCATTTGTGTCCAGGTCGTTTCTGAAAAAGAGCTGTGTCGCTCCGTGGGCCTTAACTGGTAAAAATTAAATATATATAGTTTCAGTTGAGGGAGTAGAATGTCTCCCAAAACAAAAGGAGTGACTACATTCTCCACATTAATAATCAACATATGTTTAGAATATTTGTATGCTCTAAATGTCCACTTGACAAACCACTTCTATCATTTGTGATGACCATGCCGCTTCTAGAAAGAGAGCTATGAAGCTCAGTGGGCCATACCTGGTCAAATAAGATCAAGTGAATACTTCTTATAGTTTAGGTAAAGCGCCAAGTGGTCGTGGACAGGAAATGAGGAGAGACCAGGGACAGAGTCGTCTCTCTCTCCCTGGAACGGGAAAGGAAGGTGCGGAGACAGGGAGGGAGGAGAGACTGGGACATGGAGGTGTGAGAGGATAGTTTTTTTTAAAACGATAGTGTAAGAGGAAAACGTGAGAGGAGAGTGCAAGGGGGAAGGAAGTGTGAAGGGCGGCGGGGGAGGGGGTGTGGGAGAGTTCGTACCGGGAAGGAGTCACTGAGGTAGCCGAGCAGTGGAGCGAAAATGGCGTAGGAGCAGGCGAATCCTAGGAGCACCAGGCCGATCTTGCCTGGCGGCATTTTGAACTGCGGGGCCGGCACACATCCCGTCCCATTGCTCGGCTTGTGTCGCAGTGTTGCGTGTGCGCGCGGATATGGCCACAATTCATCCATTCGTGCAGTTCACATACAAGTTACGCGTTCGTGGAAGGGAATGCAATTTAGATGCAAATCACCGATTGTATTGAGATGTGTGCAATTAGAGGGGGTGTGAAGGCGCAGCCCTGCAATTTCCTGCTCACGCCATTGTTGGCGAAAGGGCCTCTACCATAGTGAGCTCTAGAGAACCCTTCTAGAGGATATTTGGATAAGGTGGGGATACCCACAATTTACCCCACCACACACGACCTGCCGATCGACTCACGGCGCTGCACCTATTTATACCGCCGGGCGGGCAGAGGGCGGGCGGGAATTAGGATTTTTGCCCCGTTGTTTCAACTGTCAACCGGGAGGTCGAATCAATCCGTTGACCTCTGGATTGCAGGTCCTGTGCGATAACCATTACACCACTGTGTGACGGCATCCCCGATGATTGACTCAGTCTTCAATGAGTATCTGGTGCAGGGTGTAAACCTGGGCCCTGGGGAGACAGAGGCAGCGGACTCATTGACAGCACTTGCCCTCGTCAGTCTGTCAAGGCTATACGGGAGATCTTTGTCTTTGTGTTGAGGATGGGAAGCGGTGACTTTTTCTCATTCGATAAATAAGCAGTGGAGGTGCACACACGCACGCAGTTTGTCATCATTAATTGCCAGGATGTGCTCACAACACTCCGTCACGTCCTCTATTAATATGATGCATTACCTCTCTGGCGTGAATCAACACGACAAATTCATCACTATCAGAGGGCATCTAATATCGAAATGTCGTTGTTTCCACCCCCCCCACCCTCCTCCAAACTTGCGGATCCCCATTGCGATGGCTGAGCGAGGCTTGGAGCTGCGCACGAGCGCCGTAAGCCTTCAGCGGGTCATGTCTGGCTGTAACCTCGTTCACGTGCGCGTGGCTGTCGTCAGCCTGCGCGTGCATCGTCAGATGTGAATTAAAATTTGCCACGCGCAACTTGATGGGTTACATTTTATAGAACCTTTTGACGCTGGTCAGAGCCCGGCCATTATCGGAGACAATTGCCGACTCGTCTTCCTCGCCCATCCTATTATGACACCTTGATACTTATGAATGCACACACACTTTTAACCTAAACGCGAAAATCACCCGTGTAGCCCTAACTGACTGTAGGGGCAAGTGCAGTGAGCGAGCAACGCTTATGAAAGCTGCCACGGCACACGAGGGGGTAGGTAACCAGCACCACGCCCGGCTACCTTTGTCTCCCCAATGGTGATGTTTACACACTGCACCAGGTACTCATTAAAAGCTGAGTCCACCTAGGTGGGACCAGGACCGGTTCAGATAATCGTCACCGATGTTGGCCGTGACCGGCAATTTAACTCCAATCACTGCGTTAGTAGTCACACACCTCGTTAACCACTACACTACCACCATCTCGTTAACCACTACACTACCACCATCTCGTTAACCACTACACTACCACCATCTCGTTAACCACTACCCTACCACCACCTCGTTAACCACTACACTACCACCGTCTCGTTAACCACTACACTACCACCACCTCGTTAACCACTACACTACCACCACCTCGTTAACCACTACACTACCACCATCTCGTTAACCACTACACTACCACCATCTCGTTAACCACTACACTACCACAATCTCGTTAACCACTACACTACCACCGTCTCGTTAACCACTACACTACCACCGTCTCGTTAACCACTACACTACCACCGTCTCGTTAACCACTACACTACCACCACCTCGTTAACCACTACACTACCACCACCTCGTTAACCACTACACTACCACCACCTCGTTAACCATTACACTACCACCACCTCGTTAACCACTACACTACCACCACCTCGTTAGCCACTACACTACCACCACCTCGTTAGCCACTACACTACCACCACCTCGTTAACCACTACACTACCACCACCTCGTTAACCACTACACTACCACCACCTCGTTAACCACTACACTACCACCACCTCGTTAACCACTACACTACCACCACCTCGTTAACCACTACACTACCACCACCTCGTTAACCACTACACTACCACCACCTCGTTAACCACTACACTACCACCGTCTCGTTAACCACTACACTACCACCGGCTCGTTAACCACTACACTACCACCACCTCGTTAACCACTACACTACCACCACCTCGTTAACCACTACACTACCACCACCTCGTTAACCACTACACTACCACCACCTCGTTAACCACTACACTACCACCGTCTCGTTAACCACTACACTACCACCGTCTCGTTAACCACTACACTACCACCGGCTCGTTAACCACTACACTACCACCACCTCGTTAACCACTACACTACCACCACCTCGTTAACCACTACACTACCACCACCTCGTTAACCACTACACTACCACCACCTCGTTAACCACTACACTACCACCACCTCGTTAACCATTACACTACCACCACCTCGTTAACCACTACACTACCACCACCTCGTTAACCACTACACTACCACCACCTCGTTAACCACTACACTACCACCACCTCGTTAACCACTACACTACCACCATCTCGTTAACCACTACACTACCACCATCTCGTTAACCACTACACTACCACCATCACGTTAACCACTACACTACCACCATCTCGTTAACCACTACACTACCACCATCTCGTTAACCACTACACTACCACCATCTCGTTAACCACTACACTACCACCACCTCGTTAACCACTACACTACCACCATCTCGTTAACCACTCCTTAAATACACGCACACGGTCAAATAAGTACATTCACGCACGCAGGCGGTGTTCATTATATCTACCCCAATTGATGATTATGATAAGTCTGAAATTTACGGTGATGATGACAATGAGGTAGGTCTGAAATCGTTGTTGGTGGTGGTGATGGCTATAAAGATGACACTGAGTCAACCCTGTCCAGGATTATCACTCACACCCCGTCCCACTGGGAGCCCCAGAGCTTTGCGAGCTAAATCGCGCTCTGCACCCGCAGACAACAAACGTCAGCTCTCCGCGAAGACGTCGAAATTCTGGGTAACGCGGGGGGGGGGGGGGGGGGGGGACGCCCGCGGAAGCAGGCGGTCCACACCGCACTACATGGCACAGGCGCCACGCCAAGCGAATCCCATGGCATTCTAACGTCTCCGTCGTCCACTGTCGGCACGTTGGACGCGCAATCCAGAGGTCGCCAATTCGATCTCTGGGGCGTGGCAGTTCAAATGGCCCCCTCTGCCCGCCACGGTCCACCCAGCCAGCCTGAATGGGTTCATCGCAATTCGCCGACTGGAGGTCACGCGTGGGGGGTCACAGCGTGGGCACTTCTGCCTCTTCCAAGACATCTGGAGGTGGAGGCCAAAGTAGGAACCCAGCAGAGTGGCTATGCGGAGCTCCCTCGAGCCGAGCAAGTGATCGCTAGGGGCTGCGCATTCACCCTTGTCACCTCTGATCATCGCGGCAGTCGGGGCCCTGTCCGTTTGTTACACCGTTTACGTTGCGCAGACCGACCGGTGCTCGGGCCAGGTATGCAGGAGGGCGTGGGTTCAATCCCAACCCTGACGCCTGCTATATAGTTGGAGTTTGGATGTTCTCTTTCTCTCCCTGTGGTCGCGTGGATTTTTTTCCGGGTCCTCCGGTTTTTCCCTCTACATTTAGAATCAACATCACGCGTTCAGAGTATTTCTTTGGTGTAAATTTCAATGTGATAAGCCACTTTTTTAGCTATTTGTGGACAGATCGCTTCTGAAAAAGAGCCGTATAGCTCAGTTTAGCTTTAGTTCATATCGACCTCTATCAGAACAGCAGCTAGGAAGCCGGCACCACGAGCCGAGACGTCAATACCGCATCTCCCAGCCGCGGGATTTCTCCTGGGTGCGGCGGTGCTCGCGTGGGTCATGCTCTGCTTCCCCGTGACGTGACGGCATGCCCTGGGACGAGGCTCACTTGGGACACGCGGGGGACTCTTTTCTGCCTCCTCAGCCGCTTCCCGATGAGATTCCGCTCGCCATAATGGCAGCGTCGCAACGGCAGCGTCGAGAGCCGGGGGCAGCATGGGAGGGTTTCCGCAGGTCGCGAGGATTCTACTACGCACTGACACGGTGTGGAAGAGTGAGGAGCAGCGGTGCAGCGGTTAGCGCGCTGCGCTACGATCCTGGCGATCCGAGTGCTCACGGCTACCCTAACACCGGTGACGATTATCTGAATCGGTCCTGGGCCTCCCGAATGTCCATTGGGTCTCAAATGAGTACCTGGTGTGGTGTATAAACAACGCCACTAGGGAGACACAGGAGGCCTGGCGTGGTGCTGGCCACCCACCCCTTCGTGTGTCGTGTCGGCTTTCATAGGTGCTACTCGCTAACAGCCCTGGCCCCCAACAGTGTGTTCAAGGCTATATGGGGGGTCCTTGTCTTTGTTTGCTGGGACGGTGTTACACGTTACAGAGTTTAGTATCTATGGATACGTTTAAAACAAATTAAACTAAGAGCCCATGTCTAGATGAAGCCCTCCCCACATCGTGTCAGTCATGGGTGTTGTTTAACCATACTTCTCCATGCTGGCCTCTAAAGGGTTGATGGAGAGGGACTTGCCCAGGACCGGTCGGTTCAGACACCACTGTCATTAGCCATGGCCAGGAGTTCAACTCAGGCGACCAGGTTCATAGTGTAACGCGCTAGCCACTGCGCCACTGACTCACTGCCGATTTCGAAATTGCGACGAAGCAACGGCACGCAGGTGACAATTTTGTTGGGGGATTGCAAATGTCTAACAAAGCCTTAATTCCCCGAAAATTAAGTTATTTTTAAAACAAAACATGGGAAGGGTCGTAAATGCGCCACTCCACACACGGCATGGAGCACAACGCGTGTTGTGCTCCATGCAACGCTGAACACCAACATCCCAGCACCCAGCGCCGACACCACGTGGCACCTACAGGACCCTAATTTACGGCGAATCTGTAGCCCCGCTTTGACTAATAGTCACCAATAGCTTTTCTCTCAAATCCTCCCCGGTATTGATGCCCTCGTTCATTTGATATTTATGCCGCTGCAGCTGCTGCTGCCGCTGGCACGACAAAAGCTGATCCGAGGATGCGTCCCCAGGTTGCAAGCTCGTGAAAAAGTAAATCCGGCGTAACTAAGTAATGTGCCTCGTAGCACAAATCGACGTGACTCAAAAAGGAAACAATTGTGGTTTAGTGACGCTGTGAATGTGATCTGCCAGTAGCCTGACAAGAGTTCACTGCAATGTTCACGAGCACTGCTCCATCACAGAAATATAGAGGATACGCTCATGCTTCGGGTGAATAATTACCCTTCTTCAGAAGTGGGAATATCAGAGAGAATGGCTGAATCATCGTTGGAGATCGCACTTTACGCTGCGGCCCCATAAAAAACTTAAGCGAGTTGACGTGAACAATTCCGAATTGGGTACGAGCAGCTTACTCCACGAGCGGATAGCGAACAGAAAGCGAATCCGACTCCGATGCAATGTGGATTTATAATGCATCGAAATTAAATCTTATCTCAAGACGCCGCAGAGCAATCGGCGTCCATGTGTATTTTGTAGATAGGCAGTCGGCCACAGGCAGAGGATAAGAGGAAGCCGAGAGCCTGAACTTGAACAGCGGTATGAAGTCGACAACACGGACGGCTGGGAGAAGGGAACAGATATAAAAACTAAACTTTTTTTATTTTACCAGGTAAGTCCCACTGAGCTAGCCAGCTATTTTTCGGAAGAGACCTGGCCACAAATGACAGCTCGAAAAAGTGGCTTATCGTGTGGAATATTATAGCAGCCAAATACTCTGAACGCGTGATGTTGATTCTAAATGTGGAGGGAAAACCCGGAGGACCCAGAGAAAAATCCACGCGGCCATGGGGAGAACATGCAAACTCGAAATATATAGGCGTTAGAGTTGGGATCGAACCCACGACCTCCTTCATACCAGGTGAGGGAGATAACATCTTGTCACCGCGGCGCTCCAGAGGAGAAAAATAAAAACACAAATTGTCTTGTGTATACAATTTGACGGCAGCGAGTTATGGGAAAGCAGCTGTTATGTTGTTGGTGTATTTTCACAAATGAATGGAGTCGTTGTGGAATCTGCCAATATGTGGCTGGTGTAGACTCCCAAATAATGTTTTGTGTGATTTTGCACATCAAAAAGCTTCAACTAAAATATTATGGGGAAAGGGCACACTATGTATTTTCACTTTCTCACACAGAGACAAGGATCATCCCAGTCTTACCGAGGTGAATGCTGTTAGCTAACAACTATGAAGCCCTGTAAAACCGACACAAAGTGGTGTGGCAAACACACCACCCAGCCACCTTTACCTGTCTCGTGCTCATGTTCAAACAGTGCACCAGGCACTCATTTCATGCCGAGTCAATCTAGGCGGGGCCTGGGACGGCTTCAGATGCCACGCAGCACTGAGGTGCATCGCCAGGAATCAACACTCTACTGGAGCCGCCATGGCTCACAGTCTGCACCACTTCTCTTCATACCAAAAGCAAAGACAAAGCTCCCCCGTATAGTCTTCACCAGTGTTGGGGGCAAGTGCTGTTAGCGAGCACCTATGAAGGCCGTCACGGCACACGAGGGGGTGGGTGGGCAACACCACGCCCGGCCGCCTTTGTCTCCCTCGTGGTGATGTTTACACACTGTACCAGGTACTCATTTGAGGCTGAGTCGACCTAGGAGAGGCCCAGGACCGGTTCAGATAATCGCCACCGTTGTTGGCCTTGAGTTGGAATCGAAGCTGTGTGGCCAGGTTCGTAGCGCAGCACGCTAACAGCCACAGTACCACTCCCATAGTGAAACTCGCAACCAGACAAAAAACCTACACGCATGCCTCACATATTCAAAAGCACTCGTTAACTGAAAACAAAAATAGCCAACGCAGGACCATTTACTGGCACGCAAGTCCACACACATGCTCGGAGAATATTCGTTCTCACATAAAATATAAAGATTCAGCATTTAGCGGTAAAGACCTACGGGGTAATTATTGTCAGTGAGTGCCTACTAAAGCCAGCACAGCGTATAATAGGGTGCTGAAGCCCGTGCCAGACCCAACCGAATTTGTCTCGCCTTTCTCTGCGTTGGCCGCACCACATCAATTATTAATTTTAGACTAAGCCAACCTAAGGGAGGTTCAAGTCAGGTTCACACAAATGTGCAGAGAAATACATACATAATTCTGCACACACACAGACATGCACACTCATCGGCATACAAAGACACACTCACACGCACACCTGCACGCACACGCACAGCTACAAAAGATAAAGATCCATGTACACTATTACGATGCAGAGGGGGTTGGGGCAAGTGCTGTTAGTGAGCACCTAATAAAGCCGAAATGGTGCAAAATGGGGAGGTGTGGCCAGCACCACTCCCGGCCGCCTTTGTCTACACCGTGTTGATATTCACACAGGGCAGTCGATACCGATTTAAGGCGGAGTAGACCTAGGGTAGAGTCGAGACCAGTTGAGGCATAACATGCCACTGATTTCAGCCGTAGCTGGAAATCAAACTCAGGCAGCGGAGTTTTTTTCTTGACCACAGTGTAGGAACCACTGTGACACTGCTCCTCACTTACACCAAGGTGCTCACACACAATCAACAACAACCGCCATTCCCCACTAAGTGGTGGTGACGTCACCACGGCGCTTGTGCCAGGCCATGTGCACGTTGAGGCCACGTGAAGTGTCGAACGATCGCTGGCAGGAGATCACGGGGCAGACCCAGGTGCCACGGGTCGACTGACTGAGACACACGCACACACGAAGATCCCCCGTAAGGCCTGAACAACCGTTGCTACAAGTGCTGTTAGCGAGCACCTATGGCGGCCGGCACATTAGTCAGTGGGTTGCCAGCACCACGTAAAGTCCTGGTCACAAAAGCAAAGTTGGTGGGCAGTAATAGCCATTTTCTGTACTTTTGAGGCATAAGCAATTAGGAAATAACACTTACTATCCGGGAACAAAATGTGTTTTTTTTTGTTACACAGTGTAATCGTCACTTGTGTTGGCGTTATAGGGAAATTCACTCGGATCGTCAAGTTTGAAGCGCAGTGCGCTCACAACTACACACACACTCACACATACACTCAGAAATAAACACACACACATTTCGCCAGCATGATTAGTCATTATCTTCTAAGATGAAACTAACATGTCAGTAAAAGATATTTAAATATGATTGATTGTGCCAGAAATACGTTAATAGACATGCATTGTTACATATTAAAGCTGCATAATCCAATTTAGGAATTGTTTTAATACGTGCAGCCATTGCTGTGTTTTACCCAGAAACAGACTGTAGGTTCCTCGCCCGTTTAGAACGTTTCAAGTTGAGATTGTTGGTTGCACTCGGCATCAAGACCCAACTACGATCGTAGCCAGCAATCGCATCGACAAGATCGGGAGATCGCGACAGCTCGCTCGTGGCCTCTGCATCGTTTCTATCCGTCGGCCAGATCCCATAACTCGCGCACAGTTGAGACCAACTCCTTCAAGGGCCGCTCTCCTCTTCACAGTCTCACCATCACCAACCACTGGCGTCTGGCCTCAGGCGTTCCGCTTGGTCCCCAACCCTCTGGGCGCCACTCACAATGCCCGTCCCAGTGACCTGCCCCACCTCCGGCCGGCACGCGTTTGTACGTCGCGTGTACGTATGTTGAGCTTCTTTCGCAACGTACGTTTCCAACTCTAAGACTTCCTGGCACATTGAAAATCCTGGCTTTTGTCAGTTGCTTAACAATTCGGCACACATGCGAGATAACGCAATGCCTTTACACTGTAGTTCTCCCCTCTTCTGGCATTTTTGAGATAGTCTTCTTCCCATATGACCCGGTCAGTTTGTACTCAAGAGTTAGCAATCCTATGACACGTGTGCACACGTGAATTCGCACGCCAGGTCAAGAGGTCATTGCGGTCAATGAAACATGACTCTTTCGATCCCTAATGATACGTACATAGTGTCAGCTGTCGCAGAGTCTCACTGCCACCACCTGGCTTGAGGTTGCTCTCTCGTTCCAAAAGAGCAGCATGACTAATTGTGCGCACACTTCACAGCGTCCTGCGACGTGGTCTCGTTCGAAGTTTTTCGCAGTTGTATGTATATGTATGTTGGATTTCTCCCGCACCGTACGTAGCCAACCACGCCAATCGGAGGTGCGGAGGGAAGAACAACAAACTAAACGCAAAAATCAGTTTGATCGAAATTAGTTTTCAATCTCGTTGATTTAAAATTGCATGGCTCCAGTGGCTTCCTAATATCGGAAGGAAAAGCATTCCAGACGGCCACAGAAGCGCATCCGAAAGCACGCGATGCGGTGACCATCTTTGTTCGATGGCTAGCCAAAAGCGGCTGTGAGGGTAACCGGAGTTCGCGTGATGGTTCGCGTGATGACACGTGCCCCGCTCGTAGCGACCTCCTGATCGCGCCTGCCACGCCAGTCATGCCTCCAGATGCCCCTCCCAACATTTGATAAAGAAATTCAAAACATCCCCGCAGACGGTAACGCCACCATCCCACGTATAATCCCACGTCAGCTCCGGGTTCGGAGGTCGTCAGTTAACGTGGGTCCACTTTCTGATGTCACCCCCCTCCCCGCCCCCCAACAGCACTACCACATCCGGCTTTGTCTTCCTTTTGCCTGTCTGGCTTCGATGTTTCCAAGCAGAAGGTATGGCAGTCGGGCTCCCCGTGAGCCCCGCACCACGACCGTCACCTCGTTGTCACGCAGGCGGGCGTTACCGTGCGGGCGGCCGTCTAACGCGTGACGCGCACGACGCATCCCACCTCTGTGCGATCCGCCAACCCCAACACGCACATCACTGCACCGACGTGGCGGAAGTGTTGAAATCACCGTTCCATGCTTGCGTGTGATGGCGGCAATGGGCTCACGAGCTAAAGTCCACTCTGGAGATCTGCTGGCTACGTCAAGAGGACTTCAGGAGAGAGTTTGTGTAGTTTTGCTATTCCTCCTTCATTAAAGTAATGCAGACTGCAGTGGTTTTACTCTATTTATCCATAGCTTGGGTTGCATGGCCACTCCTGTGGCTTTGTCTTTAACGTAGTGTATCTCAATGGGTCCCGATCTATTTCCCGCCCACGTCTGATCAGCACGGTTGGCGTGTTCATGTTTTTGTTTGTTACGGTTGCACCCGATTCAAGAGCCGAATGGCTCACAGGGCTATACCAAATAAATGAAAAACTAAATGTACAGTGCAAAAGAAGCTCAATATACATGCCCGCTATGAGTCTTTATGGATTTACTCTGCCCTCCATACGTTGGGATGTATGGCCACAGTCATGGCTCGCCTCTTTCATTTTCCCATTCATGAAGGAGACGTGCGCATCGGCCTGGGGGGTAGTGGGGGGTGGTGGGGGGTGGTGGGAGGGTGGGGCTCAGACTCCGAGGCAGAATGAGCGTGCGTGTCGGGGCTCAGGACTGGGAGCGACCTCTGTGTGCAGGAAGATGGTCATGGTCGGGCGCAGGAAGCTCATGGAGGCCGCGGTGGTGCACACGAGCAGCGACATGATCGCGATGGTCGGGACCCGCAGCAGTTTCACATAGCCGCCTTTCGAGGACTCGGGATCCGATTCGGTCACTGTGGGGGGGGGGGGGTGGGAGGAAACTCATGGTGACACGGCGCAACCGTCGTTCGGCAGCGTCCCGCACAACCATGGGAGTGTAAAATTTCCACCGTTTGGCTGGGGGCTGCCGAATTAAATGTAGTGCCATCCCACGCCCGTCCGAGCAGGAACGCGGTTTTGCCGTTGAAATGATTTACAGCAGCGGTTGTGGGGAACCATTTCCTTACCGAGTGTTGAATAGGACTACACGCATCTCGGTCACTGCAAGATGCCCATTGGAGTCGCAGAAGCGACTGAGCGCGGCGCAAAAATTAGAAATGCCCCCCCTCTGGTCACTGATCGGTGCAGCTAGAATGCTCGCAGCGACAAATATCATTTGCTGGCCCCCCGCGAGCCATGCTAACGGAGTCGCAGACGGCATGGTGTCACGACCCGTGGCTTACACGGTAGAAGGCTCACCGGCGGCATCCAAGCCTCGTAATCTTCTGGAGAGATGGATTACTCGATCGACCCATGCACCGTTACACCTTTGCAAAACCGGGTCCTTCGCGAGGGCTCCTACACTTACGTTGTAGGCGGCGGCAACAGCGGTGACACGCCGCAGCGGTTTGCGCATTTTTTCATTTCTCTCAAAGGCTCTTTTTCAGAATGTGTAGCAGCCAAATGCTCTAAACGAGTGATGTTCATTCTAAAAAAATCCACGTGACCATGCGGAGAGAGCCATGCAAACTCCAAATATACAGCAGCAGACGTCAGGGTCTGTATCGAACCCACGACCTCCTGCATACCAGGCGAGGTAGCTAACATCTCGCCACCGTGGCTCCCCATTAACGCTGGGGGTGCAGTCACCAATAACTACTCGGTGCCGTCTGCTACGCAGTGGACGGTTTAAGATCCCGCGTTGTCATTTTAAAAAAAATGGTGGATAGGCCACGTGTGCCAGCATCACAGTCCAAATTTGCTAAATTCGACAATTACCTGAAAATCACTCAAATGGGACCATACGCAGACGAATGCCCCAGGTCACTCTTTGCAAATGAGACTCGATCCTGCTCTCTTGAGTTCTCCTGACCTAATTAAAACCGAATAGAGCCGAGAGCTGAGAGGCGCGTTGAACATAACCGACCGCAAGAGTACGAGCAGCATCACCTCATCAACCGCACCCTGGCGTTGCACGCTAACGCAACCTCCTTCGCATACACGCAACGAAATAGATTACATTTAGACTTGCAAATGTACGTGGTATAACTCGACATGCCCTATTCATGACCATCCCCATGTTTATTTCATGCACGCGCACTAAACACCTCAGCAGTTGTTTGTGTTAATACGTCAAGCGGGTGCACATAGACACAAAGATAAAGATCCCCCGTATAGCCTCAACAGAATGTTGGGCAAGTGCTGTTCACGGAGTAGTGCCTATGAAGGCCGGCACGGCACACGAAGGGGTGCGAGGCCAGCACCACGCCCGACCACCTTTGTCTCCCTAGCGGCGATGCTTAAACATCGCATCAGGAACTCATCTGAGGCTGAGTCAACCTATGGGAGGCCCAGGACCAGTTCAGATGATTATAACTGCTGTCGGTGGCCATGAACGGGAATCAAAGTCGGATGGCCGTGTTCGTAGGGCAGTGCGCTAACCACTGCACCACCCGCATACACTCGCCAAGATAAAAATTGCCCCGAGCCCAGCTTCATATTTCATACGAGAGTGCACTTAATTAGGGCCCCAATATAATTTGTCACTGCTGCTACGAGGCATTGGTTATTAATGATTGCACTGGGATCCTGAAATTACTCAGCAACATCAAAACTCCTCGTGACGTGAGCTGTAATAAGGTTATTAGCGGGCCGGCAAATACCACAATATCACACCCTCAAAATACCGTACTTACAGCAGGGTTGGGGGATAATTTAAGTCAGACTTAAGACTCTCCGTAACATTTGGAAACAAGAGACCCAACGGCCAGTCGGTCTCAGTGGGTTCACTGTGCTCACTTCCGTGCAGGGCCATGCAGAGACAAGCAGAAATATTTGTTTGTGGAACAGCATCGGTTGGCTACGTACGGATCAAGAGAAGTCCAACGTGCAATACACGTGTTCGAATTTTCGTCGTCCTTCCTCCGAACCTTCCGAGTACCACGATTGGCTACATACGTGCGTACGTACAATCGACACGTCTGGATCCTCCACCAAACGGAGTTGACGCGACCCCAAAAAATGCCCGGGCTTCGTTCGGGAGAGAGCCGGCGTTGACGCCACGGATTCATTCCGCGCCGTTACCGCGACCGCCTGCAGCACCGCAGCGCACCGGTCAATTTCACCAAAATTCCCGCTACGATTTTATCCCAACCCCGCCCACCCCCCACCCCGTGTAAGCTTCTGCGGGCTCTGTCTCTTATCGGGGCAAGCTTACCTCGCAAAGCCAGGCCTAATCTTACGTGTGTGTGTATATGGACATATATATCTCTCGCAGCACGGCCGTTTAAAAGGCGCCCCACGGCACAGTGCGGGTGAAAGGAACCCGCGCCGACCTCAGCACCCCCAGGCGGTGCCGAGGCGGGGGAGGCGAAGGTCACCGCGGGGTTCCTCACCGCAGGCGACGGACGCTCACACGGACACCGCCCGTTCGCTGACCCCACCGTGGCTATGGGGTTTCCACCTGTGCCGGTTTTCCCAGGCGCGGCCTCCGTTTGAGGGCAGCTTTCCTGGAGAAATCCGTGAGTCTTTTCAGGGCGTTGCATTTATTTCATTGGCTTCTCCAGGAGTCCCATTGGAATTTACCTGCACTGTGAGTGTAACTATTACGATTTCTGGCTATGATCGTTGTTTGTTCTTCATTGTATCTGTATTGCGAGTGTAGTTATTCTTATTATTGGCTTTTACTGCATTTCGATTGGATTGCACCGATGCTTGTGAGCGTAGGTTTTTAATACTTTTTTTACGCAAGGCGATTCGAGGAATTTCAACATGAGTGGTGCTTTATTAAAAAAAAAATGAACGAATCTTTTATTACACTATGTAACACGATTTTTGTTCCTGGGTAGTAAGTGTTATTTTCTAATTGCTTATGCCTCAAAAGTATAGAAAATGGCTATTATTCCTCAAAAAAAGTGCTTTTGTGACCAGGACTTTACGTGAAGGAATGGCACAAAAACGCGTGTTTTTTTGCGAAGTCTACAGTTGCATATAAAGCGTGTGCAACAATCGCGTGTGACAACAGAAGGTGATCACATTTTTAAGTATATTTCTTCACCAATCCACACTGACCAAATGTAGTGAAGTATGGTCAAATACCCCCCCACGACCCGCACAGAGTGGGTAGGCCCTCATCCGGCAGTGGGCTGACAATGGGCTGCATGTGTATAAGCGGCGTGGATTTATTGGTCACATACATACACTAGGTGACTAGGAGCACGAAAAAAATACCCCTTCTGATGGTGCCAGTAGTACCCGCTCCTGCTCGGGATGTAACTCCCAGATTCCCTTCCCGACATTTGTGCATGCGGGAGGAAGCCCAAGTGCCCGGGAAGAAAACTCAACTCATATACGAGGCGATAATTCGCACCGACATCCTCCTACATAATTGGTCGGAAGTGTGAATGGAAAATGGAGAGTTGACGCCGGCCCACCGCCGTGCACAAACATACCGCGTTGGGTGCGGGCGCTGAATTGGCCAGGGCGCGTTATTGCGAGATGGTCGCACACGTGGCGTCACACTGCACTTCTACAGGCCGCCTTGTCGCCTCATAATAATTCATAATTAAGTTTATTTTTTTGGTTGGATCGCGTAAGTATAAATGCGTCGTTAACCATCTGCCACTGCCAAACAGTAAGAGTTTCTCACGTAAACAAAGCACACCGGTGTGTTGGGGAGTAAATCCACAACACTTCGAGTACGACGCTTCGCTGGTGATTACATCCAGCATCATCGGGCGATATTGCCAGAATTGTAGCCGTATACCAATGCTCACGTGCTTAAGTGAGCATTGTACACACTTCCAATTAGCGCGGTTGTCTACGTACGGTGCAAAGGAAGTTCAACACACACACGTACGTCCATACATTATACGTCCTTTCACACAGCAAACGGCAACCGCTTACCCAGCCCACACGGCAGGGCACCAAGAAGGCATTTGAGAACTGCCATTCAGCTTTGATGACGCGGACAGCTCAATCATTCTGAGGGTGGAGGGAGGAAAAGCGCTGCCCCTTTCCAAAAAGAATCCTCCAATTTTCTGAGACGCGCCGGCAATGAGCGTGCATCTTCCGTCATTATCCTTTACGTGAGCGGCACAGTCGGCTAAATGGATTAGCCGCCACATCTCCACGGCCAGAGTTGCAGGCTTTGGGGAATTACGGCCCATCGCGTTTTGACGAATTCTCTCAAAGAATCTTGCCCGCGTGCACGGTTCTAATTGGCGTGGCTTTCAAGGGCATCGGAAAGACATCCGCATACATTTTGAGCTGAGGCACAGGCTTCGAAAATGTTATTTGTTTTCTGAAATAAGTTTCTTGCATAAAGAGGAATCGAAAATCACATTAATCTGCATGAATCTCTTCGGTGAGACGCGGTTGGTAAATGTTCATTTAGAAACCAGTAGAGGGTTAGTTGAAGTGATGTTTCGTTTTTCTATGGGAGACATGGGTAGCCCATAGTGCAGAAAGTAGGTTGCTGACCTACCCCTGAAAGGTTTGAGTGATATCCCATTGTGTTCGGGGGTGTTATATGGGCACTACAATTTCCACCGACTTTGGTCAATCATCCAAAATAGGATCCTCTTGTAAAGAGAAACATTATTATGAACTCAAGCATTATCACTTTGTCCTTCGCATAGTTGTGTATTTCCGATAAAAATGTTGTACGCGATGTCATGATAGAAAACGTAAGAGAAACACGTAAACTCGGCGCCTTATACGCGACTGAAAATATAACATGCAACAATATAAAGCGCTAAATGATGATCCGCTGACCAACATTAACTGATGATAACTCTAAATTGAACACGAGAGCTTTCGCAACCAATGTTATTATTCGTAATTGATTTTTTGTTTGTGTCAAATTGGATTCAGAGAATGTGCGTGCAGTGTTCTCTCATTATTCACGATGAGGGGATACATTCCAGAGATGCTCGTAAATAGCACACTACACAGATAATGATATTGGCCTACAAAAACATATCTCTTTAATTAATTACCTTAAATAAATACGTAAATAAGCTATTAACTACGTAAAAATGATCATAACACTTTTTTAAATAATAAACAGTAGGTAAATAAAAATGAATATTAAAGTATTAAATGAGAGTATATAAATTACCTTTATCGGATCGCTTAATCTCATCACTTTCTTTCTCTCGCTCTCTCTCCATGCAGTCGTCATGTAGCGTTCCAGATGCAAATTCGCGGATAGCCAAAATTGCGGGTAGCAAGTTGTGTTCATCACGGGACAACTTAATTCATCAGCCGTGTCGGGTGGAGGAGGGTTTACGACTCAAAATTGTATTTGCATGGCAATACGAACCAAAAATCTATCGGAATTATGCTGACTCACCCATAATGAGTCAACTTTCACCGAGAACAAATTTTCACGTTTTCAAATATAGCTTCGTTGCTGTCAATCTTCATCTAACATGGTGGGCGACCTGAACAAGGTGTTTACAGTGCGATGCACCTTGCATTCATAAAGCATCCAAATGCCAGAAGATGTTATCTCCCTCGCCTGCTCTGCAGGAGGACCGTGGGTTCAATTCCAACCGTGGCGATTATTACCGCAGGCAACGGACTGCTCACATAGCCACTGCCCGTTCGCTGACCCCACTGTGGCTAGGGGTTGCCACCTGTCCCGGTTAACCCAGGCGTATCCTCCGTTTGAGGGCAGCTGTCCTGGAGAAATCTGTGAGTCTTCCCAGGACGGTACATTCATTTCACTGGCTTCTCCTGTAGTTCGATTAGAATGTACCTGTACTGTGAGTGTAACTATTACTGTTTCTGGCTTTAATCGTTGTTATTATTATTGCATTCTTCTTGGACTTCCTCCTGTATTGCCCTCCACATTTAGAAACACGTGTTTCGTTTATATTTGGCTGCTACTATAAATTCCGGCATGTGATTATAAGCCACTTGAATGAGCTATAATGCGTGGCCAGGTCACCTGTGAAACAGAGCTAATCACTCGGAGGGCTTCACCTGGCAAAATACAATCGGTTCGTGTCGCATAGAAGTAGTGAGCAGCATTAGACTGGGTGAACAATGTGGTGAAGGAAAGTGTAGGGGGGGTATTTGAGAAACGACGGCAGAGCATGAGAATAAACTCCAGTTTGTTTAACACATATCATCGATAATACAGATTTTTTTTTGATCGCGTAAATATAGAAATGTGTCGTGAAACTCCAGTTTTACTTCGGGAAGTAATTTAACAGGCAAACGGTGTGTGGGCGTTGTTATAAATTAGGAGAAAAAAAACACTAACTTCTACCACGTAGCTCCTTGTAACGGGTAATTATCGCTCAGGTCAAAAAGTACAGCTTTAAGAGTTTTCCAACATACAAGTGTAATGCGAGCACAATGGGGTTGCTGCTGGGCTCTGGCCCAATCACACGGCCCGGGGTATTGGGGGGCGGAGCCCGGTATGGGGGGCAGTGTGGGAGGGGCCGCCGTTCACCTTGGCTCCAATGGAAAGCGAGGTGAATGGGGAAGGAGCCAGCAGGGTAGTATGGGAAGGCCGGATCTGACGATCCGGAAGGGGAGGAGTCAGGGTCACGTGGGGGGGATGATATAAGTGGGAGCCCGGAAGAGATCGGGGTCAGTTGTTGGAGTGAAGAAGCGGGATCACGTTGGGTGGCCGCCGCGCCATCAGCCACGTGGCTGATGGGGCTTTGGCACACCGTTGGCCAGCGGTGTGCGGAGCGGGGAGGAGCGGAGTGACTGACGGGAGAGCGCGTGCGGGGCGCGCGCGAGAAGGAGTTGACAGGAGAGCGCGTGCGGGGCGCGCGCGAGGAGGAGCTAATGGAGGAGTGTGCGCGGCATGCGAGAGGAGCGTGCGCGGCATGCGAGAGGAGATGCTGGTCCCTTGTCAGGACCAGCGGGGTGAGAGGAAGAGTGGAGGAGCTGAGGAGGAAGTGCGTGCGGGGCGCGCGAGAGACGACGCTGGTCCTCGGAGGAGACCAGCGGGGTGCGGAGAAAAAACTTGAATAAAAGACCAACGGAGACCAGCAGTGCCTAACGGAGTCTTTTGTTACACTGGAGTCAGAAGTGGACTTTTTCAAGGCAGAATAACGTCAAGGAAGATAGCCGAAAACTTGAAAAAGCGTAACCCACTTGTTACGTCTTCTGACGACGAAGAGACGGCCGCCGGCGCACGTCCTCCAGCGACCACGTGGCAGGCCGCCGCCATCTTGAACATCGCGGCGGAGAGGCGGCCGTGCGCTGCCATCTCGGAGGCGCCGTGTGGTGTGCATCCTGCTGCTGAGCAGCTGTTTTGCGGGAAGGAGCCGCAAGGAGAGGACGCCAACGCTGCTTCACCACCTTCAACGAGAGAGCGCCGGAGCCACGGGGGAAGCCGCCGTTGCTGCTGCTGGAGCACCCCCGTCCTGGCTCGTGTGCGAGACACCGGAGCAGTCGCAAGAGGACGCCGCGCTCACCGTCCGAGTTCTTCGAGGTGTCTCAAGTCACCACCCTGCCGTCCTCTGCTCAGCCGCAGCCCCGGGCGAGTCGTGATGATACGCACCCAGCCCTAACACACACCTCACCCATCTTGCATGTGCCGGGGTGCGATTGTTTGTTATGGCTCGAGATTGCGGAGTGCGGTTCGGGCTGTGTGTGTGTGTTGAGGATGGATGCGCTATCTGCTTGTGTTTCAAATAGTGTTTATGCGTTGCGGCATGGGGATGTTATCTTTATGGTGAAGTTAATTATTAATTCGGTTGCGTCGAGTGTCCTGAGCCCGTTACCATCCCGTAGGGTTGCCTGTGTGCGACGTGTTTATTTTGATGATTTTTTTTTGCTGCAAGGTACGACAGGGTTGACGGCGTGTTGTCTGCCTGCAGCTCTGCTTGCGATTGTGCATAATGTACGACCTGTGTGGAACTTTGCTGCTTATAATCGCGATATGCTGACTGCACGTACTATATAGACTGTCTTTCTGTACGGATACGGAGTGCGGTGCATTGTTCTGACCATTGGGTTCGGGATTGTTATTAGTTGTGCGTACCTGTTCGGAAATTGGTCAATTCGTTGGGGGACCCTAATTTTTGGTAGTATGGGTGTTTGTGCACACGAGATTGCATGTGTGTTCATAGGAAATTGCGAGTGTTGAAGGATGAGGGCGTTGTTGGTGGCTCTGCTGTCAAGGGTGATGGGGCCGTGAATTGCCGCCAAGTGGCGTCGCTCTTTCCGTTGATTGCGTGCGGCCAGGGGTTGCATTGCGAGTTGGTGTGTATGAGCAATGTAGTCTTAGGTCAACTATGGGTTAAAAATTTCCCCGATACGACTGCTGTGCGCAGCGAGCTGCGGCGATGCGTCGTATCGTTGGGGGTTGTTAAAACGTGACAGGGGATGTGTGTTGTGACCCCCAGCAAGGGGCAGCTGGGGTGCACGCATGGGAAAAACTACCGAATTGGTCGCACGTTGGACCGCCATTTTGGCTAGCGCGGGAAATCGCGGGGATGCGCTTGGTGCAGGGGCCGCCATTTTGAACGCGCGCGGGAAACCTCGGTAGGGCGCTTCGCAGCGTGCCGCCGCCATTTTAAGTATACACGTCGAGCCGCGGGGATGCGGTTATGGATCTCATCCCTTGACTCTCGTGTTGCGCTCTAACTTGTGGGCGTGCATTGTGTGTTGTGCGCAATGCTGGCGTGTTGGCGCCCATCGGGGTAACAGGAGCATAGTGGCCCGTGTCTGACTAAGGGGGGGCGTGTCATTGCACCAGCATTTTGGGACTGAGATGCTGGCTGGGTTCTATTCTGGGGCAAATATTTCACCAGTATACTGCTTGCCATTGTTGAGTGGGTGATGCACGAGTTGTGGTTACATCGGGCTATGGCTGAGGGCTGACCTGACAACCCGGAGGCGAGACACTCCGTAGTATGTCTCAAGCTAATGGGCCGTGTGCTCATATGGCTCGGGGAGTCGGGGTTCCGTCGTGCGGTGGCAGACTGTTTAACCTGGTGGGCCGAAGGCTCACGGAATTCAGGAGTAGGGGTTCCGTTACGTTGCAGTGAACGGTAAGACCTGGCTAACATGGGGCAGGGATGCCCCTTGCGGGTCCTCCAGCGGGAAGGGCCACGGACTTGTTCCACTCTGGGTTATAACGGTATTGAATGTATAGGGGAACTGGTCCTGCAGATCCTATTCGGGGATATGGATATTGTGGGGGTTCAAGTAAATGGAATATGGCCTAGGTCAGCGGAATGCTGACGGGTCCGGGGTGATTGCTAGGACGGCAGTGAAGACACATGCTGGACAGCGGGTTTAGCCTATAGGTGATAGTAAGCCTAAGTTGTTCAGAATGCGTGTTGGGGAGTGCGACTCCATATCGTCAAGATATTGGCTAGGGAACATTGCCCCATGCGGGGTAGATGGGGTCTGGCCTTGCCAAGGGATGAACCTTCCATTGTCTGTAAAGCGTCAGACTATAAGATGCTGGGGTGTGCCCATTGGTGATGGGATAGTACGGGATGGAGCGTGGCTGAGTCGTTGCGATGTGCCATTGTCTCGTCCCCGAAATTGCACTGGCCGAGTGGATGGCCAGTGGATGTTGCTGTGGTTGGACGACCACGGTGCGGGCAAAGGCAAGTTAAATGTTGCCGCTGGGGAGCGTTGCTCTCTCGACGCGAGGGTGTGCGGCCGGGGGCTGTGTTGAGAGTAACAGTGGGTAGATGCTGTGTACGTGAGATGTCTGTGCTGGTCCTCAAGGGAGGACTGCTGATGGGCAAGAGCAGGAATTTTTTGTTGTCACGTGTAAATAATATTTTTTTGTTAAAATGTAGATACTGGGGCATCCATCACGTCAATTTTTGTGTATTTATTGGTGTTCTCCTTACGCGGGGTGGATTATGATCATCTCCACTACCCTGGGGCCGGGTAGCTGTCGTGTACGACATGCGGATGTGCCGTTTCGTGGTGCTGTGTCTCAGGGGGTTGGGTTCTCCTTCTCGTCACAGATCTTCGGCGCCTGCCACACTGGGTGTCACCGGTTGTGCTAACCGGATGTGAATTTGAAGGGGGAGTGGAGCGCCTGTTCGTCACTCCTGCTCTACCAGTTGTTCTCTGAAGTTGGACTTGAGCCAGGCGGATGGACCAGCAACACGGACACGCTCTAAGACACTGCATTCCTGATTTATGCGCGTCTGCCGTTCTTGCGTGTCGTTTACCATTGTTGTGCATTGCCTTCCATTCTTTAATTATTCTTGCTTGTTGCACGGTTCCGTACCGGATCCTATTCCCTTCCCTTTCGTTGATTGTGTTCGTCGTTTTGTGCTCTCCGTTGTGTCGGTTATGATTCCTGAGTGTGTTGCCGTCGCTCGCATTATTTTATCCTATTTCAGCCGGGACGGCTGGCTTTTTATCGGGGGGGGGGGGGGTCATGTAATGCGAGCGTAAATGGGGTTGCTGCTGGGCTCTGGCCCAATCACACAGCCCGGGGTATTGGGGGGCGGAGCCCGGTATGGGGGACGTGTGGGAGGGGCCGCCGTTCACCTCGGCTTCAATGGAAAGCGAGGTGAATGGAGGTGGAGCCAGCAGGGTAGTATGGGAAGGCCGGATCTGACGATCCGGAAGGGGGGGAGTCAGGGTCACGTGGAGAAGAGGATATAAGTGGAAGCCCGGAAGAGATCGGAGTCAGTTGTTGGAGTGAAGAAGCGGGACCACGTTGGGTGGCCGCCGCGCCATCAGCCACGTGGCTGATGGGGCTTCGGCACACTGTCGGCCAGCGGTGTGCAGAGCGGGGAGGAGCGGAGCGACTGACGGAAGAGCGCGTGCGGGGCGCGCGCGAGAAGGAGCTGATGGGAGAGCGCGTGTGGGGCGCGCGCGAGGAGGAGCTAACAAAGAAGTGTGCGCAGCACGCGAGAGGAGCGTGCGCGGCACGCGTGAGGAGATGCTGGTCCCTTGTCAGGACCAGCGGGGTGTGAGGAAGAGTGGAGGAGCTGAGGAGGAAGCGCGTGTGGGGCGCGCGCGAGACGACGCTGGTCCACGGAGGAGACAAGCGGGGTGTGGAGAAAGAACTTGAATAAAAGACCAACGGAGACCAGCAGTGCCTAACGGAGTCTTTTGTTATACATGTGTAATGAGTCCAACTGAGTAGCAGACGTTGTTTCTTTTAGAGGCAACACATTTATTGTAACACCGTAACACAAAGGGGTAACTGCCCCTTTACCAGATATAGCTTAGGGTGGTGACTACCCAGCTAACTACCCTATACAGAGGAGTTACTGCTACCAAGGGTCGGACTCTCACCCGGGTCTCCGACCACGTGGTTTCCTCGTAAGACCAAGAGCATTTAGCTTGAGACACCGAGCTTCCAGCTTGTCGAAAGAAGAGACCCCGGTCCCTCTCCGGGACCCGCCTTATATCCCCCTATGGTTGGGGCCGCTCCACCCTCGGCCCGCCCGCCTTCTCGAGCATTCTCGTTCCCTCTCGATCCTTCTCAAGAGCTCTCCCCAGACACGTGATCACCCACTAGCCCCCCCCCCCACCTGGGGCCCACTGTGTGGACACTCCGGATCACGTGTTTACGGGGTCAACCAGAGTGCCAAGGCCTGGGGCAACCCTGCCTCTGGGCTGACGCTCACCCACTCCCCTTCGTGGGAGCCCCCACCACACGCTGTGCGTAGTGCCCGCACGATCCCAGTGCTCACCAAGCCCCGCTGGGGCTGGCATTACACACAGCCACCCACACGGTGCTGTCCACGATGTAGGAACGTCGAACAGTACGGCGATTCCGGGCCGGCACCATACAGTGACATCCCCGAAAGTCACTACACATGGATGCTGTTGGCGACTGCTGTAAAGGAAAGAAAACTCTTGAAGTCGTAGATGCATTCCCAAGCCGGCGCTCCCTGCCACGCCGCACAGCACAGCTACTCTGTAATTCCGGATTCAGCTAAAGCGGGGCCTGTAGCATGATGTTATCAAGGGGCCCTAAATAAATATATATAACATTTAAACCACAAATGTTTTACTTGCATAGTAAAGTAATTGTGTATTTTCATTTGCTATACAGCCAGATAATACGACAAATCGCTAACCTTAAACACCCAGTCGTTCATAAAAGTTGAAGGCAGTATAGTACTGTAGCAATAGAGCAAGTGCAGAATCACTGAACCGGAATTAATAGCTTGAAAGCATTTAGCCCAGGGCCGTTGAGAGTGTGGGGCCCGTAGCTACATATGTAGCTACTTTTGCTACTGGCATAATCCGGCACTGACACTCCGTCGTCCCCTGGCGTGCGCACGAGGCTCGCCGGTAGGCGACGCATCGCCCGCAAGCACTTGAGCCACAGGCCGCAGTACGTGGTTACGTTTACATCTCGCCGGTGTTTACACTGGGCAAGGAATGAACGTGCATGTTGAACTTCTTTCACACCACACGCAGCCAACCGTGCTAACCGGAGGTGGAATCCGAGCCAATTACCTGGTTCAGGCCAGTGGGCTAAAACTTAGGGTGCAATTTTGCACGTAGATGACTCACTATAATCGTGCAAATTTGTCATAATCTTCCGTCGTGGTCTTTAATGGGATTCCCACAGCCGCGCTCGCTTCTCCCCCCGGCCGCATGGAGGAGGATGCCCTTGGGCTGCGGTCACGCTCCACTACGTTGGAGATATATACGCGCGCTGCCACCCTCGTGTTTAAATCCGGGAATAAACGTTTTGTAAGTGATCGCAAAAATATATATACCCCCCCCCCCACCCACATATAAAAAAAAATCACTTACCCAAGCATTCCCAAAGTAAATTCTATTTATAACCAAGACATCCTTTTGCTGAGTGCCCAGAAATCCTTGACAATGTCTTGTTTTGAGTCTTTTTTATTTCTCTGCAGTGGCGGTATCTGCGCTGCACGTGGCTGCCTGTAATCCAGCACTGCAGAGGCAGCAGCAGCGAGGGTTGGTGGATTATCGCACAAAAGTTGCGAAACTCAATGAGTTTCCAAGAGACGGCCGTACAGCAGAAACTGGACTGATTTCCATCTGTTCCATCAGTACGGGATAGAGTGTTGCCCCCTCGCACACGTGGGTTTTCTCCGGGTGCTCAGACTTACTCCCACATGTGTAAACACTCATCAATTTGCTGAAACATCTTACTATGTAAGGGGCCATAGAGCTTGGGCAATTGTTGGCACCGGCTCGCCGCATGGCTGCCTTCCCGCGTGTCTGCGATTCCTCGTGCCTTTGAGTCGTTCTCTATCTACCAAAGGGTGAGCGAACATCGTGCCGCGTGTCGCAAGCGGAAAACACAATTCCTGGTTTTTCCAGGAATTCTCTCTCATGCAGCCCTGGAAAGCGCCTCTGCACTGTTCCTCCATGCCTGGCTTATGTGCCTTTCAAGTTAAACATGCCGTTAATTACCCAGTGGCTAACGGTAATTTGAACATGATTCACATTCATTATGTCTTTGTTTATTTACATATCAGTAGCTTTTTGTAACTTCATTTGTACTTTTCGATTTAAAGTTTTCGTGACTGCAGGGATTCATCTTCTTGGTTCTTTCGGTAAAGTCACGTAGAAGGGAAGTAATAAAATAATAAAAATAAAACATAATAAAACAATTCTCACGACGTTTCGGCCACAACGCAAGCAGCCGAAACGTCGTGAGAATTATTTTATTATGTTTTATTTTTATTATTTTATTACTTCCCTTCTACGTGACTTTACCGAAAGAACCAAGAAGATTCATTTCTACTATTACTACAATCAGGTCTAAAAGAAACTGCCTTAGCCAACTTGCGCTACAGCAAATGTCTTATTCAACATTGATAAATGTTTGTCCAATGTGTTCGATTTTCTACAGGACACAGTTATTGTTGCTCTGATTTATGTTTGCTTGATCTCTGAACTTACTCATAATTTGCTTTAAATTTTGTAATTTTGGCAACCTGGGCCACTCTTGCAAATGGGACCCATCTGAGTCTCTTGGTTTCTCACCTAGCTATACAAACGCAAATTAACAAGCACCTTGCCGCCCACCCTTTCCCATGGTCCCCCTTGAGTGGGCGCTGAGGTGGCGAGATGTTATCTCCCTCGTCTGGTATACATGAGATCATGGATTCGATCCCGACCCTGACGATGCCCCTATATTTGGAGTATTGAATGTCTCTCTCTGCCCGTGGCCGTGTGAATTTTTTTCCAGGTCCTCCGTTTTTTCTCCCCTCCACATTTAGAAACGTGCGTTTAGATTATGTGACCGCTATACATTTCCACGTGATAAGCCACTTAATTTGCCACCAGGTCGCCTCTGAAAAGGAGCTGCATAGCTCAGTGGGCCTTACCTGGTAAAACTATAGATTGAAAACGCATTTCTTTAAAACTACTTTTTGTAGTTAGTTTGTTGACCCCCCACCCCACACACCTCCGATTAGCACGTTTAGCTACGTACGGTGATGAGTATGATTGTAATTACCGACATTTCTAGCGAGGCCAAACGATAGAATACAAAACACAACATAATCAATAGTGTCGTTGTGGAGAACATAAGTAACAAGAGTGAAGCTATGGATTACAGCACGTAAATATTAATGTGTTGTTAAACCCGCCACCACACTAGTAAGGTTTGTCACGAAAACAAAACGTGCCAATTTGTTACTACTTCAGCACGCCGCTTGTGTGTTGCTACAGTAAACCCACAACATTTACAATTCAAGTACGACTTTCACTGGTGATTACAACCAGCTTCATCAGGCTAATCACCAGCGAAACGTCGTAGTGGAATTGTAAATGTTGTGTGGGTTTACTCTCCAACAAACCCGTGTGCTGAACTGATAACGAATAGGCATGTTTTATTTACTAATTGGCTGTGTCGGGTGGTGGTGGGTTTAACGACACATTCATATTTACATGACCTAACCAAAAAAAAAACTCTTATGGAAGTTCAACATCCATACGTACATACAGAAAATAAATAAACATCTTTATAGAGTTTGTGTATGGCCCAGCCCTGGATGTGCGCAAGGTTTAGCCCCTCACCATCACGAGGCAGGACGCTCAGGCTTAGCGGCAGTAGGAGCAGCAGCAGCGTGGAGCCGAGCGCCACGAAGGGCACCTCGTAGCCCCACGCGTCGTACAGCAGTCCGCCCAGGGGTGGCCCCAGCAGCATGCCCACGCCATTGAAAATCTCCACCATTCCCTGCGCCCCTCAACACACAACACAGGGTTTAGATTGCGCTGGTCAACATTGCTTTGTTGAACCGGGTGAGTGTAAGCCTTTCCCATTCCAAGACGACTGAAAGTTGTGGGGTGGGTTTCCCATTCACCGCTGAATCTCGGAACGTGCAAACGGTGAGCGTTAAGTTTATTTAGAGAGGCGTAGCGTCGCTGTTTTTTAAGGTGTTATACTCACCGCAGAGAACTGTAGCGACACAACCACACTCTACGATAGCTGCTGCCAAACTGTGCAACACGCCCTTCCGCATGGCCTTTTACATACGTGTAAGTAATCGGAGCAGAATCGGTAGAAAGACCGATGACGTACACACCGATGACGTACACATACGTCATCGGAATGGGAATGGGTTAATTAGCGTGCGTGATCTGGGCCATCCAAAAATGGCTAAAGAAAAATGGCAAGACGAAGCAGAGCAGTGAAGTAAAGCAATGAGAACACGAATAAAGTTCAACAAATCGAATGTAACTCTACACCCCTTTGACATCACCTGAGTGTGAGGCTCAATTGGTCGTTCCGTTACACGTGTTGAGCGAATCATTGTGAAGCCAACTTTAAGTTTCGGTTGAGATTTCCGCAGTCGTGCCGTACGGCTCTCCGGCGTGATTTCGAGTTGCTGCCGCGTGCCGTTCGGGAATCGATCGAAGCTCCGAGCACGTTGAGCAAAACGTCGGACATCGCGCGGCACAACCCGAAAACTCATCGGAGAGAGCCAGCCACCTTGAGTGTATTCAGCAGCAGCAGTGCAAGCAGCGTGAAGCGGAATTAATCAATCAGCGCTTATTTGTTACACGGAAAATCCCGTGATGCCAGTTAACCAGCTATGGTTTGCAAGGAAGGGAGATCCGTGGTGCTATCAGCATAGGACAAGAACAACAATAGCAGAGTGATGCTCACAGAGGAACGGGCGACAGCGGAAAAAAACGCGTCAGAGGTGCAGGCAAAAGAATGTGTGCTTACGGAACAAAAAAATGTGCGCTATTAACAACATGAACAACGGGCACACTGCACCAAAAACAAGGTACGAGAAACGAGGTACGAGGCGATGGGAAAGGTCGAAGAGGAGATGTGCGCGAGGCAAACTCAATCGGGCGAGTAAGACAACAACAACAACAAGGACAACAACGGGAACGCGAGAAGCAACAGCCAACGGATTTGGGTGCAGGTGCAGCGACGTGACTGTGGAAGGGCACAGCATCTCGGGGCATCAAGCGAGAGACGAGAGCGTGGAGCGACCGTCTGCCCGCACGGCGTGGGGAACCGCGCAGAGGTGATAGGGCAGAGGGCGTCTCTAAGTCTGGCTTCGGGTAAACGGGGCAAGTGCGCTCTATACAAATTAATCGGCAAGGGATTAACACGCGGCGCGAAGGATTTACGTGATAAGAGGTGGCTCGGGCGAGCGCTGTGCGGAGTTAATTGTGTTTGTGCATGCACAGTCTTAGGCGCGTATCACTGCGCATTAACCGGGGGTTTATATCGGGGGTGGGGAGTGGGCTGCGTGGAAACGCTTACATCGGTGCTTTCAACCGAAGCATGGCTTGCGGAAGAGAAGCTGAGGGATAGGAGCTGACGAGTGAGAAGAGGCTGCTCGTGTGACGCCGGCACTGGGGAGACAAAGGTGGCTGGAGATGCGTGGTGCTGGTAGTATAAGAGGTGCTCGGAAACAGCCCTTACGTCCAGAATGCGTGTACAGCCCTTTGTAAATCCACTGCTGGATTAGGGCCTCCCCCGTAGATGTGGCAGCATAGACGTGGGAGTATAGATGTGCAGGACGACGACAGATTCCTCTGCACCGCTGCTCACGTCTTCCTGCCCAAGAGAACTATGGGGGTGGCATTCATATCCATTGGCAAGCCTTAAGCCAACGGTGGCAATTCCACATTCTCATTGTAGGAGCCATGATTTACGTGGGACGACGTGTTATACGATGGCTCACAAAACGGTCCTGATTTTAATACACCCCTGGAGCAAGGACGATGGGCTGAGTCAACTGCTGGCTGACATTTGAACTCTCGATCGCGGGCCAGGTGGCCCTGATCGGATACATGCGCAGCGGTGCGTGGGAAACGTACGAAACCTCCTCTGGCTGTGTCGCCTCCTACGCTGACCCCGTTGAGTCAGGTCACGCTATTTCAGTGTGAGTGCTACGGCATTCGAATAACAGCCCGCCGTTAATCCGGTTTTTCGCAACGGTGAATGGGTTTTTTGAGCATTTTCCTTGATATTGTTCTCGCCACGGCACTAAGCCTCGACAGAAAAGTGGCAATGCGGTCCTGTAACTGATGCCCAGGTAGAGGTATGGTGAATGACCTCAAGGCATTGATATGTGCCATATCCACACAGCTGAATGAAAAGCAATGTTTCCACACGTAATAGGCGTGCGAATGCGTTAAGCAATCCATTTTTTTAGGACGTCCTTGCTGAGTCTCGTGTCAAATTTTCAAGAGAGTTCCACGGTGGATTGCGCGGCAGAATGATATTTGAATGAGTGTCTTTATTTTGACTATCTGGAGCAAGCTCGTGCATGTGTGTATGTTGAACTTCTTTCGCACCATACGTAGCCAACCGTGCCCATCGGAGGTGCGAGGGAAGGCCGTATGGGTTCGTGAACCCACTCGCAAATGCCCTAGCCACCACGCTGGCCAGCAGGTTACGGAGTTTTCACGAATATTTGTGCGATCCACCGACTCCCCGCACGAACAGCTCCTATTGCTCCATCTCCACGGCTGTCGTCCTCTCAGATGCGTTTGACTGCCATTCCGTCGGCAGTCTTGTCCATCAATCATCATCATCCCCAACAGCGCTGATGCATCGTGTCCAAGCCAACAGGCTATTTTCCTTCACAGTCAATGCCTCCGATCTTCATTTGTTCTCTAAATCTCTTTCTAATGAACACCACTTAAAATATGCCTCACATTTACCAGAACTGTAATTATAATGCTCAATTTATCTTAATGGGCTTCAACTCATGCCTAAACCTAATTTAACGGGCAGGTTATATTAATAATTTTCGTGAAATATATGCATAAATTGTTGCTGTGTCTATTTAGTTTCCTTCCTTGTTACAAACCCTGCATGCCCCCTACATCTCCGTTGTTTAAGGGCTCATCGCTCCTCACGACCATACCAACTACACTGAACGTGTTTTATGATTATCCGATCGCAAAAAGCCATAAATATATTTAAACAATTCTAGATTTGAAGCTTTCGTGACTGCAAGGATTCATACTCTTTGGTTTTTACGGTAAAGTCACGTAGGTCAAAATGTTTTTTTTAATAATAATACATCAATGAAAACAACTCAATTAAATCACGACGTTTCAGAGGCAACACGGAAGCTTGTGTTGCCTCCGAAACGTC
Source organism: Lethenteron reissneri (assembly GCF_015708825.2). NCBI lineage: Eukaryota > Metazoa > Chordata > Hyperoartia > Petromyzontiformes > Petromyzontidae > Lethenteron > Lethenteron reissneri. The sequence goes on along the minus strand of NC_083797.1, from coordinate 12,352,181 downwards.
GTGATTTTATTTGCTTTCTTTTTTTTACCTACGTGACTTTACCGAAAAAACCAAAGAGTATAGATTTAAACAATTGAAACTATTTTTGTTATTTTATTAGGTAAGGTCCACTGAGCTATCGAGCTCTTTTTCAGAAGTGACCTGGCTATCACAAATGGTATCTCACCGAAGTGGCTTGTCACGTGGAGATTTATAGCAGCCAAATACTCAAGCGTATGTTGATCTTAAATGTGGAGGGAAAAAGTCAGAGGATCCGGAGAAAAATGTACGCAACCACAGAGAGAGAGACATGCAAACTCCAAATATATAGGCGTCAGGGATCGGGATCGGGATCGAAACCATGACCTCCTGTATACCAGGCGAAGTAGTTAACATCCTGCCACCTTGGTGCCCAGATAATCAGACAATGTCTCCCTCACATATCTGTTTCTCCACGTAAAAAATATATTTTTACACAACTAACCACCCCAAAAATAATTTCAGCAGCATTGATTCAGTTTAAGCAAACTGTGGACCGGTTTCGACACATGGTGTCTCATCAGCAGTCACGCCTGGCTTGAATCTATGCCGGTGAACTGCCAGATATTTATAGGCAAGGACCGTCTCTTTTAGCGAGGCCCAACGATAGAATACAAAACACTACATAATTAATAGTGTCGTTGTGGAGAACATAAGTAACAATAGTGAAGCTATGGATTACATCACGTAAATATGAATGTGTTGTTGAAACCCGCCAACACACGAAACAGCCAATTAGTAAGGTTTGTCACGGAAACGAAACGTGCCAATTTGTTACTACTTCAGTACGCCACTTGTGTGTTGCATAGTAAACCCACAACATTTACAATTCAAGTACGACTTTTCACTGGTGATTACAACCAGCTTCATCAGGCTAATCGCCAGAGAAACGCCGTAGTAGAATTGTAAATGTTGTGGATTTACTCTCCAACACAGTTTGTAACTAAACTCTTACTGATTGGTTGTGTCGGGTGGTGGTGGGTTTAACGACACATTTATATTTACACGATCTCACTCAAAAAGCCTTTGTTGTGGATAGGCCTCGGCAAGGTAAGGTAAAGGTGTCGACATGCCAAGGGGTAAGGTAAAGGGTAGGGTAAAGGTAGCTCGGAAGAATTACCCGGTAGGGTAAAGGTAGCGCCAAGTATTACCCGGTAAATACGGTACCTTGTTTACCGCTAGAAGCTCCGTGGCGCAGTCCGTGGCCTCCATTTAATAAGTAGTATTTAAAACAACTTTATTAAAAACACGCTTTTATTAAATGTACTCGTAATGGCAGAACTCCACGACTCCAGGAAGTGGCCCCGAAGCTTGCCACAACGTAAGGGGTCCTAGCTAATTACAGCCAACGTCAGTTGAGCGTGGACAATTGGACCCAAGCCAAAACATAACATATAAAAAAGAATGTTAAGAAATATATATTGGTTTAATGATAGAATATAGTATTGTCATCAGTATGATATAAGTATACGAAGTTTGCAGTCGATACCACATTAGGAAGTGGTAAAAATTGAGTTACAAGATTTCAGGATACAACGACGACAACAACAATGACAACAACAGCAGACAGTGAGTTAATAGAAAGCGTGTAAAATTGGAATCATCGAGAGTATTCTATATTAATAAAGCGCTCTAGCTAGCATTTACCGTTATAAACCGTGTTGATGTGTAGTTCCCTAGTAATTACCCTGTAATCGGGTAATGTGTATGGGGTAAGGGTAAAAGGTAGGCTCGTTGTTTTTACCTTTTAACTTTTACCTTACCTTGCCGAGGCCTAGCTGTGGATATGGGTCGTGAAAGCCTACGTGTTAAACTGAAGCTATCACCACGATCTATGGGCAGATAGGCCGCACATGTTCTCTGCACATTCTATCATTTGTTTACACTTTCCTTCTGTCTTGTGCCAATATGCTCAAGTAGTGGCCACATCTTTCTGGCACCGATCTCTTGTGATGTCGTCGCCAAGCCGTTCTGTGGGTGCCCTTCTACAACAGCAGCTTCGTATATGTGGTGCCTAACAAGCGCCATGACCTCGCCAACTTCGTCTGTGCTCAAGCGAAGATGGCGGTGGACAAGACGAGAAAAAAATTAACCCGTAAAAACAAGTTTTTCACTATAAATCCTTTATATGCGTGACGGCTAGAGTCCTCTCATCCTCTGGCTTGAGATGGCTGCCACCTATGGGTCAGATGATTGTCTGCCACCATTAAGCAATTGGTAATTAAATATTTAATTTTATTTCCCTAAACAGTCTCCTTCTCATCACTGCCTGCGCCAAGTAAGAGAAAGTCCAAGAAAACAGTCCTTGTATCGATGGGTATTACCTTGTTATCTCGGCATCTCTTGAGGAAGGCCAGCGTCTCGAGAAGCTGTGACTTCTTATCTCGTTGTCTTCTGAAGCGCTCGCTCGTCCGCGTGGCGTGCGCGATGACCACCACCACCACGTGACTTTTTTGTGTTGTACGCGGCGTATCTAGCGCCACAGCGCATGGTTGTATTGTGTTTGTGGTATTGGTTGCTGGTGACTTTGTGTATTCCGTATCGGAATCACCTCCAGTGCTGTTGCTGCTGGTGGCAATAAAAGTTGTTTAAAAAGTCTGCGAGGTCTTCCTCTATCTCCGGTTCCTTCCATTTTTTCCGAACAACAACACACTTTTAATTTTCATGTTGTAGTCCATCCTCCATGCATGTCCAACACAGTGCCCAGTCTCCTTCTCATCACTGCCTGCACCATCAGGGTTGCCTTCTTCTACGTGCAACCTTTTTGTTTGCCGACTTCGACGTTGGTCGTCGCTCTTTGGGTCCTAGCTGAAGCTACGTGGGCGTTTTCTTGGTTCTGTCGGTAAAGTCACGTAGAAGGGAAATAATAAAATAATAATCCTTGAGGACGACTGCTTGCGTTGTGGCCGAAACGTCGTGAGAATTATTTTATTATGTTTTATTTTTATTATTTTATTATTTCCCTTCTACGTGACTTTACCGAAAGAACCAAGAAGATGAATCCCTGGAGTCACGAAAGCTTTAAATCGAAATTTACGTGGGCGTTGTTGAGAGAAACTGGGGCTCACGAGAGAAAGTCGGCAGACGCAGCCACTTGCCCCCAGCCCGACCCCGCTGCTGTCCCACGGAGGGGACCGCGCCTCTGCGGCCCCCTCGTGGCGAGCGGAGGGAGTGCGGCTCAGTCGGCTCAGCCCTTAGGGGCTTGGCGGCCACGTGTCCGTTAACGCCGGGAACACGGCCACACAGGAGGTGTAAAACAGAGGTCGCAAACGGGTTTTGATTCCTTACCCGTACCCGGCCGCACCAGGGTCGCAAACGGGTACCCGGCCGTAACCGTACCCTACCCGATACCCGTACCCTACCCGTACCCGGCCGGGTACAGGTAGGGTACGGGTATCGGGTACCTGATTGCGACCTCTGGGATGAAGCCATGTTGCAGGCGCGGGTCGGTTGATTCTAGGAACTTGAATTGTGAGAAGAGACAAGACGTTGGGAAATGAGTGACAAACAGTTACGGCCTACCCGTACCCGGCCGCACCAGGGTCGAAAACGGGTACCCGTACCCGGCTGGGTTCGGGTAGCCGGGTATCGGGCAGGGTACGGGTATCGGGTACCCGGTTGCGACCTCTGGTGTAAAAGCAGCCGCTCAGACCTCGTGTCGTGCAGGCGGCGAGATTGCTTGCGTGTGATCACGTGTACAGTAAATCGTTGTTGTTATTTGTGGGGAGCGGTAGTGTAGCGGTTAGCGGGCTTCGCTACGAAGCCGGCAAACCCCGGATCGATTTCCCCGGTCACGGCCAACACCGGTGCTGATTTATCTGAACCGGTCCTGGGCCTCCACCTAGGTCGACTCGGCCTGAAATAAACATCGCCACGAGGGAGACAAAGGCGGCCGGGCGTGGCGCTGGCCACCCACCCCCTCGTGTGCAGTGCTGGCCTTCATAGGCGTTCGCTATCAGTGTTTGCCCCAACAGTCTGTTAAGGCAATATGGGGGATCTTTGTCGTTATTAGTATGATTCGACTTATTTACCCAGGAAAGCCTCACCGAGTCTCAAGACTCCGTTTTCAAGAAGGTGCTGCCACGTTTTCGCAGCAGAGGGTGATGTTGCTACTTCTGTGTGTGATCCCAATTGAGTAATTTGCAGATATTTGTTGTTTTGCATCGGGTTGTCTTTGCTACATGAGGAAAGCCATGCAGGACAGGGGGAGAATACACAATCTCCATACAGACAGGTGCCAGAGTCAAGACATCAAACTCAGTGCCATCTTGCTATGACTACTAGGGCTGAACGATTTGGGGAAAATATATAATTGCGATTTTTCTGACATTGCGATTTGATTTGCGATCAAACATTTTTAAGTCAAGCTTCAGTTCAATATTGACTGTGCAATAGATTTAAAACAAGTGATGGAGCATTACCACGTGATACCATCAAAATATTAACTCCTGTATATATTCTAATGCAAGGATGAGAACTTAAAGATATGAATTGCTTCCAACATGTATTTATTAAAATGTTTTAATTTAAATAGAACAATCAAACATAGAACAATTGTTAAGTTAAATAAATTAAGTTATAATAATCAAAAAGAAAACAATTCTAATAAAAAACAGTCATAGGACATTTTAAATCGCAAAAAATCGCAGCCTTTGCGATTTGCTAATCGCATTGTTTCAAATTGCGATTTCGATTTGAAATCGATTAATCGTTCAGCCCTCCTGTGAGGCACGGGGTTGTTACCCCCCCCCCCCCGCCAACAAATTAGAGGACAACGCTCTAAGCTCCGCCCGGAAATATGTTTACTCTACTTGCTGTACTGCTATCTCCGGGGCCACCTCAGTTTCACAACTGCGCTGGATCTACCAACTACCCCAGGCGCGCGTGGCAAACCATCACGCGAACTCCGGTCATCCTCGGAGCAGCAGCAGGCAGCGGCTTTTGACTGGCCATCGAACAAAGGCGGTCACCGCATCGTGCGCTTTCAGACGCACTTCTGCGGCCGTCTGGAACGCTCTTCCTTCCGATGTTAGGAAGCGACCAAAGCTATGAACTTTTACATCTAAATTGAAAGCTATTTTTTTTAACTGCTTTTTGTGTTTCATTTGTTGTCCTTCCTCCGCACCTCGGATTAGTACAGTTGGATACATACGTTGTGACATGACTATGTATGCGTATAACTTCGAATGAGGCCGCATCACAGGACGCTGGAAAGTGTGCACACGATTGTGGAACGAGAGAATAACCTCAAGCAAGGTGGTGGCAGCGAAACTCGAAGAGGAGCGGTCTTTGAAGGAAATTTCTCGACTGTGCCACAGCTGAGAAAATGTACGTATCATTAGGAATCGAAAGCTTGGTGTGTCATTGACCGCAATGACCTCTTGGCCTGGGCCGCGAATTCCCGCATGCACAAGTGTCATAGGATTGCTAACTCTTGGGTACAAAACACTGGGTCGTATGGGAAGAAGACTATCTCAAAATGCCAGAAGATGGGAGACCTACAGTGTAAAGGCATTGTGTCGTCTTGAATGTGTGCTGAATTATTAAGCAATGTCCCAGGAAGACCTACAGATTTCCCTGTACAGCGTCCAGTAAATATGGATCTTTGGTCCATCGTTTCCCAACGTTGACACAATGATTCCAACCACATGCCAATGGGTGGTCCAACATTGGCATGTTTAGTTTATCTTTTTTTAAATATAGTTTATGTTTACTTGGCAGCTGCCTCAAACTATTTTACTATTTTATTTATCGAAGAAAGCTCACGAAGCTATTAGCTCTTTTTCAGAGGCTACCTGGCTACACATTTTGGCTCATCGAAGTGGCTTTCATCACACATGCGAATTTATAATAGAAGCCACGTAATATAAATGCACGTTCATAAACGTGGAGGCCAAAACCAGTGGACACGGAGAAACATCCACACGACCACTTCGGGGAGAAAGAGAATACACGAACTCCAATTATACAACATGCAAGCGCCAGGGTCCAGGTTGGCACCCACGACCTCCTGCGCACCGGGCGAGGTAGATAACATCTCCTCACCACGGCAACACCCCAGAGGACAATCCTGGGAAAACCAGGATGGCTGGTAACCCTAAGCCGCGTCCGTAGTCCGCGAGGCCGCCCGCGGGCTCGGCACGCACCAGCATGGTAGGCCACGTTGTTGGGGAAGGCGGTGGCCATGTAGAGGAAGCACATGGTGTCGGCGGAGGCCGTGCCGAAGCCGTCGAGGCAGCGGATCACGATGCACAGGGCGATGAACGCCGTGCCGCTCGGAGCCTTGTCCAGCAGCCTGCGCGACACACACCGACCGGCACGGCGCGGTCACAACCGCGAGCCGCAGGAGGCCGCCCCGGATAATATTTAAACCTGCTGCAGGCAGGCGCGTCAACCGTTTAAAGGTACGCGCCGTCATCTGCTTGCGGTGGACGTGCGGGATGCCTTGGTCGTTGGTTGATGTTGAGAGGAGGTGTCGTCGTCCCAAATTTTGCGAATGTGAAAAATTACATGCAAATGACCAAATTGGGAAATTGCATGGTGATGTCACCCCCCTTCCACCACGAACCCCCGCACCCACCTCCCCACTGCGAAACTTACCCTCCGGAAAATGAGTGTTGGGACTCGGTGAAGCTTTCCCGGGTGAGTAAATGTTACCGATAAAACAGTCACGTGTTCACGTCGCAGGTGGTACAACTGCACCGAGGCCCATGGGCCGGAGGGGCCCCAGGTGCCGGAGGGGCCCCAGGTGCCGGGATACGGAGAGAGGTAGAGGGGGAAGTGGCCGGCAGTGTGACGGGTGGATGCCACATGTCCAATGAGCCTTGGCAATTTGTCGCCCCATTGTCCGAGATGGCGGACCTTGATGAGCTTTTGGCAAAGAAAAATAAATCGCAGATGAAAATGTTTATTCGTCAAAGATACGAATCGGGCTCTTGGCATCTGCCAGCTCAAACAAGCAATGGGGTGGTGGCGACACATCTTTGTTCTTTACACGCAAGATTAACAAAATACTATATCTATCTTGACACACAGATAAACACAAAAAGGGTCTGTTTCTGCAGCAATAGAGGGATCACACAGTAACGCCACGAGCATGTGCTGTGTAGTTGATTGCTTTCAGGCAAGACGAAGCTCATTACAGTTTTGCTTTCATACTCCAAGATAAAGTGCTTTCAGGTCTTAACCCTTTACCTCTCCAAAGGCACATTGTTGCTACGCGCACTGCCGTGGCTGGGCCTTCAGTGAATAGCGATGGCTCCAGAAAGCCATCCCCAATGGCATGGATTATAAACCGCTAAACAAAAGCAGTAAAACAAACAATAATAATCAAGCCCGGTAATACATGAATAATAGAGTGAATAAATAATGAATCTCCTAAATTGCCGTGGATATTCAATTTCAAACATTTGACTTAATTTGTTGTGCTATAATTAACATTACAGATTCAAAATTAAAAGCATAAATAGTGCATCAACAGGGTGGAGCGGTGGGTGGTACGGTGGTTAGCGCACTGCGCTGTGAACCCAATGATCTGAGTTGGACTTCGAGCTATGGCTCACATCGTTGACGTCTGCACCCGCCCCAGGGCCCCACTGACCAGTTTGGTGAAGTATGGTCAAATGACCCCCCCCCCCCCCCACGAACAAACACAGCGTGAGAGATTGGCCTTCATTCAGCAGTATAACGACAAAGGGCTGCGAATTATTTATTATTAAATGCGTACATAAATAAAATAAAAACCGATCATTGTTCTTTTGTGAAAGATGCCGAGGCAACATCAAATATTCCATTTCCGCGGGGGGGGGGAATTGCTTTGGTTGAAAATTGCACGGAAGTGAGTGACTGCACGGAAGCAAATAGCAAGGTGAGAAATAGCAAGACCAGAAGAAATGAAAGTTTAAAATCAGCATGCACACCCGAAAAATACTGCCACATCGCAAAACGTAGCGCTGCGTTTAAAAAAAAATGTCAACGGCTATGTGTGCATTAACAGCAGCGTTTTATATACACGGTGTGTGTGTATTGTGTTTTTATTGTGTGTACAATACGCACACACACAATGCGCACACCGAGCGGTGGCGCAGTGGATTAGCACATTCTGCTCCGAACCCGACGACCCCAGTTCGATTCCCGCTCACGGCCAACACCGGTGACGATTATCTGAACGGGTCATGAGCCTCCCCTCGGTCGACTCAGCCTCAAATGAGTACTTGGTGTGGTGTGTAAGCATCGCCACTAGGGAGACAAAGGCGGCCACTCACCCCCTCGTGCGTGGTGCCGGCCTTCGTATGTGCTCACTAACAGCACTTGTCCCTACAGTCTGTTATGGTTATATGGGGGATCTTTGTCTTTTGTTGGTGGAATACACAATGTTATCAATAGACACGATGGAATGAGCCTCCTCGGTTGATCGCACAATAAGGCGATATCGTGAGATGAAATCCCAGCCAGGGTCCATTCAACCCATCATCATAATCATCAAAATTGTCAACATCGTCATCTTTAAGGCATAATAAGCATCATAAATCTTTCATCATCTCTCTCAACGTGAGCCGTGTCCTTTCCTAAACTAAAACTAAACTATAAAAAAAAAATTTTGCCAGGTAAGGTCCATTGAGTTGGAAACGACCTGGTCACAAATGATAGCTCACAGAAGTGGCTTATCAAGTGGAAATTAACGTTTCCAAATGTGGAGGGAAAAACCGGAGGACGCGGAGAAAAATCCACGTGACCACGGGGAGAACATACAAACTGAAAATATACGGCAGGTGTCAGTGTCGAGATCAAATCCACGACCTCCTGTATACCAGGCGAGGTAGTTAACATCTCATAGCCACGGTGGCACCCCAAAGATGTCGGCCATCATGGCCTTCATTCCATTGAGCTCTGTGACATTTACTCAAGAATGTTTTTTTCTTAGATACTCCTCCCAGTTGCATCCAATCGTTCAAATTGCTTTTGTAACTTTACTGTCTTCCCGGCCTCTTGCACCGGACAATGTTCCCAGTCAAACCACAGTCCCAAAACAAATCTCGAATTCTTCTTATTAAATTTCAGTTTTCTATCCATAATCCGTAATAAATCCACGTCGCTCGTTCTTGTCTGTCCATGACATGGTTAACATCCGTCTTAAAAGAAATACACATTTCTGTTGCTTCTAGTTTGCTGTCTTTGTAATGGTTCAGGTTAATCCTCATCAGCAAGTTTGAATCATCATCATCATCACCGATGCAGCTATATCACTTTCTGGGAAGTCGACAATGAGTTTTATCTGCAGACAAACTGGTTCCCACATATGACTCCCTGGGGTGACCCGCTGGCACAGGAGGCTAAGTACACATCAGAGCACAACTGTATCTTTATCCGCCTGTGATTAAACCGGGTTTTTTGTGTGTGGCTAGTTTCACGGTTCCAGCCCTGACATTCTGCAGAAAATCCTCAAACAAGTTAAGTTTTCCATCAATTTGAGATATTTCCAGCTCAGATGACTCCAAACTTTTTGAGGCTTGATTGTCATGTGATCAACTAATACACAGGGGCACACGTGACAGCTGCCTCGGAGAGAGAGAGAATTCAGCACCGCCGGTGTTAATTAGCGGCAACAAATATTCCAGTAGTTTTGTGCGGCGTCATCTTTCAGAAGCCATGCTCCAGCGCAGAGTGACGCTAACCCCTGCTTTCTGCAAGATTTCCCAACGGAAAAAGCTGTCACGTTCAGACGCAGCACACGCACAATATTAAAAAAAAACTGTGATGTGATGTATTTACTTTAATTACAAGAACAAACTAAGAGTGACATGTCAATGGCCCAGGACTATCGATAAAAAGAGAACCCCGGCCGCGCGCCCATCATAATTCGAGCAATAAATAGAATGTCGACTCTTTTACGGACCGGTGCATTGTTTCTGGCCGCGTGTCAGCTGCGTGCATCCTGTGCGCTCGCGCGCGCGCACAAGTGCTGCAAGGTGTAAATCCAGCACCAGGCCCCTCTTGACACTCGGGCGTGGACTGTTAAGCCACCAAGACCCGTCGCTGACTCGGTCCGATCGGGCGCTCCGAGGAAACAAACCCGGGCACAGCCCACACGAACGTTGGGGGAGGTTTTTTCCGTGATACTGGAGCACATGTTTTAAAGCGCAGCACAAACACTCGATTCGTTTCCTCCACCTGCTCGGGACCCAGGGACGAGACGGCACGCACGCACGCCCCGCGTGCCGAAGAGTTGTCGAGAAAAAAAGGTAAACAAAAAGTCATGCAGATCCTCCCTCCTTATTTATCGCACGCAACGGCCAATTACACGTGCACAAACATTTCCATCGTGTATTCTTTCACGGATTGTTGGGGTAAGTGCTGTTAGCGAGCGCCTATTAAGGGCTGGCACTGCATATGAGGGGTGGCGCGTCTAGGACCATGCCCCGTCGTCTGTGTCTTCCAAGTGCCGATATTTGCCTAGAACGCACACAGATATCAAACCGAAGTAAGATCGGAGATTTGTTTTCAGCAGTGCTAAGGAAGACGACGAATTGCATGATGCGGACAGCAAGAGGAATCGACTAAAAGTTTGCTTCTAAATAGCGATGAAGGAGAAAGACAGTGCACCCCGGTAAAAATGCACGAGGAAACCCTGAAGTATTTCTGGCACGTAGCCAGGCGTGAAGGGAAAAACCTGGAGAAACTGTTGATATTCGATACATTCGGAATCAGGGGGGGGGGGGGAAGAAAGTGATACAGACAGATGGACAGCGAGTAATTGTAAATGTAATCGGTAGCAGTGTCACAGAAAAGCTCAACATCGCCGAAACGGCATGAGTTTCATCAGCGAGGTCATGGAAACCCCTCAGCACTGAGTAGAACGGCAAAGAGATCGAGAGAGAGAGAGAATTGGGTGTGTATGACATGGTAAAGCGAGCGTTGTGACCTTTGATGGAGACAGAAATCAGATTCATCTGTGCTCTGTGATGGAGACAGAATTCAGATACATCTATGATCTGTGATGGAGACAAAAATCAGATTCATCTGTGATTGGTGATGGAGACAGAATTCAGATTCATCTGTGATCTCTGATGGAGACAGAAATCATATGCACGGTTCTGCACGCTTGGTCTAAATGGAAGCCCTTAAAGTGTTTTCTGGCCCCTGGCTCTCGATCCGCAGCGAACCGCTTCACCAAACTGTGGGGCGCGTGTCAAGGGAGGCTCCCACTGAGAGGTCACGTGGTGGGGGCCGCCGCCGCATGAATTTCCGGGCGCACCGACACTCATCGACGAGTGTCAATTAATGGCAAACTCCGAGCATCTCGCATGCTTAAAAGGTTCAGGGTTACTATTATCATCATCTTTAAAAAAAAAATCAAACTCCCGAATACCCCCCCCCCCCCACCGCGTCTTCTGCCAGGTGCATACGAGGACATTTGCCTAATGTCAATGAATCCGATGGCATTTGTTAAAGTGCCCTCCCCCCCATCCCACCACTTAATGAATTAACCTGAATGCGCACGTGCAGAACTCGAATTAAAACGCTCGGCACTGCAATGCTGCGATAATTCTGCTCCGATCGTCACCCGCCTGGATTGGTGATGATGTGTGATGCACCACCATCTCACCACGAGGCACCGTGAAGTGGAGCGCAGCTCATCGCTTGGCACCGCAAGCCGGGCATAGATCACAAGCCTGGGGCGTGCCATTCAGACTCTGCCTTCTCGACAGACCTGTTCTCCACCTGAAGACGGCTGCTTGCGTTGTGGCCGAAACGTCGTGAGAATTATTTTATTATGTTTTATTTTTATTATTTTCCTTCTACGTGACTTTACCGAAAGAACCAAGAAGAACACAACTCAGTACTTGCCCGGCAAACGTGGAAGGTTGTGACGTTGGCATAATGGCTCTGACCAAATGCCAACGTTGGTCCAACGTTGGCATGTCTACTCGGTATAAACCCTAATTTTCTACAGGGGCCGTCTATAAATGACATCACGCACCTAGGGCGGGGGGGGGGGGTCAGACATTTGTGACGATGTGTGACGAGAGGGGGTGAGAAATGTGACGTCACATAAAAATGCGCAACTTTAAATAAATATAGACACGTTCTACTTAATTAAATAGACTTTTTCATAAATGTTTTCTCCTACAACATCAGAGTGCAGCGCCACATTAAATACGCACTACAATGACAATAGTTTAAAGCGATTTGAAGCATGTTTTTGGGGGGGGAGGGGGCAGAGCTTTGTGACGTCATATTTGAGTGGGGGTCTGACTTTTTGTGACGCTGTGTGACGAGGGGGAGGGGGGTCAAAAATCGTCCAAAATCGCGTGACGTCATTTATGAACGGCCCCACAGTTAATGTAAAGTCGTTCGTGAATAATGGTCGCACCTATTGTATATTCGTTCTACGGTAATACTGTAATTGACAGCCGATCGTCATTACACTGGTCTGCTGCTCTAAGAGGCGAGCTCAGACGCTCACATGTATCTTTACTATCGCAATGCGTTTACATAAAATACAACACAAATGTTACGTATATTTGTGCAACGTTGCTGTACTGCACTGAATGGACCGCGTGGTGTCTAATGGCGGAGGGCTCTGGCCTATGACATCCGACAAGCCAGCGGGATTGGAGTAACTGGTCACAACCCTTTGCTGAGATTCCGAATGTTAAAACCAGTGCAGAGTTTGCCTGCTTAAACAAATTCTGCTGGAAAACATTGGTATCCTGGTCCCCAAAGGTGTATGAGTTGATGGACCAAACAGATTGGTATTACTACTACTTTATTTATATTATACTTAATTGGTGAAACATATCCTTATCTGTTCATTATTTTAATACCCAAAATCCATTAGGACATCCAATAATGAGTTTCCTTCCTCGGTTAATCCTGTACGTGAGATGAAACCACAATTGGCAGAGAAAACGCACATACAATAGCGGCAACACCCCCCCCCCCGCCGCAGAACTGAGTTTTGAATTGTGAAATTCAAAACTATCACTGAAAAATCAGCTTCTCCCCCATCATAACAGTTTGTCACGGTCCTTTACGATCAGGGGCTGACTCGGTCATTTGCAAGAAACGCCAGCACGAAGGCTTAGAGTTTCGACATTACACTAAGGGGCAATAATAATAACGACATTTACCCGGGGAAAGCTTTCACAAAATCCAAGGAATTTTTTTTAAAGAGAATTACGCACTGGGGTTTTCCAAATGTATTCATAAGTGATTTTACACGTGGAAAAAAAAAACCGCACACCTCCGATTAGCACGGTTGGCTACGTACAATGCCGAACAAAGTTCTACATACACACGAACACAAGCTGCACTCTCCGTGAGAAGGCAGTAGCTGTCCTCCACATGAACCGGCCAATACCCTCAGAAATGTGAAAGCCTTCGCCAATCAGCTCAGGGCTGTAAAACAGAAATGAGCGCCACCCGGCCACGCTCGTTTGAACGACTGAAGCACGCACCTTCATACAGACACTGCGCAAAACAGGCAACGCTGAATCCCACCCCCAGCTAGAAGTCTGCATGACTTCTAACTGGCACAGAATGCACCCAGGCCTGACGAGTGAGAGAAGGGAGCAACACCAGGACGGGGGGCCCACGCCGAGGTAGAAAAAACCCAGAAGAAGAAAAAATGTTAATTTTAAAATGTATGTACGTTCAACTTATTTCGCACCGGACGTAGCCTACCGTGCTAATCAGAGGTGCGACATTTACATGGGAAGGGATTGGGGGTCCCCTGGCAACACCGTGTGAACTGGGGAATATTAAACAACAACAATAACCGGTGAACCGGTAGCCGATTATGGAAATGGTTACCAGTTCTGAAAGTCAGGAGCCTGTAACCATGTCCAGAGGAATGTGAGTAATGGAAGCACTGATCGTTGGCACTGTGCACGAACGTAGAAACCACATGGCTTGCGCAAGTCATCGCGTGGTTCACTTGTTAAAGGCGTGGCCCTGCAATTGCTTGCTCAGGCATGAGAGAGCGTGCAGGTCAAACGTCTTGGATGAGATGAGCGTACACACACTTTACCCCACCATGCGCAGATCTGCCGATCATCTACATGTGGTGAAACCATTTACACTGCTGGGAGGACAGAGAAGGTGGGGATTTGAACAAAAAATACTCGACCCCATTGTTTACATTTCCACGCCAGGGAGATGGAACCAAACCGGCGACAACCTCTGGATTGCAGTTGCAGAGCTCTCACCATTGTAGCATGCCAGCAGAATCCCCTCCCACTGACTCAGCTAAAAAGGTAAAAAATGTCTTGTTAATTATTATAAATTATAAAAAAAAACTATAAAAAAAATCTATAAACTCTTTTTTATCTTACCAGGTAAGGCCCACTGAGCTATATAGATATTTTTCAGAAGCGACCTGGCCTCAAGTATTAGCTAAACTAAGCGGCTTATCACATGGAAATGGTGTAGCAGCCAAGAATTCTAAACGCACGTTGATTTAAATGTGGAAGGAATAACCGGAGGACCCGAAAATAAATCCACACGACCACGGGGAGAACATGAAATCTCCAAATATAAGGCATCGTTTGGGTCGGGATCGAACCCACGACCTTCTGTATACCAGACCGGGAAGTTTTCATCTCACCACCGTGGCGTGTATTAGACATATGTCCGGCAAACCGGGAACCAATTTTCGTACCATTTTTTCACTGTTTTATTCAATTCTGTTACCGGTAAAATAAAATAAAAGACAAACCAAATTTTCACAGCGCGAATATATACTGAGGCCCCATATACTGAGGCCCCATATCCCTCCGGATGGGCCTGAACGCACCTCTGCGCCGTCAGCAGTTCCGCGTCTCACTGCTCTATTCCCCATCACAATACAGCCTGTACGAGGCTGCCGGTAATGCGGCACGGGTGCACACCGACAGCGCATTGATACCCGCGCGATACGCCGTGGCTCTGATTTGGGAAGGGGTCAATTGAGGTCATCCGCACCGCTGGTTTGCAATCACCTCGTGCAGCCACGCGCAAGCCACGCGGAAGCCGCACGTGCGTGGGATATGCGAGCATCATTCTCCTCCTGGCCCTCTTGTCCATGCTTAGGAGCGTTACGCGGTGGGTCACGGTCAACGTTGCACCGCTGGCTCAACGGGCATAATGGGTGCAACCCGGAGCGTTTTCTCGCAGGGAGAATATTTTATTTTGATTTAATAATCAAATTACAGAAGTCCCTCGGTTAACAGTGACATCATCGGTTGAAGTTTTTTTTCGGTTAACGTTTCGGCTCCCATAGGAACCTCTTGGGTATCGACTCACGTTAGCATTTTAAACACATTCCCGCAGAGGGAGCTGGTAGGAACGTTGGGTTGCTTGGTCAATGGCCAGGGTCAACGGCGGCGTGGTGTATTCTGCAAAAATGCCCGACTGTGAGGGCGGGCACAAGCCGGCGTGAGTATTTTAAACGTTGAGTTTTATAAGGGCACCACGGGGTGACCAGCACCTCCCCACCCAGCCCCACCCTCCCCACCCAGCCCCTCCCTCCCCACCCAGCCCCTCCTTTCACGACGGACGGACGGACACAATAATCCCCTGTGGGCTGGTGTAACCAGGAGGTTCCTACCAGTATAATTTAAACGCGTGTCTTAATGTCGAGACGATTGGGAGGTACGCGGACGATGCCATGATACTGAAAAAGAACGTGTCTGAGTTCAGCTCCTAACACTGGTCTTTATTTATTTATCCAAGGATGCCTCTCTGAGTCTTATAACGTTCTAAAGAGGCTCATGCATTGTGATATTTGTCCAATTCTTAGTTGAGTGTTTTAAATGTGCCAGGAATTCGTACATTTGAAAGCTAAATTCTTCATAACTTCTTTTTGAGTTTAGTTTGTTGTCCTTTCCCCGCACCTCCGATTAGCACGGTTGTCTATGTACGGTACGAAAGAAGTGCAACATCCATTCGGGTAAAGACTTTCTCACACCACCGTTAGAGGAGAGGCCACCACTCAGAGTCGCTCAAGTGGGCCCCTCTAGGTGATAGTTGGCCTACTCTTCCACCATATTCATTCAGAGCCCATGAAAAATAGCTTGTTCTCCTGGCATCTATGGACCGGGTGACTCACGCACATGATCCACCAACCTCAACCTCCCAAAACAGTGGACTAAAACACGTGCGCACAGTGTGCGAGTCAAGTCACAGTGATGCACGTCAAACGTCCACAGATGCGGGGGTCGCAAATGCACCGTGTTGGGGTGAGAGCGTGTTGGGGTGAGAGCGTGTTGGGGTGAGAGGGTGTTGGGGTGAGAGCGTGTTGGGGTGAGAGCGTGTTGGGGTGAGAGCGTGTTGGGGTGAGAGCGTGTTGGGGTGAGAGCGCGTTGGGGTGAGAGCGCGTTGGGGTGAGAGCGCGTTGGGGTGAGAGCGTGTTGGGGTGAGAGCGTGTTGGGTGAGAGCGCGTTGGGGTGAGAGCGCGTTGGGGTGAGAGCGTGTTGGGGTGAGAGCGCGTTGGGGTGAGAGCGCGTTGGGGTGAGAGCGTGTTGGGGTGAGAGCGTTGTTGTATACTAACCCTTCTTCCAAAATTGGGATTAATAATATTTGATGATTTTTATATATTATCTTTTTACTTGTTTTTTTTAAATACACCAAAGCGCAGCAAACTGCAAAACACCAGGTGTTGTTAAGTAATGAACTGGAGGAGGGCTAGGATGGCAGAATTTGCAACCTTGCTTCAAGGAAAGATAAGGCCTGATGAACGGGCACATGTCACCCGTGCAGGCGGCAGAGACAGTGGGAGTGTCAGCCAGACATAGTTAAGGCAAAAAGCCCAACCATCCTGCATGGTTTTAAAGTAACGTCAAAATTCGAAATTCAACAACAGCGTAGGCTAAATTATCGATCCTCGCGCTCGCTCAAATTGGAGACCAGGCTGCGAGCTACATCAATGAACCATTGCCCATTTGCTAATCCAATACTGAATGTTAATATTACTGAAGTCAAAACGAATTCTATGACCTCAGCACATGGGCAAATAATAGGGCAGTGTCGACTCAAAGGCAATGGAAGAAAACAGAGGCGCCTTTGTCTAAATCACAACCACAGAAAGCCAGGAATCATCACTGATTGTGTGTTTAGGGATTCCGAGCTAGTTGGAACACGTGCACAGGGGAGGGAGCTGATTTAAACAACCCTGCACGTCTGAACGTGAGGGGGCCTTTGACCTGAAATTAAGAATAACACTCCCAGAGCAGAAGGTTGGGTGGCCACAGTGAGACAAGAATAAGAGTGGTGTATATCTCTCAAGGAGGCAGACCCAGCTGAACAACAAGGCTGCGGGGGTCACCAGAAGTTTGCGTTCGCCTAGTTAAGACAAAAAGCTCAATTATTCTGTATTGCTATTAAAGTAACGTTAAAGTCGGAATTTAACAACAGGGTAGGCTAAAGTTATTGATATTTACACCCACTCCAATTAAACCAGGCCACAAGTTACGCCTACTGAACCATCACCATCATTAAGTCAATATGAAATGTTATTTCCATACTTTAATACTTTCTATACAACTCGACCCGAAGCATATGACAATCAGAACCTTCCTAAGTTAAAATTGAATCACACCCAGACAGGAGCGAATAGTCGATATAAGGTTGAAGAGGGAAGGAAATTAAGAGCACGGCGAACTGCAAACGTAAGCAAAAAGCCGGGAACGACCAGCCCAGCAACAGCGAGTCGGGCTTCGACAGGCCATAAAAAAGTAGAAATAATAACTCCCGGGGTCAGGGGACACAAGAAGAAGCAGGCAGACAAAAACCAGAACTGACTCCAAGGTTCAACCGCCCTCACACACAAGGAGTGACGGAAATTAATGAGGCCTTGAGTTAACGACGTCAGCTGGACAGCAACAACCACGGCGAGCAGAGATAGAGTGGGGCAAAGACTGCGGGGCTATGGAATGCAACTTCGTGTCAGTAAAGCCCTGACAAACAAGTTAAGTTAAAGACATCACAATACATAATATCGTACACAACATCAATGTTAACGCTATTCACCGTAAACTATATTCCGCTTATATAACCATGCAGACACCAAGGAATACGAATTCCTAGGATCAAGAAACTTACCCCTTAACCTAAGATATCGGAAATAAATTAATAGTAATAAGCCTATGCATGAAAAGACAAGTAAAACTTATGGAAAAGCCAGGATAACGGGATGAATCACCACCAGGTCGAATATAAATACATAATAAAAAAAAACGATGTTAAACCCAGGGTCGGAGAGAAAGGGAGATCCCGGCCGTTTTTGTATCCCCGCAGCGCGGGATAGGAGTGTGTATACGCTCGGGGAAACACCTCCACTTGAGTCAAGCACCACGATGGGAAACGACAGACCTTAGGTTACATACAGAATCATAACTGTGAAATAGTAAGGGACAAATGTTAACTTAAAACTTCTTAACCATTTCTTTGTGCGCCGGGTCGGAGAGAGTGTTGCCCCTCCCTCCAGGTTGTGCAACACGAACAAAGACGCCTATGAGACGATTTGTAACGTCTGTGTTTTGGGTTCATGAAGAAGGCCAGACAAGAGATAATATTGCACCCAGACAGAGAGACGACTTCGAGGCAATTTGTAACATCTGATTGTTTGCTCGTGGGTTTTATGGAGGGAGGGTGACAACGGAATATACCGTGAGTGATGCACACAAGGACATACGGACGTACGGACACACACATGGACACACCTGCCTACGGACAGATCCTGACACAGCAAAAATCGAAAGAAGCCCCGCCTTGTGGGCGGGATCCAGGGGGATTTTTCGGCATAAAGGAAAGGATCCTGAGCATTGGAAATCGGTGCGACCAGCGGGTCGGCTCACGTGGGGGGTGCGACCAGCGGGTCGACTCAGGAGTGCGACCAGCGGGTCGGCTCACGTGGGGGGTGCGACCAGCGGGTCGGCTCAGGAGCGAGCTCGACCGGGAGGGTCGGCTCAGGAGCGAGTGCGACCAGCGGGTCGGCTCGACTCATCTTCAGCTCGTCTGGGACTCAGCCGAGTTCGATCGGCTTACCAAAGCCGGCTCTCGGGGCTCGACTCAAGCGGCTCCCCATCTCCTCTGCAGGCGGGCAAGACCCGCTTGACAGCTCAACTCGGCCTGCGTGGGTCAACCTCTGCCGAGTCGGAGGTCTCTGCTGCCGCCGGAGTGGTGAGGGTCGCGGTTTGGCGACGAGGCTCCGTGCACACCCTGGTCGACGACCCGACACTGCACGCTGCGAGCGAGTTGTGGGCGCCACCTACCGACCGGGTTCCGAACTGCGACAGCGTATCAACGGGCATCCGAACCAGTTCCCCACGGTGACAGGGGAGCGACTGATACGTATGACGCGCACCGCCCCCTCACCACACGACCACCAGGCGTCTGTTTGACATAAAGAATCGACTCCGAACACTGACTATTCAAGACAACTCTTACCACTCAAACACACTCGAACCCATAAGCCATCTGTGGCTGGGAAGGCATCACAACGAGACCGAGTGATGGCCATCCGTCGTTTATAAAAGTATTCGTAATTTTTATCTTTAATATTTAGTGGGCTGTACTCTTAATCGCATAAATTCCCAACAGATCCATCAATACGAACTGATTCTTGGCACCTCCTTCCGCCGAGCCACGCTCACGTGGGGAGTGGTGGCCCACCGGATCCTTATCAGGTGATCTGGTCCCCAATTAGTAAACTTGGTATAAGATAACGATCTTCGGAAAAGGAGCACCGTCGCAGGCCCTTACTCCGAGCCGTTCTGTTGTCAGATAACCTGCCGATGTATCTGTTGAGATTGGTGCCTTTAAGAATAATAACTGTTTTTGATTGTGTTTTTTTATCGCCGTATAATCTTTCAAGTATCTTTCAGTCATAATCGCCGCACGTACTCGCATCCTCTACAGAATATTCAACTGTCCCGTGACCCAAGGTGCTAACAACGTGATAAGGGTTGCGTATGATCAATAAGGAGTGCGGTACTGCGTGAACAATATTGAGTATAATCATTCATTAACGTTAAGGTTTTCTTAGCATAGTATTTGCATATTTTAACGACTCTCTCTCTCACTAACAACCATCGCGTTATGCGGGATCCATGTGCCGTTGTCAAAGTGAAATCAGACAATCGTTGATGATACTGTATTGATGCCGTGTTGACGTTCCGGGATTGAGAGTTCGCATACTATATCATAGTTAAGGTTGAATTAGTAATAAATTGATCAATACAGAAGTGGTTGTGTGATTCTTTCCTGAAATCTATGCATAAGATCTGCTTCTGCGTTGAGATCTGAACTTGGTGACCTTAATAAACACACTAATACATACTCAGTAAATGTTAAAGCGATAACGGGGTGAACCGGGGACCTAAAATATAACCACGAATACACACTCTGGGAATGTTAAAGCGAGAATGAGACGAACCTAGACAACGATGCCGAGTTAATCTAAGTTAATCTTGCATACTTACACCACACCTGCATAACTGCATACGATTAATTGCCTTATTCCGATCGATAACCCACCCTCATCACCGAGGCGGGGTCTGGTTATCATAACGACTTGCATTATCATAATTACACCCACTCGCATAATACGATTACCTCTCGAATTGGCATAATTAAAATGTGCGTAATTACATAAATTAACATATTTCCGGATAATTACACATTTGGCCAAATTTCATTTAATTATTATTATTTTCACTGAATATTCATAACCCACATATACAACATAATAATTTCACCCACGCACGCATACAACATAACAAATTTTGATAACCAACATATACAACATAAGGGTGGCGTCGTCCGGGATTTCTCGCAGACAGTTTATGCATGAATTCAGGAACGAATCACTGTTGTGTTAATCAAAGTGTTGTGAACTAACGTTGCCTTGTGATTGTAAACGGGGGTATACAAACAAAACGCGCTCTGAAGGGAAATACCAGAGTAGCAGAGTATAACAAAGACAGCTGGGCTGAGATTATTTGCTCGAGTTGAACTGACGCATCCTGTGATACAATTGTTTATATGTGCTCTGAAGGGGAATTCTAGAGTAACTCACGACGCACATGAGATGTTAGAATTAAGATACACTCTTAAGTCTATTAACCACACTACATAATAGAGATGGCACAGGATCCACAACATTCTGAGTTTGACACACCAACGCATAACACTGATACAGAGTGGACCTCTGAGGAGGAGATGGAATCTATGGAAAAACAATATCGGGAATTTGTGTTAAAACGTACTGGACGGACTGCTAGCCAGCAGACGGAGCAGAGAGATATATGGGAGGGGAGCCATACAGAAGATGTTAAGGCCCATAGAAGGAAACTACTTAAGGACGTGATGAAATGTGGCAAAGCCAAACGTGACGTAAAAATTGCAGAAATAGCGAGGGTAGACTCGTATCTCCTCGCACAGACAGACAGAGAAAGATTATGGAGTGAGGAAAAATTTGAAAGGAAGAGACAAGAGAAACTGTCCTTAATGGTGCAGGTAGAGCGTCTGCACGCCCTCGTGAGAGAGAAAGAATCCGCACTAAATGCACCAGTGAAACACCCAGACGTTGATACACAGAACACATACGGGAGTAACAATTTACCACACTCCGAGCCACGTGGACGTAGCCCAGGGCCAGATCTCACAATGAGTATGGCTACTATGCAAAGCAATTTTGATAAAGTAACACCCTCGCAAATCGAGGAGAGAGAAGAGGAAATAATAATACAAACGGGAAAACATGAGGCCGACCACCCCAACGTTAGAGAGAGACAAATAATTAACCCTAAGTCATCAGGATACACTGTAATGATAGAGCGGAAAAGGGCGGAGCTGGTGCAAGACGGGAAACATGACATAAACAGCACACCAGGCAGACGCACGCTATGCAAGTATGACCGACATGATGCAGATGACAAAGACAGCTCACCAGAGAAACGCACCTCGCACAAACACGACCAACACGACACGGGTAACAGGAGCTCACCAGAGAGACGCACATCACACAAGCATGAGCCATGGGATAAGCAGAAATCACCGAGCCAAGTTGACCCACGTAACAGGTGCAAAAGGCACTACAAAAGTTATGTTAAGCAGAGCCACCGTGATGGTGACGGCTCATCTGACACTGACTCCTCTGACGATGACCAACACGACATGGGTAACAGAGAGAGCTCACCAGAGGGACGCATGACATGTAAAAATCACCCACGCAAAACCACCCGCACCACAGATGACAGAGACAGGAATCCCGATAACCATGAAGCACGAGACAAACATAAATACAACACCTCACCTAGCAGGCACCACACACGTAGTAGGCAGCATGAAGGTCAAGGACAAAAACACTCACCACATAGACACCGCTCAAGGAGATCACGCACACCAACCCACAAGCACGAATCACAAGACCCACATAAGGAAAACAAGAGACACAAGCAACGGGACAGATACGAATCCTCGGACAGAGGGAGATCACGACACAGACACGGGACACATGACAACAGTGATAGTGGAGACAAGGGTAGCTCAAGGGAGCACTCCTCAGGAACCGACACCACTGATGACGAACAACCCACTTTTAACAGTAAGACACTAAAACTAATGGACAAAGCACTCGTGAGAATTCCCTATTTCGATCCACATAACAAGAACAGGGATATACACACTCACATAGCTACAGTAGAACAGGAGGCTAAGATCCGGGGTCTGGGTAAATCAGCAGAAAAGGCATGTTTATTATCAAGGAGCCTACATGAACCCGCCAGACCATGGGTAGCCTCCCTGCCAACTAGGGTGAAGAGTGACTTTAAACAATTGAGCCGAGCAGTAGTTAAGAGATTTGGGGAATACTCCACACTATCCGAAGGATTGAACGCGGCAAAGTTGATGACCCAGCGTGTAGACGAAGACCCACGAGATTATCTCCTACGCCTTAAGAAAGCATATTACGCAGGGGACGTGGACAATGCCCAGGGAGATAAGACAGTCTTAAAAGTGATGTTCTTCCAATCATTGAGACCTGAAATAGTGAGAATAGTAGGAATGATGTTGGACCCCGAGACTGCCTCCCTACGCCAGATTGAAAGCAAGGCCCACACGGCCTGGGTGAACGGACGGAAAACCACTGGCATAGCCAAAACCCACATCGTCACCAGAGATAAAGAATGCCTCGATCTGGAGGGAAGCGAATCTCCAAGGAATAATATTAGCGCCACACGGGGTGGACATGAATTCCCCCAGGAGAGGGCGCCTAACCCAATAGAGTCAACACCCGTCCACAACACGCTGAATAACGTTCCACGTGGGGGGAGGAACGAGGCCAGAGGAACCTGGCACCCACAGCCGCCACCACCATGGAATGCAGAAGAGGGCGGAGGCTGGAATTATGGAGGAGGAAGAGCGAGTGACGGGCCATACCTACCCCGCGGAGGCCGACGCCCACCAAACCAGTTACCATATCGTCCCCCACTGCCGCCTCCACTAGCAATAGAGCATAGACCACCGTTAGCTAACAGGAATCGATATGCTCACCACATTAGGATGGAAAAAGAGCTCCTAGGGAGTATGAAGACTCCCATGCAAGTAGCGAAGGGAAGAATATCAACTATACCCACACAGGAGGAGGACACACCCAGCGCAAAGGTAGCCCAAGTGAACGTAGGGAAGACAAGAAGCCTCGAAGCAATCACCGAAGTGGTACCAGAGGGAAAAGGGTACCATCTGGGGGAATTGATTCCCGTAGGACCAGTCGGACGAGTCCACGTGGAAGTAATACTGCAAGACACCCTGACCAGCCAGGGCCTTTGTGATACTGGAGCAGAAATATCCATGATATGCAGAGAATTATTTGACGAACTCCAGACTGCCCTCCAGAGGAAGAATGAAACACTACAAATGATGCCAAGTAAACTTACCTACTCAGGATGTGAAGGGACCCACATGCGACCATTGGGCAAAGTTATGACGAAGTTGACGTTCAACAAAATCAACATGAACCATCCCCTATATGTCGTACGGAGCCCCGGAAAAGAGCTGATCATTGGGATAGAACTACTGAATCGCCTGAAACCCATTATGAACCTTGAATCCCGACAAATTTGGGCACAGTCAATGCCGGAGCAACAAAGGGACTCAGAAGATGAAGACGTTATGAGAGACTCCACGGGAATCCAAGTGATAACACAAAAGCTCGACGACCTATCAACGACAATCAGGAACGAAGACGAGCTCCCAGCAGGAATTCGAATCACTCAGCTAATGACTAACAGACTGAGAGAAGACCGAAAGGAAGCCGACTTAGAGTCAGTATCACCAAA
Organism: Lethenteron reissneri; assembly: GCF_015708825.2. NCBI lineage: Eukaryota > Metazoa > Chordata > Hyperoartia > Petromyzontiformes > Petromyzontidae > Lethenteron > Lethenteron reissneri. The sequence goes on along the minus strand of NC_083797.1, from coordinate 12,327,843 downwards.
TGACCGTCCCCTCATGGAGTATATACCGCCCCCTGGAGGCCAAACCGACGAACTGCAAACTGATGAAGGAGAACACAAGGGCAAGAGCGTATTACCCTCGGATGAAGCCAAGGCAACTCAACCGATAGTAACGCAAAAGGAACTTTCAACCGAGCCGCCCGAAACCACGAAGGCCTTGGACCCAGACCCAGGACAAGGAGTCTCCATAATAGAAGAACAAATCGAACAACAAATTGAAGCAGCAGACGCCCTCGAGAACGACACTCAACGAAATGAGCTTCGTCAACTGCTCCACAAATACCACTTCCTGTTCTCAGAAGACCCCTATGATTGCGGCAAAACCGGCCTACACGTGGTATCTATTCCCACACTGGAAGGAGCGCCAGCGGTATATGTGAAACAATACAAGATTCCACTGGCTGCCTACGAATCAATCCAAGAAACCTTGGAGAACCTACTCAAGAAGAATATAATTCGAGAATGCAACTCAACCTACAACTCACCGATTTGGCCTGTATTGAAACCCACAGGCAAGTGGCGACTCACCATCGACTATAGGCAACTCAACAAAACGGTTCCCCTATCTCGATGGCCAATGGCAGAAATCGACCAGAATCTCAACCAAATAAAAGGCGCAAAAATTCTCACCACCATGGATCTATCAAATGGCTTCTGGACCATGCCCGTGAAAGAAGCGGATCAATACAAGTTGGCATTTACATTCAATGGAATACAGTATACTTGGAACCGATGTCCATTTGGATACTCGAATTCACCTGCGGACTTTAACATATTCCTACACAAGGCAATGGACGACGCAAAAGAGCGAGGTACCATCGTCTATGTCGACGATATACTGGTCAAGGACTCCTCATGGGAAGAACACCTCGAGAGCCTCCAGCATACCCTCGAGCAGTTAAAGGAAGCAGGCGCAAAGATTTCAATACAAAAAGGACAGTGGGCACGCAAAAGGGTGGACTACCTCGGGCTCCAGGTCGGCACTGAGGGAATGTTACCCCAAACCAAAAGACTTGAAGCCCTCCTCGCACTCAAATCGCCCACCACAGTCACGACCCTTCGGAGCTTCTTAGGGATTTGCAACTACCTTCGACAGTTCGTGGACGACTACGCAGGAATCGTTCGACCCTTAGTCAAACTACTGCAAAAAGACGAACCATGGGAGTGGGGACAGGAACAGGAAGCCGCAGAAAAAGAATTAAAACGACAGATCACAGAGGCATCCTGCCTAGCATACCCAGAGAAAGGGAAAGAATACTACCTGGAGACCGCATACTCAGATCATAGTATCAGCTCGGTACTGTACCAGAGACAGGAAGCAGAGAAACGAGTTATTGCCTATGCCAGCAAAGCCCTCCGGGGAGTGGAGATAAAGTTCTCCGAGTGTGAGAAGGCGATATTTGGAAACATCTGGGCCATACAACATTTTCGGAACTTGTTGAACGGAGAGAAGATCATCCTGGAAACGAATCATGAATCCTTGGCATACCTCAACAGTAAGAAGATTCGAGAGGGCCGCGTAACCAGCAGCCGAATAGCCAGCTGGGCACTGACACTCCAAGGCCTACCAATCACAGTGAAATACGCAAAAAACAAGAAAAGTCCAATGGCCCAAGGTCTTGCCGATTTACATGATTGTACCCTTGACAGCATAGAAGCAGAGGACGGAAAGATACCTCCGGAGGACAACAGGTACCTGCCCTTCAGGAAGGAGACATGTGCCGACCTACCAGTGGTATACATCGATGGATGCTCCAAGATGAAGGAGAACAAGCTTCACGCTGGGTCAGGAGTCATTTGGGAAACTGGCCCACTCACAGGGATTCAAGAGGGATTTCAGCTGGGACCAAAGTCAAACCAGTATGCAGAGTTGGTCGGGGTACACATCGCTGTCCAAATGGCATCCGATAACCAAATACGGACCATGGTGGTGTGCACTGATTCCAACTACGTACAGCACAGCTTCCTGCACCACCTACCCATATGGAAAAAAAACGAGATGAAGAACCATAGGAATAAACCAATTCACCATCGAGAACTATTCGAGGCCATAGATAAGATGGTTCAGAACAAGGATATGAAGATATTTTGGAAGAAAGTCAAAGGGCACTCCAAGATACCTGGTCAAGAGAAAACTGGGAACGACCAAGCAGATGCCATAGCAAAAGTGGGAAGCCTGGAAGGCACCCCGTGGAAGCTAGAAGACCAAACCGACAGAGACGGACAACAAGAGTCGACGAACCAAGACATCGCCGTGATAAGACTGGTCACAAGAAGTGGGAAGAACCCGGCAGAAGCTGGAACCAGAGCCCAATTGAACAGTGCCCAGCCTTCCGAAGACCTGATCAGAATGCAACAAGAGGACGAAACACTAAAGACACTCGCCGATCATATCCAAGATCCAGCAGGAAAACCAATCACTACTGACAACTTGAATGACAACAAAGAGATCGAGATCATGCATAGCCAAATCAAAAGGTTCTCAATGCGAAAAGGGCTACTGGTATACACAAACGAAAAAGACGGTCGACCTAGATGGGTAGTCCCCTCTCAATATCGAGAAATAATGTTACAACACGCCCACAATGAACCGTGCAGCGGCCACCGATGCGAGGTGAATACGGGACAGATGCTGCGACAGGTGGCCTACTGGCCAAAAATGGGGGAAGACATACACAAACATGTGTCCAACTTGTTGAACAGTAAAGAATTCCATATGGTGAAATTATCCCTCAGCGAATCAGAGATTAACATAACAGATCTTACTTGGGCGACCGAAGAGGCTGGATATCAGCGAAATCAACAGATGGGGATGGGAATCACAGGGGCAACAGGGATGATCATACTAGTCCTGGCTATTCTAACCTTAACATACCATGTGGCCAAAATGAATGCCGAACTTAAAAGACTAATCGCAGGGACAAGCCACCTACCATTCAAGCCCAGGAACAGGGATAGAGCCAAGGCCTGATGATGCCACCCAAGAATAACCGTAGAAACTATCTTTTTAACGATATCTCCTATAACACGTAGTCAATAGAATAATTTTTCCCTCCCTTATCGTTTTACCTTCCTTTAGAATTTTTTTTTTCCTTTTTTCCTCTCTCTTGTCACATATAACCATATTAAGTTGTGACACGTACGCGCGCGTTGTAAGGAATAGCAGCAAAACTTGAGGACAATCCGATGGTTCATGATGGAAGAAGGGTATACATTTTTTTTAAAAATAACCCGTGGCCATTTGACCACTGGTCATTTTTAAAAGGGCGGAATGTTGTATACTAACCCTTCTTCCAAAATTGGGATTAATAATATTTGATGATTTTTATATATTATCTTTTTACTTGTTTTTTTTAAATACACCAAAGCGCAGCAAACTGCAAAACACCAGGTGTTGTTAAGTAATGAACTGGAGGAGGGCTAGGATGGCAGAATTTGCAACCTTGCTTCAAGGAAAGATAAGGCCTGATGAACGGGCACATGTCACCCGTGCAGGCGGCAGAGACAGTGGGAGTGTCAGCCAGACATAGTTAAGGCAAAAAGCCCAACCATCCTGCATGGTTTTAAAGTAACGTCAAAATTCGAAATTCAACAACAGAGTAGGCTAAATTATCGATCCTCGCGCTCGCTCAAATTGGAGACCAGGCTGCGAACTACATCAATGAACCATTGCCCATTTGCTAATCCAATACTGAATGTTAATATTACTGAAGTCAAAACGAATTCTATGACCTCAGCACATGGGCAAATAATAGGGCAGTGTCGACTCAAAGGCAATGGAAGAAAACAGAGGCGCCTTTGTCTAAATCACAACCACAGAAAGCCAGGAATCATCACTGATTGTGTGTTTAGGGATTCCGAGCTAGTTGGAACACGTGCACAGGGGAGGGAGCTGATTTAAACAACCCTGCACGTCTGAACGTGAGGGGGCCTTTGACCTGAAATTAAGAATAACACTCCCAGAGCAGAAGGTTGGGTGGCCACAGTGAGACAAGAATAAGAGTGGTGTATATTTCTCAAGGAGGCAGACCCAGCTGAACAACAAGGCTGCGGGGGTCACCAGAAGTTCGCGTTCGCCTAGTTAAGACAAAAAGCTCAATTATTCTGTATTGCTATTAAAGTAACGTTAAAGTCGGAATTTAACAACAGGGTAGGCTAAAGTTATTGATATTTACACCCACTCCAATTAAACCAGGCCACAAGTTACGCCTACTGAACCATCACCATCATTAAGTCAATATGAAATGTTATTTCCATACTTTAATACTTTCTATACAACTCGACCCGAAGCATATGACAATCAGAACCTTCCTAAGTTAAAATTGAATCACACCCAGACAGGAGCGAATAGTCGATATAAGGTTGAAGAGGGAAGGAAATTAAGAGCACGGCGAACTGCAAACGTAAGCAAAAAGCCGGGAACGACCAGCCCAGCAACAGCGAGTCGGGCTTCGACAGGCCATAAAAAAGTAGAAATAATAACTCCCGGGGTCAGGGGACACAAGAAGAAGCAGGCAGACAAAAACCAGAACTGACTCCAAGGTTCAACCGCCCTCACACACAAGGAGTGACGGAAATTAATGAGGCCTTGAGTTAACGACGTCAGCTGGACAGCAACAACCACGGCGAGCAGAGATAGAGTGGGGCAAAGACTGCGGGGCTATGGAATGCAACTTCGTGTCAGTAAAGCCCTGACAAACAAGTTAAGTTAAAGACATCACAATACATAATATCGTACACAACATCAATGTTAACGCTATTCACCGTAAACTATATTCCGCTTATATAACCATGCAGACACCAAGGAATACGAATTCCTAGGATCAAGAAACTTACCCCTTAACCTAAGATATCGGAAATAAATTAATAGTAATAAGCCTATGCATGAAAAGACAAGTAAAACTTATGGAAAAGCCAGGATAACGGGATGAATCACCACCAGGTCGAATATAAATACATAATAAAAAAAAACGATGTTAAACCCAGGGTCGGAGAGAAAGGGAGATCCCGGCCGTCTTTGTATCCCCGCAGCGCGGGATAGGAGTGTGTATACGCTCGGGGAAACACCTCCACTTGAGTCAAGCACCACGATGGGAAACGACAGACCTTAGGTTACATACAGAATCATAACTGTGAAATAGTAAGGGACAAATGTTAACTTAAAACTTCTTAACCATTTCTTTGTGCGCCGGGTCGGAGAGAGTGTTGCCCCTCCCTCCAGGTTGTGCAACACGAACAAAGACGCCTATGAGACGATTTGTAACGTCTGTGTTTTGGGTTCATGAAGAAGGCCAGACAAGAGATAATATTGCACCCAGACAGAGAGACGACTTCGAGGCAATTTGTAACATCTGATTGTTTGCTCGTGGGTTTTATGGAGGGAGGGTGACAACGGAATATACCGTGAGTGATGCACACAAGGACATACGGACGTACGGACACACACATGGACACACCTGCCTACGGACAGATCCTGACACAGCAAAAATCGAAAGAAGCCCCGCCTTGTGGGCGGGATCCAGGGGGATTTTTCGGCATAAAGGAAAGGATCCTGAGCATTGGAAATCGGTGCGACCAGCGGGTCGGCTCACGTGGGGGGTGCGACCAGCGGGTCGACTCAGGAGTGCGACCAGCGGGTCGGCTCACGTGGGGGGTGCGACCAGCGGGTCGGCTCAGGAGCGAGCTCGACCGGGAGGGTCGGCTCAGGAGCGAGTGCGACCAGCGGGTCGGCTCGACTCATCTTCAGCTCGTCTGGGACTCAGCCGAGTTCGATCGGCTTACCAAAGCCGGCTCTCGGGGCTCGACTCAAGCGGCTCCCCATCTCCTCTGCAGGCGGGCAAGACCCGCTTGACAGCTCAACTCGGCCTGCGTGGGTCAACCTCTGCCGAGTCGGAGGTCTCTGCTGCCGCCGGAGTGGTGAGGGTCGCGGTTTGGCGACGAGGCTCCGTGCACACCCTGGTCGACGACCCGACACTGCACGCTGCGAGCGAGTTGTGGGCGCCACCTACCGACCGGGTTCCGAACTGCGACAGCGTATCAACGGGCATCCGAACCAGTTCCCCACGGTGACAGGGGAGCGACTGATACGTATGACGCGCACCGCCCCCTCACCACACGACCACCAGGCGTCTGTTTGACATAAAGAATCGACTCCGAACACTGACTATTCAAGACAACTCTTACCACTCAAACACACTCGAACCCATAAGCCATCTGTGGCTGGGAAGGCATCACAACGAGACCGAGTGATGGCCATCCGTCGTTTATAAAAGTATTCGTAATTTTTATCTTTAATATTTAGTGGGCTGTACTCTTAATCGCATAAATTCCCAACAGATCCATCAATACGAACTGATTCTTGGCACCTCCTTCCGCCGAGCCACGCTCACGTGGGGAGTGGTGGCCCACCGGATCCTTATCAGGTGATCTGGTCCCCAATTAGTAAACTTGGTATAAGATAACGATCTTCGGAAAAGGAGCACCGTCGCAGGCCCTTACTCCGAGCCGTTCTGTTGTCAGATAACCTGCCGATGTATCTGTTGAGATTGGTGCCTTTAAGAATAATAACTGTTTTTGATTGTGTTTTTTTATCGCCGTATAATCTTTCAAGTATCTTTCAGTCATAATCGCCGCACGTACTCGCATCCTCTACAGAATATTCAACTGTCCCGTGACCCAAGGTGCTAACAACGTGATAAGGGTTGCGTATGATCAATAAGGAGTGCGGTACTGCGTGAACAATATTGAGTATAATCATTCATTAACGTTAAGGTTTTCTTAGCATAGTATTTGCATATTTTAACGACTCTCTCTCTCACTAACAACCATCGCGTTATGCGGGATCCATGTGCCGTTGTCAAAGTGAAATCAGACAATCGTTGATGATACTGTATTGATGCCGTGTTGACGTTCCGGGATTGAGAGTTCGCATACTATATCATAGTTAAGGTTGAATTAGTAATAAATTGATCAATACAGAAGTGGTTGTGTGATTCTTTCCTGAAATCTATGCATAAGATCTGCTTCTGCGTTGAGATCTGAACTTGGTGACCTTAATAAACACACTAATACATACTCAGTAAATGTTAAAGCGATAACGGGGTGAACCGGGGACCTAAAATATAACCACGAATACACACTCTGGGAATGTTAAAGCGAGAATGAGACGAACCTAGACAACGATGCCGAGTTAATCTAAGTTAATCTTGCATACTTACACCACACCTGCATAACTGCATACGATTAATTGCCTTATTCCGATCGATAACCCACCCTCATCACCGAGGCGGGGTCTGGTTATCATAACGACTTGCATTATCATAATTACACCCACTCGCATAATTAATACGATTACCTCTCGAATTGGCATAATTAAAATGTGCGTAATTACATAAATTAACATATTTCCGGATAATTACACATTTGGCCAAATTTCATTTAATTATTATTATTTTCACTGAATATTCATAACCCACATATACAACATAATAATTTCACCCACGCATGCATACAACATAACAAATTTTGATAACCAACATATACAACAGCGTGTTGGGGTGAGAGCGCGTTGGGGTGAGAGCGCGTTGGGGTGAGGGCGTGTTGGGGTGAGGGCGTGTTGGGGTGAGAGCGCGTTGGGGTGAGAGCGCGTTGGGGTGAGAGCGCGTTGGGGTGAGGGCGCGTTGGGGTGAGAGCGCGTTGGGGTGAGAACGTGTTGGGGTGAGGGCGTGTTGGGGTGAGGGCGTGTTGGGGTGAGAGCGCGTTGGGGTGAGGGCGCGTTGGGGTGAGAGCGCGTTGGGGTGAGAGCGCGTTGGGGTGAGAGCGCGTTGGGGTGAGAGCGTGTTGGGGTGAGAGCGTGTTGGGGTGAGAGCGTGTTGGGGTGAGAGCGTGTTGGGGTGAGAGCGTGTTGGGGTGAGCGCGTGTTGGGGTGAGCGCGTGTTGGGGTGAGAGCGTGTTGGGGTGAGCGCGTGTTGGGGTGAGAGCGTGTTGGGGTGAGAGCGTGTTGGGGTGAGAGCGTGTTGGGGTGAGAGCGTGTTGGGGTGAGCGCGTGTTGGGGTGAGCGCGTGTTGGGGTGAGCGCGTGGGTGGGGTGAGAGCGTGTTGGGGTGAGCGCGTGTTGGGGTGAGAGCGTGTTGGGGTGAGAGCGTGTTGGGGTGAGCGCGTGTTGGGGTGAGAGCGTGTTGGGGTGAGCGCGTGTTGGGGTGAGCGCGTGTTGGGGTGAGAGCGTGTTGGGGTGAGAGCGTGTTGGGGTGAGAGCGTGTTGGGGTGAGAGCGTGTTGGGGTGAGCGCGTGTTGGGGTGAGAGCGTGTTGGGGTGAGAGCGTGTTGGGGTGAGAGCGTGTTGGGGTGAGAGCGTGTTGGGGTGAGCGCGTGTTGGGGTGAGAGCGTGTTGGGGTGAGCGCGTGTTGGGGTGAGCGCGTGTTGGGGTGAGAGCGCGTTGGGGTGAGCGCGCGTTGGGGTGAGCGCGCGTTGGGGTGAGCGCGTGTTGGGGTGAGCGCGTTGGGGTGAGCGCGTGTTGGGGTGAGCGCGTGTTGGGGTGAGAGCGTGTTGGGGTGAGCGCGTTGGGGTGAGAGCGCGTTGGGGTGAGCGCGCGTTGGGGTGAGCGCATGTTGGGGTGAGCGCGTTGGGGTGAGCGCGTTGGGGTGAGCGCGTGTTGGGGTGAGAGCGTGTTGGGGTGAGTGCGTGTTGGGGTGAGCGCGTGGGTGGGGTGAGAGCGTGTTGGGGTGAGCGCGTGTTGGGGTGAGCGCGTGTTGGGGTGAGCGCGTGTTGGGGTAAGCGCGTGTTGGGGTGAGCGCGTGTTGGGGTGAGAGCGCGTTGGGGTGAGAGCGCGTTGGGGTGAGAGCGCATTGGGGTGAGAGCGCGTTGGGGTGAGAGCGCGTTGGGGTGAGAGCGCGTTGGGGTGAGAGCGCGTTGGGGTGAGAGCGTGTTGGGTGAGAGCGCGTTGGGGTGAGAGCGCGTTGGGGTGAGAGCGCGTTGGGGTGAGAGCGCGTTGGGGTGAGAGCGCGTTGGGGTGAGAGCGCGTTGGGGTGAGAGCGCGTTGGGGTGAGCGCGCGTTGGGGTGAGCGCGCGTTGGGGTGAGCGCGCGTTGGGGTGAGCGCGCGTTGGGGTGAGCGCGTTGGGGTGAGCGCGTGTTGGGGTGAGCGCGCGTTGGGGTGAGAGCGCGTTGGGGTGAGAGCGCGTTGGGGTGAGAGCGCGTTGGGGTGAGAGCGCGTTGGGGTGAGGGCGCGTTGGGGTGAGCGCGCGTTGGGGTGAGCGCGTTGGGGTGAGCGCGTGTTGGGGTGAGCGCGTGTTGGGGTGAGCGCGTGTTGGGGTGAGCGCGTGTTGGGGTGAGCGCGTGTTGGGGTGAGCGCGTGTTGGGGTGAGAGCGTGTTGGGGTGAGCGCGTGTTGGGGTGAGCGCGTGTTGGGGTGAGAGCGTGTTGGGGTGAGCGCGTGTTGGGGTGAGCGCGTGGGTGGGGTGAGAGCGTGTTGGGGTGAGCGCGTGTTGGGGTGAGCGCGTGTTGGGGTGAGCGCGTGTTGGGGTGAGCGCGTGTTGGGGTGAGCGCGTGTTGGGGTGAGCGCGTGTTGGGGTGAGCGCGTGTTGGGGTGAGAGCGTGTTGGGGTGAGCGCGTGTTGGGGTGAGCGCGTGGGTGGGGTGAGAGCGTGTTGGGGTGAGCGCGTGTTGGGGTGAGCGCGTGTTGGGGTGAGCGCGTGTTGGGGTGAGCGCGTGTTGGGGTGAGCGCGTTGGGGTGAGCGCGTGTTGGGGTGAGCGCGTGTTGGGGTGAGAGCGTGTTGGGGTGAGAGCGTGTTGGGGTGAGCGCGTGTTGGGGTGAGCGCGTGTTGGGGTGAGCGCGTGTTGGGGTGAGCGCGTGTTGGGGTGAGCGCGTGGGTGGAGTCAGGACGCGGTCGTTACCCGAACATCACGGTGCACACCCCCGAGATGAGGACCCCCGTGATGAACAGCACCTTGGCTCCCACGCATGGCACCTGGGGCAGACATGGGCACGTGGCATGGGTCAGCGGTTGGCTATGTACGGTGTGAAAGACGTTCAACGTACATACAAACGGCTCGCATCCTCGTTGCCGTTCACAAACGGCCGCACTGCAGCCCAAGCCTCAAAGCCACCGCGTTTCTGTGAGGCTCAACCGCAACGCGTGGCGAGCTGGCAGCCCCTCCTCTCTTGTGGGCCCGCTTAATTTCAAACGGTGATCTATAACCACATTAGCCCCACCCACTGGTCAGGTAACCCACCCCTTTGCCCATAACATGAGTCGAGCATGAGGCGAGACAAAGTTTAAGCCAGCACATTCCAAGTTTCGCGAAAGGCTTGGGACGCCGGCGACAGCCTTTCTTAAACCGTGTCTGCCCCACTGGGAGCCACCCGACCACCCCATTCACACCCCAACTTCATCAAACACACATCGGCGTTGCTTGGGGTGGCAGCAACAGCGCTTTCACATTACGAATGCCACATTGACTCTTCGCTCGTTGGCCAGCGACCTGAATCCACGGGAGTCAATGATGCCTTCGCGTCTCGCTCAATTTCCTTAGGGCCGTGGGCCGAGGTTGATGTGTATTGGGCCAGGCACAGACTTCACACGCAATGCAAACGCGGTTCAAGGGAAAAAGGGGCCAAACAGGAAATGTTGTGCGGGGTCACAGTATGGGCGTGCGTGCGTGCCGCAGCACACTGTGTTCGGGATCGCACGGCCAGGAGATCCCCAATAAACAAACCAATTAAAACGTCTAAAGGTCATAAAGCACCGAGAGACGCGGTATTGTTTACGCAGGATGTGAGGAAGGGGAGGGAGGGTGGCCAGGGGAGGTCGCGGTTGGCTTTTATCTCAAGACGGGGACTTACGAGAAGCAGGGCTCCCACAGCCGTGATTCATGCGCGGTGACGTCTCAGCGGCCAAGTGGACGCGCGCACAGAGGGTGCCGCTCCCACGAAGCCTCTCATTTCTCGAATTCGTCCACAAAGTGGCCAGAAGAGGGCATTATCGCCTTAACGATCATTCAATGGGGCGAACGCGGTGACGAAATGTTTACTACTTCGATCCCGACCCTGACGCCTGCTGCATATTTCGAGTTTGCGGTGTCTCTCTCCCCGTGGTCACGTAGATTTTTCTCCGGGTCCTCTGGTTTTTCCCTCCACATTTAGAATCAACATGCGCTGAGAGTATTTGGCTGCAATAAATGTCCACGTGATGAGCAACTTCGCTGAGCTATAATTTGTGATGGCCTGGTCACTTCTGACAAAGAGCTCGATAGCTCAGTGGGCCTCACCGTGTAAAAAGAAAAATAGTTTCGTTTATAATTTTTAATATCAGTCTTGAATTACATTGTTTGGTCTCTCCAAACAAAAACAAATATTTATCCGGGTGGTGGTGGTGCACGTCTGTAATCCATCCAGCACTGTGGAGGGTGAGTGTCAGTGGATTGCGCCAAGGTTCTATAACCCTGCTTTGCCAGAAGGTAGTCCAGCAAAACTGTGGACTCCAGCTGTTCTGTCTGTATGGGAATGTTTCCTCCACGCGCGTTGTGCGTTTTCCCCATGTGCTCCAGTTTCCCCCCACATGGCCGATAATGCCTATATATATGTAGAGGACCGCAGAACTTGGGCAATTGTTGCCGCCGGCTCATCGCGTGGCTGTCTTCCTGCTTATCTGTGGTTCCACGCGCCTCTGACAGTGAGCGAATCTTATATATCTGTGTGTGCCTTCAGTGTGCGTGTGTGCCTGCAGTGTGCGTGTGTGCCCGCAGTGTGCGTGTGTTTGTCCTCAGTGTGCGTGCCATCAGTGTGCACGTGTGCGCCCTCAGTATTTGTGTGTTTGTCCTCAGTGTGCGTGTGCTTTCCCGAGGTGTGCGTGCCATCAGTGTGCGTGTGTGTGCCCTAAGTGTGCTTGTGTCACTCTAAGAGATTGGCACCGTGCCGCCCTCACCAGTTTCCCGATGAGCAGCGAGGAGACGAGTTGTGTGACGGAGAAGCATCCGTAGATGATGCCCACGATGGTCACGTTCGCCCCCTTTTTGCCGGCCTGCAGAAGACGCGGGCACATGCACACAGCTGGGTAACGCGTCTGGTGCTCAATCATACATCAGTGAAATACCCTTTGGTTCTTTCGGTAAAGTCACGTAGAAAATAAAATAAAATAATAGAATATGACGTTTCGGTTGCAACACAAGCAACCATCATCAGGTAAGAATGAATGATAAAACAGACACGGGAACAGCATAGGCAGACACACATGCAGAGAGAGACACACACAAAGACACACCGCTCGGTGTGTCTTTGTGTGTGTCTTTGTGTATGTTGCAACCAAAACGTCGTATTCTATTATTTTATTTTCTACGTGACTTTGCCGAAAGAACCAAAGAGTAATTCCTGCAGTCACGAAAGATTCGAATCAGTGAAATTCTCGCCATCTGTGAAAAATAACTTCATAAGCTCATCGGATTCCCATAGCCATAAATAGGTAAATATTCTGATTCTGACATTCTTACTGCTGTGTGGGTGACGTGAGCGAGAGATTGAACTTTGTCGTAGTCATGACCACGTGACGGCGCAAATCCCTTACTTATGGGGGAGGCTCACAGATTTGCATGGAGAATAGAAGACTCACATGGAGACTCAAAGAGACAAAGAGACTCAAGGCCACACATAGACTCAAATAAACCGTAAACTATATAAAACGCTTCTTTATTTTTTTCATTTTACCAGGTAAGGCCCATTGAACTATACAGCTCTTTATTCAGAAGCGAATTTGCCAAATTTTACAAATTTGGCCCATGATGTCATCACACAATGGCCTACTCAGTCCTATGGGCACTTGAGTTTCCTCACATATGTAGAGAGCACTCAAAAATACTTGGTTAAACATCCCAAGAAGAGCCCTCTTGAAAGAAAACTATTTAAAAAATGAAACAATTTAAAATATTTTATTTCACCAGGGAAGGCCCACCGAGCTTTGTAGCTCTTTTTCAGAAGCGATCTGGCCACTAAAAATTGCTCAACAAAGCGGCTTATCATCATGTGGAAATATAGAGCAGCCAAAAACTCGAAACGCGTGATGTTGTTTCTAAATGTGGAAGGAAAAACCGAAGGACCCAGAGAAATAGCCACGCGTTCACGGTGAAAGAGACACACAAACTCCAAATATACAGCAGGCGCAAGGGTCGAGATCGAACCCACGGCCTCTTATATACCAGGCAAGGTAGTTAACATGTCGCCACCGTGGCGATGTGAGTGAGGGAATGAACTTCACCACGCCGGTAGTTCGGCAGCGACTCCTCCGTTACCAACATGAGGAGGCAACTAAGGAACGTGCACAGTGCTCACACGGAGTTGTGGTAAAACCGTGAGGTGAGTGGGGAAGCATTCAGAACCGATGCCAACAATTGCCCAACAAGCTCTGTGCTCCTATATTTGGGGTGTGTTTGGCCAGCTCTTAAGAGAGAGAAGGGACAGAGAAGGCAGCTGCGCTCGTGCGGTGCCGAGCTGAGGGCACCCACCTCCTGGGGGAAGAAGGGGTAGAGGGCGGTGGAGAGGATGGTCTCCAGGAAGGCGGCGGAGCCCACCATCAGCAGCATCGTGACCTGCTGACTCTGCATGGTGCCACACATCGCGCCACCCCTAGGCCGGCCAGCAAAGGAGCACATAGGATCGAGGAGAATCATGACGATGGTAATACATCTTCCTGGTTCTTTTGGTAAAGTCACGTAGAAGGGAAATAATACAATTAAAAAAAAATATTTTATTATTCATCTTCCTGGTTCTTTCGGTAAAGTCACGTAGAAGGGAAAGAATAAAAAAATATATATTTTATTATTTCCCTTCTACGTGACTTTACCGAAAGAACCAGGAAGATGAATCCCTGCAGTCACGAAAGCTTTAGATGGTAATACAGTAACTATAATAACGATTCGAAGCTTTCGTGACTGCAGGAATTACGCTTTGGTTCTTTCGGTAAAGTCACGTAGAAAGAAAATAAATAATAATAGAATACGACGTTTCGATTGCAACACAAGCAACCATCATCAGATAAGAATGAATGAGAAAAAAACCATAGTAAACTTAGAAATACAATGCAATACTAAACAGAGAGTCGGCTAACACAATAGTCAACACGCTACCTGGTTGATTACGTTCTTCCAAAGATTGTTAAATTTGAGAGAGAGACAAAACACAGAACCAAAAAGTTTCTATTTAAAGTTTTCGTGACTGCAGGGATTCATATTCTTAGTTCTTTCGGTAAAGTCACGTAGAAGGGAAATAATAAAATAAAACAATAAAAATTTTACGACGTTTCTTGCTGTGGTTTACACACCTGATGATGATTGCTTGTGTCGCAATCGAAACGTCGTGATAATTTTATTGTTTTTTTTTATTTCCCTTCTATGTGACTTTACCGAAAGAACCAAAGAGAAGAATCATGCTCATGAGCGTTAATCAAGAATATTAAGGGGCCACGTTAACGAGTGGTGCACAGGGATTGTATTCTGATAGGCCGGAGTAGCTGGTGCGCTACTCGTAGCCACGGTCCAAGAGAAAGGAACACTGGATGTGGAATGGCGGATATGAAAATATATGCAGAGTTGGTGACATAGGCAATAGGCAGATTCAGCAAAATGAATCCCTGATGTTACATAGTAATAAAATCCATCAATAAAGCTTTAGCACATTTGGAATTAATACTGCTATATATAACAAAATATGTAAGGTAGTGTTAAGTACAAAAATAGTTAAAATATACTTTAAAAAATATATAAATGTTCTTGTGTTAGAGCTGCTCCTATACGCTGGGGATGCCTCACAGCACTTCACATCTCATTTCAAAACATTTGAAAGGGCACCCCCAGTGGCAGCTATCCCTGTGGGCACAACGTGACACAACACCTGGCTGGCAAATGGGCATGAGTCTGCCAGTAGGGTGCGATGTTGCTGCAGTTGGTAATAAATAAACAAGTCATTTGCGAGTAACTTTGGACCGTGATGTCAGCACACAATGTCCTACTCGTTTGGAATGACATCAGGGAATCTGTAACGTTCACTGTGAAACAAACGGGCGCTAAGTATTGCCCACTGTTAATGCACCCGCAGTATTAACCAGGGCGGCCACCGGGGCACTAACCACAATCCTCTGCAACAAAGCGGTGAACACGCTACCGCCGGGCCGCATCACCGTCCCTCATGGGCACACCTGGCACAGGTGCCGTGATGACTATGCAACAGACATTTGTATAATGCTAATAGGGCGCAGCGGTGGAGCAGCGATGAGCTTGGATTAAATACCTGGTCGTGGTTAACGTCGGTGGAGAGTGGTATCTTAACAAGTCTCCTCACCCTCCACCAACCCACACTGACCAGCATGGTGAAGTGTGGTCAAAGAACCCTCATGGCTGAGACGTCATCGTGAGGCCTTCCTGTCTCTCAGTCATTTGGCAAATGTTTTTTATTTATTTAAGATATACCCTGGTACTCTGTGTTATTGCCAACAGTCAACATGAATGTGTGCAGATGGATATGGCCCTTGACAATGCTTGCGGACGCTATCTAAATCCTTTGGGTAACAGTTGACAGAGTGACCTTCATCTTCCAATGACACGGACAGTGCTTGTTTGTGTCCTTCAATTTATACTTTCCCAGGTCTCCTGTCCGAGAGACTTGTGGTCGCGCGTGGGAAAATCACATCCGGCTGCGTTAATCACGGGGAATAAAAGCAAGGGGGAAACTGGGAGACGGATGACGTGGGAAAATAAAAAAAACCAAACCTTTCCAAGCGAAGCCACAATAGGGAGGCCCCGATTGAACGTGCGGCCAAAGGCCAGAGATTACTCTGCCCGCGTGTGCCGTGCGCGCCGCGTCCCCGTGATTAATGAGGGCCTCGGCGGAGGTCAACGTGAGACGGACACTAAGCGCAGCGCGCCAGCCGCGCCACAATTAAATCCAACGCGCCGATAACTTCTTGTGATCGAACACCTGGCCCAGGGGGGGGTGGGTGGGGGGTGAAGGGGAGGGGGTGCGCGTTTTAATTACTCTTGCGATTGTGAATTTATCTCCTCTCGAGTACCCCCCCCCCACCTGCCCCCCCCCCCACCACCGGCCTGCTAAGCGGTGAATGCCGTCAGTCTGTCCCAGCAGCTGCAGCGTGGATTTTTTTTTCTCTCTCCAGATCCTCCGGGTTTTTCCCCTCCACGTTTAAAAACACGTGTTTAGTGAATTTAGATTATTCGGCTGCTATACATTTCAATGGCACTTCGTTAAGCTATCATTTGTCGC
The DNA here is from genome assembly GCF_015708825.2 of Lethenteron reissneri. Taxonomy (NCBI): domain Eukaryota; kingdom Metazoa; phylum Chordata; class Hyperoartia; order Petromyzontiformes; family Petromyzontidae; genus Lethenteron; species Lethenteron reissneri. The sequence goes on along the minus strand of NC_083797.1, from coordinate 12,311,573 downwards.
CAGGTGGCTCCTGAAATAAGAAGCGAATAGCTCAGTGGGCTTTACCTGGTAAGATTAAAAAAAAGTTTTTTTTCTGTGTGATTTCTTTACCTTTGCTATACTTTGGTTTTCTATCGTGTTTTTCTACTATTTGTTATTGTAACTTTCTGAGCCCGCCCCTACTGGACATCTATGGGAAAAAGAGCTGCATAGCTCATTGGATGTCTCCTGCAGTATAAATGTGTAATGAGATAGTGACATCTACTGGTTGGAAAAGGAAAGCACGGGTACAGGCACCACTATAAACATTATCCAATCCCCAAAGGGAGAGGTATCTGGGCGAAAGGTGAAACTCCGAGAACCGGCTAGAAAGTTCCATGAGAGGGCGTGGCCAGAGGCAGAGCCTAGTCGCGCCTGCGACAATACAGTAAAACCTTGGATTGCGAGTAACTTGGTTTGCGAGTGTTTTGCAATACGAGCAAAAAAAAAATCATACATTTTAACTTGATAAACGAGCGAGGTCTTGCAATACGAGTAATACGTATACGCTTTGTCTGCCGAGCGTCACGTGATCACAACTGAGCCGATGGTTCTTCTCTCTCTCTCGCTGCGGGATTGTGGGTAATCGTCTCCCATGCTCGGTCTCAGTCGGCGTGCCTCACTCGTATAGTCAACATCCGTGCGAGTGTATACTGTTTACTATAGTGTTGTGACCACGTGTGTGTGCGTAAAGAATTTTTTAAAATTTTGTGTCCAAGTGTAGTGACTGTTCTTTAGTAACTGTACTGCAACAATGCTTTTTGCCTTCTCAAAAGGAGGCAAAAGCAAATGTCATTGGATAGGTTCCTTGTTAAAGTTGCACAAAAAGAAAAATATTCCAGTGAGCCAACAGATGGCAGTGATTCCGTTAGTGGCAATGAAAGTCGTCCTCCACAATAACCCTCCTCCTTCTCCTCTACTCTCTCTCGTCTCCCTCACACCAGCCACGATAAAATTTACATTTAAATAATAAAAATATAAAAATGTATTTAGTATTAATCACTTTCATATGAATATTTTTGGGTTGTGTAACGAATCATCTGAGTTTCCATTATTTCTTATGGGGAAATTCGCTTTGATATACGAGTGCTTTGGATTACAATCACGTTTCCGGAACGAATTATGCTCGCAATCCAAGGTGTTGCTGTATAAGCGGAGGCGGAGGAGGACTGCTTGGGTGCACGAGCAGCTGAATGACGATTCCTCAGGGGTCTTGCGGGGTTGCGCGGAAAATGCACGGGAAACTATAGCGGTCATGACGGCCTTTTGATGTGGACAGAGGACATGTTGGATCGCTGGCGGCTTGTCGTCCCCACCGCTCTCCAGGGTGACTTGGTTTGCGCGCTGCACTAGGATAAGCTGTTGCACCTCGGTGTCCAGAAGTCCCTCTTGACACTGCAGCGTGACTATTATTGGCTGGGGATGATAGCCGATGTTTCCAGATGGATCCAAGGATGTGTTGAATGCGCGCACAGGAAACCGCCGCAGCGGAGGTCCCATCCGCCGCTGTAATCCATTTCGGTTTCGCGTATCAACGAATTGGTGGCGCTCAATATCCTTGATTCCTTTCTGTCCACTCCACGAAGGAATACATTTCTTTTAGTGGGGGTCGAATATTTTTCCCGATGGCCTATGGCTTGGCAGCTGCCTGACCTGTCGGCGGCCTCCATTACGGAGGCGTTTTTGTATGGTTATGTGATGGACAACGGAGCCCCGGAGCAATTGTTTACTGACCAGGGGCGCAATTTCTCGTCTAAATTGCTGTGTGAGGTTTGCGACACTTTGGGTACTAGGAAAATTAGGACGTCGCCATACCACCCACAGACGGATGGGATGTTGGAGCGCCTGAATAGAACTTTGACCTCCATGCTCTGTCAGGCGGTCGACGCTGGGCAGACGGATTGGGATTTGCATGTGCCGAGTGTACTCGCCGTGTATAGGATGGCCCCTCATACTACCACGGGGTTCTCGCCATTTTTTTCTCATGTATGGGAGGGAGAATGTGCCCCCTATAGATGCCCAATTGGGTTCGTCACTGGATAAAGGGAAGTCTAGATTGTCTGAGCATGTGCAAATATCCCTATAGCACATTTCTATGGCTCAAGAGGAAGCCAGAGTTAACGCCGCCAAAACACAGGTGTGCAATGAACATAATGCGGGGAAGCGGGATCACGTGTTGCCGTGGTCCATCGGCGACAAAGCATGGTTGCGTTGCCCCCAGGTGCCGGTCGGTACATCTCCTAATTTAGATAAGCCCTGGCAAGGACCCGTGGAAGTGGTCGAGGTGAAACGGCCACAATGTGTGCGTATCCGGGTGGGCCGTCGCCGTTGGTTCGTCCATCCTTCTCGGTTGAAGCCGTTTGTCCCTGCACGTATCGCCTCTTCATCTCCAACGATTGGCCTGCCGGTGTCTGATTTGTCCGACGGGCCGGGGATGGTGCATTCGGGGGGCGTGTGTCGGAAGGACTGTGTCGTGTCGTCCACAGCATCCGGACTTGTGACCGTGGACGGGGCTCGGGACCTCGCCGGGATCAAAGATGTGCCTGCTGCTGCTGAGCCTGCTGCTCCTGTGCCTCCTGTGCTGCAGTCCACGGGCTCGGTCCTTGCTCTGGAGTTGCTTGGCAATGTCAGAGTGTCTAGGGTTGTTGCGTTTTGTTCCCTTCCTCCGTCGTGCCCCTTCTCGCCGTGTTCCCTCGTATTGCGGGCTATTTGTTCCACGTGTTGTCCCGCTCTTTAAGGCACATGTTACGAGTCCTCTTTTACACCTCTTTATGTCCATCTTATGCTGCGCGTATGTGCTCTTACATGTTACTTGAATATTAGCCGGGACGGCTACTTTTTTTCTTACGGGGGGGGGGGGGGGGGTGATGTAATGAGATATTCACATCTATTGGTTGGAAAAAATGAAGCACGCGTACAGGCACGACTATAAACATTATCCAATCCCCAAAGGGAGAGGTATCTGGGCCACAGGTGAAGGGCGGGGCCGGCCGAGAAACTCCGAGAACCAGCTAGAAAGTTCCACCAGAGGGCGTCGCCGGAGGCGGAGCCTAGCTGCGCCTGCGGCAATACAAGTGGAGGCAGAGGAGGACTCGGGGTCGGTGTGTGGAGTCTTGGGTCCGGACTGCGTCGCTGCTCGCCATCATCTTTCTTCGTCGTTCGGCCACATGGCGGATCTCCTGCGGAGCACCACCGCCCTCCCCGGCATGCCGTCAACCAGCGGCGAGACGGGAAGCGGAAGGGGCGGAACCCGCCGTGTGATCAACCGTGTGTGTGGTCTGTAGAACGTAATAGCTAAGTGTGTAATTGGAGAGGAAGCCGATGTTGGCCTGTGCTGTGGAATAAAGAATACCCTCTACACGACGTGTCGCGGAAGTCGCTCATTACTAATGTCCTAATTCACACCCTTCCAACAGATGCAGCACTCTCAGGGCACTACTGTTTTCGTTCGGAGAGTGGGAATTTTAGCAGCGTGAAACCCCAACAAACTGTGCTGCGGCCAAAAATACGCGTTCGGGAAAGCCGCGTTAGGGGCAATGGTTTTCTTGTGCTGTTTAACACGTTGGCTTTCATGACCAATATCATCCATAATAGAGGTTTTTTTGGGTTAGATCGCGATCTAACCCAAAAAAAACATGCACAGTAAAACCTTGGATTGCGAGTAACTTGGTCTGCGAGGGTTTTGCAAGACGAGCAAAATTTGTAAATAAATATTAATTTGATAAACGAGCGAGGTCTTGCAATACGAGTAGTACGTATATGCTTTGTCTGCCGAGCGTCACGTGATCACAACTGATAAACGAGTGCTTTGATATACGAGTGCTTTGGATTACAAACACGTTTCCGGAACGGATCATGCTCGCCATCCAAGGTTTTACTGTATTATGGATTATTGTGCAATAGAGCTCTCCCGATGCGTTGTACACATGTTGTACTGCGTGTTGTTCGGCACGATGTCCAACGTTTCACGCAGCATGCTGAAAACGAATAAAAAAAACATCCCGAGCACGTGGTGAGAGAAACGTCGGAACATCGTGTGCCGGACAAACGGGCGGTAACAACATGGCACAGCCAGAAAACACGCGACGGAGCAATGGCCCTCGTGTGCTCAAGTAATGATGACCCATTCCACAAGCGTTGAGAAACGTCTGCACGCCTCCCTTACCTGCGCTGGCGATCTGACAGCAACGACGTCTGGTTACCGCTGCAGGTCGTCCTCTCTCGTTTGCAGCGGTCACCTGGATACGGGCGGCACAGCAATGGCGACGGTGATGACAAAAGCACTCCTGCTGCCTCTCCTCCCTTCTCCTGCAATGCCACCTAAAACAAAGCCCCCCTTCTCTTCTGAAATCCCAGCTTATCGCTCAACTCCTCACTCCCGCGTGCGCGATGCCTTTCTCTGCGTTTCGTGTGGCGCCCACGAGACAGGCCGTGTTCGGTCACTTTTTGTTCTTGCCGACAACAAAGTGGGGGTAGAGATTGTCGAGTGAGGCAACCCCGAGTGGTGTGGACGGGTGCGGCTTCTCTAGAAGATCACCCCGGGGTGCAAAGCAACGTGAACATCAACCACAAAATCAACGACGTTATCTATGTTTACCCTGCTGATGGATGTCCCCCCTCTGTTTAACCAGATTGCAGCCCAGCGGTATTTACAAGTCTCCTATACAAGGGATGTAAAGGTGAGCTCGAGTGGGCAATAACCTGTTACAACGTAGAATGGAGGCAATGGTAGTCTTCGATACACTGATAATCTTTGATTAATTGCCATCGGGGTATAATTTACTAAGTGTCTGTAGTCGATGAGAAAACTGGTGATCCGCATGTGGATTTTTTTTAAACAACTTTCAGTTACGTTTCCATCTTACACTTCACTGCAGACAGCACTGCAGGTGCTTTCTCACGAACCTACAACTTTCCAACTTCTTCTCGCAACCCAGCAGTAAGTTCCCTTCACCGCATCTCTCGCTTTCAGATGTGCTTCTGCGGCCGTCTGGAACGCTCTTCCTTGCGATATTGGGAAGCCACTGGAACTACATGCACTTTTCAATCTCGATTGAAAACTCATTTCTTTAGAACTGCTTTTTTGTTTGGTTAGTTACCCTTCCCCGTACTTCCAATTGGTACGGTTGGCTACGTACGGTGCGAAAGAAGTTCAACGTACTGTACATACATACAAGCCGGATCCTGGTGATTTAGAACCAGACGGTTGAAACCGGTCCATAGTTTTACTTAATTGATTGATGTTGGGGTAAAATCAATCGGTCTGAAAACACAATCGGCAGACGGACTGGATGGATATACGGTATTTTTAATTACACTATATATCTGGAGACATAACACAATGAGTTTGTATACAATGGTAATTAAACTGCTTTTGATGGTTTACACTGCTCATTACTTTAATACAGTCTAAACATAAACGTCGTCGCTTTAATGTTAGCAAAAGCGGACTTTAAAACAAACGAAATTAACGAAAACAATGCGCGTACGTGGTGTGTAAATGATTAGCTCGTGAAATGTTGACTCGACGCGTGGCTCACACAGAGCCGGCACGAGGGAGGTGCCAAGGTGGGGGCTCCCCCCCTCCTCCACCCCCCCTCTCCACCCCCCCCTCCACCCCCCACACCCCCCACCCAGTTGGCACTCAGCTCTGGTGCCCCACCAAAGGCAAAGATGCCCCCGTGTAGTAGTAGCCTGTAACAGACACTTGTGGCAAGTGCTGTTGGCCACTAGCACCCACGAAGGACGGCACGGCACACGAGGGGGCGATGTTCACTCAAACGGCGCACCAGGTACTCGTTTAAGGTTGAGTCGACCTAGGGGAGGCCCAGGACCGGTGCAGATAATCGTCACTTGCTGTTGGTCGTGAACGGAAATCGAACTCGGGTCGCCGCGTTGGTAGCGCAGCACAGCGCTAACCGCTGCACCACCGCTCCCCACAAGACAAAGATCCCCCGTGTAGCCTTAGCAGACTGTAGGGGCAAGTGCTGTTAGCGAGAACCTATGAAGGCCGGCACGGCACACGAGGGGGTGGGTGGCCAGCACCACGACCGACCGCCTTTGTCTCCCCAGTGGCGATGTTTACACACACCGGACCAGATACTGATTTGAGGCTGAGTCGACCTAGGGGAGGCCCAGGACCGATTGAGACAATCGTCACCAGTGTTGGCCGTGAGCGGGAATCGAACTCGGGTCACCGGGTTCGTAGCGCAGCACAGCGCTAACCGCTGCACCACCGCTCCCCACACACACGCGCACGGGCACGCGCGTGCACACACAACCCACTCACTCCCAGCGAGATGCGGTGACTCATTAACATTTGGCGGGGGGGGGGAGTTACGCGGTTCAGTTTGCGACGTCGCGTTTGCAATTCGATGTTAAAAACGTATGACGCCCTGACAACGATTGTTTAAGGGCGCTTTATAAATGATTATTATTGTGATTCTGTCATGGAAGCTGGCTTGTAAGTGTGAATGTTCGTAAGTGTGAATGTTCGGAAGTCGGGTGTTCGTAAGTCGGGTGTCCGTAAGTCGAAGACTAATAGTCGTGCTACCCCACGAAAGCTGTTGCGTGGCTCACAAACGTAAAACATGGACGTGCACATGTACACGTCTTGCCATTATGCTGAAAATTTAAAACCAAGAAGTGAGCGCGCAGCCGAAGGGAAACATTCACACCCACGTTCCTGGTGGGAGGCCGCGCGTGGTCTTTGCACAGCATCCCCAAGAAGTCGCCCACCTAGGGGAGCTGACCACGTTTCCTCGGGCATCAAGGCTGCTTCACTCTGACCGCAGTCTCCAACCACTTCCCTTCGTGAACGTACACGCTCACCACGTGGCTAGCAGCCCGCAGCGATGCGGGCAGCTGCTTTCAAGTCAGCGTGCACTCGTCTCAGAAGGACATCTGACCTGTAAAGTGTGTATAGTCAACAAAATATGACCATTTGCAGACAGCCCATGATCAATCAGTCCACGGCTGGATGAATGCTTCCGCACGCCACGTCGTTCATGGGGGTCGTTCGGTCATAATTCACTTTGGGGTTTGTCACCTTTGTGGCACAAAAACAGCGGGGCATATTACGGGCAGAAGAATATCCTGCATTACCAGAAGATACATTGCCTTGAGTGGTGTATCACGATACAGCTGGCAACATCCGGGGACTTTAAATGTCCCAGGAATACTTATACATTGCCCAGGACAGCTGACCTAGGAAATGTATTTTGCACAACCATATTCACCACACTTCTCGTTTGGGTTGGTGAGGAGAAAAGTGAAGATCTACAACCTGCATTCAACCTAAAGCAAGACCATGATTGTTATTACAATTTTTATTTTATTTTACTAGGTAAGGCCCACTGAGCTTTATCGCTCTTTGTCATCAGCAACCTGGCCACAAATGGTAGCTCAACGGAGTGCCTCATCACGTGGACATTTAAAGCGGCCAAATACTCTAAATGCATGTTGATTCTAAATGTAGAGGGGGGAAATCGGAGGACCCAGAGAAAAATCGGAAGTCATGCACACTCCAAATATACACGCCGCCGCTGTATTAACCAGGGGCAGTAACCCCTTTGTGTTACTGTATGTATTGGTGTTCATAAATATGTGTTGCCTCCACAGAGTAAGTCTGCGACTCAGTTGAATCCACTACACATTTCATCTCCTCGCGCTTCAGTGATTCCCTGCAGGTTCTCTTCAAGGAGCATAAACCATCATCACGCAAACTCCGCTCATCCTCGCAGCAGCAGCTTTTGGCTCACCATCGAACAAAGACGGTTCACCGCATCGCACGCTTTCAGACGCGCTTCTGCGACCGTCTGGAACGTTCTTCTTTCCGATATTAGGAAGTCACTGGAGCTGTGCATTTTTCAATAATCTCGATTGAAAACTAATTTCTTTCGACCTGTTTTTTGTTGTTGAGCTTCTTCTCCTTCTCCCGCACCTCCGATGAACACGGTTGGCTACGTATGGTACGTATGGTACGAAATAAGTTCAACATACGCGTGTATAGAAGTTATGAAACGGCTGCAGAAACTGATCTGTGCCACGGGTGGTGACAATTGACCACTAAGCCGCCGCTGGCTGTTGAAGATGAACATTTTTTTTGCATCGTCATGGCTTGTGAAGGCGAGCGGGGATGGGGCAAAGTGACTTTACAACTGACAATTGTTTTCCAAAGCTGCGCCATATAATAAAACTATCAATGAAAAATCTTATTTAATATTCAGGACTACGTACAGAAGTTCAACATATATGCGTATGTTGAACTTCTTTCGCACCGTACGTAGCCAACCGTGCTAATCGATTCCGTCATGGCGGTAATCGATTCGGTCGTGACGGTATTTTAGCAAGCTCTTGGGAAGAAAAAAACGAGCAGAGGCAGGAAAAATGTTCCATGTACTTAGGGTAATGAAACAACTGTGTGGACTATTTGTGTGTTTACCAAATATATATAGAAACCACCGAGTTTCAAAAATGTAATGTCTCAAAACAATGTCATGGGCAAACACGGGTCTCCAACCAGAGACTAAATGATGTCTTCTAAATGTAAGGAACACTGTGCCCTTTCTCACAATACACAACATTCAGGGGGCTGATTGCAGAGTGTAGAAGCAACACGTGAAAATACTCCAAAGGCAACGCCGATTAAGTCTGTTCTAGGTAACATAGTTCAGCTTTTCACCTTTGACTGCAAATTATAAAAATTATTACGAAACTTAAGTAAAAAAAATGTTTACTGGGGTTAGGGTCACACAGCCATTACAATCAACTCTTTCTAGTGTGAAAAGGAATTTATTCAGAACTGCTTTTTTGCGTCTACTTTGTATTCCTTCCCCCCGCACCTCCGATTAGCACGGTTGGCTACGTACGGTGCGAACGAAGTTCGACATACATACTCGACCTCAGAACTCAACTTACCGACTTCCACTTCACAGCTGCCCTGGGTCCAATAACGCAGCGCAACAATTGCAGCGAGTCCAAGTCCTCCCGTTCATCCCGAGTCCCACGGACGCACGGAGCTCTTGAGACCCACGGGAGGGAAGGATGCACGTGCGGAGTCCACGGATGGCGCGTTCGCAGGTGCAGCGGCGGGGGCGCTCCTCGCGTCGTGCCGAGGGGAGTTTCGCAACCCTCGAGCAACTTCCTCCTCTCGCCACTCAAACCCGCAAGCCACCCAGGACGGGGGCCTTACTCAACAGAAACGCAGCAACCGCCGCCCCCCCCCCACTTCCAACGTTGTCGGCTGGAAAGTTCCTTTATAACCGGGCAACATTTTTTTTGTATGCCAAGAATTGGACAAAATGAAACATTGGTCGTATGTGCTGTATATATGTTGGACCAAAGAAACACTGATGTACCAGCAGACGGAGAACGCAGGAGACACTTCCTCTGTAGGACGTGCAAGTATGTATGCCGAGCTTCTTTCCCACCGTACGTAGCTCCAGTCGCTTCCTATTATCTGCAGGATGCCACCTGTCTTGATTTCCCCAGGACAATCCACTTTGAGGTGAGCATTAAACGTTCAAAGTCCCAGTTTTATCACGTGGTTCTCCCCTCTTCAGAGGCGAAGACCATAGATGCAGTGTGTGCACACCAGGACTGGATGCCACTTTCATGTGAAATCAGCCCACGTCAACTTAAAAGTCGCATCTACCTTTCCTCCGTCGATAGATTATGTTTTGATTGCAAAGTTGAAGGGAAAAATAACTATGAAATTACTCATTAGTAATGCAATAAAAAGGCGTCTTGATGTTTTTTTTAATTAACAGTTATTAAAATACTTGTAAAAATGTAATAAAACAAAGTGATTAAAAGCAATGTAGAATTTAATAATGTGCAGGGAAATTGTGGCTATAAATACAGGGCAATGTGGAAGTTAACAAACTTGTGGTTTTAAAAACTATTAAAATGAGGTTAAGAAGCCATTCAATCAAACTAAATTACTGTATAATGTAGTGCACAACTTATTACGCCTGTGCTCTTGATTTAAAATTTCTGTAGATTTTACATCTCACATAAATTGGTGGGTGTCAGGTTCTTATTGATAGTGCGTGTTTATGTGACAATCAGTGACCCTGGTATTGTACTAAATACCCATGATACCTGGAATGATGGCAACTCGAGTTCATGGATATGAAGTGCTCTTCGTGTAATCTTTACAACAGCAATACCAATACCACGGCAATGCCTAGAAATTTCAGGGTTAAGATGACTTGGAATTGCCTATACCTCAAGATTTTACTCAATTGAGGGATGTATTAGATGGGTCAATACTCGGTATTGACATTACAGGAAAGATTATTATGCACCATCATCATTCTTAATTATGCCACCATTCATGAGTGAAGTCACAGGTTAATGCCACAATCCCAATTGAGTAGTTTGTGGGTTATTTTACAAATTTGGACAAAAATAATGGCACACAATGGCCGACTCTTGTGAATGACATCACAGGATCTTTCACATCCACTCTAAAGCAGACAGCGTATTTGTATGGTTATTACATCCGCAGTATTACCCAGGGCGGCCACTGGATTCAAATCGTGAAACTGCGCACCAATCCAGGAACGCAATCCAATATGCCCACATTACTGCCCAAATTCTGACACACAAGCATGTCACCTTTGGAAAGTACAAATATTTTCCAGACGATGGCTATCTGCTCATCCTTGCACATGCACCCACACATACACACGCAAGTGCACGTATACAACATTCATTGCATTGAAGTTATTTTGTCAAATATCGATGCCTTCAGCAGAACCACATTCTCAAATAAAACAGAATTCTCAGTCTTAGTAAAGTTATTCAGAATTGTTTTTATTTTATTTGTAATTATTTAAAGACCATAAAAGCAAGGTCAACACAACATCAACTTATCCATAATATAGGCACACATACCTCTACACCTGTGTGAAATCGTAAGAATCACGCACCGCTGGCTCTACTCATCTCACCAAGCCAGGATTACCCGCCGCCATTCAACATCTTTAAATCAGTTCACTGGTACATTCAGCAGTGTAACATACACACAGAGGCCAAAAATGCATTTGTTTTGCCATAGAAATGTGGAGTCCGCATTTCTAGAATCCCGTCTTATATTTCGAACGCAATCTCATTCATAACGATTCGTTCGCTGAAACAGTGTTAGACGTCTTGAGTAGATTTTTTTTTATCCTTGTTTTTTTACTCTATATTTTGGGGGTTTTATAAGCAAAGTTACACCGATGATGCTGCTTTAGTTATGCAATGAGGTGAAGAAATGTTCTCTTGAAACACAACGAGCGGAGCAATCCATCAAGTCAGGAAACAGCCCCTAGACATGACACCACAGAAGCACTTCCTGAAATGATGCCAATAACTCTTTCATTCCCAATACAACATGGCACTCGTTCGCGTTTGTAAAAAATACTGTTTACTGCACATTGCTCACTCCATATACCTAGAAACTTCAAGTGGCAGAGCCATGATAAACAAAATTAATAGTATTTTTTTATGTTCCTGCAATAATAGGTGGTCTGGCTGATACCATTAAACCCATTACACTTGAAATCACGGTTTGATCTGGGATGGCTTCCACCAAAATTTTAACCAATAATTCTCAGCATTGCTGGGTCTGTGTGCTGACCGCAATTATGAGCCTCCTGAACCACCTTGGCCCACTCAGCTAAACTCCGTGAAGGCAACCCACGTGCCCTGCAGACACAATCGACCATAAGCTGGTGGGGGGGGGTGTGGCAACTGGCAACTTCAGACCCTGATGTCAAGTACTCAAGTGCACCATCGGGTGGCCAGTAAGGCACTGTGCACTGCTGCGCGGTGGCGCTCACAGCTTGCTCTTCCACTTTCCCTCCTCTCCTTCTCCCACTCTGACTGCAATGGCAACAAAAATAATTGAGAATTCGTTACCGGGAGCAACAAATGCCACACGCGTAACACGGACGTGCGTGCCTACACGAATACACAGCGGGCATAGACACTGGCGAGCGAAGAGTCAGGCGTGGTGGTGCATGCCTCCAATCGAGCACTGCGGAGGCAAGGCTTGGTGGCTCACGTAGAGATTTGTGAAACTCACAAACCCCACTGGGCTGTGGGGTTGCCGTGAGTTGACAGCACAACAAGTGGGTTCGTGAACCTATCGGCATGAAGCGAGGAGCGTCTTCTCCATGATTGGGTTTACCGGGATACTACTTTAGTTTCTTCTCACATTTCAAACGCTCATAAAATGTTAACGGCCACATATCCCGATGCAAGCACCTCCTGAAAAAGAGTTGTGAGACTTGGGCATTCTTGTGTAAATAAATAACATGAATTAAATATATTCAAAATTACATGAGCTAATTATACCATGAACACTTTATAACAGATGCATTGATTTAACTCTTCGCGAACATTATTAAAAGCACAAATGCAATATAAATGTAAAACAGAACACCGATATCAACACACACAGGAACAAACAGAAACACAAGACTATTATGGACATGTGGGTGCTGTTCTGTTGGATGTAACCGCATTCTAATCAGTTTCCTCTCAATGCGTCGTTCCTCATTTCTACAACACAATTTGAGATGTTAGTTGACAAACCCAGCGCCCGAGAAATCAACATGTCAAGAACAGCCCGGATGACAGTGATGTGAACTGGACAATGTTGAATGGAATTCCCATCGATGCTGGACCCACGGGACACTCACCGATTGTGCCCTCCTTCTCCAACTTCTTGAGATGCTGGTGCAGGTTCCAGGATGCTGCCTTATACAAGTGTTCAGGAGTGTCCTAACACACGAAACAAAGGTCGTGAACACACGCGTGTGTAGTGGTATAAGTGTGTTGTGTGCGTTTGTGTGTGTGTGTTGAATTTCAGAAAATGGTGCAATGACATGGTGTAATATAGGTCATACGTTTGTATGTATTTTTGCGGTAGTGTGCTACGCACCCGGCGATCCGGGTTCAATTCCCGCCCACGTATGCGTGTATGTTGAACTTCTTTCGCACCATACGTCGCCAACCGTGACGATTATTTGAACCGGTCCTGGGCCTCCCCTCGGTTGACTCGGCCTCAAATGAGTACCTGATGTGGTGTTTAAACATCGCCACTAGGGAGCCTGTGTGTGCTGTGCCAGCCTTGATAGGTGCTTGCTAAGAGCACCTGTCCCAACAGTGCGTTGAGGCTATACGGGGGATCTCTGTATTTGTCTATTTTGCATGTGGGTTTAGGCGTTGGGAAACAGTTGTCTCCAATTCTGGCTGTTCTTGTCCGGCTATCAGAACTACACAAGTCTCTCCCGTCACCATCCGTCCACAAGCATTCGCTCGATTACGCATGTACTATTCAGCTCTGTGTTAATCCACTGAAGGTTTCCCCACACTGGTCGGTCATGCAGGTTGTTGGCCCACAATGCACCACACTGACCAATCGCGTCCATGTGGCGCTTGGGCAATATGTTCCCTACCCCTGCTTTAACAGGTGCTCCCCAACATAACTCTTAAGAGAGAGTTTCACAACAAGGATGCTATACCAGGGCTGCAATGGTTACCACACCGGACTTGCAATAAAGTATTGGGTATGGCGACCCAGCTCTTCCAAGATGACTGGCCAGCGTGGAGGAGTAGGCCAAGATACCCTTTAGAGAGGCTCTCTAGACCCATCTCTCGTGGAATCCCTTCTGCCAGCGGTGGCATGAGCAAGAGGCTGCACCTTTACCCTAACAGGTATATTACACCATCCAAACGATTAAGAGACTTACATGGGCTTGGGCACGACAAGTCGCGAGAAAACACGCTGGGCAGTAGTCAAGAATAATGTCGGAGTGGCAGAGGATATCGGCAAAGGAGACAGAGCGATGTAGATGCCAGGTGAATTGCTACGCAACGAGATGGCGAGAGGTGACTGCGCCTTGAGTAGGAGGCCTTAATCCAGCGGTGGATCGATTGTGGCTGGCGATGGCGAAGGGAGAAGCCAGGCCTCCCCACCCTCGTCGCTGTGTCGTACCGTGTACACGAGGCGCACGAGCTCCTCCAACGAGAGCTCTTTCCCGGCGTGGGCGCCGACGACGGACATCACCGCCCGCTCGCGTGCCTGCCGGTGTGACACGTAGCTGCGGATTTTCTCCTGCGCATCCTGCACCACCGGCCCGTGGCCTGCGGGAGACACAACGGGTACGACTTGAAGTCGCGCGCAATTTGACGAATCGTCGTCAGCTTCAGGGCCAACGTTTGAATCGACAATCGAATCCCAGGGACACAGTTTCCCAGGACAGTCTTGCAAACTATACTCATCTTGGACTTGTGAGTTCTCACCTGGTTAAACAAAGTCGACTTGAGCCTGAACTGTGGTGTTCAGGGTTAGGCCGTATGTTGAGCATGCCAGCAAAATCCTTTAATCCACCACATGCGGCTCTATCGAAGGGGCATAACGTAGAACACACCATCACAGGACCAAAAAATAATGAATGTCTCCCGTGCTGTGCCGAAAACTGTCAATATATACACACACTTATATGTCAACTTGACTCTTTGCAAAATTCATGGGTACTTTTTGGCTCTTGGTCTGTTCCAGGTTGGCCACCCCTGTGCTAAAATGTAATATTCTGTCACGTTTGGACCGTCTCGTTTGTATTGTCTCACTTATTTGGTGTCGATAGTACCGTACACGACTGTTCGCAAGGCCGGATTATGGACCGGGCCAGTGGGGCCAGTGTCCCGGGGCCTCGGACTGCCAGGGGGCCTCCAAGCCTCAGGCCTGCGCGCGGTGCGTGGCCCAAGACTTCCGAAGGAAGTTGAACACCAGGGCCCTCAGTGCGCACAGGGCAAGCTGACCACGAGGTCCCTGGGTGCTTATAGCGTGAGCTCACAACTAGGGCCACCCAGACCCCTCAGTGCTTACACAGTGAGGGCCCTCCAGACCCCTTGGCGTTTAAAGCGTGAGCTGACCACTAGGGCCCCTGGGCCCCTCAGCGCTTACAGTGTGAGGGCCCCGAGGCCGCTTGGTGTTTAAAATCGCTGTCCAGCACTCAGTGGAGTGCTCGGGCAGAGTCAACCATAGAAATTACACCCACATTAGAGAGGCTTTCGGTGGTATGTGCAATGATGATAATGAGAAAAGAGATCCTCGAATTGAGGCCGCTGGACTATGTGCTAAATTGGACACCTTAGAGATGGTGTTCATGGCACATTTCTGGGACGTCATACTTGACCGGTTCCACGCTACAAGCATGCACCTACAGAAAAGTGACATTGACATCTCTGTAGCAGCGCAGCTTTTGTCTTCGTTGAGGGATTTTGTGGTGGGACAGCGAGACCAGTTTGAGGCTTTTGAAAGAGCAGCCTTAAATGTGACAAGTGTCTCTCAGTCATATAAGTACGATCTTCAGTGAAAGAAGAAATACAAAACATTTGCAGATGAGAGCTCAGAGCCAGGTGTGACACTTGAGGGGAGGGAGAAGTTCAAAATAGAAACATTTCATGTGGTCATTGATAAGCTAGTGGCATGCCTTGAACATCGCTTGGACGCTTACAAGCGTTTGACCAGTCTCTTTGGAGTTCTGTTTATGTCAGATCAGGTGTCTAACAGTGATGTCATAGTGTAAAAGGTAAATGCACTCTCCGCTGCATATCCATCAGACCTGGACATGAACCTTGCCAACGAACTCTGAGGGTGAGAAGTGCCCAACTAAATTGCTTGAGACGTTGCAGGCATCTTAATCTGCAGTCAGTGTTCCCCAATGTTTTTGTGGCACTTCGGATTTTTCTAACTTTGCCAGTGACAAACTGCCAGGGTGAGTGGACATTTTCCCTTTTAGGCAAAATAAAAAATGAGCTGCGGAGTAGCACGTCCCATACACGTCTCAGCTCATTGCCACTTATGTCAATAGAATCAGACCTTGCCAGACAGCTAGATTTTGACGATCTAGTGGATGATTTTGCGAGGAGGAAGGCAAGACAGACACCAATATAGTAAAGTGGGGGGGGGGGCCTCCAAAAGACATGTGCTCAGGGGCCTCACGGGACCATGATCCGGCCCTGACTGTTTACCCCATTAGCATAAATCTAACGTGGGCATATCACTTGCACAAGCTGTAACTGACCAATTCTCACGCGTACACTTTGATGCATTTATGGCGAGCATTGTCAATTCGATTTCTATACTTAAATCCGCAGGCTACATCTGTCCAGTGTCCGCCTCCTCCTCGTCACCCCACACCACCCAACCCCCCTTTCTTGTCTGATGCCGAGAACGCGATTTGTGCTTTCAGCTGGACACGTTCTACTCTGCATCAACCTCCGCTCGGTGGGAGCTCACTTCTTCTTCTTATCCTCCTCCATTGCCCCCCCCTGCCGCCCCACGTCTCCCACTCTCCTCTCCCCCTGTTTAAGTTTATGCTTACACCTTTGCGAGCACCTCCTGCCTCCAATAGACCTTTCACTTTTCAGAGACACCGACCCTGTTTGTTGAATCGTTGTCCGGTTTGCTCCTCTCGCGGCAAGAAAGAATACCCCCAAACGTACGGAACTGAACACAAATTGACCCGACTGTGAACACCTCCATGGCTTATTGCTACCCTGCTAATATCTGCCCGTACATCCCCCTTTTCTGATGACTGCGCATTGAGACACAATTAAATTTCGATGCGATATACAGGCAACTCCACACTGTGATATTTTGCATTTATGAATAACTATGAGAAAAAATAAAACGTATGCATAAAACACAACGAAGTTTATCTTCTTCCTTGGCCACAAGTCCCATTATTGAATAGGGTCAGCTGCTCAGGTCGCTCTCTCTATGCTCTTGCCTTTAGCATCACGGTTCAAGGCAGCATCCAACAAGCATGACCCTGCTGATGAGCCGCAGGAAGTAGAAATCTTAAGAGTTTGCTGGAACTAACCCTATTGCAAAAAGTTGGCGTGAAATTGCCCAAAGGTCGATGGAATAAATATTTATTCCATTTCTAAGGGTGACGAACCATCGTCTGTACATGCATGCATGCATAAAAGGGACAAGCTAACCATGTGATTTCTCAGCAGCCTGTTACATCGTTAGGCTAATGAGCTTAGTTTATTTACCATCCAGGGTCTGGATGGGCAACCGCCATGCATGTCAAGTGGTATAGGCTACAAAGTGCAGGGTGGCAGGAGAGGGGGCCGCACAGAAAATTACACTGTTGTACTGTGCTTCTATGCCCCATGTCTAAGCATCTTAGACATGGGGCATATACGATGCATCAGCATAAGCCGTACTAGGCTTTGGCAACAGTGGTCTCTCCGTTCACATTCCCAGCTCCCTTATCAGTGCTCGACAGCCTGACCTGAGCTCACAGCTCATACGGCCCTAACTCACTCGCCCACAATGGGGAAACAATGACGCGGACCCTTCAGCAGGCTTGTGAAAGAAAGAAAAACCGCGGTAAGTCTGGTCAGCATTTTATTTCAAGCTCACAAGGCTTTGGGGGGTGGGCACTTCCGTCAAAAGCCTGGCACACAAATGCCCTTCGTGTGAATCGGGCTGTATCAGACGGTGAGCAGCACCAAACCGCCAGGGGCTGGGCACTGTCAAGGGATACATCAACCCAATGCGTGTATCTCAATGCCTCTATTGTGCACACGTGACGTGCATCGCAGTGGGATCTTTACAGAAAACACGACACAAGCCTTGACACTCTTTCTCAGAATCGTGCCGTTGGGTGGCAAGTTTGGCCAATTTGTGTTAAATAAGTGTTTGTGTATCAGAACATACTGGAGTATCCAGCGGAAATTCGTCACACGCCAGGAGATAACAATCAAAGGGCTGTACAGATAGTTTCATGAATGAAGTTGCTCTCCTGGCATCTCCTGGTCACCATGTAGCCCAGCAGATTTGAGCATTTCAGGGATCTGTCATCCACCAACCCTTGCCTTCTAAGCAGTGGATTAAACATGTCCACCACTGGGCCCAGCATCTCTCTCTCAGTCTGCCTGTTACTTTACTGTGATCTCCATGGCGCTTGAACCAATGTTTGTTCGGAATGCTTTGGCTTTCTCCCACACACAGATAAACCGGATGTATAAAAGACGATGGGTATTATTTCCAAGTTGAGATCAGGGCGAGACCAACTGGATATCTGCCAACTTGGCATCACGGTCTGTTTGATGTGGCTACAGTAAATATATGATTGCAATGATAGTTTTGCAACACTTGCTGGTGAATAATGTGAAAAAGGTTCAACATGTCCAAAATAACATTCATACATATGCAAAATAGTCATCGTTTGTGCAATTAGCTGCACAGTGAGATTGGTGAAAAGCAATAAGGTGGGCAAATATTCACATCTCTCTGAATGGCATGGTATTGAGGCATAAATATCAGGCAATTGTCTGGGCAGTATTGCAAAATTATGTCCTTAACATGGCTTATGGATATCCTCCAGTATAAATACATTTTCTGATTCTGATTATGGGTATCACTGGGTATGACGATGCAGGACGTGAGTTTGACTGATATGGTGTTTGGCGTACTGATCAGTACCATGGTACAAGAGAAATTTGATGAGCCCCCTGATAGACTCCTGCCAGGCGGCACGTCCCACTGGGCAAAGACCCCGGGGCCAGCCCAGGACACGCTGCTGGTGGGACTACGTTGCTCGGCTGGCCTGGGAACGCCTGGGAAATCCCCAGGAAGAGCTAGAGTCTGTCTCCAGGGAAAGGGAGGTTTGGACCGCCACTACTCAACGCGCTGCCGTAGCGACCCTCGCCAGACTGAGAAACGAACGAACAAACGATTGTATGAAGTAGATATTTTTTCAACGTCATGGTATAATATCCCGTACTTTTGAGTTTCATGGTATTGCATTATTAGTGACTGCATTGACATGAAAGTACACATGGCATACTATGTTTAATTGGAATTAATTTTATTCAACTTCATTTCATACAGTACCTTATCATGATAATTGGCATCTCAAAGCACTTTACAATGCCATATGCCCTTTCAGTGTCATGCTATCACGTTAACTGCTCACAAAGAAATTGGAATAAAATCTGAACAGTGCGTGGCAAGTCGAGTAAATTCATGAGGAGTGGGGGAGCGAGGCATCGGCATTTATGTCGCGCCCCTTGTGAATACCGGGCCCCCCCCAGGGAAGCTGATAGTCCAGGCCAGCAGTGACCGGATTTAACGAGCTCCGACTGATACAAATCTCGGTCTCGCCGCCAACTGCAGCTCTGACGTCCTGGTGCCCTGGGCCCACACTTTGGGTTCTAGAGCTTAAGGTCGAGGCTCCGTCGGCAGCCGAGTGCCGTTTCATCAGCATTCCCGCTCGCGTATAAACTCACAGGCACGCGTACGTGTGCGTGACACCCGCGTGTCCCCTGGGTGTCGGTGGTTACCGGGGTATATGAGCTTGGGCTTGAGATTAAGCAGCAGGTCGAGCGAGCGCATGTACGTGTAGAGGTCCTCGAACACGGCCGTGCCCTCGCCCAGGATGCAGTCGCCCGAGAAGACTGAGCCCTCCTCCTCCAGCAGCAGCACCATGTGGTCGTCCGTGTGTCCCGGTGTGTACACCACCCTGCACGCGCGCCGCACCGCCCACGCCAACCAGTGCCGTCGGCGGTTATTGTGGGTTCTCGCACACGCGCGGAAACCGAACTCACTCCGGCAAACGACGCCGATTGCTTACCGGAGCGTGGCTCCCTCGGTGGTGATGACGTCGCCATCGCGCAGGAATGTGTACTCCAAGCCCTCACTGCCCAACACCTCCTCGCGCCGCGGCGGTACTCGCGGTAGTTTCGACAGCCGCACGCCGGCACCTGCACTCCACCACCACCACCGCCGCCGCCACCACCACGTTCACCATCACCATCCACCACATCACGGCAAAACTGGCTACACTGCCAAAGTACTCACCCGCACACCATTGTCACCTTTACAAATACAGCTGCGTGCCTCAGAGAGCGAATGCCATGTAAGTGTACCGAGCTGGCACCGGTATGTATGTATACATGTTCAGCTTCTTTCGTACCATACGTAGTCAACTGTTTTAATCGGAGGTGCAGAAAGAATGCCGCGTTCCCATGGCCACTCGGAAGGGAACCGGCTTGGCTCACAAACCAGGCAAGTGCTCTCAGCATGGATCCCCATGTTGGCCTTACCGGGTCAATGCCAGCACCAACTGGGCCAAATGGTACATGTTTTGCTGGTTGTTTGGCTTTCTTTTCTAAGGGATTACAGGTGGCCGCAACATTTTGCCTCCTGAAGGCAGGAAACCCACTACATGCCACACCCAGAGCCACGCGGCTAATGATGCCGATGGCATCACCAAGTCCCGCACATCACCTACCATCCAGCGGCACACGTGGGAACAGTTGAAAAATGTTTCCAGCTATTTTCCGTGTTATCCCATTAGTTAAGTAATGTAAATGACAATCGATAGCATAATTAATGATTTCAATAATCAAATAGTTCATCTTTGCGCAAGACCAGTTTTTCTCTACCTCCTCGTGGTGCCGGACGGGCAACGCTGTCGTGGGCAGTGCTGTGGGGGGAGGGCCAATTCCGTTTGGACTTTCCCCTCATGGTGTTTGTGACCACCACAGCGGCCAAAAGGAGGCTCTGGACAGGTGCAAGGGGCTGATAACCTCTCCACCTTCAATTAATTACCGCTAAACCACGACGGAATTTGTTTATTAATAAGCTTGTGCCGGAGGCCCCGGGGGGACAGGCATCTATGATGTCTCCTGGCCAAACCCCATTTGGCGGAGCCAGGAGACTGAATCCTTACCCTCAGGGCTCCTCCAGAAACAACAACAAACCACGTGTGGCCATGTGGAATGTTTGAACACTCACTGCGGAGGAGAGGCTGCCACTCCTCTGTCAGAAGCTGGACCGGTACCGCCTAGATCTCTGTGGTATTCAGGAGGTCCAGTGGACCGGCTCTGGCTCCTGCCACCATGAGGGGTAGACAGTCCTCTTCTCGGGGCAGGAGACTGCCATGAGGTGTGGGAAGCTGTAAGCCCCAGACTAATTTAGGCTCGCCTTCCCATCAACCAGAGGCAAGGAGTGGTGGTCATGGTTACTTATGCACCCACTGAAGACGAACATCCCTGGAGGGATGCCGGCAAGGTCGTTGAGTCAGATGCCTTCTATAACCTCGTGTCACAGGTGCGAGCTAAAGTGGCCCCTCGGGATAGAGTCATCTTGTTGGGTGACTTCAATGCCCGAGTTGGTCATGATGCTGGCTCCTGGTCTGGAGTGATTGGAAGGCATGGGCCAGATCAGCTCAATAACAACGGCAGGAGGCTGCTAGATTTTTGTGCAGCCCATGGGCTTGTAATTACCAACACGCTGTTCCGGCATCGGCGCATCCACATATCATGGATGCATGCCGGGTCCAAGCAAGAACATCTGCTAGACTACATAGTGACGGAACAGCGGATGCGGGCCCATGTCCTTGACACCAGGACCTACCGTGGAGCTGATCTGCCTACTGATCATGGAGGTTTACCACAGCCTTCGCTCAGAGGTTCGGAGAGCCGTAAGGTGCTGGAAGGATGGGTGGTGGTCGCGGGTTGCTGAGATGGAGTCTGCCTCAATGGCCCGTGATCACAAATCGCTTTAATTCCATCAAAAAGTAACCTGCAGCGCCACACCTATTACCATAATTAGGGGAAGGAACGGTGATCCAATCTCCGACCCCCAGGAACAGGTTTGCAGATTTGCTGAGCATTTCTGTTAGGTCCTGGGGAAGGGGACATCCCTCAGCCTAGATAACGTGGGACAAAGTGGGGATGACCCTGCCGAGGCTGCGGTGCCTCAAATATTGGAAGTCACCCCCTGTGAGTGGCTGGCTGAGGTGCCATCTGTTGATGAAGTACTGCAGGCGATCCAAAGTCTGAGACCAGGAAAGGCACCGGGCAGATATGATCTCCCAAGCGAAATGCTGAGGGAGGGTGGCGTTTGTGCACAGACTGCCCTACATGACATCATAACAGTCTGGACCACTGGACGGGTTCTGCAGGACGGGTTCCGCAAGACGGGTTCTGCAGGACTAAAACGATGCCCTGGTGGTCCCCCTCTTTAAGAAGGGGGAGCGCACAGACTGTAACAACTAAAAGGGCATCTCACTCCTCAGTGTGCCAGGAAAGGTCCTGGCATCGCCTTGCTAGGCACGCTGAGGAGAGATTTGCGGAGCCCCCATGCGGTTTCAGGAAAGGGCGGTCCTGCACAGATGCCATATTTTCTGTCCGTCTGCTACAGCAGAGATGTAGGGAATTCCAATAAGACCTACATCTCTGCTTTATTGACCTGGTCAAGGCCTATGATACCATCAGTAGGCCTGGGCTCTGCATTCTTTTTGCTTACGGAGTCCCTGACCCTCTGCTCACGATCATCAAGGACCTTCATGATGGTGAGCGGGCCCGGGTAAAACTACGTGGCCGGGAGTCAGAGCCATTCCCTGTGCACCTTGGGGTGCGACAGGGATGTCCTCTAGCTCCCACATTATTTAACATCTATTTCGACCACGTAGTTCGTAAAGCCTTCAATAGCTGTACCGGAGGAATTTTCATCTGGTACAGATACAATGGGAGACTGATCGATGCCCGGGTGCGGTCAAGGGATGGCTCCCTATTGCTCAACCATGTTATGTATGCCGATGATCTGGTAATTGCTGCTCACTCAGAGGAGGAGTTGGAGGCACTGCTGCTGAACCTGGAGCCCCACCAAAACTAAGCATCTTCATGGGTATTTTGTAGCATCGGACACTGTACCCTCACAACTCCCAATTGGTGATGGGGTAGTTGTGGAGAGAGTGGAGAGTTTCCCATACCTGGGCAGTGTGCTCATGACCGGCTCCGGTTTAACAGCAGAGGTCTCACTCCGAATCAGTCGAGCGGCATTATCTTTTCATCGGTTGCGTAACGTTGCGTGGAAGCTCCCTGGTCTGTCACTCCGCACGAAGCTTCAGGTCTTCTCGGCCAGTCTTTCCATCCCTTCTCTACTCTTGCGAAACGTGGACCCACCTAATGGAACATCTTCGCCGGTTAAAAACATTTAGGCTGGCCTGCCTACGATCCATCCTGGGTTTAACCAGGCTGGATTGTGTGAGCTCACAAATCCTTGAAAGTCCCATCGGTGAGCTCCTCCGGCAGGCAAGGCTGCGTTGGCTGGGCCATGTAGCCCACATGCCCAGCCACCGCATGCCTAAACAGCTTTTGTTCGGCCGGATCGAGGGGGCTAAACGGGTGCGGAATGGGCGAGAGAAGAGATGGAGTGATGTGGTACAGGAGGACTGTGGAGCTGAGTGGACTTGCCAATGACTGGTACCAGCAGGTGTCAAGATCGGCCTCTGTGGAGGAGGCTCGTGAAGGACGCTATTAGGCAGTTGGAGGCAGTTGCCCTCCAACAACAACGGAGGGCGGAGGAGCGACGCTCACAACAATGAACAGAGAGCCGGGTGGCTAAAGCACAGCAAGTTGGCACAGTAGAGGGCACAGGTGGTTCATCAGCCAGTCGTCTCGGTCAGTCGACCTGTGGCACCTGGGTCTGCCTCGTGACCTCCTGCCAGCGGGCGTTCGACACTTCACGTGGCCTCAGGGTGCCCATAGCCTGGCACAAGCGTCGTGGTGATGTCACCACCGCTTAGTGGCGAATGGCGGTTGTTGTTTTTGTTGTGGGACTATGGAGGTGGGATTGGTGGATTATGCAGTGACCATGCAGTATGTATGTTGAACTTCTTTCACACAGTACATAGCCAAACGCACTCATCGGAGGAGATCACCAAGTTGATAGCAGTGCGCAAGACACCCACCTATAGGGACATTCAGGTGGTTGGTAAAGCAGATTACTGACCTAACTATGGACTTTATTGTGTTGTCATTCTTTGTGTTTTTTTCCTTATGGACACTCCGGTTTCCTCACACTCTCTCTCCATTTATACCCACTACACACGCACCGATGGCGAGGGCACGGCAGACATCGGAGATGCCCCCAACGTGGTCATGGTGCCAGTGCGTGAGGAGGATCTCCTGCACGCTGCTGCCCAGCTGCGCCAGTGCCGTCTGCAGGTTCGCCACGTACTCGGGAATGTTGGGCTCCCCCGTGTCGATCAGCACTCGCCTGCCGGTGTCAAGCACACGCACACGGGAGCACATTGCAGCGCCGAAACGAGAACGAGACAACATGCATACGCATGGATTCTGCCACGCTTTACAACAAGCGGTTCTCCGTGTATCCAATGAGCAATTGTTATGTTCAAACCGCACGACGCAATGTCACACAGTGCGTGCCATGTGACGTCGTGAGATGACATCACACGTGACAGCCATGATGACTGTCGGTACAGCAGCTGTTTGTGAGGCATTAGCAATTACAATCAGCTGTTGCTTTTCCTCAACATCTGCTTGAATGACACGAGATAAAAACACGATTATTGACAATGACCCAATGCTCTCTGGGTATGGGAACACTTAAACTTTTTTTACGTTTGTCATCAGAGCTTTGGTTCACAATTTATCAAGAGTCTGTTTGTATATTTGCAGTACAGCATATGCATGCATGCAGTCATACACATAACTAGTACAATACTAAGCACATCACTCGTACAAAACCATACTTCCAGATACACTGGGTAGCTTATGTACTTTGATTTCACGTTCCGTACTTTGGCCTGCTTTGATATGATGCAGCTGTGTACTCCCCATGCACATATCTGGTTAAAGTTTAAACGGATGATGCGGAGGTGGTGCCTCACTCCAGCCATTGTTGTGCGTAATGCTCACCACTCCATAAAAAAAAGGTGTAAAATCTATGTGAACAATAACTGTTACACTATTTCTGTACACGCACGGCCCTTTAGTGAATCCACGGTTGCATGAGGACCACCCCACGTCGTGTGGGTGTCACATCCCACCACCAGTGGCGGCTTGTCAATAGAGGGCGCTGGGGCGCCGCCCCCATCAAGATTCAAGAAATATACATATACAAAAATTATATAAAAATACATAAATAAAATATTTTTTTCATACTATGTGCCGGCTGGTCGTAAGAAAAGCATCAGCATTTAATAAAAACTGGCTTTAATCGGTCAACTATTTTCTATGTTTTTCAATGTGTTTCATGCGGGACGCCGGACAAATGGATGTCTATGTGAGACTTTAAATTTTCGGACAGCATGTGACCTGAAGCTGGTCTCTAATTGGTTTCTTAAAGATTCTCCTCAGGGCGCAAGTCGTTGCGTCACTGGCCAATCAGAATTGGATACATGTTATTTTATCCAATCTGATTGGTTCTCGTCACCTGTCATTCAACTTTACGCTCTGGGCCACTACTGCGAGTGCGCAGGCGACACCACTTCGACACTTGCTAGGCTGATCAAATTTTTTGTGTAAACAATGGCAGCAGTTCATCCAAATTCTGTAATTTATTTACAAAAAAACCCTTTCACAAGGCTTTCGCTGGAAGAAATAAAAAAGATAAAGGATCTCGGACCGGACCAACCCGATTTACAAATCCAGCAGCAGGCCAGTGACAGAGGACGAAGCTACACACGAAGCTTCACCCGCGCTTGTTATGAGAAACGGAGGTGGCTGGCTGGATGTGATGTTAGCAATTCTCTTATTTGTTTTCCCTGTCTTTTATTTCAAAGTGTCGGCACTGAAGTTTTGTGGACAACGACGGGGGTAAGAGACCTCAAACATCTCTCTGACAAATGCAAACGTCATGAAAGTAGCCGCAGCCATATTGATAATAGCATGACACTAACGTTTTTGGGCAGAGTTAGCATTGCTGAACAACTAGATGAAGGCTACAGGATTGGCATTAGAAGGCACAACGAAGAGGTGACAAAAAATCGACACATACTGTCCAGAATAGACTGTGTAAAATGTTGTGGAGCATTTGAGTTGACGTTACGTGGCCATGATGAGAGTGAGAGCTCAGATAACCCCGGTATATTTCGCGGGTTGGTGGATTTTGTTGCCTCTCTTGATGGAGCATTGAAAGAGCACCTTGACAGTGCTACTGTATTTAAGGGAACGTCGAAAGCTATACAGAACGAGCTACTGGACTGTATGTTGTCTGTTACAAGAGAAGAAATAATCAAAGAAGTCCAGACAAGTAGTTTTTTATCAATCCAGGCAGATTAAACAACAGATATTGCCACACAGTCCCAACTTGTGCTTGTGCTGAGCTACATCGACGACAAAAATAACGTGCAGGAAAGATTTTTTGAGTTCATCCCTCTGCAGTCAGCTACAGCTGAGTCGATTGCTACTGCACTAAAAGAGCGTCTTGCTTCTATCCTTCCTAAGGATCAGAAAAGTAAGCTCATCTGCCAGGCATATGATGGGGCCAGCGTGATGAGGGGTGCCACTGCAGGTGTTCAGAGAAAAATACAAGATGTGTACCCAAATGCCCACTACATCCACTGCTACGCACATCAGCTCAACCTGATAATGCAACAGGCCACGTCTCACATATCCAAGACGAGAACATTTTTTTCTAACATTGGTGGATTTGCCAGCTTTTTTTCTAAGTCACCCAAGCGGACATGTTTTCTGGATAAAGTGGTTGCCCATAGACTGCCAAGATCCAGCAACATCAGATGGAACTTTCATAGCCGTGCCATTAATACTGTTTTTGAGCACAGAGAGGATCTCATTCACTGTTTTGAGAGCATACAAAACTCAGGTGACTTCGACCCCAATACTGTCAGAGAAGCAGGAGCCCTGGCCATGCTACTGGAGGATGAGGATTTTAAGTTCTTTCTGGAACTTTATCACCACATCATGCCACATGTAGACTTCCTCTATGCCAAGCTCCAGAAAAAGAACATTGACTCAGTCCATATCAAAGTGAGCATCCAACAGTTCCAACAAGAAATACAAAAGATCAGGTAACTTTATTCCTGTAATATGATCATTATTTGCTTTCTCTTTCATTTTTAACTCTCTTTATCCTTTGCCAAATTTATAATAAATTATCTTTGTCCTTTGCAGAAACTCTCTCCACTCCATTGGTGAGCAAAGCAGTGGTTCTCGTCCAACAAAGAGGCGCCGGGCGCTCAGTTCGGAAGACCGTGAAAGGATTGCAGCAGAGGTGAGTTTGTTATAGAAATCAGTCAAAATACCATTTTACATTATTGTTGTGCTGCAGAGATGTCCTGCCTACATATCATATTCTACAGACTCAAGAAAACATTTTTAGTTTGGTATAAATCCTAACAAAAATCTTAATTTTAATATACAATAGCATCCCAAAAATAATAAATTGGCAACATAAAAATAAATGATCAAATGAAATTTGAAGCCACCAAAAACTACAGTCTTGTATGGGACAAAAACTCAAATGGCTCTATTTTTCTTTTGAAAGTAATTGCAACTGTGACAATTAGTGGTCTACTCCAGGCTACTACCTTACATTTATATATCTATTTGTTTAATTATCTCTATAGGTCTGTGACACAATCCTGGGACACACTAGGGAGCGTTTCTCCTTCACAGACCACCTTGTCTGTGCCACCTTGTTGCAGGGGGACAGGTTTGATGAGTACAAGGATACCTTTCCTGAAGATGCATTGAGCAGCACCATGAGAGCATACCCGATGCTCAGTGGAAGCAAGCTGAAGACGGAGCTCAGTCTCATCTACAGCAAGGAAGAGTTCAGAGCCTGCCGTGGTGCTGTGGACCTATTCCAGCTGTTTATGGAGAATAATCTCGAAGAAGTCTTTTCCGAAACTGTGACTCTCCTAAAAGTTATCATTACCACACCCATGACCACGGCTGAAGCTGAGAGGTGCTTCTCAACCTTGAAACGAATAAAAACTTTTCTCAGAAACACCATGACCCAGGAGAGGCTGAATGCACTGGCATTGCTGTCCATGGAAAAGAGACTTGTTACGGAGATGACTGACTTTAATCAGAGAGTAGTTGAGAAATTTGCTGGCCAGAAAGAAAGAAGAGCAAAATTTAGGTTCAAGTAGGAAACATGCTTTTTGGTACTTTGGTCTGAAATGTATATAAAAGAGAAACATTTATGTTCAAGTAGGAAACATGCTTTTTGGTACTTCTTTTGGTCTGAAATGTAAATAAAGATCATCAAAATTTATATTCAAGTAGTCAAAATGGTTTTTGGTACTGCTTTATATTTATTTGCCCCCCTCAATAAAATAAAAAAAGATGCGCCCCCCCCCAAAATAAATATCACCAGCCGCCACTGCCCACCACCCTGGTCAGTATTGGTGTGGTTTGTGACTGTTTTCGTTGTTTTTCAGCCTTGCCCACGCTGGCGTTATGCTGAAAAATCGGCAAGGAATTAATGTACCTGTGCAATTTGTACTTATGTCATTTATTTTGTTGTTTAACTTTGCTATACTTTGTACTTCTATCGTTCAAACTTGATTTGAAG
Source organism: Lethenteron reissneri (assembly GCF_015708825.2). Lineage (NCBI taxonomy): Eukaryota > Metazoa > Chordata > Hyperoartia > Petromyzontiformes > Petromyzontidae > Lethenteron > Lethenteron reissneri. Next base: position 12,283,177 of record NC_083797.1, on the reverse strand, counting down.
CTTTCGTGACTGCAGGAATAACTCTTTGGTTCTTTCGGTAAAGTCACGAATGCAACACAAGCAATCATTATCAGGTAGAAAAAAACCTATTGTTTTATTTTTTACCTACCTGACTTTACCGAAAAACCTAAGAGTATGAATCCTTGCAGTCACGAAAGCTTCAAATCTACAAGCAATCATCATCAGTTCTAGATTTGAAGCTTATTATTTATGATTCTTTTATTTATTATTTATTTCTATTATTTCTTTCTATTATTTGTATTACTTATTTTTATTAGTTATTTTTACCTACGTGACTTTACCGGAAAAAAAAACCTAAAATTAATCATCATCAGGTGTGAAACCCACAGCAAGAAAAATTGGGAATGGAACCTCACGCTCGCTCAGCCAGGTGAGAGACCACGGGACCCCCGTGGTCTCTCACCTGGCTGTCTGTATCCCATTGTTCTTCACCAACTTGCAGACGATAAGACATCATCAGTGCCGCGGGTGGCCACACCATTTGAAACCACTGGTGGGGTTGACAGCAGCGCGATGAGGATGGCGATGGGAGGGGGGTGTTTTCGTCATGTGTGTATTGTCATGGGGCCTTGCGATGAAGACAACTGCAGTGCCCCCCCCCCCCCTACCTGCTGCCCGTGCCCACCAGGTACGTGTTGGTCCCCTGCAGAGTCATGGGCCCCGGGTTACAGCCCAGCACCCGGAACACCCGTGAAGACAGCTGCTCCAGCTTCGGGATAACCGTGGCCATCGCTAACGACTCTGTTCAGCAGCAGCAGCAGCAGCAGCAACAACTGCAACAACAACAACAGCAGCAGCAGCAACAACAACAACAGCAGCAGCAGCAACAACAACAACAGCAGCACAGCAACAACAACAGCAGCAACAGCCGCAGCCGGCGCGTCACGGGCGATGAAGACGACCGCGACGGTTGCGTCTCAACCAGATGATTGACGTGACGTCATCGCGCACGAGCGTGTTCCGACAACGTTAAAGTGACGTGCACAGTGACGTCATCGCGCACGAGCGTGCTCCGACAAGGTGAAAGGGACGTGAGCAGTGACGTCATCGCGCACGAGCGTTTTCCCGATAGAGTTTCAGTTTCATTTATTTGGTTGAGCCCTGCGAGCCGTTCGGCTCTTGAATCACGTCTATAATAAAACGCCCGTAGGCGATGACGTCACGGAGTGACGGAGTGACGTCATCGCCTACGGGCGTTTAATTATAGACGTGAAGACGTGGGGAGTGACGACATAACGCAACGCACCCCCTCTACGAAACCGTCGGTTCGCTTAATAGCAATGATGTCATCGCACGTTTGCTCTTGACCTACCGCGATGCGATGACGTCACTGCGCGTCGCGCGAGTCGCGTCCGATGCGATGACGTCATCGTCGCTATTGGTTTGCCGGTGACGTCACTATGTAAGTGCAGCACTGCAGTTTAAATGCCCGAGGTATGTAGCGGCGGCGCATGCGAGCATTGGTAGACGCGCTTCGTGATTTCCATTGTGGGGTGGCGTCCTCAGTATCCACAGAAGGGTCACTCTTCCCCCGTCATGGTCGTCATTGCCAGCGACAGCCATGATCTGTCCACTGCTGGGTGAACCGAAGGCCTCCATCCATCATCATCATCTCTCTCACGGCCACGTGCTGCGTTAGGATCCGTCCGGCACGAGCTCGTTCCATCGCTCCGTCTCCGCGGTTTGACGTGCTCTCGGGCACTGCGGTGGCTCGGAGATGTTAACTACCTCGCCTGGTGTGCAGGCGGTCGTGGGTTCCATCCCGACCCTGATGAGATGTTTACTACCTCGCCTGGTGGGCAGGAGGTTGTAGGTTCGACCCCGACCCTGATGAGATGTTAACTACCTCGCCTGGTGGGCAGGAGGTCGTGGGTTCGATCCCGACCCTGATGAGATGTTAACTACCTCGCCTAGTGTGCAGGAGGTCGTGGGTTCGATCCTGACCCTGATGAGATGTTAACTACCTCGCCTGGTGTGCAGGAGGTCGTGGGTTCGAACCCGACCCTGATGAGATGTTAACTACCTCGCCTGGTGGGCAGGAGGTCGTGGGTTCGACCCCGACCCTGATGAGATGTTAACTACCTCGCCTAGTGTGCAGGAGGTCGTGGGTTCGATCCTGACCCTGATGAGATGTTAACTACCTCGCCTGGTGTGCAGGAGGACGTGGGTTCGATCCTGACCCTGATGAGATGTTAACTACCTCGCCTGGTGTGCAGGAGGTCGTGGGTTCAACCCCGACCCTGATGAGATGTTAACTACCTCGCCTGGTATGCAGGAGGTCGTGGGTTCGATCCTGACCCTGATGAGATTTTAACTACCTCGCCTGGTATGCAGGAGGTCGTGGGTTCGATCCCAACCTCGATGAGATGTTAACTACCTCACCTGGTGTGCAGGAGGTAATGTGTTTGATCCCGACCCTGATGAGATGTTAACTACCTCGCCTGGTGGGCAGGAGGTCGTGGGTTCGATCCCGACCCTGACGCCTGCTGTGTATATGGAACTTGTGTGTGTCTCTCTCTCTCCCCGTGGTCGCGTGGGGTTTTCTCCGCTTCCTCCGGGGTTTTCCCTCCACATTTAAAATCAACATCCCGTGGTCAGAGTATGTTGTCTGCTATACGTTTCCACGCGATCAACCACTTCGTTGAGCTTTTATTTGTGGCTAGGTTGCTTTAGAAAAAGAACTACATCGTCTAGCTCAGCGTGCCTTACTTGGTCAAAGAAAAAAAATAGTTTTAATAAGTTAAATCAATTGTATGGCTTCATGCGATCCGATAGACCGATGAGGATGGTCATAAAACACGTCCAGTGTCGGCGGTATGGTGGTGAGGAGCGAAGGAGCCCTTAAACAACGGAGATGAAGGGGCCATGCAGGGTTTGTAGCAAGAGAGGAGACAAAATAGACAACAATGTTACGCGTAAATTTCACTAAAATTATTCAGAAACCTCGTTAAGTTAAGTTGATGCGGGCAAGCAACGCGTGCCGCCGCTACCCAATCCGATGTTGCATTTATCTTGAGCAGCGTGTTGAAGTTGAAACGTGTTCCGCCCTTCATTCATTAAAACCCAAACTCTGTGGTTCTTTCGGTGAAGTTACGGCGATAGAAAATTATTAATAGATCATGACGTTTCGATCGCAACACAAGCGACCGTCTTAAGGTGTGACTTTACCGAAAGAACCAAAGAGTATGGATTCCTGCAGTCACGAAAGCTTCAAATCATTAAAACCCGTTGGTTTTAATGACTCGGCAAATGTGTGAAATGTAACATTTTCTCCATTTACTTATACCAGGGGTCGGCAACCTACGGCTCCGGAGCCGCATGCGGCTCTTTACGGGCTGCTTCTTGACGATGAGTACGTATGTACTCGGATGCATTGCGGCTCTTGAAATACTGAATTTTGTACCGAATTGGAAAGAAATGGCTCTTCTTGTTATTTTGGTTGCCGACCCCTGACTTATACAGTCCTGAGGGTTTTTTTCAACGCCTTTTGCTTTCGCACCTCCGATTGGCAGTGTGTGTGTCTACGTACGGTGCAAAAGAAGTTCAACACATTACGTAACTACGCTTGTCAAATCCAAATTTTTTTTTGTTGGGAAAATGTGAAAGCGAGTGACCTGGCCTGACAAAAAAATGTGTTTTCTTCGCAATCTAAGCGTTATTATTATTACGCGTGTGTTTAACCAAGGAAGCCCCCGCTGAGTCGAGATTATTTTGCAGGTGGGTCCTGCCAAGTGTCCGGAGTCAGGGCATCGATGTTACTGCCGCTGCTGCCGCCGCCGCTGTCGTGTGTGATTCCCACTTGAGTAATTTGCAGGTAATTTTTCAGCATTGGGAGGTTTAGGCCAACACCAGTCGTGCTGTGTGTGTGTCTGTCAGCTGTGTGGCGAGCGGTGGTGCAGCGGTTAGCGCGCTGCGCTTTCAACCCGGCGACCCGGGTTCGATTCCCGCTCATGGCCACCACCAGTGACGATTATTTTAACCGGTCCCGGTCCTCCCCTAGGTCGACTCAGCCTCAAATGAGTACCTGGTGCGGTGTGTAAACATCGCCACTGGGGAGACAAAGGCGGTCTACAGTCTGTTAAGGCTATATGGGGGGTCTTTGTCTTTTTAGCTCTGTGAGGAAACCGGATAACCGAAAGAAACCCCATGCAGATCCAGGGGGGTGGGGGGGTAGAACGTGCAGACTCCACAGAGAGGCGCCCGAGTCGGACATCAAACCCATGACCTCACCATGAGGCACGAGTGTTCGCACTGCGCCACCCTGTTTGTCCCGATCAGTGCGCATCTGTCAAGCCTTGTACATCCTTCGCTTGCTTTTCTGAGCGCTTGTGTGGCTGCATCTGCTTGCAACGCGTCGAGGAGCACTTCCCTCACACTTGTACCGATGTTATCCGCCCACGAGAGGGACGATGATGAGGACTCGTGTGTTGTTGAGGGCCACCCTTCGTGGACCAGGATTTTGTGAGTCGCACATTTCGAAAGTGCTACTCGTACGATAAAGCTGTATAGTAATACACCATTGGAACCTCCTTTGCCAGTAGCAAAATATGATAATTCGTTTCTTACCCTTTTATTAGGCAACAAAACGGACACCTTTTTTTACCTAGTCTCATTAGGCTGTAAGAAAAGCTGTCTCGGGTGTGGACCAATCAATTTCAAGGACAGTGCATGCATTATCATAGTTGTGATTTTTGTTTGCATTCCGACCGCAGGTATTGAGGTCAATGCAAACATGACTCCTTGTAAAAAAAACTGTATAATAATAATCTATATATATATATAAAATCGCGAATCTGTCTGTGTGTGTGTCTGTGTCGCCGGACCATACGCAGTTTCATTGGACGGCGGTTGCCCCTGGCAACGGGTAGCGACGCCTTCGCCGCTTTCATTGGATGGCGGTTGCCCCTGGCAACGGGTAGCGACGCCTTCGCCGCGGGCTGCAGTTTCATTGGACGGCGGTTGCCCCTGGCAACAGGTAGCGACGCCTTCGCCGCTTTCATTGGACGGCGGTTGCCCCTGGCAACGGGTAGCGACGCCTTCGCCGCGGGGTGGACGCCATTTTTAATTCCCGTTAAAAATAGGCGCACGCATTAACACGCGACTCTGAGGTAAATTCATCAAAGTTTCATGTCCTCTTCACTCCCCCCCCCCCACCACAATGTGTGCAATTACTATTATAGGGTCGGTAGATTATAAAATTATAGCGATTAGACAGTATTATTGTAGCGCGGGGGGGGGGGGGGGAACGGCACCCGTACCCAGCGGGTGGGAAAATCAGGCGAGGCCGGAGGCTCTGCACGGTGCTAGGCCTCGACACCCACCACGCGACTCTGAGGTAAATTCATCAAAGTTTCACGTACTCTACAGAGTGGTCAGGGAGGGAGAGTGGTGAGGGAGGGAGAGTGCTGAGGGAGGGAGAGTGCTGAGGGAGGGAGAGTGCTGAGGGAGGGAGAGTGCTGAGGGAGGGAGAGTGCTGAGGGAGGGAGAGTGGTGAGGGAGGGAGAGTGGTGAGGGAGGGAGAGTGGTGAGGGAGGGAGAGTGGTGAGGGAGGGAGAGTGGTGAGGGAGGGAGAGTGGTGAGGGAGGGACTCAGCCTCAAAACGAGTAACTGGTGTGGTGTATTAACATTGCCACTGGGGAGACAAAGGCGGCCGGGCGTGGTGGATACAAGTCCCGGGCGAAGCCGGGTAGTGAAGCTAGTCTGTTTATATTTGAACAGTGTACATTACAGTACGCAAGCCTTTATGTGATATTTGTACATTGCAGTGACGCAGTGGTGTTATCCATTGCATCAAATATTTTTTCGTTTCCCGACTCGTGGCTGCGGCTAACATAAGTAGCACGATTTTTTGTCGTCGTCCCCCGCACCTCCGATGAACACGCTTGGCTACGTGCGGTGCGAAAGAAGTTCAACGTGTACCGTACCATGGCGAGTGGCATCTGAACCAAGCCTGGTGCCCGTGGGGCCCCCTCCCTTCTATTGCACCCAGTCCACATTGACCGGCGTGGTGAAATATGGTCATGCTTCAAATTACAATGACCGGCACGGCGTGGAACAAGGCATTCGTCCAGCAGTGAATTGACGGAAGGAGATCAAATTTCGTACCGTAACAACAAAAACATTCAAACGTACACCCAGCTCCAGTGAGAAGTTGTGCAGCAGCGTGACACAACAGTTATTGATTTACATCGTGTTGCATCATGTAACCGTGATACGGGCCACTTGCTGTAAATCCCATTTCCTCCACTCGCTGACAACAAAAAAACGTGATCCATTGGTCACGAGGATTGAAACAAACACTGCGCGCAGTGGCAACAGCGAGCCGGGACATTGAGTGTAACGTTGCATTTTCACATAGTTTGTATAGTCTGTATACTCTGCTTCGCTGTGAATCAACACGTCGCCTCGCTCCTAAAGAGGGCAGGCGGGTGGGGGCGATACGGTCACCGAAGGGTATGTATGTATCAACATTTTATTCGTGTGCCCCTCTTTTTGTTACACACTAAGCTATACACCTTCTTGTGCGTGTATGCTGTAGTCTCTGATACTGGTAGGAACCTCCTGGTTACACCAGCCCACAGGGGATTATTGTGTCTGTCCGTCGTGCAGGGAGGGGCTGGGTGGGGAGGGTGGGGAGGGGCTGGGTGGGGAGGGTGGGGCTGGGAGGGGAGGGTGGGAGGGGCTGGGTGGGGAGGGGCTGGGTGGGGTGGGGCTGGGTGGGGGGTGGGAGGGGTGGGGCTGGGTGCGGAGGGGCTGGTCACCCCGTGGTGCCCTTATAAAACTCAACGTTTAACCTACTCACGCCGGCTTGTGCCTGCCCTCACAGTCGGGCATATTTGCGGAATACACCACGCCGCCGTTGACCCTGGCCATTGACCGAGCAACCCAACGTTCCTACCAGCTCCCTCCGCAGGAATGTGTCTATATTACTGTCGTCATGATCATGGCTGCACAGCGGTGCAGACGCGTGGAGTGGCCACAACCAGTTCGGTTGTTGCTCTCAGCTCGATCGTGTATTAATCACCTTGCTGCAAGACGCGAGATCGCCGAGGCAAACGTGTGTTGCACTGTGGGACCTTTTTTTCCAGAATAAGAATAGGTTTTCACAGCTTTCAATGTTGTAGTTTTTAACACCGAAAAAATTGCCAAATTTGTTTTACTTTGTGATGAAGACAAAGAACATTGGTCCCTCTCCAAAAGTGGTTGACAGGTGTTATCTATGACTTACAGCTTTCGTGACTGCAGGACGAACGCTTGTGTTGCGATCGAAACGTCGTCGTTTTTTTTTTGTTATTTCCTTTGAACCTATCCACGTGACTTTACCGAAAGACCCAAGAATATTGGTGTATCTATGTATTGATATACTACAGAGTATAGCCGGGCAGCTAAAATGCAGCAAGTTGGCACAGTGGAGGGTACAGCTGGTGCAACTACCGGTCATCTCAGTCAGCCAACCCATGGCACCTGGGTCTGTCCCAAAACGTCCCATCAGCGAGCCTTCGACACTTCACGTGGCCTCAAAGTGCACCTGGCCTGGCACAGGCGCCGTGGTGATGGCACCATCACTTAGTGGTGAACGGCGGGTATTGGTATACTACATATAGGCTGAAAGTTAATGTTTCAGGAAAGTAGAAGTAAGTTTGCTATTGTTGACTGTTGACCCTTGCATTGACAGTCTTTTATATTTTCTCGTAAATAATTAATAATTTTCATAATATATATATATACCCTGGAAAGTAACATACATTTATGATGACTATTGGATTTTAGTCATTGTTTCAGTCATAAACAAACATTGCTTTTACAATTGCATTGCTCCTTTCTGTAATCACTGTAATTGACTTAAATTCTGGGTTATTAATGATTTCGTTCTGATCTTTTAGTGAACATCTTTGGTTTAATTAAAACTTCTCGAAAATTCAATATTTTGCTTTCAACGTCCTATTCCGCCCAGAAAGTCATTGGCTGTGTCCGTACAATGGGGCGCCACAGTGGCGAGATGTTATCTACCTCGCCTGGTGGTATGCAGGAGGTCATGGGTTCAATCCTGTTCCTGACGCCTGTATGTTTGGAGTTTGCATGTTCTCCCCATGGCGGTGTGGATTTTTCTCCAGGTCCTCCGGTTTTTCCCGCGACATTTAGAAATGTACATTTAAAGCAGTTGGCTGTTTATAAATTTCCACGTGACAAGCCACTTCGTTGAGCTATCATTTGTGGCAAGGTCGCTTCTCAAAAAGAGCTATATAGCTCAGCGGGCCTTATCTGGTAAAACAAAAAATAGTAATAAATGTAATGGTCCCCCTTGGCCACTGGACATTGGCCCCCTTGACTACTCACACCTCCATGCGTGAAGAAAAAGTAAAAGTGGAGCCACGCAATTGCTTGGTCACGCCACTGCTGTTGGAAGGGCTTCGACTAAAGGAAACTCAAGAGACTCCCTCTTGAAGTTACTTTTCCTACCCTTCTATGGTGACCAGATGTCTCCAAAGAGATGGGAGTACACACACTTTACCCTACCACATGCAATGTGCTTATCGACTTACTGGTGGACCCCGTTTATGCTGTTTTAACACATAGGCTTTCGTGGCCACTATCCATAATATATGTTTATTGGGGTAGATCCCATAAATGTACGACGTTTCGCCGGTAATTACAACCAGCATCATCAGGCGAAAGCCAGAGTTTATACTGCTGGGTCGACAGACATGGTGGTTTTTTTTTTAATGTGCCAAATTAAATTGCCGCACCAGGAGATCAAATCAGCGACCTCTGTATTGCATGGGCAGTTTGGTAACCATTGCACCATGGCGACACTGCACATACCATCAATATGAGCAAATAATTGCAGTGAGTGCATTAACATCTTTACGTGCTGCTTGTTTTTCAAAAGGGGAATGGCTGATGGTGAAGACGACCTTGATGTACACGGTGATGCAACTAGAGCCGGCGCCTCAATTCCTAGGAAAAATACGACTTGGAATGTGGAAAATGCGCCAGGTCATTCGAACGGGCAGCCTCGCTCCGATGGCATCAGCTCCAAAGAAGAAGAGGGGTCAGGTGGCCCCAGACGCAGCTTTACAAGGGCTGAGTACTTTACATTGATCTCCATCGCCAGCGTGGAGTTCACCTCCATGATGACCAACTCGGTCCTGGTCCCATTCTTTCCTGAGGAGGTACGTGCTGTAAAAAGTGCCACCTTGCATGAATATTTAAATTTACATACATTTTTTTATTTTAGAAAAACTAAACTTTTTTTTTCAAAATGTCGAAAAATCCGAGTCCATACATTTCTTAGAGCAGTATGCCTCCTCTGTCAGAGAATATCTGCGGAAGATGAAATGTCCTTCAAGCGGCCTTTTACCATTTACACAGAAGTCAAACTGTTCCACACACTCTGCTATGAGATTGTTGAATGACAGACAAACGATATTTTTATTCTCAGAACCTGAATTTAGCCAGTGCAATATCACATTTAATGTGACTGACTGCATTGTAATGTAGTCAATTTGAGTCGAAAAGCAACTTGATTTTGGTGGCAATTTTTGTGCAATCAATCGTGACCTGGTTCAGACGACCTACTTGCTACACTACGCTTGAGAATCAAACACAACATCTCGGGAGTGCCAGCTAAGTGCTCTGACTTCTGTGATTCAGAACTGCAGCCCTGCTATTTGCCTGCTCGATATACTGCACATATGACGTAACAGTATGCAAGTGAATTTAATTTTCATACAATTATACGCTACAAGGGGGTTATCGGTGGTGATGCATGAGGTTATTTTATCACAAGGACTATGACCATGGCTACAATATCAAGCTGATGTGTGGCTCTATCTTCCTAGGCTGCTAAGAAAGGAGCCACCGAAACGGTGGTGGGACTGATATTTGGAGTGTTTTCCCTCGTTCAGCTCCTCTTTTCTCTTCTGTTGGGAAAATACGTGAGTAATCGTTATTTGCCGCAGTGTTTTGAATTGCGTCATTAAAATGAGGTGTAAATGTTTGCAGCAACCATTTTGAAAACGTACTAGAAAAAATACTCTACACAACCCCCAAGAAGAAACAGAGCTGTCGGAAAGACAGCTCTGTTTCTTCACCTGAGGACGGCTGCTTGTGTTGTTGCCGAAACGTCATGATAATTTTATTTTATTGTTTTATTTGTATTTTATTATTTCCCATCTACGTGACTTTACCGAAGGAACCAAGAATATGAATCCCTGCAGTCACAAAAGCTTTAAATCTAAACGTGTGTAATTTTTTTTATATTCATGGCCATCTTCAACATTCATAGCGATTACAACACTTGCATTTTGATTTCAAGCTTTCGTGACTGCAGGGATTCATATTCTTGGTTTTTTCGGTAAAGTCACGTAGAATGGAAATAATAAAAATAAACATAATAAAATCATTCTCACGACGTTTCGGCCACAACGCAAGCAGCCGTCCTCAGGTGAAGAACATTATGTTTTATTTTTATTATTTTATTATTTCCATTCTACGTGACTTTACCGAAAGAACCAAGAAGATGAATCTCTGCAGTCACAAAAGCTTTAAATCGAAATTTAACTCCCAAATAATCATTCTCATCATCAGCCGTGGTCAGTCCACAGCTGGATGATAGGCCTACGCAAGCCACCATCATCTCTCCGAAGCCTCCAATGTCATAATTTGCCCAACACCTGGACATGGACTGAATTGATCACTCCATCTCCTGGGTGGATGTCCACTTGAATGCGTTCTATTCCTTGGCTACCACTCCATCCACTCTGCCATGCTTGATCATCGGCCTTCATCTCTTCCAGCGACATATCTAACCCCAACAGACTTACTCTTTTGAACTGTTTTAATTTGTTTTTAAGCTGTGTATGTTCCCGAATCAATGTTTCCCTTTTGCTCATTGTAATTCTAAGCATGCATTTAATGATTTACACACTTTTCATTTGAACAAGACTAACAATTATAGGTCAGATCATATAACAAATACTTGAATGGTGATGCTATGTGGACAGAGAATGTCGATATATTTAACATGCATATAATCTGTTGACAGATGGTTAAGATTGGAGTCAAGTTCACGTTTCTCTCAGGACTGCTGGCCTCTGGAACCTGCACAATTCTGTTTGGGTGAGTTTAACACGTGGCAGGCTTTCGCGACCAATATTATTCATAATAAAGGTTTTTGGGTCAGATGGATGTGTCGTAACCCTCCACCACCCGACATGGCCAAACAGTAAAACATGTGTCACGTTTTTCAAAGGACAAAATATTTCACTTCTTTAGCCCACCGGTGTGCTGAAGAGAGAATCAACAGAATTTTTAAATTTGAGTAGTACGACGTTTCGATGATAATTACAATCAGCTTCATCGGGCAAGAATGGTGAAGCTCACCTGTTGCTTCCGGTCTTAAATAGAGCAGCAGCAGGGTGACGTCATCTTCAGCACACCGGTGGGCTAAAGAAGTGAATTATTTTGTCCTTTGAAAAACGTGACACATTTTTTACTGTTTGGCCGTGTCGGGTGGTGGAGGGTTACGACACATTTATAAATAACGCGATCTGACCCAAAAACCTTTATTATGAATGGGTGAGTTTGTTGCCCAGCCAAAGTCTATAGTGGATTTATTACAAGTCCTCTTTTTTTTAGCTTAATGTTTCCCAATCTCATTTGTCTAGTGAGTTTTGTCAGCAAGATCTAGCCTCAAATGGACACGTGGAGTCACCTACAATGTGATTCCCTTAAAGTACAAGTTAGAGCTTTTGTTTTTAACATTTAAATTTTCCTATGAAGCTGGGTCCCCTCCCTTGACGTAGCTATCGAGTGTGCAGGGGTTTCAACTTGTACCAGGCACCAGGCATCACGGGCCTTGGAGACCCACATCCCTGGCTGTGGAGAGGAGGGGAAATTGGACAGGGGGCCTTTGGTCCCGTTGCCATGTATGTATGTACCTTGAACTTCGTTTGCACCGTACATAGCCAACTGTGCTAATCGGAGGTGCAGGGGAAGAACCACAAACTAAACACAAAAAGCAGTTCATCTTCTTGGTTCTTTCGGTAAAGTTACATAGAAGGAAAATAATAAAATAATAAAAATAAAACATTATAAAATAACTCTCACGACGTTTCTGCCACAACGCAAGCAGCCTCTACCTGAAGACGGCTGCTTGCATTGCTTGCTGCTTGCGTTGTGGCCGAAACGTCGTGAGAATTATTTTATTATGTTTTATTTTTATTATTTTATTATTTCCCTTCTACGTGACTTTACCGAAAGCACCAAGAAGATGAATCCCTGCAGTCACGAAAGTTTTAAATGGAAAAAAAACAAAAAGCAGTCCATAACGAATCCTCCGCGTCTGCGTGCAGACTCCTAGACGAGGCCCCGAGCGGCAGGATCTTCATCGCCCTGTGCTTCCTGCTGCACGGCGTGGACGCCGTGGGCTGTGCTGCCTCCATGACTGCGTCCTTCACCATCTTGATGTCGATGTTCCCGCACAACATCTCCACGACCATCGTGAGCGCCAAATAATCCCGTTTCAGACTCAACCTTGTCGGTTTAGGGCTCACAAGGGACAAACGCAAGTGTTGTAATCGCCATGAATGTTGAAGATGGCCATGAATATTAAACAAATTACACACGTTTAGATTTAAAGCTTTTGTGACTGCAGGGATTCATATTCTTGGTTATTTCGATAAAGTCACGTAGATGGGAATTAATAAAATAATAAAAATAAAACAAGATAAAATTCTCACGACGTTTCGACAACAACACAAGCAGCTGTCCTCAGGTGAAGAAACAGAGCTGTTTTTCCGACAGCTCTGTTTCTGCACCGGAGGACGTCTGCTTGTGTTGCTGCCAAAACGTCGTGATAATTTTATTTTATTATGTTTTATTATTTTATTATTTCCCTTCTACATGACTTTACCGAAAGAAACAAGAAGATGAAATTACACACGTTTCTTTTGGCGTTATTGTGTAAGCGTCGACATTTTTTCATCTTTTACGAAGCTACGTTCACAATTATGCTGAGATCGGGCGCATCCCAGGTGATGTGGTCAGAGAGGGTTACGCACGCGGATCACATGCATGTGTGCAGCTCTGTGGTCAATGCCATAGCCCCGTGTGAGTAGAAGCCCCACCGGTGTCCCCTTCGGCAGGGCTTCCTGGAGCTCCTCGCAGGGCTGGGCTTGGTGATGGGTCCTCCTCTGGGCGGGTTCCTGTACGAGGCGTGGGGCTATAGGATGACTCTCATAATCGTCGGCGTCTTCATGTTGCTCACCATCCCCGTCATCCTCGCCGCTCTGCCTCCGCAAGGTGCCTGGTCGCATCTCCTCTCGTCAGATCGTGATCTCACTTTTCAATGAAATATTGTATTGCTATGATTCTCCAAAACGCCGCACTGCGGTACATTCCAATTGCGGGACTGGCGCCTTGTAATGAGTGCGCGTCTCTCTCTCTCTCTCTCACAGTGCTGGTGGGGAGCAGTGGTTCGTTCATACGGCTCTTGTCACTGCCCTCTGTGATTGTCGTGGCATTGCTCATCTGCTGCGTGGACTCATCGATGGGATTTTTCGATCCCAACATCTCGCTGTTCCTCTTTGAGCAGGTGAGAACACGCCGCTTCAGCTCCTGAACATTTGGTGGAATGCAGTCCGCCTGACGATGGGGGGGGGGGTTTGAGAAATGTGACGTCACATAAAAACTTTAAATAAATATAGACAACACGTTCTACTTAATTAAATAGACTTTTTAATAAATGTTTTCTCCTACAACATCAGAGTGCAGCACCACATTAAATACGCACTACAATGACAATAGTTTAAAGCGATTTGAAGCATGTTTTCTATATTTTTTTTGGGGGGGGGGGGCAGAAATTTGTGCCGTCATATTTGAGGGTGGGTCAAAAATCGTCCAAAATCGCGTGACGTCATTTATGGACGGCCCCTATGACAATCAAGTACAATGGTGGATGTTGCTCTCCTGGCCCTCTGCTGCCCACCGCGTAGTCCCTGAGCAGCCTATGACAACAATGGTGGCTAGCCACGAGCCAGGCTCAAACCCGTTTAGCTTCTGAGATTTGAGGAGGTCAAGCAAATTCTGGGTGATTTGGTGATTTGGTCATAGGCTTGTTTTTATCTTCAAATTTGAAAACAATGCGTCTGTGAACTAATTTTCCTTCAGCATCCAAGCATTCAGATTCTTCTAGTAGCAAACGCTGCAGAGGTTTCACCTTCACCGAGTATATTCAGCAGAGTGTGGTCCATTACGCAAATACCGCTCTACAACTTAAAGTTATACGTGACAATAATGCATGAACACTCGGTCCCGAAACATTTGTTGCGGAAACTTGCACTCAAAATTAATGTGTGCTGCCTCTGTGATTTATCGGTAATTAAATGGTAAGTGAATGAAATGGGGTATGTTTAATAAGAAACGAGAAATATGTGTAGTGAAATGTGATTAAATGGGAATTAGTTCATGTTGGTATGGCTGAGAGCTTCTATCCGGTGACATCATTCTCAACATCTGTGAAAAATAACTTCATAGCTCATCGGATTTCTCCAGTCTAAAATTGTGATTTGGTATTTAATCACGTTTCCAGAAGTTTCCATTGTTGTGGCCTTTCACAGTTCAATCTGAGCTCTGGGAAGATTGGACTCGTCTTCATGAGCCTGTGCATCTCATACTCTGTGAGCTGTCCTGTCGTGGGCTACGTCAGCGACCGCAGACCTGTGAGGACGCACAACGAGCCACTCCACTCGGCTCTTCCGGACAGTTCTTTTACAGAGACAAGTTTGCGTGCACAGCCACTGACTATCATTCACCATCGCAACACCCGCGTGCGGTCTAAAGTCTGCCTTGCGTAAATGACTCGGTAAAATAAAGGCGGTTTACACCGTCCCACAGCAAGGTGTGGATGTTGAACTTCTGCTTTCGCACCGTATGTAGCCGACCCTGCTAATCGTATCGGAAGCAAGAGCATTCCAGACGGCTGCAGAAGCGCATCTGAAAGCACACAATGCAGTGACCATCTTTAGCATAGTAAAGCCCCAATTTAAGATGGCTGGGTGGCTTAAAAACTGCCCTTGAGAGTGCTTTGTGCGAGCACTGCTGAGATCCTGGTTAAAGCGCTTATCTGCTGTGATGCGGAGTTTGACTGTCGCCCCAAGCTTATATTGCTTCTTTTGGGGCACTGTACACTAAAAAAGTTAAGCACAATTCAAAGCATTATTCAGACTCAAGTGAGGTGCCCCTGCTCTGTCAGACATCATGTTGATGCAGAATTGCAGTTATTTTGGATCGCATTTATCATTGGAAAAATTATCCCTTTAATCATGGGGTGATCACAAGTGTCCCTGGGAGCAAACAAGTGTTGGGCATTGCCCATCTTAGATGCCAGCTCTGGGTCAATAATAAAATTTCAACATTTTTTATGACAGGAGTCGTTAGGACAACCACCGTTGACTTCCCAAAATTAGTACCTATTTTATCAACCACCACAGGCGAATGATGATGAGCTGAGTTGATCCCTGACCGGGATGGGAACGCACAAGCGTTTGGTTGTGTGAGCCTATTTGTGTCACCCTTTTGGCTTTGTTGTTAATTTTGCAGCAATGGATGAGATGCATGATGCTGGCTGGAGCTTTTGTATCCGGTATCTGCTTCTGCTTGTTGGGCCCTGTTCCCATCCTGCACATCCACACGTGAGGATGACGTCAGTCACTACACCACCTGCACATGGCACCTGATAGTGGAAAGACAAAAACTGATTTTTTTCTGGTTTCCAAATCGGATATGTGGGCTGCAGTTGCCTGAGCTACCACAACAGCTATGCAGCTGTTGCGATCACGATGTTGTCGTGCTCTTCACTTGTTTTACGGTGGTGGTACCATTATACTATTGCTGTGGTGCTCTTGTAGTATTCTTGCTATGATGCTGTTGTGTTCTTGCCTTGGTGCTTTTATGTTGTGTTGTGATTTACCATTATGGTGATGTTGTGGTGGCATCAGTCAGCTGTGGCTCGTGGTGGTGGTCCTGGCCGTGCTGGGTGTTTCCATCGCCACAGCCATCGTCCCCACATTTTCGGAGATCCTCCTCATGGCCACGTAAGTCCAATTTATTTGCCATCTGGGCACGGTGCAGTCCAGTGGGTTTGAGTTTCACAAATCTCTACGTGGCCCACCAACCCTGTAGTTGTGCACCACTATGCTGGCGATGCAATATTTACAATTATTATACTGACAAAAAAATAGGCAATAACACCGACCGTTGTTTTACTCTCACCGATTATTTTGCTTTCAGTAACAATGGCTTTGAAGTGGGGCTGGGCACGCTGGGGTTGGTGTCCGGTATCTGCAATGGCTTGATGTCTTTCGGGTGAGTATGGCCAACATCGGAATCAGAAGCATATTTCCCGAGTTAGCAGGTTACACAGGGCTGCGCTAGCGTGAAGGGTAAACGTTCACTCCAGCAGGGCTTGTCAACGGGGCTGTATGGACTCGGAGGTAGTGGCATTGCTCAGAGCTTCTCATCTCAGCTCTAGAAACTTGTAGGAAGTGGCATTGACCAGGGCTTCTCAACCCGGCTCTATCGACTCGTAGGTCGTGGACTTCCCCTTGAGTCTGCACTGGGGGCCCAGGTGCCAGGCTACGAATAAGGCAGGAAAGTTGACAGGGCGCGGTTGCATTCTTTGCACCAGGGCCTATTCATTGCCATCCATGCTTGAGTGCTGCCCACAGGGGTCCACTGGCATCATTAGGGGCCAAGGGGTCTGCTTCAGGGGCCACCACAAAGTGCAAAGAAATCCCCAAAGGAAAGTCCACTCTGCCATGCAGAAGCCCCTAGAAGAAGGGTCTTGAGATTAGGTGAGGGTTCCCAGGTATACATTCTCTAGGTAGGTAGGTATTCATTTATAAAAATATATCCTTACACTTATTATACTACCCATTGTGCACGTAATAGTTGATTTTATTTAACTCAAACTCTTCCATTAGGCTGATGGTCAGAATTAAAGGGATTGCACAAACAAGACACGAGTTGGCAGAGTACAGACAGTACAAATACGACTGGTAGTACACCATCGAGGAAGACGGGACAGTAATAAAAATATAAATATTCCAAAATGGGGAGTACAGACAAATTTCAACGCCTGAAATGCAACATATCGTGCATCTAGATTCAATAATTTCTTTACAACTGCTTTTTGTGTTTAGTTTGTTGTCCTCCTACACCTCAAATTATCACGGTTGGCGACATACGGCGCGAAAGTGGTTCACCATTCATACGTACATCGTCGTCGTCATTCATGGTCAGTTTGCGGTTTAATGAAAGACACTTCGAGCCTTCGCCATCTATCGCGGTCCTGCGATACAACAATGAACCTATCACTGACAAATGAGCTGATTTCATTGCTCCAACTCTGTGGTGGATATGCTCCTAGGCACATTGAACCGTACTTAATGACAACCGTTCTATTTTCCAGAAAGTTCCGTGACATGGAGTATCTGCGTTAAGGTATTCCATGAAATTAAAATCTCAGATGCGCGTTGTGCAGTGACGGCTGCCTTCCTTGTGGACCTCAGGAACTTCATAGGCCCCACGCTGGGCGGACTCCTCGATGACTACGTGAACTTCAAGTGGGCCGCGACCATGGAGGGGCTGCTCTTAATCCTTGCGGTGAGCCACCGGTGGGGGGACATCACTCCAGACTCGCACGGAACATCTGAGAGCAGCCACCATCGCACCTCTGTAAATGAATGGTGCCAGTCAGTGCACAGTTTATCAAATGAGTGTGCATTTAATTAATTGATTTCCTAAATATTATTAGAAATGTTTTATTGACTTAGAAGAGATTCAGAAATGCATAATGCTGTATAGATGGCCCGAATGTGGATGGAACAGCTGGTCATTCGGTCCAAGGTTAAAAACTCAGTTATTTTTTGTAAAATAGTAATACAAATGTACAGCCTTTGTCAATCCACTGCTGGATGAAGGCCTCCCCATGTCGAGTCGTTCATGGGGGTTGTTTGACCATACTTCATGCTTGTCAGTACAGGTTGGATAAAGGATGGGGCCAGGTAAGATATCCCTCGCCACTGGTGTTATCTGTAGTTGGGGATCGGGTCACTGGGTTTATGCCGCCGGGTGCTGGTGGCTTTGCACGTGGCTAGGAAACCAGCACTGCGGAGGCAGCGAGGGTTGGTGGATCGGACAAATGAACCTTATGGCGGTACCCCGGGGTACCTTATTACCCCGGCTCTCGCATAATGTCTGTTGACATTATGCGAGAGCATAATGTCGGTCATAATGTCTAAGTCTGTTGATTGTCGGCGATGCGGCAATCGACTCATCTCGACGTGCTGTACACAATGCACTATGGTGCACACGAGCGTTCAGGGTTTCAGAGCAATCGTCCTCGTTGCGTTTCGACTTCGCGGAGTAGCACCACTGATTTCGGATTTATTGGTACCCCAGTCGCGGAGTTAAGTACACCCCTGGAAAAAAATGGTGTCCCAGAAATAAAATATTGAATTGCCTCGGCCATTTTGTATTATTGGTACCCCGGGGTACCGCCATAAGGATCAAATGACAAAATGTTGCGAGACTTCCTGGAGGCATCGAGGTGCAATACCGTGGCTTGCCAGCAGGTTGAGGTACAGCAAAGTGTGCATTGATACCAACTGTCCGCTCTGTATGATATAAAACAGTTTTCTCCTTTTAAAGGTCCGTGGGCCACTGGTGGCACCTGGTGGTCTTTAGTGTGGCCCCTGACGTGAGGCCCACGACAATACACAAAAGTGAAAACACCTCCCCATCATCATCGTGCTGCTGTCAAACCCCAATGCTTTGAAATGTGTTGCGGCCCTCACACTGATGATGTCTTATTGGCAAAAGGGAAAATTAATGAAGACCACTGGTATAGAGGGTTGCCCTCTCGCAAACATGGATTTTATCCTGGGCCTCTGGTATCCTCCCACATGTGTAGTGACATCGCGGATGTCACTGTGTAATGCCGGCCCTAGAGAGGCACGGCGTGCGGTGTATTGACATCTCGGGCACCACTCACATGTGGCTGCAGTACCGGCCCTGGAGGGGCCTATTGAGCGCTGACTGACAGCGCTTGATGGCACCACGCTCTGCATGCAGTGCCGACCCCTACAGGATAGGGAGGGAGAGTGTCGGCCACAGGGAATTGGGTTACGATAGGCCGTGGCACTCTGGTTCACCCCAGAGGACACGTGACCGGTTAAGTCTACACAGGGCCTCCAGGTGGGGGCTCGGGGTGGTCACGTGTCAGGGCCGAGATCCTGCTCGAGGGTTCTCGAAGGTGGGCGTGGCTAAGGGTGGAGCCAGTGGAGTCAGCCACGCCAAGAGGGACCGGCTGCTCTTTTTCATCCAGAAGAATCTACGTTCTACATCCTACAGAGTCTCCAACACGTGGACCTGGACCTCTGAGTATGCTCCCATGTTCTCCTTGAATTGATCAAGATGAGCATCAAGGATATGGACTTTGAGGGACATCCTACAGCCCATTGTGCCGTAGTTCTTCACCAGAGTCTCAACCAGCTCCACATAGTTTTCGACCTTGTGATTACCCAAGAAGCCACGAACCACTGTGACAAAGCTGTTCCAAGCCACTTTCTCTCTACTAGTGAGCTTCTTGGGGAATTCATTGCACTCCAGGATCTTCTTTATCTGTGGTCCGATGAAGACACCGGCTTTGATCTTTGCCTCAGACAGCCTAGGGAAGAAGTCTTGAAGGTACTTGAAGGCTGCCGACTCCTTATGAAGGCTCTGACAAATTGTTTCATAAGGCCCAATTTGATGTGCAGTTCTGGCATCAGCACCTTCCGGGGGTCAACCAGTGACTTTCACTTGACGTTGTTCCTCCCCACAGAGAACTTGGTCCGCTGTGGCCAGTTCCACCTGTGGTAGTGCGCCTTGGTGTCCTTGCTGTCCCAAAGGCAAAGATAGCAGGGAAACTTGGTAAAACCGCCTTGGAGACCCGTCAGGAATGCCACCATTTTGAAGTCTCCAATGACCTCCCAGCCGTACTCATACTTCAAGGCGTCCAGCAAGGTCTTGATGCTGTTGTAATCTTCTTTGAGGTGCACTGAGTGAGCCAGGGGAAGAGATGGGTACTTGTTACCATTATGGAGCAGCACGGCTTTGAGGCTCCTGGATGAGCTGTCAATCAAGAGGTGCCACTCATTCTGGTTACAGGTGATTCCAATTGCCTCGACCAGACTGGTCACATTGTGGCAGAAGCAGAGCCCATCTTGACAGGTGAAGAAGCTGCAAAAAGATTGGTGACACTTCCTTTGATCTGCGACTTGCACACTTTCATCCAACAAGTTCCACTGCTTGAGCCTAGACATCAAAAGCTCGCCATTGGACTTGGTGAGACCAAGATCTCTGATCAAGTCGTTGAAGTCTTTTTGGTTGGGGTAGTATGGCTTTCTCTCCTCAGCTTCACCTCTGAAATTGTCGTTTGGATCTACAACGTCTTCCTCGCTCTCTGACTTGCTGCTCTCTTCTAAAGACGGCTGCTCTCTCTCCGGAGGAGTGGGTACGGGGAGCTCATGTCAGTGTGGCACCGGGGCGATGGATGAAGGAAGGTCCGGATACGTGATAGCAGGTGCATTTTTACCAGTCAGACGTTTGGAAGAGTCCACCATGCAGAAGTAGCAGTTGCTTGAGTGGTCAGTGGGTTCCCGCCAAATTCTTGTGATAGCGAACTTCATGGCAAAATGCGTCTGCCGGATGCTTGCATATTACTGGAAACTTGTAGACTATTCTAGAAGTTACTCCAAGTTTACTCAGCATTGAATAGATCTGGAATGTTCAGGAAAATAGGTAAATTTCAAAATATCACTGTCCAGGTCACAAAAGCAAAGTTCGTGGGGAATAATAGCCATTTTATGTCCCTTTGAGGCATAAGCAATTAGGAAATAACACTACCCAGGAACAAAAAATAAAAAATAAACTGTTACACAGTGCGATTCAATATGTTATTTCACGTAATGCCTTACCCGTGAGTCAGCGTGTAGTTTTGAGATGTAAATGCAATGGGTGGGCGAGGACTGGGCTGGATGAGTTCATTTCCCCACCAAGTTGGCAACAGTAAAGGAAACTGTTGAGACGTTACTCGGGCTGTCGTGAACAACACACAACTGGCTACACTTTGTAGTACATCACTGTGGTCTGTCTGTGATTGTAACACTCTTTTCAATTATTCTATTCCAGGCATTCCTCATGCTTGCATTTTACAGCTACGAGTGCATCAGTGAAAACAGGTATTTGCACAGTGGTCTGACCATGCCGGCCTGCTATCACAGGGTTTTTATTTAATTTCCCAGCCACGTCCGCTCCTGTGTAGCCAGCCAACTACACAGGGAGCGTATCGTAGTCACAAGTTACCCAGGTGTATATCGTCACTCGCGGTTACTCGTTCAGTTATCAGTGAGTCGGTGGACTTTATGCACAATGTACATATAACTGAACAAGACGATGTTTCTGAGAGCGACATTACACATGTATCCAAATTACATAGAGACTGCCCCCATTGTGAAAAATGTGGAATTTTCACCACTGGCTGACATCTGCCAATGGGAATGGGCACCATATCCGGTATACCTCTCAGCTATAGCTGTGGCTACTAGTTCTCTACCTACTCCGGTCTACCAGCAAACCTGCAAAAAATATTCAGTGAACAATTAAGCCCTGTGAATAACCAAGTTGCACCACGCTCACGTTGTTGAGAGTGCATTTCACACATCCCGTGTCCGCTTCTGTTACCACGTTCTCTGCAGGCACCGCCAAACAGAAGAGCTGCTCGGCGATGTGGAGGAGGCCACCAGACCCCTGCTGTCCTAGCGCTGGGTGGAGTTGGACAAGCCAAGCATCGGCGTTCAACGTGCGAGGGGTCGTGGTGCAATCGCGGTCAATTGTGCCAGCATTAGCACACGGCACTCATTGCAAGCAAAAGAGGTGGATCGAGAAACTTGGCAAGGGAGAGGTGGTTCTGAAATTTCAAGATTTTTAAATGGGGCCCTAAATTGATCATAGTAATAATGAAATCTATTTACTTTTACTGGTAAATATCAATAAAATACTCATCAAATTTTTTGGTTTTCAAGGTGCCACCCCTTTGGATCCACCACTGATGCAAGCAAGAACACATTATAAATGTGTAGAAATGGAAAGGTGGCTCACAAGTGATAGTGCTGGGCTGGAACCGTTGTGAACCTCTTTTCGATTCTAGGCAGCTGCCACCATTAAATCAAAGTGCAATAAACTGGTAGTCTTCGCCCAGTCACCACTAATTGCACACAAAAAAACAGCACGGTAAATTAAATTCTGCACTTAACGTTGAATGCCAGCACTGAGCTGATTATTGGTTTTACTGTCATGCGATGAGCATTACTCTGTCCCCTACTCTGTTGACCAGAGGTCACTTTAAAGGACCGAGAGATCCGAGTGGATTCTTCTGATCTTGAAAAAATGCTGGTTGCACATTTTGGGAGAATTGTTGGGAAAATACCAAATGAAAATGAGTATTGAGACTCAAGTGTTCCTGCACCGTCAGACATGTTGATGGAGAATTGCAGAATTGTAGTTGTCCGTGTTCAAAATTGTACAAATGTGCATGACAAAATAATCTGACCACCATTATTATTGCATGATGTTTATCATAAAAAGTAAGCGGCTGCCAAAAATGTTAACCTCCAGATTACATTTAAACTACTGTACAGTGTTGATGATGGTCATCTCTTTTAGTTTGTGCCTGTACACCAGTGCAGTCTCAGACAGTATATTTATTTTTAATCGTGCACAGATCACATCAGAATCAAGTGAAAGTATATTGCGATATAGTGGAATTTTATAACTCGATAAGGAATTGGAAAAAACATCCCAAGTTCGGAATCTCATGAAATCATGAGATGAAGGTTGATGTTTTTGTGAATAAAGGAAAATTGTTGACACTTTTTGAGAGGAAATGCCACTGAGACCACTGATTTTAAGACTTAACTTTTTAATTTGCCTTACCCGGAACGGTTTTACCACCTCTTATGTATCGAAGAATATTTGTGCCTTAGATTTCTCAGAAATGTGAAAAATACTGAAACTAATTTAAGCTGGCTGTAGCATATCCATTATTCTGTTCACATGTGTTGTAATATATTTACTATGTATTGCACTACAAGTTTGTCGGTTGCATTGTTTTAAAAGTACAGCATGCTTAAGCTAACGGTACCTTGTCTGAGGCACAGGCTGGAAATCTTAACTGGCTCGAATGCTAAAACAAGTCTCTCATGTACGAGGAACATCCTGATGGTGATTAACCATATTTGTTCATCAACTAACAAGATATGACCGTCTAACAAAAGGCGTGTGAATTTAACGTGTGAAAACGTCAGGAAGCAGGTCAAATTATTTGAAGATGGTAATAGTGGAGACATTGTCGTTAAATCAAGCAGTGGCAGATGACTCCAACAATTACGCAGAGCGGAGGAAATCATTGGTACTATCGTTGCAAATTGGTCACCATACTGTCAGGACTATGTCATATATTGGCTTATCATTATATATGTGGATAGTGTTTGAGTGTGGCTATGCAAGTTGTGGGCCTGGTAGAGGGACTTCCAGTTGAGCCTCTCTGTTTCTGTTAGTGGGGAATATATTGCGTGTATTTATGGAATCGAAAGTAAGTTTAAATGTAAATAAAGTTCCTTTCAAAGTGATATCGTTCAAACACTTTAAAATTCTTTGCATTCTTTGTCATCTTCACATGTCTCATCTGATGTTCTCTTCTACGCTACGTTGCTGTTCTTGTAATGATAGAGTTTAAAACTCGATAAAAGACTGTGTAGTATAGAACACACTATTAAGAGACTGGATGAAGACCTCCCCGTGCCGGCCATGTGGATTGGTGACTAGGGGACTCGGGACCAACTCAGATGTAAGCCGTGGCACTGAATGCAGTGCGCATCTAAGAGCATAACATTAACTTAAAATTTTGACAAAAAAAATTTACACTAATCAATTTTCAGGTCCAGCCAAAACAAACCCCTTTGCAATAAGTCAAAAGTGTTTATTTCGTGGGATATAATAGCCGCGCCGAATGAACATGGACTATCCACCACCGCTCCCACGTCCAGGGCAATTCTCTATACCAGCAGCAGCAGCAGCAAATTCGAACTTCCCCGCGTTTCAAAACAGCTGCTAGCCCACGTGACCTAAGCGCGCTCGGAATTGTTTTGGCTGTCGCGCGCTCAGATTGGCCGGCGGCTCCCTCCGCTCGCCCCGCCCCCCTCCCACGTGCGCTCCACTTCCGCTGTCAAGCGGCCTGGAACAGCACGTGGAGTGGTAACCGCGGGGTGAGCCTCCGATGCGCCGGTGAACCGACCCGCCTCTGCCCCCTTCTTTACTCCAGAGACCCGCGCCTAGGCCACCCGCGCCACGGCGTCAACGTGTGGTGGGACTCCGAGTGCGAGGTGGGTGGCGTGCGATTATTTTGGGTTTGTTTCTTCTGCGGGTCACTCCGCGGTTTGTATTCCCACGTTTAGAATGGAGGCGCGTTTTGATTACTTGGCCGCGTGTATAATGGTGCACGTGATACGCAGATGAAGCCGTTGCGTTGAGATATCATTTGTGATGGATAGGTCGTTTCTAAAAAAAAATAATAGCTCAGTGGACTTTGGGGCCGTCCATAAATGACGTCACGCACCTAGGGGGGGGGGTCAGACATTTGTGACGATGGGGGGGGGTGTGAGAAATGTGACGTCACATCAAAATGCGCTACTTTAAATATAGACAACACGTTCTACTTAATCTAATAGACTTTTTAATAAATGTTTTCTCCTACAACATCAGAATGCAGCGCCACATTAAATACGCACTACAATGACAATAGTTTAAAACGATTTGAAGCGTGTTTTATTTTGGGGGGGGGGGGGCAGAGCTTTGTGACGTAATAATTGAGGGGGGGTCTGACTTTTTGTGACGCCGTGTGACGAGGGGGGGGGGTCAAAAATCGCGTGACGTCATTTATGGACGGCCCCTAATAGCTCAGTGGACTTTACCTCGTAAGATTTTTGTTTAAGTTTTGTTTTATTTATGTTTTTTGGAAGTGATTTGTTTACCTTTTCTATGCTTTGCAATCTGTGTCGTGTTTTTGTTGTAACGTTCTGACCCACCCCGACTGGACATCTGTGAAAAATAACTTTATAGCTCATCGGATTCCTCCTCCAGTATACCGACTGTAATCACAACGCTCGTGACGTCACTCCACGGCGACCAGCCCCCCTCATTAATATTCATGAGCGGGTGACGTCACTCAATATAGAGTGCTCCCTCCCCCCTCGCTAATAATCATGAGCAGGTGACGTCACTCCTTTGAACAGCCCCCCTCAATAATGATGAGCAGGTGACGTCACTCCACAAGGACACCCTCCCCCCCATTCATAATAATAATTAGCAGGTGACGTCACTCCACATGGGGGGCCGAGGCGCCTCCTCCCCCCTCCTCAGCGTCAACTCTCAACCCTCACTACAAAGGGCAGAACCCTCACGTCACGTGATCTCCACAACGCTGTTGAGACGTAGAAGTAAAAAGGACGTCATGATGAACAAGGGATGATAACCTTCAAATGAAATAGGTCTGTGTCACCGCGCCCTTACAGAGTGCGCACGAATGCATGCAATGAACATATCACGTCGCGATCTGATTTTCGCCTGCACGTTTCAGATTGACTGCAATACACCCGTCCTTGGACGGGCAAAAGGCGAGTTTATAATCATACCATCGTGGTATCCGCTCACTCTTGTTAGAGAGACGACTCAAGGTGCGCGAGGAATCGCAGAGAAGCGTGAAGGCAGCCACGCCTACAGGTGCCCGAGCTCTGCGGTCCTCTATGGCCGTGATATCCGGTCACTTGATGAGTTGTTTACACGTGGGAGGAAATCCGGAGCACCCGGAGGAAATCCACGCGTGCGAGCGATGGGGAAAACACTTCGCCATACCAAGGGTGGCACAGTCGGGTTTTTGCCAATCGG
The DNA here is from genome assembly GCF_015708825.2 of Lethenteron reissneri. NCBI lineage: Eukaryota > Metazoa > Chordata > Hyperoartia > Petromyzontiformes > Petromyzontidae > Lethenteron > Lethenteron reissneri. The sequence continues at coordinate 12,257,107 of NC_083797.1, read as the reverse complement.
GTTTAATTGTCTTTTTATATTAAACCCGATCATCTGAGATTTGGAGAAATCCGGTTTAATTGGTTCTAATTGCAGAACCACACTTCGCCAACTTCTCAACGATGGGCTTCATCCATTCCAAGCTAAGGAACTCACTGGCGCCCACGGTTGTGGAGGAGAAGCTCGTGTTCATCACGACCAACCTGCCCGCCGCATTCTACGACTACCCCGTGCCCGACGGCCCCGAGTACGATAGCATCAGCGACGAGGAAGCAGCCTAAGCCTTGCATCAGAGTTTCGTATTCATTACACCAGGTTTTAATTCCCCGAAATCGGGTTTAATTGTATTAAAGAAAAAAACCTGATGCCTGCCGCTGGAAAAATCGGGTTTTTTCCACCCATGCGCCATACAGACGGAAGAGGTGGAGAGTTCCACATCCCTGCAAGACTGCTTTCGAGCAGAGCCACCTGGTGGACGCGCACGGGAAGGGAGTTTAACAACATCTGTGCAGTGATCCATCAACCCTCGTTACTGCCGCTGCTGGATTACAGGCAGCCACGTGCATAGGGGCCGTTCATAAATAACGTCACGCACCTAGGGGGGGGGGGGGGGGTCAGACATTTGTGACGATGTGTGACGAGGGGGGGGGTTGAGAAATGTGACGTCACATCAAAATGCACAACTTTAAATAAATATAGACAACACGTTCTCCTTAATGAAATAGACTTTTTAATAAATGTTTTCTCCGACAATATTACAACATCAGAGTGCAGCACCACATTAAATACGCACTACAATGACAATAGTTTAAAGCGATTTGAAGCATGTCGCCATACCAAGGGTGGCACAGTCGGGTTTTTGCCAATCGGGTTTAATTGTCTTTTTATATTAAACCCGATCATCTGAGATTTGGAGAAATCCGGTTTAATTGGTTCTAATTGCAGAACCACACTTCGCCAACTTCTCAACGATGGGCTTCATCCATTCCAAGCTAAGGAACTCACTGGCGCCCACGGTTGTGGAGGAGAAGCTCGTGTTCATCACGACCAACCTGCCCGCCGCATTCTACGACTACCCCGTGCCCGACGGCCCCGAGTACGATAGCATCAGCGACGAGGAAGCAGCCTAAGCCTTGCATCAGAGTTTCGTATTCATTACACCAGGTTTTAATTCCCCGAAATCGGGTTTAATTGTATTAAAGAAAAAAACCTGATGCCTGCCGCTGGAAAAATCGGGTTTTTTCCACCCATGCGCCATACAGACGGAAGAGGTGGAGAGTTCCACATCCCTGCAAGACTGCTTTCGAGCAGAGCCACCTGGTGGACGCGCACGGGAAGGGAGTTTAACAACATCTGTGCAGTGATCCATCAACCCTCGTTACTGCCGCTGCTGGATTACAGGCAGCCACGTGCATAGGGGCCGTTCATAAATAACGTCACGCACCTAGGGGGGGGGGGGGGGGTCAGACATTTGTGACGATGTGTGACGAGGGGGGGGGTTGAGAAATGTGACGTCACATCAAAATGCGCAACTTTAAATAAATATAGACAACACGTTCTCCTTAATGAAATAGACTTTTTAATAAATGTTTTCTCCGACAATATTACAACATCAGAGTGCAGCACCACATTAAATACGCACTACAATGACAATAGTTTAAAGCGATTTGAAGCATGTTTTATTTTGACATGGCGTCATTTATGGACGGCCCCATAGTCGTGAGTGTGATTCTGCGTATAATTATCGTGCAGCGTTGTGAGATGCAATGAGCGTGGATGACGCAAATATGAAAGCTGAAATTATAATTGCTACCACGGTTCGTAATAAAGATGTTTTTTTTGGGTTAGATCGCGTACAATATAAATGTGTCGTGAACCCGCCACCACCCGACACAGCAAATCAGTAGGGTTTGTCACGTAAACCAAACGTGCCACTACTTCAGCACGCCGGTTTTGTGTTGGAGAGTAAACCGACAACATTTGACAATTGGCATGAATTCAGGAACGACCACGACGGTCCTGGATGAGAGGCGGTGCACGGCCACCGCCACCCGGCTGACACGAATTGGTGAGGCGGCCCCACTTGATGGGAAGCCGAGCACTGGGTTGGTTCCCTCGAGACCGGCTCTTGCCAGCATTGCTTGACGTGTAGAGCCCTCTTGTGAATACACTGCTGGTTGACTGCCTCCCCAAGCGGAGCCTTTTGGGGCGATTTTATGAAAGCTCAGCGGGGGTAGACATGGACGCTGGGAGCGCAGATGTACAGTACAACAACGCATTTTGCTGCACTCCCCTCTGCTGCCGACCACGTAGCCCCGCAGCACCCCATAGCAACCTGTTGTGCATGGCAGTGGCCCGTTGCATGCTGCTCTCCGCACACAACCCCTGGTTGTATTTACGAGATTTGGCGAGATGGGCCCACTCGTTTCGGGCGATTTGGCCAAAGGTGGCTTCTGGTAAAGCAACGAGGGCTTCCTCATGGTCTGATGCTCTAATACGAGTGGGGTTTTGTGACTCTTACAATTTGGATGTTTCTGGCATCGCAGTGCCACTGGATCACAAGGCACTGGACAGGCTCGCGTGGTGGCGAGATGAAACTTGCCAAAGCGAAAAGCAGACCGCGATGTGGTATTAATTGCATGAATTCGTGTGCAATCTGTAAGGGCGTGGTGAGACAGACCTATTTAATTTGAAGGTTATAATCCCTTGTTCATCATGACGTCCTCTTAGTTCTGTCTCAAAAGCCTTACGGAGACCGTGTGACGTGAGGGTTCTGCCTTTTTCGTAGTGAGGGTTGTAAGTTGACGATGAGGAGGGGGGAGGAGGTGCCTCGGCCCCCCCATGTGGAGTGACGTCAGCCGCTAATTATTATGAATTGGGGGAGAGGATGTCCATTTGGTCACCTGCTCATGGGATGCTGGTCGATGTGGAGTGACGTCACGGGCATTAAGGAGATTCCTGGGTGATTATAGTAGGTATAGCCAGGTCACTTCTGAAAAAAAAACAGCTAAATAGTTCAGTGGGCCTGACCTGGTTAACATAATAAATTGTTGAGGTTTAAAGTTTAATAGACCAATCTTTGATGCTGACAAATTGAAGAACCACCGTTCAGTGTCACATTTGCCATCTATCTTAAATCTGCTTAAAAAAGTTTAACCACGTAGACTTTCATGATCAATATGTCGCCATAATATAGAGTTTTTTTGGGGTTAGATTACGTAAATATATAAATGTCGTTAAACCCGCCACCCTACACAGCCAATTAATCTGGCTGTCGCCTGCTGCAGCTAATTCTAATTACTGGCGAAATGTCATACTCAGATTGTAAATGTTGTAAATTGGCATGTTCTATTTACGTGACAAACCTTAATAATTGGCTGTGTCCACGAGGTGGCGGGTTTAATTACACATTTAAATTTACGCGATCTCACCCAAAAATAACCTGCTTGACAAAACATTTGCAATTGCAGCTGCAGGCACTTTTTGATGACACATTCAATGCCGACTTTTCAAGTCGGCCTATCGGAAGTGCCCGCAGCGCCGAGACGGCCTTTCTGAATGTCTCCAATGGCCTCCCGATGGTTACCGACAACGGTAAATTGTCCCCGTTGCGTCTCCTCGATCTTGCTGTGGCGTTTGATAACTGTCGACTCTGTTGTGATGCTGCAGGGTCCTGAGCGAAGATTCTGGATTGGTGGAGCTTTGCCACTCTGGTTTCATTCATACTCAACGGGCAGAACTTAGAGAGTGTGTCACAACGGCCGGTTGTTATCAACTGTTCGTGTCACTTGTTCAGTGTTACGTCCTGTACTTTTTATCGTCTATGCCGCTGAGTTCTCGAAACTGGTGGACAAACATTGGGTTAACCTTCGCACATTTGCAGATGACACTTTTGGCTGTAAGTACATTGTGAGCCAGATCGCATAACGGCCTCAGCCATTGTTCTTGAACAATGTGTTCTCGATGTTAGATGCTGGATGGCATCCAATCGATTGAAGCTGAATACAGATAAAAAAACAGATGTGATCTGGTTCGGCACGACCTATAGCTTTGATAAGCTGATCAGCCACGGTCCATCCGCTCAATGTGGGTACGACTACCATACCATCAGCTGCCTATGTCCGTAGTCTTGGAGTTCTACTGGCACCTGACCTTCAATCCGCACAACACGTTGCTATGATCTGTAAGGGCTGCTTTTTCCAGCTCTGTAAGCTGCATTGTGTCCGTCAATCCCTGGATGCCAAGGCAGCTGTGCAACTCTCATGCACACTCTCATTACTTCCCGAGTTGACTTATGCAATGGTTTTCTGGCCGGCGCAACAATGAAAGTGATTAATCAGCTCCAGCGTGCCTTGAATGCAGCAGCCAGATTACTCGCTGGCACAAGACGAGATACGATCATGGACTACAGAAGCCCATGCTTTTGAAGACTTTCATTTGCTTTCGGTTCCACAGCGCGTAAAGTATAAGCACTGTCTGTATACAAGTGCCTTATAAGGTATGGCACCCCGTTATTTGTCGGGATTTATGCACGCCTGTCGCCAACGATCAGAAACGACAACACCTTAGACCCGCTGCTCATTGTGATGTCGATGTATCTACTGCATATTGAACTTCTTTCGCACCGTACTTAGCCAACAGTGCTAACCGGAGGTGCGGGGATTTCATCGTTGTTATAGGAACCCTGCCTACGCTTTTCAGAAGGCGGCAGGGCCCCCTGTCGCGTGGAATTCTCGACCCCGACAAACTCAAGAACGAAAACACTGAGTTCAACCGCTTCCGGAGAGACCTTAAAATAAAATTAATGAACACAGCGTGACGTGACGGCAGTGCGCATTAGAGGTGCTATTTGCATGATTTTGCATTTCTTAAATTACTATTTACAATTACATTACGTGCATCAAGATTACTAATAAAAAATAACACGTAGAAGAAATGATGTAGTTCGTGTAGCTTTACCATATTTGGGAAATTGTTCCCCTGTTGTTTCCTGAATGTTTGGCTGACAGCACACGTTTCCATTCTGTAGTCAATTTAATAAAAACAGCATCGGCTGAAAATATTATTAAGAAAATGTTGCAGCAAGCTAATAAGAATCCATACTCTTTGGTTCTTTCGGTAAAGTCACGTAGGTAAAATTAACCCGTAAAAACAAAGTTTTTCACTATAAATCCTTTATATGCGTGGCGGCTAGAGTCCTCTCGTCCTCTGGCTTGAGATGGCTGCCACCTATGGGTCAGATGATTGCCTGCCACCATTAAGCAATTGGTAATTAAATATAATTATTTTTTTCTTAAAAAGTGTAAAGTTATGGAATTTTTTTTTCACGAAAATAAATTGTCACGCACAACGAGTCTGTGTGCAAAATGTCAGCTCGATTTGATCACGGGAAGTGGGTTAAAAAACGACCGAAAGATTTGCACGGTCGTAAGCGCGCAAGCAAGTGAACTTAATATAAAGGATTTAATAAAAATGAAAGACCACGACGTTTCGATCGCAACACAAGCAACCGTCATCAGGTGAGACAACGACAGCAAGAAAGCTGCTGTCGTAGGAGGACTGCTTTTCAATTGTGTTTAGTGATTAGCTTGCTGCAAGCGTGGTCAGCTTTAACCCCACGAGTGCTTGTTTGCAGTGCCGACCTGCCACTCGCTCACAATGTCTCTGCCTGTTTTAATTTACTAATTGTGGGGGTTTTGTTGTTGTTGTTGTTGTCGTCGTCAGGGCAGTGACTTTGCACCTTGGAAGTAGCCAACCCCAAGCTGGGATTATCCACTCCACTCCTCGTCTGAGGGCCGTGCCACTTGAAGGTTCTCTCCGCCGGTGGGCTCGGCGGACCGCGCGGGAGGGAGCGACGCCAGCGCCACGCACGACGAGAGGTAGAGCTCGCTATCCGTGATCCTCCCTGCCGCTGTGAAGAAGAGCCGTTGCTCGAAACGTCGCCCGTTGTATACAGTAATGCCCTGGTTTACGCCGGGGGTGCGTTCCTGAAAGGTGTGACGACGAATATCGAAACGACGTCAATCACAGCGGTGTACAGGGTTGATAGAGGCGAAGGATGTTAACGACCTCGTCTGCTATACCGGAGGTCGTGGGTTCGATGCCGACTCTCACGTCTGTATATTTTGCATTTGCATGTTATCCCCGTGGTCGTGGGGATTTTTCTCGGGGTCCTCCGGTTTTTCCTTCCGCATTTAGAATCATACGATTTTGGCTGCTTTCAATTTCCACTTTGTAACCTACTTCGTTGAGCTATCATTTGTGGCCTGGTCGTTTCTGAATAAGAAAAATATAGCTCATTGTGTCTTAGCTGGTGAAAAAATTTTTTTTATAGTTTGTAAAACTATTATCGAGGCAACGGATACGAATGGATGATGATGTCAGCGACGTAGTGTGGGTTGAGGCGACATAAATTAGGTAGTTGTATTAATCAAGTGGCTACAGTATTTGCGAAACTACGTAAAAGGGGGAGACGTAAATCAAAGTATTCCTATATTTGTTTCCCGTTTAGGGCAGCGTTATTGACAAATGTGCTGTGTTTTTGATCTTTGATTCGAGATTAATTGGCAAGTGTACCGTGCTGACAACTCCCTCGGGGATCCGTACGGCGATATCGACATTCATCACGGGCGCACGAGAGAGGAGATAAGGGACTGAAGGAAAATGTGCGCTTTTAGAAGTGCTCACTATCTTAGTCTTAAGCCTCACCTTACATATGACATACATATGAATAAAAAGTGTGCTGTACTTGGCCCTTCTCCCCCCCCCCCCTCTCCAACCATTATATAACGGAGTGGTAGCTCCTGCAATCTCTCATTTACTTGATACAGCTGTCGTGGCTGTGACGGTTCCACCTGAAGACGGAAGCTTGTGTTGCCTCCGAAACGTCGTGATTTTTATTTTATTTTACTTTTATTAATTTAATGTGTTACCTACGTGACTTTACCGAACAAAATCTAAGAATATGAATCCTTGCAGTCACGAAAGCTTCAAATCTAGAATTAAGCTCACTATCTTGTTGGTTCAAGCTCTTCGTCAATCGTGATAATTATACGGTGGCATTAAGGTCCTGTGTGAATTTTCAATGAGTTTTTTTAGCTGTACAACTGGAAGACCTGGTCACTGTGGAAACACACGAGCATTAAAATTCCTTTTGTATGTTAATCTGGCGGTGTCAAAGCCTAATCCGTCGGGCCTACATGCGTATGCTACAGTACAGTGTTTGTGTGCTCACGATGCGCTCACCTATACAGAAGTGAATTCTGGGTGTGTTGTTGACAGTGCTAAAGTCAATTTTGAATACAATGCTGATTGGCGTGGTTGACTATAACATGACATTTGTATCTTGGCACTGTTAATTTGTGACATCTGAGCGCGACAATCCACTGCCTCTTAACGCACCACTGTCCTGTTTCGTTTTGTTGTTCGATTGGCCTTTGTCAGTCCTCGGTGCGTTTAAGGACATGTTTGTGTGTATGTTGAACGTCTGTCGCACTGAACGTCGCCAACCGTGCTACTCGGAGATGAACGCAGAGTTAGCCACACGATTGTTTGTATAATCAGAATTGGAATATTTATTTATACTACAGAAGGAATCCGATGAGCTATAAAGCTCTTTGTCACAAATGTCCAGTAGGAGCGGGTCACAACGCTACAAGCAACAGACGATACGAAAACACGATAGGAGTGCAAAGTATAGGAAAGGTATAAACGAATCACTTAAAAATATACAAATACAACTACATTCTTCTTGGTTATTTCGGTAAAGTTACGTAGAAGGGAAATAATAAAATAATAAAAATAAAACATAATAAAATACAATTCTCACGACGTTTCAGCTACAACGCAAGCAGCCGTCCTCAGGTGAAGAACAGGTCTGTCGGAAAGACAGACCTGTTCTTCACCTGAGGACAGCTGCCGAAACGTCGTGAGAATTGTATTTTATTATGTTTTTTTTTATTTCCCTTCTTCGTGACTTTACCGAAAGAACCAAGAAGATGAATCCCTGCTGTCACGAAAGCTTTAAATCGAAATACAACTACATTATTTGTTTCTCTTACCAGGCAAATCCCACTTAGGTATTCATTTATTTTATCGAAGCGACCTACGTCTCTGATGCCAGGTCGCATCAGAGACACATGAAATCCCTCCTGAGTCATTCCACAATGCGGCACGTGGCTTGCCTCGGTCGGGAGCTGGGAAGTTGCCACGTGATGGACACCGATTAGAGGTGTAACAGTTCGTTCGCCTTGCCCCCGAATGATTCGTCTCCCATTCACTTCAAGAATCGATTCTTTCTGTGACATTCTGTGAAGCGCAACGGCCTCTAGTGGCCGCAGGGGGTCACGGGAAGCTACTACAAGCAACTGGCAGTGTACGAGTCACGAAACATTGTTTCTCATGCGTGGTGCGATATCTTGAGCTTAATGATTACATATTTGTGGATGATTTTAGTAACGTATTTAATGCATTGTTATTACTCCCCTCTAATGTTTGTTGGTCGTATTGTGAAATGCCACCGTTTACCCCATGGGTGGGCGGGGCTATCAGTAAAAACTTCCACATGCTGTCCTCTCTTGTAATCAGACGCTGAACCTTATCCAGTGCTCCAAAGGTCACATCGTACGTGAAACAGTGGCGGTGGTGGTGCTTTCTTTAAAGGTGAGAATCTGACGCGACGCTGCTGTATCCTTAACCTTGAGGATGCAATATACCCAACGAGACACGTGAAACAGCATTGCCTGTTTTGTAAATGCGACCTGGGTTACATCAATGTGTTATATAATGTGCTGCTAGGCAAGAGACAGGGAAGTGTGGATATAGTTACGTGACTAGCGCACGAACGTGCGTGCATAAAGTGCAGTCTGCAATTGTAGCTTTCAAATTTCTGCGTTCAGTTTGCTTCCAAACTGTGACGGCGGTAAAATGCAGTCGCCCGTAAAGATTCGGAGTCAGTCCGATTTGGTTATGTGAAGCCCAGCTGAAATTGGGATTACATTCGGCTCTGATGAATTTGTCTCAACCTTAATTATTTTTTATTTGTATGGCACACACGTAGAAAACTTTACGGGATCCTGCCTTAATTTTACAACCTGCAGCTTAAAACGTCCAATTGTATTAAATACCCTTTTCGCTACCAAGATTACCCAAAGCCTCATCTATGAGCGACCAAAGCTCCAATTTGGTAGCTCATGGGCCCACTAGGTGTTGCCACCCGTCCAAGATGTGGTGGCGGTTTTCAACATTTTCATCCTGATGCCAATTTGTGGGGTCGTTGAATCGAACTGTTGGAGTGGGGTAGACTGTTGCAGAGCTGCGTACAGAAACCCAGCTGCATAGATGAGCAAGCGTGAGCAATCCTGACGGTGATATCACGACGACTGTCCATGCATGAAGCAGGCAAATGAGAATGCAATTCTGCCATTCGGGGAGTCAAAGTGTCGCTTCTCAAATGAGCATTGGGAGTGGTGCTGATCTATAATGGTGCTCATATTTATTTTGTGGAGTGAATTATGGGCTGGTAGAAACGAGGGAGATCTTGAACATGGACTTGTATGTATGTATGTCGAACTTCTTTCGCACCATACGTATAGCCAACCGTGCTTATCGGAGGTGCGAAATTGGAGCATGGAGTTGACAGCATGGGCGGCTGTCAGGAAGCCAGTTGCGCAGGGCAAGGCTTTACTGCATTACGTTTTGAGATAAGGTATGGTGCAAGTTGCCTTTATTTTCCTGAGGAAACCCTATGAGGCAACACGCCTCTTACGCAGGAGAGATAGGAATGAGCAACTTCCACAGAGCAAAGGTTGACCCGTGGCCGGCGAGTCGATTTTCTGCTCCCATAACGCTTTACAGTAAAAGCGTTCTTAGTCTCAAGACTTTTTTTTCAGCTGGTGAGGCCCAAAAACCACTCATGAACCATTGCACAGAGGATGCAGGAGAGCCTTGCTCTGTAGGACTTGCATGTATTTATGGTGAACTTCTTTCGCACCGTACGTAGCCAACCGTGCTAATCGAAGGTGTGGGTGTAAGGACAACAAACTAAACACAAAAAGCAGTTCTAAAGAAATTAGTTTTCAATCTCGAGTGGCTTCCTAATATCGTAAGGAAGAGCGTTCCAGACGTACCGCATAAGCGCATCTGAAAGCGTGCGATGCGGTGACCGTCTTTGTTCGATGGTTAGCCATAAGCCGCTGCTGTGAGGATGACCGGAGTTTGCGTGATGGTTTATGCTCCTTGACCAGATCAGTGAGGCATTGTGGTTCATTTGTGGCAAGCACTTTGTGTGGAATGAGCACGACCTTGAAATCTTTTCGTTCAGTAACCGGAAGCCAACGCAGCTCAGCGAGTACCGCTGAGCTGCATTGTGGGGAGAGGAAGCAGGGCAATTAGAGGAGGCATTTTGATTTGGGAGGGAAGGGGAAAAGGTGGGGGAGGAAGGATTGAGAGAGTGCTGTGAGGAAGGCCAGGTGGAAGTTGATGGCCTGTGACTGCCAAGGCAGAGCTGTGGCTCTGTAAATGACTCTTACGATCTGTGTTGTTTCTGAAGGTTTAAACACTCAGTGTTTGTAAGTCACAGATCTCAATCCTCGGTGTCCACTCCTAAGGTGCGTTGATGTAATAACTCACTCACAGAAGGCCGTGGTGACCGATGGGATGTATAATTGAAAGTTTCTCAGTGGAGAGACTGGCACCTCTCATGAGAATGTCGCATTCCCACCATTAGTTGAGAGCCACCAGTCGAGTTGAGTATATGCCTGTGTTTTGTGTGTTTTGTGTGAGCAGAGAGAGACTCTGCGAATTGTGTTCATTCGTGGCCGGCCTGCAGTGCCCGACAATGCAGGATGGGCGTTAACACTTTACGACTAAGATTAATAACATTCATGCATTAGCTCTGTCCGTCTTTGATATGGGGTCGGTAATATAAGTGGAATTTTAAAACAAAGTTTTGTTGCATTTAGGGACTTGCTCTATAGAAATTGAGCCAAATTTATCAAAGGGTTGCTGAAGACTTGACGATAAAAAAACACCTAACTAAATCTCCATTCAAAACTCATTTCTTAAAAACTGCTTTTTGTGTTTAGTTTGTTGTCATTTCCCCGTACCTACAATTAGCGTGGTTAGCTATGTATGGTGTGAAAGAATTTCAACATACATTCGTACATAAACGGAGAGGCCTCTTCGGCCAAGGCAGTGATGGCACACGCCACGCGCGCCTCGCCTCCCCGTGACGTCATCCCGTCTCGCGACTTCAAGACAAGCGGCGTGTTGGGAAAGCATTCCAGGTTTATATCCAGCGCATGCACGATGTTTTTCCTTCCATGTGGTTTTTATTTTTTTTTCCAGAAGGGCCGATGGAGGAGGGACTCGGAGGCGAGCCGGAATCGGACTCCAACGCCTCGCGAGACCTCGCCTCAAACGGCGAGGACCGAGGAGCGACGTCGGGCACCCGCGACCCAGCCCGGCTGGAGGAGGAGGAGGAGGAGGAGTCGAACCCCCTGGATGTCGTCGGTTCGCCGAGTGGCGGTGTGGAGCCCGATGGCCAGGGCAGCGGCTTCACCAGGAAGGAGTACTTGACGATGTTGTCCGTGGCCAGCATCAACTTTAGCTCCATGATCTGCTACGCGGTGCTGGCTCCGTTCTTCCCTAAGGAGGCACGTAACCGTCCAAGTTGCTCTGTTTGTACAAATAGTTGAAATGTTAATTTTTTATTCCGTACGGAAGTGATCGCTGACCTGACTACGGTGTTCAAGAACACGACGTCACCGGTGCGGTGAGTGAGCTGGCGCGTTGTTGTCTGACTCCGGCTCTCGCGGATTTACCGGCGCCTCGTGCTTGTCCCGCTTTTCCCGCAGGCCGCCAAGAAGGGAGCCAGCGACTCGATCGTGGGCCTCATATTCGGCTCGTTCGCGCTCATGAACCTCCTGTCGTCGCCACTGTTTGGCAAATACGTACGTTGCCTTGCAAAAAACGCATCTGTCCCTTGTTTTGTTTGGAGTAGGGAGTAATAATTTTATTTTTAAATCGAGGAAAGCCTCGCAGAGTCTCGGGACTAATTGTGGGAGTGGGTGGCTGACTCCATCCATCGGTGATTGTCACGTGCGAGGAAACCGGAGAAGCTGGAGAAAACCCCGTACAAACAAATAATGTTTGGCACACGTGTCTCAAGCGCTAGAAACAACGAACATTGTAGAATTCAACAGAGAAGCTCGACAAGTTTCGCATCATTGGATTACTAAAACTTGTAAACTTGAAAAAAATATTCTTGGTTTTTTCAGTAAAGTCACGAAGAAGGGAAGTAATAAAATAATAAAAATAAAACAGTAACATTCTCACGACGTTTTGATTGCAACACAAGCAATCATCATCAGGTGTGAAAACCACAGCAAGAAAATTTGAAAAAAATAATTCTTGCTGTGGTTTTCACACCTGATGATGATGATTGCTTGTGTTGCAATGGAAACGTTGTGAGAATTTGATTGTTTTATTTTTACTATTTTATTATTTCCCTTCTACGTGACTTTACCGAAATAATCAATAATATGAATCCCTGCAGTCACGAAAGCTTTAAATCGAAATAAAAAAATAATACATTTTTTAAGATTCTTGTGACAGCTGTGACGAATTGTGGTTCAAAATGACAACATTTGTACTTAATATTTTATACTAGATGTATGTTTGTCGCTGGGCAGAAGTTTGACGGGTCGAGCTTGTTGTGCTCTGTAACTGGTATCGACCAAATGTCCCAGTATTAAAAAATTCGACTGAAAACAAATAACTCAATTGTGGGATTGCACTTAGCAACACCGTCCCTTCCTGCAAAACCTTTGCAGGACCCTCCTGAAAAAGAGCCTTTAGGCTCCGTGAGGCTTTGCTGGGTAAATAAGCATAAAAATATTAACAATAAAAAATATTCCATTATGGTCCCCAAATTTAAGTTTGGCTCCTTGACTGTTTTGATTTTGTAGAATGGAGGTGTTGGTGTCTCGTCAATCGGAACATCGTCTTTGTTGAGGAGCAGGCAGAGACGGGGGTGGGGGGGGATGGAATTGTGCTGACGGGTGAATGTGTTATTGACGGAGGAGGAGGGTGAATTTGTTATTGGCGGAGGAGGACGGTGAATTCGTTGTAGATGAAGGAAGTGGAGGAACGGTGAATGTGTTGTAGGCAGCGGAGGCAGAGGAGGAGGAGGGTGAATTTGTTGTAGATGAAGGAAGCGGAGGAACGGTGAATGTGTTGTAGGCGGAGGAGGAGGAGGGTGAATTTGTTGTAGATGAAGGAAGCAGAGGAACGGTGAATGTGTTGTAGGCAGCGGAGGCGGAGGAGGAGGAGGGTGAATGTTTTTTCCACGTGTGGACAGATCGTCCACATCGGATCCAAGTTCATGTTTCTGTCGGGGATGCTCGTGTCGGGGACCTGCACGATCCTGTTTGGGTGAGCCGGATCGTCGCCCGAGGCTGGCTCAGCCCATCATCCCTCAACAGATCATTCGTTACATACTGCTCAATTATTATAGATGTACATGGAACTAAGAGAGGCCGTAATATAACAACGACAAAAATGATGGCTCCTTTTTATGCAGGAAAGACTCCGTTAGTCTCGAGAACTTTTCCCCCAGCGGCGGTTGAGTAATTCTGTTGTGGAGACTCATGCTGGGTGCCCCGGCGGTTGTGAATGCAGACTCCTGGACGAAGCCCCCAGCGGGAGTGTCTACATCGCCATGTGCTTCGTCGTGCGCTGCATGGACGCGCTGGGCTGTGCCGCCTCCACCACAGCGTCCTTCACCATCCTGGCCGGCACCTTCCCTAACAACATCGCCACCGTCATGGTGATCGCGCGCGCGCGTGTCTGTGTGGATCACCTGTGAGTGTGCGCGTCACCTGTATGTATGTATGTTTAACTTCTTTTGCACCGTACGTCGCCAACCGTGCTAATCGGAGGTGCGGGGGAAGGACAACAAACTAAATATTTAAAGCGGTTTTAAGGAAGTTAGTTTTTAATTTGTGTCACCTGTGAGTGAGCGTCACCTGTGTGTGTGTTATACAGGCTGGGCTATTCTCTGTCTGGGTGAGTGAGTAGTGTGAGGTCTTCTGTAGTGGAGACCAAGTCTCGTTTAATACTCAAATTACCTGGTCTCTCATGGGGTCTCTGGACAATGGACTTACACCGGTTTCTCACGTAGAAGCTGAGCCATGCTGCCGACATGACATCCCCGCGCAGTGAGCGAGTCGACAAACTTACAGCAGACACGGTGACGCTGTGTTCTCGCAGTGAACCTACCGATGTTACTTGACATGGTGATGCCCCAGTAACCCTACCCGTGGCTCTGCTTGGCCCCGAGCCAGTTGTCTTGAGTCCAGCGTATCACCGTTTGGTTCTGACTCAGCACGGCAAGTAGCCAGCGGTTGTCACCTGCACCACGAAGGCGCTGCGCTGACTTTGCGCGGATAATCGACTGGCTGGCTTTTCACGCAGTCTATGCACGCAGCTCAACTGAAGGAAGACTGGCGGTACATCCAGCCCCGCTACTCGGTAGTTCCTCCACTGCTAGACTGACAGAACCCCAGTACACCCAGCCCTGCCGTTTGCTAGTTCCCCGCAGGTTCAGGGTGCCGCCGGTGTGCGGCGAGATGTTAACTAGCTCGCCTCGTATACAGGAGGCCGGGGGTTCGATCAGGACCCTGACGCCTCTATATGTGGAGTTTGCATGTTCCCCCTGTGGCCGTGTGGAAATATTTTTTTCTGGGTCCTCCGGTTTTTTCCCTCCACATTTAGAATCGGCATCACGCGTTCAGAGTCTTTGGAATGCTATACATTTCCACGTGATAAGCCACTTCGTTGAGCTATCATTTGCAGCCAGGTTGCTTCCGATAAAGAGCTACATAGCTTAGTGGGTCTTACCTGGCGAAATAAAACATAGTTTTGTTTGGTGCGCGGCTGACTGGCAGGGCTTCCTGGAGATCTTCACGGGCCTGGGCCTGGTTCTCGGTCCCCCCGTGGGCGGCTTCCTGTACGAGCTGTGGGGCTTCAAGTTGCCGTTCCTCGTCATCGGCACCTTTGTGCTGCTCATGATCCCCATCAACCTCGCCATCCTGCCGCCGCAAGGTCAGTGTTCGACCCTCGGCATAATAGACTCCCCAGGGGCGCGTGAGCAAGAACGCTAACGGTGCGTGCAGGCCACGTGCTGGATTTATGCAATGAGGAAGTGAACTCTGAAATCCGAGTTTATTGCCTGATTGAGCTCAAAGCAGTTTACACGAAGCGGTCGGATGTTGATGTTGAATTCGGTCATGAAATCTTAAGCCACTTGTGAGCAGCTTCATCACTCATAATTTGATCCGCTACACTGGCAACATATAATTAATATCTTTGTAAACATGACAATCTTGTCGGGTGGTGGAGGGGGAACCAAAAACAAAACATGGATCTTTGTATTGGCCATGGAAACCTACAAGTGAAGTATATTGTCAAAAATGCTGCAGTGATATCCAGCGTCATCTTTGTGAAATGGGCACAAATTATATGTAGCACCTGGCACACGAAGACAAATAGAATCATTATTATAATTCATGCAAATTATGTTAAATTTTGACATAGACGATGCCTACTCTGTCACGAAGCAGAGAAGGCGGCTTCTCACCTGCATCAGCTCCTCCCACCACTCAGCTAGCCCTACCCTCTGCCCGTATCATGAGCCGAGCATGAGGCCAGAAAAAATGTTTAATCGGTATAAAACCACAGGAGCTTCGGGACAGCCTTTCTGTAACCACCGGGTCTCTCCTGGCCAAACTCGACGGACGACGTTGCAAAAAAACGATTTGTGGCGCCTCCTCCCAGATTCGGTGCCGAGCAATGGCTCGTTTGTGCGGCTCGTGATGCTGCCGCCCATCGTCGTCGTCTCGCTGCTCATCTGCTCCTTGGGCAGCTCGCTCGGATTCTTCGACCCCACCTTCTCCCTCTTCCTCTCCGAGCAGGTGACTTTGCGTCCCACGTCACTTTTCCCGTCGACCTCCTGATCTCTCATCGCCTCCTCCGGCGCCTCTTGCGCACTAACAGTCCCTCACCGTTCGGCGTCTGTGGAACTCTGTCGTACCGATCGGCAGAGTGGCCGCCGGGCGTAGCGGCAGTGTTGGTATCGCGTGGTTTTTGCCTCGCGTTTGGATGTTTGCAGTTTGACCTGAAGCCCGGGAAGATCGGCCTGGTGTTCGCGGGGCTCTGCATCACCTACGCGCTGAGTTCCCCTTTCATTGGATACATCAGTGACAAAAAACCGGTGAGTGTTCAACCGGGCTCAACGAGTGTGGCGAGTTGACCGTCTGAGCCCAGCCACCAGCGGTTCCACATTTTAACAGATGCGATTTGAATATACCGGTCGGAAATGCTAATGAAAAAAAATCCAAATTGATTTGCATAATAATTTTGATTCCCCTGATTGTTAGGTCACATGCGTGTTAATTTAATAAACGTGTTGCAACTGCTTCTCCACGTCGGGGTGTCTGGTTTGAGAGGAGTTCTTGAAAAACTTGGTAACGAACACGTATTATATATTCTTCAAAGATAAACCGTCACAATACACTTTGCTATGTATCGTATCATCTCCCCACAGATGGCCACACGATGAACTGATTCCACCCACTTAAGTCCTCCTATTCCCAACAACAACAATAACTGACTTGGTGGACATTGAGATGTTGTGGCTTACCAGGTTCTTCCAGGTCGCCCCTCGTCTCCGGCTGCTCCTGCCCCTGTGAAGGTGTCTCCCTGTCTCCTCCGTGTCATTGATTTTGTTTGCAGCATCTGAGGCGCCGCATCATGGCGATCGGGGCCTTCGTGTCCGGCATCTGTTTCTGCATGCTGGGCCCTGTGCCGTTCCTGCACATCCCCACGTGAGTTCCGTCGCGTGCCTGCAGAAGAGCGTCGTCGTCTTTGTTGTTTTGAAATTTATTTTTGTCTCCCAAGTTAAGTGGCCAGGCGGATCGGGTCACAGCGCTGAGCCGGCACTGCTGAGATCCTACATTCAAATCCAAGTTTGACCTGGCTGGGATAAACGTTCACCAATTGTCTGTGGACATCAATTGGCTGAAAACTTCTTCATATGTAGAGAACTGCAGAGCAGTTTTTGGCGCTGGCTCGCCACCTGGCAGTCTTCGAGCTTGGTCTGTGGTTTCTCAGCGATTGTGAGATGCAATTCGCATGTAACAACACTATATATACATACAACATTGATCATGAGATTAATCATTAGATTCAACAAGGTTCTCAAGTTTAGTGAGTTTTGGTCTCAGCTGGCCACCAATCGTTGCATTGTAATTAATCTAAATTGAATAAAACCAACCCCATTTTGGTGGTGTTTTTTTGTGTACAGTCGTTCCTGTCAGGCCATTAACTCTCTACGCTTGATTACCCAGTTTCATCGCGGGTGTGTGGTTGAACCCTGGATTAAAACCCAGGCTATCATTTGTCATATTGTAATGACGACTTTGCGCACTTGTGTTGAGATGGTTTCTTTACTAAGGAGCCACGTGCTCACGCTCAGGACAGGCGGAGACCTCCACTGCAACAGCCCCGAGTTTCCCACGCATCTCCCTTATGTACGGTCCGAGGCCACGCCCCCATTCCTGAACCTTCTCGCTGGCTCTAGACCGCTCGCTCTACCAGCAGACTTTACCATCCTCTTCCGTCACCTGGCCATGCTCCTATTCTCGATCATTCCCGTAGCCACCAGTCCATTCGCACTGCAGGCTGACTCCCCTGTCATTACCTCCCGTGGCCACTAGTCCACTCACTCCTTAGGTAGATTCTACTGTCATTACAGAAGAGCTGTATAGCTCAGTGGGCCTTACCTGGTAAAAACACAGTTCAGTTTTAGTTTAGGGTGGCCCGGGAGACTGTGAACCTTTCGGGGGACCCTCTTCTTCTCTGCTCGTGCCATTCATATCCGCTGGCGGGCGCCGTGTGTGCGCGTGCCGCTGCTTCCCTGTGGCCGGTGCGAGCAGGCAGTTGTGGCTGCTCGTCGTGGTGCTCTTCGTGCTTGGAGTCTCCATCGGCACGGCCATCGTCCCCACCTTCTCTGAAATTCTCTCCATGGCCTAGTGAGTCGGGAGGGTCAGGCTGGGTACGTTCGCCGGGTTTCGCTACCCATCGCGCGCCCGGTGGGTGGTCGCACGAGGATGGAATGTGGCTCCGTTGATGGAGCCAGAAGGGCTCGTGTGGTTGTTGTGCAAGTCTACGGTTTAACACCGTTGTTCAGTCCACAGACAAACCTTTATATGATAAGGTTCCAAAATGAAATACATAAAGGTGGCCATAAATACTTTAAAGGGGGGTGCACTTGGATTGGTATTGCATCTACACTTGCGTGTTTCATCTAGACTGCCTGTGTCAAGTCTTGTTGCACAGATTGAATCGCTCTATGGCAGTCAGGAATGTGGTGTGTGCTATATTCATTCTAACTGCATAAGGTTTTTCGCGGTGGCTATAGCACCAAGCAGGAGTGTAGTACCTGACTGTCCCGGGAGACCGGCATCTGTAATGGAACCTGTATCTGCCCCGCAGTGAGAATGGCTTCGAAGAGGGTCTGGGTACGTTGGGCCTGGTCTCTGGCCTCTTCTCAAGCCTCATGTCCTTCGGGTGAGCCGACGGACGCTGCTAACAAACGCTCATCTGCACGGCCCTTACCCCCCCACCGCTTGTCGCGTTTGTAGTTACCGGCCGAGGAGGGTCCCGATCGCTCGACCACTCGATCGCTGCCTCATCTAGTTCACTCAGACTTCCAGTTCCAGCTTCGGGGCTCTGCCGTGTGCGGGTCAACCGCTCAACACTGTGCATAGTTGTTTTGTTGGGCAGCTTCGCATGCAGCAGGGGTGGCGCACGCGTGCTAAAACGTGCTGAAACGGTGTGGCCTATGATCGACCTTGGCCACGCGCCGGTCTGTTTCGTCCGACTCAAGGCAATTTGGCTAGCTGGGGCCTACGCACGAGAGTAGCTGAAATTCAGTGGAGAAGTAAGACACTGCTGGTCCCTGTCCCCCGGGCTGACTGGCACCAGCGAGTAAGTTACGAGCCGAGCGGCGGCAGTGGTTGGGATATAATCGCCTCGCTGTGAGCCACGAGGCCATGAGCCGCAGACACAAAGGATTGGCCTGTACACTGACAGATGTCAAACATTCATCCCCCGTCCCGTCGCCATCATCTTCATATTAGCATTAACCTGCGTGTTTTATGAATAGTTGCTTCTCATTAGCAGCTGATTCAATGAGACGAGCCCTAGACGAGTTTCAACATCCGCGGCTCCGGCAAGATGCTGCCTGAATAAGGCCGAGTGAAATCAAACTCTTTCAAGGTGTTGCCTTAAAGAAATGAAGCTGCAACAATACATTGCTTCAGAAGACTGTGGCATGTATGACACTCGTAATTTAATACCCACAATCCACCACTGCAGCATTTGTGTACGTTAAACGTTAGCATTTATGTCCCATGTCTTAAAATGATCTGCCAACCCCGCAGAAAAAGTAAGTCGACGCCCAATCGGCTCGTAACCTAATTGATGTGGAAAATACCAATACTGTTGATGCATTACCCACGTTCCACAAAGGCAGCACACGATATTATTTTGAATACCATTGCTATCAACCCATACGGTTTACCCGTATTCTTATATAGAAATTTATTTTTCTTTTTTTGTGTTTCTGCCTTGTGATGGGACTTTGTCGGATGAACGTTGAGATCTTTGAGGGCACGGGGTAGACCAATAAGGTCTGAATTGGTCTGTAATAAGGTAGGCACTGACAAGGGGTTGACCGGTAGGGAATAGCGACATCGATTTTCAGTTGCGCGATAACGGTTGAAACACCCTCTGGCAGCCGGGTGAACGTGTAGCTTTGGGGGAACTCAACTAAGAGTTCCCCAAAACTACACGTTCAGCCCGGCTGCGAAATTGAAGGTGCAGGGGAAGGACATAAAACTTAACTGTGTTTTGTGTTTAGTTTGTTGTCCTTCCCCCCGCACCTCCGATTAGCACGGTTGGCTACGTACAGCGCGATAGAAGTTCGACATACGTACACACACACGCACAGTTCAACTTTTGTGGAAACAGCGCAGTGACGGCCGCCCCCTTTCCGTGCACCCCAGGAGCTTCGTGGGCCCCACGCTGGGCGGATTCCTCAACGAGCGAATCAAGTTCAAGTGGGCGTCCGCCGTGCAGGGACTCTTCCTGCTCGTGGCGGTGAGTGGGGACGTGCATCGCTCCACCCCAGAGACGGCACGCCCGGCCGTGGGCAACGCGGTTTAACCCCAACTCGTTACGCTTTGCCGCGGAACGTTATGAACGTATGTGGAACTTCTTCCGCACCGTACGTAGCCATCCGTGCTAATTGGAGGTACGGGACAAGGACAATAAACTAAACACAAAAAGCGGTTCTAAAGAAATGAGCTTCCAATGTAGATGTAAACGTGCGTAGCTCCAGTAGCTTCCTAATATCAGAAGGCAGAGTGTTCTAGACGGCTGCAGAAGCGCATCTGAAAGCGTGCGATGCAGTGGACCGTCTTGTTCGATGACTAGCCAAAGAGGGTCACTGCATGGGTTAAAACCTGGCATATAAGGAGGTCGTGGGTTTGATTCCAACCCCCTGACGCCTGGAGTTTGTGTGTTCTCTCTCTCCGTGGTCGCGTGGATTTTAATCCAGGTCCTCTGGTTTTTCCCTCCACATTTAGAATCAACATGCGTTTTGAGTATTTGGCTGCTATAAATTCCCGCGTGATATGCTACTTTGTTGAGCTATCATTTGTGATAGCCAGGTCACTTCTGAAAAGGACCTCACCTGTTGAAATAAAAAATATTAATGAAAAATAGTAAGAATAAGCTCCTCATGTGTGTGCTTTGAGCATAAAGGGGAAAGCTCCTGGACCAGTTGGTATACGTTTAGAAATGGCGGCCAAATGTGAGCACATGCCCCCTCCCTCCTTTGGCTGCCCTTTCATCAACAGTCTTCAGAATCAGAATATTTATTTATACTGAAGGAATCCATCCAATGAACGAACACGTTCCTTCGGAGTGGGCAGGTAGGGACTTGGTTGGACAGCGCATTCGTGCGATCCGTGTCACGCGGCGCAAGCTGCGTGGGGCGGCGCGTCACGTGGTGCTGAGCCCGCCCGAAGCGCTCTGTGAAATACAAATCGAGGGCGTGGCTATGCATGACAGACAGACAGACAAATAATCCCTGGTGGGCAGTGTGGAAGCTGTTGTTCCTACCTGTAGGAGTGGGTCAGAACATTACAACAACAAACAATTAAAAAGCACGATCAGAGTGCAAAGTATAGGAACGGTAAACAAATCACTTACAAATATAAAACTAAATAATGTTTTATCTTACGAGGTAAAGTCCACTGATGTATTAACTTATTTTTCAGAAGCGACCTCAACGAAGTGGCTTATAGGTAAATGTATAGCAGCCAAATACACTAAATGCATGTTTGTAAATGTGGAGGGTGAAATCTAAGGACATGAAAAAAATCTACACGACCACGGGGAGAACACGCAAACTGCAAATATACAGGCATAAGGGTCGGGATCGAACCCCCGACCTCTTGTATACCAGGCGAGGGAGATGAAATTACACCACCGTGGCGCCCCTTAAATAAATCATGTAAGTTCAAATTGTGTCATCAATTCCTGAGCTTGGAAAAAGGCAGCAAAACAACAACAACAAAAACAGTCCCAGACCACACCAAGACAACACACAGTCCCTCAATAAAATTGAACATTAAAATGGAACTTTCAATAAATTATTCTTGGTTCTAAAGGAAAAGTCACGTGGAAGGGAAATAATAAAATAATAAAAATAAAACTATTACATTCCCACGAATAATAAACCCACAGCAAATTTTCTTGCTGTGGTTTTCACACCTGATGATTGCTTGTGTTGCAATCGAAACGTCGTGAGAATTTTATTGTTTTATTTTTTTTCATTTCCCTTCTACGTGACTTTACCGAAAGAGCCAAGAATATAAATCCCTGCAGTCACGAAAGCTTTAAATCGAAATTTCGATACATTGTTAAGAATACATCTTCTTTGTCCATTGGCTCAAACAACATCCCTTGAGATGCATCCTGCCCAAATCCACGATTATTGACGGGCAATATGACCA
Organism: Lethenteron reissneri; assembly: GCF_015708825.2. Lineage (NCBI taxonomy): Eukaryota > Metazoa > Chordata > Hyperoartia > Petromyzontiformes > Petromyzontidae > Lethenteron > Lethenteron reissneri. The sequence goes on along the minus strand of NC_083797.1, from coordinate 12,234,983 downwards.
GTGCCATGTGCGTTTTTGTTATTGCGGATAACAAGAGCCGCGGGTATGAGCCATGATTACTGTTGATGTCTGTCCAGGTGTCTCAACGGTGCCACTTTTGCTGTACTGCTGTCAGTGGAGCGAGCACAGCCTTGCCGTGTTCAGAACCAGAATGTGTCTTTATCCTGGAGGAATCCGATGAGCCGTGAAGCTCTTTTGCATAGATGTCCAGTCGTGTTACCAGACACTCGGAGTGAATTGAGTGGAATGCTAACACTGTTGACCCGTTTTGTGTGTTTGTTCCAGGCTTGCATTATGTCCACGTATTACATCTGTGTGGCCAGATGCAAGAAAAGGTACGTGTTATTGTTTTTATTGATATTATTACTATGAATCACGTTTGTTTGCCCACGAAAGCCTCAATGAGTCTTCAGACATTTGTGTAATCTCTATTGAATACCTCACAAACATGAATACCTAACAATAAAATATAGTAAAAATATAGTAAAGCAATGAAAAACGTTTACATGAAGGCAAACACTATAATCACACAAGAAACAGATGATAATGCACAAACTTTAATCACCATCAAATAATAATTTCCCTGTAGCATAAGTCGGCTGGGCAGAATATCTTTAGACTGATCGATCATCATACAGCTACACTTAACAGAAGCATTAAACAGATAAAAGGGCACCATTGTACTGATATGTAAATGGGTGACAATATATGTGGGATGCCATCGCAAGTGACGTGATAATTCACTCTTTCCCCTTCCGAGATATCTGCAAGTTGCAGAGTGGGTGTCCCGTTCACCGCCGCATCTCAGAACGCGCAAGTGGTTAGCGTTCATTTTACTTTGAGAGTTGCATAGCGCCGTTGTGTTTAAAGACATTGTACTCACCGCTGAGAACTGCAGCGACACAACCACAACTCTATGATAGCTGGTGCCAAACTGTGCCACATGCCCTCCAGCCTGGCCTTCTGGGAGCATCGGTGCATCTTCCAACCTGAAAATGACCTGAATACGTACCGATAAAGTTATTTTATCCAAATTAAAGTTGTTGTTTTTTTGGGTTAGTGTGCCTAAATATAAATGTGTCGTTAAACCCGCCACCACCCGACACAGCCAATTAGTGTTTGTCACGTAAACAAAACGTGCCAATTCGATACGAGTTCAGCACACCGGCATGTTGGAGAGTAAACCCACAACATTTACAATTCGAGTATGATGTTTTGCTGGTGGTTACAACAACGACGGTTCCACCTGAAGACGGAAGCTTGTGTTGCCTCCGAAACGTCGTGATTTTATTTATTTGTTTTCTTTTTTTAACCTACGTGACTTTACCGAAGAAACCAAAGAGTATGATTTCAACAACCTTCATCCGGTGATTAGCCAGAATATTTTAGTTTTTCTTCCGATTCCGCTCCGATGACGTACACGTACGTACACTCACCTAATCTGAATGGGAAAGTGCTAACTACCTTGTTGAATGCTACCTGCCCTCTGACTGCCCCCCCACCCGTCCCCAGACACCGTGAGGCTCAGGAGCGGAACGAGCCTTCGGCCGATGAGACCAGGCCCCTGCTCTCCGAGACTCCACGCTGAGCCACGACGGATGGGCAGAGAGAGGGAGGGAGTGGACGCGTGTGGAGGCGGGCAACGGGGAAACGCTTCCACTGCGGGCAGAACGCTGGGACGAGCAGGAAACACGAATGTGGGAGAGTCGGGCCTTTACGAAATTTGTATGAAATGCAGTCGTGAAAAAGAGTGGAGCCATGGAATTTTGTTTTACTCTGCGCATACCTCCACTAGCTTCAGTCAATCTCAAGTCCGTTTTCTGTACAAGTGAGACTTAAGGGAAATACGGTCGTGGTGAAGAGTTTGCTCATCCCTCCAAAGCGATTTGATGAAATAGAGTTATTGTTGCACCGTCACTTGTATTGCTTCTCGTAATTTTTTCTGCAGTTTGCTGAATTGCGTTTACTCAGTTTGCCTAAACGGTTAATTAACGTATCAATTACATATCGTTTGTATTAATAGTAAACGTGGAATGCTATTAGTAACATATGATGTGAACGTGAGAGTATTTTATTTATTAATTGAGATATCGTTAAATGCCCCATTTCGCGAAAATATGCGCAGAACTTGTTACTGTCCTACTTTCCCTGCCTCCTTAACAGTTCAGTTGCATGTTCATTCTCGGCGAGTTTAATGGGGTTTTTTGTTTTTACCTAATGCTCCACTCTATTTTTCACGGTGGCCACTTCACCATCGAAGGCCCAGGAAGACTCGAGAAAAAACAAGCGCTTGTGTCTTCTGATTTTTACAGCACTTTTATCGCTCAATCATGCCGTATCAGAGATGTTGTAGTTTTGTAACAGAGGAATAATTATAGTCGTGGTTTATCACGAGTGTGGCCAAGAAGGTGGTGCGTGGGTGTGTTGTCTTTGGTTTTTGGAATGGGTGTGTGCACGTCCAGCCGTCTTTAGCATACGCCCGTTTTGCTGTGCACTTGAGGTGCTAGGGTGGTGAGATGTTAACTACTTCGCCTGGTATACAGGTCATCGGTTCGATCCTGACCCTAACGCCTGTATATTTGGAGTGTGCGTGTTCTCCCCGTGACCGTGTGTATTTTTCTCCGGGTCCTCCGGTTTTTCCCTCCACATTTAAAAACGTGCGTTTAAGTGATAAGCCACTTTGCCGAGCTATCATTTGTGGCCAGGTCGATTCAGTGGGCCTTTCCCAGTAAAATAAAACGTTCATTTTTTTCTTCCTCCCGTTCACGTTCGATCGCTATGGGCTCCATTGCCGTTACGTTTAGAGAAATTGTCAGAAGTTAATCGGCTTTCCCGTACTTAAGCAATCCAGGTTGTGTCGTGGGCTATCCAACACGAGCTTGAATCTTTGTTTCTGAGAAAACACAGACTTTATAGTGCTTGTCACGCAGCTCATGACAGCACCGGTGAGATGTCACTGTTGAATCACTACGTGCACTACGATGAATCGTGGATGCTGCCGTAGTTCAGTGGGTAGTGCAACTGGGCTTGTCAACCTCGACGTTGCCGGTTCAATCTCCCGGCACGGCGGTTCAAACGATGAGACAACTTTATTAACCCCGCCTCTGTCCACCCAGCGGTATTAATGGATGCACTAGTCGGCAGGTCACGTGTGGTGGGGTAAAGTGTGGGTACTGCCACGTCTTCAAAGACGTCTGGCCAAGACACCCACTTGAGCATCCCTCGATTTTTGAGGCCCCTTGAGGCCAGCTGTGGCATGAGCAAGATCCCGTATGGCTGTCGTCCTCCTTGCTAACGTGAAGTGTAATATGTCAATGCGGTAATGTCACGAGAGCCGCGTTAGGAACGGTAACTTTATAGTAAATGCCCAGAAGCTTCAAACAGCCCAAGGCACGCGTCCTTGGTACGTGTACCCGAGACCCATATTGTGGGTTGCGTGTCCCTTCGTAAACACCAAACCGTTTGTCCGCATGTGTTTACAAATATTTTAGTCGGTTATTTAGCTGGGTATGGTCCCCACTAAGCTACATTACGAGAACCTGGTTCAAGCTCAAGGTTGTGTGTTAACCCGGTTAGAGATCATTGGATAACCTTACAAGGCACTGTGTTGTTTTCTTAGCTGTGCGTCTCAATACAAACACGTCGGCGTTTGATAAATCTAATTTATATTACTCGATTCAACATGTTTGGGAAAGGGACGTCTGTTAATAGTACGCTTTACTTTTTTATTCAATCACAATCTTTATCCTGGAGGAATCCGATGAGCTATGAGGCACTGTTTTTTTTACAGATGTCCAGAAGGGGGCGGGTCAGAAAGTTGCAACAACAAACAATACAACAACACGGAGTGCAAATTATACGAAAAGTAAGCAAGTCGCTGAAAACAAATCTAAGGATGTAACTAGAAATTGCAAAAGTACATACATTTCTGCGGATTTTTGTAACACGAAATGCAATCTTGGGCAAGGCAACAATAACAACAAAAACTGTCCCAGACCACGCACATTAAGATGTGACTATCGGTACACAGGCGTAAGATCAAAGTTACAAATCACATTTTCAGCTGTGGGTAGTATCCAGAATATATCTTTCTCCAGGATATTTTGTTCAATGAAGATTTACGAAACTAAAGGGGAGGTAACAAGGTTGTTTCAAACCGTTACAACGGCAAAGGCTTTGTCACCTACTCCAATTCTTGTTCTTGGGATAGTTAAAAGGCAATTAGCCTGACGCCTTGGGGTTTGACAGGGGTTTATGGAAGTATACTGCATCGCAGATTTGCCAATAAGGATATCATTTAAATCGTGGCACTCAAACTTGTATAGGTTCGATAACACATTGCCTATGACCTTAGCCTTCATTTCTCAACGGATGACTCTTCGAAACTCTTGGACGATTTCGTATTAAAAATGCTCTTGCATGACGCCGGAGTAGCCGTAGAGCCTTGCACAAAAGCCTTACACAAGCAACTTCCAGGTCAAATGTGCTCTGCATTGCAAAATAATGTTCAGCCCTGTCGCCGCCGCTTCACTGATGCATGAAGGGGCCCTCCCAGTGCCGTCTCGGGCGTGCAGATTGCTTGACCATACTTCTCCACACTGGTCGGTGTGGGATTGTGGTGCAGTGGGGAGCGAGGAAGGGGTTTGGGGCCAGAACCCAAAACCAGTTAAGATATCGGTTGCTACTAATATTCGCAGGGGCCAGGAATTAAACTCTTTAAATTTTTTTGCAGTGCACGTAACACGGCTTAATGATGCGGTGGGTTTTATCCACTCCACATTTTAATTGAGTAAAAAATATCTATTGATTTGATTTGGGCTTTTTTTTCGTTGGCAATTGAGCGGTTGTCAAGCAAAAAATGGTGAGATCCACCGGTGAAGCCGAGAAACACTTGACGTTTCGAAGGTGTATAAATGAAAAGGGATATTACAAAAAAAATCCTCGGCATAACTTGTGGCAGCGGGGCATCAGAAGTGCTGACGATCTCTTCAAGAGGTGCAGCTGCTATGCAAAGCAAACAATTGACCGTAAATTTTAAATGTGGCACCCATTCTTTCGTTGGTCACCATGCGTGTCTGCTTTTTCTTTTTTGCAATTGTCTTTACCCGTGGTATTGTACGGCCTCTAAACGCTTCGCATCGAGTGAACGTGATACGAAGTCGTGCACGCCGAGTTTTTAAGGGAGTTAACGACACGTAATACCTACCTCATAGAATGTTGGATTTGAAAGGGGTATTCGATATTTTCACGTGGTTTATGATGTAAAGCATTGATTAGGCGGTGGTCGGGTACAATGAAGTGTGTTGGTTTGTGTCGGTCGGTATCTGGCTTCGCACACATACATCTGCTGCTGCTGCAACTAAATTAAACTTCAGTATGCATAGCACCAAGCTAAACTCGGCAGTCCTGAACTGTATTACCTTAAAAAGCACATTAAATATGTCCACGAGATTAAACAGAAGCACGAGTCGAGTGATTTATTGCATAAATAAAAAAAAGGGGACGATGCAACACAAACCGAGAATGAATGAGTGAAATACAACACCGGACACCCCCCAACAAATGGGGGGTGGGGGGCAGTGTTACTCGCATTGAATGAATGTCCACGTGCACTATTGGGAGCAGGTGGCTCGTGAAGCGAAGCCACACATGGGGAGCGATTGGGTGAGGTGCAATGCAAAGTCGTGTACACAGACACACGTTATTTGTACTGGAACCCGCGATGATAAAACTCAACGTTTAACCTACTCACGCCGGCTTGTGCCCGCCCTCAGTCGGACATATTTGCGGAATACACCACGCCACCGTTGACCCTGGCCATTGACCGAGCAACCCAACGTTCCTACCAGCTCCCTCCGCAGGAATGTGTTTTGTACTGGAACCCACGATGCTATGAAGCTCTTTCGCAGGTGCCCAGCACCAAAGCTGATAGGCAATGGCGGGCAATCAGAGGTGATATACTTGTAGATATAAATTAAACAATTGCATGTTGTCAACCAGGGAACGGTCGCCGACCTTTCAAATCTTCATTAGCTCGGTGCATTGGGAGGGGTTTGCAGGCCTGGTTCATGTCACTCATGACGAATGTAAGCCATGGCCAGAGATTGAACTTGGGGTACCAGGTCGATAGCGCGGTGTGAGCTACTGCCCCATTGCTCGCACCTTAAATGTAATTTGCATTACGTATACTCGTCTTACATCGAACAAATATGAATATAAGTCCGTTTCGGTATCTCTTGCCACATTGCAATTTTGCAGAATGCCAGTAAAATGTTTAAAAGTCTCACCCGTGTATATCATTCAAGAAGTCGTATCAATTACAATTCGTCGGTATAGCCTAGATCTAAGGGAAACATTAATTTCAACCACAGCCAAAGGATTATAATCTACAGCAAACGTACACTAAATGGATATTGTCTGTATATTTTCCAGTCAGTTTGCAGTACATCTATGTATTATTTTAAGTAAACCACAAGATATAGGTCACAGTATTCATAAAAACATGCTCGAATTATCTAAGAGCAGGAACCTGTTTTATTGTTTACACAACAAAAAACCCAACTGGTATATATTGACTTTGCCTATGTACCCTGGGCTGTCTGACACGAGTTTAAAGCTTCATTAATGAAAAGGAACTGACATTACACCTGCGTACCATTATAACAATGTCGTAACATCACCTCCATGCATTGTAATACAGTACAAATTATGCCTGATCACAACTTTAAAGTTGTTTTTCACGTGAACAATTCTTCAAACTTGTGAGAAAGCTCAGGACATAGCCTAGGTACGTGTCAACAAGGACTGATCGTAATTATGGGACCCTTTCTCCAGTATGCCACGGTGGCAAGATGTTAATTACCTTGCCTGTTGTACAGGTCGTGGGTTCAATCCCAACCCTTATGCCTGGATATTTGGGGTTAGCATGTTCTCCCCGTGGTCGCGTGGCTGCTTCTCTGGGTCCTCCAGGTTTTCCCCTCTACATTTAGAAACATGCGTTTAGAGTATTTGGCTGCTGTACATTTCCACATGATAAGCCACTTCGTTGAGCTATCATTTGTGGCCAGGTCGCTTCTGAAAAATAGCTATATAGCTCAGTGGGCCTTTGCTGGTAGAATAAAAGTAGTTAATAGTATCAAGACATCAAATCATAAAATATCGATTTACCCTTGCTGCTGTACAGGAGTATTTATACTGGTGAATGGGGGTCCCTATAGCTATAACTGCTTAAACCCAGCTATGAATGCTTTGGTGTTTGCTTACTCCTTGTAACTGCTCGCCTTTGGGCGGCCTTTCGTCATAAAACAGTCTGCCTCCGGTGCAGACCCAACCAGTTGCAGGGAGAGTGCATACATTATCAACGCATATTTGTTTGCGTTTTTTTACCACATGCACGCGTGGTTGATGCAGACTTGATGCCTTGTGATTAGTGTCCGCGGGACTTTGCCGTGCTTACTCGTTGCACCTCTTTAAAATGTGTGGGCCTTTCCATGACATATATCCAACATGCACAATGAAAAAACGTCAGTGCAGGCCTCTGCATCACATTACAGGCAGCCACCGGCTTTAGTGGCTGGGAATGACAAAACAGATGATATTTTTAAATGTACTCATGCCAATATTTTACCCAAGAAGATCATAACCACTATGGACATTTTACAGGAGGGTCCTCCATTGGGATGTTTGGCCAGTTCCATAAATGATTGAGTGGCATGTAGGGAAAAAAAACACCAGAAAATCAACAGGGAATGTTATACAAGGAGATAAAACACTGCCAACTCCTTACGATCTCACAGCCCCAAGCCAACAACACCTGGAAAACCCTGGTGTATTCCATCCATGTCAAATATTAACCAGGCTCAACTCTATTCAGCTCCCAAGATATGAGAAGCTTATAAGTTGATTGGGTCATATTTGTTCCCACTCGCTGGGGGCAAAGCTCAATTGAAAAAAGCAGCAGAGCTTCCAATCATCGCCATCATCACCACTACTCTAGTGGAGGTAAGGAGTACAGCAAAACCTTGGACTGCGAGCATAATTCGTTCTGGAAACGTGTTTGTAATCCAAAGCACTCGTATATCAGTTGTGATCACGTGACGCTCGGCAGACAAAGCGTATATACGTACTACTCGTATTGCAAGACCTCGCTCGTTTATCAAATTAATATTTATTTTTAAAAATTACTCGTCTTGCAAAACACTCGCAGACCAAGTTACTCGCAATCCAAGGTTTTACTGTACAACCTCGCGAGGGTGCACCACGTGATCGTTGCTACGTGGTGAGGCAGATCCCCACCGTGGAACCACACATCTGGTCTCGGGGTCATGCGCACATCGTTACGTTATAAATAGACCGATCGACACAAGTCAACACCGACATGCATTTAACACGAAAAGCCATCGCACACATTGCTACCTGCTGCTAAACGTAAAAGATTTCGGTCTCATTTAAAGCTATACATTTTGTAACACGATTAAGTAACTTGCGTACCATTACCGTTGTCCGAGTGTCGTTAAAACGGATTTATTATTCATTAACGTTAACCAGTTACAAATGTATACGTTGTGCTCGAGACGGCTCAGCACCACGTGCTACACAATTGTCTATTCCGTGCTGTGACCGAACCAAAACGTTAAAACCACCGTTGCAAAATGCAAAAGTGTAACTACAGCATTAATATTCCGGAACCCCAAAGACCGATGTTCAAGAATAACCCACCGCTTTGGAACGCATCCACACGGCACCCAGCATGCTCTCCCTTAGCCGGCGTGCGAAACCCAAGGCTCACAACGCACACGAAGCACAAGCCCAGGTAACAAAAAGGCACCTCTCGCATGCCAGACTTGCGGGGTTTGCATAGTTTCCAGCCACTAAAGCGACAACTCCGGTTACTTGTAAAAGCCCATTCGCCCAACGAGTTCGTCATTCGCATTAACGAAAGGCTTCTTGTAGTCTGGGGGTGAGCTACTTGACCGTAGAAGCCCAGGGAGCCATCACTTCCGACTGCCGTTGTTGAGTTTCTTCATCCCTTTGAGGCTCGACAGCAGATCCGCGATGAACCCCTGCAATGAGGCACATTAGTTTCTACGTCCGCGCGACCACGAGACGGTTGTGTCGTGATTTCATATTAGTTATCAGTTCCAGTCATTGTCTGCGGCTTCCTTGTGCCCCTGGGGGGCATCGACATATCGAATATCAAGGTGGCACTTACCTCTGGGCTCCAGAGTATAGATTTCTGGGTTCGATCGTGGAAATATAAATGTATCATTAAACCCGCCACCACCCGATATAGCCAATTAGTAAGGTTTGTCACGTAAAGAAAACATGCCTATTCGTTACTAGTTCAGCACACCGGTGTGTTGGGGAGTAAACTCACAACATTTACCATTCGAGTACGCAATGTAACCCAAAAACCTCACGGATATTGTTCGCAAAAGCCTACGTTTAAACTCACCTCTGGGCTGTTGGCGCATGCCTGTAAGATTTCCTGGAATGGCATAAAAAATATATTCATAAAAAATGTGAATTTGGCTGTTTTTACAAGAACAGTGTGCGTGAACACTTGTCAATATTGACTGCTGATTCTGTATGCGAGTCCATTGAAACAAAAAATATATCCACGCTCATACTTTTTAAGGAGCTCCCTTGTCAGTCATGAATCCCAACATAAACTGCACATCTCTATGATGGGGGCCTGCCTATCCAAGGATAGGCTGAAAGAAACTTGTCCATCGTTTCAACTGCCGCACCAGATCAAATAGTGGTTGCTCGTAAAGTGTGCTAAAGACAGCATTAATAGCTGTTGTATTTATTATGCTGTTGTATTTATTATGCTGTTGTATTTATTATGCTCGTATACCCAGAAAAGCCTGAGTCGCGTGACTCTTTTTCAGGAGGGTCCTCACAAGTTATCGGGGCGATGAAGAGGTCACACCATGACGCCAGCTCACATGATCTTTAACGTCCACTATGATGCACACGCCACGTAGCATTTCAACTATAAAGTAGAGTGTTAATGAGGGCCGCCACTTGGCCATGTGACCACCGTAGTTAGTTAGTGGTGGTTTGCTGAGCATTACTGGTAGTAGTAATTCAAGTAGTTGTTGTTACTCCAATGAGCTCACCCGTAGCTGCTCCGCCCTCTCCTCATCCGTGTTGAGCTCCAGGAGATGGTCGATGTCAATTTCCAGCTCTGGCATCTCTTCCTCCTGCAGCACACACAGGAGGAAAGCCTCATTGAGTCGCGAGTCCTTTGTCAGGAAAGTATTGCCCCCCTGGGGTGTTTTGCGAATTCCGTTTTACCTTTACCTGCTGCAAAGTGAAACACTGCATGGAAAATGCAGTGTCTGAAAGGCGAGAGTGGCTTAAGTAGTTTAGAGTGTTTGGCTACTATAAATTTGCATGTCACTTCGTTGAGCTATAATTTGTGGCCAGGTCGCTTCCGAAAACGAGTTATACAACATGGTGGGTCTTACCTGTTAAAATAAAAATGATTTCAAGAGTTTAATAGTTTATGATCAATCTGTGTGAAATTTGAGTGGGGTTTTTCCAGGCACTCCAGTGGATTTTTCTGCACTGCCCCTCCACCACTCACAACTGAATATGGTCAGAATACAATTCAACACAGGCAAAAACGAGAGGTTACCGAGCACCCATTAAACTCGCTGAACTTATCAAGGCTCCGCTCAACAAAGCCCTACGTTAGAGAATCAAATGCCACATGTTTCATAACAAGCGTAGTATCATGGCGCCTTTACTAGGGTCTCGTGACAATATTGACTGGGTGATTATGAAATGGGGCAATTGACCAAATAAGATAATTTTGACATCGACGATACACACGTTCCATCTTGTGTGTAAAAATCTGTGATTTCTGATTCATGTGCAACGCTCTTTGTGATTTATTCGTAAAAAAAATACTGCAGTCACTTTCAATGCAATATGAACCACGAGGCCATAAAAAAGAAGTGAACAGTGGACTAAGTGTTGACATTGAAGTAACAAGTGACGTTATGATGGAGGGGGGGCATAGATACAGCCGTAATAAGCACTGCAAACACATTAACTGGGGCTGTAAAGCTTTTCAAGGAAGCCATGGCCAATCCAAAGTGGGGTGGATTACAACACTTGCCACTTCGAGCGCAAGGGTCATTTAAAAGCCTGATATACAACCGCGTCAATTGCATGGCGAATTGTACGTCCAATCGCGTGAGAAAATCTATCGTGAATGTTTCATGAAGTAATCACGCAGGCTTGCATCGTACCTACTCCGAACACGTTTAGGGTTGAAAGATCACGACATATTAAGACGGTGTTTTGTAAATATTCACCCCGGCCACAATGATCCGAGTTTGATTGTCGGTTACGGCTGACACAAGTGGCGAGTGATATCTATCAATTCCTTTAAATTTCACACCGACTGGCTTGGTGATCTACGTTCAAACACCACCCCTATGACCGACTCAGCCTCGGGAGGCTTTCATCTAGTGCTGGATTTACAAAAGGGTTGTGAATGATTGTCAAATATTTTCTAAATTATATTTTGGCTCGAGGGGGACATTAACCCATCACACGCAACATATACGAATCGCAAAGGACGGTTCTTAAACGGTAAATATGATGCGTGTATCATGATCTGGAGTATCGAATCTTTCTTGATCCATTCCACATGAAGTTTGTTTTGAAATGTTTGCATCGGAACACAACAAAACTCAGCACCGTAATGAGAAGCAGTGAACCTCGGTTGCACTTTAACCCAGAATGGCCACACCAAGTCATACAATCCATGCATTCAATTATTCAACTTCCAAACTGCTCTCAAAGAAATGCTCACACGGTTACAGTTTTTATGAATTCTAAGTCAATACTGCTCTCATTCACTTCAACAGGGTTACATACAATTACTTGCCATGTTTCCACTGCTCGTGTTAATGTCTCCACGTAGACAAACGTTTACAAAGAGCCCAAGTTATCCAAATACGTGTAATTCACGTAAATGCAGCTGTGGATCTCCAAAAAATATGCAAGACCTTGGTGTATTTTACTTGACTTCGATTTGCTATTGAGACACAAATCAATTAGTCTTACATTTACATCGATTCAGGCTTACCGTACGTAAATTGTAGCCAGCTGACTTTGAGATGCGCATGCCATTTATTGTGAAAATTCCGTCACAGTTCCTATGATCACTGTTTCATTGCTTTCATGGCTTATTTTGGTGATTTCGAAAAGTGTATTGGTTTAGCCATGTTTGTTTGTTGTAGTACAGAGTTAGACTGATGGCCTTAATCTAAGTTGTCTTGTGGTTGTTGTTGGTTGTTTGACTTGTATCCCACTGGGATTTTTGCACACAGCGTTGGTGTACGGTGATTTTTTTCTGCAATATTTTGCTGTCTTTTCTTGGATTTTCTGTTTGCACTTAGTCACATATTCACTTTGAGATGTTTTTTGTTCATGTTTTAGTTTTTTGTTTGTTGTGGTTGCACCCGATTGAAGAGCCGAATGGCTCACAGGGCTATACCTAATAAATGAACTTGAACTTTGTTCACCTCTAAATTTAAACACAGCCACTGGCGTATTTGTCAAAAGCACCGCCGTTCAGCAGTAAAGCGGAGGTTAAAGATACCGAGATTATTTGCATGTGCAGGCCACTGCGTGTAGCCACGGAATAGCCCAATTGTGTAGCTTGTATAAGACCTGTAAAGGAATGATGAAGTGCACCATAACTGGCCATCTAGTCTTCACTTGTATAGCGTCGTAATGAATGGGCTACCCTTCTCAATGAAATTATTGGTGACAATTTATTTTTTTAAGTCCAAAATGTTCTTCTTGGTTCTTTCGGTAAAGTCACGTAGAATGGAAATAATAAAATAATAAAATTAAACATTATAAAATAATTCTCACGACGTTTCGGCCACAACGCAAGCAGCTGTCCTGCGTTGTGGCCGAAACGTCGTGAGAATTATTTTTTTTATTTTTTTTATTTCCATTCTACGTGACTTTACCGAAAGAACCAAGAAGATGAATCCCTCAAGTCACGAAAGCTTTAAATGGAAATGTATACGGTTCTTTAATCGGTATAAAAATCGAACATAGTAATTAAGTGTACAATTTGCCATGCCACTGTCTTTGTGAACTGAGGGGAAATAATATAAGGCTTTAAAAGGGCTCACCCCACATTAATTGCGGGAACTGATACATTTATATAATCCATCAAGGTCCTTAAAAACAATGGCGGAGCCAGGATTTTCAGGTAGGGGGGGCAAACCCCTCCAGCAATGAAAAATGATAGAGGAGTTGTTAGTCAGTAAGGACTTGTCCCTTGCTTTTTATTCGACGCGTGTGCGGCGATGGCGCAACCATCGATCGAGGGTCGAATTCGACCCGTGTTGTGTGATCGGCATCGCGCTCGCTGAAGGTGTTTGACTTCAGGGAAGTCGTGTACTGTATACGCAACTTGGCACAACGAGTCACTTATAACTGCTTTGCCGTTACTTATTGCCAATTATGGACTCAGACTATTGTCCTATCATCTCATAGAGTCCCTGGCACGTAATAATATGCTACACAGTGGCAGTGGGGGTCGCAAAATGCCGATTTATTACAAATACACCCCAATGATCCGATCGAAATTAGGGGTTTCGATCGGATCATGGAGGGGGGGGGGGGGCACGTGCCACCCCACTGGCTCTGCCAGTGCTTAAGATATTCTGATCTCCAACTGCTCGGCACTCCCAGGTCTAAGGTTGCGCTCTTTTGGTGCTCGGGCTTTTGTTAGCGTGGCACCCAAACTATGGAACGCCTTGCCACTTGAAATCAGAGTCGGTAGATATAATTAAGTCTGCTTTGAAAACCCATCTCTTTAAAGTGGCATTCCCTCTTTAGTTTTGGTCGGTTGCCCCTGGTTCTGTTTTGTTTCCTACGCATTGGGATCCTAGGCTGGAATGCAAATTACAAATTTGAATTATTTGGATATGTTACAAAAAAATGAGGCTCATCAGCCGATGGGCCTGCGTTTTTTTAACTCGGAGCAACTGTTTATGTATTTTGTTTACGGTAAAGAAACAGACACAAGTACTTTATTCACAAAAAGACATTTTTACGAGTACACACACAGTCTTCAGACACAAAAACAAAGACCCCCTATGAATACAGCTTTTCGCAATCGATTTGGGACACGTGCTGTTAGCGAACACTGGTGATGACCGGCAGGTCCCACAAGGAAGTGGAAAAACCAGCACCACTCGCTCACCGTTTGGACATCGCACCAGGTAATAATTTAAGACCGAGTCGACCTAGGGGAGGGCCAGATCTGGTTCAGATATACTCTGTTACCGACGTTGGCCTTGAGCGGGAATCTTAACTCGGCGCAGTGCGCAAACCACTGCGCCACCGCTCCCCAAAATGCAGACACAAGGAAACGCACGAACACTCATTATCGTGATACAGTACCTGCAAAAAACCCAAGAGGCACACGTAAAGGCACACACACAAGCTGGACAGTCACACAGATGACCACATCAACTGTTTAAAGGACAGTCGAGACGACTGGTGTTGTTAGCGAGCACCTATGGGGCCGTCCATAAATAACGTCACGCGGTTTTTGACCCCCCCCCCTTCGTCACACGACGTCACAAAGTCAGACCCCCCCCTCAAATATGGCGTCACAAAGCTCTGCCCCCCCCCCCAAAAAAATATAAAACATGCTTCAAATCGCTTTAAACTATTGTCATTTTAGTGCATATTTAATGTGGCGCTGCACTCTGATCTTGTTGGAGAAAACATTTATTAAAAAATAAATTTAATTAAGTAGAACGTGTTGTCTATATTTATTTAAAGTTGCGAATTTTGATGTGATGTCACATTTCTGACCCCCCCCCCCCCCCCCCCCAGGTGCGTGGCGTCATTTATGGACGGCCCTTATTGCAACACAAGACGCCAACATACACACAACTCGAGCCGACTCAAGTGTCCTTCATTGCTGGCTCCGACAATACCAGAAAGCACGTGAAATCACCCCTTGCAGGCGGTGTGGCGGCCCTTGATGATGTTAACTACCTCGCCTGCCATGCGGCAAGGCCGTCGGTTCGTTCTCGACCCTGACGCCTGCTGGACGGTGATTTTTTTCTCGAAGACTTTGCAGTTTTTACCTGGATTTTTCTGTTTGCGCATAGTCACTTTAAGATGTTTTCTTGTTTGTTGTTTGTTGCGGTTGCACCCGATTCAAGAGCCGAATGGCTCAGAGGGCTAAACCAAATACATGAAACTGAAACTGTATATTTGAAGTTTGCGTGTCTCACTCTTACCGTGGTCGGCGTTTTTCCCCTCCACAATTAGAATTAACATCGCCACGCGTTCACAGCATTTGGGCTGCTATCATTTCCACATGGCGATAAACCGCTTCGCTGATCTATCATTTGTGGCCAGGTCGCTTCTGAAAAATAGATAACTGGCTCCAGTGGCCCTTTTAAATTCACTTTACTTTAAAAATAAAGTTTTAGTGAATTAGACATCTGGACCCACTCCCTTGTACTAAACATCGATCATTCCCGGCCTTAACCAACAATTGACAAACAATCTAAATTTGAAGTTTTCGTGACTGCAGGGATCCATACTCTTTGGTTCTTTCGGTTTGTCAGTTTGGGTAAAGTCACGTAGGTATCAAATACATTAAATCACCGATTTAATTTATTCTATGTTATACCTACGTGATGATTTCTTTTATTTTATACCTACGTGATTTATTTTATACCTCCGTGATGATTTATTTCTAACCTACGTGACGATTTATTTTATTTTATACCTACGTGACGATTTATTTTATTTTATACCTACGTGATGATTTATTTCATTTTATACCTACGTGATGATTTATTTTATACCTCCGTGATTATTTATTTTTTACCTCCGTGATTATTTATTTTATTTTATACCTACGTAACTTTACCCAAACTAACAAACACCGCACCAAAAAAAATGTGACGGTCACACTGGGCTCGTGTAACCGCACACTTCACCACTGTCGCCGCGGTCATTGTGTACGGCGGTGCCTCCCGCCCCAACACCGGCGGGGAGCTGTGTTGGTTGGGCAGGTGAAGCGCACGGCGAGCGAGACTCACGGGGCAGGCGTAGAGCTGCGTGAGCCTCTCGTCCACCCAGCCCTCCAGGTCGAGGCGGCGCTGCAGCTCACGCCGGTTGTACTTCACCGTCACCTTGCCCTGCCTGCGGCCCGGCGCGCCTGCCCCGGCATCCTCCTCCTCCTCCTCGCACTCGCCTTCCTCTTCAGCGCCCGCCTCGAAGCACACGCGAGTGCCGCTGCTCTCCGACATCGTGTGCCGCCGCTCTTCGTCCTCTCTGTGTCAAACACCAACGCCAGAGCCACCACCACCACTACCGCCGCCTCCGTGCGACTCTTACCTGCTCCTCGGGCTCGCACCTGCGAGGTGAACCGATGGTGTGACGTCATCACGCACGCTTGCGTGGCCGACGTCACGCGCTACGCTCAGCGTTGGGGGACGCACGCAGCGCGGGTGACGTCACGACGCAACCCAGGTACGTTGCAGGCGAGGGATCGCCATCGCCCTGCGCTTGCGGTGACGTAATCGCGCGCGCTGCGTGGTGACGTCACGCGACGTTGCTCAGCGCCGACGTCCGTCTACGTGATTACGTCACGACGGAGCCCAGGTAGAGTGCTCTCAGGAGCCCGTTACACCGCACTGTCAAGTTCAAGTTCAAGTTCATTTATTAGGTATAGCCCTGTGAGCCATTCAGCTCTTGAATCGGGTGCAACCGCAACAAACAAAAAACAAAAACATGAACAAAAAAACATCTTAAAGTGAATATGTGACTAAGTGCAAACAGAAAATCCAAGAAAAGACAGCAAAAATATTGCAGAAAAAACACCGTACACCAACGCTGTGTGCAAAAATCCCAGTGGGATGCAAGTCAAACAACAACAACAACCACAATACAACTTAGATTAAGGCCATCAGTCTAACTCTGTACTACAACAACACAAACATGGCTAAACCAATACACTTTTCGAAATCACCAAAATAAAGCCATGAAGGCAATGAAAAAGCAATCATAGGAACTGACGGGATTTTCACAATAAATGGCATAAACAACATGTACTACCAAAACCCTGCAGCCATAGCTGGCTGCAAGAGTCACTCCACAACAGCAGGAGCATCAATCGGAGTATTGTAATTTTTCAATGCACCTTTAAGATCAGCACACTAAATCAAAACACAGGTCATACTTTGTAGCGATCATCCGGAGCGAAACATTTTATTTTAGGTCACTGAATAGCACTGGCAGCTAGGGGTGTACAACTCCTCTAAAGCAGTTTTGAGTGAAGATCTCATAGGTAGTGACTCAAGTTTCAATTTATTTGCAACAGCATTCCAGACCCTGGGGGCATCAATAGCAAAGGCCCTTCCTCCAGTATATGTACGGCAATAGGGAATATTAAGCTGGTAAATGAGTGTAGACCTTAGGTCAAATTTGTTCTTTGAAACAGAGACGAGATCCAGCAGGTAATCTGCAGATTTTTTTGCAAGTACATCATGAATAAATAAGATCTGGTGCACAAGCCGTCGAACATTCAGAGATGTTAAGTTTGACCCAATGTAGAGATCACAGTGGTGAGTCCTATATGGGCAGTTCAATGCAAATCTTAAGGCCGAGTGATACATTGAGTCAAGCTTCTTAAGTACAGTACTTGGGGCTGATTTATACACAATGTCACAGTAATCAAGTAGAGGCAGTACGGTAGCTTTAATCAATTCCAAACGGAACATAGGAGGGAAGCAATGCTTGTGTCGATATAGAAAACCAATTTTAATTTTTGTCTTTTTCCCAATATAATCAATGTGATCTTCAAAATTCAGTTTTGAATCCAGGATGACCCCAAGATACTTATAGATCTTGACTTGCTCTATTTGATCATTATTTAAGGTATGTAATTGGGGAAAAATAACTTCCCGCTTTAGTCCTGGTGAGAAGCATAGCACCTTGGTTTTGGCAGGATTTAGGACTAGTTTAAGAGCAACTAGCTGATGTTGTAGTTTGTTGAAATCACTCTGGAGCTTAGCAATCACGTCATCCGGAGAGCGGCCAGCAGTAATTAGTACCGTGTCATCTGCAAAAAGATTTACCCTGGAATAATCCAGTTCAGTGCCCAAGTCATTTACATAAAGAGAAAACAAGAGGGGGCCGAGAATGGAACCCTGTGGAACCCCTTTTGTTATCTTAACACTGTTTGACCTCCAACCATCTGTGAATACAGTTTGGGTGCGAGAAAAGAGGTAATTTTTTAACCATTTTACTGTGTTTTCGGAAAAACCGAGGCAACTTATTTTACTAAGCAGGATGTTGTGGTCTACTGTATCAAAAGCTTTGGACAAGTCAAGAAAAAGACAGGCGCAGTACTGCTTATTATCAAGGCTACTGTAAATGTGATTCAGAGAGTCTAATGCAGCAGATGTGGTGCTGTATTTTTTTCGGAACCCAGATTGTTTTAGATGTAATAGATTGTTGGCGGACAGGAAACTGCTAATTTGGTAGGTCAATAATTTTTCAAAAATTTTCATCAACGGGGACAAAATTGAGATAGGTCGGTAGTTATTTGGATCATCTTTAGGGCCCCCTTTGTGAAGTGGACGAACATAGGAATGTTTCCATTCTAGAGGAACTGATGCTTCTTTGATGGACAGGTTGAAAATATGGGCTATAGGTTTGTATATTAGGTGACCAACAGTTAGTAGAGCAAAGACGGGAATACTATCTGCTCCGGTAGAGGAGGACCCTTTGAGGTAGGACAGTTGTTTCAGAACATTACTTTCGTGGATTGGCTGAAAACTAAATTCGCTTAATGTTTGGACAGGAGTGTAGGAAATTTGCATGAGCAGGGGTGACTCCCAATACATTATCAAATAGGGTACCAGCTTCAGAAAAATGAAGGTTAAAATTGTCAACTATTTTTTGGGGATCTGAAAAATATTCCCCATTTCGGTTAAGCTGAACGGGCAGATGATCTTGTTTGGATGCCTTTTCGATACATTTGATTGTTTTCCAGAAAATCCTGGCATTTCCATGAGATTCAAGGAGAGTGGAAGAGAAGTAGTTATTTTTTGCATGCCGTATTTTTTTGACGCATCTATTCCTTAAAATCCTGTATTCTAGCCAGTCATTGACCAAATTACTTTTCTGAGCACATGCCCAAGCCTTGTCCCTAGTTTTCATGAGCTTTGTAATCACAGGATCAAACCATGGTGGACGGTTGCCTTTAGTTTTAAATTTAACCAACGGAGCATGTTTGTTAAGAATTTGGAGAAACGTGTACCTGAAGGTCTCCCAAGCCGTAGTCAGGTTTGGAATATCACAGACCTTGTCAATATCCGAGTGAGGCACATCATTAGTAAATGCCTGAGTGCTGAAGTGTCTCATGGAGTGTTTCTCAACCAATTTAGGGGGGGCTTTGGGTCTGGCTGATGATCTCACCCCAAAAATGAAGGAGTGATCACTAAGGTTATTACCTAGAACACCAGTCAGTGCGAAATTGTGAGGGGCATTTGTCAATAGGACGTCAAGCAGAGATGACTGTCCCGGATTTTTTAGGTTGGGTCTTGTGGGGACATTTATTAATTGAAACAGGTTAAATTCATCTGCAAAATTTGTGGCCACGGCCGGCGGGTTTAGCCAATTCCAATTTAGATCACCCACTAAAACTATTTCACCTTTAGGGAGGCCCCCAAGAAGCTCTCTCAGTGCAGATGCAGCTTCAACATCCTTCCCACTAGGCGGTCTATAGCAGCACACTACCAATATGTGTTGATTATTAGGGAGAGTTATTCTGAGAGCCAGACCTTCAAAGCAACATTTTTTAAACAAGGAGTGAGCTGGTGAACATGCAATAGTATTACGAACATAGATGGCAATTCCACCTCCTTTAGATCCTCGGTCAAGCCGAAAAAGATTGTAGTTGTCAATCGTAATCTGCAAGTCATTGACGGCAGGAGTGAGAAATGTTTCTGTTAGGCAAAATATGTCCGGGTCAAGATTTGCTACTTCTAGTTTTAGTTGACTTAATTTAATCAAAAGCCCTCTGATGTTGACATGTAGAACACCAACACCTTTTCTGCCAGAAAAATCTACAGAATTATATGAGTTCTTTACATTTGGTCCAGGATGAAGCTCAATACCACCCAGAAATAAGAAAAGTAGAATTAATAGTTTGCACAGGTATTTTCTGTGAAAGGATGAAGAGCGACGAACCTTGGACGAATAGCAGCAGCTCGCAGATGGTGTTATTTTTAAGAGCAGAATGAAGTTTGGAAGGAGTGCTGGTGAAGTAATGGGACAAAGATAGGGTTTAAAAGGATATAATGATGGAGTGTAGAAGTGTCTATAAGTTGTTTCATTAGCAGGTGTAGTTGCAAATTTAGCAATAAGTATTGACGCGAAGTAACGCGGGTAGCCATTTGTAGAGTTGAGTGTGGCACTAGATATGGCCGGGAGGGACAGTAGTAAGATACACAGCAGGTGAATTGACATCTTTAAAACACTAAATTTAAACACACACACAGCTCACTCACACGCACGCTGCGTGGTGACGTCACGTGACGATGTTCAGCGCTTGGCGAATGGTGCGTAATGACGTCGATGGTCCGCGTGGACACGGCACGACGGCGCCCAGGTGAGCTGCGTGTTATGGTGGTGACGTCAACGCGCTGGCGGTGACTGCGAGTGACGTGATGACGTTGCGTCGGTCGAGTACGTGATTGCGTCATCGGTGACGCGCACAGTCGAGGCGTGCAACGTGCTCGGAGGGTCTCGAAGCCAACGCGGGGCCCGCGTGAGAGACGGCGTGTAAGGGGCCGTCCATAAATGACGTCACGCACCTAGAGGGGGGGGGGGGTCAGACATTTGTGACGATGTGTGACGAGGGGAGGGGGGGTTTTAAGAAATGTGACGTCACATCAAAATGCGCAACTTTAAATAAATATAGACAACACGTTCTACTTAAAT
Organism: Lethenteron reissneri; assembly: GCF_015708825.2. Lineage (NCBI taxonomy): Eukaryota > Metazoa > Chordata > Hyperoartia > Petromyzontiformes > Petromyzontidae > Lethenteron > Lethenteron reissneri. The sequence continues at coordinate 12,213,953 of NC_083797.1, read as the reverse complement.
TTCGATTTAAAGCTTTCGTGACTGCAGGGATTCATATTCTCGGTTCTTTCGGTAAAGTCACGTAGAAGGTAAATAATAAAATAATGAAAATAAAACGTTATAAAATAACAAAATGAATGTTTGTTATAATTTTATTATTTTATTTTTTCCCTTCTACGTGACTTTGCCGAAAGAACCAAGAATACGTTCTACTTAATTAAATATACTTCTTAATAAATGTTTTTTCCTACAACATCAGCGATTTGAAGCATGTTTTATTTTTTAAATGGAAATATGGTTTTGGGGGGGGGGGGGGGGGTTGGAGGGCAGAGCTTTGTGACATCATATTTGAGGGGGGGGTCTGACTTTTTGTGACGTCTTGTGACGAGGGGGGGGGGGGGGTCAAAAATCGTCCAAAATCGCGTGACGTCATTTATGGACGGCCCCTAAGAGAGGCCTTCATCCAACAGTGGATTTGATCATGGATGATGATGATGATGACAATGTTGGGACAGGAGGTGCGGTGGGTTCGATCCCGATCCAAGTTTGCATGTTCCGGAGTGGCCCCGCCTACTCTCTAGACTCCGCCCACTAATCAGGTAGCTCCGCCCACTTGTCAGATAGCCCCGCCCACTAATCAGTTAGCCCTGCCCACTTGCCAGGTAGCCCCGCCCATTAATCAGATAGCCCCGCCCACTTGTCAGGTAGCCCCGCCCATTAATCAGTTAGCCCGCCCACTTGCCAGGTAGCCCCGCCTATTAATCAGTTAGCCCGCCCACTTGCCAGGTAGCCCCGCCCATTAATCGGATAGCCCCGCCCACTTGCCATGTAGCCCCGCCCATTAATCGGATAGCCCCGCCCACTTGCCAGGTAGCACCGCCCACTAATCAGATAGCCCCGCCCATTAATCAGATAGCCCCGCCCACTTGCCAGGTAGCCCCGCCCATTAATCAGTTAGCCCGCCCACTTGCCAGGTAGCCCCGCCCATTAATCAGATAGCCCCGCCCAATTGCCAGGTAGCCCCGCCCATTAATCGGATAGCCCCGCCCACTTGCCAGGTAGCCCCGCCCATTAATCGGATAGCCCCGCCCACTTGCCAGGTAGCCCCGCCCATTAATCGGATAGCCCCGCCCACTTGCCAGGTAGCCCCGCCCACTAATCAGATAGCCCCGCCTACTGCCCAGGCATCTCCGTCGACTGCCTGAGGTAGCCCTGCATATGCTCAGATAGCCCCAACTTTTCTCCGAATCGTGGGGTCGAGCATGCGGTTAAAATATTTTTAGATTACTGGGAAGACCTGTCCAAACCGACACGTTTAGTACGTGTATCGTTACATTCATGTTTTCGATCTGTACGTGCAGAAGACAATTTATAACGCAAAATAACCAAATAATAAGTTAAATAGCAAAATATCTAAGCAATTCCTTTTGCATATATATCTGCCTCTAAGTAACAAAGAAAGAAAGTACTACCACTGCCACACAACCCATCCATCGGCACACGGTCTACTGCGAGTGCATCATTTTTGCAGCATTGATTTGCTTATTCTAGATTTGAAGTTTTCGTGACTGCAATTATCCATACTCTCTGGTTCTTTCGGTAAAGTCACGTAAGTGAAAAAAAAAGTAATAAATATTAATTAAATAATATATCCATTTATTTATCTTCTTGGTTCTTTCGGTAAAGTCACGTAGAAGGGAAATAATAAAATAATACAAATAAAACATAATAAAATAAAATTCTCACGACGTTTCGGCCACAACAAAAGAAAGAACCAAGAGGATGAATCCCTGCAGTCACGAACGCTTTAAATCACCATTTATTTATTTTTAGTTTTTATTTTTCACCAACATGATTTGCTTATCTCGTGCATAATGAGGTTCGGAGATGCAGCGACGTGATGACATCACGACGCATAGTCCCCAGGCACGGTTTGCAATGAGTGACGTCATCACGTATCGGGGTCGTCTCGCGCCCAATCGTTACGCGATGACGTTCGCGTCCAGACGGGCGACGCTCCTCAGCGCGATGACGCACGCTACGGCGCCATTACGTCATCACATCACGTTTTGTTTTGACGCGGTGACGTCACGACGCAAAATTTGCGTCGTGACGTCACCGCGCAACTTGCGTCATGACGTCACCCGCGTGCGAGGCGGTGTATTTCGTGTGTGTGTTAGATGTGTGTGTGTGTAGGTGAGTGTCAGTGTGCGTTTGAGAGAGCGAGCGAGCGAAATCTAAGGGGGGCGCGGGGGTGGAGAACGTCTCTCAATGTCGTCGCCGGCGTGAGATCCTCTATGTAGCCTCGGCCCGTGCTCCCCGCTTCTCCGCGGTGAGTGACGCCTAACAGCGCTCAGGCCACGGGGCCCCCATTGTTAGTGCGCTGCGACCCATTCAGAGCTCGTGTATCATCATCATCACTGCTGCTGCTGCTGCTTCATTCATTGTGCCGCTGCTGCTGCTTTTGGCTGGTGCTCGGTGTCTCTGTTCATGTGTCCGAGGCTCCAGAGCGAGTCTGCCGCAGGCGACGAGGGTTCACCCCGGCACCGTTACTCCTCGAGACCACCCCTCCTCCTCCTACGGGCTGTGAGGGGGCCATTCCCAAATCATTGGCGTGGTTGGGGTCTCTCGACCCTGCGTGTGACCCTGATACTGACCACCTCGGTCCAGATCGGACCACGGTTATTAATTGAGCGTGACCCGCACCCAGGCATGGCTCACGTTCTGTCCAAGAATTATGGACTGAATACTTGAAGCTGCCCCGTGTGAATAAGGTTCTGCATTGAACCTGACCCGCAAAGCAGGCATGGCCCAGATTGTGACCCTCACCTGAAATTGACTCAGACATGTAAACTTTGAAATCACTCCGATATTTAAACTTTGATATGACTGTGGTATATAAACTTACCCAAGATCTGACTCCAACCCATGTTCTGGTCCAGATTCTGACATCGAGCTAATCATGACCCAGATTATTTCTGATTCGGTCTCTGGCCCATAATTGACCCAGACCAGTGGCTGGATACAGAAAACACCATGAGATTGTTTTCCCATTGTCCTGATTTCAATTACTCAAATTAGTTGAGTATACTTAAAATGTCTTTGCAACTGGCCGCTTACATTGACCCCGAACTGACCTCAACCCTGCCCTTGCAGAGAGTCATAATATTGAACCAGATATTTGACTGGACTCTGTTCACAAACAAACTAAACCATAAATCTAACTTTGAATCAGAGCCTGAACCAAACACGAGCCTAGATGCTGACCTCTATCCTGACTGAACATTAACACAGTGGCGAGATGTTAACTACCACCCCTGGTATACAGGAGGTCGTGGGTTCCATCCCGACTCTGGCACCTGTATATTTGGAGATTGCATGTTCTCCCGTGTTCGCTTGAAATTTTCTGCGGATCCTCCGGTTTGTTCATCTACATTTAGAAGCATGCATTTAGAGCATTTGGCTGCTATAAATTTCCACATGATAAGCAATTTCGTTGAGCTGTCATTTGTGGTCAGATTGCTTCTGAAAAAGAGCTATATGTATGAATGTATGTTGAACTTCTTTCATACTGTGCATAAGCCAGCCATGCCAATGGAAGGTGTGGGGGAAGGGCAACAAACTAAACACAAAAAGCAATTCCAGAGCAATTAGTTTTCAATCTAGATTGAAAAGTGTATTTCGGCTGTGGCTTCCTAATATCGGAAGGAAGAGCGTTCCAGACGGCCGCAGAAGCGCATCTGAAAGCATGCGATGCAGTGACCGTCTTTAGCTCAGTGGGCCTTATCTGGTAAAATAAAAAAAATAGTTTAGCTTAAAAAAATGTTTTAGTTTAGTTTCTATCTCAATTTTGACAGAGATCTGGAACCCAATCTCGGCCCTCTCATTACTCCAATGTCCAATTGCTGTGTATTAGCTCGTATTGCATGATTGTTGTCTGGTCTAGAATTGGACCAGTGCAGAATATTAACCGCGTGGTGGTGGTGGGTAATTGTATGGACCTCATTTGCCGTATCTTTCTCCAGTGCAGACTCTCAACTGGGTTGTGAAGCATCATGCTATTTTGTGGTAATTCTGGGACGAATGTCCCAATATTAGCATATTGAGTGGAATTCAATCAGGTGCAAGGCCAGTCATATGCATTGTCTCTATGGAGTGTGTGTTTGTATATTTTATTATCATATGATAGCTTCGCTAGTATTTTTAAAAAAATGTAACCAGGCAAGAGCCCTTTGAGACCACAGGTCTCCTTTTCAAAAGATAGATTATTGGGTGGTCTTTCTAAATTACCACATTTGCAGCAGTGGCTCGTTGCATAATCCACTTATTTTTCCATTGTGCTGATTTAAATTGGAAGCTAAGAAAAATGTCACTTCTTTTGTGTGTATCTGGCCACAGTGGTACTAGACAACTTGTTTTGAGCAAACATGACTGCAGTGCATTTTGTTTTGATTCAAGGGTAGTAGTAGTGCACGCCTGTAATTCATCTTTGTTTTCACAATCACTATGCAAATCAGTAATCACCCTCTACTGGCAGATGAATGCCCCAGATCACTTGCAAAATTAGACTATCCAGGTCTCTTGTGCACTCACCTGGTGAAACAAAATGAACTTAACTTCAAACAACTCTTCGAAAACAAGGGTTTGGTGGATGCTGCAGATTTACAAACTGAAAAAAATACCCAGAGGTATTGTTCTCCTTGTTGAACTACCATATATGTAGCGATTATAAATCATGATATTAAAACCTTATTCATTACAACACTTTCATTTTAGCTCGAATAATTCACTTGTGGACCACCAACAAGAAGAATACCCTCCACTTGCTATGAGGTGATGAGAAAATAGCAGTACAACGATTGGGTTCATGGACACATCTGTGCAGACTTTTGTTGTCCCCCTCATATGGTGTATGGGTTGTCCCTGGATACTGTCGCATTCTTGCACACGCAAAACACACTTTAAGAATGAATCGGAGGGAAAAACATCCTCACTCTTGGGATTACGCATATGGCAACATCGCCACCTACTGCGAAAAGTTGGCAAAGACCCACCCGGAATTTTTTTTTACAACTCAACGAGGCTTTCCTTGGCAAAACAAGTGGCAATTAAATTTTAGTTACAGCTGGTTAACATTATCGTTGATTTTTGGATGATTGTTTTTTCAAGGAAAATTCAACATTGTATTTCTTATTGTGTGGTGTTTTCTTGATTTGCCATTGTCTTCATATGGTTTGTATTTTTTTCAGGTGTCAGGGTAAAAGTGCACGGGGTAAAAATGAGTGAAGATGACAAGCCATTTGTGTGCAACGTGCCAGGCTGTGGGCAGGTAACACATGACTCACCTCATCTCACTACGGAACAGGGTATCTCCATGTCCATTAACAGCACTCCAGCACTCACTGCCTTGCTGTAATGTTACAATTATCAGTGTTTTATGTACAACTCATTTGCCATTGGCTTCTTAAATAAATCAAGTTCCTCGTTGCGGAGGCAAATTTAGAAAAAAAGTGAGCACCATCTTTTGAGACGGGTTCAATTTGATTGGCAAGCCAATTTTGCAGTTTCCAATGGAGAGGCAGACCCCCTTCCATACGGACCTTCCACCAGTGGCTCAGGGCCCACCGGTGAAAATGATCTCTTGCCCAACGTGTGTTTGATGATGTGTACTTACCTCGTACATATATGTGTACACAAAAATGAGGCTCACACTTTGTTGTTGTTGTTTTTCTCTGCAGAGCTTCACTAACGAAGACCATCTGTCCGTGCACAAACACAAGCATGAGATGACTCTCAAGTTTGGGCCACCCAAGAGTGATGCCCTCGTCGTTGCTGGTGAGTCGCTGTTCTCCGAGCAGCGCCGTCAGCAGTTTCATTTCTGTGATCCTCACGATGATTATCATTTCGCTTGCTTACCTAAAAAGTGTCTACAACAATGTCCTTCACAAATTTTCAGGGGGTGGTCATTGTCACCAATAAGACTTCAGTGGGAGGGCCGCCACACATTTGAAACTATTGGTTTTGACAGCATGATGGGGTGTTTTCACATTTGTATATTGTCGGGGGCTGCACGTCAGGGTCCACGCTAAAGGCCACCAGAGGCCGCCAGTGGCCCACGGGCCTTGCAATGAACACACTGCTCTACTATATACAGCTGCATGAAGGCCTCTTCACGCTGTCGCCGTCGCGCACAGTCCAGTGCTACCATTTCACTCCTGCACATGAACTGATCTCATCACCCCTTATCTACGATGGTCATCCTCTTGGATGCGTTCTCTCCTTTGGCCGAAATTCCATCATCAGCCTGGTTCGTTGGCCATCATCCCATCTCACGGTGCTTCCTGCCCAAGCCTTTTTACTTTCTGAACTGTCGTTATGCTTTTGATTTGTGTTTGTTCCCTCATCCACTCGTTACTTTTTCTGTCTGTGTCATTCCAAGCGTGAATTTTGTCCATGCTTTGTTGGCTTTTGAGCTTTTGTCTCATTTTATTTGTCGTTCCATGTTTCTGATCCGTATGTCAGAGCTGGCAGCACGCGCTGATTGAAAACTTTCTTCTTCAGACACATTAGTGTGTTCCTTTTCATTTTCACCAAGTACACAAGAGTGCTCCCATCTTCCTTGTCTCCCGTGCAGACCAGACTCCGACCCCGACTCGATTCTTGAAGAACTGTGAAGAAGTCGGCCTTTTCCATGAGCTCGCAAGCCCCTTTGATAAGCTGGAGCATGAGTTTAAGAAGGCTCAAGAGGAAGAGGACAAAAAGGTGGGGTGTTTATACCCCTCTGATTTTGTTGCCTCCATCGTAATCAGTTACCGCTGTCAACCACCACCTTTAGAATAATTTCATTGCCATTGCCATGCTCAAACACTGTCGTTCAATGTTCACAAAGTCAACATTGCTCCTAAAACACATTGTCAATAAGCATTCATCACCTGTGTACTGTCACCAGGGTACTTTATATGGGAGCCTATAGGCTACTTCCAGTCGTTTCTCCAACTGATATCTTCAGTTGTTTAGTGAACTTATGCACAAGTTTGTTTCGCTCATATTTGAGCCCCACTTTGCAGCCAACTTTATTCAGTTCTTCTGATATTTCCTGTGCTATATTTCATTTTTCGATTGGTTGTTACAGTAACAATGTCATCAGCACATCTGAGATGACTAATACTTTCTCCACCTATATATATGCCTTTATTTCTTAAATCCAATTTCCGAGAAACATTGTCTATCGTCACTGTGAATAACTTTGGCGAATTCTCTTATCCGTAAATTATAAATATATTCGTGCAACGTCGATGAATCTAATACAATTTTGTGAATGTTTTCATAAAAAAAAAAGATTTCCATCGTGACTAGTTGGAAGGGAAGACGCAAGTCGACATTGGCTCTTGCAGACGTGGACCCAGACTGTGTGTCCTAGGCTGACTGCGCGTATGAAGCTCCTTAAATGAGAAAAAAAGCGTTAAAGCTACGGTCAAAAATGTTGCTATAGACTTGGATTTAAATATTTTTTTAACGTTTTTTTTATATACGTTTTTATTACAACAAAACGCGAGCCCGGTAAAACACGCCGAAAGATTCCAGTGGCGGGGTATAGAGAATCCACGGTAATACATTCCGGTGCAACGGAACCACACGAAAGGTCAGGGAAGAAGGGGTATAGGGCCCGCCACCCCATTCAATACCTTTTGTTTAATTGTTAATGAGGCTTTAAACGTTTGTCATGCCGACGGCTTGGGGAGTTCTTCATTCAGCAGTGGGTTGACGATGCTGATGATCTTGTCGGACAGCCCATGCCGCAGGGCTCAGGTATGTACGTATATCTACGACAATGAGAGCTCATCGTTTTTTGAGTTGCCTCTTCATTCTTGTCGTTGTCGTAATCTTTTTTTATTTTTCCCTCCACATTTAAAAACATGAATTTAGAGTATCTGGCTGCTGTACATTTCCACATGGTGATAAGCCACTTCGTGGCGCTGTAATTTGTGGCCAGGTCACTTCTGAAAAAGAGCTACGTAGCTCAGTGGGCCTTACCTGGTAAAATAAAATATGCATTTTAAAAGTAGTTTGTAGTAATTCCTCGAGCCGGTCTGCGCAGCTCGTGCTGGGGCTGCCTGCCCCCAGCCTGGCCGAGGCGAGCAGCAAGGATGGGGAGCACGTGGCTATGGAAACCTCGCAGCCCTGCACCTCCTCCACCCAGCCTGAGCCCAGCGCCGGCAGCAGCAACAAGAAGGTGAATGCGGTGGGGGAGGGTGGGGTGGCGGCACTTGCACGGCAGGAGGAAGTATGGGGCGCCACGGTGGCGAGATGTTAACTCCCTCGCCTGAAATGTAGGAGTTCGTGGGTTCGATCCCGACCCTGACGCCTGTATATCTGGAGTTTGCATGTTCTCCCCGCGGTCGCGTGGATCTTTCTCCAGGTCCTCCGGTTTTTTCGCTCCACATTTTGAATCAACAGGCATTCAGAGTATGTTGCTGCTATAAATTTGCATATGAACCTTATGGCGGAACGCCGGGGTCCCGAATAAACGGAAGTCAAAATCGTAATTAATTAATAATTTTTTGGCGACTCCGTCCCACCGCGCACATAAACGCCGCGACCCACCTGGCGCGGATCATTCTGTTATCATGTCGTCCAAGCGCAGCAGCGAGGATGAATGCGCAAGAAGAAACAAAACTTTTAAACTTTGATTAGCGCATCGTGTAGAGCTCATCGAGAGGAATATATTGCCATATCGTTCGCCTTCAACAGACATAAAATTACGTCACAACGCAGTTTATGCGGGAGCCGGGGGCTTATAGGACCCTGTGTTATCACATAAGGTTCATGTGATAAGCCACTTTGTTGACCTGTCATTTGTGGCCAAGTCGCTTCTGAAAAAGAGCTAAATAGCTCAAAATACAAATACATAAATAGAATATAAGAATACTGGTGAGGTCAAGACATCCAGCGCTACCAAGCATCACGACCATTGTAGGAGCATGTTGTGCTTATTGTTATTGCATGGAAGTCGGTGAGCTGAGTTTGATTCCTGACTATGGCTATCATTAGTTGTGAGCGATATCAGTCTTGGGTACTCCTCTCTCACCGACCCACGCTGGCTAGCGTGGTGAAGAGTGGTCAAACGACTCCAATCGCAGACATTCAATGTGGATTTACAAAGGGCTGTACAAGCTTCCTAGAATGTAATGCAAGTGTAGTGGATTCAACTGAGTCGCGGACATACTCTTTGGAGACAACACATATTTATTAATACCAACACATTACCACAAAGGGGTTACTGCCCCTTTACTAGATAACCTGTGGTGGTGCACCACCAGGCCAACTACGCTAGTTACTGGGAGTAGCTACAACGGACAGGACCCTGGCTTCGGTCCTCGCCCACGTGTTGATGACTTCTTCTTGGACGTAGATCTTAGATCTTCAGATGACAACAGCAACGCTGAACCCCGGTCCCTGTGCGGACCCCGGTTTATATGCTCCCGGGTCGTGGCTGGCCCCGCCCTTGGCCACGACCACCTTCGGGAAACCTCATGCTGTTTCTCAACCCTTCCCGTAGGATCTCACCCTGACACGTGACGACCCCCTAGCCCCCACCTGGGGCCCCTGTGTAGATTTTACTTCTCACGTGACTTCCAGGGTCAACCAGAGTGCCATGGTCTCGGCTAACCTCATCCCCTGGCTGACACTCTCACACTCCCTCCTGTAGGGGTCAGCACTGCACACCACACGTGGTGCCACTGAGCGCTATCCCAGCGCTCACCGAGCCCCCTCTAGGGCTGGTACTACACCCACATGTACGGGGTGTCCGCGATGACAATGCATCGCACGCCGTGCCTCGCTAGAGCCGGCATTACTCAGCGACACTCACGATGTCGCTACATATGTGATGGCCGCGATGTCAGTCACAGCATCAGGTTCACCGATCACTTCAGCTACCTCGGTGTCATCCTAGATTCAACTTTATCCTTCGACCGTCAAACCAATCATATCATCAGTTCATGTAACTTTCACCTGAAGGCTCTCAGACACCTACGTCCTCTCATCTCCACTGAAATTGCCAACACGTTGGCATGTTGCATAGTTGGGTCTCGACTATTGCAACTCCGTCCTAGTCCGGACCTCCACTGGCAACCTAAAAAAAACTTCATAGAGCTTGGCTTTCGCGCCTCTGAGTTGCGGCCGTTACGTCCGCAAATTTGCGCTCGTTATAAATTACATTATTATTATATTATTATTAGTACATCGCATGCCGTGCCTCTCTAGGGCCGGCACCACACAGTGACATTCGCAATGTCGCTACACAAGCATACCCATGAAGGCCAGGTGTGCTAATATCCATTGTGTTTAACACGTAGGCTTTCGCGACCAATATTATTCATAATCAACGTTTTTGGGTTTAGATCGCGTTATTTATAAATGTGTCGTAACCCTCCACCACCCGACACGGTCAATCAGTAAAAAAGTGTCACGTTGACAAAAGACAAATAGTTCACTGCTTTAGCCCACCGGTGTGTTGAAGCGTGAAACCACAACATTTACAATTTGAGTACGACGTTTCGCTGTTAATTGCATCCAGCATCATCGGGCAATTCGCCAGAATGGTGAGGCTCTGCTGTGTCTCCCGTTCTTATATAGAGCAGCAGCAGGGTGACGTCATCATCCATTGTGTGCTTGTATCAGAGGTTGCCCATCGCCTTCACCCCACAAATGTAACGAAAGGATGCATTCCTCGTAAGAGAACTGCGCTGATATAAGCTGTGCCCTATGTTCAGCTTCTACCTGTGTAGTGTCTTCAACAATTACTCACACCAACACGTGGTAACAAGTCACCTGCTTACACTTTATTCACCTATTCTTGCACCAATTGTAGGCACTCCTATAACTATCTATGCGGTAACTTCTCCCCACTCTTATCTACCTTTCACCTCGCTTATCCTGCACTCAGCAGCTCTGCTCTCAGCGACTCCGCACACAGCGTCTCCGCACACAGCGTAACCCCATACAGCGTCTCCCCACACAGCGTCTCCGCACACAGCGTCTCCGCACACAGCGTCTCCGCACACAGCGTCTCACACACAGCGTCTCCACACACAGCGTCTCCCCACACAGCGTCTCCCCACACAGCGTCTCCACACACAGCGTCTCCACACACAACGTCTCCCCACACAGCGTCTCCGCACACAGCGTCTCACACACAGCGACTCCACACACAGCGTCTCTACACACAGCGTCTCCACACACAGCGTCTCCACACACAGCGTCACCACACTCAGCGTCTCCACACAAAGCGTCTCCCCACACAGCGTCTCCGCACACAGCGTCTCCGCACACAGCGTCTCCCCACACAGCGTCTCCACACTCAGCGTCTCCCCACACAGCGTCTCCACACACAACGTCTCACACACAGCGTCTCCCCACACACAGCGTCTCACACACAGCGTCTCCCCACACAGCGTCTCCCCACACAGCGTCTCACACACAGCGTCTCCCCACACAGCGTCTCCACACACAGCGTCTCCACACACAGCGTCTCCCCACACAGCGTCTCCACACACAGCGACTCCACACACAGCATCTCCCCACACAGCGTCTCCACACACAGCGTCTCCACACACAGCGTCTCCACACACAGCGTCTCACACACACAGCGTCTCCCCACACAGCGTCTCCCCACACAGCGTCTCCCCACACAGCGTCTCCCCACACACAGCGTCTCACACACAGCGTCTCACACACAGCGTCTCCCCACACAGCGTCTCCCCACACACAGCGTCTCCGCACACAGCGTCTCACACACAGCGTCTCCCCACACAGCGTCTCCACACACAGCGTCTCCCCACACAGCGTCTCCACACACAGCGTCTCCACACACAGCGTCTCCACACACAGCGTCTCCACACACAGCGTCTCCACACACAGCGTCTCCGCACACAGCATCTTCGCACACTGCGACTCTACATCTCCACCGCTGCCCTCACCTACGCTCCCTCAGACCCGCTCACCCGTCTGTCCTGGGCGGGGGATCAGCCAACACCCGCCCGGCGACGGCGCGAGGCTTGAGGTCCCGTTTGGCTGGAGCGGCAGCGGCGAGATGTCTTCACAATTGGTCCCCGGCAACAACTCCCCGCTCCGCTCACGCACACGCCCTTATATGCCTCTGCTAATTATCCGAGACCTCTCGTGCGTCTCTTTAAGCTCTCGCCAGGCTGGTGCCTGTCGGCCCATCAATCAACCCTCATCTCCCGTCTGCCTGGCAACACCTCCGGTCTCAACGTGCACAACCGGTTGACCTTGTGTGCAGCTGCTTCGCCCCTTAAAATTGGCGATTTGTCCGCGCAAACTTCACGCGCGCCTGTTTGCCCTCAGTTGCCCTCGGTCGACTGTGCGCACCGTGTATTTCACTACTCTACACCTGTTACGTTAACGCACATAAATGTGCTCATGTGAATGTGACGGGTGAATGACCGTGCGTGCACACGGACGCGAATAACGCGTTGCGCGCCCCCCACACAACGCAGGAGGCTGCGTTCCCTGTGGTCTCCGAGGTGGCGCTGCCCCTGCGCCCATCCTCCCTGCTGCTGCCGAGCCCCACGCGCAGCCCCAGCATGGTGATCCAGCAGACGATGCCTTCGCCAAATTCGCCCTCCGTTATCATCCAGGCTCCCTCTGCCCACCAGCAGCATGTTGCGTAAGAACCGTTGTCATACGAGACACACACACATGGCACGAGAGACACACACACATGGCGCGAGACACACACACATGGCGCGAGTCACACACACATGGCGCGAGACACACACACATGGCGCGAGACACACACACATGGCGCGAGACACACACACATGGCGCGAGACACACACACATGGCGCGAGACACACACACATGGCGTGAGACACACACACATGGCGCGAGACACACACACATGGCGCGAGAGACACACACACATGGCGCGAGACACACACACATGGCGCGAGTCACACACATGGCGCGAGACACACACACATGGCGCGAGACACACACACATGGCGCGAGACACACACACATGGCGCGAGACACACACACATGGCGCGAGACACACACACATGGCGCGAGACACACACACATGGCGCGAGACACACACACATGGCGCGAGACACACACACATGGCACGAGACACACACACACATGGCGCGAGACACACACACATGGCGCGAGACACACACACATGGCGCGAGACACACGCACATGGCGCGAGACACACACACATGGCGTGAGACACACACACATGGCGCGAGACACACTCACATGGCGCGAGACACACGCACATGGCGCGAGACACACACACATGGCGCGAGACACACACACACATGGCGCGAGACACACACACATGGCGCGAGACACACACACATGGCGCGAGACACACACACATGGCGCGAGACACACGCACATGGCGCGAGACACACACACATGGCGCGAGACACACACACATGGCGTGAGACACACACACATGGCGCGAGACACACACACATGGCGCGAGACACACGCACATGGCGCGAGACACACACACATGGCACGAGACACACACACACATGGCGCGAGTCACACACACACATGGCGCGAGACACACACACATGGCACGAGACACACACACACATGGCGCGAGACACACACACACATGGCGCGAGACACACACACACATGGCGCGAGACACACACACATGGCGTGAGACACACACACATGGCGCGAGACACACACACACATGGCGCGAGACACACACACATGGCGTGAGACACACACACATGGCGCGAGACACACACACATGGCGCGAGACACACACACATGGCGCGAGACACACACACATGGCGCGAGACACACGCACACATGGCGCGAGACACACACACATGGCGCGAGACACACGCAGATGGCGCGAGACACACGCACATGGCGCGAGACACACACACATAGCACGAGACACATACACATGGCGCGAGACACACACACATAGCGCGAGACACACACACATAGCACGAGACACACACACATGGCGCGAGACACACGCAGATGGCGCGAGACACACACACATGGCACGAGACACACACACATGGCGCGAGACACACACACACATGGCGCGAGACACACACACATGGCGCGAGACACACACACATGGCGCGAGACACACGCACATGGCGCGAGACACACACACACATGGCGCGAGACACACACACATGGCGCGAGACACACACACATGGCGCGAGACACACACACACATGGCGCGAGACACACACACATGGCGTGAGACACACACACATGGCGCGAGACACACACACATGGCGCGAAACACACACACATGGCGCAAGACACACACACACGGCGCGAGTCACACACACATGGCGCGAGTCACACACACATGGCGCGAGACACACACACATGGCGCGAATTACGCACGGCATTCTGCGAGAGATGCATCGTGTAAGCGCCACGTCACGAGAAACCCGCGTCACATGAGACCCATGCCACACCAATCTCGCCAACACCTCTGATTAGCGCGGTTGGCTACGTATGGTATGAAATAAGTTCAACATACATACATATAAGTTGCTTTTTCACAGTTGCTAAGTACATGTCCAAGGGCCCAAAACCAGCAAATGGCCCACAAGCAAAATGTATAAGAATCTTGGCCACACTAATCAGATACTAGAAGAGAATATACTTTGCCTGGCAACACTGCGTTTATAATTTCAGCATATTCAGTCACTGAATGCGCTCATCACTGAATGCCACACTATCTTAACTCTCTTGAATCGGTGGTCTAAATTACAACATTCAGTTATTTTGATCTGACTATCCAGATAACGACAAAAGCTTTCGTCCATGCAATACTGCACACCTTTGTGTGTTTTGCAAACGTTTATTTGTTTCCAGCCTGCTTTAATTGTACTGTTGCCATGTGTTTCCTGGTCATCTTCTGATTCGACTGTCCTATTTGGCTCTCGGCGAGGAAGTTTCCCCAGAGGTTTGGGTTCATGTTCTGTGTGTCTGTGCTGCGTTCATCCGAACGTACGCGCGTCGTCCCCTGACAGGCCCATCCCGGGTTCCCTGCCCGTCATCCTGCAGCTGTCCAACGGCCAGGCGGTGTCGGTGTCTCTTCCGGCCAGCGCGGCCACCAGCCCCACGCTCCCCGTGCCCGCCGCCGCCTACCCCGAGCAGCAGCCCATCACCATCCAGGTGCCCAACGGCACCGTCACGACACCGAGATGCAAGCGGCGCAGGCAGCAGAATGTGGCCTGGCAGCCTCTTTCTCCGTGTTTTCTATTCACTCACACACGGCTTCATTGCGGACAGACAACTCCGTTGACGTGATGAAAAAAACATATATGAGAATAGGCTTGAACCCTTTCTGGCAACAAAACGGGTGTTATGACGTTCAAACTACCAATTAGATACGAACACCACTGTCTTGATACTGGCGAAAGGTCACGTAGCTTTAACTGCTCAACGAAAGCTAATCGTAACTTGATACTGGCATTGCCTTTGCACTGTTCACCTTGTGGCGGTCTCTGGTCTGACACTGGTGAGACAAAGCCATCATCAGTTTCAAAGACAATGGCACATATAATTATCAGAGGATGTTTGTTTGTATGTTTTGCCACAAGTATGTGTGGCTAATGCAGACTTGATGCCTTGAAATAGGTTTTCTATTTGAACTTTGAACATCTTAACACCTTTTTTTATTGCCAGATATGGTAAAGCCTTATTTTATTTTTTCCCATCATTTTGGATACTGGCAAAAAGGTCTCATATATACATTTTGACTTAAATTTTACTTCAAACTTTCGTGACTGCAGGAATTAATATTCTATAGTTCTTTCGGTAAAGGCACGTAGATAGAAAAAAATAATAACAATAAAATAATGAAAATAAAGTGAATAAAAATATCACGACGTTTCGATCGCAACACAAGCGGTCGTCATCAGGAACAGGGAGGTTGGCCTCTGAGGGCAAGCTGCTTATCAAGGTTAATGTTAATGTAGGAGAGGGCTCAAACACTGGCAGTAGGTCTACACCAATCAAAGCATTGTACCTGGCTCCACACACCCACACTGCTGACGGTGGAGGTTGACAAGAAAACACAAATCAAGTCATGACCCAAAGTGGTTGATGACATCTTTTCAACGAGTGCTCAGTCTATAACCTTCCTCTCGGTAGAAATTGTCTCTGTCTGTATATATGAATGGCTTCATGAACAAATCTTTGTTGATAGCCAGGAGAAATCAATTTCGTGTGAGCCAGCCGCATTAAAATAATGATCAGCCACGGCAGAAGTATTGGTCCTATAATGTTTCAAATCTGCCTTATGTTCACGGACACGGTCCGAGACATGTTGCTTATTTTCCCCAATGTAACTGCTGTCGCAGATACAGCTTAGTTTGTAGACGCCGGGATATTGCATGTCAGGAATCTTGTCCTTCACAGATGGGATCAGATCACGAATTTTATGTACAATGTGTTAAATCGGACCTGGATCTTGTGTTTGTTCATGATTTTGGAAATCTTTTTGGTTACCCCTGCTATGTGTGGCAGGGTGATGGTTTTTATTGGATCCTCAGATGGCTCCTTCCTCACAGTTGGGGTGATGGCTTTGCAGATTGTGTGGTCAGAATATCCATTCGCCTTGAGAGCTTGGTGTACGTGTTTGAGTTCACTGGTTAGGTGTTCATGGTCGGAGATACATTGAGCTCTATGGTGTAGCGTTTTGATGAGCGAATTCTTCTGGGATGGATGGTGGTGGGAATCAGGTTTTAGCTAAGCGTCAGTATGGGTTCCTTTTTTGTAGATAGAATGGCTCATTGAGCAATCTAGTCTCTTTTTGATTAGGACATCCAAGAAAGGTAGCATGCCATCCTTTTCTACCTCCATGGTGAATTTGATGGCTGGGTGTATGGAATTGATGTGGTTGAGGAATTGGTTTAGAGCCGGTCAGCCATGTGGCCAGACGACAAACGTGTCATCTACGTACCTCTTCCACAAGGACGGACTTAGAGTGGATGCCTCGATGTCGTCCGTCTCAAATTTTTATATGAAAATATTGCCTAGAACCAGAGATAAGGGAGAACCCATTGGGGTGCCTTCCATTTGTTTGTAGAATGTTCCATTCCAAGTGAAGTATGTGTTGGTGAGGCAGTGTCTCCTCAGTGTCGGTACATCAGCATTCAATCCTTGTTGGACCAGGTCTTCAATGATTGCAATGGTATCGGGCACAGGTACTTTGGTGAACAAAGAAACTACATTAAAACTGACGAGTAAATAATCTGGGGACAGTGAGATGTCTTTAATTGATGATACCAGGTGTAGGTAGGTAGGTAGGTGAGACAATAATACACAACCCACATCCCTAACAAACACAAATACCATCAGTACAATTATAACTAAATGAACCTCATGGCGGGACCCTGGAGTTCCATAAGCCCCCGGCTCTCGGATAAACTGCGTTGCGACGTCATTTCATGTCTGTTGAAGGCGAACGATACGGCGATCTATTCCTCTCGACAAGCTCTACACGATGCGCTCATCAAAGTTTAAAAGTTTTGTTTCTTCTGCGCATACGTCATCGCTGCGCTTGGACGACACGACAACAGAATGATCCGCGCCAGGTGGGTCGCGGCGTTTATGTGCTCGGTGGGACGGAGTCAGCAAAAATAAATTAATTAATTAATAACGATTTTGACTTCCGTTTATTCGGGACCCCGGGGTCCCGCCATGAGGTCCAATTGCTGATACAAACAAAACTGCTCATAACACAGTTCATGGATAATTCCATAGTGAGCCATTTGTAACCATGCCACGCTGTGAGTCGAAAGCTGCTGATGGTCACAGTGTAAAAATGTTGGCCAATCAGCAGGTCACGTGTGATGGGGTAAAGTGTAGCCACTCGCAAGACGTCTGGCCAGCGTGAAAGAGCCGGCCAAGTACCCTACTCTCTAGGGCTCCATAGAGAGTTAGAGGCATTGCCAGTAGGTATGGCGGCATTCCCAGTAGATTCTCAGCTCCCATAGTTACCGAGCCCCAGAGGTCGCAACCGGGTACCGGATACCCGTACCTTACCCGATACCCGGCTACCCGTACCCGGCCGGGTACGGGTACCCGTTTGCGACCCTGGTGCGGCCGGGTACGGGTAGGCCGTGAGTCACTGGTGAGTAACTGTTTGTCACTCATTTCCCAACGTCTTGTCTCTTCTCACAATTCAAATTCCTAGAATCAACCCACCCGCGCCTGCAACATGGCTTCATCCCAGAGGTCGCAATCGGGTACCCGATACCCGTACCCTACCCGTACCCGTCCGGGTACGGGTACCCGTTTGCGACCCTGATGCAGCCGGGTACGGGTACGGGTAAGGAATCAAAACCCGTTTGCGACCTCTGCCGAGCCCTGCCATCCATTTGCAGCGTCACGACTCGGGGTGCCGCGTGCAATGCCGAAGGTTCCACAAAAGAGCGGTGTTCGCCGCGGTGAGCGTAGCAACGGTGCTGAAACCTCCTCGTGCGGGGCGTTTGTGCTGCAGATCCCTGCCGTGGTGTCAAACGTGCCGGGTATCCCTGGGCCTCCTCTGGGCAGCCTCGCTCCACCCTCGACCCAGGCTGCCCTCACCACCCCGCCTGGTTCTCATCAGCAGCACGGAGTCACCACGGTGCGTTGGGGGTGGGGGGAGTGTGGGGTGGGGGAGGCAGCAATGTGTGCCTCGTACTGTTCACTTCTTAGCAGAGGTCGCAACCGGGTACCCAATACCCGTACCCTACCCGATACCCGGCTACCCGTACCCGGCCGGGTACGGGTAGCCGTACCCGGCCGGGTACAGGTAGCCGTTTGCGACCCTGGTGCGGCCGGGTACGGGTACGGGTAGGCCGTGAGTCACTGGTGAGTAACCGTTTGTCACTCATTTCGAGTAGAGTACGGGTACAGATATGGAACGGGAACCCGTACCCGGCCGGGTACGGGTTCCGGGTACGGGTACGGGTAAGGAATCAAAACCCGTTTGCGACCTCTGCTTCTTAGCGATACGGAGCTCACGCGTGTTTCTCTGTGTAACACGCAGAGGCTAAAGGCCATGTTGACGGAGGTGTCGCCCCAGAACGGAGGGGTGGAGGTTCTATCGCAGGCCGTGGAGATGGTGATAGCCCAGCAGGATTCCCATCTGCCCCTGCTTAGCCTGCACATCCCACAACCACAGGTGGCGTCCAGCTCCCTCCTCTGTCATCATCCCAGTTCCTCACAAATGCATGCATGCCCCCCCCCCGCATCCCTATATGGAGACTCGTAAAGCTGTGATGAACCTCATCGAGGCTGCATTGAGTGTCATAAATCTGTATTGTTTCTCATGGAGCTGTCCGTCCCGGCTGTGTGTGTGTGTGTGTGTCCCGCAGGCCTTGTCTGAGCCCCAGCCGTCACCTCCGGTCTCCACGCCGGGCAGCAGCAGCAGTGGCTGTGGTGGAGGGAGTGGCCCAGGTGCTTTATCGTTCCACGCTGTATGGAGGGGGGGCGGGGTGCAGGAGATATTCTGTAGCTGCCAAAAATTGTATGGGTTTCAACTTATCCACAATTTCTTATATACACATACCAATCACTCTCTAACCTCTCTGGCCTCTCTATGTCCTGTGAAGGGTCATTGCCCGAAACGTCGCCTTTTATTAAGGCCACGGTGCGATTGACAAACGTGTTGATTTTTGTCTTTTTGTTATTTGTATCTCTGCACCACTGTTATCGTCAGATAATTTGTTTAATACCTGTCGATGTACAATTATACTTCTACAACCCGATTTGTATCCAGTGCTGGGATGAAGGCCTCTCCACACACCGTGTTGGTTAAGATGGGTGATTCTTACAGCAGACACTTGACCTATGTTGAATCATACGTGTAAGAAGAATTTCTTTACAATTTATGCAAATGTATTTCGAATGTTACACTTAGGTTCATGGAACAAATGAGACAATGAAATGCAGACAGTACAACAACACAGTACAAATGTGACAACGAAGATTGTTAAATATCGACCCCAAGTCGTAACAATTGATGAAATCACTTGGTGGGGGGGGGGGAGCTGGGAGGATTCCGTGTGTCGCTTGAGTAAAGATTTTAAGGGTCATCGACACTTTAGTAGTGAGCTAATAAGTCCCTTACCCTGACCATCTTGGCGCCTCCTGCCGCGTCAGCGATGACGCGTCTCACAGCCTTGCTGCTGCCTCTGCCCTCCTTGGCTCATCCCCACCCTGCCCCCCTTGGCTCATCCCCACCCTGCCCCTCCTTCCCCCTCCCCCCTCAGGCGTGAAGCTGAGTAAAAGCACGAGCCCGGCGGCGGCCGGAGGGGGTCGCAGGCGACGCAGCGCCATCACGGACCCCGAGGAGCGGCGCAGACGCTTCCTCGAGCGCAACCGCGCCGCCGCCTCTCGCTGCCGCCAGAAGCGCAAGCTGTGGGTCATGGACCTGGAGCGGCGTGCGGAGGACCTGGCTCACACCAACGTGGAGTTGCAGGTGCCACACGAGGGACGTGGAGGACTCTACGGGCCCAGGAGCTGCCCATACCTCCCATGGCTCCCTTCTTTTTTTTCCGATAAAAAGAAACAAAACTATCCTCGGTTATTCGGCACTTTTCTTCGTTCGTTGCGTCGTTTTTTTGGCGTTACATTTTTTCCTTTTATGGCCCTTTTTTAATACAAGAAATATAACATGGTTACATATTTTCCCATGTGGCATGAATCCCATTGTGCACAGACACAACAAAAAAAAGACACCCTCAAAAATGTATTCCTAAATCTCCTCCCATCAAATTGAGTGTAGCACCCTCTGTAGCCCAACGCACCAAAAAGGATGGAACACTCCCCCTACCCCGTGAAACTGAACGTAGCGAAATTTCAGACAAATTCTGGCAGCTTCGCCCGACCCACAGCACTGTGACAGAGCACTCGACTGGTCGATGGACGGGCACACGAATGAGGAGTAGAGCGACAAGGGAGATGTAGGAGAGTGCATGGAGTGGGTGGGGGGGAAAAGTGGAGTGAGATGATAGGGGAGAGGTAGGCAGGGGTGAGTCCATGGAGGTTCTTGAAGACGGCGAACGTGATCTTGAAATTGATCTGGGATTGGACGGGAGCCACTGGGTCGACGGGGGCAAATCATCTTGTGAGGACGCGGATTCGTCGCATCACTGCTGACACGTTTCTCTGTCGCTCGGCGTTGGCAGAAGGAAGTGACGGAGCTCAGGGGCGAACTCGCCCACCTCAAGCAGCTGCTGCTCGCACACAAGGACTGTCCCGTGACGGCGTTGCAGAAAGAGGCGCAGGCCTTCTTGGGTGAGTGGACAAATCTAAGACACGATCATATTCTTGGGTTTTTTCGGTAAAGTCACGTAGGTAAAAAATTAAAATTGTCCCAGGGATCCGTCAGGTCTCCTCTCAAACAGAATATCTAAGAATGGTAGTTTACCATCTTTCTCCACTTCCATGGTGAATCTGATGGATGGGTGTCTGGAATTGATGTGGTCCAAGAAGTGGTTCAATGCTGGGAGGCCAAATGACGAAAGTGTCATCCATATACCTCTTCCACAGGGAAGGACGCAGGTTGGATGTCTGGATGGCGTCTGATTCAAACTTTTCCATAAACATGTTGGCTATCACTGGTGACAAGGGGGAGCCCATAGGGGTACCCTCATTCTGTCTAACCAGGTACCTGCGCTGGTTAGGCATTGCCTCACCAACGAGGAGTTGGTGTGGCCGGCACCACACACGCTCGCACTTATCTCCCCCCAGTGCTGATGTTCACACAGCACACCAGATACTAATTTAATGCTGAGTTAACCTAGTGGAGTATCAATAGAGGTCTCAATACGCTATTCGTACAATGAAAGTTTTGAGACCAAGGTGTCTGGCCCATGGACTAATTTGGTCGTTTGTGATTGAACCGATTTTCGTGTTTAGTTTGTCGTCTTTCCCCCGCACCTCCGAATAGCACGATTCTCTACGCACGATGCGAAAGTAGTTCAACATACACACATTGCCATGCGCTGTGCCCCAGTCATACAAATGATGCCAGATCCTCATTTGTTTCACCACCACCACCACCATCATGACAATCGCCTTTCCTGGTGGGCAGGTGCGATCATGGAGTCCCAGGAGAGCACGGCGGCGGCTGCGGCGGCTGCGGCCTCGTCAAACAAATCGTCCGTGCCGCCGACGGAGACCGCGGAGGGGAACGACCCGGCGCCGGACAACCGCCTGTTCACGGTGGACGTCTCCGCGCTGAGCGTGCCGGGCGGCGGAGGCCAGGCCGTCTCCGGCTCTAGTTGACGGCTCGTTGAGCGGGGGCCAGGCCCACGTGAGGCTGACAAGCCCCCGGGCCTGACTCAGCCCGAGTCCGAGACCCTGGCGTGGTAGCCTGGGACTCCGGGCCACGTGGGTTCGGCGAGCACTGCCAAGCAGCTGCTGGGCCGAGGTTGGAAGCACAGATTTTTAAACGGGACGAAGCAAGTCGGCGTAGACTCCGCTTCCGTCGCGATTCAGGGGAGGCTCGTGAAGTCGTATAACCGCTTTTCCGTTTATGTCTGTCTGTCCTCTGGAATAGTGACCGGTCGGCAATTTAATATGGCGAGCGATGACCGCGTAATATCCTACACACCTAGCTCTCTAGTAATACACAGGGTAACCTCCTGGATGCCATTCTTTACTCTTATCTCTTTCACGTCGAATATATGAATAATAGTTGCTTGTTTTCATATGAAAGAAAGAGAATACAATTCTTCACCGATTGTTTACATGGTTTAGCATTTTTTTAAAGGCATTGTACATTTCGAAATGTATTTTATATGTAGATTATTCTATATTTAGAGCTAGAGTATTTGAAGACGAGCTGGGGTATCATGTCTGTGTGCCTGTGTAATGCACTCCCATCGTTGTGTTTGTGCACGTGATACGCACTTGTTTTTGCATTCCTAGAGTCGAGATGACTTTCGTGACGTGCGATGAGACACGCAGTAGTACTATTTTGAGGGTTTCCTCCAAGACCATGTAAATGAACTTGCAATTCCGAAAGGGACCTTGCCACCTTTGAACAGAAAAATCACTCGCATCTTGCAGTGTTAGCGTGAACGGAATGTGAACCTTGCTTTATTGTTTACTTTGATCGCAGGTGGACGTCCCCGTAGCTGCGAGCCAGGCTGCCGCTGCCCTGCTCGGCCTTGGCTCGCCGTTGCTGTCGTGCAATAACGCACCCTGAGGGGGTCTCCCAGTCACAGCGCGGCAAGGGCAGCGGTAATCGGGGGCCAAGCGCAAAGCCCAAGTGTTTCCTTTACACGTCCTTTTTTGTTAACGTTAATATTATTGTTATTACCGTCACGTTTTCTCAGTTAAGCCTTATTTGCGACGAAACTTTTGCACTTTTTTGGCAACGCGTTTGCGTGTGCTTCAGCGCTGGCGCGTGCCTCATTTCAGATTTGCACTTTTAAGTTTTGGCGCGGCGGGTTTGCCGCATTTGCGTCGCTCGCTCACTCTTTGGTATCGGCCGCCCAGCCACTGCTTTTGAAGCTCTCTCCCCGCTGTGCTTGTTCATGCCCTGCAAACCACCCCGTTGCTTGGTTTTGGAAGTCATCTCGTCAAACTGCACGAGCGGGGAATTGCAGAACAGCAACCGTGATCGCAGTCGATTGGAACCACCCTACGGCACGGCGTGTTGAACAACACAGCTCAATGGTTCCGTGTTCAGAGCAATGACCACTAGATCACCTTTATTAATGACTGGGTAAGAGCATTGAGAGCTGAAGTATTTTTTTAAGGGAGACCCTGGGTTGGTTAATTGCTGTAGACCACAAGACACCTGTAGGCTTGAATCATGTATTTTACGTTACAGCAGCGATCCAAAAACGTTTCGGTCATAATGCAGTTTTGCTCTGAGCAAGTCTAATTATCCTGCATCCCGTCAGCCACATTCACTGGTTGGTGTAACTGCCAATGGAACAGCCAATGAGAATTTGAGGTGGTTGCTTTTATGCCTCGAAACGAAAAGTATTAAAATGTACTTCGCCGAAAACCCGGAGGCGGTTAAATGCGTTGCCGACGGCCTTTATGAAGAATACCATGTCTCGAGTTTTGATGGCATGCGAGTTTTAATCTTGTAACATGTACAGAGCGATAACAAAACCGTCCTCGTGCGAGGCTTGGGGTCGAGCCCTTCAGGAACACCGTTTGACTAGACTAAGCATCGCAAATGCAACACAAACTCGCATTAAAGGGCAGCAGCAGTAGCGGCACTGTGTCTTGGTTTACGGTCCATCCATTTGTTCTCATCACATCGAAGTTGAGCTGCCTTGCCAGACGCCCATGCCATTTTAAGGATCGTCTGTGCCTGAAAAGTTGCACAGTTACAAAAAGTAACCCACAGGAGGTGCGTGAAATTGATTACATGATTATTATTTTAATCAACATGAGCATACCCACGTGGGAATCCCCCCTCGGAGCGCCGTTCATGGTATTAGCAAGTAGCGTTTTGAGTGGTTTACATGTTGTCTGAAAGGTTACCTTGCACTGTGTTGTATCTTCCAGTGAAACTGGGTAGGTAGTGGCTTGCCGTTTAGATTTGTAATTGCAATGCGGACAGGTTCTTTTGTAATCGGAAAGCATCATTGCTGTTGGACTTGTGCGTGCGTGCGATGACCTTCACACACTCTTCTCTGCTGTTGCTCGCAACATTTCACATTTATTCTCTGTGGGAATCTCTCTGCCAAAAGTTGGCAATGCGTGTTTTGTCGTCCTAACCTTCGTTGTGACAAACTTATTAAATAGAGGCTTGCCCTTGCTGCAAGGGGCCACGTCCTCCTGGGTGGTTTTGGATCATTTTAGTTTTTAGCATTTCAGCATTTTGTTTTTTGCTTTTTTCTCCTCCCCCAATGTTGTCCTGACTGCGCCAACCGTCGCAAGTCGAGGAATCCAATCGGAACTTGTGCAGCGCAATGCATCACCCTCGGGTTTGAGAATGGTGGTGAGATGTTAATTGCTTCGCCTGGAATGTGGAAGGTCGTGGGTTTGATCCCAAACCTGACGCCTGTTGTATATTTGGAGTTTGCGAGTGGATTTTCTCCGGGCCCTCCGATTTTTCACCCCACATTTAGAAACAATGTGCGTTCAGAGCATTTGGCTGCTACAAATTTCGACTTGATAAGCCACTTCGTTGAGTTGTCATTTGTGGCCAGGTAGCTTTTGAAAAACAGCTGCAGAGCTAAGTGGACCTTACCTGGTAAAAACAAATAATTTTAGGAGTGAAATAGGCCACAGAATTGCTTCCGAAATCTCAAATGACCTCTTATCCGCACACACTAGGGGGCACCACCTGCCCACCCAGACATCTCCATCTGGTTAAATTTCGATTTAAAGCTTTCGTGACTGCAGGGATTCATCTTCTTGTTTCTTTCGGTAAAGTCACGTAGAAGGGAAGTAATAAAATAATAAAAATAAAACATAATAAAACAATTCTCACGACGTTTCGGCTACAACGCAAGCAGCCGTCTTCAGGTGAAGAATGAGACACTACCAAACTAGGAGCTTATATATAAGCTGCATTGGGGGTTGAAGAGCGCCTTATGGAAGAGGTACGTAGACGACACTTTTGTCATCTGGCCACATGGCCGGCCTGCTCTAGACCAATTTCTCGACCACATCAATTCCATACACCCAGCCATCAGATTCACCATGGAAGTCGAAAATGATGGCAAGCTACCCTTTTTGGATGTCCTAATCAAAAGGAGACTTGATGGTTCAATGAGCCACTCTGTCTACAGGAAAGCCACCCACACGGATGCTTATCTAAAACCGGATTCCCACCACCATCCATCTCAGAAGAATTCCCTCATCAAGACTCTATATCATAGAGCCCAATGCATCTCCGACCATGAACACATTTCCAGTGAACTCAAACACGTACGCCAAGCTCTTAAGGCAAATGGTTACTCCGACTATACAATCCGCAAAGCCATCACTCCAACCATCAAGAAGGATCCTGTTGAGGAGCCTTTCAAGACCATCACCTTACCCTACATTGCTGGGGTCACAAAAAAGATCTCCAAAATCCTGATTAAACACAAGATCCAGGTCCGATTCAACACAGTACATAAAATCCGTGATCTGGTACCGTCTGTAAAAGATGTGGTTCCAGACATACAGTACCCTGGCGTCTACAAACTAAGTTGCCTCTGTGGTAGCAGTTACATTGGGGAAACCAAACGACATGTCTCGGACCGCATCCGTGAACATAAAGCTGACCTGAAA
The DNA here is from genome assembly GCF_015708825.2 of Lethenteron reissneri. Lineage (NCBI taxonomy): Eukaryota > Metazoa > Chordata > Hyperoartia > Petromyzontiformes > Petromyzontidae > Lethenteron > Lethenteron reissneri. The sequence goes on along the minus strand of NC_083797.1, from coordinate 12,187,691 downwards.
CACGGTAGGACTAACACCTCAGCCGTGGCAGATCACTGTTACAACTCAGTGGGCTCACATGATATTGACTTCTCCAAGACAGAGGTTCTCTGCAAGCCATCTGGCTATCATGAGAGATTCGTTCATGAGGCGATCCACATATACAAACACAGAGACAACTTTAACCGAGAAGATGGATTCTGGCTCAGCAATCATTGGAAGGACGTAATAAACCATTTCGATACACATTAGGGTGTGTAGAATAATACATAGTGTGATATTAAATGTATAAGATATAGGTTGGTTTACAGCAATACAGTATATAATTTAATGTTGGGTTTATCTATGGCAGTATATAGTACGGTATATGCTCGTGTGATGTAAGAGAATAAGGTTTAGATGGAAGCATATTATAGAATTTTTACGAGGTAAAATTGTAATGTATTACTTGCTGTTAGTAACTCAGCTTATTATAGAGTATAGTAAGTATACTGATGGTGCGATGCAGTTTATACTTTAGTTTTTTATGTAGTTTATACTTTAGTTTTCTACGTGGTTGTTGAGTAACTGCAGCTACATATCATTAACATTCCTTTCCTTTGTTACTGCTAATCCCTGCACCCCCCTTGGTTGCTGCTGATCCTGCATAATGCATGGGCATAATATGACTTTGACACCCCCCCGCCCAACGCCTACGCATTTTCCATGAATATGCTAAATCCCTCTTCACATGCACATTCTTTTTGTTAAGGCGCTCTTCAACCCCCAATGCAGCTTATATATAAGCTCCTAGTTTGGTAGTGTCTCATTCTTCACCTGAAGACGGCTGCTTGCGTTGTAGCCGAAACGTCGTGAGAATTGTTTTATTATGTTTTATTTTTATTATTTTATTACTTCCCTTCTACGTGACTTTACCGAAAGAAACAAGAAGATGAATCTCCATCTGGATTAGAGCTATTCGCTACTGTAATGAGCCAAGAATCTGTGTGTCCCGCGCGTGACATCACTCCACGCCGATCAGCCCCCCTCATTAGTAATCATGAACAGGTTACGTCCTCCACATGGACCCCCCTCATTAATAATCATGAGCGGGTGACGTCATTCCGCAGGTAGAACCCCCACCCTCGTTAATTATCATGAGCAGGTGACGTCACTCCACATCAAACAGCCCCCTCGTTAATAATCATGAGCAGGTGACGTCCTCCAAATGGACACCCCCCCTCCATTAATAATAATTAGTGGGTGACGTCACTCCACATGGAGGGGGGGGGGCGAGGCGCCTCCTCCCCCCTCCTCAACTTACAACCCTCACGACAAAGGCAGAACCCTGACGTCACGCGATCTCCGTAACGCTGTTGAGACATCAAAGTAAAAAGGAGGTCATGATGAACAAGGGATGATAACCTTTAAATGAAATAGGTCTGTGTCACCGCGCCCTTACAAATTGCACACAAATGGATGCGATGAATATATCACGTCGCGTTCTGCTTTTCGCTTGCAAGTTTCAGATCTACTGCAATGCACCTGTCCTTGGACGGGCAAAAGGCGAGTTTGAAATATTCGCGGCCGTAGCACCGCTCCGACCCGACAAGAAGTCGTGATGGTGTGGGAGCGGCGTGGATGTTGAGAGCGTGAAAGTTTCCCACGGGACGCTCTCCCTCTCGGTCTGCCTTTGCCTGCCGCACTATTTGCACGCAAGCACTTTCCCTTACAATATAGTTGTGATAATGCATTGTATAATCTTTTTTTTATTTGCACTTTTAAATGCGTTTCTGTTCATCATTATTAAAGGCAATAGTTAAATAACACATTAATACTATAACAATATACGTATTGATTAATGTATCTGTGAATGTTTTTTAAACGTAATAGATGTGTTTATGACCCCTAACCCGATTTTACTCAAACTTTAATTATAATTATTAATAGTCGCAGGTTTTATATTCGCTACATTCACCGGGAAAGTGTATCCCCTGCTAATATTAAGGGTTACTGTACAGTCAAACAGGTATTTATAGTTCTCAAATCAATGTTTTTATTTGTCAAGAGCTGGAATTTTATCCAAATTCAGCAATTTTTTTTTATAATGAAGTGAAAATCAAATTTCACTTTTTTTACCAATCATTGATGGCCGAGCTACATTTGAGTAGCTGCTTTCATCACGGGTGGCTTACCTGGATTCGAAAGTGGGCAATGTATGCTCGAATTTTTACAATCTCATTCACGAAAAACATGACAATGAAGTTACCAAACCTCAGCATTGAGAAAGTAGTGAGAAAAATTGTTTTAATTCCACCGTTTTCTATTGTCATAAATTACATTCGGATAGCAACGATGGCATCAAGGCGTGAAGCAAAAACACCTTGAAATATTCTTGGATCTTTCGGTAAAGCCAGGTAAAAAAAAAATAACAAAAAAATTACAAAAACTACGACGTTTCGATCGCAACACAAGCGTTCTTTTTTTTTCTTCCTGATCACGACCGCTTGTGTTGCGATCGAAACGCCGTAGTTTTTTGTTATTTTCTTTGAACCTACCTACGTGACTTTACCGAAAGACCCAACAATATGAATTCCTGCAGTCACGAAAGCTTTAAGTCGAGATTTTACCTTGATGAAACACTCACTTTGTATCTCTCATTTGATACTCGGCAAGGATGATTCTAAATCTTTATAGATCAAAGTGCTACGGCCACATTGTGACGAGTCTGAGATCATCTCCTGAAACTGAGAGCCCGGTGTAATCAATCCATGGGCCCTAATCGGGGCCTAGCGGCGGTACTGGTCCGTCGTTAGGAACCCCTCAACCACCTCATCGTAACGATTCGTGTTCATTTTGAACAGAGATAAAAGTCGAGCAAGATTCAATTTACAAACAAAAAATGAAGCCGCAGACGAAGCCGCCCCTCCTCCTCCTCGAGCACCGGTGTGACGGCCCCCCTTCTCCCGCTCGCTCGGCCCGCCTCGCCGCTCCTCGTGTTCCTTCCTCTACTGCTGGTGTCCCTTTCACGCTCCTGCCCCTCACCCCAGTTGCTATTCTTTCTGACCTCCACTGCTCGTGACGTTTCCTTACTGCTGGTCTCCCTGTCTCTCACTCTACTACGACTACTACTCTCAACTTGTCCTCTCTGTACTCTTCTCTCTCTCTCTCTACTCCCCTCTCTCTATTCAGAATCAGGATCTTTATTCACACTGGAGGAAGCCGACTATGAAGCTCTTTTTCACAGATGTCCAGTAGGGGCACGGGGCTCAGAACGTTACAACAACTCGAAGTTACACTTCTCTCGAGACTTCTACTTCAGTCCCCGCTGCTCCCCTCCCTACATTCCATCTGTCGACGACTGCCTGTCCCCTCTCCTCACTGCCCGTGTCCCTTCGCCGCCCGTGCTGCCCCCCGCCGCCACCGTTGCCTCTACGGCTGCCGCGGCTGCACCAGCACGAGCTGCACGTCCATGACGTTGGTGCCCGTGAGCCCCGTGACGACGAGGCCCTCGCCCAGCGCCGAGTAGAACCCAAACGAGTCGTTGCGCCGCAGGGCGTCCTCCACATCCGCCCCGGCCGCGCGCGCCTCGGCGACGAGCGAGGGCCACGCCAGCGCCCCGGCCGCCGGCGTGGGGCCGTCTTGGCCGTCCGTGCCGGCGCTCAGGAACACGGCGGAGCAGCCGCGCGTCGCGTCCACGGCGTTGCCGACGTCACCGACGCCGCTCGGTGCGGCAACGGGCCCGAGTGGGGACTGGTGGGTGCAGGGGGGAAACGCGCAACATGCGGGTGGCTTTTCACGCAATGAGTAGACCGGCTCAGCTCGGTTACTCATAGGCTCACACAGAAGAGACCCGTAGACTCGCACTAAGACTTGCATAGACACCGATGCTTGCACCGAAACCGGAAATGGATGCCGTGTGTAGGTTTCACAGCCGCTCGTAATCCAAGTGCGGTTTTCCGGGTTAGACCGCGTGTCGATCATTTCTTCTCTCAAGCTCTCGCCACACACGACTGCAGAGAGAGAAGAAATGCTGAACATTCAGCCGAACCCGGAAGACAACACTCGGATAATCATAATAATTGCTGCCATTCCTCTGGGAATTGAACACTGACCCTGATGCCTATTTTTTGGTTCTTTTGGTAAAGTCACGTAGATAGAAAAAATATAAATAAAGTGAGTACAAATATCACGACGTTTCGATCGCAACACAAGCAGTCATCAGGAAAAGGGGTTATAGCCTCGAAAGGCAAACTGTTTATAAAGGTTTGGAGATGGGCGTAGCCCATGGTATTTTTATTCACTTTATTTTATTTTTTTCTATCTACGTGACTTTACCGAAAGAACCAAATAATATTAATTCCTGCAGTCAAAACCCTGATGCCTGTTGGGGTTAGAGGTGCGGTGCATGGTTGGCTGCTGCGATTAGGATTACGAGTTGGGGCGAGTGTCTGCTTGGCTATCTTGGCTCGGCTGGTGGCGGTATGTCTGGTACCTGTATGGGCTGGGTTTGTCTCAAGCCCCCAAGCCGCCGAGCCACGTGCAGCGCCAGCTCCTGATTGCGCCCGCCCCGCCCATCGCCCCCGACGCTCACGGTCGTCTCCCCCCCGCATGCCACGCACAGGCGCCCTCCCCGGCGGCGCGCGGCGATCGCCACCGTGCCGGCCAGCGCCTCCGTCGACAGATCATGCACGCCGCACCTCGCCGCCGCCTCCTTTAGACGCTCCGCCTCCTCAACCTCGTCCACCTCGTCCTCCGCATTCCCTCCGCCCGTGGGGCCTCCGCGCGAGCGCAGGCGACGGCACGCGTACGCGATGAGCCGGGAGTAGAACTCGGCGGCGTCCGCCACGTCCCCCGTGACCGAGCGGGACAGCGCCAGCGGCTCGTAGCCCAGCCGAGCGGCGTGGGCGCACGCCTCCTGGAGCGCCAGCCCGCTGGAGCCCACGACGAGGTTGAGGACGTGCGAGAGGTCCTCGTCGTCGTCGTTGGAGCGGGGCGACGGCGGGTGGGAGAGGTGGTGCAACACGGAGGGCGCAACGCGGCCCAGCAGCTCGTAGCGGCCGAGCACGTCCAGGCAGTGCGACGGGGTCGTGGGGTTGCGCACCGTGGGGCCGCTCGCGATCGCTTCCAGGGGATCTCCCACCACGTCCGACAGGATCAACGTGACGACCTGGAGGAGCGCACACGGGCGTCTCGTCATGCCATCCCTGCTCGTGCCTCTGCATGATGGTACCCACTTGCTGCCTGTATGCGAGTATCTCGCAAATTCGAAAGCTCTTTCAAAAAGTGGGTTTGTTTTAGTTGTCATCGACGCTGCCGTTCCGATGTTATTCCTTTAGACATTACCCTGACCGGTCTCTGATGAAGTCTCTAGCCAGCAGACGGGCTGACTGCTCCTGCGTATGCCTACGAGTGTGCAAGCGTGTATATGTAGGTGCGAGCACTCGTGTGCGAGTTGTGAACGTAAGTTAGTGTCTGCGCGAGAGCGCCCGCGTTTGTCCAGGACGTGGCGTGCCGCACCTCCGATCGGCGCGGTTGGGTACGTACGATGCGATAGAAGTTCAACGTGCATACGTACGTGCACGTGCCCGCCCTCCCGTCACCTGTGCGGGTCGCGCCAGGCGGGCAAGGCCGCCGCCCTTGAGCAGCGAGAGGCCGCGGCGCACCGCGTTGAGCTCGCCGATGGCCGCCCCCCGCGTCGCCAGCAGCCGCGTCACCTCCTGCTTCTCCTGCAGACTCACGGGGGGCACCGGCGCGGGCAGCAGCGCGGAGCCACCCCCTGAGGGGCGGTGGGAGGGGGTGGGCGGAGGGCAGAGGTCGCAAACAGGTTTTGATTCCTTACCCGTACCCGGCCAGGTACGGGTTCCCGTTCCCTACCCGTACCCTACCCGAAATGAGTGACAAACGGTTACTCACCAGTGACTCACGGCCTACCCGTACCCGGCCGCAGCAGGGTCGTAAATGGCTACCCGTACCCGTACCCGTACCCGGCTGGGTACGGGTAGCCGGGTATCGGGTAGGGTACGGGTATCGGGTACCCGGTTGCGACCTCTGGTGGAGGGGTCGAAATGCAATGGGAACCGCGCACGGTACCAACAGTCAAAGTGACGGTGGTGGTGGTGCACAGGCCCATGGTCCACAAATGTGTGGGGGGGGGTCGGTGGATCGTGTGGAAATGGAGCGATGACGTGTGCGCAAGATGTAAACTATTTTATTTCACCAGGTAAGGCCCACTGAGCTTTCTAGATTTTTTGCCAGAAGCGACCTGGCGACAGATGATAGTCCAATGAAGTGGCTTATCGTGTGGAAGTTTATAACAGCCCAAAATACTCTAAACGCATGTTTGTAAATGAGTGAAAAACCGGAGGATCCGGAGAAAAATACAAGGGAACGCCAGGAGAACATGCAAACTCCGGCATCGGGATCAAACTTACGACCTCTTTGTTAGCAGGCGAGGTAGTTAACACCTCCGACGATGAGTCTCGGGGGAAAAAAATTGCAGATACAGTAATTGCGTGAATTAAAATTAACAATTTCTCCCAAACGCTTTGCAACGCGCATATCACGAGCGTAGGAATCCACTTTGCCAGATGAAACGTGCCCCTCCATTCCCCCCTCGTCGTGCCATTGCGGTCTCTCGCTACCGAGACGGCAATCACTCAAGTGCAAGGAGGGGGGTGGGGGGGCGGCACCTGAGATGAGAACGAGGAGTAGGTCGCTCGGTCTCAGGGCTTCCACGAGCCGCTGGATGTAGCGGGCAGCTTCGAGCGACCCCTCGTCGGGCAGGTTATTGAGGGCCCCTTCGAACACCCTCAGCTTGGTGTCTGGCTGCAGAAGCATCTCTCTGCAACGTGAGAAATCCCACGCGTTTGCTCTCAACTCGCCGATTATATCGAGCCAATTTTGGCACGTAGAGCCACATTGGTTTTAACAGAGAACGGTGCGCGGTAAAATGTTGCAGATGTCTGGCCATCCTGCAACCACAAATATCTTAAACAAACGGTTGTGACCAATGCCATAATGCCCAGCCACCTTTGTCTCTCCCCAGTGCTGATATTGAGCACACCACACTATGCACTCAACTTCAGTTGATTTCATGAAGGTGGGGAGGGTGCAGTGCCAGGACCATTAAAAAGCTGTAACAATGCCGTTTGGCGTTCTCTGGTCTGACACTGGGTGAGACTAGGCCCTAAAGGCTGTCTCTGGTGTCGGCCAGTCAGTTTCGAAGACATATATTAGCGGAGCGTGTTTTGTTTGCGTGTTCACCACAAGCACGTGTGCTTATTGGACAGTTTATTCCTTGAAAAAGGTTTATATTTGGTGTTTGAACATCTTAACAGCTGTTTTATCGCCAGAAAGGGTAAAACCTATTCTTCTTTTTACATAACGCTCACAACTGCCAGGAATGGAAGCCCGTTCGCCGGGATTGACCGTAGCGCCTCGCACTCGCCGACCCCCAGTGCTCATAGTGCCCCCCACACACACACCTGCCTGCGCGTGCATGCGTACGTTTTGCCGGCCTGGCGAAGGCTCTCCTGCGCCCCCACGGGAACGCTGAGCGCTCCCCGCACCACGTGGCGGCCCAGCAGCTCCTCGGCAGCGCGACCCATGCCCAGCGCCGCCTTGCCGAAGCCCACCACCGTCACGTTGCGCCGCAGCGGGAAGCAGCGCCCGCCGGCGCTCAGCGTGTCGCCGCCCTCCACGCGCAAGCTGCGCCGCACCATGCCCAGCGGCAGCACCGCCGACACGGCGCTCCGGAACAGCTCCTGCCGCGGTGGTGGAGGGGGAGGCAGGGAGGGAGGGAGCACCAGTCTTTTCCAATCTCAAAGGGAGATGGAAACCTGGGAAATAGTTTGTACGAAACCTATCATGTCGTCTAATACAGGCGGGTAATAACGTAGGAATACATCATTTGATTGGCTGAAATCTATTTCTTAAACTCATGATACACGTATGCATCTGAGAATCATACAAACGTTATGCTGTTTCGTTCAGGTTAATAGCAAAAGAGAGACAGAATAACAAAACAAATGAGAGAATGAAACGAGACGAGTTCATCTAATCTTTACATGGGTACGTTGAACTTCTTTCGCACCATAGCCAGGCGTGCTAATCAGTGAGGGAAGGTGGTATTATGTGACCATACCTCACCATGATGGTGGTGCGGCTTGATAAAGGCAGGGAGCACAGACATGCCAAAAGTACTGGACTCTATCACAATGGGTTGTTTCGGCATTGCCATCTGCTGCCCACCACAGAGCCCCTAACCCTCTAAGTGGTGGTCACCTATCACAAACAGTCATCCAGCCTCCATCCTGCTTAGCGTCTGAGATCTCACGAGATCGGGTGCATTGCGGGTGATTTGATCACCTGGCCGAATGGTGTGAACATGCTTTGTTATTCTGTGTACACATCAGACTGACCTCCGCGTCGCTGCAGAGAGTGGGGTTCCTGCCCGGCGTGGCGCCGCCAGCCGACGGGCGCATGTCGTGTCGTGAGCGGAGCGGGGCGAAGGCGGCGGCCGACGAGACGCAACGTCGATGGAGCCTCACGCATTTGAGCATGACGGCGTGGGTCCCGTTAAAGCTGCATTGGGGCTACTCCACAAACACAGCCATATTTACAAGCACGTCATATAGCGCAACTGTCACAAGCACGACATCGAAACACATCCACATCGCAACTCTGCAATGCCACTTGACAACAACGTGGACCATGTGGTGCCACTCTTGCTATTGCTTCCTATAAAATCAGAATCTGTATTTATACTGGAAGAATCTGATGAGCCGTGAAGCTCTTTTTCACAGATGTCCTGTAGAGGCGGGTCAGAATGTTAAAATACAAAAAAACACGATAGGAGTGCAGAGTCTAGGAAAGATGAACAAATCACTTACAAATATATACAAATACAACTAAACAATGCTTTGTCTAACCAAGTAAGGCCCACTGAGCTATTAGCTTCGATTTGCGAGATCCAGTGCTAACTGCACACTACACGTGACCAAGGTCCAATCTTAGTCCCGTCAGCACCATCCTTTATGTATTCAAATTGGTCGTTGACCTCTGGATGCCATTCCAATGCCAGCCAGTTTTGGAAACCCATCATCTGAGGAGGGCTGCTTGCGTTGTGGCCAAAACGTCGTGAGAATTTTATTATGTTTTATTTTTATTATTGTATTATTTCCTTTCTACGTGACTTTACCGAAAGAACCAAGAATATGAATCCCTGCATTCACAAAAGCTTTAAATCGAAACCCATCATCTCCCATGTGGCACACGTCCCACCCACCGCAGTCTCGTATGCAGATACATTTTTAACACGTTCTTTATTTGTTATTACGGCAACCATGAGAGGCATCCCATTGCCGTAGTTATCAAGTACGCAGGCGGTGTAACTGCAACGGGGCTCATGGGCTGGACGGACCGGAGAACAACAGATACGAAGAAAGGAGTAAATCGTAGGGAGGGGGGTCTTCATTGAATTGAGATTATTTTGCTGCTATAATAATGATTAGCCACTTTGTTGAGCTATCATTTGTGGCCAGGTCACTTTTGAAAAATAAGTTACTATCTGAGTGGGCTTTACCAGGTCAGATAAAAAAAAATGTGTTTGATATTTATTTTGAAGTTTCTTGTTTACCTTGACAATCCTCTATAATACTGGTGTTTTGGGTTAGATCACGTAAATATAAATGTGTCGTTAAACCCGCCACCACCCGACACAGCCAATAAGGTTTGTCACGTAAACAGAACATGCCAATTCGTTACTAGGAGACTTGAGATGGTTTAAGCAGGATCTTTATTCTCAAGGCAATTCACACCGTACTTCCACTCATCAAAACCCAAACCCCGAACCCTTCAAATCGCCTCTCCTATATAGCCCATCTCCCGCCCTTTTTTAAATCCTTTATATTAAGTTTGCTTGCTTGCTTGCGTACTTGCTTGCTTACGACCGTGCAAATCTTTCGGTCGTTTTTTAACCCATTTCCCGTGATCCAATCGAGCTGACATTTTGCACACAGACTCGTTGTGCGTGACAATTAATTTTCGTGAAAATTTTTTTCCAAAATTTTACACTGTTTAGGGAATTTTTTTTAAATATTTCATTACCAATTGCTTAATGCTGGCAGACAATCATCTGACCCATAGGTGGCAGCCATCTCAAGCCAGAGGACGAGAGGACTCTAGCCACCACGCATATAAAGGATTTATTGAAAAACTTAGTTTTTACGGGTTAATTTTTTTAACACTCTCTTCTCGCGCCTACCCCTCTACTGCTAATCCTCCTGGGGGCCAATCCGTTCAGTGTCCTCCCCTCAATAATCGGATTGGGTGGCGTAGCACGGCAGCGCTCCCGTGACCCTTAACCCGTGGTAGTGTGGTGTTGGTGTGTGAGGATGTCCCGAACATCCTCTACACTAGTAACGAAGTGGTGGTGGGTTTAGCGACACATTCATATTTACGCGATCTAACCCAAAAAACCTGTATTATGGATATTGGTCGCGAAAGCCTACGACTACTACTACGTGTTAAACTGACTTTGCACTCCTATCGTGGTGTGTGTATTGTTTGTTGTAACGTTGTGACCCGCCCCGTACTGGACGTCTGTGTTCAAGAGCTTTATAGCTCATCGTATTCTTCCCACGTAAATAAATATTCTTGATGCTTAATTTATTGCCCCAGCTGGGGCGCATCCGGACCACGTGACCATTCCCGCCTGGACGTCGCGCTGCACGTGGCGGCCACGTGCTGAGGGTGGTGGACGTCACGTGACTCGTCGGAATCACGTGATGCGGCAAATTACAATTCCCACGGTGCCTTTTTCAGTTTTTCAGTTCATTTATTTGGTGTAGCCCTGTGAGCCATTCGGCTCTTGAATCGGGTGCAACCGCAACAAACAAAAAACATGAACAAGAAAACATCTTCAAACAGAAAAATCCAGGAAAAAACAGAAAAAAAACTTCCAGAAAAAGCACCGCGTACACCAACGCTGTGTGCAAAATTCCCAGTGGGATGCAAGTCAAACAACAACAACTAACAACCACAAGACAACTTAGATTAAAGCCATCAGTCTAACTCCGTACTACAACAAACATGGCCAAACCAAAAAAACGTTTCTGAAATCACCAAAAGAAAGCCATTAAGAAAAGTGGGAGTGGCTGACATGAGTTGAATTCGCGTGTACGATGGAGAATAACGACAGTGGATTTCAAAAAACGAGGTGTCGTGAAAGCTACAAAAAAAAAACCTGCCGGCAAAGTCCCTCGGCGGCGGTGAAGCGCCGTGCCCGTGTATCGCTCCGCGCGCTGTGTTCCTCCGCTGCGGGGCGAATCACCTCGAGTGTCTCCGCCAATCAGCGCGCGGAACGCGGGGGGGAGGGAGGGCGGGGGCGTCGCTCGACTGGGCCCCAACAGCCAATCAGAAGCGTTTCGTCTCAGGATTCTCGCTGACAAGAGAACAATGGAAATCTATTGTCATTTGTATGCACACATTAACCCGCACCCCATCTCCCCCCCCTGGCCTTCAGACCTGATTGCATACCTGTAAACCTCTTATCAGTGCCCCCTACCATGTTTGTTTGTTTTAGTACATAGTTAGACTGATGGCCTTAATCTAAGTTGTCTTGTGGTTGTTGTTGGCTGTTTGGCTTGCATCCCACTGGGATTTTTGCACACAGCGTTGGTGTACGGTGATTTTTCTGCAATATTTTGCTGTCTTTTCTCGTATTTTCTGTTTGCACTCAGTCACATATTCACTTTAAGATGTTTTCTTGTTCATGTTTTTTGTTTGTTACGGTTGCACCCGATTCAAGAGCCGAATGGCTCACAGGGCTATACCTAAATAAATGAACTTGAACTACCTTATTAGAGACCAATTCAGACCTTATTGATCACCTCGCGCCCATTAGAAATCTGTGTCTATTTGTGTCTATTTGTTTGTGTTTGCCTACAAAGGCAAACACAAACAAATAGACACATTTGTTTTGCCCTATCGAAGCGGCTTTATGCCGTGTGGATCTAAAAATCTCAATTTCGCTGCAGAACAATTCTGGGTAAACCGTATGGGGTGCCAGCCATGTGATTGTCTGACACACATCCCCTCTATTTATACCTGTGTTGTAATGTATTCCGCTCAAACCAACGAATACATGAAAAATGTATTTCATTCACTTGACGGATGGTGTCTCCGAACTTGCTACCGATATTATAAAATCTCACCGAAATAGGATTTATCAACAATTCTGGCCGTCGCCTGATGATGCCGGTTGTAATTACTGGCGAAATGTCACGGCACTCTAATTGTAAATGTTGTAGTGGGTTTAATCTCCAACACAACCGGTGTGCTGAACTAGTATACTACACTATACACTACACTATAATTGTAAATGTTGTAGTGGGTTTACTCTCCAACACACAACCGATGTGCTCAACTAGTACACTACACTATACACTACACTATAATTGCAAATGTTGTAGTGGGTTTACTCTACAACACACAACCGGTGTGCTCAACTAGTATACTACACTGTACACTACACTATAATTGTAAATGTTGTAGTGGGTTTACTCTACAACACACAACCGGTGTGCTCAACTAGTACACTACACTATACACTACACTATAATTGTAAATGTTGTAGTGGGTTTACTCTACAACACACAACCGGTGTGCTCAACTAGTACACTACATTATACACTACACTATAATTGTAAATGTTGTAGTGGGTTTACTCTCTAACACACAACCGCTGTGCTCAACTAGTACACTACACTATACACTACACTATAATTGTAAATGTTGTAGTGGGTTTACTCTTCAACACACAACCGGTGTGCTCAACTAGTATACTACACTATACACTACACTATAATTGTAAATGTTGTAGTGGGTTTACTCTCTAACACACAACCGCTGTGCTCAACTAGTATACTACACTATACACTACACTATAATTGTAAATGTTGTAGTGGGTTTACTCTTCAACACACAACCGGTGTGCTCAACTAGTATACTACACTATACACTACACTATAATTGTAAATGTTGTAGTGGGTTTACTCTCTAACACACAACCGCTGTGCTCAACTAGTACACTACACTATACACTACACTATAATTGTAAATGTTGTAGTGGGTTTACTCTTCAACACACAACCGGTGTGCTCAACTAGTATACTACACTATACACTACACTATAATTGTAAATGTTGTAGTGGGTTTACTCTCTAACACACAACCGCTGTGCTCAACTAGTATACTACACTATACACTACACTATAATTGTAAATGTTGTAGTGGGTTTACTCTACAACACACAACCGGGGTGCTCAACTAGTACACTACATTATACACTACACTATAATTGTAAATAATGTTGTAGTGGGTTTACTCTCTAACACACAACCGGTGTGCTCAACTAGTATATACTACACTATACACTACACTATAATTGTAAATGTTGTAGTGGGTTTACTCTACAACACACAACCGGTGTGCTCAACTAGTACACTACATTATACACTACACTATAATTGTAAATAATGTTGTAGTGGGTTTACTCTCCAACACACAACCGGTGTGCTCAACTAGTATATACTACACTATACACTACACTATAATTGTAAATAATGTTGTAGTGGGTTTACTCTCTAACACACAACCGCTGTGCTCAACTAGTGACGAATCGTCACGTCTTGTTTACGTTACAAACCTTACTAATTGCTTACTAATAATTGGCTGCGGCGGGTTTAACGACACATTTACGAGCTCTAACACAAAAACTTCTTATCATGTGTTGTGTGTGATGTGAGTGAGTGATGTGAGTGAGTGATGTGAGTGTGTGATGTGAGTGAGTGTGTTGTGAGTGATGTGAGTGAGTGATGTGAGTGAGTGTGTTGTGAGTGATGTGAGTGAGTGTGTTGTGAGTGTGAGTGAGTGATGTGAGTGTGTTGTGAGTGTGAGTGATGTGAGTGTGTTGTGGGTGATGTGAGTGAGAGTGAGTAATGTGGGTGAGAGTGAGTGATGTGAGTGAGTGAGTAAGTGATGTGAGTGATGTGGGTGATGTGAGAGTGAGTGAGTGATGTGAGTGATGTGAGTAATGTGGGTGAGTGTGTGTGTTGTGAGTGTTGTGAGTGAGTGATGTGAGTAATGTGGGTGAGAGTGAGTGATGTGAGTGCTGTAATTGTTGTGAGTGATGTGAGTGCTGTAATTGTTGTGAGTGATGTGAGTGATGTGAGTAATGTGGGTGCGAGTGAGTGATGTGAGTGCTGTAATTGTTGTGAGTGATGTGTGTGATGTGAGTGAGTGATGTGAGTGTGAGTGATGTGAGTGCTGTAATTGTTGTGAGTGATGTGTGTGATGTGATTGCTGTTGGTGCTGCACCTTGGGGGGGGCTCGTGGCGTTGAATGAATTCGCCGCGGTCCCTGACCCCGCAGCTGAGAGGATACCGGAAGCGGCGACTCCGAGAGGAAGCAGACGGGGAGAGGAGAGAGAGTGGTGAGTGGGGTGAGGTGAGTGGGTGAGTGGGTGGTGAGGGGGTGGTGAGTGGGTGAGTGGGTGGTGAGGGGGTGGTGAGTGGGTGAGGTGAGTGGGGTGGTGAGTGGGGTGGTGAGTGGGGTGGTGAGTGGGGTGAGGTGAGTGGGGTGAGGTGAGTGGGGTGAGGTGAGTGGGGTGAGGTGAGTGGGGTGGTGAGTGGGGTGAGGTGAGTGGGTGAGTGGGTGGTGAGGGGGTGGTGAGTGGGTGAGGTGAGTGGGTGGTGAGGGGGTGGTGAGTGGGTGAGGTGAGTGGGTGAGTGGGTGGTGAGGGGGTGGTGAGTGGGTGAGGTGAGTGGGTGAGGTGAGTGGGGTGGTGAGTGGGGTGGTGAGTGGGGTGGTGAGTGGGGTGAGGTGAGTGGGGTGAGGTGAGTGGGGTGAGGTGAGTGGGGTGAGGTGAGTGGGGTGGTGAGGGTGAGGTGAGGGTGAATGGGGTGGTGAGTGGGTGAGGTGAGTGGGTGAGTGGGTGGTGAGGGGGTGGTGAGTGGGTGAGTGGGTGGTGAGGGGGTGGTGAGTGGGTGAGGTGAGTGGGTGAGGTGAGTGGGGTGGTGAGTGGGGGTGGTGAGTGGGGTGAGGGTGAGTGGGGTGGTGAGTGGGGTGAGGGGGTGGTGAGTGGGTGAGGTGAGTGGGGTGGTGAGTGGGGTGGTGAGTGGGGTGGTGAGGGTGAGGTGAGGGTGAGTGGGGTGAGGTGAGTGGGTGAGTGGGTGGTGAGGGGGTGGTGAGTGGGTGAGGTGAGTGGGTGAGGTGAGTGGGGTGGTGAGTGGGGTGGTGAGTGGGGGTGGTGAGTGGGGTGAGGGTGAGTGCGGTGGTGAGTGGGGTGAGGGGGTGGTGAGTGGGTGAGGTGAGTGGGGTGGTGAGTGGGGTGGTGAGGGTGAGGTGAGGGTGAGTGGGGTGGTGAGTGGGGTGAGGGGGGTGGTGAGTGGGGTGGTGAGTGGGGTGAGGGTGAGTGGGGTGGTGAGTGGGGTGAGGGGGTGGTGAGTGGGTGAGGTGAGTGGGGTGGTGAGTGGGGTGGTGAGTGGGGTGAGGGTGAGTGGGGTGGTGAGTGGGGTGAGGGGGGTGGTGAGTGGGTGAGGTGAGTGGGGGTGGTGAGTGGGGTGAGGGTGAGTGGGGTGAGGGTGAGTGGGGTGGTGAGTGGGGTGAGGGGGTGGTGGAGTGGGTGAGGTGAGTGGGTGGTGAGTGGGGTGGTGAGTGGGGTGATGGTGAGTGGGGTGGTGAGTGGGGTGAGGGGGTGGTGAGTGGGTGAGGTGAGTGGGGTGGTGAGTGGGGTGGTGACGGTGAGGTGAGGGTGAGTGGGGTGGTGAGTGGGGTGAGGGGGTGGTGAGTGGGGTGAGGGTGAGTGGGGTGAGGGGGTGGTGAGTGGGTGAGGTGAGTGGGGTGGTGAGTGGGGTGGTGAGTGGGGTGGTGAGTGGGGTGAGGGTGAGTGGGGTGGTGAGTGGGGTGAGGGGGTGGTGAGTGGGTGAGGTGAGTGGGGTGGTGAGTGGGGTGAGGGTGAGTGGGGTGGTGAGTGGGTGAGGGGGTGGTGAGTGGGTGAGGTGAGTGGGGTGTGGTGAGTGGGGTGGTGAGTGGGGTGAGGGTGAGTGGGGTGGTGAGTGGGGTGAGGGGGTGGTGAGTGGGTGAGGTGAGTGGGGTGGTGAGTGGGGTGGTGAGTGGGGTGGTGAGTGGGGTGAGGGGGTGGTGAGTGGGTGAGGTGAGTGGGGTGGTGAGTGGGGTGGTGAGTGGGGTGAGGGTGAGTGGGGGTGGTGAGTGGGGTGAGGGTGAGTGGGTGAGGGGGTGTGTGAGTGGGTGAGGTGAGTGGGGTGGTGAGTGGGGTGGTGAGTGGGGTGGTGAGTGGGGTGAGTGGGGTGAGGGGGTGGTGAGTGGGTGAGTGGGGTGGTGAGTGGGGTGGTGAGTGGGGTGAGGGTGAGTGGGGTGGTGAGTGGGGTGAAGGGGTGGGTGAGTGGGGTGGTGAGTGGTGGTGCGTGGGGTGAGGTGAGTGGGGTGTGGTGGTGAGTGGGGGTTGAGGTGAGTGGGGTGGTGAGTGGGGTGAGGTGAGTGGGGTGGTGAGTGGGGTGTGAGTGGTGGTGAGTGGGGTGAGGTGAGTGGGGTGAGGTGAGTGGGGTGAGGTGAGTGGGGGTGGTGAGTGGGGTGAGGAGAGAGAGTGGTGAGTGGGGTGAGGTGAGTGGGTTGAGTGGGTGGTGAGGGGGTGGTGAGTGGGTGAGTGGGTGGTGAGGGGGTGGTGAGTGGGTGAGGTGAGTGGGGTGGTGAGTGGGGTGGTGAGTGGGGTGGTGAGTGGGGTGAGGTGAGTGGGGTGAGGTGAGTGGGGTGAGGTGAGTGGGGTGAGGTGAGTGGGGTGGTGAGTGGGGTGAGGTGAGTGGGTGAGTGGGTGGTGAGGGGGTGGTGAGTGGGTGAGGTGAGTGGGTGGTGAGGGGGGTGGTGAGTGGGTGAGGTGAGTGGGTGAGTGGGTGGTGAGGGGGTGGTGAGTGGGTGAGGTGAGTGGGTGAGGTGAGTGGGGTGGTGAGTGGGGTGGTGAGTGGGGTGGTGAGTGGGGTGAGGTGAGTGGGGTGAGGTGAGTGGGGTGAGGTGAGGGGGTGAGGTGAGTGGGGTGGTGAGGGTGAGGTGAGGGTGAATGGGGTGGTGAGTGGGGTGAGGTGAGTGGGTGAGTGGGTGGTGAGGGGGTGGTGAGTGGGTGAGTGGGTGGTGAGGGGGTGGTGAGTGGGTGAGGTGAGTGGGTGAGGTGAGTGGGGTGGTGAGTGGGGTGGTGAGGTGGGGTGAGGGTGAGTGGGGGTGGTGAGTGGGGTGAGGGGGTGGTGAGTGGGTGAGGTGAGTGGGGTGGTGAGTGGGGTGGTGAGTGGGGTGGTGAGGGTGAGGTGAGGGTGAGTGGGGTGAGGTGAGTGGGTGAGTGGGTGGTGAGGGGGTGGTGAGTGGGTGAGGTGAGTGGGTGAGGGAGTGGGGGTGAGTGGGGTGGTGAGTGGTGGTGTGGTGAGTGGGGTGAGGGTGAGTGCGGTGGTGAGTGGGGTGAGGGGGGTGGTGAGTGGGTGAGGTGAGTGGGGTGGTGAGTGGGTGGTGAGGGTGAGGTGAGGGTGAGTGGGGTGGTGAGTGGGGTGAGGGGGGTGGTGAGTGGGGTGGTGAGTGGGGTGAGGGTGAGTGGGGTGGTGAGTGGGGTGAGGGGGTGGTGAGTGGGTGAGGTGAGTGGGGTGGTGAGTGGGGTGGTGAGTGGGGTGAGGGTGAGTGGGGTGGTGAGTGGGGTGAGGGGGTGGTGAGTGGGTGAGGTGAGTGGGGTGGTGAGTGGGGTGAGGGTGAGTGGGGTGAGGGTGAGTGGGGTGGTGAGTGGGGTGAGGGGGTGGTGAGTGGGTGAGGTGAGTGGGGTGGTGAGTGGGGTGGTGAGTGGGGTGATGGTGAGTGGGGTGGTGAGTGGGGTGAGGGGGTGGTGAGTGGGTGAGGTGAGTGGGTGGTGAGTGGGGTGGTGACGGTGAGGTGAGGGTGAGTGGGGTGGTGAGTGGGGTGAGGGGGTGGTGAGTGGGGTGAGGGTGAGTGGGGTGAGGGGGTGGTGAGTGGGTGAGGTGAGTGGGGTGGTGAGTGGGGTGGTGAGTGGGGTGGTGAGTGGGGTGAGGGTGAGTGGGGTGGTGAGTGGGGTGAGGGGGTGGTGAGTGGGTGAGGTGAGTGGGGTGGTGAGTGGGGTGAGGGTGAGTGGGGTGGTGAGTGGGGTGAGGGGGGTGGTGAGTGGGTGAGGTGAGTGGGGGTGGTGAGTGGGGTGGTGAGTGGGGTGAGGGTGAGTGGGGTGGTGAAGTGGGGTGAGGGGGGTGGTGAGTGGGGAGGTGAGTGGGGTGGTGAGTGGGGTGGTGAGTGGGGTGGTGAGTGGGGTGAGGGGGTGGTGAGTGGGTGAGGTGAGTGGGGTGGTGAGTGGGGGTGGTGAGTGGGGTGAGGGTGAGTGGGGTGGTGAGTGGGTGAGGTGAGTGGGGTGGTGAGTGGGGTGAGGGTGAGTGGGGTGGTGAGTGGGGTGAGGGGGGTGGTGAGTGGGTGAGGTGAGTGGGGTGGTGAGTGGGGTGGTGAGTGGGGTGAGGGTGAGTGGGGTGAGGGGGTGGTGAGTGGGTGAGGTGAGTGGGGTGGTGAGTGGGGTGGGTGAGTGGGGTGAGGGTGAGTGGGGTGAGGGGGTGGTGAGTGGGTGAGTGGGGTGGTGAGTGGGGTGGTGAGTGGGGTGAGGGTGAGTGGGGTGGTGAGTGGGGTGAAGGGGTGGTGAGTGGGGTGGTGAGTGGGGTGGTGAGTGGGGTGAGGTGAGTGGGTGGTGAGGGGGGTGAGGTGAGTGGGGTGGTGAGTGGGGTGAGGTGAGTGGGGTAAGGTGAGTGGGGTGGTGAGGGGGGTGGTGAGTGGGGTGGTGAGTGGGGTGAGGGGGTGGTGAGTGGGTGAGGTGAGTGGGGTGGTGAGTGGGGTGGTGAGTGGGGTGAGGGTGAGTGGGGTGGTGAGTGGGTGAGGTGAGTGGGGTGGTGAGTGGGTGAGGGTGAGTGGGGTGGTGAGTGGGGTGAGGGGGGGTGGTGAGTGGGTGAGGTGAGGTGGGGTGGTGAGTGGGGTGGTGAGTGGGGTGAGGGTGAGTGGGGTGAGGGGGGTGGTGAGTGGGTGAGGTGAGTGGGGGTGGTGAGTGGGGTGGTGAGTGGGGTGGTGAGTGGGGTGAGTGGGGTGAGGGGGTGGTGAGTGGGTGAGTGGGGTGGTGAGTGGGGTGGTGAGTGGGGTGAGGGTGAGTGGGGTGGTGAGTGGGGTGAAGGGGTGGTGAGTGGGGTGGTGAGTGGGGTGGTGAGTGGGGTGAGGTGAGTGGGGTGGTGAGGGGGGTGAGGTGAGTGGGGTGGTGAGTGGGGTGAGGTGAGTGGGGTAAGGTGAGTGGGGTGGTGAGGGGGGTGGTGAGGGTGAGGGTGAGTGGGGTGGTGAGTGGGGTGAGGTGAGTGGGGTGAGTGGGGTGGTGAGGGGGTGGTGAGTGGGTGAGGTGAGTGGGGTGGTGAGTGGGGTGGTGAGTGGGGTGAGGGTGAGTGGGGTGGTGAGTGGGGTGAGGGGGGTGGTGAGTGGGTGAGGTGAGTGGGGTGGTGAGTGGGGTGAGGGTGAGTGGGGTGAGGGTGAGTGGGGTGGTGAGTGGGGTGAGGGGGGTGGTGAGTGGGTGAGGTGAGTGGGGTGGTGAGTGGGGTGGTGAGTGGGGTGATGGTGAGTGGGGTGGTGAGTGGGGTGAGGGGGTGGTGAGTGGGTTGAGGTGAGTGGGGTGGTGAGTGGGGTGGTGACGGTGAGGTGAGGGTGAGTGGGGTGGTGAGTGGGGTGAGGGGGTGGTGAGTGGGGTGAGGGTGAGTGGGGTGAGGTGGGGTGGTGAGTGGGTGAGGTGGAGTGGGTGGTGAGTGGGGTGGTGAGTGGGGTGGTGAGTGGGGGTGAGGGTGAGTGGGGTGGTGAGTGGGGTGAGGGGGTGGTGGTGAGTGGGTGAGGTGAGTGGGTGGTGAGTGGGTGAGGGTGAGTGGGGTGGGAGTGGGGTGAGGGGGGTGGTGAGTGGGTGAGGTGAGTGGGGTGGTGAGTGGGGTGGTGAGTGGGGTGAGGGTGAGTGGGGGTGGTGAGTGGGGTGAGGGGGGTGGTGAGTGGGTGAGGTGAGTGGGGTGGTGAGTGGGGTGGTGAGTGGGGTGGTGAGTGGGGTGAGGGGGTGGTGAGTGGGTGAGGTGAGTGGGGTGGTGAGTGGGGTGTGTGAGTGGGGTGAGGGTGAGTGGGGTGGTGAGTGGGTGAGGTGAGTGGGGTGGTGAGTGGGGTGAGGGTGAGTGGGGTGGTGAGTGGGTGAGGGGGTGGTGAGTGGGTGAGGTGAGTGGGGTGGTGAGTGGGGTGGTGAGTGGGTGAGGGTGAGTGGGGTGAGGGGGTGGTGAGTGGGTGAGGTGAGTGGGGTGGTGAGTGGGGTGGTGAGTGGGGTGAGGGTGAGTGGGGTGAGGGGGTGGTGAGTGGGTGAGTGGGTGGTGAGTGGGGTGGTGAGTGGGGTGAGGGTGAGTGGGGTGGTGAGTGGGGTGAAGGGGTGGTGAGTGGGGTGGTGAGTGGGGTGGTGAGTGGGGTGAGGTGAGTGGGGTGGTGAGGGGGGTGAGGTGAGTGGGGTGGTGAGTGGGGTGAGGTGAGTGGGGTAAGGTGAGTGGGGTGGTGAGGGGGGTGGTGAGTGGGGTGGTGAGTGGGGTGAGGGGGGTGGTGAGTGGGTGAGGTGAGTGGGGTGGTGAGTGGGGTGGTGAGTGGGGTGAGGGTGAGTGGGGTGGTGAGTGGGTGAGGTGAGTGGGGTGGTGAGTGGGGTGAGGGTGAGTGGGGTGGTGAGTGGGGTGAGGGGGTGGTGAGTGGGTGAGGTGAGTGGGGTGGTGAGTGGGGTGGTGAGTGGGGTGAGGGTGAGTGGGGTGAGGGGGGGTGGTGAGTGGGTGAGGTGAGTGGGGTGGTGAGTGGGGTGGTGAGTGGGGTGGTGAGTGGGGTGAGTGGGGGTGAGGGGGTGGTGAGTGGGTGAGTGGGGTGGTGAGTGGGGTGGTGAGTGGGGTGAGGGTGAGTGGGGTGGTGAGTGGGGTGAAGGGGTGGTGAGTGGGGTGGTGAGTGGGGTGGTGAGTGGGGTGAGGTGAGTGGGGTGGTGAGGGGGGTGAGGTGAGTGGGGTGGTGAGTGGGGTGAGGTGAGTGGGGTAAGGTGAGTGGGGGTGGTGAGGGGGGGTGGTGAGGGTGAGGGTGAGTGGGGTGGTGAGTGGGGTGAGGTGAGTGGGGTGAGTGGGGTGGTGAGGGGGTGGTGAGGGGGTGAGGTGAGTGGGGTGGTGAGTGGGGTGGTGAGTGGGTGGTGAGGTGAGGTGAGTGGGGTGGTGAGTGGGGTGGTGAGTGGGGTGGTGAGGGGGTGAGGGGGTGGGGAGTGGGGTGGTGAGTGGGGTGGTGAGAGGGTGAGGGTGAGTGGGGGGTGGTGAGTGGGGTGAGGTGGAGTGGGGTGAGGTGGTGAGTGGGTGGTGAGTGGGGTGAGGTGAGTGGGGTGGTGAGGGTGAGGTGAGTGGGGTGAGGGGTGAGTGGGGTGAGGTGAGTGGGGTGGTGAGTGGAGTGGTGAGGGGGGGGGTGAGGTGAGGGTGAGTGGCGTGGTGAGGGGGTGGTGAGGGTGAGGTGAGGGTGAGTGGGGTGAGGTGAGGGTGAGTGGGGTGGTGAGGGGGGTGGTGAGGGGGTGGTGAGTGGGGTGAGGTGAGGGTGAGTGGGGTGAGGTGAGTGGGGGTGATGAGTGGAGTGGTGAGGGTGAGTGGGGTGAGGTGAGGGTGAGTGGGGGTGAGGTGAGTGGGGTGGTGAGTGGAGTGGTGAGGGGGGGGTGAGGTGAGTGGGGTGGTGAAGGGGTGAGGGTGAGTGGGGTGGTTGAGTGGGGTGAGGTGAGTGGGGTGAGGGGGTGGTGAGGGTGAGTGGGGTGGTGAGGGGGTGAGGGTGAGTGGGGTGGTGAGGGGGTGGTGAGGGGGTGAGGGGGGGGGGTGAGGGTGAGTGGAGTGAGGTGAGTGGGGTGGTGAGGGGGTGAGGGTGAGTGGGGTGAGGTGAGGGGGTGAGGGTGAGTGGGGTGAGGGGGGTGGTGAGGGTGAGGTGAGGGTGAGTGGGGTGGTGAGGTGAGAGGGTGAGGGAGGGTGAGTGGGGTGAGGTGAGGGTGAGTGGGGGGGTGAGGGTGAGGTGAGGGTGAGTGGGGTGGTGAGGTGAGAGGGTGAGTGGGGTGGTGAGGGTGAGTGGGGTGGGGTGGTGAGGGTGAGTGGGGTGGTGAGGTGAGAGGGTGAGTGGGGTGGTGAGGGTGAGTGGGGTGGTGAGGTGAGAGGGTGAGTGGGGTGGTGAGGGTGAGTGAGGTGAGGGTGAGTGAGGTGAGGGGGAGTGGGGTGGTGAGGGGGTGAGGGTGAGTGGGGTGGTGAGGTGAGAGGGTGAGTGAGGGTGAGTGAAGTGAGGGGAGGGTGAGTGAGGGTGAGTGGAGTGAGGGTGAGTGAGGAAGGTGAGGGTGAGTGGGGGAGGGTGAGGTGAGGGTGATTGAGAAGAGAGAGGGGTGAGGGTGAGGAGAAGGGGGGTGAGGAAGGTGAAGGTTGAGTAAGGGTGAGAGGGGTGTGAGGGTAAGGTGAGGGTGATAAGAAGGTGAGAGTGAGGTGATGGTGAGGAGAGAGTGGTGAGTGTTAGACTGAGAGGGACGTTGAGACAGGAGTGAGTGAGTGAGTTGCGTGTGAG
This sequence comes from Lethenteron reissneri, assembly GCF_015708825.2. Lineage (NCBI taxonomy): Eukaryota > Metazoa > Chordata > Hyperoartia > Petromyzontiformes > Petromyzontidae > Lethenteron > Lethenteron reissneri. The sequence continues at coordinate 12,165,041 of NC_083797.1, read as the reverse complement.
GGGAGCCGGGTGAGAGTGGCGACTCACGCAGCGAGTTCGCTGCGTGGACTCTGCACGGAGTTCTGTGTCATCTGTTGGCACTGCTCCCCTCCCCCCCATGTACTAAGTTCCATGCCTCGGGGAGATGTTAACTACCTCGCCTGGTGTACAGGAGGTCGTGGGTTCGATCCCGACCCTGATGACGCCTGCTGCTGCTGTATATTTGGAGTTTGCGTGTCTCTCTCTCTCTCATCATCATCATGGTGGCTTGGAGATGTTAACTACCTCGCTTGGTGTACAGAAGGTCGTGGGTTCGATCCTGACCCTGATGACGCCTGCTGCTGCTGTATATTTGGAGTTTGCGTGTCTCTCTCTCTCATCATCATCATGGTGGCTTGGAGATGTTAACTACCTCGCTTGGTGTACAGAAGGTCGTGGGTTCGACCCTGACCCTGATAGATAGATAGATCGTTTATTGTCATTGTCACCAGTACAACGAAATTTAAAATGCTCACCAGTCAGGGCATCATTCATAAATTTAAATTAAATAAACAAGAAAATAAAAATAAAATTAAATGAAAGATAATCAATTTATACTATATATAAAAACAGCCCAAGTATACCCACATACCCACATAAGGTTACATTTTGTCATTGCACATCTCTATTTCACAATCAATTGTAAACACTATTACTTAATAATTAATTAGCATTATTGAGTGTGGTGATCGCTGTAGGATAAAAGCTCTGTTTGAATCTGTTTGTCCTTGTTTTGACTGATCTGAATCGTCTGCCTGAAGGAAACAGCTCAAACAGTGAGTGTCCAGGGTGAGAAGAGTCCTTTATAATGTTCTGTGCTTTTTTGATGCAACGTGAACTGTGTAGTTCTTCCAGTGTGGGGAGATGGCAGCCAGCGATCTTTTGGGCTGTGTTGATGACCCTCTGGAGCGCTTTCCTCTGAGCCACTGTGCAGCTGGTGTACCATACACAGATGCAGTATGTAAGAATGCTCTCGATGGAGGCTCGGTAGAAGGACACCAGCAGTTTCTGTGTGATGTTATTATTCCTGAGAATTCTCAGGAAGTAAAGTCTCTGCTGGGCCTTTTTCAGAAGCTCAGTGCTGTTGGCGCTCCAGGTCAGGCCCTCCCCAATGTGGACTCCCAGGAAGCAGAAGTCTGCCACCCTCTCCACACAGTCCCCGCTGATGATTAGTGGTGGAGTGTCCGTTTTCTTTTTCCTGTAGTCTATTATGAGCTCCTTGGTCTTTGCGGTGTTAAGGAGCAGGTTGTTGCCCCTGCAGTATGCTGTCAGCCGCTCCACCTCGTCCCTGTAGGCAGACTCATCCCCCCCAGTGATGAGCCCCACCACTGTGGTGATGACGCCTGCTGCTGCTCTATATTTGGAGTTTGCGTGTCTCTCTCATCATCATCATGGTGGCTTGGAGATGTTAACTACCTCGCCTGGTGTACAGGAGGTCGCGTGGATTTTTCTCCGGGTCCTCCGGTTTTTCTCTCTCTACATTTAGAATGAACACGATGCGTTTTGAGTGTTAGGCTGCTATACATTTTCACGCGATAAGCCACTTAGCTGAGCTCTCATTTGTGGCCAGGTTGCTTCTGAAATAAGTAATATTTAAAAATACTTTTTTAGATTTTTGTATGATAAAATATGGTATTGTCATCAGTATGACATAAGTATGCCAAGTTTGCACTCGATACCACATTGGGCAGTGGGTTAATATTGAGTTACAAGATTTGAGGATACGACAACAACAACAGACAGAGTGAGCTAAATAAAAGCGTGTAATAAAAATAGCTTGAAACCTCCGTGGGCCTTAACTGGTAAAATAAAAAATAGTTTTAATAATTTTAGTTTAGCTGTTGGGAACTCTTCCTTCCTACCGAGTTGCACATCTATACACGCACTATTTACCGTACATGTTTTATTTTTAGCATTGGGTTATATCTGTAATCTTTGTGAACAATTTACCGCATGCACAAGTGATGTGATAATCTTCTTGGTTCTTTCGGTAAAGTGACTTTACCGAAAGAACCAAGAAGATGAATCCCTGCAGTCACGAAAACTTTAAATCGAAATTTGATGTGATAATATTGAGTGGCAGATTTGTGCCAGAAAAGTGACACATGTTAACGAAAAATAAACTGACGTGACTTTGTGTGCCCTGCAGCTGTGTGTGTCTCTGGTCCTGGGCCTCCCCTAGGACGACTCAGCCTTGAATGAGTACGTGGTGCAGTGGGTTCACATCAACAGCACTTGCCCTCAACAGCCTGCTCATAGCTTTTACGGGAGGTCGATCATCTTCTTGGTTCTTTCGGTAAAGTCACGTAGAATGAAAATAATAAAATAATAAAAAGAAAACATCATAAAATAATTCTCACGACGTTTCGGCCACAACGCAAGCAGCCGTCCTCAGGTGAAGAAACAGGTCTGTCGGGAAGACAGACTCAGGTGAAGAAACAGGTCTGTCGGGAAGACAGACTCAGGTGAAGAAACAGGTCTGTCGGGAAGACAGACTCAGGTGAAGAAACAGGTCTGTCGGGAAGACAGACTCAGGTGAAGAAACAGGTCTGTCGGGAAGACAGACTCAGGTGAAGAAACAGGTCTGTCGGGAAGACAGACTCAGGTGAAGAAACAGGTCTGTCGGGAAGACAGACTTAGGTGAAGAAACAGGTCTGTCGGGAAGACAGACTCAGGTGAAGAAACAGGTCTGTCGGGAAGACAGACTCAGGTGAAGAAACAGGTCTGTCGGGAAGACAGACTCAGGTGAAGAAACAGGTCTGTCGGGAAGACAGACTCAGGTGAAGAAACAGGTCTGTCGGGAAGACAGACTCAGGTGAAGAAACAGGTCTGTCGGGAAGACAGACTCAGGTGAAGAAACAGGTCTGTCGGGAAGACAGACTCAGGTGAAGAAACAGGTCTGTCGGGAAGACAGACTTAGGTGAAGAAACAGGTCTGTCGGGAAGACAGACTCAGGTGAAGAAACAGGTCTGTCGGGAAGACAGACTCAGGTGAAGAAACAGGTTTGTCGGGAAGACAGCATCTGAAGGGAGGTCGATCTTCATGTCTCTGTGCACCTGTGCTTTGCGTGCACAGGTGTCGGTGAGCAAACCATGGCGGGCGCGGAGGGCACGCTGTCGAAGATGTCTCCCGCGGTCCGCCACTTCGTGGAGGAGATGCTGAGGCACGGCCGCGTCGGCCTGGGCGCCCCAACAACACTACGCGTCACCGACCTCAAATCCGGGTTCGGCTCCCGCAACGGGGCGCCCAGGGCCGCCTCCCTCACCTGCACCCACACAGGCAGCGTCCTCCGCACGCCACCGTCGTTGAAAAGCCTCGGCCATTAACCTTTACGTTAATTACGTACAGGTCAATTCGTAACCGGCCAGCTTACAAGTTTCAAGTTTATTTTGTTTTCCGTGCGAGCTCGCAGAGGGACCGAGATAGTCTAACTTGCACGAGTGAACTGCGTGGCTCAGCAATCGGAAACTTGCGAGTTTAAATGCTGGTAATAGGTTTTTACCCTTTAACTGGCAACAAAACTGACGGCTTTATACACAGGATCATGTTTGCATTAACCACGACACTTGCGGTCAAAATGCAAACAAAAACACAACTCTGATAATGTATGCACTGTCCTTGATGTTGATTGGTCCACATCCGAGACAGCTTTTCTTAGAGCCTAGTCTCACATGGTGTTGGACCAGATGACACCAAAAGGCGCACAACTCAAAGACAACGCACCATCAGAGTATTGAGAGCTCGGGGTAAGCATTTACATTGAGACCTCTTTTGCCAGTAGCAACATATAGTAATAGGTGTTTACCCTTTTAACTGGCAACAAAACTAACACCTTTAAATTGCTGGTTCGAGTTTTCCTCTGGGGATCAAAACATTCAGTTCTGTACCACTTTTGTGGGGAAGTCAACAGTGGTTGTCCTTTGAATGTACTTTCCCTGCCATAGTAATGTGTTAGTTTCCACCACTGGCTCAGGACTTGAACAGCAGATGAGCACACCACCTCAATGTTCATTCAAGCAGAAAACCACTTGGACTTACTTAGCTTTTAATTTACGCACACTGACACTGAGACGTGTGTTGTTGCTGAGGATTCTGGGCCTTGGTTTCTTTCAGGTGTCCCTCGCTGACCCCATCCCCGTGCTGTGATCGGTTCAAGCTGCACATTCCCTACGCCGGAGACACCATCAAGTGTAGGTGCCGTGATTGAACCGCTCCACTTCTACCTCCACTGTGTGGCCGACGGGAGCTTTTGGGTGAAACACGTAGTCGGAGTAGGAGGCTTTCACGACCAATATTATCCATAATAGAGGGGATTTTCTTTTGATTGGATCGCGTAATTATAAATGTGTCGTTAAACCCGCGCACCACACAGCCAATCGGTAAGGTTTCTCACGTAAACGAAACATGCAAATTAGTTACTAGTGCAGCGCACCGGTTGCGTGTGGGAGAGTAAACCCACAACATTTACAATTTGAGTACAGTGACGTTTCGTCGGTAATTATAACCGGCCTCATCAGGCCACGGCCAGAATTGTGGATAAATCCTCTTCCTGTTTCGGTCTTGATTAGGAGGGTAAATGTGCGATTTTGGAATACCAGTAGCAAGTTCGGAGACAGCAGCTGTCAAATTAATGAAATACATTTAAATATATTCGTTGGTTTGAGCGGAATACATACAACACAGATATCAGAAACTCTCCACGTGCTAAACATTTCAATGAAGTCTTGCATCAAATATAGTTTTTTGTTTTTAAACGGTCCCACCTTATCCCACTCCCATCGCAATACGTATTTTCGTACGTCGCGTAATCTGCGCGCGCCTTGAGGCGTTGCGTTGTGGAACCGCCGCATCGGTCCCACCCAATACTTTGCAGCGCTGTGTTGGGTGACACAGTCTCGTGTCGGTGTCGCCGCTGTGTGCAGGGGACGTCATATTCAACCACGAGTATCCGGACATTCCACCCGACTTCATGTTCGGAGAGGATACCGACTTCTTCCCGGACCCTGACGAACTTCCCGTGCGTTTCCTGCTTCTCGCAGTCACGATATGGTCACCCGCTGCAAGACATTGCTTCCTGCTGCTGCTACTGTTGTTGCTCCGACTGCTGCTTTTATTGCTGCCACCGCTCCCTCTTTCATTTACTGCTGCTGTTGCCTCTGCTTATGCTGTTCCTTCTTGAACTTTTTTGGATTATATTTATATTTCTCCTTTCGCTGCTTCTTCTTCTGCTGCTGTTACAGCTGTTATTACGGCTGCTTGTGCACCTGTTGCCGTTACTACGATTTCTGCTGCTGCTGTTGCCTCTGCTGCTTCTGCCATTGTTACTGCTAGAGACGTTGCTCCTGCTAGAGACGTTGCTCCTGCTGTTCCTGCTGTTCCTGCGTCTGCCGCATTGCGTCCTCGTTGCTTGTTGTTGCTGCCACCGTGTGCGAGTGCACAGCACCTGCAGGAGTGGCGGTCCCAGGACCCCGAGGCCCTTCTGCTGGTGCTACAGGAGCTGCTCGCGCAGTTCCAGGTGCACCAGCGCGAGCGCTTGCGCGACAACTCGCGCCTCATGTTCGAGTACAACTCGCTGTCCGAGCAGACGGACTACACGGTGCACATGGAGGTGCACGTGGGCAGACACACCGCTTGGGTAAGCCTCTTGCGTTCTCCTCGTGTGTGAGTGAGTGTGAGTGAGTGCGGGGAGCGGTGTGGTGCTGGTCACCCACCCCCTCGTATGCAGTACCGGCCTTAATAGGTGCTCGCTAACAGCACTTGCCTCAAACGTTTGTTAAGGCTATCTTTGGGGGAGCGGTGGCAGAGTGGTGAGCGCACCGTGCCACGAACCCGGCGACCCGAGTTCCTGCTCACGGCCAATGTCAGTGACGATTATCTGAACTGGTCCTGGGCCTCCCCTCGGTCGCCTCAGCCTTCAAACGGGCTCCGAACCTCTTCTGGGCTCTTTTTAAGTTGAATGCATTTTAGGTGCAGAGCAGAGGTCGCAACCGGGTACCCGATACCCGTACCCTACCCGATACCCGGCTACCCGTACCCGGCTGGGTACGGGTACCCGTTTGCGACCCTGGTGCAGCCGGGTACGGGTACGGGTAAGCCGTGAGTCACTGGTGAGTAACTGTTTGTCACTCATTTCCCAACGTCTTGTCTCTTCTCACAATTCAAGTTCCTAGAATCAACCCACCCGCGCCTGCAACATGGCTTCATCCCAGAGGTCGCAATCAGGTACCCGATACCCGTACCCTACTCGTACCCGGCTGGGTACGGGTAGGGTACGGGTACGGCCGGGTATGGGTACGGGTACCCATTTGCGACCCTGGTGCAGCCGGGTACGGGTAAGGAATCAAAACCCGTTTGCGACCTCTGGTGCTGAGACGAGGCTTGTAAACAATCTGTGGGTTCAGCCCCACCACTTGCATCTGGCTAGCCTCAATATGTGCTCACTGACAGAGGGGGGCGTCTTTGTCTTAGTTACCACTCGTCCGTCCTCAACTCTGGCCTTGGTTCTTCGCGCAGGATGGCGAATGCTGCGTGAGATTCCTACTGCGGCTTCCAGTCGACTTCAGCCTCATCCCGCCATACCTGCTCAAGGTGAGGCTCCGAGCGGGCAGAGCCAACCCCCAGGGGCTGTACATTGCGGTCAGTCACAGAGTATAGAGTCTCAAGGGCCATTAGGAGTGGCCCAATTGTGACTGCAGTGAAATGCAATCTGTCGCTCACAGCTCCCCTCATCGCCCAATGCACACGTTTGCAAGAGGTGCGGAATCAATAATACGACCTCAGATGCCATCGAATTGCCTTCCATACTCGACATATCATTGTAAAGTCAGTGGCTGTATTCACACACTCGCGGAGTGCACTTTCCTACACACACTGCTTGCAGGGAATTGTTAGTAGAATGGCATTCAATTTTTTTTTTTAAATCAAAACCAACTTTCATTTGATCTTTCTTTTTGCACCGTCCATAATTATTGGGCTGTGAATATCACCACACTCTACCTGAGAGCACGGTTGGGTGGCTGTCTGGATTGAAACCCAGGATCTCAGCCGTATTGGCTTAAAGCACTGACCCCACGAGTCTCGTGGCAACTTGTCAACCGATGCGATGAAGTCAAACCCCCGAGTTGAGGCCACAGCCATAGTCCTCGTGTAACTCTGACCCAGCCCGCTGAACGCGTGACGCAGGATCCCCTGGTGGACCCGGGGGAGGATGTGGCGCTGCTGCTGGTGACGTTTGAAAACACGGAGGCCACCAAGGTGTTCCCCAAGCTCTACCTGTCGCCTCGCATCGAGCAGTGAGGGTTGCACACGTGCCATCAGCCTGGGGTTGACAGCGGTACACTCCGCTGCTCCGGACGCGAATATCTGTCTTCACCACCTGAATGTGAAATTGTAGTTGTTGCTCTGCATTTACATCAGCCATATGAAAGAAGACAGTTGGGGTGGGAGAACCCTTTCCAACTGAGGGCCGAGGATGATTTTCAATGCCTTTTGGCGATGCCGCACATGAGTCAACATGCAACCTTGGTCACGCTAGGACGGTATATTGCCCGCGCGATCGGAAGCACTTGTAATGCCACATGTGACTGGGCATGCTAAATTCCAAGCGCGCCAATTGTTTGGTATGAGCCAGCGCTGCAAGCAAGTGAACTCTTCGCTAACGCCGCCTCTGTGCTCTCTGCTCTTCAGTGCCCTGGGAGGTTCCTCCGCTTTCCATATCCCCAACTTCCCCAGCGGAGGATGCCTTCTGGACTACGTTCCACAGGTGTGCCAGCTCCTCACCAGCAAGGTAACAGCAGCACAAGCCAATTCGCCGGCTCATGCGCCGGGTTTCCCTTAAGAGAAACGACTCCACTTGTTTGGAATTGAAATTGTTTTTTTGAATGCGCGTACAAGATGTGTACGGTGTGGAGTGGTGGTGCAGTGGTTGGCGCACTTCCATGAACCCCGTGACCTGAGTTTGATTTCCATTTGCGGCAAACGGTGGACTCGCTTAGCTACGGGTCACCAGCGTGGGGAAGTATGGTCAGCCCCCATGACCGAAAGGCATGAGGAGGCCCTCACGAAGCGGTGTAATATTAAGTTGAGTAACTTTTTTCAATAGAATTGTTTCTCCTTGGCTTAAGTATGCTGTGATGTATGCATTGTTTTTACGATAGCTTCTTGATAAGACCTTTCTGGATGCAATTCATCATGCGGAGTTTATTTTGCTGTTGTGTCTCATTCACTGCACCCTGAGCTGCAGATTTTACTGCAGTTTTATCTGTATTGTTCACCAGAAAAAACGGGATTAACAATGCCAGCAATTCTAGATTTGAAGTTTTCGTGACTGCAAGGATTTTTTTCGGTAAATTCACGTAGGTGACAAATTAAAATAAATTAAAATGAAAACAAATCAATTAAATCACGACGTTTCGGAAGCAACACAAGTAACCGTCATCAGGTGTTGACTGCTCCAGCAAAATTACTGAGGCGTGTGAAGAGAGTTATTAAGAGACAACGTGTTTATTTCGGGTGTTAGGGGGGGGGGGATGTGGCAGGCCGTGTGGACGGTCGGGCAGGGGATTAGCATGAGTTAAGCCGATAGACAACCATCTGTATTCTTTTGTGATGTCAGGGGAGGGGAGTTTGTGCATGAGTGCAGTACCTGCATGACGAGTGATGGTGGTGTATCAGGCTGGGAGTAAAAAACTGGAAGAAATGGATATGGCTGTAAAATTATAAGGCAGCTAAAGTTTGACTTGGTTTATGAGATCTTTCCAATGATTGCTTAATTGTTTTCATTTTAATTTACTTTATATTTTTTACCCACGTGACTTTACCGAAAAAACCAAAGAGTAACAATGCCAGCAATGTTAAGAATGTGGATGTTCTACACATGAACTGCACATTCTTACCCAGACTTCAAGAGGCTAAAGAAGAAGCAGCCCAAAAACAAACATCTCTCATCTTACGAACTGTGTCTAGCATGGGTGTTTTGGGCTGCTCTACAAAGGTTGAAAGCTTCTTTAATTCAACAACAGACTGTAAAGTTGCAATCAAAATAGTTATCGTGGCACTCGACGTTATGCCACTCGCGTTACGATGCAACGCTTCAGCCATTCTTCTAAGGCCACTGCCGGAGGACCGGGCCTCCCCATACCTGGTCGTTTGACCATACTTCACCACGCTGGTCAGCTTGCGTTGGTGAACGTGGGGAGCATAGAGATACGGTACACCAAATGGATTTTAGTGCGTTGACTTTTGCTGCCTACCACGTAGCCACGCAAGCAGGCTGCTATATTCAGCAGCTACGCATGGTGGTCAACCGTGCCAGTGCTATCCAGACTCGATCCTGTCTGGATTTCGAGATATGACGAGTTCAGGTCCATTCTGCTGGGGATTGGTCATAGGTGTACAATGCTCTTCAAGCAAATTGCATTTATTTTCTTGGTTTGTGTCTTCCTTTAGACATTGACTGACTGGCACCGATTGAGTCAACTTGTCTTTACACGGTTGCCCGGAATGTCCTGTGTGTGTGCGTGTGCGTGCGCAGGTGCAGTACATCACACAGGGCTACCAGAAGCGCAGAGAATACATTGCGGCGTTCCTCAGCCACTTCGGAGAGTAAGACAGCCGCCGTTGTTCCGTCACTCGCGAAACATCCACACTCTTCTGTCCCCTCGCCGTGTACAGTGGCACAGGGTACTGGGGCGAGGTGGTGGCTACGATGCCCGTGAGCTGGCGCTTTGGGAGCAGGGTCGTAGGATCGCGCAGAAATCGGTACGGGCGTGCATGTGTAGGGGTGTTACGGGAGGGCGAACAAACACACCAGGGGTGGTTATGCCCGCACGCGGAAGGATGCTTACATCCACGTCCGCATCGTTTAGCCTGGGGGGCTGAAACGGCGCTATGATCCCCCACAGCCCCACCCCTTTGGGGAGGGAGTTGCTATATAAGGCGGTGAGCCGGTGGGCTCGGGGTTCAGTGTTTAGCTTAAGCCAGTGAAGAAGGAAGACCGGCTAGATAGGCCCTGGGACTCCCCTGGATCGCTGTCCTTCTAAGGACCGACCAGGGCAAGTCAGTGGCGTGGCCCTGAGAGCCCAGAGCCGATGCTCTTGTAAGAGCCGGTCTGGTGACTAAGGGTGCCGTGATCCTAGCTTGGCCAGAGCTGGATCAGCTAGCCTCCCCTAGCTCTCGAGTGGAGGACCTGGGAGTAGGCTAGCCGGGATAGAGATAGTGGGATCTCCCTGTTAGATGGGTGAAGGGGCCGATACCCCTTCGAGTGTTGTATACCTTGGTCCTGTATTGAGTGAAACGTTTAATAAATAAGTGTGCCTCCGACTACGTCAGTCCAAGTCTCATTGAACCTAATGCACATGTGTTTGTATGTGTAATTGACCGGTGATAAAATGCAACCACAATGCTGAGTTGCGGACGCTAACATGCTATGCCTGTCCGCGCGCGTGTGAACTGTCGGTCAGGTCAATTGCAGAGTATGACGCTGAGGGCTTCACCAAGATCAGCCTCCTCCTGGAGGGCCTGGAGTTCTTCTTCATGGTTCACAGTGAGTGGGCGAGTGCTGTGAGCGAGTCGGCACACACACACATAGTTCCTGGGAGTGGCCGTGTAGAATGACAGTAGGTGATTACATCTTCTGGGTTCTTTCGGTAAAGTCACGTAGAAGGGAAATAATAATAATAAAAATAAAACATAATAATATAATAAAAATATATAATAATGTATTATTTTATTATGTTTTATTTTTATTATTTTATTATTTCCCTTCTACGTGACTTTACCGAAAGAACCAAGAAGATGAATCCCTGCAGTCACGAAAGCTTTAAATCGAAATAGGTGATTACAGTACTGTTGTACTGTTGTTCGTCAAGGAATTGCCTTTTCACCGTCAGCTCTTAAAAACGGTGTGTGATTTCGCTTGCACACGTTGGCCACATGGGGCAGTTTCCCCATCATCGGTTGTCAAAGCAGTGGTTTTGTCCTCATTGCCATCGTCGTACTATATAATCTGCTGATTTATACTACAGGGAATGTATTATTTAACATTGATTTATTGTTGTGCAATGCTTCTGAGGTCTCATGTGACAGTTCTTTATTCTAATTTCTATTTGCTTCGTAGCCATACTTTATTACATATAGGCATAGCTTTTATCATTTTTACGACCAAGGTCACTCTGGCATCTTGAGTGCCCTCACCTGGTTACACGAAAGAAACTTGACGCCTAACCCATTCGGTGCACATCTGTGTGTGTGCGCACACCTGCGCACGTGCGTGCATACGCGTCCTCGTGTGTCTTCCCCCGCTGTAGTCGAGCTGCCATTGTACTTTCCACGCGACCAGCCGACTTTCACCTTCCAGTCCGTGTACCAGCACGGCACCACGGCACAGCCCTTTCTGCAGGTGCAGAAGTCGTACCCGTACAGCCCGCGCTGGGATGGCAACGAGATGGCCAAGCGAGCCAGGTGACGCGTCTGATTCTGCGGTGGACGCATACTCGTTCACGTGTTTATATACACGCTCCTCGATCACTCGCTCAACAACTAACTCATTCACACATTCATACACTCACTGACTTACCTACTCACTCATACACTCACTAACTTACCGACTCACACACTGACTACTCTTACGCTCACATTCATACACTCACCCCCCCCTCATTTGTTCACTCATTCATTAATTCACACATTCATATACTGTCCATTGCCCTGAATACTTCACTCACAAACCTACTAATTAACTTTTGTCAAATTCATACTGACCAATTAGTTTACGCACTGCAGTATTTCATTTCAGCTACTCCTTTATATCTTCATATTTACCAACCCACTCACTGCAACATTCACTCTCTCGTTCACTCACGTATGAATTAATAATCTCAGTTTCTCATTCATTCATATGCTTACACACACACCCGCTCACTCGCTCAGAGCACAACACATTTTTCAGATTGCATCTTTAAACGGGATATGCGTACACTGCACTGATTACACGTAGACTGTGCCATGTTGGAGAGGCAAGCTTTGCAGACCTGAAGACAAACGTGTCTTCCGTACGCACAGGGTCTACTTTGAAGAATTTTCGCCTCAATTCCGAGAAGCGGCCCTGGCGAACGGAAAGCCTTGAGCAGAGGCCGTGGGGGACTCCTTCTTCGTCGCAAGCCGGCCACTCGACGGGTTCTACCCCCTCGCACTCCGAGCCCTCTCTAGCGACAACTCCTTAACGAAGGCTCGTTAGTGAGCGGCTCGCTAGTGGTGCTTAAAAAGTTATGGGTTGATTTTGAAAACCTTGGCTGTATACAGTTTTTTTTTTACTTGTGATCGCCCTTCTTGGGGGTGGTTTTCACTGGGTCCGTTAGACAAGTTTTCACGGCTTACTTTCAGCCGGGTCTGTTAGGGTCAGCACCCCGCAAAATATTTCTGCACCTGGCAAATCGCATCAAGTATATCTCTCACTATGTGTTGCTCTGGCTACTTACACGGTGCCTACTCCCAGTCTACCAGTGACCGGGGAAAATATTTAGTGTGGAATTAAGCCCCTGGGGCACAATGATATGTAGGGTCTGATGATACCTGTGCAATGTGATTTCAGGTGTCTGCTCTTGCACTCCAGGCACCTTTGCCATACGTGACGGTCTCAGATGACGCTTACAATGGATCTCTTAGTCTTGCTTGGGTAAACAACTAGACGAACGCTAGAGGGGTATGTTATACAGATATATTTTTTTATATTCTTTCAGTCAATTTTATTCCCATTGTGCTATCTTCGCAATGTCACGAGGCGAAGATTCATAAAATTTTGGAACTCTCGCAGAGGAGTGATTCAACCCACGTTACGTAATTTACAGAATATTATCTCGCTGAGCCGCTTCTGAGAAGACATTTTCCCACACTTATCCACGCTGTGTCTCTGTCATCCACTATATGTTCCTACACGTGCTCTTTCTCAGACCTGGATTGTTGCCAAACTAAGTGAAAACCAGATCAGATTTGTGTGCTGTCATTTCTTCATAGACGGTAGAAATCTGTATCCGAAATGAGTGTCCCTGCATCAACTGGAGCATTGTAAACAAACCCTAGGTTATCCATTATGTTCTAAGAATGTCTGGCACTTTCTTGACGGTTTTTTTTACTTAAATGAAGGTACTATCAAAGTATGTGGTGAGAGGAAACAACCTGTTTAAAGCCCTTTTTGTGATGGTTAGTCCTAACGCTGTGCGAACAGTTTCTATATTGTACTGTATTGTATGGACCACTTTTGTGTTGCTTACTGAAATCAATTGTACACGAGGCGTGTAATATCAATAAATAACTTGCCTATGGTATTATTCCCTCTGGCTTTTGTGTTTTTTTATTAATGGGTGATTACTTGCATCATTAACAGAGATTCCTGGAAACGTTGGCTCAAGATTGAGATGTCATCGTGGCCAAAGCTTTTGAAGCCACAACCACACCTCACCAACGCTCTCTACTCTCCAGCAAATCCCGCCGCTGCTGCCGCTGCTGCTGCTGCACGACAGACACGTGACCTCAGAGATATGCTCTACTGGACGTCTGTGAAAAACAGCTTCATAGCTCATAGGATTTCTCCAGGATACATATTCTGACTCTGCTATAAAAGTCTGCCAGCGTCTTGTCATAGGTCTTCCCCTTGGTTGCCGGACTCATGGAGACCACGCCGATGACTGTCCACACACGTCACACTCGACGCGACTGCTTCTCTCCTAAACATCTACAACAACTAGCTGCCGTGTTTTTTTTCCAGACTTGTGCATTGCTTATCCTATCTTGCCCCAAACTTAACAGCTGTGCTCAAACGCCGGTAACTTATTTTTCAGCTGCTTAGCGCGTTCTTTTTTAATCAGGTAAGGCCCACTAAGCCAAACTCTAAACGAATGTCGATTCTAAATAGGGAGGGAAAAACTAGAGGACACGGATAAAATTCCACGAGACTACGGGCAGAACATGCAAACTTCAACTATACAGGCGTTGGGGTCGAGATCAAACCCATGGCCTCCTATATACTTGGCGAGATAGTTATCATCTCACTCCCGTGGCCGGCCTGAAGCGCCCTTTTCTTTACAATCAGACTCATTGCTCTTCTGTTTCAAAGTGCTTTCCACGAACCAATATACACCTGGCCTGCTAAATCGATGCACCTCTGGACCACCTCCACACAGCCTCCTACATTATGGACACTCCTGCATCAGCTACGCTCGTGCATTTAACACAGTATAAGATGCATGCAGAAAGTACCAAAATACCTATGAATCATACCTATAAATCATACCTTGAATAATACAATGTGGTTTAAATCGTGAGTAGCAGACCCTGCACTGCACTTGCTTTTGACTTAGATTATTTAGATGATTTTGCTGCTATACATTTCCACATGATAAACCACTTCGTTGAGCTATCATTTGTGGCCAGGTCGCTTCTGAAAAAGAAGCTCAAAGCTCGGTGGGTAAAATAAAAGTTTGTTTTAGCGATTTGTTTACCTTTCCTATATTTTGCACTCCTCTCTGTAAAACGGAGCTTATAGCGCAGCAGATTCCTCCACTATAAATACAAATTCTGATTCTGCCTTTCAAGAGACACCAGCAGGGATGGGTCTCTAAAATTGTTGGCAGGTGTTATTGGCAAAAAAACTCTCCTCGAAGATTATGGCCGAAAGTTGCGGTACAGCAAGATGGTGCAACATTCACATTGTAACCCATCAACATCGATAGCATGTTGGGTGACAATGAGTGAAGGGAGAAGTGAGTGGCCAGGAGATGTTAACTACCTCGCCTGGTATACAAGGAGGTCGTGGGTTCGATCCCGATCCTGACGTCTGCTGCTGCTGGTGTATATTTGAAATTTGCGTGTCTCTATCCTCACGGTGGCTTGGAGATGTTAACTACCTCGCCTGGCATACAGCAGGTCGTGGTTTCAATCCCGACCCTGACGCCTGCTGCTGCATATTTAGGAGTTTGCGTGTCTCTCTCTTCTCGTGGTCGCATGGATTTTTCCCCGGGTCCTCCGGGTTTTTCCCTTCTACATTTAGAATCAACATCGCCATGCACCATTTGGCTGATATAAATGTCCACGTGATAAGCCACTTCATTGCATAGCTGTCAACCCATGCGGTTTACCCCATATTCTTGTGCAGAGAAATTGAGTGTCCGTACGGTTGTACAACCATTTCATCACTGGCAAAAAATGTCTATTTGTTTGAGTTTCTCACTTTGTGATGGGACTTTTTAGGGTGAACGTTGAGATTTATAAGGCCACGGGGGTGACCAACAAGGTCTGAATTGGTCTGTAATAAGGTAGTTAGAGCACTGATAAGGGGTGAACAGGTGTATCATTGGACCAGCATTTGTGGCCAGGTCGGTTCTGAAAAAAAAGTCTACACAGCTCAAGTGGGCCTTAGCCTGGCGAAATAACAAACAAATATTACCAGAGGATGTTGTTGTTTACATGTTCATCACAAGTATTTGTAGTTAGGGGCCGTACATAAATGACGTCACGCACCTAGGGGGGGTCAGACATTTGTGACGATGTGTGACGAGGGGGGGTGTTTGAGAAATGTGACGTCACATCAAAATGTGCAACTTAAAATAAATATAGACAACACGTTCTACTTAGTAAAATAGACTTTGTAATAAATGTTTTCTCCTACGTCAGAGTGCAGCGCCACATTAAATACGCACTACAATGACAATAGTTTAAAGCGATTTGAAGCATGTCTTATTTTTGGGGGGGGGCAGAGCTTTGTGACGTCATATTTGAGGGGGGGGGGTCTGACTTTTTGTGACGTCGTGTGACGAAAGGGGGGGGTCAAAAATCGTCCAAAATCGCGTGACGTCATTTATGGATGGCCCCTTAATGCAGACATGATTCCTTGCAAAAGATTTCTGTTTGTTGTTTTAACATCATAACGCCTGTTTTTAATCGCCAAAAAGGGTAAAAACAATTCTTATATTTATAAAAAATATATATTCGTGACTGCAGAGATTCATATTCTTGGTTCTTTCGGTAAAGTCACGTAGAAGGGAAATAATAAAATAATAAAAATAAATATATTATATTGTTTCCCTTCTACGTGACTTTACCGAAAGAACCAACAATATAATATATATTTAGTTTAATTGATAAGTGCATTTATTTTTCAAGGAAGGCTAATTTACAATCGCGTTCGGGCAGCCTCGCCGGGTGCCGTAGCGGTGACGTCACCCCAGGATCACACGCCGTCCAGGGCACCACCACGCAGAAGCAAGGTTTGGTGAACGACTCCTCAACAACAACAATAACAACAACAACAGCAACATTAACATCGCTAACATCACCACAGACACAACGTCAACAAGTAACGCCAAACGTTTGGGAACTTGCGACGTTGAGCGACGGGCAGCGGCGTTGGACAGGGTGCCTGTTGTGGCAGCAACGTCGCTTCTGAAAACGAAATTGGTGTGAAAAAATAAATTCGATTTAAAGTTTTTGTGACTGCCAGGGATTCATATTCTTTGGTTCTTTCGGTAAAGTCACGTAGATAGGTTGTAATAATAAAATAATAAAAAAATTACAATAAAAATTTTGATTTGAAGCTTTTTGACTGCAGGAATCCATACTTATTGGTTTTTTCGGTAAAGTCACTTTTATAATTTTATTTTATATTTACGTGACTTTACCGAACGAACCAAGAGTATGAGGTTGCTGTAACAGCCTCGTGTTCTTGGGTTCTTTGCCCAGTCGGGTGTGGAACCAGTGCCGGATGAAGCTAGTGCCGGGGCCTGTAGCATTTTGTTGTTATAAAATGTTCCATGAATATTGAAAAAAAACACGTAAATATTAATCATATTTTTAACTTGCACAGTAATGTAATTGTATTTTTTCATTCGCTACACAGCCCAGATAATACGACAAATGGCTAACCTGAAACACCCAGTCGTTCGTAAAATTTGAAGGCGGTATAGTACTATAGTAATAGAGCTAGTGCAGAATCACTGAAACCGCAATTGATCGCTTGAAAGCATTTGGCGCGGGGCCCTTGAAAGTTCGGGGTACGTAGCATATATAGCTACTTTTGCTACTAGGATCATCTGACACTGGTGTGGAAGCTTTAGTTTCGTTTGTAGGCGTTCTGGTAATTCGCTTACCTGTTGTGGCTCGTCGGATCCCTCCAGTAATGCATATTGCGATTCTGTTAGGCCACCCTTAACTCTGTGTACACATTTCGATTTAAAGCTTTCGTGACTGCAGGGATTCATCTTCTTGGTTCTTTCGGTAAAGTCACGTAGATTCCAAAGAACACAGGATGGGATGTTACTATCCTTTGTGCAAGCACTTCCAAGAGTTCATGAACAGTGAGCCTGGTGAAATTTGGGGAGCACATCGTCAGTAGTGAAACATAATAAAATAATTCTCACGACGTTTCGGCCACAACGCAAGCAGCCGTCCTCAGGTGAAAACCAGGTCTGTCGAAGCGACAGAGTCTGAATGAAACAGCACACGAGCTTGGAGCATATATATAAGCTGGGCGCCTTGACAAAGGAATTTGCATATCATCTCCCTGCCTTCATCTGCTGCGTATGTACCGTCGACGAGACGCACTTTCATCGCCATTCCGTCATCTATCCACTGCTGGATGGAGGCCTCCTCCCGTGTAACCAGAGGTCGCAACCGGGTACCCGATACCCGTACCCTACCCGATACCCGGCTACTCGTACCCGGCCGGGTACGGGTACGGGTAGCAGTTTGCGACCCTGGTGCGGCCAGGTACGGGTAGGCCGTGAGTCACTGGTGAGTAACTGTCACTCATTTCCCAACGTCTTGTCTCTTCTCACAATTAAAGTTCCTAGAATCAACCCACCCGCGCCTGCAACATGTCTTTATCCCAGAGGTCGCAATCAGGTACCCGATACCCGTACCCTACCCGTACCCGGCCGGGTGCGGGTAGGGTACCCGTTTGCGACCCTGGTGCGGCCGGGTACGGGTAAGGAATCAAAACCCGTTTGCGCCTCTGCGTGTAACCCATCTCGCCCCCTGCACACGAGCGGATTTTCTTCGCCCCGTCTCCACGATGTCACGGCGCCGGTCGCCCTGCGTTAGCTTGACGGCAGATCTGTGTCCCTGTCCGTCTGTCCCGGTGTCTCCCTATCTGCCGGTGTGTGAACCCATCTCCCTTCCTTGATCTGCCACCATGCGTTTTGTGCTCATGAACCACCGCGTGTCCCCCCTGTCCCGTGTGTCGTGCAGCATGGAGGAGCACGGTATTCCAGTGCAGCCCCTGACGGGAGGCGGAGGTCTGAGCTCCATGGAATATCTCCTGCAAGGTGCCCGCCGCACTCTCCTCGTCAAGAGCTGGGGAGCCGTTCCATTACCGAGGGCCCGACAGGGCTTTCATATCCAGTAGATACCGACAAATACCAACCAACGACCTGCTTTTGTGGGTCACGTGAGCCCTTCCCATTGACATGAATAGAAATATCACGTCAGCACCCTCTTATAGCCATGCATTTCAGATGGCCTCAGTTCCAGCCAAAGGTCAGAGAACCCTGTGTTTGGCCCCTGTCTGAAACGTGTAGAGCAACTTTTACCATCTTTTCTCACCTCCGGCTGGCGTTTCCCATTGCAGAGGCATCTTGCAGTGCTACTTTCATCGTGTTTTCTCCTCCGCGTCTTAAAGTGTGTTCTCATATCTGCGTATACCACTGTGGTGTATAGTGGTGTATGGGATTGTATCAATGTGCTCATGTGGTGTAAAGGGGTTTGTATGCGTATGTGCCGGTATAATGTGTGCATGCCAGTGTGGTACTTTTGAAACGTGGACCCCCACCGAATGTAACATCGGCGCCAGTGAGAAACATTCAGGCTGGCCTACCTACGATCGATCCATCCTGCGTTTAACCAGACTGGATTGTGTGAGGAGCTCACAGATCCTTGAAAGATCTTGGACATAGTCCCATTGGTTAGCTCCTCCGACAGGCAAGACTGTTTTGGCTGGGGCATGTAGCCCGCATGCCCTTCCACCGCATGCCCAAACAGATTTTGTTTGGCTGGATAGAGGGGGCAAAACGTGTGCGGCACGGGCTAGAGAAGAGATTGACTGATGTGGTACAGGAGGATATGGAGCCGAGTGGACTTGCCGATAACTGGTACCAGCGGTGTCAAGATCAGCCTCTGTGGAGGTGGCTTGTGAAGGATGCTGCTGGGCAGTTGGAGGCAGTCGCCCTCCATCAACAACGGAGGACAGAAGAGCAACACTCACAACAGCTAGCTGAGCACCAGGCAGATAAAATACAGCAAGTTGGCAAAGTAGGAGGCACAGATGGTGCATCTACCAGTCATCTCAGTCAATCCATGGCACCTGAGTCTGTCCCGTGACCTGCCAGCAAGCCTTCGACACTTCAAGTGGCCTCAAAGTGCACAACCGCCGTGGTGACTTCACCACCACTTAGTGGCGAACGTCAGTTGTTGTATAATGGTGCATGGCTGTGCGTGTGCAGGCAGCGTGCTGGACAGCAGCGTGGACAATGTGCTCAGCCGCCTGCGTGGTCTCTGCGATAACATGGAGGCAGAGTCATTTGCCGACCATGAGATCGTTTTCCTGCTCAAGCCTGGGCAGGGGTCGCCGTTCGTCATTCGGGCGCGTCACGCCCTGGACCGACCCGGGGTGAGGGTGTGTGGAGATGGGTATCTCGCGCGTCAGCGTGCGTATTCCTGTGTCTCATTGTCGTGTACATGTGCGTGCTCTTGTGTGGTGCTTAGCGCGCTACGGTATGAACCTGGCGACCCAAATTGAATTAATTATTGTGGCCAACATATACATATTACAATTCCTTATAGGGGAAACACATACTAATTAACTGATTACGAACGTAGCATATAATTACAATAACACACATTACAACTATCTTCTTGTTTCTTTCGGTAAAGTCACGTAGAAGGGAAGTAATAAAATAATAAAAATAAAACATAATAAAACAATTCTCACGACGTTTCGGCTACAACGCAAGCAGCCGTCTTCAGGTGAAGAATGAGACACTACCAAACTAGGAGCTTATATATAAGTTGCATTGGGGGTTGAAGAGCGCCTTAACAAAAAGAATGTGCATGTGAAGAGGGATTTAGCATATTCATGGAAAATGCGTAGGCGTTGGGCGGGGGGGTGTCAAAGTCATATTATGCCCATGCATTATGCAGGATCAGCAGCAACCAAGGGGGGTGCAGGGATTAGCAGTAACAAAGGAAAGGAATGTTAATGATATGTAGCTGCAGTTACTCAACAACACGTAGAAAACTAAGGTATAAACTACATAAAAAACTAAAGTATAAACTGCATCGCACCATCAGTATACTTACTATACTCTATAATAAGCTGAGTTACTAACAGCAAGTAATACATTACAATTTTACCTCGTAAAAATTCTATAATATGCTTCCATCTAAACCTTATTCTCTTACATCACACGAGCATATACCGTACTATATACTGCCATAGATAAACCCAACATTAAATTATATACTGTATTGCTGTAAACCAACCTATATCTTATACATTTAATATCACACTATGTATTATTCTACACACCCTAATGTGTATCGAAATGGTTTATTACGTCGTTCCAATGATTGCTGAGCCAGAATCCATCTTCTCGGTTAAAGTTGTCTCTGTGTTTGTATATGTGGATCGCCTCATGAACGAAGACGGCTGCTTGCGTTGTAGCCGAAACGTCGTGAGAATTGTTTTATTATGTTTTATTTTTATTATTTTATTACTTCCCTTCTACGTGACTTTACCGAAAGAAACAAGAAGATGAATCCCTGCAGTCACGAAAGCCTTAAATCGGAACATTACAACTAATTACTAATCAACAACTCATTACTAATCATAACAATTGACTGATTACCAATCTATTATATAATTACAATACCCCCCTCTGCCTCAAATCGTCGCACCTGCATGAGTTAAATGATGACGTCACCCTGCTGCTCTATTTAAGACTGGGAGCAAGTGAGGGCTTCACCATTCTGGCGAATTGCCCGATGATGCTGGATGTAATTACCAGCGAAACGTCGTACTCAAAAATTGTAAATGTTGTGGATTCACTCTTCAACACACCGGTGGGCTAAAGTAGTGAACTATTTGTCTTTTGTCAACGTGACACTTTTTTGCTGATTGGCCGTGTCGGGTGGTGGAGGGTTACGACACATTTATAAATAATGCGATCTAACCCAAAAACTTTATTAGAAATTATTATGAAAGGGGATCTTTATCGTTGTGCTTCTCTGTGTGTATGCACGTCTACGTGTGTGCATTTGTGCATTCATGTGTGTGCACACTCACGTTTGGTAGTCTCAATTTAGATTCAGGCTGTTGTAGCAAACTGCGATACAATCAAGGCAGAAAGAAACTGAAAACAATCCATACATTTGTTGGCTATGAATTGCACATTCATTACATTTCCAGGGAGATCAATTGTTGTACCCCTCGTGTTACACTTGTGCCCATGACTTCTCGTGCATTTCAGTGTGAGTGCACGTGTTGAGTCTTTGTGCTTCGCGCACATCAAAGCGCACGTTATCTGTACGCATTCGTACATATCCGCGTGCGCGCGTGCACTGCAGCTGCCGTGGCAGCTTCGCTACGTGGGCACAGCTGAGGTCGGGGACAAGCAGCGGGGAGCGTTGGTGCGCAGCGTGGTGGAGGTGGCCGCCTCGGAGTGCCTGCCCACCTTCCTGCAGCACATGGGCTTCCGCACCGACCACGAGTACATCGCACGTGGACACATCTACCGCAAGGGAACTATGAAGGTGCGGGAGGAAGGAGGAGGGGGGGGGAATTGTCGAGGGAGGTTGTGATCTGGATTTCATGCCTGGCCACAACTGACATCAGTGGTGAGTGACATCCGAATTTTCTTTGACTCCCAATAGGTCAAAGGTGAAGAACCTCTGTCTTTATTTCACATGGTCCGTGGCCACATGACACCGGCTACTTCGATATGGCCTGAAAGAAATACAGCTGTATATGTCATCGTAACCATCTTGGCCACACTCATCTTTAAGCGAAATAAGTGACTGCACCAATGGTATTTGAAAGTCCGATTCGGCCCTCAGTTAGCAGCAGGTTCCCCACCCCTGCACTCTTTGGACTCGGTCTCAAATGAGTACCTGGTGTGGTCTGCACGCATCAGCACTGGGGAGACAGAGCTGGTTCTGGCCACACAAACCCCCCCCCCTTGTGCACCATTGCAGGCACTTCGTAGGGGGTTGCTAGCAGCACTTGTCCCAATAGCGCTCGCTCAGCTGCATGGCTTCTGGTTGCCAAACTAATACATTATAAGGTAAACACAAGGTACTTGCCACGCATTAACCACAATACCTTGCTGATCTCGTCAAAGAACTAAACCATCACGTTAACTCTCGTCATCCTCGCAGCAGCTTTAGGCTAACCATGTAACAACGACGGTCACCGCATCGCTCGCGTTCAGATGATCTTCTTTGGCCGTCTGGAATGCTCTTCCGATATTAGGAAGCCACTGGAGCTATGCGCTTTAAAATCGTCTGGATTGAAAGTTAATTTCTTCAGAACTTCTGCATGTGCCGAGTTTGCTGTCCTTCCCCCGCACCTCCGATTAGCACGGTTGCCAACGTACAGTGTGAAAGAAGTTCAACATACGTACGACATACATACAACAGCGTGAGCTCCACGGGTGGATGTTTTTTGTGTGTGTGTGTGTGTGTAGGTGGTGGTGTGCAAGGTGTTCCGGCTGCTCGTCGCCGGGAGCCCGGAGTCGGCGGAGCCGCTGTCCCCATCGCACCTGCTGGAGCTGAGCGTCGTGTGCGGCGGCGCTGGAGGCGGCGGCGCCGACGCCATTGCCGAGGACATGCGCAGCTTCGCCGAGCAGCTCAAGCCGCTGGTGCAGCTCGACAAGATCGACCCCAAGCGCCTCTAGCGGTGGGGGGGCGGGAAGGGTGGGGAAGGGGCGGGGGGCAGCGTGCGAAGGATCCATCCTGTTTAGCACCGCTTGCTTGTTTGGCATTCATCCACGCTCGGTTTTGGGTTGTTTCGTTGAGCTTTCTTTACTGGACTGAGTTGTAACTCGAGAATCCGGTTTAATCACCAAGGGGGGCAGAAACTTGGATTAGAACGCAGGGTATCATCTGTGCTGGCTGAGTGCCACTCTTGGCACCCAAACCCACCTATTATTAATAGTACAATAAAAATCACAGCCGTTTGTCAATTCACTGCTGGATGATGGCCTTCCCTTGTTTCTGTCACGAGAGTTGCATGAGCGTACTTCACTGTGCTGGTCAGTGTGAATCGGTGAGGGGGGGGGGCAAACCTGAAATGGTATCAGATATCACTGTGGATGTTAAAAAAGTGTGCGAACCGCGGCACCACCGCTCCACCCCTTGTTAATATATTTGGAGTCCTGTGGACGATTGCATGAAGCCACCTTTGGTGATGGTTCCCTTTGTAAGGAAAATAATCTACTTCAGATGTTTTATGCAACTGCCCGCTGATGTTTATTTTTCAGAGTAGCTTCAGGTTCGGAATGTGAGCGTGGCCTGCAAGACGTTAATTCCCACTCGCTTTCGTCATTTGTAAATACTCATTTAACCTAAGTTTTGTATCTAAACAATAGAGTTGAAACTTTTCAAATGTTTCAATAAAATACTGAAATATGTGCCTGGGATGAACCCTGCCTCTCCTTGAATGCGCCTGTGTTGTATGCATGTTGGACTTCTTTCGCACTTTACGTATCTGTAAGGTGGTTTAACCGTCACTGGATTTAGTTTCAAGTCGGAAGAATTCCTCAATTTCCATTTGAAAAACATCTCTTAGTGCAACCGAAATGTATTTATTTTGGGTGGGAAATGGTCCATATTTGTCCTAGTCTCAATGTCCCCTCTGCTTAGAAACACATTGTCCTGCGGAGGGAGCTGGTAGGAACGTTGGGTTGCTCGGTCAATGGCCTGCAGGGTCAACGGCGGCGTGGTGTATTCCGCAAATATGCCCGACTGTGAGGTCGGGCACAAGCCGGCGTGAGTAGGTGAAACGTTGAGTTTTATAAGGGCACCACGGGGTGACCAGCCCCTCCCCACCCAGCCCCACCCCACCCAGCCCCTCCCCACCCCGCCCCTCCCACCCCACCCACTCCACCCAGCCCCACCCCTCCCATTTTTGTATGCACGACGGACGGACACAATAATCCCCTGTGGGCTGGTGGAACCAGGTGGTTCCTACCAGTATAGGCGCAGAGTCTGGGTGGTCTAGAATGCTGGCAGCCCCGGAGCCATCGGTGGAAATTCCACGTTCCCATGCCGGTGACTCGGCTACATAGGGCGACCACTGATGAATTATTCACGCTGGGCGGATCCAGAACGTAGTTATGTCGTCACGTCTCCCTCTGGTGTGACGTCACCTGTCCGCCAACCATTACGTCATTTCTCCCTAACGCGGACACCGACGTCGCCCTTTCCCAGCTCCTCAACGTCATCGCGGTCGCGTCCTCTAGTGGACGCCCATTTGGTCACATTGCGTCACTCGCGCCTCGGGGTAGCGTCGTATGACGTCATCGCGCCCGAGCCGTTTAAGTTTTATGACGTTACCAGACCGCCCCTCGCCCCCCCCGCGCACGCGCGCGTGACCCCGCCCCTCCAGCGACCCCGTGACCCCCCCCACCAGCCCCTCCCCACCAGCTCGGCGCTTCCTGCTCAAGCGCCGCCACGAACCTCCTCCTCGTCCCCCTCATCATCGTCAAACCTCTTCATCATCCTGCTGCTGCTGCTGATTCACAACAACAACAACAAACAACAACGACAACGCCGAGGCGCCTCACTCGCGGCGCCGCTCGTGCTGCCGCCGCCGCGCGGGACGAGGAGGTGAAGAGACCGGTGGGGGGTGGGGGGAGGGGTGGTGGTGGTGGGTGGTGTGGTGGTGGGGGGTTGTGGTGGGTTGTGGTGGTGGGTGTGGTGGTGGGGGTTGTGGTGGTGGGGGGTTGTGGTGGTGGGGGGGTTGTGGTGGAGGGGGGGTGGTGGTGGTGGGGGGGGGGTGGTGGTGGTGGTGGGGGTGGGGGGTGGTGGGTGGGGGGGGAGGGGGGGTGGTGGTGGTGGGGGGGGGGGTGGTGGTGGTGGGGGGGGGTGGTGGGGGGGGGGTGGTGGTGGGTGGGGGGGGGGTGGTGGGTGGGGTGGGGGGGGTGGTGGTGGTGGGGGGGGGGTGGTGGTGGTGGGTGGGGGGGGGGTGGTGGTGGGTGGGGGGGGGGTGGTGGTGGGTGGGGGGGGGGGTGGTGGTGGGTGGGGGGGGGGGTGGTGGTGGGTGGGGGGGGGGTGGTGGTGGGTGGGGGGGGGTGGTGGTGGGTGGGGGGGGTGGTGGGTGGGGGGGGGGTGGTGGTGGGTGGGGGGGGGGTGGTGGTGGGTGGGGGGGGGGTGGTGGTGGGTGGGGGGGGGGTGGTGGTGGGTGGGGGGGGTGGTGGGTGGGGGGGTGGTGGTGGGTGGGGGGGGGTGGTGTGGTGGGGGGGGTTGTGGTGGTGGGTGGTGGGTGGTGGTGGGGTGGGGGGGGTTGTGATGGTGGTCGGTGGTAGGGGGGTTGTGATGGTGGTGGGTGGTAGGGGGGTTGTGGTGGTGGTGGGGGGTGATGGTGGTTGGTGGTAGGGGGGTTGTGGTGGTGGGTGGTAGAGGGGTTGTGGTGTTGGTGGTGGTGGTGGGGGAGAGACGAGGTGAGGGTGATGTCAATGAGAAGCGGCGGCGGTGGTGAACAGAGGATTCCCACTCACGGCCAACACCACAGTGACGATTATCTGAACCTGCCAAGCAGCGAGCCCTTTCGACACTTCGCGTGGCCTCAAAAGGTGCACCTGGCTTGGCACAGGGGTCGCGGAGGATGTCACCATCACTCCGTGGCGTTTGGTTTATTGGTGGTGGTTAGAGCCTGGCGAGAGAGAGAGAGTGGTGGGGTGGGTTGGGGGACGTGATGATGAGTGGGGGTAGAGAGACCCGTGACACGGAGAGAGCGGCGAAAATAATGCGCTGTCGTGAGGAGTGGGAAGAAAGTCGACTTTGTTGGAGGTGAGGGCCTGGGTGGCGGGAGGGAGAGAGAGAGCAGGTGATGAGGACCTGGTGAATGGGGTGAGAGGATAGGTAGGTGAGGAAGAAGGTGGTCATGACCCGTGGGAAGGAGAGAGAGCGCGTGATGAGCAACTGGGAAGAGGTGAGGATTATGAGCGGAGTGCATGACAGTAGAGTTATACGCAAAGAGATAAAAAAAAAAACCAGGTGGCGACGTGGTGGAGGAGGAGGAGGACGAACAGAGTTGGGGGGGGGGGGGGTTAGAGAAGTAGGAGAGAGAATCCAGGCAGAGGGAAAGGAGAGACGGCATGACCTCCATCTCCCTTACCACTCTTTCGTCCCTTCACACCTCCCTCCCCAGACGGGCCCCGGGCCTCCTCCCACCCGCCCGCCATGGCGAACCAGCCGGTGCTGCTCAACGTGTACGACATGTACTGGATCAACGAGTACACGGCGTCCCTGGGCATCGGCGTCTTCCACTCGGGCGTCGAGGTGTACGGCCGCGAGTTTGCGTACGGGGGCCACCCATACCCTTTCTCGGGCATCTTCGAGATCTCGCCGGGCGACGCGAGCGAGCTGGGCGACGCGTTCCGCTTCAAGGAGGCCATCGTGCTGGGCACCACGGACTTCGCCGAGGGCGACGTGGAGAGCATCGTGGAGGAGCTGGGCCGGGAGTTCCGCGGGGACGCCTACCACCTGATGCGCAAGAACTGCAACCACTTCTCGAGCGCCGTCAGCGAGGTGCTGTGCGGCCGCGAGATCCCACGCTGGGTCAACCGCCTCGCCTACGTCAGCTCGTGCATCCCCTTCCTGCAGAGCTGCCTGCCCCGCGAGTGGCTCACGCCCGCCGCCCTCCAGAGCAGCGTCGTGGCGGCCCAGGGCGGCGCGGGGGCGGTAGCGGGAGGGCAGCAGCGGCAGCAGCAGGGAGGCGCCGACGCGGGCGGTGCCGATGACGCGGAGGCCGGGAGTGGGCGGTCGGGCCGGCACACGCGCGTGTGAGACGGTGGTGCCGGTGGTGCCAGTCGGCGGTGGTGGTGGTGCTCCGTCGAGGGCGGGCGGGCGGAGGGGTGGGCGGGGGAGCGAGCGAGTGGGAATGATGAAGAGATATGTGGACGAGTGGGTGGCTGAGTTGAGTGGGTGAGCAAATGGACAGAGCGAGGGGACGAGCGAGCATGGTGGCTTACAAGCGGCTTGGACGAGTAGGTGAGCCGGTGGGTGGGTACAGTTAATATAGTTAATGGTGAGGTGTGAGGCTAGTGTCAGAGGCCTAGCGCTTGCCCTGTTTCTTACCTTACCTGCTATCGATATCCACATCCCAACCCCATCACAGCACGAACCCCCCAGTCCACTGTGGCTGGGTAGTTTTGGGGGGTTCTTGATGGCCCCGCTGGAGAGCCGCGCGCACGCTCAGTCCCTTGTGCGCGCAACACCCGAGGGCAGCTTCTTTGCTCCGCCGGTTTAAATCACAGATACAAAATCGCGCTGCAATCGCACTCGCCTCCCCCCAACGGGGGTCGGGCAACTGCTACTCCCCACTTGCCCCACCACCATCTGGGTCGTCGACTGTCGGGTACCACCTTTGCTCACCAATCGACGTCACCGTCCCGTGTTTATTTTCCCGGCCTCACACCGGTGCCCGAGCAGTCGTCCCGGAGAGTGACAGTGCGTCTCTGCGCTGAAGTTGTATGCCATTCATCCGTCTAATGTCTCCCGGTCGAGGCCACACACTGCCTTATCTGCCTCCTGAGTATCTGGACTGGGTGACGCTCAGGGCGAGGTTGTGCTTGTGTGCCCTAACCCATTGTCGGGGGCTGTAGCTTTGAAGGCGGCTTTTGCCCCCCCCCCCCCCCCCCGATTGGATGACGAGACTTTTGACGATCAGCGTGAGCTGAGAAGACTCAAGTCTTCATATTCTTAGGTTTTTTCGGTAAAGTCACGTAGGTAAAATATGATCATTAATAAAAGTAAAATAAAAAGATTTATTTTATTAATTTTAATTTTTTATTATTTTACTTTTATTAATTTTTATTTGTAACCTACGTGACTTTACCGAAAAAACCTAAGAATATGAATCCTTGCAGTCACGAAAGCTTCAAATCTAGATTTAAGACTCAAGTC
Source organism: Lethenteron reissneri (assembly GCF_015708825.2). Lineage (NCBI taxonomy): Eukaryota > Metazoa > Chordata > Hyperoartia > Petromyzontiformes > Petromyzontidae > Lethenteron > Lethenteron reissneri. Next base: position 12,136,853 of record NC_083797.1, on the reverse strand, counting down.
TCTTGTCCAGCAGCGAGCGGGTTGCAGGGAGCCTGGCTCCGGGGAGGTCGTCTGATTTAACCGACGGCGTTGGTTTTGACCGCGGTCAGGAGGGAGCCCGCGCCAGCCTCGACGCGGAGAGTCGCTGGTGGACACGCGAAAGTTTGGTGAACGCAGGCAGCGTCGTTCGCGAGGCCTCTCTGCTGCGAGCAACTGTTCTCTTGAGCGGCTGCTTCGCAGGTCCCTCTGCACTGCATGCATCTCCGTCACCCCTTAGCCAGCGCTGTCTACCGCGTAGGTCTGAGACGTTGGGTGAAGGATCACGTAGATAAGGAGGCTATCGTAAACCCTGTGACATCAGCTGCATGCGTGCAGCCTGTGGAAGGCACAGGCGACTCCCCTGTGAGTTGTGGCAGCAGCTGGAGTGTGCTGTGATGCCACCCACCCCCCCAGTAGGCACCACAACAGCCGTGCCATCAACAAAATGTAATTTCCATAGAGTCGAGCTTTGTGTGACCGCAGGCTTCAAAGATGTTTTGATCATAGAGAGAGGTTTTAGCTCGCGGTTGAGTTTTAAATTAATCGGTCACCCACCGCACCGTGCCGGAATCGGTATTCACGCTCCGTGAGCCTTTAGCACCGACGGCTGCCACGGCACCACAGCCAAATCACAAACTGTTTTTGCGTGAGGATGAGGCTTGGAGCCTCTTGGTGTCTATAGCACGGCAGGGCTGGGTCTTTTACCAAGACCTCCATGAACTATTTATATGTGGAACGGTTAGCACGGATTGTACACTCAAAACGGATTTCACTCAAGCCCTGTGATGCAAAGGAAAGTGATGCCGTGAAAGAGAGTGACTGGAATCGGATCTCATAAACATGAGTCTTTGGCTTCGAAATCTGACTCCATTTTAATGAGCCCAAGTGCTCAGATTTTCACCTAACGTGCTAACATTGTTAACGTACATCGGGGCTGCGTGGGGTGATACCCGTCAGGATACTCGGCTTTGGATGGTTACGGCACCGCAGACCGTGCGAGGTTATTACTTCAGCGTGAGCGTGCAACTACAAACCTACTAACACTGTTGCCAAAACAGTCGCGTGGGAAATCTGCGCTCTTGATATCTCGGTGTTCAATGGTGTGCGTGCGGTGCAGTACACGGGCGCTCATGACCTTACACTTTGTACAGAATTGGCCGCGCCGTGTGGCTTTGGGTCCGGCCGTTTTGTTTTTGTTAAACTGAACTCTTGACCGAACGGCACTGTTTTACTCTCGTCAAGTGCCGAACTGAAACTCGTTGAGGCCAACGAGGGCGGTGTGATCGCGAGAGCTCGTCGAACAAGCGCACGCTCGCTCGCAAGTCCCCGTTTTGGGGCTTGCCCAGTTAGTGCGGGGCCCTTCCCAGGGTTATTAGCGGTCTGAGTCGGCTTGTTCGTTGAGCTGTTCGTCGTTTTTATCCAATTCAGAGAGAAGCGTCGCCTTCTGACCTGCCGCTAGCTCATTCCTGGCTACGGAAACCCGTCGATGCAATAAGCCCAGCCAAGCAGACACCCGTCCGATGGGATTCTTCGCTGTACGCCGCCGAGGCAATCTGAAGTCAGTTTTAAACGACGCCTCGTTTTACCAAATGGAAGCAGTCTTTGTGGTTATTTAAAAAAAGCAAAAAAAGCCTGACAAAAAGGGAAATAACCGTGTCAACGAAAAACCTTGTACGAGTTGGTGTATTTTTTACTCGGTTTTATAATGACGAAGGTGAGGAAATGCAAAAGTCGATATTTTAACCCGCGGTGGCGCGTGTCGTCTGCGACGGTGAGGATGGTTAGACATTGCCGCCGTGAAGGTGTTCACGGTTCCACCGTGCAGCTCTCCTCCATGTGTTTGCGGGTTGTGCCACTCGTTGTTCGGCACGACGATCAGACGTTTCGTTCCACATCCTGGGACCTCCTGCAGGAACTAAGTCGAAAAATCAACTTGAAAACACAACCGAGAGCTGTTGTTTCGTATTGATTATTATTAACAAAACAAAAACGCTGGCTGGCGAAGGTCGGATCTGGTGTCCTTGTGGCCAGGGTCGTTGGCAAACAACACACTCACTGCCGATCTCCTTGGCCATGGGGCCCTCCGCCATCCTCTCGCTCACCCTGCAGAAAAAAACTTGCGCCCTCTGCGCTAAGCGTGTTGGCACTTAACACGGGAAGGCGGCAATCTCGTTTGCCGTACTGATTCCCTTAACTCGATTTGAGCCGCTTGCTAATTTATCGTCCGCCCCATGCCTCGTAACGTCGAGGAATGCCGTGTGGATCAGCACTTGTGGAATGGGTAAACTAGTGCACAGGTTGCGGCACATGGCTGCCCGCAAACTCACCAACCCACGATTGTGCATCGAGTTGGCCACATGGCCCAGTGGTCAGACTGCCTACCGCTGAGCCATATTGCTCCCCAGTCGTCGACATTTTGATCCAACTACTACAGCAGTTCAATAACACAAGCGGAGAATGATCTAAAGTCAGACTCAAATCGGATGTTGCAAACACCATCTGGTGTGGTTGGCGGAGTTGTGTGCAAATTGTGCACTGTGTACAAGCGAAAATGTCATAAGTCTAAATCACAGTGATGGAAATGCTAACTAATTCGAGCATAAGTGTCGAAGATGTTTACTGTGTGGAACGTCTCTTTGGAAGACCCGTTTAATTGGAAATCACGAGCAGGGTTGTAATATAGTCACTCTGGGCTTTGGAACAAGAGATGACCAGGGTGGGATTTGGGTTATGGTCAGAATGTATTGTATGGCTAGGGTCTGGATCTGTATTAGAGATAGGTAGGGATAGGATGGAGGTTAGGCTAAGTATTGGTCTGCTTCGGAATAGTGTGTGTGTTTGGAGTGGGGAGCTGTAGTGTAGCGGTTAGCGCTACGAACCTGGCGACCCGGGTTCGATTCCCGCTCACGGCCAACACCAGCTGAGGATTATCTGAACCGGTTCTGGGCCTCCCCTAGGTCGACTCAGCCTCAAATAAGTACCTGGTGCGATGTGTAAACATCGTCACTAGGGAGACAAAGGCGGCCGAGCGTGGTGTTGGCCACCCACCCCCTCGTGTGCCGTGCCGGCCTTCATAGGTGCTCGCTAACAGCACTTGCCCCTACAGTCTGTTAAGGCTATACTGGGGGATCTTTTTTTGTTTTGTTACAGATAGACTTAGTGTTGTGTTAGGTTATTCTTAATTATGTTATAGGTGGGCATAGACTTAGTTGAGTGATTGACTACGAGTTTGGGTAGGATTGTGATTAGTATTATGGGATAGCATTATGCTAGGATTGCTTTAAGGGCTAGTATTTGTTTGAGATCAAGGTTATGATGCCAATTAATGCCATTCGTTAACTCAGGAAAGCCTCCCTGAGGCTCAATACTCATTTTCAGGAGTGTCTCGCATTGGGGTGTTTGGCCAGTATCATACATGAGTGGCATGTGAGATGAAATCTGAGCACCCGGAGAAAATCCACAAACGCGAGGGGTGATAAGCAACGCTGCCACCTGACACACACCTCGCAAGCCCTGGTGGTCATCCATCCAGGCTGTAACCAGGCTCAAACCTGCTTAGCTTCGTATATCTGGTGAGACGAGACGCATTCAGGGTATTTGGCCGTAGGTTAGGGTATAGTTAGTGTTGTAGTTATAATTAGAGTGATGGATGAAGTTGAGGTTGGGGGTAATGTTACAGCGAAGGGATGCGATTATTGCTTTAGAATGAGGGCTGCTGTTACTCCAAACCCAAGTTATTGTTGAAGTCCTACTTGAAGGACTATTTTGATACCGATTTCGGGTTTCGTTTTCTATTGGCCAGTTTCTCCGTAAATCCCGCTCTCAATATCCCGTGCGTTTTGCGACCCTGGTTGCTTTGTCTTGTCAGACCAAACGGCGTGTTACTCCACGTGTGCTCGTTGTGGCCGGATTGTGTTTGCGTTACTGACCTTTTCTCTTCTCTAAATGCTCAGCAGCCCGGTCGCCGCCTGGTCACCGCTTGCGGGCAAATGGTTTTTGGTTTTTTGTCGGAAGGCGTCAAGCGTCGCGTTCATGAAGGAGCTTTGCAAGCGAGGGAATATGCAAGCGCGAGGTCTGTGCCCCTCTGTGTGCACGGGGCTCACTGTATTACCAGCAGTAAACTTGACTTGCAAATGTAAGCGAATGTTAAATGGCCTTATGTTTACATTTATAAATCAATGCGCTACCTAAAGATGACGTTCTGGCTCTTGTTGGGGCTCTCGGAGATTTGGGCCGGGACAGCTGCATCGGTTGAGCAGCGTGGTTCCTGATCACAGGTTTCAGGAGTTCAATCGCTGTCGGGGTCAATTTAGCTTCTCAATCATTATTGTCGTCGCCACCATCGTCGTCGTGATTGTTGCTCTCATTGTTATCATTTCTCCTCTGGGTGGTCGGTGAAACTATTCCCATCAGATGGGGAGCACCACTTGGTGGTGGGGATTTTGCGTTTCAGAACCATAATGTTGGAATTTCCACCATTGGCTCATGGCCGGTCACAAAACGCGAGCACCACTAAATCCAGTTCACACTTCGACTTTATTCTGAGACTTCCCCTCCTCTGGTTACATGGTGTTCGGGGTTGTGGGCGGGGGGGGGGGAGGTGGCAGACAGCTACGGAGAAACGTTCTCGTGTTGGTGTTCTCAACAACGGGGCAGGACTCGCTTAGCTATATTTGCCAAGTGACATGAGGCCAGTCGTGATATCCACGGGGACTTTGTCCCAGTGTCGTGGGGGGTCGTCGCCTCCTCAACAATGCAGCTCTCATGCCTTTGGCCCCGGGCCAACAGGGCGGCCACGTGCGTGAACACTTGCCTCCGACGTGCCTTACATTTGCGGATAATCTGGATGCGGGTTGCTGTGGACACCAAGAGTGACGAGTGAACGGGTAGCGAAAAGGCCGTACTCGAACTTGACGATGAGAGGTAGCAGCAACAATCCGTTATGGGGTGGAGCGCAATAGCCAACCAGACGACCCTGCGCGCCACCCCTTCACCAACTCCCAATTGCAGGCAGTGTGGCGTAGCCTGGTCGGAATAGGCCCTAAATGGAATGAGGTTTCCCTGTCCCAATTTCTCCACCCTCCTCCGGCAGCGTGGGCTCCAGTGCAGGTGCACCGTTCGCACACCCACGATAGCTACGCCAATGTGATCAGCCACACCAGTAATACCTCTACCGTTGATCGACTTCTAAGTCCAATCTTTGGCGCTTTGTTGCAGCCCCACCGTTCAGTCTGTTCACTTTTGGTGTGCACGGCATTCGCCACTTACCCACACACACGAGTGTCTCCCACGAACGAATAACAGTTATTGTGTCTGTCCCGTCCGTCTGGGATTTGACCCGTGTGGTGTTGTTGTGACGATTGTGGATGCCTGTGGGAGCATTGCTTTGTTCCCTCCCAGTGTTGATGCAGTGTTACGTTTTGTCTTCCACCCCATTGTCTTTTTGATATCTCTGTAAAAGGATTACTTTGATTGGAAAAGCGCATTGCGTGTTTAGTGTGTTCAGTGTGTTCAGTAAAAAACGTGCACGTGTATCGTCACGTTCTATTTGTCCCTTCGTTATTTTGTTGAATGCAACAATGCGATTTGGATTCTTGAAGGAAAACAGAATGAGTGAGTGTAAGCATGTTGAACTTCTTTCGCACTGGTACATCGCCAACCGTGCTAATCGGAGGTGCGGGGGAAGAACGACAAGCTAAACACAAAAAGCAGTTCTGAAGAGTGGAACTTCCCATTCAGTGTGGAGGTTCAAAGAGTTAAATTCGTAGCCGGTGGTTCATCAAGCCTGTGCATCATCCTTCGGGGTCAATAAATGGCCTTCACTTCATGCAAAATCAACAGCGGTTGCCCAATGGACGAGCTCCAGTCATATAAATGGTGATTTTTTTACCACGGGGGTCACCAATGATGCTCATTTCAGCTGAGAAACCTCCCATTGCCCCCGCACCTCCGGTTAGCAGGGTTGGCTACGTACGGTGTGAACGAAGTTCAACAGACATCTCAACGGAACGAAACTAAATACTGGGCTCATTGGTGACTCTCTCCGTGAACGACACTGACGCGACCAGGGGCGGCCTTTGCTCCGCAAGAGAACGACAAAGGGGGGATGTGTAAACTAATGGTTTTGCAAGGAAGCGTGAAGTTTTTAAGCTTCTCCCATGTGTTCGACTTCGTCACCACACCCACCGGGTTCTCATCCGTGGTGAGACCATCGGACCAAAGATGACTGGGGCAACTCGTTGAGGTGGCTGGAGAGACACTCGAGGAACAAGCGGGGACAACGGCGCATCGTGCTCAGTGGCCGGTGGCGGAGATCGTTGACGAAGCTTCTGCGACGCTGCGACATGTGTTAGATGGCTCTCGGTGCCAGGTTTAGAATCTGTTGATTGGTTTTCTGGGCAAGGTACGCTTTTTACAATAACGTAGAGGTTGGCATTCATATGGTAGCACAGTGGAAATGGCGAAATTGGTCATGTTCCCTTGCAGTCTGGTGAAGTTGTGGAGTTAGGGGACTCCGTGGCTTTAAAGTCACGGTCACACGTTAACCCTCGTATGTGAAATTGTCCTCACTCAGCCGTTTGAGATGACTCTCGACTGTGATGGGTCTAAGATGTATGCGATGCTGTGGTATACCGTCAGTGCGTGTAGTGTGTGTCACGGATACCCTTAAAACAGCGTGTGATTAAAGAAAGGTTTTTAATTGTGTAAAAAGAACTGCTAAACTTGTCATTGTGGAGTGAGTCCAACTGAGTCGCAGACGTTGTCTTAGGAGCAACACTATTCAATAAATCAACATAACATAACGTAACCTACACTTGGGTGTTGAACGCCCATCTAGCCACGCTACGGCAGAACTAGACACAGTTCGCTATCCCGGCCCGGACCATGAGCTGGGTCCCGGACCGCGTGGCTAGAGGCTTATTTTACCCGACGTGGATCTTCATCACCAGCAACACGAAGAACCCCGAGCCCCTCACGGGCCCCCCCCGTTATATCGGCCTGGGCTGGGGCTGGCTCCGCCCCTCGCCCCGCCCACCTTCTAGATCTCTCGAGCCCTTTCCCGAAGGCTCCCCAAGAGCTCTTTTATACCACGTGACCGCCCGGCGGCCCCCGTCCACCGGTGGCCCCCCTCCATTATCATCTGGTGACGTGTCGGCAGGTCAACCAGCGTATCGTGCCCCAACGTAACCCTGGCTGGCTGACACTCCCTCTCGCTCCCTCACCGGGAGCCCGCACCGCACACTGTACGTGGTGTCTCCACGCAGACCAGCGCTCACCCAAGCCCCGCTCGGGCTGCTACTACGCCCTGTAAGCGGGCTACACATAATGCCAACACATTATCCGACGTGGCTTCGTAAGCCCGGCACCACACAGTGACATTCACAGTCACTACAATTGCACAACACTCCCCTGTTGTAGGTTTTAAATGACGTGTCTCCGATGGGAGTTTGATATGGATTCAAGTGTCATGTTTCAATGTGTATAAACAGACCATCAAGCCATTTGTGTTCATGTGGATGCGTGCCTCTTCATGATTGGACGCAGCCAAATGTTTTTTACCACTGTAACCATTCATCCCACTATACGCGAGTTATCTTATTATTTAACTTTTTTTTTCTACCAGGTAAGGCCCACTGAGCTATGTAGCTCTTTGTCAGAAGCGACCTGGCCACAAATGATAGCTGGACGAAGTGGTTTATCACGTGGAAAATTTAGCTCAATAGCCAAATAGTTTAAACGCATGACGTTGATTCTAATTGTGGAGGGAAAACTCGGGAGAACCCGGAAAAAATTCCACGCGTTCACGGTGAAAGAGACACGCAAACTCCAAATATACAGCAGGCGTCAGGGTCGGAATCGTACCTGCGATCTCCTACTTACCAGGCGAGGGAGATAACATGTCGCCACCATGTAAAGCAGTGGTAATATTCGTTACGTAATTTTGTACCTCTCGGGAAATGGGTCTTTTACTTTAAACCAGCTTAATTTCCCCTCGAGCTAGGTTTTTTTGGTAATGTTAACCGTTTTATTCTTGCTAGTAATTTGCTTTGTCCTCTCTTTGGCAGTGTGAAGTTTAAACACGTTCCATCGGAGTGGGCAGGTAGGAACTTGGTTGGACAGCGCGGCGTTCAGGTGGGGGGGGCAGTTGGATGAGTGGGCGTGTTGACGCTTCCCCCCCCACCCTCCCCGACATCGTCAACCAATCGCGGCGTAACTCGGTGTTCGGTGGGGAGGTGCATGGGTGGGCGGAATTCCGGATTTGCACGACAGACAGACAAATAATTCCCTGGTGGGCAGTGTGGAACCTATTGTTCCTACCTGTACTTGCATCTCACCAGCCTGTGAAGACTTCCTGTGTCGAATTTACCGAGGGCAGAGACATCGGACAGTATTTGTTGTATTCACTGCAGCGAAGCAATGCATTGTGTTGCTTATTACCCAGGGCATTGCTGGCCAGTGGCATTTCGCACCTGTGCTGTGGTCGTTGCAAGTTGTAGTGTTGTAACGCAACACTTCAACTTGCAACTGTGAGGGGGCCAGCAGCATACCACGTTTAAAACGATCTGAACATCTCGGTAAAAAAACACGTGTTCACACTCAGCATTATTAACGACGGTGAGATGTGGGTGGCCAACACCACGCCCAGCTGCCTTTGTCTCCCCAGTGGCGATGTTTTTATACACCGCACCAGGTACTCATTTGAGGCAGAGTCGACCTAGGGGAGGCCCAGGACCAGCTTCAAATAATCGTCACTGGTGTTGGTTGTGAGCGGGAATCGAACTCGGGTTTGCCGGGTTCGTAGCGCAGCGTGGCGCTGACCGATACACCACCGCTCCCCATGCACACACACACGCGCTGTAGTACACGTGTAGATAGGCCTCAGCAAGGTAAGGTTATTTACCCTTTACCATGTAAAAGGGTAAAGGTGTCGATATGCCAAGGGGTAAGGTAAAGGGTAGGGTAAAGGTAGCGCCAAGTATTACCCGGTAAATACGGTACCTTGTTTACCGCTAAAAGCTCCGTGACGCAGTCCGTGGCCTCCATTCAATAAGTAGTATTTTAAAAAACTTTTTTTTAAACACGCTTTTATTAAATGTACTCGTAATGGCAGAACTCCACGACTCCAGGAAGTGGCCCCGAAGCTTGCCACAACGTAAGGGAGCGTGGTGATTTACAGCCAACGTCAGTTGAGTGTGGACAATTAGACCCAAGCCGAAACATAACATATAAAAAAGATTGTTTAAAAATATTTTTTGATAGAATATAGTATTGTCATCAGTAAGACATAAGTATACCAAGTTTGCAGTCGATACCACATTGGGAAGTGGGTTAAAATTTAGTTACAAGATTTGAGGATACAACAACAATGACAACAAGCGTGTAAAATTTGAATCATCGAGAGTATTCTATATGAATAAAGCGCTCTACCTAGCATGTACCGTTGTAAACCTTTTTCATGTGTAGTAGTACCCCAGTAATTACCCTGTAATCGGGTAATTTCTATGGGGTAAGGGTAAAAGGTAGGCTCGTTTTTTTACCTTTTACCTTACCTGCTAAAGGGTAAAAGGTAGGGTTTAGTGATTGTATTGTGGTAAGGTAAAATGTAAGGTAAAGGTAGGCTTGTTTTTTTTACATTTTAACTTTTACCTTAACTTGCCGAGGCCTACGTGTAGAGGAGAGAAATACACGGTGCGCACAGTTAAGCGGGTGCCACTGAGGTCAAACAGGTGTGCGTGTTGAAACGTGAGGTTTGCACCGACAAACCGCGAATTATTAAGGGGAGAAGTGGGTGCAACCAAGGTCCAACAGGTGCTACGCTGTGACCAGAGGTTGGCGCCTAGGGGACGGGAGATGGGGGGTGATGATAACAGAGATTAATGGGGCAACTGGCGCCGGCCTGGCGGCAGCTTAAGTAGAAGCACGTGAGGGCTCGGGATGAGCAGGGAGATATAAGCGGAGTGTGTGGGAGCGAGGGTAGTTGTTGCCGGGAAGCAAGAGTGAAAACGACTCGCCGCTGCCGCTCCAGCCGTCAACGGGACATCAACCCTCACGCCGTCGCCAAACCCTCATGACTTACGCAGCTTGGGGGGGAACTTCATGCAAAAACGAACCGACAAAAGGGCTGTAAATTATTTCACTGTTAAAAAAAAATCATTTTGGGATTTTTTTGTTTTCTATTTACGTGACTTTACCGAAAGAACCAAGAATATGAATGTTTCATTTACTGTCAAGATCTGCATCAGAAACTTAAGTCAGGCCCACATTCGGAGGTTGTTCATTTTTGATGGGTGCAAGTCATCACAAATTAAAAGGGGAGCTTAAGTTGCAGGAAACTAATCTGGACACTGCCGGGGAGCTGGCAGCTCTTAATGAATTTGTAATAATCCTTCTGAGACGGCTTCGGAATCGGTCCTTTTTATTTCCACTTCCACAATACACTTTACTCACACACTCTACGTTGTTGGCAGACAACAGAGAGCGGGCAGACTTCACACCAAGTTCCCACCGCGCACGTGGCACCCAGAGCCCCCGTACGCGCGTGGCTCTTGCTCTGCTCATTCCCCAGTCTGCTCTCGATCGTTCTCTCTCTCTTAATCCCTTCGTCACGTGGTACCCCCCAGCCAATCCTCCGTAGACAGCATTGACCATTCTCGATGGTTCCCTGTCAATCCCGGGACCACACCTCTGATCCGGCTCCCCATTAGCTGGGGCCCCGAATGGCCAGGCCACTCCCCCCTGCTAACACGCCGCAATCACGCAGAGGCCATGTTCCCTGGCTCATCCCTTATTGGCTACAAAGCAGGACCGGCAAGCCAATCCCCACGTGAACCCTCTATGGCTCTTATTACAAATTCAAGTTTTACTGGTAGGAACCTCCTGGTTACACCAGCCCACAGGGGATTATTGTGTCCGTCCGTCGTGCATCCAAAAATGAGAGGGGTGGGGCTGGGTGGAGAGGGTGGGGAGGGGCTGGGTGGGGTGGGGAGGGTGGGGAGGGGATGGGTGGGGAGGGTGGGGCTGGGTGGGGGGTGGGAAGGGTGGGGCTGGGTGGGGAGGGGCTGGATGGGGAGGGTGAGGCTGGGTGGGGGGTGGGAAGGGTGGGGCTGGGTGGGGAGGGTGGAGAGGGGCTGGGTGGGGGTGGGAGGGGAGGGGCTGGGTGGGGAGGGTGGGAGGGGCTGGTCACCCCGTGGTGCCCTTATAAAACTCAACGTTTAACCTACTCACGCCGGCTTGTGCCCGCCCTCACAGTCGGGCATATTTGCGGAATACACCACGCCGCCGTTGACCCTGGCCATTGACCGAGCAACTCAACGTTCCTACCAGCTCCCTCCGCAGGAATGTGTAAGGCTGGTAACAGCCTGGGCACCTATTGTGGGGGTTCGGACTGCTCAAGTATTCGCCGATTACTCAAAGTGACTTAACAACAGATTTGTTCCCTCTCCGTTTTGGCCCCACCTACTCAGTCAAATATTCTTTTTTTATTTCCATTTGCTTCGCTCTCGGAGCAAAGGCCCACTTCACACATGCTGCTGCTATAGGGGAAAACGCTGCCGTACAACATCGCTAATTCTGCCCTGAACAATTTAATTGGCCGCACCCAGCACGGTATGTGTGCGAGGCGTCACCGAATTTCTACAGATGTTCGCAAATATAACCCTTTGACATACATGCATGCATTTCCTAATCTCGTGTACATTAGATTACTTTTAAAAGTCCACAGTGAAACGTGTTACGATGTTCAAATTAGTTTACAATTTATTTTTGTCCAGTTACCTATTTGTACATGGTTTAACTGTATTTTTAAAAAGTACTTCAATGTTTACAGATCAACCTTTTTGACATATCAGCCTATGACATGAGTCCCCAGCGAGTGGTCGTGCTGTTTGCTGCGCCATCACATGTGGTGTTGGTGCGTGCGTGTGCCATGACCAGTGGGGAGCGGTGGTGCAACGGTTAGCGCGCTGCGCCACGATCCCGGCGACCCGGGTTCCATTCCCGCTCACGGCCAACACCGGTGACGATTGTCTGAACCGGTTCTGGGCCTCCCCTAGGTCGACTCAGCCTCAAATGAGTACCTGGTGCGGCCGGGCGTGGTGCTGGCCACCCCACTCCCTCCGTGTGCCGTGCCGGCCTTCATAGGTGCTCGCAAACAGCACTTGCTCCAACAGTCTTTGTTTGCCATGACCATGCGTGGCAATGTTCGTGTTGGGGTACAGGGCTAGGGCTGCACGGGTTGAACACTTTAACTTCTTGATTCAGAGCGGCAATATTTCATTCTGCACCACTTCGTGGTTAGACCGATGTACACTAATTGTAAATTTCGTCGAGCAACGAGTCTCACGCCACAAAAGCTTCACGCTCTTGCCGGAATCGGGTCACGATTTAACGATTGACGACGATTTGGTTACGTGATGACGTCATCCTGCTACTCTATATAAGACTGGAAGCAGGTGGATGTCCTCACTCTTCTGGCAAATCGCCCGATGATGCTGGATGTAATTACCAGCGAAACGTCGTCCTACTCAAATTGTAAATGTTGTGGATTTACTCTCCAACACACCGGTGGGCTGAAGTAGCAACCATTTGTCGTTTTGTTTCCGTGACAAATCCCTTACTAATTGGCTGTGTCGGGTGGTGGAGGGTTACGACACATTCAAACTTTAGCGATGTAACCCAAAAAAACCTTGATTATGAACCTTTCGTCTTGTTTGTCCGAGCTTGTCGCTACTCTCTCCTCTGTACTGGTTGTCGCGTATGCACTGCCTTGTTCTCTCCGATTTGTTCCATGATCCCAAACATTCTCATCGATTTGAAAAGTACTTTCACGCATTGTACGAATCTATTTGACTCAACTCAACGATAAGTCGGCTACACCCCCAAGTCCCGCGTGGCTATGTATAGATACTTGTGTGTTGGCTTCTTGGACTGTCAACAACCGCACCACCGCCAAAAAAAACCCAGCACTCAATCCGACGATCAACGATGATCTCAACATCCCACATCCACGGATGAGATGCAGGACTCATCCGTTTTGTAAACGCGTACGCAGCCGTGCGTGACGTGAATTTCAGCATCGAAACAGCGTGGACCAATTCATGGGATTCAAGCACCGTGCCCACCACCATCACCACACTGCCCGGCTTCCACTACACACAGCTCATCAGCGAGCTCACCACCATCACCACACTGCCCGGCTTACACTACACACAGCTCATCAGCGAGCCCACCACCATCACCACACTGCCCGGCTTCCACTACACACAGCTCATCAGCGAGCCTACCACCATCACCACACTGCCCGGCTTACACTACACACAGCTCACCAGCGAGCCCACCACCATCACCACACTGCCCGGCTTCCACTACACACAGCTCACCAGCGAGCCCACCACCATCACCACACTGCCCGGCTTACACTACACACAGCTCATCAGCGAGCCCACCACCACCATCACCACACTGCCCCGCTTCCACTACACACAACTCATCAGCGAGCCCACCACCATCACCACACTGCCCGGCTTCCACTACACACAGCTCATCAGCGAGCCCACCACCATCACCACACTGCCCGGCTTCCACTACACACAACTCATCAGCGAGCCCACCACCATCACCACACTGCCCGGCTTCCACTACACACAGCTCATCAGCGAGCCCACCACCATCACCACACTGCCCGGCTTCCACTACACACAGCTCATCAGCGAGCTCACCACCATCACCACACTGCCCGGCTTCCACTACACACAGCTCATCAGCGAGCCCAACACCATCACCACACTGCCCGGCTTCCACTACACACAGCTCATCAGCGAGCCCACCACCACCACCACACTGCCCGGCTTCCACTACACACAGCTCATCAGCGAGCCCACCACCACCACCACACTGCCCGGCTTCCACTACACACAGCTCATCAGCGAGCTCACCACCATCACCACACTGCCCGGCTTACACTACACACAGCTCATCAGCGAGCCCACCACCATCACCACACTGCCCGGCTTCCACTACACACAGCTCATCAGCGAGCCCACCACCATCACCACACTGCCCGGCTTCCACTACACACAGCTCATCAGCGAGCCCACCACCACCATCACCACACTGCCCGGCTTCCACTACACACAACTCATCAGCGAGCCCACCACCATCACCACACTGCCCGGCTTCCACTACACACAGCTCATCAGCGAGCCCACCACCATCACCACACTGCCCGGCTTCCACTACACACAGCTCATCAGCGAGCCCACCACTATCACCACACTGCCCGGCTTCCACTACACACAGCTCATCAGCGAGCCCACCACCACCATCACCACACTGCCCGGCTTACACTACACACAACTCATCAGCGAGCCCACCACCATCACCACACTGCCCGGCTTCCACTACACACAGCTCATCAGCGAGCCCACCACCATCACCACACTGCCCGGCTTCCACTACACACAGCTCATCAGCGAGCCCACCACCACCATCACCACACTGCCCGGCTTCCACTACACACAGCTCATCAGCGAGCCCACCACCATCACCACACTGCCCGGCTTCCACTACACACAGCTCATCAGCGAGCCCACCACCATCACCACACTGCCTGGCTTCCACTACACACAGCTCATCAGCGAGCCCACCACCATCACCACACTGCCCGGCTTCCACTACACACAACTCATCAGCGAGCCCACCACCATCACCACACTGCCCGGCTTCCACTACACGCAGCTCACCAGCGAGCCCACCACCATCACCACACTGCCCGGCTTCCACTACACACAGCTCATCAACGAGCCCACCACCACCATCACCACACTGCCCGGCTTCCACTACACACAGCTCATCAGCGAGCCCACCACCATCACCACACTGCCCGGCTTCCACTACACACAGCTCATCAGCGAGCACACCACCATTACCACACTGCCCGGCTTCCACTACACACAACTCATCAGCGAGCCCACCACCATCACCACACTGCCTGGCTTCCACTACACACAGCTCATCAGCGAGCCCACCACCATCACCACACTGCCCGGCTTCCACTACACACAGCTCATCAGCGAGCCCACCACCATCACCACACTGCCCGGCTTCCACTACACACAGCTCATCAGCGAGCCCACCACCATCACCACACTGCCCGGCTTCCACTACACACAACTCATCAGCGAGCCCACCACCATCACCACACTGCCCGGCTTCCACTACACACAGCTCATCAGCGAGCCCACCACCATCACCACACTGCCCGGCTTCCACTACACACAGCTCATCAGCGAGCCCACCACCATCACCACACTGCCCGGCTTCCACTACACACAGCTCATCAGCGAGCCCACCACCATTACCACACTGCCCGGCTTCCACTACACACAACTCATCAGCGAGCCCACCATCATTACCACACTGCCCGGCTTCCACTACACACAGCTCATCAGCGAGCCCACCACCATCACCACACTGCCCGGCTTCCACTACACACAACTCATCAGCGAGCCCACCATCATTACCACACTGCCCGGCTTCCACTACACACAGCTCATCAGCTCGCTCATCAGCGATCACATTTTTCAACTTTTTGAATATTCGGGCCACGAGGCTGGTACATGATGACCAACTTTTGCGGATGACATCAAGGATCGTCAACGGCGACTGCAAAGCAGATGACGCATATTTTTTATGGATTCGAACTGTGAAGCGCTACCACAATCAGACAGCGCACCATCGCTAGGCCACGCCACTCTCCAATGTTGCTGCTGCTGCTGCGTCGGTTACTGTTGCTGGCGATTGTAACGCTTCTGCAAATGCTGCTTTGCCATCACCAACGGCGAGCACAAGGAGTGGATGTCTCGATTAATGCTGCACACCACCTGGTGCAGCGAAACCTGTAGCCGAACGGAATGGCTAAGGGACTGTCAATAAAAGACGTCACGTGATTTTTGACCCCCCCCCCCCCTCGTCACACGGCGTCACAAAAAGTCAGACACCCCCCCCCCCTGAAATATGACGTCACAAAGCTCTGCTCCCCCCCTACCAAAACCATATTTCCATTTTCTTAGTTCTTTCGTTAAAGTCACGTCGAATGGAAATAATAAAATAATAAAAATAAAACATAACAAAATAATTCTCACGACGTTTCGGCTACAACGCAAGCAGCCGTCCTCAGGTAAAGAGTAAAGAACAGGTCTGCCGAGAAGACAGCGTCTGAATGACACACTCCAGGCTTGGAGCGACTATTTAAGCTGGGATGGAGGGGGGAAGGGCGCCTTGACAAAATAATTTGCATATCAAGAGGAATTTAGCATATTTATGGAAATGCAGATATGCGATTAGTACTACTTGTGAAATGCGTAGGAGGTTTGGCGGGGGGTTTAAAGTCATTATGCCCGTGCATTATGCAGGATTAGCAGCATCAAAGGGAGGGGATAGGGGTAGCATTAATAAAGGGAAGGAATGTTAATAGTATGTAGCTGCAGTAACTAAACAACCACGTAAACAACTAAAGTATAAACTACATAGTATCATCAGTATACTAAATATACTTTCCAATAAGCAGAGCTACTAACAGTAAGTAATACATTACAATTTTATGTCGCAAACAATATAATATGCTTCCAGCTAAACTTTGTCCTCTTACATCACACGAGTCTAATATTACAATGTATAAGGTGGTGTATAGTAATACAGTATGTAATTTAATGTTGGGTTTGTCTATGGCAGTATATAGTACGGTGTAGACTCGTGTGATGTAAAAGAACAAAGTTTAGCTGGAAGCATATATTTTTTGCGACATAGAATTGTAATGTAATGTGGCGCTGCACTCTGATGTTGTAGGAGAAAACATTTATTAAAAAGTCTATTTCATTTAATAGAACGTGTTGTCTGTTTATTTAAAGTTGCGCATTTTGATGTGACGTCACATTTCTCACCTCCCCCCCCCTTGTCACACATCGTCACAAATGTGTGATCGCCCCTAAGTGCGTGACGTCATTTATGGACGGCCCCTAAGTCACTTGGAACAGAATGTCTGTTTGCTCTTCATTGGCCACACGAAAGAAAATCTACGCGTACAGTCACACGACGCGATATTGGGTGAAAGTAGTGCGGGTGAAAGTAGTGCGATATGGGCATGTTGGTGACTCTGGTGCCTTGCTCGGGCATCACACACACGGCCAGCTTTGAAGGTCAACAGCCCCACACCGTAAGCGAGCGCTCTGGATGCATGGCTGAGTGGACCGCGCAGAATTCTGTGAAACTCAACAAGCCTGCGGGCCACGTCATGGCAGCACAGAAAGTGACTATGTGAACCCATGTGGATGGATATTTATTGTGTTCTCTCCTCGTGTGCGTGGGTTATCTCCGGGCACACTAATTCTCTCCCACTTGATAATTGTTTTTTTTACCCTTTTATCTGGCAACAAAACTGACACCTTTTTTTAAAAATCCTTTATATTAAGTTCGCGTGCTTGCTTGCTTGCTTAGGACCGTGCAAATCTTTCGGTCGTTTTTTAACCCACTTCCCGTGATCCAATCGAGCTGACATTTTCCACACAGACTCGTTGTGCGAGACAATTATTGTTCGTGAAAAAAAATCCCAAAATTTTACACTTTTTTAGGCAAAAAAAATGTATTTTACATATATTCAAATAGAACGCATTCATGGCTTTGGCTGAACGTCAGAGTGTAAGAGCCCAGAGCGTAACCCCTCCACAGGCCGTGGCGGAGTAGCGCAGTTAGTAGCGCCCTCGCTTCCCATGCCAAAGGTCACGGGATCGATCCCCGCGTCCTCCACAGGCGAATATATTTTTAATCCTTTATATTAAGTTCGCTTGCTTGCTTAGGACCGTGCAAATCTTTCGCTCGTTTTTTAACCCACTTCCCGTGATCCAATCGAGCTGACATTTTCCACACAGACTCGTTGTGTGTGACAATTAATTTTCGTGAAATTTTTTTTCCAAAATTTTACACTGTTTAGGAAAACTAATTAAATATTTAATTACCAATTGCTTAATACTGGCAGACAATCATCTGACCCATAGATTGCAGCCATCTCAAGCCAGAGGACGAGAGAACTCTAGCCGCCACGCATATAAAGGATTTAGAGTGAAAAACTTTGTTTTTACGGGTTTACTTGTTACAAGGAGTCATGTTTGCATAGACCACAATACTTGCGGTCAGAATGCAAACAAAACACATAACTGATAATGTATGCACTGTCCTTGAAATTGATTGGTCCACACCCGAGACAGCTTTTCTTAGAGCCCAGTCTCACATGGTGTTGGACCAGATGACGCCAAAAGGCGCCTTTCTGACCGCAGGTATTGTCAATGCAAACATGACTCCTTGTAAAAAAAGGTGTCAGTTTTGTTGCCAAATAAAAGGGTAAAAAAACAATTATCATATTTTGCTACTGGCAAAGGAGGATCGTATGGTGTAAATCCCTCCCACTTTTAGTGAAACTACTTAAAGAGCAATTGCCCGAACAACCCAGTGCAGGAGCCCACAGCATACAATTATTGAGACTCAGCGAGGCTTTCCTGAATAAATAATAAAAGACATTACTGCTTCACTCTGTTTTCTTTACTGGCGGCAATATCACCCGAAAAATCTAAACTTGAACAACACCCATATCTTGATGTGAGCAATGCAAGTGATTTGCGTTAGGAATTCAAGCGAGTAGGACTTACACATAATTGGTGTCACTAAAGGTGTGGTCATCTTAAGTGGTTACCATCTGGATAAATGTCATCACCCCAGGTCACCTGCTAAACTTCCTACGTGGGCACCAGGCTATACACCGACGACCTCTTTGGACATTCGTGAGTTTAACACGGAGGCTTTCGCGGCCAATATTATTCATAATAAAGGTTTTTGGGTTAGATCGCGTTAGTATGTGTCGAAACCCTCCACCATCCAACACAGCCAACTTTAGCTGCTAATTACATCCAGCATCATCGGGCGTACTCAAATTGTAAATATATTTGGCGTTTAGTTGACATGACAATTCCCGTACGAATTGGCTGTGTCGGGTGGTGGAGGGTTTCAACACATTTACACTTACGCGATCTAACCCAAAAAAACTTTATTATTCATTCGTAAGTGAGCATGACATAGGAAGTGCCACTTCGTGGTCTCTGTTCCAATCTTCGCACAAAACCCGGCCCCCGCAGTGGTGGCAACGGGGATGTATTACACGCGATGAGAGCAGGCACCGCGTAAAAAAAAAAAAGCCTGTGCTGGTAAACTGCCGAGTTCCACGCGTTCCACTGTAAAGAAATTATGGCGCGGGGATGTTAGCGCTATGTACACGGCAATAACTAAACATAAATACGCGCGCCGGGCATCAGCGAACACATCCTACAGACACCAGGCAAGTTACAAAATTAATAAACAAACCTAAAAAAGTGCAATGTCGTAGTGTTGTGTACATCAGTCTTGACATCCACAGCGACCGTGCGTCATGCCAGTCATGTATGGAAAGACGTAACGATTCGGCACCTGCCATGGCTCAAGAAAATCGTGACGCTTCGTGGCCAAGATTCGATTCTCAAACCCCTTTCTTTCGTTTGCCCGTACGGCGCAAGTGGAACTTGTAGTGGTATAAAACCATGTGGCTTGAAAACAACCGATTCTTGCAACCAATTATTCGATGCATGTACCGTGCAGCTAAGAAGTGACTTTAATTCGGGTGACTCAGGGAGCTCATTCTGAGCCATTGGCAATGCTGAAATCTTGGGTTCGAATCTGTATTCCAGCCTTAGACCCTCCGGTGTGAGCCTTCCAAGTGACACGTTCTTTGTCGCGCCACCACTACCACAAACGCTGTGTAATTGGTGTAAAAAAGCACAAAAAAGTAAATCCAGATAACGCTTGATGTCAATCGATGACGAATCGTTATTTCATCGGCAGCTGTGTTGTTACGACGTGGCGCTCAGGGGCCCACGCGCTCAGCTGTAGTGCGTGGTGACGTGGCGCAAGAGGTGCCGCGCCTGCGAAAATCCCTTGCCGCACACCTCGCACTTGTGCGGCTTCTCGCCCGTGTGCGTCCTCATGTGCTTGGTGAGGTTGGACGACTGCGCAAAGGCGCGGCCGCACTCCAGGCACTTGTAGGGCTTCTCTCCGGTGTGCACGCGCGTGTGCAGCGCCAGGTGCGAGAAGAGCAGAAACTCCTTGCCGCACTCGTCGCACATGAAAGCCTTCTTGCCGACGTGGATCTTGCGGTGCAGCACCAGCACCGAGTTGCGCGAGAACTGCTTGCCGCACACCTCGCAGGCGAAGGGCTTCTCGCCCGTGTGCGTGCGCTTGTGCTCGTTGAGCGCCGACGTGTGCGAGAAGATCTTGCCGCAGCTCTCGCACATGTACGGCTTCTCGCCCGTGTGGGTGCGGGCGTGCACGCGCAGCGCCGACGCGTACGGGAAGCGCTTGCCGCACTGCGCGCACTGCAGCGGCATGCTGGGCGCTTCGCCCGAGTGCTGCCGCTTGTGACGCGTCACGTTGGAGAGGCGCGAGAACTTCTTGCCGCACACGTCGCACGGGTAGGGCCGCGCGCCCGTGTGCGTCTTGCGGTGCCGCCACAGCCCGTTGTAGGAGGCCAGTTTCTTGTTGCAGACCTCGCACTGCAGGCTGCGCGCCTTCGCGCGTGACGCCGCGTGCTTCTTGCCCCGGTGCCTTTCGAGAGCCGAGCGCCCGGCGAACGTCTTGGCGCAGTCGCCGCAGGCGTGCGCCGCGTCGGCCGGCGCCGAGCTCGCGCCCGTCCGCTCGCGCGTCTCCTGCGATCCACGCGGACGCCGGCTCCTGCTGGCAGAGCGCCGCGCCCTCGTGAGAGCCTCCTCCTCCTCGTCAGCGGGCGCCGAGTCGGAACCGTCGCCGTCGCTCTCGGCCACGCCGTCGGTTTCGCCTGTACGACGACATCGCAGCGGTCGGCGCGAGCACAACGGCGTCCGGGGTGACGACACTTGCCCCGCGGTCGCGCAGAAGGGATTGGGGACGGAGGGGAAGTGTTGGGGAGACTTGCCGTCATGTCGCTGCTGCCGGACGAGTCCCTGTCCACGCCGTAGCCTCGTGCCGCTGGCTGGCACCTCTTCCGTCAGAGGCTCCTCTTCCTCCCGAGAGCTATCCGATTCATCTGAGGCTTGAAAAAAGAAACGTAAATTAAAAAAAAACCTGCTTGTACAATCAAATGTGGATTCATATAACAACTAAATACAACAACATCTCAAGATGCTGCACAGAAACAGTGGGTGTATTTATTCTGGATAGAGGCAGTCGGTCAGAGGCAGAGAAAAAAAGTAAGGTCTTGAACTTGGATTTTAACAGGGGCCAGGGAGTCGTTTCTAAAATGTGGAGGGGAAAACCGGAGGACCCGGAGAAAAATCCACACGACCACGGGGAGAGAGACACGCAAACTCCAAATATACAGCAGGCTTCAGGGTCGGGATCGAACCTACGACCTCCTGTATACCAGGCGAGGTAGTTAACATCTTTCCACGGTAAAAAAGAGATAAGCAAACTCCGATGATACAGCAAGCATCAGGGTCAGGTTCAACCCACGACCTTCTGCATACCAGACGAGGGAGGTAGTTAACATCTCGCCACCGTGGCTCTATTGTAAAGGATCACGCGGATCAGTGTAAGTGGGGGGATGGGTGGGGGAGGACGTGGCAACAACCATCTGAGCAGTTAGAGCTTGAGCTGGACTCTCCCCAGCCTCCGTTGAGCGCTGCCGCTTCCTGGAGGATGGCCAAGGCCGGGGGTGGCGCGTCGGGCAGCGGGAAGCACGCTCCGCCAGACATCCCAACGGGCTGGCGGGGGGGGGGGCAAGGCCGCGGGGCTGTGGGACAAGGGGCAGATGATGTATGGTTAGACGCATCAACGTGGCGGCACCGTGAAGAGGACTGGCGTAGCTGCAAGGTGGCTTGTAGACGGACCGCTGAGTTGGCATCGCTCAGATACTGGGTTAGAATCCGGGTTTCAGCTGCATGTAATTAAACTTGAGTTCCAGCTCAGTCACCAATTAACGCACAAAATATACTTCATCTGGCTTTGCACTTCATATGGATGAGAATTAACAAGTTTTGATTGCCATGCAATAGGCATTGCTGCCTGTGTGGCAGGACGGGTGACAAAGCGATGCCAACTCGTGCGGTTAAGGTCACCTGACGACATTTTAAGAGCAGTTCTGAGATATCCCCTTCTGCGGACTGTTCTCTCAAATGGGTTGTGCAAAATCGGAAGAAAAGACAAAAGAAACGAGAGAATCGGCTGCATCCCTAGAACATCATCATCACTTTATTCATCACCATCATGATCGTCACCAACATGACCACCAACTCTAACCTCAGCGGTCATCACTGTCACCACCACCATCACCCTCACCAACGATGGCATCACCATCACGACCGCCATCACCCCGACCACCAATCCCACCACAACCACCGTCACCAGCATTATTACGAATAATCATCAATCCCATTATCATCATTACCACCACCACCACCACCCCGACCAAGACAAAGATCCCCTCCCCACCGTGTAACCTTAACCAGCTGCTGAGACAAGCGCTGTCAGGGATCACCTATGAAGACACCAGGGCATGAGAAGGCCAGCAACCACGCCCGGCCGCCTTTGTCTCCCCAGTGGTATTGTTTTTTTATATAAACAGAGACTGAGTCGACCTGATGTTGTCTGTGAGCGTGCTAACCGTTGCACCACCGCTCCCCATACTCTCACCAACTACAGCACCATCATCAAAGCCACGATTGTCACCAGCTAACATTACACTACCATCAAACCACCACACTACCATCATACCACCACACTACCATCAAACCACCACACTACCATCATACCACCACACTACCATCATACCACCACACTACCATCATACCACCACACTACCATCAAACCACCACACTACCATCATACCACCACACTACCATCATACCACCACACTACCATCATACCACCACACTACCATCAAACCACCACACTACCATCATACCACCACACTACCATCAAACCACCACACTACCACCACACTACCATCATACCACCACACTACCATCATACCACCACACTACCACCACACTACCATCATACCACCACACTACCACCACACTACCATCATACCACCACACTACCATCATACCACCACACCATCATACCACCACACTACCATCATACCACCACACTACCATCATACCACCACACTACCATCATACCAGCACACTATCATCATACCACCACACTACCATCATACCACCATACTACCATCATACCACCACACTACCATCATACCAGCACACTACCATCATACCACCACACTACCATCATACCACCACACTACCATCATACCGCCACACTACCATCATACCACCACACTACCATCATACCGCCACACTACCATCATACCGCCACACTACCATCATACCACCACACTACCATCATACCACCACACTACTATCATACCACCACACTACCATCATACCAGCACACTACCATCATACCGCCACACTACCATCATACCGCCACACTACCATCATACCACCACACTACCATCATACCACACTACCATCATACCACCACACTACCATCATACCACCACACTACCATCATACCACCACACTACCATCATACCACCACACTACCACCACACTACCATCATACCGCCACACTACCATCATACCGCCACACTACCATCATACCACCACACTACCATCATACCACCACACTACCATCATACCACCACACTACCATCATACCACCACACTACCGCCACACTACCATCATACCGCCACACTACCATCATACCACCACACTACCATCATACCACCACACTACCATCATACCACCACACTACCATCATACCACCACACTACCATCATACCACCACACTACCATCATACCACCACTCTATCATCATACCACCACACTACCATCATACCACCACACTACCATCATACCACCACACTACCATCATACCACCACACTACCATCATACCACCACACTACCATCATACCACCACACTACCATCATACCACCACACTACCATCATACCACCACACTACCATCATACCACCACACTACCATCATACCACCACTGCCACTATCAACACCCTCAACTAGCACTACAACTGCGATCACCCTCACGAAACGCTGAAATCTCACCAAGAACGGGCGCTGTTGCTACCATCACCACAATCACAGTCACCACCACCACCACCCACCACCCACATTGCCATCACACTCATCATCATCATCACCACATCACCACAGTCACAGTCACCACCACCACCCACCACCACCATTGCCATCACACTCATCATCATCATCACCACATCACCAAAGATCCCCGTGTAACCTGAACAGATTGTTGGGGCAAGCGCTGTTAGCGAGTAGCAACCTGCCGGCACGGCACACGAGGGGGTGGGTGGCCAGCACCACTCCCGACCGCCTTTGTCTCCCCAGTGGCGATGTTTACAGACTACACCGGGTACTCATTTGAGGCTGAGTGGACCTAGGGGAAGCCCCGGTTCAGATGCTCGTCACTGGGTGTTGACGGATTCGTAGCGCAGCGCGCACCGCGACAGTACCACCACTACCATCACAATCCCTACCAATCACCATCACCGCCATCACCACCATCACCACGACTAATCACCATCACCACCACTGCCATCACAATCCCTACCAATCACCATCACCGCATCATCACCTTCCTCACCCCGCCCCCCTCACCACCCCGCCCCCCTCACCCCCCTCACCACCCTCACCCCCTCCCCCTCACCACCCTCACCCCTCCCCCCTCACCCCCCTCACCACCCTCACCCCGCCCCCCTCACCACCCTCACCCCGGGCGGCTGTGATCTGGGCCCAGGCTCCTCGCACTGTCACCGCGCATGCGCGTCGCTAGGGGCGACGAGGGGGAGGCCCGCCCAGAGCCCCGCACACTCTGTCTAGCCCCGCCCACTCTCGATAGCCCCCACCCACTCCATCGTCTAGCCCCGCCCACTCTCGATAGCCCCGCCCACTCCATCGTCTAGCCCCGCCCACTCAATCGTCTAGCCCCCGCCCACTCATCGTATAGCCCCGCCCACTCCATCGTCTAGCCCCGCCCACTCTCGATAGCCCCACCCACTCCATCGTCTAGCCCCGCCCACTCTCGATAGCCCCGCCCACTCCATCGTCTAGCCCCGCCCACTCTCGATAGCCCCCACCCACTCCATCGTCTAGCCCCGCCCACTCTCGATAGCCCCACCCACTCCATCGTCTAGCCCCGCCCACTCTCGATAGCCCCACCCACTCCATCGTCTAGCCCCGCCCACTCTCGATAGCCCCACCCACTCCATCGTCTAGCCCCGCCCACTCTCGATAGCCCCCGCCCACTCCATCGTCTAGCCCCACCCACTCTCCTTCTCAGAATCTCTATTTTGGCTGCAGGAGGAATCCGATGAGCTGTGAACCTCTTTTTTCAACAGCTGTATGTCCAGTGTCGACGGGCCAGCAAATCAAATCACCAAATGCAATTAAAATAATTAAGTGTATACGACCGATTTATCAAGCTTGGGCAGAGCAGCAAAAATCGCAGAAAGTCCCAGACCACACCAAGATAACAAGTCCCTCAAGAACACATTGTCCTGCGGAGGGAGCTGGTAGGCACGTTGGTTTGCTCGGTCAATGGCCAGGGTCAACGGCGGCGTGGTGTATTCCGTAAATATGCCCGACTGTGAGGGCGGGCACAAGCCGGCGTGAGTAGGTTAAACGTTGAGTTTTATAAGAGCACCACGGGGTGACCAGCCCCTCCCCACCCAGCCCCACCCCTCCCACCCAGCCCCTCCCCTCTCCACCCAGCCCCACCCCTCCCATTTTTGGATGCACAATGGACGGACACAATAATCCCCTGTGGGCTGGTGTAACCAGGAGGGTTCCTACCAGTAAAATGTCCCGTTAACATTGAACTATCATACACAGATAAGGATCAAAGTTCTTGCCCACTCTCTCCAGACTCTGCTTGCATATCCAAGGTATTTGTTTCATGACCAAGATGCTGGAGATCTTAAGACATCCCAACGCAGGACCCCCTCCTGAGTCTTTAGACTCGGCGAGGCCTTCCTAGACAAATACATGACAGGAGTATTACAAACGGCAAATACTTTTGGGTGTTTTCTTTTTAATGAACAATTTGCTGTGCGTTACAGAAGCAACAAACCAAGTAAACAGTACATCGTGACACACTCAGCGACACATCAGCTCATGACGCATTCTCTTCCTGCAATGCAGCTCAGCACTTTCATCCTCGACGCTTGTTTGTAACGGCGATGCAATAAGTGGTTCTTTTGCAATTGCAGAGGTGCGTGGGGGCACGTTTATGATCATTATCACATTGCATTTTCTGGAAGTCACTTCTGAACGTGCAAAACAAAACGCCTTGTAACGGTAAACAGCAGCAAGCGACATAAAAACACGACGACCTCCGGAGAACGCTCGCCCCTCAAACCTTAAAGCAACATCCGCAAAAAAGAAACCTCAACTCACACGATGTTCAACGAAACGTAAAACCAAGCAAACGTGCGATGTTTGGGGACTTTGGCGGCGAGACACAGTTGCGGAAACCTACAGTTGTGACTAGGGCTGTCACTTGCTGATCTACATTATTCCACGCCATTGAATAATCAACAAGTATTCATAGATTTCATCGCTTACTTTCAAAAGGTGATAACGAATGAATGCTGTCATTGCTCTCGTAATTTTTTTATTCTATTCATACAGCGCCGTTCAACACGGCTTTGCTACGGCAGCAATGAGGTAAGGCGCCTAAGCAGACCGGGCATCGAACCCATCACCCTGTGGTGCCGACCTGGCACTTTCAGCAAGATATTCTCGCCTGTTGCTGCTGCTGCTGCCGCCGCCGCCCTCCGTGCCACTTTGGCAAACCAACATCCATTGACAAATCCGATTATCGGGCAGGCTGATTAATCGTAAACGACGGAGGTGCTTGTCAGTGTTACCGATGCACTTGTGACAGCCCTAGTTGTTTCACGAGCGTGTTCCGTCAGGGTAGATTGAGAACATCAGGAGTCCTGCGTGTGCCTCCGCGCACCGTAGCCAGGCGGCTCGAGTTGGGCTAATGCAGGAGAGGTCGTAGGTTGTGCAGGACGGGGTCACGCGCACCACCAGGACGCAGTTTCGGCGCCAGGCCCGGACGTGTCCCTCCCCACGTTCCCGTTCCGTGCATCCGAGAAGACGGACCGGAGAAAAGCAGCATGCGAAGGCCTCATCAGCTCGAGTCATCTTGCATAGTGTCGGATGTAATCCTGCACCTTGTTCCTGAACTCGTCCTGCATGGGAAGGGAAGAGAAAAAGAAAAATGATGAATGTGCATGCGATTCTGTAATGCTTTCCAACATGCGATTGTTCTCCAAAGTATTGAATTCGTGATAATGCATACCTGTCAACTGCTTATCAATGCTTGCCTTATTACAGCCCAATTCAGATCTTATTGAAGCTTGACTTAAAGCTTTCGTGACTGCAGGAATTCATATTCTTTGGGTCTTTCGGTGAAGTCACGTAGATAGGTTCAAAGAAAATAACAAAAAGTAACAAAAAACTACGACGTTTCGATCACAACACAAGCGTTCGTCATCAGGAAGAGGGGGTTAGCCTCTAAAGGCAAACTGTTTATAAAGGTTTGAAATAGGTGTAGCCCAAATGTCAGCAGCCAATGTTAATGTAAGTGGTGGGCAGCGACCGCGACGGTGGTGGGTTTTCCCACCAATCAAAGGGCTGCCCAGTAAAAATTAGCATAATGTAAGATCGTTGAGAGGCCTCCACGGCAGGTGCGCTGAGGTGGCTATGTTAATGTGAGAGATCAGCATGTTAATGGGAGATCGCAAAGCAAAAACCTCGAGCACGGCGAGCGAGGTGGCTGTGTTAGTGTGGGAAATTTAACCTGTTAATGTAAAATCAGAGAGCCGAAAATAACAACTAACATCGGAAGGTGGTAGGATGGGAACATCACAACTAGTTACGACTTAAACTGGTTGATAACATCCTTCCAATGATTGCTTAGTTTATACCCATTTTTTCGATTGAAGTTGTCTCTGTGTCTATATATATATGGATGGCTTCATGAACGAATCTTTGTTGATAGCCAGTGGGTTTGCAAAGTTGCTTTCGTCTTAGAGAAATCAATTTCGTGAGCCCACCGCATTACAACAATGATCAGCCACGGCTGAGGTATTGGTCCTACCGTGTTTCAGATCTGCCTTATGTTCACGAACACGGTCCGAGACATGTCGCTTAGTTTCCCCAATGTAACTACTGCCGCAGACACAGCTTAGTTTATAGACGCCAGGGTACTGCATGTCAGGATCACATCCTTCACAGATGGGATCAGATCACGAATTTTATGTACTGTATTAAATCGAACCTGGATCTTGTTTGCTCATGATTTTGGAAATATTTTTGGTGACCCCTGCTGTGTATGACAAGGTGATGGTTTTGATTGGGTTCTCAGATGGTTCTTTCCCAAAGGTTGGGGTAATAGCTTTACGGATTGTGTAGTCTGAATATCCATTGATCTTGAGAGCTTGGTGTACGTGTTCCAGTTCACTGGCTAGGTGATGATGGTCGGAAATACATCGAGCTCTATGGTGTAGAGTTTTGATGAGGGAATTCTTCTGGGAAGGATGGTAGGAGTCAGGTTTTTATATATGTCCCATTGAGCCATCTGGTGTCAGATGGTTCAATGGGACACTGTCTACAGGAAAGCCCCCCATACGGATGCATATCTAAAACCTGACTCCCACCACCATCCTGCCCAGATTCAAGAGTGACTTTTAAAAAACACGTGATCTGTAATGGTTATGAGCACCCTGGAAATAAGAATTGCCAATGCCAGATGGTGCATGGGGATAACAATAAAAAAAAATCTAACCAGTTACAGTGCCAGTCAAACCATCATAAACAAGCATGCAGGAGTCTGCAGTCACACACAGTATACACACACACAGTATACACACACACAGAGTATACACACACACAGAGTATACACACACACAGAGTATACACACACACAGAGTATACACACACACAGAGTATACACACACACAGAGTATACACACACACAGTATACACACACACAGTATACACACACACAGTATACACACACACAGTATACATACACACAGTATACACACACACAGTATACACACACACACAGTATACACACACACACAGTATACACACACAGTATACATACACACAGTATACACACACACAGTATACACACAAAGTATACATACACACAGTATATACACACACACACACAGTATACACACACACAGTATACACACACACAGTATACACACACACACACAAAAACACCAACCGATGAAAAAAAGCAGAGCCAGACGAGGTAATCTTTAGGATTCGTATGGCTCACGGTTCTTGCCGAGGCTTACAGAACCACACGGAGGCACATTTAACACACAGAGTCTGTATGAAGAGTGGCATGGACAGTTTATTCAAAGCCAGTTGACCGAATTCGAATCCAGCTCAGGGCTCCGATCTCTCAGCCACCCAACCATTGCGTGTATTTTTTATGAAGCTGCAACCTAAAAAACAAATGGTACTTCGCTGGGCTGTGTGGCCTGGGCTGTCAGACACCAGTTCAAAGCCTCAATGGTGTGAAAAAGCACCTTACAATCACATACGTGGACTGACGTTACTGCATTACCTTTCTCTTAAAACGCGTTGGAGTGACATCGCTAAAGTGCCACAATGATACCCAAGACTCGAGGTAATTTTTATTATCATTAACAGAGCTTTTACTCATTAACAGACCTTAAAAATCATCATGGGACCACCTTTGCCAGTACCAAAATATGATAATAGGTCTTTCCCCTTTTTTCTGGCAACACAACAAGTGTTAAGATGTTAAAACACCAAACTGAAACCTATTACAAGGAATCATGTCTGCATTAACCACAAATAACCACAATGCTTCTATTGCACTGGTCAACAAATAAAAAAAAATTCTGGCCTAGACTTTTGCAGCTGTTTTAGACTAATTTCAGGGTGCTGATTCCAAATCTGATCTCAAATTTGCTCTATCACATCTCATTTTTATGCTATCGGCATACCTCATTTTCATTGATTTTACCCGAAATTAACTCTGTCACTTATGATTGCAAGTTGTTGCGAGTCAGTGACTGCTTTAGTGTTAAAATATGGCGCTGTATTTTTAGGATCGTGTGTTTATAATATAATTTTATGTAGATATCCACATTTATTTCATATTTTTCTTCTGCAGTTTTTATTGAAAATGCAATATTTGATATCTCAAAAACCTGATGTGATAGACAACAACTGATGCCAGATTTGGAATCAGCACCCCAAAAAACCGTTGGAATACCTTATGCCAGAAAAAGTGTGTTGACCAATGTTGTCAAGAGTATGTTTTTTGTTTGCATTCTGACCACAAGCATTGTGGTTAATGCAGACATGATTCCTTGTAAAAGTTTTCAGTTTTGGTGTTTTAATATATTAACACCTGTTTTGTTGCCAGTAAAAATGGGAAAACCCTATTATCATATTTTGGTACTGTTGTAATGGGTCCAACTGAGTTGCAGACGTTATTCTTCAGAGACAACACATTTATTCGCAACACGTATATACAAAAGTGGTAACTGCCCCTTTACCAGACACAGCCTAGGGTGCTGACCACCCAGCTAACTGCACTATACATAGGAGTTACAGCTACCAAGGGTCGGACCCTCACTCGGGTCCCCGGCCACGTGTTGATGCCTCTTCAGACGTAGGACGTGGAGCTTCCCGCTTGTAGAACGAAGCGACCCCGGTCCCTCTCAGGGACCCACCTTTTATCCTCCCGGGTCGGGGCCGGCTCCGCCCTTGGCCCCGCCCACCTTCTCGAGCGTTATAGCTCCCTCTCGACCCCCCTCGAGAGCTCGCCCTGGACACGTGACCACCGCTAGCCCCCCGACCTTTGACCCTCTCTATGGACACTCCGGATGACAACCAGAGTGCCATGGCCCGGGGCAACCCTGTCCTTGGGCTGACACTCTCCCGCTCCCCCTCATGAGAGCTCGCACTACATGCTATGTGTAGTGCCCGTGCTATCCCAGCGCTCACCAAGCCCCGCTAGGGCTGGTACCACACCCACCTACGGGGTGCACGCGATGACGGTGCATCGCACGCCGTGCTGTGCTAGAGCCGGCCTCACTCAGCAACAAACACGGTGCTGTTCGTGACGTAAGTACCTCGCACGCCACGACCTCCTGGACCGGCACCATACAGCGACATTCCGGATGTCACTACACTGGACAAAGGAGGTCGCATGGTGTAGATGCTCACCCCGTGCTCTCATTACTCTGATAGTGCATTGTCTTTGGGCTGTACGCCTTTTGGGGTCCTCTGGTCTAACACCGTTTGAGACGAGGCTCAAAAGAAAGCTATCTCTGGTGTGGACCAATCCGTTTCAAGGACAGTGCATATATTATCAGAGTATGTTTTTTGTTTGCATTCTGACCACAAGCATTGTGGTTAATGCACACATGATTCCTTGTAAAAGGTTTCAGCTTGGTGTTTTGTTGCCAGAAAAAATGGAAAAACCTATTTATTTTATTTTAATTATTTTATTATTTTCCTTCTACGTGACTTTACCGAAAGAACCAAGAAGAAAAAAACCTATTTACTTAAAAATCATGTGAGGCAGCCCGCATCACGCACAACCCCAATGTGTATCTACACAATAAAATCCGCCTGCTGT
This sequence comes from Lethenteron reissneri, assembly GCF_015708825.2. NCBI lineage: Eukaryota > Metazoa > Chordata > Hyperoartia > Petromyzontiformes > Petromyzontidae > Lethenteron > Lethenteron reissneri. The sequence continues at coordinate 12,105,036 of NC_083797.1, read as the reverse complement.
TTTAAGGCTGCGTCATCTCGTAATCTGCCCGCTCGAGACGAGACGGGTGCCACATGCCAGTGGCGGAGTGATCGCACCGCGGGACACTCACCTTGTCCCGCAGGTGATGCTCAGCAGCCTCGATGTTCAGTGGGTCGTCAAAGTTCAGCAGATCCTAGAGGGATGCGCACACAAACAACGATTGTTCGCCACCTCGCAATTAATCCACGCTGCTCACAGTGGCATTGTAGGGGAAATCATATCCATGATCCAATGAACAAAGGAGTGAAAAAATCATCATGCGTGTGCATGGATTATGTACACTTTCCAAAATGCTCAGAAGCCTTTGGGTAGTTCTGAGGCTAAAATTCAAAAGCAAATATTAAAATACGGACGTACAGAGCGAATCCATAAAGGCTTTTAACCTGTTGGAAAGCATTCAAATGCATATGAGAACTCTTCAATGTGGTCAATTTCATCAAACCTCCGAAGCTAAGCAGGGTCTGAGAGCCTTCTTATCGCTTGAACGGGTGACCATCCAGCATAAAACCACAGCTATTGTAGGCTGCTACGGGGCTACGTTGTCGGCAGAGCGCAGTGCAGTACAATCTCCATTGTTGTGCTGTCCTATGCACAAACATCTCGGCTTCCCGCCTTCACCAACCAATATGACGCAAGAAGACCCCCTCATCCCAGTAGTGAATTGACGAAAGAACTGCGCACATGTGCTGCACATATTTACAAATCTTGGTGGATCCAATCTAGCAGAGACTGGCTGTGGTGTGGTCGCTGGCAGAAGTGCTCAGAGTGATCATGGCTCACCGTAAAGAGGGAGTTGAGACCCCACACCACGTCCTGTAAAAACACAACCGCACAATCACACAACCACACAACCGTTCAATCAGAGTGGTCTCCCTGTTCACACAGCTTAGCTGTGGTGATCGTAAGGCACTTTACTTACTGTGGGGGGGGCTGCAATGGAACACGACACGTTGGTAATATCCAATCACGATCACTTCGCCCGTGTAATGCATTACTGATGAATCTGGTTGCAATTGTTTGAATGTTTACGTTACAGTGTTTTAATTTAAGCAGAGGATGACAATGTACGTTTTAGGGATTGAGCCGTTTTTAAGTTTACGTGACATCGAGGATGTAATCATCTACGAACTGTAGACAGAGTTGAGTTGAAATCGTATTCAGACAGTTTGGAACCCACATGGTAAATAACAGTAGCAATAGGTATGACTATGTAACAAAAATACTGTATTATATAGGAGGCTTGTAACAATCGTACTTATCAAAATCTACTTTTTATTGATGTATGGCATGGGGAGACCTACATCAAGCAGTGGATTGAGAATGGCTATATATCTTACGTGTCACATTGTGTGTGCGTGTAAAACAGATGACGACTTGTGCACACGGCATGCAAGTTAATACATTTTGGTTTTTGGGAACAAATGGGATACTACAAATGAGAAACTTAACAAATCAGACACTAAAATGGATACAAAAATGACTCATTATTTTGAATTGTTATTGTGAATTGACTATTTCAAGAAATGCCTGTCTAAAATTGTATCCATATCTGCTCGCGCTTAGTCAATTAGGACCCCAATGTCTCCTTCCTTCATCGTATGCACAGGAGAGCGAGTGTATTGGAGACTGGGCAAAGTCAAAATGAAATCGTCTTGGAAAACTACAATCTTCATTCAGCTCATTGTGAACAACCCTCAACCACGTCCGCACACACCATAGGAGCGGCTAGTTGACGCACAAATAGAAAATTAGAAACACACTCTCTGCCAGCGTGAGGCTGTGGTCACCCAAAAACAGACCGTGGAACGTGTGACGACTCAACTCCCAATTAACAAAACTACGGAGGAGGCATCAAAATGATCAGCCCCGCTACTCCTGACGCAATTATCTGGCTCAAGCAGCTCAGTGTAAAATTATAATAATTGCTCTAAATCAACATCAGCCATACGAAGAACGTAAAATAAAGGAATGATTCCTCAAGACGACGCAGTACAAAACAGACAATGCCGTCACTTTACAGAGATCGTGATAAATTCATGGCAATGCCAGTGTATTAATATCATCCTTGGGCACTCTGTAAGCCAATAAGTTACGGCCAACATATCCCACATGCACGGCTGGCCATTGTGAATTAACTAATACTAACAGGAGTCGGGGTTAGAGTCGATGTTGGCTACCCATATAACACGCAAAAAGCCGCCAACCACCAACTTTACATACACAATTAACGCCACAATGATTATTACCCAAATGGTGGAATGTATGACTGCCGCTTCTTTAGGCTGATGAAATATTGGTTTTCCATTGTGAATTAAATCTATCACATACACTTGGGGTGTAATGATGCATTGAATCTCAGATTCTTAAGCTCATGATACATGCTTTGTTTATGAATGTGGCTTGTTTATAAAGGCGGATGGCAAGCAGTAATTCGCCATGCCGAAAATGTAAATATATATATATACACGCAGACACACAGAGGAGGCATTTAAGCTTCCGTAAAGAGTAAGGAAGCAGTACAACCTTCAACGTGCGTGTGGGAGCCCATCCAGTACCGTCTATCGAGTGCTCACGAAGTAAACTGGGGGAACAGAAACACGCAGTCCATGGGCGAGTTGGCATTGCAAACGGTCATCCCGTTAAGGGCGAGGAGGTGCAGATTAGGGAGATGAAAGTGAGATCAACAAGACATAGAGAAGGAAGAGCTATAAACAAGAAATAAGGTCGATGAGATGAACGTGAGATGAACAAGAGATGAGAGACTTGAAGACAAGAGTTACAGATTTGTGGTCACATGTGCAAACGTGACATGACGGCATGTGACGTCTGACACTGTCCCAGCACACGGTAGTTTAATTATGTGGGCCGCCGATAAATACAGGGTGTTTCAAAAAGAATGAGCCGATTTGAAATCGCTATATCTCTGCAACCACGAACCGCCCTTGAATGAAACTCTTACCACTTGAAAGGGCGGGGCATAGAGAGGGCAGGAGATAGAGTGGAGGGCGGGGCATAGAGAGGAGGGCGGGGCATAGAGAGGGCAGGGCATAGAGAGGGTGGGGCATAGAGAGGAGGGCGGGGCATAGAGTTTCAAATGATTACCGCTAGATGCCTCTCCCAGCGCACAAACAGCCCCCAGCCTCAGTCATTCGCAGGATGTCACCCCCACAACACACAAGGGGCGTTTTGCGTTCTGCAGTTCAGCAAGACTGAATCCGTAATTGCGGTGCAGCGTGCGTTTCAAAGGAATTTTGGCATTGATCCGCCAATGTCAAAGAGCGTGGTGGCACAAAAGACCGTGTTTTTGTGCCACCATTCGCGACTAATCTGGACGACCTCAAAAACAGAATCACGGCAGCGGTTACTTCAGCGGAAGAAGACACTTTGAGAGGCGTTTGGGACGAATTCAACTATCGTCTCGATGTTGTCCGTACAGCAGGTGGAGGGCACATAGAGCATGTATAAAATGGTTAGTAAAACTTGATAACTCATTAAACCGTTTGTAACTTTTTGTGTAATCGTAACATGTTGCCATCGTAAAAGATACTGCTTTGAAATTGGGTCCATCTTTTGAAACACCCTGTATATGGAAAGAACCCTGCCCCCTAGACCAAGGGTCGGCAACCAAAATAACAAGAAGATCCATTTATTTTTGGATTCGGTGTTAAAAACTCAATATTTCAAGAGCAGCAGTAAACGTGAATAACATCACGAAGCAGTCCTTGAAACGTCGTGATTTATTATTTAATTTCTATTACTATTTCTATTATTTATTATTATTATTATTATTTATTTTTTACCTACGTGACTTTACCGAAAAACCTAAGAGTATGAATCCTTGCAGTCACGAAAGCTTCAAATCTAGAATCAGCCCTTGAAGCGCCGCACGCGCCTCCGGAGCGGCGGGTTGCCGACCCCTGCCCTAGACGAACACTCGACGCGCGCACACACTCACCTTAAGCAGATCTCGCCCGTCTCGGCGATGTTGGGGTGCCATATTCTCGTAAGGCACTTCACTTTGGGGGGCTGCAATGGAACACGACACGTTGGTAATATCCAATCACGATCACTTAGCCCGTGTTAACGATTTACACAGTGCTCACACTTACACGGGGCGGTGGTGCCCGGTGACCTTTGTCTCCTCGGTGCTTACACGCCGCAACGAGGCACATTAATTTCCCAGGGCACCCTTTGCAAATCAGACTATCCTCGTATTCTGAGTTCTTAAACAGTTTGACAAATAAACTTGAAACTGGGTTAAAGACCGAGTCTGGCGAAGAACGTAGACCAGTTAAGATATCATAGCCATGGCCATACATCGAATAAATCGAATTCAGGCCACCTGGTTTGTGGTGCAGTGCACTAACCATCGTGCCAGTGCTCCCCCCCGTACCATACCAGTGCACCACTAACACGTGCATATGCAGGCCAAGAAGCCACTTACCACCATGTTATAGGCATCTGGGACATCGACTTCAAACTCAAATTTCCCTCCGACATAGTAGCCTTCATCTGCAAGAGAACACGCAAGACAAGGATCAAACTTTGGCATTAATAATTCTCTGTTAGCGAGCACTACTTATGTAATGATTGGTTTACTTAAACTAATTCTTATGCTATTTTGTTTTTTCGGTAAAGTCACGTAGGTAAAAAATAAAATAAATGAAATCACGACGTTTCGGAGGCAACACAAGCTTCCGTCGTGATTTTATTTATTTTTATTTTCCTTTTTACCTACGTGACTTTACCGAAAAAACCAAAGAGCATGGACCCTTGCAGTCACGAAAAGTTCAAATCTAGAACTAATTCTTATGCTCACGCACACCAATTGAATCATATGTGGCGTTGACATGTCATCAAGCGGTGACATGGCCCAGCGGGAATGCATTCGCCGCTTGTTGCGGAGAGGTTCACGGTTCAAATGCAGTGGGCGCTCTGATTGTTACTGTGGGTAAAATAACCATTGTAATTCCGCGCGCCGTCTGCTTCATAGTGGATGCTAAAGATCCCCTAACGTAATTCGCAACATAGTGTGGCATAAGATGCCCAGCCACCGTTTTCTCCCCAGTGCTGATGTTCATACATTGCACTAGGTACTCAAATGAGGTTAAGTTGACTCAGAGGAGGTCCATAAAAGGTTCGGATACCACATGCCTCTTATGTATGTTGAACTTATTTCGCAACGGACGTAGCCAACAGTGATAATGTTATTAGTGGCCAAGAATCAAACACATTGTTACTGGTAGGAACCTCCTGGTTACACCAGCTCACAGGGGATTGTTGTGTCTGTCCGTCCATCGTGCATCCAAAAATGGGAGGGGTGGGGCTGGGTGGAGAGGGGAGGGTGGGGAGGGGCTGGGTGGGGAGGGTGGAGAGGGGCTGGGTGGGGTGGGGAGGGGCTGGGTGGGGAGGGTGGGGCTGGGTGGGGGGTGGGAGGGGAGGGGCTGAGTGGGGAGGGGCTAGGTGGGGAGAGGCTGGTCACCCCGTGGTGCCCTTATAAAACTCAACGTTTAACCTACTCACACCGGCTTGTGCCCGCCCTCACAGTCGGCCATATTTGCGGTATACACCACGCCGCCGTTGACCCTGGCCATTGACTGAGCAACCCAACGTTCCTACCAGCTCCCTCCGCAAGAATGTGTTAATACCAGTGCTCTTAATACTGGATCCATGCACTAAGACGCAGACACATCGGCATGTGCTTTCAGCAATCAGGACAAGGCTCAGGATTGTTTTAAGCGCCACTCTCTCCAGCGATTGACATACACCACGTGCTGCACTGGACATCCCGCCGCACTCACCTGGCGTGATGGTGAGCTGTAGGAAATGCAGCTTGTTCGGGTCAGGAAAGTTTGTCCTACATGTGTCTGCGAACACACCTCCGATTAGCATGGTTGGCTACGTATGGTGCGAAAGAAGTTCCACATACATACATACAACACAAATGTAGTTAGATACGGGTTGGATGAATGCAAGGTTAAGTCAAAAGTGTCTAAACGTAGCACGTAGGATTTCTCGACCGATGTTATGATTCATAATTATTTTTTTGGGTTGTCAGATCGTGTAAGCAAAATGTGTGTTGTAGACTCTCCTCCCCTTACACTGCAGATTCATAATGTTGTCACGTGGTATTGATCTCCAACACACTGGTAAAGTGCTGAAGAAGTAATACACTGGCACGTTCGTTCGCGTGATAACTGTAATAACTGGCTGTGTTGGGTGAAGGAGGGTTTCCGACACACATAGTATGTACGTGATCCAACCCACCTAATTACGAATTAGTTGCAAAAGGCTGGTTTTCAAATGACTGAATGGGAAGAAAGCAAAGAATAACATTCAAAAACAGCCCATTAAATGTTTCCTCCGTCTCCACGAGAGGTCCTCAGATTTCAGTGCGAGCCTTCAAGGTTGAGTGCTCCTATTTAACCATCTACATAAACACTGTCAGCTCAAAGTCATCGCACTCCAAATGACAACACAATTTTTTACGTCTGTATCACCCACAAGTCCTATCCAAACAGAAATGCACCTGGATTTTCAATAATATACAACACAACCTGTTGACCACTATTGAAACAATTAACTTTCTAATCGATTATATATAAACAAATACGTTTCCCCTTAATATGCAGCCGTGTTCAATGAGTAGATGCCAGGCATCTCAGAATCAAAATATGTATTTCTCCTGGAGGAATCTGATGAGCTATAAAAATCTTTTTCAGGGGCGCCGTGGTAGCGAGATGTTAACTACCTCGCCTGGTATACATGAGGTTGTGGATTCGATCCCGACCCTGATGCTTGTATATTTGGAGTTTGCATGTTCTCCCCGTGGTCCTGTTTATTCTTCTCCGGGTCCTCCGGTTTTCCTCTCAACATTTCAAAACAACCCTTTAGAGTATTTGGCTGCCAGACATTTCCACATGATAAGCCACTCCTCGTTGAGCTATCATTTGTGGCCAGGTCGCTTCTGAAAAAGAGCTCGATAGTGATTCGTCGAAAATGGGACCGTCGTAAACCGGAGACTGCTTGTACATGCACATTGTGCTAATGTTGAGTCTATAAATGTAACCACTTAATTATTCATATATTCAGTAATTATTTATCGAGTCAAAAGTTTCAGATCTACAGCAATCCCTTGTACTTACTTGGGAGGTTTGAAGCCAGATCTGCAACTTCTGAAATTACAAAGAAAAGCACACATTTTAGGGTGTGATAACACGTAATACCTTTGTGTGTAACATGTAGACTATCATGTTTTTGTAAAGTTTGTTGTTGTAACGTTCTTACCCGCCCCTACTGGACTTTAAAGTTCATCGGACTCCTCCAGGATAAACAAACATTTTGATTCTGATAAAACATTCTGAAATCCAACCCTTAAAAATACATTGGGTTCGTATTTTTTTCAAGAATTGTGTTGGCTGTGAATGTATAAGCACAGACTGAAACTACTCTAGCAGCATCAAGAACAAACACTGCCCTATGTTTGTATAATAAGTGTAAATACACCGACTGTTCTAACACAGGCTTGTCAGCAACAATCCTGATAACCTGGCCTCTGTGCATGGGAAGGTCTCCCTAGCTGGGGCCTGTTTGGTCTTCTCCTTGGGACTCTTTCTTGAGACCTATTCTCCTTCATAAAAAACTTTTGTGGTTAGATCGCGTCAATAATAGAAATGTGTCGTTAACACACCACCACCCGACACAGCCAATTAGTCAGGGTTGTCACGTGGAAAAAAAATGCCAATTAGCTACGAATTTAGCACATCGGTGTGATGGAGAGTAAATCCACAACATTTACAATTTGAGTACGATGTTTCGCTGGCGATTACAACCAACTTCATCGGGCGATTTGCCAGAATTGTGTAGGATCTGGTCTCTTTGCGAGATATTGACTCTGCCTGGAACCTGATCTGTTTCTTCATGGGATCTGGTCTCCCTCTCCCACTGGGATCTGGTCTCTCTCCCTGAGATCGTGTCACTCTCCTTCCCTCCCTGGGATCTCAACGATCTCAGCCGGACCTGATTCCTCTCCTTGGGCCCTGAGATCTCCCTGGCCACAGGTCCTGATTCCTCTCCTTGGGATCTGACATGAGACCTGGTTCCTCTCCTCGCCTGGGACTCGGTCTCCCTGGTCTCCCTGATCTCGATATCCCTGAGACCCAGTCCCCCACCCACCACCACCAACCACCGTCACAACCACCCACCCATGACCACTAATCACCCATCACCATCACCACCACCACCACCTTGCCAACGACCACCAATCCACCATCGTCACCCATCATCACCACCCACCAACAACCACCACCCACCACCACCACCCACCGACGACGACTACCAACCCACCCACCCTTGAGCAGCAGCTTGTCCCGCACCGACACCCGCCTGCCGCCGCCGCCGCCGCCTCCCTCTCCCACCGAGGCCGGGTTCCCCCCCACGCCGCCACCGCCGCTGCTGCTGCGGGTCCCGGCGCCGCCACCGCCACTGCTGTCCCGCTTCTTCTTCTGCGCCAGCGTCAACATCGTCGCCAACTCCTCCTCCTGCTGCTCCTGCTACTGCTGCTCCACTCCAGCCGGAGATTTCTGCCTCCCGGGTCAAGGGGCACTGGGTGGAGACTCGCGGCGAGGGGAGGAGCTTGGCTCTCGAGAGGGGGCGGGGCTTCCTGCTGAGGAGGCGGGGCTTCCTGCGGAGGGGCGGGGCTTCCTGTGGAGGGGCGGGGCTTACTGCTGAGGGGCGGGGCTTCCTGCTGAGAGGCGGGGCTTCCTGTTGAGGGGGCGGGGCTTCCTGCTGAGGGGGCGGGGCTTCCAGCTGAGGGGGGCTTCCTGTTGAGGGGGCGGGCTTTCCTGCTGAGGGGCGGGGCTTCCTGCGGAGAGGCGGGGCTTCCTGCTGAGGGGCGGGGCTTCCTGCTGAGGGGGGGCTTCTTGGTGAGGGGGCGGGGCTTCTTGTCGAGGGGGGGGGGCTTCCTGCTGAGGGGGCGGGGCTTCCTGCTGAGGGGCGGGGCTTTATACAGGGGGGCGGGGCTTCGTGTTGAGGGGGTGGGGCCTCTCAGGGGCGGGGGGATGGGGTGGTGTGGGATAGGGGCAAGGGACTGCGGCGAATTGCGGCAGGTGGCAGCAGAAATCCGAAGAGCTATGAAGCTCTTTGTCACAGACGTCTTGGTAGGGGCGGGTCAGAACGTCACAACAACAGGCGAAGTGTAGGAAAGGTAAACGAATCACTTAAACATATACACATACAACTTAACAATGTTTTCATCTAATAATACGGAAGTATTTTATTTGGGTTCATTAGGGGCCATCCATAAATGACGTCACGCGATTTTGGACAATTTTTTACCCCCCCCCCCCATTCGTCACACGGCGTCACAAAAAGTCAGACCCCCCCCCTCAAATATGACGTCACAAGGCTCTGCACCCACCCCCCACAAAATAAAACATGCTTCAAATCATATTCGTGATTCTTTCGGTAAAGTCACGTAGAAGGGAAATTATAAAATAATGAAAAGATAAAACAATAAAAAATACAAAACAATACAGATATAAAATAATACAAATATAAAACAATAAAAATATAAAATTATTGTTATCGTTTTATATTTTTATTATTTTATTATTTCCCTTCTTCTATATTAAACAATAAAACTATTAAAATATTTATATATTTTTATACTTTTATTATTATATATTTTTATTGTTTTATATTTTTATTATTTTATTGTTTCCCTTCTACGTGACTTTACCGAAACAACCAAGAATATGAATCCCTGCAGTCACGAAAGCTTTACATCAAACGACGACTCAATTGTTGACCCTTCCCCGCGCCTCCGATTGGCGACGTACGGTGCGAAAGAAGTTCAACACACAGCGTGGCAGGGCGTCGACAGCACGAGGGGTAGGCGGTGGGGCCCAGACTGTGGGAGCAGCAGCAGAAGGCAATGAGAGACCTCGCTCCCACTGGGGGGGCTTCCACTGAAAGTCTTCGTAGCAAGCAACAACCACAGCAACAACCACAGACACAACAACAACCACAGCAACAACCACAGACACAACAACAACCACAGCAACAACAACAGCAACAACAGCCACAGCAACAACAACAGCCACAACAACAACAACCAAAACAACAACAGCCACAACAACAACAGCCACAATAACAACAACCACAACAGCAACAACCACAGCAACAACCACAGCAACAACAACAACCACAACAACAGCCACAACAACAACAACAACCACAGCCACAGAAACAGTCACAGCAATAGCAACAACAACAGCCACAACAGCAACAACAGCCACAATAACAGCCACAACAACTGCCACAGCAACAACAACAACAGCCACAACAACAACAGCCACAACAACAATAGCCACAACAACAGCAACAACAACAGCCACAACAACAGCCACAGCAACAACAACAACAGCCACAACAACAACAAAAGCCACAACAACAACAAAAGCCATATCAACAACAACAGCCACAACAACAACAGCAACAACAACAGCAACAACAACAACAGCCACAACAACAGCAACAAACAGCTGAGTGGACTTGCCGTGGTTACCAGCAGTGTCAAGATCGGCCTCTAAGCTCTTTAGTTTTATATTTATGATGCATTTGTTATAATTTCACAATTGTTAAATTGTGATTGTATGCGTGGGTTTGTCTACATGGTTTTGTTATGTAACATTTTGTTTGTTACATAACGTTGTTATGTTACATAACATTGTTATGCAAGTTTTTTTTAAGATTACCGTAATAAAATGATCAGTCTTTAATCATTTTTGTATTTTATTCTTAGCTTTTAACGATTGTATACGGTATTTTTTTAATTCTTAAGTTTTAACGTTTTTTTTACTTTCTTGTTAATTAGCATACGCGTTTTGTGTACTCGTATGTGTGTCTATATCTTGTTAGTACGTGTGTATGTGTGTGCACGTTCACATTTCATTAAGTGTATTGTACGATGTTGTATAGCATAGTGGAATGTTCATGGGTAAAGTATAACTCGTTGGATTAATATTGCAGTCTGTCATACAATTTGGTGTGTGTGTGTTGTAGTGAACTCATTTGGGGAGCGGTGGTGCAGTGGTTAGCGCGCTGCCCTACGAACCTGCAGAACAGAGTTCCATTCCTGCTAACGGCCAACACCACGGTGACGATTATCTGAACCAGTCCTGGGCATCCCTTAGGTAGACTCAGCCTCAAATGAGTACCTGGTTTGTAAACATCGCCACTAGGGAGACAAAGGCGGCCGGGCGTGGTGCTGGCCACCCACCCCCTCGTGTGCCGTTCCAGCCTTCATAGGTGCTCGCTAACAGCACTTGCCCCATCAGTCTGTTCAGGCTACACGGCGGATCTTTGTTGATATAAATGGTCGTGGCATTGGTGGTGATAGTAGTGACAATGGCAGTGGTGGTGAAGGTGATGGCCGTTGTTGGTGAACAGTGGCTTTCATGGTGAAAACAGTGGCTTTGATGGTGAAAAAGTGGCGTTGATGGTGAAAACAGTGGTTTTGATGGTGAAAACAGTGGCTTTGATGGTGAAAAGTGGCGTTGATGGTGAAAACAGTGGCTTTGATGGTGAAAACAGTGGCGTTTATGGTGAAAACTGGCTTTGATGGTAAAAAAAAGTGGCGTTGTTGGTGGCAATGGTGGCGTTAATAGTTTCTGTAGTAATTGGGATGGTAGTGGAGTTGGCTTTGTTAGACAACAACCGGCAACCATTTTTCTAATTGATCTTACCTCCACCTGATTTTCATCGGCGAGCAATCCGTATCAGGCTGGAACACGGACGAGGGGTGGCTGCCTCGTGGTCTTGGACGCCTTGGTCGTGCAAGTTGGTCAGAGAATGGTGTTCAAGGCTGCGAGGAACACGATGACAGCTACCGTAGGAAAAACAGGCAGTCCGCAATGTGGAGGAACCGACGTTGACAACAAAGCAGAGCTTTGAAAATTTCACTTAAAAATATTTTCCTTTTAATAACACAAATACTTTATGATGGTACAATCAAGGAACGAGGCTTCTCAGGAAATATAGAAAACGAGTGTGCACATCAGACGAAACACGTATAAAACGTCAAGGAGTTTACTATTAAACTAATTTATCAGAGCTGGGAGGTCGTCACAGCAAATGCTGTTACTACCACACCTTTTGATCGCTCCCATCCTGCCAGATCCCGACAACTGTTGCACACTTTGCAGCTGATTTATTCTAACTTCTACTTTTAGTTTACCATTTCTGCTTCTTAAATAATGATTGGTATTTAATAAGTGATTTTAATGTTGATTTGAAGCTTTCGTGACTGCAGGAATCCATACTCTTTGGTTATTTCAGTAAAGTCACGTAGGTAGAAATAAATCAGATAAATCACGTTTCGAACGCAACACAAGCGCCCGAAACGTCGCGATTTATTTTATTTCTACCGACGTGACTTTACCGAAGGAACCAAAGAGAATTACTTTAATGTTATTTTACAAAACTTGATATCCTGGAGCTTAAACCAACATTGTGAGAAAATGCTCAGCAACAATTCTTTATCCAGTCCTTCATGATCCTGTCAGTTACAACCAATGCTTTATTTTATTCTGGAAGATGGCAGAAGTTCCATTTGCAAGAGAGTTGTAATTTTACTCGGTAAAAAAAGATATACAGCTCACACATTCACACACACACCGAACTAGAACATTTTATATTAAAAAAGTGTAATTTTTGTGTCACATCAATCATTTACAATTCTATAACGCTAAAATCGCTGCCACCACAGGTAAAATTTGCATGGCATTTCCATACATTGTAAATAATCGATTCCAACAAGCACGGCTGCACATGAAGCCTAAGAATTGATTTTAATCAACGATTCTTTTCACGCTGATTACTCGGCAGTACGACTTTTTGCTGCATCCACTTCCAGCGTGGGCGGCTGCTGCCGTTTCCGCGACAGCTTTGTGCGGCCCCTGGAAGTCCTCGGTGGAGGAGCAGCAGCAGCAGCAGCGGTGGCCGGCGCCTCCGCTTGGCAAACGGAGGCCTCGCGGCCACGGAGAGTGACCCCCATGGCTCTCTCCTCCACCTCGACTGCGCGTGGCGCGTCACCGCCTCCGCCCACGCGAGCCTCTGTCCTCACGCTCCCCTCCCACTGCCGGCCAGAGCTCGCGTCGTTTTCCTTCATCTCCTCGAGCCTCCGTGCCCTCGTGAGGGATATCCGAGGGCTGTCCGAGGAGGTATACTGCGCCGGTTCTGCTCTCGTGGCGGTCCCGGTGTGATGAGATGGTGGTTTTCGATCTTTTCCCTTCCTGTGCCCGATCTTCTTGACTCTGCGCGAACGAATTCACAAAATAGTGTTTAAAATTGTCTGAACTTCATAATGAAGTAACCTATGCATGTATCCATTAGATCATCCAGCCGAGTGACTGAGGTTAGAGCGCTAGATTTTCAATAAAAAAAACTTCAATTCCTGGTCTTTGGTCGAGACTCAGATTACCATCCCCCGAGAAATTATAAAATACGTAGAAATGTGGGGTACATCAGAATGATAAAATAAAGTATATAAGCTCAAATTGGATAAGTACACCAATTTCCAAGCTTCGTCAAGGCAGCAAAACAACAGCAAAAACAGTCCCAGACCACACCAAGACAACACAGCACCGAGGCCCTGTGTGTGTGTGCAGAACCCAAGCTCACATGTGCTTGAGTTTGGCCTGCCGGCGCTGAGCAGAGGCGGTGAGCAGCGCCTTGGCGTCAGCTTGACGCACTGCCGGACAGTTAAAGTACTCGGAGAGGGCACGGTCCCCACACCTCGCATCCCCACCCTGATGGGACAGGAAAGCGCGGATTATAGGAAGAATACATCTGTGCACAATAAGTCGTTGATAAGAGGAGCTCACTTTTCATAATTAGCATTGTGTTAGTAAGCAAAGGAATCATATAAATTGAAGAACTAAACCATTTTTTTATTTTACCAGAAGCGACCTGGCCACAAATGATAGCTCAACGAAGTGGCTTATCGCGTGGAAATTTAAACGAGCCAAATACTCTCAACGCACGTGTCTAATTGTGGAGGGAAAATCCGGAGAACCTGGAGAAAAAATTCCACGCGACCACGGGCAGAACATGCAAACTCCAAATATACAGCAGGCATCAGGGTCGGGATCGAACCTACGACCTCCTGCATATCAGGTGAGGTAGTTAACATTTCGCCACCCCTGATGACGTGGGCTACACTTCATTGAACGCTCCGCTTTAGTTCAAACCATCTACCTGGTCCAGACGGGATGCAGATGAACCATACGTATATCGGTCGTTGGTCTTTTGTGGCTGCTCAATGGAGTCCTCAAATTCTTCCAATGCAAACGCGAGAGTTGGGGGCTCTTCTGTGACATATGTGTGGAGGCAACTCACTTCTGGACGGAGCAGTGGGGCCACTGGAGTTGGAGCAGCTGGAGGATGTGGGGGTAGCGGTGGTGGGGGTGGTGGTGGTGCTTCGCAAACAGCATTCACGCACACGATAAGCTGTTCTGGGAATATGGGCATCTTCACATACGAGCGCTCTATGAGACACACAGGAAACACAGAGACACACAGGAGACACTCAGGAGACACAACGACACACAGGAGAAACACTGACACTAATCTGGAATGCTTAACAGTTGATAGCATGGAACTTGTTTCATGTGAAAAACCACCAAGTGAGAGCCACACTAAAAAGTGTCTTTTTAGAATAAAGGCTGAATAGTGTCTCGAGATATGGTTGATACTTTGATTCAAATTGTAACTTGCTTACTTTACAATGTACATGAAACATAAATATTCACATTTTATGGAATTGCTGAGTTTTTTAGTGCTCCATTCAGGGATCATGTTTTCTTGTTTACATCCGAGCGAGTCAAAGTTTTCTATGCAAGTAGCCGTCCTCAGGTGGAGAACAGGTCTGTCGAGGAGACAGAGTCTGAATGACAAGCCCCAGGTTTGGAGCGACTCTGTCTACTTGACAGATCTGTTTCTCCACCTGAAGACGGCTGCTTGCGTTGTGGCCGAAACGTCGTGAGAATTATTTGATTATGTTTTATTTTTATTATTTTATTATTTCCATTCTACGTGACTTTACTGAAAGAACCAAGAAGACAAAGTTTTCTTGTTTACATTTCAAACGAGTCAAAGTTACCCACCAGAGAACCGCCCGCTCAGACAGCGCAGACCAACGTGCCTCTTTCTGAAGTACGTCTCCACCTCCACGTACTTCCCTGGAGGAAAATCAAGTGTCAAAACACTGGTGTGTGTGAACTAAGCTAAACTATTTATTTTATTAGGCAAGGCCCACCAAGCTATGCAGCTGTTTTCAGAAGCGACCTGGCCACAAATGGCAGCTCAATGAAGCGGCTTATGTGGGAATTTACATCAGCCAAATACTCTGAAACGCATGTTTCGAAATGTGGAGGGAAAAACCGGAGGACACGGAGAAATTTTAGATTTGAAGCTTTCGTGACTGCAAGGATTCATACTCTTAGGTTTTTCGGTAAAGTCACGTAGGTAAAAAATAATTAAATTAAAATTAATAAAAGTAATAATACAAATAAAATAATAAATCACGACGTTTTGGAGGCAACACAAGTCTCCGTCATCAGGTGGGACCGTCACAGCCAGATTTACTGTCTCAAGTGAGGCAAAAAAATTCCAAGAGTCAAGCCCTGAAATACAAGTTAAGGGGGGAGGAGGGGGGGGGCTTATCTGAATGTGGAAGCCAATGAATGGAACGTGTTGGGGGGGGGGGGCGGGGCTAAAAGAGAACAAATGCACATGCTAAAGGTGCACATGCTAAAGGTGCACATGCTAAAGGTGCACATGCTAAAGGTGCACATGCTAAAGGTGCACATGCTAAGGGTGCACATGCTAAGGGTGCACATGCTAGAAGAGAACGACAAAGCACATGTTGTTTAACCCAGTGTTGGTTGACAATCCAAATACATAAAAGGAGAATACTGTTAAACGCTGGGGATGTTAACACTCGGTAAAGTAGAATAGTACCTGTCAAATAAGATGGTCCAAAAATGTGTAGTTAAATCTTTTTTGCATGGTTAATAACATCTTTCCAATGATTATTCAGTTTGTACCCATCATCACGGTTGAAATTATGTCTGTGTTTGTATATTTGGATGGCTTTGTGTACAAACACGGAGAAACATCGACGTGACCGTAAGGAGAACATGCAAACTCCAACTATAGCAGGCACCAGGGTGGTTTTGGGACAGGATCCAGCCCTGTCTGCCTCTTGTGCCCCTCTGTCTCATCATTGCACTTTTGCCTTCCCGTGCCCTTTTGATGTTTCTCTGATTATTCCACCCGTCTCGTCTTACTCTCTATACATATTGCTCGTCTTTCTTTATCGCGTTGTGCGCATTGTCGTCTCTTGACGACCGTTCTAAACAAAATGCAATTGTTGATGGCCCACGTAGAATTGTGAAACTCCCAAACCCACTGGACCGCAACAGGACAGGGGCGCACGACAAATGGGTTATCAAGTTTTTGAGTCAGCTGCCCAGGATTGGGAAAAATCTAGCCAATAAATATTGTTCCCTTTTACGTGTGGATTTTTGCTCTTGGAACTTGCAAAGGGCTGTCCGTTTTAAACATACAATCTGTATGTAATGGCTTCTTACATTGAAATCCACCGTGCGGTTTGAACTTTTCTCACGTATTATTATGTAGAACTTATTTTGAACCTCATGTAGCCAAACGTGCTAACCAGAGGTGATCGTGACTAAAATGCAACTGGATTAACATGAGAAATTCCAGAACTTGCTGTTTATTTATCGAAAAAATTGATTAACTTCCCAATTAATCAAGAAGGGAATCGTGTGCCCAAGTCCACAGTGTGCAGCCCATGGTGAGCAGTGAGCAGGGCACCTGCATTGGTCACCGGCTTGCTGTGCGCCAGCTCCTTCATCTGCTTGGACTGCATGGGCTTGCGCTGTCTCCTCAGTTGCAAGTAGGAGTTGACGCGTTGCTCCACCACGTCGCTCAGCAGCGACAGCACCTCCTGCGCAATCGAGCGAGGGACGGTACGGACACACGAGGCTCGCGATCGACATGCTGCAGCCACTAAGCCGACACCTGAGCTTGGATCCTGAGTTTGAATCTGGGTTACAGCCACCCCAACGGTTAAACCAAGCGTGGAACTTTTTTGTTGATAATTGGTTCTTTACCCTTCTATCTGGCAACAAAACTGACACCTTTTTGCAAGGAGTCATGTTTGCATAGACCGCAATACCTGCAGTCATAATACAAACAAAAGAACATAACTCTGATAATGTGCACTGTCCTTGAAGTTGATTGGTCCACACCCGAGACAGCTTTCCTTCGAGCCTAGTCTCAACTTCAAGGACAGTGCACATTATCAGAGTTATGTTCTTTTGTTTGTATTATGACTGCAGGTATTGCGGTCTATGCAAACATGACTCCTTGCAAAAAGGTGTCAGTTTTGTTGCCAGATAGAAGGGTAAAGAACCAATTATCATATTTTTACTGGCAAATGAGGTCCCCATAGTGTAGGAACTTTTTTGTTGTTGTCTTAGCCCGGTCACAAATCAGTGTGTAAATATTTTTTTTTTTAATGTGGTTGTAAGATTCAGCTGAGAGCAGCACTGAGGAATACAATGTGTAATAAAAAGGACTCAGACACTTCTTGCTGACTCCGTGTCCTTTATTTGGGGTTCGCGTTCTCCTTCCCACACGGCACTCCTCCTGAGACTCTCTCCCTGGCAGCCCCACATCTGCCTTCGCTCCCGTAGCCTTCCACGCTCCTGCAGCTCCGCTGCAGGCTCTTGGTACAGCCCTCTGGCTGCTCCCCCAGCAGCTCCATCTCTGCTCCCTGTTCCTCCGTGCGTGGCGATCTCGCCACCTCCCAATGTCAGCCCTTCGTGGCCTCTATGGCTATCTCGCCATTTCCTACCTCAATCCTCCACTCTCTCTTCCACCCCGCTGGCTGGCGCCGTCATGAGCCCCTCAGCCACCAGGCTGAGGCACGGCGACCACCCAACGTGTTCACCACCCTTCACTCCCCCGACTGACCCAGATAGCTTCCTGTCTCCCCGCTATAACTTCTCCCCCACGTCACCCTGACTCCTCCCTCTCGGATCGTCATATCCGCCCCGCCCATTTACGCCCGCATTACACTACCCTCCCCCGTAGAGAAAATCCCAGCCGTCCTCGGCTGAAACAGAACAAAATAATGCGGGCGAAGGCATCACAATCAGGAGTCCCCCAGACACAACGGAGGTTATAACAACAACAACACAAGCAACGAAAGGGGAGGTATCAGGAACTGGAACAGAACACCGGCCTGTCCTCCGCACAACAACAACAAGAATAAGAATGGCACAATGAACAAAAACGGCAACTGACACGCAAGAACGGCCAACGCGCACAACCCAGAAATGTGATGTTTTAGTGCGTGTCCATGTTGCAGTTCCATCCGCTCGGCTCAAGTCCAACGTCAAAGAGCAAGTGGTAGAGCAGAACGACGAACGGTGCTCAATTGCTCCTTCAAGTCCTCATCCAGCTAGCACACCAGGTAACACCCAGTGCGACGGGAGCTGAAGAATCTGTGACGAGAAGGAGAATCCAATCCCCTGAGGCACAGCACAACAACGCACATCCGCATGTCGTACACGACAGCCACCCGGCCTCAGGGTAGTGGAGATAATGTAAATCCAGCCCGCTTAAAAAAAACTCCCCATAAATACCCAAAATAACGCAATGGATGCCCCAGTATTTACATTTTAACAACAATATTATTTACACGTGACAACAACAACAACAAAATTTTCTGCTCTTACCCACCAGCAGTCCTCCCTTGAGGACCAGCACAGACATCGCACGTACACAGCATGTACCCACGGTCACTCTCAGCAACCCAACAAAACGCCTAATCGCACACCCTCGCGTGGAGAGAGCCACGCTCCCCAGCGGTAATGTTTAACTCGCCCTAACCCCCACCGTGGTCGTCAACCCACAGCAACATCCACTGACCATACTCTCAGCTAGTGCAATTTCGGGGATGAGCAGCAACTCGGCCACGCTCCTCCCTTACTATCCCATCAGAGATGGACACACACCAGCCTCGTATAGTCCGATGCTTTATAGCCCAGGGAAGGTTCATCCCCCAGCAATGCCAGACCCCCTGTACTCCCCCCACGGGGCAATGTTCTCTTATAGAGACAATAACACCCTAACCCAGATCCCGTGAGCCCCCGGCACACCAGGTTCAGTCTGCCACCGCACAACTGAACCATGACTCCCCGAGCCATATGAGCACATGGCCCATTAGTTTAAGACATACCACGGAGGTTTCGCCTCCGGGCTGTCAGGTCAGCCATCAGCCATAGCCCGATGTGACCACAACTCGTGCATCACCCAATCAACAATGGCAGGCATAACAGATGGAATATTTGCCCCACCCCGGTTTTTCCCGCGCGCTCAAAATGGCGTCCCCCTTCGCCCAGCGCGTTCGCGCAATCTCTCGCGCGCACTCAAAATGGCGGCCCTTTCCGCAAAGCGCATCGTCGCCATACCCCGCGTGCGCGCAAAATGGCGGCCCAACGTGCGAACACGTGGCCAGTTTTCTCCATTCGTGCACCCCAGCTTCCCTTAGCTGGGGGTCACAAGACGCATCTCCCGTCACATTATAACAACCCCACCAACGATAGACGCACAGCCCCAGCTTGCTGCGCACAGCAGTCATATCGGGGAATTTTTAACCAATATTTTACCAACCACATTAGTTACACAACCCAACTCGCAAAGCAACTCGTGGCTGCATGCAATCAACCAATACACGACGCCACTTGGCGCCCATTTACGATCCCATTAGCATTAACATCTAAGCCACCCACAACGGCGTCATCGCGCACTCTCATTTTCAAAAAGCTCAATTACCCCTATAATATACACGCAATCTCGTGTGCACAACACCCATACAACCAAATTTTTGGGTCCCCCTCCAATTTGTTACCAATTTCCAACAAGTACGCACAATATAATAACAATCTCAATTCCAATAGTCAACCACTGCATCGCACCCCATAACCATACAGAACGGTATAACAGCACATGCAATCAGCATATCGCGATCACACGCGTACATTTAAGCACAATAGCAAGCAGATCTGCAGGCAACCAACACACCATTAATCCTGTCGTAACTTTGCAGCAACAACACAATTATTCTCTCTCTTGCAACAATCGCATCGCACACAGCACCTCGCAGCACAATACACCAAAAAAAATATATATATTTTTTTTCAATTAAGCCCATCACACAAGGTAACCCACAAATAATACAGCGCAAGATACCCGACGCTCCCAAGTTAATAATTAACTTCACCATCAAGATAACAACTCCACGCAGCAGCGCACACACACAATTTGACACTCAGCAAATACAGCAGACTCTCCGTCCATTCTCAACACACGCACACACTTATATTGACACCAAGCAACAAGCAGATAGCGCGTTCATCGTTATTACACACATATACACACAGTCCGAACCGCGCTCCGCACAATCGAGTCATAAGAGAAAACCAAAATAGCCCCCCCCCGGCCCTCGAAAGATGAGTGAGGTGTGTGTTAAGGCCGGGTGCGTATCGTTATGACTCGCCCGGGGCTGCAGCAAGAAGAGGACGGCAGGGTGGCAACTTGAGACGCCTCGCAGAACTCGTTCGGCGACTTGACGGCTCCGTTGTCACGCACCCGAGCCAGGACGGGAAGCTCCCGCCCCAGCAGCTGCAGCATCGGCGTCTTCTCCTCGCAGCACCCCCTCGAAAAACAGCAGCTCACAGCAGGCTGCTCACCCCGCGGCACCTCCAGATGGCAGCGCAAGGCTGCCTCTCCGCCGCGATGTTGAAGATGGCGGCGTCCTCCCGCCGCGGTGAAGACAAGATGGCGGCTTCCCGCCGTTTCTCCCCTGCCACGCCCAAGATGGCGTCTTCGTGCCACGTGGCAGATGGCGCTGGCAGCTCAGGAAAGGCAGAGGCCTACGGATCACCACCGGGCCTCCCCGACGTCGTCCTCGGCGTGGTGAACTCACACAGTCGCGCCAGCACGATTTTCAAGGTCCCCATCTGCATCACCATCTGTCTCCATCGTAAGTTGGCATCCTCCGGCACAGACAGGTCCACCGACGCGGCGACACCTTGCTCACCCGGACCCGTACTCGTTCCAGAACGGATCTCCTCTTCCATCGCAGGCAGGTCCACTGTCTGAGGAAGGTCGTCGTCGTCGGATGATGTAGCAGGAATATTTTTTTTTTCTTCTTTCTCTCAGTTGTTTTGAGATGCCGTTTCACTTCTGACTCCAGTGTAATAAAAGGACTCGAACACTTCTTGCTGACTCCGTGTCCTTTATTTGGGGTTCGCGTTCTCCTTCCCACACGGCACTCCTCCTGAGACTCTCTCCCTGGCAGCCCCACATCTGCCTTCGCTCCCGTAGCCTTCCACGCTCCTGCAGCTCCGCTGCAGGCTCTTGGTACAGCCCTCTGGCTGCTCCCCCAGCAGCTCCATCTCTGCTCCCTGTTCCTCCGTGCGTGGCGATCTCGCCACCTCCCAATGTCAGCCCTTCGTGGCCTCTATGGCTATCTCGCCATTTCCTACCTCAATCCTCCACTCTCTCTTCCACCCCGCTGGCTGGCGCCGTCATGAGCCCCTCAGCCACCAGGCTGAGGCACGGCGACCACCCAACGTGTTCACCACCCTTCACTCCCCCGACTGACCCAGATAGCTTCCTGTCTCCCCGCTATAACTTCTCCCCCACGTCACCCTGACTCCTCCCTCTCGGATCGTCATATCCGCCCCGCCCATTTACGCCCGCATTACAAATGTATACATACGTGTCAAACTACAAAAAACATCAACCCTCACTCCTGGGCGAAGGCCTCCCCATGCCACGTTTTATGGGGGTTGTTCAACCAAACTTCACTCGGCTGGTGAGGGCAGATTGGTGCAGCAGGGGACCAGAACCAGCACATTGTCGACACGGCTTGTAGCTGGAGTTCCGAATCGACGTTTATTTCTACAACTTCACGGCATGACGCCAACAACACAACCGGAGCACAATTGGGAACTGTCCAACACAGTAGAAGTAGTAACTAATTGGCATGTTTTATTTACGTGACAAAACTTACTAATTGGCTGTGTCGGGTGGTGCGCTGGTTTAACGACACATTTACATTTACGCAATCTAACCCAAAAAAAACTCTTGTGGATAACATTGCTCGTGAAAGCCTCCTACTACGTGTTAAACTAACGTTCAAACAATGAAGCCTTACACAGGCACACAAAAAGGACACGGGCAGTCAGGTTGCTGGAACGCTGGGATCAGCTCCACCGTGCGAGGCACCTGCTTGTATGGACGTGGGAGACAGCTCCACCTCGTCGTCCACCTCGTCACGGGTCGCACCTCGGCCAGCACCACGTACGGGCCGGACTGCAGGAACAAAAGCGCAACTGCTCCGTGTCACGCACACACAGCAGCAGGAGCGACTTCATTGCATGCGGCACGCACACTTCGATCACTCTGACACACAGTCCCGAGACACCGACTTAAACTGGCTTATCCATCGATGAAAGTATCTTAGTCGCACTCGTCACTTAAAACTCGATTGAAAACTCATCTATTTAGAACAGTTTTATTGTGCGTGTGGGTGCATACCTGTCAACCCCTTATCAGTGCCTACCTTATTACAGACCAATTCAGACCTCATAGGTCACCACGTGCCCTTATAAATCAGAACGTTCATCCTACAAAGTCCCATCACAAGGGAGAAACACAAACAAATAGACAAAACAAATGTGCCCATATTGAAACGGCTGTACGCCGTATCGACCTGCAAACTCAATTTCCCTCTACAAGAATACGGGTAAAGCATATGGGTTGACAGGTGTGTGTTTAGTTTGTTGTCCTTCCCCCGCACCTCCAATTAGCACGGTTGGCTCCGTACGGTGCGAAAGCTCAACATACATACACATACATCAGGTATGGGGCTTCTCCACCCTACATACTTAAATGTAAGGTGTTCCACAAACCCGAAGGGGACATTGTAGAATTCTACTTTTAAGGGTTTCCCCTCCACCTAGTGGAGCACGTTTCCCTTTTGCAGCAGTGTTCTTCATTGCAAGGTCCGCGGGCCTTTAGTGCGGCCCCCGACAATACACAAATGTGAAAATAGCCCCCATCATCATCATCGTGCTGCTGTCAAACCCCAATGGTTTCAAATATGTGGCGGCCCTCACTCTGAAAATGAGTGAAGAGCACTGGTTTACAGACTCACCTGGGGTCCGTAGACTCACCTGGTCTACAGTGAAGATGAGTGAAGAACACTGGTCTAGACTCACCTGGTGTCCATAGACTCACCTGGTCTACAGTGAATGAGTGAAGAACACTGGTCTACAGACTCACCTGGGGCCCATAGACTCACCTGGTCTACAGTGAAGATGAGTGAAGAGTACTGGTCTACAGACCCACCTGGGGCCCATAGACTCACCTGGTCTACAGTGAAGATGAGTAAAGAACACTGGTCTACAGACTCACCTGGGGCCCATAGACTCACCTGGTCTACAGTGAAGATGAGTGAAGGACACTGGTCTACAGACTCACCTGGTGTCCATAGACTCACCTGGTCTACAGTGAAGATGAGTGAAGAACACTGGTCTACAGACCCACCTGGGGCCCATAGACTCACCTGGTCTACAGTGAAGATGAGTAAAGAACACTGGTCTACAGACTCACCTGGGGCCCATAGACTCACCTGGTCTATAGTGAAGATGAGTGAAGAGCACTGGTCTAGACTCACCTGGTCTACAGTGAAGATGAGTGAAGGACACTGGTCTACAGACCCACCTGGGGCCCATAGACTCACCTGGTCTACAGTGAAGATGAATGAAGAGCACTGGTCTACAGATTCACATGGGGCCCATAGACTCACCTGGTCTACAGACTCACCTGGGGCCCATAGACTCACCTGGTCTACAGTGAAGATGAGTGAAGAGCACTGGTCTACAGACTCACCTGGGGCCCATAGACTCACCTGGTCTACAGTGAAGATGAGTGAAGAACACTGGTCTACAGACTCACCTGGGGCCCATAGACTCACTTGGTCTACAGTGAAGATGAGTGAAGAACACTGGTCTACAGACTCACCTGGGGCCCATAGACTCACCTGGTCTACAGTGAAAATGAGTGAAGAACACTGGTCTACAGACTCACATGGGGTCCATAGACTCACCTGGTCTCAGTGTGTCTCACCTTCAGAGGCAACGTGTCCCGATCTGGCTCCATGAACCCGATGATCCGGCTGGTGGTGCTTGTATAGCCGATGTCAATGCTGCTGCTGCTGTTGTTGTTGTTGCTGCTGTTGTTGTTGCTGCTGTTGTTGTTGTTGCTGCCACAGTTGTTGCTGCCACAGTAGTTGTTGTTGCTGCTGCCACAGTTGTTGTTGCTGCTGCCACAGTTGTTATTGTTGTTGCTGCCACAGTTGTTGTTGCTGCTAGTTGTTGTTGTTGCTGCCACAGTTGTTGTTGTTGTTGCTGCCACAGTTGTTGTTGTTGCTGCTACAGTTGTTGTTGCTGCCACAGTTGTTGTTGTTGCTGCTGCCACAGTTGTTGCCCCGGGCACGTTGCCTGCAACCTAGAGAGACGAACAAACACAAAACCGAGAAGTCAACCACCTCGCCTGGTGTAGCAGCAGGGAGGTCGTGGGGGGCTCCATCCCGACCCTGACACCCGCTGCTGTATATGTGGAGTTTGCGGTGTCTCTCTCTATCTCTCTACCTCTACACATTATTAATAATCAACGTGATCAGAGTATTTGGCTGCTGTATATTTATCCCACGACAAAGCCACTTTTCGTTGTGCCATCGTTTTGTGGCCAGGTCGCTTCTGAAAAAAAAGAGCTACGTAGCTCAGTGAGCCTTAGCTTACATTTTTTATTTTTTTAAAAAACAGTTTAGTTAGAAGCAGCGAGGGAAAAGCGAAGGCCGATCAGAAACCAGCCACATTAATAAACGAGTTGGTTGGAGGAAACCCACGCAAATTTAAATTGTCTATAATAGAGTAGGTTTGGGTCAGGGGATGTGCTCGCGAATACAACCTGAGATAGCCGCGGTGTTTATCTCCCAGGGCTGGAGCTTATCGTCTAATAAATATCAATCAATATCTATAAACATCTATAAATATGGAGCTCACGTCCTGAGCACTTTTTGAACTTCGAGCCGCGGAGTTTTTCTCCCGGGGCTGGGGTGCGTAGTTTATCGCGGACCCTTAACCTCCATGTGGGTAATGGGTGAGGGGGTGGTCGCGTGTTTTGCAGCGGTCCCTGAACCTTAACCCGGCGCTCCCGTGCTGAGCAGCGACGCCGGCGGAAGCAGCAGCAGGAGGGAGAAGCAGGAGAAGCAGCAGCAGGAGAAGCAGCAGCAGCAGGAGAAGCACCAGCAGGAGAAGCAGGAGAGGGAGAAGCAGCAGAGGGAGGGAGAAGCAGCAGCAGCACCAGCAGGAGAAGCAGCAGCAGGAGAAGCAGGAGAGGGAGAAGCAGGAGAAGCAGCAGCAGGAGAAGCAGCAGCAGGAGAAGCAGCAGGAGAGGAGAAGCAGCAGGAGAAGCAGCAGCAGGAGAAGCAGCAGCAGGAGAAGCAGCAGCAGGAGAAGCAGCAGCAGGAGAAGCAGCAGCAGGAGAAGCAGCAGCAGGAGAAGCAGCAGCATCAGAGAAGCAGGAGAAGCAGCAGCAGGAGAGAGGGAGAAGCAACAGCAGGAGGAGAATCAGCAGGAGGATAAGCAGGAGAGAGAGAGAGAAGCAGCCGAAGCAGCAGCAGCAGGAGAGAGAGAGAGGGATAAGCAGCAGCAGAGAGAAGCAGGAGGAGAGAGAAGCAGCAGCAGAGAGGGAGAAGCGGCACGATAAGCATCAGCAGAGAGAAGCAGCAGAGGGAGAAGCAGCAGGAGAGAGAGGAGAAGCAGGTGAAGCAGCAGAGAGAGAAGCAGGAGAGAGAGAATCAGGAGTAGGCAGTGAAGAGAGCTCATTCGCAGGGGTTTGCGGAGAAGGGGGGGGGGGGAGAAGCAGGAAGAGAATCAGCAGCAGCAGCAGAGGGGATTAGAAGCAGGCGCCCGGCAAAGAACGAGCAGAGAGACGTGAGAAGCGGCAGCATCATCATCGTTGTTAGTACGCAGACTCTGGGGGGTGCAGAAGCGAGATAAGAGTGATGTGGTGAAGCAGTGGTGGTGGTGGTGGGTCGAGACGCAGGTGAAGCAGTGGTGGTGAGCAGAGACGCAGGTGAAGCAGTGGTGGTGGTGGGTAGAGAGGCAGGTGAAGCAGTGGTGGTGAGCAGAGACGCAGGTGAAGCAGTGGTGGTGGTGGGTAGAGAGGCAGGTGAAGCAGTGGTGGTGGTGGTGGGTAGAGAGGCAGGTGGAAGGGAAGAAGAAGCGTGGGGAGCCGACGTCGCAAGAGAGTCCCGGAGCCATGATCGTGTCCGTGAAGCTGTTGCAGGGAGGGGAGTGCTCCCTTGAGGTAGAGAGGTGGTGGTGATGGTGGTGGAGATGGTGGTGGTGATGGTGGTGGTGGTGATGGTGAGTGGTGGTGGTGATGGTGGTGGGTGGGTGGTGGTGATGGTGGTGGAGATGGTGGTGGGTGGTGGTGGGTGGTGATGGTGGTGATGGTGAGTGGTGGTGGTGGTGGTGATGGTGGTGATGGTGGTGATGATGGTGGTGGGTGGTGATGGTGGTGGTGGTGGTGATGGTGGTGATGGTGGGTGGTGGTGATGGTGGTGGGTGGTGGTGGTGGGTGGTGGTGGGTGGTGGTGGTGGTGGTGATGGTGGTGATTGGTGGTGGTGGGTGGTGATGGGTGGTGGTGGGTGGTGATGATGGTGGTGGTGGTGATGGTGGTAATGGTGGTGGGTGATGGTGGTGGTGGTGGTGTTGGTGGTGGTGATGGTGGTTGGGTGATGGTGGTGGTGATGGTGTTGGTGGTGGTGGTGATGGGAGGAGAGTTGATGATGATCGCGGGAGATTGATATGGTTGGGAGGTGAGTGGTGACTTTGGGAGGTGATTTGAAGTGAATGGTGATAGTTTGGAGGTGAGTGGTGATGGTGAGGGCTGAGTGGTGATGGTTGGGGGTGAGTGATGATGGTGGGAGGTGAGTGGTGATGGGTGAGTGGTGATGGTGGTGGAGGTGAGTGATGGTGGAGGTGAGGATGGTTGGAGCTGGGTGAGGATGGTGGGAGGTGATGATGGTTGGAGCTGGGTGATGATGGTGGAGGTGAGTGAAGATGGTGGGTGATGATGGTGGAGGTGAGTGATGACTGTGGAGTTGATGGGAGGTGAGTGATGATTGTCGGTAAGTTATGATGGTGAGAGCTGAGTGGTGATTCTAGGAAGTGTGAGTGGTGATGGTGGAGGTGAGGATGGTTGGAGCTGGGTGATGATGGTGGAGGTGAGGATGGTTGGGGGTGAGGATGGTTGGGGGTGAGTGGTGATGGTGGGAAGTCAGTGGAGGCGAGCGGTGATAGTGGGAGGTGAGTGCTGTGAGTTGGCCACTAATGGACCTCGTCTGTGTGAGCGTAGGTCTCGGAGTCGGACCTGGTGTCACGGCTGAAGGAGCTGGTGGAGCGTGAGCTCAAGGTCCCCTCCGAGCAGCAAAGGCTGCTCTTCAAGGGAAAGCCGCTGATGGGTGAGCATCTGCGTGAAGCCACGACCCTGGAACGGGGTCCAACCCAGGTCCTGCTCCTGGAGGAGGAGTGGGTATGGACAGAGGAGGCACCGCATTGTTCTGGCTTTGACTCTTGCGTCCTTCACGGCCGATGAGCTGGAGCTGTCAGAGCTAAGGGGGGGTAACAACATCTGGGAAGGAAGACACAAACCCAAAAGACAATTCGCTTTCGTCTTGAAGACACCCACCCTAGTCTGTGTGTCCTGGGCTGGCCGAAATGAGTTTAAAGTTTTGGTAACTTACTTAAACGATACATTTAAGTCACGGTATACACTACGTTACCATGGTACAACAATTATATGATGACATTGCTTTATTAAATATTTGGTAGTGATATCAAATGAGTGCAATCATAGCACGGCTGAAAATTATTTTAAGGTCTCGTTGATCAAACTCGTGTTGGACGACCTGGGATACACAGCCTCGGTGTGCATCTAAAGGGCGAGTGCTGTTTAGGTTATGTGTCTACCTGTAAATTGTCTTGAGCGTCTGGGGTTTTTAGCGCACGGCTGTGTTGTTTGGCACTGCTATCGACGGGAATTTTAGGCATCTGTATATGGGGCAGGGGGAGGGGAAGAGCAAAAACATCTTTAAAGTTTACTTACGATAATGTGCCATTTTTGATTTAGTGATCTCAGTGCATATTTTCAAAATATACCGAGTGTTGAATCATTTTACTGTACCGATTTTCCAGGCTAATCCTACCACTTCATGAACATTTTGTCGATTCTTTTCACGCAATTTATTCTTCCATAAATCCCTGCGTTAAAAGGTTTTTTTTTTTAAATCCGTAGGCTACCCCATAAATGGGTACGCTTTGACAAGTTGTCATCGTGGTGTCGGATAAAACACAGCGTGGGTCACACGAACTACATCGCTGGAGCACCATTAAACTCCTGTAATTCACGTAGAGTATTTTATTCTCACAACCAAAGCTTCCGACTTTTGTTAGACAGCCGCAAGGTGTTTTATCTTAAACGACGAGAGATCTTTGTCATTTGTGTTGTTTCTTTATTTAAGCGTCCTGCCGTCGTATTTCCTGCTGTGATGTTCAAATGAGATGAAAGATCATTGATGCTTCGATCAAATTGTTACCTCGAATGATGACAGCTCGTTCAACTACACTTCG
Organism: Lethenteron reissneri; assembly: GCF_015708825.2. Taxonomy (NCBI): domain Eukaryota; kingdom Metazoa; phylum Chordata; class Hyperoartia; order Petromyzontiformes; family Petromyzontidae; genus Lethenteron; species Lethenteron reissneri. The sequence goes on along the minus strand of NC_083797.1, from coordinate 12,076,143 downwards.
TGTTATCAGAACGACGCGTGGGTGGTGCAGCCACCACGTATATACTGTAAATGGAGAATTAAAAAGTTGCCTTATTGAGATTGTAGTTAGGGGTCGGCACGGTTTGAACCGACTCAAACTGGTTTCAAATTGAGCAAACCAAACCAAACCAAACTAGCGACGACTGAACCAAACCAAACCAAAACCAAACCAAACTAAGCTAAACCAAACCTCTTGAGTTGGCTTGAACCGAAAAGATGCGCGGCAAACAATATTCGCATTCAATACAAATATCAAGTGTATTAATCGCTAATTTCTACGCAGGCTTTCTTCATATTGAGATTCACTAGCAAGTACTGGATGACGATGTCGTCCACAGCCATCTCCTCAAGCTTGGCACGCCCAATGTCCTTGAACGCAGTGTGGTAGTTCAATGGCAGTGAAACCCCAACACTAGGCAACATCCGCGCCCACGAGCGCACACACATCTCGGCCTTGAACGTGCACTTGTGCAGGTTTGGTCGGTCGAGAAAGGAGCGCTTGGCGGCCGAGTTTGCTCTCTCGGAGGGCACGGACGACGCCGGGATAGGCAAATAGTCGAGGGCCACGCGTCGTAGGCGCGGGTACTTGCCGCCGTACAGCTTCCACCACTCGACGACGTCCATGCTCAGGTCCTGAGTCGGCTCAAGCAGGAAGCGGTCGACCTCGGAGGCGGCGCCGTCGTGAGCGTTGGGCGCGTAGACCATGTCAAAGAGGATGTTAATGCCGCCACGCGGCGCCGCCTTCGGCGCCGCGTCCGTCGTCAACGCTGGGTAGCGCTGGTTGAGAATGTCCGTCATCATGTCCTTGATATTGCTGTACTCGGCCTTTACAACCAACCAAACTAGTTTGAGCCGGTTCCACCCTGTCCGAGCCAAACCAAGTCGGTTTTCGTAGCCCCAAACCAAACCGAACCAGTTCAAACAGAGCCAAACCAAACCGATTTGGTTCGGTTCAAACCGCGGTTTGGTGGTTTGAGCCAAACTGTGCCGACCCCTAATTGTAGTCGAGTGAATTCCCGTTTCTCACATCACAGTTTAATTGCCCAATACGCACTCTTGCTGGAGGTTCAAATATAATCCATCTGCTTCAGATGCCAAAGTTTGCTCTGTGGGGGGTGTTGAATTATTACGGGCCTAGCAATGAGCTGCTCTGCAATCATTCTCATCCGCACTGTCATCATCATTTTGCTTCGGTCTCCGTGCGAGGCTGTCCTGCGCCCCCTCTCCGTGTGCCGTAGACGAGCTGCAGCTGAGCGACTACAGCATTCCCCACAACGCGCGCCTCAACCTGGTGCTCAAGGCAACCGAGCGGGGGGCCGTCGCCCCCACCCTGGCCCCCGAGTCGCCCACGGCCGCGGCTCCGGCGGAGGGCGACTCCACTTTCTGGGAGCTGCTGCCGCTCATCCTCGCCAAGCATTTCTCCCCGTCCGACGCACACAAGGTCCTGCAGCAGTTCAAGAAGGTGCGTGACGCCCGGGCATAGGGATCCCATCTAATCCACCGAGGCCCTGAGCACCCATGGAGCAGTGTCTCTACAGTGGGGGGGGGGCGTCCCTGTTCGATCTGTGTGGGACCCCTTTGGGATCTATATGGGATGTCTGTGGGATATGCATGGGATCATTCGAGGACAGTGGTTTTTAACTGGGGGTGCAAAATGCCCTTTTTGGGGGTGTGAGACATGCCACATTTTTGTAGAAGGTAAATCATCGCAACACAAATTAAGCACAGGCACGTAAATACAACTACTTTGTTTCACTAAACCTGTGTGTTCATTAACGTGTTGTTAAGGATTGAGAATCAAAGGGGTGCAAGGCTGCAGTAAAGGTTAAGAACCACTGCTCACGGTTGAATCAGCCGAGTCTCTGCGTCACTGGGCAGTGTCCATGATGGCAGAGGCTTTTGCATCACTGACATAGATTAACATTACACCGCACAATCTGTACAACTACAAATCGTGTCTGTGTGATCATATGTGCACTATGTGGAGTGGCAGCGTACCGTTAAGCACACGGCACTGAATATGGTGGTATGTGATTATTTGAATCGGTACTGGGTTTCCCTTATGTCCACTCAGTTTCAAATAAGTACCTTGTTCGGCTGGTCATGGAGTCTAGCCATGTCACCTGCTCAAGCACCGCAGTCCTTCACAGGATGCTCACTAACAGCTCTTGCTGGAACAGTCCATAAGTTAGTGATACGGAGGATCTGCAAATTCACGATTGTTATAGGCCATGTTTTATCCTCTGGTGTGTTGACGTGAGCTCGAATTCCCATGCCTGGTGCAGGACTACGACTGGACCCTCAAGAGCCTGAGCTTGGACGACGTGGAGAGGATAGCGACGCATCTGCTGCACGCAGACACGCCCGCCACTGCATGCGCAGGGTCGGCTGAGTGAGGCCCGCGCCGTGGCAGCCATCGGAACGCACGGCCTCGTGCCATGCGAGTGATTGAGCGAGCGGCGTCGAAAGAGGAGGGAGCGAGACGTCGCAGCGCTCATCTGCTCTTCCACTCGCTTGCCCCCTTGCTCATCAAGAACCGAGTCGGCAGCCACACAGATCACGGCTGTTCGGGATGGGACTCAAGATGCAGAGTTTATTAAAATGTGTTATAACATACTCTTTAGTCACCCGGGAAAGCCTTGTTGAGTATCATGGCTCTTGCAGGAGGGTTTTGCTTGGGAATTTCAGCCAATATCTGATTTGATTTGAGTGTTTATGCATTCAAACTTAATTTGGAGCTTTCGTGACTGCAGGAATTATTCTTTGGTTCTTTCGGTAAAGTCACGTATAAAGATAAAATAATAAATAAAATACTAGCATACGACGTTTCGATTGCAACACAAGCAATCATCATCAGGTATAAATGAAATAGAAACACAAATCTAGTATACTTAGAAATGTAATGTACACAACAGAGAGTCGGATAACATGTTTATGCGTTGCGAGAGGAAAACCCACACCTAGGAGAAAATGAGCAAACCCTGCATAAATAAGGTAGCACCGTACTTCCTGTACTGCTTAGAATATTATGATTGTAACAGCCACGACATGGGTCTGTTTTTATCAACACCCCAGTACTGTTACAAGACTGAGAAAAGTTGTATTCCTCTAGCCCCTTTTGAAATGGTTGGGTTGAGAGAAAATGGCGAGCACACACGGGGAGGCATGTTGAATCATTTGCACATCGCATGGTGCTAGTGACACATTGAACTCGGTGAAGTGGATTTTTCTAAAAGCCACGGTGCACTTGACTGAACAGGCGGTAGTTCGACCAACAGATGATTTTTACCCCTGATTAAGGTTGCTTCTTTTTTCCAAAACATGGGTCCATAGCCCTTGGACTGAAACACGGATCACTTGCATTCATTGCATTTCACAAGCGTCTCCAATGCTGCAAACTGCAATGTCTAAATGCACACACTCAGATGCTGCTGGTTTTTTGTAGGTCTCTAGCAATGGGATGTTTTACAGGTCTGTGGATAACACGCACGCTCCTTGTGAACATATCTGCATTACAAAATGTACTGTCTATCTTGTTTTTATTTTAAAACTGTTCATTGAAATAAATTTGAAGGGTTTAAAATTCTGTTTTATCTCCTGACATGGTGATTGCCTTGCATGTTGATTGAAGGCATGAACAATATCAGAATTCTAATAACCCCGGAACCAGCATAATAAAGTTGAAAGTTTGTAATTGAATTTACCAGCAGTAGAATGATTATTGTATGTTCTTATTGTCTCTCCATGGCCTTTGGTGACGATCACTGTGTTTCGACAATAGATTAATGTAGAAACATACATTTGATATTTAATAGGAATCGGTTGACCATTGCCACATTGACACAGAACCATGATTGTGGTGAAGGCTGTTGTATCGGAAATCCCTTCATAGTGGCATATCCATTAACGAATTGGTTCAGCGTATAGGTTTGTTAAGTTATCTAATACCAGGGAAAGGTCGCAGAGTCTTGTGACTTTCAGAGAGGTATTGGATGGATGCTTGGCTTATGCGGGTTTTACATTGTGGGATTTTAAGTCCTAAATACAAATGTGTATTCTTAAACCGAAGCTGACTTGAGAAATCCCACACAAAAAGACAAGGATCATGCTCAAACCCAGCAAAGAAAATCATCTCGTGGGTATCCCTTGTAGAAATGGATTCGACACCTTAATATCATTTTAGCGGTACCCCCCTCATTCAAAAAGTTAAACAACATTTTAATTAAATCTTGACTTAAAGCTTTCGTGACTGCAGGAATTCATATTATTTGGGTCTTTCGGTAAAGTCACGTACATAGAAAATAAAGAAGACTTCCTCACGATTATAACTATTGCCTAATGAAGCTGGTTGCTGTCGCCAGCGAAACGTCGCACTCGAATTGTAAATGTTATGGGTTTTACTCTCCAACATGCCGGTGTGCTGAACTATTAACGAATTGGCACGTTTTTGTTTTATGCGACAAACCTTTCCAAATTGCCTGTCGGGTGGTGGCGGGTTTCACGACATTTATGCGATATAACCCACACTTTTTAAATTACGGATATTGGTGGCACGAAAGTCAAAATGTTAAGCATTTATATTTACACGATCTCACCCAAAAAAACCTTTATTATGGGTAAAATTGGTGGCACGAAAGCAAACATGTTAAACATTTATATTTACGTGATCTAACCCCAAAAAACACTTCATTATGGATAATATTGGTGGCACGAAAGGAAACATTTTAAACATTATTATGCGATCTAACCCAAAAAAACACTTTATTACGGATAATATTGGTGGCACAAAAGCCAACATGTTAAACATTTATATTTACGAGGGCTAACCCCCCAAAAAAACACTTTAGTATGGATATTGGTGGCACGAAAGCCAACATGTTAAACATATTTACACAATCTAACCCCAAAAAACACTTTTAATTACGGAAAATATTGTTGACACGAAAGCAATCATGTTAAACATTTATATTTACGCGATCTAACACCCCAAAAAAAACAAACTTTATTACGGATATTGGTGGCACAAAAGCCTCCTGCCACCAGCACCACTTGCTGCGTACAAACTGCGTGGTTTAACGCGGACCCTGACCCTGCAGCGCCGTCACCCAGGCAACCGCCCACAATCCCTGCTACTCACTTCCGCGACAACCACAGCAGACGAGCTGGTGAGTGGCATTTTTACGGACTTTGTGGCCAGATTTGGTGACCTAAGAACCACTTCGGAGACGTGTGTTTGTTTGTTGCTGCCGCGAGTTAATTCCACGAGCGGCTAACGTTTTGTGCGTGTCAAAAAATCTCGTGGATTTGGCATTGCTGATGCATATATCAGTGCCATACTTTATTGCAGACCAATTCAGACCTTATTGATCACCCCCGTGTCCCTTATACATCCCAACGTTCATCCCACAAGGGAGAAACACAAACAAATAGACAAACATGACTTTTGCCCGTATTGAAACGGCTGTTACGCTGTATGGACCTCAAAACTCAATTTCCCTGTTGTACAAGAATACGGGCTAAATCGTATGGTTTGAACAGCAATACCGATGACATGAAAGCTCGCAGCTGTTGGTTGATAGATACCCAGTGTCTTGTGGTTGACCTGCTTCCCTACGACAGCAAGCCCCGTTGCTGAAAAGTTCCGTTCTCGGTGAAAGACGCGTTTCCCCAAAACAATCTCGCCGTTAGAAACGTAACGATTACGTTTGGCGAGGTAGGACGCACACGCACGCACTCAGTTGAAATTTGCGGGAGAAATAACTTGAGGGTAACGCCACCGCATTGCTGTGTCGCACCGCTCAGCTCAAGAAAGTAGTTCGCCGTTCACCACTCAGAAACCGCGTTATAACGAAGCGCGTTCAGCGGTGTAACGGTACGCGTTCCACGTTATAACGAAGCATGTAACGAGTTATAGCGAAGCGCATTCCGTGTTATAACGAAGCGCTTTCCGTGTTATGACGAAGCACATTCCGTGTTATAACGGGCGCGTTTCCGCGGTGTGAATTTTATTTTCTCCCAATAGAAGATCCACGTTATAGCGAAAACGTGTCGAGTGAACACGTATTAAGCAAGGACTTAACATATGCAATTGACATTTAGAATGTCATGATTTTAACCACGGATTTCTACATTTAATATCAGTTAAGGCTTTTTCAATTCCTGTACGTGTGTGCCAGAGAATGTTCTCGTACATTTGTTTACTTGTTAGCTTCCTGCAGAATATAATCGTGATACTACAGGACAGTACATGCTGACACGTATATGCGGTTTTCTTGTCTAGAGTGATGGAGTATTTTTTTACTCAGAATTATCAGGATTTGATTTAAGAATTTGCTGCCTAAAAACGTTAGTGCAGTAAAATCCATTTTCGTCTTGCGAGCATTGTGATACTGTCAGGTATTCATAACGTTTTTGGGTTTAGATCGCGTTATTTATAAATGTGTTGTAACCCTCCACTACCCGACACGGCCAATCAGCAAAAAAGTGTCACGTTGACAAAAGACGAATAGTTCACTGCTTTAGCCCACCGGTGTGTTGAAGCGTGAAACCACAACATTTACAATTTTTGAGTACTCACACTATTGAACTATTTGTCTTTTGTCAACGTGACACTTTTTTGCTGATTGGCCGTGTCGGGTGGTGGAGGGTTACGACACATTTATAAATAACGCGATCTAAACCCAAAAACGTTGATTATGAATAATATTGGTCGCGAAAACCTACGTGTTAAACTGACTGTCATTTATGGCGATAGAGTGGGCAGTCCTTCATCCAGCAGCGGATCTCGACCATCGATGACGATTTACCTTTTTTGTTTTTCACAACAGCAGCGATGTCCTCCTGCCCGCGTCTCGAAAGAAAGCTGCCGTCGCGCTGCGTCTCCGATCCGCTGGAGGACGAGCGGCAGCGGGGCGAAGCGCGCCTCTTCCGGACGCTGCTGGGCAGCTGCTACGGGCCCCAGGGTGGCCTCAAGCTCCTGCATAACGCGGCCGGCGGCCCCACCGTCGCCACCTCCACCTCGGCCGTGCTGCTCCCGGCCCTGCATCCGCCGGGCCCCACCCTGCGGCTGCTAGCGGCCGCGGTGCGTGGGCACCTGGGGCGGTGCGGCGACGGGGGCCTCTTCGCCGCGCTGCTCGCCTCCCTGCTGCTCGAGGGCGGGTGGGGGATTGAGGTGCCGCCCGGCCTCACGGGAAGAGTGCAGGGACGCCTGCTGCAGGTGGGGAAGGGTTAGGATGCGGGATCGCAGGCAGATTTCAAGGATGCCAGGTGATGATGTGTTGGGGTTAGGGCTAGCAGGCACACTGCATGACCACCCGTTGCAGGTCAGAACATTTGGAATGCAGAGTGTGGGTGGCCTTTTTCTATAACAAAAAGAAATTAACACAATGTTGTAAATGTGACAATCTTGTCGGGTGGTGGAGGGTTAATGAGCCAAACAAAATACTACTACTGTATTATTAGATGAAAAAATAGTTTCGTTTTACGTGTACATTTTAAATTAAGTTATTTAGTTCAGTTGGTTTGATGAAAACATCCATGTAAAAGAGCTGGCACCACTCAAAGGCTGGGTTTGATAGTGGATTTCACTCATGCTTGATTCAATAAAATTGTCTCAGCAAAGTCATCAATAATTCCGTAAAAATCCATCCCATTCAACTTTTTAAATTGAATTCCACCCCGAGAATTAACATTGCTTGCGCCATCGCTCCACCCCGCAGCTTTATGCAAACGATGGAAAGCGGTCACGCAGAAGGCGCGGAGGGGCTGACGGATGCCACTGTGTGTTCCCAGCTGTGCGAAAGCTACCTGCGTTCGGAGGAGTGCGCTTGCCGCCTGCGCGTGGACCTGGGTTCGCTACCCCGGCTGCTGTCGCTGGTGCTCACGGTGCTGGGCAGCAAGCCGGCATGCCTCCTGTCACGACGAGCAGCGCGTCACGTCTCCACCGCGCTGCTGCGCTCCTTCCTCCACACGGTGCCGAGCTGCGGCCTGGCACCTTGTGACGGCGATGACGACGAACGGCCGACGACGATGACCCTGGGTCACGCCGTGCTGGTGAGCGCCGTGGGACCGCCGGTCGAGGAGACGCGTGTGCTGCCGGGGCTGCTGGTGGAGACCTCCGAGCTGGCGGTGAGCGTGGCGGGAGGGAGCCCAGGTGACGAGGGATCCATCCGTGTGGCCGTTTTCAACACCTCTCTGTCGGGGGACGTGGCCGAGGGCGGCGAGCGGGAGCTGCGCCACGAGGTGCGTCTCACAACTCGAAGGCTGCCTCTGAAATAAAAACCCAAGTTTTAGATTACTTGTACACATTGGACACAGAGTGAACCACGGGTAAACTCCTTGGCACAATACTGCGCTTGCTTTACGATTCATGCCAATGGCTTACATGACAATACACTCTGCACATTGATACTGCCCCGTTGTGCTGTATATTTTTTACCGAATGCAATACCCTGCCTCGTACATGCTGTATACATCTTGGGCAGATTTTTTCCTTGACTCTTGAGTAAATGTAATGTTCCCCTGGTAATGTTTAGAGGCAAGCGTATGCGATATGTCACACCTACTGTATGAATGTATCCAAAACATTGCAAGACTTCACGTAAAAATAAACGCACACATACAACCCTTTTGTCAATCCACTTCTGGATGAGAGCCTCCTCATGCCGTGCTCGTCATGGGGTTTATTTGACCAACCTTCACCATGCTGGTCAGTGCGGGTCGGTTGGCGAAGGTGGGGAGCATAGACGTGGGAGCATGGTACAGTACAACAATGGATTTGGCTACACTGCCCTCTGCTGCCCACAATGTAGCCACACAGGCTACAGCACCTGTTTTAGACTTGGCCCCACAGCTCCCCACATGAGTACACGAAGAGAATACAACACATAGCCATAAACTGCATAGCAATGTAGACTCTTGAGGCTACTGCTATTTGTGACCACTTATTAAAGCCAGCACAGGTCATGGAAGGGTGCTGTGGGCAGGATCACGGCTGGACGCTTTTGTCTTCACCGGTGCTGATGTTTACACACTGGACATGAAATTTGCTGCGCTCTTGTAAGCCTAAGTCGACCTAGAGGTGGCCCAAGACTGGTTCTCAGATAAACGCACACACACCGTGCTGCGACGCATTCTACCCCATGCTCGTCTTTGCTGGGGTGTGTTGACTGGCCACAGGTGGCGGTGGGCGTGAGTGTGCACGGTGCCACGCTTGCGCAGCTGCTGAGTCTGGGTGAGCGGCTGCTGGCACTGGGGGTGCGGCTGCTCGCCTGCCAGAAGGTGGTCCACCCTGCGCTGGGCCAGTTCCTGGAGGAGCGCGGTGCACGCGTGATCGACCGCCTCGGAGCTTCCCTCGTTGAGCCCCTCTGCCGCCTTACAGGTGATCATCGTCGTCGTCATCGGTAGGGCCTCATTTCAGCCGGGTCTGTCTGGATTGGCGAACCCGGAAAATTAGTTCTGTTCATGGTGCACCACTTCCACGCCTTGGTTGTCGACACTGGTCACATGCCACATGCCACAGTTCACCAGCGACCCAGAATATATTTACACTCCCAGCACACCACATCCATTGTGCCACTGGCTATATTTGTGGCCACTAAGTACGTTCCATATACCACAGTCTTACCGGAAAATATTTCCAGGTCGTTGGTTAATCATCGTCATCATCATCATTGTGTGCATCAGAATTTCCCCTGCACGAGCTCAGAGGTGTCCTGTGCGTGACATCCAGTGCAGCAAGTAGGCCGACGGTGTGACTTTACAAACGTACGCGCAAGCGATCGGTCGGCGGAGGCGTTGCGAGCGCTGTGGCGTCTCTCCTGCCCACCCCCCCCAACCGCCAGGCGCCCAGCCGCTCGGCTCGTTTGTGGGCGTCGTGACCCTGGCGCAGCTCGGACTCGTGCGGGGCACGGACACCGTGCGCGTGGGGGAGAAGCGCTTCCTGCACCTACGGGGGGTCGACGCCCCCCCCGTGTGCACGCTCGTGCTGTGCCACCGCAACGACGCCGCGCTCGCCGAGCTCAAGGTGCGCTCGCCTCGCTGGGCCGTCCGCAACGCCTCTCCGGCAGTGTCAGAAACCCTCCGTTTTTAAAACTTTTATTTACTGCGCACGGACAAAAGAGCACCGCTGTATGCGGTAAAAGAGGCCCCTGCTGTGGCAAATGCGATGCACGTTGGGTCCACAAGGGATTGTGAGATTCCAATCCTGCATGGTGTTTGCCTGTGGCCTGTGGCCAAATCACGCTGTGACCGATCTGATCAGACCTCAGACGCTCAGCAGGTTTCAGCCTGAATGGATGACCACCATGAATAACAGGTGTTATAGGATGTGTGGTTGGCATCAGAAGGCAGTGCAGCAAAAGTTTCTGTTGTACTGTACCTCTCTTGCTCCCACGTCTATGCGGCCTGTCTATACCAATCCACACTCACGTGATAAAGTATTATCATATACTCTTTGTTTTTTTCGGTAAAGTCACGTGACTTTACCGAAAAAACCAAAGAGTATGGATCCTTGCAGTCACGAAAACTTCAGATCTAGTATTATCATATAACCTACATGACCCGCATAGCATAGAGAAGCCCTAATCTAGCAGTTGGTTGAGCAAAGGCCTATGCATGTATATTAAACCTTGCGTGCTTCAGGTCTCTCACCTCCGCCCACAGTGAATTCCCCATGCTGCCGTGAGTGTAAGCCCTGCTTCCTGCATTGCAGCTGGCGTGCCAGGCAGCCCAGCACGCCCTGCAGGCTCTGCTCAAGGAGCCCCTGGCCCTGTTTGGCGGGGGCTGTACGGAGACCCACCTGGCCGCCTACATTAGACACGCGGTGAGTCCGTCCCTTCAGTAACATAGGCACCGCACAGAATGTGGTGCATCAGCATTGCACGTAGACATAGACCAATGGTTGCCATCCATCCTTCTTCCTGGCATTTTCCTACGAAAGTGAGGTCTGCCTTCCTGGTCCTCTTTCGTCACTAATTCCTCTCTCGGGCCACTCCACAGTCAGTCATATCCTTGTTTGCTATTTCGAACCATCTATTTCTAATCCTTCCATCTCGGTCTCTGGCCTGATGCTTACATGTTTATCACCTTATTTCCAAAGAGCCGTGATGCATTACATGTTGCAGTGTAATACACAAATGGATTACTGGTGAACTTACAAACGAGATGGACTTGATTCTCATAGACAAACATCATTATCGAAATGCAGGAAGCGACCAACAGGTTTATGTGATGCAAGTTGTGGCACCGGCCACGTTACCTCTCTCAAGAGCCTCACCGGCCTTTATTATTCAGAGACAATCGCTCACACTACTTGCCCACGCAGTCTGTGAGCCCACAAGGGGGGGGGGACCTTTGTTTCTGTTTGCGGCGCTTGCTGTGATGCAGGCGATGGGGCTGAGCGAGGAGCTGCTGCAGGAGCTGCGCTGCTCGCGAGCCCAGCTGCGCAGCGTGGCGTCACACCTGGCGGGCGCGCTGGAGGCCGTAGCGTGCACGCTGAGCCAAGGCCGCAGCACCCACCTTGTGGACAGCAGGTGCAGACCTGGTTTGGTTTGAGGTTAGGGTTCACGTTGGCGGACTGTGCAGCCGCACAGAGTCCACTAAAATTAGGAACCCCTATGCTTGTCTCAGTGGTAAGGCTATGGTTTTGGTCTGATACTTTTTTTGTTACATTCACCGCCGAGGTTTCCGCGACATTACAGCCCTGCGGCCCTCATTTCTTTCCGCCACCTGCCACAACCCACCACAGTGCCACGACCCGCCAGCTGCCACTGCAAATGACAATGGCTGACATTTTGACGGAAGCCGTAAGTCATGGACTGAAAATGCAGATTTGTAGTTTCAGCACGTGACATACGTCATTTTTTTTAAAGGAGATAAAGCGCCTAATCCAATGTGTTTGTACAGCCATTCCCAATATTATTCATAATCAACGTTTTTGGGTTAGATCTCGTTATTTGTAAATGTGTCGTAACCCTCCACCACCCGACACGGCCAATCAGCAAAAAAAGTGTCACGTTGACAAAAGACAAATAGTTCAATAGTTTGAGTACTCAAGAATTGTAAATGTTGTGGTTTCACGCTTCAACACACCGGTGGGCTAAAGCAGTGAACTATTTGTCTTTTGTCAACGTGACACTTTTTTTTGTTGTTTGGCCGTGTCGGGTGGTGGAGGGTTACGACACATTTATAAATAACACGATTTAACCCAAAAACGTTGATTATGAATAATATTGGTCGCGAAAGCCTACGTGTTAAACATTCCCAATATTGCGTGTGTATTTTTCGTTGACCACCGTGACTTCCATGCCAATATCATAACCTCGCTTGTAGGTTCTTGATGGAGATGTGCCTGGCTTGGTCTCGTTTGCAGGTTTGGGCACCTTTGGGTGGCGTGGCGAGTAGCTCTGCCGGATGAGGACTGGGAGGCCGTGCTCCAGAGTTGTGCGTGTGGCGCCCTGGTGTCGCCCCCGCCCGGCGTGAGCTGGCGGTGGCTGGGCCAACGTGGCCATCGTGACTCCACGTCGCTGGGTGACGAGGCGACGGCTCCGACACCGCTGCTCGCACCGCCGGATCCTCCACCCTCTCTGCTGCTCGACTCCTTCACGGTCAGAAGCAATGCCCTCCAAGTGGCTGTGGAGGTCGCCAGCCTCCTCCTGGATGTTAAGTGCACGATCGAGGACACCAATTAGAAATAAAGCTAGCAAATGTCTTGTTTCAAATGGGACAGTCCCTGTTGCCCTGAAAGATTTGCATACATCAGTATTTTGTATTTGTTTAACATGTTAACTTTAGAGAAGGGCCCTTAGGCTACAGAGGTAGGCTATTCGATAATAGTGGCACGCTATTAAGACTGTAGAGGCATGCTGTTGAGACAAAGTCAATATTTTACTGGATGCAGAAGCCCAAACCGGTTAAACATGACAAGGCTTCTTGTCAACAGTGTGTGATTGGGTTTGGAATGCCACAACGCTTGTGGGCCTTTTTCTCTGTGCCGTGAGTTGGAATCTGTGTCAGTGCTTGTTATGTACATGTCTGAAATGACCTGCCCTGAAATTATTTATTTTTCATTTTGTATGCATATGCAGGATTGTGTTAACTTATAATAAAGCTATTCTCGATACATGGCTGGTGTTTGCGTGCACTTTTTGCGCAACTAGATTTAATCACGCTGAGACCCGTGACTTATAATCAAGCTGCTTTGCAGACAAACCCAACACAGGAAACCTGTGAGTATTGTAGGCATCTCCTTTCATTATTTCTCACACGAATAGGAGGGTGGAACACCTCCAGCCCACGGTCCAGGCACCGACCGTGGCTTCATTTGATACATTTATCTGTCACTGCAAGCATCTGAGGCACGCCGATTGGGTCCTAATAGTTCGTCCGGGCGACACTGTTGCTAATGTTAGCATGCAAAGTCGCCTCTGTCACAGCGGGAAATGTAAGCCCTGATTATTTTTTCACGCTATTATTGGACAACGCTAAGGTGTGTTGTTCATGCGTGGCCCTCAGATAAATCCTTTACCACCCCTGGGAAACGGTTCCCCGCCACTGATTTCAAGGAAGCTACAACACCCACTCACCGCTGTCAGATGTGTCACTAGAAAATGAGCTCTGCCCTCAGATGTCAATTACAATGATAATGATTTGCTTTTTGACATATTGCCCAATACACCGGGATGTCTCATTGCTTTCCATCTCAAATCAACACGTTGAAAAGGCACCCTCAGTGGCACAAATGTACTCAGCACCTGGCCCGCAAATGGGCATTAATCTGCCAGTAGGATCGATGATGGCTTTCAATGGAGTAATTGCAATCAATGCTAAAGCCCTGCCTCTCGCTGTCAATCTTGTAAGCCCCATGATTTGTCGTCAATCAATGTCATCGTCGGCCTTGCTCAGAAGCTTGTCAGTCAAGTATCGCTCCCCCGCCCACAGTTGTCAATCCATATTCAAGGTTTTTAAGGTATTAGCGTAAATTTAAATATCGTTCATTGTTAAATTTGAATCACAGTTCCTATGATTACTGGTTGTTACATTGTTTTTATAGCTTTATTTTGGTGATGTCGAAAATATATGGTTAAGCCATGTTTCTTGCAGAAGTGCGGAGTTGGCCTGATATCTTTAATCGAAATTGTCTTATGGTTGTTATTGTTCGACTTGCATCACACTGGGATTTTTGCACACAGCGTTGTAATACGGTGTTTTTTTTCTGGAAGATTTGCTGGTTTATCCAGGATGTTTCTGTTGCGCGTCGTCCAGTGGCGGCTCCTGCAAAATCTCTCAGGGGGGGGCAAATGTCTGGATGATTGATAAGGATAAGGTCCACCCATGCAATGGATAAATTAACAGCTTAAGCATGTAAAGGCAACTTCACTTCTTTAATATTAATGAAAAATAAAGTGACTCTTACAATACATCTTGTTTGTTTATATACTCACTATTAAAACAAACCACTCAAGTTTATTTTATTAAAGATTCCACTAGGTAGCGATAAATTATATTGTTGGATGAAACGTGCTTACGTATGATGACGTTAGCACGTATGATGACGTAAGCACGTTTGGGCTTGCCCTCCCGGAAGCCATAGAGAATGCATTGGAGCGCCCCCGTTTGAAAAAAAACATCTTTCAATGTAAGTCTATGGGGCCACTCGGGGCGATTCTCAGCCGGAGTGAAATCGCCCCAAAAGAGGCGGTACTCCACAGAACGTGACATGACGCTGATTGGACTATATCCAGAGGCTGACAGTGACGGCTAGCGTGACTCTGTGGTTGAATGACATTGGTGGTGCGTCGCCCAATCGCCCTAATGAAGAAACCGCCCCTGGCGTCGTCGCTTTAAGACGTTCTCTGTTCATATTTAGTTTTTTGTGTCTCACAGGGCTATACCTAATAAATGAAACTTGAAAACCTGCCACCACCCGACAGCCAATTCGGTAAGGTCTGTCACGTAAAAAAAACCGTGCAAATGAGTCACTGCTCCAGCACAACGGTGTGTTGGAGAGTGAACCCACGACGTTCACACTTCGAGAACGATGTTTCGCTGGTGGTCGTTGTGGGTTTACTCTCCAACACAACCGGTGTGCTGAAGTAGTAACTAATTGGCACTTTTATTTCCGTGGCAAACTTTACTAATTAGAATACCCGTCAACCCCTTATCAGTGCCTATCTTATTACAGACCAGTTCAGATCTTTTTGGTCACCCCGTGCCCTTATAAATCTCAACGTTCATCCTACAAAGTCCCATCACAAGGGAGAAACACAAACAAATAGACATTTTTTTTGCCCGTATTCAAGTTCAAGTTCATGTATTAGGTATCGCCCTGTGAGCCATTCGGCTCTTGAATCGGGTGCAACCGCAACAAACAAAAAACAAAAACATGAACAAAAAACATCTTAAAGTGAATATGTGACTGAGTGCAAACAGAAATCAAAGAAAAGACAGCAAAACATTGCAGAAAAAAAATCACTGTACACCAACGCTGTGTGCAAAAATCCCAGTGGGATGCAAGTCAAACAACCAACAACAACCACAAGACAACTTAGATTAAGGCCATCAGTCTAACTCTGTACTACAACAAACAAACATGGCTAAACCAACACACTTTTCGAAATCACCAAAATAAAGCCATGAAAGCAATGAAACAGTGATCATAGGAACTGTGACTTGAAGCGGCTTCACGCCGTGTGAACCTGAAAACTCAATTTCCCTGTACAAGAATACGGGCTAAACCGTATGGGGTTGACAGATCTCACCCCCCCACCCGCCCCATTTGTAATGAACAATATTGGTCGAGAAATCCCTACTTTCACTTAACGTGTTAATATTAAATATCTGTCGTTATTATCGGTCCTGCCGGCTGTCAATCAAAGCCTCAAGACTCCGCCCACCGGCTGGCAATCAAATCCTCAAGACCCCGCCCACCGGCTGTCAATCAAAGCCTCAAGACTCCGCCCACTCGCTGTTGATACAACCCGCGAGCCCCGCCCCTCCCGCTTGCTTCGCTGAAACCCGGAAGAGAATTTTTTTATTAAACCCACAGAGTTCTTCACTGCGGTGGCACTGAGTTTAATCCGCTTCTATCTCTCTCCACAAACTCTCGTAAATCTAACGCAACAACATACACGGTCACCAACAGGGGCATCACTCGCTTAACCCCCTCGGGCTTTCTTTTTTAAATGTGGCTGCCGATCTCGTTCGAAGGCGACACCGGGTGCCCGGCGCGCGCGCCGCCGGCTTAGGTGGCCCCTGAGCGGCAGCGGATCCAGGCGAGGCCGGGGCTCGCGGTGTTTGACCAGGCCGCAGGGGGTCGTAGTTGCAAGTCCAGTTCCGAACCGCTGCGGGTCTGCTCAATGACCCCCCCAAGGCTGGCCCGGCCAATGTCGCCTACTCTCTGACCCTCTTCGTCGACGGCTGTGAGGGCTGCGAGTGACGGAGAAAGTTTGCGTTGCACGCGGGGGGACACGTGGCACGCGTAGAGAATGCCAGGTAAGTGTGGTGTGTGTATGTGTGTGTTGTGGAGTCAAGGCGTGCATTAAAGTACTCATAAATGTTGCAGATGCTGCGTTTACTCTGTGTATGAGACACTTCATTGCAGTTGCTCAGGGATGTGGAGTGAACGCCACTTAAGTCACCGATTTATTTTAATCTGTAGTTTTTTTTCTTTCCATCAATGTACGTGGTACAACAACGTGTGTATGTGTGTATATATAAGATATAATTTCTCCGCTGGATAAACTGATCCCCGCCAGGCGAATGTGGAATTGTCACCCCCCACTGCCTCGGTCGAGTCCGTCACGCCTCACGCCCGGTTTGAGATGCGTTTTAAGGTTTATATTTGTTAAATTTGTGGCGTTTACTACGCGGCGTGGCATCGGTGTGTGTGTGTATACGACACTTGATAATCTCCGCCCTCGGGATGAGTGCCCGAGCCCACGTTGCTTGGTGCAGCTGAGAGATGCACATCGACTCCGTGTGCCACAACGCCAGCAACTGGAGTGGCTCATGCAGCCAGATATGGCTACAGGGTTTGGTGGTGGATGTTGTTTATGTCGTTTATTGTGAAATTTCGGTCACAGTTCCTATGCTTATGGCTTTATTTTGGTGATTTCGAAAAGTGTCTTGGTTTGGCCATGTTTGTTTGTTGTAGTATGGAGTTTGACTGATGGCTTTAATCTAAGTTGTCTTGTGGTTGTTGTTGTTTGACTTGCATCCCACTGGGATTTTTGCACACAGCGTTGGTGTACGGTGCTTTTTTTCTGGAAGACTTTTCAGTTTTTTCCTGGATTTTTCTGTTTGCGCATAGTCACTTTAAGATGTTTTCTTGTTCATGTTTTTTGTTTGTTGCGGTTGCACCCGATTCAAGAGCCGAATGACTCACAGGGCTACACAAAATACATGAAACTGCACCGTCTGCGAGTCGCGCTTCCCATTGAGAGGCTGGCCACCAAAAATAGAAAAAAGTGGAACGCGCTTTGCCTCCTCGGCAGCCGATCAAGATGAGCGCTGTCCACGGAAGACAATTTTAATAAAAACAATAAATAGGATGCATCAAGGTATGCATTTAATTATACAGTACTACATAATATCTTCACGTGTGGCGATTATTGCAGGTGTAATGTATGGGATTTTGTGTCATTAATTTCAACAGATGCATATTTATAGTTATATACATGCTTGTGTGATTTGTTTACATACACAGTTACATAAAATGTGCTAAATATTGTTAGTGTATGTCTATCACGTGACATGTTTACCATTCGTGATGGTGTAACAGTTATAGGTGACGAACAGTTTTACATGGGAATGGCCAAACGCCCCAATGCAGGACCTTCCTGAATAACAAAAACATATTTGAGACTTGGTGAAGCTTTCATGGATAAAGTGTACGGTTATTACTGCGATAAATCATTTGGCATAGACAAAGTAAAATGTTGTTTAGGTACTATGCACAGATATGCAGATCTTCACAGAGCAAGGAGCCGGCTGTTTTCCAGACTATCTGAGCAGCAGATGAGTGATTCCAATCATATAAACACAGATGAGAGTTTGAGATGGGAGCTGGACTTTTACATGTGGACGAGTGCACTGTGAGTGGGATGTGATGTTAATGGGATATTAACGAGGCCTCGATTGCATTCATGTGTGTGTGCTTTCAGCTTGTGGGGAGCGGTGGTGCAACGGTTAGCGCACTGCGATACGAACCTGGCGACCCTGACGATTATTTGAATCGGTCCTGGGACTCCTCCCCTAGGTCGACTCAGCCTCAAATGCGTACCTAGTGTGGTGTGTGGTCAACATCGCCCCTGGGGAGACGAAGGCGGTCGTGCGAGGTGCTGGCCACCCACCCCCTCGTGTGCCGTGTCGGCCTTCAGAGGCGCTCCCTCACAGCACTTGCCCCAACAATCTGTTCAGGTTATACGGGGATCTTTGTTTGTAGCAGCTTGTACCGTAAAACTCTTATCTGGACCAGCAATCGTTGAATGCACACATGTGTTCACTTTACCAGTAAATAGGACAATGTGTGAATTACACCAATAATTATATTGCAGCTGCAGCGGCAGTGGCACGGAAAGCGTTCATAATGTCTCATAATTGCTCCGCTGTTGCCCTGTTGGGATTATCATTAATCACGTTTAGCAAACAGTCAGTCCATTCACTGGGGCTTTGAGCACAGGGGGTTGTGGGCCGTGGGAAGAGGTGATTTATTCATCATGCGCTCATTACTGTGCTCATACGTTTACGTGTGCTAAGCCCTCCAGCTAATAGGGACAGCAGTGGCGCGACATTGCCAGCTTTGTTCTCACGACAGTAACACCTTTGTCATCGTGATTCTCGGGTCAGGATTGCACCCGACTCCTTTCAATAATCCCACGTGAGCGTGTGTTCCGTCTCTTTCTCGGAACGCAAGGGTTAAGCGACTTGGACATTTGTGAACAGTATTTGACAGGGAAGAGTTGTCGTCGATGTAATCATGATGAATAGCAGGATACGATGGGTTAGGCCACGTGCTGCAGGTCGAAGGAGGGCAGGTTAACGACACGGGCATTGCGGTGGACACCCAACTGTTGGAGTTGACCTTGAGGGACAGGTGTAGAATTTTCAACAGGTATATAAAAGAAACATGAAAGTGATTCCATGGTCCTGTTGTCGAATCATCGGCATTGTTTGTGATGATTTTTTTGCTTGGAAAAGATCCCCTAAGGCTCAGGTGTTTTTTGGACAATCGACATCATGATCGTCCATTGTCTGTCCATGGCTGGATGAAGGCCTTCCCATGTTTTCACCATCCCTCAGTCCTGCGATGACAGACCATCTCTATTCTGCACATGAACTAAAATCAATGCTTCATCTTTGCGGTTATCTGGCCTTTTGATGTATTATCTCATTTGGCTACCATTCCATTACTCATCTTGCCCATTGATACCTATTAACCCTTCTAAAGGATATATTCTTGCAAGTCTGTGTGATGTGTCCGATTTGTGTTCTTTCCCTGATCCACATGCTCCTCTCTCCCTGTCTCTCAGTGTAAGTCTGGACTTGTGCCAGTCTTCTCCACACTTCTTTTAAATGTATTTATGTGTAATCCAATGATCCCGTCTTCAGTATTTTAGTGACGGTGAAACGCTAGGGGGCAGCGTTGCAGCTGCAAAGGAATCGTCCGGACATTGCGCACCGCTCAATAAGGGAATGCCTTGTTGCATTATCAAGGGGAGATGCACCGCAGCATTAGAATGTATAGCACAGCCCTGCCAAGGCCGAAAACCCCGTACCCACTCTTTCTATTCACCAAAGTGAAAAAAATGGTTCATGTGTAGTGACATCTCGGATGTCACTGTGTAATGCCGGCCCTAGAGAGGCCCTAGAGAGGCACGGTGTGTTGATATCGTGAGCACCACGTACATGTGGGTGCAGTACCGGCCCTGGAGGGGCTTGGTGAGCGCTGACTGGCAGTGCTGGATGGCACCACGCTCTGCGTGCAGTGCCGACCCCTACAGGATAGGGTGTGAGAGTGCCGGCCATGGGAATGGGGTTACTAAGGGCCGTGGCACTCTGGTTGACCCCAAAGGACACATGACCGGTTAAGTCTACACAAGGCCTCCAGGTGGGGGCTAGGGGTGGTCACGTGTCAGGGCCGAGATCCTGCTCGAGGATTCTGGAAGGTGGTCGTGGCTGCTGTTGTTCATCCTGAAAAAATCTACGTTCTACGTCCTACAGAGTCTCAAACACGTGGACCTGGACCCGAGCTGTGGTCCGGTCTGTTGGAGCTAGTTACTGTAATTAGTGCAGTTAGCCTGGTGGTCCACCACCGTAGGTTGTTATCTGGTTAAGGGGCAGTTATCCCGTGTGTTGGTATTAATAAATGTGTTGCCTCAAAAGAGTACTCGGTTGAATTCACTACACATGCATCCCTTCAAAAAGTACATTGTTTTGATTCTGCACGGCACATTTTGTCCTTCCATTGTCCTGCCGTTTGTGCCGTAAGACAGTACACGAATCTGGTTCTTGCAATTTGAAGGCTTGGAATGCTTGCCAGGCTGTGGAAATGCTGAATTTAAGAGTGTGTCACCGCACCCATCACTGTGTTTTTTTTATTTTGGTGTGTTTACCAGGGTGTGCTTACCGGGGTGTGCAGAATTCAAAACTGCTTATCAAGCAATCTGTAGGAGCAACTGAATATCATTACCCATAATCCACACGGCATGGGGTCAGGAGTGGACTCCAATGGAAAAAACTCCGCAAAGTGGCATCGACCAAACATTCCATTGGTAACCACCGCCCACAGATTGTGATAAGAGCTGTTGGGCTACGTGATGGCAGCCGAGGCCACTGCTCCAATAATCTGTTGTACTGTACTTCTATGCTCTCATCTATTTAGCTCCCCGCCTTCACCGACCAGCGCTAACCAACGTGGTGAAGTATGGTCAAATAATCCCCCCCCCATCCACACACTCCTCATCTGGCAGTGGATTGACAAAAGTGCTCTAAATTCACATAATTATCTAGAGTCAAACACGCCACTATAACATGTAATTGGTCGTTGTTATGTAACTGATAAAGCTGTAAACTAAAGATTATTAACTCCATTGAATTTATCTGACGTCCAGTTTGCCGCCCTTGATTTGTGTGGTTGTTGCCAACACAAGTGACACTTAGTCAACCGTGAATCTTGTTTGCAATTCCATTTTTAATATCAGCGATGGAATTAGTCCCATAATTTACAATTATTTACAGCGGCCTGGGGAACACTGCCCATCTATCCAGGCGTGTCTGGGAGGACTGATGAATAGATGCTATTACCCTGCTGCCATTGGCTTTGCAGTATTTGATTTTCAGTTGCATTCTGCGGCAGACTAGTGGTGTTTTGATTGCAATTTTTTTCGCAAATTCATTTGTCAGATTCATTGCGTTTATTAACAGTTTGAACACTTTCTGGTAAACATTTTTTTTTATTAAAGGTCATCAAATGCGTACACTGTCACCATTCCTTTATCTAGGGCGTATCTCAATTCAGCCAAAGGTCAAAATTCCACATTACTATGGTGGGGGCAAGGCACGAAATAAGACAACCACTTGATCTTCTTATAATGTATTGCATACCTACCATCTGGCGCCTTGGAGGCGAGGGTTGGTGGACGATGTAGATTTGTGAAAATACTAAACTTGTTGGGTTATGAAGTGTTCAGGGAGGTGGCTGTATGGCAGATGGATTATTTCATCCATCTGTGCAGCGCTTTGAATGTTGTCCTTGTCATATACGCCAAACACTCATCATGGATTTGACCAAAAGTCGCACTGCAGGACCCTCCTGAAAGAGTCTTGAGACTCAGTTTAGTCTTTTTTCATAAATACAAATCGTTATATTTTTTCAGCAATAATGGAAGCTGATCTCCCGACCGATATTTCATATCACGACTTCCTGATTGTGAGTCATACAGCAACAGACGTGTTCCCAATTCTCACTGCTCAAGCGTGTGAGAGATAGAGAGACGCAGGCAGCAAGGACAAGGCCGTTCTAGACTACGTGAGCAGCACAGGAGCAACAGCAGCATCCCATTGGAGGCTGCAACGGTGGATGGAGTTAACGCGATTATCCGTGGCTGGATTATCCCAGACACGCCTGTGTATATAAGCGAACATTAAATTACGTGTTTAATAGGCTACCCACTGATGCCAATGTTTGGCAAAGCTCGCGTTTTATTTTTTTCCCCGGGCTCTGTTATGCCAGATAATCAAGAGTTGACTGTAATATATTGCTCACGAAAGGGGAGAGTAGGAGTTTGTGTAGGAGGGAGCTGAGGCCGTGAAAGATTTTAAGGACGATGAATGAGATTTTTATTGCCTTCTCTTCGTAATAAAAATTCCGCTTTTGTTTACATCCTTGATGTGCCTTAGCTTTGGTTCATGCATAATGAATCGGTGCCTGCGGAATAGCGAGCGTTGACTTGTTCCTTTGCACGCGTGCGAGCCTGAACCCCCACCAGGTGTCCTGTGTGCGGCAAGCGGTACAGCAAGTAGGTCGCTGATCATATCGCACCGACTTGGGACTGTTTTATATATATATGTCCACCTCGGGTCTGTGGGTTTTCTCTGGGTCGATGCACATCGTTCCAGGGTAGCAGGACTCGAGTGCAAAAAAAAAACTGACCACTAAATTTAGGTTTTATTTCCTGAATGAGTCAAGGATTTAGATGATCACGATATGTACGTAATTACATCGCAGCGACACTAGCCTGTGCGGAATCCTTACCTCGCCATCCTCACTGCCCCCCCCCCCTTCTTGTGCAGTGTGACTGGAAAAATCGCCGCATATTACAACAATTAACTAGCGAGCAACCCAATGCCTCAACAGCCAGACGTAGCATTACATCATCCTTGTGGGAGCGCCTGCCCGCGCGCCTGCGCCCCGATGTCCGCGCGTGTCGTCTGTGCTGCATTGCTGTGCCGCTGTGAAAAAAGATCCTATGCCCGTTTTTTTTGTCGTGGTTGTTTGTTGCTCTGAGTTTATATTTCACGTTGGACTGTGTGTCTGTATGTCTGTCCGCGAGACAGAGTGGCTCCTTGTGGCATAAAATTCAGGAAATCTGCATTAGATAATGGAATGACAATGCTGGTCACGGTTGTGATGAGTACCATTATAGTCGAGTTGGCAGTGACATTGACAATGTTGTGAACCACAGCGTGAACACACGGGGCAGCCTTGTTGTGTCACGGGCAGCGCAAGCGCTTGCGTGTCTGTGCGCGAGAGCCCCCCCTCCCCCCGGCTGTGCGTGTGCGCGTGCCTACGTATATGTGCAAGGCTTACGCACGCACAGATTGGCGTTTACGTCCGCACACACATGCGCACGTGCGTTCACTGGCACGCGCGCAAGCGCGTGCGAGCGCTCATCCTAATCCATTTCTCGGTCCCTGCTACCGCCACGCTCTCCCTCGCTCCTCCTCCCTCCCTCCAACCTTCGCTCCGCGACCGCTGTGCTCGCTCTCGTTCGTTCATTCCGTCCGGTGGTCCGTCCGCCACTCAGCCGGTTGGCCGGTCAGGTGGCAGTTCGGTCGGTGGTCTGGTCGGTGGGCCGGTCGGGCTGTAACACGCCTGCCTGCCCCGCTGTCGGCCCGGCATGCGGTTGTGCCGTTGGCGCGGGGAGGGATGCAGTCTCTGCTCTGTTCGTCCGTGCCGTGCAGTGCCTCCGAGGTGCAGGCGTGCGGGAGCGAAGGAGCTGCCCTCCTACTAGGTGCGTCGCGCGCCCGTACGCGCTCAGGGAAAAACTTTATTGTGAATCCGTGCCGCTTTTGTTTTGTGTTTTTAATTAAGATTGCCTGCCTCCATCTGCTGGAATCTCCCGTTCTAGTCCAGTCGAGTTTGTTGTCCAACCACGGAAAGCGGCTATCGCTCTCAGGCATGTTTTTGAGTGGTTACCACGTGTTGTTTGGCGTGATTGTCCGACTTTTCGCTGCGCTTGCCGGAGTAATGAGTTCCCAGCACGTGCAGCGAAACGTCCGACTTGGTGCCAAACGACAACCTGATGAAAGCACATCGAGATGTGATACCGCACAACCGTGAAAACCCACACACGGAGGATGCGTGCTGTTTTACATATGTAATCGTTTTAATGAAAGAGTGTGTGTTGGCCTGTGTGTTGTGCTGACGCAGGGAGGGTCTTTGGTGTTGTTTGTAAGAGCGGGTGGTTTGTGTGCCAGGTCATCTTGGCACAATCGAGTCGGATCAAATAGGAGCGCTTGAGCCATGGAATGCTGCTCGATTTCCCTTTGGCAGCCCCCTAATATCTTGGCTGGAACTGGGAAAATTATTACTTGGTGCTTGCAGATAGGAGCGCTTCTTCTGTGCTTATTGTGCCTTCGTACAAGCACAGAGGAGGCCATGGTGGCGAGATGTTAACTACCTCGCCTGGTATGCAGGAGGTCGTGGGTTTGATCATGACCCTAAAAACTGTATAGTTTTAGTTTGCATTTTCTCTCTTCCCGTGGTAGCATGGATTTTTCTCCAGCTCCTCTGGTTTTTCCCTCTGCATTTCGAATCGGCGTGCGTTTACAGTATTTGGCTGCTATAAATCTCCACGTGATAAGCCACTTTGTTGTGCTATCATCTGTGGGTCAGGTCGCTTCTGAATAACAGCTATATAGCTGAGTCGGTTTTACCTGGTAAAATAAAAAATTAAGTTTAATAGTTTTTTAAATCATGGGACCTCCTTTGCCAGTACCAAAATATGAGAATAGGTTTTCCCCTTTTTTCTGGCAACAAAACAGGTGTTAAGATGTTAAAACACCAAACTGAAACCTTTTACAAGGAATCCAGTCCGCATTAACCACAATACTTGTGTTAGTACGCTTTTTGGCGTCCTCTGGTCTAACACTGTCTCTGGTATGGACCAATCAGTTTCAAAGACAATGCATTTATTATCGGAGTGTTTTTTGTTTGCATTCTGACCACAAGTATTGTGCTTTAATGCAGACATGATTCCTTGTAAAAGGTTTTAGTTTGGTGTTTTAACATCTTAACACAGCTGTTTTGTTGCTAGAAAAAAGGGGAAAACCTATTCTCAGTTTTTTAATCGTCATCTCTCTGTGGGCCAAACTGCTGCAGGGTAATGTTAGGTTTGCATATGAAGATGCTAAGAGATTGGTTTGCCCACACGCATAGCTGTAAATGGACCTGGGGTGAGACAGGATGCTGTGGATACTGTGATCCTCCGGAGCTATTGACTTGCACACTCTGCATGTTTAATGCAAGCTCTTGGTAAATGTTTATCCAGGCCATGTTAATTGCCTCTTCAATTGAAGTGTGTTTATTTCTGCTCTGTATTTCTAGTGCACGCCTTTATTTGCATACATTTTGTATTAATTGTGTGTCCGTGTTGCAAATGTTTATTTCACACGTGGTTAGTATTACTTGTAATTTTTTTAAAAGCAGCGTTTCTGTCAATTGATTATCTCTCGTAAAAGGACTCTGGAATTTCTCCCCACTGGCTCTCAAGGTTGCCAGCACTGATGAGCGCTACCCAAAGCTCATTTGAGGGTTGGAGTGGATTTATTTACTGCTGAGGTTTAACACGGATTTTCATTTTCACATTTTTCACAGGTCTGGCATTTTATTTGTAGAATTGCTCAGCAATTACACCCATGTTTGTGCATCGCTGTTTATGCAAAAAAGGTTGGAAACTGAAAATTTAAAACGCGTACAATTTATGACAACTCAAACACACGAGGTCGTGAAGAATGTAATATAACATTTTAAGTGAAATTGAATTAGATTAAAGTAGAAACATCACTGCTGTAAAGAGAATGTGTTTGAGGCTCACTTGTTAACCTGGCTTAGCTCAGTTTCTTTTCGGGATCACATACACCTGTAATCCAGGCTGGGTGGCTCGCCACATATGTGGGATACTCCCAAACTTGCTCGGTTCCTTTAATAGTGGTCAGAAGATGGCAGCGCAGCAAGAAGGCTCATGCACTCATCTGCGTGGACCTTTGGGTGTTGTTACTTCCTTGTGTGGGATGAGTTTATCTCTGCTTGCTGTAGTTTTGCTCCCACAGGAAAAACACTAATTAAAATGGTTTGGCTTAAAGTCCCAATTTTGACCCTCCCTGGAAAAAAAAGTCTTGAGACCCGGTGAAGCTTTCATGGATCAATCAATGATTTAAAAAAAATGTCTTATTAAACCAGGTAGGCCTGAATTAATCTTAATAAAAAAAATTCAGGATGGTCCTACTTGGGATATTTGACCATTTCCATTTTGTGAGTATTGCCTTGTGGGAGGAAACCAGAGCAGCCAGAGAGAGCCCGTCCGTGTATTTGAGGAGGCAACAACAACTCAAGATCCACACAAACATATTCAGAAATCCCCTGCTGTACTGCCATCTCATGGCCACCTCGCAGCCCAAGGTTACAAAACCGGTGTATTTCCAAGTAGCTGCTCATCCAACCGGGCTCGGCAGAGCTTAGCCGCCCCCTAGACCTGATGAGATCGGGTCCATTCGGGGTGATTTGGTCACAGGGAACACAATATAGCTGTGACGTGAATATTTAATGGGGTTTGGCTTTACTAACCTGGCTTAACCCCGTCCGCCTGCCATCAATACCGATCATTTTGATTTGGTCTGGCCGAACCGTTGCGAGCACATGCCCAATAACCACGGGGGTTGGCGCCGCTGCTGCCGAGAGAGGCTGCTGGTCACGCCGGTAAATGCATTAGTATTGTCAGCTGTCCCAGCCGGTTAGGCAAAATGTGAGTGCCGTCCTGGGCACGCTTGCCTGGATGGACGGAAAAAACAGTGCCTGGTTCTCATCCAAGTGTTTGCACTTAGAATAATTGGGGGAATGGAAAAGTGTAATTCTCACAGTGGGAGTGTAAGCAGAGCCAGTGAATAAAGCCTGGCTTTGTGATGACCAACGTATTAACTAATGCGTTCCCAAAAAAAGCTACATTTTACGTAAGTTTCTCCGGGCCAAGAAATATTTTCTTTCTCCCCAAGGCCACGAATTATGATGTGCATGTGGAAAAGTACTGCATATCAGGGTGGCTCCCTGACAAGCTTCACATTAACCTCGTCCGTATGTAACAATAACAACAAGAATAATGGTACGTCATTTGTAAGTCCACTGTTGAGTGAAGGCCTGCCTGTGATGTGTCAGTCGTGGGGGTTTGTGTTGTGACTATGCTTGATCAGTCTGGTCAGTGCAGCTTCATGAAGGAGGTGCCCCTAGCCTGGTTCGGATGTCAGTTGCTGGGAATTGATTTCGGGTCGGCAGGTTCGTAGTGTCGTATCACTTCTTTACCCCCTCGTGTTTTTTTCATGTTACTTTTAATTTCTAGTCTGACATCAGAGCTTCTTGACTGATCTTACATGGGCACAATGCACAGTGCACGTTAATATTTAAAAAGCTAAGCTCCCGAATGTAGCTGTATCATTACAAACTATCCTGGTTAATTTGTTATAGCTGGTGGAATATTAGAACCTTTTGAGAAAAATGTATACACAACACCAAGCACATCTAAATACTTCTAAAAGTCAAACTTTGGTGACAAGTGTTGTTAGCGAGCGCCTATTAAGACGAGCACCAGGCAGAAAGTGATAATGTGGCTAACATCGCACGTGCCTTGTCGCCTTTGTCTCTCCGCCGTGGATGCCGACCGCGATGCACCAGATTGGGAATTTTAGGCCGAGTTAACGCCGAGGAAGCCGAGGCCAAGACGAGATTTCGATTTAAAGCTTTCGTGACTGCAGGGATTCGAGAGTTTGCCAGTGAACCTGAGCCCTAGGTTTACAGGAGAGTGGTGTATTATGCTGACCATTTACACCAGCACTCTTTCTCCGTGCGTGCACACGGAAACACACGTACACATTAAGGGTATCGTGATGCACAGAATAAGCGATTTAATAAAGAAATTAATTTTCCCAAAGGAATAAGTAGTACACCGAATTGTATTGTAAGAATCGGCGAGGTTTCTTTTTATCGTATGAAATGGGTTTTCACAAATCAATTATTTGATTAAATCGTTACCTTGAAGCATAACAGTTCATGGAGGGCAGTGGTTAGCACATTGCTCTGTGAATCCACTTACGTGAGTCGTGGGGAGGCCTTCATCCAGCAGTGTATTTTAACAAAGGCTGTTAAGTATTGTGTTTACACGTGTGCGCACAGTACATCACGTGCACATTTATCACGTCTTCAGAACGAGACACGTAACAGTTGCATTCACAGAATGTTCGACTTATTTTAGATCCTAGTTCTATAACAATTGGGAGCAATACTTGTATTACACGATCGGGTTATGGCTACATTGGGCTGACTGTATTGAACAAGGTACCCGTGACATGTGAAATTTTTCACCCCCCGCCTCATTCACTGTCTGGTTGTGAAACACTCGTGACTCAACCCCCACATCAATAGTTCCCCGTCGATTCCTCATTTCAAAACCACTGCAGCCTTCCGACGTGAACGGTAGCATCCGATGTTATTACCTCTCCTCACGATGAAAGTTTAAAGCCCTAAAACAAAACAAAAAACCCGTGCCCTGCAGCAGGCCTTGACAGGCAGCGACAGCAGCGACAGCCATCAACAATTCAATTCGCGGGGGCCAGCGATTGGATTTGCGATAGGGGTCATACATTTAGTCCGTACGCATGGAGGGAGGAGTGCGGGTTAACCCAAATGCATACGCTTGCGTATTGGGGGTCTACTGACAATGTACGCATAGGAAACAGGGGGGGGGGGGCGGGTAGGGGGTGAAGCCTCGATAATGTGTCTACATTGGCCTTCAAATGAGTTAGATAGTCTGGCGGTGGACTGTTTGCTCAAACACGTTAATATTATTAATCCTTGATCGTTTCTGCGTGGATTAAATATCGTCCGTTCTATAGGATTCGGGGGGCAGGGTGCGTCAGGTGAACGTACACAGTTGGGGGGGGGGGGTGTCAAAGTACACGTGCGTACAGGGAAGGGGGAGAGGGGTCAAGTTTTGACAGATTTTTGTGTACGTACTAAATGGATGGCCCCATACGGGGAAATGCGGTGGGATCAAGCAGTGATTTCACCACATTAGATTCGCCCCCTTGATCGTTTCTTGTCGTGTTGCGTCACGGTACTGTAATGTGACGTGGAAAATGACATCCTCCTCCATGGTCTATCTGTAGTGGTGGTATTGACGTGCGCCGACAGTGATGGATCACGGGGCGCGGGGTTGGGCACGCGATGTGGGCGGGGCATGGACGCGCGCGCCGGTGGTAAGGCGCGCTCACACAAGCTGGGAAAAGAGGATCGTAGCGAGTGCGCAGTGATTGGTCAGATAAGTGGGTGCTCTCAGCGACGTCCGCAGGAGGGGTATAAAAGGAGACGCGCGAGAGCACTCGTGGTCAGTGTTAACCAGTTGAAGACCGAAGACGGGGTGGAGGAGGTAGTGGCCCGAGACCCCTAGTCCCTGCCGTCCTTGTGAGGACCGGGGCCCTGTGTGGCTCGGAGCCGAGACTGAGGGACCCGTAGTCCGACGCCCGTGTGGGTCGGGACGGTGGTACCCAGAGCCGAGACGGGCACCCCCGGCTGGGTGTGTCCCGGAAGGCTACGGGGCGTAAGAGCCCGTGTCAGAATAGCTGAGTGGGTGTTTGTCACCCGTGTAGCTGAGTGGGTGTTAGTCACCCGTGTAGCTGAGTGGGTGTGAGTCACCCGAGTAGCTAAGTGGGTGTCAGTCACCCGTGCAACGAAGTGGGTGTTAGTCACCCGTGTAGCTGAGTGGGTGTGAGTCACCCGAGTAGCTAAGTGGGTGTCAGTCACCCGTGCGAGGAAGTGGGTGTTAGTCACCCGTGTAGCTGAGTGGGTGTGAGTCACCCGAGTAGCTAAGTGGGTGTCAGTCACCCGTGCAACGAAGTGGGTGTTAGTCATCCGTGTAACTACAAGTTGGTGAAAATAAAGAGTGTGCTACCCGTGAAGACGTCTCCCGCCAAGTTACTACTTTACATATCCACTGCTTGATGAAGTCCTCCCTCATGGCAATAACTCGCTTTGCTTTGGGATGCTCCAATCCATCGCGCCCCTGTGCGTGAATTGTTCTCGTCGCTCCGTTGCCACCGTGGTCGTGACTTTTGGGCGTGTTTTTTCTCCTTTTCTTTGGCCGCTATTCAATCGGCAGCCTCGTTGATCGGCGGTCATCCCCCTCCCAGTGACGTCCTCCTCAAGCCCGCTGACTCGACGGTCAATATGACGTCTCTGATTTATGCTTGTTCTCTGATCCACATGCTCATCTTCCTGTCTCTAAAAAATGAAATTCGTAGCATTCGTATCTTTTGAAAATTATTTTTATTTGTCCGGATATAGAATGAGCCATTCACGTACCCGAGTTCTGCTACTAACAAATTGGATTGACTCAGATTAAATTGGCAGTCACAGAAAACATGCGCCGCTTTCACTTCCTGCTCTTATCCAATCGGCATAAAATGTCCGATTGGAAGCGAAATACGGGAGCCACCGTGCACGCGCCCCGCTCATTCATCCACCCGTCTCTGCGCTTTGCCGAAAAAGCACCGAGGCTCCCAATCGATCAGCCTTGCCCCCAGCGCTTGCGGTGTTGGAGGCAGGGAGCGGTGCCATCAAATCGGGGGTAAAACGCAACGCGGGGCCGCGGTTTAGAAAAGTGGAGGCCAAAATGCAGCTCGAGGGACTAAAGTGTACAAACGCGCGCATTGGGTAGAACGGACTCATTTAGATGCATTTAGAAAAGCCACTGTCGTATTTATGGAATGCGTGAATGAGAGGACAAGAATAGCTGGGAATGGGAAAACCTGTAATGTAATTGAATGAATGGCTTTATCTCTGGATTTAGGGTACTGAGTGAGTGAGAGTGAGTTTGGGTGTCCATTTTGCAATGGAGACCTGGATGTGAAAAAAATAGAAATAATGTCAACGTGCCAGGAAAACTGGTCATGGGTGTGGTTTACACGGGGTTCTTCTCCTGTTGTGGTTCATGGCGAACAATTCACGTGGTTCAGTTCATTTGGTTGATATTGTATTTGCATTACGTTGAGTTGCTCACGTGGAATGCTATCCCCCAGGGACATGCTTTGTGGTTCACGTTTTGCAGTTAACTCTCTCCAAAATGTGGTGCGGTTCATGTCGCGTAGTTCACATGGTGCGGTTCATGGAATGAGGTTCATGTAGTGCGGTTCACACAGTGCGGTTCACACAGTGCGGTTCGTGGAGTGCGGTTCGTGTAGCGTGGTTCACACTTTGCGGTTTCTGTAGCGCGGTTCAGGCAGCCCCGCCATCGTGGTGCATGATGAATGGATTGGTTGGGAGCGTGATGGGTCCGTCAAGGGCACCGCGGAGCCGGCCGCTGACCTTGCGCTCACGGCAAGACGCACAAACTGCATGGGCAGCTCCCTGAGCCAGATCAAGGGGAACATCTTCGCCGGATGTGCAGTCGCTCTCGAATACATTAAACATGCGTGTACATGTGTGTGTGCGCCCGAGGAGAGCGGTGGCGCAGCGGTTAGCACGCCACGCTACGAACCCGCTCGTGGCCTTCACCAGTGACGATTATCTGAACCGTTCCTGCACCCCTCTTAGGTCGACTCAGCCTCGAATGAGTACCCGGTGCAATTTGTAAGCATTGCCACGAGGGAGATAGCGGTGGCCGGGCATGGTGCTGTCTGCCCACCCCTAATGTGCTGTGCCGGCCTTCATAGGTGCTTGCAAATAGCACTAGGCCCAAAAGTCTGTTAAGGCTATACGGGGGGATCTTGGTATTTGTACACCCATGTGCACCTGTTTTGTGTGTCACAGTTGTTGTCATGGTTCACGCTGCATTAGAAACCTGGCAACCTGAATTATATTCCCGGCCACGGCCAAATCTCGGTGGCAAAAATATCAACTCGTCCCTTGGTTGACGCAGCCTTCTGGGTGGTACCTGGTGCGTTGCGTTAACATCAGTGTGACATTGAGTGGCGCTGGCCGTAGCACCCAGGTGCTCGTTAACAGTGCTTGCCTCATCCGCATATGCATACCTGTCAACCCATACGGTTTACACCGTATTCTTGTGCAGGGAAA
This sequence comes from Lethenteron reissneri, assembly GCF_015708825.2. Taxonomy (NCBI): domain Eukaryota; kingdom Metazoa; phylum Chordata; class Hyperoartia; order Petromyzontiformes; family Petromyzontidae; genus Lethenteron; species Lethenteron reissneri. The sequence continues at coordinate 12,044,067 of NC_083797.1, read as the reverse complement.
TAGAGTTTTCAAATCCATACGGCATACGGCCGTTTCAATACGGGCAAAAGTAAATAAAAACAATTGTCTGTTTGTGCTTCTTCCTCGTGATGGGACTTTGTAGGATGAACTTTGAGATTTATAAGGGCACGGGGTGACCAATGTAGTCTGTAATAAGGGAGGCACTGATAAGGGGTTTTCAGGTTTGCAGATGTAGTGACATATGACGTTACTACTGTATCGGGTCTGTATACACATGACGTCACTGCTATGTTGGGTCTGTACACGTGACGTCACTGCCTGTTCTGTATGGAGGCTGTCGATGGGTGCCACGGGGGTTGTGTCAAGCCGTGGCACTCCGAGTGACCCCGGCTGGGCACGTGACCGGATCCAGGAGGGGGCCAGAGGCCCTGGGGGACCCTGGGGGGGTCATGTGGTCGGGGAAGTGGAGCCTTCTCGTGGGTTCGAGAAGGTGGGCGTGGCCAGGGTGTGGCCGGCCACACCAGGGGCGCTTATAAGCGGGCGCAGCGCAGAGAGCTGGGCTTTTGGTGCTTGGGATGAAGCCGTCTCATGAAGACTCTGAAGAGAGAAGCCTCCAGTCATCGTGGCCAAGCAGAAGCCCTCCTGGCTTGGCCACGCCAAGTGGTACCCGAGCGTTAGTGAGAGTGGGACGGTGGTCACCACCTCATGTGTAGGGTGTGTTGCAGTTGTGTTGCAGAGTGTAAGCGCCTCTATCGAACCATTACACATATGTAAGCTATATATGTCTCATCTGTTTCAAACACTGGTGGTTCAAACACTGGTGGTTCAAACACTGGTGGTTCAAACACTGGTGGTTCAAACACTGGTGGTTCAAACACTGGTGTTATGCCGGCAGTATGATTTTGATTCCCAGGCATATTCAACTTTCGTGGCGAGCAGCATTTGAACCTGTGCGAGTATTATCTGAACCTGGCCTGGATTGTCTTCCCATAGGTCTACTCGGCCTTACATGTCTACCTGCTGTATAGCATTGATTATGCTCGCCATTCACCACAGTGGCAAAAGAGTGTATATTGTTGGAATAGCACCACGAACTTGAATCGTGATAATTCACCGAATCACAAGGGAACGGACACTCGCCACTTGCCTCGGTGAACATTTCAACTGTGCAGGGCCCGTGCAGCGAGGTTTGGTTCTGGCCGTATCCGCCCCCTTGTTTGTGACACGCTAGCTTGAATAGGTGCGAACTAACAGCCTTTGCCTATATGATTTCTGCGGCTAAGCAGGGGATCTTTGTGTGTGTGTGTGCGAGATGGAGGGGGCTTGGGGGGTGGGGGGCTCTGATTGCTGCCTTTCAATTGGTTGTTCCAAACTTACCCGGGTTTGTCCCGTGACATCCATTGATGAAGCCATTACCTCTGCACCCGCAGCTCCCCCGCCGTCTGTCCCTGTGACCTGCCATCGGCGAGTTGAATTTTAATTTCGTAAGCACTGCCCGCGGAGCCCGCTTATGGATTCGTGTCTGCGTGGGCGACAAATTGACATCGCTTTCGTTTTCCAGCGGCCGAGGTCGTTCACCGCAAAAGTCGACGGGAGTCGTTTGTTTTGATCGGAAATTAGGCCAATTTATTCCTGCGCCGGCTCCAGCAGGCACGGGCGATGTTTTTTTGTTGTTGTTCGACTGAAAATGCAGCTCTCCTCTTGCCCGACCAGCGTTGCGGCGGCGCTGCTTCGACAAGGAGATGATAGATTACTCCTAATTGACAATTAGCGGCGCGCGTGTGCGCGGGGCGCGTGCATTGGTCCTTTCCGTGGACGGGGCCGTCGGAGCGACCGGTTGGCACTGGATTGCGGCGCTCGCAGTGCCGCAGGCTTCCCGGAGGGCGCCGGCCTCAATGTCACCACGCCCGGAGTCGTGTGCACTGCGAGTCCACTTATGTTCCCAGCACAGATGGGACACGGGGCCTGCGGGTGGGTGGAGTTGGCTGCAGCCTAGACACAGCCTGGCCGGTCGCGCCGGGCCTCAATTGGTCCTTGGTAATGGTGCGAGCGAGGAGGGGAGCGGAAGTGTCATGGGTTAGTGCACTGCGTTATGAACGTGGCGACCCGAGTCTGATTCTCATTCGTGGCTAAAATCACAGACGACTCGCCTAACCAGTCCTGGGCTTCCCCGAGGTTGACTCGGATTCCTCCAGTATAAATAAATATTCTGATTCCGTCTCGGTGTTAAATGATGGTGCAGTGTGTGAACATCAGCACTGATTAGACGAAGGCGGCCAGGCGTATGCTGGCCACCCCCACGCCCCAGCCCCCCACCCCCCTTGTGTGCTCTACCTGTATTCATAGGTGCTCGCCTCCAACACGTGCCCCCCAACAGTCTGTGTCAAGGTAACATGGGGGATGTTTGTCTCTGTCTGCAGGGGTGTGTGGGTGTTTCGGGGCGTTTCGCCCGCGCTACAAGGTCCTTGTGGACAGCATCTACCCTATAAACCCACAGGTAAGAGGTCATCATCATCATCCATGGATCATCAGTCATTGGCGAGAGACCCGATCATCCGTCAATTATCAGTCAATATTAATCATGATCATCAATCGCCGTCGTCTCTCTAAATACAGGTAGTCCCAGAGTTACGATGGTCCGACTTACGATATTTTGATCTTACGATGGCGATAGCAATACGACAAAATTGCCATCAACAACCTAACATCGTTCAAATGTGCAGACGACGGACAGAATTTTGGTGAGTACAGTACAATATGATACGTTACGATACGTTCAATGCATGTATGATACGTAGCTTTACCGATTTCATTTTAGGGTTACCACGATACGATACGCATGTTAAAAGTTTTTATAGCAGATAGATTGTTTCCTGAAAAACTTTCTATTAAATTGCAGTTCATATAGGTAGGCTAAGAATTTACCTTGTTTTTTTTACTTTACATTTTACTGTGCAATACAGTATTGTAATTAATAATTACATATTGTATGTAGTTTCTATAGTACGGTACTGTAAATTGTTCTGTTTTGCTAAATTATCACCATTCTTTAAGACACCTGGGTAGGCTGGGCCATCTTCGACTAGCGATATTTTCGACTTACGCTGGGGTCGTCGTAACGCATCTCCATCGTAAGTCGAGGACTGCCAGAGCTTGAACACAATTGTTGTATTTGTTTTCCCAGCACTCGTTGGAATGACGTTCAAAATACTTACAACGACCCAGATTATTTGAATCCTCTGTTCATCCTTTAATTTCAATTTACCACGTACAGATTATTGTAAATTCGTGCTTAAGTCGGTGTTATAATTCCATAACTCGCACAAATTATTTTCTGGTTATTTGTCGAAATTTCACTTGATTTATTTTTAAATGAACTCGTTAATGCCTGGAAAATATTAATATATTTATATTGTGTAGGTCATTTAGGAGGTGGTACCTAGGACCTCCAAGCAGAACGAAATTTACTGCATTTATGCATGCATACCTTGATGAAGACATCCGAAATGAAAATTGGAAACATGGAAATTTTCAATTCCGTTTTTGCGTGTGATGGCACCAATTTGTTCAGGATCTAAATGCCAATGTCGAGCTCTGCTGGCCATGACGAGAGTGCTTCAGGGGAGAGTTCGTGTAGATTTGCTGTTCCTCCTCCTCCGTTGAAGGGGCGCAGACTGCAGTGGTTTACGATACGCTGCATAGTTTGAGTTGCATGACCACACTGTGGCTTATCTTGCATTTTCATTTGATCAATAATTGTCAAATGATAGATTTGGATAGAAAATTACGCTGCGATGCGAGTACATCCCAACAAATCTGCATGACGATTTATGAAATCTGGTAGATGAACATCACACGACGATTCACACTTCCCTGTCTCCCAGTGGCCACACTCTCCGCAGGTTTAGTGACGACCAGAATCGACTCTCGCAACAACAATAACACTAAGTGTCAGTGACGTCACCACGGCACTTGTGCCTAGCTCGTTGCACTGAGGGCACAGTGCACCGAGCTGGGTGATTAGCACAGTTGGCTACACACAGTGTGATAGAAGTTCAACATACATACATGCGTTGACGCTCGCTCGCTCACGCACGAACGGTGACGTGCGCGCGTGTCGTGTGCAGGATGGCCTGGTGAAGCCGAGCATGGAGAGGCTGACGTTCTACGCCGTGTCGGCGCCCGAGAAGCTGGACCGCATCGGCTCGTACCTGTCTGCCAGGCTCAGCCGCGACGTGGCCCGGCGACGACACGAGTGAGTGCTCGCGCGTGAGGGGCACGTGGCCAATCGCTTGCCGGTGGGTGGCTGCGGCACACTTGAGCAGCGGGGCCCATCCTCTCTCCCCGTGTGTGCGGGTGACATTGGCCTCCCGGTGGCTCGTCTGTCTTTGGCGACAGGGCGATTGATACACATGCAGGCTTGTTGGAGACGTATCGATTTGCTGATTAAAATGAATTGTTACCAGGGCGGCAGCTCGCCCCCCCCCCCCCCCCCCCCCCCCGCTGTCCTTCCCACCCTGACCCCGCGGTCACCTTTGCCTTGACCTCGCACTCACCTCCAACGGTGCTCTCGCCAGGTATGTCGTCATCTCCATGGAGGCCCTCGACAAGCTGCTCATGGCGTGCCACTCGCAGTGCATCAACCACTTTGTGGAGAGCTTCCTCAAGATGGTGCAGAAGCTCCTCGAGTCCAACGAGCCACAGCTGCAGATCCTGGGAACCAACTCGGTATGATGCCAACCCTGCCCTGTGACGTGCGAGGTGGGCAGGGTGGTTGTGAGCTGAGGACTGCGCCTGAGAGATTTACGAGCTCTCGGTGCGATTGATGTATGTGTGTACGTTGAACTTCTTTCGCACCGTACGTAGCCAACCACGCTAATCGGATTGATGCTCGGAAGCTAAGCGGAGTTCATTGCACGACAGTGGCAACTGATATCTTCAATTGCATCAGAGCTCAAATGAAATTCAAATGCTGTACCAAAATTATCTGGGAGCAATGTTGAGACCATTGTCTTGCGACATTCGAGAACTCTGGTCAGCCACGGTGGGCTGTCCAGATGTAGGATATCAACTCGTGGGCTCCGCCCCTCTGACTCAGGACCACCCGGCCACTTCGCTTGGCGCCATTTAGATCCGCGAAACTTCTCGCATGGTTAACGGTGGACACGCAAACCCAATACCAACAACTATTAATTCGTGGAAACGCACATCTCCCAATACATTAAATTTCCCATCTCGCGATCAATATCTATTAATTTCGTATATAGTGTCGTTTATTTATTTAAATTGATCGTGGCCCTTAACTAAATATAAAACGATTAATTTAGAGACATAAGTGGTGTCTGTTTATAGCTGGAAGCTCGGCTACTAGGAGGTCGTTAATCTGATTTTCTGAAATCAGTTTTAGTGCTCATGCTGCAGCCGATTAAGTCAAACAGTGTGATGTGTTTAATGTTTTATTCGTGACCCCAATTTTATTTAAAATAAAAATTCTTATATCATACATATGTAGTGAGTCCAATTGAGTCACGGACGTTATCTTGGGAGCAACACTAGTTTATTACGCAACTTCAACACAACATCGCACAACCTACACTCGGGTCTCGAATGTCCCATCTCGCCACGCTGCGGCAGAACTAGACACGGTTCGCTATCCCGGCCCGGACCACAAGCTGGGCCCCGGACCACGTGGCTAGAGGCTTCCTCTCCCCGACGTTGATCTTTCTTTACCAGCCACACACAAGACCCCGAGCCCCTCACGGGGCCCCCGTTATATCGGCCTGGGCTGGGGCTGGCTCTGCCCTTCGCCATTCTCTCCTCCGGCCGCTATGGGCAGGAATTCCACACAACTCTCCCTCTGCCCCACCCCCCCCCCTCTGTCTATTTAAGGCCTCGACACAGAGACGTTGTCTTTCTGGGTGCCTATGTGTGTGTTTGTCTCTGTCTCTGTGTGAGTCTCTGATTGTGTGTCTCCGTGTCTAAGTTTTGTCTCTCTGAAATTTAGCATTCTTTAGAAGAACGTAATCAACCAGGTGGGGTGTTGACTGGTGTTGGCCGACTCTCTGTGTTGTATTGCATTATATTTCCAAGTTTACTATGTTTGTTTTCTCATTAATTTTACCTGATGATGGTTGCTTGTGTTGCAATCGAAACGTCGTGTTCTATTATTATTAAATTTCTTTCTGCGTGACTTTACCGAAAGAACCAAAGAATAAGACTTGGTAAGGCTTTTTCTGGGTAAACACGTCTAATAATAATCCATCATTTAACATCGTCGTCATCATCGGTCGCTTATCCGTTAGAGTCGTGGTTGCACCGGCGATTCCTTGCAACGAACCCTCTCCTCAAGCACTCATGGTTGTTGGTGACCCGCGTAGCCACGCCTGCCACTGATCTCCCTGTTCCAGACGCTACGTTCATCATCATCATTATCCCAATGGTCCTTGGCCGGCCTCTCATTCTCGTCCCGCCAACTGGGTCCAGAGAGCTAATGCTGGAAAGCCCCTGTGGTGTTCTAGTCCAAAACAACCATTCTATAAATGTTACCTCATCTCCAGAGTCGTTGTGGACATATGCACATGAATATAATTTCCTAAATTGTGACTTTCCAATGTTGCCAGTTGGGCTAGAAGTTGTCTTTTTTTTGTTGAGGAGTCCGAGTGCAAAAATGGCAATCTGTTGTAAACATATCAACCATCTGGACCATATTAGTTCAGTGAATTCCTGCATCACAAGACCTCCACAATTCATTGTGCAAAGGTTAGGATACAATTTTGCCGCTCGTTTTTTGCTCTCGGCTTCGGCAGCCGAAGAGTTGGTGTAACAGAGGGGCTGCGTTCATATTTGGGTGACGCAGGCGAGGCGACTCGGCAGAGCGAACAGCGGCGCGCTGTTAAATGTGGCTGCGGCGTAATGAATGGACCGGTGCAGCGAGTTCATTTAACCGCAGCGAGAGATGCTGCAAGTAGCAACGAGTAGCTTCTAAAAATAACGTGCACCGCCCTGTGCCGAGGCACAGCTGTGGGTGATGTGTTACCGCGGTCGTCGCCATCGCTGTCGCGTTTTCGAATTTCTGATATTGCACCAATGTTCCCAACCGGTGAGAAGACATCACATTGGGGCGCCACGGTAGCGAGATGTTAACTACCTCGGCCGTTATACAGGAGCCCCTATGGGTTCGATCCCAGCCCTGACGCTTGTAAATTTGGAGTTTGCATATTCTCTCCGTGGTCGCGTGGATTTTTCTCCGGGTCCTTCAGTTTTTCCCTCCACGTTTAGAATCAACGTGCGTTTAGAGGAAATTTGACTACTGCTGTAAATCTCCACGTGATGAGCCACTTCGTTCAGCTGTCATTTGTGGCCGGGTCGCTTCTGAAAAGAGCTATATAGTTCAGTGGGCTGAACCTGGTAATTTTTTTTTTAATGTTTTCGACAACCGAATAACACACGGAGAGTTGTGCACCACAACCGCGAAAACTAGCGCAGTGTTGCGGTCACTTGCAATTTCAATTTGTGCAGTCGCTCGTGATCAAGCCAAGACCATTAAATAAATTCACCACAACTCATGGAATTTCGGCTGAAGTCCAGAACTGTGGCTCTGGATCATTGCTTTGGCAAGGTCGTTATGAGCATTCTCACATTCATGATTTCCAATCAGTGATGAATTTTTGTGAAATTAAATTACCTTACACAATTTGGTTCTCAAACTCAACTTTTATATTGATATACGCTAACTGACCTTTCCGATGGACGTGTGTGATTGTGAATGTGCTGTGTGTGTGCATGTGTCTAAGTATGCTTGTATTTGGGGAGCGGCAGCGCAGTGACCTTCCCTAGATCGACTCGGCCTTAATTAGTACCTGGTGAGGTGTGTAAACATCATCATTGGGGAGACAAAGGCAGCTGGGTATGGTGCTGGCCACCCTCTCCCTCATGTGCCGTGCTGACCTAATTGACTGCTTGCTAACAGAACTTGCCCTAACAGTCTGTTAATGATGTAGATGCTCACCCCGAGCCCTCATTATTTGCATTGCCTTTGAGCTGTACGCCTTTTGGCGTCCTCTGGTCGAGCACCAATTGGGTCGAGGCTCAAAAGAAAGCCGTCCCTGGTGTGGACCAATCAGTTTCAAGGACAATGCATCTATTATCAAAGTCACGTAGTAGGGAAATAATAAAATAATATAAATGTAAAACAAAAATGTTTTTTGATTGTTTAATATTCATATTATTTAATTCTTTCCCTTCTACGTGACTTTACCGAAAGAACCAAGAATATGAATCCCTGCAGTCATGAAAGCTTTAAATCAAAATTATCATTGTATGTTTTTTGTTTGCATTTTGACTGCTAGTATTGTGGTTAATGCAGACATGAATCCTTGTAAAAATGTTTCAGTTTTGTTGCCAGAAAAAAGGGGAAAACCCCTATTATTATAGTCTGTTAAAGGTTACGGTATATGGGGGAACTTTGTCTTTGTGCGTTTGTGCATGTACGTTTGTGGCTGCGTCTTTGTGTGCTCGTGTGTCAGCGTGTTTGTGTGGATATTCGTGTGTACCACAATGTACGTGTGAATGTGTATAAATGTTTGTTTGCACACGTGCATTTGACTGTATATTCTTCCTGTTAACACCATGTTGGTGTTGAGTGAATGTGTGTGTGTGTGTGTACGTATGTTGTGTCCGTGTGCGTGCTTGTGCACGCGTGTGAAGAACTTAATCAGCAAATTGGCTTCTCAGAGTTATTGTTTGCTGTCGTTATAACCCAAGCCAGTCTCTGCCTGTCTTGTCTCCTATAATTGCACTGTGTCATCGCGTGCATTAAAATAAATCCTGCGTGTGTTTTTTCTTTATTCTGTCAAGTGGTTTCCGTTCCGCATCGATCTCTCCTGCGTCCGCACCGCCTCTCAAACGCCCCTTCACCCCGTTTGCATAGAGCACCGAGATTATTCCCTTCTCCCGATTCTACATGACGTGTGCGAAGGTTCCAAGGAAAGGTCAAAGCCTCGTGGAGGACGTCCGCTGGTCTCAACGCAGTGTTACGTTTAATGCGGTGGGGCAGAGAAGGCGGCCACTCCGTGGTTCGCCCGCATGTGCATGCGTGACGCTTTGACATTTGGGAAATCTGGTTTCAGAGGTTGACGGCTCGCAGAGTAAACTTGAACGCAAGATGCTGTGTGCTCGGCGCTGCGGCCGTGAGGAACAATGATTTCGTTCGTGTGCAGGAGTGGGACGATTGCGGTGTTTAGGACCACGAATTTACGGCGGCGGCACGGGGGAGGAGGGTCTTAGTCCAGCTATGGATAGACCATGTATATGTTCTGCTGATGGCGATGATGACGATCGAGTATTTGGAATGAATACGGATTGTTGGGCATGGAGCAATCCATAACAGCTGCAATTCGATGAATTGCGTAAAAGTTCGAGGTCATGATTTTCATGCTTCATGTTTATACCGTCTGGTTTGTAATGCCAGTCTCGTATGTTTCATCTCGTTCACGCGGTCACGATGAATTGACTTTACCCTCTCGTTTGTCATGTCCACGTTTGTCGACTGCTACGTTATATATATAAATATATCGACTCTGACGTCATATAAACATCTCCAGCACGTTTGGGGTTTGGTTTTTCGCCTTTATTAATTTAGTCATGAGAGGGTTACGTTAGAGGTCATGCTTGCACATCATTTGCATACAACTTGGACATCATCACAGTGATTCAACGAAAGTATCGGCACAAGTGGACCGTTTAAGAGGCCCTACCGGCCAACGCGTTGCGGATTCTCATCTCGTTCATGATTGTTCTCACCAGCGCCGTGTGCGCCCCCCCTCCCGCCTCCCCCCGCCCCCCCCCTCTCTCCCCCCTGCCTCCTGGCGGAGCTTGCTTGCAGTTTGTGAAGTTTGCTAACATTGAGGAGGACACCCCCTCGTACCACCGCCAGTACGACTTCCTCGTCTCCAAGTTCAGCGCCATGTGCCACTCGAACATCGAAGACCCCACCACTTGCACTGAGTGAGTAAGGGCGTGGACCACGTGGCTTGAATGTGGGGTGGTGAACTGGCACGGGAAGAGCAGGTTCTGTGTTTTTTTCCAGGCGATGAAGGAATTGATGGGCCCTCCCGCTCAGGTCGCCAATTTATCGGCATGCACGGCGTGCACTTTGAGTTAAGTGATTAGCGGAGGAGGAATCGCTGATATTCATTAAGACCGTGGGCGTTGAATTCGGAGCAATTGCAGGGCCGAGTTCTATCAAGAAATTAACCAATGGACCGTGCCAAACCCAGCCCAAGTTTCATAAGGAACCCACTCCCACATAATTGGGATGCTTGGAGAGAGACCACAGCAGAAGGATGCCAGCCATGGCAAGCTGTGCCCAACATCCAGCTGGCAGTGCAGAGAGGAACTGGTCACGGAGAACAGCCAGGCTTCATGTGGGGTTGTCTGGTAGGGGAGCAGAGACAAGCGAGCTCAGGAAAGGACGTTTCGGCAGTGGGGGAGCGCAAGGAGGCCGCCTCTGGCGCCATCACGCGGTGGGGGAAGGAGCGGTGCACGCTTTGCAGTTGAGCCCCCCAGAAACCAAGAAATGTGCTCTCGCTGTCCGACTCGTGCCGTGAGCAGTCCGACATTGTGCTGCCGAGCGTGGCGATTGTGCCAACTGTGGCTGAGAAGTGGTGGTCTGGGATGGCTGTGTTCGGCATCTCGGGTTGCCTGAGAGGCCACATCGAGTGCTCGAGTGCGATGAGGTGGAATAAGGCGCCCTGAGCAAATAAGCTAGAACCCAAATTGTGTTGTGATGGCGAGGAGTGCCTTCGACTAGAGTGCAGAGGGGTGTCACGTCGAGTCATTGCGAGCACCCAGTGTGGTGTAAGAAGGCGTTGATTACAGGGGTGTTGGGAGCCCTGGGACAGGGGTTGGCAAGCTGCAGCGCCAGAGCCGCGTGCGGCTCTTTAAGGAACCGCTTTGTGACGTTGTTTATTAAAGACCACCGGCTCGTGTTCACCACGTCGTCCATTGCTGTTCTTGACGTATTGAGTTTTTCTTTTACCAAAAAAAAAATGGCTGCTCTTGTTATTTTGGTTTTGCACAAGGGGGTCACAACAACTCCCAGAACCCTGATGACGAGCCATGGGCAGGATAACGGCACGGAAATTATCGCACTGCTTTGGCGGATAGTGGGAACATCCCCATATGCGGAAGGTTAGGTTAAACAGCCTTTAATGCCCAACGGTGGCTCAGAGAGACAATGAGTTTGGGAATGCGCAAGGACATAGGTGTGATTGTGTGTTTGATTGTGTGTGTGTGTTTGATTGTGTGACTTACTGTTTGAAGTGGCACTGCCTTGTTGAAGCGTGTAGGGTGACTTGCCTACAATTAAAGACAGTCGCCCCTCATAATGCCTCATGCTTGCATGACTTAACCCACCGTATGAGCAGTCGGGACCTGGCTCACCAAAATACATCATAGTGAGGCTGGCAATGGTTTATATAGTTATTGCTACGTGCACACTCTACACCGTCACCAGTGGCATGTGGGATGTGAACACAGTCTGTGCCTTGCTTAGGTTGTGTCGGCCTTCAATGAGTGACCTGGGTGTATTGCGTAAACTTCTTGCGTGCCGTGCCGGCCTTGAAGAGCCGCTCGCTAGCAGCACTTGCCCTAACAGTCTGTTAAGGTGATACTTGGGTGGTCGGGGGAATTTTTATCTTTGTCGCGTGTCAGCATCCGCATGTCAGGCCTGAAGGGGCTGCAGGGCGTTGTGCGCAAGACCGTGAAGGACGAGCTTCAAGCCAACATCTGGGAGCCGCAGCACATGGATAAGATCGTGCCCTCGCTGCTCTTCAACATGCAGCACGCCGACAGCTCGGAAGGGTGCGCGTGGTTTGTTGTCACTTCCGACCGCACCTCCGATCAGCGTGGTTGGCTACGTACGGTGCAAAAGAAGTTGGACGTAGATACGCACAGAGAGCGCTGCGCCGACGGCCACTCGGCGCGTACCGAGCGGCGGCCGATCCGGCGCAAGTAACACGGCACCACTTGCTGCACACACGTCCAGTGACACTCGCTGCCTCGTAGGTACAAGGGGACGTGGTTCGGTTCCTGCCTTGAGCGCCGCCTCTCCGTGTGGATTTTGTGTTTTTCTCCCTCCGTTCTGTTAATACCTAAAAAAAAGAAAAAAGCCATACAGTGTAACTGGTATTGGGGAAACATCCCACTGCTCCAAAATTGCCTGCGAAATGACTCGATTGGAATCGCGCACAGCGGCAACATTGCCCCCTTACCGTTCGGAAACCAACCGCATGAATAAACGTGTGGGGGAAAACCCACGCATGCGTTTGCACTCGGAAGTATTTAGCGAGCAGTGTGGAAGTCGATTGGTAGCTGTCAGTGGGGGTAAAACAAGTTTGCACAATAGGTAGCGGTCTTTAGGAAATGCTCTTCATGATTTGCAAATTGTCCTTTTTGTGCTGGTTTGCGTCTCTAAGTTATCGGCAACCCCCTTTGATCAATTCTTCCAGTTTTTTTCCAGAGTGTAAGTCCCCAACAGCCTACACAACTTCAAACTAAAGTTTTGTTAAACTTTGGTCAGGTTTACAATATCTATAGTGCCGCCGCCCCCCCGCTACGGACTGACGGATTAAGTTAGTGTATAAATGCTTTTAACCAGATTCATAATAAAATAATGCTGGCTTCGGCGGTGTAAATGTGTCACAAACCCACCTCCACTCGACTTGTAAGGTTTGTCACGTGAACAACACGTGCAAATTACTGTAGACTCTCGATTATCCGCGCTAATGTACAGGGAGGATGGCTGCGGATAATAAAACAATATCCATTTTCTGGGGATCTCTATGCCAAAAACCACTAATATACATTATTGTTTAGGTTATAATATATATTGAGTTTGTTAATGAGTGGGCCCAGAAGACTGGGCCCACTAAGTGGATGATAGCAGAGCCACGCCAATCAAGATCAATGTTGTAAAGAAATGCAACGACTGTACTGTAGAGGCGATCACGTGGATTTCGGATTAACCGGAGCAACATATTTGCCGGGTTTAAGAACGTGACTTGCAATCAACATTTCCAAGCATAATGATGTATAACTCTATTTAGAATATTCATCTGGGCCTCTCCTTGCGTCCGGCAGCCAGACTCCGGGCTCGCCGGCACCCATGGAGCAGGAGAAGCCGGAGAGCCTCGCCGAGAGCTGCCTCCGCGAGCTGCTGTCCCGCGCCGCCTACGGAAACATCGACAGCATCATCCGGCCCGTGCTGATGTGAGCGCTCCGCCCCACTTGGTATCCGCGCTGCTGCCGCTGCTCCAGCGCTGGGCCAGCAGCATCTTTGTGGGCTCCTGAGTTCAGGCCCTAAGGCTGTGTGGTTTTGTTTGTTTGTCAAGGGGCTGATGTCTGTGTCAGAGCACTTGAACTGCACCTCTTACTTCAGGGGTTAAACCTGTGAGGTTGTTCGCATCTCAGGGCTCGCGTCTGCATCGTGATGCTGTGCAACCACTTTTGAGATCCTGAGTTGAAGGTCCCAGAGTTTGATGTCTGTTGAGGGCGTCAAACCGGCACGTATAGACACGTGCCACCACATCAAGCTCACACTTCTAGGATTCTTCGGTGGCATTCCCCGAGGCTCATGGGACCAGACGAAGGCAGCATGTAGATATACAATTTTGACCGAATTGTGGGAGAAGCGGCTCAAGCCGTGTCTTCATGGTTGCCTTGTTGTCTCCCTCGGACACTTGAGGGCACAGTGGCCTCTGTGCCCGGTCGTCCATCAACACGCAACACGCATGTCGCATGCATATGTGTGTAAGAGGGGTGGCGCAGTGGTTGGCAACCCGGATTCGTTTCCCGCTCGCGGGTCAACACCACCAACGATTATCTGAGCTGGTCCTGAACCCTCCCCTAGGAGACAAAATTGGCCAGGTATGGTATTGGCCAGGTATGGTATTGGCCACCCACCTCCTCGTGCGCCGTGCCGGCCTTCATAGATGCTCACGAACAGCACTTGTCCCCACAGTCTGTTAAGGCTATACGGGGAATCTTTATCTTTGGTGTGCGTCGCAGGCACCTGGACGGTCACTCCCTGTGGGATCCCAACACCTTCGCCGTCCGCTGCTTCAAGATCATCATGTACTCCGTCCAGGTGCCCGCCCGCACCTCCCATCTCACTGGGCGGTGATTGTCCCGCCGAGCTTGTGAGCGTGACTCAGTGGCCGTCGCGGCGCGCGTGAATTGCATTTTGTATTTCCTGCACCGGGGGGGGGGGGGGGGTACAAAGCCCAGGGTTTGTCAGCTGCTCTGAGCAAGTGGGGGTCTGGTGGTGGCTGCTCTGGCGGTAGCCGCTGCTAGCGGGGGCCGTAGTTGCGGGCGCCGCGCTGGCGATTATCTGAACTGGTCCTGGGCCTCCCCTAGGTCGACTCAGCCTCAAATGAGGTCCTCGTGCGACGTGTAAAAACATTGCTACTCGGGAGGCAAATGCGGCCGGGCGTGGTGGTGGCCACCCACCCTGTCGTGTACTGTGCCGGCCTTCATCGGTGCTGCGCTAGCAGCACTTGCCCCAACAGTGTTGCAGGCGCCACCGAGGGTTTTTTTTGTTTATATATGCTGGCCGATCCATTTACAGATACCACATTAACATAAAAGTGAGAAACTGCAGCGAAAATATATTTTTTTTTCCATCTGAACTTCTACAATTTATATGTACTGCATATAATATTGGAGGCATGGTACATACATATATATGATGTTTTAATCCAATGCACCTATTTATTATCAGTTCCTCTAAGAAGAAAGTAAGAGGGGGTCATTAGAAGTCAGTAGGGTATCTATAAACGACTCAATCCTGCGTATACTTGTGTGTACCTGTGGGGTATCTATAAATGGCTCACTCATTGGTATTCTTGTGTGTCCCCATCTCAGAACCAGCATGCCCACATGGTTCTGCAGAAGCTGCTCGGCCACCTGGACACGCACAGCAAGGCCAGGGCGACCGTGCGCGCCGGGGTGGTGCAGGTGCTGTCCGAGACGGTCTCCATCGCCGCAGGGGGCTCCATCGGTCAGCGGATTGTCTTCCTCTGTGCACACTCTTCGCTCTGCTGAGCGCAATCATTCATTAATTCGCCTTCGCTGTTGCCGGTCGTCGTTTCGAGCTTCACTCGCGCGAGCGTGCTGTTGATGTGACTGTCATTCCCCCGCACCTCCGATTAGCACGGTTGGCTACGTACGGTGGAAAAGAAGTTCAACGTACATTCGTGTGCTGTGGGTTGTCAGCGCTCTATTATTAAGCGAGCTGGCGTGCGATCGATGGTTTGATTCCAGCTATAGCTTTAACCACTCCTGCTGGGCATCTGTGAAAAACAGCTTTGGGGCTCATCAGATTCCCCCAGTACAAATACAAATTCTGATTGTGAAATGAAGGGCCTTCACTTGAACTGTATCCTCACCCCCGCTGCACGTCGGTGAGGCCGTCGCGGGGTTGGCTAATGGGGCATTGTTGCTGATGCTTGGCCCGCCCGCAGGTCCGGCCGTGCTGGAGGTGTTCAACTCGCTACTCAAGCACCTGAGGCTGAGCGTCGACCAGGAACTGCGCTGGAGTAATGTGGGGGGACAGGACGACAGCGCGATGGATGGCGCCAGCGCCGAGGCCATGTTCCAGGATTCCGTCGTCAAAACTATAGGTGCCGTAATCCCGCTCCGCTCCACCACACCGGGGTGGGGGATTGCCATCGTCGGCGTCGCCACCCGCAGGCCGAACGGCCGTTGACCAGCCGGTGAAACTGACTGCGGAGCAGAGGTCGCAAACGGGTTTTGATTCCTTACCCGTACCCGTACCCGGCCGCACCAGGGTCGCAAAGGGGTACCCGTACCCGGCCGTACCCGTACCCTACCCGTACCCGGCCAGGTATGGGTAGGGTATGGGTATCGGGTACCTGATTGCGACCTCTGGGATGAAGCCATGTTGCAGGCGCGGGTGGGTTGATTCTAGGAACTTGAATTGTGAGAAGAGACAAGACGTTTGGAAATGAGTGACAAACAGTTACTCACCAGTGACTCACGGTCTACCCGTACCCGGCCGCACCAGGGTCGCAAACGGGTACCCGTACCCGGCTGGGTACGGGTATCGGGTACCCGGTTGCGACCTCTGCCGAACGGCCCTTGACCAGCCGGTGAAACTGACTGCAGAGAGCGCCAATGATTTATAAATCAGAAAAAAATCTAAAACCCAGCCACGCAGTCGCCTATGGCCTGCTTGATCCTCTCTCGATCCAAATGAATGACGTCCGTTTTGCTACTGATTGCATTTGGCTCCTGAGCATGCAGTGTTGCCTATTCGCTGGATTAGACGAGAACCTATGGGTCTCGAGGATCCGTAGTGGTTCTCTTGATTTTCTGAGTATTTTTCCCAACAGCATTTTCTTACGTAGGCCCAGCCTGGACTTGTTTTGACCTCGCTTAGGCTCTTCAGCAGGCTGTGGCTCGGTAGAGGGGTATCGTAGAGACCCCACGGGGTCGCCTGAAGGCCGAGAGGCTGTCCGCTCGCTCTTTACCACGCCCGTATCCCGCACCTCCGAGTAGCACGATTGGCTACGTACGGTGCTAAAGAAGTTCAACATGTGTAGGTACATACTTAACGGAGCGTCACCCTGTGCAGGCTCCTTCGCGGGGATCCTGCCTGACTACCAGCGCTCCGAGATTATGATGTTCATCATGGGCAAGATGCCTTTGCACGGAGTCGGAGTGGATATGGGCAGCACTGGAGACAAGTGAGTACTCATAATCTTATCATTTTTTTGGGGGATGCTGCATTGGCAGCGGTGCACAAGCACAGATGTAACACTTCCTTAAAAATAAAAGTATCGTAAAAGGTGACGTTTTTGGCAATGGCCTTTCTACACAGCACAGAGGGAGGGAGAGCACAGAGAGGGATCAGGTGACACGGCGATTCTGACATCCAGAATATTGTCCTGGTGATGCTTGATGTAGTTTCAAGCAAAATGTCCCATCTGATTTGGTTATGAGGATCGTTCTTCAACTCAGCTGAAACAACAATTGGCACGATGTTCTTACGCTTTTACGCGCAGCAGTTATTTGTTTGGCTGTGTCAGGTGGTGGAGGCTTCTTAACGACAGATTTCTTAGATCGCTAGGTGGCCTAACCCAACAATGAATCAATCCACGTGAAGAAATATCCTGCAGCCAGAGGGTGGTGGTACTGTAGTCCTCAGCCCACAGAAGGAAAGTCACAAATTGAGTTGGGATATTCAATTCTTTAAGGAAATTATTACCCTATCGGTTATCAGTTCGATGAGTTGACTTACGAGAATGTGTCTGCTTGGGTCACGTAAACCAATTTCACGCTTTCCATTTGACTAAAAGCACCTTTTACGCATGCAATTCGACGCATGTGTTGCGAGCTTTCGGAATCGATAGTAACAGATCAAACAGAGTAATTTTACTCCTCCAGCCATTGCACTTTGGTTTGGAAGGCAATAGTGGCTGTGCTACGGAGGCACTTCCCCTTGCCGTGGGGCTGTGTGGAAACTCCGTCGCCTTTCCCAGGAGGGGCTCACTGATAGAAATGAGCGGCAGCTCTTTCTCCTGCGTCATCAGTTCTCCTGCTGTGTTTGTCTCACCTGATGACGGTCGCTTGTGTTGCGATCGAAACGTCGTGATCTATAAATTTTCTACCTATGTGACTTTACCGAAAGAACAAAAGAGTATGGATTCCTGCAGTCATGAAAACTTCAAATCTACATAGACACGCTGAGTGGTGGGGCATCACTACACAGAGACACTGCGAGTGTGGTTGTCTTCTGAATGCCGAACCGTGGCCCAGCTGTCCGTCATCCACCGGCCGTTGTTATTATTGACGACGGGATGTGGGGGGGGGGAGATTTTCGAGCGTCATAAAGATGCAGATCTAAGTTTTCACCGGCCTGCCATTACTATTATTACATGGGTGATTTGTTTGTAACAATACAGATGCACTGCATGATTGTAATGATGAAGCATGGATAAGTATGCATTGATTGTACAGGAATCGTGATGAATCACTCACAGTCAGCACATGCAGGAAGTGTACGCAATGTGAAAATGAATGATGCCATCACCTAAAATCAAACGTTCAGCTGCATCTCTCTCGAACTCTGCCTTCAGTGCAGCGATTATACGACTGTGTGTGTGTATGAGCAGCATGTCTTTGTGTGGGCATGACCCACTTTGTGTCATTGTGTGCATGATTGTGGGGACCGGTGGTGCAATGGTTAGCGCACTATGAACCTGGCGACCCGGGTTCGATTACCGTTTACAGACAACACCAGTGATGATTAACTGAACCAGTCCTGGACCCCCCCCCTAGGTCGACTTAGCCTCAAATTAGTACCTGGGGTTATGTCTAATCATTGGCATTGGGGAGACAAAGGCGGCCAGGCGTAGTGTTGGCCACCCACCCCCTTGTGTGCCGTGCCGGCCTTCATAGGTGCGCGCTCACATAAGTTGCGCCAAAAGTCTGTGCAGTCTGCACGGGGGGGATCTTTGTCTTTGAGCATGCTTGTGTAGTGACATCGCCGGATGTCACTGTGCGTTCCCGGCCCGAGAGAGGCACGGTGTGCAGTGTGACGACATCGCGGATACCACAAGGGTGTGGGTGTCGTACCGGCTCTAGAGGGGCCCAGTGAGCGCTGATTGATAGCGCTGGATGGCACCACGCTCGGCGTGCAGTGCCAACCCTACAGGACAGGGTGTGTGGGTGCCGGCCATAGGATGAGGTTATTAAAGGCCATGGCACTCTGGTTGACCCGAGAGGTCACGTGACCAGTTAAGTCGACAAAGGGGCCCCAAGTGGGGGGGGCTATGGGGGTCACGTGGTTGGGATCGAGATCCGTCCCGAGGATTCTGGAAGGTGGTCGTGGCCAAGGGTGGAGTCAGACACGCCGCAGAGAATATAAGGCGGGTCCCAAGAGGGACCAGGGTTGTTGTTGTTGTTCATCCTGGAAGAAACCTTCGTCGGCGTTCTCCGTTCAACGAGTCTCCAACGCGTGGTCCTGGACCCGAGCTGTGGTCCGGGTCCGTAGTAGCGAGTTACGTTGTAACTAGTGTAGTTAGCCTGGTGGTCACCACCGTAGGTTGTTCTTCTGTTAAGGGGAAGTTACTCCGTGTGTTGGAGTTAAATAAGTAATATTTAAAAATACTTTTTTTAAAACACGCTTTTATGAAATGTACGAGTAATGGAAGAACTCCACGACTCCAGGAAGTGGCCCCGAAGCTTGCCATAACGTAAGGGACCGTGGTGGTTTACAGCCAACGTCAGTTGAGCGTGGACAATTAGACCCAAGCCGAAACATAACATATAAAATTTTTGTTTTAATTTTAAATTTTTTAATAGAATATAGTATTGTCATCAGTATGACATAAGTATACCAAGTTTGCAGTCGATACCACATTGGGAAGTGGGTTAAAATTGAGTTGCAAGATTTGAGGATACGACAACAATAACAGACAGAGTGAGTTAATAGAAAGCGTGTAATAAATGTGTTGCCTTCAAGTATACGTCTGCGACTCAGTTGAACTCACTCCACTTGTATGCATGTATGTGTAGGGCTGAATTCGATTCTTACTGACGACCAACACCAGTGGCGACTATTTGTACTGGTCTTGGGCCTCCCCTACATAGACTTAGCCTTAAATAAATGTGTATCTGGTGTGGTGTGTAAACTTTGGCACTGGGGAGACAAAGGCGGCCGGGCGTGGTATTGGCCACCCATCCCCTTAGTGTGCCATTCTGGCCTTCATATGTGCTCGCTATAACCGTGCTTGCTTATAAACAGCTTGTTAAGGCTATACGGGTGACCTTTGTCTTTGTTTTTTTGTGCACGTGTTCTCAGGGAGCAAGCCGACCACATGTATCAGGTCATGCTGCTGAGGTCCGTGTTGAAGGTAAGAGAGTCATGGTCCCTTGCGACATCATCGGCAGCGCAGTCGCTGCTGGTAACAAATCTCACGCTGCTCGGCTTTAGGTTACGCTTGGCAGTGGAGGGACGGAGTTTGAAACGTTTTGCCGAGTTTTACTCTCCTGAATCTGCGGTGGGATATCGATCGGTTTTGGGGGTTGTTATTTTTTATAATGACACTGCCTGCCTTTCCTTCAACTTCGTTTGCCCTGCAGCTTTCTCGGGCTGCTCGCGTTTCCCTTGTCTGTATGATGCACATTGGGGTTGTTTTTCTGGCTGCCTCTGCATGGCCCCTTCTCCTTGTCTCTCTCTCTCTCTATGCCTAGGTTGTGTTATTGTTTGTTTTTTAGTATTTGGCTGCTATAACTTTCCAAGTGATAAGCCACTTCGTCGAGCTATCATTTGTGGCCAGGTCGCTACTGAAAAAGAGCTATGTAGCTCATTGGGGGCCTGACCTGGTAAAATAACAAATAGTAAAATAATCGTTGAAATAGTTTAGTTTATTACTGTGTGTCTCGGTCTCTCTTCCTTTGCCTCCACCCGTCTCGACCTCTCCGTTTCTCCAGTTCTATCTTATTCTACACTTGGAGTGCATTATACGTACATACTTAGAGCAGTTTTGCAGCATCCATCCCGCAACACACTGGATTCTGTTCATCAGTCAGGAACTAGGCACTCCATCCCTGACTTTAGATGACAGTGCTCAAGCCTTAGCTGATCCTGTCCTTTGTACAGTATCAATGACTGATCATTGCTATTGCAATACATTGCTTATCCCGTACAGATGATGTGTGTGATATTAGTTGGTGTTTGGGTTTAGAACACTTTAACACATTCCTGCGGAGGGAGCTGGTAGGAACGTTGGGTTGGTCGGTCAATGGCCAGGGTCAACGGCGGCGTGGTGTATACCGCAAATATGCCCGACTGTGAGGGCGGGCACAAGCCGGCGTGAGTAGGTTAAACGTTGAGTTTTATAAGGGCACCACGGGGTGACCAGCCCCACCCCATCCAGCCCCAACCCTCCCACCCCCCACCCAGCCCCACCCTCCCCACCCAGCCCCTCACCACCCTCCCCTCCCCACCCTGCCCCTCCCCTCCCCACCCTCCCCTCTCCACCCAGCCCCACCCCTCCCATTTTTGGATGCACGACGGATGGACACAATAATCCCCTGTGGGCTGGTGAAATCAGGTGGTTCCTACCAGTATCATATGAACTCTCCTTGAAGACTTGCCACTCACCGACCCGACCATCAACCACCTCGTGGTGTTCCCCAGTCGACTCCAAAAAAATTAAGAGGCATGAAAGCAATCCCACACACACGAACTGAAGCCATTTCCTGGATAACTAATCTGGACATAGACTTACGATTCGCTACTCATCCAGCCGTGCGTGCGTTCGGTTCGTACTGCGTGTTGTTTCGCATGATGTCCGACGTTTCGGTCCACGTGCCCGGGAGCTTCGTCTGGAGCGGGGACTCCCCCTCCCTCGCGAGCACGTGGAGTGGAAACGTTGGACACGACGACGAAACAACTTGCTGTGCGGCACGAATACAAACAGCCATTCAGTGCTCCCGCGAAAACCTACCCAGGAATTCATCTTCTTGGTTCTTTCGGTAAAGTCACGTAGAAGGGAAATAATAAAATAATAAAAATAAAACATAATAAAATAATTCTCACGACGTTTCGGCCACAACGTCGGGCTTGTCTGCCCGACAGACCTGTTCTCCACCTGAGGACGGCTGCTTGCGTTGTGGCCGAAACGTCGTGAGAATAATTTTATTATGTTTTATTTTTATTATTTTATTACTTCCCTAACTACGTGACGACTTTACCGAAAGAACCAAGAAGATGAATCCCTGCAGTCACGAAAGCTTTAAATCGAAACCTACCCAGGAAGTCGAAGAACCGATGATTTTGTCAAGGAGGCCAGCCAATTGCAGCTCCCTCGCGCTCATCCGCAGGTGGTGCCGGAGCACAAGGCAGCAGGCAGCCTGCTGTTGGCGCTGCCTGGCCCCGTGCTGGAGCCGCTGCTGTGGCCGGCGCTGCTGGAGGAGGCGGAGGCGCGCGTGCTGGCGCTGCGGGTGCTGCACGGGCTGCTCGACCGCCACCACAACCTCGACAAGCTCACCGCCGTCCGGTAAGTGTCCCATCTCCCTCACCCCCCCCCCCTCTCCCCAGACCCATCTTTACTCCCACCGTGAGCCCCTCCGTCGGACATGCAACTGAGTTGTTCCGAAAATGATTGTTTAGCTTCTGAAGGAGCTCCCCAGCACATGGCACGACACGTTGGACATCGTGCCGAGAGACACACGGCACAGAGTGAAGATGCACCCGGAGTGCTGCTGTACTGCGCACAACCGCCATGGCCTAGGCTGTAGGCAGCATTTAGAGTATTTGGCTGCTGTAAATTCCCACGTGAACACATTCCTGCGGAGGGAGCTGGTAGGAACGTTGGGTTGCTCGGTCAATGGCCAGGGTCAACGGCGGCGTGGTGTATTCCGCAAATATGGCCGACTGTGAGGGCGGGCACAAGCCGGCGTGAGTAGGTTAAACGTTGAGTTTTATAAGGGCACCACGGGGTGACCAGCCCCTCCCCTCCCCACCCAGCCCCGCCCTCCCCACCCAGCCCCTCCTCACCCTCCCCTCCCCACCCAGCCCTTCCCTCCCCACCCAGCCCCTCCCTGCACGACGGACGGACACAATAATCCCCTGTGGGCTGGTGTAACCAGGAGGGTCCTACCAGTATAAGCCACTTCGTTGAGCTATCATTTGTGGCCAGGTGGCTTCTGAAAAAATATCTATATCGCTCAGTGGTTTTACCTGGTAAAATATCAATAGTTTATTGCTCATAGTAGCCTGGATAAAATCTGAAAATGCTGCCAGAAAATGGTTGAAGTGGGCAGCGATGCACTTTGACATAAAGAAGATTGTCTTCTCCAAGGTGTGTAATCTGGTTAAATAAAGTATCTGTCTTACCTGTGTATGAGAATCATAGTTGAAACACATTTTTTCTCCTAGTTTATTATTCTGACCATGCACGCATACAGATAATTCAATTACAGCGCTGTGCGTTATTGAAGTTAATTGTCCATTGATTCTTTATTCTGGGAAACAGACGCTGGAGATGATTTGCACTTTGCTGCCTGTGACTTTACGAGTCCACATTGCGTGGTCGTAACTTACGGTTTATCATTTTCCGGTAGCTTCCTTAAAAGCCCTTGCGGGGTCCAGAGGCAGCTGCTAATGCCGTTAATGCTTTGTGAATGGCAGATGCGAGCTTCCGTAACCACTGTGTTTAATGAAGCTCACCGTATATTAAGGTAGCTGCCAATAGCCGTCGAGTCCTCGTTTTTACGGGCATTGTTTTTTCTTTTTGAAACACAAGTCGTGTTTATGTGCATCGCTTAAGTCAAAGAGGGGACGTGTGGTAGTCCTCGCATATCTTTTCATGATGATAACACCAGCCAGTATTAGAACCGGTTTGATAAATGTGTTGGTATGCACGTAATAAATACGCTACGTATCACTGTTATGTTGCATTTAATACAAGCGTTATGTATTATATTTTGAATCCAAGTATTTTTTTTGTGATTTCATGCACATATTCTACTTAATGGGATTCAGCTGCAAATAATATACAGCGAACAACTAATAATCGTGGGGTCTTTATTATCGCGGACTGCGTGTTCGCGACAAACTTATTGAAGCTCTCTTGAAATTCGTGAGGTTGCATTTTAAATATTCGCGGCCGTAGCTCCTCCCCACTACTCGACAGGGAGGAGCATGGCGTGTGTGTGCGTGTGTGTGCGTGCGTGTACGTGTGTGTGTAGTGTGCGTGTGTACGTGTGTGTGTGCGTGTGTACGTGTGTGTGTGCGTGTGTGTACGTGTGTGTGTGCGTGTGTGTGCGTGTGTGTGTGTGCGCGTGTGTGTGTGCGCGTGTGTGCGTGTACGTGCGTGTACGTGTGTGTGTGTACGTGTGTGTGTACGTGTGTGTGTACGTGTGTGTGTGTACGTGTGTTGAACTTCTTTGGCACCGTACGTAGCCAGCCGTGCTAGTCGGACGCGTGGGAGCGGCGTGGATGGTGAGAGCGTGAGCGCTGCCCACGCGGCGATCCCTCCCGGTCTGCCTTTGCCTGCCGCACGGATTTACACGCGAGTGCTTTCCTTTACAACTGTTGGGAATTACGTGGCGTGTAGTATTTATTTATTCATTGATATTTGCACTTTCAAAATATGTTTACGTTCATCATTATTAAAGGCAAGGACTTGCCCCACCATATCTTCCCACTCTCTTGTATCTTCTCTGTGTGCCTTCTTGACCTCTACGTTCTCAATCTTTGCTGTCTCTCTCTCTGTTCCTCCTCCTAGTGGTCAATCCACGCTTTCTCTCTTCTCGCCCCCCTTCACTGGCACAAACTTCCCGCTCCACATTAAACGGTTACCTTCGCTCACTAGTTTCCGCTCCTTATTGTGTTCTAGCTCGCCACACAACCCCTTAATCTCCCCCTCATAGCCACCACCGCTACCGTTCCCTCTTCGTATGCTCATTGTATGGCTCTCACTCATTCAACAAACATTCAATCCATTCATCATCATTATCATCTACTGTCAACAGTTTCCCTTTCACCGAATTCACGCATCACAGATTCGCCTTTTGCTTCCTCTCATCTGTTTAATTCACCTCATCTCCGCCATGACATCTATACGTTGCGCCGTTGTTAATTCTTTGTAAAGTGCCTTGGTTGAGGCGCTGTATACATTTCGTGAAGAAAAGATAAATAACAGTAATACTATAGTGTATGTATTCATTAATACATACATGCAGTTCGTATGTTTACGTTTAAACGTCATGTATGTTTATGCCCCCTAATCCAATTCTCCCCATAAGCTTTAATAGTTCACATTCGTGGAGTTAATATTTGCGCCGTTCTCCAAGAACTATTTCCCCTGAAAGAGGTATTTGCTCTAAATGATATTCTCCAGCGTGTATGTTAGTGTCTCATATGCCGATCTGTCATACCCCCGTTTTGTTCTTACAGTTATGCGTACATGTTGCCCCCACTGGAGCCACCAACACTAATAGAACTAAATTAATCAATTTTATTTTACTAGGGAAGGCCCACTGAGCTATACAGCTGTTTTTCAGAAGCAACCTAGCTATCACAAATGATAGCGCAACGAAATAGCCTATTGTGTAGAAATTTACAGCAGCCAAATACTCTAAGCGTACGTCGCTTATAAATGCAGAGGGAAAAACCGGAGGACCCGGAGAAAAATCAACGTGACCACGGGGAGAACGTGCAAACTCCAAATATACAGGCGTGCATCAGGGTAGCGATTGAGCCCACGGCCTCCTGCATACCAAACGAGGGAGATAACATCTTGCCACCGCGACGTGTTCACGTCGGAAGTTTTCTACTTTTGGTTGAGCTAATTCGGACATCGTTCTCAAAGGGCACGAGACTCACCACGGATCCTGTGACCCCCCCCCATGGGTCTGACCTCACGCCGCTGACCACAGTGGGGGCTCTGCTCACAGCTGTTTTACTGCGGCTCTCGCCGTGTAAAACTGACGTTCGTCGCCGCCGCCGCCGCCGCCGTGTGTCGAACCTGAACGCTTTGCAGGATCGTGCACGACCTGGCAAGCCTCAAGCTGAAGATGGAGAAATGTTCCAAGCAAGACGCCACCTTCATGAAGAAGGTACGCGAGTTGCACAACGCAGGCACTGGTTTCTCCTGTAGGGTCAAGTGCTGTTAGCGAGTACCCCACTATACTGGAGGTATCTTTGTGTGTGCCTCAAAGTGCACCTGGCCTGGCACAAGCACCGTGGTGACGTCAACGCCACTTAGTGGCGAATGGCGGCTGTTGTTGTTGTATGTGTCTGTATCTACACGTGGTGTCTGTATCTCTACGCGTGGTGTCTGTCTCTACACGTGGTGTCTGTGTCTCTACGCGTGGTGTCTGTGTCTCTACACATGGTGTCTGTGTGTCTACGCGTGGTGTCTGTATCTCTACGCGTGGTGTCTGTGTCTCTACACATGGTGTCTGTGTGTCTACGCGTGGTGTCTGTGTCTCTACACGTGGTGTCTGTGTCTCTACACGTGGTGTCTGTGTGTCTACACGTGGTGTCTGTGTCTCTACGCGTGGTGTCTATCTCTACGCGTGGTGTCTGTGTCTCTACGCGTGGTGTCTGTGTCTCTACGCGTGGTGTCTGTGTCTCTACGCGTGGTGTCTGTGTCTCTACGCGTGGTGTCTGTGTGTCTACGCGTGCGTGCAGAACGGACAGCGGCTGTACGGCTGGCTGTACGAGAGCTGCGTGGCGGAGGGGAACACGCGCGCGCACTACGAGGCGCTGTACGTGACGCTGGCGCTGCTCGCGCTCGAGACCGGCGGGGAGGAGTTTGTGGCCATCGACCTCGTGCGCCTCGCGGTCGCCTTGCAGGTAGACCGCACGCTCGAGGGGAGGGAGGGGGGGGGCAGCAACTCTAAAAACTTTTATTCTTTTCTTTATTTTACCAGGTAAAGCCCACTGAGCTGTATAGCTCTTTTTCAGAAACGACCACAAATGATGGCTCAACGAAGTGGCTCATCGTGTGGACATTTATCGCAGCCAAATACTCTGAACGCGCGTTGATTCTAAATGTGGAGGGAACAACCGGCGGGTACGGAGAAAAATGAAGACGACCACGGGGAGAGAGACATGCAAACTCCAAAAATACAGGCGTCGGGTTCGGGATCGAATCAACGACCTGTGTACCAGGCGAGGTGTTTAACATTTTGTAACCGTGGCGCCCACGTGAGTTAACTGTGCCATCCGCACGGTGCACAAGAGCGACCTCTTAATCCTTGGCGCTGGAATGTTGCCAAATGGAGTGCAGAGCGGTCCACGTGACGTGACGGTTGTTTTGTGCGGTCGTTGGTGACCGAGCTGCGACCGTCAACGTTCAGCGCCTGAGAACCCCAATGTAATCACGGGGAGTTGGAGCCGGATTCACGCCCAGGATCTCGGTGGTGCTCTTCGCCACTTGGCCACCTCCTGCTAACGAATGGATTGTAATCGCTGAATGAATTAAGGCTGTCACGTTTGTGAAAATGATCCCACTGTGGGGTGGCGCTGCGGCGCACGTGAACACGGCGTCGCGTTTGCGTGCCGGTGGGCTCATGCCGCGTCTCGTCAATGCTGGCCGTGCGTGCGTGCGTGCGAGCAGGAGGCGGCGCTGGAGGAGGAATCGTGCTCCTCGGTGTTCGCTCGCTGCGCCACCCACGGCGTCGTTGCCGCCTTCCTCAGCCTGCTGGCGCAGCGCCCGGCCCTGAGGCCGCTGCTGCAGCACGTGACGGCCGTGAGTCGGGGCAAGGGGGGCGGCGTGGCGTTGTAGGAGATGCGTGCGTGTGGCAGCAGGAGACACAGACGCAGTGGAGATGTCCAGGTAGTCCTCTACTTATGATGGAGGTGCGTTACGACGACCCCAGCGTAAGTCAAAAATATCATAAGTTGAAGATGGCCCAGCCTACCCAGGAGTCTTAAAGAACGGTGATAATTTAGTAAAACAGAACAATTTACAGTACCGTACTGTATAAACGATATACTGTATGTATTTATTAATTCCAATACTGTATTGCACAGTAAAATGTAAAGTAAAAAAAAGAAGGTGAATTCTTCGCCTACCGATATGAACTGCAATTTAATCGAAAGTTTTTTCAGGAAACAATCCTATCTGCATCACGCAAGGCGGGAGATGCATACATCCCAGCAGCGTCCCAACGTACAGCATCGTACCTCGTCCGCTGCTGCGTTTGCCTGCCGCGCGAAATTAAAATATTTTACAATTTTATCGTATCGCTATCGCCATCGTAAGATCGAAATATTCTAAGTCGGACCCCATCGTAACTCGGGGACTATCTGTATAGGCAACACCTGCGCAGACACGGCAGACGAACAACAGATGCACCCGCGCTATAGAGACGCGCAGTGGAGGTGTATGGGCGACACGTGCAGACAGACACGTATGTGTGAGTGCATAGGGCTACAGCGAGCCTATAGCCCTATGCACTCACACACAGATTTATATAGAGATTGGGAAGTGAGTAAGCGCATACGGCTGTTATTGCATCAACAAAGCTTTCTATGTTTGTGTATGTGTGAGTGGGGAGCGGTAGTGTAGCGGTTCGCGTCCCTGCGCTACTCACCTGCCCACTCAGTCCTGGGCCTCCCCTAAGTCGACTCAACCTCAAAATGGTGCTGGCCACCCACCCCCTCATGTGCCACGCTGGCCTTTAAATGTGCTCACGAATAGCACTTGCCCTAAGAGTCTGTTTCTGCTATGAGGGGGATTTTGGCATTTGTGCATACGTGTTTGTGGGGAGCGGGGGTGGTTGTGGCTAGTGCGCTGTTACAAACCCGCTTACCTGGGATCATTACCCACCCACAGCCAACGTCACTGGCAAGTAATATCTGAATCTTTTTCTGGGCCTTCCCTCGGTCGATTCAGCTTGGTGCGATGTTTAAATATCAGACAAACGTGGCCAGGTGTGGTGCTGACCACAACAACGCCTTGTGTGCCGTGCCTGCCTTTGCAAGGGCTCACGGACAGGACTTGCCCCAGCACTCTGTAAAGGCTATACGGGGGATCTTTGTGTGTGTGCGCGATTCAGGTCGTGGAGCACAGGAGGAAGGTGGCTCCATACCTCTTGCCTGACGTCGCGCTCGCAGAAAACCCACGGTGAGGGGTCCGGCTCTCTCTGGGTGCCAAAACCACTTCCCCGCCATTCGCCACTAAGTGACGATGATGACACCACGGCGCCTGTGCCATGCCAGGTGCACTGTTGGGCCACGTGAAGTGTCGAAGGCTCGCTGACAGGTCACGGGACAGACCCAGGTGTTGTGGGTTGGCTGACTTAGATAACTGGCAGATGCACCAGATGTGCCCCCTGCTGTGCCCAACTTGCTGCATTTTAGCTGCCTTGGCACTCCTCTGCCCTCTGTTGTTGTTGGAGGGCGACTGCCTCCCAACTGCCCAGGAGCGTCCTTCACGAGCCTCTTCTATAGTGGGTGCATTCACACGCACACACTCAGGTTCACGCACGCAGATCCCAGCGCAAGCATTCCCTCTTTAGCCTCTTAGTCAGCAGCAGCAACTGCTGATACAGAGCACTCTCTAAGACGAACACGACGCACAAAGTGGAGGTGTGGCCAGCAGCATGCCCAGCCACCTTTGTCTCCCCAGTATTGATCCCCACACCGCAACAGCCACTCCTTTTAAAACGGATTTGACGTAGTTGAGACCCATGACATTCACAGCTGGGAATCGAACCCAGGTTTGCTGAATCGTAGTGCACCTCTTCCACGCGCATGGCACAAACAATGTCAGCAGCCACAGTTCACCTCTTGAGTGGCAGCGACGTAACCGCAGTTCTTGTGCCAGGCTAGGTACACACCTCGAGGCCATGTTGAAGTTAGCGGCTCACTAGCAGGTTACTGGACAGGCCTATGAGGTGTTGTGGGTTAACAGATCTGCTCCATCTCTGCTGAGATGGGAATGAGGTCATTATTTTCATGTTTTCCTTATGGGTTAAAAAACGGCACATTGATTTGAATAATAATAATAAAACTACTGCTGGATGCGTCACATTTCTAGCTCGCGAGGGCGCACGTTTTACCGTGCGGCACTGTCGGGGCGGGAGGGGGGGGGGCGGTGCGCCAGGCGGTTACGTGGGTTGCTGAGATTGCTCGTCTGTTATGCGCACATTCGGAGCGCTGTTTGTTAGCGACTGCCAGTTCAGCGGATGCGACCTGTTAATGCGTGCGTATGGATTCTCGTAAAGTATTTAACGTGAAACGGAATGTTCCGTTTGTTTTGGCTGGACGTGGGTGGCGCGGTGTTCTTAGTGCAGGTCTAATTGCCCGATTTTAATCGTATCTTTATCTTGATCCGCGTGCGTGCATTTACGTTGCGTATTTGTATCGTGCAATGCGAGCGTATGCGCCGCTTGTGTGCGCTGCACTGGATGTGGGTCACCTGCCGTCGTGGTTGTATTTTTGCATGACCGTATTTTTACCTTGTGCGTGCGCGTAATGGGGAGCGGTGAAATAGTGGTCGGCAAGCGCTGCTACCGAGTTCAAATCCTGGCAGTGGACTAATCATTGCCAGGTGATAGCAACGCCGTTGGTGGGGGGGTTGGGAATGTGTACGTGTGTGCGCGTGTGCATGCGTGTGGGTGTGCGTGTGTGCGTGCGTGTGTGTGTGCATGTGTGTGTGCGTGTGTGTGTGTGCGTGTGTGCGCATGTGTGTGTGCGTGCGTGTGGGTGTGCGTGTGTGCGTGCGTGTGTGCGTACGTGTGTGTGTGCGTGTGTGTGTGTGGGTGTGCGTGTGTGCGTATGTATGTGCGTGTGTGTGCGTGCGCGTGTGCGCGTGTGCGTGTGCGTGCGTGCGTGTGTGCGTGCATGTGCGTGTGCGTGCGTGTGGGTGACCGCCGTTGTGCTTGCCGGTCGCGTGGCGCAGCCTGCCCAGCAGCACGCCCAAGGAGGACAAGTCGCTGCTCTTCCTGCCGAGCGTGATGGCCGAGGCGCTGCAGATCGCCGGCCTCAACGGCGAGCGGGTGACCGTGCCCTTCGTGCCGCTCCTCCATGGTGGGTCCCGGACTCCGCTACCGGCCCGCAGAGATCGGGTCTTCACAATCTCATGAGGGGGGGGATACGGTTGGGGAGGGGGGTAGGCATGTCTGGGTATTTTTTTCAGCCGCCGTATCCTAAAACTGAGCATGATATGCGGTTGGTTGTCTTTTTGAACCGTAAATACTGTATCATGTAATTTAGATGCTCTACGGTACACGTAGAATATAATCACAGGGGGGTGCGGGGGAAGGACAACGAACTAGACGCCCAAAAAGCGGTTGTCAAGAAATGCGTTTGTCATCACAGCCATTGCGAGCAGATTGAACATGGGGTGAAAAAAAAGATGCTTCCACAAAGCACAAGTTTCTTTTCAAAACAAATTTGAGAGAACCCTGATGTTCATATTCCTGCATCTGATGATACAGACAACAGGCTGTTAATATTTCTTATTCACTCACATTGTATCATCTTGCTTTAAACTATTTAATATCCAAGCAATAACCGCGGTATCGATGCCACGGAGATGCAGCCAAACAGGGAAACGAATAAAGTTCGTTTTCCAGTTCTTCGTCTGCAATGCGGATTGTGGTCGACGTTTGCCAGTCTGGATGGGCACGTAGTAGCCTGTGTCCGTGAAGGCGTCCGCGTGCTGGGGGCATTGGTGGGGGGGGTTGGCTCAGGCAAACGCCGCCGCTCTGTGCACAGACGAGGACGCGCGCTCGCACAGGAAGAGCATCGTGGACACGGTCTCCATGCAGCTGGACCTCGAGTGGAACGAGGGCACCGACGTCGGCCAGGTCAGCGAGCCACAGCGAGCCACGATTTTGCTTCACCGTTCAATGCCATGCCACACACCAGGCCACACGGAGCCACACAGTGCCACATCATGCTATTACTGTTCTTATCAATTGTTATGCTTGTTTACCCAGGGAAAGCCTCGCCGAGTATCATACATTCGTAAATAACACGGTCCCGCAAAAAAGCACGTAACGGGCGACGTTTCTTGCACCAGAGAGGTGACCACGATAGAGGCGTGCGTCGGGGTGAGAGAAGGAGACCACCACGATCGAGGGGAGTGGAGAAGAGGCAGGACTCGTAGATCTTTCGTTGTGGCACCGGCATCATTCAGATCATGAACCTGCAGAAAACCAGGAAATACGTCCCGCTAGGCCACGTGAGTGCTGTACCACCCAGAGCCACGTGACTTTTATGTCACATGCCAAAGCTACACAACAACATGCCGTGTCTTGCCACATCACCTCACGCCACATCAAGTCACATTATGCCACAGCAAGCAATGCCATTCCAAGTAATGATATGTCCTGTGCCATATCATGCTACACCATACCACGTAGAATTATACTAAGCCAAGTTACACCAAGCAGTGTTCCTACATAGCAGTGTCTTCATGTACCTAAAGTATTGGTTTGTGATGGAAATGCCATATTCCTCTGAGAAGACTGTTTAGCTTGAACTTGAACCTCTACCTAGTTGAGGAAATTCCACGTTTCACTCCTCAAGTAGATTGAACCACCGCCATTGACTTCTTGACTTGGGTCAATGCGTAGATGTTTTGCATTTTGAGTTGATGGATGTTTAGGTTGTCATTACCACTGCGATTATTCCGCTGCTGGACAAAGACTTCTCGATGTTGACGTCGCCTTTTGTTTATCACTTCTGCAGCCACCACACTTTGCACGATTTAATCGCTCGGCCTCTTGTTTCATGTCGCCCACTAAAGTCGCTTCCCCGAGAGTCGTGTTGCTTTTGACACACTGCTCCGCTTTGGCAGGTGGAAGAGATCACCTTTGAAATGTTGAAGAACGCCATGGGTGAGTCGACCGACCCGTGCCTCCGGCGTGGACGGCCCGGCGAGTTTTGATAGCGACGCGCGCGGCAGGTCGTGAAACGTCGCGTTGCCATGATTCGTACCCTTCGACACTTTTCCCACGAGCTCTGCGATTCTCTGGGTCCGTTGCGCCCTGCAGGATGCGGAAAGTAATGTAACGATAAAGTTGGACGTGATACGATGTACTAGGCACACGCAGTTAGATGGCGCAACACGTATCTGAGGGTAGGCCGGCCACCGCGTTACTGTGTCATTCCGTTTGCTGTACTGTATCACCGTACTGCTCGGCTCAAGACGGTGGTTGGTCGTTGACCACTCTGGAATTGTGTTATGATGGTGCACGTTCCACGTTATTACGGGGCCTTTTCCGCGTTATAACGAGTCCTGCCCCTAATGAAAAAAACGTGTTATAGCGAAAATGCGTTGTGTGAACACCTACACGTTCAGTGAGGACTTAACGTCCCTGGTTTGTGAATGTTACTATGAAGGCAATGGGTGTGAACACAACTGTATAGACACGAAAATTTTTTTAGAAATTACATAAACAAGGAAACACTTTTAGACACAAGGGAATAGATTCTTGAGTTGGATCTGAGCCAGGAGTTTCTGGGTCGCGTTGGGGAGGGGGAATGATTAGATACACACCCCTATTTGACCACGTGTGTGTGTGTGAAGGCAAGGCGGCAGCACAGAGCACACAGCTGGAGTTGACTGCACTGCCCTCTGCTGCCCAACACGTAGCCGTGACGGTCCCGCTTGATCTCGCCGGCTTTAACGAGCAGCTCAGGCGTCTACGTGCCCACGCCGTTGATCCGCGTCTGTTGCGTCTGTGTGCGCAGTGGACAGCGCGTCACGTGACGAACAGGAGAAGGAGAAGAGGCGGAAGGTGATGGAGAAGTTCCAGAAAGCCCCGTTTGAGGAGATCGCCTGCACAGTGCGAGGCTCGGGTAAGATCGCGCACGTGTTTGGGAGCAGTGGTGGGGTACAGCGGGGGCGAGATGTTAACTACCTCGCCTGGTATACAGGAGATCGTGAGTTCGAGCACGGCCCTGGCACCTGTTGTATATTTGGAGTTTGTTTCTGCTTGTGGTCGTGTGGATTTTTCTCCGGGTCCTCCTGTTTTTCCCTCCACATTTAGAATCAACGTGCGTTTAGGAGTCTTTGGCTGCTATAAATTTCCACGCGATAAGCCACTTCGTTGAGCTATCATTTGTGGCCAGGTCGCTTCTCAAAAATAGCTACGTAGCTCAGTGAGCCTTACCTCGTAAAATACAAAATAGTGAAGTTAGAAGCGGAGAGGGCAAAGTGAAGACCGTTCAGAAACCAACCGCATTAATGAACGAGTTGGGTTACCTGGTGAAATATTTTTTTTATTTAGTTTCTGTTGACGCACTGGGCGGTGAACCAGTCAACGCGAGTTTGTTTGAAGCCCAGCAACAAATTAAAAGGATATCGCTTTTCAGCACTGGTGCCTTGCCAGTGTGTGTTGCAAGAGATTCTGCCGACATTCAGAAATGGGACATTGCCTCCTCTCTCTGGTTGGGAGTTGCAGTTGTACGTTGAGCTTCTTTCGCGCCATGCTTCACCAACCGTGCTAATCGGAGGTGCGGGGAAACATCGGAGGTGTTTTCTAACTTGATGTGTCGCCACATTTCATTTCAGGCGGCGATGCTGCAGAGCAAATATGACCAGATATTCGAGATCAATATCCGGTAAGTGACACCCGATTATACATACACGGGGGCATTGCCCCCACCGCAACACACGGTGAGTTTTCATGTCAATGTCTGTTGCTCGTGTAACCCAGCCTAGTCCAGCCGAGGGTGAATGTTGGCTCAGAGGGCAGTACCTCTTGAACTGAATCCAGAGGCAGTGCATTGACGGCGTCTTCCCGGGTTGTTCTCCGCGATGACGTGAGCACCTCTGCCGACTTCAGGAAGTCCCCAGGAAGATGATTTTTCACGTGACAACATCGTAACGTGACAACATCGTAACGTTGACATGGCCACGCGGTGGTAGCGCTTGTTGCAGAGGTTCACGGTTGGAATCCAGTGGCCGTCCCGATTAATACTGCGGGTGTTATTAGCCGTAAAAAATAATACGTGCCGTCAGTTTCAAGGTGGATGTTAAAGATAATTTTCTAATTGAAAACTAATTTCTTAAGAACTGATTTTTGTGTTTAGTTTGTTGTCCTTCCCCCGCACCTCCGATTAGCACGGTTGGCGATGTACGTTGCGAAAGAAGTTCTACATACATACATCCTGTGACGTCATTCACGCGTGTCGGCCATTCTGTGCTGGCCTTATGTTCAACATTTGAAAAAAAAAATTAGATTTTCCCGCAAATTATTTTTTGGAATGTACACTACATGGTAATAATTGCCCCCTACTATGAACATTTTGAAGGACCCTTCTGCAAATACTTCCTTGGGTAACAAGCATAATAAATAAATAAAGGGTAAAATTATTACACAAGTGGTATATGCTGGTGGTAAAATCCAAACAGTAACAAAACACAACAGCCGCCGTGCACCGCTAAGTGGCTGTGACGTTACCACAACGCTCATGTCAGGCTCCATGGTTATGGTTTCACTGCATCAGATGCCACCACCTATGGTTCTCATTGCACCAACTTTTTGCGTTTTGACCACCTGGCACTTCCGCTCATTTTTCTATGACCGCGCAATAACATCTTGCACGTGCCTCCTCTACACAGCCTCCACATGACACACACACACAGGACGCGCACACATGACACGCACACACACGACACGCACACACAGGACGCACACGCACAATGCACACACACGATGCACACACACGATGCACACACAGGACGTGCACACATGACACGCACACGACACGCACACACACACACACGATGCACACACAGGACGCACACACACACGCACACACGCGACACGCGCACACACGATGCACACACAGGACGTGCACACATGACACGCACACGACACGCACACACACACACACGATGCACACACACGACACGCACACAGGACACGCGCACACACGACACGCACACACACAACACGCACACACACAGGACACGCACACACGACGCACGCACACGCACACGACACGCACACACACGACACGCACACACACGACGCGCACACACACGACGCACACACACGACGCGCACACACACGACGCGCACACACGATGCACACACACGACACGCACACAGGACACGCACACGACACGATGCACACACACGACACGCACACATGACACGCACACGACACGATGCACACACACGACACGCACACAGGACACGCACACAGGACACGCGCACACACGACACGCACACACACAACACGCACACACACAGGACACGCACACACGACGCACACACATGCACACGACACGCACACGACACGCACACACGCGACACGCACACACGCGACACGCACACACACGACACGCACACACATGACGCACACACACGACACACACACACGACACGCACACACACGACACGCACACACACGACGCACACACACGACACGCACACACACGACACGCACACACACGACACGCACACACACGACGCACACACACGACACGCACACACACGACGCACACACACGACGCACACACACGACACGCACACACACGACGCACACACACGACGCACACACACGACACGCACACGACACGCACACGACACGACACGCACACACACGACACGCACACACATGACGCACACACACGACACACACACACGACACGCACACACACGACACGCACACACACGACACGCACACACACGACGCACACACACGACACGCACACACACGACACGCACACACACGACGCACACACACGACACGCACACACACGACGCACACACACGACGCACACACACGACACGCACACACACGACGCACACACACGACGCACACACACGACGCACACACACGACACGCACACGACACGCACACACACGACACGCACACACACGACACGCACACACACGACACGCACACACGCGCACCTCCCCCCTGGTTTTCGCGCGAATGCTGACGATGGTTCCCGGGCTTCGCAGGCCACCGCCCAGCCCGTCGGGCTCCGTGCCCGGGAAACTGGGCCAGATTCCGTGCCGCTCCGTGCCCGTGTACGAGATGACTTTCCCCGACCTCTGCGTCTACTGAAGGCGACAGTCGGATGCGGGGGAGAGCGTTGGATGGCAGAAGACTCGCGGCAGGCAGGCTCGACCTTGGATTGTCCGAGACACCAGGCACGTGTGGTGTGTGTGTGTGTATGTGGTGGGTCGTAAAGTCCCAGTGCTGTGGTGTGCGACTGGGCCAAAGCCCCTCGATCTCCATTCTGCATCGTGTGTGTGTGTGCGCGCGCGCGCAGCCGACACCAGCTCCATTACTGCGTAGGATTTCGTGTGTTTCGCCGTTCTTAGCTCTCCGATGTGTTTTCAATCAAGTGCCTGAAGGAGGCACGTGGAGCGAATCGTCGGACATCGTGCCGAACAAAACCACCACGGCACAACCCCCGAAAACGCATCGGAGAGCTCGACATTACCCCCCGTTTATACAGAGGGCTTCTCGATTCACAGTGAATTGTCATCGGAGCCAGACGGGCAGGCATGTTATTGCAAACGCATTAAGAAAGAGTAAACGGGAAATGCTTTCCATAAATAAATCGAGAGCCCATACTCGGCGTTTGTTTTGCATCTTGTGGAATTGAGTGCGTATAAACTTTTCCGCATATGCGCACGTTTACACGCAAATCCTCAGCCTTTCTAAACATCAAAAACCATTACAAAAGCCAGCGGAATTCGTGGTTGGTTGGTGCTGCATAGAGTATATTTTGGAGCAGTAAAAATAGCGTATTTTCTTCGAGTTAATGGTATCTCGCTTAACTCTGGCATTTAAACACCAGCCCTTTCCTTTGGCTCGAATCATTGGACGCTTTCTCCGGGGCTGCCCCCACGATTTATTCATTCCTGCCTTTGGAGGCGTTCTCTTACTTGCAGTGTACTGAACTGCACATTTTGTAACGAATGACCAATACTTGGATTTTAACAGTTGACGGATCGCACTCATCGCGTGGGACGTTCTTGGATAAGCTACCTTACTAGACAACACTTGAGTTTTGACCGAGGGCCTAACAAGGAGCAATATAAATAGGTTGACCTTCGTGCAGTACGAGTATGTGTTTGTACGTCTTACGAAGTAGGCTCTGCGCTATATATAGATATTTTGGGTGGTGACTCTTTGCGTGTGCACCGTTTGTCCATTCGCAACTGGTTCTAGGTGCGTGCGCTGACGGAGGCATTTTAATTTTTTCGTGTCCTGCGCCGGCAATTGGCGAATGGAGCTTTAACGTTTTACATCTAATGCTGGAGTGATTGATTTATTTAGCACACGCGCGTGCGGCATTACGTCGCCATTTGTCCGCAGCGTAAAATGTTGATGGGGGAAATCTTCCCGCGGGCGGCATGTAGTCTCGCTCGGACGGCGCTTGCGATGACTGCCAACGTCCCAACACAAACCAAACGAAGGACGAATTGTAGATGGGAGTGGCCGTTCTTGTCCCGTGGCAGGGATGGTGATGGCCGAGGTGGCTTACAGCACTTTGTAGAATTATACAACCAGCAGCGAGAGAGGCGATAGCAAAGTGTGGAATGGTGGGTTTTGACAAGTTGAGATGAAGCACTTGCTTGGACATCCTTTCCACACGGTGGTTACTGTGGCCACTGCTAATAATGTGGAATTAACAAAACGTAAGCCGGGCCAACCAGTCCATTGAGCAATTGTTCAACCAAACGTACGGATGCACTTAAGAGTATAAAACGCAACACGAGGTTATCGAACGCAGACACGGCCCTAAGCCCCTGCGTAGGAGTGGATATGGCACAGGACGCGCTCTCGCCCCTCGGTCCACTACCTAGAGCCTCCCGGCTCCGTGAGCTGCGTGTGCCGTGTGGTGAGAGGTGAGAGGGCGTTGCGATGCCACCCTCCGTCGCTGCTGCTTGTTCGTAATTATTGGGTCCCAGGGCCACGATGATTAATCGACTGTCGGTTCAACAGCGGTGATGCAACTTGTATGGCGAAACCTTCGGAGTTCTAATCCTGCCAATTTGGTTATGCACGCACTTGCGAAATCTTTCAGTTTAGTTGTTCTGAGGGCATTATAAATCGGTGTGCTTCGGGATTAAGGAATGTACAGGAATCGTCTGGCTAAATCAGTGTGCCAATGATGATTATTGTTTTGAGCACTGCATACGTTATGCCAAATGATCGAGGATTGTATAAGTGTAGGTTTAGGGTGGTGGTTGTGAGATTGGTGGTGAGCGAAGTGAGAATGGAGGTTGTTTCAATTTAAAGCTTTCGTGACTGCAGGGATTCATCTTCTTGGTTCTTTCGGTAAAGTCACGTAGAATGGAAATAATAAAATAATAAAAATAAAACATAATAAAATAATTCTCACTAAGAATTGCGATAATTATTTGTGAGAATTATTTTATAATGTTTTATTATTATTTTATTTCCATTCTACGTGACTTTACCGAAAGAACCAAGAAGATGAATGGAGGTGTTGTTAATCAAAAAACGCTCTTGGCAATACTGTTGCATTAAAAATATATATGTGTGTCTGCACCCATTGAGATGGCCGGTTGTGTGGAGTGGGGGTCCACATCCTACTCCGTCCTGTTGGGTGGGTCAGGTGGGACGATGAAGGGCACGGTAAAGGACGGTCGGTTATGGCCACTCCCTTGGAGGTGAGGTCACCGCTTTTGGTCAGACTCGGGACTCAACAGAGTTCTCGATCTGCCTGGTGCCTTCCACGAGCTGGACCCAGCCTCGAGCGTCAGCAGAACTCTCGACTCTCAGTTGAGTCCCTCGATTGAACAACTCGATTCGATGGCGGCGCGTTTGCCTGCACGCTCTTAACAGACCACACACGTGCAAATGTTGACCTGCCCGTGCCGCGAACGTGCGGGGCGCAGTTCAGCGAATGTCGTTTCAAGGTTATCGAGGAGCAATGCAAAGCAGGCTTTGATCAGCCAACGAGGCGTTTGTAGAACGTTTTAGGGAATGTGATTTACTGTTCAATGGATGCACACACACACACACGCACGCCTTACACGTTAACATGTATCATGGTGTATTCACACAAACTCGCTATACATTTTGATTAGTATATTGATGCAAACACGCCTATACGTCTTTGATTAGCAATCGCTCGTCAATTCTTAACAGCCGGCTTATACGATTGTAATATGTTACACATTTGGGTGGGTGGGTGGAGGTCGCATTAATTACCAAAGTGCGTAGTTCGCTACAAAGTGGTCCTTGAAGAAGGCGTGATGTCGTCTGTCAGAAGAGCGGGTCATTATGTACCGATGTCAAGTGTCAGATTGCAAATGTTCAAATTACCAGAAACTAAAATCGAAGAGAAACCCTGATGTCAGTGGGTGCAAAAATCATCACTGTTTTTACATCAATGTCCGTTCTGGAAATGGATAATGAATTCTCGATGGCCTCACCTGGTCTTTGAGTTATAATTTGCCCAGGCGCGAGTCATAAATTGCCCGATGCTTGAGTCACTGTCTTAACGGTCCAATGGTCGACGATCACTCTTGATGATGCGGAAGTGATGGTGGCGACACTGGGCACGTAATGATTATCTTGGGATTCGAATTGATCCGCGCACGCACTTCGCGATGCAATGCATCCAATTCCGAGCGCGACAATCGTTTACAAATTTTGATTTAAAGCTTTCGTGACTGCAGGGATTCATATTCTTGGTTCTTTCACGTAGAAGGGAAATAATAAAATAATAAAAATATAAAACAATTATTATTTTCCTTCTACGTGATTTTGCCGAAACAACCAAGAATATGAATCGTTTACAATTTACGATCATTATGTACAAATGTTCAAGTTGAGAACTAATGGAGCCGAACACTGTCGTGTGTAGGTGAGACTGCATTAACTGAGAAGGCTGCAAGAGATACAAGAATAAATTGCAATCCTGTGACAATCCAATTGAGATGGGGGGTGGGGGGGAGAATCAATACATGCCAAGTGTTGTACATAAATATACCAATTCCAGCATGGGCACGCGACTCGGCCTGATTTGACCAATTGGTGAGTGTGTGGCTTGCGGCACCCTAATCAATCACCAGCTCTGGCTGAGTGTCGTAAGTAGCGGTAACTCGGAAAACGATCAGCCGTCCATTCTGTTCATTATGCGTTTAGCAACTGTTACGTGGCAACTAATTGACCACATTAAAGCCAACGGCTAGC
Organism: Lethenteron reissneri; assembly: GCF_015708825.2. Classification (NCBI taxonomy): domain Eukaryota; kingdom Metazoa; phylum Chordata; class Hyperoartia; order Petromyzontiformes; family Petromyzontidae; genus Lethenteron; species Lethenteron reissneri. The sequence continues at coordinate 12,003,402 of NC_083797.1, read as the reverse complement.
AGGTTTTACAACGCGAGGTTCTCCATTTCTAGTATCTCATAGTAAGGCTGCTGGCATACACATGGGTCCTGTAAAGTAGTATCTCACATTGATTTGCCAACTTACAATTAAGATTCCATGGGATTCAATAACTGCCTAGCTCCCCCCTCCCCCCGTCTCTTTTTTTTACTTTTATCTTTTGCACGTGCACTGATGTAGTCACTTCACAAGATATTCAGCCTCCGGTCTCCACCGAGGTCCAGTTTCACCGCATCTGCCAATCGATAGCTGCCGCCCACGCTACGCCCTTGTTTATTCTTCGGGAGTGCACCTTGAACCGGCTAAGAATGCAAGGAGATCCATTTGGTTCTGTGACCTTCGCGAAAAAGACACGTGGCTTGTGAAATGTTCCGCGTAAAAAAAAAACAATTAGCAGCGTGAAACATGAAAGGCAACTTTGATGTTGATTCATGTTGACATTGGCCTCATGACGTGGACATTAAAATTTCAGCTGGACTTATTTTCAATGTGCCTTCCGCTCCCCTATGAATGGGCTGATTTGATACGATTATATGGCCTTGAAATTGAGAATTGTAAAATTAAGGTGGTTTCATTCAGTGTAATTGGTTCACAGTTTCGGACATGGAAGTGTGCTATTAAAATGCCCGGCTTTCTAGCCTCATGGAAAACGTCACAATTGAGTCAAGGGCTGCAGCACCGTTGGTGGGCTCGGAAAATCTGGACCGGAGTGAGGCATGGAGACTGGAGTTTGTTCGAGTGCTTGCGTTATTTTTGGACCAAATAATGGATGATTATCACTCCCAACCTCTCGCGTTGTCGCTCCGCTGTGCATTACTGCGGTACGTTGTGCGCTGTTGGGCTCTTACTTTATTTCCAATTTATGAAGCTCGTCACGTTTTCACTTATTTATTGCGGTCATCAATTCATGTTCTCTTCAGCTTTACATTCACGTGATTTGTTTCTGTGCAATAAAGTGGAGAATGTATTGTTACGCATCCGAACTCTGTCGTTTTTTGTGACATTTAAACTGGCCCAGTGCGTTTCGCCCCGACTTGACTTATGTACTCTGTCCACTGATGAATCAAAGTAGTCGACTGACTAATTCAGTCAACACACCGGTGGGCTAAAGTAGTGAACTATTTGTCGTTTGTCAACGTGACACATTTTTTTACTGATTGGCCGTGTCGGGTGGTGGAGGGTTGCGACACGTTTATAAATAACGCGATCTCACCCCAAAACCTTTACTATGAATAACACTGGTCAACACACTTTTTCTGGCATAAGGTATTTCAACGGGTTTAAGGTAATTTTGGGGTGCTGATTCTGAATCTGGCATCAGTTTTTGTCTCATCAAATCAGGTTTTTGAGATCTCAAATATTGCATTTTCAATAAAAACTGCAGAAGAAAAATATTAAATAAATGTGGATATCTACATAAAATTATATTATAAATACACTTTTCAAAAAATACAGCACCATATTTTAACACTAAAGCAGTCACTGACTCGCAACGACCTGCGATCATAAGTGACAGAGTTAATTTCGGGTAAAATCAATGAAAATGGGGTATGCCGATAGCATAAAATGAGATGTGATAGAGCAAATCTGAGATCAGATTTGGAATCAGCACCCTGAAATTAGTCTAAAACAGCTGCAAAAGTCCAGGCCAGAAATTGTTTTTGTTGACCAGTGTTATTCAGTCCTTTCGAAGGTGTCTGAGTGGCTAAGGGGAGTGCTCATTGGCGGTGGCACTGAGCCCACGCTGCTGAGATTCTGCATTCAAATTGAGGATTCAACTTCCATGGTGTTTCAACCAGTCGCTCGAGTTGTTCGCTGATGATCTTTACTCCACCTGTGGCCACAAATGCCAGCGCACAAAGAACCTTCCTGTCATTTGGACCGTACCTTCATTTGACACGTTTCAGTAAAAAAAAAACTCGATTAATCCGAGTTTGATTTTGTCGTGCGACGCACGTTCTTTCCACATCCCCCAAACTAATAAATACAACTATCACTGCACTGTTGAGCTCTGAAGTAAAACACTTGTCGCCCTCCACAGGGCTCGTCTGAAGTTATGATACAATGTGACGTTCCACGTGGAAGTTTCATCTCGGGCCGTGATGCCAGCAGGAAAACTACGATACAAAAATGGTGTTAAAGTTTCGTCTATGCCGCCTCCCAAGCTGCGGTGTGTGTGGGGTGGGGGGTGTGATGCGTCCCGAATGCGGCAGCAGCTGCTGCTAGGCTGGAGGGGAAGGTCGCTTGCGTCCCAGGTGACGTGCAGGGTCTTCTCCCTCCAGCAGAGCTGCCTCCTCTTGTCGCACCGATACCGCACAAACCCTGCGCACCCCCCCCCCCCCACAGCACGGCCCAACATCAAACGCGGCCTTCAAAGAGTTAATCCGTATAACAATAATATGTGGGCTATGACGAGATGTGTGTTTTGTTGTTGCACCGTGTGATGGGTTTAGAGGAAGACAGTCTCACAATGATGGTATTCATAAACACATTAAAATGTTACAATACAATTAAGTTGCCTTGCTTTCATGCTACACCCGTCGTTCTAGGGATTCCTCAAAGGGGGTGGATTCTGCTGCTCTTCTTGGTTCTTTCGGTAAAGTCACGTAGAAGGGAAATAATAAAATAATAAAAATAAAACATAATAAAATAATTCTCACGACGTTTCGGCCACAACGCGAGCAGCCGTCCTCAGGTGAAGAACAGGTCTGTCGGAAAGACAGGTCCGACAGACCTGGTCTTCACCTGAGGACGGCTGCTTGCGTTGTGGCCGAAACGTGAGAATTATTTTATTACGTTTTATTTTTGTATTATTTCCCTTCTACGTGACTTTACTGAAAGAACCAAGAAGATGAATCCCTGCAGTCACGAAAGCTTTAAATCGAAAATTTTCTGCTGCTCTGTTACGATAGCCAGATGCCTTAATCGGGCTTGGTCCAAAATATATATTTTTATATTAAAAAAAAACACTTGTTTACCTGTTGATTCGAGACCCCCTTGTGGCCGACTGGACCACTAAGCGTCGCATAACGCTGCCACGGAGCCCCCAATAGTTAGGCTCCTGCCTTCGTCGCACTCCAACTCAACAGAACCCTGACCAGAACCACACTCGTCATATCCACGCACTACCCCGAACCACAGCAGCCAACCAGACGACAGCCATCACCCCAACATTAACAAACCAGACGACCAGCACCTCTCAAGATTCCAACCTCTCGCCCGATACCTCTAAGGATAACCTCTAGGCTAGGGGAACCAAATCCTCAGAGGGCCAAGTCGGATTTCCAAATACCTTTGGCAGACAGCCACAACATTATCGCACGCGTTTCGGCCACTTTAATCACTTCAAGATGCCCGCACTAAAATTATAACCGCTGATTTTTTTTTTCCCGGTCGATTTTTTTCTCTCTCTCTCTCCCATAGTACCCGATGACTGCAGCTCAGATGCTTGCAACGCCGGATGCCCCAACAACCGCCGCTTGCGATCCGTTTCGAAGCGGTAGGGCGTGGTCCATATAGGTTCTCCTACAGACCAAACCCTCACACTGTCGCCGACACTGGCACCTCGCTCTTCCCTCGACTCGTGTGTTACTCGCACATCTGGTGTTCTGAGTAGCACCACCACCACCATCATCATCATACCGAGTGCAAGTGACTTACGGGACCCAACGAGGCATCGGACTCGCCCTTGGCTCCTGTCGCCCCCCACGTTGCACCCTTGAGACCAGCAGCACCTGCAGCAAGCAGGAGTTTGAGCCACACACACCATGTACATGAGTCATGCACCGCACACACCACGTATGTATTCTGAACTTTTTTCGCACCGTACGTAGCCAAGCGTGCTAATCAGTGGTGCGGCGGAAGGACAAACTAAACAAAAGTTATCAAGAAATAAGTTTACAATGTAGATTTAAAAGTGCATAGCTCCAGTGGCTTCCTAATATCGAAAGGAAGGACCGTTCCAGACGGCCACAGAAGCGCGCGATGCAGTCGTCGTCCTTGTTTGATGGCCCAGTCAAAGGCAGATGCGAGGGTGACACGTGGTGTCTCGTCGGTTTGATGGCCCATGACACGCACGGAATGTACGGCCCGGGACTGAACCCGACTCAGCACGGCGAGCAGTGTTGTATTGATGAAAATAAACTCGACATTTATAGTTCACATTTCTGCATTGCGAGCATTGTATTCTCTTCTAGTTGGCAGTAATTATTGCAGTAGCAATAATTAGTTGAGCTCACTAGCCACAGACGTGAGAAGGTGGCAGCCACCTGGTGAGCCGGTGCCAATAATTGTCCAAGCTCTGAAAGTCCTCTATGTGTTCAGGAGTTATCAGCCAATGAGTGAGTGCTTTCCCATGTGGGAGGAAACCAGAGCAACCTGGAGGATCCCCACGCATGCAAGGGGGCAACACTCGATCCCATACAGACGGAACAAGTGGAGTCCATCTTCTTGGTTCTTTCGGTAAAGTCACGTAGAATGGAAATAATAAAATAAAAAAATAAAACATAATAAAATTATTCTCATAGTGAGAATTATTTTATTATGTTTTATTTTTATTATTTTATTCTCACTATGAGAATTATATTTTATTATGTTTTATTTTTATTATTTTATTATTTCCATTCTACGTGACTTTACCGAAAGAACCAAGAAGATGAATCCCTGCAGTCACGAAAGCTTTACATCGAAATTTAAGTGGAGTCCACTTTTGCGTTACCGCCGTCCCCGGCAACACGTGTGCGATCCACCAATCCCTTCGTTGCCTCCACAGTGCTGCGTGGACGGCCACGTGCGTAGCCACCACAGCACGAACAACATCTGTGGCCAGGTCGCTTCTGAAAGATAAGTTAACATACCTCGGTTGTCTTTACCGAGTAAGATAAAAAAAATCGTTTAGTTTTTTTTGTGTATTTTTAAAAGTTTTTTTTTACCTTTCCGATAATTTGCACTCCAAATCGTGTTTTTGTTGTTGTATAACGTTCTGACTCACCGCTGCTGGACACGTGAAAAAAGAGCTTTATAGCTCATCGGATTCCTCCCGGGTAAATAAACACTCTGATTCTGAACATTGTGCGTCACGGGGAGTGGGTGCAGCATTGTTGCTGCTGCTGTTGTTGTTGCTGCTGCTGTTGCTTCTGTTGTTGTTGTTCAATGGCTGAATGCACGCACGTGGCCGGGGCGGGCGCCAGTCCGTGGTCCCGCGGAACCCGCCCGGTAGCGCAGGACGAGCAGCGTCCCCGCGTGTCGCTGCCCGCACGAGGCGCGCAGCACGCAGCCCTGGCGCGCGCCCTCGCCGGGGATCCAACCGGGCGACACCCGTCGCCACGGCCACAGCGGCCGGCACACTGACGCACACAAACAAACACAGATTCCAACCCCCAACCCCCCCCCTCGTGTGTAGCCTTAACAGACTGTAGGGGCAAGTGCTGTTAGCGAGCACCTATGAAGGCCGGCACGGCACACGAGGGCGTGGGGTGGCCAATACCGCAGCCCGATGTTTACGCACAGCACCAGGTATTCATTTGAGGCTGAGTCGACCTAGGCGAGGCACGGGACCGGTTCAGATATTCGTCGCTGTTGGTGGTGGCCGTGCGCGGGAATCGAAGTCGGGTCGCCGGGTTCGTAGCGAAGCGCGCTGACCGCTACATTATCACTCCCCCACACTGACGCACACACAAATAATAACTTTGTAATAATATTAACTTGTAAGGCACCGCTACACAGAGTAACCGCTTGCTGCTCTTGAATAGAAAGAGAGAGAGAGCGACTCAGAGGCGCGAGGAACCGCAGACACGCGGTGAGCCCGCGCCAACAATTTCCCAAGCTCTGCGGTCCCATCCATATTAAGGTGTGTTCAGACAATGAGTGTCGACAAACACACGTGCACGACCACCACGAGACTGTGCCCAAAAGCACACACTCGCGAATCGCCGAAGTGCACGATGCAATTCCGTTGGCGCAGGTGATGGCCATGATTATTACCTGTTATTTCGCGTATTTACCCAGTCCCGTGGCTCGTTGTTGAGGAGGGTCCAGCCAAGTTGGGTGCGCCCTTGTTGATTGCAAGCAATCCTCGGCGAAGTGTGATGCAACTGATTGTATTTGTTACGTGGTCTGTACGTGGCATGTCGTGAGCCGTGCCATCATCACTGTTGGACCAGCATTGTTGTGAAATGTAAATGGATGGCAGTGACATCACAATAATTCCATAAATGACGCACGACACGTTTCGCATGAACAAAGCGTCAAAATGTGCGTATGGCAGTCTGTGACACACGCACAGATACTCGAAATGCACGTTGATTCTAAATGTGGAGGTAAAAACAGGAGACCCGGAGAAAAATCAACGCGACCACGGGGAGAACACGCCAACTCCAAATCTTTGGGCGTCAGGGTCGACATGGAACCCACGACGTCCTGTATACTGGGCGAGGTAGTTAACACCTCGCCACCATGGCACCCCTTGCATCTTCCCGTAGCATGTATGTTGAACTTCGTTCGCACCGTACGTACCCAACCGTGCTAATCGGAGGTGCGAGCGAAGGACAACAAACTAAACACAAGAAGCTGTTCTCAACAAATGAGTTCCTTCAATCGAGATTCTAAGGGTGCAACGGCTCCAGTGGCTTCCTCGTCGGAATGAAGAGCGTTCCAGACGGCCGCCGCGGGATGCAGTGACCGCCCTTCGTTCGACGGTCGAGCTTTCTCCCCTCGCCACGTGCACCGAGTTTCGCCACTGAAGCGAGCGATGCGATTGCATTAACCGTGCCCTGCCCCCCCCACCCCACGCTGGGAACGCGTCGACGAGGATCTACTGACCGATCATCGCCGGCGGCGTGGGCTGGAGCTCGGCTGTCCGGTTGGAGGTGCTCGAGTCCAGGTCACGGCCGCGGGAGGTCGCCGCACCTGCGCCAAGGACACAGCGAGTTCGTCTCGGGCGCACGGCAACAGCGTGTCCATTGAGTTTGTAAACATGAAGCAAACGACGACAAACATCCCCCTCCCCCGTATAGGGCATTGATCGACTTTTGTCAAGGCGCATTTCCCCCCCCCTTCCAACCCAGCTTAAATAGACGCTCCAAGCGTGGTGGTGTTTCATTTAGACGCTGTCGCCTCGACAGACCTGGTCTTCACCTGAGGACTGCTGCTTGCGTTGTGGCCGAAACGTCGTGAGAATTATTTTATTATGTTTTATTTTTATTATTTCATTACTTCCCTTCTACGTGACTTTACCGAAAGAACCAAGAAGATGAATCCCTGCAGTCACGAAAGCTTTAAACCACTATTATTATATTTTGGCACTGGTAAAGGAGGTCTAATGATGTAAAGACATTGACAGACTGTTTGTTGGGGCAAGTGCTGTTCGTGAGCCAGTCAGCTACGAATGCCTGCACGGCACACGAAGAGGGGTGGGTGGCGTGGTGCTTGTCACCCACTCACTCGTGTGCCCGTTGCGGCATTCATCGGTGCTACTCGCTAAAGCACTTGCCCATGCAGTCTGTTAAAGGCTATACGGGGGATCTTTGTCTTTGCGTGTGGTTCATACGTGGCACCTGTTAGGGCCGGATTATCCGTGTAACAAAAGTCGCTACACATGTAGTAGCCACGGGCCGCGAACTTTCAAGGGCCCCGCGCTAAATGTTTTCAAGCTATCAATTTCGGTTCAGTGATTCTGCACTTGCTCTATTACTATAGTACTATACCGCCTTCTACTTTCATGAACGACTGGGTGTTTAAGGTTAGCGATTTGTCGTATTATCTGGCTGTATAGCAAATGAAAAAATTACAATTACTTTACTGTGCAAGTTAAACATTTATGTTTTAATATTTACGTGTTTTTTAATTTTATGTAGGACCCCTTTATAGCATCATATGCTGCAGGCCCCGCACTTGCTTCATCTGGCACTGGGCGTCTTTTAACTTGCCCAGTAACCACCGGGAGGCATTCGCCAAGGGGACTCCCCACAACTCCCAACATGCGACTGCAACTCACACCCCACTGGGTCTTTTTTAAATCCTTTATATTAAGTTCACTTGCTTGCGCGCTTACGACCGTGCAAATCTTTCGGTCGTTTTTTAACCCACTTCCCGTGATCCAATCGAGCTGACATTTTGCACACAGACTCGTTGTGCGTGACAATTTATTTTCGTGAAATTTTTTTTCCAAAATTTTCCACTTTTTAGGATTTTTTTTTCAAATTTTATTTAAAATACCAATGTGATAAAAATGAAACTCTTACTCAAGAAAAACAGAAATGAATAATAAAATAAAACCGATGCCACGCATATAAAGGATTTATAGTGAAAAACTTTGTTTTTACGGGTTAATTTTTACCGGCCACGGTGCCTCTGCTCGTTGCGGAGGAGCTGCCGCGTTCGTCCGATCGATCGGCGGTCACGGGGGGAGCGTCACTCGAGGGCGGAGGAGGCGGGAATGCGTCTCCTGCCACGCGGAGACACCGGTACTCGCTGTGACGAGCGCCGCAGACACGATTGGGACAATACGAGCCGACAGAATGGAAAGGGGTTAATACACGCATTGCGACAATGCAGCCGCGTGAGATCTCTGTTGTCATGGCTTGTTTGAATCTCGCCACGGTGGCTAGGAGATGTTAACTACCTCGCCTGGTATACAGGATGGTCGTGGGTTCGATCCCGGCCCTCACCGGTGCCTGCTGCAGGGAGCACGGTCGACTTTGGAAGGGAGGGAAGAAACGTGGGGCCCAGGGTGACCTCCTCCACCGTCTGCCGCGTGGCTCCATCAGCACCACCACCATCACCACCACCATCACCACCATCAGCGCCACCACCACCATCAGCACCACCACCACCACCATCACCACCACCATCACCACCTGGGACAAACGACGAGTCCCTGCCACTGGCGTTTTGTGTTCGCAGCGGGCAAGCCCAGGGAGACCACCAGCCATCGTTCCTTCTGGAAAGGGGCCTTCTTCAAGCAACTGAATGTCCTATACAGGGCGCCATGGTGGCGAGATGTTTAACTACCTCGCCTGGTATATTGGATGACCTGGTTTCGATCTTGACCCTGACGCCTGATGTATATTTGGAGTTTGCATGCCTCTGTCCCCGTGGTCGCGTGGATTTTTCTCCGGGTCCTCTGGGGTTTCCCTCCACATTTAGAAACATGCATTTAGAATCTTTGGCTGCTATATATTTCCACATGATAAGCTAATTCGTTGAGCTATAATTTGTGGCCAGCTTGCTTCCAAAAAAGTTATAACTCAGTGGGCCTTACCTGGTAAAATATAAAATAGTTTAGTTTTTAGTTTAGGATGTTTTGCGCTTCTCTGTCTAATCACATCCCAATTGCCCTACTTGCTCTGTCCGGGTCGGTGACCCACAACACATTTTCTCCAAACCCTTTTTCGTTCTGCCAGCGACCAACCCACATAGGTGCAGGTGATTAGGCAACAAGTGGAGGGAGGGAGACCTGGAGACAGTGAGGAGGTGGTGGTGGTGGTGGTGCTGGAGGAGAACTGGAGACGTGGAGGGGTGGCAAGGTGAGCTGAGAAGGAGCGGGGAGGAAGGAAAATGCACAAAATTATTCTTTTTTAGGGGGTAAATTGTATTTCTCACAAAAAACATCTCGCCACGAGGGGGCGCTGCTGTATCTAAACTCATTTTCCCCACTCACGCCCCACACCGGGGTGGACATTACCCGATTAGCGCCCCCTCGTGGTCACCAGTGGCGTTGACTGCTCAAAGTAATACTCTTCGGTTCTTTCGGTAAAGTCACGTGGATGAAAAATAAAATAAAAATAACAGTAAATTAAATCACGACGTTTCGATTGCAACACAAGAAAAGAAAGAACCAAAGAGTATGGATCCTTGCATTCACGAAAACTTCAAATCTAGAATGCTCAAAGTCAGTTTAACACGAAGGCTCTCTGAAAGCCGTTAAGCCGAGCCAGCCCTCAGTGACTCTCCCTTCGCAGTGGGGTTTCTCAAACTCTTTTGGCCCACGAACCACTCGGCCGATGCAAACATTTCCGCGGGCCACCCAGCCCCACACCCCTTGGTGACGAAACGCATTCACTTCTCTCTATAAATACCAGGTGATACTAAATCATGCCGTGTCAACCCACACGGCTTACCCCGTATTCTTGTACCGGGGAAATTGAGTTTGCAGGTCCATTCGGCGTACAGCCGTTTCAATACGGGCACATTTTTTAAGTCTATTTGTTTGTGTGTCTCCCTTGTGATGGGAATTTGAAGGATGAACGTTGAGATGTATAAGGGGCACGGGGTGACCAACGAGGTCTGAATTGGTCTGTAACAAGGTAGGGCACTGATAAGGGGTTGACAGGTATGCTAAATCATTCATATTACCGGAATTTTATTAAGTTTACACGCAGATCTACGTTTTTTTAGGGGGTGACATTTAGATCTTAGGGTTAGGGTAATTTAATCAGGGTAGTTTTACGAACTTCATTTTTTTTAAATGAACTATCGTAAGTAAAATATGAATTAACGTCAGAAACAAAAGGTGTAAACGTTGTCATTAGTTCTGGATCGGCTGCGTTTGCATCGCAGCCACCGCGAACCACTACACGAGAGCCACCTTAACCCAGCCGTAACACCTCACCCCCCCCATCACATCACACCATCACTCCTTCCCTTCACCACCCATCACACCCCTTCCTCCTCCACAAACACTCCACCATCATCTCACACCATCACTCCTTCCCTTCACCACCCATCACACCCCTTCCTCCTCCACAAACACTCTCCCATTACCTCACACCATCATCTCACACCATCACTCCTTCCCTTCATCACCCATCACATTCCTCCCTCCTCTACACTACTTCACCCGTTACCTATTCCATTACTTCGTATTTCCTGAATTGATGGTTGATGGGGTGGGGGGGGTATGAATAATCATCCACAGCAGTGGGAATTTCTACTTTATTACCGGGCGGAATGTTTGCTCCGATACGGCGGCTCACAGTAGGTAGTGTAGTGGTTAACGCGCTGTGCTACGAACCAGGCGACCCGAGTTCCCGCTCACGGCAAACACCGGTGACGATTATCCGAACTGGCCTCCTCTAGGTCGACTCAGCCTCAAGTGAGTATCTGGTTCGGTGTGTAAACATCGCCACGAGGGAGACAAAGGCGGCTGGGCGGGGTCCTGGCAACACATCCCCCTCTCGTGTGCCGTGCCGGTCTTCATGAGGTGCTCGCTAACACCACTTGCCCCAACTCGCTGTGCAGGCTACACGGGGGACCGTTGTCTTTGGTGCCTCACCCGTGCGGGCTGCAGGGAGCACGGTCGCCGTCGGCAGGGAGGGAGGAAACGTGGAGCCGAAGATGACCTCCTCCACCATCAGCCGCGTGGCTCCACCACCACCACCATCACCACCTGGGACAAACGACGAGCCTCTGGCGTTTTGTGTTCACAGCGGGCAAGCTCTGGGAGACCACCAGCCATCGTCCCTTATTTCTAGATTTGAAGCATTCGTGACTGCAAGGATTCATACTCTTAGGTTTTTTCGGTATTTTTTACTTTAATTATTTATTTTTACCGACGTGACTTTACCGAAAAAACCTAAGAGTATGGTAAAATAAACATTTTTTTATAGTAAAATAGGTTTAACTTCCTGAAGAGGCTCCCATTACGCGGAGTGAAACGTCGGACTTCGTGCCTAACAACGCGCGGCACGACCCGAAAACCACGCATCGGTGCCAGACTGCTCCCATCCATGCAACCGTGGAATTTCCACGAATGTACTCTTAGCTTTTTTTGGTAAAGTCACGTAGGGAAATAAATAAAAAATAAATATAAATAATATAAATAATAATAGAAGTAAAAATTATCAATCACGACGTTTCGGAGGCAACACAAGTCTCCGTCATCAGGTGGGGCCGTCACAGCCAGATTTACTGTATCGTGGTTTATAATTTTTATTTCTATTATTATTTCTATTATTTTTATTATTTATTTTTTACCCACGTGATTTTACCGAAAAAACCTAAGAGTATGAATCCTTGCAGTCACGAAAGCTTCAAATCTAGAATTTCCACGAATGGTTTAGGGCTACCATTGAAGATGAATACCGGGGGATGCTCACTTTGGGCACGCAAATGTCGGGCACAAGACGTTGATGGCGGTCTGTGAGCGTGCGCCCGTGGAGGTGGTTCGTGAAGGACGCTGCTGCTACTGGTCACTTGGAAGGAGTCGCCCTCCAACAACAACGGAGGGCAAAGGAGCGACGCTCACAACAACGGGAGCGCCGTATGGCGAGAATGCAGCACGTTGGGCACAGTCGGGGGCACAGGTGGTGCATCTGCCGGTCATCTCAGTCGGTCAACCCACGGCACCTCGGTCTGTCCCGTCACCTCCCGTCATCGAGCCTTCAATACTTCACGTGACCTCAATGTGCACCTAGCCTGGCACAGGCGCCGTGGTGACGTCACCGCCACTTCGTGGCGAATGGCGGGTGTTGTTGTTGTGCATGTCACCACTGCGCTGGTGGTGTTGTTGTTCTTGTTATTTACAGGCTCCATCAGCTCGTGATTACACCAAGTTCTTAGAGTTGATGGTCTCTCAGCGCGATCACTAATAACTCCACCAAAAAACCCCATCACAATAACTTTGGTGAGTCACTTAAATTGACTTACCCCAACACTGAAATGTACAATTTCCAAATCGATTGGCATGCGATGAACAACCTTGGCAGCACATTGCATGCTTGGTTACGTACGGCGCGAAAGAAGTTCAGCATACTATGGGGACCTCATTTGCCAGTAAAAATATGATAATTGGTTCTTTACCCTTCTATCTGGCAACAAAACTGACACCTTTTTGCAAGGAGTCATGTTTGCATAGACCGCAATACCTGCAGTCATAATACAAACAAAAGAACATAACTCTGATAATGTGCACTGGACCAATCAACTTCAAGGACAGTGCACATTATCAGAGTTATGTTCTTTTGTTTGTATTATGACTGCAGGTATTGCGGTCTATGCAAACATGACTCCTTGCAAAAAGGTGTCAGTTTTGTTGCCAGATAGAAGGGTAAAGAACCAATTATCATAAGTTCAGCATACATACATTGTGGGCAACAATGTATTGCGGGGTGCGTTCAGAAGTAGTTCTGTTGCCTCCTCGTTCTAGTTCCCATTGGTGCCGTGGTAGTCGCCAGGATGTCCCGATGGGCACGTGCCATTGTCCCGCCGACGCGATGTCACGGGCCACGACAGTTCCTATTGATCACTGTTACATTGTTTTTATGGCTTTATTTTGGTGATTTTGAAAACTTTTGATTTAGCCATGTTTGTTTGTTGTAGCACAGAGTTAGGCCGATAACTTTAATCTAAATTGTCTTATGGTTGTTATTGTTTGACTTGCATCCTACTGGGATTTTTACACACAGCGTTGAACATACGGTGCTTTTTCTGGAAGACTTTGCTGTTTTCTCCCCCAGGATATTTGTTGTTGTTGCGTGTAGTCACTTTAAGATGTTTCTTGTTCATGTTTTTATTTTGTTGCGGTTGCACCCGAGTCAAGAGCCGCGTGACTCACAGGGTTATACCTAATAAATGAAACTGAAATGAAACTGAAAACGATCGCGATGCAATTGAGGACAGACGAAAAAAAATATCAACAAAAATCCAAAGCCGCACGCCAACATCCAGCGGACATCCCCCGCGTACCTTGAGGAGCGAGAGTGGCGTTCTTCGACACCAAGACGCCGAACAGAGGCGGAGAAGGGGGCAGTGACGCGTCTGCGTGATGAGAACACGGATGGTAACGAGATCCAATCGTGAAGAGGGGAGGAGGGAGGGGGGAAGTAACAAAAACAAAAAAACATTAAACATCAAATGGCTGCATCCTTGATGTGTCGCATTCTCAGAAGCTGAAGAGATGAAGGGAATGGGAGGATCGAAATCACACGACGCGGAGAGAGTCGAGCTCAGAGAGACGAGGGGGTGGGGTAGGCGGCGATGTCCGGCTGTGATCGAGCAACTTGTTTCAGTTACCTTGAAGTGTCGCGGAAAAGCACAGCACGTTGCAGTTGGGAGTGATGTCCTGCGCTGGAAGCCAACGAATACAACAAGCACGAGTCAATTGACGGGTTGTTCAAACATTCTGCACTTGGGCTGATTTTGCAAACGAAGATGTCGTTTTTCTGCTTGTGTGTCTGTCTGTGTGGCTCCGTGGCTGTGTTTTGTCTCTCGCTCTCAAATTTAGTAATCTTTGGAAGAACGTAAATCAGCCAGGTTGGGTGTTGACTGTTATGTTAGCCGACTCTCTGTGTTGTATTGCATTGTATTTCTAAGTTTACTAGGTTTGTTTTCTCATTCATTCGTACCTGATGACGATTGCTTGTGTTGCAATCGAAACGTCGTATTCTGTTATTTAATATATTTTTCTTTCTACGCGACTTTACCGAAAGAACCAAAAACGAAGATGTCACCGTTTACAATGAAAAAAGAAACGCACTCTAGGGGCTACCAGTTGATGAAAAACTATCGCGGTTGGCTGCGTACGGTGCGAAAGAAGTTCATACATACAAAGATGCAAATGTGAAATTATTCCGATAATCTACAAATGGGTAACTGACCGAGAGCCCCGATATGTGCAAGACGTCATTGTTACGACTCTTGCATCCTTCAAATGCCTTTGATCCTTCGGTAGTTTGTTTTACAAAATAGTATATACTCCTAAACAGATTTTCCCACGGCAGTTGCAAGTTTTGGAATCGGCCGCCTTTGGAAATAGTTTTGTTGCTGTTCGCTGTCAATTTCAAATTACCAAAAGCGGCTCACCCTCTTCTCTTTTGCCTTTTCATTGCGTAATGACAGTGGAGTCTACAAGAGGTGTGAGTCGACTAGTGGCCACGGGAGGTAATGTCAGGGGAGTCAGTTGTGAATGTGAAGGGACTGGTGGTTATGGGAGGTAATGTCAGGGGAGTCAGCTGTGAGTGCGAAGGGACTGGTGGCCACGGGAGGTAATGACAGGGGAGTCAGTTGTGAGTGCGAAGGGACCAGTGGCTATGGGAGGTAATGTCAGGGGAGTCAGCTGTGAGTGCGAAGGGACTGGTGGCCACGGGAGGTAATGACAGGGGAGTCAGTTGTGAGTGTGAAGGGACCAGTGGCTACGGGAGGTAATGTCAGGGGAGTCAGCTGTGAGTGCGAAGGGACCGGTGGCTACGGGAATGATCGAAAAGGGAGCGTGGTCAGGTGACGGAAGAGGACGGTGGAGTCTGCCGGTGGAGCGAGCGTCCAGAGTCAGCGAGAATGATCGAGAATGGGGGCGTGGCCTCGTGTTGGTATAAAAGAGAGATGCGCGGGAGACTCGGAGCTGTTGCAGTGTGGGTCTCCGCCTGTGTCAAGTGAACGTGTCTTCAATAAAGTGCCATCTCAAGAGAAGTGTTCAAGTCATTACAATTGCATCATTTTGATCTCAGTCTGCCTTGAAGAGTTTCCCCAGGTAATGTACGTACGTTGAACTTCTTTTGCACCGTACCTAGCCAACCGTGCTAAATCGGATGTGCTTGGGAAGGACAATTCTGAACACAAAAAGCAGTTCTAAAGAAACGGGGTTTCAGTTGAGATTTAAAAGTAATTTGAAAGGCAATTTTATTTAAAACACCGGTTGCTGAATAGGCTCACTCACACTTACCCGTTAGGGGCTTACGGGGAAAGATCAGCTGTGGGATGATCGGCTCGTTCTTCCCCAGGACAATCACATCGTACACATCTGTAGGGGAGGGGGGAAGGGGAGGGCAGTTAAGGCAAAATTAAAATGTGTGCGATAAGAAAGGACATTTGAATAAAATCCCGTTTAACTTTGTCATGAGTATTTTTTAGTGCAGTTCATCTTATATTGTCAGGAGTCGCTGCTCACTGTGAGTATATGTGTCTCTGTGTAAGTATTTGGGTCACCGTGCGAGTCTATGGATCTCTACGTGAGCCTCTGTGTCTCTGTGTAAGTCTTTGGGTCACCGTGCCAGTCTATGGATCTCTACGTGAGCCTCTGTGTCTCTGTGTAAGTCTATGGCTCACCGTGCGAGTCTATTGATCTCTGTGTGAGTCTATGGGTCACTGTGTGAATTCGTATTCACTGTGAGCCTATGAGTCTCTGTGTGAACTGGTGTCCACTGTGAGTCTATGGGTCTCTGTGTGAACTCGTATTCACTGTGAGTCTATGGGTCTCTGTGTGAACTCGTATTCACTGTGAGTCTATGGGTCTCTGTGTGAGTCTATTGGTCTCTGTGTGAGTCTATGGGTCTCTGTGTGAGTCTATGGGTCTCTGTGTGAACTGGTGTCCACTGTGAGTCTATGGGTCTCTGTGTGAGTCTATGGGTCTCTGTGTGAGTCTATGGGTCTCTGTGTGAGTCTATGGGTCACTGTGTGAACTCGTGTCCACTGTGAGTCTATGGGTCTCTGTGTGAACTCGTGTCTACTGTGAGTCTATGGGTCTCTGTGTGAGTCTATGGGTCTCTGTGTGAGTCTATGGGTCTCTGTGTGAGTCTATGGGTCTCTGTGTGAACTCATGTCCACTGTGAGTCTATCGGTCTTTGTGTGAGTCTATGGGTCACCGTGCGAGTCTATGGATCTCTGTGTGAGTCTATGGATCTCTGTGTGAGCCTATGGGTCTCTGTGTGAACTCGTGTCCACTGTGAGTCTATGGGTCTCTGTGTGAGTCTATGGGTCTCTGTGTGAGTCTATGTATCTCTACATGAGCCTCTGGGTCACTGTGTGAGTCTATGGATCTCTGTGTGAGCCTATGGGTCTCTGTGTGAACTCGTGTCCACTGTGAGTCTATAGGTCTAAGTGTGAGTCTATGGGTCTCTGTGTGAACTGGTGTCCACTGTGAGCCTATGGGTCTCTGCGTGAACTCGTGTCCACTGTGAGCCTATAGGTCTAAGTGCGAGTCTATGTATCTCTGTGTGAGCCTCTGGGTCTCTGTGTGAGTCTATGGGTCTCTGTGTGAACTGGTGTCCACTGTGAGTCTATGGATCTCTGTGTGAGTCTATGTATCTCTACATGAGCCTCTGGGTCTCTGTGTAAACTCGTGTTCCTTGCGAGCGCCCTTCGAAGGAGGGCACAAGTGGGATTCACGCGCTGTCCTCTGCAGCCGGCAGCTGCGATTCACGACTCGGGACACCGATGGCACAGGCTGCCACTCGGTGCGTGCGCGTTCGCCGGGGCGGAGCGGCTACCCACTCGTTTCGTCCGGGTTGGCGGAGTCGACGCAGATGCACTGCCGGCGTGGATGTCTCTCCTGCTGCAGGAGCATCCTCCTGTCCGTCACTGGCAGCAGTCACGGGGGGCGAGTGAGCGAGCGAGTGAGTGAGATCACTCGGCAACGCGCGCGCGTTAGCAAAATAATGCGGGAACAATCGTGCACACGCATGGATTTTCTTTTACGGGGTACGGTTTCCTGCATGCGTTTATCTTCGAAAGCATTTCACGTTTTAACGGGTGAGCGCGTGCGCGCGTGCATTAGCTGCCGTGAGATGTGGAGTAGAACCACGGGCACGAGCAGAACAAATAGAAAGCGTGCGCCAGACACAGAGTGCGCGAAGACGCGTGGCGAGACACGAGCGCGGATTTGCGACGTTTATGTTCTTCTTCTTGGTTCTTTCGGTAAAGTCACCTAGAAGGGAAATAATAAAATAATAAAAAGAAAACATAAATTATAATATTATTATATTATTTTATTATGTTAGATTTTTATTATTTTATTATTTCTCTTCTACGTGACTTTACCGAAAGAACCAAGAAGATGAATCCCTGCAGTCACGAAAGCTTTAAATCGAAATTTGACGTTTGTGTTGTTACGCGTGCGATTCAGCGCCTCTATCACGAGCTTACGAATCGATATACAATGATTGATCGTTAAACCACCGGATGATAAACCCAGACTGTGTAATGGAGCTGGCTTCAGTGTCCACGACAGTCATCCACAGCCCTTCTGTGAGTCCACCGACCGCAAAGTCGCCCACGGACTGGGTCCTTGTACTGGACCTGCACCCCGGGCGAGACCCCAGAGAGGGGTGAATGGACATCGTCTCGCCCTCACCATTGTAGACGTACATGGCCATGGAGGAGAGCGGTGACGAGGAGAAGTTCGCGGACACAGCCAGGGAAGAGAGCTCCGCCTGGGAGGCTGAAAGCACGCGTCATGCACACGCCGCGTGATCAAGTTCAAGTTCAAGTATTAGGTGTAGCCCTGTGAGCCATTCGGCTCTTGAATCGGGTGCAACCGCAACAAATAAAAACATGAACAACTTAAAGTGACTATGTGACTAAGTGCAAACAGAAAATCCAAGAAAAGACAGCAAAATATTGCAGAAAAAACACCGTACACCAACGCTGTGTGCAAAAATCCCAGTGGGATGCAAGTCAAACAACAACAACCACAACATCCACCACGACTCGGCCACACGTGCACAAACAGCAATGCCGTCATTCTTCCCTGCTTCTTACTCCTGTGCAGGGTTTTGCACGGCTCGGTTTCAGCCGGGTCTGTCCGGGCTCATACTTCACCATGTCGGTCAGAGTGGGTTCACTGAAATGGGGTCACCCAGGACCGGCTCGGATATCACTTTTCACCCGATGTTATCCTCTCGCCGGGAATTTAACTCGGGTGTTTTGGGTTTATCACGCAGTGTGCTGCCACTCCATCCCCAATGGTTGTAAAAAGTAGCCATCAAACTAAATTATTTTTATTTTTTATTTGACCAGGTACGGGCCCACTGAGCTATACAGCTCTATTTCAGAAGCGACCTGGCCATCACCAATGAAGCGGCTTATCACGTGGATATGTAGAGCAGCCAAACACTCCAAACGCGTGTTGATTCGAATCGTGGAGGGAAACACCAGAGGACCTGGAGGAAACTCCACACGACCACGGGGACAGAGACATGCAAACTCCACCTTTACAGGCGCCAGGGTCGGGGTCAAACGCATGACCTCCTGCGTAGCGGGTAAGGCAATTAACATCTTTCTTCCACAACGCAGCATCAGGCCAGTCTAGCGGTCTCTAGCAGCTCTCAGGCCGCCGGTGCTGTGAGCGTGATCATACCCAGACTCGGCTCACGTCGGTTCAACAAATGAACCCTGATCGAGATCTCACGACGCGGGGTTCGCGTGGACTGCGAGCGCACGTGGCCGTACCATTGTTGGGCCACGTCAGCATGCGGTTGAGGATGGGCATGAGGTCGAGCACCATCGTCTGCAGCGGCAAGGACACTGCGGCACAGCAACGCAAGCGACACACGGGGGGCAAGGAGCCCGTGAGAGGCACGGGTCTCGAAGGAGCTGCCACGCGGTGGTCATACGAACAGCAGTCGTTGATCAGTGGTGGGCAACGGGGCGCTGCTTGCATGAGTAGATGCATCGTTGGAAACGATGCAAGCAGTGGTGGCTCAATATTTTGGTGGGGTGGTGCTGGCAGTGGTGTGAGGGGGGGGGGGTGCATGAGGAAGGTACTGTGTCCCCAGCATCAGAACGTCTAGGCTATGGCTATTGATGTAAAAGGTGCAATCATTCCATGATGCGATGCCAACAGCACCCTGGGTCCCGAGGTAGCAAGATATGAACTACCTCCCCTGGTATACAGGATGTCGTGGGTTCGATTCCGACCCTGATGCGTGTTGTATATTTGGAGTTTACATGTCTTGTGTGGATTTTTCTCTGGGGCCTCCGGTTTTCCCTTCCACATTTAGAATCAACGTGTGTTTAGAGTATTTGGCTGCTATACATTTCCACATGATAAACCACTTTGTTGAGCTATCATTTGTGGCCAGGTCGCTTCTGAAAAAGAGCTGTATAGCTCAGTGGGCCTTACCTGGTAAACTAGTTTAATTGGAATTTGATCGTGGTAAGAAAACTTAAACATTTTTACCGAGTAAGAAAATATGACTATAAAAATTGTCCTTTATTTCCCCATCAGGCGACTCCTGCTTCGGATGCTTGAGAGAAAACCAGTTGCCCCAATAAACTCCACCCACGTAAGGGAACTATAAAGCCCTGTTCTAAACTATAAAGCCCTGTTCTAAACTATAAAGCCTTGCTCTAAACTATAAAGCCAAGCTCTAAACTATAAAGCCCTGATCTAAACTAGAAAGCCTTGCTCTAAACTATAAAGCCCTGGTCTAAACTATAAAGCCCTGATCTAAACTATAAAGCCAAGCTCTAAACTATAAAGCCCTGGTCTAAACTATAAAGCCCTGGTCTAAACTATAAAGCCCTGATCTAAACTATAAAGCCCTGATCTAAACTACAAAGCCCTGCTCTAAACTATAAAGCCCTGATCTAAACTATAAAGCCCTGCTCTAAACTATAAAGCCAAGCTCTAAACTATAAAGCCCTGCTCTAAACTATAAAGCCAAGCTCTAAACTATAAAGCCAAGCTCTAAACTATAAAGCCCTGATCTAAACTACAAAGCCCTGCTCTAAACTATAAAGCCCTGATCTAAACTATAAAGCCCTGATCTAAACTATAAAGCCCTGCTCTAAACTATAAAGCCAAGCTCTAAACTATAAAGCCCTGATCTAAACTATAAAGCCAAGCTCTAAACTATAAAGCCAAGCTCTAAACTATAAAGCCAAGCTCTAAACTATAAAGCCCTGATCTAAACTATAAAGCCCTGCTCTAAACTATAAAGCCCTGCTCTAAACTACAAAGCCCTGATCTAAACTATAAAGCCAAGCTCTAAACTATAAAGCCCTGATCTAAACTATAAAGCCCTGCTCTAAACTATAAAGCCAAGCTCTAAACTATAAAGCCCTGATCTAAACTATAAAGCCAAGCTCTAAACTATAAAGCCATGGTCTAAACTATAAAGCCCTGCTCTAAACTATAAAGCCAAGCTCTAAACTATAAAGCCCTGCTCTAAACTATAAAGCCAAGCTCTAAACTATAAAGCCCTGATCTAAACTATAAAGCCCTGATCTAAACTATAAAGCAATGGTCTAAACTACAAAGCCCTGCTCTAAACTATAACGCCCTGATTTAAACTATAAAGCCCTGCTGGAAACTACGAAGCCTTGTTGTCGCCGCTATGAGGCGCACCTCCCACGACACGTCCGGCGTCTTGAGACGCGGCTCAGATTCGCAATCTCTATAAATGCAAATTTCATTCATAATTGGAACCCATACCTCTCCAAAGAATTCCAGGTCAGGTATGCACCACTACGCATGGAATTTCTTATTACTACGCGTGCGTGTATTCTACATCAATATACGGCATGTATGTAAATCACGCGAGAGTTCATTGAGACAAACAACCTCTTACATTCAAGACAGACCGGGGTAAAAATAATTGCAAATGCTTTTAAAAAAAAAACCGTATTGTAAGAGAGCGAAGAATCAGGACACAAGATTACTGCGTCGATGATGAGCGGGGAGACACATTCGGTGTGCATCATGCAATGCACAAATGTCCATCGTTCAAAACGTGGGCTGGCGTTCAACGTTGACAAGCGTGGGGGGGGGGGGGAAGTTGATATGGGGGGGGGGGGACACACACTTCTAAGTGGCAGGGGGTAGAGAGGATACATCCACCATTGTTCTTCTTGTTTCTTTCGGTAAAGTCACGTAGAAGGGAAGTAATAAAATAATACAAATAAAACATAATACAATAATTCTCACGGCGTTTCGGCCACAACGCAAGCAGCCGTCCTCAGGTGAAGACCAGGTCTGTCGGGGAGGACGGCTGCTTGCGTTGTGACCGAAACGTCGTGAGAATTATTTTATTATGTTTTATTTTTATTATTTTATTACTTCCCTTCTACGTGACTTTACCAAAAGAACCAAGAATATGAATCCCTGCAGTCACGAAAGCTTTAAATCGAATTTCCACCATTGTCGTTGACTTCCCCCCCACTCCCCAGCTTTTACCAGGCGGAAAACGGCCAGCGTGGTGAAGTATGGTCAAATAACCTCGTGTGTAAAAGCGTCGCTTTGGGGAGGCACTCAATCCGGACTGTCCGTGCGCATGTTTCTTTGGGGCTGCGTTTTGTGTTCAGTTCGTTGTCGTCCTCCCCACGCACCTCCGATTAGCGCGGTTGGCTACGTGCGGTGCGAAAGAAGTCCAAGGCACATACATGTTGGACCAATGGTAACTAATTGTTCGTGCGATAACTATAAAGTCTTCAATTGTAGCACAAGGCCAATGCATGATGACACAAGGCACATTCACAATGGTGGTATAAGAATAGGTTTTACCGTTTCTGGCGATAAAACATGTGCCTATGTGTGTGTCTCTGTGTGCCTCTCTCTCTGCTTATGTGTCTGTCTGTGTGTCTCCGTGTCTGTGTTTTGTCTCTCTCTAAAAATTTAACAATCTTTGGAAGAACGTAATCAACCAGGTAGGGTGTTGACTGTTACGTTAGCCGACTCTCTGTGTTGTATTGCATTATATTTCTAAGTTTACTAGGTTTTGTTTTCTCTTTCATTTGTACCTGATGATGATTGCTTGTGTTGCAATCGGAACGTCGTATGCTATTATTTAATTACAAATTTATTTCTACGTGACTTTACCGGAAGAACCAAAGAGTAATTCCTGCAGTCAAAGAGTAATTCCTGCAGCCACGAAAGCTCCAAATCAAGGTGTTTAAGATGTTCAAACACCAAACATAAACTTTTGGCAAGGAGTCACAAGGGTGGTGTTGGCACAAACATTCGCATTAAAATTAAATAAGGAAATAAACTCACGGATCACAATGGGTTGGAATAAAAACACAACTCACTGTTCGTTGCTAAGATGCCCCGCTTGGAGTTCAACACGAAATCTTGATTTCTTACGTTCCTGGTAACTGAGGGCAAGTGGGGGGGTGGATCAGAACGATCCACGTATCAATCGCTCGACAGCGCAGAAATCTAACGAGTAACGAAAGGTAACAGCGCACAAAACCGGAGTGCCTTTTACCTGAAACGAGCAATTGGGGCGGTGCTCAATCCCATTGGCAGCCATGAGCAAGTGTTGGACAATTCCACATTCCTGTGGCAGGGGGCCAGTCGACCAATAGGACAACCACGACTGAAGGAAACATGTCCAAAAACTAATTCAGATCATTGGAATTTTTTTAATAATCTGTGCTATGGCTATTTATTATATTCCGTTTTTCCCAGGGACATTTCTTTTTCCTATTAATATCATGTTTTCAATGAAGATGAACTAAACTATAAACAACAATTTTTTTTTTATGTTACCAGCTAAGGCCCGCCATAGCTCTATTTTTATCAGAAGCAACCCGGCCACAATAGCTCAACAAAGTGGCGTATCATGTGGACATTTACAGCAGCCAAATATTCTAAATGTGTGCTTCTAAATGTGGAGGGAAAAACCAGAGGACCCGGAGAAAAATCCACGCCACCACGGAGAGAGAGAGAGACGCATGCAAACTCCAAATACACAGCAGGCGTCAGGGTCGGGCTCGAACCCACGACCTCCTGCATACCAGGCGAGGTAGCTAACATCTCGCCAAGTCTCTCGATCGAAACAAAGCCTTGCGACAACAAAGCTGAACATTACAATGAAAACAACCCAGGCTGCTGGAGCATTTACGGCGAAGGGCGCCGAAACAGTGGACACGAGTCCAGACGTGGCCCCCTTGTGCCAGAGTGGAGTTCAGAAGAAGAGCGGCGGGGAAGTTATCGTTGTTTTTCTGAACCCACAAACAGCTTCAAATTGCGAATGCGAAAGTATCCAATCGGTGAACAACAACAACTCAATTATAGATTTGAAGCTTTCGTGACTGCAAGGATTCATATTCTTAGGTTTTTTCGGTAAAGTCACGTAAAAAAAAAAACAATTTATTTATTTATTTTACTTTTATTAATTTAATTTTTTTACCTACGTGACTTTACCGAAAAAACCCAAGAATAATAACAACTCACCAGTTGCGAGCAACATGCAGAGCGCCACGGCAGCCGTCGCGACGAGCGCGCGTCTCAACGGCAGCATCTCTCTCGTGAACGGCAGCAGCAGCAGCAGCAGCATCTCCACTCGTTCCCAACGATCTTCAACAACTCTGGCCGTCGCCTGACGCTGCTGGTCGTATTTACCGGCGAGACGTCACGGTAACTCGATTTGTAAATCACGTTGTGGGGTTTCACTCTCTTCCGACACACGACCTGGTGTGCTGAACCAGTAACGAATTGTCACGTTTGCTTTCAGGTGACGAACCTTACTAATTGGCTGCATCGGGTGGTGGCGGGTTTAACGACGCATTCATATTCACGCGATCTCACCCCCCCAAAAAAAGCCTCTAATATGAACCGTAACCTTGTAATTAATCGCAGCTCTGCACAAACATCACTGGAAGCTGTATCGAGACTGCGGGATGAATCAGTGCAGCTCTGAAGCTATTTCCCCCACACAGATGTCCAGTCTGAGTGGCTCAAAGCGCACGCGGGTCGTGTGGCTTCGACTGCCGGACGCCCACAACGCCACCGCCAGGGTGGTTGCCTGGGGGGGGTGGGGGGGCGGTCTCCGCCTCGCAGTGAACGGGGCACGCGGGCGCGGCTCGACACAAGCGACGTCCCCAGCGGCCCTGCCTCACCCGCGGTGCCTCCCCACGGCGCAGTGGACCTTCTCGGCACGACAATGGCCCCGCATCTTCTTGGTTCTTTCGGTAAAGTCACGTAGAATGGAAATAATAAAATTAGAAAAATAAAACATAATACAATAAATTCAATATTTTTATTGTTTAATTTTTATTATTTTATTATTTCCATTCTACGCGGCTTTACCGAAATAATAAAATAATAAAAATGAAACATAATAACATTATTGTATTATGTTTTATTATTTTTATTTTATTATTTCCATTCTACGTGACTTTATCGAAAGAACCAAGAAGATGAATCCCTGCAGTCACGAAAGCTTTAAATCGAAATTTAATGGCCCCACAGTTCCGCGTCCCGCTAACCGCTCCGCTGTGCGTGCCCAGAGCGAACAGCTGGTGTACACGGGGTATGTGTGTGTATGTATGTGTGTGTAGCCCGCATGCCCAGCCACCGCATGCCTAAACAGCTTTTGTTCGGCCGGATCGAGGGGGCTAAACGGGCGCGGCACAGGCTGGAGAAGAGATGGAGTGATGTGGTACAGGAGGACGTGGAGCTGAGTGGACTTGCCGATGACTGGTACCAGCGGTGTCAAGGTCGGCCTCTGTGGAGGAGGCTCGTGAAGGACGCTGCTACTGGGCAGTTGGAGGCAGTCGCCCTCCAACAACAACAGAGGGCGGAGGAGCGACGCTCACAACAACGAGCGGAGCGCCGGGTGGCTAAAGCACAGCAAGTTGGCACAGTAGGGGGCACAGGTGGTGCATCAGCCAGTCATCTCGGTCATCTCAGTCAGTCGACCCGTGGTACCTGGGTCTGCCCCGTGACCTCCTGCCAGCGGGCGTTCGACACTTAACGTGACCTCAAGGTGCACATGGCCTGGCACAAGCGTCGTGGGGACGTCACCGCCACTTAGTGGCGAATGGCGGTTGTTGTTGTGTGTGTATGTATGCATGCATGCGTGTGTATAAAGCTTGCCGAATATACAGAGCACAAACGGAACAATTCAGAGTGCACCCATGTTCAAACAAGCATTGGGAGATGCCCATATCCAGTGGCGGTTCTGAATTTCCACATTCGCATGGCGCGTTAACGAAGTCACCGCCATCATCACAGGCGGATGACGCCTGTGATGATGACGATGGAGATTGGTGGTGGTGATGATTTTCTTGATAACTGCTTCTCGTGTTTTAGTTTGCTGTCCTTGCCCCGCACCTCCGATTCGCGTGGTCGGTTACGTACGGTGCTAACGAAGTTCAACGTACATACAGCATATACGGGGATGGTGGTAACCCATCCAAGTTCTCTATTCAGGCTTAAACCTTGCTTAGTTTTTGAGAAGCGTCACATGATTTGCCCAGGCCGGCTCCAGGTCACACAGCTCCCCGGCTCAACAGCCCGCAAGGATGCAGACAACGCAGACTAAAGAAGCAGGCACTTGGGCAAATTCTCTTCGAATATGCAAATAATATATGAAACTGTGCTTTATTGGTCATTGTTACAATAAAATTACGATGTTACACCAACGATCGGGACATTAATTCAAGCAGATCTTAATCTGAGAGTGTTAAATGCTTATGCAAAACAAAAAATAGAAAATAATTGCAATTGAACAGTTTCAAAGCGTTCTTCTTTTCCTCTTTGTTTCAGGTTTGTCAGTTTTTCAACTGGTATAAAACGCCATCACGAAACCTCTCGGCACGAAGTCACCATCATGAATCATGACCGGCACGCAGCTCACAGATCATGGCAGCAGCATTCCAGAGTAGCGGATCAATGTCATACACACAGGCAAAAACGGGCTGAAAACAACAAGAAAAACCCAACGACGATATTTCAAGTTAAACGACCGTGTCTTCGGATTATGTAATCATTGAAAAATGCAAAACTGGCAAAACATTGATTTGGTCATTTTGAATCTTACACGCCAATACCGATGTTACTCGGTACTGAGGACCGTTCCTTAACCAAATGAGGACTTCATTTGTCCAAATGTAACGCGTTTTTATTTTGGCACACACGCCATGGGTGACCTTGTCTGAAAATGTGTGCAACCATCAGAACCTCCTACCAACAGCAGAGCCAGTCTGGCAGCCCTGGAGCAAACCACGGTGGGATCTCCCCCCCCCCCCGGTGTCTCATTATTTAAGATCGATGAGGGTTGGTGGCATAGGGAGCATGAGTCATGGATAGGTCCGTTTTTATTTACAATTTGATATGGGGGCAGTAGCGGCTGCACCGTGTTTCGAACCTGGTGACCCGAGTCAGATTCTCTGCCTACAGCTAACGTCAGTGGACTCGGGTGATACGAACCACCACCGGTTCCACCCACTTCAACCCGCACTGCCCAGCCTAGGTGAAGTATGGTCAAACAAACTCTCACGATCTAGACGTGGATTGCCAAATGGCTGCAAATTATTATCCACAAATGTTAAGTGCGCGCGTGCATCGCGGCCGTAGCAAGCCACTTATTGGTGGGGTAACTGGGAGTTTGGAAAAAGGGAAAGGCTCTTTTTGCACGAGAGATCTGTGGCGATTGCTGGGATGTTCCTCATGGCTTCAGTCTTGAGCAATCTCCGATGACTTGTGGTTCCCAAGAGGCCCCCGTTTCTTTTTAAATCAACGATCGCAGAACGTCCCCATTGTCCGTGTGGCCCAGCAGCCGGCCAAGGGAGCCACTTTACACAACAGGTCACCAGTTGCATCCACCCCTCCCACCCCCCAGCTAATTTCTGCAGAGAATTAACCGAATCTTTCGCCATCTGCTCTAGAATGGATGTGAAAAGACCCTGTGACATCAGTTCTTCCAAGAGCGAACATGCCAGGCCCAGGGATTAATATCGACCGCGTCGGCGACACGGCAACAACAAAACATATTTCCACGCCCGGCTCACCCGCATCCGATATACCCTCTCGCTCTCTAGCTCAGGCTAACTAGTTGCAGGCCATACCCCGTGACCCGGAAAATATTCCGTGACACATTTTAAAAGCCCCAGCCGGGCGTCATTCCCATAAACAAACCAAAAAAAGAAACTACTACCCCCCTAGGTAATATTGAACTCTCAGGGTCTCCCTTGTGAAGCGACGGGTCAAGGCGCAGCACTGCAACGGCTCTCTCGCGCCACTGCTGGCGGAAGGGCCTCCGCTAGAAGGAGCCGCTCCACCTTGACATTTGGCCTGCTCTTCCACGCCGGCCAGACCGCCTTGGGAGAGGCGGGAGTGCCCACGTTCTACCCCACTGCACGCGACCTGCCGGTCCACTGGCCGTGGTGGTTGGCTGTTTACACCGCTGCGTGGACACGAGGCGGTGTGGAGGGGAGTTTAAGAAACCTGCGCCCTCGTTTGAACTGCCACTTCGGGGAAATCAAATCGAAGCGGCCACCCTCTGGATTGCGAGTCCAGTTTTCTGACCTGACCATTATTACGCCAGGGCAGCAACTGTGCTGATATATGATCGTTATGTTAACGTAGCGTTGTACAGTATTATTATTGTTGTTGTATTAATGGGATTTATGAAATTGTCCTCTGAAGTTTGCACCCTCTCTCTCTCTCTCTTCACATTTCTTCGCTCGACATCGTGAAAAATTTGAACAAGCACAGCATCAGCGACAATGACCAAAAAAACCAACAACCATTGTAACACTTTTTTAAAGCGTTTGGCATATGCATTACGTCGGATCGCTGTCGTGCACGTGCCCTGGTACAGAACCCGTTTGGCTGCAGCACCGCACATGAGCAAGGCGTGTCGCGCCGCTCGGCAGGTCACAGTAAAGGCACAAAGTAAGTGATGCTTGCACAGAGCACGACGGCAGCCTGGCGGTGCCCGCGTGGCCGCTCGACGGGCACAGAGGATGCATCCGAGACGAGCACAGAGCCCCGTACCGAGTGGGCAGGCAGTGCAACTTACTGCACGGGGGGGTGGGGGGGGGGTCACGTCTCTCGAGGGGGCCCCCGGGGTGCCAGGCTACAAAGGGTCGGGGAAACTCTGGGGGGGGGGGGGGGTCCCATTTTATTCCTTGCACGAGTGCCCATGCCAACCACGTTATGCCATGCACAACCCCCTGACTCATCCCATGGTAAGATTCAACACGGAGTTGCTAAGAGATTGATTTGGCTCGGTGATCTCTGAAACACATTTCCCCGCTGCGCGAGTGACACGCACGCGCCCCGCTACTCCGATGTTCACCAATCTCCCGCAGGCCTGAGCGGGGTGCAGGACGCGACGCTTCCCACGTGTTCTCCCGCACCTCCGGGTGAGCACGGCTTGGCTTGCGCGCGACGCGGAAAGACGTTGAACGTACGTCTACGCTCGCACGCGCTGGTTGGTGCACGTGGACTGCGGGACCCACCAAAGGGGAATCTCCACATTGTCCATCTCCTACGAATAGACTCTTGCAAAAGTGACCCATTCTATGCGACTGCCACAGGCCCTGTATTTTAAGCTCAGCATACTACGCACAAGAGATACATCGGTTGACATTCTTCGCTTTGTCCGAATGCCTACACTGACAAGTGGAGTGGTGGTACGGTACTTAGCAGACTGCGCTAAGAACCCGGTGACCTGAGTTTGAATCCCAGCCACGGCTAACAGCAGTGGTGAAAATCTGAACCGGTCCTGAGGCTCCCTCTTCACCAAGCCACCCTGACCAGCGTGGTGAAGTATGGCCAAACAGCCTCCGTGATCAACTCGGCATGAAGAGGCCTTCATGCAGCAGTGGATTGATAAAGGGCTATGCATTACACTTATTTAAATGCTTGTCTACAATGTCTGCATTTGAAATGTAATAAAACATATATTTTTTTAATTTTGGGATAATTTGGGGAGTCTACCATTTCACCGAAACGATATTCCATCAATCCCACGGTCCGTTCTGCAAAATTAGGAATTAAATGAATACATAATCATGGCAATGTTCGAATGCAGTGCAAGAGCTTGAGTTGCAGGATTTCCCAACCAAAGAGGTTCTGAATGATCTTCATTTGAAGTGCACGGTTTAGAGCCCTAAGTAGCGTGCACACGATGGATGACGTTGAACGTCATTGTCGTGGCTTCATGAGGGCGTGGGCTGTGCAATGAGCCACAGAACCGAAGCGTCCTCTTCCTGCGCTAGCCTCTACCTTGCGACGTCCCATATTCTAAATCCATTGAACGTTTTACGCGACTAGAAAAATACCAGCTGAAGGTCCAGCCCTGGCATTTTTCTGCCGATGCCACTGCTGCCAGAATGGCCTCCTCTAAAGGGAGCTCTACAAAGCTCCCTCTGGCTCCAGGGAGCCCTCTTCTGGACCAGGGGTCGGCAGTCTGCGGGTCCGGAGCCGCAATGTGGCTCTGTACGGACTGTTTCGTGACGTAATCAGTGCCGGATCATCCTAGCAGCAAAAGTAGCTACATATGCCACGGGCACCACACTCTCAAGGGCTCTGCGCTCAATGCTTTCCAGCTGTCAATTCCGGTTCAGTGATTCTGCACTTGCTCTATTACTATAGCCCTATATTGCCTTTAACTTTTATGAACGACTGAGTGTTTAAGGTTATCGATTTGTCGTATTATCTGGCTGTATATCAAATGCAAAAATACAATTAGTTTACTGTGCGAGTAAAAAAAATGTTTTTTAATATTTATGTTTTTTTATTTGATTCATTATTTAGGGCCCCTTTATAACATATGCTACCGGCCCCGCACGAGCTCGATCCGGCACTGGACGCACTGTAAGTAATGTACGTGTGCTTTCACGTGCAATGCAGCTCTTAGAATATTGAGTTTTGCACCGAATTCGAAAAGAAGTGATCTTCTTGTTATTTTGGTTGCCGACCGCTGCTCTCGGCGTTTTTTTTTGGCCAACTCTTCCATCCCGGCGAGACGCCTTGAGAGAACTACTTGTTGCGTTTAGTTTGTTGTCCTTTCCCCCGCACGGTTGGCTACGTACGGTGTGAAAGAAGTTCAACAGATAGTACATACCGACGCTTTACCGCAGCACGCGCGACTTGCCGATAGACTGTCCCCCGTGGCGTTCCCGTTTACACCGCTGGGTGAGCAGAGGTGGTGATGGGGAGGGGTGATGGGGAGGGGTGAGGGCAGGGGTGAAGGGGAGGGGTGATGGGGAGGGGTGAGGGGAGGGGTGATGGGGAGGGGTGAGGGGAGGGGTGATGGGGAGTGGTGAGGGGAGGGGTGAGGGGAGGGGTGATGGGGAGGGGTGATGGGGAGGGGTGAGGGGAGGGGTGAGGGGGAGGGGTGATGGGGAGGGGTGAGGGGGAGGGGTGAGGGGGAGGGGTGATGGGGAGGGGTGATGGGGAGGGGTGAGGGAAAGGGGTGATGGGGAGGGTTGAGGGAGGGGTGATGGGGAGGGGTGATGGGGAGGGGTGAGGGGAGGGGTGAGGGGAGGGGTGATGGGGAGGGGTGATGGGGAGGGGTGAGGGGAAGGGTTGAGGGGAGGGGTGATGGGGAGGGGTGAGGGGGAGGGGTGATGGGGAGGGGTGATGGGAGGGGTGAGGGGAGGGGTGATGGGGAGGGTTGAGGGGAGGGTGATGGGGAGGGGTGATGGGGAGGGGTGAGGGGAGGGGTGAGGGGAGGGGTGAGGGGAGGGGTGATGGGGAGGGGTGAGGGGAGGGGTGAGGGGAGGGGTGAGGGGAGGGGTGAGGGGAGGGGTGATGGGGAGGGGTGAGGGGAGGGGTGATGGGGAGGGGTGAGGGGAGGGTGAGGGGAGGGGTGATGGGGAGGGGTGAGGGGAGGGGTGATGGGGAGGGGTGATGGGGAGGTGAGGGGAGGGGTGATGGGGAGGGGTGATGGGGAGGGGTGATGGGGAGGGGTGATGGGGAGGGGTGATGGGGAGGGTTGAGGGGAGGGGTGATGGGGAGGGTTGAGGGGAGGGGTGATGGGGAGGGTTGAGGGGAGGGGTGATGGGGAGGGGTGATGGGGAGGGGTGATGGGGAGGGTTGAGGGGAGGGGTGATGGGGAGGGTTGAGGGGAGGGGATTAAAGAAACTTGCGCCGTTGTTTCAGCCGGCACACCGGGAGATCGAAGTGGTGACCTCTGAACCCCAGTGTACTCACCATCACAGCACGGCGGGCAGCTCTTACGTTATTATGGGGCCCTATGTCGCTGGCCGATCCGGCCATTTACTTCGTAGCAGAAGCTTAGCGTGCCTGACAGATGCTGCGAAAGAGGGAGTGACTCTACATTTCCGGAGATCGCAATTGATTAAAACTCACACCATGGAAAGTTTATTAACATTTCACCAACCTCAGATGAAGTACTTGAGGATTATCTCACACGAGCAGCGTTGCTGCAATTTTCAATTTCCATTCAAATGTGTAAAACACACAAAACAGCCTTCATTGGATTTACAAAAGGAGACGTTCTTCTTTGTTCAGAAATGTATCATATCTCTGTATATCAAGTACCTTCTCGTGGATGTGATGTGAATTGCCACGCCCCAAAAAATTACCGATTCTATATAGAACCCCACCACTCTTTCTCTTCACAGAAATGTGCGCTTTTGTTTCAAAGTACAGTCGTAAATTTGTTTAAACCTGCACGCACTTCAAGCCACGTGCTTCAGCTTCTCATGCTTTTGTTCGTCGGTCGGTCGACGATTCTCAAAATCGTCGCTCACTGCTGGCAACAATGGCAAACGAGCGCCACCCGTTCCCACGTCCGTCGGTCGGAAAGTCGGTGCGGCGTCTCGGTTTAAAGCATCGTTCATCTTCCTCGCCCTCCCCTCGCCCTCCCCTCGCCCTCCCCTCGCCCTCCCCTCGCCCCTCATCTCCGCGACGTTTCGTTTGCGATAATCAGTTCTGAAGAACGACTCCAGCGCGGCGGTGTCTTTGCGCGTACGACGCGTTTAAGTGCAATCGACGTCGTGACGTGGGAGCGTGCACGCAAGAGGCGTGCGGGACAACAATCTAGTCGCTCGCTGTCCAGCACGACCGTAGCCCTAACCCTGGCACAATTATAGACGTTTTTTACTCATGAATGTATATCTGGCGAATAATATGGGTCTTGTGTACAACAAGTAAATGCACTATTGTTTGGGAATTGTGGAGTTGACGTGCAAGTTGTTGTCCAATATGAATAACTGGCGTGAAAAGTTGGATTTCGTTGATTTGTGTTGCATCAGGTTGTTGTTCTCAACCCTTGAAAGCGGGATCTTGAACAGTTGATTTCCCAGAATGTGGTTCCTGAAGGTTCAAACTTTGGGAAAAAATGGGTCTGCGTCAAGGCCACAATTTGACCCATGAACTCAATCGTAGAAAATACGATCCCTGCTGCTTGCATGCAGGGTTTCGTTTAAGGCTTATGAACTCGGCTACAAAATCCCAAGCCAGCCCAGAGCTCTGGAAACTCACTCATGGGAGTCATGTGAAATTGATTCTTTGATTAACGCGGATTCTGGTTCTGTTGGCGTTGAGGTGAGCGATGGCTCCATGGTGTCCGGAATGTGGAACCCACAAGATTGCCCTAAAACAAATAGCACATTCAACAAGCACACCTCCAGTGTTTTGTACTGAAGCTGGCAGAGTTTCATTGCAAAATCTCTCCCCAACCCCAACAATTTACCCATTTTTCTATCATTCTCATGAATCCACACAAATGTCTTTTGGCAGCATGGTAAATACGCAAAACAACTTGACCGCTGGACGCCTCTCTCTCTCTCTCTCCCACCCTCCAACTGTACCATCCCCGTCATAGGAACGAGGAATGGAGCGTCTCCTCGGCGGAGGCGCTCCGAAGGTGAGTCCTCCCGGGGCTGCTCCACGCCCGGACGGCGGAGTCGTCGTCGCCGATGGTGAAGGTCACCGGCTGCCCTCCCATCGGCCGCCCGGCCGCCTCTCCCGCCCGGCCACTCTCCCCAGCGGCGAAGAGGCGCGTCGTGTCCCTCCACGCCGTGTAGGCGTCCTCGGCGCCCACACTCTCGTCCAGCTCGCTCACCGTGTGGAGCAGCAGCGGCATCTCGGAGCCGCCCAGCAGCTTGGCGTAGCACGCCACGGCGAGCTCCGGCGACTCGCCCGGCGCCCGCCCGTCCGATGCGAGGAAGTCGCCGGCCGCCGCGAAGCCCGGCGGGAACACGAGCTTCGACGCCGGTGGAGGCTCGGGGCTGGGGCACGGGGGGCCCTGCGAGGAGAGGCGCGGCGTGCTCGCGTCCGACTCCGGCTCGCCCGGCGACCCCCCGCGCGGCTCCGTCGCGCCCCCCGCCGCCGCCATCGCCGCCGCCTGCAGGAGCTGCTGCAGCTGCAGCTGCTGCTGCTGCAGCTGCTGGCCGGCGCAGCGGGCGCCGTGGACGACGGCGGTGGGGGAGCTCCCGAAGGCGGGCGAGGAGCGCACGCTGCGCGTGGCCAGCGAGCCGGAGGCGGTGCGGCCCGCGAGCGGCGGGAAGGCGGCGTCCAGCTGGCTCAGCGAGCACGAGAAGTCCTCGACGCTCGGGTGGTGCTCGAGCACGTGGCTGCCGACGCTGGAGGAGCGCGAGATGGTGGTGCGCACGAACGGCGGCCCCACGGGGCTGTGCGAGTCCGGGGTGGCCACCGAGAGGCCTTGGCTCAGCGACTGGCGGTAGAACTCGATGAGGAAGTCGAGCTTCTTCTCGATGGACTGCACCTTCAGGAAGAGCAGCAGACGCACGCGTGTGGCCTGGTCAGGACTGGTCGGGACTGGTCAGTCATGATCACCTGGCATGTGCACGCTTGCGTGTAGTGGGTGGGTGTTGCATCTGCCAGTAGTCATCTCAGTGTGTGTGAGTCGATGTGTGTGTGAGATTCGATATGTGTGTGTGTCAGTCGATGTGTGTGTGTTAGTCGATGTGAGTGTGTAAGTCCATTTCTTTGTGTGTGTGTAGGTCCATGTGTGTGTGTGAGTCGATATAATCCGGCAAAAACAACCACCTACCTCCTCGTGGTGCCAGACGGCAACGCTGTGGTGGGCAGTGCCGTGGGGGGAGGGCCAACTTAAATTGTCCATTCCCCTCATGGCGTCTGTAACCACCACATCGGCCAAATGGGGGCTCTAGATGGGTGCAAGGGGCTGGTAACCCCTCCACCTTCAATTAATTACCACTAAATTACGAGTTAAAAATGTATTAAGCTTGTGCCGGAGGCCCCGGGGGGACAGGAGTCTATGATGTCTCCTGGCCAAACTCCATTTGGCGGAGCCAGGAGACTGAATCCTTACTCTCGGGGCTCCTCCAAAAACAACAAAAAACCACTATGTGTGGCCACGTGGAATGATCGAACGCTCACTGCGGAGGAGAGGCTGCCACTCCTCTGTCAGGAGCTGGACCAGTACCGCCTGGATCTCTGTGTAATTCTGGAGGTCTGATGGACCGGCTCAGGCTCCTGCCACAATGAGGGGTGGACAGTCCTCTACTCGGGGCAGGAGACTGCCAAACAACAGGAAGTGGCTCTTCTTCTGAACAAAAGAATGAAGGGGGCGTGGGAGCGTGACGGTGAGTTGTGGGAAGCTGTAAGCCCCAGGATATTTTTGGGCTCGCCTTCCCATCAACCGGAGGTGAGGAGTGGTGGTCGTGGTTACTTATGTCCCCACCGAAGACAAACATCCGTGGAGGGATGCAGGCAAGGCTGATGAGTCAGATGCCTTCTATGACCTCCTGTCATAGGTGCGAGCTAAAGTGGCCCCTTGGGATAGAGTCATCTTGTTGGGTGACTTCGATGCCCGAGTTGGTCATGATGCTGGCACCTGGTCTGGTGTGATTGGAAGGCATGGGCCAGATCAGCTCAATAACAACGGCAGGAGGCTGCTAGATTTTTGTGCAGCCCATGGGCTTGTAATTACCAACACGCTGTTCCGGAATTGGCCCATCCACTCCACATCATGGATGCATGCCGGGTCCAAGCAAGAACATGTGTTTGTACGTCCATGTGTATGTGTGTGTGTATAGTCGATGTGTGTAAGTCGATGTGTGTGTGCGTGAGTCGATATGTGTGTGTGTCAGTTGATGTGTGTGTGTGTGTACGTCCATGTGTGTGTGTGTACGTCCATGTGTGTGTGTATAAGTCGATGTATGTGTGTAAGTCGATGTGTGTGTGCGTGAGTCGATATGTGTGTGCGTGAGTCGATATGTGTGTGCGTGAGTCGATATGTGTGTGTGTCAGTTGATGTGTGTGTGTGTACGTCCATGTGTGTGTGTGTATAGTTGATGTGTGTAAGTCGATGTGTGTGTGCGTGAGTCGATATGTGTGTGTGTCAGTTGATGTGTGTGTGTAAGTCTATGTGTGTGTGTGAGTCTATGTGTGTGTGTGTGTGAGTCGACGTGTTTGTGTAACTCCATGTGTGTGTGTCTAAATTCGATGTCTGTGTGTGTACGTCTGTGTGTGTGTGTGTGGAAGTCGATGTGTTTGTGTGTGTGGGTCGATGTCTGTGTGTGTGTTAGTCGATGTGTGTGCATTTCTGCATGTGAGTGTGTAAGTCCATTTCTTCGTGTGTGTGTCGGTCCATGTTTATGTGTGAGTCGATGTGTGTGTGTGCAAGTGCAAATAAACAAATTGTGTGTGCGTGTAAATCGATGTGTGGGTCGATGTATGTGTGTACGTCGATGTGTTTGTGTGTGTGTACGTCGATGTGTGTGTAAGTCCATGTGTGTGTAAGTCCATGTGTGTGTCAGTCCATGTGTGTGTGTGTGAGTCGCTGTGTGTGTGTACGTCAATATGTCTGCGTGTAAGTGGATGTGTGTGGCTCTATGTGTGTGTGTGAGTCGATGTGTGTGTGTAAATCGATGTGTGTGCGTGGGTCCATGTGTATGTGTAAGTCCATGTGTGGGTGTGTGTGTTAGTCAATATGTGTGCGTGTGTAAGTCCATATGTGTGTGTGTGAGAGTCGATGTATGTGTGTGTGAGTCGATGTGTTTGTGTGTGTGGGTCGATGTCTGTGTGTGTGGGTCGATGTCTGTGTGTGTGTAAGTTGATGTGTGTGTGTGTGAGTCGATGTCTTTGTGTGTGTGGGTCGATGTCTGTGTGTGTGGGTCGATGTCTGTGTGTGTGTAAGTTGATGTGTGTGTGTGTGAGTCGATGTCTGTGTGTGTGGGTCGATGTCTGTGTGTGTGGGTCGATGTCTGTGTGTGTGGGTCGATGTCTGTGTGTGTGTAAGTTGATGTGTGTGTCCTTTTCGCCCGGGCAACGCCGGGTACTTCCCGCAAGTTAGTTATAATCCACACCCACCAAGGCAGCACATATCTGTTCATTAAGAATTTTGTTTTGCATCTATATATATAAAATCGTTCATGTCTGTCTGTCTGTGTGTGTGTGTGTGGACTTTGGCCCATACGCACTTTCATTGGACGGCGGTTGCCCCTGGCAACGGCTAGCCACGCCTTCGCCGCTTTCATTGGACCTGGCAACGGCTAGCCACGCCTTCGCCAAGGGCTGCAGTTTCATTGGACGGCGGTTGCCCCTGCCAACGGCTAGCCACGCCTTCGCCACTTTCATAAGCTCCGTATTTAATTAAATAATAGCCATTACACAGTATTGTTGGAGCGCTAGGGGGGGGGGGGAAGGAACGCCACCCGTACCCTGCCTCTTCCAAGCCGACAATTTTAGGCGAGGCCGCAGGCTTTGCACGCTACTAGGCCTCGACACCCACCACGCCACTCTGAGGTAAATTCATCAAAGTTTTTCCTACTCTTCACTACACCCCCACCACAATGTGTGCTATTAATATTACTTTTAAACCCAACGCGCCAACAATCGATTACTTTAATGTTCACTGTACAAATACTCATTAAGCTGGGTGAGCGTACTGCCAGTCTATCATGTACACTGTAGCCTGCTTATTAAGCTCGGTGAGCGTACTGCCACTCTATCATGTACACTCTAGCCTGCTTATGAAGCTGAGTGCGTGTACTGGCAGTCTATAATGTGGACTCTTGCCTGGTTATTATAATCGATTCTTTATATGTTCTTTGTACAAACAGTCATTAAGCTGCTTGAGCGACCCCAGTTCGATTCCAACTCACGCCCACCACCGCTGACGATTATTTGAAACGGACCTGGCCCTCCCCTAGGTCCACTCAGCCTCAAAAGCGTAACTGCTGTCGTGTGTGAACATCGTCACTGGGGAGACAAAGGCGGCGGGGCATCGTGGATCCAAGTCCCGGGCGAAGCCGGGTCATGTGTATGTGTGTTTGTGTTTATGTGTATGTCTGTGTGTCTCTATGTATGTGTGTATGTATGTGTATGTATGTGTTTGTGTGTATGTGTGTGTGTATGTATGTGGGTTTTTTTTATGTCTTTATGTGTATGTCTGCGTGTCTCTATGTATGTGTGTATGTACGTGTGTGCATGTGTTTGTGTGTATGTATGTGTGTGTCTATGTATGTGTGTGTCTATGTATGTGTGTGTATGTGTGTGTATGTATGTGTGTTATGTGTCTGTCTGTGTCTGCATGTATGTGTGTGTGTATTGTGTATGTGTTCGTGTGCATGTATGTGTGTGTTTGTGTGTATGTGTATGTCTGTGTGTATGTGTTTGTGTGTATGTGTGTGTATGTATGTGTGTGTATGTGTTTGTATGTGTTTGTGTGTTTACGCTCGCATTACACAAATGTGTTGCTGGTCTAAGGCGTTCCTCGCACAGCATTGCCGCTTTATTATTTCAGTCGTTTACTGCCTTACGCACCCTGAAAGTCGTGTGTGTCTGCAGCAAGCGCGTGTATGTGTACCTATGGACGCGCGCGCGTGTGTTGTGTAGGGGGAACGGTAGTGTAGTGCTTAGCGTGCTGTCTGTGTCTGTGTGTGTGTGTCTGTCTGTGTCTGTCTGTGTGTGTCTGCGTGTGTCTGTGTGTGTGTCTGTGTGTGTGCGTGTGGTGTGTGGGGAGCGGTAGTGTAGTGCTTAGCGTGCTGTCTGTGTGTCTGTGTGTGTGTGTGTCTGTCTGTGTCTGTCTGTGTGTGTCTGCGTGTGTCTGTGTGTGTGTCTGTGCGTGTGTGCTGTGTGAGGAGCGGTGGGTGTAGTGCTTAACGCTACGCTGCGCTACCAACCCGGCGAACCCAGTTCCATTCCCGCTCACGGCCACCACCGGTGACGATTATTTGAACCTCCCCTAGGTCCACTCAGCCTCAAACGAGTAACTGGTGTGGCGTATTAACATCGGCACTTGGGAGACAAAGGCGGCTGGGCGTGGTAGATCCAAGTCCCGGGCGAAGCCGGGTCATGTGTATGTGTTTATGTGTATGTCTGTGTGTCTGTATGCATGTGTGTATGTATGTGTGTGTATGTGTTTGTGTGTATGTCTGTGTGTGTATGTATGTCGGTTTTGCCGCCGTGGTGGATCCAAGTCCCGGGCGAAGCCGGGTCATGTGTATGTGTTTATGTGTATGTCTGTGTGTCTGTATGCATGTGTGTATGTATGTGTGTGTATGTGTTTGTGTGTATGTCTGTGTGTGTATGTATGTCGGTTTTGCCGCCGTGGTGGATCCAAGTCCCGGGCGAAGCCGGGTCATGTGTATGTGTGTATGTGTTTATGTGTATGTCTGTGTGTCTGTATGCATGTGTGTATGTATGTGTGTGCATGTGTTTGTGTGTATGTATGTGGGTTTTTTTGTATGTGTTTATGTGTATGTCTGCGCGCCTGTATGTATGTGTGTATGTACGTCTGTGGATGTGTTTGTGTGTATGTATGTGTGTGTCTATGTATGTGTGTGTATGTGTTTCTGTGTTTGTATGTGTGTGTATGTATGTGTGTTATGTGTCTGTCTGTGTGTCTGCATGTATGTGTGTGTGTATTGTGTATGTGTTTGTGTGTGTTTGTGTGTTTACGCTCGCATTACACAAATGTATAATGCGGGTCTAAGGCGTTCCTTACACAGCATTGCCGCTTTATTATTTCAGTCGTTTACTGCCGTATGCACCCTGAAAGTCGTGTGTGTCTGCAGCAAGCGCGTGTATGTGTACCTATGGACGCGCGCGCGTGTGTTGTGTAGGGGGAACGGTAGTGTAGTGCTTAGCGTGCTGCCTGTGTCTGTGTGTGTGTGTCTGTGTGTGTGTCTGTGTGTGTGCGTGTGTGGTGTGTGGGGAGCGGTAGTGTAGTGGTTAGCGTGCTGTCTGTGTGTGGGTTTCTGTCTGTGTGTGTCTGCGTGTGTCTGTGTGTGTGTCTGTGTGTGTGTCTGTGCGTGTGTGGTGTGTGAGGAGCGGTGGGTGTAGTGCTTAACGCTACGCTGCGCTACCAACCCGGCAAACCCAGTTCGATTCCCGCTCACGGCCACCACCGGTGACGATTATTTGAACCTCCCCTAGGTCGACTCTGCCTCAAACGAGTAACTTAACTACTGTAGCGTATTAACATCGCCACTGGGGAGACAAAGGCGGCCGGCCGTGGTAGATACAAGTCCCGGGCGAAGCCGGGTAGTACAGCTAGTCTTAATTTAAAAATATGTTGACTTCATGGATGCGGCATCGGTTTAGGACCCACCAACCCTTTACCTTCAAAGTGCTGGATCAAAAGTGTGCGCCACCGTCCTCGCTTAATATAAGCGAAGGCACGCACACAAATCACAAAGATCTCCCGTATAGTCATCACAGACTGTTGGGGCAAGTGCATCCCACTGGAATGTTTGCACACAATGTTGGTGTACGGTGCTTTTCCTGCAATATTTTGCCGTCTTTTCTTGGATTTTCTGTTTGCACATAGTCACTTTATGATGTTTTCTTGTTCATTTTTTGTTTGTTGCGGTTGCACCCGATTCAAGAGCCGAATGGCTCACAGGGCTATACCTAATAAATGAACTTGAATTTGAACTGTAAGCGATCACCTATGAAGGCCGGCACGGCACACGATGGGGTGGGTAGCCAGCACCACGCTGAACCGCGCCAGGCACTCACTAGAGACTAAGTCGACGTAGGGGAGGCCAAGGGACCGGTTCAGATCACTGTCACTGGCATTGGCTGCGAGCAGATTCCGAACTCCGGTAGTCGGGTTCGTCGCACAGTGCGCTGACCACTATGCCACCGCCTCCCCCTCACACGCAGAAGACTGTCCATCGCAGAGATATCCAACGCAGCCGCCCCCTATCTCCGTGCCCTGTGGTATAGTGAGGGGGGGGGGGGGGGGTTGCGGTGTCTGTGTGTGCTGGGCAGGTGGATGTTTGCTGAGAGTACGTTGACACGAGCCTGTGTTTCGCGGTGGGGGCTGTCGCCCCGTAGGCCTGGGATGACGGATGCTATTGTGAGCGGCTCGCATTAATGCAGATTAGAGTCTCGCTATCTTCCGACAACTGGCGCACGGCGAAAGGTTCCAAAAAACCCGGCGTATAAAGTTGCATTAAACCCGACCCTAGGGGCATGGCGGTGCGGCAAAGCGTTATGGAATGCGCTGGTGAGTGACATCCTGGTTGCACTGATAAAGAGTAATGGAAGTAAAGTAAAAAACTGAGAACGCACACACACACACATGCACGCGTGTGCATGTGTGTCTATACAAAAGGAAAAGATCCCTCGTTTCAAAATACAGGCAGTTGGGGCAAGTGCTGATAGCAAGCACCTATGAAGGCCTGCTGGTTTAGCCAGCACCACACCCAGCCACCTTTGTCTCCCCAGTGCTGATGTTTTAACACACTGATTCAGGTACTCATATAAGGTCGCGTCGACCTAGGAAACGCTCACAGCCAGGTGAGACATTTACCACGAACGTAAGCCATGGCCAGGAATCAAACTCGGCTCGCTGAGCACTATGCGACTGCTCCACCACTCCCCACTAGACAATGCAAAGACAAAGATCCCCCATTTAGCCTTGAACAGACCGTTGGGACAAGTGCTGTTCACGAGCACCGGTGAAGGGCGGCCTTGCGCACGAGAGGGGGTGAGTGGCCATCAATGCACACACTCACACATGCAGCTCACAGTATATTAAGTGATTCTTCTGTATTACATTTTTAAGTTATGATGGGTTTCTATTTTTTGCTTTTTCCTATACGCGTTCAACCTGCCAGAGATATCCCAGTGAAGAATAAGCTTTAGTTTTTTGTTCAGCGTGAGCCATAAGTGCATCTTAACGTGCCAGGGCAGGGCCCTCCTGAGAAACGGTCCTGGGACTCAGATGAGGCCCTACTGCGTGGGTAAACGAGAGACTGCCGCTGTTGAGGTCACGCTGCCCGTGGGAGGATGCTTTGCCTTGTCATCAAATGACTGCGCCTCCGCCTTGCTTTGGCACAATTTGGACTTTGCAAAACACATGCAGAAATTACCTAAAGGAAATTCAACAAAGGAAATCTAACAAATCACATCTTCGTACGCTAATGTTTCCTCTATTTCGCAATGTTTTGCCAGCGGTGCTACTGACAGTGGTTACACAACGCAACTTATTCCATTATCTGCTCCAGTCACTTTCCTGGCAGCAAACAGCACTGGAAGAAGCGAAACCCGATCCCAGGCAGGGCTCGAACCCAAGTTTTCGGAGTTACTGGCTCAGAGTCCTGATGTGAGCATCACCCATCCTGAGAGGCACCCAGCCTCCAGGCTCGAACTCAGGACTTTTAGAGGTGTTGGCTTAGTGTGCTGACACAGGGTTCATTGCCTTAAGCGTTACTCAGTTCCGGGCATTAACTTATAATCTTAGAGACATTGGCTCGATGTTCTGATGCAGGAATCATTAATCAGCAATTTAAGAGACATACAGTCTTGGGCTTAAAGCCAGGAGCTCAGTAGTGCAGGCTACGATTTAAGCAAGGGCTTAATTTCAGCTTGGGCAGGCTTTGGAAAATAGTTCTGCAACCGGCACACCAATCCAGTATATACATCTATGGCTGCATCCACTACTGGTTACATGCCTACTTCAGTCTACCAGTGAGTGTTTTTTGACTCACCATCGAACAAAGACGGTAACTGCATTGCGCGCTTTCGGATGGGCTTCTGCGGCCGTCTGGAACGCTCTTCCTTCTGACATTAGGAAGCCACTGGAGCTATGCACTTTTAAATAATCTCGATCGAAAACTCATTTCTTTCAAACTGCTTCTTGTGTTTAGTTAGTTGTCCTTCCCCCGCACCTCTGATTAGTACGATTGGCTACGTACGGTGCACAAAGAGATTTTAACATACATACTGTACATACGAGCCAGATAATAATAATAATCATTGAGAAATTAAGCCCTGGTCCGAAACAATGGCCACGTTCCTCTCCGCCACTCTCCTCCTGCCCCCCCCCTGTCGCCACCAACCTGCTTCTCCATCTTGATGACCCTTCCCATCATGCTCTGGTCTTCGCGGACATCTGAGGCCCCGCGGATCTCTCGCGAGCGGATCCTTTCTGTGCTCAACGACGGCTGCACCTTCCCCAGAATCTGATCCACCCTAGGCACGCGCGCACACACACACACACAGAGACAAAGCTTTGCCGGGGGCTTCGTGCCAGGGGGTGGTTAATTGACCATGAAATATGGAACAGGAGCGAGTGATCCCGCAGCGTCAATTGATTTTTTCATTACTCACAAAGTTACTTTGAATGAGAAAAAGCAAGATCAACGTCACCTCCCCTTAGCAGCGCTGTGCTCACTTTTTTCCCGCACAGCGACAACCGCCATCAGAGGCTCCCCTCGGCCAAAAAAGAATAACTGTTCCCCGAGACTGCAAGGATCCATACTCTTTGGTTCTTTCGGTAAAGTCGTTGCTTTACGTCATGGGCGCAATACGTAGAGTCGCTCTCAGAGTGGCGCTCACCGTGTCTGCAGGCTCTTGATGCGGCTCAGCATGTCCAGGTGGCCCGCCGAGTACTGCTCGATGACGTCCTTCACGTCGTACGGCCGCAGCGTCTCCTTGAACTTCCTCTTGGCCACGTGGAACTTCATGATGCTGAACGAGCGCACGGCGAGAAAACCACGGTGGGCACCGCCACTTTAGCGGAGATAATTGTTTGGCTTTTGCCACGCAGCAGAAAAGAGGAATAACACTGGTCAACACGCTTTGTCTGGCATAAGGTATTCCAACGGGCTGAAGGTAATTTTGGGGTGCTGATTCCAAATCTGGCATCAGTTTTTGTCTATCACGTCAGGTTTTTGAGATATCAAATATTGCATTTCAATAAAAACTGCAGAAGAAAAATATAAAATAAATGTGGATATCTATATAAAATGATATTATAAACACACTATTCTAAAAATACAGCACCATATTTTAACACTAAAGCA
Organism: Lethenteron reissneri; assembly: GCF_015708825.2. Classification (NCBI taxonomy): domain Eukaryota; kingdom Metazoa; phylum Chordata; class Hyperoartia; order Petromyzontiformes; family Petromyzontidae; genus Lethenteron; species Lethenteron reissneri. The sequence goes on along the minus strand of NC_083797.1, from coordinate 11,959,716 downwards.
GTCACTGACTCGCAACAACTTGCAATCATAAGTGACAGAGTTAATTTTGGGTAAAATCAATGAAAATGGGGTATGCCGATAGCATAAAATGAGACGTGATAGAGCAAATCTGAGATCAGATTTGGAATCAGCACCCTGAAATTAGTCTAGAACAGCTGCAAAAGTCCAGGCCAGAAAAAAATGTTTTTTTTGTTGACCAGTGTAATCGAGTATGAATGTATCAAAGGAACCTCGGTCGCTGAGATTGTAGCGCAGGCCCTGGATGACTGCACGACTGCTCCCCATTCTAAAAACAAAGGCAAAGCTTCCCCGGATAGCCTGTATAACTTGTTGGGGGCAAGTGCCATGAGCGAGCCCCTGTTGTATGCATGTGAGTTGAACTTCTTTCGCACCGCATGAAGCCAACTGTACCAGACTCGAGAGGGACACCAAGTGGTGGTGTTGCCGGCACCACGCCCGGCCGCATTTGTTTCCCCAGTGCTGGTGTTTGTGCATTGCACCAAGTAATCACTTAAGGCTGAGTCGACCTAGCGGAGGTCCAAAATTGGTTTAACATTCAAGTGTTGTTGATCGCTTCATTACATCTGCAGGATTTGCTATTTACTGCGTGGTGGCGTTACCACTGCTGTTTTGTTTGCGTGTCAGACGCCCTTATGGAAATATTAAACGAATGCTCAGCTTTGTCCACATTGATGCTCATTTAATATAACAAATGCCCCCCTTATTGAACTTCACCCTCGGCCTGCCCACCTTGTTCAATGTTTGCCTCGTGAAACCACTTTGGGGTCTCACATCTGCGAAGATAGCGGCCTTCCCCGGCAGTAAGCTTTGAGGCTTTTGGACGCCTGCCTAATGCCTGTCATTTTGATCCGATGTGTCTCCGGAGGCTCGCGCTGCCGGCTAATGAAAAAGGCAAAAATGCAACGTGGGTATGCTACGCTCCAGCTACCAAAGTCTTTCAACGAGACAAGTGCAGTTATTGTGCTCCTGAACTCGTAAAAATAGCCTATAACTGGATCCACAAGGGTGTCCCTTGGATTAGGAACACCCCCCATACCCAGATATATTAATTACATACTGGATGTATTGTGCTAAGGAACTCGTAAACTACATCGCCTGATGAACAGGAGGTCGTGGGCCCGATCCCGACCATCACGCGTGCATATGTGGAGTTTGCGACTCTCTCTCCCCGTGGGTGTGTGGATTATTCTCCGGGTCCTCCGGTGTTTCCCTCCATATTTATAAACACGCGTTTAGAGAATTCGGCTGCTTTACATTTCCACGTGATAAGCCACTTTGTTGAGCTATCATTTGTGGCCAGGTCGCTTCTAAAAAAAGATCTATACAGTAGCTCAGTGGGCCTTACCTGGTAAAATAAAAAAAAATTGTTTAGCATTTTTGTTTTGTTTCAGTTTGTGCAATGCTGTTAGCGAGCAACTCCTAATGTTGGTACATCACGTGACGGGGCTATTTTGGCCAACGCAGCGAACCTGGTCGCCTCTGTCTCCCCGGGGCTCTTTTAAGGCCGAGTTGATCTAGACCTTGGTCCAGGACAGGTTTAAATACCACTGTACGATGTTATGCTTAGGTTGCTCTGCTTATACTGGTAGGAACCACCTGGTTCCACCAGCCCACAGGGGATTATTGTGTTCGTCCGTCCGTCGTGCATCCAAAAATGGGAGGGGTGGGGCTGGGTGGAGAGGGGAGAGTGGGCAGGGGCTGGGTGGGGAGGGTGGGGAGGGGCTGGGTAGGGAGGGTGGGGCTGGGTGGGGCGTGAGAGGGGTGGGGCTGGGTGGGGAGGGGCTGGTCACCCCGTGGTGCCCTCATAAAACTCAACGTTTAACCTACTCACGCCGGCTTGTGCCCGCCCTCACAGTCGGCCATATTTGCGGAAAACACCACGCCGCCGTTGACACTGGACATTGACCGAGCAACCCAACGTTCCTACCAGCTCCCTCCGCAGGAATGTGTTAGTGAGGTGCACTAGCTACTCCACTATTGCGTTCCATGAATAATAAAGCCCACAGAGCTATTTAGACAGTCGGGGCAAGTGCTGTTAGCAAGCACATATTAAGCGCATGCTGGAGTAGAAATAGCCATTTGCACACGTGTCCGCCTCTGACTTCCCAGTGCCAGTACACCAGGTACTTATGTTAGCTCGAGTTGACCGAGGGGAGACCAGTTCAGATATCAGTTTCCACTGACGATATTCATGGCCGGGAATTTAACTCCGGTGGCAAGGTTTGAAGCGTGGTGCGCGAACAATTAATTCACAGCCTCCACCCACACGCACACATACACAGAGTGAAAGAGTAGGCCAAAATACGAATTTAGAGGTGTGAATAAGCATTTGCACGTATTATACAAATAGTGACTGAATGAAAGATGCTTGTTATCTTCAACTAGAAATAAGTTCTACATTTTTTCCAATTAATTTATTTGATGGCACCTACATTTCAACGCGTTTGTAGCACAGTGCGCGAACCACTGCACCACTGCTCCCCACATACAAAGAGTGCAAATATCCCCCGTATAGTCTTAACACACTGTTGGGGCAAGTGCTGTTAGTGAGCACCTATGAAGGTCAGTACGGTGCACGAGGGGTGGGTGTCCAGCACCACGCCCGACCGCCTTTGTCTCCCAAGTGGCGATGTTTGCACATTGCACCAGGTACACATTTTTGGCTGAGTCGACCTAGGGAAGGCCTTGACTGGTTCAGATAATCATCACTTGTGTTGGCCACGAGCGGGAATAAAACTCGGGTCGCCAGGTTTGGAGCGCGACCTCTTTGTCCCCACATAACACGCCAGGCACACACACACACAGAGGCACTCAAACCCAGGAGCCACAGCGCAATAACATCTCCACTCTCTGACGCAAGCAAGGGGCATGGGGATAATGTTGCCTTCAGGCAGTGGAGGAGTTCATCTGAGATTGTTCCATCTGGAATTAATATCAACAATTTTTTTGGACCAAGAAATGTTTCCATTTCTCGCACGGTGAGCCGAAATAAAAACAATCCACTACATCGGGCAAACTCGATTCTCAATTTAAAAATATAAAAATGTAATAAAGCCAAATGAAATCCCAAATGTTCCCTATCAAATATCAATAAATGGCAGGTGTAGACGACAATTAGATTTCTCCTTTGAGACGATGGATTTTCCATTTGATCTGCCCTGGGATCTCTTAACTGCAGGTGTTGTTATGAAAAGCACTTATACATGCACGTCACCGTGAGCCTGTCAAATAACAATAATGGTTCTCTACTGGGCGGCAAGGGGAGGGAGAGGAACGGTGGCGCAGCGGTTAGCGTGCTTACACTTTGACTCTGGCTATCTGAGTTTGACTCCCGGCCACAGCTAACATCATTTGCGAGCATTTTTTACACCAGTCCTGCCCCCCCTCCCCCCCTTCACCAACCCATGCTGACCAGAATGGTGAAGTATGGTCAAACAACGACCATGACCGACAAGGGATAGAGAAGAGGTCTCCAATCTGCAGTGGGTTGACACAGTTCTGAGAACAACTTTCTAATTACTCAGATAAGCCTGAACTGAGTCTGATGTTTGGGAATTTAAGGCATTTCACACGCTGCAGGAACGCACACTTCCTTGGAATAACAGCTGCGCTGATGAAGGGTTAAACACTCGACATTCGGCAAACATAGGTAAGCAACCTACTTGCTGTACTGTGCTACTATACGCATCGCCCCCGTGGTCCTGCATACCGCAATCTCACAGAGATTGGCCTCTACCATCGGGATGTGGAATTTGCAATGCTGGCTCACCATTGGAAGGCGAGCACCACCTCCATTGGGAGATAGGGGTTTTGGGTCTTTGAGTAATTTACCCTCCTGTGTTGACCCTGTGAGTACAATGTGTTTTCAGGCGGCGAAATGTAACATTACCTTGAAGCTATGAGTCATTTTGATAAATACTGTGCACGCTTGAATGCAAAGCTTGTGTGGAATGCATTAACTCGAGCCATACATTTGAAATGCGATGCTACTATGAATAATTGTCGGTGCTAAACTCAAGATATGTAGCAAAAGTTTCTATGCCTATTATAATGATTATTCACTAACTTTAAATAACTCACGTAATTAAGATGTGTGTTTACGCGTAACACTCTCAGACACGCAGCTTATCTTGAGCGCTGAAAATAATAATAATAACAACACTAATTTACCCAGATAAGCCACAAAGAGTCTCAAGTCTCTGTTTAAGGAGCGTCCTGCTTTGGGATGTTTGCCTCCATGTGGGAGGAGACCAATGAACCCAGAGGGCACCCACCCCACGCCCCTGAGGTCGATTGCCACTCAACACTGCCATCGCGACAGGGCCGTTGGTGTGCATTGCGCACACCAACCTTGCCGTGTAAGAAACATTGAGACACTTTGAGATCGCAATTAAAGCCGTTGTGATTATTATCAGGGCGATGCAGCGGTAACACTCGTCACCTCGCCCTCCACAGCCAGTAGTGCCTGGGTTCGATGCCGGACGAACGGGCGGTTTTAATTGTGGCGTTTATATGTGCTCACCCAGTCCTGCATGGGTTTCTTTAGAAAAGATTAAAGCCTTAAAAAAATCCAATAATTTTGATACTGGCAAAAAAGGTCCCATAGATTTTTTTTTCTTTCATCGTTATGTTCTCCGGTTTCCTCCGATAGCAAAAAAAACCCTACCGTATTATGTCGCCGGTTTTGGCCGAATATCCCAATGCTGAAAGACGACCTCTGCACATTGCCCAATTCAGATTACGCATCGCGCAATCGCCACCTGCCGCGAAAACATTGCAGGGCGCTCCCGCAAGAGGGTTGAGGACCAGTTAGGCTCCCCTGGGTAAACATGTGTAGTTGTAACAATAATAACAATATTAAATTTAACCGATTTAACCGCTATCATTCTATCTATGGGATCTTTTTGCCAGTATTGAAAATGATGACAAATATGAATAGGTTTTACCATTTCTGGCAATAAAACAGGTGTTCAGATACACTATGAGACCTCCTTTACCAGTGGCAAAATATAGTAGTAGGTTTTACCCTTTAAACTGGTACAAAACTGACACCCCGAGCTCTCAATACGCTGATAGTGAACTGTTTTTGAGTTGTACGCTTTTTGGTGTCATCTGGTCCAACACCAATGGAGACTAGGCTCTAAGGAAAGCTGTCTCGGGTGTGGACCAATCAACTTCAAGGACAGTGCATATTATTATCATTATCAGAGTTGTTTCTTTTTGTTTGCATTTTGACTACTTGTATTGTGGTTATTACAAACATGATGCCTTGTATAAAGGTGTCAGTTTTGTACCAGTTTAAAGGGTAAAAACCTATTACTATAGGTGTTCAGATGTTCAAACACCAAATAGATAACTTTTGCAAGCCATTAAGTCTGCATCAACCACACGTACTTGTGGCAAAACATGCAAACAAACGTGCTCTGATAATTATACATGCATTGTCCTTGAAACTGATTGGCCTACACCACCACACAGCCTCCTTAAGGGCCTCGTCTCACCAGTGTCAGAGCAGAAAACGCCAAAGGCGAACAGAACAAAGACAATGCAAATACCAGGCCACGTATAGCTCGGGCCGAGCAGTTATAACTGCAAAAGGTGTTTGGACGTCTTAATTCCTGTTTTATTGCGATAATTATGTGACCGTGGAATTGACCACCTGCAAGAGGAGAGTGGTTTTGGCTTTCTGGTTGTGCCCTCTCTTTTCCCCCCTTTGTATTGTAACTCAACACGTGCCCAGTACAAAGCACCCATCACAGTACGGGAGGTGGGGGGAGGTGTGCATGAGGAAAGCACTTTGTCCCCAGAACCATGACGTCTAGGCTATGTCTCCCATGATATGATGCCAATGGCACCAGGGTGCCGCGGTGGCGAGATGTTAACTACCTCGCCCGGTATACAGGAGAAACTCCGTTAAAAAAAAGGCTGAGTTGGGTGCGTCAGGGGCTTAACGAATTTGAGAAAATTTGGGGCTCTCTGTGCTATCTAGGTAGCGAACACAAGCGAGAGCATGAACGTTTATATGGGGAGGGAAAGGTTGAGGGGAAAGACAACCAACATAATGGGGTAAAGGTGGACAGGGAAGGGGAAGAGGAGTAGGGGTGTGTTCCCTCCTTTCAAATGTGTCATTTTATTTTTTGGGCACCAGAGGAGTTCTCGTGATTGACAGGAACGGGAAGGATCCACGCTTACCGGATGGCTCGAACGACGGTGCGGAGAGTGGGGCTCAGATTCTCCAGGGAGAGGTCGCACTGACATCTCTTGTCATCGCAGGCCTCCTCCGATGCCTCCGCTTTGCAAGACAGAAGGCGGGGGAGGGAAACGAAACGTGCAACCTCAGTGAGGCCCAGGGCCGTTCAGAGTTGGGGATACAAACAAGGGCGATTTGCCACGGGGTCCTTTAAGTTTACTCTTTGGTTCTTTCGGTAAAGTCACGTATAAAGATAAAATAATAAATTAAATAATAGCATACTACGACGTTTCGATTGCAACACAAGCAATCATCATCAGGTATAAAAGAAATAGCAACAAAAATCTAACCAAAAAACTATAGACAGACATATAAGCAGACAGATATCACAAAGATACACAGAGAGAAAACACGTATCGGCACACAGAGTTTGGTTAGCCCGTGCGTAGGAGGGGCTTCTACCGGTAAACCTCTGGCTTTAATACAAAAAATATATATTAAAACTGGCCGAAAAACCCAAGCCAGTGCCCCCGCTTGAAAAAAAAATTCTGAAATTAATTCAACGCTTTCTTGCATAAATTATTTTATAACGTAATATGTATATATGTATACACCAAGTTGTGCGTTTTCATTAAATGCCTTGTATATAATTAACCAGGTGAATGTGCATTGAGTAACTGTGCGGGCATGAATAATTGCACTTACTTGGGCATAGTTGAGGTGTGTTTTTTAAATTGAGACCTGGCAAATGATGATCGCACCGTGTGTGTCCGCACGTGTGGGTGTACGATGCCTCGGTCTGGCTCTGAGCTCTGACATATTTACATTTAAGACCTTGATGTTGCAAAAACGTGTCAATAAATTCACTGATGCGATTTGTCACGGTGAGGGGCGGTGAATATTGATTCGGCTGTTATTTTCTGCACCGTCCGTGCGTGCAAATGCATGCGCACACATCAAGGCCCTCGCCAGAGTGAGTATTAGTGCGGGACGCAAGTTATTGCCGTATATATATATATGCATGAGGACTTTTGTCAAAGTCTGCGGCTTTGGCCTTTTTAGCTTGCAAGTGAGCGGCATGGTTACTCTCGTGAGATATGTTAAAGAGAGTCAACAGAAAAATACTGATTTAATTTAAATTATAGATTTTGACGGATTTACACCAAAATTGGATGCATTAATAACTAAATATAAAATTCACAATGTGGACGTAAACCGTAGGCTGTGTTTATACGATACTTTGCGAGCCAAAGCCTGTCACAAATTCAGAGCCACAGAGTTTAGTTTGCTCCATTGCTTCATTACAGTTATATTTGAGGTTTGTGTTTGGATTAGGGATGGGGCTTGCAACTTGATTAACATTTTCATGCCACTCTAGAACCGTTTATTTATTCGCCTTTTTAAAACATCCGAGTTTTGTCAGAGCCACACAGTGCGGAGTATAATTTCAGACTACAAGATATAACTGCTCGACCCGGGATATAAATAATCTGATAATTGCATTGTATCTTTCTACTGTTCACATATTGGCGTTCTCTGGTGTGACGCTGTGTGAGAAAAGGATAATCAAGACGGCTGTCTCTGGTGTAGGCAAATCAGTTTTGTAGACAATGCAAATCTATATAATTTTCAGAGCATGTTTTTGATTGCATGTTCTATGTATTTGCTGTTTAAACATCTTAACACCTGTTTTATTCTAGATTTGAATCTAGATTTGAAGTTTTATTGCCAGAAAAGATAAAACCTATTCTCATTTTTCATCTCTATCTGCTCTCAGAGGGGCATTGCTCGAAACATCAGCCAATGCATCTTCTCTTTTAAGGCAGTGCCATCGTTTGATATGTGTGCTAATATTAGACACGTCCATCATAACGATGATAATAATGTACAGTCCTTTGCAATCATCCACTGCTGGATGGAGACCTACTGACATATTGGCTGTGGGGGTCGTTTGACCATACTTCCCCATTCTGGTCAGGGAGAGTTGGTGACAGGAACCGGGACCAATTCAGATATAAATCCACGCACTGTGCTAACCACCACACCACTGCTATACCATAGTTAGGATACGGCTATTGTAAACATTTGGGCCAGTGTTAGTGTCAATGTTAGTGTGCAGTAGGGTCAGTGCGAGAGTGCAGTTTGAGGTTAGTGCTATTGTTGATGGTTAAGGTTATGATGAGGGCAAGTTCCAGAGTTATGTTGAAGGTTAGGGCTCTTGTTGAGTGAGGGTTAGTGGTCATGCGAAAGGTTCAGACTCGCGTAGGGCTCTAGACAGAGGGGACATTCATCTAGGCGTGGCTCTTTCACCAAATGCACCTTGGGTTATCTTAAATTCCACTAATTTCACCTCTCATCCGTCAGATCCTTCATGGCCGCATGAGGACGGAGGATGACTGAAAACACAGCCGGACTGCAGGCTGAGCGGGAGCCTGCCTCGCGATGACCGGCCACTAGATGGCCAGTCTTTAAAGGGGAACGCACTCAACAAGCATGTCCTCGGGTCAGCTAACCTCGCTCAGACCGAGGGCCCCATTCCATGTGGATGTTATGGCCGCCATTCCCTAGAAAAGTGGCCGAATGACGGCGAATTAAAAAAATTCAATCCGGAAAAAAATTATAATCCGCATTTGTCAAATTAAAGGGCAGCCGATTGTACACAGACATGGCACTGCTACCAGCACCGCCACGCGTGGCCCATCGCTGGCACGGTTTAGGCAGGAGCCGACAACTGCACAGTTTCCACAAATGTGGCTTTCATTCGATGACGCAAGCTCCCCCTTAACTTGTATTTACGAGCTTGCGTCTTGAATCGCTGCCTCACTTGATGCAGCAAATCTGGCTGTGACGGTCCCACCTGATCACGGAGACTTGTGTTGCCTCCGAAACGTCGTGATTTTATTATTTTATTTTTATTCATTTTATTTCTTTTTTTTACCTACGTGACTTTACCGAAAGAACTAAGAGTATGTTACTGCTCTCGTTAACATTACAACGTAGAGCGTAAATGAAAGCAAGTTTGTAAAAAAAAAAAAGCCACGTTTTAAAGAAGTGTTGTTGTTGTTGTTGTTGTTTCACACCGTTGTTGAGAACCATATCCCATGGCGGTTGTCAAGGAGACCCCCAACTCGTGGGGGGGGGGGGGGGGCTCAAGACCCCCCCCCCCCGCCTGCCCCACGCCCGCTACGCTGCTCACCACGGCACGGCAAACTCTTACACGATTCGATTCCACAAATTCGATTCCAAAGCTCCGATTGACCCTCCGCTGACCGATACTTCGGCAGGCCCAGTGGTGAATGGTGACGTCACAAAAGTGGATATCGGCATTGGGGGCTCAATCTCAGCACGGGAGCATCTGAGCTAGAAGCTCAGAGGCAAGGAAGAAGACTACAACACGTGCATGAAGGGGGCGGTGGGGTGGGGAGGTCCATTCCTAAACCTTAGAGCAGTCTTTAATACCTGAGCCCAGAATGTCAATAAGATGGCCAATCCCACCCCCTCGTCCCCTAAAGAAACCCCCTCCCCGCCCGCTCTGATGGGTCCAGTGCACCCGATACCGTCGATGACACTGCGAACGCCGTCCAGAATGTCGGGATATTGCAACGTATAATTCGAGTAGGGGATGTGGAATGAAAAATATTTTACCAAAAAAAATGTGCGAAAATATCGCCTGCGGAGTGGACGTCCTGAGATTCGGAGCCGTGAACTTGCCACTTGCCCCATAAGCCGACTCCTTCTGCCCGTTGCCATCATGAAGTCATCACTCACAATCGTCACGTGACAGCCATTCTCATGCCACTGCTATGCCGACAGTGGCATGCCACAGGTGCGTACTTATCAGCAGCATCATCACACGCCCGTCAACCCACGCGGTTTAACCCGAATTCTTGCGCAGGGGAATTGAGTTTTCAAGGTCCATACGGCGTACAGCCGTTTCGATGCAGGCACATACACATTGTTGTGTCTATCTGTGTTGTGTTTCTCGCTTGTGATGGGACTTTGTAGGATGAACGTTGAGATTTATGAGGGGCACGGGGTGACCACTAAGGTCTGAATTGGTCTGTAATCAGGTAGGGGCACTGGTAAGGGGTTGACAGGCATGTCATCATCACAGTGAACCAGTCTCTCTCCACTGCTAGACAATGTACCACCACCACCACCACCACACCACACTGAACCAATCTCTCTCCACTGCTAGACAATATACCACCACCACCACACTGAGCCAGTTTATCTCTATTGCTCGGCTATAGATCACCACCACACCACACTTAGCCCATCTCTCTCCACTGCCAGACAAAGCACCACCACCGCACCGCGCCAGTCTCTCTCCACCGCTGGCTGGCCGCGTACCCTCGGAGCACTGGCGAGACTGCGCCGCGCGGAGCCGCAGCGATGGCCGGAAGCGCGTGCGGTCGTTGAAGCTCCAGCTCTTGGTGACCTTGGCCGGGCTGCCGGGCCCCGCCGCGTCCGCGCTGGGGGAGCGGCGAACAGCGCCCGGGGCGCACCGGCCCCCCGCGCCGCCACGGGGCGGGGGGCCCGGGGCGCCCGCCCCTGCCGTGCCGCCTCCGCCAGCGCCGCCCGCAACTCCTCCGGCGCCGCGTGGGCTCGACAGGCGGACGCGCTCGCGCAGACTCAGCTTCTGGCTGCGCGCGCGGGATGGACACGCGTTGAGCACGTGGACCGTTTAGAACGAGTGGTCACAATGAAGGTCACAAACGGCACAAGAGGCGGTGGGTGGGGTGGGGTGTCTTAGCACAACGCCCGGCCAGCCTTCGTCTCGCCGGTGGCGATGTTTTATGCACACCGAACCAGATGCTCATTGGAGGCTGAGTCGACCCAGGGGTGGCCCAGGACCGGTTCAGATAATCGCCATCACTGGTGTTGGCCGTGAGCGGGAATCGAACTCGGGTCGCTGGGTTCGTTGCGCAGCGAGCTAACTGCTGCACCACCGCTCCCCACACACGTACAAAGACCCCCCGTGTAGCCACTAACAGGCTGTCGGGGCAAGTGCTGTTGGCGAGCACCTATTAAGGCCGGAATGGTGATAAGGGTTTTGTGGTAATCACAACCACCGACCGCCATTTCTCTCCCCAGTGCCGATGTTCCATACACACCGCACGTGGCACTTTTGTTTTTGTTAAGGCTGAGTCAACCTAAAGCTCGGACGCCTCGACTGGACAGGAACAATGAAATTCAAGGAGGAAATGCAAGAGGGAACATTGCCTGGCAAGCGGGGTAGTCAGCGGATCGACAATAGGATAGCACTCGTCACCGTGTGCGGCCGGGAATCACCGAGTTCGTAATGAAGTGCGCTCGCCACTACGCCACGACCACCCACTGCCACATCGATTAACACGCAAACACACACACACACACACGCACACACACTCGCACACACACACACACATGCACACACACACGCACACACACGCACACACGCGCGCGCGCGCGAGCGTTATATTAATAGTGACCGAATGAAAGATGTGTGTCATCTTCAACTCAGAAGTGTCTCGCTTGGCTCTAAGTCTTTCTCTCGCCGGTTACTTCTCGCTGACGGAGTCCTCCTTTACAGGCGGGGCACTTTGAGATAACATTTTTAAGGGCGCTTCACGACTTAAATTTTTTATTAAAAGTAGTACACCATTGGTACCTCATTTGCCAGTAAAAAATATGATAATTGTTTTTTTACCCTTTTATCTGGCAACAAAACTGACACCTTTTTTACGAGGAGTCGTGGACCAATAAACTTCAAGGACAGTGCATACATTATCAGAGTTATGTTTTTGGTTTGCATTATGACTGCAGGTATTGTGGTCTATGCAAACATGACTCCTCGTAAAAAAGGTGTCAGTTTTGTTGCCAGATAAAAGGGTAAAAAACCAATGATCAAAAGTAGTACATTCAAACGCGGTGCGGGGGATGAGCTTTGAAGCCACCAAACGATGATACGCTTGCGTAATTCACCGCGTTAAGTCGTGGCGCCAGAGCACAAATCCCACAACTCTTCTCAGCACATTAATAATGCTCCTTCATCAGCCCATGTGGCGTGTAACTCAGTTGCCAGAGGTGTGGGCGCCGGAGCCTCAAGCACCCGCTGCTGCTGCTCGCAGCACGGCCAGGGACGCGGCTGAATGGTGGGAAACCGCGTTTGTGTGAAGGTGGGACATTGCGAGTGGCAGCCAAACCCCGTGTCCCTGAGCCTCATTAGCGCTCCGATAGGATTCACAACGCGCCGATCCCTAAAGCCCTGGAATATGAATTCATGAATGTGCAGCTGAAGGTCTACGGAAGGTGTGAGCCTACTTTATTTAAACGAAACGACTCATTAAAATGTGCGGGTCTCAGGTGGCACATTGCACTCCAATGTGCCGCAGAATGCCGGTGTGCATGGAACAAGTGACGGAGGCACACTCACGGTATAAATACCGCGTGTGGTGACCCCACTCCCGTGGCACGGTGACGTGTGAGCAGGGGAGGTTGGGGGATCGTTAGAAGAATGAATCTGAATTTGGGTTCACACTGGAGGAATCCGATGAGCTATGAAGCTCGTTTTCACTAATGTCCAGTCGGAGCCGGTCAGAAAGATGATCACATGCTCGAGTGGTTAGCAAGACATCCAGTGGATGGCGGTGCAACATCGCGAGTCAGCTTTTTTTTAACCTACTTGAATTAATTGTTGCATGCTATCCCTCATCCAAGTGGATATTTTGCAGGTACAGTATTCAGGTCTGAGAGGACGTCCACGAGGCAGAAAGAGTGGTGACATCAGCTCGTGCGCTGGCACAAAGATGTTCTGGGTGGATTAGTCTAGCGCATGATGGTGAGAGACGGCGGTGAATTGAGGAGGCCTTCATCCAGCAGTGGATCGGCCATGGCTGACGACGGCGATGAATACTCGCAGGAATGATCGTCTTGAGGCTCAGTGAAGATTTTTTTTTAGAAAGAAGACATTTGTTAGGAGACACCACAACCACATGTACCACGTATAGTAGTTGTGTGTTAATGTGCCTGAAGCCCGCGCCACTATCAATTTGGTTACATTGTAATTTTATAGAATTTCAAAGTGACGGCAAGTGGGAACGTTGCAAAATCAGGTTTTGGAGCGACGCTCAAAAGGTCAGGGAGCGAGGGAAAAACCCAATGGCAGAGCCAGGATTTTCAGGTAGGGGAGGGGGCAACCCCTCCAGCAATGAAACATGATAGAGGAGTTGTTAGTCAGTAAGGACTTGTCCCTTGCTTTTTATTCGACGCGTGTGCGGCGATGGCGCAACCATCGATCGAGGGTCGAATTCGAACCGCGTTGTGTGATCGGCATCGCGCTCGCTGAAGGTGTTTGCCTCCAGGGAAGTCGTGTACTGTATACGCAATTGCGCACACTTCTGTGAGTCACTTATAACCGCTTTGCCGTTACTTATTGACAATTATGGACTCAGACTCTTGTCCTATCATCTCATAGTCCCTGGCACGTAATAATATGCTACACAGTGGCAGTGGGGGTCGCAAAATGCCGATTTATTATTAATAAACCCCAATGATCCGATCGAAATTAGGGATTTTTATCGGATCATTGGGGGGGCACGTGCCACCCCACTCCCCCCACTAGCTCCGCCAGTGGGAAGACCTAAAGCCGGATGGTGGTGGCGGTGTTCAGAATGGACCTTGATTGTCGGGTGTTGACCACGCAACTGCTGTGGGATCTGGCAGAAGGAAGGAAGCAATGGCAAAATAGTATAGCATCAATGACATTGGCTGCAATGGCCTCTTGACGTCGACCATTAAAACAACAGTTACACCGCTAACGTTGGCGGAGAATAACAGACAGAGGTGAGCGGGGGTGAGGAAGGATGCGATGGGAGCTTTTTAATGGAGCTCGAAGTCGACTTGAGGGGAGAGAGAGAGAGTGTGTGAGCTCGGGGGGTCTGGCACGGAAGAAGGTGAATTCTGCGAGGAACATTTGCGTCGACAAAGGTTACCACTCAAGTCGGCTAAGGTGTGGTCTTATGAAGTCCGGTGGTCATCACCTGCTGCGTGCAAATGTCCAGATTCACGTCGTCGTTGTTTGCCGTCCATTGTTGGCAAACGGCTTCGTAATGAACGCAACAGCATGCAAAATGCGCAGCCAATTCCAGAGTTAAACGAAAGTTATAGTGAGTTGAAAGAAAAAGAGTGCCTTCAAATTTGGAGAATGCGGTACCTCTGAACACGGTGCATGCTGTGGACAAAATGCATGTACGTAATTCATTGCTCGTGTGAATCCTTGAAAGTGGTGTTTAGCTAAAAATCTAATTATTCAACGGGCACATTTTTTTATGGGAATATCAAGACCGCTCCAAGCAGTTTTAATAGACCGATGCTTGAAATGACTTGAGGGGACAAACACTTTACCTCCACGTAGACACGTCAGACTGACTCTCGTGAGCGGGGTAAACAAGGCGTACTGTGATCGCTCAGGGATTGTAGTTCTCTTGGGTGTGAGGGGGGGGGGAGCCCCCCTCAATAAAAACACATAAACACTAAAGCGATTTACCGCGAATGCTTTTCGCGATCGTCCTCTAGGGCTCTCTCCAACGTGGCGCATTCAGGTTGGACCCACTTGTTGTTGTTGTTGTTAGACACCGTGGCAGCGTTTGTGTCGACAGCTTCTTCAGCCCGTGCAGCAAAACGTCGGACATCGGGCCGAACAACACGCGATACGAACCGGTGTCGCGTGGGAGATTTATTAAAGTGATATTTATTTATTCGGGAAAGCCTCGCCGAGGATTGGGACTCTGTTCAACGTCTGGCCTGCAATGGGATGTTTAGGGGTGGGGGGTGAATCCATTTTGGGTATTTGAACACGTGCGGAGAGACCGGAATTACTGAACAAAACTCACTCATCCGAGAGGATACTATTTAATCATCCCTAAAGTTGTTATTCTCCTTGACGTACAGCTGTGCAAAAGCTTCCTTTGCAGCAACCCTGACATAAGATGTTCTCAGCATCATCCACCAAAGCCCCACCTTTGAAAGCACCGGGTTACCGCTTCATTGGAATCGCTTGAGTTACATAGCAATCTCTGAGCTCCAAGGCAGATTTTTACAAGTGTCTTGTTTGAGATATCTGGTAAGAAGAATGTTTTTTGAGGAAACTGGAGTGCCCAGAAACAAGCACACGCAGTTAAGCGGGGAAATGATTGGACACGCGGGTATGGTATGGATCGTAGCTATTGAGGTTTGGATGCAATGAAAACCACAACAAATATCCATCATTCAACGAATAATAGAGCATTTTCCAGGTGCAATTATAATCAAAGCAGCCATACTCAAATGAAAATGGTCATACTATAAACACGAGGGCGTTGACAATGAGATTTGCCATTTGTAAGAGATGCATAAAAAAAAACACAGCTCACACTGTGCATCGTCAACGTAAGAGATAACAGATATCACAGTCACTGTATTCACCCGTCACACGAGGCTATTTATAAACACGTAAAGCTTAGCAAGGATTACAGTTGCACTGAGACACGGAGCAGCAAATACATGGCACGGAAGGGCGCGATGAGGTGCCCGCGTCCGAAAGGGGACATTTGAACATGTCCGCATTCACGTCACATTCACGTACCGCTGCGTGCAACGTGCGCGCACCCTAACTTCACGTTGAAACGGGGCAATTAAGGAGGGGAGCCTCGGTGATTGATACGCTATTGCAGCGTTTGAAAATGAGAGCGCGGTGCTGTAGGTGCGGAATTATGGGATGGCCTTAAACAAGATTTGGTAGTCCCCGTTGACCCGAGGCAGATAACCGCGCACGATCACGCGGCGAGCGTAATCAGCCGGCTGCCAGCAGGGAGAAAAAAAATCGGGCATCTCAAAATAGGAAATACAATTTTCCGCTTGACCGTGTTTGCTCAAATGTCACCTGTTGGGCAATGACTTCCCTCCGCTCGTTGTCGTTTATAATTGAAAAAAAAAACATCTTCAATGCAGTGCTGGTAAAGGGATACGGCTGGAGGTTTTGAGTGTGGATGTTTCACTTTGGTCAACAAGGCCACGTCGCATTTGGATGAAGGTGGAGAGACTTTTGAGCTTTTCACAGGCCCAGGGGGTTGTGAAATTTCTCGAGCGTATTCCTCCCCGTCTCACCTGGGCGACTCCAACCTAACCCCCTCCCCCCCCCCAGTTCGTTCTCTACGTTGGGCCCACTCTGGCCTCCTTCGCGAAACCCTCGCCCTTCTGTGGGCCACTATCCGGTGGACGCTCTTTCGCAGCCACTACGCCACCGCCTCTCTGGAACTCACTCCCCACGAATCTCCGGCTCTCCTGGAACCTCCTCCCCTCCCCCCCCCGTCTTCCAACCAACTTCCCACGTAGAACAGAACGTGTCCGATTGCGTCCAAAACGGTCAATACGGACTTGCCCAATTCCAGACATTACGTGTAAAGTTCATGAGCGTAACCAGGTGGTGAGAACTCGAGAGTCTCATTTGCAAGAGAGACCTGGGGCAATATTCTGCCTGTAGGGGACGTCAGCTCCGATTATCCTCGCAGCGTTAGCGGCTTTAGGCAAACCATCTGACAAAGGCGGCGGGCGGTCACCGCATCGCGCGCTTTCAGATGCGCTTCCGTGGCCGTCCGGAACGCTCTTCCTTCCGATATGAGGAAGCCACTGGAGCTATATGCACTTTTAAATAATTTCGATTGAAAGCTCATTTCTTTAGAATTGCTTTGTGTGTTTAGTTTGTTGTCCTTCCCTTGCCCGTCCGATGAGCACGGTTGGCTACGTACGGTGTGAAAGAAGTTCAACAATACATACGGACATGTATAGTGCTCTCTGTGTGATCCCAATTAAGTTATTTGCGGGTAATAATCGAGTTTGTGGTGACATTTTGCACCCTGAGGCCGGCAATCAATGGCCTACTCTTGTGAATCACGCCAGAGGATACCCGCTAATGGTTATTGGATTGGGGAGGGGTGCGGCATGTGGAGTGACGTCAGCCCGCTCATGATTATTAACGAGGGGAGTGGTGCGGCATGTGGAGTGCGCGACCTTCTTGTGCGTTAGTGTAAATTTACACGCGGGCATGAATATTAATGAAGGTGGGGGGGGGGGCTCTTTTGCAGTGACGTCACGCACGGATGTAGCACTGTGCTGCGTAGATTAATTTTGTTACCGTCACTTTCTATACAGAAACGTCATATTTGAAGCGAATTTGCGTTATAAATGATTTCATTCAGCTCGACCTCCCTCTGCGTTCGTGTGAAAATCCCCCACTCATGAATATTAATGAAGGGGGGGGGGTGGGCCTCATGTGGAGTGACGTCAGACAGGTAATTGTAGTGTTATTGAATTTCACTCACCCCCCCCCCCCGCAGTGTGGAAAGCATGAGAATCCATGCTAATTGATTAATCGATGCATAATCTCACCGCTAATTAATTATGAGCCGTCATGGGATCTCCTTTGACGAATGTACTTTGAAGTGATTTGCCTAACCAGTCAGGATACATTACGTTCATTTAATGCTTTCTTTTGTTTGCGTACTCCCGCTGTTGTTGTTACGGTACAGCAGAGGGACTACGGGCGTCGTTGACATGAGCGCCATGCACCACGCGACACACGCGAAAAATGCACGACGTTGAATGTGACATTTCTTGGCAAGATTTGTGCGTACATGCGCGTGTAATTCGCGTGCGGTGTGTGCATGCATTTAGATTTACGTGTATTTGCTTGCATTTGGATGGTATGTCTGTGCACGCGTTTGGATTTGTGTGTATGCGTGCGTGCGCGCGTCTGTTTGCGAGACTGCCTGCGTGTGCCAGTATGTGTGAAACTTATTTGCGTGTCCCTGCGAATGTGTGTGTGTGTGTGCCCTTCGTGCGTGTGCGTGCGTGTGTGCGCATCGCCGATAGGAAGACCAATGGGTGTGTTGCTGGCCAATCGCTCCCGTGGTGTCTCGTGCTGGCTATCATAGGTGCTCGGTGACAGAACATTATGACCAAACAGTCGATTAAGGCCATATGAGGGATCTTTGTATTTTATGTGTGTGCATGCTGGTGTTTGTGTGTGTGCAGCGCGCTAACCACTACACCACCGTTCCCCTCTACAACAATGGCGGTTGTTGTAGAGGGGAGCGGTGGTGTAGCGGTTAGCGCGCTGCATTACGAACCTGGCGACGCGGGTTCGATTCCCGCTCACGCAAACACCCAGTGACGATTTTCTGAACCGGTCTTGGGCCTCCCCTAGGTCGACTCAACCTCAAATGAGTAGCTGGTGCGATGTGTAAACATCGCCATTGGGAGACAAAGGCGGCCGGGCGTGGTGTTGGCCACCCACCCCCTCGTGTCCCGTGCCGGCCTTTATAGGTGCTTGATAACAGCTCTTGCCCCTACAGTCTGTTAAGGCTATACTGGGGGATCTTTGTCTTTGTTGTGTAGAGCAGGGGTGGGGAACCTTTTTTTTGCCAAGGGCCATTTGGATATTTATAGCATCATTCGCGGGCCATACAAAGTTATCAACTTAAAAATTAGCCCGTTATATTTGCTCAAACATTTAATGAACTCACCCCTAACGTGATGGCAGGAACTGCTTCTCTTTGGCGAGGCGTGTGATGATGTTAGCCTGGTATTGATGCTGTTGCTACTCGCAACTGCTTGTCCAGGTTTGCTCCTGGATTTATTGAATTTCGAGTCCGCCTGCGATTGCCTTGGCAGGGCCACACCAAAAATGATTTCGCGGGCCTCATACGGCCCGCGGGCCGGACGTTCCCCACCCCTGGTGTAGAGGATCAGTGGCACAGCGGTTCACGCACGGAGCTTTGACCTGAGTTCTATTGCCAGCCGCGGCAGTGCGAGTGGCGTGTGGCATCAGAACTGGTTCTGCACCTCAGCTAGGTCGACTCAGGGGCCGTCCATAAATGACGTCACGCGATTTTGGACGATTTTTGACCCCCCCCCCCCATCGTTACACGGCGTCACAAAAAGTCAGACCCCCCCCCCTCAAATATGACGTCACAAAGCTCTGCCTCCCCCCCCCGCCAAAAACCATATTTCCATTTTGAAAATAAAACATGCTTCAAATCGCTTTAAACTAGTTGTCATTGTAGTGCGTATTTAATGTGGCGCTGTACTTTGAAAATGTTGTAGGAGAAAACATCAAAACGTCTATTTAATTAAGTAGAACGTTGTCTATATTTATTTAAAGTTGCGCATTTTGATGTGACGTCACATTTCTCAACCCCCCCCCCCTCGTCACACATCGTCACAAATGTCTCACCCCCCCCAGGTGCGTGACGTCATTTATGGACGACCCCTCAGGTGTGAGTGAGTAGCCCGTGGCAGTGTTTAAAGTCCCCCGAGCGCGACGCGGTGCCAACAGCACTTTGCGTGAGCGGTCTGGTGTGAGGCTACGCAGGAAGACACACACACGTGCTGTGGGTGTTCACATCAAGAGTGCGAATGCAGCAGTTTACCTTAAAGTGGCATCGGCTTGTTCTTTCCTAAAACAAGAGGAAAATAAGAGTGAGAGGGCAACTTCACCGGTGTGTTATTGTTTCTACATCGGCACCGATTGAGACTTCCCCTGTCCATAGTCCAGCACGACGAAGGCCACACCTCTCTCTGTGTGTGTGCGGCTCAGCGTTGCCACCTCTGCAACCAGCAACGTCTAAGACGGAGCTGGGGGAAAACAGGCTCCACCCGTGCACTTCGTACGGTGCGAAAGAAGTTTAACGCGCGTACAGACATACGACGTACAACACAGACTAACACAAACACACCACACACACAACACACACAAACACACACAAACACACCACACACACAACACACACACACCACACACACAAACACACACCACACACCACACACACAAACACACAGTACACACAACAAACACAACACACACAAACACACAAACACAACACACACAAACACACACAACACACGCGCGCGCGCACTTAAAGCAGAAAGAATTCAGAATACTTTAATGCAGAGTAGATAATTAAATAAGCAACATGATAAAGTGTCAAATGTTCCCATATTTTAGAAAGAATGCTCTCCGCTTGAGGACAGTGCTATGTTTATTTCTTTATTTTGCCCGAAGGCTGTTGTGGTAAAGGCCACGGTTATTGGATGGGACATGGTTTAATATTTGCTCTGATTTGCAGCTTTTATAAAATGCGCCCCGATTTATTTCCTTCACGCAATATGAAGGCCGGACGACTTGATGAGCGTGAATTAAGTGCATCTTCCAACTGACACGAGGTTGGCACCACGCTAATTCAGTAGTTGGAATTCCAACGCAGGCCGATAAACACACTCGGCGAATGAAATCGAAGCGTTGTCAAAACAACACCCCCGTCTGCTTTAATGTGGCCGTGAACTTCAGACCTCGTGTGGTCGCTCGCAAGCGTAAACAGCGGAGAGAATGCCCAACCCCGTTATCGGCAGGGAGCCGTGAAAATAACTCTTAACGGGGGTGGCTCAACTCAGCGACCCTTCAGAGCAGAGTGATGGAGTGGAGGCACCTCGCGATGACCCCACGTATTGGCCGCGAGTAATACAGAAAACGCCTATTCAAAATTAGCCGAAAACAAGGCATGTAGTATTTACTTGCGTAGCATCTCGCCACGGTGGCAAGATGTTACCCACCCCGCCTGGTATACAGGCGGTCATGGGTTCGTTCGATCCCGACCCTGATGCCTGCATATTTGGAGTTTTCATGTTCTCCCCGTGGTCGCGTGGATTTATCTCCGGGTCCTCCGGTTTCCCCCTCCACATTTAGAAACACGCGTTTAGAGTATTTGGTTTGCTGTAAATTTCCACATGATAAGCCACTTCGTTGGGCTATCACTTGTGACCAGGCCGCTTCAGAAAAATAGCTATCAAGCTCAGCAGGCCTTAACCTCAGAAAAAAAAACGTGTTTTGAATGGTAATATGATCGGTACAAGAAGCCAGGGAAGACAGCGAATTAAGTACATAGTCATTTGGCCAACTGGATGCAACCGGGATGATAGAATCCAAAGTTCGAGTAATTATCGCAGACAGAGCTGAATGGAAGAAGGCCAGGATCGCCGACGTATTTGAGAAAGGCGGCGGCTCAGAGAGAGCGAGACGTACAATGTGAAGACACACAGCGCGTGGCGTCCGTTTGTATTGCTCCTGAAAGTAATCGGCTTCTGAGTAAACGAGTTGGGAGCAATTCTAGATTTGACGCTTTCGTGACTGCAAGGATTCATACTCTTAGTTCTTTCGGTAAAGTCACGTAGGTAAAAAATGAAATTAAAATGAATAAAAGAAAAAAATATTTTATTATTTTATTAATTTTATTTCATTTTAATTAAAATTAATAAAATAAAAAAACATTTTTAAATAAAAAATAAATGTTTTATTTTTTATTTTATTCATTTTTAATTTCATTTTCTACCTACGTGACTTTACCGAAAGAACTAAGAGTATGAGTTGGGAGCAGCTCATCTGAGAAGCAGCGTGCGTACAATGCACGTACAATGCACGTACAATGCACGCTGCGAAACCGAGTACCCTAGTTTATATTTACACTCCATTTTTTGAAGGCACCGTTAACTGCATAACCCGGATAACCTGCCCATAGGTAACCGAGAGGAGTTAACTTGCACCACCTTTCAGAAAGCCAGCAGTGGTGTTCTTTCGGAGCGACTGAGCCCTGGACATGAGAATGTGGAATTTCCACCACTGCTTTTTTCCTTTTCCAAGGCGCGAGTCATTTTGGTAATATTTTCTGAATATAGTTCAAGGTGTGAATTGTTTCTGCTATTAATGCTTAAAAAATATAGAGCTTACAGGAAAGGGGTCCTTATTAAATGTCTCATCATGGTGGAAAGTCAGCAGTGTCAAGCTCTGCCAGAATATTCCCTTTGGCCAAATAGCCTAATTTGATGTTGAGATGATAGGACGAGATGAGCTAAAATAACTGAGAAGTTTAAAGAAAAAAGGTCGTCTCGAGGAACGTGCAGGTTTTTAGGGCTCCCTTGAAGGTATAGAATGATGTGAGCGGGAGTGACCGTGGGATTTCAGGAAGATCATCGCGTGAACGCCGGACTTCTGACCTTGGGCATTTCCAAGTAAATTACGACGCACAGGGCTTGAATGATGAAAGGGAAGAGCTCACCAAAGGAAATATTGTTCCTGCTGCACCCAATATAAATGATTACCAGCGCGGCACATATCTAAATTTTACCAAAATTTCCGCAAATAATCCCCACGAATTCTGTTTATTTCCGGAATTTGTGTTGAATAAAAAAAATGCTTTTTGTGTCGTCAAAATTTTTCATATTTCATATTGCTTTGCTACTTTCACCAAAGCCATGTTTTGGCTTTGGCATTTCACAGCATGGTCCAGTGAAATTCTTCCCAAGAACATTCGCGGCGTGAAGATCGTGACAAACTGTGGCATCTGACACTTTACTTCAGCCCGTCCAAGTGACGCGTTGCTCGTTCGAGTGAACATTACAATCACTACCATTCAGATGCATCTGCTGCAGCGTTGGCTTGCATCAAGACGTGATGCCCGTCACGCCGTATTTACGTGGATGTTTTATTTAGTTATATAATTTTTCACGAATAATTATTCTCCCCCCCAGTCCTCCCCTTTGCCAAAGGAGGGATTCACGATGGCTTTGTTACAAAACCGAGCCAGCTATTGACCGGGCAGTCTGAAGACAGCCTTGATGTATCTCAGCCATTCCTATCACAAATATATAACACGTTCACGCAGACCATTCGAAACAGAACAATGGACGCTTTAGGTGGCAATCAACAATGTAATGAAGTAGAAAATTATGAAAGATTTCTCTACCTTCAACCATATAGTTCACATTTGTACTATTTGTTTCCCTCGATTTGCGCAGGGTTTGGTTTGTGCGGTGGCTTTCGCGACCAATATTATTCAGAATAAAGCTTTGTTTTGGCACGATCGCGTAAACTCACCACCACCCAACACAGCCAATCAGTAATGTTTGTCACGTAAACAAAAGTTCCAATTATATTCTACTCCAGTCCACCGGTGTGTCGGAGAGTAAATCCACAACAGTTACAATTTGAGTTAAGGACGTTTCGCTGGTGATTACAACGACCAGCTTCACCAGAATTGTGAAGAGATCTACGTGTTTCCGGTCTGAAATCATCGAGCAAGACGACGTCACCACTGTGAGCCATTCAGGTGCGGAGAGCAGAGTCGGGGTTTGTTGCAATCACATAACAATGGATTATGTTAGTCTGGAACAGATGGGTAAATCACAGTCAATGAGTATATCTATGCCTTGACACGGCATACAATTGGAAGGGTACTTAATAATACACTTGCAAGAAGTACCAAGGCTGTAGTTGTCAGAAAGGTGAAACTAGTTTGTAATTTCTCTCAATTTCAATAGATTCTCTGATTCGTCTTGTTCAGTCATAATTAGTTTCACACAACCCATCAACGTCTTCAAAATCAATTGAATGTCTTTGTTGGGAAGTACAGGGTGCTTTGAAAATGTTAACACTTCTGAGAATTTGCAACAATACCACGAGAGATGCGCCTCCGGGCTCTAGAGACCACCTGGAGAAGATTCCAGGCCACGTGTTGACAACGATGGCAAACAAGTGGAGACTCTTTGACTTTTGAAGATATTAACATGATATTTGTTATCATGTTACAGTGTTAATTGGTTTTCTACCCTTTTATCTGGCAACAAAACTGACACCTTTATTAACAAGGAGTCATGTTTGCATTGACCACAATACCTGCAGTCGGAATGCAAACAAAAAACATAACTCTGATAATGCATGCACTGTCCTTGAAACACCATGTGAGACTAGGCTCTAAGGAAAGCTGTCTCGGGTGTGGACCAATCAATTGCAAGGACAGTGCATACATTATCAGAGTTATGCTTTTTTTGCATTCCGACTGCAGGTATTGTGATCAATGCAAGCATGACTCCTTGTTAATAAATGTGTCAGTTTTGTTGCCAGATAAAAGGGTAGAAAACCCTATTATCATATTTTGCTACTGGCAAATGAGGCTCCAATGATGTTACAGTGTATTATCCGTTCTTTTTCCATTGAAAACGATAGTCCCATATAAGCGTTAACATTTCTTTGCAGCACCCTGTATGTTCCACAACTGCCGACAGTTGTGTGCTTGCGAGCTATTCATTATTTTTCTGCCGTTCTTTTAGTCTTATGCTAGAAAAACGATTTGCCAAAGAGAAGCCAGTTTAGTCATGCGCCGCAGTTGCCGGGATGTCAGCCAAGGTACTCAGCGAGGAGGGGGGCAGCGCACTGCTCGCGAGCTCACCGAGTCGCTCGTTTGCTTTCACATCTAATGACCGCGTGTCTCGGCGTGTTGAGAATTTGTTGTTGGAGCAACGAGGAAGCATCCTATGAAGACTTGGGACGGCACCAAACACCACGCCTCACCGCCGTTGTCTCCCACAGTACTGGGTGTTTACACACCGCACCAAGTACTCATTTAAGGCCGAGTGGACCTAGGGGAGGGTCCTGGTCCGGCTCAAATATTCACCACTGTTGTTGACCACGAGCGGGAATTTAACTTGGGTCGCCGGGTTTGCAGCGCTGCGGACGAACCACCGCGCAACCGCTCCCCAACAGATTGAAATGTTATTACTGCATGGGAGAAACCTCATTAGCATCGTCTCAGGCTGATATCTTCAGGGAACGGTTAGTATTCATTATGGCCAGACATCTACAGATGGTCAGGTCTCAGAAACCCTGTCATCTGCATATATTCTAATCGCATGGTCTGTCTGGGGAATGAATTAAATCGCTGTTACGCAACCACCAGTTTTGAATAGCAACACCCTTGCCAAATTGCACTGGCGTGTTTACGATTTTGTGGCACGAACAAGCTAGCACAAGCAGGGGGGGGACCTCGTGCTCATCTTCATTGGTGGTGCTGAGCAAGTGGTGGGAATTTCGAGAGGAGTCGGTTATCACGAGCTTCACGAGTGGTTGTGATGACAATATTCTTCTTCTTTTTCGAAGCCAGGGGTCCCCCACCCTCCAGTGCGGCAGGGGCTCGGCTGATCGCATTTGCCCTCTCGGTGTTTTTATATCCTCCACCTCATCCACTGCTTTCCTCGTATCTCGTTCCACTGCATCCTTCCATCTCACTGTCGGTCTCACTCTGCTCCTTCTGCCCTGCGCTTGTGGCATCTCCGTAGCCCGTCTCATTGCATCTTCATTCAACACAAGCCCAGCCACCGACACCCTCACCTCCCTTGCTTTCTCGATGATCACACATTACGGACATTGAAGTTTGGGGTCGTAAAGAGAGGGCACATTTCTGGTAAAATTTCACTGTGCTAGCATTGTTGTGGTACTCGTATTGAATTCACAGCCTTACATCCACTGTTCGTTACTGCTCGAGGGAGTGCTCACACAGAATGTGTTCCTGCATTATCCACCAGTAGACTTGTTAAGCCAAGCAGCGGGGCGGTAGCCGAGTAAGGAGTGGGAGTGCAATGGGAGCGGAGAAGCCGTGCAATTGGGGCACAGGTCAGCCCGATTCGGATTGCTGCTGTACGCACGTTGAACTTCTTTCGCACCGTACGTAGCCAACCGTGCTAATCGGAGGTGCGATGGGTCCCAATGCTGCTGCGCTGGACATTTAGCGGGTGTCATCGCGCAGGTGGCGCTGGCTGATGGCGTTTGTGATCCAAGCGTTACCTCCTCGTGTGGCAAGTCAATAGGGTTTTCTTTGACTCGTGATTGAAAACAAAATAGGCCTATCTCACGGTCAGCCAGCGCCATTGCATCAAGAATCGTATGCGAATGGCTCGCCATTGTCCTGTTGGCCGAGCTGACAAGAACGCTGATTGGGCCGAGATTGAAGTTGGTTCGACCGTCTCGTCCCGACGCATGACCGCGGTGACCCAGTGTGGTGTGATTGCATCTGTGATCAAAGTGGGCCCTCAGTGCAGCATCACGCCATTGTGCATTTTGACAACGAAAGTCGGACTTTCCTCCACGCATTCAACTTCGCATGATGAGGAAGAAATACAAAATATTTCAGTGTAAATTAATAGTTTACATATTAGTTTTACTTTTTATTGCGGTAATTGTTTCTTTTTTTGGGGAAATTCTCGCAACTCTGAGAACGTTGGATATATTTTTTTCTGTATTTTGTGTGTGAAAATGATATTTACCAAAAATTACATCCCAATTGTGATGTTTTTGGATGGATTGTTATTATTCCAATGTAAGTGATCGTACACTATTACCAAGCAGTGCCATGAGAGTACAAATCGTTTACCGCAGGGTACAACGGTGAAGTGTCACGTACACTTTTTTCAATCGCTCATTAAAACGTTGTCTAAAGTTCTCTCTTTTAGAAATCAACTGTTCATTAAATGTTTCTTCGAGGGAGAGGAGACGGGGGGAAAAAACGCTATTCTGCGCTCACTTTGAACAAACGTTGATCGTGCGCGAACGACCCTTAAATTATACGCTTTGTTTTTTTTTTCCGGTAAAGTCACGTAGGTAAAAAAATAAATAAATGAAATAACAACTCAATTAAATCACGACGTTTCGGAGGCAACACAAGCTTCCGTCTTCAGGGGGTACCGTTGTGATTTTGGCTGTAACGGTTCCACCTGAAGACGGAAGCTTGTGTTGCCTCCGAAACGTCGTGATTTAATTTAGTTGTTTTAGTTCATTTATTCATTTTTTTACCTACGTGACTTTACCGAAAAAACCAAAGAGTATGAATCCGTGCAGTCACGAAAACTTCAGATCTAGAATGAAGGACCCTTAAATTGTTTTGGAATGATTTCCACGATGCTGGCTCGAGCGTTCTTGGTTCGCTTCGTATTCTTTGTAGTCGCTGCTCCATTTCTTTCGTGAGATCGGTCACAGAGTGACGAAGCGACCATCTCCCCCCGCGGTGCACCACCAGCATGAACGTGAGGCGGCCCCACGACACGGGGGCACGTAGAGAATTACAACTCGAGGGCTTATCGTGGTCTCATGATCCCTTAGCAAGGCTCTGGGATGATAATCGTTTTTTTACTCTTTTATCTGGCAACAAAACTGACACCTTTTTTACGAGGAGTCATGTTTGCATTGACCACAATACCTGCAGTCATAATGCAAACAAAAAACATAACTCTGATAATGTATGCACTGTCCTTGAAGTTGATTGGTCCACACCCGAGACAGATTTCCTTAGAGCCGAGTCTCACATGGGTTGGACCAGATGACGCCAAAAGGCGCACAACTCAAAGACAATGCACCATCAGAGTATGAGAGCTCGGGGTAAGCATTTACCCCATTGGTACCTCATTTGCCAGTAAAAAAAAATATGATAGTTGGTTTTTTACCCTTTTATCTGGCAACAAAACTGACACAAAAGGTGTCAGTTTTGTTGCCAGATAAAAAGGTAACACAAAAGGTGTCAGTTTTGTTGCCAGATAAAAGGGTAAAAACCCAATGATCATATTTACTGGCAAATGAGGTACCAATGGTGTAAAGGCTCTGGGAGTAAAGTAAAAAAAAAAGTTAATAAAACATATTTTTCGATCGAGTCAATACACGTCTACCTGTTTTCGTGCCACCGTGAACACGCCAATACCACCACGGAGGCGAGACGGACGTCGTTAATACGAGTCATGATTCGCTCCTGAACATATTTTCACTGAATAGAAATGAAAGTGTTGCGGTGTGCGACTCGTTCCGTGATGAACATTCCTTGGGCACCACCACGAATCCTAACCTCTTTGTGGCATCACATTAGCGTCTGTGTAA
The DNA here is from genome assembly GCF_015708825.2 of Lethenteron reissneri. NCBI lineage: Eukaryota > Metazoa > Chordata > Hyperoartia > Petromyzontiformes > Petromyzontidae > Lethenteron > Lethenteron reissneri. Next base: position 11,931,739 of record NC_083797.1, on the reverse strand, counting down.
GCAGAAAAAAGGATAAGAAGAAAAACCCACGCCAGTAAATATATCAAAGCCTCTGAGCCTGGTGAAAATAAATCACTCCGCAAAGGTTAGGAACCTTGTGCATGACGCAACTCTGGTGGGGTTCTCCTTATGACATGAAGCTCCTGTTTCATATTTTTATTATGTTTTCTTACGCCATTTCATACCCTTTTTCATATCGGGTGTTATTTTTTTAAAACAAATCAGGTTCCAAATTACGACGCGCGCTGAGGTTTATTTTGCCTGCAGCGCGCAGCAGCTTTCCAATTGTCACGGAGCAATTCACGGGTGATTGAATTCATCAGCTTGAACGAAGGCCGTCACAGCACACGCAGGGGGTGGGTGGGCCAGCACCACGTCACCCGCACACGTCTGCCCAGTGGCGATGTCTGCACATCGCACCACGATACTCATTTGAGGCTGAGTCGACCTAGGAGAGGCCCAGGAGCGGTAAAGATAGTTATAATCGTCAGTGGGGTTGGCCATGAGCAGGAATCGAACTCGAGTGGCCGGAATTCGTAGCGCAGCGCGCTCACAGCTCCTCTTCCGCTCCGCATAACGTACAAAGACAAAGATCCCCCGCACAGCCTTAAAAGACTGCTGGAGCAAGTGCTGTTAGCGAGCACCCATCATGTACACACCCGCACGTACACGCGTACATACTCTGTGACTCCATCTCGCACAATATGCAATCTCCGCGGCTTAGTTTCGTGAATACATTTCCAGACCCGGCACAACACACCCAGTAAACCTCTCGCCGTGGGCTGCGGGTCACGTGCCAGCTACTCCACTCTGAACACGTCTGCATGGCCTCTCACGCGGTTTACAAAAAAAAGAAAAGGAACATCACTCGAAAAACACCCCCCCCCACCCTCCCCCTCCGTAGGTCTCATCGCAAACAATGTCGGCGTTCATTCCGCGCGCGTCGCTCTGTTCTTTGCTGCGAAGGAATAAGAGAGGGCCCCTCGCTCTACTTCTCCGCGCGGAATCCCGGAGCAGCACTCAACATGCCTGTGAAGTGCTCGCATCGTCGCCTTCGCAGGCGTGCGGGCGAGCCACAGATCACGGGCGGGGAGGGGGGGGTGCAGAGAGAGAGATGGGGGGGGGGGGTGCAGAGAGAGAGATGGGGTGGGGGCTCACTCACTTCAAGGGGCTGCAGCAGTGCAGCGCTTTCAGGTAGGGCTTCCAAGTGGCCACGGAGAGGGAGTGCTCGTCGGCCGCATAGAAGCGCCACATGCACTGCAGGAGGGGTCCGGGCCAAGGGGTGAGGGAGACAAACAGGGGAGGTGAACACGGTGGCGACATGTGCGCGTGCGTGCGCGTGTGCATGTGTGTGTGTGCATGCGTGTGTGCACGTGTGTGTGGAGGGTGGCGTTTGTGCACAGACTTGCCCTACATGACATCATAACAACAGTCTGGACCATTGGACGGGTTCCGCAGGATTGGAAGGATGCTCTGGTGGTCCACCTCTTTAAGAAGGGGGACCGCACAGACTGTAACAACTACAGGGGCATCCGACCCCTGAGTGTTCCGGGAAAGGTCCTGGCAAGGATTATTCAACATCGCCTTGCTAGGCATGCTGAGGAGAGGCTTGCGGAGCCCCAATGCGGTTTCAGGAAAGGGCGGTCCTGCACAGATGGCATATTCTCTGTCCGTCTGCAACAGCAGAGGTGTAGGGAATTCCAACAAGACCTACATCTCTGCTTTATTGACCTGGCCTATGATACCATCAGTAGGCCTGGGCTCTGGGTTGTTCTTCGTGCTTTCGAAGTCCCTGACTCTCTGCTCACGATCATTAAGGACTTTCATGATGGTGAGCGGGCCCGGGTAAAACTATGTAGCCAGAAGTCGGATCCATTCCCTGTACACCTTGGGGTGCGACAGGGATGTCCCCTGGCTCCCACATTATTTAACATCTATTTCGACCACGTAGTTCGTGAAACCTTCAATAGCTGTACCGGAGGAATTTCCATCTGGTACAGATACAATGGGAGGCTGATCGATGCCCGGGTGCGGGCAAGGGTTGGCTCCCTATTGCTCAACCACGTTATGTATGGCGATGATCTGGTAATTCCTGCTCACTCAGAGGAGGAGTTGGAGGCGCTGCTGCTGAACCTGTTGCTTGCCACTAAGAGGTGTGGCCTTACCATCAGCCCCACCAAAACTAAGCACCTGCCTGGGTATTTTGTACCATCGGACACTCCAGGCCCACAACTCCCAATTGGTGATAGTGCAGTTGTGGAGAGAGTGGAGAGTTTTCCATACCTGGGCAGTGTGCTCATGACCGGCTCTAGTTTAACAGCAGAGGTCTCACTCCGAATCAGTCGAGCGGCATTATCTTTTCATCGGTTGCATAACACTGTGTGGAAGCTACCTAGTCTGTCGCTCCGCACGAAGCTTCAGGTCTTCTCGGCCACAATCATTCCTTCCCTTCTCTATGCTTGCGAAACGTGGACCCCCCAAATGAACATTTTTGCCGATTAGAAACATTTAGGCTTGCCTGCCTATGATCCATCCTGGGTTTAACCAGAATGGATTGTGTGAGGAGCTCACAAATCCTTGAAAGATCTGGACAAAGTCCCATCGGTGAGCTCCTCCGGCAGGCAAGGCTGCGTTGGCTGGGTCATGTAGCCCGCATGCCCAGCCACCGCATGCCTAAACAGGTTTTGTTTGGCCGGATTGAGGGGGCTAAACGGGCGAGGCACGGGAGAGAGAAGAGATGGAGTGATGTGGTACAGGAGGATGTAGAGATGAGTGGACTTGCCGATGACTGGTACCAGCGGTGTCATGATCGGCCTCTGTAGAGGAGGCTCGTGAAGGACACTACTGGGCAGTTGGAGGCAGTCGCCCTCCAACAACAACGGAGGGCGGAGGAGCGACGCTCACAACAACGAACGGAGCGCCGGGTGGCTAAAGCACAGCAAGTTGGCACAGTAGGGGGCACAGGTGGTGCATCAGCCAGTCGTCTCAGGCAGTCGACCTGTGGCCTTGGGTCAGCCCCGTGACCTCCTGCCAGCGGGCGTTCGACACTTCACGTTGCCTCAAGGTGCACATAGCCTGGCACAAGCGTCGTGGTGACGTCACCGCCACTTAGTGGCGAATGGCGGTTGTTGTTGTTGTGTGCGTGTTTGTAGTGGGGAGCGGTAGTGTAGCGGTTAGCGTGCTGCCCCAACAGCACTTGCCCCAACAGTCTGTTGAGCCTACTCGGGGGATCTTTGTTGTTGTTTTTTTGGTTTGAGATGCGGCGCCTCGTAAAAAATTCATCGCGTTCCGAGCGCTGGGAGCGAGCGCCGTGCGAGGCAAGTGAGCGCGGGGTGATTACACTGGTCAACAACAACAAAAACATTTTTTTCTGGCCTGGACTTTTGCAGCTGTTTTAGACTAATTTCAGGGTGCTGATTCCAAATCTGATCTAAGATTTGCTCTATCACATCTCATTTTTATGCTATCGGCATACCCCATTTTCATTGATTTTACCCGAAATTAACTCTTGTCACTTATGATTGCAAGTTGTTGCGAGTTAGTGACTGCTTTAGTGTTAAAATATGGTGCTGTATTTTTAGGATAGTGTGTTTATAATATCATTTAATTTAGATATCCACATTTATTTAATATTTTTCTTCTGCAGTTTTTATTGAAAATGCATTATTTGATATCTCAAAAACCTGATGTGATAGACAAAAACTGATGCCAGATTTGGAATCAGCTCCCCCAAATTATCTTAAAACCGTTGGAATTCCTTATGCCAGAAAAAGTGTGTTGACCAGTGTTGTCGAACTCTGCGCGGCACGATCACTCCGTCGTTCAACGACGCGACGGCGCTATCGGCATTCATCAGCGCCATCGCACGGGAGAGCCAAACAACCCCATAATGAGCAGTGAGAATGATTTGACATGTAGGCTTTGAGAACATTTGTTTATTATTCATAATTCCTTGCTTTTAGGGTTTGTATCGCCATATTGGTATGATGTAATTTTTTTTTATATAACCATCCACAGCACCTGAAAGAGTCAATAAAATCCAGTTGCAACGTGGTTTGCAAATATGCCGATTCGATGAGTTTTTTTGAGCAAAAAAAGTGAGTGTTGAAAAGTCAGAAAAATGTTGACAACTGGTGGTGTATTTGTCCACGTCTGGTGGTGGAACGAGAAATAATATCGTCTCGTGTGGCCGCTGCGGGTATTTTGAAATGTTGATGATGACAGACAAGGGAGGGCCCATCCGTGTTGAGCATGATGCCACGGGGCATTTGAACATCCGTCGTGCAACGGACAGAATTCCATTTCTGTTAATGACTCTACCCTACTACAACTGCTGTCAGGTGGCCGTCGGAGTCTGGGTAGCCGTTGCCACGGTGGCTAAGAGATAACTACTTCGCCTGGTATGCAGGAGGTCGTGGGTTCGATCCCGACCCTGATGCCTGCTGTATTTACTGGAGTTTGCATCTCTCTCTCGCTCCGTGGCCGCGTGGATTTTTCTCTAAGTCCCCCGGGTTATTCTCTCCACATTTATAATCAATGTGCGTTTAGAGTATATTTGGCTGCTACACATTTCCGCGTAATAAGCCACTTCGTTGAGCTATCATTTGTGGCCAGGTCGCTTCAGAAAATGCGTTACATAGCTCAGTGGGTCTTACCTGGCAAAATACAAATATTTTAGTTTAATAAATAGTTTGCAAACTGGCTCGGCGAGGCATCAGGCTATTCACGCTCCAGTGTGCGCTGCCCTGCAGTTTCTGCTCAGTGTGTGTGCTGCACATATTGCTTGTGGTATGTGTGTGCATGCTGTGTCGTGGTGAGTATGCGATGTGTGATGTGGTGTGCTGTGTTGTGCTGTGTGTACAATGTGTGTTGTGCTGTGTGTACAATGTGTGTTGTGCTGTGTGTACAATGTGTGTTGTGCTGCGTGTACAATGTGTGTTGTGCTGTGTGTACAATGTGTGCCGCGTGTTGTGCTGCTCTGTACCTGGATGAGGCTGGCCGCCGGGTTACGCCGCTTCTCAAAGTGCTTCTGCCGGTGCTGTTCCTGCACCTTGAGGGCAAATCCTGAGCCCAGAATGCCCTGGGGGGGGGGCACCAAATACACACACACACAAACATCATCAGCAGTCGCGGTCAATCCACTGCCGGATGAAGGCTTTCCCAAGCTGCCGCCATCTCTCGCGATCCTGCAATGTCACATTTCACCCGGCACACGGGCCGATATCACCGCTCCGTCTCTCCGTCGGACGTGTTTTCGGATGCGTTGCTTTTCCTTGGCTGCCACTCCATCATTACTCTTGACCCGCTGGCCATCGCCCCCTTCTAGCGGCGTGCCACACACATTTACATGTCGACAAAGGTTCTTCCCCTGTCGCCTGAGCAGACCGTCGGGGCAAGTGCTGTTTGCGAGCACCTTGCAAAGGCTGGCAATACACACGGGGGGGGGGGGGGGGGTGACCAACAGCACGTGCAGCCGCCCTCGTCTCACCGGTGGCGATGTTTACACACCGCACCGAGTACTAATTTGAGGCTGAGTCGACCTAGAGGAGGACCAGGACCGGTTCAGATAATCGTCACTGTGGTGTTGGCCGTGGGCGTGAATCGAACCCGGGTCGCTGGGTTCGTAGGGCAGTGCGCTCACCGCAGCACTACCACTCCCCACCCTGCATGCATACGCATGCTCACACATGCTCATCACACGCTCACGCATGCTCATCACACGCTCACAGAAACACAAGTAAACAACAAAATAGCTGGTTTTCGCCACCAAGTGGCAGTGACGTCACCGCGGCGCTTGTGCAAGGCCAGGTGCAATTTGCGGCAGCGTAAGTGTCGAAGGCTCGTTGACAGTAGGTCACTGGACAAACCCAGGTGTCTTGGGTTGAATGACTGAGATGACTGGCTGAGGCACCACCTGTTCTCCCGACTGTGCCAATTTGATGAGTTGTGAGCATCCCTTTTTGTTGTGAGCATCGCTCCTTTGCCCTCTGTTGTTTTTAAAGAGTGACTGCTTTCAAACGGCCATTAACAACCTTCACGAGCCTCCTCCACATAGGTCAATCATGACACTGCTGGTACCAGTCATCAGAAAATCCACTCAACTCCACATCCTCCTATTGCACATTATCTAATCTCGTATCTAGCCCATACCGTGCCTGATTAGCCCTCTCTAACCGATCAAACAGGAGCTGCTTGTGCATGCGGTGGCTGGGCATGCAGGCTATATGACCCAGCCAACACAGCCTCGAGATCCTTTAATGGATTACTTCGCTTCCTCACACAAATCCAACCTGGTTAAGTCTAGGATGGATCGTAGGGTCCAGGTTATGCAAATATAGAAAAGGGAAGCCATAAATGTGGCTGAGAAGACACGGAGCTTCGAATGGAGCTATAGGCCAGGTAGCTTCCACATAGCGTTATGCAGCCGATGAAAATATAATAATGCCACTCGACTGATTCAGAGTTGAGACCTCTGCTGCCAAACCAGAATGAGTTAAAAGCATACCACCCAGGTATCGGAACTCCTACACTCTCTCTACAACCGCCCCATCACGCATGGGGAGTTGAGGGGGAGGAGTGTTTGATGATACAAATTACTAGGACAGGTGCTTTATTTTTTGTGTGGCACATCCTAAGCTCAGAAAGTCTCCAACTCATTCTTAGAGTGAGCAATAATTACCAGATCATGACTGCAACTGGGAATAGACTAGCCCCCCATTGTATCTGTCCCAGATGAAAATTCCTCTGGCATAGCCATGAAAATCGTATTGCACTACAAAGTAAAGCATATGTTCAATAATGTAGGAACCAGAGGACATCCCTGTCGCACCCCAGGGTGAACCGGGAATGGCTCGAACTCCTGGCCAACCGGCTCTACCACCACCTGCTCACCATCATAAAGGTCCTTCAAGACTGTGAGTAGAGGCTCAGGGACTATGACAGCACGAAGGATAGTCCACATCCCTGGCCTATTGATGATAGTATAGGCCTTGACCAAGCCAATAAAAACATGGTGTCTGTGCAGGACTGACCCGTTCTGAAACCATATTGGGGCTTGCCTGGCAAGGGGGCGATGTTGAATAATCCTTGCCAGGACTTTTAGTGGCCTGACAATAAGGAGGGAGATACCTTGGTAGGGCAGCCTGCGCAAAGTCACCACCAGCAGTTCGCTTGGGAGATCATGTCTGCCCAGTACTCTTTCCTGGTCTAAGACTCTGCATCGCTTTTCATACTTCCTCAACAGACGGCCCATCAGGCAGCCACTCACAGGGAGTGGCTACTTCCTCCAATATTTGAGGTACTCAATTGCCACTGAGTTGTCCTATGGGGAGGCCCAGGACCGGTTCAGATAATTAATCGTCACTGGTGTTGGCCATGAGCGGGAATTTAACTCGGGTCACCGGGTTCGTAGCGCAGCGTGCTTGCTGCTACGCTACCAAGATATACAAGTACACACATGCACATGCTTGCTTGCGTAATTACGTGCATATCCACCCATGCACACGTGTATCAACACACAGATATACACCCACACACACACAAACGGTGACATATCAGCAGGCAAATCCTCCAAAAGGACACACCTGTATGAATCTCAGAGAAATGAATACTCACAAAGGATCACTGTCCTTGCGGGTTTTCTTTATTTAATTCCTACACTTGACAGCTTAACATTGAACTCACCGCGACTCATATGGTGGACATGTCCATGAGACATACACGCACGTGTACATCTCATGGATATCTCGCACACACACGCACTCCCACTGCACACGCACACACACATTCCCACAGCACACACACACACGCACTCACACTGCATACGTACACACACACGCACTCCCACTGCATACGCACACACACACGCACTCCCACTGCATATGCACACACACACGCACTCACACTGCATACGCACCCACACACGCACTCCCACTGCATATGCACACACACGGACTCACACTGCATACGCACACACACACGCACTCCCACTGCATACGCACATACACACACTCACACTGCATGCGCACACACACGCACTCCCACTGCACACGAACACACACACGCACTCACACTGCATACGCACACACACGCACACCCACTGCATATACACACACACGCACTCCCACTGCACACGCACACACGTACTCCCACTGCATATACACACACACACGGACTCCCACTGCATATGCACACACACACGCACTCCCACTGCACACGCACACACACACGCACTCCCACTGCATACGCACGCCACACACACACACATTCCCACTACATACGCACACACACACACACATTCCCACTACATACGCACACACACATGCACACCCACTGCACACGCACACACACGCACTCCCACTCCACACAGGTGGGAGCGGTGGCGCAGCGGTTAGCGCTACGCTGCGCTACAAACTCGAATTTGATCGCCGCTCACGATCAATCACATTGGAGAATATTTGAACCGGTCCTGGGCCTCACCAAGGTCGACTCAGCCTCAAATGAGTACCTGGGACGGTGTGTAAATATCGGCACTCGGGAGACAAAGGCGGCCGGGCGTGGTGGTGGCCACCCATCCCGTGGCTCGCTAACAGCACTTGCCCTTAAAGTCTGATAACGCTCTACGGGGGGACTTTGTCTAAGTCTTTGACACTGCACACAGACCAATCCACATTCTTCTACGAATGAAAACAAAAGAACAAGCAAATGCTCGAAGTTTAATTTACGTGTTTCGTGTTTAACGATTGTGTCACCCCGACCTGGTAGTAAATAAAAGGCACAAATACAGAATGGGTCTTCACGCGTGGATTAATGCAAGCACAGTTTAGTGCCTCTCGCAATTTACACTATTGTAGCCTTTTTTTTAATTGTGTAATAAATCATTCCTGATCCGGTAATTGTGCATGTGTACGCGTATACATGCAAATTTGCTTCGTACTTTGTATTGCGTGGGGCTTGGTGCCGAGCTCATGGGGAGGACAAGTGCCTCTCTCAAGCGCAGTAGAGACCAAATATCCGCGGAGAGATACAAACCGCAAGCGAGTTTGTAAATACGTACGTTGAACTTCTTTCACACCGTACGTAGCCTACCGTGCTGATCGGAGGTGCGGGGGAAGGACAGCAAACTAAACATAAAAAACGCTTCTAAAGAAATTCGTTTTCAGTTTAGATTTAAAAGTGCACTAGCTGTACTACCCGCCTTCGCCCGGGACTTGTATCCACCACGCCCGGCCGCCTTTGTCTCCCCAGTGGCGATGTTAATACGCCACACCAGTTACTCGTTTTGAGGCTGAGTCCATCCCTCACCGCTCTCCCTCCCTCACCGCTCTCCCTCCCTCACCGCTCTCCCCCCCTCACCGCTCTCCCCCCCTCACCGCTCTCCCTCCCTCACCGCTCTCCCTCCCTCACCGCTCTCCCTCCCTCACCGCTCTCCCTCCCTCACCGCTCTCCCTCACCGCTCTCCCCCCCTCACCGCTCTCCCTCCCTCACCGCTGAACGTGACACTTTTTTACTGAATGGCCATGTTGGGTGGTGGATAAGGGTGACAACACATTAATAACCAAGGCGATCTAAACCCATTAACGTTGTTTATGAATAATGTTAGCGAAAGCGTACGTGTTACAAATTGACTAACTTAACTCAATAACCAGGCTACAGTCTACATGATAGACTGGCAGTACACCCACCCAGCTGAATAAGCAGGCTACAGTCTACATTATAGACGGCCAGTACGCTCAACCAGCTTAATGACTATTTGTACAAAGAACATTGAAAGAATCGATTATAATAACCAGTCTACAGTCTACATTATAGACTGCCAGTACACCCACTCAGCTTCATAAGCAGGCTAGAGTCTACATGATAGAGTGGCAGTACGCTCACCGAGCTTAATAAGCAGGCTACAGTCTACATTATAGACTGGCAGTACGCTCACCCAGCTTAATGACTATTTGTACAGTCAACATTTAAAGAATAGATTGTTGGCGCGTTGGGTTTAAAAGTAATATTAATTGCACACATTGTGGTGGGGGGGGAGTGAAGAGTACGTGAAGCTTTGATGAATTTACCTCAGAGTCGCGTGGTGGGTGTCGAGGCCTAGTAGCGTGCAGAGCCTCCGGCCTCGCCAAAATTGCCCACCCGGCAGAGGCAGGGTACGGGTGCCGTTCCCCCCCCCCCCCCCCAGCGCTACAATAATACTGTCTAATCGCTATTATTTTATTATCTACGGAGCCTATAATAGTAATTGAACACATTGGGGTGGGAGGGGAGTGAAGAAGACGTGAAAGTGTGATGAATTTACGTCAGAGTCGCGTGTTAATGCGTGCGCCTATTTTTAAGGGGAATTAAAAATGGCGTCCACCCCGCGCCGAAGGCGTCGCTAGCCGTTGGCAGGGGCAACCGCCGTCCAATGAAAGCGACGAAGGCGTCGCTACCCGTTGCCAGGGGCAACCGCCGTCCAATGAAAGTGCGTATGGTCCGGCGACACACAGACAGACAGATTCACGATTTTATATATATAGATAGCTCCAGTGGCTTCTTAATATCGGACGGGAGAGCGTTCCAGACGGCCCCAGCAGAAGCGCATTTGAAAGCGCGCAATGCGGTGACCCTCTTTGTTCGATGGCTGTCAAAAGCTGCTGCGACGATGACCGGAGTTGACTTGATGGTTTATGCTCCTTGATGAGACCAGCAAGGTATTGTTCACACGATTTACACGTTTTCCCTGCCACGACAACCACCTACCCGTTAACCAAGACCTCAACAATGCAGCTCACTGCCGATTCAAGCCCCAATGCCCCTTCTGGGATCTCATCCAGATCTGGAAGAACGCTGCTAGTGGACAGAGTACAAAACAACGCGGACGTCCAGAATGAACAGCTCCTCGTTCGAGACCCAAACATTGCACATCCTGTCTCTGAGCCTGCTAGCTCCTGCTCCCAGCTCAGTGGGCCTTACCTGGAGGAGGGACAGCAAAACTACACAAACTCTAGCTCCCGAAGCCCTCTCGTTGGATTTAGCAGACCTCGACATTGGCATCTGGCTGCTGAACACACGGCCGATGCCACCACGCGCAGGAACGAAACAGAAGGGACGGTGGCATGGCCTCAGGGGAAGCGCGCTCTCCGCTTGTTGCGGAGGTTCGCGTCCAGCGGCGTCCCTGGTTAATGCTGCAGACGTATTAGCCTTAAATACTTATACGCGCCGTCAGCTTCCAAGGAGTTACGTACACGTGACAGGTCCCGTGATGTCATCCTCAAGATTACGCCATTGGTGTGTCGGCGTCGTGGTCCAATTTGAAATATTGAAATGCAAAAGACTCAAATGGCTATCATCGCCCCCGACTGCAAAAAGCTTGGCGGTACCCTCATGAAAGAGAGTCGTGAGACTCAGCGAGGATTTGCTGCATGAATAAAATAATAAATTAAATAATTTATATGGTAATAAATGAAATAATACAGATCATCCTCCCCTTTGCCATGTGTGTGGCATATTGAGGTGCGGTTAGAGCTAGACGCTTTTAAAAAAAAAAAATTCAGATCGATTATCGCGCTTGGCTACGCACGGTGCGAAAGAAGTTCAGCATAGACTTTTACACACGTGTGTGTGTGTAAATGTTGTTACAGAAGAATGGAGAGAGAGGGCGAGCCGGCTTGATGACACGAAGAGTGAAGATTTGCCCAGAGAGAATAACAACGAGCAGCAGTAATGACCGAGAGGTCGGGTGAGAAGGAAAGCGGAGGGTGTGTTGAACAACATCCTAAGAGGGTCACAGCTGTACCAACGGTGAAGTTCACTCTGCGAGAGAACGTGGCAGAGGGGAAGAGGATGGCAATGGGTCGGTTGGTTGGACTATTAAATTGAAAACATAAAAAAAAATTCCCAGGTAAGGCCCACTGAGCTATACGACTCTTTTTCAATAGCGAACTGGCCACAAATGATAGCTCAACGAAGTGGCTTATCATGTGGAAATGTACATCAGCCAAACACTCTAAACGCAGGTTTCTAAATGTGGAGGGAAAAACCGGAGGACCCGGAGAAAAATACACGCGATCACGGGGAAAGAGACACGCAAACTCAAAATATTCAGGCATCTTCAGGGTCGGGATCAAACCCACAACTTCCTGCCTACCATGCGAGGGAGTTCACATCTCGCCCACCGTGGCGCACAGCGCGAGCAGTTGGACCGGGCCCCCCACAAGAGACGCGAGAGATGGCAAACGTCTGTCATGAACGTCGTCCCTGAGTTACAGTATGAGGATGATGCACGATAGATGTGGCAATGTGTACCTGAGTTCGATTCCCGCTCACAGCCACCACTACTGAGATCATCTGAACGGGTCCAGGGCCTCCCCTAGGTCGACTTAGCCTCAAATAAGTACCTGGTGCGGTGTTTAAACATCGCCACTGGGCAGACACATGCGGCCGGGCGTGGTGCTGACCACCCACCCCCCTTCGTGTGCCGTGCCGGCCTTCATAGGTGCTGCTCGCTAACAGCACTTGTGGCTCTACGGGGGGATCTTTGTCTCTGTGTCCCGAGCAAGCGAGCGTGAACCAGTCTGCGACCACTCACGGCAGGGAGGGCGAAGAACGAGATCCCGAGCAGCGCGAAGCCGGCAGCCAGCATCCGTCCCAGCCACGTTTTTGGGGTCTTGTCTCCGTAGCCGATCGTCGTCAGGGTGATCTGCAATAACCATCGTGATGTGCACGCGGCGAGGGGAACGGGTGTTACACCAAGACGCACCGAGGGCCACGGAGGCTGCGAGCTGAACGACGCATGAGACTTTGCCGTTACAGTGAAGGAGGAGGAGGCTGATCATTGCACATTCGGGTTTGGTGAATTCACGCGTTCACAAGCGCTCTTCGTTATATTGGTGGGTGATTTTGGGTACTCTATGCGTTGGGGAAAAAAGCATGGTCACTCGGGCAGATACGATATACTGGACAACACAGTCACATCTTAATTTTGGAGCTTTCGTGACTGCAGGAAGTATTCTTTGGTTTTTTCGGTAAAGTCACGTATAAAAATAAAATAATAAATAAAATAATAGCATACGACGTTTCGATTGCAACACAAGCAATCATCATCAGGTATAATGAAATAGCGACATAGAATATAACCAGAAAACTATAGACAGACATATAAGCAGACAGATATCACCAAGATACATAGAGAGAGCAACCCAGGTACAGAGAGAGGTGATCGTCTCTGTGGGGTGGCCTTAAATAGACAGAGGGGGGCGGAGGCAGAGAGAGGGAGGGGGTAGGGAAAACATTTACATGTCAATGAGTACGAAGGGAGGGGAGTAAGGTAAGCAGGCTTAGAGGGAGACAGAACACACTAAATTAAATAACCTAGCAAAGTATCGAAATGTTATGTAAAACGACACAGAGAGTGAAATACGTAATCGACCAGGCAATGCGTTAATTGTGTGTTGACCGACTCTCTGTGTCGTTTTACATAACATTTCGATACTTTGCTAGGTTATTTAATTTAGTGTGTTCTGTCTCCCTCTAAGCCTGCTTACCTTACTCCCCTCCCTTCGTACTCATTGACATGTAAATGTTTTCCCTACCCCCTCCCTCTCTCTGCCTCCGCCCCCCTCTGTCTATTTAAGGCCACCCCACAGAGACGATCACCTCTCTCTGTACCTGGGTTGCTCTCTCTATGTATCTTGGTGATATCTGTCTGCTTATATGTCTGTCTATAGTTTTCTGGTTATATTCTATGTCGCTATTTCATTATACCTGATGATGATTGCTTGTGTTGCAATCAAAACGTCGTATGCTATTATTTAATTTATTATTTTATTTTTATACGTGACTTTACCGAAAAAACCAAAGAATACAGTCACATCTCTTTCACCATATAGATTGTTGGGGCGAAGCTGTGAGTGAGCACAGGGCACGAGGTGGTGTGAGCAGTACGACACACGTGTCGAATCAATTACTGAAGTGGCTGAGCGAATCAGGGATCAGCAGAGCCCAAAGCTGACACCACTGAGATCCCGTGTTCTGCATTTCCATGCCACTCATTCGGGATTTCAACAGCAGCGAGTCGATGGGCTCAGCTTGAGTCACCGATGACTGCGCCATCCGCGAGCACGAGAAGCCCCCACCCCTGTAGGCCAGGGATGGTGGTGGCGGTGGTGACGTCACGTGCGGAGCGCCGTACCGTGCCCCACCACAGCGCGTCGGCATAGGTGGCGAACTGGTCTTTGTTGTCGTCCTTCTCGGCCAGGTAGACCAGGAAGGAGGAGAAGACGAGCGCCAGGAAGCCGATGTACCAGGCAGTGATGAGCTCCTGTGGGAAAACAATACACAGACACACAGTCCACGGCGAAACATTGAAATCCATAACCTTGTTATCTGCTCTTCCAATGATCTGCAGCCTCGTATATATATACTAGCTGTACTACCCGGCTTCGCCCGGGACTTGGATCCACCACGCCCGGCCGCCTTTGTCTCCCAAGTGCCGATGTTAATACGCCACACCAGTTACTCGTTTGAGGCTGAGTCGACCTAGGGGAGGTTCAAATAATCGTCACCGGTGGTGGCCGTGAGCGGGAATCGAACTCGGTTCGCCGGGTTGGTAGCGCAGCGTAGCGTTAAGCACTACACCCACCGCTCCTCACACACCACACACGCACAGACACACACACAGACACACGCAGACACACACAGACAGACACAGACAGACACACACACACACAGACACACAGACAGCACGCTAAGCACTACACTACCGCTCCCCACACACCACACACGCACACACACAGACACACACACAGACACACACACAGACACAGACAGCACGCTAAGCACTACACTACCGTTCCCCCTACACAACACACGCGCGCGCGTCCATAGGTACACATACACGCGCTTGCTGCAGACACACACGACTTTCAGGGTGCGTAAGGCAGTAAACGACTGAAATAATAAAGCGGCAATGCTGTGCGAGGAACGCCTTAGACCAGCAACACATTTGTGTAATGCGAGCGTAAACACACAAACACATACAAACACATACACACACATACATACACACACATACACACAAACACATACACACACATACACACACATACAAACACACAGACATACACATACACACAAACACACACATACATGCACACAAACACATACACAATACACACATACATGCAGACACACAGACAGACACGTAACACACATACATACACACACATACATACACAGAAACACATACACACACATACATAGACACACACATACATACACACAAACACATGCACACACGTACATACACACATACATAGAGACACGCAGACATACACATAAAGACATAAAAAAAAACCCACATACATACACACACACATACACACAAACACATACATACACATACATACACACATACATAGAGACACACAGACATACACATAAACACACATACACATGACCCGGCTTCGCCCGGGACTTGGATCCACGATGCCCCGCCGCCTTTGTCTCCCCAGTGACGATGTTCACACACGACAGCAGTTACGCTTTTGAGGCTGAGTGGACCTAGGGGAGGGCCAGGTCCGTTTCAAATAATCGTCAGCGGTGGTGGGCGTGAGTTGGAATCGAACTGGGGTCGCTCAAGCAGCTTAATGACTGTTTGTACAAAGAACATATAAAGAATCGATTATAATAACCAGGCAAGAGTCCACATTATAGACTGCCAGTACACGCACTCAGCTTCATAAGCAGGCTAGAGTGTACATGATAGAGTGGCAGTACGCTCACCGAGCTTAATAAGCAGGCTACAGTGTACATGATAGACTGGCAGTACGCTGACCCAGCTTAATGAGTATTTGTACAGTGAACATTAAAGTAATCGATTGTTGGCGCGTTGGGTTTAAAAGTAATATTAATAGCACACATTGTGGTGGGGGTGTAGTGAAGAGTAGGAAAAACTTTGATGAATTTACCTCAGAGTGGCGTGGTGGGTGTCGAGGCCTAGTAGCGTGCAAAGCCTGCGGCCTCGCCTAAAATTGTCGGCTTGGAAAAGGCAGGGTACGGGTGGCGTTCCTTCCCCCCCCCTAGCGCTCCAACAATACTGTGTAATGGCTATTATTTAATTAAATACGGAGCTTATGAAAGTGGCGAAGGCGTGGCTAGCCGTTGGCAGGGGCAACCGCCGTCCAATGAAACTGCAGCCCTTGGCGAAGGCGTGGCTAGCCGTTGCCAGGTCCAATGAAAGCGGCGAAGGCGTGGCTAGCCGTTGCCAGGGGCAACCGCCGTCCAATGAAAGTGCGTATGGGCCAAAGTCCACACACACACACACAGACAGACAGACATGAACGATTTTATATATATAGATACGCACATGCAGAGCTGGGACAATTAATAAAATCAAGTTGTTTAAATTAATGAAAATTCTAATCACCACTCTTTGTGTGGTCAATTGCTTGGGTCCTATTACAAATGGTAGCCACTCCTGCATCGTGATTCCCGAAGGCGCGACAACCCCCCACGAGCCACACCTGCCGCGACGCACATTATGACACCGACCAAGCCCCGCCCAAGAACCTCCCGTCCAGCGGCACACGTGGGAACAGAGCTCACATATTCCTTTACAATTACAATATTCGCCATTGGAACCTCCTTTGCCAGTATCAAAATATGATAATAGTTTTTTTTTACCCTTTTATCTGGCAACAAAACTGACACTATTTTTTACAGTGCATACATGGACAGTGCATACATGATCAGAGTTGTGTTTTTTGCTTGCATTCCGACCGCAGGTATTGTGGTCAATGCAAACATGACTCCTTGTAAAAAAAGGTGTCAGTTTTGTTGCCAGATAAAAGGGTAAAAAAAAAACAATTAACTACAATATTCTCGTGTGATCCGAGCACTCGAGCAATGGAACCGATAATCGGTAGAGGCATCGATTATCTAGACAACCGGATTACAGCCCAGATCTGCAAAACGTGCGCGTGTACACAGGTACGCGTGCACGGGGCTACTCCCCGCACAAGGGGCACAGAACATCACGACGGGGACAGCCACCGGAGCGAGCATCTCCCTCGACCGCCCCTGAAGCCGCGTTGCATCTCTCCGTCACAATGCACCGTGCGCATTGCTCGGCGCAAGTCGTCGGCACGTGCGTGGCGCGGTGACAGCTGTTAGCGACGATCTGCCGAGCAGCATTCGGCCATCCTTGGAGATGGCAGCAAGCGTGGCGCCCGCTACCTGCCTGTGCGACGCGACGCGGTGAAGATGCCTTTGAATGTCTCCGCAGGGGGAGAGGCGACGCTAATTTAAGGCAGTTTCTCACCGCACCTGCCCTTATTTTAAGAAACTTATAAACACGGGGCTCATTGCTATTCATGAGGCAGGTCATATATATATGTATGAGTGTGTGTGTGTGTGCGTGCGTATAAATTATATTATTTCCGAGGTGTAATGTAGCATTGGATAATTTAGTCATTCCAAATAATAGCTTTTGGCTTTGAGCTACAGAGTTATGGATCAGCTTAAATCATCTCGGGTGTGATACTTTCATAATGAAAAAGCTAAAATTACCCACGCGATAAATGGAATGACTTTTGAAAATTTGTGCGACCAGCATATTCTCGTTGCCACAAGTTCTGCCAGTGAGGGACAATGATCGCTTCTGTTTACAGTCCCAATTGAGTAATTTGTGACGACTCACAAAGCCCCCGTGTGCGATGCAATCGTTGCCATCCAGGATCACGGCATAATTCAGGGATTTACAACGATAATTAGCCAAGAATGTCTGTGTGTCCCGCGCGTGACGTCACTCCACATCGGCTAGCCCCCCTCATTAATAATCATGAGCGGGTGACGTCAGTCCACATGTCCCATTCCCCCCTCATCAATAATCATGAGCAGGTGACGTCACTCCACATCGAACAGCCCCCCTCATTAATAATCATTAACAGGTGGAATCTTCCAAATGGACACCCCCCTCCATTAATAATAATTAGCGGCTGACGTCACTCCACATGGGGGGGGCGAGGCGCCTCCTCCCCCCTCCGTAGCATCAACTACAACTCTCACTACAAAGGCAGAACCCTCACGTCACGCGATCTCCGTAGCGCTGTTGAGACATCAAAGTAAAAAGGACGTCATGATGAACAAGGGATTATAACCTTTAAATGCAATAGGTCTGTGTCACCGCGGCCTTACAAATTGCGCACGAATTGATGCAATGTATATCACGTCGCGGTCTGATTTTCGCCTGCACGTTTGAGATTTACTGCAATGCACCCGTCGTCCTTGGACGGGAACTGTTGTCAATCGAGTGGTCTCTAGTGGCTGGAGGGTGTCTCTTGCGAACCCGTTATACACAACACATACGCAAATCGAAAGCTGTAAGGTTCTTAAGCATGCGATTCGATGCGTATAACATGAGCTAGAATATTTAAGAAACTAAACGTTTTATTTCACCAGGTAAGGCCCACTGAGCGACGTAGCTATTTTTCAGAAGTGACATGTCCACAAATAATAGCCCAACAAAGTGGCTAATCGCGGGACAATTTACAAGCAGTCAAATACTCTAAAAGGTTTCTAATTGTGGAGGGAATAACCAGAGAAAAATCCACACGACCACAGGGATAAACATGCAAACTCCAAATATACAGGCGTGAGGGGCAGCATCGAAACCCACGACCTCCTGTATACCAGGCAAGGTAGTTAACATTTCGCCACCGTGGAAATTTATAGCAGCAAAATACTCTGAACGCATGTCCATTCTAAATGTGGAGAAAAAAACTGGAGGATCCGGAGGAAAATCCACGTCACGACGGGGAGATAGCCATGCAAACTCCAAATATACAGCCGTCAGGGTAGGGATCAAACCTACGGCCTCCTGTATACCAGGCGAGGTAGTTAACATCTCCTAGCCACCGCAGTGCCCATAAATGGTAAAGGTGCGGCCCTGCAATTGCAGGTTCTGCTTCAGGAGAGTGCTTTGGTCTACTCTTCCATGCTAACCAGACATCGTGGAAGGGCAGACTAATGAATATCAATAGATACGTCTGCATCATTGCACTGCTACTGATTATGATTATGACTGTAATGTTCATAAAGCCACGACAAGCAGTAGAGGACAATGTGACTTATCGAGCTTGCAACGAAAACTTAACTGACTGCGCCATTACTGCTTGAATAAAAACAACGAATGCCATGGGTTTGAAGGGTTTCAACTGACTCGGTGTTACATTGCACGGCAGCGTGTCAGATTGTCGACTGTGTACTGCTAAAACCACCATTTAAAGGTCTGACTTGGCAGGAGAGTGACAAGATCACCCAACACTACCCCAGCAAGCCCATCTGGGTCAGAACACAAGTGCACATGGCAGGCACTCAAAGGTACAAAGACAAAGATTCCCCGTATAGCCTTTAACCGACTGTTAGGGCAAGTGCTGTTAGCGAGCACCTATGAAGGCCGGCACTGCACACGAGGGGGTGGGTGGCCAGCACCACGCCCGGCCGCCTTTGTCTCCCGTGTGCCTATGCTCACACACTGCGTCAGATACTCAATTAGGCTGAGTCGACCGGGTTTTCCCTGCACACTTAGAAACATGTATTTAGAGTGTTTGTCTGCTATACATTGCCACGTGATAAGCCACTTCGCAGTTGTGGAGTTCAGGAGGTGGCAACCCTAGTCAAAACACCACCACTTGCCACTGGGGGCTTTCCACGGACAGGAATGAACCCAGGTGGCAAGGTTTGTCCCGCAATGTGTGGAGGAACCACCGCCTTGCCGCTCTACACCATGCACACATCCGCACAGACACGTGTGCGTGCATTCACGTGCCACTAACAAGCACAGAGGCGCGTCCGTACTGTGCTTGCGGCTGGCTCGTTCCTTTGGTATTAGGGGCAGTGTTTTTTAAAAATCTTCCCCCGTTTGTCCTTTTTTGTTGTATGAAAAGTGCATTAGTAGACCTCAATTCAACGCGACGCTTTCATGTCTGCTAAAACTTGACGGGGGAAAATAACATAGTGCGGGCTTCATAGCAGGCGCAGTAATGTAAAAGTGAACTCAAGTGTATTCTATGCCTTGGCCCAATGAGCCACTCTCACTTAATCACTGCAATCCACAAGAAGGAAAATTTGGTTTTCAGGCAAGTGATGTCAAAAACATATGTATGTAGAACTTCTTTCGCACCGTACGTAGCCAACCGTGATAATGGGAGGTGCAGAGGAAGCACAACAAACTAAACACAAAAAAACTGTTCTAAAGAAATTCGTTTTCAATCTAGATATACAAGTGCATAGCTCCAGTGGCTTCTTAATGTCAAAACGAAGAGCGTTCCAGACGGCCGCAGAAGCGCGCGCTGCAGTGCCCGTTTTTGTCCGATGGCTAGACAAAAGCCGCTGCGAGGATGACCGGAGTTCTCGTGGTGGTTTATGCTCCTTGAGAAAGAACAGAAAGAGGTGGAGCAATGGCGCTGTGCTGTCAACCCATCAGCTTCAGTTGTATTCCCAACCATGGTTCTCATCAGTGGCGAGTGATATCCAGAATGGTCCTGCTGCCCTGCCTCACAAACCCACGCTGGCCGGCATGCTGAAGTATGGTCAAACAACTTTCACACGGCGTGTGGAGGCCGTCGTCCAGCGATGGATCGTCAAAGAGACGAAAGCTAAATTGTTCAATTCTAATCGTTACAAATATTTGAATTGTCTCCGATGTGTTTTCAGGTCGTACCGTGCGATCTTCGGCACGATGTCCGACGTTTTGCTCCACGCGCTGGGAGCTTCTTCAGGAGTTTACACGTCGAGCGGCGCGTCGGGACGCACATCGCGCCGCACAAAACGCGGAGCGACCGCAAAAACGCAGTTGGGCCTTTAATCGTGACAAACAAATGCCGCGCAATTTAATATAGGGCGTGTGAAAACCTATCTCAACTCTATCTCAGCTTGCCGGTCGCGAAATTGCTATGGAAAACAGGTGACAGATGTCTGGCGAGAGAGTCAGGGTGACCTTCTATGGGGCTTGCAAATTCTTGACAGGCAAGAAACACGTAGGTGAGAGGGCCCGACTGTGCAGCTGCAAGTGAAGATTGCTAAATTGTGCAGAGGTTTGTTTCCTTTGAGATATTCAACTAAATGTGTTTTTTTGCTGGGATACACAAAGACAAAGATCCCCCGTATAGCTTTAACAGACTGTTGGGGCAAAGTGCTGTTAGCGGACACCTATGAAAGCCGGCACGGTACACGAGGGGATGGGTGGCCAGCACCACGCCGGGCCGCCTTTGTCTCCCTCGTTGCCAAGTTGACACACTGCACTAGTTACTCATTTGAAGATGAGTCAACCTAGGAGAAGCCCAGGACCGGTTCAGATAATAATCGTTATTGGTGGCGGCCGTGAGCGGCAATCAAAATTGTGTTGCCGGGTTCGTAGCGCGGGCACGTTAGCCGCTACACTGCCGTGCACACACACACACTCGCCACCGGCACGTATTGTCATGATCCTGCCCAAGTAAAATAATGAGGTCGCACGGAATGTTTGGTTGGTGCAAAAACTCAAAACTTTTCTTTGTTTGCAAAAACTAAATAAATAAATGGTATTGTGTACTTATGCAAAAACTCAATGAGCCTCGAGACTTCCGTTCACGCTACATTGGGGATGTTTGGCCAATTTTACCCGTGAGTGTTCGGCTTCATGTGAGAGGAGAAAACTCGAGTGCTTGGGGAAAACCCACGACTACGGGAGGGGTAACACTCAAAGCGCTGCACAGATGGGTTCAACAATTCGTTTCCATATTGACAGACCCTAGCCACCTCGTAGCCCAAGCCTACAACACCTGGAAGTCGCCCAGGCAGTCTTAAATTCAAGAAGCAACAAGGCTCAACCCCGCTGTTGAACTCTTGGTTTTTTCTTTTCTTAGGATCGTCCACTTAAAAAATAGGCCAAGTGGCCTCTAAACCAGCACTGTGGTGGTGACTATACACTCCTCTAAACCAGCACTGTGGTGGTGGTGGCTATACACTCTAAACCAGCACTGTGGTGGTGGTGGCTATACACTCCTCTACACCAGCACTGTGGTGGTGGTGACTATACACTCCTCTAAACCAGCACTGTGGTGGTGGTGGTGACTATACACTCCTCTAAACCAGTACTGTGGTGGTGGTGGTGGCTATGCACTCCTCTAAACCAGCACTGTGGTGGTGGTGGCTATACACTCCTCTACACCAGCACTGTGGTGGTGGTGGCTATACACTCCTCTAAACCAGCACTGTGGTGGTGGTGACTATACACTCCTCTACACCAGCACTGTGATGGTGGTGGTGGCTATGCACTCCTCTAAACCAGCACTGTGGTGGTGGTGGTGGCTATGCACTCCTCTAAACCAGCACTGTGGTGGTGGTGACTATACACTCCTCTACACCAGCACTGTGGTGGTGACTATACACTCCTCTACACCAGCACTGTGATGGTGGTGACTATACACTCCTCTACACCAGCACTGTGGTGGTGGTGGTGGCTATGCACTCCTCTAAACCAGCACTGTGGTGGTGGTGACTATACACTCCTCTAAACCAGCACTGTGGTGGTGGTGGTGGCTATACACTCCTCTAAACCAGCACTGTGGTGGTGGTGACTATACACTCCTCTAAACCAGCACTGTGATGGTGGTGACTATACACTCCTCTAAACCAGCACTGTGGTGGTGGTGACTATACACTCCTCTAAACCAGCACTGTGGTGGTGGTGACTATACACTCCTCTAAACCAGCACTGTGATGGTGGTGGTGGCTATACACTCCTCTAAACCAGCACTGTGGTGGTGGTGACTATACACTCCTCTAAACCAGCACTGTGGTGGTGGTGGTGGCTATGCACTCCTCTAAACCAGCACTGTGGTGGTGGTGACTATACACTCCTCTAAACCAGCACTGTGGTGGTGGTGGCTATACACTCCTCTAAACCAGCACTGTGGTGGTGGTGACTATACACTCCTCTAAACCAGCACTGTGGTGGTGGTGACTATACACTCCTCTAAACCAGCACTGTGGTGGTGGTGGCTATACACTCATCTACACCAGCACTGTGGTGGTGGTGACTATACACTCCTCTACAGCAGCACTGTGGTGGTGGTGACTATACACTCCTCTACACCAGCACTGTGGTGGTGGTGGCTATACACTCCTCTAAACCAGCACTGTGGTGGTGGTGACTATACACTCCTCTAAACCAGCACTGTGGTGGTGGTGGCTATACACTCCTCTACACCAGCACTGTGATGGTGGTGACTATACACTCCTCTACACCAGCACTGTGGTGGTGGTGGCTATACACTCCTCTAAACCAGCACTGTGGTGGTGGTGACTATACACTCCTCTAAACCAGCACTGTGATGGTGGTGACTATACACTCCTCTACACCAGCACTGTGGTGGTGGTGACTATACACTCCTCTAAACCAGCACTGTGATGGTGGTGACTATACACTCCTCTACACCAGCACTGTGGTGGTGGTGACTATACACTCCTCTAAACCAGCACTGTGATGGTGGTGACTATACACTCCTCTAAACCAGCACTGTGATGGTGGTGACTATACACTCCTCTACACCAGCACTGTGGTGGTGGTGACTATACACTCCTCTAAACCAGCACTGTGATGGTGGTGACTATACACTCCTCTACACCAGCACTGTGGTGGTGGTGACTATACACTCCTCTAAACCAGCACTGTGGTGGTGGTGACTATACACTCCTCTACACCAGCACTGTGGTGGTGGTGACTATACACTCCTCTAAACCAGCACTGTGGTGGTGGTAGCTATACACTCCTCTAAACCAGCACTGTGGTGGTGGTGACTATACACTCCTCTAAACCAGCACTGTGGTGGTGGTGACTATACACTCCTCTAAACCAGCACTGTGGTGGTGGTGACTATACACTCCTTTACACCAGCACTGTGGTGGTGGTGACTATACACTCCTCTACACCAGCACTGTGGTGGTGGTGGCTATACACTCCTCTAAACCAGCACTGTGGTGGTGGTGACTATACACTCCTCTACACCAGCACTGTGGTGGTGGTGACTATACACTCCTCTAAACCAGCACTGTGGTGGTGGTGACTATACACTCCTCTACACCAGCACTGTGGTGGTGGTGGCTATACACTCCTCTAAACCAGCACTGTGGTGGTGGTGACTATACACTCCTCTACACCAGCACTGTGGTGGTGGTGACTATACACTCCTCTAAACCAGCACTGTGATGGTGGTGACTATACACTCCTCTACACCAGCACTGTGGTGGTGGTGACTATACACTCCTCTAAACCAGCACTGTGATGGTGGTGACTATACACTCCTCTAAACCAGCACTGTGGTGGTGGTGACTATACACTCCTCTACACCAGCACTGTGGTGGTGGTGACTATACACTCCTCTAAACCAGCACTGTGGTGGTGGTGGCTATACACTCCTCTAAACCAGCACTGTGGTGGTGGTGACTATACACTCCTCTAAACCAGCACTGTGGTGGTGGTGACTATACACTCCTCTAAACCAGCACTGTGGTGGTGGTGACTATACACTCCTCTACACCAGCACTGTGGTGGTGGTGACTATACACTCCTCTACACCAGCACTGTGGTGGTGGTGGCTATACACTCCTCTAAACCAGCACTGTGGTGGTGGTGACTATACACTCCTCTACACCAGCACTGTGGTGGTGGTGACTATACACTCCTCTAAACCAGCACTGTGGTGGTGGTGACTATACACTCCTCTACACCAGCACTGTGGTGGTGGTGGCTATACACTCCTCTAAACCAGCACTGTGGTGGTGGTGACTATACACTCCTCTACACCAGCACTGTGGTGGTGGTGACTATACACTCCTCTACACCAGCACTGTGGTGGTGGTGACTATACACTCCTCTACACCAGCACTGTGGTGGTGGTGGCTATACACTCCTCTACACCAGCACTGTGGTGGTGGTGACTATACACTCCTCTACACCAGCACTGTGGTGGTGGTGACTATACACTCCTCTACACCAGCACTGTGGTGGTGGTGACTATACACTCCTCTACACCAGCACTGTGGTGGTGGTGACTATACACTCCTCTACACCAGCACTGTGGTGGTGGTGGCTATACACTCCTCTACACCAGCACTGTGATGGTGGTGACTATACACTCCTCTACACCAGCACTGTGATGGTGGTGGGTATACACTCCTCTACACCAGCACTGTGGTGGTGGTGACTATACACTCCTCTAAACCAGCACTGTGGTGGTGGTGACTATACACTCCTCTAAACCAGCACTGTGGTGGTGGTGACTATACACTCCTCTACACCAGCACTGTGATGGTGGTGGCTATACACTCCTCTACACCAGCACTGTGGTGGTGGTGGCTATACACTCCTCTACACCAGCACTGTGATGGTGGTGGCTATACACTCCTCTACACCAGCACTGTGGTGGTGGTGGCTATACACTCCTCTACACCAGCACTGTGGTGGTGGTGGCTATACACTCCTCTACACCAGCACTGTGGTGGTGGTGGCTATACACTCCTCTACACCAGCACTGTGATGGTGGTGGCTATACACTCCTCTACACCAGCACTGTGGTGGTGGTGGCTATACACTCCTCTACACCAGCACTGTGGTGGTGGTGGCTATACACTCCTCTACACCAGCACTGTGGTGGTGGTGGCTATACACTCCTCTACACCAGCACTGTGGTGGTGGTGGCTATACACTCCTCTACACCAGCACTGTGGTGGTGGTGGCTATACACTCCTCTACACCAGCACTGTGGTGGTGGTGGCTATACACTCCTCTACACCAGCACTGTGGTGGTGGTGGCTATACACTCCTCTACACCAGCACTGTGATGGTGGTGACTATACACTCCTCTAAACCAGCACTGTGGTGGTGGTGACTATACACTCCTCTACACCAGCACTGTGATGGTGGTGACTATACACTCCTCTACACCAGCACTGTGGTGGTGGTGGCTATACACTCCTCTACACCAGCACTGTGGTGGTGGTGGCTATACACTCCTCTACACCAGCACTGTGGTGGTGGTGACTATGCCTCGGCAAGGTAAGGTAATTGTACCCTTCAATCTTAATTTTGGAGCTTTCGTGACTGCAGGAATTATTCTTTGGTTCTTTCGGTAAAGTCACATATAAAGATAAAATAATAAATTAAGTAATAGCATACGACGTTTCGATTGCAACACAAGCAATCATCATCATGTATAAATGAAATAGCAACACAAAATATAACCAGAAAACTATAGACAGACATATAAGCAGACAGATATCACCAAGATACATAGAGAGAGTAACACAGGTACAGAGAGGGAGATCGTCATCTTGTTTTTATGTTTTGTCTTTCTTTGCAATTTTCACACTTAAATTCTAACTTAGCAATCTTTGAAATACGTAATCGACCAGGCTATGCATTAATTGTGTGTTGACCGACTCTCTGTGTTGTATTACATAACATTTCGATATTTTGCTAGGTTATTTAATTTAGTGTGTTCTTTCTCCCTCTCTCCTAATGTTCAAACTTGCTTTCTTTACTACGCGTTTTCCGCACTCATTGACATGTTAATTGGTTACGCGTTTTCCGCACTCATTGACATGTTAATTTTTTATCTAATCCCCTCCATCTCTCTGCCCCCGCCCTCTCTGCCTATTTAAGGCCACTCAACAGAGACGATCTCCCTCTCTGTACCTGTTACTCTCTCTCTCTATGTATCTTGGTGATATCTGTCTGCTTATATGTCTGTCTATAGTTTTCTGGTTAGATTTTTTGTTGCTATTTCATTTATACCTGATGATGATTGCTTGTGTTGCAATCGAAACGTCGTATGCTATTATTTAATTTATTATTTTATCTTTATACGTGACTTTACCGAAAGAACCAAAGAATAATTGTACCCTTTTTACCGGGTAAAGGGTAGGGTAAAGGTAGGCTCGTTGCTTTTTACACTTTTACCTTACCTGCTATATGGTAAAAGGTAGGGTCGAGTGATTGTATTGTGGTAAGGTAAAAGGTAGGGTAAAGGTAGGCTCGTTGCTTTTTACACTTTTACCTTACCTGCTATATGGTAAAAGGTAGGGTAGAGTGATTGTATTGTGGTAAGGTAAAAGGTAGGGTAAAGGTAGGCTCGTTGTTTTTACACTTTTACCTTGCCTTGCCGAGGCCTAGTGGTGGCTATACACGCCTCTCAACCTGCACTGTGGAGGTAACGAGGATTGGCGGACGGACAGGCGTTGTGAAACTCTCTTCCTGTGGAGGTCGAGGTTCCGTACACTGGCTGGCCAGGGGAAGGCAGTACAGCGAACAATGGGAACTCTTCTGTCCGTATGGGATGGAGTGGTTGCCCCCTTTGCATGCGCTGGGTTTCTCCGGGTTCTTCAGTAGCTAAACGATTTAGTATTTTACTAGGTAAGGCTATGTAGTTCTTTTGCAGAAGTGACCTGGCCACAAATGATAGCGCAACTAAGTGGCTGATCACGTGGCATTTTATAGCAGCCAAATGCTCTCAAAGCACGTTTATAAATGTGGAGGGAAAAACCGGAGGACCCGAGAAAAGTGCCACGCTACCATGCGGAGAAAGACACGCACACTCCAAATATACAGCAGCAGGCGTCAGGGGTCGAGATCGAACCCACGACCTCCTGCATATCATGCGAGGCAGTTAACATCTCGCCACCGCGAAACCTTCAGCGTCTTCCCACATGCAAATACTCATTAATACTGGTAGGAACCTCCTGGTTACATCAACCCACAGGGGATTATTGTGTCCGTCCGTCCGTCGTGCATCCAAAAATGGGAGGGGTGGGGCTGGGTGGAGAGGGTGAGGAGGGGCAGGGTGGGGAGGGGAGGGTGGGAGTGGCTGGGTGGGGAGGGTGGGGCTGGGTGGGGGGTGGGAGGGGTGGGGCTGGGTGGGGAGGGGCTGGTCACCCCGTGGTGCCCTTATAAAACTCAACGTTTAACCTACTCACGCCGGCTTGTGCCCGCCCTCACAGTCGGGCATTTTGGCAGAAAACACCACGCCGCCGTTGACCCTGGCCATTGACCGAGCAACCCAACGTTCCTACCAGCTCCCTCCGCAGGAATGTGTTTGCCTGAAAACGTATTTAATATACAAGGGACCTCAGAGTTTGGGCACTTGTAGGCACAGGCTGACTGACTGGCTGCTGCCTTCCCGCTTGTCCGTGGTTCCTGGCGCCTTCGGATCGTTGTCTCTCTCTCTCTACGAGCGAACGCTGCGCCCGCGGCAGCCTCGTGTTACAAGTTGAACTTCGTATCATTGTTGTTATAATTTGAGTTGATGTCGCACCGCTCCGTGAGAGCTCCCAGTGGAAATGTGGTCATCTTAAGACGCAATGCGGACAGCAAAACAATTAATATAATTAAAATTGTTATTTTAATTGTAGTGCCAAAGACTTTGTGGTAATCTTTGAGGATGTTTTTTTGCGACGATATGAGCCCGATCCTTAAGTAATGATTGTCAGTTTTTTCCACTTAATGTCGATTTATATTTGACGTTGATAGACTCTGATGTGTTCTCGCAAGAACGTCGGCATTGCACAGATTCATTCAGTGTCTTTGAATTCTGAGCTCTCGGCGCTTTTGCTGGGCTGCCATTGGGAACGAGGGACGAGGAGAGTGAAGTCCACGGCAGGCCCCACCTGCAGAGCCGGTCGCTTTGATTTTATTTCTGAAGATGAATCCACTGTTAAATTGGTGCCCGCGAGGTTAAACCGGACGGGTGCCATATTGACACCGGGATAAAAATGGGAGCAGTGCTCGAGATATGCCTGTGTGTGTGTGTGCGCGTGTGCGTATGTGTGTGTGTGCCTGTGTGTGTGTGCGTGTGTGGGTGCCTGTGTGTGTGTGCGCGTGTGTGTGTGCGCGTGTGTGTGTGCGCGTGTGTGTGTGCGCCTGTGTGTGTGCGCCTGTGTGTGTGCGCCTGTGTGTGTGTGCCTGTGTGTGTGCGCCTGTGTGTGTGTGCGTGTGTGTGTGTGTGCGCGTGTGTGTGTGCGCGTGTGTGTGTGCCTGTGTGTGTGCCTGTGTGTGTGCGCGTCTGTGTGCGTGTCAGCATGCGTGCACGTGTCTCTCTGGGCAGCGGTAGTGTAGTGGCGAGCGCACTGCGCTGCGAATCCGACGACCCGAGTTTAATTCCCGCTCACAGCCAACTATCGGTAACCAATATCTGAACCATTCCTGGGCTTCGCTTAGGTCGACTCAGTCATAAATTAGTATCTGGCGTGGTGTGAAAACCTCAGCACTGGAGAAAAAAAGGAGGTCGTGCTGGGTAGTCACCCCCTCGTGTGCTGTGCGAGTTTAACACATGTCCGCAAACAAAGCGTCCTCCGACAGTCTCTGTGGCATTGTTTGTCATTGCAAGGCCCGCGGGCCACTGCCAGCCCCTGGTGGCCTTTGGTGCAGCCCCCGACAGACAAATACACAAATATGAAAACACCTCCATCGTGCTGTCAAACCCCAGCGGTTACAAACGCGTGCCCCCCCCCCCCACCACCCCCACCCCCCCATCTGAAAATGAGTGAAGAACACCGCTCGATGGGCAAACCCGGGGGGTACCTTTGTCTCTGCGTATTTGTGTGCGCTTCGCGCGTGTGCGGACGCGCGCGTGTGCGGACGCGCGCGTCACCTTGCTGTGCGCGTGTGCGGACGCGCGCGTCACCTTGCTGTGCGCGTAGACCACGGAGCCCAGCAGCTTCCAGGTGCCGCCCCTGCGGTCCATGCGCACCATGCGCAGGATCTGCAGGAAGCGCAGCGAGCGCAGCGCCGACGTGGCAAAGATGTTGCCCTGGGTGCCGGCGGCGATCACCGCCAGGGAGGCCACCAGCACGATGCTGTCTGCAGCGCAGCGGCGCCAGCCACGGGGACACACGCACGGCGATGTGAACACAGAGACAGCCGTGTGCCTGTAGAATCTACTGATGGGATACATACTCTTAGGTTTTTTCGGTAAAGTCACGCGTAGGTAAAAATAAATAATAAAAATAATAGAAATTGTAATAGAAATAAAAAGTATAAATCACGACGTTTCGGAGGCAACACAAGTCTCCGTCATCAGGTGGGACCGTCACAGCTAGATTTACTGTAACCGGTGAGTAAAAGTAACGGTCCCACCTGATGACGGAGACTTGTGTTGCCTCCGAAACGTCGTGATTTATAATTTTTATTTTTTATTTCTATTATTTTTATTATTTATTTTTACCTACGTGACTTTACCGAAAAAACCTAAGAGTATGAATCCTTGCAGTCACGAAAGCTTCAAATCTAGAAATGATAGGATACACTTTACTATTTGTATACGGAGACATTTATGATGTCTAGAGGACCAGATATGGAATTCTAGATGCAGTTATGTAGCTAAAGTCAAGTAGGAGAACAGACACAGCAGGGACAAGTGAGAATATAGGTCACTATAAGACTACAGAGCCAGCTATGATGATATACAGAATCCTATGAGATTATAACACCAGCTATGAGATTTCAAGAATAGCTGTAGCATTGCCGAGAGAGACATTTATTTATTCTGCTTGCTGACCCAGGAAAGCTTAATTGAGTCTCAAACTTTTTTTCAGGAGGGTCCTGCCAAGTTTTCGCAGCCGAGAGCGATGTTTCTGCTGTGTGTAACCCCAATTACAGTAATTTCCAGGTGTATTTTTTTCAGCGCTGGGATGTCACCTTGCATGTTTTTTTCCCCCGCGAAGGGGAGGAAACCAGAGAACCTGGAAGAAACCCTTGCAGAGCAGTGGGAGAGAACGCAAACTCCAAACAGAAAGACACCCGAGGAGTCGGGAATCGAAGCAAGGAGCCGCTTCTCGCCGTGTGGCACGAGTGTTAACGCAGAGTCAGGCTGCCCATCCAACGTCCACAGATCCAGCTGGGAAAACTGCATGTCAAGTCAAGGGAAGCTGATCTCGTGTAACCAGCGTGAGAGCTCGAGAGGCCAGGATAGAGGAGTCTCATTTCCAAGAGTGACCTAGGTCACAACGATGCCGAAAGCAAAACAAATCCGAGTAACAGCGGACGAGGTGATTATAACGGAGCAAAAGAAACCAAACTGCACGCTCCACGTGAGAAATTGAAAATGTTGCACAAACACGGATCACTGTTCACCAATGTATTCCCGGTCACGTAAGTCGGCTCGGGCAGATACATTTTCCTTTGTCTGATACAGAGTCAGCTCGGAGCTCAGAACATCGCCTCTGTGGGACTGCGCCGGTGCCTACCGCTACGTGACCCAGTGCACTCCTTTGCCACGAGGACACCGCAGCAGCAGCAGCAGCAGCGGCGGTGGCGGCGGTGGTGGGGGGCCGGGGGGGCGGACAAACCGGGCACTGCTCAGCCCCACGTGAGCGGCACGTTGCCGGGGTGTCCAATGACTCTTTCGTTGGCATCTACCGCCCACGGTAATTTGAACCAAGTGAGACATCGCGGAGAGAATTACGTGTCCATTGCGGGCGGTGGTCACATCTGTGCCTGTGGCGCCGTTTGAAAGAAAAAAACGCACTAAAGCAGGCGTCCAAGAGGGTCGGTGGCGGATGTTGAGTTTGATGGAGTTTGTGGCGAGCCGTACGATGCCTCCTGAGCCTCCACCTATTGCTCCCCCTCTCTCCTGAACGGAGGTTCTGATATCCACGTTGCATGTCGACTTCAGAGGACACGAGCACATTTAAAACCAACGTTATCAGGCAGATGTCAGAATTGTGAAAACGGACTCCAGTCCTGGGCCTTAAATCTAATGGCGTGATGTTTGCATCGACCAGTGAAATGTCGTATGTTTCATTGTTGCAAATTGCTCTCCAACACATCGGAGTGCTGAAGCAAGAAATACATTGGCACGTTTTTTTTCACGTGACAGCTTTATTAATTTGCAGGTGGACAAAGACAAAAACTCCCCGAATAGCCTTAACAGACTGTTGGGGCAAGTGTTGTTAGCGAGCACCTATGTAAGCCGGCAGGGTAGATGAGGTGGCGGGTGGTCACCATCACGCCCAATTTTCTCTATCTCCCCAGTGGCGATGTTTTCACATCGCATCAGGCACTCATTTGAGAATGAGTCGATCTTTGGGAGGAGGCCCAGGACCGGTTCAGATAATCATTATCACCACTGGTGTTAGCCACGAGCAGAGCGCTGACAGCTACACTACCGCTCCCCACACACATTCTACTGACGCGATCCGTCCCAAAAGTAAATGATGAATTCGAAGATTAGCAACGTAAAAAACTTTGACCGTTCAGGAACATAAGTGGGCATGGGCAGGACACGGCAGTTTGAGGGACGGTGCCGAGTGGGCGAGACTGGCGATGGAGCGGCAGGCAAAGGAGAGAGAGCGCATCTTGAGAGGTGGTCCACTGTGCAGCAGCCGGCATGTGTAAGCCAGATGGATTGTTGCACCGCGGCACCAAGAAAGACGGCAATGGCTTGGGGAGGCCTTCGTCCAACAGTGGATTGAGCATGACTGCTGCTCCTGCTGATGATGTTGAATTGTAAAGGTCGAGGTCTTTGGCTGATCGAGAAACTCAGAGCAATTGCTATGTCGGTCTAAATATAATGGTCGTGTTGGTGATCATTGTTATTATCCATAGTGATGAATGCAAGGAGCCACTTTGGGTAATTGAATGGTGAATATTATTTTTTATATTATTTCTGTCAATGCATACTCAAAACGAAGTTCAATCTACATTTTTAAAAGCCAATCCGAAAAGACACGAGGCTCACGCGGGATTATGAGCGTAGTGACGCTCGGGCTTTGTATCCGATGAACAAAATAATAGGCGAATGCGCAGTTTAATCATTGCCTTCACAACGTTTTGTCTGCTGCTTGTTTGCCTGAAGCATACCAGAGTTGTGTGGGCTAAGGCAAAGAGCTAGAGATACCGAGGGATGAAAGCGGACAAAGTCAGCGACGCGAATAATAACAGAGAGAAGCAAAGGGAGGCGGTGAGTGAGAACGAAACAGGCAGGGAAAATATAATGAGAGACGTACAGACTGAGATACTGGAGAGCCAAACGGGCAGATGAAGACGACATGGACAGATAGAATGGCAAACGG
This sequence comes from Lethenteron reissneri, assembly GCF_015708825.2. Classification (NCBI taxonomy): domain Eukaryota; kingdom Metazoa; phylum Chordata; class Hyperoartia; order Petromyzontiformes; family Petromyzontidae; genus Lethenteron; species Lethenteron reissneri. The sequence goes on along the minus strand of NC_083797.1, from coordinate 11,898,652 downwards.
GCATACGGACGCACGGATGGACTGCCAGGAAGACAGACATATACACGGACATAACAGATCGGTGGGCAGACAAGTGGATGAATGGATGGAAGGAGGGTCAGACAGTTGGGCAGACATGTGAATGATCACACAGAGACGAGCAAAATGGAGAAATGGAAGTTCAAGCAGGCAGACGGTCGGACAGACGATCAAGCGCATGGACAGATGTAAAGGCGGTCAGACAGAGTCACCGATGATGCAGAAGGGCTTGCGGGCGAAACGGAGGCGCCCCTGCCAGCCGCGGTAGCGGCAGCAGCACCCGGCTGCCCAGATCCTCAGGAAATACTCGAGGCCGAACAGAACCATCATGATGCCCTCCTGCGGAGACACAAAAACAAACATTCCCCGTTGGCTATTGAGGCAAGTGCCGTTGGTACAGACCTATTGAGGGTGGTACGGTACACGATACCGCCGCCTTCACAGACTTGTTGGGGCAAGTGCTGTTCATGAGCACTATGAAGGCCGACACGGCACGCAAGGGGATGGGTGACCAGCACCGTGCATGGCTGCCTTTGTCTCGCTAGTGGCGATGTTTACATACCACACCAGGTACTCATTTGAGTCAACCTCGGGGAGGACGAGAACCCATTCAGATAATCGACACTGGTGTTGGCCGTGAGCGGGAATCGAACTCGGGGGGACGGGTTCGTAGCTGATTGTATACTACTTCGTTTTACACAGAAATATAAGAACAAAGGCAACGCGAAAACCACTATAGTACCACTCCCAAGGCTTACAGGCTTACACACACACAGCAACACACGCAGAGATACTGCACAATGTACAAGATAAACAGCACCCTAGAGATGCAATCTTCTAAAAATACTAGAACTCTCAAATTTTGCTGTCTAGCCGTGTTACTGTCCATCATCATGGACAAGGTACATTGGGCAAGGCCCCCACCCATCGGCCCCCAACCCCCCAGCACCTATCACCCCCCCCCCCATTTAAGGTTCCCTGACAGCATGTGATGGGAACATTATTGAATTTTCGCTGTTTCTTTCTGCGAAGACATTCCGACAGCCAGCCAGTGACCACCGCAATCCAGAGACTTCCATGGCTCTTGATGCACTGGGAGAGCTACACTTTCTTCCAGTTGTTCAGAGAACTAAACAACACTTGTCAGATGTGACTGCATTATTCAAATTTGACTGAATTATCGGTGTCACGTCGGGGGACATGCATCCATTCAGAGCTCTCGAGAAGAGCTACATCACCTCGTATTCGACAGAAAATAACCCGCAGAAATTGATACCACACAACTGCTACTGAGATCTTGTAGCGCAACTACATGATCAGCTCAGGGGGTGCGGCAATCGTTCAGGTAGGGCCCCAATACGGTTGAAAACACATCTCATGGTGGTTGTAAAAGGGGCCCCAACTCGTAGCTTTGGGGGGGGGGGGGGGCAATGCACCCCCTGCCTCCATTCTCGTTACTGCTGAGATCCCTTGGAGTGATCTCTTAGTCACTCTGGGGATGCTGCACATTCCCAACCGCCCTGTTGCAGAGGCATTCGTCACACGGTAGGCAAACTACAATTCTACAATCTTTTTTCTTCCAATTTACATGACAAGTCCGATTAAATTTGATCTTTTGCTGTTCAGAGATTGGTGACTGGGCTTGAGACCATTGACAGCACCACACGAGACAACCCAATTTAAATACGGGTTCATAGAACGTGGATTCGAACCCGGTTTCCCAGGGGTGCCATCTCCGTGCCCTGGCACCGTAAATGAGCTCCCACCCATACCAATCTGAAAATTAATTTTAAAAAGGGCAAATCATCAACGTGAAATGGCGAGGCAGTAACCCATGACACAATTGAAAAGTCATTGTCCCAATGGTCGAACAAGTGGAGGGTATCGCTCATCTCTGTTGGAATTCCTCTGGCAGAACTGCCAGCCTCTATCAGTCCAATACTCGTGTCTGGCCACAAAGTGGTACCAATCTGAACAAGCTCACACAGATGTTGAGATACACTGATGCTGAACTTACATTTGAACTCGCAACCTTCAATGGTTATTTGAGTTCTATAGCTACTCGTCCAGATGTGTTTGTATGAAAAATAACAATAATGCCCTTAACCCAGGAAAGCTTGAGTCTCAAGACTCCTTTTCAGGAGGATGCCACATTGGGATGTTCAGCCCATTCCATTCATGAGCGTTTGGCTCGTAGGTGGAAACTGGAATACCTGGATTAAAAAAAAACCACAAATAAAAAATAGATACAATCCACTGCTGTACTGTTTTCTCTTGGACACATCACATTTCCGACATGATTAAGCTCCTTCTGCTCATTAATAGTACGGCTTCAACACATCACAGGGGAGCGAACATTATCGCAACAAACACGAGTGCATTACACTCGTGTTTGCATATTATACGTTATTGCGGGAAAAAAATGTCCTGGGTGAAGGCGAAAAAACCATTGCCGTTACACAAGTCACCATGACACTGAATATGCAGCATGTGTACACGTGATTATCAGTGCCATAACATTAATTTACATACACCTCCCGCGAGTGCTCTGAGCTCATTAAATGAGCCGTGTAAACCTTTTCATAAAAATCAGTGTCTCTTGGCTGACGATCCCCAAACTGGAAATGATCTGCCTCTGGCTGGACAATGAAGCCTCTGTCACACGAGCAGCTGCCCAAGCACCGCTTGGGCCAATTCAGCTTCATAAATAAATAAATGCATTTTACAGAAATTATTATGCACTTAAAGCTGAGGATCACCAAAAATAATCCAGGAATGGGGCAATAAAAATGTCAAAATGAATTTGTGAACGGCAAATTTGCGAGGGAGAATTCTCCTGCCAGGAAGTGGAGGCAGATTAAATTCTGCGAGGGGAGGCAGGTAATGAATTTCCTCAGCTGTGCCAGTGCGTCACCGAGATTGGAAAAATATCATTAATATCCCAGAAGCAGGCCCGGTCCTAATGCCCCCAAGTCCCCTGGGTGGCCTCAGTGTTTATTGTTTGAGCGGCAATGAAAGGGCAGACTTTTCAAGTTGACGCTCCCACGGGAGGATCCGCTTCTGGCTTCAAAGACGCGGCCCTGATCGAGGCATCAATGGGACGTTCTCGCGACCCTCCCTCGTGAACGACCCCGTCGAGACAACGGGAGGCGGCGGTGGTTATTTCCCAATGTAACCAGCCGCACTGGCGCGACCGCAACATTTCCCGGAGCTGCCGATCCGCTCGTGCCAATTTTTTACGACACAATACGAATGACATTTTTCACCAAGTGACAATTTTCGCGATATCAGTTTCACCCTAACTTTGTCATTGTATTTTACGTTTTAACAGAATCGCATACAATTTTTTGTATTTTACGTTTTAACAGAATCGCATACAATTTTTTTCCATTATGCTCCACTTCCAGCTCAAGTGGGATTAACTCGAAGTTGTTCAACTGCAGTTCACTCAATGCGAGTTTGCCACAAAAAGCCGTGGAATCCCTGGAACTTTAGAGTTGATAAAGCCAACAATGCACTTGCTGCCAGTTACACAAGAAGTAATCCGTGACAAATTGTGCAGAGCAGTGACGTGATGGGCATTGGCAACTTATGCATCGACAACTTTCCCGATTGTTCTTTTATTATTTCACAAATACAGCCAGGAAATGAAATGCGTAAGATGAAAAACTGATATTCTTTGTTCTTTCGTTAAAGTCACGTAGATAGAAAATTAAATACAAATAATAAATAGAAAATAAAATAAAACCCACGACGTTCCGATCGCAACACAAGCGGTCTTCTTTAGGTGGAGAGAAAATGTTACATTTTTTATTTAAATTTAATTTTATTTTTTTTTATTTTTCTTTTCTATCTCCGTGACTTTACCGAAAGAACCAAGATTATGAATTCCTGCAGTCACGAAAGTTTAAGTCAAAATGAGAAGCTGAGTAATGGTTAACGCGACACAACGGAATGTTTTCCAAATGGGCAATAGAATTATAGTGGGTCTCTTCTATCGTATGATATTATCATATATCGTTGTATTGCCAAATTACGCAAACCGTAGCTTGCAGCCGAGAGGTGTTCTACTCAGTGGAGCTAGCTGGTGACGTGTCCATAACGTGACCCCGTGTTGATGACGTGTCCATAACGTGACCCCGTGTTGATGACGTGTCCATAACGTGACCCCGTGTTGATGACGTGTCCATAACGTGACCCCGTGTTGGCTACGTGTCCATAACGTGACCCCGTGTTAGTGACGTGTCCATAACGTGACCCCGTGTTTGTGACGTGTCCATAACGTGACCCCGTGTTGTTGACGTGTCCATAACGTGACCCCGTGTTGATGACGTGTCCATAACGTGACCCCGTGTTGGCTACGTGTCCATAACGTGACCCCGTGTTAGTGACGTGTCCATAACGTGACCCCGTGTTGTTGACGTGTCCACAACGTGACCCCGTGTTGATGACGTGTCCATAACATGACCCCGTGTTGATGACGTGTCCATAACGTGACCCCGTGTTGATGACGTGTCCCCAACCTGACCCCGTGTTGGCTACGTGTCCATAACGTGACCCCGTGTTGGTGACGTGTCCATAACGTGACCCCGTGTTGTTGACGTGTCCACAACGTGACCCCGTGTTGATGACGTGTCCATAACGTGACCCCGTGTTGATGACGTGTCCCCAACCTGACCCCGTGTTGGCTACGTGTCCGTAACGTGACCCCGTGTTGGTGACGTGTCCATAACGTGACCCCGTGTTAGTGACGTGTCCATAACGTGACCCCGTGTTGATGACGTGTCCATAACGTGACCCCGTGTTGATGACGTGTCCATAACGTGACCCCGTGTTGGCTACGTGTCCATAACGTGACCCCGTGTCGATGACGTGTCCATAACGTGACCCCGTGTTGATGACGTGTCCATAACGTGACCCCGTGTTGGCTACGTGTCCATAACGTGACCCCGTGTTGGCTACGTGTCCATAACGTGACCCCGTGTTGATGACGTGTCCATAACGTGACCCCGTGTTGATGACGTGTCCATAACGTGACCCCGTATTGGCTACGTGTCCATAACGTGACCCCGTGTTGGCTACGTGTCCATAACGTGACCCCGTGTTGGCTACGTGTCCATAACGTGACCCCGTGTTGGCTACGTGTCCATAACGTGACCCCGTGTTGATGACGTGTCCATAACGTGACCCCGTGTTGGCTACGTGTCCATAACGTGACCCCGTGTTGGCTACGTGTCCATAACGTGACCCCGTGTTGGCTACGTGTCCATAACGTGACCCCGTGTTGGCTACGTGTCCATAACGTGACCCCGTGTTGATGACGTGTCCATAACGTGACCCCGTGTTGGCTACGTGTCCATAACGTGACCCCGTGTTGGCTACGTGTCCATAACGTGACCCCGTTGTTGGTGACGTGTCCATAACGTGACCCCGTGTCGGTTGACGTGTCCCCAACCTGACCCCGTGTTGGCGACGCGTCCTGAATTTATGTGCATGGTTGAAATTAACTCACGGAGTAAGAACAAATAGAGATTGTTATCGCTCGCTCTGACTGCCAACATCACCGCCTCTCGTCCCCGTGCCACTGAATTCCAAGTTACTCCTACACACATTCTGATTGTATCGCTCCGTCTCTCCCTTAGGTCCGCTTTGGGAAGTTCAGGACTCGGGAAAGTGGCGGTGAGTCTCGGTTCGCTGGAGTAAGAGAGGGAGAGCAGAATAAATTCACCGTCACCAGGGAGGGAGATTGAGATTGGGATTGAAGATGTGCGCACAAACTTTATAAGTAGGAGAGAGTTCTATAAATATAAGACCTTCATCTTCATCTTTGTCTCGGACTGTCTCTTTTTACAATAGATTCACCTCCTCTCCCCGAGGGTAGCCATGATGCACTGCTTTAAGTAGCGTCTTGAAATCCCGTTGCGTTCAGATGATAGATTCAAATTGTATTGTAAATTCTCTTCAGAGGTAATCAAAACAATTATTGTATTTAATTATCATGAAAGAGTTCCATCGTGATACTGTTACGTTTGGACGTGTTGAACGGTGTACAGTAGAATCCCTCTTAACGACTAATCGCTTAACGACGGGCCTCCATAGAGCCCAATGTGTAGTATATAGTGTAGAGTAGTGTAGTGTGTAGTAGTGTAGTGCCTCCATAGAGCCCAATGTGTAGTGTGTAGTGTAGAGTAGTGTAGTGTGTAGTAGTGTAGTGCCTCCATAGAGCCCAATGTGTAGTGTATAGTGTAGAGTAGTGTAGTGTGTAGTAGTGTAGTACCTCCATAGAGCCCAATGTGTAGTGTATAGTGTAGAGTAGTGTAGTGTGTAGTAGTGTAGTACCTCCATAGAGCCCAATGTGTAGTGTACAGTGTAGAGTAGTGTAGTGTGTAGTAGTGTAGTGCCTCCATAGAGCCCAATGTGTAGTGTGTAGTGTAGAGTAGTGTAGTGTGTAGTAGTGTAGTGCCTCCATAGAGCCCAATGTGTAGTGTATAGTGTAGAGTAGTGTGTAGTAGTGTAGTGCCTCCATAGAGCCCAATGTGTAGTGTAGAGTGTAGAGTAGTGTAGTGTATAGTGTAGAGTAGTGTAATGTGTAGTAGTGTAGTGCCTCCATAGAGCCCAATGTGTAGTGTATAGTGTAGAGTAGTGTAGTGTGTAGTAGTGTAGTGTATAGTGTAGAGTAGTGTAATGTGTAGTAGTGTAGTGCCTCCATAGAGCCCAATGTGTAGTGTATAGTGTAGAGTAGTGTAGTGTGTAGTAGTGTAGTGTATAGTGTAGAGTAGTGTAGTGTATAGTAGTGTAGTGCCTCCATAGAGCACCATGTGTAGTGTATAGTGTAGAGTAGTGTAGTGTATAGTAGTGTAGTGCCTCCATAGAGCACCATGTGTAGTGTATAGTGTGGAGTAGTGTAGTGTGTAGTAGTGTAGTGCCTCCATAGAGCCCAATGTGTTCGCTTACCCACCAGTCCCCTGTTAACGACAGGCCGTTGTAAGTGCAGTAAATATTAATTAATACATGGAATAACCATGTTTCTTTTAACGTAATGTGTTGATGTTTTTAGTATCTTCATATATTAATATCCATTGTTGAAATATATCAAACACGTTTGTTTGGGTGAAAAAGGTAACGTTCGATACTATGAGAACGAATTAAGCCTTTAATGTGTATTTCTAATATAATAAGCCAAGAATGTGTGTGTGTTCCGCGCGTGACGTCACTCCAAATGAGGCCCCCCCCCCCGTCATTAATAATCATGAGCGGGTGACGTCACTCCACATGCCGCACCCCTCCCCAATAACCATGAGGGGTATTCTTTGGGTCTTTCGGTAAAGTCATGTAGATAGGTTCAAATTAATAAAAAATAAATACAAGCAATTGTCATCAGGAGGAAGACAGAGGGGGAAAGCTGCTGATGCAGGCTGTTTTAAATGTTTAAAATGGGTGTAGCCCAAGGATCATAAACGACGTGTGCGGGGCTAGTTATGTTAATGTGAGAGATTAGCTTGGTAATGTAAGATCACAGAGCTGCCGCCACTTCGAGGTCGGTGCGCGGAGGTGGCTAAGTTAGTGTGACATTTTTTTTTAAACTTGTTAATGTAAAACCGGAGAGCCAAAGTCACGAGGAAAATAAAAACTAACATCGAAAGGTGGCAGGATGAGAACATCACAGCCAGTTATGAATTCAACTCCCCAATAACCATTAGCGGGTGACGTCACTCCATGTGGGGCAACCCCCTCATTAATAATCATGAGCTGAACAATTTTTCTATTTAATATTTCAGATTTACTGCAATATACACCTGTCCTCGGACGGGCAAACAAGCTAGTTTCCTATACTCGCTTACCAAATCACTTAATGACCGGTTTCATGGAAACCTACTACCGTCTACTGTAAATAAATGTGCCTGAATAATACAAAAATACACGAGGCCTATTGACGATAACTGTCCACGATTCTGAGTTGTGATTTGATTCAAGATGCACGTTTTGTTCCGGTGGTGAATGCAGCGGCCTCTAGTTAGCAGCAAGGATCACGTGAACCCATTATATAGGAGTACGAATTGTTAAAACAAATATTCTTACACGGGTAATTAATTCAATTGATCTATTGCAAGGATACATATTCATTTTAATCGATGAATCCATACATCGTTACACCCATGGCATACTCACCTCACCGAGACGTTTTAACAGAACCAAGTTTATCGGGAGCGTAAGGACGGCCTTTAGCGGACACCGTTTCATAAAACAAAAACTCAGTGAACTTAAGTTAAATTTAGGTAATCTTGAACGTACTTGCTGAAATTATTGGAATTGTCATAAACTCAGGCTAATTTTAAATGATAATTACAGCCCCCCGCCCCCACCTCAAAACGCATCTTTCATGCTCACGTGTCGAAACTTCACATTAAAACTCTGGGTGGCACTGATGGTGAAGCCCAATTTCACTTGGTGACCCCGTGACCCTGCGGCGCCACTCAAATCACTCGCTCAGCCACTCACACGAGGGGAGCTTCAGCAACGACGGACCGACGACGACGTTACATTGCCCGTATGCGCCTTCACGATCAAGACCCCACAGAGCACTCCACGGCAATCCAACTTGTTAATATAACAGAGTAACTATTAAGGGGGATAAAATTGGCTCAACAAAACATCTCATCGCTGCTAAGTCGGATGTTTTGTATTAAAAACCTTGTTGTTGTTGCAAAGGTTCCGTCTTCGGGCGTGATAGTAAAAAAGATGGCGTCCCGTTCATAAAACCGTACCGAGGAGAGTGAGGAGCTCCGAGGCATGGGACATAACAAGAAGCGGCTCCATTGCTCGTTGTGCATATTCTGAAACGAGGCTCGGAGCCTTGACTGCCCTGCGTCTAGTGCACATAGAGAACAACCTGGAGAATAAGGAGACCGGGGTTCGGTCAAATAAGAACGACACCGTTTAGTTAGCACCCTTCGAGTTCTGACACAGCATTGACATCTGCATGCAAATGAACTGGGAGCCAGCTGAGTGAGGCCAGACAGACAGTGGATTCATGTGAGCACATTTTATTCAAGCACTGCCTGCTCTACCACTTGTGTCTGCCCGAATGGCTGCAACCACGTGTGGTATCATACGTATACATACTGTTCCCACAAGCTTCTCTCAATGTATCTACCCCATGTTAAGGTCCACCAGAGTGAATGTTTGATCTCACCCATTCTGCATGTAACCACCACACTGCAAGTCCCAACACTTCTCTTTCCGCTAAACGTTGCACTTCTCTCTTATCGACTTGGTTCCAAAGCTCTGATAACCTCGCTCAAGCCAAGAAACGTATTAACTCTTGATCGATTACACCTTCAGTTAAGTGCCGTCTCTCGACAGCCTTTTGCCATGGTGGTCCTTTATGTCTGTGCCCAGAAGAAGTAATATTATTAATAAAAAATGACCCTTCATTCTGACGACTATCCCAAATCATAATGATCACCTTGTCTCCCCCCACAGTCGAGAGCACTTATTTACTGATGGCCATCCGTGATTACCTAGGCCAGAATGAGAAGACACTAGAGAGCTCACCCCCTATGTAATTTGAGACAAGGAAGCATCAATTTGTCATCGTAAAACACCAGGGTAGTACGACAGCCACTTTCTGCATTAAGCCCCTGACGCACCAAAGTCCCATCTATAGTCATTGATGAGATTCCAAATGTGCTCCAAGTTAAGATTCGCTGGAATGCAAAATAAAGCACTTTTAAGGGAACAATCTTGGAAGCCCTGCGGTTGCCGTCGAGACCCACGCAGTGAGTGTCACTTCTCACCACTTAGAGAAATGGGTCTCAGCCTCCAGCGGAGTGCCGTGAGAAACTTTTCAGTACACGTGAGGATGCGTTGATGTTACATTTGTTACATTTGTCTGCTTTTCTTGGTCTCCTGACGAAGCGAGATGAATTAAACATGAATCCGGCCCGCGTGGTGACGTGATTGGTATGCGCGCGACTCCAGATCGTGTGTAGGTTGATGCAGCCAATTCATCCTTCCGGGTTGAATAAATAATCGTAATTATTTCAACTTGTAACGCGATGCCAGCACACAACAGTGTCCACTCACTCTCGATGAGAAAGAACGACTCAAGAGGTGCGAGGAACCACACAGACAAGCGGTAAACGCTACGGCCAGGCATTGAGCCGGTGTCAACCCCCCCAGAAGCTCTCTGTTCCTCGATATATTAAGGTGCCATCGGCCAATTAATGAGCGTTTACACGTGTTAGAAAACCGCAGCATTAGGGGAAAACCCAGGCGTGTTGGGGGGCAAAAATCTATCCCACTTGGATGGAACAGGCGCTGTCCATATATTGCTGCGTTGTCTTCTGTAAAGCCAGGGTAAATGGCTCCTCTTTTTCTTTTCGCCTGATGAAGACCGCTTGTGTTGCGATTGCAACGTCGTGGTTTTTTGCTTTTATTAGTAATTTATTTTATTATTTTATTATTTCTATCTACGTGATTTTACCGAAAGAACCAAGAATATGGGCTCCTCAATGCTCGGGGGAGAGGAGTTTCACAGCATCTGCGCGGACCACCAGCCCTTGCCTCCGCAGTGCTGGATTGGAGGTGTGTGTAGCCACCGCCGTTCAGCCAATGAGTACGACTTTGTGGAAGTCGTCTGCGATGTTTTCGATGAATCATCTCGCTTCTGGCAAGAGAATAATGTCCACCGTTTGGTCGGCTGTACACAAACGATGGCACCCCCCCCACCCCCCAATACTTGTTAGAGCACCTCGGATTAGCACGGTTGAATACGTACGGTGCGAAAGAAGTTCAATATACAGATCAGGAAAGCACTTGTTCGGACATGGACACTGAACTATATAACAGCCCAATTGATCAACTTGGAACAATATTTATCACCAGGTGAGAGTCCATGCAAGAGGGAGACCTGAATGACGATAGGGCAAACATCCAGTGGTTCGTATTCTGATTATGTTATTGGGACAGAGGATGCGCATGGGTGGTGTAGGAGTAATTTAAATTAATGGTGAAAAAAAACCTTTAAAACAAGAAAATAGCACAAAAAATACCAAATGTTGATCTTTCAATATTCAATTAACTTGTGATTTTTTAAAAATGTATATTGCGCGAAGTTTAGGCACATTTTTTGTATTGCCTATATAAGCATATACAAATTCTAATTGGTTTCCCACTCAAACTATTTGTGGGGCTGCACTAATTCCCTCTTTACCGTCTGCAGCCAGTGGAGGAAATTCCAAGGACAGATAATTCAATAGGATAAGAATGATTGAATTCCTACAATGCGGTTATAATTTTTAACAACCGTGGACAGATGAGGGACTGATCCAACCCCTCATTGGGATTTAAACGTGCAGCCTTTCTGATTACAAGTCAATAATAATCTTAGAGCCCTTTGTCAATCCACTGCTGTATGAAAACCTCCCCATGCCATGTCAGTCATGGGGGCTGTTTGATCGTGTTCATCAGTGTGGGTTTGGTGATGGGATGAGGTTCGGTGGTGAGGACCGTTTCGGATATCACTCACCACTGATGATTGCCTTGGCCAGGAATCGAACTCAGTTCATCGGGTCCCACTGCCTATTATTGTCTTGTAACAGAACGTTCCCAAACGAATATAGAGAGTTCTAGATTTGAAGCTTTCGTGACTGCAAGGATTCATATTCTTAGGTTTTTTCGGTAAAGTCACGTAGGTAAAACATCAAAATTAATAAAAATAAAATAAAATAAAGATCACGACGTTTGTTGCCTCCGAAACGTCGTGATCTTTATTTTATTTTATTTGTATTAATATAGAGAGTGTCGTCGTTCTCTCAGAGCCATAGTGATTTATATTAGTTGCACGTATATCGCACAATCAGGTGTGGCTCATGTACAGGAGACTGCAATCATGCTCCGAAACGGACAATAGCCCATTCAATGCACTAAAATGCAATGGAATGTGATCAAACATTGTACCATTTCGACGTAATATTTTTAATATTGACATGTGAGTATTCATCTTCGTAACGTAATATTTGTTGTTGCGTATATGCGGTAATGGTTGCTGAAATGCAATCACAGAGGTCCCATCGCGATATGCATGCGAATTTGTGCATTGTGCGCTGCACATGCAAGGATAACATGTAACATTAAATATTAAAAACTCAAAGGCAAACACGTGAATGAGGGTCATAATTTTCGTCAAATTTTCATCACAGCCCAGAATCAGAAAATCATTTTTTGGTGGCTCGTCCAGAGTCACTGAGGAGTTAGGAAAGGCAGTAATTGGCAGCTAAAGCCCGAATTTTATGTAAATATAGTAATTTTGCCAAACTAATTCTGAGGATCATGTGAAGTCCAAAGAGACCGTAATCGCACCACTGGCATTAGGAGTTGCTAAATTGAAGTTGCAAGTGGCCTCCTTGATTCTGCGTGCACATATAAAAATAATGCAAATCCAAATTGGCCACATTGAAATGTTGGCAAACGTTGATTTTGCAAGTTTTTTGCCGAAAAATGCAGATACTTTTGGATTACTAATATGCCCACGAGAGAGAGCCTCGCCGAGTCTCACAACTCAATTTCTGAAGGGCCCTGCTACGTTCTCGCTGTATGGTGTGATGATTGCTATGTGTGTTCATGTAATTTTGAAATTTGCCAAATTTTGTAATTTGCCAAATTATGACACACGCTTCTTTAGAATGATGTCATGGGATCTTCGGCATCCACGGTGAAGCAAATGGTGAGTAGAAATCCACGGTTAAGACACCCACAGTATTAACCAGGGTACCCGGCAGGATTCAAACCGTGAACCTCTGCGACAAGCCTAGAACGCGCTCCCACTCGGACATTTCATCACCAACAGAGGCAATTCACCAGGGTGTGTGGATCGCGTGTGGTGGGGTACAGTCTCCCGAGCCGCATGCGGCTCTTTAATCTACCACATCCAGCTCTTATCGAAGGGGCATGACGTAGAACAAGCTGTCTCGGGTGTGGACCAATCAACTTCAAGGACAGTGCACATTATCAGAGTTATGTTCTTTTGTTTGTATTATGACTGCAGGTATTGCGGTCTATGCAAACATGACTCCTTGCAAAAAGGTGTCAGTTTTGTTGCCAGATAGAAGGGTAAAGAACCAATTATCATATTTTTACTGGTAAATGAGGTCCCCATAGTGTAGATGCTTGCCCCGAGCTCTCATACTCTGATGGTGCATTGTCCTTGAGTTGTGCGCCTTTTGGCGTCATCTGGTCCAACCCATATGAGACTAGGCTCGAAGGAAAGCTGTCTCGGGTGTGGACCAATCAACTTCAAGGACAGTGCACATTATCAGAGTTATGTTCTTTTGTTTGTATTATGACTGCAGGTATTGCGGTCTATGCAAACATGACTCCTTGCAAAAAGGTGTCAGTTTTGTTGCCAGATAGAAGGGTAAAGAACCAATTATCATATTTTTACTGGCAAATGAGGTCCCCATAGTGTAGATGCTTGCCCCGAGCTATCATACTCTGATGGTGCATTGTCCTTGAGTTGTGCGCCTTTTGGCGTCATCTGGTCCAACCCATATGAGACTAGGCTCGAAGGAAAGCTGTCTCGGGTGTGGACCAATCAACTTCAAGGACAGTGCACATTATCAGAGTTATGTTCTTTTGTTTGTATTATGACTGCAGGTATTGCGGTCTATGCAAACATGACTCCTTGCAAAAAGGTGTCAGTTTTGTTGCCAGATAGAAGGGTAAAGAACCAATTATCATATTTTTACTGGCAAATGAGGTCCCCATAGTGTAGATGCTTGCCCCGAGCTCTCATACTCTGATGGTGCATTGTCCTTGAGTTGTGCGCCTTTTGGCGTCATCTGGTCCAACCCATATGAGACTAGGCTCGAAGGAAAGCTGTCTCGGGTGTGGACCAATCAACTCCAAGGACAGTGCACATTATCAGAGTTATGTTCTTTTGTTTGTATTATGACTGCAGGTATTGCGGTCTATGCAAACATGACTCCTTGCAAAAAGGTGTCAGTTTTGTTGCCAGATAGAAGGGTAAAGAACCAATTATCATATTTTTACTGGCAAATGAGGTCCCCATAGTGTAGATGCTTGCCCCGAGCTCTCATACTCTGATGGTGCATTGTCCTTGAGTTGTGCGCCTTTTGGCGTCATCTGGTCCAACCCATATGAGACTAGGCTTGAAGGAAAGCTGTCTCGGGTGTGGACCAATCAACTTCAAGGACAGTGCACATTATCAGAGTTATGTTCTTTTGTTTGTATTATGACTGCAGGTATTGCGGTCTATGCAAACATGATTCCTTGCAAAAAGGTGTCAGTTTTGTTGCCAGATAGAAGGGTAAAGAACCAATTATCATGCTGTGCACTACATCAATGCACGTGTGTACACCAGCATGCGATACTGAGTCGGGCCTGTAGGTGGCTGGCAGGGTTATTGAGTAACCTGACGTGTACACCAGACACGTGGTTAATGGCGACTCGGTTGAGGATTGCTGTGTGTGATACACGTGCTGTTGCATTTTACAGGTAAAGGACCCAAATGTTGTTTTTGATAGTTGTAGAAATGTTCTAGTCTTTAAGCTTGGCTTTGAATTTATAGTTTGTGACATATTTAATATATTCACTCTCACCACTTCCAGTGTGAAAGTGTAGGCCGACATACCCTCTAAGAGAGCCTCTCCTGAGCCCCTTTGGCCAGTGGTGGCATGAGCGAACAGAAGGTGGGTGGGGGTTAATACGATGGCCTCGCGTTACCAGGATGAGGAGGCCGTGGTTTGCGGGATCTTGATAGACGGTGATGGTGGAGAGCACGGAGAGAACGAGGCAGGAGAACACCAGGATAAACCTGCGGGGGCGTTTGGGAGACAGCGCAGCAGAAACGCGAAACTTAGCACTTGTGTAGTGACATCGCGGAATGTTATTGTGTAGTGCCGGCCCGAGAGAGGCACGGCGTGCGATGTAACGACATCGCGGACCCCACAATGGTGTGGGTGTAGTACCGGAACTCGAGGTGCTCGGTGAGTGCTGATTGATAGTGCTGGATGGCACCACGCTTGGCGTGCAGTGCCGGCCCCTACAGAATATGGTGTAGGAATGCCGGCCATAGAAATGGGATTACTAAAGGCCGTGGCACTCTGGTTGACCCGAGAGGACACATGACCAGATAAGTCTACAAAGGGGCCCCAAGTGGGGGCTAGGGGTGGTCACGTGGTCGGGGGCCAGATCCTGCTCGAGGATTCTGGAAGGTGGTCGTGGCCAAGGGCGGAGCCAGCCACGCCGCAGAGAATATAAGCCAGGTCCCCCAGAGGGGCCGGCGTTGTTGTTCATCCTGAAGAAACCTTTGTTCTATGTTCTACGTTCTACGAGTCTCCAACACGTGGACCTGGACCCGAGTTGTGGTCCCGGTCCGTAGTAGCTAGTTACGTTGTAACTAGTGTAGTTAGCCTGGTGGTCACCACCATAGGTTGTTATGTTAAGGGGAAGTTACTCCTTGTGTTGGTGTTAAACAAATGTGTTGCCTCCAAGAGTATGTCTGCGACTCAGTTGAATCCACTACACTTGTGTACAGAAATATGTACCCATCATCGTGACCATCATCATCATCACAGGGATAGTCAACCCTGTTAGTTAGTCATTTAAGTACATCAAAAAATAATAATCCCTCAAATGACGGTGTTTGAATGCAAGTGCTGTATGTTGACATTCGTTCGTGCCGTACGTAGCCAACCGTGGTCAAATTTGATGCTTTACTGGTGAAAAACCAAAATCGACCGTGGGTGGAAGCCTGATGGGAACTAATTGCAAAGTAACCCCCCCCCCACCCTCCGTGTATGAGGATGAATCGTATGAACAACTACTCTTAAATCAGGGCGGTCTCATGATGTTTTTTTTCCATCTAGTTCACGTTTCAGGCAATCAAAGCAAGAGTCCCCGATCCAAGTGAGACACACGTGCTTTTGCTTATTTTTGGAGCACTCATGCAAGCTGGGGTATGTTTATAAGGGTCCCACGACGCGTGTATGTACACGGTTGGCTGATGTCAATTGTGGCGCGTTGGTGGCTGGCTGGGTTACTTTAGGAGCCTCTTGTATCC
Source organism: Lethenteron reissneri (assembly GCF_015708825.2). Taxonomy (NCBI): domain Eukaryota; kingdom Metazoa; phylum Chordata; class Hyperoartia; order Petromyzontiformes; family Petromyzontidae; genus Lethenteron; species Lethenteron reissneri. Next base: position 11,882,550 of record NC_083797.1, on the reverse strand, counting down.
CACACGAGCCGCATGGCCGAGGGTGGCCTCATGCACACTTGCTCAGGAGGGTGTTTTACATTTCGTTGCATTTCACAGATATTAAGAAAAAAATATATATGCATTGCTCATCGATCATTACCTCCTCACTCCAAACATGTGGCACTTTTCTATCGATAATGTAAGGTAAAGGAGTGGGATATAACTAGGGGAAGTGGTGGGGGGTTGGGCAGACGGGCGATTTAACTCGAGTGACAAAGTCCAGGAGTAATGCTTCAGTGACAGCAGTAGTGCCCGTGTGGCCGATTCAGGAGACCTTATTCTTAATACTGAAGCTTCACGGTCATTCCACACAGCATGTGACACGCACCCACAGTGTGTATCTCCCAGGCTGTGATGACGAATCTCCATTTAATGTCATAACCAGTGTTTAAAGTGTATTTACGTAGGTGTAAAGTACATTTTCTCATGAAAATATCTGCTGTACTACATAACAGCGCCACATTTAATTTCATACGTAAATAATATTCTGCACATAATGTATCATAGCGCATTTCATATACATGTATATGATGGTATATACAACATAACGGTATCCTACTGCATACAATATTAATTGTATACTACATATATTATAGTGCATTTAGTATACGCACATTATATGCTAATATACGTATTGTTCTATTGCGTAATCAAAGAGGTCTGCGTTAAAAAGGTTTTTCAGGAGTATCACAGATCGTTTCCCTGCCCCAAAACACGCCGTTTCATCGCCATTTGGTTGCAGCATCAGCTTATTCTTCGCACCTGAATGCACACCGGAGCATAAACCACCGCTCATTAACCACTGCTAAGCACCGCGAGGCCGTGCACTATTGAACCAGCAGTCGCCCAGGCATGTAGGTCTAAGTGGGATCGGCAATAGGTCACTGAATGCGCAGCAAAATGTGCACGTGCCGTACGCATTTCCAACTCCAGTCCAGTACAGAAGGTAGTCGTGTGTCTACCGTGGCCACGGTCGTTGTATCGAATATATGCTCGTATCAATATGTGATGGCTATGCTAAGATGCACGCTGCACTTAAACGCTTAGAATAAACCTGGCTCAACGGCATTGCCGAGTAACAGTTGACTACTGTGACAACGACGAGTTAAGTACCTAGGAAAGCCATTGTCTCAACGCTCTTAAACGAATATCGATTCTTGGTTCTTCTTCACAAACAAACCACGAGTCTCACTATCCATCCCGCCGACGGCTTGTCATATCCACATTCGTGCCCATGGATTTGAGTGACGTGATCTATTAATGCGCTCATCAGCACAGCTCCGAATAACTTCCACTGCCCTGACCTTTAGTTTAAATGAGGGCCAATCGAGCTCAAGTTTCAGGTGTATTTTGTTGAACAAGGGTGAGAACTCAAGAGACCAGAATAGAAGTCTTCTTCGTAAGATTGACCTGGGTCACCAACGTGATCAAAACAAAAAAATAAACGAAACTACATGTTTTATTTGACCAGGTAAGGCCCACGGAGATTTATATCTTTTTTTTGAGAAGTGACTTGGCTATCACAAATGACAGCTCAACTGAGTGGCTTGTCACGTGTGGACATTTGTGGCAGCCAAATACTCTAAACGCGTGTTGTTGATTATAAACCTGGAGGGAAAAAGCAGAGGACCCGCAGAAAAGTTCACACGGCCACGGGGAGAACAAGCAACCTCCAAATATACAGGCGTCAGGGTCAGATCGAATCCACGACCTCTTTTTTACCAGGCGAGGCAGTTAACATCTCACCACCGCCCAAAATAGAACATAGTACATCATTGAAGTAAATAGCAATCAAAACCAAAGCAAGAACACCTGTATCACGTAAGGTACTGTCATTGTCACTCTGTCATTGTGAGCTCTACTCTCAGTCAGGCTGCAGAATCTCTCACTATACCAACAGGCAGACTTAGTAATATAGGTGGAGAGGTGGCGCAGTGGTTAGCACACTGCAATGTGAACCAGGTGACCTTATTCCGATTCCTGGCCATGGCTGACATCAGTACACGCTGGCCCTGGGTCCCCATCCTCTTCGCCAACTCGCAATGACCAGCATGGTGAAGTATGGTCAAACTACCCTCATGATCGAGAGGACATTGAGAGGCTTTCATCCAGTGATGGATTCGTATATTAACATGGCAGGACACTGTTATTATTACTACGGTATGGCCAGAATAAATGAAGAGTTAAACGCGGGTCACACAGACCTAATGCAAGACAAATTTCAAAGGGCATTTAAATCTACCGACCATTTAATGGAATAAATGCGCTGACGTTAGGAGTGACGCCATGACAGAATGAAAGAATACGTCCCAAATCTGTGGGTACTTTCTATCATCCTCCTTAAAAAAAAACACTTTGCTCGTCGTGCGTACACGAGCAAAATTAGTGGCTAAAACCTCAAGCAAGCGAGAGACAAAGGAGAGAGCGCGAGTGATGGGTGGAGAGTGAGCATAGAGAGCGAGAGAGACAGCGTGACAGCAGTGGTGCAGGCTGCCGAAATCGAGACAAAGGGAGAGAGAGAAATCATTGCACACATGATGTCCGAAACAAGGAAGTTGCACATCGCTCCTTCAGTATTTCCAGGTCGCCTTTCACTCGGCAAGCTTTCTATTTATTTTTTTCGTTTGCTTTAATCGTGTCCTTTGCCGAGTGAACGAATGAATTTTGTGCGACAAGCGTTGGTGTTGAAGCTTGGTGTTAAATTTTTAAAAAAAAAATTTCGCCTTCCCTTCAAACTCCCACGGCGTAAAATTGTCTGCTTTTGAAAATACGTCATGAATAAAAGAAAGAGGAGTTTTTTTCCCTAAGAAGAGCGCTGCCTATATAATCTAAGTAATTCACTGCGAGCGAAATGGCTCGTTGGTTTCCCTTGTGCGCCACGAAATTCCTCATGCACGTGTAGTGACATCCGGGATGTCGCGGTATGGTGCCGGCCCGGGAGGTCGTGGCGTGCGATGTACTTACTTCGCGGACAGCACCGTGTGTGTTGCTGAGTGATGCCGGCTTTACTATAACACGGCGTGCGATGCACCGTCATCGCGTACACCCCGTAGGTGGGTGTAGTACCAGCCCTAGCGGTGCTTGGTGAGCGCTGGGATAGAGCGGGCACCACGCATGGCGTGTAGTGCGGGCTCCCACAAGGGGGACCAGGAGAGTGTCAGCCCAGAAACAGGGTTGCCCCAGGCCATGGCACTCTGGTTGACCCCGTAGACACGTGATGCGGAGTGTCCACAGAGAAGGCCCCAGGTGGGGGGGCTAGGGAGTGATCACGTGTCCGGGAAGAGCTCTCGAGAGGGATCGAGAGGGAGCTAGAACACTCGCGAAGGTGGGCGGGGCTGAGGGCGGAACCGGCCCCAACCCGGGAGGATAAAAGGTGGGTCCCTGAGAGGGACCGGGGTCGCTTGGTTCATCAAGCTGGAAGCTCTACGTCCTACGTCTAAAGAGGCATCAACACGTGGCTGGGGACCCGAGTGAGGGTCCGACCCTTCGTAGCTGTAACTCCTCCGTATAGTGTAGTTAGCTGGGTGGTCACCACCCCAGGCTGTGCCTGGTAAAGGGGCAGTTACCCCTTTGTATATATACGTGTTACATTGAATGTGTTGCCTCTGAAGAATAACGTCTGTGACTCAGTTGGACTCACTACACATGTCTACACAGAGCGTATAGCAGGATATCAGCTGCTATTTTTATATTGAGCCTTTGTAATGCGCATCTTATTTCCATAAAATTGTGGACAGGCTTAAAAGTGTGATATCCACATGCTTTTTTTAGTATGATGTGTCCTCAATGTATCCACAAGGCTATTTTAAATAGTGAGTGGTATTCATATTCAATGTTAGTCCTAAGCTATTGATCAACAGCTCACATTCCTATTGGCATTGCCCCGTATATATCTTACATTTACTTACCACAGTCGGCCAGCCTGAATGGCAGGATCGCACGGATTCACTTGCACAGCTATTTCACGAATTCTTTGCATTTGGGTTTCACCATTCGTTTCAACAATCGATTTTGTCTGCCCCTGCGTTGGACACAGAATCCATCACCGCAATAGGATTTCTATGAAGCAGATTTATCTGAAACAAATAGAGTTAATGCTCCTCGGTTGCCCGTGGCCCGCATTATGTGCCTGGTTGCCCAGTAACCGCGCCTGAGTAAAAAGGAATAAAAATTAATGGCAATTCCACACTAACGAGTACCTTTGACTCGCACACATTCTATTACTTGCTCCTAACTCGTGACTCAGTCACGCTAAGAAGTCATCCGTCGTTGCCGAACCGTCCCACTAAATGATGGCTGGCTCTGTCATTTTCATTGTCCGGCTTGTCGGAGGCGCTTCCGTTGATGGCTGGAGCAGCCCCAATCATCGAACAAACGACCAGCGATGAACACGTCTTCACCCACCACCCCCCCCCCCCGTTTTCCGTAGGTAAACGACACGCGTGTGTCTCATAGCCTCATTTATATGAGCTTGGCATTATCCGTGTTGTTTTCTTGTCCTGACCATCCCTCCCCTCCCCTTCCATTACCCCCGCAGAGTTGAGAGTTGGCTGTGCACAGAATCACGGTGGCGAGATATTAACTACCTCGCCTGGTATGCAGGAGATCGTGGGTTCGATACCAACCCTGACTCCTGTATATTTAGAGTTTGCATGTCTCTCTCTCCGTGGTCGTGTGGATTTTTCTCCGGGTCCTCCGGGTTTTCCCTCCACATTTAGAAACGTGCATTTGGAGTATTTGGCTGCGATACATTTCCACGTGATAAGCCACTTTGTTGAGCTATCATTTGTGGCCAGGTCGCTTCTGAAAAGGAGCTATATAGCTCAGTGGGCCTTACCTGGTAAAATATCAAGAAATTAATTTTAGTTTCGAACGTGGAGTAAATGCATTTGAAATAATAAGCACATAGGTAAAGATAAAGCTGCAGCACTGAAATGTATTTCTCGTGGCCACTGTTGGCAGAAGGGCCCCCCCACTAGAAAGAGCTGGAGACAGCCCCGCTGGAGAGTACTTTGGCCTACTCTTTCAAGTTGCCAACAGGTTTTGGAGGAGGTGGAAAGCAACCACGTTTTACCCCACCCAGCGCGACCTGCCGATCGACTAACTGTGGTCTACTCATTTGTACCGCCGGGTGGACGGAGGGAACGGGGGGGGGTTGAGGAAACTTGCTCCAACCAGCGACCTCTGGTTTTAGGTCAATTGTGTCCACCGTTGCATCGCCACAAATAGACAAAGATCCCACATGCAGCCTCAACAGACTGTTGGGGAAAGTGCTGTTAGCGAGCACCTATCAAGGCCGGCACAGCACACCAGAGGGTGGGTGGCCATCACCATGCCCGACCACCTTTGTCTCCCCAGTGGCGATGGTTACACACCGTACTAGGTACTCATTTGAGGCCGAGTTGACCTTGGGGAGGTCTCCGACCGGTTCATATAATCGTCACTGGTGTTCGTGGCCGTAAGTAGGAATCAAATTCGGGCCGCTGACTGTTACACCACCGCTCCCCAGTACTACACCTGTGGGAACACACACAGACACACAATGGCACACACAAAGATAACCCGTGTATCGCTCCCCGCTACATCGCCACAGCATTCACATGCACACAACGTACCACCCCGACAACCACTTGAATTACTCCACTAAATCCTTTAGTCGCACAGCTTCCTCTGGATAAAGTGAAGGGTGAGGCTGAAGTGCACGAAGGGCGGAGGAGGAGGGCCATTGAGGCGCGACCTCCCGGTTGATGCGTCCTCGACTGTCGTCACTGCTGGGCCTTGTCCAGCACAACAGCGCTCACGTGGCACGAGGGCAGTGCACAACAATCAATTATAATCGATTCGCGTTAGACGGAGTTCAAGGATGGCGGCGCACCATTCCTAACAATTTCCATTTTGCCTGGAATGTCATTTTCTACGAGGAGACGGCATGCGCGGGGCACTTGTAAATGCCAGCGTGGCCGCAATCCAAGCAGCTGAATACGTGTCCATGAAGGTATTTATATTAAAAACTCAACATGTTCGTCAATAACACTGCGTGTGTGACCTTTCAAGGAAAAGAAAACAACAGGCGACGTTTCTACCAATGGTCCTTCTCATAGCACACCAATAAAGAGGCCACAGGATGGATGCTAAGAGTTGGAGACTCCACTTTACACCATGTTGCCTTATACGAATACAAAAAAATGGACAGTTTTAAATTGGCATATGAATAGTGAACTATTAGTGGATATAGTAACAAACCCTTCAATAATCAAAAACATATGAATGCACACAATCATTCATGTAAACAGTTAAATTATAAAATGCTTATTATATATATTTTTAGTATCAATATTTTTCTTATTTACCCAGGAAAGCTTCATTTCGTCTCTCGGGAATTTTTTTTCTAAGAGAGTGAAACCAAAGTTTTCAGCTGGAAGGGGGCACAGGACTGGTTGAGTTAGCACTCGCCATGATGTTAGCCGTGGCTGAGAATCAAACTCAGGTCACTGGGTTGATAGTGCATTGCGCTAACTACTGCGCCACCCCGCCGCTCCCCAAAGTATATAGATACAGGATATGTGTGTACTGTATGTGGTGAGCAGTGGTGCAGTCGGCTACAAAGCAGGCCACCTAAGTCCAGGGGTGGCCTCAGACTAGCTGCCAGCAACTGGCGCCAGAAGGCGAACCATGCAATTGGCGCCCCCACTCGCAAACCCCCAAGCGCTGAGGTTTTACAGGTTCCACACTGCCAACCAGGGATTATTTGTCTGTCTGTCGTGCATAGCCACGCCCTCGATTTGTATTTGATAGAGCGCTTCGGGCGGGCTCAGCACCACGTGACGCGCCGCCCCACGCAGCTTGCGCCGCGTGACACGGATCGCACGAATGCGCTGTCCAACCAAGTCCCTACCTGCCCACTCCGAAGGAACGTGTTTAGGAAAGTGGGAAACATTTCGCTCATATTTCGATTTAAAGCTTTCGTGACTGCAGGGATTCATCTTCTTGGTTCTTTCGGTAAAGTCACGTAGAAGAGAAATAAAATAATAAAAATAAAACATAATTAAATAATTATCAAGACGTTTCGGCCACAACGCAAGCAGCCGTCCTCAGGTGAAGAACAGGTCTGTCAGAAAGACAGCGTCTGAATGTCTTTCTGACAGACCTGTTCTTCACCTGAGGACGGCTGCTTGCGTTGTGGCCGAAACGTCGTGAGAAATATTTTATTATGTTTTATTTGTATTATTTTATTATTTCCATTCTACGTGACTTTACCGAAAGAACCAAGAAGTTTTCGCTCATATTTTCCATTTAATGTTTTTTTATGGGTATCTTATTAATCGGAGGCATAATTATTCGGTTCGTTCGGCCGGCCGTCTGTCTAACCAATGTTTCTGAGATCAGATAAAATAGAGACACGAAATGTTCAGAATAATATATTTGTAAACAACAGCTAGACTATATTTTAGACTCATTAACGGTATTTATCTTTTCAGTAAATACAATATTTTACATTAACACATTCTCAGAAATGTTGAGAAATTATAATTCATGTTCCCTCTGTACGTGCACGGGAATTAAAATAATGACATCTTCGTTATTTTATTAGTTTTTTTTTATTCGCATTTCTTTCCTGGAATTTGGCAACCCACTTAACTTGGCGCCCCAGACGACAGCTTAGAGACGAGACCCGCCCCTCCCCGAGTTCGAATACCAGTCACAGCTAACATCCCAGGCAGACTCAGTCCCACGTGAGGAGTTGGTTCAAAGTGCAAACAGAAGCTGGGTGCACACGGTGCTGGCCACCCATTCCCTTGTTGTGTTGTGCCCGTCTCAATAGGTGATCGCTAAAACACTTGCCAATTATGGACTTTAGGCTCAAAAGGAATCTTTGAATCTGTATTTGTAAAACTCTGTACTCTATACATTTGGGTATGTATGCCTTCTTAAATAAATAAAAAATAAAACATACCAATTATACTGCAGAACAATGCTGCACCAACACCAATGCATATTCTGCATCATAGCTGCAGTTTATCATAATCAGCACTGGGTTGTTGGGTATTTTATGGAAATGCGATGTCTGAATTGATACCACCTGCCCAAGACTCATCATCACACGACTGCCATTAGCATTCAAGAGCCGAGTCAACTCATTTAGTCGTGCTTACAGACACCTGGGCCGTGATTCAATGAAAGACGCACGTGGACGCGTGCACACTTGCTATGATGACGAGGTCACACATTTATATATTCGCTCCGATCTGGATTTTGAATGTCACGCCACGGTGAGCATGGAGTGACGGTTAGCACGGTGGAGGGTCGCCTGTTCAATATTCGGGCACGGTGAAAGTTTTTTTTTTCTATCCCACCCACCTCTTTCTGCCGGACAGGATAAGTGAGTACAACCCACGGTTGATCGGCAGGTCACGTGTGGTGGGATACAATGTGGGTATTCCAAACACTTTAAAGACGTCTCTCGCCAAAACCCACTCCCGATAGCTCCCCCAAGGGGAGGCCCTTTCGTCGGCAGTGGCGTGAGCAAGCAATTGCAGAGCTGCAACTTTAGCCACATTTTTTTTATTTCAAAATGGAAGTACAAAAATTAATCCAACAGCAACTGTCTGGTAACGACGAGTTGGTATATTTTTGTAATGAAATAATGATCTTTAAAAAAAAAAATCTAACGTAGTAAAAAATAAGTGCTTTCTGTATTCACCAACGCCACGTCGATTTTAGATTTGTTTTTAAGAGGATCTGGCTTTGGAATATTGAGTCAATTGCATTAATAAATAATAACAACGATTTACATGTACAAGGCGAAATTCATCCAGGGATCTCGGTATGCCATGCACGAAATTAGGCAATTTAAATACCACAAGGTAACCTGGAGTCCACTGGTCCATGCATGGGGAGTCTAGGCCTACAGGCGAAATAGAGAAGACCTAAGGCGAGTGAGCTCGCCTATCTAACCACGAGTGGAAGCACGGCGTTCAACAGTCTCGGCGCAGCACATGCAGAGGCACGGTCATCCCAGGTTCAGAGTCGAGTTCTCGGCACGTGGAATGAATGTGGATCGGCGGGATGGGGGAATCCGCGACAGGTCGTACGAGAGGTGTAGTATCAGCCGTTGAATGCGAAGCGGTGCTAGGCCAACGGCAATACTTTAAACTGGACCCAACATTTCATTGGAAGCCAATGCAGATATGTGTATTGTTGGGGTAATGAATGTGCTCACGCAATGAGGTCTGCGTGACGGTCCTGGCGGCCACGTTCTGGACCGTCTGTAGTCGGCCCAAACCTTGGCCGGAACCCCGACGTAACAGAGCGCCGTGATAGTCAATACGAAGAGGGCATGCACTAAGTCGTTTCCGATCAGTGGGTGAGAGAATGTGACGCAAGGGGGCAATGTTTCTCAGGTGGAAGAAGGAGATCCGGAACACCTTGGAAACACGTGCAAAGCATAAAAGTGATTGGCAAAATAAGACACCAAGGTTATTGACCACTTACACGGGACAAGTGGATACATTGTTCATTTCCAATTTCAAGGCCTCACAGGACAGCGGTTTGTATTTGGGATCCGAAGAGTAAAATATTGATTTTTATTACGTTGAGTTGAAGGTAGTTATGGTGCAGCCATGACTTTGTTAATGATAGTGAATTGGTGAGTTGTGAGTCGGATGTAGTGGACAGGAGAGAATTGGAGATATATCTGTGTGTCGTCTGCGTAACAATGATACATCAGTCCAAGGTGCTTAAGCAATGAACCCAGAGGTGTTAGGTAAATATTGACAAAATCAGGGGTCCGAGTACGGAGGACAATGGAGCATCAGATGAAACCCAAATACACGATGCGATAACATTTCAAGCTCTGCAAAGATAGATTGCAGAATCCAATGCTGTACCTGCCCTCTTCTGGCTACAAACAGCACAATAGAACACCTGGCCACGTGTTGCCCTTTCAGAGTCTATAACTCACAATCGGATGGATACGAGTTCAATGCCTGGTCACACAGCCCATAACTCATCATCAGAGATTCAAAAGAGTACAACATTGTGATACCTGAACAGTGGTTTCCACATGAATATTCAGGCCCTCACCACGGGAATGTGGACTTTCAAACATTGGCCAGAATTTGTCAACGAACATGAAAACTACTGAAATTCTCATTCGATTACGCGGACACGCCAATTTCACTGAGAAGTCACGCTTAAACCCATTTATATACCCACTGTTGGATGAAGGCCTCGAATACGGGAGTTTTGACCGCACGTACCTTCAGTACATTGGTCAGTGCGGGTTGGCGAATGGGTGTCATCCGGGACCGGGTCAAATATCACTCGCCACTTGTGTTCACTGCAGCCAGGAGTGACGCAAGTAGCGTGGTTCATAGTGCGATGCACTAACCACAGCACCAATGCTCTACCCATCACCCCCAGTTGCTAACTACAGTGTGCGTGTGTATATATATATACAGTATATTTCAATGCACAATTTAAATGCGCGGATGAAATGTGACATATCTCTTTAGATGGTAAGTCTTACTGCTGCGTGAACCAAGCTGCAGCGGCATAAGGACAAATGGAAAAAAACAAATTAGCATGGGCGGTTGGGCCTGACGACCTATTGAGAGAGAGAAAGAGCCAGGTGCCTCCGTGTCAATGGGAGTTTGACTCGTTTTCCATTTCTGCACGATTTTTTTTCAAGGCCAACAACAACAACAATGGCACGCACGTCCCGCATAAGGGCCTGCACCTGCAACATATATTCCGAGTGTTCAATCACGGGGGGGGGGGGGGGTAGCGACGACGAGAGCGAGAGAGAGAGACACGCGCACCGTCATTAACGCTTTTCGATACAACAACAACAAAACACACAGACCGACATCGCGCCATCTTTTTCAGAATAAAAAGATTGATGGACACATTTTTTTGCGTTTAATTCCCATTCCGTCAAATAGACCGCGGGGCAGTGAAAGGCGGTGGACGCCGGGGTCGTGAGTGAGCAGCGCGGTGCGAATTTGACAAAACAGCGGGAACGATGACATTTGGGTTCGGCAGGTGGCTGATTTCACGGGCGGATTTTTGTCGTCGTTGTTGTTGCTGCTGCTGCAGTAGTAGTTGTGATGGAAGGTTATGAATTAATAATATTAAGTAATGTAGCACCTCGTATTCTCGGTTCTTTTGGTAAAGTCACGTAGGTAGAAAATAAAAATAAAATTAAATAAAATTAAAATCAAAATTAAAGCAAAAAACCACGACGTTTCGATCGCCTGATGAAGACCGCTTGTGTTGCGATCGAAACGTCGTGGCTTTTTGCTTTTATTTAAAATTTTAATTTATTTGTAATTTTAATTTAATTTAATTTTAAATTTCTATCGACGTAACTTTACCGAATGAACCAAGAATATGAATTCCTGCGGTCACGAAAGTTTCAAGTCAAAATGTAATTTAGCACCCGCACCAATGTGACACACACACACCCTGGAGCACGACTTAGATTCAGCATCCTTCCTTAGCTCACAGATCCTATCACCACTCTGGGTGAGCTTGCTACCTCGTGAGGCACAGCACGAACAATATATCACGGGAAGAGGAATGCCTCATGTCACCGAAAGCGGGGAGAATTACAAACGCGCTTACAGAAACCCGGGATGTTTCTTATCTCGGCCATGGACACACAGATGTCCAAGGACAGCGACCGAAACAAGAGGAGGTCCTGGGAAACCCCAGGACAGGTGGCAACCCTAACTCAGTGAACCCCAGGTTTGGCTGTGACAGGCCGAATAACCTTAAATCCATACACCCTCCTCTGTCACCTGGATGACCCAACTTAGAAAGCCTCATGAAGGCAGGCAGAGCGAATGGATGGCGTGGATGTTTTAATCGTTGTATAACCGATCGCTCTCACAAGCCAAAATGCATATCCGTGGAATTGGCCAAAAATTGAAAAAGATAACCCCTCGTGAAGATATAGCCTTGAGACTCCGTGAGGCTTTGCTCGGTAAACACGCATATTTTTATATGAACAATGTTTCACACACCTGGGTATCATCAAAGTAGAATAAGTGGTACAAATATTATAAATGCGCAGTCTATATCTGTAGAGGTAAGTCAAGTGTGAAGCTATTGCTGCATGCAAAATACATGGCAAACGCTCATATGCCTAATATCGACAATCGCCGAGAATGTCACTCCACAGGGGGCGCATATTCTTCATCATGAATCAATCCGGCATTTAGTTTATAACCAGGCAGAAAGCACCCATGAGAATCAATGCGAGCGGTTGCCGAATGAGTCACCAACTCCCTTCCTCCCACAGCAATTTCGTGAATTGTTACAATTCAATATCGCGATTTGATTTTAAGAACGTATATTGTGTGTTTTGTATTTTTCATTGAATGTAGCGGCCTCGAGTGGCTGCGTGGGTACGTGTGAATCCATTATGTCTGATGACAAATAAGAGTCACCCATTAACTGGTGCCGGATAGAAACGTGCTGTAAAACAATGCAGCATGTGCCTACATTGAGCAACGCCCTCAAGGATGATAACCTTCACAATGCAATCACTTGCATGTAACAATGTAGCAGCAATTAAGAAAAAAATAATAAAAGCAGTCGAAATAATAAAAACACATGATACCATCCGAGTAAAACACCCAAAGCTCAATGACGACTTGGCAGGGACGGGATAAATGTCAAATGTAACACAGATGTGACATTTGGATTTAAAGCTTTCGCGACTGCAGGGATTCATATTCTTGGTTCTTTCGGTAAAGTCACGTAGAAGGGAGATAATAAAAGAATAAAAATATAACATAATACAATTTTCACGACGTTTCGGCCACAACACAAGCAGCCGTCCTCAGGTCAAGAAACGAGCTGTCGGAAAGACAGCGTCCTAATGCACACTGCTAAGCTGTGACATTATTCCGTGTGTGCTAAACCCCGAAGGCCTAAGAGGACGTGGAAAATGAAGTCTTGACTTTCGGAACACGGCTTAAGATTGTGAAATGGCTATCAATGAACGGAACGATCCGATGCTCCGCGATGAATAGAACATTATGATTCGCTTCCATGGAGCGGCAGCTGCAGCAGCAGCACATGACGACTGCTGATGTGAAATGACACGCGTGCTAAGAAGATGCCTGCTCGCAGCACGATCTACGTCATCCTCTTATGCCGGTTCGACGCAGGGTCCAGCTGTTGACACCAGTTACGTTAATCACGATCAGCTCAGGGAGTTGCAGCAATCGATCATGTTGGAGCCCCAATTTTACTGGTAGGAACCTCCTGGTTACACCAGCCCACAGGGGATTATTGTGTCCGTCCGTCCGTCGTGCAGGGAGGGGCTGGGTGTAGAGGGAGGGGAGGGGCTGGGTGGGGAGGGGAGGGTGGGGAGGGTGGGGCTGGGTGGGGAGGGGAGGGTGGGGAGGGGCTGGGTGGGGAGGGGCTGGGTGGGGGGTGGGAGGGGTGGGGCTGGGTGGGGAGGAGCTGGTCACCCCGTGGTGCCCTTATAAAACTCAACGTTTAACCTACTCACGCCGGCTTGTGCCCGCCCTCACAGTCGGCCATATTTGCGGAATACACCACGCCGCCGTTGACCCTGGCCATTGACCGAGCAACCCAACGTTACTACCAGCTCCCTCCGCAGGAATGTGTTTTATTAGTCTCGCACAGTCGCACCGAGGCTAGTATATATCGCAAGCTCCTCTCGTCTAATCACATCGTCGCTACGCTCACGGGCTCGAACGTTTAACGCTGTCGGGGCGCACTTCGTCTTCATAGTAGCACCTGTTTGCGATATGACGTCACTGCCCTTACATTGATATAAAACGTGGCACGTAAATGAAAGCATTTTCATGATACATTTAAACCGCGTTTAAATGCTTTTGTTCTTTTTACACTGTTGCTAAAAACCATGTATCATGGTGTTTGTCAACGAGGGGGGGGGGCAACTTGTAGCCATGGCCACCATAATCTTCCGTGCAATATACAACTCACGCGTCAAGAGATGATGAACCCCCCCTCCTTCGGTCGTGAGTCTCGGTGCGGTGCTAGCCCCCCCTCCCCCCACGCGTGGGCCGCGTTTACAAGCGCGTCAGCCCGCGTCATCAGCCGAGAGCGTGGCACGGCCAAGGCCTCTATCACTCTCTCTCGTTCCAGTCACCGGGGCGCGCCGTCAGTTGAGGCGTCGGGGAAATCTGGGCGCAGCAGTGGCGAGATGTTAACTACCTCGCCTGGTGTGCAGGAATTCGTGGGTTTGATCCCGACCCATGACACATGCTGTATATCTGGAGTTTGCGTGTCTCTTTTTCTCTCTCTCTCTCCCCGTGGTCGCGTGGATTTTTCTCTGGGTCCTCCGGCTTTCCCCCTCCGCGTTTAGGAACAGCACGCGTTTCGAGTATTTGGCTGCGAAACATTTCCACGTGACAAGCCGCTTCGTTGAGCTATTGTTTGCGGCAAGGTGTCTTCTGAAAAAGTTTTACATAGCTCAGTGGGCCTTACCTGGTAAAATAAAAAAAATAGTTTTTAGTGTAAAACGAACGATGGCGCTCAGGGACTTGCGAAACATTATTGCTTGAATTAAAATCACGGTTGTTGATTTACGTATTAAACTCGACCTTTTATTTTACCAGGTACGGTCCACAGAGCTTTAGAGCTCTTTTTCAGAAGTGACCTGGCCACAAATGGTAGCGCAACAAAGTGGCTCACCACGTGGACATTTATAGCAACCAAAACACTATAAAAGCACGTTTCAAAATATTTTTTAAAGGAAAAAACAGGAGGACCTGCAGAAAAATCCACACGCCCACGGAGAGAGCATGAAAACTACAAATATACAGCATGTGCCAGGGCCGGGATTGAACTCACCGCCTTTCTGTATGGCAGGCGAGGCGGTTAACATCTCGCCACCATGGCAGCCCATGTAAATATCGCGAGCGAAATAATAAATTTTCAATAAATTGATGAATCGATGCTTCATTACAACCCCCCTTAACATATACGCTCCACATCATTACATGGAACGGAGTGGTGGCGCGGCGGCTATGCGTCTAGCGGTTACTGCCTTGACTCTTCAAGATCGTCATGAGGTATAGAAATATCCTTCCCGAATCACACATTCACCAGAGCTTCACATTAGCTTTTGGAATGGCCCTGGAATATAATACTGTACTACTGAGCAACTTCGGAAGTCAATTCAATATCCCTCTCTTTATTCAAACACAGTCCTCCTTTATGATTTGTAATGAACGGTTCACCTCGTGGCAGTCAATTCATATTGTCATCGTTCTCAACCCTCAAAGCTGCAATTTGTCAATTTAAGTGACCGAACGAATTTGATGCACCGTCATATTCCTCCCCGCCCCAGGGATTTATTGATGGCCTGGCCGCGACCATCAATGCCCATGTGACAGGCGGGTTTATTCGTGGGATCGTCGCCTGGAGTTGAACCCGGTATCCGAGGGGTGCCGGCCGGCTCGGTGCTCCGACGTCTTCTAATTCCCCCCTCGTGCTCGCCAATCTCTTACATTTTTTAAGTGTTTTTTTTTATATTTTTTTATTTTTCACTAGCTAAGGCCTACTGAGCTATGTAGCTCTATTTCAGAAGCGACCTGGCCACAAATGAGAGCTTAACACAGTGGCTTATCGCGTGGAAATGTACAAGCAGCCAAATACTTTAAACACGTTTACTAATTGTGGAGGGGGAAACCAGAGGACCCAAAGAAAAATGCACACGACAACGGGGATAAACGTGCAAACATATAGGCGTGAGGGTCAGCATCGAACCCACTACCTCCTGTAAACCAGGCGAGCTAGTTAACATTTCACCACCGCGGCGCCCCTTTTAAAATCAGCAGCGGCTCTCAGTTGAAAATGCTCGTCCGTGTCTTGCTGCTGCCAGGTACAGCGCATCAACCTCTGCGAGTGAACGTAGCAGCATACTGATTCACCCCCGCTAATTAAACCCATCCCCTGGGCTGAAGCCAGAATTGAAATTCTGCAAATCCACTTTGCCGGCCCACCACTCTCCCTTACCACCCCAGCACCTGCAGAGCAGCGAATGTGATCGCAATTGCTGTTGCTAACACTGCCATAATTGTTTGCAGTTTAAATAAAAAAAACCCATTGGTTCTTAATAATAGAGCGGACCTACTGAGTAGCTTTTAAAAACAGTGGTTTGCAAGAGAGCTCGTAATGGAGATTTTTTTCCACGATATTTATGGCCATCATGGCCATTTCAGCCCATAATTGCCATCTCTAGCTTCTCAACAGCTTCATAGTCGGCATGCATCACTGAATCAGTTTGCTTCGGGTTTAATTTTAAAAGCAAAACATAATCAATACGGCATTGGACAAACATGTCAAGCAGGTTGAGGTCAAGAGGTCATGATGGTCATTGCCTCTGTTGTCATCACATATTGTCATTGCTTCTTCCATTCTTCTAGATCGATTGTCAGATCCCAAGCAAGATCCTCTGAATAAACCAGGAGCCTTGAGCCTCAGTGGGACTTACCTGGATAAATACAATAAATTACTGTCATTTTATTATCTGAGTATACCCATCAGCCAGCCGCGAGGTGGATGTTAATGTCGTTTTCGCATCGCTAGCAAAATTACATCATTGTGCGTCGCTGTCAGAAGGTCAATTGGCAACGTTGAAAATTGTCCACAGTACAAATTGCAAGTAAAAAACAACAATACCAACAACAGATGTTGCTACACTCTCACAACTACGGCTCTGGCCTTTAAATCTCAAATGATAAATGTACGTCTAGAGACGAGCGTTGAGAAAATTCACCGCTATTCCAGCTCGCGGAATGAGCTGCCTTTGCAGACACACACGGATCGGTGTGCGGAGACATTGCGGCTGGGATCAGAAACAAGGGGCCTGAATCACATAGCGTATGATCCAGAACATTGACAGATTTGTGTTTTCTGTTACATTTTTACGAAAATAAAACAAAAATGAAGATTTCCCCACCCCCCTATTCACGAGGGAAGTTTCTGTGTCGATTGCAGAACGGGTGGAGCCCCGCGACGCAAAGAAGTGGCACAATTGCGGTGAAAATTAACCACGGAAATCGGGCTCAAGAACCGATACTTATTATAAAACGTGCATCAAAAAGTTTATTTCTCCATACTCTTAGTTTTTTCGGTAAAGTCACATAAAAAAAAAAAAAATCACGTTTGCTGCATCAAATCTGGCTGTGACGGTCCCACCTGATGACGGAGACTTGTGTTGCCTCCGAAACGTCGTGATTTTTATTTTATTTTTTCTTTATTTTAATTTCATTTTTTACCTACGTGACTTTACCGAAAGAACTAAGAGTATGAATCCTTGCAGTCACGAAAGCTTCAAATCTAGAATTGATTTCTCCACTTAAAAAGGATCGTTTAATTAAGCAGCATCAGCCTCCTGCAGCAATGTTTCCCGGCAGCATTTGTTTGAGCAGGCAAATCATGACGTCATTACATGCAAACGTTCGATCCGAGTTTGTTGCTTCGACAAATGCCGCTGGGAAATGGTGATCCACAAAGGCCACTAAAACGTTGTTCTATTACGTCTATAGTCTACGTGGTGAAACAGATCCTCGTTTGTTTGGCTGTTATTTTATTGCACGCATTTGATTGCTCCGGTGCGTAATTCCATTCGTATGAGTTTAACACGGAGGCTTTCGCGAACCATATTATTCATGATAAAGGTTCTTGGGTTAGATCGCGTAAGTATAAATGCGTCTAAACCCTCCACCACCCGACACAGCCAAATCAAAAGAGCATTTGTCACGTAAACAAAACGCCAAAGAGTTGCTACTTCAGCCCACCGGTGTGTTGGAGAGTGAATCCACGACATTTACAATCTTGTAAATATTTGGCGATTTGTTTACTGATTGTCAGTGTCGGGTGGTGGAGGGTTCCGACACATTTATACTTACGCCATTCTTATAACTTCACTGCTGCAGGTCACGTGCAACCCCCATGCTATTGCCAGGTTTGCATACATGGTACTGGAATCGTGGGTACTTTTGACGCCATCCCCGACTACCGGAGTTTGGTAATTGTTGTTTTCATTAATCATTAAGAAACTGCCTCATGTAAACGAGTTTTATTGACCACTGAGATGCAGTATATAATTTGTTTTACATCAGAGGATACCTGGGTATTGTAAATGCGAGCTGTTTGATGTATTACAATGGTGCGTTAGGAGTCAATTGAGAGGCAATTATGGAAATAAATCTCCGGGTTTAACAAACGTAATTCCTATGTTTAACATCGACCGGTGGCCCGGTGATCCGACATCCATCGCTATGGCAAGGGAGATTAGAGTGCGGACGCGCCAAATAAATATATGACGCATGAAAAACTTAAAGTTCAAGAGGAGTAAACTATGTCAGGCAAGTGTGGTATCACGTGAAGAATAAAAACCGCATTAGCAGTGAAAATTGGTTATGGTTTTACACTGCAGTAACGCCTTTCCCCCAGTCAAATTGAAATGCAGCCAAAATAATTTGTGAAGATTATATATTTTTTTCAACTTAAAATAGCAATTCAAAAAAAGTCGACCCCTTTATTTTTCCGAAACCGTTTCGCACATTCAAACATTGCGCAAGCTGGTGCAAGCCGTGCGCTTTGTTCAATGATCGTCGCATTCGGTGCCAAGTCTGCCATTGGCCGCCATGTATTCTGCACCGAACACAGTGCACGTGGCAGCCTTGTTGCTTACCAACCCGATATTCTTCTCAATCTTGGGCATTGCCAGGTGTGGATTATTCATTCAATTACTAACGCCAGGTTTTCTTCTGCTGACATTCCAGCTTGCCAGGACCTCTCTCCATCGCGAATCGAAGTAAGAAAGTGTTCCCGTCGACAAGCATAGGGTCTCCTTTCCAATTTGGGGACGCGAGAGATTGCATCCACGTGCACGCACGCAAAATGGCGCTGGCACGCAACGTAACATTAATGTCGCAAATGTAAAAAACAAAACACCTCTTTGTTATTATTTTGTTTCCTAAGAAAAGTGTTGGTGCACTGGTTTGCGATGAACCCCAGAGCGCCTGCGCACGATTCCCAACCACGGCTAGAGTCCGGTCCACAGCTGACATCAGTGAAGAGTGACGTCTCACCCAGGACCTGGGCTCCCCACCTCCACCAAGAAGCACCGACCGGCATGGTGAAGTATGCAGTGCCGGATTATCCTGGTAGCAAAAGTAGCTACATATGTAGTAGCTACGGGTCCCGCACTTTCAAGGGCCCCGCGCTAAATGGTTTCAAGCTATCAATTACGGTTCAGTGGTTCTGCACTTGCTCTATTACTATAGTGCTACACTGCCTTCAACTTTTATGAACGACTGGGTGTTTAAGGTTAGAGATTTGTCGTATTATCTGGTTGTATAGCGAATGAAAAAACTACAATTACTTTACTATGCAAGTTAAAAATTGATGTTTTAATATTTACGTGTTTTTTTAATTTTATTTAGGGCCCCTTTATACCATATGCTACATGCCCCGCACGAGCTTCATCCGGCACTGAAAGCATGGCAAAACAATCCCCATGACTCACATGGCATGGGGAGGCTTTCATCCAAGCGCGTATTAACAACAGATTGTACATTAAAACATTGCTGTCAATTTTGCCCAAAAACTCCAGACATGGGCATTGGTGCTGGACGTGTGGGTATTTTTTCAGTGTAACGTTCAAAATTTGGCCAATTTGAACCTTGACCCTTGCAAATTAATTTGAAGTGCTGCCTCTGCGGGTGGACAAATGGAGTTGACACATTTCACACTCAGCGAGGGCACCGAGAGTGTACCGCAATAGGCAGCGGACCGGCAGTCCTTGCGCACTGAAGTCATTGGCAAAGGAGAGTGCGGAGTTGTACGCCTTTTGGCGTCACCTGGTCCAACACCAGGGTGAGACTGGGCTCTAAGAAAAGTTGTCTCGGGTGTGGGCCAATCAATTTCAAGGACAGTGCATACATTATCAGAGTTGTGTTTTTTGTTTGCATTCCGACCGCAGGTATTGCTGTCAATGCAAACATGACTCCTTGTAAAAAAAAGGTGTCAGTTTTGTTGCCAGATAAAAGGGTAAAAAAAAATCAATTATCTAATTTTGCTACTGGCAAAGGAGGTTCCAATGGTGCGGAAGACGGTTACATTCGTACGGAATGCGCCACAATGAAGCAAGGGAGCTGGTGTAGCAGAGTGACGTCAATCACGTTGCTTTGTTCTTCCCGATCTTCGAGTCGAGCACTCTGGAAGGGGCTGTTCTTGAAAATGTTTTCATGTTAAAAGTCCTGTCCGCACACAATTATCTTCGGTGGGCTTGGTCAATGTTATTTGGGACGTGCTGGCGAAACGTGCGGCGTTTGCTCGAGAAAATAATGTTATTGTTGGTGGACAACGATTGGAAAAATACTGAAATAATGTGCACAATTGGAACGTACATACTCTATTTCAAATGGTGAAGTAAGAGGGTTAGTGGGTGAGTAGGAGTGCATATCACAGCTCTCGCATGTGGATCACAAATGTGGACATCGACAACGAAAATAGAACAAAAGCTGAAAAATTTCACAAATAACCATGGGGAGATGGAGTCTTGGGATAACACTGAGAGATGGAATGAGAAAGACATGGATTAGGGAACGCGTGGAAATGAAAGAGATCTCGTATTGACTGCGAAAGAGTGTAAGCAGACTTGTAAGCAGACAAACAGGGGCGCCTGGTATGCAGGAGGTCGTAAGTTTGATCCTGACCCTGATGCCTGTATATTTCGAATTTTCATGTCTTTCTCTTCGTGGTCGCGTGGATTTTTCTCTAGGCCCTGCTAGTTTTTTCCGCTCAAAATTTGGAATAAAAATGCGTTTAAGAGTATTTTGGCTATACTCTTTGGTTCTTTCGGTAAAGTCACGTAGGTAGAAAAATAAAATAAAAAATAACATATCACGACGTTTCGATCGCAGCACAAGCGGTCGTCCTCCGGCGGACAAAATAGTCCAGCAGTTGAACTGCTGAACCAGGAATAAACCAGGAAGAAACTCCACTGTGTTTCTCCCTGGTTCAGCAGTGGAATAAACCAGAAATAAACTCCACTGTGTTTCTCCCTGGTTCAGCAGTTCAACTGCTGGATTATTTTGTCCGCCTGAGGACGACCACTTGTGTCGCGATCGAAACGTCGTGATATATTATTTTATTTTTCTACCTACGTGACTTTACCGAAAGAACCAAAGAGCATGGATTGACTGCAGTCACGAAAGCTTCAAATCAAGTTAGTATTCTGGCTGCTATAAATATCCACACAATAAGCCACTTTGTCGAGCTATAACGTGTGACCAGGTCGTTTCTGAAGAGCTATATCGTTCACTGGACCTTACCTAGTAATATAAAACAAAAAATGAGTCTTTAGTTTTACTTGGGCAGGACCAATCACTGGAATGAATGGTGGGTGGTGGTACCAGCCTGGTAATGGCATGTGAACCGAAGAGAGGAAAGCGTGGCCGAAAGGCGACCACCACCACCACCACGGAGATGGAGTGATGGGATCAGCTCCTGTGCACAAGCGGGATGGATTGTGACATCAAAAGTCCGCGAGGGTTGTCAATGGGCACGTGGTGGAGGCCTTCATCCAGCATGGCTGCGGTGAAGAGGACGATGACAGTGGATGGCAAGAGCACTACCATCTCGGTGAAATCTGCTGGAATTTCCTGGTAATGTGTACAATACACAGAGTATTCCGCTGCTGCTGCTGCTGCGTTGGCTGGGTGCTCGTGTAGAGAATGTGGATTACAACACCATTGCGTAGGTTTTCATGGTTGCGCTGTTGCGTAGCTCTCTCTCTCTCGAGGGTGTGTGGTTGCTTTTGGTTGTTCGACACCATATCCGACGTTTCGCTCCAGCAACTGAACCAAGCAAGCGCCTTGCTCTCTCCCTCGATCGTGAAGTGTTGCCTGCTGCTGCTGCTATTGACAGCTCTTGAAGCCGATTGGCTCAGCTCTCGAACGTATGGCAGGCCGGCCAACGTTGTATTTGTAGTAGAGTTACCCACTCGATGTTCACAAACTGGGAGAGCTAATCGTTGACAAGGTTTTCCCGCTCAAACTAACGGTCAGGGTCTCACAAGTTGTGAGAGCTGACCGTAAACAAGGTTTTCCCGCGCGACCTAACGGTCAGGGTCAGATAGGGTGAATTGGGATTCTAAAGCAGATTGGGAACGACCAATCACAGGGTTCCACAAGGTGGCCGGGGATTGGACAACCCGGCCACGAACAAGTATAAAGCCAGAGCGCTCAGAGCTCTCGGGGAGTTCGACTACACGAAGACCCAAGACGGCGGAAGAAGCCTAGGACCCTGGACCAAGCCCTCCAGCCCTTATAAGGGCTAGGGTTCAGAGTAACCAGTGGTCGGGGAGACATCTCCCTAGGTCCAGTCAGAGGACATTGAAAGAGCGGGATATTAAGTAGCCTGTAGGGTGCGGAGGCTTGTACGTTCTGAGTGTAACGGGTGAGGGGACCGTATACCCCTCAGTGCATAGGGACTGTGTTCATAAGACGAATAAAAGTGTGTGCTACAAAAGACGTTGAAGAGTCCGTCTGTACAACATTACATATTTGCTGATTTACGTCGGGATTTGTCCTTAAAGCATCACCTCCCCGGGACATTTTTTTCCCAGTACACGGAGCGAAGCATCGGACATCATTTCAAACAAACACCGCTCTAGAACGTGAAACCACCTCGCACGGTTGTCCAGTATCGTTTCAATCAGAGACAATCTTAAGAGTTTATCCCTCGCGATGACAGCGATGCTTGTTCACCAAGGAAGGTGATTCTCAAATAACCAGGCTGTTCGTTCATTTTCAAAGCTGCTCACAGTTCAAACATGATTTGAAGCTTTCGTGACTGCAGGAATTAGTCTTTGGTTCTTTCGGTAAAGTCACGTAGAAAGAAAATAAATTGAATAATAGAATACGACGTTTCGATTGCAACACAAGCAGTCGTCATCAGGTAGAACTAAATTTGAGAGAGAGAGAAAACACAGACACGGAGACACACAGACAGACACACAAGCAGAGAGAGAGAAAGAGACAACACAGACACACAGTCTCTGTGTGTTGCAATCGAAACGTCGTATTCGATGATTGAATGTATTTTCTTTCTCCGCGACTTTACCGAGAGAAGCAAAGAGCTGCTCACGGTTAGCGTTTTGAAATTTCCCGCGTGGAAGGAGTCGAGAGGAGTTGGAATTTTATTTTTAATAAATCGCTGCGCTTAAAGTCGACGGAGGCACTAGTTGGGCTGACGGGGTCAACTGAACTCGGACCAGCAAGCGATCAGTAAGCGATCAGTAAGCAATCGCCAAACACCCGCGTTGTGCGCAAGGCGCCCTGTGGCAGGACGCAGGTGCGGGCAATTAGCGAGGAGTCACGGCAGACGTCAACATTAAAGGGGGCATCTGAAGCCTTCAAAGGTTTGGAATACGTTCCGCAAAACCGAGCGGCGCACTCACCGCGGGCCACTTTCAAATCGTGTGGTCTACACCGCAATGTTTATCTCAAGAAATGTTCAGGGTTATCGTGAGCCGATGCTCAGCACTGGCACTGTGCTCACTTCGACAGCCAGTGCTGAGCACGTGGTGTAATTCCAACGTTCCTGTGGTGGAAATCGGCTCACCTGTGCGACAGTTCGTACGGCAAGGTGGACTTAGCAATGTTTTGTGCGCATATCGAGGTTAGTAAGCCATTCAATAGCCTCTGTGGAGAGGCTTGGCGGAATTCCAAGTGGTTGACGAATGATCAATTAAAATGCATCCCGGAGATCGCAATACATGCATCCAACTGCACGCGCAAGAAATCGATGTTTTTTTTTTAAATTTGTGCATACCGTGTACATGCAGCCACTGCAGGCCCGCTACATTTTTGCCACGGTGCTGAGCAAGCGCCTGAGACCAATTACTTTACCAGAAAATCTCATGGGAATTAGAATATAGTAGTCTAAAGATGAGCCCA
This sequence comes from Lethenteron reissneri, assembly GCF_015708825.2. NCBI lineage: Eukaryota > Metazoa > Chordata > Hyperoartia > Petromyzontiformes > Petromyzontidae > Lethenteron > Lethenteron reissneri. The sequence goes on along the minus strand of NC_083797.1, from coordinate 11,858,545 downwards.
GGCCCGATTGTCTCACTCGTCGGCACCACGTGTGAGGTGGCCTTTGGCAGCCTCAATTTCTCTACACTTGGGTCAAGAGCAGTGAATTATGTGATAGCCGTGCGCAATAAGTGGGGTTTATCAAGGAATTCACTTAAATTTTCCGTATAAAATAATTCGATTTCGACTCTGGCTCATGGACTAAAAGGACACCTTTTATCATTGTCAAACCACGGATATGGCTTCGGCCTCCAGTTTCAACAGACTTTACCGCAGGCAATGCACACGTGTTTTTAGAATAACTGTCTCTGCATTGAGAAATGTGAATTTGAGTTATGTAACTTCTAAGGTCAATGAATTGGGTGAACATGTCGACAGTCCTTGCCTTGCATTGCCACTTATCCTGGAAGCAAGCAACTGACAGAGTTAGGTATTTAAATGTAAACTATAATGATAATAAATACACTAAGCAGTCTACACAGCAATCAATAGATACAAACATGGCAGACAATACAATGTGAATTAGTACAGTGTCTGGATGTAACCATATTTCAAGACACTCTACAAAAACAACGGGCATATTGGTTGTATATCTATATCTTTTATACTAGAGGAATCCGATGAGCTGTGAAGCTCCTTGACAAATGTCCAGGAGGACTGGGTCAGAATAGTTACAACAACATACAATACAAAAACACGATAGGAGTGCAATCAAGTCACACAAAAAATACATTTTTGTATTCTACCAGGTAAATCTCAATGAGCTATTAGCTTTTTTTTCAGAAGCGACCTGGCCACAAATGATAGCTCAGCGAAGTGGCTTATGTGGGAATTTACAGCAGTCAAATAATCTAAAGGCATGTTTCTAAATGTGGAAGGAAAAGCCGGAGGGCCCGAATAAAAAAAAAACACGCGACCACAGGGAGAATTCCAAATATACAGGCGTTGGGGTCTGGGTCGAACCTCTGTGTGCCAGGCGAAGAAAATAACATCACGCCACTGTGATAACAGCCATAGGCAATGGAGAAGAGGCAGTTCTTGCGCGTGGACTTGAAGAACAGTTGGGCAGCGCCGAATCAGCAGAGCTCCCACAGAACGCACTCGCACGCCACAAGACTTTAATTAATCCTTCAGCTAACGCAGCAGGTGGTGTGCAGACTCCCCCCCCCCCCAACACCAATTACTGCAATGTTAAACCACAATGAACTTTCAATTCATTCCAAACATAATGATTATTTAATGATGTCGTGTGGCGTACGCGACAGTGGGTAGGATAGAGACTTTAATATCTGCAAATTGGGCTGCATGAGGGGGTACCGTGAGTGCCAGGATATAAAAAACTATAATTTGGATTGGCCCGCACGGTAATTGCGCATTTGTCCGAGATTTTACAAAAGCCTCCTCCTCCTAATTAACTTCTGTGGCTTTATATTTGACTCCATTGTTTTTCTTTGAAGGAATAATAATCCAATTGTGTTATTGGCATCGACACTCAAATAATACAGCGTTCACTTCAGTCCCCCCCCTCTCCCCACAACGCAGCACAGGAGTTGGAAGTGATTTTCGAGGTACTTGAGTGACATTCTCGAATCGCCCATCCTGTGCAGCCGACAGACTGCACTCTGAATTATTGCGGAGCGATTTACTTACCGACTGTCTGCGGGTTAAGTCCTCACAGCTGAGACCGACCGCCTGACATACCAATAAAAAAAAATCACATTTTATTGATGCCTTTTTTTTGCATTGATCCATGGTAAGGGAACGTGGATTAGTCGCAGGAGGGATGCCTCTCCATTGTGTGACGGTCAGCACACCGGCACTTGCAAACCAGAGGTCGCCAGGTTCGATCTCTTGTCGCGGAAGCTGAACGTTTCTTAAATAACCTCCAGCCCACCCCGCCTGTGTCCACCCAGCAGTGTCGATGGGTGCACCAGTGAAGACAATCGGCAGGTCACGTGTGGTGGGGTAAAGTGTGGTTGCTCCCACCTCTGGGCGCCACGGTTTGCGAGATGTTAACGACATCTCCTGAGATACAGGAGATCGTGGGTTCCATCCTGACCCTGATTTGGAGTTTGCACGTCTCTCTCCCCGTTGTCGCGTGGATTTTTCTCCGGGTCCTCCGGGTTTTCCCCCTCAACATTAAGAAACACGCGTTTAGAGTAGATTTGGCTACTATCAATTCCCACATTATAAGCCACTTCCGTTGAACTATCATTTGTGGCCAGGTCGCTTCTGAAAAGAGCTATACAGGTCAATAGGCATTACCTGGTAAAATGAAATACATCTTCTTGGTTCTTTCGGTAAAGTCACGTAGAAGAGAAATAATAAAATAATAAAAATAAAACATAATAAAATTAATCTCACGACGTTTCGACCACAATGCAAAGCAGCCCTCCTCAGGTGAAGAACAGGTCTGTCGGGGAGACAGCGTCTGAATGACCTGAGGACGACTGCTTGCGTTGTGGCCGAAACGTCGTGAGAATTATTTTATTATGTTTTATTTGTATTATTTTATTATTTCTCTTTTACATGACTTTACCAAAATAACCAAGAAGATGAATCCCTGCAGTCACGAAAGCTTTAAATCGAAATGAAATACATCGTTTAGTTTGACAAGACATCTGATCAGTGTGGATGAGAAGGCCATATGAACCTCGTGGCGGTACCCTGGGGTGGACCATAGTACCCCGGCTCTCGCATAATGTCCGTGATGCAGTAATTTTTAGTCTGTTGATGATCGGCGATGCGGCAATCGACTCATCTCGACGAGCTGTACACGATGCACCACCACGGTGCGTGCGAGCGTTTAGGGTTTCAGCGCAATCGTCCTCGCTGCGTTTCGACATCGCGGAGTGGCACCACTGATTTCGGATTGATTGGTACCCCAGTCGCGGAGTTAAGCACACCCCTGGAAAAATAGTGTCCCAGAAATAAAATATTTAATTGCCTCGGCCATAAGGATCAAGTACTCTCGAGGAGAACAGATGTCTTCCCAGAGCTTCTTCTCGTGGAGGTCATTAGTCCACCTGTGGCATGAGTAAGAACTTTCAGGGCTGCACCTCTATACCTTGAAGTAGAGGGCTTGGGACTCCAACATAGCATCTGAGAGGCATTAGGCCGCGTAGTTCTCACCAGCAAATCACACCACCCGGGTTGTACCGAGAAATCAATCTGTTCTGGGAAATATCTGCGGCTTATGGGTTTTATTACAAACTAAAAAAAATGGGTGAAAGTACAAGGAAGTTGTTTTTTGTACATTAATCAACACAGTCATTATCCAAGCCCACGTCGCATATTGGAATCTTCATAATGTACTACAATACTGAGATTCATAATTTATACTCGTCAAAAGGTACGCACGAGAAACTAAAAAAAAATAATTAATGGCAGGGGCTTTCGCAAAGTTAAACAGCAACGGCAAATACTTCATCAGCGCTCATAAATCATAGACCAACGAGAAGCTCGCGGCTCGCTGCGCTGCAATAACGAGCCCAAGTCACTAATTACGCGGTAAATCTCCAGGAGCATTCATTTGTAACAAGTTCCTGCCCAATTAGGCATCGTTAATCTTACGGGAAGCCGACTGGAGTGGATGGTGGAGGCGTTCGCAAGTCCACATTTGGAGCAACGCTGATGGCATTACACCTGCCAAGCCCTCCCGCAGTAAATCAGCGTAACAGGACACGAGTGAAATAAAAAGTTAACTCCATTGCACCGGACCTGCTGCTGCAGTTTAGAGTTGTCGAGACCCCGAGGGGAGTGTGGCCGGCGTGATCAACTTAGCAAAATCCTGGACACCTTTGTCTTATCTTATTTAATATTTATAAAGCGCCTTTCGCTGAAGCCGATTAAAATAGTTGCAACAAAATATACAACGGAATACAATAAAAAAAACAAGCACGTGGATGGCAGGGGCGTGCAAGGGCTGAGGAATGAGTGACCGGGAAGGAGCGGAGGGACGACGAGAGGGCAGAGGAAGTGAAGGGGCAATGGAGTAGAGGTGAGCTGGAAGAGAGGAACGCGAAGGGGTTAAGAGGGAGAACGAGAGAGAGCGAGAGAGAGAGCGAGCGAGAGAGTGAGCGAGAGAGTGAGCGAGAAAGTGAGCGAGAGAGTGAGCGAGAGGTGTGGGTTTTACATAAAGCTAAGTTAAAAAATGTAAAAATAAAATTACGAAATGATGAACGAAGCAAAGTGCCGAATACACCGAGCATCTTCTTGTTTCCACTGATCGTAAAAAATAGAGGGAGGGGGAGGGAGGAAGGGAGGGGGTGAGGGAGGAAGGGGGGGAGGAAGGGAGGGAAGGGAGGGAGGGGGGATTTGCGTGAATCGTAGGAGCCAGATGAGAACCCTCCATTGAGCACGGGGCGTTGTTGGGGTGCACCACCGTGCGTGGCGTGGGCGGAAAGAGACACACAGACGTCCGCGCTGTCGCACGCGGTGCGTGGGTGAAGCCGAGACGCGGTGCGTGGGTGAAGCCGAGACGCGGTGCGTGGGTGAAGCCGAGACGCGGTCACAATCGGTCCCCGCTCACGCTCGCACGCTGCCCACATTGTGACAGAATTAGTGAATTTGCAGAGGAGGCCATCACTCGGTTAAAATCATCAGACGGTGGATACAGTTGAGCGCGAGGTGGCAACTCAACGTTGGAGTTCCATCTTTCAATACACATAAAGACTTATAACCTCCGTACGTGTCCAACATGCGAAAGGCACTACACGTATTGAAATGTGATTTGAGGATAACTGTTGATTACGATTGTTGTTGATTATGATGACAATGATAACTGAATGGATGGTTGAATGGTGATTAAATTATTGATGACTGCTGACGATGATGATAATTTATGGATTGGAGTATTGTGGTGGTTGTGGTGGTAATCATGATTGGTTGTTAGTAATGACAGGGACGGCAACTACAATGATTGCTTCATCAGATGGCGATTGGGCAATACTTGAATAGCTCTTGATAAGCAGGATCGATGGATGGATGGATAGATGGAGGTGCTGTTGGTGATAATAATGATGATGCCATCAATGCCATTGACTCCCAATGAAAATCTCGACAAAACTTAATAATGCGTGACTGTAAGAAATGGACCCAGGTCTCCATTGCATATTTAACTCATCCGCCGTGCACTCTCCCACGGTTGAAACAAAGGAAACCAAACTTAATAAAATAAACTTCTCCTGCCAGTTTCCCCCGCTCGTACCCTTCGCAGCAACAGATCTCTCTCTCTCTCTCGTCTTTTTAGGAAAGCGGTTTTAGAGCGGACACTGCCTCCTCTGGCTCGGAAAATTGGCTGGTGACTTCAACGTACGTCAACGTTGGGAGAAAAAAAAATCTAGCGGTGTTTTACTCCACCATAATAAGGCATACATTAAAACGCGGCCCCGAAACTAAAAGCTATCGAGTGGCACTGCCAGAGTAAACAGTGGAAGACTGGCCAAGAGACCAGTGTGCGTGGCAGAGAAAACCACACTTCGTTTAATTAACTTAGTGGCCATGCCAAGAGCTGGCACAAAGAACGAGAAAAAAAATCCCAAGATGGATCAGACCTCCATAATTCTAACGGTCACGACTTCATGACTTTATTTAGTGAAGGGAAATGCGTGTGCGAATCGATGTGATGTCCCCACTGCTTCGGCTCCACTATTACTGCGCAGTTTAACACGTAGCAGGCTTTCGCGACCAATATTATTCGCAATAAAGTGTTTGGGTTAGATCGCGTTATTTATAAATGTGTCGTAACCCTCCACCGCCCGACACGGCCAATCAGCAAAAAAGTGTCACGTTGACAAAAGACAAATTAGTTCACTACTTTAGCCGAACCGGTGTGTTGAAGAGTGAATCCACAACATTGACAGTTTTCGGGTACGTTAATTATGAATGTAACTGCGCAGTTAACAGCCACGGCTGGTCTGTCTAGGGAGCTTGTACGAGCAAGAGCGTGGCTCCCGCCACCGGAATGTGGAGTTTCCTCGACTGGGCCCATTGTATTCACGTCGCGAGATGAAATGAATGTCTCTTCTGGAGCTGTTGCCGTCATCACAGCCTCGATCGTGAATCACAAGACGCTGCATCGTGGGACCTCCTTTTTCAGCAACAAAACGATATCGTGACCAGAAAAAAGGGGAAAACCTATTCTCATACAAGAAGCCGGCTCGTCAGCGTACAACGCAATATAAATATACACTTCACCCTTGTTCACATGGGGAGAACTGTTCGATATGGCAAACAGCCAACACGCCCGATGCTAACGCGCCCGAGTTACTTAACACACACATTTATATAATATTCATATTCTTATATAAATCGCGTACATATGCACAAGCCACTCGGATATTTAACCAACTCACTAAAATAAAACAACAACAAAAATAATAATCAGAAACCGTCTCAACAACAACAACTGCCTGCCATGGCCACTGTCACGTTGCAGAGAACAACCAGGCATAGATATATGTTCTTCACATTGCTATCCGATGGCAATTCATCATCCTTGTTTGTATGGGTTTTTTTTGTAATGCCCATCTGCTGTACCCTTGCCAGCACCTGCGCTCTTGTGTTCTCGCTACCGTCGCACGAACGGGTCGCCCCTTCGGCACGAGGTTTGTTCCACGTCGGCGGACGTCGTGCAGAGCACCCGTCCTGCACGGCTCCACGTGGCCCGGGACCGGCGTTTCGCAAATCAACGCCACCCCCCACCCATCCCGCAGCGGTAATGAGGTGCTGTAGGTGTATTCATATTCTTGGTTCGTTCGGTAAAGTCACGAAAAAATCTAAATGTTTAAATTCGTAACAAATAATAAGATACAATTAAAATAATACATCTTCTTGGTTCTTTCGGTAAAGTCACGTAGAAGGGAAATAATAAAATAATAATAAAACATAATAAAATAATTCTCACGACGTGTCTTTCCGACAGCCCTGTTCTTCACCTAAGGAAGGCTGCTTGCGTTGTGGCCGAAACGTCGTGAGAATTATTTTGTTATGTTTTATTTTTTATTATTTTATTACTTCCCTTCTACGTGACTTTACCGAAATAACCAAGAAGATGAATCCCTGCAGTCACGAAAGCTTTAAATCGAAATTTAAAATAATACAATAAAATGTCATAAATTGAAAATGATAAAAGCTGTCGAGAACTACGTCTGTGACTCTCGTCAGTAGCACCGTTTACCCCAGGATTTGTTGTTCTTGTGCACGGTCGAGAGAGGGCCCATGGCCAGGCAAGGCACCAGGCACACGTGGCTATTGATGATGAGCTCCGTGTGGCCAATCAATCACCGGTGACATCACAACGTGACGACGGTCTGTCTACTCTGACATCACGCCCAGTGTGCTGACCCATTACACAGCGGCTGACACCCCCCCCCCCCCCACCTTCAAATATGTATTTATGCATTGCTTTGTCTTGCTTCGCCACGGAGGTATAAAAAAATAATTATCCTGGCATTCACGGGAGATTTGAATCCTGCTTCGAGTGTGGCAGAGCCAGGGAGGATTACGGATCGCAAGAGAGACACACTTGCCGTGCAGTGTGCGCGTGTGGCGATGTAACGTTTGCTTTAAGTAATGCACCACACCTCTCAGACTGCTCAATGCAAAGACGGGGCATTTCAGGTCATAAATATCAAAACTGGAATAGGTTTGCCCACCCCCCCAATGTTGGAATTAAAAAGGTTTACGATTATTGTAGTTGTCAAGCATAGACCCGACTTACTATATATGTGCCAAATATGAACTTTCTAAGTCACATGTGACCGCTCATATGCTCTATATTAAACCACTGCAGTAATTGGTAGCATCATTTCCCCACTGTCCATCAGCTTCCGCACCTCCGATTAGGACGGCTGACTACGTACGGTGCGAAAGAAGTTCTACATACCAGCATTGGGCACCCTTCAAAAACCCCACTACGAGAAATAATATTGCGAGCATTGGCATAGGCCCCTTAAAAATAAAACCAATCTCAAGTCAGCTCTCGTAAACGTACAGAGAAGCCTTCTTTATTTTGCTCAAAAATCGCTGTGAAATTACATTTTCGATCTCAAACAGACTTAAATTGTTGTCTCTAGTCAGGCATCGACAAAATGAACCCAGGGCCCAACTTTGCGCGAAACGCTGTTGCAGCCCGACCGTCGCTGGAATAAGCGAAATGAAACGATTGATTAATGTATCGCGGGTCTCGGGGGAAGAAAAGAAAAACGCAGCAGCTGCTGTCGCCCGACGCCTCTGAACTCATTGATTGCTCGAGAGATTGAAGGCGTTTTGAATGTTTTTGGCTGTGAAGACGTGGGAGTGACCGCGTTTTGAAAATGACCTGTTAATGAGTTGAAGGCTCAATAAAATGTCTTCTTGTCTAGACTGCGTAATGTGGCGGCTGATTGGATTCTGCAGTTGCCCATCTACAATACCTGCACAATGGAGTGGTTTTTTTTGGGTTAGATTGCGTAAATATATGTCGTTAAACCCGTCAAAAGCTGCCTTGAATCCGGAGGAGATGATACCACGGGTAGACAGACATTCGTGTGCAACGTCGGCCGTGAAGAATCCCCGAAATTCCAACCGCCCACGATTAGGGACCGAGCCCGACTCCCGTGTCTACTTAAAAATGTCATCTCATTTGCAATGGGATAAATGGGGGGGGGGGGGGGGGGGCGGGAATTGCTTCTGAAATGTCAAATATTGAATGGCGTCTAAATTCCACTCTCCACACGCCGTGTCCTTTATCGGTGGCGAAAAGGAACGGTCTGGGAAGACAGTTTTATTTGGGGAAGTGTTCCGCAAGAAGATAAGACGCCTATCGAGGATCCGTGACTGATGTCACCTCTGTGGACTGAATTGACGTGCGTCGTGTTTGATCACGTATTTTCAGAGCTTATTAATCGATTAGTTTTTACTCATCAGAATAGCTGTGCGCTCGAGGTGTGCCGATGCGACTGATGGCTTGATATCGACTCGTGAGCTCACCAAGCCCGCATCAAGTCGCGCGTGTTATTTCGGCTTGCACGCGTCCTCGTGATTGTTAACACGTGACCTTGCAAGACGCGGGCTGACCTCTGCATTAACCACAATGTAAAAAAAAAATTCAATTCTCAAATCCACCATTTGGCACCCGTTTGACAGCACAGACAGTTGTTCAGCTATTTTTTTTTATCTACAATTCAGTGTTTGTCTTCTCGGAAACGCGGGGGTTTCCTCCAGGGATTCCAGTTTCCTTCCACACACAAATGCTCAATAAGAAATCAATAAAACTTACCGAGTCGGATTTTTCCTAAAGGAAGCACCGAGACTTGCTGCTCATGACCATTATTTACAGAGGACAATCTCACCGAGTCTCAGCCGAAGCCTCCAGCTTCTGGTATTTCCTAACACCCCCGTTTTATATTCTTTGGTTCTTTCGGTAAAGTCACGTAGATATAAAATAGAAATGAAATAAAATGAAATTTTAAAATAAAATTAAAAATAAAAGCAAAAAACCCCCGACGTTTCGATCTCAACACAAGCGGTCTTCATCAGGCGGAGAGAAAAGAGGGTGAAAGCCTCCAAATACAACTGCTTATAAGGGCTTACAAAGTCGCGAGTGGGCAGGGTACGAGAGTTGCGAGGCAGCAGCAAAGAAAAGCCGTGCGGCGTAGACAGCATGGGCGGGCCAGCCGGTGCTGATGTCGGAGAAAGGCGCGAGACAGAGGTGGAGCTGAAGACGAGGGGCGCAGTCCAAGTGTGTTAGACAATGGGGGGAGGAAGGGGGTAGAGATAGGGGGAGAGAGGGGGGTAGAGATGGGGGGGGGGGTATAGATAGGGGGAGAGAGGGGGGTAGAGATGGGGGGGGGGGCATTGCGCCTCGCTACACACATCCACACTGATGACGGGAGAGGTTGACAAGAAAACACAAATCAAGTCGTGACCCAAAGTGGACGATGGCATCTTTTATAACCGTCGTTTTGGTTGAAATTGTGTCTGTATATATGAATGGCTTTGTGGACGAATCTTTGTTGATAGCCAGTCGGCTACCGGCTTAGCTTATGCGAACTGATGGGATCGGGCACATTCAGGGACATGTGGTCATGTAATACGCAGATCAACCGGGCTGTGTCCGATCCGTCAGAACTCAACATCTAAGCAGTGTCGAGTCCGGATAAGGGCTTGGACGGGTGACCACAAGTGCACAAAAATACGGGTGTTTTCGGCTTTGTGGGCAGCAGAGGGTAATGCCGCAACACCTACTGTTGTCCTGTGCTCCCTCCTACCGTGACCAAACCCGCACTCACCAGCGTGGTGAAGTATGTGCACCATTGTTCTCTTTTATCCCGCTCCCGAGGACCATCAAGGCCACCCCCCTGGCTACCACATTCAGACACCCCCCCCCTCCCCCCCAAACTTGTATTTAAGAGCTTGTCTCTTGGATTTTGCCTCACTTGATACAGTAAATCTGGCTGTGACGGTCCCACCTGATGACGGAGACTTGTGCTGCCTCCGAAACGTCGTAAGATTTATTGTTTTATTGCCATTATTATTTCTATTATTTATTATTTATTTTATTTTTACTTACGTGACTTTACCGAAAAAACCTAAGAGTCAGAGTATGTGGTGAAGTATGGTGAAGTATGGTGAAATATCCCTCGCGGGCTCGCATGGCGAGGGAATGCCCTCATCCAGCAGTAGATTGTCAAGCGGGCTGCACGGGCACGATCACGCACAAATAGCAGATCGCATTCGCGTGAATTCAAAGGAGAATAACATTCGGTGCTGTGTGAAATAAACATCGCATGAATCACCGTTATTTGTTTCGCCTTTTAAGACCTCCACAATAGCGCTTATAAACAGCATAAAGCAAAGCCTTAGTCTGTAGATAATTACTGTCTGTTCAACGAGCGTATGAAAACGAACGCGATCATATTCGGCATTTACCCATAACATTGGTTTAGGTAATTTTACAATCGTGAATTTCTTTGGGGAACAGGTTGCCATGGCAGGATTGGATGAGCAGCGATTGTGCGGTGCGGATTAGTCACAGTTGGAGTTCATTAAGGAGTCGTTTACCAGAAACACTAACACACGAACAAAGACACAGGTCCCCCGGGTAGCCTTAACATATTGTAGGGGCAAGTGCTCTTAGCGAGCACCAACGAAGGACGGCACGGCACACGTAGGGGGGAGGTGGCCAGGACCACGCCCGGCCGCCTTTGTCTCCCCAGTGTCAATGTTAACACATCACACGAGGCACTCATTTGAGGCCGAGTCGAACTAGGGGAGGCCCAGGACCGGTTCAGATAATCGTCACCGGCGTTGGTTGTGAGCGGGAATCGAACTCGGCTCTCCGGGATCATAGAGCAGCGCGCTGCACTAAAAAACAAAGCCCCCCCCCCACCCCTGTATAGCCTCAAGAGGCTGTTGGGGCAAGCAATGTTAGTGGGCACACAAGGGGGTCGTTGGCCAGCCTAATGCCCGGCCGCCTTTGTCTCCCTCGTGGCATGTTCACACACCGCACCAGGCACTCATTTGAGACTGAGTCGACCTCGATATGCGCATACGCGCGCGCCTCGCACACGTTGCCGAGGGCGAGGCAAGCGCTTCCGTTGTGCTTTGGGGATGAATCAGTAGTTGGAGGTCATAAACAAAAGAAATCACCTCTCGCATTGACCACACGCTTAACCCCCCTCCCTTGGCACCCAATCAGCGTTAATAAACATTCTAATGAATCGTTCAGTGTCGGCTTAAAATTACGCCTTCATTTTGTCGGCAGCTTTGCCTTAGCCCCGAAAGGTCATGCCGCTCGCCACTGCGCCGGTTAGTGAGGCACCCATGGGATGGACTGCCGCTAAAGGCCTCCGATAGCTTCCATCGGATGTCACCCAAGTGTGCCACCTGCTGCGCGGTGGATTGGAAATGCCCAGAGGTTTCATTCGATTCAGATAGTCAAGAGTTCAAATGTTCTCAATTTATTCACGTATGTATATTTTTGTACATTGCATCGCAGATATGCGATGAGTTGTAAATGAAATACAATTGCTCGTTGTGTTAATTTTTTCACGATTTCTTTTCATTCAATTGGGCTATCACCGAGCAGTGCAACTCCCCTGCGTTGGAGAAGAACTTGACGTTTTTTTTTTTAAATTATAATTCACACACATTGGGGCAGCACAAAATAATAATTCACACACATTGGGGCAGCACCTCTCCACCCACCCCGCTCAAGAGAGGAACGTTCGTCACGTGACAGTATCGTTCAATTGTCAGAGCTGGAAGTGGCCAGATCGAGTGCAGAACCACATTTAATGCGATTGGTTGTTTTGTTGTGCTGTTACTGTTCACCAGGCGGAGGCTGTGAAGGCGCTCGACTGAGAACCAAGTATACAGCACAGGTGGCTGAAAGCTGGATTTAAAAGCCAGGGATCTCGGTCAGCGGTGCTGACACGGCGAGGGCTCTGACCTATGACCCATCTTGCCACCTCCGACCAAAAATTCCCCGTACACTTATGCTCACAATACGCACATGTAAACAATATGCAAATGTTACCGTTAAAGGTAAAAAAACACGTGAGATAGACAACACAAATGGGACTACAAATGAAGCAAAACAATTATAATAATTGATTCGTGAATTGAATTATGACTCCGCGTTGAGAAAGTGCACTTCACATGGTGGGAGAGAGGCAGAGGGGGAGCGATTTTCTATCACTTTGCATACAATGTTACATTTCTTTCCAATGAAATATATCATCATTATTACCAGGGTGACCCGCTCACATACACGGGTTTTCTCCAGAATCCCCAATTTCCTTCCACACAAAAGCCAAACACTTCCTCAGGGAATTTGCCAAACATCACACGCAGAACTCTGGCCGAGAATGATCTTGAGACTATCTTCCCGCTGTAAATGATCGGCATTATTTTTAAGTTCCCGCAGTAATTAAATGCGCGCGTCCTTCATTATGTCCGTCACCGCACACGCGCGCGCGTGCACGTGGCGACACGAATCATATTCCCGGACGTTTCTTTGTTGCACAAAACCGTGGTGGTATTCCTCTGTACGTTCATCTGTTCGTTGTCAACACTCTTAAGAAATGCATTCGTCCTGACAAAGCTATCAATGTTGTTTGTGAAAGCGCAAACAAAAAAGCGCCGATTGGATGGACGCGAAAGCCCAACCGATCGTGAAGCAAGCGGCAAGAACACAAAAAGCAACCCCGGGCCCAACCACACGTTTCAAAATATTTTTTTTAGGAAAAAACAGGAGGACCTGTAGAAAAATCCACACGCCCACGGAGAGAGCATGAAAACTACAAATATACAGCATGTGCCAGAGCCGGGATTGAACCCACCGCCTTTCTGTATGGCAGGCGAGGCGGTTAACATCTCGCCACCATGGCAGCCCATGTAAATATCGCGAGCGAAATAATACATTTTCAATAAAATGATTAATCGATGCTTCAATACAACCCGTTAACATATACGCTCCACATCATTACATGGAACGGAGTGGTGGCTGCCAGCCAAACGGTTTCCTCCTCGTAGACTCGAAGCCACGTGGTGGAAATTGTCCAAGCTGACGTGTTTAAAATACAAACACCAAAAGGTTCACATTTTGTGCGGTGGGATACGGTGCAGAATAAAAACCGCGTGACTTTTCGACGAGACTGAAAAAAATAATCACTTGGGTTTTTAAGGCATAAATGAGTTTCCTATTGGCAGTGATATCCCGATTTACGTTTCTCTCCCTTCCACGTCGTTTCGCAAATAAGTCGTCACTTTAGTATGAACATCACTACCCCGATTAGCGTCGCCTCAAGCCACAGTCACGTCGCCGACAGCATCGTCGTCGTAAGTCCTTTCTCGGTATCCGTCGCCTGTCGGCCTTCGCCTCCACCACCTTCCCTGTACATCGCTTCGATTGACGTCGTTTAGAAATATTCGTCGTCGCACCTTTCAGGAACGCATCCCCGACGTAAACCGGGTCATTGCTGTGCATATGGACACACGCAATTGCGTGTGATTTTATTTGTAAAGAAGACAGTGTTTTTTTTCCGGACCGGAATGGTAAGCATTGAACACGATTGTGATATTATTATTGTTATGAAACGAATCACTCATTCGCTTATGCTAAAACCACCTCACCATGGGTCTTAAACTCCCCCTCCCCCAGCCGTCCATGCTGTCGACTCCCTTGACTCTGCTCAATTACAAGCTCAAATCTTTTTCTCGTTACCTTTTCCTCCGGTCGACTTTTTGCTCTCTGCACAATGAATATACACGCACGCCGTTCCTGTACAGCGTCTTTAAAAAAAGGCGGTTGTGGTTTGATTTTCGATGATGCGTGAATCAATATCGCAACGTTACGATAGCCTCTGCATTGCTGCACGTTCATCCGAGCAAAAGTCTCACCAGCAAGGGGCAACAGTCGGTTATTTACACCCGAATCATCCCCATCCTGGCCCAACATTCAAGCAATCAGTCGGGTGCAAGCATAGGCACATCATTGTAATGAGGTGCCATTAGCGAGCGTCTATTACGAGTGCGGTGACACACGAGGGGTGGTGCGACCAACACCTGGCCGCCTTTGTCTCGGCAGAGCGGATGTTTGCCCACCACACGAGCTACTCATTTGAGGCCGAGTCGATCCAGAGGGGGCTCGGAAGAGATTAGAATACCCACTCGCTGCTGGTGTGCACAGCCAGGAACAACAACAACAAAGACCATTCAGGTTATCGGGATTGTAACGATGCATGAGCCGCTTTGTCACTGCTTCTTCTTCCCAACAAACATTGACAAAGATCCCCCGTGCAGCCTCGATAGACGAGTTGGGAAAGTATCGTCAGTGAGCACCTACGAAGGCTGGTACGGCACACGAGGATGTGCTGATGTTTACACGTAGTACCGGGTACTCATTTGATGCCGAGTCAACCTAGGAGAGGCCCAAAACCGGTTCAGATCATTTGTCACCGACGTTAGCCGCGAGCGCAAATCTAACTCGGGCGGCAGCGCAATTGCGCTAACCACTGCGCCACCGCTCCCCGCACGCACACTCTTTCACAATGTGTCCGTTCAAGCATTCATAATAGGTAAACAGAATTACATAATTAGATCGGTGACTAAATATACGACAAAAATGCAACCGTCTTATATAATGGAAGCATTATATTTATATTCAGTATGACGTGAATTGCAAAGTTACAAACACAAATCCACCATCACCATTATTATCATCATCATCCATGATCTATCAACTGCTGAATGGAGGCCTAAGAAAGCTCAGTCTCGTCCAATGCAATCCGGCTCCTGTACACGAGCTGATCTTGTTGCGTTGCTCCGTCTCCCCAGTGGACGTGAACTTCGGGAGTGTTCCGGGAGGGGTTCTGACGTTGACTCTCACGCACCCCCTTAGGATCAGTTTAATTATTCTTGTTGTTAAACACAGTCCAGCCCTCACCCCCCCCCCATGCATGTGTTGGTGAATGTGTTTTTTTCTTCTTCAGTTTTTGACAAACGATGAGCCCATGTAATTTTGTCTGAAGCAAAGTTGCACACCATTGGTACCTCATTTGCCAGTAAAAAATATGATAATTGTTTTTTTACCCTTTTATCTGGCAACAAAACTGACACCTTTTTTACGAGGAGTCATGTTTGCATAGACCACAATACCTGCAGTCTTTTGGCGTCATCTGGTCCAACCCATGTGAGACTAGGCTCTAAGGAAAGCTGTCTCGGGTGTGGACCAATCAACTTCAAGGACAGTGCATACATTATCAGAGTTGTGTTTTTTGTTTGCATTATGACTGCAGGTATTGTGGTCTATGCAAACATGACTCCTCGTAAAAAAGGTGTCAGTTTTGTTGCCAGATAAAAGGGTAAATAAACAATTATCAAACTTGCACACTTCGTATTACATGTTTAATTAATTACCCCCTCCCCCAACGATTAGCACGGTTGGCTGCGTATGTTTGGCTACGTACGGTGCGAAAGAAGTGCAACATACCGATTGTGAGCACATTGATTTTTGACACCGGTGTGAATGTCGTGGTCGTTATAGGCCGCAGGTGTGATCCCTGTGCAAACAACAACACATCCCACACAGTCTACAAAACCCCACACCCTGTACAGATCCACACATATAAGTTCTGGCACACTCAATGTAATGGACTGTGACTGATAATAAAGAGCGGACGAATCATTGCCACTCTACGTTGCATTATATCAATAGCTGCAAAGCCACGGTCAGGCTGCTCCCGCCCTCGTGTCTCTGGGCATGGCCACTGGGCACCGCAATTTGTTCAGTTGTGCTCGCCGCTCCCTACGCCTGGAATGAATCACATCCGATCATCGCAGGGCAAGACGCGTTGGACAATTAACCTAAAATGCCACAGTGCGACCACTGCCACCAATTCTCGCACCACGGGGTGGCAACAGTGGGGCAATGCCAGCTTCCATCTTTCGCCCGGCAGCAGCGTTTCCGTTCTTCACCGTGGGCCTCGCTTGTGAAGCCGTCCCACCGGCTGCCTCGCTCACCGCCGTCGAGATGAAGTCGGCGGACGTCGCTGGCTGATCAACCAGACGCCAGACGGCGGAAACAAGAAGCGGACGATGACAGATTCCCACTCGGAGATCTCGGCAACAGCCTGGATTCCCGTCCCAAAGGGGGCCACAATTGCCGGTGTTAACTTGCCATGAGCGTCTGGGGGGTTCTGGTCTTTAACAAACCCCACCCACGCGCTCCCGTCGGCCAAACTCGACTCGATATCCATCACAGCGAGCGCAAAGTCTCCCCCCCCGTGGTCGTTATCCCCCAGCGCGGGCACACGGGGATGAGCAATGAGGCCAAAGGCCACTTTTTAAATAAATTCCTTGCGCGCGAGCGGCGGCGGCCCCAGCTGACTAATGATCTCCCGGCCGAGCCGCGGCCAAACAAAGCTGCTAAAATTAGGCTTTGTAATTGTAGGGCGCCGATGGACTGCGCGCGGCACGAGGGTTCTGCAGGGAGCAGAGATGCGGCGACCTCCGACGAAGCTGCTCCGCCCGCTAGCGTCGCAGTGCGCGTCGAGATCGCTTAGGTCATCACGGTGCGTGGCGCTCCGTCGTCTGTCCGCCGACGGACGATGGTCTCATCCGCGTGTCGTGTTGCTCGTGCAGGCTGTTAGGCCACACTTCACGGGTTGATGGTGGTTCAGATATTGCTCGCCACTGAGAGCGTTAGCTCATGGCCGGGATTCAAACTCAGGCGACCAGGTCCATAATGCCGTGCGAGAGCCACCGCTTCACACCCCGTATACAATAGGACACACACGCCCGCTGATACATAGGGTGTACGACGGACATCGGTTGGGAAAGTGGCACTGGCGAGCACTAATTGAGGGTGGTATGGCACTTGGGAATGTGGTTTCGGCATGACCACACACACACGACCACCTTTGTCTACCTTGTGCATATTCAGGTCAAGTTGACCTAAGCGAGGCCCACGCCAGATGCAGACACACCGGTTATTCACGTGCGCTGTGGCCTGGGATGAAATCTCAGCAGGTCGCTGGGATTCTAATACGGTGCGCTAACAGCACACATATACATATAGTACAAAGACAAAGATCCCCCGTATAGCCTTAACAGACTGTAGGGGCAAGTTCTGTTAGCGAGCACCTATGAAGGCCGGCACGGCACACGAGGGGGTGGGTGGCCAACACCACGCCCGGCCGCCTTTGTCTCCCCAGTGGCAATGTTTACACATCGCACCAGGTGCTCATTTGAGGTTGAGTCGACCTAGGGGAGGCCCAGGACCGGTTCAGATAATCGTCACTGATGTTGGCCGTGAGCGGGAATCGAACCTGGGTCGCCGGGTTTGCAGCGCAGCGCGCTAACCGCTACACTACCGCTCCCCATATACATATCAGTACGTACACATACACACACACATATGGATCGGTTCCTGTATATGCTCTTTTCTCAAAATTCTTGGCTCCGATTGACAAGTCCTGAGGGTTGCTAATGGGACCCAAGTGGCTCACGCCTCTCTTCTAGAATGGGCTGGAGGCCAAAGACTACGATGTTTTATGTTAATGGGGAGAAAGCCCTCTCTAATTGAGGCACACGCCTTGCACTTGCTGTACTATTGGCGAAGCACGGGATGTGTGCTGTGCGTGCGTGCGCAACAAAGGTTACCCCACTGTGTCTGAGTGATGGTCATGCATCACTTGGAATGTACACAGCTCCCAGTTAAGCTTCGCTCAACAACATTTGTGGTCAACCCCGACTGCTTGTATTTGAGTAGAATCGAAAATAGGAGCAAGTTCAAAGAAACCTGTGTGGAGTCGTCTCGGAGCGTCATCGTCATCTTCAGTCCTCACTTTGAGGTCGGTGGTCCCTGCGGAGAGGCTATACCCCATGACCGCGGTAAGACGGAATCTCTCCCCTCTGGCTCGCTGGCTCTATTGATTTGTTTGGGCAGGGAGACAAGTTTGACTTGAATCTGTGTACCACATGGGGCAATGTGTGCAGATGGGAGAAAACAAAATATGCAGATACGTTTTTAATGCGAGAGAGAAAAAAATGCTAAAATCGCCACGTGCTTCGTCAAAAGTGGATTGCTATGGTCGTGAAATTATTTCATGCACTTTTAGTGGTGCACAGCAGGTGTATCCAAAACGTGCAATTGTAAATAAATAAATAAAATCATTTATGCCTTCCACAATATTTGCCAATTGGGCGACTGACGTCAAACAGAGCCAAACGCTCTTTTCTATTTTTGGACCACTCACGTGCACGTGTCGTCAACAGCCCTGCAACTAGACGCATTCCTGCAACTAGACGCATTCAAGGTGACAACATCCTCACTCAACTGAACCATTTCAACGTAACGCACTCCAACGGCCTTTGTGCCTCAGGGGGGAATGCCACATTGACCGCGGTGGATACGAGTCTCGTTCCTTTGCAGCACCCACTTACTGTCATCGTATCTACGCAGCCAAACATCAGACGCGTACGAAAATCCAGACACGCCCCGCTAATCTCACAACGGCGAGCATTAGAATGCTTGTTAATGCCACGCAGAATGTGCTTGAGCGAGCGAGCGAGCCTATTTGTTGATTAAGCAGTCGAGTGACTCACCACCCCCTCCGCCACACACTCATCCATACTCCTCGCACTCTCTCTCTGAATTAGAAATGAGCCCCGTGTGTTGTGGATGAAAGCGGATAAAACCCTGGCCGTTGCCCGGCGTAGCAGGAGCAGCAAGCGAGCCAAAGAGAGGTGAACCCAAAACCCCCGCCCGGTTCGTTACGCCGCCCCACGGCACGCGCCTCATTACGCCGCGAGCCGCCACCCTGCGGAGCTGTGGTTTAGCGAAGGGTTCATATTCTTAGGTTTTTTCGGTAAAGTCACGTAGGGAAAAAATTAAAATTAATGAAAGTTAAATAAAAATAAAATGAAAATCACAACGTTTTATTTTTATTTTACTTTTATGAATTCAAATTTTTTACCTACGTGGCTTTACCGAAAAAACCTAAGAATATGAATCCTTCCAGTCACGAAAGCTTCAAATCTAGAAGTTTAGCGAAGGAGCCTGAGCTCATTCGGCTCGCGTCCCCTATCTGCGTCGGCCAAAACCTCCCGAAAAAATCCATCGACGGGCTTCCTCCAGAGAGTTCGAGACGAGATTCAACTTGGAGCTGCACTGAGCAGTTGTTTTTGTCGTGATACAAATGCCTCGGACGGGTTTTCCCACGGAGACGTTGTTGCTCGCACAATGAAGGCCTCCGTATGTGCATGTGTATAGAGAGGATAATGACGAGAGAAACGGTGAGAAGCCTGCACATCTATAGCAAATGCCACGTGCTTTTATCCTAAGTTATTTCTTAGCCCGGGGACCTGCGAGTCACAGCGGTTAGGGATAGTGACGCAGACCGATTTAAGAAATGCACATACATATTGGGCTGTTTGTTGGCAAGGAGTTGGTAAAGAAAGTGCGGATTCATGAACCCATCTGTACGGACCTTTGATTGATATCCCCGTCATGTGCATGTGTTTTGTTTTCTTGCGTAGTAGGATGCGTAGTAGGATTCGGAACAAACACACAAAGTAGAAACCTCCTGCAGAAGAGTCATTGAGACTCAAGTGAGACTTTCCACGACACGTAACTTAGTGCAACTGTTGTTGTTGATAAATGATGGGTGGGAGATGGTAGCCTCCTCGCGGTGTAAATAAACGCAACTAATACCTTGGCGAGGCGGACGCCATTTATTTGAATTCAAATATTTGTTCGGGAGCATTTGCTACGCACGATAATTTAAATGGAAAATAATAATCACTGCCTTTCAGAACCAACAGCATGTGTCTCGACGGTATATCAAATCGGGAATTTAAATAACGGGACC
Source organism: Lethenteron reissneri (assembly GCF_015708825.2). Classification (NCBI taxonomy): domain Eukaryota; kingdom Metazoa; phylum Chordata; class Hyperoartia; order Petromyzontiformes; family Petromyzontidae; genus Lethenteron; species Lethenteron reissneri. The sequence goes on along the minus strand of NC_083797.1, from coordinate 11,838,206 downwards.
GGCCACACTGAAAATTACCTGGTTGTTTATAATTCACGGTTCGGTGCCGCCTAATAATCATCCTGCTCCCTTTACATGTGTAGTGTCTTCAACAACTACTCACACTGACACGTTGGAACAAGTCACCTGCTTTCACTTTATTGACCTATTCTCGCACCAGCTGTAGGCACCCGCAGAACTATCTGTACGGTCACTTAGATCGAACGTCTTCCCATTCGTATCTATGCTACACCTCGCTTATCCTGCCCTCGGCAGCTCCGTTCTCAGCGACTCCCCACACAGCGTCTCCGCACACAGCGTCTCTGCACACAGCGTCTCCGCACACAGCGTCTCTACACACAGCGTCTCCGTACGCAGCGACTCCACACACAGCGTCTCCACACACAGCGTCTCCCTACACAGCGTCTCTACACACAGCGTCTCCGTACGCAGCGACTCCACACACAGCGTCTCCACACACAGCGACTCCACACACAGCGTCTCTACACACAGCGTCTCCGTATGCAGCGACTCCACACACAGCGTCTCCACACACAGCGTCTCCCCACACAGCGTCTCCCCACACAGCGTCTCCGTACGCAGCGACTCCACACACAGCGTCTCCACACACAGCGACTCCACACACAGCGTCTCACACACAGCGTCTCTGCACACAGCGTCTCTGCACACAGCGACTCCACACACAGCGTCTCTGCACACAGCGTCTCACACACAGCGTCTCCCCACACACAGCGTCTCACACACAGCGTCTCACACACAGCGTCTACACACACAGCGTCTACACACACATCGTCTCCCCACACACAGCGTCTCACACACAGCGTCTCACACACAGCATCTCCCCACAGAGCGTCTCCCCACACACAGCGTCTCCCCACACAACATCTCCACACACAGCGTCTTCACACACAGCGTTTCCACACACAGCGACTCCACACACAGCGACTCCCCACACAGCGTCTCCGCACTCAGCGTCTCCGCACACAGCGCCTCCGCACACAGCGACTCCACACACAGCGTCTCCACACACAGCGTCTCCCCACACAGCGTCTCACACACAGCGTCTCCCCACACAGCGTCTCCACACAGCGTCTCCCCACACAGCGTCTCACACACAGCGTCTCCCCACACAGCGTCTCCACACACAGCGTCTCCCCACACAGCGTCTCCCCACACAGCGTCTCCACACACAGCGTCTCCCCACACAGCGTCTCACACACAGCGTCTCCACACACAGCGTCTCCACACACAGCGTCTCCACACACAGCGTCTCCACACACAGCGTCTCCCCACTCAGCGTCTCCACACACAGCGTCTCCACACACAGCGTCTCCACACACAGTGTCTCCACACACAGCGTCTCCACACACAGCGTCTCCCCACACAGCGTCTCCCCACTCAGCGTCTCCACACACAGCGTCTCCACACACAGCGTCTCCCCACTCAGCGTCTCCACACACAGCGTCTCCACACACAGCGTCTCCACACACAGCGTCTCCACACACAGCGGCTTCGCACACAGCGGCTTCTACACCTCCACCACTGCCCTCACCTACGCTCCCTCAGATGCGCTCACCCGTCTGTCCGGGACGGGGGGATCAGCCAACACCCGCCCGGCGTGAGGGTTGAGGTCCCGTTGACGGCTGCAGCGGCAGCGGCGAGATGTCTTCACTCTTGTCCCCGGCTAAAACTCCCGACTCTCACACACACTCCCGCTTATAACTCCCTGCTCATCACGAGCCCTCACGTGCTTCCACTTCAGCCACCGCTAGGCCGTCGCCAGCTGCCCCATTAATAACTGTTATCATCACCCATCATCTCCCGTCTCCTAGGCGCCAACCCCCGGTCACAGCGCAGCACCTGTTTGACCTCGGCTGCACCCGCTTCTGCCCTTAATCACAGGCGGTGTGTCCGTGCAAACCTCACGTTTGCAACGCGCGCACCAGTCTGCCTTCAGTTGCCCTCGGTCAACTGTGCACACCGCATATTTCACTCCTCTACACATGTACACTCACAGTTGTTTGGCAATTCACTGCTGGATGAGGGCCGCCCTCATGCCGTGCACGTAGTGGGGGTTATTCTACCATACGGCACCACGCCGGTGAGTGTGGGTTTCTGATGGTGGGTGAGCATGGCAGGTAAGGTACCAGTGTAATCCAGCCGTGATCCTCAGAAGGAAACAAAAGAGAGATGTGAGACTCGGCGACGGATTTCCGCGATAGACGAAAAAGGTTTGAATGTCATTAACAACTAGAAAAAATAAACACACCAAGGCACTGGAAAGTAACGAGCCGTGAGCAATTGCATTTCTTTAAATGAACAAAATGTATTCCTGAGAAATTGCCAAAATGGTGCATGGAAATGTGGAGCTCAAACAGCCACACAACAAGGGCACTCGATCCATCGCGTGGGATCTTCACGCCGGGCTTTCTCAGCGACATCAAGAGAGAAGGAAATGGGAAGCCAGTCGGCCTCTCTCTAGGACGGTTTCGGGGCTTTATTTGACCAGGCGCTCTCGCACACCGCCCCCCCCATCCCCGGCTCAGTGAGTGACCTCAAAAACTGGGAACCCAATTAAGGTTATTAATGCAACGGTGTTAACGGCTGAACCCTGGGCAATAAAACCGCTTTCGTGGAAGATCCTTTTCATCCTGGCCATCTATTCCAGGGCCGCTGTGTAAATAGAGCCGGCCGTTCGCTCACGAGCGCGAACGACGCGTTGACTCTGCACGGAGAGCCGAGTGCAGCGGCGTTGTTAGAGAGTGCAGCGGCGTTGTTGGAATTCGCGAGGCATTCCGCTCGCCTCGTCGCAGTCCATAACCAAGCTTCGTAAACGCAGTTTTTTTTTTACCACGTTTGCTTAACGCATTAACGAAGGCCATCGAAGACGAAAAGTTCAAGCTGCCGGCACCAAGCAGCAGCACTGAAGGTGTAATCCATTAAAAGTTAAGAAGGAATTCACAAGTATCGCCACCTATTTTTTACGTACATTGGAGTGAACAATATTTGATTGTCGAAGGGGGCTTGTGCACCGGAAAACACTGTTTGGCCGTGCGTTAATATTGGGGCAGTGAGCGCCATTGATTCGTGAGGCCATGCCCAGTTGATGAGACTCGGCCAAATCAATTCTCGCTCAACGCGGCAATGCTTACGAAACAAACGCCACCAGGAACGTCCGTCTGGAAGATGGGAAGCCGACGAGCCAACGGAGAAGATTTTATTTACTCGAAGAAATTTAACAACCCCCAATGGTTCATTTTTCGTCCTTGCAACAATTTCGCTAAAGCAGCAGCAGCAGCAGAAACATATCCCCTCCATCGAACATTTTTGCCAGGGTTACTGGGACGTGGCGAGTCACCCAACGCCCTTGGTGGACTGTGCAGAGGTAGATGATGAATGCATGTGACAGCCGCTAGTGCAGGGTCACAGGCGGACTGTTCAGTGCAATGCCCTTGTATTTGTCTACGCTCAGTGTGCACTCGGGTTCCCTCCTCACACACAACACACTCAACATTAAAGAGTTCGCGCAATGCATCGGAGCAGGAATTTCACTGGAGAACAGGGAGGTTAATTCAATACATTTTGCTTCCGAATTATAATCCGCTTGTGCTCTTGGTGTTATTCTGTGACGCAGAGAAACTCTCCCATCGATCAGCACTCAACCACCTCGCGTCAGAGCACGGCCAGTCGAATAAGTGACATTCATTCACTTAAAAGTTTTTAGGAAATATTTATAATATGTATCACAATGCAATGTGTCACTCCATCTCACTCGCGGAGGGGATAAAAGTACATACTTCCTCTTCTTGGGTCTTTCGGTAAAGTCACGTAGAAGGGATTTAATAAAATAATAAAAATAAAACATAATAAAATAATTCTCACGACGTTTCGGCCACAACGCAAGCAGCCGTCCTCAGGTGTGGCCGAAACGTCGTGAGAATTATTTTATTATGTTTTATTTTTATTATTTTATTATTTCCCTTCTACGTGACTTTACCGAAAGAACCAAGAAGATGAATTCCTGCAGTCACGAAAGCTTTAAATCGAAATACATACTTCCCGTGTATTTTGTTGGATAAAATGCATTTATAATGCAGTGGATCAGCTTAAGTGGAAACAAGCTACGCGTGACAGATCCCATCCATGCAGAGACAATTACAATTAATCAGTGCACCAACGGCAAATGCATAACAGCCACCTCAGAGTAACAACAGTTCCTTCTTGGGACATCAGAAACCTATTGATGAATTGTGATTACATTGAGCGACAGCGAGGGGGACACACGGGTTAGAGAGGTCACGCCGCCGTGTGGGTTTTAAAAAGGCATCAGACAAGTCAGTGGGCGAGGGCAGGGCACGTCGCCCGGAGCGATGACGGCCGATGGCTCGAGAACAGTGGCGGCCGTGGAACGGAACCGGCGTGCGAGACGGGGGTGTTCATGCTCGCCAGCGTGAATCGTCGCGTTGCGGGAGATTGGCGTCGGCTTGCGAAGGCCTTCATCCAGCAGTGAACCGACCTCGGCCGATTACAACGAAGCGGACTCGACTCGCGTGAGCGACTATCTTTTTGAACAAAGGCGGATTGATTTCTCCCACTTCTTGGTGGAAACCAAGAGAGCAAAGGGCCTTTTCCATCCGCAAAAAATTAACCCGTAAAAACAAAGTTTTTAAATATAATTTTTTTATATGCATGGCGGCTAGAGCCCTCTCGTCCTCTGGCTTGAGATGGCTGCCACCTATGGGTCAGATGATTGCCTGCCACCATTAAGCAATTGGTAATTAAATATAATTTATATTTTCCTAAAAAGTGTAACATTTTGGGAAAAAATTTCACGAAAATAAATTGTCACGCACAACGAGTCTGTGTGCAAAATGTCAGCTCGATTGGATCACGGGAAGTGGGTTAAAAAACGACCGAAAGATTTGCATGGTCGTAAGCGCGCAAGCAAGTGAACTTAATACAAAGGATTTAAAAAGGGGCGACGCTTAAACAGAGTATACAGACTCGGTGAAGCTTTCCCGGTTAACTAAAAATAGAATTATACTTTCTCGCGTGGATGTCGATTACCTTGAGCCCTATCTGCTATACAGGGGAAGGTATCCGTCTTCTATCATCCATGGAGGTGCCCGATCAACGCTCCCGATAGCAAACAAAGAACGGTCTCTAGGAACGGCCGACGACCACGAGGCTGAAATGAGCTACCATGCAGAGGCAACGGACACTTTTGTCAATCGACGGTGCACGTTCCCATTGACCAATGAAAGGAATGCATTTTCATCACTGCCGTTTGTGAATTGTAGGATGTCTGATAAAGGCAGGTCACAGGGTACATCATTGGAGGATTCAATGAATCTCCTTAAATTCTATGAATGTGAATGCGCCTTGACATGGGACATCTCTATTTCAGGCAAGGTCTGGCAATCTATATTCTAATCAGTGTCATTATTTCTGGACAGAAGATTGCAGCGGTATACTTAATTCACTGCTTGTTTTACAGCATCTCAATGTGTGCGGTTCAGTGAGCCCTCTAAGCCGAGTCAGCAAGGAATACCCACTCATATTTTCCTTGAGGTGGAGGCAACGATGCAGTGGTTAGCGCACAGCGCCATGAACCAAACAAGCCGAGTTCAATTTCCAGCCATGGCTGCAGCGGTTGGCCACGTAGGGCGCGAAAGAAGTTCAACATACGGTACATACATGGCTAACGCCGGGGAAGAATGATATCTAAGCCAGTCCTGGGCAGTTCTCCATTCACCAACCTGCACTGCCCAGCATGGTAATGATGTATCGTCAAATAACCTCGTCCCCCTCCTCCACGACTCAAATAACCTCCCCAGTATTGGGAGAACCCACGCTTTACCCCCACCGCATTCGACCAGCCAAATCGAATAATTGCGGTGAGCCCATCTATACTGCCCGGTGGAGGTCCAGAGGGCGAGAGGGTGATTTAAGAAGAACCCGCACCATTGTTTTCGACTGCCACCCCGGTCGGACGGGAGCCGGCCACCTCTGGGTTGGCAAGTCCCAGCGTGCCGCTAAAAAAAAATGATGACACCACTGTGGCCGCATCTCATTTAAAACGGAGGTTGGAAAACAAGTTTTTATTTTGCTGTACGCTTTTGTTGTTGTTGTAGAAAGCCGCCTCTGCCGAGCTGGGAGTAGGTTTTAGCACGAAGTGAAATGTCACGAAGCCACCCTCCTGGCACACAACTCCCCACCCCCCCCACATTTTGCTTTTTGTCGCGAATTGACCGTGAGAATCAAAAGGCTGCGCTGCTTCATCGAAATCCTCGCACAGCGTGGCGAGGAACACATCACCAAGTTTATATTTTTCAATACCTATCACGGCCCTCCCGCTCGCGTGAAGCGGAAACACTAAACAGATTGCACATCTTAAACAGGCTGCAGTTCCGATTGTAAATAAAGAATGTCACTCGTTCGTTCACTCACTTGCAAACCCTGGGGGCCACTGAACCCAGGGTGTTCAATCACAAATGACCGAGGTGACTCAGCTCCAGGCAGTGGATAGCCCAGAGCCACCCAAGCACCACCTTTACGACAGAGGGCCGCTCTTAATTGGAGGAGGCGGCAGCCACATTGATGGGGAAATAAATAAATAGATGAATAAACATAACAAACTGACAGGTCCCTGTGTAGACTGGCTCTACACATGGTTCGTCAAGATCCACTAATTGAATCTGGCTTTTGTATGCCTAATCCAGCAGACTTGAGTGCAGATGCCCCACACCGCTGCTGGTGCAAAGAGGAGAAGCACTTCTGTGTTCAGAAGTGGAAAATGCAGTTTGGCCCCCCCCCCACCCCCTTTGGAACGCGGGGGGGGGGGAAACAAAAATAACACTGGTCAACACACTTTTTCTGTCATAAGGTATTCCAACGGGTCTAAGGTAATTTTGGGGTGCTGATTCCAAATCTGGCATCAGTTTTTGTCTATCACATTAGGTTTTGAGATATCAAATATTGCATTTTCAATAAAAACTGCAGAAGAAAAATATGAAATAAATGTGGATATCTACATACAATGATATTATAAACACACTATCCTAAAAATACAGCACCATATTTTAACACTAAAGCAGTCGCTGACTCGCAACAACTTGCAATCATAAGTGACAGAGTTAATTTCGGGTAAAATCAATGAAAATGGTGTATGCCGATAACATAAAAATGAGATGTGATAGAGCAAATCTGAGATCAGATTTGGAATCAGCACCCTGAAATTAGTCTAAAACAGCTGCAAAAGTCCAAGCCAGAAAAAATGTGTTTTTTTTGTTGACCAGTGTAATTAGCAACAACTATACAAATATATATATAGACAGACGACAGGCCACAGAAAGTGCCCAAGGCTAGATTGAAGCAGCATCCTTGCGTGCGTCAACCCTGCTGTTTACTGCCGCGTGCGTCACGGCGGTGCCACCCGGTGCCCACCCACGTGAAGACGCGTCGGGCAGCGAGCGTCTCTACCCGAATGAACGAGAGGAGGTTTGCAAAAAATTAACCCGTAAAAACAAAGTTTTTCACTATAAATCCTTTATATGCGTGTTCAATGGGCCACAACCCAGCCCACATTGGTCTTTGAAACGGGCGGTTAGAGTCCTCTCGTCCTCTGGCTTGAGATGGCTGCCACCTATGGGTCAGATGATTGCCTGCCACCATTAAGCAATTGGTAATTAAATATAATTATTTTTTTACCTAAAAAGTGTAACATTTTGGAATTTTTTTTTCACGAAAAGAAATTGTCACGCACAACGAGTCAGCTCGATTGGATCACGGGAAGTGGGTTAAAAAACGACCGAAAGATTTGCACGGTCGTAAGCGCGCAAGCAAGCAAGCAAGTGAACTTAATATAAAGGATTTAAAACGACAAGCGGCGCGGGTGATCCGGGTGCGGAGCCACACAGCGGTGGCCTTGTGGTTTGAATTTGGGGCTTTCGGTGGCGCGCGGTCGAACCGCGATCCCGCACGTTCACCGCGGGTGCTCGAATAAAACCTCGCCGCGGCAAGTTTGGTTGCTTACTCTCCGATCAGCACGGTTGGCTGCGTACGGTGCGAAAGAAGTTCAACGAACGTACACACGTACTTCTAACTCTGAGAATTAGATGCGATGAACAGGGCGTGTGGGAGGTGGGGCCCCCGCATGTGGATAGAGCCTCCTGGAGAAGTAACTTCAGCAGCAGCCGTCCCTCGACAGTTCTCTAATTCAGACACAGGGTGGTGCACTGCTTCGCTGCAGAGTTCCAAGTGGACATTTTCGTCATGTAATTACAGGACACCAATAACAGAGTTGAAATAGAGTTGGAAGCACGAAGGTACATGTTGTCCCTTACTAAACGAGTATGCTTTAGTACTCATCTGTATTCACTGTTCACAGCCAGTGGTGGATACTCCACATACCTATCCAAGGGATTGGAAAACAAGGCGAAAATTTCTCAAAGCGGTGCTCATCTCAATGACGAGAGACGGTCAGCTGAGTCAATAGCAACATGTGACCCGATGCAATCGAATTGCTGGTGTTCTCTGAAACCTTCAAAAAAAGTCACTAAAATCTCCACCCCCCCCTTGATCAAATGAGCGTTGATCCGTGTGCATCTCCATTATTGGTGTAATTCCACATTGCTGTGGCGGGGAGCAGTGTGTTAATTTGTATTATAGAGTGTGTCCACAATACAACTGCTTGTTAAGATGCGATCATATTTGTTTTGCTTTTTTCAATCTCGAGAGAAGGACGCTGTATCAACTGGCCAGTTCAAGGCTTCATAATGGCTGTGTCAGAGCTACTGACTCAGCACCGAGTCCAATCCAGGTTTCAGCCACATGCGTTGGTTTCATGTGGAGTAGTGGGGGAACAATTGAGGAAACAAGTGGCATCTTGAAATTTCATTGTGGCATAATCATCATCATCATCATCACTGCAGCCACAATACTTATATTCACATGAGTATGGGTAAACCGCAGTGACTCAATAACTGAAAAAAAACAAACAAATGAGACCCATTTGTGAATGAGCCCCTGGCAAACAAGGATGTGGAAGACAGGAAGGAGGCATCTGTGCTGCGGTTGGAAGGGCTCTGTTTGTCACGCTTCGCTTGGGGGAAATTGATGGGCGCAATAACATCTGTGAGGAAATGGCGTGTAAACAGCATGCTAGTGCTCCCTGGTGCAGAACGCGACATGAGAGAAGCCGCCATGCCGTAGGAAACGCAATTACAGCGCTCAGATTGCGCGCACGCCACTTTTACGTACGTCAAGAGAACGTTTTCTTAATTGCCAGCGGTGTTTTTTGTTCGTTTGTTTGAGCACTGCTTGAACGAAAAGTTTTGCTCTCGTTATTTGTTTCCGCGTGTCGAGACATCGCTCAACGGCTCGCGCCGTCACGCTCTTCCAAAAATGAGCCGTCCAAAACTAAACTTAGGTTTTTTCGATAAAGTCACATAGGTAAAAAATTAAAATTAAAAAAAGTAAAATAAAATAAAAATAAAATAAAATTCACGACGTTTAGGAGTAAACACAAGCTTCCGTCTTCAGGTGGAACCGTCACAGCACGCTTGCTGTATCAAGTAAATTTACTTTATTTAATTTTTTATTTCATTTTACTTTTATTAATTAAATTTTTTTACCTACGTGACTTTACCGAAAAAACTTAAGAATATGAATCCTTGCAGTCACGAAAGCTTCAAATCTAGAACCGTCGAAAACTCCCGATTTCATTTTCGTAGTCGATACTCTGCCAGACCTCCAGCTGCAAACGTCCGTGGCGCAGTGGCTTGACGTGCTCCACGCTGACCACGTGACCTGGCTTCAGAACCAGTCACGGTGCACTCCGTCAACAACCTGCGCACTGAGCAGTGTGGTCACGTGTGGTCCTTGATGAATCAGTGGGCTCCCAGGACCGGCTTCAGACATCACTCGCCACTGATGTTAGCCATGACCAGGCATTGAAATCGGGTAACTTTGTCCGAACCACTCCACCAAGGATCCCTCCGGTTAAACATCAAAGAAGTAACAAAATAATTAACAAATCAGCCACTCCTGGATCCTTGAAAAATTCCAATAGAAATTCCTGCCAGAGAAGCGATCGCATTGGATGTAAGGAAATCCTGGCGCACCCTGTATGAAAGGTATCCATCCACATGACTTGGATTTCTGCAGAAGAGTTATGAATACAGTCTAAAATCTCCACCTCCAAAGACAAAATAACTAAGAGGCAGAGAGATCGAGCAGAGGAAGATGGAGAAAACGACTTGTGTGTTTTTGTAAAATGAAAGTTTAAACTAACAGCCCTTGCCTAAAACATTCAGACTTTTAAGTGCACTTGGGTGCATTGACACGACTCCTAATCTCTACAGGCCAATCAAAAACGAAACAAAAAACTTAACTATTTTATTTTACCGGGTAAGGCCCACTGAGATCTATAGCTTTTTTTCAGGAGCGACCTCGCTATCACAAATGATAACTCAAGGGAAGAGGCTGATCATGTGGATATTTATAGCAACCTAAAACTCAAAAATAACGTTTGTAACACTATGTAACACAACTTTTGTTCCTGGGTACTAAGTGTTATTTTTTAATTGCTTAAGCCTAAAAAGTATAGAAAATGTCTATTAATCCTGCAAACTTTGCTTTTGTGACCAGGACTTTATGTGAACGAAAGACACAAATGCACACCACGTTTTCTAATTGAAAATAGGTAAAACGTAAAATATCAATGTCCTGATCACAAAAGCAAAGTTTTTGGGGAATAATAGCAATTATCTGTACTTTTGAGGCATAAGCAATTAGGAAATAATACTTACTGCCCAGGAACAAAAATTAGTTTTTGTTACGCAGTGAATTATAATCAAGTACGGCGCTCATCCCATCGCAGGCGCACAGACGGCGAATCACCACGGGTCTTTCAATTGGATGTGATCATGAAAACGACAGAAGAAACGACAGCGCCGTGTGGTGACACCACAAGTTGGTAAAAAAACTAATCAACACAATTGATGCTCCAACAATAAAAGGAGAAGTTGCGTCCGTTGTCTGGACTCATAATGGCCGAGTTGCTCCGAGAAAGGATCTCTCACTCCGCGCGGTACGTGCGACGGTGAAACTACCGGATTGGTCGTGCACGTTCTTACGTAAAAAAGCTACGCATTTCGTTACGAACGGGCGGACGGACGGCCACGGCAACTCGTGCAATGAAGTCAAACCGAAGGCGTGCCGCCCGTCCACGCGTGTGAGTTCACGCCACAACAAAGTTGACAAACCATTTCCAGTCACCTTGGGACAAAATCGTCAAACACAGCCTATTCTGTGATTGAGGATTGCTCCCAAGGAGTTTGTGACTTGGATTTTGACTCTTGCCACCACATCCGGCGCACCGTCACGAGTTTGAATTGAACAAAATTCATCTTTGCTATTCCAGCCTTTAAACAGACCGCGGTGAATTCCATAATCTAAGCTAGACACGCGCTCCTTTACACGTCTCATCTAACGCTATACTCAATGCCTCCCCCCCCTTGTGGCCCAGTGGCCCATGGGGCCCTGCTGTAGCTGCACTGCCTGCACCCTCGGCAGCGATGCCCCTCACGTCCGAATCCATTCGTCCATCTGGGGGCACATTTCACGGATTTCACTAATGCCACGAAAAGCCACAAAACCAATTGGGCAACCGCTCACCCCGCGCAGCTCACCAACCGATACCCAGACCGGACCGAGTCCGTCCAGTGCTCGCCGAGCAGTATCGGCTTCCGGTTGCCGAACGCAAGTATGCAAAGTATGATCTGTGTTTTGATTTAGTGCGCTGATCTTAAAGGTGTATTGAAAAATGTTGATAATTCCGACTGATGCTCCAACTATTGTGGAGTGACTCATGCAGCCAGCTATGGCTGCAGAGTTTGGTAGTACATGTTGTTTATGTCGTTCATTGTGAACATTCGGTCACAGTTCCTATGACCACTGTTTCATTGCTTTTATGGCTTTATTTTGGTGATTTTGGAAAAGTTTTTTGGCTTGGCCATGTTTGTTTGTTGTAGTACAGAGTTAGACTGATGGCCTTAATCTAAGTTGTTTTGTGGTTGTTGTTGTGTGACTTGCATCCCACTGGGATATTTGCACAGGGTTGGTGTACGGTGATTTTTCTGCAATATTTTGCTGTCTTTTCTTGGATTTTCTGTTTGCACATAGTCACTTTAAGATGTTTTCTTGTTCATGTTTTTGTTTGTTGCAGTTGCACCCGATTCAAGAGCCGAATGGCTCACAGGGCTATACCTAATAAATGAACTTTGAACTTTGAATACATTGTAAGGTCGCACTTATTCCACACACAAAGTGCTTGCCACAAGGGAACCACAATACCTTGCTGATCTCGTCAAGGAGCATAAACCATCACACAAACTCCGGTCATCCTTGCAGCGGCTTTTAGCTCGCCACCGAACAAAGGCGGTCACCGCATCGGGCGCTTTCAGATGTGCTTCTGCGGTGTCTGGAATGCCCTTTCTTCCAATATTCGGAAGCCACTGGAGCTACGCACTTTGAAATCTAGATTTAAAACTCATTGCTTTAGAACTCATTTTCGTGTTCAGTTTGTTGTCCTTCCCCGCACCTCTGATTAGCACGCTTGGCTACGTAAGGTGCGATAGAAGTTCAACGTGCAAACACATACATACAAATCGAGCTGCATTTTTGGCAAGATTATGAATGGGAAAACAAGTTACAATGCGGAGCGTCACAATCAGTTGCACGTACGTGAGCATGCGCGTGAGTGTGCGTACGTGCAGGCTCTGTGAGTCTGATTGCGTGCTTCTGACCGCCCGTGCGGACGAATCCCGTGATGTTAATGAGGCTCCTCTCAGAGACCAGCCTGCCAGCCAGCTTGCTTTTATCTTCACATTCCTCAGGCATATATGTTTGGGTGCTCCACAGTTGACCTTCACACGCAGTCTTGAAACACCAAGGCTGCCTCGATTTGGCTGCGCTGCCAAATGCTTTGCAATGCTTCAAGCCAAGGTGCCGATGGTGAGTTGGGTCGTACGTCCATGCAGTGACTATCTCCTGACACGTGTGCAACTGGCAAAGCCGGATACTATCGGCGGTGCATACGCAGCCCTCTCAAGTATCACGTGGACGAAACGGTAAAGGGGCAGCTCTGCAATTGCTTACTCATGTCACTGCGGTGGAAGAGCCTCCACTCGAGGGAGCTCGAGGGAGCCTCTCTCGCGGGTACATGTTGGCCTACTCCTCCATGCTGACCAGGACATTTCAGAATCTTTATTTTTCCCGGAGAAATCCGATGAGCTACAAACGCTCTTATTGTTACACGCTTTTTTTTGTATTAACTCACTCTGTCTGTTGTTGTCGTTCTTGTCGTATCCTCAAATCTTGTAACTCAATTTTAACCCACTTCCCAATGTGGTATCGACTGCAAACTTGGTATATTAATGTCATACTGATGACACTACTATATTCTATCATAAAAAAATAAATATAGATATTTTTAAACATTATTTTTACATGTTATGTTTCGGCTTGGGTCTAATTGTCCACGGTCAACTGACGTTGGCTGTAATTGGCCACGGTCCCTTACGTCATGGCAAGCTTCGGGGCCACTTTCTGGAGTCGTGGAGTTCTGCCATTACTAGTACATTTCATAAAAGCGTGTTTAAAAAAAGTTTTTTTTTAATATTACTTATTCACACAGATGTCCAGTTATGGGCGGGTCAGAAAGTTACAACAGCGAACAATTAGAAAAGAGACCATAAACAATAGAAGAGATCACGTGTAATATTAACACATCATAATTCGCAGCCCATTGGCAATCCGCTGCTCGATGAAGACCTCCACCATTCCACATGGGTGAAGATTATTTGACTATACGTGTTATCCTCCCGCTCCCCGCCCCCTTTTAAACTGTTGACTGCCGATTGATTACATGTTAATTTTTATTCATATGTTGTTTTTTTTCTGACTTTATGTGAACGACAAGACACAAATTCGCCCGTTTTCTCATTGAAAATAAGTACATTTCAGAACATAACTGTCCTGGTCACAGAAGCAAAGTTTGTGGGGAATAACAGCCATTTCTATACTTTTAAGGCATACGCAATTAGGAAATAACACTTACTACCCGGGAACAAAAATTGCGTAACAAAGTGTAACCTGTCATCGAGTCGGATGGGCTGTATTGTAAAATAACTAAATAAATATCTTAAGAAGACAGCGTCGCTGAGTGCTACATGACACAAACATACATGGTGAGTGGTGGCGCAACGGTTAGCACGCTGCACTTTGAACCCAGAAACCCCGAGTTCGATTCCCGCTCAAGGCCAACACCAGTGACGATTGTCTGAACCGGTCCTGGGCCACCTCTAGGTCGACTCAACCTGAAATGAGTACCTGGTGCGGTGTGTAAACATCGCCACTGGGGAGACAAAGGCAGCCGGGCGTGGTGTTGGCCACCCACCCCCTCGTGTGCAGTGCCGGCCTTCACAGGTGCTCGCAAACAGCACTTGCCCCTACAGTCTGTTAAAGCTATACAGGGGATCTTTGTTATACACACGTATGTGCGTTAGTGTATATGCGTACGTATTCCTATCCTTTGATTGCTCACAATTACAGCCCTTCCAGTATGTGTCCCTTTGTATTCCTTTTTCACCATCTAGATCTGTCAGTTCCCCCGACAAAAATGTACGCCGGAAACATTTTCTCACAAGTGCAATTTTCTGCTCCAGTGCTGCAATTTCTGCACGAGTTGCGGTCCCCGTTTGACGTTATTCCTCTGTTGCAAAGCATTTCAGATCAGCGTGATTTTTTGGTCACATTAAATTTAAATGGCTTTAATTTGAACGATTGCAGCAATGTCACAAATAAGAGTTGGCAATCGCTGTTAGTTTAGTTTTTTTTTACCTTCCCCCGCACCTACGAAGAGCTACGTACGTTGCGGAAGAAGTTCAACACACATTACACACGTATGAAAGTCGGTGCTGGCCGCAGACCATTTGTGTGGGGATTTAGGAGGATTTTTCACACTCCAGGGTGCACGCGTTGCCACGGCCAATGTGCTTGCAGCGCACACTGAGCCGAAGGCAAGCGGCGGGCAAAGCAGTCGGAGTTGAGTGCCCACCGAATCTCAACAAGGGGATGTCACGTGTTGTGTCACAAGCCAGTGTACATTTTCTTGGTTCTTTCGGTAAAGTCACGTAGAATGGAAATAATAAAATAATAAAAATAAAACATAATACAATAATTCTCACGACGTTTCGGCCACAACGCAAGCAGCCGTCCTCAGGTGGAGAACAGGTCTGTCGAGGAGACAGAGTCTGAATGACAAGCCCCAGGCTTGGAGCGACTATTTGGGGCTTGTCATTCAGACTCTGTCTCCTCGACAGACCTGTTCTCCACCTGAGGACGGCTACTTGCGTTGTGGCCGAAACGTCGTGAGAATTATTTTATTATGTTTAATCTTTATTATTTTATTATTTCCCTTCTACGTGACTTTACCGAAAGAACCAAGAAGATGAATCCCTGCAGTCACGAAAGCTTTAAATCGAAATTCAGTGTACATTTGTTACGTCAATATGAACAGGCGTCATCATCGCCATCATCATCATCATCACGATCCATAGGCAGTTGCCCTGTACGTGTCCACTGTACATTGCGTCATTTGTTTCCACTTTCCTCTGTCTTGTGCTCAATATGCTCAAGTCGTGGCCACATTTTCCGGCACCGATCTCTCGCGATGTCGTCGTCAAGCCGCTCTCTGTGAGCTCTTCCTCTCTTTCCAGTTCCTTCCATTTTGTTCCAAACAACACACTTTTAATTTCCTTGCTGTTGCCCATCCACATAGTGCCAGTTTCCTTGTCATCGCCGCCTGCGTCAGGTCTTCTCCTACGCGAAACCCTTTTCTCACTTCTACATTGGTCACTATTTCAGTCCAGCTTGCATTAACCATATAAATATTAGTTTTTTTAATTCTTGGAGTGGCGTCGTGGTTCGTGCATTGCCACATGAACCCGATGACATGAGTGCCATTCCCAGCTACTGCTCAAACCTTCCGTGCTTTGCGATGTTTCCTTCGCAGCCAACTCCTCCTCCACCACCACCACCACCACGGCTGAGAGCTGACAGCCCCTCTGGACCCAACTTAATGTGTGTTTGTTTTTTGTTTTACTCGCTAAAAAAATTACAGAAACCGCACGGCTATCTGGGAATAGGTTTGCGTCATCTCCTTTTTTCTCAAGGCCCCCAATGAAGGTCTTTTCAACGCCCAAATTGTATCCTTATTTTGAAGGCCCCCAATGGGAGCGCCATCTCATTAATGCGTCCGCCTCGCGTGTTTACGCATACACGAGTCGCGATTACAAACAAACAGGCCGACGACGAGCCGAGAGTCAAGGAAAACACGACGCGGACCTCGGGAAGGGCGGCACGACAGCGCAGGGCGATTCGTTCGAATCGGCCAGCGGTGGAATGTCATCTAAAATTCAGGAGAGAGCCGAGCAAAAAACTATTTCGAATGCTGGCAGACTCCCGCAGATTCTAGATTTGAAGCTTTCGTGACTGCAAGGATTCATATTCTTAGGTTTTTTTGGTAAAGTCACGTAGGTAAAAAATTAAAATTAATAAAAGTAAAATAAAATAGAAATCACGACGTTTTTGTGTTGCTTCTGAAACGTCGTGATTTATATTTTATTTTACTTTTATTAATTTTAATTTTTTACCTACGTGACTTTACCGAAAAAAACCTAAGAATAAGACTCTCGCAGAGGCTGCGACGCAACAACGCGGTACGTTCTGCCGCGACGGAATCTGTCCGAGCGAGTGGCACACGGCGGCGGCGGTGGGGAGTGAGCGGGGGGGGGGGGTCGTGCACAATCATTTGATGGCAGCTCCCGTCGCGGTACCGGGGGGATGAAGCGGCACGAGAGAGGTCAGCGCCCTGTGCTCGCAGGTGGGGGGGGGGGGGGGCAAAGAGGCGCTCAGGAAGGGGGGGGGGGCTGGGAAACTCGTACCACCACCGCTCACACGGTTTACTCAGCGGCGAGGCCAACATCGTGCAATTAAACAGCCGTGCGGGGCGCGCGAGGCACAACACCAAGAGGGTTCAGTGGCGGCCACTGGAGCGGTTGTCCCACACAGCGAGGGCCGGGCGGCATCTGTGAGTGAACTGCGTCTGTGAGTGAACTGCGTCTGTGAGTGAACTGCGTCTGTGAGTGAACTACGTCTGTGAGTGAACTGCGTCTGTGAGTGAACTACGTCTGTGAGTGAACTACGTCTGTGAGTGAACTGCGTCTGTGAGTGAACTGCGTCTGTGAGTGAACTACGTCTGTGAGTGAACTGCGTCTGTGAGTGAACTACGTCTGTGAGTGAACTACGTCTGTGAGTGAACTGCGTCTGTGAGTGAACTGCGTCTGTGAGTGAACTACGTCTGTGAGTGAACTGCGTCTGTGAGTGAACTACGTCTGTGAGTGAACTACGTCTGTGAGTGAACTGCGTCTGTGAGTGAACTGCGTCTGTGAGTGAACTACGTCTGTGAGTGAACTGCGTCTGTGAGTGAACTACATCTATGAGTGAACTGGGTCTGTGAGTGAACTGCGTCTGTGAGTGAACTGCTTCTGTGAGTGAACTGCGTCTGTGAGTGAACTGCGTCATTCACCGAGTGTCGATACTAGAACCGCACCCCAATTTCGCGTGGTTTCAGAACTAGTCAAGGCACAAGCTATCATGAATAGCT
This sequence comes from Lethenteron reissneri, assembly GCF_015708825.2. Classification (NCBI taxonomy): domain Eukaryota; kingdom Metazoa; phylum Chordata; class Hyperoartia; order Petromyzontiformes; family Petromyzontidae; genus Lethenteron; species Lethenteron reissneri. The sequence continues at coordinate 11,820,475 of NC_083797.1, read as the reverse complement.
GTGAATAGATCACGAATATTACTATTATCATTGTATGATTGTCAAATTTGGTTTAGTGATGTTGTCACACAGTCAGCATTGTTTGAACGTACTGCGCTTTGAGACCAGTTACTTTCTCCGCCGTGGCTAACTTGAGTGGCCAGAGATATCCTAACCCAGGGGTCCCCAACCCCCGGGCCGCTGACCGGTACCCGTCCGTGGCCTGTTAGGAACCGGGCCGCACAGCCGCACGAGGTGAGAGCGGTGAGTCCGCGCGTGGAACCCGCCCCCATTGTTTTATTATTCACCACTTCCATCCGCGCCTCTTTCCCACACCGCGCACTTGTCTCAGTCACAGTTTTGGTGAGCCCACAAGCTCTAACCCCTAGTAGCCAAAATGAGTAAACGACAAACGTCGCTGGAGAGTAATTCTAAATTTGAAGTTTTCGTGACTGCAAGGATTCATACTCGTTGGTTTTTTCGGTAAAGTCACGTAGGTAAAAGAATGTAACTAAATTAAATCACGACGTTTCGGAGGCAACACGAGCTTCCGTCTTCAGGTGGAACCGTCACAGCAAAATTTAGCTGGAGAGCTTCTTTGAAAATGGGGAAAGACCCAATGATGACCCCTCCCCCCCGATCCGTGAAAAAATTGTCTTCCACGAAACCGGTGCCTGGTGCCACAAACGTTTCGGGAGTGCTGTGACGTCACCGGTTCTCCGGCATCGCTCCACCAACCCACGCTGCTCGGCGTGATGACGTAACTTCTGACAACACCGCTCACGCGCACGGCGTGGCGGGGCCTTCACCCAGCAGCAGATTGACAAAGGGCTATAGTTTGTTTTATATATCTATATTTGAATACAGTGGCGGCGCCTGCAAAATCTCTCAGGGGGGGCAAATGTCTGGATGATTGATAAGGATAAGGTCCACCCATGCAACAGCTTAAGCGTGTAAAGGCAACTTCACTTCTTTAATATTAATGAAAAATAAAGTGACTCTTACAATACATCTTGTTTGTTTCTATACTCACTATTAAAACAAACCACTCAAGTTTATTTTATTAAAGATTCCACTAGGTGGCCACAAATTATATTGTTGGATGAAACGTGCTTACGTATGATGACGTAAGCACGTATGATGACGTAAGCACGTTAGGGCGAGCCCTCCCGGAAGCCATAGAGAATGCATTGGAGCGCCCCCCGGTCGAAAAAAAACATCTTTCAATGTAAGTCTATGGGGCCACTCGGGGCGATTCTCAGCCGGAGTGAAATCGCCCAAAAAGAGGTGGTACTCCACAGAACGTGACATGACGCTGATTGGACTATATCCAGAGGCTGCAGTGACGGCTAGCGTGACTCTGTGGTTCAATGACATTGGTGGTGCGTCGCCCAATCGCCCTAATGAAGAAACCGCCCCTGTTTGAATACATTTCACAATAAAAACAAAGAGCACCAATAGGCAAATGAACGCTTGGGCAGTTGGGCATCTTTATTGGCAATCTCGAGTCTATGGCTGGAGGGGCACATTTTGATGGCAGGGACCAGTTTCATAACCACTGTTCACTTTCATCTGGTGATACAGACTTAACTGGTGCCGGGTCATTAAAACAAAAACAACCCCAAAGAGTTTCGATTTAAAGCTTTCTTGACTGCAGGGATTCATCTTCTTGGTTCTTTCGGTAAAGTCACGTAGAAGGAAAATAATAAAATAATAAAAATAAAACATAATAAAATAATTCTCACGACGTTTCAGCTGCTTGCGTTGTAGCCGAAACGTCGTGAGAATTATTTTATTATGTCTTATTATTATTTTATTATTTTTCTTCTACGTGACTTTACCGAAAGAACCAAGAAGATGAACCCCAAGGAGGTTAGTGATGGGTTAACCATGTTTTGGATTTGAGCCAACAACACACACCAGCACACAAGTGGCATTCGCGAGCACATGAAGGCTGGCACGACGCCTGAGGGAGTGGGTGGCCAGCAGCACTACATCCCGGTGTCAAACTTAGGGTGATCCAGCATTGGTTTAAATATTACATCAAGTGTCGGCTGTGAGTGGGAATCGCAGGGTTTCCGGGTTCGTAGCGCAGTGCGCTAACTATTCCACCACCACTCCCTATCATACACATCACACACTGTCTGTAGTATAAAGGTCAGTGTTCTTCACTAATTTTCAGAGGTGAGCCACTTTCGCCGATGAGAGATCATCAGTGTGAGGGGCCGCCACACATTTGAAACCATTGGGGGGTTTGACAGCAGCACGATGATGATGATGATGATGGTGGGGCGGTGTTTCCACTTGTTGTTGTATTGTCGGGGGCCGCACTAAAGGCAAAAGGGGGCCGACATTGGCTCACGGGCCTTGCAATGAAGAAGACTGGTACATTTCGATTTAAAGCTTTCGTGACTGCAAGGGATTCATCTTCTTGGTTCTTTCGGTAAAGTCACGTAGAATGGAAAATAATAAAATAATAAAAATAAAACATAATAAAATAATTCTCACGACGTTTCGGCCACAACGCAAGCAGCCGTCCTCAGGTGGAGAGCAGGTCTGTCGAGAAGACAGAGTCTGTCTTCTCCACCTGAGGACGGCTGCTTGCGTTGTGGCCGAAACGTCGTGAGAATTATTTTATTGTGTTTTTTTTATTATTTTATTATTTCCATTCTATGTGACTTTACCGAAAGAACCAAGAAGAAGACTGGTACAGTTGAGGTGTTTCCACATGTAAACACAATACACACCTTGCCAGTTTTAGAGATTTAAGAAAGTGCACCGTGATTTGTGAACGATATCGCACGGCGTCATCATTGTGTCTCTGACATGCCAAAGAAAAAAGGTGGGGGCTGAATTTGTTTGGCTTCGTGACCTCTGCACACAGGGTGCGATCACTGCACGCGCCCGAGACCAAGAAACGCAATCTTGCACCAACGCCATTCACATTTGGAGTCGGCGCGTGCCCAGAATGCATTCATGTAATTGGTGTGACGTGCGATATAAAATTGTTCGGGGAAAAAAGTCGGGTTAACTGCCTCTTTCAGCGCGTGAAAGTGTACACTGTGTTGTGCGTGTCCACACGAACAGCCCCTTTTGTCAATCCACTGCTGGATGAGCCCCTCCGCAGGCTGTGGCGGGTCGTGGCAGTTCTTTGACATCATTTCGCCGCACTAGTCAACGCCGGTTGGTGCAACACGGGGAGCATAGATGTTGGAACGTATTACTGTACAATCCAACAATAGCTTTTTCTATACTGCCCTCTGCCCCCCCACAGCTTAACTCTGCAGTAGCCGACGAAGCCCGTTTCATACATGCCGGTCACCCATCCACCACGCACCTATGTGCAGGCTCCACCGCATTGTGGATTCTGGTGTAGCGCGTGGTGGCAGCGATCTGTCCAGGAGGCAGATGCCAACGTCGCGGCTCTGAGAGCCACAACCACGAGAGCGCTTCAGGGGAGAGTTGGCGTCGTTTTTCCGTTCCTCCTCCTCCGCTGAAAAAAAGCGCCGGCTGCAGTGGCTTACGATACGGTCAAAGGTTTGGTTTGCAGGGCTACAATCGCCACGGTGGCTTGTCGTGAATTGTCGCCGTGGCATTTCTGGGCGATTCGATCGCAAGGCCTTGGCGTTGTTTTGTAACCGATGCAAGAAAAATCGAATTCCTTTCGGCGACGACACGAAGATCGCCCCAAGAATGCACGCTCAGTGCGATCGCGGACCATGAACGATGCGGTCGTTAAGAAAAATACGGTCGCTTTGTTCCCAACACACCGCACGCACCACGAAACCCCCCGCTCACGCAATTTTTTCCACAACAAGAAGACACCGCTCTACATTCCGCCTTCGCGTTTCCATCTATTTATACGCGGGTGATCTTTCCTGATGCACCGTCTCAATATTGATATAGATCAAATTATATTAATATATATTTAGGAGCCAAAACAACAAGATATATACACGTATATATTTCCCGCAGTGACATTTTGCGTCAACGCCGAGTGCGATGTTTTGATAAAGTGTGATGCTCCTGATCGGTAGTGATTCAATAAAGTGTGCACTTAATATCAGCCAAGCACAGTTAATCTGATTGCTAAAGTGTACAAGAATAACACACGTTGAGCATGCTTAATTAAACAGTATTTAACAGATAAAATCCTACTATTTGTGCGTATTCACACCACTAATGCATACGTAACACAGACGAAGATCCCCCACATAGTCTCATAGACAGCTAGGGCAAGTGCTGCGAGCAAACACCTTTTAAGGCGAGGCTAGCACGCATGCAGGTGACATGGTCAGACCACGTTGGCCCAGCTACCTACATCTGCCCAGGAATGGTGGCTGGTGGTGACCACACGATCATACAACATCCTTATTTTAGGCTGAGCCAAACTAGAGGAAGACCACAACAGATTTCCATAATAATTGCATGACCAGGAATTGAATTTGGATCTATAAGATTATAGTACAGTGTGGAAACCACTTTGAACACACAAAGACAAAGATCCCCCGGAAAGCCTTTAACAGATTATTAGGGCAAGTATTGTTAGCGAGCACCTATGAAGGCCGACATGGCACACGAGGGGGTGGCCGGGCAGCACCACGCCCGGCCGCCTTTGTCTCCCCAGTGGAAATGTTTACACACCGTGTTAGGTACTCATTTGAGGCTGAGTCGACCTAGGGGAGGCCTAAGAACGGTTTAGATAATTGTCACTGGGAGTTGGCCGTGAGCGGGAATCGAACTCGGGTCCCTGGGTTCAAAGCACAGCGCACCACGGCTCCCCACCACACCGCACGAGCCACTCGTTTAATGCCAAGTCGACCTATGGGGAGCCCACAGATATTCGCCACCGACGTTAGCCATGGAGGGGAATGGAGCCCGGGTCGCTGGGATTGCAACGACCGTGCCACCGCTGCACTCGCGCGCAACGAGTGCAGCGATATACAAAGGCAGATGGAATAAACACGCTCCGTGTTAATGCCTCTCGCAGGAATATTCATTCCCCACACATTTAGACGTGCGAGGCCGAGGTCGCCGCTCGTAACGGTGCGTTTGCGTACGGCGTTTTTTTTTCTTCCGTAAAATATTAACGCGTCTTCAAAATTTTGTTTTAATTGGCCGCGTCGCGACTTGATTTCCTCGCGCACGCTTTGGGGACGTTTCTCGCCGTCAACAAGCGGAAGGCTTCGCGTTCCGCACGGAGCGCTCATTACATATCGCACCGTCGGCCCGCGTCCGCTCGATTCATTTTTTTGCGTTAAGAGCGGGCGGAGGAGGAGTGGCGGGGGGGGGGAAGACGTCAAATTTTGGTGGCAGCGGATTTAACGATGCAAAAGTACATTGGAATTAAGGGTGCTTAGGGAAATAGCGAACGGGGGGGAGGGGGGGTGGGGACTTCGTGTAAGCAGCGGCGGGGATTTTAATCTTGGACGCGAGGCCCTCCCCGCATCGGCTTCATTATTAAAATGATCAAATGTAGAGATGACTTCAACGACTGCCGCCTTTTCATTTCGCGCTCAAATCGGACGCAGGAGGGGTTTTGAAGACGGCGGTTTATCACCGGCGCGTGTGTGCTGGAATGTGTGCGTGTGCGTCTTTGAGTGAGTGCGTGTGTGTCTTTGAGTGAGTGCGTGTGTGTGTCTTTGAGTGAGTGCGTGTGCGTCTTTGAGTGAGTGCGTGTGTGTCTTTGAGTGAGTGCGTGTGCGTCTTTGAGTGAGTGTGTGTGTGTGTCTTTGTTACTATTAGGCGTGTTAAACCCAGGAAAGCCTCACGAAGTGTCATTACTGGTTTTCAGGTTGGGGGAGAAAGTCCCGCAAAGTTATTTTTTTGCGGCTGCAGAGGGTGGGCGGGTTGGGGGCGATGATTGCTGGTGTGTATTTCCAGTTGAGTGATTTGTGGGTCATTTCTTACGTTGTGCACCACGAAGCCGGCACACGGCGGCCCACGCTCTCTCCAACAGCGTCACGGGGTCTTTGACGGCCGATTAAGCACGGTTGGCTACGTGCGGCAAGAAAGAAGTTCAACAATACATGCGTCCTCCGTGAAGCAGACACGGGGCGTCGCATTTTCTACGCCCCAAAACAACCGCAGTCATCACCAGTGTGGCCCCTGGATTGGCACCCTGAACCTACGCTAATAGCGGTGACGCGCTACCGCTACGTGAACACGTGCGCGTGTGTGTGCCTCAAGGCCTCAAGGTGCACATGGCCTGGCACAAGCGTCGTGGTGACGTCACCGCCACTTAGTGGCGAATGGCGGTTGTTGTGGTCAATAAAGGTCAATTAATCCCTTTTTCCTCCGCTGTTGCAAATTTGAGAGAGAATTTGGTCTCTGTGCGTGAAACCAACCACATTAGGGAAACGAAAGTTTCTCCCCAGCGTGCCTTCCAGGCAGTTGCAATGATATATTGTAAAGGCAGCCTGAATAAAATCACCGCCCCTCCCTACAATCGCCAGTTCACTGGGGATATTATCTCTGCTCGGAGCTGTACCGGGTCTCAGGCTCTTGGATTGCTCTCTGCACCTCCTCGGCAGATGGCACATCAAGCCAGTCACTCACGGAAGAGAGTGGCTTCTTCCTTCAACGTTTGAGGTTCCGCAAGCCATAGTGGATTCATTTGAAAGACGGTGAGGTGTGGGGTCACGTGGATGTAGAGGTCAAATGAGGTGAGAGAGTTGGCAATGTTAGTTAGCTGTCGCCTGATGATGCTGGTTGTAATTACTGGTGAAACGTCACAGCACTCGAATTGTTAATGTTGTTGTGGGTTTACCCTCCAACACACAACCGGTGTGCTGAACTAGTCACTAAATTGGCATGTTTTGTGTTTGCGTTACAAACTTTACTAATTGGCTGTGTCGGTTGGTGGCGGGTTTAACGACACATTTATATTTACGCGATCTAACCCCAAACAACCTCTATTATGAGCCATAGTCGAGACAAAGCCCACCGCTGTTGTTTGTGCCTAGGAGTATTCCCCTTTCACAAGACCTCACACAAATTGAACAGCAAATTTGAAAACTTTGATCTTTTGGGAAACTTCATCTTGCAGTTAGGAAACACCACAACTAAGTGATTGCGAACAGAAGTTTTCTCAAATGTTTACTTTGAACAAAAACGAATCGACCTCTGTATAAGTATACACCAAGGCCGTAATTATAATATATTTTGGGGGAGACAGATCCCCCCCAATATTCAAATATGCTCAAAATGTCCCCCCCCCAATTTGCTAAACCTTGGCCACAATATCTGGACTTGTCTTTATATAAATCAATGCATAGATTTCTGTTTATATGATTGTGGTTATGGGTGTACTTTATGAATCCCAAATCTCTGCCATTACATTCAATAAAGCAAGAAATGGTAACAAAGTAAAAACAGAGCAATGTAAAACAATACACTCTTAGACATTATTGTAAAAAATAAATAAAAAGTCCATCCCATGCATTAGGGAGTTTTCAAATGTAGATATTTTTCTGGGTTGGGACCCCCAGACACCCTGGAAGATTTGGTCCCCCCCAATGTTGACTCCATGTCTACGGCCTTGGTTTACAAGTGCAGTATATTGTAGGTATACATTGCGCTTATAAATAGGGGAAGAATCCATCGTGCAGTAGTTAGCTCACAGCCATACGAGCCTTGTCACCTGACTTGGATTCCCAGCCATAGCTGACGTGATTGGCGAGTGGTTTCTGAAACATTTCTAGGCCGCCCTCCTTCACAAACCCAGCAGAGTGGGGAAGTATGGTCAAACAACCCCCACAATTGACACAGTGTTGGGAGGCCTTAATCCACAGCATGTCATACCGTGCTTGTAAATATGTACGCTATTACATAAACTTTTACAATATATGATATATCTGCATATTGTATAAGCGTAAGCAAGTTGCAGTCCTGTATAGACTGTTTGCGAGCGTCTATTAATATGAGCATGGCAGATGAGAGGACTGTGTCACCAGCACCACACCCATCCGCCTTTATCTCCCCAGCGCTGACATTTTATGTACTTGTTTAAGGCTAAGCTGACCTAGGGGAGTGCAAGGTCTGACACTGTGGCTCGGACACGAACTCCATTTACGAGGTTTGCGGCTCACCACTGCGTTACGAAAAGCCACACACAGACGCACACGCGCGCACGTCCATATGTCAAGCCATCTGCAGTCTCAATAAATTATCACGTCAGAATGTAAAAAAAGGGAATTCTCTCCCTGCTCAAACAAGCGAGCAGCAGCGCTTGATCTCCATTTGTAGCTCAGACCTCGTGGCGAAAATAAATTCCACATTCTCATGGCAGGGGAATGACGACGCTGTAGGACAACAATGCTTATTAACTCAAATATCATGGAGCACTGCGTGAATCATCATGCCCGGTGGGAATCGAGTTGCCTCGTGCTCCTCTCTGCAAATGGCACTTTGTATCTGCTGTGCATCATGGATAAACATTGGTGGTGAGAGCCTTAATGAGCTTACACAAGCCCAGAGTCCGTAAACACCGGGGACATTCTTGTACCCAGACCTTCGTGATCAATTCTTGGTCAGCTGATGGATGAATTTGTCGTCTGCCTGACGCTATGCTAAGGTACGAGGTCAAACAATTGCATGTTTCTGTTATAGTCTGCATTTGCAGATCCTTTATCAAAATGAGGAAAGTGATTTCCTTCTTCAGCCTACACTGGCATTTACTTCGTGTCGTCATTTCATCCCACCCCGCGCTACTTCAAATGATAATCCCATTTACTGCCAACACTACACACATTGTCCTGCTGCGGAGGGAGCTGGTAGCAACGTTGGGTTGCTCGGTTAATGGTCAGGGTCAACGGCGGCGTGGTGTATTCCGCAAATATGCCCGACTGTGAGGGCGAGCACAAGCTGGCGTGAGTAGGTTAAACGTTGAGTTTTATAAGGGCACCACGGGGTGACCAGCCCCTCCCCACCCAGCTCCACCCCCCACCCAGCCCCACCCTCCCCACCCTCTCCACCCAGTCCCTCCCCACTTTTCCCTCCCCATCTTCCCCTCTCCACCCAGCCCAACCCCTCCCATTTTTGGATGCACGACGGACGGACGGACACAATAATCCCCTGTGGGCTGGTGGAACCAGGTGGTTCCTACCAGTAACACACGCTATCCAGCCGGGTAGCGATGTGGTGTTAACCCTCGACTCACGGAGAGAAAGGTTGTGGCGGGCTTCAATTCCCCAGATCGGATGTCCACTCAGGTCCGAACACGAGTCCAGGGTCAATTCAGCCTATCACGTGGAACAAAACATTATCTCTGTCACCAACTTGCACTGGCGAGCATGGTGAATTATGGTGAAGTATGGTGGAACAAACCTCACGACACGTGGAGGCGTTCGTAGGGGAGGTCTTCATCCAGCAGCGGCCTAACAAAATGGCTGCGAGTGCACGTGTTGTGCCTGTATATCAGCGGCGGTTGTTTTTATCGAGGGCATGATTTCTGTCATGGAAATGTGAAGTTCCCACCACTGGCTCAGGTCCACTCACCACAGGGGTGAGCGTCACACCAATTGCTTGTTGGAACAATTTGACTCTTTGCAACACACAAGTTGCAAGTTGCAAACCACCGCAATTTCTTTGTTCCATTCACCTTCAGGAAATGCATTTCTCCGAATCCTTGAGCACATTTTTTTTTAAACCAGCTTTTGTAAAGTCAGTGGGCAACATGTCTGAACCTTGACTGAATCCTAAATTATCGATTATCCCGTGCATTGCTTGAAAACGTGGGGGCGGGGGGGGATATCTCGGAAATTTGCTGAAACGATACGCTGCCCCTGCCCGGCAACTTCGATCCACCAAATCCGGGCACTTTGAGTGTACCAAGGCCGAATCTGGGTTCGACACGTGATGATAGAGTGGTTCAGTAGCTAGGCGGCTCTCGTTTGTGGAACGTCTTGTCTGTTCGGGATGCAAAAAGGTGTCAGTGTAATGCATTTGTCGTTTCACGTAGGGACACCCGCCTCTGTGCTCGGAGCTGAACCTCAGTTGAACACGTAGGCTTTTGCGACCAATATCATCCATAATAGTTTTGGGTTAGATCGCGTAAATGTATAAACGTGTCATTAAACCCGCCACCAAATATTAAATACTCCCAAATGCAACTGTCAGCAGTAGCAAAATATGCGCGCCAACAATGACACTTAATTAATTTTGATAATGTTGAAGTTACGTGCAAAACTAGTTACTACTGGCCAAGACTAATTAGACAATCTATCGAAATTGAAAGAAAATAAAAACAATTTTAACCGCTGTGTGGAAGCGAATCATCAAAACATTTTTAAATGCATGCCTATACAGGCCACCATTCTTCAATAGAGATTACCGTTGGTACGGCTATTTTAGTGAACACAATGGACAGGAAGGACAAGATCAATTGGCTCGCATAATCCGCATGCATAATGTACGTTGACTCATGAATCCCCCCCCCCATACCTTGCGCAAGAAGAGCGCACAAGTGTGGTCACCACATCTACGCCTCTATATAAGGAATGAAACAGGTGGACTTTTCCACAAATCTGGTTGTCGCCTGATGAAGCTAGTTGTAATTACTGGCGAAACGTCGTACTCAGATTGTAAATGTTGTGGCTTGGCTCTCCAACACACCGGTGTGCTGTACTAGTGATAAATTGGCATGCGCTGTTTATGTGACAACCCTTGCGAGGTGGCTGTGTCGGGTGGTGGCGGGTTTAACGACACATTTATATATTTACGCGATCTAATTAAAAAAACCTCTATTATAGAGATGAACCTGTTTTGTAGGTTACCGACCTGTCTGTAAATACTTTTTAGATGTTGTTATTCTTCTCCTGGATGTGTTGCGTGTGTTTGAGCCTGGTGCTCCAATTTCCTCCCAACAATGAAAGCAACTGCCCACATGTGACAATGTCAAAGGAGAAAGTGACAAAACATTTACAGCAGAGTACTGGATAAATTAATAAAAAAAAATGACAATTTCATTTGGTCATTCTCTGACAAGTCCATGTGCCGATTCGCTTGTATGCTATTAAACACAAGTGGTGTTCAGATGCGACTGGCTGGCTTTGCGAGAAATTGCCGCAATAATTTCCAGTGTTTGCGATTACAAATTAAATCATGGGCCTCATTTAGATGCAGGTAGAATTAGGAGAGCGTCCAAGGCGGCGATATAATCCCTTTATGTTCACCGGTGCACCCATTCACGCGCATGACGCCCACTTCAAACACTCACTCATCAACACCGTGATTGTGATGCTGGCACTAAAACTCAATGGGCCCCCCCCCCCCACCCCTAACTTTGCCAACCCCTCTCACCTCATTTGGCCTCTACATCCACGGGCCCACACCTCACCGTCGCCTTCTCACTCCCACTTATCTGCCCTGTTCAAGAGTTATTTTCCAAGACCGTTGTGTTAAGATGCAATGCAATCACACGCTCTCTGCAGGTCATCCACGCCAATGGCTGCGTTTTGAATCCAGCCATGTGAAGCCTGTGAATGCAATGCGGAGAGCGATAGTGCAGCGGTCAGCGCACTGCCCTACGAGCCCGGTAACCCGGGTTCGATTCCCGCTCACGATTCCCGCTCACGGCCAACTCTGCCTAAAATGAGTACCCAGTGCGGTGTGTAAACATCGCCAGTGGGGAGACAAAGGCGGCCGGGAGTGGTGCTGGCCAACCAACCCCATCGTCTGCCGTTGCGGCCTTCACATAGGTGCTGCTCGCTAACAGCACTTGTCCCAACAATCTGTTGCAGGCTATACGGGAGTCTTTTTTAATACAGGTAAACCGTGTGTCTGGGGCCCTATAATGATGGTGATGGAAGCGCATTGTGCTGCGTCTGCCAGTCACCTCAGCCACTTGACCCCTGGTAGCCGGCTCCGTGTTATAACCACGTGACCACAAAGAACACCGGGCCTGGTGTAAGCTCTATGGTGAACGGCGGTTTCCTTGAGAAATTGTGACTCAGGAAGGCTTTGCTGGATTAATGACATGATTAATATACACACCTTGCCATTTGAATGCAAAATGTGTGATTAGAATGTTTTGTTAGAAAAATATATTATAAGCCACGCTCACACGGCAGGTCATTATAATCATTAGTGTCGTTGTGGAAAATATAATGAACAAGACAGATCAGAAGACGATGTCTCCAAAGACCGCATCTGACTCTCCGCATGAAAATAACTAAAGTGTGTTTTTTTTAAATATACATTACATTGGCCTCCACAACCTTCTGGGAATGCATAATTTCAGCCACATTGATTGAACACGAGAATACTCTGGACGAGTTTAAACAGACAGCGTCGCATCAGCAGAGTCAGGCTTGCTCGAATACATGCTGGACAGCAACCAGATCTGAGAGGCGAGGGACTTCTCTTCAAGAATTCTGTCCCAGTTCGACGCAAAACTACATAATGCATAACACAAAATAAGTATTTAGCATTGCTGTGTGGCGTTTGCTTGCGTTGAATCGATGCAGCTGAGAATATGCACTCCCAGAAGGCCGCGGGGCCTATGGGTTATGTATTCGTAGTGACACAGATATGTGAATTGAATGAGGCGTATGGTCTGTTGATCGATTTTGACTCTGTCAGGCTTTCCTCGATATATAAATATGTACCCCCTTCATTTAGGTGTATTTATTTCGTGAATGCTTTATACACGTGACTTTCACAGAGCACCACAATACATGTAATTATGGTAATTTAATTGCTGGTACGTTGAGAGTTCAAACCCCAATTGGGGGTGGATTCAACCCATCATCTCTACAGGGTGGTTAAAACGCATACCACTTTGTTTGAAGTCAGCAGTGGTTGTCCCGCGGAATGATTCACCCCCCCTCACCACAGAGCAATGTGGAATGTTCAGCACTCGCCAAAGGTTAACGACGCCTGTCTGTGAACCCATCTCGAATTTAATTACGCGGCTACGGTGGAATGAGGGGACATGGCACCGAGGCAACAGCACCGAGGCCGCGTCTCATTTACGAAAGGCAGCGGACAGCCTTCGCTGCAGAGATGCCTCCAGAAAAACAACATCGCCAGCCCTCGCCGCTCGAACGATTTGTTACGTTGGAGATGACATTTAACTGGGGAAAAGCAAAACCCATATAAAGTGTGCAACACGCGTACCTGAACAAATGCGCACGCCCACGTGCGTAGGCACGCGCGCGGATGCACGCGCGCGGATGCACGCGCGCACGTAAACCACACACACTCACATCCAGTAGCAATTGCTAATTCGAATCTGTAAATGGCAAGAGGAATCAATCAAGGCAGAAAAAAATATATGGTGGGCCGGAAAAACAAATACAATAATGAACGTTAATTCTAGATTTGAAGCTTTCGTAACTGCAAGGATTCATGCTTAGGTTTTTTTTCGGTAAAGTCACGTAGGTAAAATAATAATAATAAAATAAAATAATAACATATGAAAATAACTCAATTAAATCACGACGTTTCGGAGGCAACACAAGTCTCCGTCTTCAGGTGGGACCGTCACAGCTAAATTATTCGAGCAAGCTTGACTCTGCTTGATACAGTAAATTTGGCTGTGACGGTCCCACCTGAAGACGGAGACTTGTGTTGCCTCCGAAACGTCGTTATTTAATTGAGATATTTTCATTTATTATTATTTATTTTAATTATTATTTTCCTTTGTGACTTTACCGAAAAACCCTAAGAGTACAATAATGAACGTGCAGGGGGGGGGGGGGGGGTGTGCAATGCGTGTACGAGAAGCCCTCACTCGGCCACAGCATCGGTTCCCATGCAACGTGCGCTGTCAAAGCCTGGCAGCTGCACACAGCTCGATCCTAAACGGCGACAGCTGATCGCAGCGAACATGTAGGCAAGAGACACGTGGAGCTGTACTCTTAAGAGAGAACGTTCAGTTTCACCAAATTTCGCGTTCCCGCAATTGACAATTTATGCGCACTTTTAGATGAACTAAATCGAATTTTCCGCATTCACGAAATTTCGCTTTGGCAGCGGCCACGAGATCATCAAACGATAAGCCACCCGGTAGGCTACGTCATCCACCCACAGCAGCGTCACGATCGTCAATGTTCTATGGTTCTTTCGGTAAAGTCACGTAGATAGAAAAAATAATAACAATACAATAATAGCAATAAAATAACAACAATACAATAATAGCAATAAAATAGCAACAATACAATAATAGCAATAAAATAGCAACAATACAATAATAGCAATAAAATAATAGCAATTAAATAATAACAATAAAATAACAACAATACAATAATTACAATAAAATAATAACAATAAAATAATAACAATTAAATAATAACTATAAAATAACAACAATGAAATAACAACAATAAATAATAACAATAAAATAATAACAATAAAACAATAACAATAAAATAATAACAATAAAATAACAACAATACAATAATACAAATAAAGTGAATAAAAAATAACAAAAAATATCACGTCACGATGCCCCGAAAGTGCAACAGCAATGCCTCCGCGTCACCTATTCGCTCGTTCCGACATGCAGAGCTTTTGGCGAGTTCCATGAAAATGGTAATAATGTATTTTATTTTATTATTTATTCAATTGCTTTAATATTTATGTTCTTCATTATTATATTGTGATAAGTGACTTAGGTGTATATTTTTACTATTTAATTAATTGGAAATGCCATTCGATTTGCGAAATGTCGTATTTACGTGTGCCTTTTGAAGAACGCATCGCTTTCGTAGATCGCGGTGATGCCTGTACTTTTACAAACTGTTAGCAAGCTGGAAAGAGAGCACTTGCAGGAATGAAATGAGGCTCAAAGTGAGGCTTCCCTGTGCGATGGATCTATCTGTGGCCGCGACGACTGTCATCGTCATTACTCGGCAGCTCAGGCTTTGGCGGAGGCTCCGCTGCTGGGCCGTCGGTACATCAAAGGCGTGCGTGACGCTTGCGGCCGTCAAGTTAAACGGCGCGATGACAAACGGAAAATTGTCTCTCAGTATATCAACTACAGCAAGGTGACAATGAAAACAAACGAATTTCAATAAAGACAATCCCTCGATTTGACGAAAGGAACGCGTATTTCAAAAAGCACGCCGTAAAACAAAATTCCGTGAATCGGAATGGCTTTTTTTCCATGAATTTAAGACGAAACATTAGGGATGTGTTGCAGACAGTCATTCCAACTCGACTCCGATCCTAGAAATACACACCACCGAAATCACTTGTCACAATACTAAAATAACATCACGGAATGTAATTATCAAAACGATTGAATAATAGTGACTTTAAAACAAATATAATTAACCCTATTCTTGGTTATTTCGATAAAGTCACGTAGAAGGGAAATAATACAATTATAAAAATATAAAGCAATAAAATTCTCACGACGCTTCGACTGCAACACAAGCAATCATCATCAGGTGTGAAATCAACAGCAAGAACATTTCACACCTGATGATGATTGCTTGTGTTGCAGTCGAAACATCGTGAGAATTTTATTGTTTTATATTTCTATTATTTGATTGTTTCCCTTCTACGTGACTTTACCGAAAGAACCAAGAATATGAATCCCTGCAGTCACGAAAGCTTTAAATCAAAAAATATAATTAACCCTTTCAGGGAACCCACCAAAAAGATATGCTGCGTATTGGAATGAGTGGAAGGGTGGTGCTGTGGGGGCGTTACTGGTGTAATATGAGGATATATCCGGCTCACTGACGTATCACAACTCGTCATGGGGATTGGCTCTGCTGGTCCTGGTTTACAGTCAATGGGGGGAAGCCTGGGGGAGTGGCCCTGATGTGATGGAAAGATGACAGCTATGAGGATTGGTTCTGCTGGCCTTGGCCACAGCCAATGGGGAGATGAGTCAGGGGCGTGGTCCCGGGAGATGACGAGGGAGCCTGGAACATTCCATGCAGGCTAACGAGGATTGGCGGAACATACCACGTGACCCAGGTATTAAATAGGGGTGGAGACGAACGACACGTGGTCAGAACGGGAACGAACAGAGGGGGGAGGCCACGCGGGAGCGGGGCTCTGAGTTGCCACGTGGCAGTGTGTCTCTCTATAGCTGTCCCTTCACGCTGCCTAGCAGTAGCGTGGAGTAACTGTAAGATAAGTTGAATAAAAGACGAATTACAGAAGTCGCCTCAACGAGCATTATTACACTGGGTGCACTGCAGGGACGATAACCATGATGCTGTTGTTGACGGATGACGCAGCCTCCAGGGTGCGTCTCGTTTGATGATCTCATGGCGCGTGCCGTGTGAAATGTCGCGAACGTGGAAGTTCCATTTACCTCAATCGAAAAGTGTCCGTAACTTGTCAATTGCATTAAGGCGAAATTATCTGAACCGAACGTTAATGAATCGAGGGATACGTGTACATCAAGTGGTATTTTCACGATGAAGATGATGATGGTGATTTTAAATGTATTGTAATTCATCCGCCCATCGATACGTATCGCAAGTGAACATTCACATTCAACCTGTCCAGCACAGGTCACACGCACTCCATAAAAACATGAACTGAGTTTTGGCAAATAGCTCATCCTTGCACGATGCTTGTGTTTTTTGAGTTATGAAGCCCAAAATGACGAACATCTTTGAAGACATCACAACAACAGTGAGATTTACGGGCAGGTCTTTGCACAAAAGATGGTCAGGTGGAACTGTAGTGCGAGTGCCCAACTCAAGCGGAAGTTCAAATCCTGATCGGTGATGAGTGGGTGGGGGTCACTTCATCCGACTGTCCCTCCAGGTCACATTTGTTGGCCATTGATCGTGGCCAACCGCTCGTGACAACTCCTCAACGCCTGTTGCAATCATCTGGCTCAGCCACTGCAATATAAAATTACTACATCAACATCAGTCAGATGAAGATGAATAAGAAATGGCGAACGTATGAAAAGGGTGGCCACCTGCCATAGGAACGTGAAATATCCATCGTGAGCTCAAGACCAGCAACAGACCACGAGCCCCATTCTCCCCAGTGGATGAATCTGGGAGATGACACTTTTGAGTCCGAGTTACGTGAACAAACGAGCACAGTTTCCACGACGACACAGCCCGAGACTGAGTTTTGCGACGAGCGTGTTGGCCAGTGGACATATCTGCCGGTAAATATGTCAAGGGAAAACAGTCGACTCCGGCTTCGCTTTGAAGAACAAGAAGGAGAGCGCATGAGTGCTCAATGTCCTCATAAAGTTTGGCGGAGCAAATGAGTGTTTATAGAGCAGGGAGTAAATCGCGTTTGGATACCAGTCTGGCCGTGGGGTGGAACGGGGGGGGGGGGGGGGGGGGGGGGTACAGAGAGCTTCTCCACTGAACGCACTCTGATCGAGGAGTTCCTTGCCAGCGCCGGTTATTAGCTCGCTCATCAATACCGATGATTGCAAAATTGCCCAGCCAATTAAAATGAAGCCAATTTATTTACCTGTGTCGCCCTGCACTTTGCAGCTTCATTTCCCTCGAGAGCGAGTTCCCCGTTTGCTGGCTAAGCAATGAGATTGGTAATCGTTTGCGTTTGCTTGTGGTGGCGCACACCCCACAATCCAGCACAGTGGAGGAGTTGGCGAGACATTCAACCAATCATTCTATTGGTATGCAGGAGGTCGTGGGTTCGATCCCGACCCGAACGGCTGTATACTTGGAGTTTGCACGTTCTCCCCGTGGTCGTGTGGCCTTTTCTCCGGGCCCTCCAGTTTTTCCCTCCACATTTAGAATCAACGTGCATTTAGAGTATTTGGATGCTGTACATTTCAACGTGATAGGCCACTTCGTTGAGCTATAATTTGTTGCCAGGTCGCTTCTGGAAAAGAGCTACGTAGCTCACTGCGCCTTAGCTGGTAAAATAGAAACAGTTTCGTTTAAGTTCCGTTTAATCGGTAAAGTCACGTAGGTAAAAAAATAAAATTAATAAAAGTAAAATAAAATAAAAATCACGACGTTTCGGAGGCAACACAAGCTTCCGTCTTCAGGTGGAACCGTCACAGCCACGACAGCTGGATAAAGTAAATGAGAGATTACAAGAGCTACCACTCCGTATATATAATGGTTGGAGAGGGGAAGGGCCAAGTACGGCACACTTTTTATTAATATGAATCCTTGCAGTCACGAAAGCTTCAAATCTAGAATTTCGTTTAATCGTTTAGGGGTTGGTGTATCACGTGAAGCTCACCACGTGCTGTACTACTCCCAAAATGCAATTTACAAAACCCGAGGTGGAGACGATTTGTCTGCATGACCTGGAGCCACCCCAAGTCCCTGGTGGTCACCCAGGCCTGAGGTTCATCTCCCTTCCACCTCCGCCGATCCCAACACTCGCCGCGAACACGCGTCATCCCGCAAGCGAATAAAAAATAGTTCCCCAGCTGATTCCGCATTCCTGCCCCCTTGCCTGCAGTGAAAGCCTCTACCCAGAAGCGACCTTTTAAGGAGGCCCGTGCTTGCGTGTGTGTGCGCCCCTGTTTTTTTCCTCCTCCGTGTGCGCTTTCTCGAATTAGCTTTGAGCAGCTCGCGTTTGGCGTTGGTCACACGCAAGGATCCTCCTGCGATCAGGGGGGAGGAGGGTGTTGCGTCTGCCGGACGCCCAAGACCGCTGCCCATCGCTCCATGCACCTCTGCCTCCGGGTCCTTGGGTTGTCACCTGTTCTGGATTTCCCAGTGCAACTCCCTTGGTGTGTGGATAACGGTTACTTGGACGGATGTCAGAAGCAGCGCTGCGATTTCACCTTCCGTGAAATGTTTTCCTCCAGCATGGGGCGACAAGCACTGCTCAGCGAGGGCTTCTGAACGGATGATCTGTCTTGCGGTATGATGCTACGATAATCAATGAAATTGAACTGACAGAGAAACTCTAGAACAGAGGAACTCCGACTCGGCTTTTCCCATTTACATGACGCAGCATCACCAGAAATGAGGGGGGATTTGAACCTCGATTTGCCACCTGTCCTGGTTTTCCCAGGACATTGTCTCCTTGAAACGGCGTTTACCGTGTTCACGTGATTTTTTTCTCTGGGTGCTCTGGTTTTCCCCTCCACATTTAGAATCAACATGCATTTCGAGTACTTGGCAACTATACATTTCCACACAATAAGCCACTTCGTTGAGCTATCATCATCTGTGGCCAGATCGCTCTAAAAAGAGATAAATAGCTCAGTCGGCCTAACCGGGCAAAATAAAAAAAAGTTTAGCTTAGACTCACAATCGGAAGATGGAAAGTTCAAATCCTGATTCGTGGGGTGTGCTCCCTCCCCCCAGTGCGCTACCTTGTGTATGGCTAAAAAAGCCACTGGAATATATCTCAGGAGCAAGTCTGTAGTTTCACCGACTGTGCGACTGTTTGCTAGCGTGGGCTTAGAAACACTGCTCAGCCAGAGTTATGAGTGGCCACTCCGCGTTCCATCGAGAGGGCTGGTGCTACGCATTTCGAATGTGCAATTTCAACAAACCGGGTCAAGGTCACAAATGTACGACGAGCAACTCGCCTATTTGCTTCGTTTGAACAGAAGACTCTTTGAGCCCAAATCCACGAAGCCAATCGTGGCTGCCGTTCTGCTACCCTTTGGTGAAATGACGGACATCGTCACATCAGCTTCTTGGCCCTGTTTTTACAATTCTATAAACTATTTCAACTTTAAATTATGTTCTTGGTTCTTTCGGTAAAGTCACGTAGAAGGAAAAAAATAAAATAAAATAAATAAAACATAATACATTTTTATTTTAGTTTTTATTATTTTATTGTTTCCCTTCTACGTGACTTTACCGAAAGAACCAAGAAGATGAATCCCTGCAGTCACGAAAGCTTTAAATCGAAACTCTTTGGGGTCGTTTTTGTTTTAATGACCCGGCCCACTGAGCTCTTTTTAAGAAGCGACCTGGACACAAATAATAGCTCAAAGAAGTGGCTTATCACGTGGAAATTAATTGCAGCCAAATACTCTAAACACATGGTTCTAAATGTGGAGGGAAAGACCACAGGACCACGCGACCTCGGGGAGAACATGCAAACTTCAAATATCGAGGCATCAGGTTTGGGACCGAACCAACCAAATTCCTGTATACCAGGCAAGGTAGTTAGCATTGAACCACTGTGGTACCCCTAACAACACAGCCACTTCACTGCGACTCGTCGTGCGTACCCAGAGTGGGCGGAGTCTTTGGTGCGAATAGGGCGGAGCCAACAATGCCAAAAGGTTTCCGGCCAATCGCAGGAACTTTATCTTTCTCTCAACCGTCGTGCAGAATTGCCACGACCTCTGGACACTCCTTCAATCGAGAGGCTTGTATGTATGTATGCTGAACTTCTTTTGCACCATACGTAGCAAACCGTGCTAATCGTAGGCGCGGGGGAAGGACAACAAACTAAACACAAAAAGCAGTCCTCAAGACATGAGTTTTCAATCTAAATGTTCTGTCCGTCTCACGGAATTTTTTACAAAAAGTTGTATTTTTTAAAGAAAAAAAAAAGCATTTAAATTTGAATTACGCTCGGTATGGTCTGCCTTTTTTTTGTTACACTAATCTCCTTCATCCTGCAGCGAAGTTCGCGATGGCAGTAACTTGGATCCGAGACCCCAACATTTCCACGGTGCCAACTTAGCGCTTCGGTTCGGCGTTCACCGAGAGGCACTGCACATTGCAAACCAATCACTCACAACATCACGCCGATAATGGTCTCGTGTGTATCTCTCCACTCCAGCAAACCATTGTTGTCTTGGGAAACAAGACAACAAACA
The DNA here is from genome assembly GCF_015708825.2 of Lethenteron reissneri. Lineage (NCBI taxonomy): Eukaryota > Metazoa > Chordata > Hyperoartia > Petromyzontiformes > Petromyzontidae > Lethenteron > Lethenteron reissneri. Next base: position 11,799,780 of record NC_083797.1, on the reverse strand, counting down.
TACTGTATAGTATATACACACACACCGTTATTTATTTCACGAGTGTACCCATTTAAACAAAAAAAAACACACATACGTGCCACTTTCTGACACATTGAACCTGATACTCAAGTCCAATAACAGCAAGGCTCAGGAAATGTTTTCAAACTGACGGAATGCCTGGCTGTCAGGGTGGGTGGCGACTTATTATTCAGATATGTTCGAGCAAATGCGTGTCAGATTTTATTTTTAGCGGAAAAAGTAATTTCTTTAAGAGCAGAAAAATGATGAATCTGGAAGAGGCCGTATCTGCCAGTGAATGTGACACGCCAGGTCCGCGAGGCATCGCGGGAAAGGAATCACGCCAACTGGGCAGTCACAGACATTTGTCCAAATACATAGTTGGGCTCGTGCATTATTTGTGATGAGCGCAAAATAAATAAATCATCACTTTCCAGGAAAAAAACTATAATTACCTGAATTTTTCGATTCAAAGCTTTCGTGACTGCAGGGATTCATCTTCTTGGTTCTTTCGGTAAAGTCACGTAGAAGGGAGATAATAAAATAATAAAAATAAAACATAATAAAATAATACAATTCTCACGACGTTTCAGCCACAACACACATACGTGCCACTTTCCGACAGACCTGTTCTTCATATGAGGATGGCTGCTTGCGTTGTGGCCGAAACGTCGTGAGAATTGTATTATTTTATTATGTTTTATTTTAATAATGACCTGTTCAGCTGAAGTTCAGTCTAGCCATGATGCTTCATATGTTGTAACAATGCAGGCCCTTGCCACTTTAGTGAAGTGTCATGCACATCATTTTCTCTGTTCACTCAGTCCAGACAGAAATATAGAGAGCGTAGGGCCAAGAATGTGCATAGAGGCCCACCCAGAGTGTAACGTGAAGAGTCCTATTTATTTTAACACGTTTTTGCCAGGAACACATTCCTAGACAAATTAACATCTCGTTCCGAGGAAATGTTGAGGTGTTGATAAGAGCAATGGGCCATCATTGCTGCTGCTGGTGGTGGAAGTTGTGTTGGTGGAAGTTGTGTTGGTGGCGGCAGTTGTGTTGGTGGTGGTAGTTGTTGTTGTTGTTGGTGGTGGTGGTGGTGAAGCAGTTGTTTGAGGTTGTGTTTTTTGATGCTCAGAAAATTCCCAAAGCGGGTTCAGGGTGAAGCGTTTGAGTGACGTGAAGCCATCTGAGTTTGTGCTCCGGCAAAGAAAGAAGTCTCCACCAATCTTGATTTGAAGCTTTCGTGACTGCAGGAATCCATACTCTTTGGTTCTTTCGGTAAAGTCACGTAGGTATAAAATAAAATAAATCACGACGTTTCAAGCGCAACACAAGCGTCCACCATCAGGTGGGATGATGGACGCTTGTGTTGCGTGATTTATTTTATTTTATACCGCCGTGACTTTACCGAAAGAACCAAAGAGTAAGTCTCCACCACGCATATTTTATCGGTGTCTTCCGAGCCGGTTACGGACAAAGATCAAGCATGACAGTGACTCCCTGCAGACACAAGCTCGTTTCCAGGATGACCTTGAACCATGCGTGAAAAGTTCAAATTCAGATGGCAAGGTCAACGATATAATAATACAAATTTAAAGAGCTCCGTGAGTTTCAGGGCTCATTTTACAAAAATGTAATGTTTGGATGATCCCTTGAGATGTTGGGCCAATCCCTGTATACGTATTTGAAAGTATCATTACAATTTCTGATGTTTTTTTTTATTATTTTGCGTTGCTATGGTTATTGTAAATTAAACCATTAAAAAAGCCCATCTTGTAAGCATTTCGAATCTACTTACATTGTGTGTAATATGCAAAGATGTTTGCCAACACTGATTTAGAATTACATTTATAATCGGGCTGAGCGCGACAACATGTATTCCCAATTACATTGTGCCACGAAGAATGATCAATGTTGGGTCACACAAACAGGTAGTGCCTTGACACCAGAGAACAAGAATAATTCATTAAAGTGGCATGAAGCAGTGGCCCCAGTGGCATTACACTCAGCAGCCAAGGGTCGAGGCTAGACTCATGGCTAACAACAGCGGTGACTATCTGAACTACTCTTTGTTTTTTTCGGTAAAGTCACGTAGGGAAAAAATAAATAAATAAACATTTAAATTAAATCACGACGTTTCGGAGGCAACACAAGCTTCCGTCTTCAGGTGGAACCGTCACAGTAATTTTGCTAATTTAGTTTTTTTTTTCATTTAATTTTTTACCTACGTGACTTTACCGAAAAAAGCAAAGAGTATGAATCCTTGCAGTCACGAAAACTTCAAATCTAGAACTATCTGAACTAGTTCTGGCCTCCCTCTTTACCAACCACCCATTGACCAGTGAGGGAGTGGGGACAAATAGCCTACGTGGCTGTCAAGGCATTGTGGCAGGCCTTCATCCAGCAGTGGATAAACAGTGGGCTCCTAATTATATACAGCATCTGCACCGATTGCCAATTTCTTGAATCGATGGACCGAGTTGAAGGCAAGCCAAACATCTCACAACATAAAACACACTTTGACGTTATTAAAAATAAAAAATACGATTTCAGCATCATATTGACATCTTGGTTTCATATGAAATGCGATAGGCGGCATTCTACGTGTTGTTAAGCATTCGCACCTCAACATATACGCAACAAAATTAAAGCTCGCCGTATACACAATGCTAATCAATCCAAATGGGAAATCACGATGATACAAAAAAAAAAGAATTTTCTCATTCGGAAATGAAAGTAAAAAAGACGATTGCCTGCCAACTCACCTGCACAGTTCTGCCTGTGCACCCCGAGGAATCGGAATGTTTATTTTATTTACCAGATTAAAGCACTCCATTGCGATCCATCAGGCAATCATTAAACACGAATATATGCATCCTATTATACGCTTCTCTCTGCCGGAACGTTAGCAATGTCCCACTAGTGTTATGCCTTGCGGACACACACTGCCCCTCAACAACAACAACAACCGATATTCGCCAATAAGCAGCGGTGACGTCACCACAATGCTTGTGCCAGGCTATGTGCACGTTAAGGCCACGTGAAGTATCAAACGCCCGCTAGCAGGAGGCCACGGGACAGACCCAGGTACCATTGGTCGACTGACTTGAGATGACTGGCCGATGCACCACCTGTGCCCCCTACTGTGCCAACTTGCTGTGCTTTAGCCACCCGGCTCTCCGCTCGTTGTTGTGAGCGTCGCTACTCTGCCCTCCGTTGTTGCTGGAGGGCGACTGCCTCCAACTGCCCAGTAGCAGCGTCCTTCACGAGCCTCCTCCACAGAGGCCGATCTTGACACCGCTGGTACCAGTCATCGGCAAGTCCACTCCCATACCTGTCAATCCCTTATCAGTGCCTACCTTATTACAGACCAATTCAGACCTTATTGGTCACCCCGTACCCTTATAAATCTCAGCGTTCATCCTACAAAGCCCCACCACAAGGGAGAAACACAAATACTTATTCTTTTGCCCGTATTGAAACGGTTGTACGCTGTATGGACCTGAAAACTCAATTTCCCTGTGCAAGAATACGGGGACAACCGTATGGGTTGACAAGTATGCACTCAGCTCCACATACTCTTGTACCACATCACTCCATCTCTTCTCGAGCCCGTGCCGCGCCTGTTTAGCCCCCTCTATCCAGCTGTTTAGGCATGCGGTGACTGGGCATGTGGGCTACATGACCCAGCTAACGCAGCCTTGCCTGCCGGAGGAGCTCGCCGATGGGACGTTGTCCAGATCTTTCAAGGATTTGTGAGCTCCTCACAAAAAAGACACGCACTGACACACGCACTGACACACATCCCCCATGTAGCCTTAACAGACTGTAAGGGCAAGTGCTGTTAGCGAGCACTTATTAAGTCCGGAACGGTACACGAGGGGGTGGGTGGCCAGCAACACGCCCGACCGCCGTTGTCTCCCAAGTGGCGATGTTTACTACACACCGCACCAGGTACTCATTTGAGGCTTAGTCGACCTAGGGGAGGCCCGAGACCGGTTCAGATAATCGTCACTGGTGTTGGCCGTGAGCGGGAATCGAACCCGTGTCGCCGGGTTCATAGCGCAGCGCGCTAACCGCTACACTACCGCTCCCACACACACACTGACACGCACTGACACACACTGACACACACCACACACACTGACACGCAATGACACAAATACAAATATAAAGGGCCAGTGCCGTCAGCGAGCACTTGATAAGGCAGAGATGACATGTGAAGGAGCGGTCTGGCCAACAACTTGCCCAGCCACCTTTGTTTCTCCAATGTTTCCCCAGTGATGATATTTTCACAACATTTAAGGCTGAGTCTACTTGTCGGATTCCCAGCACGGGATCAGGTACTGTCGCGGCTAATGTCATCTGTAGCTGGGGGGGAAAAAGATCCCTCTGTAGTCTGTAGCCTTCATACTGTTGGGGAGTGTGCTGTCAGTGAGCACATGTACATGGCTGCATGACACACAAGGGGTCGAATGGACAGCACCAGGCTCAGCCACGGCTGTTTCCCCAGTGCTGATGTGACAACAACGATGCTGCAGATTATTCATGCACACGCTTACACACACGTGAGACTTGTACACGCTCATAATGTGACCTTAGAAAACACAATATGGGAGTTGACCCAGATCTGTGGGCCCCCTCGTGAATGCCACTCCAGAGAGCCTGAGTTTACTTGGCTGAACTTGAAATGAGACTGACTGCCCCCCACTTCCCTCCCCCTCTTCCCCTTTTCCTTCCCCAAAGAACATAGATCTGACGCACCACGTACCACGTAACGCGACAGTCCTACACGTCCACGTTGGGTGTCTGTCCGAGCCGCCAATCCCGCCATGCTTCACTCTCCTGTAGCGGAAGTTGTACCCCCCCCCCCCCCCCCGTGGTGGGATCAATAAAAGTTATTTACAAAATAAAAAACCCACAATATGCCGTACATTTGATGGATTAATGCAGTCATTGGCACCATAAAAGTAGATGGTGTCCATATACAGATGTGTGATGTTGTGTATGTTGTATCTAACTCCCCCACACGGATATTGTTCATGTAACACACACACACACAATTACAGAGAGTCAACTAGAACAAGCACTTTCTGCTCACTCACCCTGTGGCATTCATATCTCAGCAGGGATTTCACACTGAGAAACACAGCACGGAGTCGGGTTGTGATGTTTATCAACAATGACAAGGAAGGGTTTCCCCACCCTATAGCTGCCATAGACTCAGGTGGAACATTCTGTGAGCGGGCACCTATTAATGAAGGCACTGTCTAAGCGTGGGTGGTGTGGCCAGCACTCCACCCCAGTCGCCGTTGGCTCTTCAACTCAGGTATTTATTTTCGTCTTCAGTCGACCCAAGGGAGGAGGCCCAGGAACGGTGTGGATAATCGCCACTGCTGTCAATCATTGCTCTGCATCTAACTGGGGTTGCCAGGTTGAGCTACCGCTCCCCACAAACACAAGTGCACACATGCACACACACGGACACACACTGAGTTACACACTCATGCAAAGACGCACACACAAAGACATGCGGACACACGCACTCACGATCGAGGTCGGCAACAGAGTCTACAAAGTCAAGGGGTCAGTCAGCAATGGGTGCGCGAGTGGGAGAGCGGTGCAATCCTGGATGTGCTGGCACGTCTCCGGATACCATGAGCACGTGTGTATACAAAGATCCCCCGTATAGCCTTGGACAGACTGTTGTAAGCAAGTGCTGTTAGCGAACAATTATAAAAGCCAGCACGGCACACTGGGCGGAGGTCAGTGGCGTCACTCGGGGGTTGCGGGGGGTCCGGACCGCGCCGGGTGACACCGTCAGAAGGGGTGACACCAAAATGACTGTCTGTACAATTTTTGTGCAGTGTTTCAGCAGACATTTATAATTTTTTTTATAAAAAATATGCCTGTAGTTAGTTATAAAACAAAATAATTTTTTTTCGTAAGCCCAGAAATACGCGGTGCGCACAGTTAACCGAGGGCAACTGAGGGCAAACAGGCGCGCGTGAGGTTTGCGCGGACAAATCGCCAGTTGTAAGGGGCGAAGCAGGTGCAAATGGGGTCGACCGGTTGTGCACGTTGAGACCGGAGGTGTTGGCAGGGAGACGGGAGATGAGGGTTGACTGATGGGCCGACAGGCACCAGCCTGGCGAGAGCTTAAAAAGATGCACGAGAGGTCTCGGATAATTAGCAGAGGCATATAAGGGCGTGTGCGTGAACGGAGCGGGGAGTTGTTGCCGGGGACCAAGTGTGAAGACATCTCGCCGCTGCCGCTCCAGCCAAACGGGACCTCAAGCCTCACGCCGTCGCCGGGCGGGTGTTGGCTGATCCCCCGCCCAGGGCAGACGGGTGAGCGGGTCTGACGGAGCGTAGGTGACGGCAGTGGTGGAGATGTAGAGTCGCTGTGTGTGGAGACGCTGTGTGGGGAGACGCTGTGTGTGGAGACGCTGTGTGGGGAGACGCTGTGTGTGGAGACGGTGTGTGTGAGACGTTGTGTGGGGAGATGCTGTGTGGGGAGACGCTGTGTGTGGAGACGCTGTGTGTGAGACGCTGTGTGTGGAGACGCTGTGTGTGGAGATGCTGTGTGCGGAGACGCTGTGTGTGGAGACGCTGTGTGTGAGACGTTGTGTGCGGAGACGCTGTGTGTGAGACGCTGTGTGGGGAGACGCTGTGTGGGGAGACGCTGTGTGTGAGACGCTGTGTGGGGAGACGCTGTGTGTGAGACGCTGTGTGTGGAGACGCTGTGTGTGGGACGCTGTGTGGGGAGACGCTGTGTGTGAGTCGCTGTGTGTGGAGACGCTGTGTGGGGAGACGCTGTGTGTGGAGACGCTGTGTGTGGAGACGCTGTGTGGGGAGACGCTGCGTGTGAGACGCTGTGTGGGGAGACGCTGTGTGTGAGACGCTGTGTGTGGAGACGCTGAGTGTGGAGACGCTGTGTGCGGAGACGCTGTGTGTGAGACGCTGTGTGTGGAGACGCTGTGTGCGGAGACGCTGTGTGCGGAGACGCTGTGTGTGGAGACGCTGTGTGTGGAGACGCTGTGTGTGAGACGCTGTGTGCGGAGACGCTGTGTGTGAAGACGCTGTGTGTGAGATGCTGTGTGTAGAGACGCTGTGTGCGGAGACGCTGTGTGGGGAGACGCTGTGTGTGGAGACGCTGTGTGCGGAGACGCTGTGTGGGGAGACGCTGTGTGTGGAGACGCTGTGTGCGGAGACGCTGTGTGGGGAGACGCTGTGTGCGGAGACGCTGTGTGCGGAGACGCTGTGTGTGAGACGCTGTGTGGGGAGACGCTGTGTGGAGACGCTGTGTGGGGAGACGCTGTGTGTGGAGACGCTGTGTGCGGAGACGCTGTGTGGGGAGACACTGTGTGTGAAGACGCTGTGTGTGGAGACGCTGTGTGTGGAGACGCTGTGTGCGGAGACACTGTGTGGGGAGACGCTGTGTGCGGAGACGCTGTGTGCGGAGACGCTGTGTCTGAGACGCTGTGTGGGGAGACGCTGTGTGTGGAGACACTGTGTGTGGAGACGCTGTGTGTGGAGATGCTGTGTGCAGAGACGCTGTGTGTGGAGACGCTGTGTGGGGAGACGCTGTGTGTGAGACGCTGTGTGTGTAGACGCTGTGTGTGGAGACGCTGTGTTCTGGAGACGCTGTGTGCGGAGACGCTGTGTGTGGTGACGCTGTGTGCGGAGACGCTGTGTGTGAGACGCTGTGTGGGGAGACGCTGTGTGGGGAGACGCTGTGTGTGAGACGCTGTGTGGGGAGACGCTGTGTGTGAGACGCTGTGTGTGGAGACGCTGTGTGTGAGACGCTGTGTGGGGAGACGCTGTGTGTGAGTCGCTGTGTGTGGAGACGCTGTGTGGGGAGACGCTGTGTGTGGAGACGCTGTGTGTGGAGACGCTGTGTGGGGAGACGCTGCGTGTGAGACGCTGTGTGGGGAGACGCTGAGTGTGAGACGCTGTGTGTGGAGACGCTGTGTGTGGAGACGCTGAGTGTGGAGACACTGTGTGTGGAGACGCTGAGTGTGGAGACGCTGTGTGCGGAGACGCTGTGTGTGAGACGCTGTGTGTGGAGACGCTGTGTGCGGAGACGCTGTGTGTGGAGACGCTGTGTGTGGAGACGCTGTGTGTGGAGACGCTGTGTGTGAGACGCTGTGTGCGGAGACGCTGTGTGTGGAGACGCTGTGTGTGAGACGCTGTGTGTAGAGACGCTGTGTGCGGAGACGCTGTGTGGGGAGACGCTGTGTGTGGAGACGCTGTGTGCGGAGACGCTGTGTGGGGAGACGCTGTGTGTGGAGACGCTGTGTGCGGAGACGCTGTGTGCGGAGACGCTGTGTGTGGAGACGCTGTGTGTGGAGACGCTGTGTGTGAGACGCTGTGTGCGGAGACGCTGTGTGTGGAGACGCTGTGTGTGAGATGCTGTGTGTAGAGACGCTGTGTGCGGAGACGCTGTGTGGGGAGACGCTGTGTGTGGAGACGCTGGGTGCGGAGACGCTGTGTGGGGAGACGCTGTGTGTGGAGACGCTGTGTGCGGAGACAATGTGTGGGGAGACGCTGTGTGCGGAGACGCTGTGTGCGGAGACGCTGTGTGTGAGACGCTGTGTGGGGAGACGCTGTGTGGAGACGCTGTGTGGGGAGACGCTGTGTGTGGAGACGCTGTGTGCGGAGACGCTGTGTGGGGAGACACTGTGTGTGAAGACGCTGTGTGTGGAGACGCTGTGTGTGGAGACGCTGTGTGCGGAGACACTGTGTGGGGAGACGCTGTGTGCGGAGACGCTGTGTGCGGAGACGCTGTGTCTGAGACGCTGTGTGGGGAGACGCTGTGTGTGGAGACACTGTGTGTGGAGACGCTGTGTGTGGAGATGCTGTGTGCAGAGACGCTGTGTGTGGAGACGCTGTGTGGGGAGACGCTGTGTGTGAGACGCTGTGTGTGTAGACGCTGTGTGTGGAGACGCTGTGTTCTGGAGACGCTGTGTGCGGAGACGCTGTGTGTGGTGACGCTGTGTGCGGAGACGCTGTGTGTGAGACGCTGTGTGGGGAGACGCTGTGTGGGGAGACGCTGTGTGTGAGACGCTGTGTGGGGAGACGCTGTGTGTGAGACGCTGTGTGTGGAGACGCTGTGTGTGAGACGCTGTGTGGGGAGACGCTGTGTGTGAGTCGCTGTGTGTGGAGACGCTGTGTGGGGAGACGCTGTGTGTGGAGACGCTGTGTGTGGAGACGCTGTGTGGGGAGACGCTGCGTGTGAGACGCTGTGTGGGGAGACGCTGAGTGTGAGACGCTGTGTGTGGAGACGCTGTGTGTGGAGACGCTGAGTGTGGAGACACTGTGTGTGGAGACGCTGTGTGTGGAGACGCTGTGTGCGGAGACGCTGTGTGTGAGACGCTGTGTGTGGAGACGCTGTGTGCGGAGACGCTGTGTGTGGAGACGCTGTGTGTGGAGACGCTGTGTGTGGAGACGCTGTGTGTGAGACGCTGTGTGCGGAGACGCTGTGTGTGGAGACGCTGTGTGTGAGACGCTGTGTGTAGAGACGCTGTGTGCGGAGACGCTGTGTGGGGAGACGCTGTGTGTGGAGACGCTGTGTGCGGAGACGCTGTGTGGGGAGACGCTGTGTGTGGAGACGCTGTGTGTGGAGACGCTGTGTGCGGAGACACTGTGTGGGGAGACGCTGTGTGCGGAGACGCTGTGTGCGGAGACGCTGTGTGTGAGACGCTGTGTGGGGAGACGCTGTGTGAAGACGCTGTGTGGGGAGACGCTGTGTGTGGAGACGCTGTGTGCGGAGACGCTGTGTGGGGAGACGCTGTGTGTGAAGACGCTGTGTGTGGAGACGCTGTGTGTGGAGACGCTGTGTGTGGAGACGCTGTGTGTGAAGAGACTGTGTGTGAGACGCTGTGTGTAGAGACGCTGTGTGGGGAGACGCTGTGTGTGAGACGCTGTGTGGGGAGACGCTGTGTGGAGACGCTGTGTGGGGAGACGCTGTGTGTGGAGACGCTGTGTGCGGAGACGCTGTGTGGGGAGACGCTGTGTGCGGAGACGCTGTGTGCGGAGACGCTGTGTGTGAGACGCTGTGTGGGGAGACGCTGTGTGTGGAGACACTGTGTGTGGAGACGCTGTGTGTGGAGATGCTGTGTGCAGAGACGCTGTGTGTGGAGACGCTGTGTGTGGAGACGCTGTGTGTGAAGAGACTGTGTGTGAGACGCTGTGTGTGGAGACGCTGTGTGGGGAGACGCTGTGTGCGGAGACGCTGTGTGCGGAGATGCTGTGTGTGAGACGCTGTGTGGGGAGACGCTGTGTGGAGACGCTGTGTGGGGAGACGCTGTGTGTGGAGACGCTGTGTGCGGAGACGCTGTGTGGGGAGACGCTGTGTGTGAAGACGCTGTGTGTGGAGACGCTGTGTGTGGAGACGCTGTGTGCGGAGACACTGTGTGGGGAGACGCTGTGTGCGGAGACGCTGTGTGCGGAGACGCTGTGTGTGAGACGCTGTGTGGGGAGACGCTGTGTGTGGAGACACTGTGTGTGGAGACGCTGTGTGTGGAGATGCTGTGTGCAGAGACGCTGTGTGTGGAGACGCTGTGTGGGGAGACGCTGTGTGTGAGACGCTGTGTGTGTAGACGCTGTGTGTGGAGACGCTGTGTTCTGGAGACGCTGTGTGCGGAGACGCTGTGTGTGGTGACGCTGTGTGCGTAGACGCTGTGTGTGAGACGCTGTGTGGGGAGACGCTGTGTGGGGAGACGCTGTGTGTGAGACGCTGTGTGGGGAGATGCTGTGTGTGAGACGCTGTGTGTGGAGACGCTGTGTGTGAGATGCTGTGTGGGGAGACGCTGTGTGTGAGTCGCTGTGTGTGGAGACGCTGTGTGGGGAGACGCTGTGTGTGGAGACGCTGTGTGTGGAGACGCTGTGTGGGGAGACGCTGCGTGTGAGACGCTGTGTGGGGAGACGCTGTGTGTGAGACGCTGTGTGTGGAGACGCTGTGTGTGGAGACGCTGAGTGTGGAGACGCTGTGTGTGAGACGCTGTGTGCGGAGACGCTGTGTGTGGAGACGCTGTGTGTGGAGACGCTGTGTGTGGAGACGCTGTGTGTGAGACGCTGTGTGCGGAGACGCTGTGTGTGAAGACGCTGTGTGTGAGACGCTGTGTGTAGAGACGCTGTGTGCGGAGACGCTGTGTTGGGAGACGCTGTGTGAGGAGACACTGTGTGCGGAGACGCTGTGTGGGGAGACGTTGTGTGTGAAGACGCTGTGTGTGGAGACGCTGTGTGTGGAGACGCTGTGTGCGGAGACACTGTGTGGGGAGACGCTGTGTGCGGAGACGCTGTGTGCGGAGACGCTGTGTGTGAGACGCTGTGTGGGGAGACGCTGTGTGGAGACGCTGTGTGGGGAGACGCTGTGTGTGGAGACGCTGTGTGCGGAGACGCTGTGTGGGGAGACGCTGTGTGTGAAGACGCTGTGTGTGGAGACGCTGTGTGCGGAGACACTGTGTGGGGAGACGCTGTGTGCGGAGACGCTGTGTGCGGAGACGCTGTGTGTGAGACGCTGTGTGGGGAGACGCTGTGTGTGGAGACACTGTGTGTGGAGACGCTGTGTGTGGAGATGCTGTGTGCAGAGACGCTGTGTGTGGAGACGCTGTGTGTGGAGACGCTGTGTGTGAAGACGCTGTGTGTGAGACGCTGTGTGTGGAGACGCTGTGTGGGGAGACGCTGTGTGTGGAGATGCTGTGTGCAGGAGACGCTGTGTGTGGAGACGCTGTGTGTGGAGACGCTGTGTGTGTGTGCGGAGACGCAGTGTGTGGAGATGCTGTGTGTGGAGACGCTGTGTGGGGAGACGCTGTGTGTGAGACGCTGTGTGTGGAGACGCTGTGTGGGGAGACGCTGTGTGTGAGACGCTGTGTGTGTAGACGCTGTGTGTGGAGACGCTGTGTTCTGGAGACGCTGTGTGCGGAGACGCTGTGTGTGGTGACGCTGTGTGCGGAGACGCTGTGTGTGAGACGCTGTGTGGGGAGACGCTGTGTGGGGAGACGCTGTGTGTGAGACGCTGTGTGGGGAGACGCTGTGTGTGAGACGCTGTGTGTGGAGACGCTGTGTGTGAGACGCTGTGTGGGGAGACGCTGTGTGTGAGTCGCTGTGTGCGGAGACGCTGTGTGGGGAGACGCTGTGTGTGGAGACGCTGTGTGCGGAGACGCTGTGTGGGGAGACGCTGTGTGTGGAGACGCTGTGTGTGGAGACGCTGTGTGCGGAGACACTGTGTGGGGAGACGCTGTGTGCGGAGACGCTGTGTGCGGAGACGCTGTGTGTGAGACGCTGTGTGGGGAGACGCTGTGTGGAGACGCTGTGTGGGGAGACGCTGTGTGTGGAGACGCTGTGTGCGGAGACGCTGTGTGGGGAGACGCTGTGTGTGAAGACGCTGTGTGTGGAGATGCTGTGTGTGGAGACGCTGTGTGCGGAGACACTGTGTGGGGAGACGCTGTGTGCGGAGACGCTGTGTGCGGGAGACGCTGTGTGTGAGACGCTGTGTGGGGAGACGCTGTTTGTGGAGACACTGTGTGTGGAGACGCTGTGTGTGGAGATGCTGTGTGCAGAGACGCTGTGTGTGGAGACGCTGTGTGTGGAGACGCTGTGTGTGAAGAGACTGTGTGTGAGACGCTGTGTGTGGAGACGCTGTGTGGGGAGACGCTGTGTGCGGAGACGCTGTGTGCGGAGACGCTGTGTGTGAGACGCTGTGTGGGGAGACGCTGTGTGGAGACGCTGTGTGGGGAGACGCTGTGTGTGGAGACGCTGTGTGCGGAGACGCTGTGTGGGGAGACGCTGTGTGTGAAGACGCTGTGTGTGGAGACGCTGTGTGTGGAGACGCTGTGTGCGGAGACACTGTGTGGGGAGACGCTGTGTGCGGAGACGCTGTGTGCGGAGACGCTGTGTGTGAGACGCTGTGTGGGGAGACGCTGTGTGTGGAGACACTGTGTGTGGAGACGCTGTGTGTGGAGATGCTGTGTGCAGAGACGCTGTGTGTGGAGACGCTGTGTGGGGAGACGCTGTGTGTGAGACGCTGTGTGTGTAGACGCTGTGTGTGGAGACGCTGTGTTCTGGAGACGCTGTGTGCGGAGACGCTGTGTGTGGTGACGCTGTGTGCGTAGACGCTGTGTGTGAGACGCTGTGTGGGGAGACGCTGTGTGGGGAGACGCTGTGTTTGAGACGCTGTGTGGGGAGACGCTGTGTGTGAGACGCTGTGTGTGGAGACGCTGTGTGTGAGACGCTGTGTGGGGAGACGCTGTGTGCGGAGACGCTGTGTGCGGAGACGCTGTGTGTGAGACGCTGTGTGGGGAGACGCTGTGTGGAGACGCTGTGTGGGGAGACGCTGTGTGTGGAGACGCTGTGTGCGGAGACGCTGTGTGGGGAGACGCTGTGTGTGAAGACGCTGTGTGTGGAGACGCTGTGTGTGGAGACGCTGTGTGCGGAGACACTGTGTGGGGAGACGCTGTGTGCGGAGACGCTGTGTGCGGAGACGCTGTGTGTGAGACGCTGTGTGGGGAGACGCTGTGTGTGGAGACACTGTGTGTGGAGACGCTGTGTGTGGAGATGCTGTGTGCAGAGACGCTGTGTGTGGAGACGCTGTGTGGGGAGACGCTGTGTGTGAGACGCTGTGTGTGTAGACGCTGTGTGTGGAGACGCTGTGTTCTGGAGACGCTGTGTGCGGAGACGCTGTGTGTGGTGACGCTGTGTGCGTAGACGCTGTGTGTGAGACGCTGTGTGGGGAGACGCTGTGTGGGGAGACGCTGTGTGTGAGACGCTGTGTGGGGAGACGCTGTGTGTGAGACGCTGTGTGTGGAGACGCTGTGTGTGAGACGCTGTGTGGGGAGACGCTGTGTGTGAGTCGCTGTGTGTGGAGACGCTGTGTGGGGAGACGCTGTGTGTGGAGACGCTGTGTGTGGAGACGCTGTGTGGGGAGACGCTGCGTGTGAGACGCTGTGTGGGGAGACACTGTGTGTGAGACGCTGTGTGTGGAGACGCTGTGTGTGGAGACGCTGAGTGTGGAGACACTGTTTGTGGAGACGCTGAGTGTGGAGACGCTGTGTGCGGAGACGCTGTGTGTGAAACGCTGTGTGTGGAGACGCTGTGTGCGGAGACCGCTGTGTGTGGAGACGCTGTGTGTGGAGACGCTGTGTGTGGAGACGCTGTTTGTGAGACGCTGTGTGCGGAGACGCTGTGTGTGAAGACGCTGTGTGTGAGACGCTGTGTGTAGAGACGCTGTGTGCGGAGACGCTGTGTGGGGAGACGCTGTGTGTGGAGACGCTGTGTGCGGAGACGCTGTGTGGGGAGACGCTGTGTGTGAAGACGCTGTGTGTGGAGACGCTGTGTGTGGAGACGCTGTGTGCGGAGACACTGTGTGGGGAGACGCTGTGTGCGGAGACGCTGTGTGTGGAGACGCTGTGTGTGAGACGCTGTGTGGGGAGACGCTGTGTGGAGACGCTGTGTGGGGAGACGCTGTGTGTGGAGATGCTGTGTGCGGAGACGCTGTGTGGGGAGACGCTGTGTGTGAAGACGCTGTGTGTGGAGACTCTGTGTGTGGAGACGCTGTGTGGGGAGACGCTGTGTGTGAGACGCTGTGTGTGGAGACGCTGTTTGGGGAGACGCTGTGTGTGAGACGCTGTGTGTGTAGACGCTGTGTGTGGAAACGCTGTGTTCTGGAGACGCTGTGTGCGGAGACGCTGTGTGTGGTGACGCTGTGGCGCGGAGACGCTGTGTGTGAGACCTGTGTGGGGAGACGCTGTGTGGGGAGACGCTGTGTGTGAGACGCTGTGTGGGGAGACGCTGTGTGTGGAGACGCTGTGTGCGGAGACGCTGTGTGTGAGACGCTGTGTGTGGAGACGCTGTGTGCGGAGACGCTGTGTGCGGAGACGCTGTGTGTGGAGACGCTGTGTGTGGAGACGCTGTGTGTGAGACGCTGTGTGCGGAGACGCTGTGTGTGAAGACGCTGTGTGTGAGATGCTGTGTGTAGAGACGCTGTGTGCGGAGACGCTGTGTGGGGAGACGCTGAGTGTGGAGACGCTGTGTGCGGAGACGCTGTGTGGGGAGACGCTGTGTGTGGAGACGCTGTGTGCGGAGACAATGTGTGGGGAGACGCTGTGTGCGGAGACGCTGTGTGCGGAGACGCTGTGTGTGAGACGCTGTGTGGGGAGACGCTGTGTGGAGACGCTGTGTGGGGAGACGCTGTGTGTGGAGACGCTGTGTGCGGAGACGCTGTGTGGGGAGACACTGTGTGTGAAGACGCTGTGTGTGGAGACGCTGTGTGTGGAGACGCTGTGTGCGGAGACACTGTGTGGGGAGACGCTGTGTGCGGAGACGCTGTGTGCGGAGACGCTGTGTCTGAGACGCTGTGTGGGGAGACGCTGTGTGTGGAGACACTGTGTGTGGAGACGCTGTGTGTGGAGATGCTGTGTGCAGAGACGCTGTGTGTGGAGACGCTGTGTGGGGAGACGCTGTGTGTGAGACGCTGTGTGTGTAGACGCTGTGTGTGGAGACGCTGTGTTCTGGAGACGCTGTGTGCGGAGACGCTGTGTGTGGTGACGCTGTGTGCGGAGACGCTGTGTGTGAGACGCTGTGTGGGGAGACGCTGTGTGGGGAGACGCTGTGTGTGAGACGCTGTGTGGGGAGACGCTGTGTGTGAGACGCTGTGTGTGGAGACGCTGTGTGTGAGACGCTGTGTGGGGAGACGCTGTGTGTGAGTCGCTGTGTGTGGAGACGCTGTGTGGGGAGACGCTGTGTGTGGAGACGCTGTGTGTGGAGACGCTGTGTGGGGAGACGCTGCGTGTGAGACGCTGTGTGGGGAGACGCTGAGTGTGAGACGCTGTGTGTGGAGACGCTGTGTGTGGAGACGCTGAGTGTGGAGACACTGTGTGTGGAGACGCTGTGTGTGGAGACGCTGTGTGCGGAGACGCTGTGTGTGAGACGCTGTGTGTGGAGACGCTGTGTGCGGAGACGCTGTGTGTGGAGACGCTGTGTGTGGAGACGCTGTGTGTGGAGACGCTGTGTGTGAGACGCTGTGTGCGGAGACGCTGTGTGTGGAGACGCTGTGTGTGAGACGCTGTGTGTAGAGACGCTGTGTGCGGAGACGCTGTGTGGGGAGACGCTGTGTGTGGAGACGCTGTGTGCGGAGACGCTGTGTGGGGAGACGCTGTGTGTGGAGACGCTGTGTGCGGAGACGCTGTGTGCGGAGACGCTGTGTGTGGAGACGCTGTGTGTGGAGACGCTGTGTGTGAGACGCTGTGTGCGGAGACGCTGTGTGTGGAGACGCTGTGTGTGAGATGCTGTGTGTAGAGACGCTGTGTGCGGAGACGCTGTGTGGGGAGACGCTGTGTGTGGAGACGCTGGGTGCGGAGACGCTGTGTGGGGAGACGCTGTGTGTGGAGACGCTGTGTGCGGAGACAATGTGTGGGGAGACGCTGTGTGCGGAGACGCTGTGTGCGGAGACGCTGTGTGTGAGACGCTGTGTGGGGAGACGCTGTGTGGAGACGCTGTGTGGGGAGACGCTGTGTGTGGAGACGCTGTGTGCGGAGACGCTGTGTGGGGAGACACTGTGTGTGAAGACGCTGTGTGTGGAGACGCTGTGTGTGGAGACGCTGTGTGCGGAGACACTGTGTGGGGAGACGCTGTGTGCGGAGACGCTGTGTGCGGAGACGCTGTGTCTGAGACGCTGTGTGGGGAGACGCTGTGTGTGGAGACACTGTGTGTGGAGACGCTGTGTGTGGAGATGCTGTGTGCAGAGACGCTGTGTGTGGAGACGCTGTGTGGGGAGACGCTGTGTGTGAGACGCTGTGTGTGTAGACGCTGTGTGTGGAGACGCTGTGTTCTGGAGACGCTGTGTGCGGAGACGCTGTGTGTGGAGACGCTGTGTGCGGAGACGCTGTGTGTGAGACGCTGTGTGGGGAGACGCTGTGTGGGGAGACGCTGTGTGTGAGACGCTGTGTGGGGAGACGCTGTGTGTGAGACGCTGTGTGTGGAGACGCTGTGTGTGAGACGCTGTGTGGGGAGACGCTGTGTGTGAGTCGCTGTGTGTGGAGACGCTGTGTGGGGAGACGCTGTGTGTGGAGACGCTGTGTGTGGAGACGCTGTGTGGGGAGACGCTGTGTGTGGAGACGCTGTGTGGGGAGACGCTGAGTGTGAGACGCTGTGTGTGGAGACGCTGTGTGTGGAGACGCTGAGTGTGGAGACACTGTGTGTGGAGACGCTGAGTGTGGAGACGCTGTGTGCGGAGACGCTGTGTGTGAGACGCTGTGTGTGGAGACGCTGTGTGGCGGAGACGCTGTGTGTGGAGACGCTGTGTGTGGAGACGCTGTGTGTGGAGACGCTGTGTGTGAGACGCTGTGTGCGGAGACGCTGTGTGTGGAGACGCTGTGTGTGAGACGCTGTGTGTAGAGACGCTGTGTGCGGAGACGCTGTGTGGGGAGACGCTGTGTGTGGAGACGCTGTGTGCGGAGACGCTGTGTGGGGAGACGCTGTGTGTGGAGACGCTGTGTGTGGAGACGCTGTGTGCGGAGACACTGTGTGGGGAGACGCTGTGTGCGGAGACGCTGTGTGCGGAGACGCTGTGTGTGAGACGCTGTGTGGGGAGACGCTGTGTGAAGACGCTGTGTGGGGAGACGCTGTGTGTGGAGACGCTGTGTGCGGAGACGCTGTGTGGGGAGACGCTGTGTGTGAAGACGCTGTGTGTGGAGACGCTGTGTGTGGAGACGCTGTGTGTGGAGACGCTGTGTGTGAAGAGACTGTGTGTGAGACGCTGTGTGTAGAGACGCTGTGTGGGGAGACGCTGTGTGTGAGACGCTGTGTGGGGAGACGCTGTGTGGAGACGCTGTGTGGGGAGACGCTGTGTGTGGAGACGCTGTGTGCGGAGACGCTGTGTGGGGAGACGCTGTGTGCGGAGACGCTGTGTGCGGAGACGCTGTGTGTGAGACGCTGTGTGGGGAGACGCTGTGTGTGGAGACACTGTGTGTGGAGACGCTGTGTGTGGAGATGCTGTGTGCAGAGACGCTGTGTGTGGAGACGCTGTGTGTGGAGACGCTGTGTGTGAAGAGACTGTGTGTGAGACGCTGTGTGTGGAGACGCTGTGTGGGGAGACGCTGTGTGCGGAGACGCTGTGTGCGGAGATGCTGTGTGTGAGACGCTGTGTGGGGAGAACGCTGTGTGGAGACGCTGTGTGGGGAGACGCTGTGTGTGGAGACGGCTGTGTGCGGAGACGCTGTGTGGGGAGACGCTGTGTGTGGAGACGCTGTGTGTGGAGACGCTGTGTGTGGAGACGCTGTGTGCGGAGACGCTGTGTGGGGAGACGCTGTGTGCGGAGACGCTGTGTGCGGAGACGCTGTGTGTGAGACGCTGTGTGGGGAGACGCTGTGTGTGGAGACACTGTGTGTGGAGACGCTGTGTGTGGAGATGCTGTGTGCAGAGACGCTGTGTGTGGAGACGCTGTGTGGGGAGACGCTGTGTGTGAGACGCTGTGTGTGTAGACGCTGTGTGTGGAGACGCTGTGTTCTGGAGACGCTGTGTGCGGAGACGCTGTGTGTGGTGACGCTGTGTGCGTAGACGCTGTGTGTGAGACGCTGTGTGGGGAGACGCTGTGTGGGGGAGACGCTGTGTGTGAGACGCTGTGTGGGGAGATGCTGTGTGTGAGACGCTGTGTGTGGAGACGCTGTGTGTGAGATGCTGTGTGGGGAGACGCTGTGTGTGAGTCGCTGTGTGTGGAGACGCTGTGTGGGGAGACGCTGTGTGTGGAGACGCTGTGTGTGGAGACGCTGTGTGGGGAGACGCTGCGTGTGAGACGCTGTGTGGGGAGACGCTGTGTGTGAGACGCTGTGTGTGGAGACGCTGTGTGGGGAGACGCTGAGTGTGGAGACGCTGTGTGGGAGACGCTGTGTGCGGAGACGCTGTGTGTGGAGACGCTGTGTGTGGAGACGCTGTGTGTGGAGACGCTGTGTGTGAGACGCTGGTGCGGAGACGCTGTGTGTGAAGACGCTGTGTGTGAGGACGCTGTGTGTAGAGACGCTGTGTGGCGGAGACGCTGTGTTGGGAGACGCTGTGTGAGGAACACTGTGTGCGGAGACGCTGTGTGGGGAGACGCTGTGTGTGGAGACGCTGTGTGTGGAGACGCTGTGTGTGGAGACGCTGTGTGCGGAGACGCTGTGTGGGGAGACGCTGTGTGCGGAGACGCTGTGTGCGGAGACGCTGTGTGGTGAGACGCTGTGTGGGGGGAGACGCTGTGTGGGAGACGCTGTGTGGGGAGACGCTGTGTGTGGAGACGCTGTGTGGGGAGACGCTGTGTGGGGAGACGCTGTGTGTGGAGACGCTGTGTGTGGAGACGCTGTGTGCGGAGACACTGTGTGGGGAGACGCTGTGTGCGGAGACGCTGTGTGCGGAGACGCTGTGTGTGAGACGCTGTGTGGGGACGCTGTGTGGTGGAGACACTGTGTTTGGAGACGCTGTGTGTGGAGATGCTGTGTGCAGAGACGCTTGTGTGTGGAGACGCTGTGTGCGGAGACGCTGTGTGTGGAGACGCTGTGTGTGAGACGCTGTGTGTGGAGACGCTGTGTGGGGAGACGCTGTGTGTGGAGATGCTGTGTGCAGGAGACGCTGTGTGTGGAGACGCTGTGTGTGGAGACGCTGTGTTGTGGGCGGAGACGCAGTGTGTGGAGATGCTGTGTGTGGAGACGCTGTGTGGGAGACGCTGTGTGTGAGACGCTGTGTGTGGAGACGCTGTGGTGGGGAGACGCTGTGTGTGAGACGCTGTGTGGTGTAGACGCTGTGTGTGGAGACGCTGTGGTTCTGGAGAACGCTGTGTGCGGAGACCGCTGTGTGTGGTGACGCTGTGTGCGGAGACGCTGTGTGTGAGACGCTGTGTGGGGGAGACGCTGTGTGGAGCGCTGTGTGTGAGACGCTGATTTGGGGAGAACGCTGTGTGTGAGACGCTGTGTGTGGAGACGCTGTGTGTGAGACGCTGTGTGGGGAGACGCTGTGTGTGAGTCGCTGTGTGCGGAGACGCTGTGTGGGGAGACGCTGTGTGTGAGACGCTGTGTGCGGAGACGCTGTGGTGGGGAGACGCTGTGTGTGGAGACGCTGTGTGTGGAGACCTGTGTGCGGAGACACTGTGTGGGGAGACGCTGTGTGCGGAGACGCTGTGTGCGGAGACGCTGTGTGTGAGACGCTGTGTGGGGAGACGCTGTGTGGAGACGCTGTGTGGGGAGACGCTGTGTGTGGAGACGCTGTGTGCGGAGACGCTGTGTGGGGAGACGCTGTGTGTGAAGACGCTGTTGTGTGAGATGCTGTGTGTGGAGACGCTGTGTGCGGAGACGCTGTGTGGGGAGACGCTGTGTGCGGAGACGCTGTGTGCGGAGACGCTGTGTGTGAGACGCTGTGTGGGGAGACGCGTTTGTGGAGACACTGTGGTGTGGAGACGCTGTGTGTGGAGATGCGGTGTGCAGAGACGCTGTGTGTGGAGACGCTGTGTGTGGGAGACGCTGTGTGTGGAGAGACTGTGTGTGAGACGCTGTGTGGGAGACGCTGTGTGGGGAGACGCTGTGTGCGGAGACGCTGTGTGCGGAGACGCTGTGTGTGAGACGCTGTGTGGGAGACGCTGTGTGGAGACGCTGTGTGGGGAGACGCTGTGTGTGGAGACGCTGTGTGCGGAGACGCTGTGTGGGGAGACGCTGTGTGTGGAGACGCTGTGTGTGGAGACGCTGTGTGTGGAGACGCTGTGTGCGGAGACACTGTGTGGGGAGACGCTGTGTGCGGAGACGCTGTGTGCGGAGACGCTGTGTGTGAGACGCTGTGTGGGGAGACGCTGTGTGTGGAGACACTGTGTGTGGAGACGCTGTGTGTGGAGATGCTGTGTGCGGAGACGCTGTGTGCGGAGACGCTGTGTGGGGAGACGGCTGTGTGTGAGACGCTGTGTGTGTAGACGCTGTGTGTGGAGACGCTGTGTTCTGGAGACGCTGTGTGCGGAGACGCTGTTGTGTGGTGACGCTGTGTGCGTAGACGCTGTGTGTGAGACGCGGTGTGGGGAGACGCTGTGTGGGGAGGACGCTTGGTTTGAGACGCTGTGTGGGGAGACGCTGTGTGTGAGACGCTGTGTGTGGAGACGCTGTGTGTGAGACGCTGTGTGGGGAGACGCTGTGCGGAACGCTGTGCGGAGACGCTGTGTGTGAGACGCTGTGTGGGGAGACGCTGTGTGAGACGCTGTGTGGAGACGCTGTGTGTGGAGACGCTGTGTGGGAGACGCTGTGTGTGGAGTCGCTGTGTGTGGAGTCGCTGTGTGTGGAGACGCTGTGTGCGGAGACCCTGTGTGGGGAGACGCTGTGTGCGGAGACGCTGTGTGCGGAGACGCTGTGTGTGAGACGCTGTGTGGGGAGACGCTGTGTGTGGAGACGCTGTGTGTGGAGACGCTGTGTGTGGAGACGCTGTGTGAGAGACGCTGTGTGTGGAGACGCTGTGTGGGGAGACGCTGTGTGTGAGACCTGTGTGTGTAGACGCTGTGTGTGGAGACTGTGTTCTGGAGACGCTGTGTGCGGAGACGCTGTGTGTGGTGACGCTGTGTGCGTAGACG
This sequence comes from Lethenteron reissneri, assembly GCF_015708825.2. Lineage (NCBI taxonomy): Eukaryota > Metazoa > Chordata > Hyperoartia > Petromyzontiformes > Petromyzontidae > Lethenteron > Lethenteron reissneri. The sequence goes on along the minus strand of NC_083797.1, from coordinate 11,778,206 downwards.
CTGTGTGTGAGACGCTGTGTGGGGAACGCTGTGTGGGGAGACGCTGTGTGTGAGACGCTGTGTGGGGAACTGTCTGTGTGAGACGCTGTGTGGAGACCTGTGTGTGAGACGCTGTGTGGGAGACGCTGTGTGTGAGTCGCTGTGTGGAGACGCTGTGTGGGGAGACGCTGTGTGTGTGGAGACGCTGTGTGTGGAGACGCTGTGGGGGAGACGCTGCGTGTGAGACGCTGTGTGGGAGACACTGTGTGTGAGACGCTGTGTGTGGAGACGCTGTGTGGTGGAGACGCTGAGTGTGGAGACACTGTTTGTGGAGACGCTGAGTGTGGGGATACGCTGTTGCGGAGACGCTGTGTGTGAAACGCTGTGTGTGGAGACGCTGTGTGCGGAGACGCTGTGTGTTGAGACGCTGTGTGTGGAGCTGTTGTGGAGACGCTGTTTGTTAGACGCTGTGTTGCGGAGACGCTGTGTGTGAAGACGCTGTGTGTGAGACGCTGTGTGTAGACGCTGTGTGCGGAGACGCTGTGTGGGAGAACGCTGTGTGTGGAGACGCTGTGTGCGGAGACGCTGTGTGGGGAGACGCTGTGTGTGAAGACGCTGTGTGTGGAGACGCTGTGTGGAGACGCTGTGTGCGGAGACACTGTGTGGGAGAGCTGTGTGCGGAGACGCTGTGTGTGGAGACGCTGTGTGTGAGACGCTGTGTGGGGAGACGCTGTGTGGAGACGCTGTGTGGGGAGACGCTGTGTGTGGAGATGCTGTGTGCGGAGACGCTGTGTGGGGAGACGCTGTGTGTGAAGACGCTGTGTGTGGAGACTCTGTGTGTGGAGACGCTGTGTGGGAGACGCTGTGTGTGAGACGCTGTGTGTGGAGACGCTGTTTGGGGAGACGCTGTGTGTGAGACGCTGTTGTGTAACCGCTGTGTGGGAAACGCTGTGTTCTGGAGACGCTGTGTGCGGAGACGCTGTGTGTGGTGACGCTGTGCGCGGAGACGCTGTGTGGAGACCTGTGTGGGGAGACGCTGTGTGGGGAGACGCTGTGTGTGAGACGCTGTGTGGGGAGACGCTGTGTGAGGACGCTGTGTGTGGA